>NC_062215.1:0-2400000 GCF_902686445.1 Sciurus carolinensis | reverse complement strand
ACTTGTTGGTCATCTCCAGGATCTCGTGGGGCAGAGTGGCACTGATGAGGACCACTTGTGTGGCTGGAGGCAGGTACCGGTACACATCATAAATCTGCTCTTTGAAACCTGCCAAGGACAAAGAGGCAGGGCTGTTTGAGACTGCATGCAGAGTGCTGACCACCAGCGAAGCACCTCCAGCAGAAGGGGTCTGCGGTTCCAAAGGAAACCTCCACGCACATACCAGCCCGACCCTTCCCAACCACCCAGGCCTCGCCACAAGTCACGTCTCAACGCCTCCACTGTTGGTGCCGACCCGCCAGACACAACTCGCAAGGCCAGATCAGTCAGGCGTGAAACACTTAGCATGGCTGTGATCAGTCTTTTTTTTTTCCCCTTTTAAAATATTTTTAGCTGTAGATGGACACAATACCTTTATGTATTTATGTATGTGGTGCTGAGAATCAAATTCAGTGCTTCGCAGGTGCTAGGCAAGTGCTCTACCACTGAGCTACAGCCCCAGCCCCTATGATCAGTCTTATAAACCCTTCCACACAAAGTAATGAACCTCATGTATATAACTGTCCCCAAGGCACTACTATTTTTCTAAAACAAAATAAAAACAAACCACTACTTGTATTCACAATGCTTTGGGGTGAGGTGGCGGGGGCACTTAAGATTGAACCCAGAGGCAGTTTACCACTGAGCCACATCCCAGTCCTTTTTATTTTGAGACAGAGTCTTGCTAAGTTGCTAAGACTGGCCTGGAGCTTTTCCCAGGGCTTTCATGCTTTCTGAGGAAAATCAGTTGTGATTCATACCTTTATTCAACATCTCATCAGCCTCATCCAAAACCAGCATCTTGATTGCACGTGTCCTTAAACTCCTGCGACGAATCATATCTACAAAATCAGATTTGGAAATAATCGCACCTGAGGCTCCAAGCAAAGAGCCACTGCAACAGGTCCGAGTGGCCCAGAGACAGGCACCCATGAGGGGCTCACACTTTAAGCACGCTCACAAGCACCACCTCAACACCACCTCCACTAATGGGAGTGCTCACCAAAGACACGCCCGGGAGTGCCTGCCACAACATGCTGCCCGTAGTCCAGCTTCCGGATGTCCTCCCCGACATTGGTGCCCCCAATGCAGGCATGGCACTGGACATTCATGTAGTCTCCCAGAGCAAGCAGACCCTGAATCACAAAGCAGGTTCATGTCCAGGGTGCTACAGTGTCAGACACAACTAACTGTCTAAAAATGAAGATTGCTTCTGTCTCCATAAAAACATTTATAAACACCATTTATACCATAAAACCACTCTTCTCTGCTAAGACGAAGTTAACTTGGTCAGTTTCTCATTACAAAAGTAATATATGTTAATTACAGAAAAAACATAAAACATACAGAACTCACAACCCTATTATACTCAAAGACTATCCTTCCAAAGCACATGTAAATACAAAATAACTATTTCATTAAAGTTAATTTTTTGTTGAAAAAGTTATAACTCTAAAACCATATGAAAAACCAAACCTATTAAAAGCACATAAGCTATAGTAAAAGACTTAAACCAGCAATTTGTACAACATGTAACAATTTGTGGCAAAACATTAGCAATCAGTTGTCTAACCCTGGGTTCAGTCCCCAGCCCCAAAGGGGAAGAAAAAAAGGAATCAGAAAAAAATATTTTGAGAAAACAGCATTACATTAAATCAATCAATTGGTCTTTTGTGATTAAACTTTAAAAGCAACATCTGCAAACACAACACAACTACCTTTAACTGTCTCACCTTCTGAATCTGTACAGCTAACTCTCTTGTTGGAGCTAAGATCAAAGCTTGGGTTTCTCGAACCTGGAAAATAATCAGAAGAAAGAGAATCCTCGGCATTTGAGGTCAACTGCAGACATTCACACTCAGAGCCACTTTAAATATTATCTCTCGTGGACTTGCAAATCTTAAGATTATTGAAATTATAAACCCAGCAAACACTGGACATGACAGTGTAGAAAAGAATCTCCTCTAATTAAAAAAACCTCCTAGCTTAAACAAAAAGGATTCATGACGTTTCTGCTAGCTCAGATGTTAGCACCTGAGAGTCTCTTTAACACAGTAAGTCAGCACAGCACAGAGCTTAAAGCACTGCGCTCCGTGAACATGATGGAGGCCAGGGAACGTCAGCTCTCCCAGGCACTGGCTGTGAGAATGGCAACTCACCTGAATGTCTAAACACTGGAGGACTGAAATACTGAAGGTGGCTGTCTTGCCTGTGCCAGACTGGGACCTGTGCAAGGAAGCAGACAGTCATCAGAGGGAGGGAGCAGCCCCCAACCAGTGCTCCAAGGGCCTGGCTTCAGAAGGGGGTGAGACTCGGGCCCAGCATCACAACTTCTAAATCTCCACAGGTGATGAGGCCAGGACATACAGCCTTTGCACAGGGCAACAGACCTACAGAATCTACAACTTAAACACTGTTTTATAGGTGGCAGAAAAGAGGGGAGTGTCCCTTAAATAAAAAATCTTTTTATATTTAAATGTTTTTAAAAACTAAGGCAGACAGGGACACACACAGTGATGCATGACTATAATCTCAGCTACAGAGCAGTTGACTGAAGCAAGAGGCTTGCCCAGTTTCAGCAGCTTGGTGAGACCCTGTCTCGAAAAAAATAAAAATAAAAAGGGCTAAGGATGTAGCTCAGTGGTAGAGTGCCCTGGGTTCAATCCAGTATGGGGGTGGGGGAGCACCTGGGAGTATAGCTCACTAGTAGAGGGCTTGCCTAACATGCATGACGTCCTGGGTTCCACAAGCACCACAAAAAAAGGGGAAAGAAGAGGGAGAGAAAAAAGGCAAATGAAAAATATTAAAGGGATATTACATAAGTCCACATGCTGACTGACAGCTAAGCAAAACTAGCTAATAGGCAAAAGCTGTCTCTAGTAAAGAACACAAAAGTCAAAAAATGAAAACCTTGGGGCTGGAATGAAGGACAGAGCTAGCCCTGAGTGCATGGACAGACACACCTAAAGGCACATCACAGCACCGCATGGACTGACTGGGTCCAATCTCTCCGCACAGGTCAACTTACTGTGCAATGACATCTCTCCCTTTAATTATCTGTTTGATAGCTCGCTGTTGGATTGCTGATGGTTTTTCAAAACCTGCAAATTAAACCAGAAAAAAATTAGCTCTCAACAGTATGACAACAGTAAAACCTCTCAGAGCAAGCACCTGGAAGGATTCCACGATTTGCTTTTTAACAGCCAAGTCCTACCAACCCATAACCCAGCTAAACCCAATGCTCAAATAGGAAGTGCTCGAGACTTGGGGTTGAATGCATTTTTATCCTGGTGAGAGTGGGATATGATCTATAAAGACAGAATTCCTGTGAAAGGAGCACCAAATACAGAATACAGAGAACCCAGTTTTGTTTAGAAAGGAAAAAAATCTTTTGGGGTGTGCAGGATCTGGAAAAAGTTCCTGGAGGTCACTGCTGGAGAGTGGGTTGAAGAGAGCTCATTTTTTACTCTATTATTTCTTTATTCTTTGACTACATAGTAAACAGTATTGCATAGTACTTTCTAAACTTAAAAAAAGGAAACTAAGTCAAATGTGACTTGTAGTTGGGGCTCTTTCCTAGTAGCTAGCACTAAGTCTGTGGGCTGTTCATGTTGTCTACAGGGTATTTAACTTCGGTGGTTCAAATTGTGGGGTGTCCAGCACCATTTTCCTGTCTTAATGCAGCTTCATTAATGCCATCCCTCCCGCCTAGCAATTACTATACTACCAAGGAACGAAGGACTTTCCCAGTAAGCAAATAAAACTTTTATGCACAAAACCTGTAATTATTTTTGTAGTCTTTTAAAATGTAGCACAGGGGCTAGGGATATAGCTCAGTTCATAGAGTGCTTGCCTGTCAAGCACAAGGCCCTGGGTTCAATTCCCAGCACAAAAAATAAAAATAAATTAATAAATAATAAGATAAAATGTAGCACAATTTCCCATCTCAGGCAAAAGCAGATTAATGAATGATTTAAATTCCTCATCAGGCAAACATATGGATGGGAAATCGGTGCCAATGATTCAGGGCAGGCAGCCTCCAGTGTTAAGAAGCAGGCAGGGCCCAGCCGAAAGGCTTTCTTTAACCTTCCATTTCTCCGTAACTTACCTGTTCAAGTGTCCTGAAATCAAAAACTGCCAGATAAACGGTGGCCGTCTTGAGAAACTTGGATGCCAGTTACTGCCATCTCTATGTCTTCAATCCCCATTTTCCCTGGGATCCCAAGTTAAACTGACAACTGCCTCCCTGACATCCCAACAAAAAAGGCTCCTGGTCTCTCCAACAGAACAAGAAAGACCTCCCTCACTGTTGCCAAGGAAGCGATGTCTGCAGCATCACCCACCAGTTTACTTCAAATGCCCAGGAATCATGCTCCAGTCCTCCTTCCCAGACCACCACCAACGGTGGCAGCTCTAAGTACTCCATCTTCAGTGCAGCATCGGCATCACCCCCCACCCAACCAGACCAGACCAAAAGCCTCCCAACTCATCTCCCTGCCTCTTCTCACCCCAAATCCACAGACAGTCGGCAATCTCTAAAGCTGTAAAACTGACCATGCCACTTCAGTGCTTAAAGTCTTGCAGCGGTTTCCCGGTGCACTTAGAAATGAATTTCAAATTCTCTCTCTACCTCTGCAAATTGGCCCCCGAGCTTGCACAACAGACCTTCCGTTCCTGCTCCGCACCAGCTGGGCCGCAAGGCTCTTCCTCGCGCCAGCGGTTCTTGTTCTCGTCCTCAGCTACGCCAGGCCCTCCTGGGGTCCCCTTTCCTTCCTGTCCCGCGTTAGCTCTCTCCACCCCGACCCATCCCTTAAGTCCGGTTTTCCACAGCACTCCTACTGCCCGAAGCAAACTTACTGCGCGCCTCCCAGTAAGGCTCAGGCTCCCCGAGGGAACGAACCTGCCCGACCCCTCGCTCGGGGTCCTCGCGGGCACAAGGCAGGAATGTGCCGCGGGAGAGGCTGCGAATCGCCGAAGGCTCTGCACCCCCGCCGGACCCGGCACCGCGCTCCGCACCGAGCAGCACGCAGCGCGGGGACACACGCCCTCGGCGCCCCGCGCCTCGACCCGCGTCGCCGGCCCGGGAATCGCCGGCCTCCCGGCAAGTGCCCACCCGCGGCCCCCGGCCCGCGCCCACCGACCGTAGGCGTAGATGCCGCGCAGCAGGTCCTCCCGCAGGCCCATGGTGTCGAACGTGGGCGTCACGTCCACCTCCTCGCTGGTCTCGAACTCCACTTTGGTCATGTCTTCCTCTTTGAGCAGACGCTTCCGCGCCGAGCCCGAGGTCGCCATCGTGGCCGTAGCCGCCATAATTCCGACTTGGCCGAAAGCGGAGCGCGCGCCGCGGCGGGAAGCGGAAGCAGGCCCCGCGCGGCAGCCGAGAGGAAGTGACGCCACCGCGCGCAAGCGCGGGGCGGCGCGCGTGCGTCCGAGCAAGCGGAGTGCCCCTCATCGCGTGAAGAGGCGCCCGGGGGAGAGGCGCTGCCGCCATTCTCGCGTTGCTTCGAGCTCCCGCGGGATCTGGCGAGGGGCGGGGCCAAGAGGGGCGGGGCCACAGGTTCTGTCAGCTGGGCGGTGGCGGAGTGTTAGGGGTACTAGCCGCGGGCTTTGGAGGCGGGACGAGCGAGGATTCTTCTGTAGGACGCGGCGGCCGCTGGTCGGTTTACTAGGAACCCGCGCTCGAGTGCGCGGTCCAGGCGGGTGGGCGCGCCCGCCGCTGCCCTGGAGGCGGGGGCAGTCCCTGTTCCGAGCGGTTGGCTTGGGAGGCCAGAGTTCGCGTGGGCGCCGGGAGCCCCCAGCACCGCGAGTGATCGCTCCTTGCGAGGTTGCGGGCGTGCCGAACGTGCCCATCTTGCAGTCCGGCAGAGATGACGACCCCAGGCGGGACGCCACGGCCCTGGAGGGCAGGAACCGCTTGGCATCTGCCCTGCCAGCTCACCCCAGACTTTCCTAAGTGCCTGTTCACACCCTGCTCTCCAAACGCCTTTGAGCCGGCCTCGCCGCCTCTGGGGCGCAGCTCCCTCCGTGGAGAATCAGGCTTTTTAACTTTGGGGGAAAACCCCACAGTGGCCGGCTTGCAGCAGGAGCCTTACCACACACCCCGCCCCAACCGGTGCTGGGATCCACCCAGCCGCCCGCATGCCAGGAGCGCCTCTGCTACCCAGCCCAGGGAAGCACATCTTTCCTCCACGGCTCCTTTCCAGGGATTCTTGGGAGCTCTCCTTTTATGAAGGCTAATCTAATTAAAACCAGAGCATCGTTTTTTCAAGAAGTCAGGAGCTGAAATAAGTCCACGGTGAAAAGTAATGCTCAGAGCGAAGCTCCATTCTGGCAGTGGAATTACCAGCTCATACCAGCTCATACCAGTTCACTGACCTGATGAACGTGCAGAGTGAGGATGCCGCTGTTGATCAACATACTAAATATTTATAAGCCTGGCCCTCTTTCTTAGACTTTAAATAAGATGCACATACAAGTTTTTAGGTCTACTACACAAGGAGCGAATGGGCTCCCACGCCATTTTGCAACCTGTGTTATAAAACACGTGGATTTCAATGGCTTGGTATTAGAAAATGTGAAAATCATTAATAAGTTCATACTGATTGTGTTGAAATGATGCTAATGATATTTTAGATATGCTAAGTTGAAGTAAAATGCTACTTAGTTAATGTCACCTGTTTCTTTTTGTTTTCTGAATGGGGCTGCTAGAAAATGTTTAGTTATATTGCCATTGTACCACACTGGTTAGCATGTTTATAGTATCCATAGAATTCCAAGACCCCCATTTTGTTTTACTGATCAGTCACAACCTCATCAGAGTTTGGAGAACGTTCCTTGGTCACTTCCCCTGTTGTACATAGCCTTGGGCTGTGCATAAGCACCCATCTAAGCAGAAACTGACAGCCCAGATCACTTGCAATCAGTTTGCAGTTTTGCTGCCTCAGCCGTCAAGATTAGAAGCACAATGTGCAGACTATGAACATCTTGCTATTTTGCCAGTGGAAAAAATGGGCCCACTCTTGTAAGTTAGGCCTTCCAGTGAGAGGTTGAAATGGGCCCAGCTCTGAGTTCCCTGCACAGAGACTTTATGCTGTTGGTCATTTCTGGGCTCTGCATCACTGTGCCCCTGGGCTTCTCAAAAGAAGCCTCCTGGTCGCAAGGCCATTACACTCCATCTCAGCACCTGTCACCAGCACCCCACTTCCCATGCTGTTTATATTTTGGGGAGGCATTTCTAACCTCTAGGAGGGCAGGGCCACATCTGTTTAGTTCCCCATTATTTCCCTAACACACAAGAGGTGCTCAGTAAATAATGGTCAGCTTGCTTCCTGCGTGGACATCCAGGACAAGAGGGAAGGTCCAAGGCATGGCCCGAGATGGACAGAAGCATCTCAAGCTCACTCAGCTGTTGTGGAATTGCTCTGTCAGCACCTCTCAGGAACCCACTGACTTCCTGCATCCACGGGGCTCCTGGAACTAGAAGGGGGTCCGGGTGGCTGGTCTTGTTCAGAGTATAGCAGGTTCAGGGGAGCGATGCCCACCTAGGAGTCATTACCACTGGAGCTGATGACCTGGACAGAGGTCAATCTGAAGGGCTGTCCCCAAAGGACAGCTTCCTGCAGAGGTCCCCACCCATCACAGGTTCCTTTCTAGACCCATTCATCTGGGGCAGGGCACTACTAAGCGCTGCCTGACCCGACCTCACTGCTTCCTGGGCCCCACATGCTGGCTGGAGAACAGCAACAGGCAGCATGTGCAGGGAGCTGTCCCAGGTGCTGGCTTAGCACCCACACCTGCCCTCACAGAGCTTATGCTCCAGAAGGCAAGACCTGTGAGCCACAGATGGGATGATTGTAGGCTGTATAATTACTAGGATGCAAATAAAATGAGGCACAATGAGAAGAGCTGGGTTGCTGATTTACCCAGTGACTGGAGGAAGGTGTCACCGGAACTGAGAGGAGGTGTCCACAGTGACATGGAGTTGGGGAGTATCCCAGCAGGGGACAATAGGTGCAGAGCCCCTGAACGATGAAGGACTGAGAGCCAGGGTGGTTGTAGCAGAGTGGATGCAGGCACAGGGTGGGGAGGGGGAAGAGGTGAGCAGGACCGGAGCAAAAAGGGTCCTGCCCTCTGTGGAGTGGAGTTTGAATGTGTCCCTCCCTGGTTGCCATGGAGCCACTGTGGGGCAGCCTTTCTCTGGGGAGGGCCTGAGTTCTGGTAAATGGTTTAGAAAGGTGACCTGGTTGCAGAGAGAGATGGGACCGGGCTGGGGGTCTGGAGCTGGAGGGAGAGGTGGCAGTGGTGGTAGGGTGACAGGAGGGCTCAAGATAGTTTGGATGGAAATGGACAGGGAGGGTGGCTGGCGGGGCTGTCAGGCCGCAGAGGGTGAAGATCGACTTCCGGCTGAGACCCAGAGGCCGCGGGGCTATAGTGCTGCAGCTAGTGTGAGCCACCGGCCTGAGCACCACGCGCTCCTGCTCATGGCGGCGCCATCCCCCCGCGCAGCCCCACCAGCAGACCGACGGAAGCAAAGCCATGCGCGGACGCGTCACAGGGCTGCAAACGGGGCGGGACGCCATGGACCTCCAAAACACGAAGCTCCGGGAAAGGCCAGTCGCAGGTCACGCGTCACAGAGCACCATCGACAGGAAACGTGCAGACAGGCAAATCCGTGGAGACAGAAAGCAGACTGGTGGCTGCCAGGAAGTGGGTGCGGCGGGGGCTGCTAAGGGGGTCCCTTCGGGTGAGGGCAAGGGGGCGGAACTGGATAGAGAGGTGTCGGTTGCACAACAGTGGGATGTAGTAGGTGCCGCCGAATACTTCACTTCGCCTTATTTGCATTTCACCACCGAAGAGAAGGAAAAGGAACGTCGGTGGACGTGACTTGGCCGGTCCGCAGAAGCCTGTCCGGCCGGGTGGGAAGGGCTGCTCCTCGCCCCTCCCTGGGCGGGGCCCTCCCTGGCCACGCCCTGCCTCGGGCCGTGGGCAGGGACCACAGGTGACAAGTGGGAAGAAACACCACTGTACCAGCGGCTGAGCCTTTCCCGGGCCGCAGCCCCTGGCAGCCTCAAGCTCGACCCTTGTTCTGGGTTCTCCCGCAGGTGTGCTTTGCTCCTGTGGGGCCTTGGCACTGAGCGCTCCTTCATACCCACACCATGATCTCGAGGCAAAGCCAGAAACCTTCCTCCAGCCCCCAGACATGAGGAACTCTGCCTGGCCAGGTCCAGCCCCTGTCCATCGTCCTGTGCTGAAAGGGCCATGCGGGGAGTGCTAGAGTACTCCAGGCCTCACCCAGACCCATCCAGGTCGCCAGAACAGGGCTTCACTGTCCCGGAGATGCACAGTTGTAACCCTGTGGGATGCAGAATGACTGAGTAACTGTCAGTTGGGGTCTTCCTGGGGACACTGATGGCGACTGAGCTTCCCCTCAGAAGGCCCATGGCCCCCGACCCTGTTTCCGTGGCTCTCTGTGTTCTTAAGGGCAGAGACTCCACAGCTCTCCCACCTGCAGCACCCCTGCTGGCTGGCTCCCTATTTTACTTGGAATGATGGCATTTCTGTGCATGTTCACAACTATCTAGAACTTTCTATGCAGCAGGCTAGGTGAGACAGTTTGGAACATCATCAGCCCCTGAACCAGTCCAGTGGGGGCTGGTTAGAGAGCTGGGGTCTGGCTCTGACCCAACCTCAAGCCTCTCACCAGGAGGAGCATCTGGCAGGAGCTGCAGCTCAGCCCCACCTGGCTGTGGGACCTGGGGAGCCAGCCTCCACCTGTGAGGATAGAGACCCTTAAGACCTCCCCTCAGCCTGGGGAGCTGTGGATGTCCCTCCTATCCCCATCAGGGTCAGTGTCAGTGGGAGTGGACACACAATCAAGTCAGTATTTATGAATCCGCATTGGCCTCAGGGTGGGGCTGAGCTGAGAACCAGCAACAGGAGGTCCTGTCCTCTGGTGGTTACAGGCCTGCAGCAGGAGGCACACAAGAAACCACAGGTAACCAGAATTCATTACCGATCAGGGACAACAAGTCCAACAGAGAAAAATGAAACTGGACAAGGCAGAGGGAGGGCCAGGTTGAGAGGGCTGCAGTTTAAAGTAGAATAGTCTGGAAAGCCCTCTCTGGGAATGTGGTCCTTGACTGGAGTCCAAAAGGAGGTGGAAGAGTATTCCAAGCAGACAGAACACAAGTGCAAAGGCCCTGGGGCAGAGTGTACTGGAGCACGGAAAGACTCACAAGGAGCCCCTACATCTGGAACAGTGAGAATACAAGGTCAGCAAGTGCCAGAGAAGCAGGGCCTCCTGGGTCCTGCAGAGGACTCCAGGGCCCATACACCAACAGAGGAGCCTAACCCGACTCACTTCGATGGGATGGTTCCAGCTGCTGTGTTGAGAACTGGCCGTAGTGGGCTGGGGAGATAGCTCAGTCAGTAGGGTGCTCGCCTTGCAAGCACAAGGCCCTGGGTTCGATCCCCGGCACTGCAAAAAAAAAAAAAAAAAAAAAGAGAGAGAGAGAGAGAGAACTGGCGGTAGGACCATTGCAGGGGTCCAGGAGGCCATAATCAGGGCCTTGCAATGCACATGGGGAGAAGTGACCAGATTCCAGATACTTGACACAGAAGGTATTCACTTAAACCTAGGTCATAGTTATGATTCTAGATTAACTCAGTGGAATTATTCAGATACTTCCCATAATTGATCATAAGAACCAAGAAGCACCCAGAAATTATCCTAACTTCCTGGGATTTTTCTAAGGTAGAAATCAAGATGAACTGGGGAGCCGGGCACAGTGGCTTACGCTGTAATCCCAGCAGCTCGGGAGGCTAAGACAGGAGGGTCAAGAGTTCAAAGACAGCCTCAGCAAAAGTGAGGTGCTAAACAACTCAGTGAGACCCTGACTCTACATAAAATACAAAGATAGGGCTGGGGATGTGGCTCAGAGGTCGAGTGCCCCTGAGTTCAATCCCCGGTACCCCGCCCCTCAAAAAAGAAACCATGACTAATCGGGATGTGTACAAAGCAGAGAGGATTCCCCTGCCCAGCAGCTGCCTTCTGTAGGTCGACCAGATGCCTGGCCGTTGTCACAGGGACAGTAGCTGGTGCCTGTCGCTCTTCTGTCAGCCAAGCTGACGCCCAGGGTGGGAATGCTGACGTTTCAGTGGAGGTCCCCATATAAGGCTGCCTCTGTGGGCAGAGCCCGGACAACCTGCCGCCAAACCTGCTCATCCGCTGCTGCTCAGCCCAGCCTGAGACTCTCCTTCAGAGCTGCTGGGGAGAGAAGGGAGAGTGCGCCGGGTCTGTCCATCGAGAAGAGGTCAGGAGACCAGGGGAGTGGCAGCGGGTCAGGACGGGACCCCAGGGGCCCGGGGGTGAGGGGGGCCGCTTATCCTTATAGAAGAAATCAGCTTGTCCCATGGTGCTTGGTTAAGAGGTGGAATGTTCTCTGGCTGCTAAGCTCCCCTACTTGGCAGCACAGCCTGGGACAGGAGGGGACGCTGGGCTCTGCTCCACACTGCTCAGGACGGAAGAAGGGGAGGGAGGCGGCCAACCAAGTGTTCAGAGAGCAGGGCAGCACTGGCGGCGGGGCAGGGGAGGCCCAGTCAGATGTTCCCTGGCGCGCGGGTGCTAAATTTGAGCCGAGGGGAGCAAGGTAGCGCCCTCCCTTCTGTGCCTGGGAACCGTCTGCCTGGTCCACCACATTCATAGGCCATCAGTTCCCCTGACCTTTTCCCAATAAATTCCTCCCTGTCTTGGAGTCCAGAAGGGAGTGTGTGTGTGTGTGTGTGTGTGTGTGTGTGCACGCGTGCCAGCCCTTTCTCCTCCTGGCTTTCCAGGCAAGAGAGGAAAGTGACTCTGGGGTCTGAGAAGAATGTTATCAGGGAGGGTCCAGTCGCAGGACCTGCCACTCGGATGTACGGGACCAGTGCCCACAGGCTGCTCTGGAACTGCCCAGGATGAGAGGGGACCCCGTGGAGCTGGGAACCCCCCTAGAGCTCCGGATTGAGTTTCTTTCCTGCTAATGCTAGCCCCTATTTAAACTGGAAGCAAGTGACAAATTCACTCCCACTTTCTAAACTGCCGTCTGGGGACCCAGGGTAAGCTGCCCCGTTTCTCCCAGACTGGACTGGAAGGGCCAGTGCTTGTCTGTACCAACCCATGTCCTCACCCGCATGCAGCTGCGGGGTTCCAGAACGCTTCCCAGCCCACAGACCCCACAAGCCCTCACCTACCCTCAGGACTCACATGCCAGCACTTCCGGTCCTCAGCCTCCGGGGAGACCCAGTCTCTGGAGCTGCCCCTACTCCCATCTGCAGGCTGGAGCCCGGCCCTTGGGTGGGGACCCAGTGAGGTTGGGGAGCAGGCCCGAGGGCGAATCGCTAAAAAGAAACATTCTGGGGCTGGGATATGGCTCAGTTGGTAGAGTGCTTGCCTTGCAAGCACAAGGCCCTGGGTTCGATCCCCAGCACCACAAAAAGAAAGAAACATTCTGCCAATCCTGGTTTGGGGGCCACGGGTTCTTTGACACCAACTTAATCACGGGATCACTGACCCTGGCTGAAAAGGTCAGTTAGGGACACCCACATTTCCCATCTGCTTCTGAGACTTGGGCACCTGTTTAAATGGGCATCGCATGAGAGATTTGGGAGGAAATGTCGAGATTCCATGAAGGTGCTCTGCTCCTCTTCATTACATGGAGAGGTAAGGGCTCCTGCCCCAGAGTAAGACCTCGTCACCTCTGATGGCGGCAGGCCTGGCCCAGTCCAGTCTGCCTTCTGCCCCGCCCCCTACCCCTTGGCTTTCGCAGAACTGCCTCGGCTGGCGCCTGTCCTCCTGCCCTCCCGTGAGCCTGCACTCTGAAGGATGGCGCCTCCTCCGGGGCCAAGGGGAAAGCAAGGAAGGAGCCCTTCCCACTGGCAGCCCCTCTGACGCCTGGGGGTCCCCTCTCCTGTGGCCACTTGCCACCCAGACCAAGTTGCATTTCTGGGAGGAAGGGGGACGTGGTTACTAACTACCCTGGGACACGGTCCCCGGCATCCAGTCCACCTGCCATAGTGTGCCTGTGATTTAACAGGACCACTAAATGCAGTATAAGTGCTTCACCTGGAAGAACCCTGAGTTCTTCTAAACTCCCACGAAGGTTTAGATCAAAGACCATGAAAACCTGGCAAATCAGAGACGCATACAGCATCCCCAAGCCCCCAGGAAGCGTGGAGAGGCATCCCGCCCACCCTTTCGGCCTCCTGTCCCTGTCCAGCCTTTCACTTTGCTGCGGTGGAGGACCTTTGTATGGGGCCTGAGGACTTGAATTCCCACCAGGGTGGAGTCTCAGAGGTGTTGGTCTGACGCTTCTGGCAGGGCTGTGGGACTGGGCTGTCCCCCTGGGGCCAGCACCACCCTGGGCCCCCCAGGTCACCTGCCACTGTGCCAGCCCTCCCCTCTGCTGAGGACTCCCTGCGGAGGGCAGAAGGTGAGCGGGGTAGGAGGGCTCGCTCTGAGCTCCCAGGTGAGCCACCTGCAGGTGGGCAGGTGCAGGAGGCTCTGGTGCCACCCACACTGCACTGGCCAAAGTGTTAGGCAGAGGGCTGTTTCTCTCTCTCTCCCCACACCCCACCCCACCGTGTGTGTGTGTGTGTGTGTGTGTGTGTGTGTGTGTGTGTGTGTGTCTTTGTAAACTTTTTAAAAACATTTTTAGGTGAGTTTTGCCGGGAACTGGGGAGTTTCCGTGACTGCCTCTCAGTTCTGTCGTCTCTTGCTCTGGTCCTTGGTGTGGCACTTGACTCGACCTGAGCTTGACCCAGGGAGGCAGCTACACTCACCCTGCCTCTGCTGTCACCAACCAGTGTGCAACCAGGGGAACCCCCATCTGCCAGGAGCCAGGAGGCATTCCTGGGAGCTCCTGGATCCTGGAATGAGGAGCAAGGCCATGAGGAGCAGCAGGCAGTGCCAGGTCCTGAGGACGGGAGCTGGAAGAGAGGGGACCGGCTCGGCTGGACACTGGACAGCCAGGTGTGGCTGTGGTGGACCCAGGCCTGGGAAGGGAAGGGAAGCCGAAGAAGAGGTGGATGTCTCACCGGCTGTGTGTGCCCGGGTCACCACAGGGACCTCCTCACTGCCCCCCTCTGTATCCTGGCCAGGGGTGTAGGTGGGGCCACCAATTACTGTGGGACCTGTTTAAACACTTTTATTGACTGTAGTTCTCGAAGCTCACGACTCCCCTTTAGGGTGTACAGCCTAGGGGTTCCCAGTGCACACAGACACGCACCAGTTTCCGGACATTTTCATTACACTAAAGAAAACCATCCCACATCCTCTAGCTACCACCCTGATAGATGCTGAGGTCCTGGAGACCAGCTGCCAATCACAACGGGGCCGGCCTCTCTGTGTGTGGCCTCTGCCCAGAGTCCAGAGTCTGCACTGGGCTTGTTGCTCTGCGGTCATGTTCTGGAAAATCTGAATATTTTTTGTAAACAAGTGCAACGTACCTATTTCCATTCTTCCCTGGACTCTGGTCCTGACGCGGAGCAGGCCATTCTGATTTGGAGAGTCAAACTCCAGGTGGCAGACTCTGCCAGTAGAGATCCCAGGAGCTTGCTGGGGCTCCCTGGCAATGGAGGAGGGGCCCTGCAGGACTTGGCCTGTTTCCACATCCCTTTTGCCCTATTTATGTCTCCTGTGGCTGTCATGAGAATTTACTGTGAACTGGGTGGCTTCAAACTGCAGGAATTTATTGGCTCATAATTCTGGAGGCTGGCAGGGTCATGCTTCCCCAGAAAGCTCCAGGAGAGCATCTGTCTGAGCCTTCTAGCAGCTTCCGTGTGGCAGAAGGTACTTGTGGCCCCTGACGTGGGCTAGCATCCCTCCCATCTCTGCCCTGTGGTCACCTGGTCCTCTTCCTGTGTCTGTGTCTGCCCTCCTCTTCTTGGAAGGACACCAGTCTTTGGGTCATGGTTGACCTCAGCTTGGTGACATCTGCCAAGACCTATTCCCAGACGAGGCTGTGCTCGCAGCCGCTGGTGGCCCGGGAACACGACCCAGCTAGTTCACAAACACAGACCTGCTATTCCCCAGAGGAAACCAGGATGGAGCTGCTCTCCAGCTTGGCCTGTGGCTGTGGCAGGGGGAGGTCTGACGGAGAGGGGGACCTCAACCCAGGATGAGTGGGGGTTTTGCAAATGTCACAGAAATGAATTTAAGGACACATCAGCTGGAGGCACAGCAAAGTTGTATTGGGGTAGCAGGTACCTTGGAGGACGAATGTGGGCCGTCTCCTCATGAGGGATGCTTTGGGGTTCTCAGCTCTTCTCTTAAAGGAAATTTGGTGAGCAAGCGAAGGCATGAGTCTGTGCTCACAGGACAGTCGGTGGGTGGGGTCTGCTTGTTCTCAGGATCCTTAGGGTGAAGGTGTCTCCATGGTCTGGTCAGGAAATGACATCGGAAAGTACCCTGGATTATGGTTTTCTTAAAATATTGCATCTCTCTTTGCTTAATCTGTTTATCATGTGGGCTAGTGAACACTGCACAAGGTCATTTTCATAAACGAGTGAACTTACAATAACTAAGACTGAGAGTGAAGATTTATAGATTTCCCATAAATTCGGGAGTGACGGCCTGAGAGAATTGGCTTGGGAACTGAGGTATGAGGAACTTCAGCACAGGTTTTCAGGCTTCAGCTGTATTTCCGGTCCTTCCTCTTATCTCTGTTCCAGTCATCTTCTCTGCCCTGTCTCTGTTGGCACTCCCGCAGCCTTGGCCTCCTTCCTGGGCCCTTTGCCACCCACCTCCCTTTCCAGCCCGTCTTCCCTGGTGGAAGAGGCTTGGGGGAGGTATTAGGAGGAACTGGCCCCAGGCGGGCCTTTCGACACTGGTCAGGGCCACGCCTGTCGATCCTCCTGAGAGTTTCAGGGTTCAAAGCTCAGACTCAGTCTGGAAGCCTGCTTCTGCCTGCTCAGTGGCTGAGGAAGCCATGGCAGGGATCCCTCTGTGAACTCCTGGAGCAGAGTTAACTTTTGTGTGTGTGTGTGGTACCTGGGATGGAACCGAGGGGCTGGTGCGTGCTGGGGGAGGGTGCCAGGGCCCGTGGCGCCTGGCACTGTCTCTTTTTCTCCCCGCTGTGTTAGTCTCTGGTGCCTGAACTTTGGCTTTTGGAGCAGGTCAGGTGGTTCGGCAGGGCTGTCACAGTGTTATCTGGTGCTGTTTGGTTTCGGGCCCTTCCTGCCCAGACCTATCCCCTCAGCAGCCCGTAGAGAAGGGAGCCAGCAGCAGCATGCCTGGCCCAGGGCTTGGGGACCTTGGCTGCAGGGGTGAGCCAGACCCCATCCCACTGCCCGGAGCTCCTGCAGACTCGGATTCCAGCCCGTTGGGTGAGTACCTGCTGCAGCCCAGGTTCCTGGGATGCACCGCCGGCTGCTCACAGAGGCAGGGCTCCAACCGCCCTTGTCCACCTTAGATGGCAAGGGCTGGGTTGTCTGATTTCCAAGTATGCTCAGGGCGCAGTCCTGTCCTGTTGGCATTTGGCTCCAGCTGGTCCAGCCTGTCATTCCAAACATAATATGAGTCAAACACCGGAAATCATGGG
Source organism: Sciurus carolinensis (assembly GCF_902686445.1). Taxonomy (NCBI): domain Eukaryota; kingdom Metazoa; phylum Chordata; class Mammalia; order Rodentia; family Sciuridae; genus Sciurus; species Sciurus carolinensis. The sequence continues at coordinate 2,383,387 of NC_062215.1, read as the reverse complement.
TCTGGGAAATGCTCTCTGCTGTGCCCAGAGATGCACGAAGGTGGTCAGCACAGCGTTGTGCTAGAGGAGAGCTGATGTGGCCCAGTGTCCACCCACAGGAGCACTGCTAAGCCAGCTGGTCCCCTCGTGTCATTGAATCCAGGTTCCATTTAAACAGGAACAGAGTGAACATGTCTCTGGAGTTTCAGGGTAGAGGCCACAGCTCTGGGGGTCCCCGTGGACTAAACTTGGCCACCCATCCCAAGATGCCAACCACAGTCACGAGTGGTGGTGGAGGCAGGAAGAGCTTATATCAGGGCAGTTACACCAGGAGACCTCAGCCCTGGCTTCTGGGGCTCAAGGTCGTTGAGGTTTTACAGAAAGGGTGGGGATTTGAATAGGTGGGGGGGTGCATGGCTGGCAGATGGGGTAATCTTGGTTGGGTCTGTTGATCATGATTTCAGGATTGGTCAGGCTGGGCTTTGCATGATAAGAAAGTTAATGTGGGCTGGGGATATGGCTCGCTTGGTAGAGTGCCTGCCTCGCAAGCACAAGGCCCTGGGTTCAATCCCCAGTACCAAAAAAAAAAAAAAAAAGAAAGTTAATGTGCATGGCTTCGCACATATAATCCCAGCTGCTTCGGAGGCTGAGCCAGGAGCCTTGTGAGATCAAAGCCAGCCTCAGCAACTTAGTGAGGCCCTGTCTCAAAATAAAAAGTAAAAAGGGCTGGGCACGTGGCTCAGAGGTGGAGCACCCCTGGCTTCAATTCCTAGTCCCCCCATACACCCCCAAAAAAGAAGTTACGTTTGCCTGGAAATAGCTTTGCCTCCAGTCAGAAGATGTTTATCTATGACCCTTGTTGTTCCTGAGTCCAAAGTGACCACAGAAGAGTGGCTCAGGAGAACTCAGAAGGGAAAAACAAATCAGTCAGAGAGGCCATCGGTCAGAATGGGCCTCTTCCCGAGGAGCCCCGGTTGTCAGCATGACCCGCCTCGGGCTGGGATGCAGTCTCCCTTGCCTGAGGCCTTGGGTTACATCCTGAGCTCCACACACAGGCAAGACAGATAAACCTCAAAAACAGGTAGAACATAATGTTCCATATATATGATACAATTTATGCAAGAGAGTTAACAGTGAAGATGTGGACTATGCATCACTGTTTCAGAACAAGTCAGGCATCCTTGGCAGACACACCCACCTGTAGAGAGTGATGTTCTAAATGGAAAGTGATTCTCTACAGGTCCCTCTGGGTAGGAGGGGAGGGGAAAGGAACCATGAGAACTACAATAAGGAGAAAGGCATAAGCTCTCTCCTCAGCACACGTTCCCTGTTGCTCCGGCCCTAGGCCAGAGGCCGACTCTGGGGTCCCAGAACACTGAGCCCGGCCACTCGTCCTAGGGGACCAGTGTTCCACCCCACCTTCAGGTGTTGCCAGGTGCTGCCAGGTGCGGCAGATGAGCTGGCCAGGCAGGAGCACGGTCAGCTGTGGACAGGGTGATCCTGGTCTCCCTGGAGGGAACCTCGCCTACAGCTCTGGTTCACCAGGAGACATTAGACCCGTCGTTCCTGGAATCCAAGGCAACCCAGAGCAAAGGAGCCAGAGGCAAATGGGGGCAAAGATGCAGTTTTTACCTTAGCAGGCCCTGGCGAGGAGTCTGTGCTCTTAGCAAAAGGGGCTCCAAGTCCTGTTCATTCCCTCTAAGCAGAAGTCTGATGTGCAAAGTCACAGCGTGGAATCTGCATGGTGGGTTCAAACTTCAGTCACATCCTTTGCAGACCCTTGTGTACATGCTTGAACTAGTGTGCAGTTTAGGACCGTCCTTAGGTTATTTATTTGGATTAATGGGCTGACCTGAGCCACTGCAGGGTGGGCAGGCAGAGACCCTGGTGGGGACACAGCTGTGGACCCAGCTCACCTAAAAGCCTGGGCACCCAGGGCGTGTTCCTGGAGGGCTGGGCAGCCACCTCTGGGTCACAGGTTCTAGGCTGGTCCACAGTCACCTGGACAGCCAGCCTTCAGGGGCTTGAACAGGGGGCTTGTTGGGTACACTTTGTGCAAATAGACCCGAGCGTGTGAGGCCAGCAGTGGAACCTACCTGGATCCGCTCCAGGAACTGGTCTCTCCTGCTATTTCCTCTGCTTCTTCACGGTTTGAAGCCTGTGCACCCCCAGGTCTCTGGGCTTCTTTCTCAGCCTGTTCGGTGGTGCTCACCTGCAATTTGTATCCCTGCCCTAGCACCTGGGGCTGCTGTAACAGGGACCCTACGCTGGGCAGCTAGAATCAACAGACTTCTTTATTCTCTGACCGTTCTGGAGGTCAAAATCTAAGATCCAAACGTGGGCAGGGCTCCTGGGAAGAGCCCCTGCTGCCCTCGGGCTTCTGGAGCGATCCTTGCTCAGCCCTGGCCTGAGCCCCCGGCTCCCCGCTTGCCTCCACAGTCACGGGGCCTTTTTATTCTCAGTTTTGCATTTGTGGTGCTGAGTACTGAACCCAGGGCCACTCTACCACTGAGCTGTGCCTCCGGCCCTTTTTAATTTCTATTTTGAGACGGGGCCGTGCTGAGCAGGCCTGGAACTTGCCGTCCATCCTCTCGGAGCTCTTCCTTCCCGCCACGCAGCAGCGTCCTCCTGCAGCCCTGAAGCCAGTTGTTTGATTCCGCCTCCTTGCGCGCCTTCCAGGCTCCTGGCAGCCGGCCGGCATGGCCGAGCTGTGCCGTACAGACTCCACGCTGACGGCCCTGGACGAGGAGACGCTGTGGGAGATGATGGAGAGCCACCGCTACAAGATCGTGCGCAGCATCTGCCCCAGCCGCCTCACCCCCTACCTGCGCCAGGCCAAGGTGCTGGGGCAGCTGGACGAGGAGGAGGTCCTGCACAGCCCCCGCTTCACCAACAGCGCCATGAGAGTGGGTGAGCCCGCGCCCCAGCCCCGGACTCCAGCCGGGCTCCACCTGCCCAGCCGGAGCCAGAGCCTGGCCCAAAGCCCCCCGCCCCCTCGTAGGGCAGGAGCGCAGGGTGCACAACACCAAGGGGCTGGAGTTGCAGGCTTCGGGAGCACTGTTAGTTCCCTAGGGCCACCCAGCCAGTCACAGACACCGTGGCTTAGAACAGCAGCAACGGGCTGGTGTCTGCCATCCCAGCAACTCGGGAGGCTGAGGCAGGAGGGTCCCAAGTTCAAGGCCAGCCTGGACAAAATAAAACATAAAAAGACTGGGGTGTAGTTCAGAGCCATCCCCAGGGCCAAACGAAGCAACAACAACAAAAATATCTGGCAAAGGGGTGGTGGTGGATTCCAGAGGTGGGGCACATGCCTGAGGGGTCGAGGCCGCCTTCAACCCCAGCCCCAGGAAAGACCCACAGACACACGCGAGTGACGTGTCTGCCCAACACCAGGTGTGGGGCTCCTGCCCCGGCCGGGGCTCTAGGGAAGGACCCTGACTCCTCCTCCAGCCTTTGTGACTCCAGGTGTCCCTGGCCTGTGGCCCCATCTCTCCAGCCTCTGCTCCCCACTCACACGGGTCTTTCTCTGCGTCCTGTCTTCTTGGGTCCCTTCTGAGAACACTTGTCCCTCGACTTCAGGCCTACCTGCTCGAGGGGGATGGTCTTAACGTCAGGATCTCTGACTTAGTTACATCTGCAGACCCTTTTTTCCAAAGAAATTCACATGAGAAGATCTCAGGTCTCTTGGGGTACGCTACTGAACCCCATGAATGTCTTTGGGGCCAACTCTGATGGTCTGACTGGCTGTGTCCATTCGCCCCCAAATGGGGGAGCTAATGGTGCTACCGTGGAAGGTCGTTAGGAGCCCTGAACGAGTCACTGTTGGTGAGACACTCATGGCAAAGCCTCGCCATTAAACCAGGCCATGCGTGGTAGCTGGCGACTTATGGTGTTTGTACCTGGTGGTTTACAGATGGATCCAAGCTACTAATTCCAGTTGAGGAATAGGAGATTTGGGCCTGGTTTGGGGTCCACGGCCCTCGGAGCACCCCTGGGCATATGAGCACTGGCCGACAGCTCCTTGGGCACGTGGGTGATGTCTATGCCCTGCGAGCCCAGCCCTGGGCAGAGCCCTGGGGTCGCTGTGCTAGCTGCTCTATCAAAGTGGACGTGGCCTTCGCATGCTGTGTGGGGTCGAGTTGTGACAAAAAGAGTAGATTCCCTACTCAAGAAGAGCCTGTAAACAGAGAGGGCGCGTCTCTCCCAGATCCCAGAGAACGGCATCACCCCTGACTGCCACACCTGCCGGGTGGGCCCTCCAGCGCTCCCTGAGGGAAGCCTGAGTCTGGGTAGCTAAGAGTCCGCTCTCCCCAAGGGCACCTGCTGGACTTGCTGAAGACCCGAGGGAAGAACGGGGCCATCGCCTTCCTGGAGAGCCTGAAGTTCCACAACCCCGATGTCTACACCCTGGTCACGGGCCTGCAGCCCGACGTGGACGTCAGCAACTTCAGTGGTGAGAGCAGGCAGGCCTGCGTTGGGGGGGGGCGCTCCCCCTTCCCACCGCCGTCCCAGGCCACCCCCACTTTCCCCTGGGTGGAGGGCCCTGACCTGGGCCCTGCATCCTACTCGGAGTGCTGGGGGTGGGCAGCGAAAGGACACCCTGGACCCTAGGCTCTACAGGGTCCCTCTTCCACCACCCAGCGCCGTCAGGGCCCTGGGGCAGGCCAGCCTTTCTGAGTCCAGTGAGACAGCGCTGTCCTGGGCCGCAGGTCCCAGAAGGGGTCGGCTTTCAGAGGCAGAGGGGAGCAGAGCCTGAGGCACCTGGCATACTGTCCAAGTGAAGGCAGGGCCAGCAGGGGAGAAACGTCCGTTTCCCTTCACTGAGTGATCGGGGCTTCCCTGGAGCTCTCAAAACAGCAGGCCTCCCTCGACTCGGGACAGGCAGCACGAACCAGCTCTTCCTGTAGGCCATTATTCTAGAGTTCTGTTGTGCAGATTTCTAGCCCTGGCGTTTTCCCGGGGAGGACACTGAGATGAGTTAACTCTGAGCACAGCTCAGCTAATGAGGGGGCGTCGGGTCTGAGGAGCAGGCTCCCACGGGAAGCCGAGGGGGCACTCTGCACCAGAATCACACCGCGCCTTTACTAACCAAAGCGCCAAGTCTGTTGAGGCCTGGAAGCTTTTACGACAAACAGGTCAGGGCCGTGCGCCCGCACCAGGTCTGTGGCGGGATGCAAAGGCTCTGGAGGCTGGAGACGGAGGAAGGAGGTGGCAGTGCAGCCCCTGCCCCCCATCCCTGCAGGCCTCATGGAGACGTCCAAGCTGACCGAGTGTCTGGCGGGGGCCATCGGCAGCCTGCAGGAGGAGCTGGCCCAGGAGAAGGCCCAGAGGGAAGCTCTGCTGCGGCAGTGCCAGCGGCTGCAGGAGCGCCTGGGCCTGGCCGAGGCCCGTGCCCAGGGCCTGAGCCAGCTGGAAGCTGACCACAGCCGCATGAAGCGGGAGCTCAGCGCCCACTTCCACGAGGTGCTGAAGCTGAAGGACGAGATGCTGAGCCTCTCGCTGCACTACAGCAATGCCCTGCAGGAGAAGGAGCTGGCCACCTCACGTGCCCGCACCCTGCAGGAGGAGGTATGGGGACACCTGCAGGGGGCGGGCCCAGCCTGACCGTCCCAGGGCCTCTGCACATGTTCGTCTGCCCGCCTGGAGACCCTTCCTTGTGCACATGTCCCTGCCTCAGACCCTTGGCTGGGGCCCCTTCAGGAAGCTGATCCCACCTCTCCCTGGTGGCCACCTGAGATGCTGTGCAGAGCCCATGCAGCAACAAGCCTGCTGGCCCTGTAATTCCCCATGGCCTGGACGGTGCTGTGAACTGCCTGCCACAGCGTCTGGGTCAGGTCTGGGTGTTCTGGGCTCCACATTAGAAGACCCACCTCGACTCACGGCTGTTGACATCTCTAGCCCCTGGCTTGTCCTCTGCTGGCTCCGAGGTGGGGCAGTGCCTTTGACTCTTTTTCTGTTGGGGAGATTGTCCTCTTATTGACTTGTAAGTGCTCTTTCAATATTGAGGATCATCCTTGTGATTTTGGCCTTCTTTTTTGCTTCCTGTTGTTTTGTTTCGGTGCTAGGGATCCAACCTAAGCTTGCAAAGCACGTGCTCTACCATTGAGCTAAGCCAAGTCCCTGTGTGTTTGCTTTAAGTTTTGAATTTTAATTTTTTCAAATATATTCTCAAAAAAAAAAGTCACCCAGTTAAAATAGTACCTGGGCTGGGGCTGGGGCTCAGTGGTAGAGCAATCACCTAGCACGCATGAGGCCCCGGGTTCCATCCTCAGCACCACATGAAAATAGCATAAAGGTGTTGTGTCCAACTTAAAAAAAAAAGCAGTACAGAAATACCCCGTGCCCTTCCGTCCACACCTGCCCTCTGTCCACACCGCACGCGCTCATGCACTCCGCCTTCAGTCGCTGAACCCCCGCGCGGGACACCGGCCCTCCATCCCCGACTCTCCGAGGTGTGTCTCCTACCAACGCGCTGCCCTGCATCCCCACAGCACAGTGATGGTTTCTGTCATTGTGTCCATCCACGCTTCCACCCCGACCCACTGCGTCCCCACGGCATCACTGGCCCGCCTGGGTCCCTCGTAGCATTTCCCTCCAGCCAGGGACAGGTGGCCATCCTGTCCCTTCAGACTCCTCCGGTCTGGACCCTTCCCGCCCTCTGGGCCTGTGGGGACAGGATGATTTGGGAGAGTCCAACCCTGTCATGATAGACAGGGGTCTGTCTGCGGCTCCCCTCTACCTCGGCTGGCCACCCTGGAGCACGGCCTGGGGGTATACTGCCCACCACCCCTCAGGGGCTGCCGCTGGCCCTCCGGTCAGGTGCCGCCCGCCTCCTGCATGGCAGTCGCCATTGCTTTCTTCCACTGCGACCCACAGGCCACCTGGGGAGGCTCTTGGGCAGCAGCGGGCACCCCCATACTGGCTGACTTGTCCCGGCCGCGGCCGTGGTGGTAGCCAGGTGACCACCGGGCTCGGCTCCTGGCTGGGGTGCCCCCCTCCCCGGCTCATGCACCACTGTTGGCACAGACTGGGTCCCTCTCCAACGGCCTTGGCAGGCGCGTCAGCCTGCTCCACACCCGGGTGGGCCTTCACTTCCCGAGCCTTCCCGACGGGGACCCTGCGTGTGAACAGCGTCCTGGAGGACAGGGAGCTGGAGGAGCCGCGCTCCTGCCCTGGACTGCTGCTCACCGGTGCCCTCCCCCTGCTCCCTGGCAGCTGTACCTGGCCAAGCAGGAGCTGCAGCGGGCGCACCTGGTGTCGTCCTGTGAGCGGGAATTTCGAGAGAGGTCCCTGAAGATGGCCAGCGACCTGGAGGCTGGCAGTGAGGAGCTGACCCTCCTGAGGGAGGAGAATGAGAAACTGCGCTCGCTGACGTTCAGCCTGGTAGGCTCCGTCCCTCGGGCAGGGTCAGCCGCTCCCCCTGGGCACTAGTGGGGGGCGTCCTGGGCATCAGCTGGTGGCTTCGCTAAGGTGAGGCCAAGGAAGGCGGGAGACGAGAGTCAGCGTCCACCCACTGTGTGTGTGTGTGTGTGTGTGTGTGTGTGTGTGTGTGTGTGGTGGGTGTGTGCCTGTGTGCATGTGTGTGCGTGCGTGTGTGGTGTGTGTGTGTGGTGGGTGTGTGCCTGTGTGCATGTGTGTGCGTGTGTGTGTGTGGTGGGTGTGTGCCTATGTGCATGTGTGGTGTGTGTGTGGTGGGTGTGTGCCTGTGTGCATGTGTGGTGTGTGTGTATGTGTGTGGTGGGTGTGTGGTGTGTGCATGTGTGTTGTGTGTGGTGTGTGTGTGCGTGTGGTGTGTATGTGTGTGGGTGTGTGTGTGTGTGTGTGTGGTGCTGGGGTTGGGCCCAGGGCCTGGTGCGCTGAATGAGGGCTATGCCTCAGCCACACGGCTCTCCACCACCTTCTCTCTGCTTCCTTCCTCCTTCCCCGCCCTGCAAATGCTGGCCGGATTCAAGGCTATTAGAATGTCCTGCTCGCTGGCTCACTGCTCCCATATTGCTTTGGAGTCGACTGAGCTGGTCACAAAGGAGGGGTTAGCTCTGAGGCTCAGGAAAGGGCCGGCATGGTGATGCACCCCTGTAATCCCAGCGGTTGGAAGGCTGAGGAACGAGAATCGCAAGGCTGAGGCCAGCCTCAGCAACTTAGAAAGACCCTGTTTCAGAATAAAAAATAAGAAGGGCTGGGATGTGGCTCAGTGGTAGAGCACCCCCGGGTTCAATCCCGGGTTCCAAAAAAAGAAAGAGGGTCAGTGAAAGGAAACGCTCTGCCCGTGCAGCACTGGGTCACTCGGCACCCTGCCCTCAGCCGCACAGGAGAGCAGGGGTGATGGGGCGCAGAGGAACTGGTGTCGCGAGTTATGCAGACCCTTTTACTCCTTCTCTCTGATTCCTTTCAAAGAGCAGATATTTACCCAGGCTCAGGGCTCACACCCGTAATCCCAATGGCTCAGGAGGCTGAGGCAGGAGGATTGTGAATTCAAAGCCAGCCTCAGCACCCAGCAACTCAGGGAGACCCTGTCGCAAAATAAAATACAAAAAAGGGCTGGGGGGCTGGGGCTGGGACTCAGTGGTGGAGCCCTGGCCTGGTGTGCGTGAGGCACTGGGTTCGATCCTTAGCATCGCATATAAATAAATGAACAAAGTTGAAGTCCATCAAGAGCTAACAACGTTTTTTTTTTTTAAGAAAGGGCCAGGGATGCAGTTTGGTGGTTGAACACCCCTGGGTCCAATCCCCAATATACAGGGGAGGCCTCTGCCCTCCTTCAGGCTTGTTAGACGTGTTGAAGGAAAGGGTCGAAGTGACTGAAGGAAGTCGTTGTCCAAGACGCGCCCAGCTTCCTTGACTCTGACTCCTTTCCCACGTGTGCCTGGGGCCCTTCCCGTGGCTCCTTCCTGCCCAGTGGCCGTAACAGGGAGACAGCCCACTCCGCACCCCTGGCCTTGAGTCTGGGCTGGGGCCTGTTTCCCCAGCCAGGGCCTCTGGGAAGTCGGGCTTGGCTGACCTCTCTCTGCACCAGGCGGAGAGGGACATTTTGGAGCAGAACCTGGACGAGGCCCTGGAGAGCAAGCAGGAGCTAGTGGACCGCATCCATTCGCTACGGGAGCGGGCAGCGGCCGCGGAGAGGCAGCAGAAGCAGGTGACACCGTAGCCGCCCTCCTGGGACAGGCAGAGCCACCCTGGGTCTGCAGGCAGGGCTCCCTCATCCTTGCCAAGCAGGCTAGTTGTGCTTGTCCAGTTTGCTGGCACCTTCCGTCTGTTGCTTGGGCAGAGCCAGGTCAAGCCCTGACTTTGGCCAGCAGACAAGCGACGGAAGTTCGGCAGTATTTCGAGGATTTAGGGGGACCAGAGAGCAAGCCAGGGATTCAGTGGAGGGGAGAGCAGGGAGGAGGAGAGGGAGAGGGTGAGGCGGGGTGGGGGGAATCATAACATCAAGCAAAACACCCTGCATATGACATGCTGGTGCCTGAGCTCAGGACAGCAGGCTCCGGGCCGCAACCAAACCCACCCTGCAGAAACAGTGTGAATCCACCCACCTCCCCCGTGGGACCCCCTGTTCCCTGGCTCCCTGCCCTTCCCCCAGCCGGGCCCTCAGAGCCACTGACCTGCACGGCCCTGTCCCCTCTGTCCAGTACTGGGAGGAGAAGGAGCAGACCCTGCTGCAGTTCCGGAAGACGCAGGTGGACTGTGAGCTGTACAGGGAGAAGATGAACACCCTGCAGGGCCAGGTGGCCGAGCTGCAGAAGGAGCGCGACCAGGTACCCCTGGGGCTGGGCCAAGACGCACGTGCCCACCCTCCCTCCTCGCTGGCCCAGATCAGGAGCCCTGCCACCTCCACGGCCCCACTCTGAGTCTGGGTGAGGCTGAGGCTGCTGTTCAGGGGACGCTCTCGGCCTCCGCCTGTCCTGGATGGAGGCTGGTTCCAGACTGAGGGTCCCTTTCCTCGGTCCACACCAGGTCTCCTCACTCGCCACCTCTGCAGTGTGCCACCACACACCCTGCTTCATTCCTGGCACAGGACATGGAGAAAGTTCACCACAAATGGTGGCTCTCCTTAAACCCGCCCGGCACGTGAAGGAAGTGGCTGCACACGCGTCTCCCGAGCTCCCGCTGCTGCCTGCTGGCTGAGCTGGCAGGAGATGCCCACCAGCAACAGCGCTTTCTCTGGCTGAGGCCCCCTTGGCTCTTTGGCTCAGTCCCCTGACTATCCACCCGTCTGTCCGTTTGGCCCACAGGCGTACTCCGCGAGGGACAGAGCCCAGCTGGCCATTTCTCAGAGCCTGACGGAGAAGGACGCCCTCCGCAGAAGAGTCTTCGAGCTGACCGCCCAGGTCTGCGAGCTGCGCACCCAGTTCTGCAAGCTGCAGGCCGAGCCCGCCACAGGGGTGAGTCCTCCCTGGCCAGGAGCTGGTTCAGGGGGTGGCTTGTAGGTGGCAGGAAGGAAGCTGGGGAAGAGGAGCTGGAGCCCCGGCAGGGCCACAGCAGCCCTGGCAGGCTGTCCAGCGCTGACTCTGCCTGCCCGCTGGTTCCCACATGCAGGTAGGGCCGTGGTGTCTTGACCATGCCCACAGGCACGCCCAGCCTCCACTGCATCTCCTTTTCTGAAAATATCCGCAAGATGTAGAAGGGGAGGGCAGGCAGAAGGTTCCGGGCAGTGTAGAGTAGTGTGCAGGGTGGAAGTGGCCCGGAGACCGTGTGGGCAGCCATGCATAGACAACTTTCCAGAATGTCGGAGTCATGTCCAGGAGCAAGTAGCAGAGGCCGCTCTGCTCCCAGAGATCAGAGCCCTTGGCCAGGGTCTGCGGGCAGTGCTGCCCAGGCACCCTGGGCTGGGAGACTCAGCAGAGGTGCCGGGAGGGGTCGCCGCGGGAGCTTCTCTCCCGGGTGCAGAGTGGGTGGCTCTTCCTCCTCACCCCGACTAGGTTAGACGCTCAGCTATGGAAAAGGACAGACCCCAAAAGGCAGACCATGCTGATTCCGGGTGTGGAGTTTGGTTTCCCCTTCAGTTTTCTTTTCTTTCTTTCTTTTTTTCTCTCACTCCTTGGTTCTTGTTTTTCGTGGTGTTGGAGAGAACCCAGATGCCTGAGCATGCTAGGCAAGTGCGCTGTCACGGAACGGCACCCCCGTCACCCCCGAATTTCTGTGTGAAGTGTGAATAAACATCTATATGCAATTGTATTACACATTTATATAAATACACGTCTACACACGCACTCTCTAAAAGTCACCAGATGCCACTCCTCCAGCTTCTGGGTGGTTGACTCCGGACGTCCTTGCTTCCCCTGGAAGCCTATGAGAGAAGACTGCGGGGCAACGACCCACTGGAAAGCCCGGGCGCCCCAGGGAGCCTTCCTGAACTGATGAGCCCCTCTGGCCCCAAGCAGGAAGCAGAGGCCAGGGCGCCCTGCCCGCGGGGGAAGCAGCGGCTGGTGCGGATGCATGCTGTGTGCCCGGGGGTCGAGGGCAGCTGCCCCACCGAGGTAAGCGGTCCCCCTGCCACCCGGCTCTTCCAGCACGCCTGGCCCTGCCTCTTCCACCTGAACCCAGGGCTTCCCCACCATGGGGAGAGGTCAGTACCCCTGGGAGAGTTTCCCTCGGTGAGATCAATTCCCTGGCGGTTCCGAAGGCAGAAATCCAGAAGCAAAGGGTGTCGGCAGGGCTGCTCTCCTGACAGCTCTAGGGGAGGTCCTTCCTGCCTCTCCAAGCTTCAGCTGGCTCCTGGCCTCCTTGGTGGGTGACCACATCACTCCAGGCTCTGCCTTCATCTCCCTGTGTTGTGCCCTGCTGCACCTCTGGGTCCAAATTTCCCTTTTTTGAGAACATGTGTTAGTTAGCTTTCTAATGCTGCAAGAAAATGCCTGATATAATCAGCTTAATGGAGGAAAGGTTTATTTTGGCTCAGTTTCAGAGGTTCCGTCCATGGTTGCTTGGCTCTTCTTGTGGGGCCTGTGGCGAGGCAGCACATTGTGGCAGGGGGCGTGTGGTGGAGCAAAGCCGCTTACCTCGGAGTGGCCAGGAAGCAGCGAGGGAGAAAGGGCCCCTGGAGGGCTCGCCCCCAGTAACCTAGCTTCCCCCCTCCAGGCTGCACCTCCTAAAGGTTCCACCACCTCCAGTAGCACCGCAGGCTGGGGCCAGGCCTCCAGGGGACATTGCAGATCCAAACTATAGCACAGAGACCCAGTCCTGTGGGATTCAGGGCCCACTCTGATCCAGTCTGACTCCATCGTGGCTCAATTTCATGCAAAGATCCTAGTCCCAAATACGGGCACATTCACAGGTCACCAGTGGACGTGAACCTGGGGGTGCAGCTCTATTTGGCACAGAAGGCTCCTGGGTGTCCAGAGACCCACTTCGGTCTCTGGAACTTCAGGTCCCCAGCATCTGCTCACATCCTCTGGCAAAGCCAAGGGGTGGTCTCACTGTAGGGGCGTGTGGGTCTAGGACGCCCAGGGTGAGGCCGAGGTGCCCCTGCTAAGGGCTACCAGGAGCTGGGATGAGGACAGGAGACCAGCGGGAGCAGAGCCCCTTGGCCACTATGTCTGGCAGGCCTGGTGTCTCCTTCTTGGATGATCCCAGCAGGGAGCTTCTGACACTGTCCTGCACCCTAGAGGGCAAGTTGCTTAGACCCACCTGCTGGCCAACCTCCTGGAGAGTTGTGGGAAGCCAGGCGTCCCCCCAGAACCCTGAACCCACAAAGCAGGGGCAGCCCACGTTCCAGGCCAGGACTACACGGCCAGAGTCATCCAGGCCCCAAGCTGGGCTGGAGCACGCTTGGCCCTGTTGAAAGCCCTCACGGCCCCAGGTGTAGCACGTTCCTGGGCAACCATGGGAGGGACTGGGAAGTGGGGGACCTCCCCTCTCAGAACTGGCTCCCTCCCTCCTGCACCTATGATCTGGTGTTCCAGGGACCCGCTCTCAGCTTCCTCTGGGTCCCTCCAGTGCCTTAGCTCTGTTGCTCTGCCTGGAATGTGCCGCACACCCAGGCCCACCCATCTGGCTCCTCTGTCACTTCCTCCAGGAAGTCTGCCAGGGCTTCCCCGCCCTGCCCAGGTTGCCCACACCCTGCTGCAGCACCCTCCCTCACTGTCTGCATTTGCCCTTTGCTCCCCTACCCCCGGGGGCAACACCTATCTTCAGGGAGGGGTACGTTGACATGGGCAAAGGGCCTGGTGCATAGTAGGTGCTCAGGAAATTCTCAGAAAATGAATTCAGATCCACTCTGTCCACCGGTGTCCTCCCAGTGCCTGCTCTGAAAGCCCCTCTCCAGGAGTCCCCGCTCTGCCCTCACCAACAGCAACTCCGCCTCCCTGGGCCTTGGTTGCTTTTCACACGAGATGGGACAGGATGCACCAAGAGGCACCCAAGAGCCCAATGACACTAAGCACAGAGCAGCCACAGAGATCTGTTCGAGGACCTCGACCTCCACCTGCTTACCCTTCCTCCTGTGACCTCAATGTGCTCTCCTTTCCCTCCCTCGCCGGCTCTTGTGCTGCCACCTCCATGGCCCACCTCCAGGCCCAGCTCTGGTGGGACCTGGGCGCCACGTCCAGCCGGGAACTCGTGGACAGCTTCCGCTCCAGCAGCCCTGTGCCTCCCAGCCAGCAGTCCCTGTATAAGCGGGTGACAGAGGACTTCCAGGAAGACCCCGAGTCTTTAAGGTAAGAGGGGAGGCAGCCATGGGGTCCAGCTCAAAGGGGACATTGAGCTAGACCCTGGACCATCCGGGCATGGACACTGTGGCTTGGGAAGATGCTGGAGCCTCTAGGCCCCAGAGTGGGTGACATACCCGAGCGGCTCCTTGTGCTTCCCAGAGGCTTCCAGGGAATCTTGGAGGTGGACCCAGGAGCCCCTCCAGGGGCTAAGGGGGATGGCACAGACCTGGATCACGTGACCCTGGACAGGGCAGGTGAGTGCACTCGCCCTCTCTGACCTCTGTGGCATCACCCCTCCCAGGCCACAGGCTGAGCTGCAGGGCCACACGTGAGGCCACCCCAGGACTGGCAGATGGGGGTGAGCTTGACCTCAGCCTTGTCCACACTGCCTGGCCACTCGGACCAAAGCCCAGCTGCTCTCTGTTCACTGGGGCCTCTGTGCCTCATCTAGAGTCCAGGGGAGATATTCACAGCCCTGTCCGGCTCAGCATGTGTTCAGATAACCACAGACATGCGTGTCCCCACTGATCTACTCCTGACCTCCCAGGCGATCAGGAGAAAACTGGCTTCGGTTCCTAGCTGCTCCCGGCAGGGACACCTGCAGTCTGGACCCACCTGCTGGGAGCATCCTCCCTCTTGGGAATGGGTCTCTGAGGCTCATGATTCTCCTGGGGCTTATTCCTCATGTTTGTGATGAGACTGGTCCCTTCTCCTTCTCAAGTCTGTGGGCACTTGGGAATAGCCTTACCTGGCTCCCCACCCAGTAGTGCTTAGCTCCCGTCTGCAGCCACCAGGGGACGTGAGTGCCCCACACTGTTTTGCACAGGTGGCCTTGTGGTTCTGTGGGTCCAGGTAACAGAAACTTCACCTTGCAGGCTCAAACATGTTTTTATTTGTGAGAGTGGCAAACTGAGACGGCCCAGGGAGGCGAACGGGCTGGCTGTGAGGCCCTGGCCGGGAGGAGCGCGTTCCTCTGCTTTGCTTCTGTCAGGAATCTGCATCATGCCCCAGTTACATACACTCTTGGTGGCCTCGACCCCAGACCATCCAGAGTACACATGATTGATTTAATCTGGCTTTTTTATGCAATCATGAATAGATTTTTGCCTTGAGCTGGGCAGAGGCTCCTATGGCTAACAGCCGTTAGGTCTCCGCTGGTTCGCACCAGTTGTTTGCAGGATGAGTAGCAGACTTAAACCTCCGGGAACAGCCTCTGGTCACAGGCTGAAAAGTCAAATGCGGGAGCTTGGGGGCCAGGGGGCATCAAGTCCTCGAGCTCCCAAGGTGGAGGCCTGCCCGGGCCAGCTGGCCCCTGGGAGGCGCCAGACTGCAGTCGTGCAGAAAGGCCCCGATGGACAGGCAGGCCCAGCCAGGGTCCTGCCAGATTTGATTTTTAAGCAAAATAGAAATCCAGGTTCTGGGAGAAATGTCCCCATCTTCAGAGATGTTGGCAACTCGGGCAGATCCCCCGAGATGACCCTCCGATGCTAGGGAAGATCAGAGGAAGCACCGAGGCAGAGCGGGAGGAAGAGAAAGTCCAGTCTCAGCAAAGGGGGGGCCGAGGTCGTGGGGAGGGCGGAGGCCACACGGGTCAGCGGGGGCAGCAGTGGGGATGCTGAGGTGTGGCCGCTAAGCTCCCACTTTCCTCCCAGACCTTCCCCAGCCCGAGGGCAGCCCCCAGCTGTCCTCCAGGAGCCTGGACAGCCCTGAAAGGTGAGCAGCACCCGGGGACCCTCTGCCAACTGGGGAACCAAAGCCAGGATTTGCAAGAGCCCAGCGTGACCATGTCCTCTCACCGTGGGAAGGTGACAGCCTTTCCAGGGGGACAGGGTCATAGTGGGGAGAATTCCAGATGCTGGGGCTGAGGGGGTGCAATGGGGAAATGGCCTTGCCTGCCCCTGCCCTGGGCAGCACTGAGCTCCACATCTGTCCACTGCAGCCTTGTCCCTGTGCGGCGGAGGCCGGCCCGCAAGATCCTGAGCCAGGTCACAGTGCTGGCCTTCCAGGGACATGCACTGCTGGAGCAGATCAGTGTCATTGGTGGGAACCTCACGGGCATCTTCATCCACCGGGTCACTCCAGGCTCAGCAGCGGACGAGATGGCCTTGCGCCCAGGCACCCAGATTGTGATGGTGAGAGCGGGCGAGGCCCTGCCAGCTGCCAGCCTCCTGCTGGTCACGGTGGGGTGGGTGCGATGCAAGTAGATCCACAGCTCTGCCACACGGGCGCGGGTGCCGCCCTCATCTCTAGGCGAGGGCGGGGAGGGATGGCCAGCAACCCTCTCGGAGTCCGGCCTCTGGGAAACCTGGAGCTCGGAAACTGGTACTTCTCCAGGACGGGTGAGAAGGGACACGTGGGGCGGTTCTGAACAGCGGTCTTTTTTTCCCCTTCGGGGCTGGGGATTGAGCCTAGAACCTCGTGTGCTAGGCAAGCACTCCACCACTGAGCTGCGCCCAGCCCCAAACAAGGATCTTTTTTTTTTTTGGTACTGGGGATTGAACCCAGGGGTGCTTGACCACCGAGCCACATCCCCAGCCCTTTTCAGTATTTTATTTAGAGACAGGCCTTGCTAAGTTGCTGAGGCTGACCTTGAACTTGTGATCCTCCTGCCTCCGCAGTTTTCTAAAACGCATTTTCCTAAAACTTTTCTTCATTGTAAATGCACAAACCAGAAGAGAACGTAAACGTGCTGATCGAGTGTGTGCGGGGCAGGGAGGGTGAATTTGATGTGACCTTAAAAGAAGAATTATTAAACTTCAAGTATTAAAAAAAGCACCAAGAAACATGCAAATCAGGCCACACCCCTTCCCCAGGCTCACTGTGGGCCAGGAGGAGACAGCGGCTGGTGGGCCACAGAGAGGGGCCAGGCAGGGTGGGCCAGTGCCCCTGGGCAGGAGCGTCCTGGGAGCCTTTGCCACAGGGCATCCACAGCAAAGGGTCTCAGCTTGGATGGTCGCTGGCCAGCTCCCAGTAGGATGTCACTGGGATCCTTCACTCCACCCCTGGCAGAAGGTCTCCGTGACATTTCTACGGTCCTTGGAGTCCCAGCCGCCGGCTGGGTGGTAAAAGCCGCAGAGACCCTCTGGCACTGGAGACAGTGGCGGTGTCTTTTGGGACAGCTCAGTCCTAATGGCCTAAGACATTGCTTAGTTTTTATCTCATAGCAAAAAGATGCCCATTCTCCTAAACTTAACCCATGAGTGAGGTGGGCAGTGGAGGCCCCAGGGGGTGGGTCTTCACCCGTGGAGAAGGCAGAGGGGAGCCCTCCCATTGAGAGATCAGGACCAGGGATGCTGCTCAACACCCACAGTGCTCAGGACAACCCCCAGGACAAAGTGGATGAGCCCCTAGTGAGGAGTCTCAAGGCTGAGAAGCCCAGGTCTGGGACACTCCAGAATGTTCTAGAATGGAGGTCTATTTTTCCAGAGAGGAAACTGCCTATCACAAAGACCTTGTCTTCAGCGGCGAGGGGCTGGGTTGGTGGATGACCCTCAGGGCCCACCATCCTCACAGCTTCGAGGCCCGCCTCCCTGTCCTGCTGCACAGCCTTCCGCGAGGCTCCAGTGCTGTGGCTGTGCTTGGCCGAGGCTCATGGGCAGTTGGGGAGGTCAGAGGGTCTCTCTCCAGGGCTGCACCACACCTGCCCCAAGCACCTGCCCCAGCTTTCCTGAACTCAGAATGTGACCACAGAATCCTGGTCCAAAGTACTGACCCTGGCACTGCCCCTCAGGTGGATCACGGGGCGACAGAGCCCTCCTTCAAGGCCACCCTGGAGAACACGACTCTGGAGCAGGCGGTGGGGCTCCTCCGGAGGGTGGGTGGCTTCTGCTGCCTGTCGGTGAAGGTCAACACTGAGGGTACGGTGCTGCCCCTTCACTCCTGCTCACCCACCCAGCCCTGTCCCTGTCCTTAGGCCCATGGCTGTGCCACAGCCTGGCACCCAGGTCCCCCAGAGCCAGGGCTGCTCAGCCAGCTGTGCCCCGAGTCCCTGGGGTCCTAAGACAGCTGGAAGCCCCCCTCCACTGACTCTAGTACAGATTGTCTTTCCAGACACGGGGGGAGGGCCCTTATTTCTGCCCTACTTTGACATTCTAGAACCTTCCTTGTGTGTAGGCTCAGGAGCCTGAGCTCATCAGTCCCTCTCGTCCTCTTTTATCAGGTTATAAGAAGCTGGTCCAGGACCTGGAGGCCAAAGTGGTGACCTCGGGAGATTCCTTCTACATCCGGGTCAACCTGGCCATGCAGGCGAAGAGGCAGGGGGAGCTGCAGGTGCACTGCAATGAGGTCCTGCACGTCACAGACACCATGTTCCAGGGCCCTGGCTGCTGGCACGCCCACCGCGTAGACCCCTGCACCATGCGGGACGGGGAGCACGGTGCCATCCCCAACTACCCACGGTGAGAAGCTGTCCCAAGCCCATTCGCCCCAGAGAGGCCCGTGGGATGACACGCATGCTCCTGCAGCCCCTGCTCAGGAGCAGAGGGTGGGAGGAGGGACACTCCATGAAGGGCTCCTGCCAAGATCACCGCTGAGGGTCTCCTGCTGACAGCGCCCTCTCCCTGGACAAGGAGGGACCTGGGGTCATTCTAGCGCTCTAGACCCAGTGTTGGCACAACTCGCACTTGGTGCTGGGTCACTGGTGGCCTTCACACTCACGAGTAACGCCCCACGCCCAGTTGTGAGGCTCAAAAGTGTCCCCCACCTTGCCAAGTGTCCCCTGGTTTTCCCAGGACCCAAAGGCCTACATCCAGGGCTACCCCTCAGTCCTGGGGAAACTGAGCAAACGGTTGCTCCCCCTCCCCCGGGCATTGTCCAGGAGCGACCTGTGGGGACTCGGGAGGCTTGCGGGCACAGAGATGTTCCAGCCCAACACCTCTGGCCCCGTCCACTGTGAGTGCCCCAGCAGGCCAGGGAGAGGCTCCCGCTCTCAGTGCCATGCTGCCCGCGGTGCCGGGGTCCTTGGCCCTGGCCACTCATTGGAGTTCCCAGTTCTACCTCAGAACCACTGAGTGAGCATCTCGGGGGGGCGCGGGGTAGGCTTTGGAGTCTTTGCTAAGACCTGGGGACTGTGAAGGCTGCCGGAAGCCCAGCGGCAGGGCCACCTCTCCTGCCTGGTGCTCCTGGACGTGAGGGCAGCCACGGCAGCTGGGCAGGGGCTCTCCTTGTCCCTGCAGGGCTCAGCAGCAGCTCATCGCCCTGATCCAGGACATGACCCAGCAGCGCACGGTTGCCCGCAAAGTGAGGCCCCGGGTGGCTGTGAGGGGTGGGGTGCCGGCCAGGGGTCCTGGGGACAGGCTCTGGGCCGGGCAGCGTCGGTGTCCGGACTTCCAGACCTTCGCAGGGTCCGCTTGCCTGCCCGGCACCCTGTCTGCCTGCTATCTCCCCATCCTCCATCCCCTCCTTTCCTCTGAGGCCGGTGTCGTGTGCTCTCTGCACACAGCACTGGTGGGCTGCTGAGCACCCACGTGTCCCCGAGCAGCAGCTGGACGGTCCTGCCCGGAACCAGCAGTGCTTGGGTGTGGGGTCGCTTCTGTTCCCTCTGCCTTTTGCAGAGCTCTGCTTGAGGCTATCTACCTGGGGACCCTCCTGCCTGCCCAGTGGACACAGCCTGATGGCCAGACCACACTGGATCTGCTTGGGGGGGCGTGCTGCAGCGGGGCTGGGGAGGCTGGGCCCCGCCCACATTGGTGGCGCCGGCCACTCCTCCTTACCCGTCTCCCCCCATCCCTCCTGGCAGTCTTCTGGGGGAACTCAGAAGCTGGTGCGCATCGTCAGCATGGACAAGGCCAAGGAGGGTCCCCTGTGCTCGTCCTTTGATGAGGGCCAGGAGCCCAGCAGGGTGGAAGGTGAGGCCTGGGAGCTGGGCTGGCAAGGCCAGGTGGTCAGCTTGCTCGGGCCGAGGCCTCGCGTTCAGGCTATGGGGTTAGGTCTGCTTTTTAAGAATGGTGTTTGATGTCTACGTGCCCTTCTGGACGCCACTGAGCTATGTATCCGTAATGCCCTCCAAACCTACATGCCCTCCTCTGTGACCTGCCCCAGGGAAACGCCCCAGAGGCGGCTGGCGCCCTCATATCCACGGCTGTCTCTCTAGATAGTAAAAACTTGGAAACTACCAGTGGCCCCTGGGATGGTCATTCGGCCATCAGTGTGTGCACAAGGTCATGACAGAGATTAGCACAGACCCCTGAGCAGGAAAGATTGCACAATGAAGACCATCGGAAGTGAAGTTAGAGCAAGAAGAATCACTTTTGATTTATTTTCTCCCTGAAGCTTTCTTGCAGTACCTAGTACGAGATGGCTGTTGATGACAGAAGAGCAACATAAGCTTCTCAGGAGTGGAGGGAAGGGCCGGGGAGGAGGCAGGCTGAGGACCTGGAGCCCTGGGGCAGGCCTGGGGAAGGGGGCGGGGCTCCCCCAGATCCTCCGGAAGGAGAAAACCTTGCTCTGTGCTCCTTGAGCCGCTCTTACTGAGCCTGGAATCGAGGAAGTGCCTCGTGGGGCTGGGGAGGCGCCGCAGTGGTGCTAGACGGAGGCGGTCGTTACTCCAGGTGCTGGGCTCCGGGCTGCCGTGGCCTGGAGCCCCGCTCACCACCCCTCTCCTCCGCAGATGGCTCCAGCGTGTGCTTCTGGGCCGAGAGCTGCTTCACCCTGGCACCCTACAGCCTGGTGCACCCCCACAGGCCCGCCCGGCCCCGGCCCGTGCTCCTGGTGCCCAGGGTGGTCGGGAAGATCCTGAGCAAAAAGCTCTGCCTCCTCCAAGGGTTTAAGAAGTGCCCAGCAGGTGCGCTCTCACCTGGCCCTGCCAGAAAGGCCTGGCCTGCTCTCGAGGAAGCAGGGGCAGGTTACTGTGTAGTTTCCTAGGGCTGCTCTAACAAATGACCACACGCCGCGTGTTTAAAGAGACAGAAATTGTCCTCTGTGGTGGATTCTGTGGGAGGGGACGGAGCGAGCCAGGACTGGGCAGCTTCAGCGGGGAGCCGCCAGTCCCCAGGCAGCCGGTGGCTGTGCAAAGGCACAAGGCCTGAACCTCTGCAAGGTGGGTCGGGCGAGGCCAGGGGACAGTGAGTGGAAAGACCTGGTGGGCTTCATCTTTTGACGCCCGTCCTGAAAACAGAATAGGAGGCAGCTAGAGCAGAGCCCAGCGAGGGTCTTAGGGACCACTGGACCCCAGGGCCAGTGGAGGTGCTGGCAAAGCTGCAGCGGGGGAAGGGCCCCTGAGCCCCGCTGGCTGGCAGCCCCAGACCAGGGCTCAGGTGGAGGGGCGGCCAGGAAGAGGGCGGGTGCCGTCCTGAGGGTGGCCTGGCAAAGCAAGGCAAGCCACTCAGGAGGCAGCGTGGAGGGCTCCAGGGCTGCTCCCCGGCGTGCTCAGTTGCACAGCCGGGTCGTTCTCCACCGTGGGGGCGTTCTAGGGCTTGGCAGCACCCAGCCTCTTCCTGCTAGACGTCACAGCAGAGCTCTGCCCTAGCTGTGGCGGCTGCAAATGCCGCTGGATGAACAATGGGGATCTCAGGGGCTGAGGGGACGTCCAGCCATAAGAAGCTGGACATGTAGGTTTGGAGCTTCAAGTGCACACCTATCTGCTCATCCACCTGGTCTGTCCATCATCTTCCACCTCCCCACCCGCATCCCAACCCTGGTGGTGCTCCTGCCGTGTCCAGGTCTGGCACAGACTCCTCCTGGTGGGAAGAGCAAGACCGGCTTTCTGAAGGGGCCACCCTAGAGCTTCTCA
Source organism: Sciurus carolinensis (assembly GCF_902686445.1). Lineage (NCBI taxonomy): Eukaryota > Metazoa > Chordata > Mammalia > Rodentia > Sciuridae > Sciurus > Sciurus carolinensis. The sequence continues at coordinate 2,362,033 of NC_062215.1, read as the reverse complement.
GGCTGGCTGGTGGGCCCCCTGAGGACCCCTGTGCAGCCAGGTGTGTGAAGGTCCTGCCCAATGTCACCTCCAGAGTACTTGAGCCAGGAGGAGTATGACAGCTGGAGCCAGAGAGGGGACATCATCCAGGAGGGACAGGAATCTCATGGCTGCTGCTGGGTGACACGCCAAGCTGTAGAGTCCCTCATGGAGGAGGTAGGGGCCAGCCGGGGCTGCTCCAGGCACTGCAGCTCCCGCCTGGGCTGAGATCTGGGAACAGCCCCAGCCGGGTACTCCGTGGGAGGGACCCAGGTCCAGGAGACCTTGGGCAAGTCGACTCCTGAATCCTCGGCTACCTGGACTCAGGGGACTTAACAATGCATGAGTGAGATGGGGACGAAAATGCTCCCGGGCTGCAGGCTCCCCATAGACCACAAGGCTTCACTTCATACCTCCTCAGAGGCCCACGACCTTGACTCGACTCCTCCTTCCCTCTCCCCCAAAGAACACCCACGCCCTCCTGGACATCCGGTTGGACAGCGTCCGTGGCCTGCATCGCATGGACATCTACCCCATCATCATCCACGTCTCCATCAATGAGAAGAATGCAAAGAAACTCAAGTAGGTGCACCCTGGGGGCTGGCAGTGGAGTCTGGACGGGCACTGAGCTTCAGGAGGCCAGGTCTGTGCCTCAGGACCAGCTAAGGGGCTTCCAGAGCTCAGGCTGCCCTGGCCCTGGAGTGCTTTGTCCCACTTCAACCTCAGGATGAAGGTCGAGCTGCCCTCCTCCAGGAGAGCCTGCCGACTGCCCTCGCTCAACTGCCCCCATTGGTGGAAATTATTCTGGGGTCCAGTCCTATAAGCTTTTGTTTGTTTGGTACCAGGGATTGAACCCCAGGTGCTTAATCACTGAGCTCTGTCCTTTTAGTATTGTATTTAGAGACAGGGTCTCACTAAGTTGCTCAGGGCCTAAGTTGCTAGGGCTGGGCTTGAACTTTTGATCCTCCTGCCACAGCCTCCCAATCTGCTGGGAATACAGGTGTGTGCCACCACACCTGGCTCAGTCCTAGCTTCTTTATGAGGTCCCCTCAGGTGGGTCACTGTCTGCATCCAGGGGATCTGGGCAGGTGCCATGCCTCTGGCTCTCTACTGGGGAGCCAGGTGACCTTGCTCTGCCCTGAAGCCTCATATCTCTGCCACACAGGAAAGGCCTGCAGCGGCTTGGCACCTCGGAGGAACAGCTCCTGGAGGCAGCCAGGCAGGAGGAGGGCGAGCTGGACAAAGCCCCCTGCCTGTACAGCAGCCTGGCCCCCGATGCCTGGAGTGACATGGACGTCCTGCTGGGCTGTGTCCGCCTGGCCATCGCAGATGAGCAGAAGAAGGTGGTGTGGACGGAGCAGAGCCCCTGCTGATGCTGACAAAGCCTTCCGGGCCTGAGGACCCTGTGTGCTGTGAAGGCTGTCCTCTCCTTTACTCAGCCTTGGGGCACAGCTGGCAGATCAGCATGCGGGCCTGGCTCCCCCGCTGGCTGGGGTCTCACTTTGCACCCTCACCACATGAGAGGCACCAAGAGTGGTCACCTATACCCACTAAGTGTGTGAACCCTGCACCCTTCGCCAGGGGCATGGGCTGAACTGGAGACCCTAAGAACACTTGCATTGTTTGGGGGGCTCTCTGGAGTCTGGGGTCCCAGGCCTCTTGGGATAACTGGATAAACTCCTGATCTGGTCACGGGTTGCCCTTCCTTTCACATTTCAAGGTATCACAGCGACTCTCCCAAAGCCTCTGGAGCAGCCAGCTGGGACCCTCAGTGTCCCCAAGGTGGCTGCCACCCCTACCCAGGGCAGAGGCACAGACCCCGTGCACCATGCCCCTGGTTGACTTTTCTCAGCTCCTGATGGCTGAGAGCTGTGTCAGTCCCCCTAGGTCACAGACCCCTGTGTGCTCACCTGTAAATAAAGTTCCTGAAACAGTATTCTCAGTGAGTCTGTGCCTGGCAGCCTCCATGCCCCAGACTGTTGGGCAAGGGCCCCCCACCCGGGTTTGACTCACCTCCCGGACTACTGAATACCATTTTGAAAAAGTGTCCCTGGATCAGGACATCGACCTGGAATTCAGGTTGCTATTATCATAGATGAGCCCAGAAAGTGGATTCCACATATTTTACCAAAACACAAAGCTTCTGCAGCGCTCAGGCCGTGGTATCCTCCCCTCCAGCCCCACGGGGAGTGGACTGGAGGAACGGAACCCCTCTAGATAGAGGGAGAGGCCCTCTTCCGAGTTTCTCAAGGCTGAGTTTCTGGGCAGGCAGAGGCAGGATGGGGACGGAGCCAGACCCTGGTGTCACACAAGAAGCATCCCAAGCCAGAGGGCGCCCTTTCATACCTCCTCCTAGGCACTCTCTGCCCAGCAAGGCCCCAGGACGAAACCTGTCTCTGTTAAGAATCAGTGGGAACCCCCTGGGGCAGATCCGGGACTGTGGGCAGAGAATGGCAGGGAGGCCATGGAGGGGCGGTCAAGGCCTCCTCGAGAGTCAGGTGGACAAGGCCAGATGTCCGGCTCCCTCCAGTGAAGGGGTCAGAAACACACCTGGTGCCAAGCACTAAATAGGGTCCCCACTCTGCCCCTTTATCTTGGATCCCCAAGTCCACCCTGAAAGCATGGGCTGGGGATCTCGCCCTGTCCCAGGCGGCCCCCAGCAGTTCCTGTGCCAGGGCACGACTCAGACACAGGACAGCCGTGTCCCCACGGGGTCTCCCCTTCAGGAGAGGAGTGCTGGGAGCGGGCTGCTCTTCCCTCCGCGTCCAGGAGGGGGCGGTGTGCGCGCTGGGGACGTCACAGCTCGTTGTGGAGGGGCCGGCACGGCGGGGAAAGCTTCTCCTCCAGGACCCCGTCGGGGGCACACACCCAGGGGTCCTGGGTCTCCCACTGCCACTTGGTCAGGTGGGCCTTCAGCAGCTCCAGGACCTGGGCGAAGCGCGGGTCGGCAGCCAGGTTCTGGGTCTCGCGGGGGTGGTGGCTGTCATCGTAGAGCTCCCAGCGCTCCCGGTAGTAGTAGTGGTGCAGGTCCTTGTACCAGCCAGTGGGCTGGCCGGCCACGGTGCGGTTCAGGAGGTCCTGAAAGGTGGGCGAGACGTAGAGGTCCTGGTCCACGGGGAAGGGCATCCTGAAGCCCAGGTTGTGCACCAGGCGGAAGTTCTGGTGGCGCACTGAGCGCATGGGGTAGGACATGGTGACCTCGTGGTGGCTCTGGCTGCCAAAGACGGTGGCCCAAAGGGGCTCTGCCTCTAGTGCTGGCAGGAGGGACCGGCCTGTGAGCTGGATGGTTTTGGAGCCAAAGATGGTATAGCTGGGGTAGGGGAGGGAGAACCAGTCCAAGATGGTGGGCGTGAGATCTGGAAGGAAAGGAAGGGGCACCTCAGGAGGGTCCCTGCAGGGCGGAGCCCAGGGGAGGCGTCTAAGCCACCTTGAGGCAAACTGCCAGCAAGATTTGGGACACAACCTCAGGGACCTGGTGATAGTTAGGGTCCTTCTAAAATCCTGCAGACCAGGAAGGCATGCCCCAGGCAGGGAGGGCCTGTCCACGCACCTGCCATGGTCACAGCATTCCCTGGCTCATGGTCTGGGGCGAAAGGAGACACAGGCCATGAGCTGGAGGGAACCAGGTGCACCGCGGCCCTGACCAGCCCGCCCAGAGCTCAAGAGCAGAGGGCAGTGTATGACCAGCTCCCGCCAGGGCCTAGCTCTCCTTGGCCTCTCAGTTTCCTGCACCTGTGGTGCTGTCTACTCAGCTGCAATGTAGCGCTTGAGATGAGCAGGGTCACCAGGGGCCCGGTGGGTCACCGTGCTTCTCAAAGTAGGGCCCTGGGCCCACAGCTCTGGCATCACCTGGGGACTTGTCAGGCACTCAGGGTTGGGATCTGGGTATTAACGAGCACGCCAGGCCATCCTGGTAGTCATCTGTGGACGGGGGTGGCTGTCCCTTCCTGCCCAGGTGTTGGCAGCACCGCTGGGTGACAGCCGCAGAGCCAGGCCTGGCACGTGGCAGTCCGTCAGCACGTCACTTCCACCCCTCCCCTGCAAAGGCAGACTCGGCCTTACCTAGGAGGCTCACGAAGGCCTCGCTGACCTGGCCCCAGCGCTGCCGGTGCTCTGGAGATGACACCAGCAAGGGCTCTGCAGTGCCCGGCCAGTACAGGTTGGTCCTGCCGCTGGGGAAGGGGATCCCATTGTCGGACGTGAAGATGACCAGGGTGTCGTTCAGGACGCCAGCTCCACGCAGCTCCTCAAGCACAAGCCCGATCCCTGTCAGGGCACAGGGCACAGGCTCAGCAGCAGGCGCCACGGGGACGGGGAAGGCGTCATTAAGTGGCCACTGCGTTCTGGGACTTTCGGGACCTTCAAATCCTGGGGTTGGGCCAGGACGTGAGCATGCTGGCCAAGCACTCTACCACTGAGTGGCAGACCCAGAGCCCCTGTGGCCCTTCCTGACAACCCAGGCCTCTTGCCCAGGGGCCTGGTCATCCCTGGTCACCACTGTCATGCCCAGGCAGCTGCTACTGCCCCACACTGGTTTCTGAATTTTCTGGACTTCTGTATCCATCCAGTGAAGCAAAGAGGGGCAGCATGAGCAGCCGCTGGAAGATAGGGTTTTCTTTATACCTCCATTACCAGGGCCCCCAAAGGCACCAACAGAGACAGGGTAAAAGGACCCACCTCCTAGAGCAGGCTGAAGGTGCACCCCCTAAAGATACGTCCATCCCCACCCTGAGAATGTGACCTTATTTGGAAAAAGGACTTTGCGGATATAAGTTAAGAGGACAAGATCATCCTGAAGTCCCCAGGTGGGCCCTAAACCCAATGACAAGGGTGCTTGTAAGAAGAGAAGAACAGCAGGGAGGGCCACAGAGGTGGAGGCTGGAGTCTCGGCGATGCTGCCATAGCAGAGGGACCCCAAGGGCTGGACAGTCAAGAAGGCCCCAAGCCTTTGGAGAGAGCACGGTCCTGGAAGACGGTCACTTTTGACTTCTGGCCTCCAGGAGATCACACTCTTCTGTTGTCTTAAGCACCCCCGTTTGTGGTCCTTAGTTACAGCAGCCACCAAAAAATCCACACACCTCCCGAGTCCACGTTGGCACAATCCAGGCAGCTCCAAAGCCCTGACCCTGATCCGTGGCTGGGAGAGTATCGGGAGTCCTCACTTAGCTTGGGACGCCTGGGGGCCTGGCCTCAGAGTGGGCCGAGGTGACCCTAGACACGGGCTGCCTGAGCCTGCCTGAGCCAGAATGCAGGTCCTGCAGGCCTGGCCCAGGACCTGGGCCTTCCACACTGACGCTTGCCTACACTCTGCTGCGGGGGGCCCTCCTCTGCTGAGCCCAGCCCGGACAGGGTCCCAGCCTGGGCAAACCCCATTGTGGGCGTTCCCGGAACCCACCTTGGTCCATCCGGCCGATGGTGGTGTACTGAGCAGCCAGGTCAGCTCGGGCTGCTGGGGTGTCAGGGACGAAGTAAGGCACCTGGAGAGGTTAGAAGGGTAGTAAGTCAGGCTCAGGTGGGCACCCACCACTGAAGTGGGGTAGGAGACAGCGGTGCCAGCCTCCCCCCGGGGCCTGCCACCACTTTCCTCCTGTGCATGGATCAGGGAACAGCCTCGCTCTGGAGGGAGCACATTGTGTCTCCAGGGCTCCCTGCGGCCCCACGGAGGGGACCTGGACCCACTGAGGCAGAGGTCTCCTGCATGCTAACGTCACATCGTCTGAGGCAAAGGCCCTGAACAGGGCAGGGTCCTGGGTTCAGGGCTGGTCATGGCAAGGACCCCTCCTACCAGCACATCCTGAGGGTCGTAGGTCTGGGGCGTCCAGTCTGGGATGCGCCCCATGCCGCTCTCCCCGTTGCCGAACTTCTCGCAGAAGGCTCCGTACTGGGGCTGCGAGTGCCCACAGCGGTGGGGGTCGTGGAAGGCAACGTAGAGGAAGAAAGGCCTGGATGTGGGGAGTCAAGGTCAGCAGGTGGACCAATGCCTTGGCTTTGCACCCTGGAGAGCCCTGTTCCTCTCTAGGGGACACCCTCTTGGCTTTGTCTGCTCCTCTATCTGAAGGTTTCCATCACCCTCTCTGCCTCCATTTCCCCACGTTCCTTCTCCCTCTGCCCAGACCTCACTGAGCGTCTGGGACCTTCTCTCCCAACCCATACCAGCTGTCTGGGGACTCCAGGAATCCCCGCTGAAGATGCTGGGATGTGTGTCCAGAGTAGCCACGGAGATGCAGGGCCTCCCCGTACCTGTCGTCCTGAGTCTGCAGGAACTTGCGGACCAGCAGCTTAATTCTAGTGATGTTCCGCCCCACCTGGAGCACAGAGTCATTCTCCTCTGTGTACGCGAAGTCAAAGGGGTACACCGTCTCCGGCCCTACGTGCTTCTTCCCGATGATGCCTGGGGGTGGGCAGAGGCTGGTCCAGGGTCCCCTCTGTCCCCTTCTCCCCCCTCAGCCCTCAGCGTGCTGTAGCCCCTGGTTGGTTCTTGTGCAGCCAGGTCCTTGGGGCGAGTGTCCAAGGCAGGATGCAGGGTGGCTCAAGGGCAGACCTCCCGGGCTGTGACTTCTCCCTTAGGGCAGAGGGGGCCAGCAAGGGGCCAGCGTCTGCCCGGGGGCATGGCGCCTCACCTGTGCGCACGCCGGCCTGGCTGAGCAGCAGCGGCAGGCTCCGCACCTTCTCGAAGGAGCTGAAGTGGTGCACGTCCTGGTGCAGGCCGTACATGCCGTTCTGGTGCTGCGGGAGGGACTCTGTGAGGCCAGGCCCCAGCTCCCACTCTCCGCGGCTTGCCCACGCCCCTCTTGGGTGGTCAGCACCCTGGGAGACCTCCTCCCCATCCTGCTTCTTGCCCACCAGCCCCTCTGGTGAGGGCAGGGCAAGGGCAGGAGGAAGAGAACCTGGCGGGGCCCATGACAGGTGGCCTTCACTCTCCTCCTTGTGAGCATCTGCACCTTCCACCTTTCCACTATGATCACACGGTGCAGAGGAAAAGAACGTTTTTTGTTACTGCCTTCATTAGCTAGCCATTTTATATTGTAAAAGAAATCGTACGGGGCTGGGGATACAGCTCGGTTGGCAGAGTGCTTGCCTCACATGCACAAGGCCCTGAGTTCAATGCCCAGCACCGCAATAAAAAGAAATCATATGTGCTAAAACCTCAGACTGTCTAGAAAGAGGGACGGGGAAAGGAAGAAATGGAGAGCCACCGCCCCTTCCCGCCAAAGAGGGACTTCTCAGGAGACCCCTGCATGCGCCTGCTCTCAGCACCAGCCTCCCCAAGGGAGGTAAGGGGAGCACACACTTGCTCAGGACGAGGGACTATCACAAGATGCACACCCAGGACGAGAGCCCAGATGCCCACGTTCACGCAGCGCTAGTCACAACGGCCGGGGTGGAAGCAGCTGGCGTGCACACCAAGAGAATGAAAAGGTACAACGTGGCCTCGAAAGAGGGCCATTCTGACACATGCTGCAATGGGGACGAACCTCCGGGACACGCTAAGTGAAATCAGCCGCTCACGGAAGGACGAATGTTGTGCGGTTCCACCTACGTGAGTCCCTAGTTGTCAAATCCAGACAGAAAGCAGAGGGGGGTGCTAGGGAGGGTGGGAGCACCGGGGGTCGGTGTTCCACAGGGACAGGGCCTCTGTTTGGGAAGAGGAGCAAGTTCTGAAGACGGCCAGGTGACAGCTGTGCACTGTGAAGGCACACCCTGGTGCCAGGGAATAAACAGCCACATCAGCCAGGCACGTGGCCACGCCGTCCTCCCAGCTACTAGGAAGCTGAGGCAGGGGACTGCAAGTTCAAGGTCAGTCTGGCAGCTGAGCAAGACCTGCCTCAAAATAAAACTGGAAAAAGGGCTGGGGGTGCGGCCCAGGGGCAGAGCACTCGCCTAGCATGTGTGAGGCCCTAGGCGCCATCCCCAGCAGCGCGAATAAATAAACACCAGGGTGTCAAAGTTCTGTGCTTCTTACAATAAAAAGAGCGGGTGCCTTGACGGTGCAGAGCCTGCACCGGGGAGCGCCCCACGCGGGAGGCAGGAGCCCGCTGAGTGTGCGGACCCCCCTCCGGCCTGTGACCCAGTCCTGCTGTGCGGCCCCCTTACAGGTGAGGACACAGGCAGAGAGGGAAGAGCCTGTAGCCAGCGCTGATCAGCGTGGGGTCTGCCCCAGACGCCGTGCCTGCCCGGGGGATGGGGAGGGGTGGCAGCACCCTAGGGAGACGGGGGAGGCCTGGGCCCTGGGCAGGGTCTTCCCCCCGGTGGCCCTCACCTGGGGCAGGCCTGTGAGGAGGCTGGCGCGGCTGGGCGAGCAGCTGCTGACCGAGGTGAAGGCGTTGCGGAAGACGAGGCTGCGGTGGGCCAGCGCGTCCAGGTGAGGGGTGGCGATGGCGCTGTTGTTGTACACGCCACTCTCAAAGCCTCCATCGTCCGCTGGGGAAGGCAGGAGACAGAGGACGTGGGGGCTGGGCCAGAGGGACAGCGTGAGGGCGTGGGGGAGATGGTCCTGCTGCGAAGGCTTGGGCCACAGATGCCGAGGAGGGCAAGGCGCCCAGCGGGCAGGACTTCTGAGTGGCTGGTACCAGGCAGGTGCACTATCGAGGGCACGTGACACCCAGGCAGGCGTGGCACCTCACATGTGACACTGGGCAGGCGTGGCACCTCACACGTGACACTGGGCAGACGAGGCACCTCACATGTGACACCCAGGCAGGCAGACACGGCACCTCACACGTGACACCCAGGCAGGTATGACACCTCACACGTGACACCCGGGCAGGTATGATACCTCACACGTGACACCCGGGCAGGTATGATACCTCACACGTGACACCCGGGCAGGCGTGGCGCCTCACACGTGACACCCGGGCAGGCGTGGCGCCTCACACGTGACACCTGGGAGGGCCTGACACCATGTGACACCCAGGCAGGCATGATGGCCCACACCGGACACCCAGGTGGGCCCGACACCCTGGCAGGCACAGTAGCAGGCATGATGCCTGGGTGGAAGGCAGGCAGGCTGAGACCCAGGCGGGCATGGTATCCAGCAAGCATGGCACCCAGGTGGGGTGATGATGAAGGAGCATGGTTCCCCAGCAACATGCCACCTGTGGGGCAGGATAACCCAACAAGCTTGACATCCACGTGTGCAGGACACGCCAGCAGACGTGCAGCCAGGCACGCTACCAAGAGGCTGCTGATGCACAGACGTGGCAGGCTGCTAGGCATCCTGAGCTCCGCAGCTGCACGAGGCAGAGGCCAGGAGAGCCACACCCAGGGCCCCTCCGAGGATCTGCCTGTGCGCATCCCACTCTGCCTCTCACTGATACACATCCCCTTCCCCAAAGGGATCACGACCATGAAGCAACTGAAGCCCAGGGGTGAGATGCAGCGCCCAAGACCACACAGCTGGGCAGCAGGCAGTGGGGACAGGCCTCCCAGCTTCTGTAGCCACACTAAGCTTCTTCCTCTGCTCTGGGAACCCCAGGGCAACACCCTCTACCTGTGAACAGAGGTGAATGGCCAACATCCCACTGGACCACCATCCTCCATCCTGCTGGACATACTGGGCACGAGCTGATGGCAGCCCAGCAGCCTGGGAGGGTGGTTCAGCATGCTAGGGCCCTGCCACAGCCTAGGAGGAAATACTGCCCTGGTTCAAACCCACTCAGGTATCTCAGCACGTGGCTGTGACCTGCTTCCTGACTGACACAAGTCCACCTCAGATTCTTATGTTGAAGCCCTAACCCCAATGTGATTGTCTGTTGACAGGGTCTTTAACGAGGGTTAAATGAGGTCATAAGGGTGGGGCCAAATCTAAGGACTGAGGCCTTCCCCTACCATGTGAGGACACAGCAAGAGGGTGGCTGTCTGGAAGACAGGAAGAGACCCTCACCAGAACCTGAACTTGTTGGCATGGGCCCCTAAGAATCATGAGAAATAAGTTTCTGATTGTGAGACGCTGGTCTTCGGCTCCTTGTTCCTGCAGCCCAACATAAGGCAGGACCTAACCCTGGGGCCACATTGTCTGGGCTCTGGAAGGTTCCAGCACTAATCCCAGTCTGGGCAGGATAGATCCCTAGGCAGACTCCTCCTGCCCCTGAGAGGGGGGCTGACAAGAGAGCTGTTTACCTTACAGTTAGCTGAATAGCCTGCCCCAGACCACAAAGTTAATCAGAGTGAGCCTGGCAGGAAGCCAGACCTCAAAAGGGTTTGGGGGGTCACATGCCAGTCCTGGTCACCCAAACCGGAAGTCTCATGAGCAACAGGGCCTGCAGGAACTTGGGGTTTCTGAGCCGGTGTGTGGGCTGTGGGGGCCTGTGCCACAGCTTTGGGGTCTGAAAAGGGAAGGTCAAGTTCACAGGGGGCAGAGGGGGCACCTGCAGGTCTCTGGTAGCCCTCTGGGCCTTGTCAGCCCCTGAGTTCTGCATAGTTGCCCAGCTGGTTCTTCTGGGGGCACATAAGGTAGCCTTGGCTGCTCGGAGTACAGGTGGGGGTTTGCAAGATCAGATGGGGATGCGGGGGCAGAGGAGGGGATACTGAGTGCGCGAGCCGACCCTTCCGGACCCCACCGCACTCTCCTCGGAAACAACCAGAGTTTGGGGACAGCAGTGAGGAGCGATGTGGTGGGAACGGCAGTGGCTCTGTAGAGCCGGGGACGCTAGGGTCAGCACTGAGCACTGGTGGGAAGAGGGCAAGTGGCCGCTTTGCGGGGCAGCAGCACGTGGCCGTGGGACAGTAGTGCCCAGGTGGCTGCACTCACCGAGGATCAGCAGCACGTTCCGGGGGCGTGCCCGGCAGAGTCCCAGGACCAGCAGCAGAGCGCAGCAGGCGGGCCCGGGGCCGTGCATGGCGACAGCAGGTCCGCGGGCTCTGCCGGGTCACGGGCTCCGGCTCCGCCCCGCCCCGCCCCTCGATCACGTGCGCTACAGGCCCCGCCCCGGCTCCGCCCCCGCCCCCCCAGCGATTCCTGCGGACCCGGCTGCGGAGACACCTGCGACCCCGAGCTGCGGCGCCCTGCGGGTGAGTCCGCGCCAGTGGCGGGCGGCGAGTGGGCCGGGGGCTGAGGGCTGTAGGGGCGGGCCGAGGTCACGGGGGGCGGCCGCCGCGGGATCCGAGGGGGCGGCCGTCCCGCGGCGACCCTCCCCACCGTGTCCTCTTCCAGGTACTCGGGCCCTCGGCCTTACTCGGGGTGGGCTTGCCGCGGACAGTCAGCCAGCGTGGGGTCCCTGCCTTGGACCCCAGGATCCGGGACTAGTGGCATAATGGGGGGTGGGGAGGAGTGGATTTCGCCCGGAGAGGCGCAGTCCGGATGGGTTGGGGGTCTGGGTCGGCTCCGCGCGTGGTGAGCGCCAGGACCCTAGAGGATGCTGCGTACCCTGAATTAGTGGAGGAGCCCATGTCGTTCTCCAGAGCCAACCAGAATCCCTGGGGCCTCTCTAGAGCCATGAATGCTACAGGTGGGTGCTGGCTAAGGAGTGGCCTCAGTGCAAGAGACGCCCCCCACCAGCGCCGCAGTCCGCAGTAGTGGGCGGAGCGCACCATGCTGCGCACTTGGAAATCTCAGAGCCCCCAGGGCCTCCAGGCCCCCACCCACGCATCCTGCCAGCCACCACAGGCCCGGGTCTCCCCACCCAGGACCCTGTTTCTCTTTCCATTAGTCAGATTGTTTCCTGGGGAGGGAAAATAAAATCTCTCCAGGGATGAGAAATTCATCTTCAGGCTTCCAGGAAGAAGTCATTTGTCAAACTCGTGTCAGGTTGCTGTGCGCAAGAGTTGTTTATGGGGAGAGAGGGGCTCCCCTGATTTGACAAGTAGGAATTGGGAACAGTTAGCAGTGAGGGAGCAGGGTGGACCTTTGGTCCAGGCCCCTGGGCACAGGGGGTTGACTTTGGCCCCTGGGCAACTTGACCCCTCTGGCTGGGACTCACCCCACCCCACCCCGGCCCACCCTCGGGAAGACAGTGTCTACTCCTGATGCCCCTGGACCCCTGCCAATGTTGCTGGGTTCTCCCAAGCCCAGCCCCTGACTGTTGCTTTCTGTTGCCTGCCCCACCCCCACCCTAGGGATGCCCTCCCCTGTGAATGCTCTGGGTCAGGCCAGGTCCTCTCGCTCCAACATGGCCCCAGACACCTGCTGCTGCTCCGCTGTGGCTTTGCAGCGGAGGCTGCCTATCCTGGCATGGCTACCTGACTACTCTCTGCAGTGGCTGAAGATGGACTTCATCGCTGGGCTCTCGGTTGGGCTCACAGTCATCCCCCAAGCTCTGGCCTATGCAGAAGTGGCTGGACTCCCACCCCAGGTGCCAACCATGTCTCCCCGCTGCCTGACACCTTTCCCAGTCTCAGCGCCTACCCGGAGGCAGAGCAAAATCGAGTCCCGACACAGCCACCTGTCCTACCCCAGGCACCCAGGCAACCCTTGGTCTGTAACATGTGACTGCCTTGGTCACCTGGCTGGCTCAGGACTGTCCAGCTGGGGCCAGAGGGCTGACTTGTGGTGGCCTTAAGAACACTTCTGCAGACAGACAGAGCAGGCCCTTTAAACTCCCTCAGACAGCAACCCTCCTTCATATGGTCGTCAACACCTTGAGGCCCCAGTGGGTGTGGGTTGAAAAAAATGTCCCCATTTTCACTTTAGATCTGCAGTGGTGGCTGTGGGGGGTGGAGGTACACCCTGCCTGTGTGCCCAGTACACAGCTGGCACCACAGATCCCCTGTGCTTGCACCCGGACACTGGGTACGTGTGCAAGGCTCTGGGTCTCCTGGGACTCACCACTGTCTCCCCCAACAGTTCGGCCTCTACTCTGCCTTCATGGGATGCTTTGTGTATTTCTTCCTGGGCACATCCCGGGACGTGACTTTGGGCCCCACGGCCATCATGTCTCTCCTGGTGTCCTTCTACACTTTCCACGAGCCTGCGTATGCTGTGCTGCTGGCCTTCCTGTCAGGCTGTATCCAGCTGGCCATGGGGTTCCTGCGTTTGGGTGAGGCTGCCTCCTTGCTGAGGGTGGGAGGGTCTCCAGTTCTGCCTTTCCTAGGGTACCACGGCCCCTTGGGTTGGCATGTCCTCCTTTGCATTCCAAGGGCCATCCTTGGATCCCAAAACCATCCAGACATGGTGTGTCACTCATGAATCTTTAGCTGTAGTGTCTGCTCCCCAGTCCCACCTATGTCACCTCCCCCAGCCTAGAACCACCCCATTCTCTGGAACCTGGTGGAGCTGGGACCAGCTCAGTCTTCCCTCTTGGCTGCCAGGCTTCCTGCTGGACTTCATCTCCTGCCCCGTCATTAAAGGCTTCACCTCCGCTGCTACCGTCACTATTGGCTTTGGACAGATCAAGGTAAGCATGGGGCCCACCAGGACTCTACCTTTCAGACACTGCTGGTCAGCACAGGGGTACCTAGGAGCAGGACCAATGCCCATCCTGATATTTATAGCTAGTAAATGTCTCGCTGTTAGGGATTACCTACCTGTGGATGGAGAAGCCACTATACTCTGTGGGTGCCTCCTCACCCCAGTAGTCCTTGACTCTTCTGGGGAGATGTGCGGTGACGGACAGATCTTACAGTTTCCGTGACAGGGTGCTTGGTGGCTTCACAGGCTGGTTTTGTTTGACCTTAGCACACGGTCGTCAGCAGGTTGACAGGTGGAGAGCCTGCAGCCAGGCTTACCCCAGCAGGTCATTTCCTGACATTCATTGTACAGCTTGGTCATTATGGTCTTTTCCAATTTCTACTCGATATTATTTAAATGCCACAGTTTATATTTCTGTTTAAACATCTATTAGAAGCACTGGACTCCATGACCATCATTATCCAGGAGGGAAGGGAATTTACTCCTGACTTGGTCTTACCTTCCTTGGGGGCAGGACTGTGCAGCTCGTGGCTGTGGACCCCAGCACTGTGTGGTGTAGAGTAGGTGAGGGCCCAGAGGGATGGAGGGAACTGAACTCTGTTCTGCAGATGGGGCCCTGTGGCCTCGCAGGGTGTGCTCAGGGCTGGGGGCCACACCCCTGCCTCATGACTGGCCCCTCCGCACAGCATGCCTCCCAGGACTGGGGCTGCTCCTCCTGGCCCTTGTCCATCTCTCCTCTGATGAAGGCAGAGTGGGCAGCCAGGGAGAGGAGACTAGATCGGTGGTCCCTGTGTTTGTGCTCAGCACTGGGTTACACTTGGGGTGCAGTTCACTCTGGCCTCTCCTTGGGAGGTAGCTTGTAATGCCCGTGTTAGGGTGGAGGCAACAAGCTAGCAAGCGTCAGTGTGATTTGCAGGCCACATGCACAGACTGCCAGGGATGCTTGGCCCCCGTGGCTTGGTGGGAGGGTCTGCCTTTATTCTGGAAACAACACTTTGTTTTTGGTGTCAAGAGTTTGGCTGTGTTTTGTTTTGCTTGGTGCTGGGAGTTGAAAGCTGGAGGGAACCGTTTCTGTGCCTTCCTGTGGCAGCCCTACCCCCACCCCAGGAAGTTTTTAAAACCTTGATTAGGTGATGACGTGCAGCCCCCTGACCTGCACAGGACACTCCCCACCGTCCCAGAATTGGCTGGTGTGGGCCGAGTTTCCCCACCTCTGTTTGCCGGCAGGGTCGGGTGTTGGGGGGGGGTGTCCCCCTGGCGGTCTGGGCCTCAGCTTCCCCTCCGCAGGAGCAACTTAAAGAGCAAGCAGAGCTCCCCCGCCACCACCCGAGGGCTGTGGGCCGCTCGCCTCTGCGCTCTGCAGTTGTGATTTTTTCCTTCCGGCTGGGCTGGTGCTGGGAGTGAGCGGCGTGGCCTTGGGCCAATGACCAAGGGGCGGGGGCGGGCCTCCAGCTGAAGGACGGGGCCTCAGGCCAGTGGCAGCGGGCCGGGAAGACGGGCCTTGTCCCAGGACGCCCGACAGTGTCACTATAGGCTACTTTGGAGTGACCCAGACTGGTTTTTATTTTCAAACGTGCCACTGACCCAAACCTTTTGGGGTGCTCTTTTCCCCGAAAACAGCTATCACCTCCTGCCCTTGGGGCCCAGGGGAGGGGCAGGTGGTTCCCCTGGAGCTCTGGAAGGGCCCTGGGGTCCCAGCCTCCAGGGCCAGCGCAGACAGGCCCTGGGCGTCCCTCTGTGGGCTGGAGGGAGGGAGGGGAGCGCGGAGGGGCCCTGGGCAGGTCCTCTGACGGTCTCTGCTTGCAGAACCTGCTGGGACTGCAGAACATCCCCAGGCAGTTCTTCCTGCAGGTGTACCACACCTTCCTGAGCATCGGAGAGACCAGGTAGCTGTCCGTGGAGAAAGCGAACCTTCCAGTCCCTCCCCCCCACCTTCCCCACCCCAGCGGCATTTGTCCAGTCTTCTGGGCCCTGGCGCTCTAAGGGGTCCTGGGAGCAGTGCTGTCACACCTCTTGGAGCCAGTGAGACATGCAATTAGACGAGCAGGTGCCCAGCTGGAGACCGGATCCCTCTGCCGCCTCCCCTGCCGGGACATGAGAGGAGGAGGTGCCCGGCGGGGGAGCAGCGGAGGGAGGGAGGAGGTCTGGGTGGCTTCCTCCCCCGTCTGCTGCTGCTGGCTTCCCACCTGTCCAGGTAGGGGTCATCCTCCTGGGGGCAGTGGAGCGGACACTGACCAGTCGGAGCGCAGCAGTCACAGACTGTGAGGGCCTCACAGGTTGAGCAGTCCCAATCCTGCTGAAAGAGGAGGCAGCCGCAGTCCAGAGAGCCAGGCCACTGAAAACGAGGCTGGTAGCCCTGCTGTCATGGCGACAGCCCTTGACTGGTCCACACAGGGCTGTGTGCTTCCTGAGATTTCAGCGACGTTCTGAAGTGAACAAGGATGCAGATTAGTTGGGAGAAAACAGAGCAATCGAGAGAGAGCCTTTGAACCAAGCCAGGAAGACCAGTGGGGCCAGCGGCTGCCGAGTTGGGTGGTGATTGGTCCTCTGTCTGCAGGGTGGGTGACGCTGTCCTGGGGCTGGTCTGCATGGTGCTGCTGCTGGTGCTGAAGCTGATGCGGGACCACGTGCCTCCTGTCCACCCCGAGATGCCTCCTGGCGTGCGGCTCAGCCACGGGCTGGTGTGGACTGCCACCACAGGTGAGGGCCCTTCTGTGAGGAGCAGGTTCCACAGAGGTCGTGTGCAACCCCAGCCGCATGTTGGGGTCACCAGGAGAGCCCTACACCCCACCCCCTAGAGACTTTCTGGCCTGGGCTGGATGTGATCATTGCTTGGGCTGTTGGAAAGTCACAGGTGTCCTGAGCTACAGCCAGAGGCAAGTTTGCCTGCAGGGGACATTTGGCAATGTCGGCGGACACCTCTGGTTAGTAGTACTGGGGAGGTTGTTGCCGGCGTCCAGGGGCAAAGGCCAAGGATGTCCTGAACATGTGGCACGCAGCCCCCCACGGCAGTCACGCAGCCCGCAGCACCAGACTGCTGGAATTTCAGCTCTGGTCTTCAGGTTCCTGCGGGAAGACGGAGTTCCACCGAGTGCGGTGGCTGTGCTTGCCGGAGTGAGTTGGGCTCCGGGCGTGGAGCGTGCAGGCTGAGTCACAGAGAATGAAAGGGCCCATTGAGGAAGCCCAGGAGACGGGCGAGTGTGGAGGGAAGGCCGTCGGCTACTGAGAGGCCATTCCTAGGCAAGTGGAAACCTCTCCTCTGTGCATTCTGTGCCCTGGTTGCCAAGATGGGCTAGAGGTCCTGTGGCTGGGCACTGGTCAGTGGCCCCCAGGGAGGAAGGCTCACAGGAGGACCGGGAAATGTGTCTGTCTCTGAACCTTAGGAGAAATGAACGTGGTCCAAGCTTGGGGGCTGCTTGGGGGCACCGAGAAGCCCAAGGTGGTAAGAGGGAGAGGAAGAGCTAGGTCGCCCTGGGTCACCCCAGCCATTCAGCCTGGGTCCCATTTGCTGTGGTGACTTACCAGGCAGGACCTGTTCTGCAGACCTGAGGCTGTGGGTAAAGGCGAGAGCTTGGGAGGGGCAAGACCGCTGGGTGAAGGTGGAAACGGCCCAAAGTCTCTGAGCTGCAGCCCAGTCGTCTGTGATTCTGTGAAAATAGCCCCTGAGGAAATACTGTCTCTGGGTGCTCCGGTGTGGTCCCCATTAGCAGCTGGCGACCACAGGCCCCACCCCAGCAAGCAGGGTGGCACCTGCAGCTCCTGGTGACCCCAGGTGGTTCCTAGCCATGTGAAAGTGTGGCACGTGCCCTGAGGCCTGTGGGCTTCGCAGGGACTTGTTTTGTTTTATGAGAAGATTGAACAGGTGGGACCAGGGGAGGAGACCCAAGAGACTCAAGGGAAAACCCCAAAGTTGGTTATAGCCACAGGTCCTAGAAGCAGGGCCTCAGCAGGCCCCTCAAGCCACTGGGGAAGACCTTCTTTCCCGTCAGGAGGGAGAAGGCAGGGAGGGGAGGCCAGGCCAGAGTCTTTATTGAGGTTTGCGGGATGAAAGCAAGGCTGGGTGGGAGCAGCCAGCCAGCCAAAAGGGTTTTAGCAGGCTTTGGCTGTAGGGTGGTCCCCCGTTGCCAGGCAACCGACCCCGGGATGATTAAGGCAGAAGGTGTTGCCTGCTGGGGCGCACCGGCCAGTGGAGGACGGGTGTCTGTGGACCAGTTTGCATGTCACAGACGTGATTTGGCCATGCCCTTCGTTATTAAGAATCACCTAGCCCTGGGAGCTCCTGTCTCCCCCACGTAGAAGAGTTTCTAAAAATGTCAGAACATCCTACTGCCAGGCATGGCAGGCACATCCCTGTAAGCTCTATGGCTTGGAAGGCTGAGGCAGGAGGATTGCAAGTTTGAAACCAACCTCTCACTCTGTGAGACCCTGTCTCAAAATAAAAAAAATAGAAAGGGCTGGGGATGTAGCTCAGTGGTTAAGTGCCCCTGGGTTCAATCCCTGGCACCAAAAAAAAAAAAAAAAAAAAAGATATAGTACAGGAAATTTTCAAGTATTTATAGGACTGCTTTCTCCCCAGAGCATGTAGACTTGTTACCTATAAACTAATAAAAGTGTACATTTCTGCTTTTGATTCTTGAGGATTTTCCCCATGATGAAATTGAGGCCCTGAGAGGTAAGAACTAAAACAACTCTCGGGGTCCCACTGGGAGAGGCGGGAGGACTTGCCTACCAGTGTTCTGCACGGCCTGCCTGCTTGATTTGTCTACCAGCACGCTGGTTTTTGTCCCTCTTTTTGCAGAACCAGCTTTTGGTTTCATTGATGATTGCTTTCATTTTTACCTCACTGATTTCTGTTCTGATCTTTACTATTTTCTTTTTTCTACTTATTTTGGGTTTATCTTTCCCCCCCAGATTCTGAAGGTAAAAGCTGAGGTCTTTGATTGACTTCCGTTTTTTTCCAGGGTAGATGTTTAATTGCTATGAATTTCCCTCTCAGCACTGCTTTAGCTGCATTCCACGATTTTGATACATTCTGTTTTCATTTTTGTTCAGTTCTAAGTACTTTTTTTTTTTTTTTTTTTTTTTTTTTTGGTGCTGGGGATCGAACCCAGGGCCTTGTGCTTAGAAGGCCAGCACTCTACCGACTGAGCTATCTCCCCAGCCCCAGTTCTAAGTACTTCTAATTTCTATTTTGACTACTCCTTTAACTATTTAAAAATGGATTATTTGATTTCTCATTTGAATTGTGGGAATTTAGTTTTCAAATGGTTGGGAATTTTCCATATAGAGTTTTGCTATTTATTTCTAATTTAATTTGATTGTGATTAGAAAACACAGTTTGTATGAGTAAATTTATTTACATTTATGGAGATTAGTGTTATGACTCAGAATATTGTCTTAGTGATTGTTCTTGGTGCAGTTGAGAACATGTGTTCTGGTGTTACAGCTTAGAGTTTCCTGTGAATGTCGGTTGAGTTGGTAATTCTAGGTTACCATATTCTTGATGGATTTCTTTCTACTTTTTTTTTTTTTTTTGGTATGAGGACTTGAATATCCAGAGTGCTTAACCACCAAACTGCATCCTCAGCCCTTTTTATTTTTTATTTTGAGACAGTGTCTCATCAAGGTTCACCTGAACCTTTCAATCCTCTTTCCTCAGACTCCTGAATAACTGGGATTACAGGCATGCCAGTATACCTGGCCATTTTTAATTTTTAGACAGGGTCTCTAAGTTTCTAAGGCTGTCTTTGAATTTGGGATCCTCTGCCTCAGTCTTCTGAATAGCTGTGATTACAGGTGTGCACCACCGTACCTAGCTCTGTGAGTTTTGTATGCCTGAAAAACATTTTTATTTTGCCTTTGTTTTTCAAAGATTGTTTAGTTGGATGTAGAAATCTAGGTTTTTAGGGCTGAGGGTGTGGCTTCGTGGTAGAGCACTTGCCTAGCATGCCCGGAGCTCTGGGTTCAAACCCAGCACCGCAGAAAGAAGAAAAAGGAGGGTAGGTTTTCCATGAGGCAGTGCTTTCCAGAGCTGTCTGCTGTGCTGGGCAGCAGTATGCTGTCCTCCTGATCTTTGTTGCTCGGTGTGTGACCTTTTTCTCCAGGGGTTTAAAGACTCTCTCTTTGTCACAGTCCCACTGTCCCCTGTGTGCACAGGGCCACGTGGACTTGCCACGGAGTGTATCTGGGGGTTGAGGCTGGGTGGAGTCCCCACGGGGAGGCGCTTGCCCAGTTACTTTCCTGTGCCGGCCGTCACCGGGTCTCACCGTCTCCCTCTGTCCCAGCTCGCAACGCCCTGGTGGTCTCCTTTGCGGCCCTGGTGGCATACTCCTTTGAAGTGACTGGATACCAGCCTTTCATTCTAACTGGGGAGACGGCTGAGGGGCTCCCTCCAGTGCGGACCCCTCCCTTCTCATTGACCACGGCCAACGGGACCATCTCCTTCACTGAGATGGTGCAGGTGAGCAGAGCAGGGAGCCGAGAGCGTGGTGGGGCTGTGGTGGCCCCTGGGCCTGGCCCTGTGTCCCTGACGTGTTGCTCGGGCGGAAGGTCTGCGTTGGTCAGGACTCCGCAGTGGTCTGGGGAAACGGGGGAATCCAGGCTAGACCTCCTCAGGCAGCCGGCTCCCTGCTTCCAGCCCTGGTGTTTCCCGCCTCGGGACCCTGGCCGAGGTGCATTTGCCTCTTCCACCAGGAGGAGGCGCCTCCTCTCCTGGGTGAGCTCAGGTCCCGCGCCCAGTGCTCGGTGCACTTGCAGCTGTCAGAACTGGGCCTCGTGGCGGGTGCCCAGCCAGAGCTCCCGACCTGTCCCTCTCTCCCTGAAGTCAGGGAAAGCTCTCACCGTCCCTTTCTCCTCTCTCAGGACATGGGGGCAGGGCTGGCCGTGGTGCCTCTGGTGGGCCTCCTGGAGAGTATCGCCGTGGCCAAGGCCTTCGGTAAGGTGCCCACTACCTGCAGCTTCCCAGCTCCCTGGAGGCCCACCTTCTTGGCTTGCCTGCCTTCTTGCATGCTTTTATGTTCTCCGACTTTAAAAATTAGCATTTTTAGCTAAGTAACACATGGTCGTGTGTGTGTGTGTGTGTGTGTGTGTGTGTGTGTGTGTGTGGAAAATCCCCAAAATCTGAAATGCTCAGAAGTCTGAAACTTGGTGTGTGCCAACGTGCCGTGAGTCAGTTCCACCAGTAAGGGCTGGCGGGATGCTCAACCCGTGAAGTCTGTGCCAGTGTCCCAAGACCTGGCACGCTCCTGGTTCCATGTGTTTTGGGTAAGGGACACTCACCTATGCGGGAAGATCTGACCTGTGGTGAGCGACCCATCGGGGTGCTGGCCAGCGTTCCAGCAGCTGCTCGGTGAGGATCTGAAAGGCGCTGCTGTGCTGCCAGTGCCCATCTCCAGGGTGTTAGTGCTCCCCCTGGGCTGCTGCTGGGGACCTCGCTGAGCGTGGAGCCTGGGCAGGAGTTGGGATGAGATGGGCGTCGGCTGCCCTTCCGTCTCCACCAGGTCCCACCGTCACTCACGGTAGACGTGAGGAACTGCCTTGGGAACATGAGGTGGTGTCAGATTGAGAAGCGGCGAGCTCGGGTATTGGGGTTCCCTTAGCCTACCGTGCCGCTGGACGTCCTGGTCACTTAGTATCCCGGCATGTTCAGAGGCCGGCGCAGGCAGTCCTGCAGAATCGACAGCACACTTGCTCCTGCGGCCAGCACGCCTGGCGTCCCCCCTTCCGTGAGGTGGGGAAGCGTCCCCACCTCAACCCCTGTTCCTAGCCCAGCATCTCCACTTCCCTCTCTGCAGTGAGGCTGTCAGGTCCCTCGCTCGTCCCTGTCCCGCAGAAGCAGGCTGTGCCTCCAGCTCTGTGTCACCCCCATAGGGTGCCCTCCTTCCCACTGTGGCCCGTGCCAGGGCCTCGGCCGATTGTGAAGGTCGAAGCCCGGTTGGCAACCCAGTGGCAGAGCCCTGGCCCAGCATGGTGCTCACCCCATTCAGAAGAGGCTCACATCCATTCACAAGGGTTTTCCAAATCTCAGCAGCTGCTCAAGACCACACCTTGTTCCAGTGTGTTCCACGTACAGCTTGTGACTTTCTAGCCCAGTTTTTTTTTTTTTTTGAGTGTGTTCTTTCTCTGCTGTCCTGAGCCGGCAGCGAAGCACGGCCTTCCTGGATTGCACTCGAGGCCTTTCCTCTTCTCGTCTGTCACTTGGACCTCGTCCCCCTTTCTTCTGAAGCTGCCTGACTTCCTGCCTGACCTGCAAGGCCTTGTGCTCCTTGGTCAGGCCTTGGTCCCCTTGTGGGACATCACCTCAAAATGATTTTTACATTCTTAAATGGTTGGAAAAGTAAAATGTAATAATGGAAAACACAGGACCTTGCGCTCAGGGGCCGTCCTGGATCTGGGCCCTGCTCCTGCTCCTTTGCCGGCAGCGCAGCAGAGCGAGGCGGGGAAACCGTCACACCTGCAGAGGCTGGGACACGGACACCCTGGTCCTCTCCTGGTAGTTTGTCTTTGATCCGTGCCCTGTGACTTCTCCCAGACTCTTTCCCGCCTCGTCCTGAGATTCTGTGCCTTGAGCTTTCTCACCATCTGACTTGAAATCAGATGTTTTAGCTTAAAATGTCTGTGCCTTCTTACAGAAGCAATGTAAGTTCGTTGTAGAGAATATTGAAAGGCCAGAAATGAAAGAGAGACCCAGCATCTGTCTGCCCTCCGAGCCTGGCTGGCATAGGGTCCTCCTCGTTCTGCTGCACATGGCGCCCGTACGCTTGGCATGTGCAGGTGGAGGCCCTGCACCCAAACGTCTGGCACCAGGCGTGTTCCAGGTTTCCGAGATTTTCAGATTTTGGAATATTTACATAGGCTTCCCTGAGCATCCTTCATTCAAAAGTCCAAAAGTCAAAATGCTCCATCCAGAAGTTTTTGAATATTGTTTGAGCTCTTGAGAAGTTTTGAATTTTGGAACATGGCGGATTTTGGACTTTTCCATTGGGCGTGCTCAGCTGGGGGTAGATTTTACGTGTGCTTTTGTACACACGTACTCACATGATTTGGCGTTGCATGCAGAGATGCATCTCCTGTTTTTCCCTTCATGAGTTTTTCTTGCAGTTTTGCTATCTGGTGACAGTGTTTGTGTTTGTTGCTTGTTTTCTTTAGCTTCTCAAAATAATTACCGTGTTGATGCCAACCAGGAGCTGCTGGCCATCGGTAAGACCCCGGGGGCCGGTGCCTGTCATCTCATCTTGCTGAGTGGTGCTGCGGGTGGCCATCTGGGTGATGAACTAGCGGGCCTTCTTGAGTATCCCTTGGGTTCCTTGTCAAGTATCCAGAAGGTTCTGCTTAATCCCTGGGGGTAGGGTGGGTATGCACTTACTGAGTACCTACTGTGTACCACACTGGAGGCTGCAGCTTTGTTCTGTCAGGCAGCCTCCAGGCCAGGAATAGGAAAGGGTGTGGCCAGGCAGCTGATCCTGCTGCCCCTGGGCCACCGGCTGGGGGTGGTTAATGGGAACACCTCCCAGGCCTGCGGGCACTCCAAGTCAGGTCTGCAGCTGCCTTTTCCTCTGTGTCCTCTTTGTGAACTGATTTCTCCAGGGGTGCATTTTGAGACGTAGGCATGACTTACATTCAGTTATCTACGCTGTTTTAATGTGTGGTGGGGCCAGGCCCTGCTGCTGTCCCTCACCCTGGGAGATGTGCACCCGTCTAGCCTGGGCTGCCCGTGGGTCCTTCCCAGGGGGACTGGCAGCAACCCACAGCTGGACTCAAGCCCTGGACTTCTTGGCAGCTACACGTGTGGCCCCCTGTGGGTCTCAAGGGGACGTTGGGCTATCAGCTCCACTGATGGGGTAGTGCCCAGGTGACTGGTGAGTTTCAGTTTCCCTGGAACCACACACACAGGCAGAGGACACCACAGGCCCCAGGCACCAGCCAGCAGGCCTCCTGAACGGTGTCTGAGCTGCTCACCCATCGCTCCAGCCCGGCACGTCCAGCCCAGCAGCAGCAGCAGCAGCAGCGCAGAGCTAGTGACCCAGAGCCTTCCTCCCGGGACAGGAGTTCCCAGCTGCAGCCCGGACAGTGCTGGCAAAGGGAGGCCACAAAGCTCAGGCTGTGGAGGGTGGACGTGCCCTTCCTGGACTGAAAGAGACCAACAGTTTCCAGCCTGCACAGGGAGAGGCTGACACAGGTCCCACAGGAAGCAGAGTGGGAGGACTGTCCCGTCAGTAGCAGCAGAGTCCATTCTGGACCAGGAGCCAGTAGGGCGAGGGCAGTCCTGTGCAGACTGCGGTCAGAGCATGGCCTCTGCCAAGGCCTCTGACACCTGGACACCTCACTCGGGACATGTGCTGGGCTGTGACCCTGAGTGCCTGCTGCCGAGCGGCTGGGCTGAGCTTTCTGAGAGCAGGCTCTGAACCTGCGTCCCCATGTGGGTTTAGCAGAGTGGGGGAGACCGCAGTGGTGGTGAAGGCCCTGCGGGGTGCTGGGGGCAGCTTGCGGGCAGCACGGGCTGACACCAGTGAACTGTGGGCTGTCGCATGTGGTCGGTCAGTGCCACCTGGGGAGACAGCTTGTCCCTCACTTTGTTGGCCATTGCAGCAGAGCAGAGGAGGGGTTGGGTGGACCTTAGGGGCACCCTGTGGGTGGTGGCAGCTGTCCTACAGGCTCCGCCTCCCTCGGCCACGCCCCTCAAGGAGATGGGGGGGCCATGGCAGGTAAGGGGGTGGGGTGGCTAATGACTTCATAGAGCTGAACCGGGCTGGCGCTGGCTCAGTGGCAGGATGCCACCTGGCACGTGCGAGGCCCTGGGTTCCATCTCTGCAAGAAGCTGGATCGTCCTGGGCAAGCTGCAGGAGGACGTGGCTGCCATGCTCCTGCCCCGCCCGGGAGGGCAGGTGCAGGCCGCGTGGCTCCCGGCGCCCCCGGCCTTGCTCCTGCCTTCCATCTCCTGCTCCTGCAACCTCCTCTTCTTCCAGGCCTCACCAACGTGCTGGGCTCCCTCGTGTCCGCCTACCCGGTCACCGGCAGCTTTGGGCGGTGAGTGACCATGTCGCATCCTCCTTTCTCTGCTCCTTGACGGAGAGGCCAGCCTTTCCCCTGGCCGGGCACTTCGGGCTCCTTTCTCATTTCCTGTCACAGTCCACCTGGCTTCCTGATGCCCTGGTCAGCAGTGACCCGTCTGCAGTGTGGCAGGGGCGGGGCTCATGCCTGCCCCTCAGGGTGGCATCCGAGCTCCCTGCACCGTGCTTAGTGCTGGAAAGTTCCCCGCACATGCAGGTGCTCCGGGCCTGGCGCTGCCTAAGTTAATTCCCAGAAGTGGAGATGGAGGGACGGAGGCTCTGCCCTGAGCAGTTGGCCTTGGGCCAAGCGCAGACCCCACAGGCTGTGCTCGAGTAGAGGCCGAGTGGAGGGGGTGCTGCCCAGCCAGTGCCAGGTGGAGTGGAAGTCCAAGCAAGGTCCTGAAGAGTGCTCGGCCTTCCGACATCCTGGTAGAGGACACTTGGTGGGCCTCTGTGGCCTCGCTGCCTCCCCCAGCCCAGGTACCCCGGGAAGATCAGCGGCTGCCCGCAGGAGGCCTCCCCATCCTCATTAACGGGCTCTGTTGACTTGCAGGACAGCTGTGAACGCCCAGTCGGGGGTGTGCACCCCTGCAGGGGGCCTGGTGACTGGTGAGCCCCTGTGTTCCCTGCATCCCTCTCGTTGGGGGGCGTGGGGAGAGGACGGCAGCCTGCAGTTGAAGGGCTCCCTGCCTGGCGGGCCGACGGGTCTGCCTCAGCGCCTGGCCGCGTCCCCCTGGGGCCTGCGGGTGCAGGGTGTCCGCGCGCGGCCCCACAGGGGAGGCCGTGTGGCCCCTGAGCGACGCCCCGTCCCCCGCAGGTGCGCTGGTGCTGCTGTCTCTGGACTACCTGACCTCGCTCTTCTACTACATCCCCAAGGCCGCGCTGGCCGCCGTCATCATCATGGCCGTGGCCCCACTGTTCGACACTAAGATCTTCGGGACACTCTGGCGCGTTAAGAGTAAGTGTTTGGGCCAGTGACAGCGGCCACATCCCAGCCTCTCGGGAGGCTCGGGCAGGAGGACAGCAAGTTGGAGAGCAGCTGGGCAAATTTAGCAAGATCCTTTGTCAAGATGGACAGGGCTGGGGCGTGGTCACCGGGAGAGCCCTGCCTGGCCTGCTCGGGCCCTGGGTGCAGTCCCCAGCACTGCAGAAAGAAAAACGAAGAAAGTATGTGCTGGTCCCAAAGCCGGGAGCCCCGTAGCCCTGGTCATGAACCCCAAGGCCGTCGTTAGCCGCGCACCCCTCAGCTCCGCTCCGTCCTGCTTGCTGAAGAGCTCTGAGTGCCCGGGCAGTTCGTGTGGCTTCCTTCCCAGGCCCAGTGAGCCTCCAGTGGAAGGAGAGGCTGTCTTGCCGTGTTCCTGGCCTTCCACGCGTGCTAGTTGCATCTTCAGGGCCCTCGGGACACAGTAACACGCCTGTGCACAGCACCAGGCTCCTGAGGGAGACTGAGGCTCGGGAGGTGGGGGACTCTGGGCAGCACTTGGCCCTCAGGAGGCCTCCTCAGCCAGGGAGACTGCGAGTCTGGGGGTCTGTGGTCCCCACCCTCTCCTGGGCCCCTTGATGGCCCCCTCACAAGCCCCTGCTCCCCTCCCTCTGAGGTCCCTTGAGGGAAAGCCCAGGCGGGTCTGACCTACGCCTCGGGCACAGGGAGGTCTCCTCCCTCTGACCGAGGCCCGTGTACTGGCTGTGGCCCCCACAGCTCCAGAAGGAGGCCCCTGGGGCTCTTAGGGTTCATGACCACCATTGCTGCACATGGAAGGACCAGGATTGTCCGTGGCTGTGGCGGCAGCGGGCAGCTGGGGGGAGGGCGCCCTCAGCAGACTCCTCTCCCAGGGCTGGACCTGCTGCCGCTGGTCGTCACGTTCCTGCTGTGCTTCTGGGAGGTCCAGTACGGCATCCTGGCCGGGACCCTGGTGTCCTTGCTCATCCTCCTGCACGCTGTAGCCAGGCCCAAGACCCAGGTGCGGCCGGGGGTGGGCACGTGAGGGGGTGCCCTTGGCCAGGTTGTGATTGCAGTCACCGCTGAAGGTGGCCACAGTGCCTGGCCTCTGGTCAGTGCCTCCTGCTGTTCCTCCAGTGCACTGGGCTCAGTATGGGCTTCCTGCCTGGGATGGGTGAGGGCTAGCAGAGGCTGTGTCCAGCCTGTCCAGGACCCTCTTCCCTCTGCCCTCCCAGGTGTCAGAGGGGCTGGTTCTTGTCCTGCAGCCGGCCAGTGGCCTGCACTTCCCTGCCATTGAGGCCCTGCGGGAGGCAGTACTGAAGCGGGCCTTGGAAGGTACGTGGCTGGGCTGAGGTCACGGTGAGCTCGCCCACCCTCGGTACCCCTGCCCGCGTTGGACCCGAGGCCCAGCCCAGCTGTCAGCTTGCCCACTCCCATGTCTGCAAGGTCCACACAGATGGCCCCAGTGGGCACTGCGCCCAAGGCCACCTGCCCTCTGCTTCAGCAAGGACCACAGTGCCCCAGGTGTGGCTCCCCCTGCCCGCCAGGGCCTGTGGGTCCTGCCACCCCCGGCCCTCGCCGGGCGTGACCGCGTGGCCTGCCCCCCAGGGCCCCCACGGCGCTGCGTGGTCCTGGAGTGCACCCACGTCTCCTGCATCGACTACACTGTGGTGCTGGGCCTCGGTGACCTCCTGGAGGACCTGCACAGGCAGGGCGCGGCCCTGGTCTTCGTGGGCCTACAGGTGGGCGTGGCCAGACCCTTGCCCCTGACCTGCTTCCCCACCCCCTGTCCCCCAGAGCCCTCCCGTGGCCATCAGTACCGATCCCCATCTGCAGCCAGGCTGTGCTCAGTGCTGGGACGTCCAGTTCCAGAGCCTTGCTGGCCACCGTCCGCTCTAGGTGGTCTTTGGAGACTGTTGGTATAGAGACCTGTCCCCTGGCAGCAGCCCCTGGGCAGGCTGCCCTCCCCGCACCTGCCTGTGGAGGTGGAACAGCCCTCTCCAGATGCCCGGGCTTGTCCAGCAGGCGGCCCGCCCTGCGTGTTGGGCAGGGGCTCCTGTGCCCTGCCCTGGAGCATATCTGTCCACAGGTGCCCGTGCTTCGTGCCCTGCTGGCCGCTGACCTGAAGGGGTTCCAGCACTTCTCCACCCTGGAGGAGGCAGGTGGGTGCAGTCTCCAGTACGCTGGACAGTCCAGCGTGTCCACACCCGGTGGGATCAAAACTCTGGGAAAGGGGAGGGCCGGGGGCCCGGATGGAAGCCTGGGCCCTGCTTCTCTGCGGACGATTTGTGTGTGTCTGAGGTCGCATTCGAATACAGAGAAAGAGCCCCAACGTCCCCTGTGCGTCCACCAGCCCAGGTGGCATTTAGTTGCTCTGGGAAGTCTCAGGCCTCACCCGGGGGAGGAGCCTCTGCTCTTTCTCGCTGCCACGGTGAGGCACCTATGATCCCAGCAACTCTGGAGGCCGGGCAGGAGGATCGCATGGTCAAGGCCAGCCTCAGCTACCTAGATCCTCTTTCAAAGTAAAATGTGAAAAAGGGCTGGGGTCATGGCTGCATGGTAGAGCGCTTGACTGGTGTGCTCAACGCTCTGGGTTCCGACCTGCCAAAAAAAAAAAAAAAAAGGTTGTTTCTGTGTCCGGCTTCCTGGGCTCAAGCGCTGGGGCCCAGAGGCTGCGGGAGCCAGGCACAGCTGGGGGCACAGCTGCGGGCACAGCTGGGGGCACAGCGGCGGGCACAGCGGCGGGCACAGCTGCGGGCACAGCTGGGGGCACAGCTGGGGGCACAGCGGCGGGCAGCCCGCAGCCCCAGCAGGGAGGCGGAGCACTCCGGCTCCTCACAGCTCGGGCAGAGCCCAGAGTCCGGCCCTTCCTGACACGAGCCCCGAGGGCCAGCCTCCCAGCCTCCGACTGGAAACTGAGCCAGCCTTACTTCTGTTCTCGTGAGCTTGAAAAACTTGTCTTTCGCAGAGAAATACCTGCAGCAAGACCCAGGGACCCAGCCCTACAACAGCTGTGACGACCCCGTCCCAGAACACAAGATCGCCCTGCTGAAGGCTTGATACGGCCCTCGGTGGGCTCGGGTTGAAGGCTGTCCCAGAAGGTCCCTGTCACTGATTTGATACCGGATGCCGACTTATGGACTCGCTGGCCTGAAGGGGCTCAGGAGGGGCTGAGGTGGCTCCAGAGGAAGAGGGAGCCCACGGGGATCCCAGGTGGGACTCCGGTGTTCTTTGGGACAACCGGAGAAACCTCCCTCCTGTCCCTGGGCATGGAGCTTTTGGGGAGGGTGGCTTGGCAAGAGCCATATAGAATGACAGACCAAGTGACAGAGGAAGGAACAGGGTTTCGCAGCTGGTGGGAGAGGCGAGCGGTACTGCACCTGCCCAGGTTCCGGCTCCGAGCTCCGGGCTGGGGCGGGCAGTGTCTGAGACACAGATCTCCGTGCGGCTTCCGTGCTGTGGCTGGGAGGACACTGGTGTGACCAGTGACTTCAAATCTGTTTAAAAATCATTCTGTGTGTTTTAAATTGAAGTAATAGCTTTGGTGTTTTGTAAAAATCATAGACGCCTATTGTTAAAAACGCAGGAAACCACCCCCACGTCCACTCTGTCCATCTCCCTGGAACTTCCTGCTCCCTGGAGTCCACACATCGCCAGCGCGTGGCGCTCCTGGCTCCACGTGCTCTGTTCATGGTGCTCTGTGACCTGCATTCCCATGCGTCGTTTGCTGTGAATTATTTACTGTGATAATGAATAGTGTTGGAATAAATGGTTTTTAATGTCTGCATCTGTATGGTGATGTCCTCAGTGAGCCCTCTGCTCAGCAGGTACATGGATTATGGAATGAACTGTTTTGCCCTAAAATCTATGTTTGTTTTTGTTGTATTTTGGGGGGATTTTGGAGTGGTATTGGGCCACCCAGCCCTTTGTATTGATTTTTTTTTTTTTTTTTGAAATTTTGAGACAGAGTCTGACTAAGATGCTGAGGCTAAACTTGACCTTGGATCCTCCTGCCTGAGCCTCCCAAGATCCTGGGACACAGACACAGTGTGAATTTTACAGGGGCAGAGCATCTCAGTTTGGACCAGCCACCCCTGGGGGTTGCTGGTGGCTGAGCCCAGGGACAGCACAGTGGTGGAGTGTCCACATCCGGGTGCTGCTCTGGGCAGGTGCTCCTGTGCACCTGACTCTCACCTTGGGCTGACTCTGGAGTGTGTGTGTGTGTAGAGTCCGCTTAGGGCTGTGCTTGAGGCCAGGGTTCCCAGCTCATCCTGGAGGGGTGAACTTCTCTCTGACCACTGACTTCCACACCTATATGATCCTTCCAGGGGCTGCTGTCCTGGTTGAACTGACAGTGGGGACAGGTGTGTAGTGTGGGGACGTTGGTGACCTGACCCTTCCTCCCTTCCTCTCTGCGCCCCAGGAATCACATGTCCACACCTCTGCATCCTGGGGCTCCACATCACGGATTCAACCTAACTCCATCCTCCACTAAAACAGAGTCCAGGCCGGGCTCAGTGGTGCACACCTGTAATCCCAGGAACTCTGGAGGCTGAGGCAGGAGGATCACAAGTTCCAGGCCAGCCTGGGCAGCTTAGCAAGACTGTGTCTCAAAATTAAAAAAATAAAAAAGAGCAGGGGATGTAGCTCAGTGGTAGAGCACCCGAGATACAATCCTCAGTACCAAAAAAATCTTTTTAGTAATAAATAAATGAAGACCACCAGGAGTGGAACCACGGGTTGATGGGAATGAGGATACATCTCTGTCTGACCTAAGCCTGATTTTTGAAGAAAAATCACTGTTATCAAAAATCACTGTGTTTCATGTGGCTCTGCCCTTTGTGAACTCAGCCAGCAGCACTAGCTAGGAGCCTGCTTCCCTCCCTGTTTTAAAAGAATGTTAATCCTCCGCATAGATGAAACGTTTCCCAGCCATGTGAATCTGGGCCGTGGTGGGGAACCCCAGAGGGCTCCAGCAGGGCTCCTGTGCTGCTGCCTGTCTTGGACCTCGTCCGGCCCCGGGCCATCCGCAGGTGAGTGGGGTTCCTAATCCAGGTGGCTGTGAACGTGGCCTTACTTGGAAACGTGGTCCTTGCAGATGCACATTGATCCTAGGGGCCAGGAGAGGCCCGAGTCCCAAGAAGAGAAGAGAAGCCCAGACACCAGGAGAACACCCAGCGATGGAGACAGCTCAGGGTGCACGGGCAGACCCAGCACGCCGAGGGCGCCGCTCAGGCGTCCAGGGCTCTGCCCTGCTCGGAGGTCAAGGACCGATGTGGGGAGGGCGGGAGGTGTGGTGGAGTCTGGCTGTGGGAGCAGGAGGGAGAGGAGCCGGGGTCATGGTCAGGTGCAGGGGTGGGTGTCCAGCACCTTGTGTGTGCATGCGTGCAGGTGTGTGTGATCCTCTTTAAAATGATCATTGTTTTTTGGTACCAGGGATTGAACCCAGGGGTGCATCTTGCTACATTGCTTAGGGCAGTGCTAAGTTGCTGAGGCTGGCTTTGAACTTGCGATCCTCCTGCCTCAGCTTGCTGAGCTACTGGGATTGCAGGTGCAGGCCCCTGTGCCTGGCTTCTCTTTTGGTAGCTGGTCTCTGGATATTGCCCCAGCTGGCCTCGAGCTCCTGGGCTCAAACCGTCGTCCTGCCTCAGCCTCCCAAGTATCGGGGTCCACAGGCACGACCCCTGTCTGACTCAGTCCCTGCAGCACTGTGATTGAGATGAAATCGCATTTGTAAGGTTGCCCTCCCCCTTTCTGGGATGGAACCAGGGCCTTGCACATGCGAGGCAGGGGCTCTGCCACTGAGCTCCTCCAACTGGGATCACAAGGGTACACCATTGTGCATGGTTTGAAATCAGCCCTCTGAGCACCGTCCAGGACCTTCAGCTCACTCCTCTGCCTAGTTCGAGCCATTTTCATCACCCCAACATAAAGCCCCGTCCACTGAAGAGCTGCCTCAGATTCCAGGCTGCCCCAGGCACCCCATCCTGTGGGTGCACAGCACCCACGCTGCGGCTGACCTGCCCCCCGCCTTCACCTGTGTTCTGCCCTCAGGCAGCCGTGGGGCTAAATCAGTGCCTCAAAAAGTTTTCAGCAAATGACCCAGAAGGGGAGATGAGTACTGAGTGAACCAAACCAGGCTGTGCCGTCCAGGACCCGGCTGGCCAAGCCCAGTGAAGACCCCGGAGCAGGGTGAGGCCGGGTTCCGAGGAGTGCTCAGGAGGCCGTGGAGACGGTGGGGGCAGCGCCCCAGAGCCTCTGCAGGGAAGGGGCCATCTCCCTGCCCCTCTCCAGTGCCCAGGCAGGGGTCACGTGGCTACGGAGGCACAGCCAGCTCTGCCGGTGCCGTCCCACCATCTGACCAGCACCCGAGGAGCTGGGCAAGCAGGGAGAAGGAGCGGCTTTCCCCAGACACACGACCCGGCCCTGATTCCCAGCACGCACAGAGCACCCCGGCGTCGGGATGATGTGTCCTGGGGACATTCTGGCCCAGAGCTGCCCTCATTAGTGCCTTGCTGTGGCCTGGCTGGGTTCTTGTGAATAGAGAGAGGGACTTTAGGGACATGGCTCTTAATTGTCCTCCTCTTTCAGGGCTGGCACGGGATGACAAGAAAGCCAGCCTTATAAAGGAGGCTGGCCTTCCAGGGACTTAGCAGAGGGAGTCCCCCTCCCTGCTGCAGATTTGCGGGGGCGGGGGTGGTGGCAGGGGTAAGCCAGGTAAATGCTGCAGAAGCCACTGTCCTTATGAGGACCACCATTTTTCTTAAATAAATGCTCCCATATTACTGCAACTTTCTGGTTAATTTCCAGAATTCTTAAAAGGCCGATTTGGGGGCTTTTTTTTTTTTTTTTTTAAGTTTTCTGGTTGGTTTGTTGAGGTGAGAATTCTCAGCAGTCCTCCTTGATTTTCTTTGCTGTCTCTGCAGTCCATATTCAGGAAATGAATGACTAAGCATCCTAAGACCCCTCCCCGCGAGGGAGGGCAGGGACCCGCAGCTGGCCACGCAGTCCAGTTAGGGTGGCGACCAATGCTAAGAGAATAGGACTAGTCCCAGGCACAGGGCCCACACCTGTAATCCCAGCCACTCTGGAGGCTGAGGCGGGAGGATCACAAGCTCAGGGACAGCCTGGGCGGCTGGTGAGGCCCCGTCTCAAAAAAGCCTGGGATGCAGCTCATGGTGGAGTGCTTGCCTAACATGGGAGACCCTGGTTCCAGCCCCAGTCCTGCAAACAAACAAAAATGGAAAACAGCCCCCATGTCCATTGGAGGGGGAACCAGCGCCTCAGGTTAGGGATGAAAGGAAACGGCGGGGCTGGGGCCTTCCTGACACTGAGGCCGTGTGAAGGGAGGGTTCTGGCCATCAGATCAGAAATATTCCAGACATGGTGCTCAGAGTTGCAGGCAGGAGTTTATTAGAAGGGATAGGAAAGGGGAGGGGACAGTCTCAGGGATGTTAGAAATACCAGGGTGAGGCAAGAAATCAGGCAGGGCTCCAGAGCAGGTGGGCGAGGCCAGCCTCTACTCCTGCCAGAGGCCATATCACAGAACCTGACCAGCCAGCGCCTGGGCGGCCGTCTGCCTGCTTTCATCTCTGACCTACCACAGCGCTGCCCTTTGCTCTGATTGGAGGAGCTTGGGACACTGTCTACAAGACTGGCTGATTTTAAAATTGGGGCAGGCAAAGGGAAACGCCATAGTTAAAATGGCTACCCTTGGATCCAATTAGGGCTTCATTTGGAAATGGGCCACCAGCCTTTCTGCTTCTCACAGGGAGAGAGTGGGTCCTCTCCGAGAGGAGAGAGACGGCGCACCTCTCCTGCCCTCCAGTTTTATTGGGGGTCCCAGTGAACCTGGAGTTTAGAGAAGAGATTAGATTTCCACCTCCCCAATTTCCTTCTGGGTTCTTGTCTCGTGAATTTGATGAATAAAATCCAGGGACAAGACGGGCGCAGTGGCACACACCTGTCATCCCAGTGGCCCGGGAGGCTGAGGCAGGAGGATCTCAAATCCAAAGCCAGGCTCAGCAACTTAGCGAGACCCTGACACAAAATTTAAAACATTCAAAAGCAGCCCGGGAACGTGGCTCAGTGGCTAAGTGCCCCTGGGTTCCATCCCAGGTACTCCCCCCACCAAAACAAAGAAAAAGAAAGAAAGAACTAGACTCATGTGCCGCGATGTTTCCAGGGGTCAGCCTGCGGGTGTGGCCTCCGCCTTTGAATGACACCTTAACTTGACCCAGGAAGCTTCCAGAGTCCCGCCCACGTCCACCTCCTCTCGACTTGGTTGACAGCTTGGGGGCCATGTGACTTGGCTCCAGGGAGGAAGGTTGGTGCTCAGGGTCAGCGGTCTTAAGGACATAGAACCCCTTGTTTCTGTCTTAATTCCCCTTCCCCTAATTGGTTCATTACCCTTTGAATGGCCCTGTCTCCTCCTGTGAGGTTGTGGCCTGGTCTGGGAGATGAGGGAGGGCCCTGGAGGCCTGAAGGGCAGCTCTTCTTAATTAAGGCTGCCCTGGGTCAGAGAAGGCTCCCTGTGGCTTTCAGTCACCCTCCCTGTTCTTGCTCTGGGCGCTTTCAAGGCTGAGCACCCACCCGACTGGCACCCAACAGCACAGGAGACTCAGAGACATTTTGCTGAAGAAGCCACACAGGAAACACAGTGTTCTGTGGTTCTCAGGTACGGTTGCGAACCAGGCAGAGTTATCCATCACCCCAGGAGACCGGCCTGCTGGGGCGGCCGGAGGGTGCAGGCCAGAGCCGGCCAGGGCCTCAGGAGCCATCCAGGGGCCACAGGACTGTCCTGTATCTTGATTGGGTGCTCATTGTGTGTGGGAATTTATTTTTCAAAACTCGTTGATCCTGCATTTTATTGATGATAAATTATAGATCAATGGAGTTGATTTAATAATAAGAAAAAAGAAAGAAAGAAAGAAAGCAATCACAGCGGTGCACGCCCACAATCCCAGTGACTCCAGAGGCTGAGGCAGAAGGATCACAAGTTCAAGGTCAGCCTCCGCAACTTAGCAAGGCCGTGACGTAAAGTAAGAGATAAAAAGGCCTGGAGATGTTGCTCAGCTGTGGAGTCAAAAGAAAAACCAAAAGGAAAACAGGAATAATTAGAACTACTCACAAACCACGTAAAATACATGGGGCCGGACCATCAGGTACATCCTCTAAAGGAGGAAGAAAAGGTGCCTGTCGATTTCTGAGCCCCTTCCCCACATCCCCGCTCCTCCTTTCCCAACTCCGAAGCCTGGAGTCTTTCAGTTACGTTCTTCTCCGTGGTCCCTCCTGAGCAGCTTAGGGGCTGCTTTTTTTTTTTTTTTTTTTTTGGCACCAGGGATTGAACCCAGGGGTGTTTACCCACTAAACTACATCCCCAGTTCTTTTTATTTTTTATTTTGAGACAAGGTCTCACCAAGTTGCTGAGGCTGACCTCGAACTTGCCAGCCTCCTGCCTCAGCCTCCCAAGTCAGAGGGATTACAGGATTTTTTCATTGCACAGTGACAATCATCAGTGGCCCTTCAAGTTATCAAATTCTTCACCAAAGGCTTCTGCTTGTGTCAGTGACCAGCAAAGGGCCCCACTGAATTTCCTAACCATGTGAGGACAGAGTTCATCGCATCAGGTTCTTTCCTCCGAGAAGATTTATTGCTCTTGGTGCTGGTGCTGGAAAGGAGAGAGGGGTGGAGGGAAGGAGTCAAGCCAACCCCCCACACTAAGGGGCAGAGAAGCCCCTGGGGCCCTGCAGGAGGTCAGTGCGTGGTCTTGGGTCCTTGTGATGCCCTGAGTGCTCTCAGGGGCCGCCGCCCTCCTGGTCGGTGGGTCTGAGCCTGCGGGAGCAGGTGGTCAGGGCTGATGCAGGCCTCTCCGCCCGCCCGTTAACCTGGGCAGATTGACTCTGGGACATTGGTAGCTTTGAGGAGTCGAAGGAGCAGGGTCCCATGTGGGGATATTCAGGCCCAGAGAAGAGCTCGCCCCACCTGACAAACCTGGCTCCAGCCAATTCTCCCCGAAACCCAAAGAAGGGAGGACAGCGGGGAGGAGACGCCCGGGAAGCCGGGCCGGCTGTTCTGTGCAGCTCGCAGTTCAGAGTGAGGTTCCATTCAGCCCGCCTTGGCGCTCAGCCCTGCATCCAGGTACCTGGGCCTGGGAGGCAGGGCCCGGGACCAAGCCACACAGCAGGTGTGCTGCCTGAGCCCCGGTGGGCACCCCTGCCCCTGCGCCTTCCCTCACAAGGCCCTCGACCCGGCGGGCACCCGCACGCGCCCTTCATCCCCAACACACACATGGAGCGCCTCGCCGGCAGGAGGGCACCTTGCACATCCTGCAGCTGCTCTGCGGCTAAGCAGCCTGCGGGTTACCCCAGGACCTTCAAGACACACAGGAGGGGGCGGAGTCACGCTTCCTGCGTGTTCGGGGCCAGGTCCAATCATTCTCCAGCACTGGAGGTGGCAGGAAGGCCAGGGTCTCCCACCATGGGTCCCAGGGCCAGCGGGCGGGGTGGGGGTGGGGGGGTAGGTTGGGCTGAAGACGGCAGCCTGGTCGTGTCAGGAAGCACGTCACACAGGCAGCTCCGTTTGAGACCAAAACCTCTACCTCAGATCAGGAGTCACCCCGTCACTCTGACTCGGCCTGACCTGAACCAGGGCAATAGCCCCTCACCACACGGCGAAGGGAGTCCTTACCTGGGACTGGAATCCCCGGAAACACCTGGTTCAACAAGGAGCGGTCCCTGTAACTTCCCTCGGCTCTAAGTGGAAGACGGGTTCCAGCCTCTGCTGGAACCCCCTTGCTGGTTTGTCCTGAATTAACCTGTGTTACTGTTGAGCCGCCTCTCCTCTCTATTTCCTTTATTTGGT
Source organism: Sciurus carolinensis (assembly GCF_902686445.1). Lineage (NCBI taxonomy): Eukaryota > Metazoa > Chordata > Mammalia > Rodentia > Sciuridae > Sciurus > Sciurus carolinensis. The sequence goes on along the minus strand of NC_062215.1, from coordinate 2,325,819 downwards.
TCTTTCCTTAGAGGCCTAAACCAAGAAGGACCTCTTTCAGTGGGTTGAGAGCTGCAAAGACCAGGACCCTGGGCTGCTACCGAGGAGAACCTCTAACCCCCTCCTCGCTTCTGAGTGTCTAGACATCACTGCTCTGGAGAGGACACGCTGGGCCACGTGCCGTCAGCCTCCCGTCAGCACTGCTGTAGGTGACGCCTGTGACACGTGCTCATGGCAGCAGTGGCCTGGGCCACCCGTCAGGGACCTGAAGACTGCTTTGCTGAAAACACTGACCCTTGGGCTTGCAGGTGTCCAGGAGTGACAGGAAGGCACCTCGGCCTCCATCCCGCTCCCAAGTCCCTGCCGTTGCAGCCTCAGCCTTGGGGTCAGAGTCCGCCCAGCACAAAGACTGATGTTGGGAAGCATCCTGCCCACACTGTATCAGCGTGAGCTTGACCCAGCCTGCCTGGCCTCCTCCTCCCCTCCAAGGCTCAACACCCCTACCAGCCAAGAAGTGGCACCCCGGTTCCTGGAAGGGCTCCCCCTGACCCCAGGGAGGACGTGGGCATTCCTGTCCTGTCCCGGTGATCCCTGGAGCGGAGAAGCTGACTTGGGAACAAGACTCCCTCTTCTCCATTCTCTGGCCACTGAATAAAGCCTTTCTTTCCTGGCAGGACACATCTCTTGGACATTGCTTTTTCTGTGGGATGAGCTTCCAGGCCTGGGTTGGGGAGTGAGGCCAGTGGCTTGGCAGGGTGGGAGAGTGGACAGGTCCCCCTGCTCTCCTGCAGGCCCCTGGTGAACGTGGAGTCTGTCTTTGTGAGAGGGGAGATGCTTAGGCAGGCCACAGCACCCAGGGCCCATTTTTAAATTTTTTTGGCACTAGGATTGAACGCAGGGGCACTTTACCACTGAGCCACATCCCCGGCCAGGGACAGTTTCACTAAGGAGCTTAGGGCTGTGGTAAGTTGCAAAGGCTGGCTTCCAACTGGAATCCTCCTGTCCCAGCCTCCCAAGTCACTGGGATAACAGGCGGGGGCGTCACCTCTTGAAGGGCCAGGCTGCAGTGAAGCCACGTGAAGCCACCTGAAGCCCTTGACCACGTCCTCCAGCTCCGGACCTTCTCCCGCCCCACACTGGCCTCTGCTCCAGGCTCCGTCCTGCTCCTCCCCATCTCGTTTTCTAATTCTGTTAGGCCACGTATTACAGGGCTGCCACGCACACGCATGCTGTTTTGTCACTTCAAACACTGTTTTAATGTCTCCCACCAGACCGCTGATGGGAGTGGACGTGCCTGTGGCGCCAACCCTGGGCCTTGGACGTGGGTCACTGGGTGGCAGACCATCCTCGCGGTATGGCTGCCTGGCTGCTCCCAACGCCCTGCTGCTCCAGGAGGCAGCGCTGCCCCGCCCATCTGCTGGCGCGCCTTGAGGCCTCCACGCTGCAGCCTCCACGCTGCAGCCTCCACGCCAGGACGTCCATGCCAGTCCTGCACAGGCACCCACCTCCTGGGAAGCAGGGAACGGAACGGCAGCCTCACGTCCTCTTCCCCGCGCTGGCCTGGAAATCCTTGTAAGCGTGGGGGAGCCTGGTCATGTTGTGGGAAGCTCAGTCCTTCTCCCTAACGCCAATTCATGCTGATTTAATAATGAGGACGCCGTTTTGAGAAAGCAGGCAAAGGCAGGTACGCCTCTCCCAGAGGCTGGGTTGTGCCCATCAGGGAAAAACAGGGCTTTCCAAGAAACTCTTCAGGGGTCACTTCCAGGCGTGCTCTGGTGGTGGTCCCGGGGCGTTCTGATGGTGTTAGATTCGCTTGTTAATTTGGGAGATATCTACTTCCTAGGTCATCTGGCAGACATCTCCTTCCTGTGGTGAGTATTGGATATGGAAGATGACAAAACCCCACACAGTGCCGCCTGGGAAAAGGGGGTGAAGAAGAGAGCCACGCGTTGGTCGCATCGATCCTTTACAGCACGTTCTTTTCCCATTTCAAAACCAGCCCTGGGAGAAGGTGTCCCTCAGACCTAGAATGGCAGTCTCTGGGAAGAGACTTAAGCACTGCTTTCTCCCAAAATAAATCCTTTCCAGATGCTGGCTGCTGACCCCGACCCTTCATCTTTCCCCGCAAAAACAAAAACCCCATATTCCTGAGTGCCCAAACTGACGTGCTCACTAATGAAGTCACCTTTCAATACACCCTGTGTAAACCCAAACTCCTCCTTTGGCCAGTGGCTCATTTTCCACCAGGAAAGTGGGTCCATCAGAGGCGTCACCCCGTTCCTGAATAAAAGCTTTTGATGATTCCTGGTTTGTGTCTGCCCTGGCCCTTCTGTGCTGACTGTGAGTGTGTTCAAGGACAAGGAACTAGGGGAGAAAAGATGACACTGCGACGAGGAGAGTGGACCCAGGGGCTGAAAGAAGGCTGGTTTAGAGGAGGTAGTGATACCGCCGTTTAACGGTGAGTTCTGCTCCTTCTAACGCTGAAGACTGAACACTAGGGAAGCAGCCAAGGCAAGCATGTTAAGCAGGTTTTATTTAAAGGTAATAATACAGACTTCTCCCGGGAGGAAGAAGGGGGCCATGGCTGATGTTCTAAAGTCCCCAGAAGTGAGTGCACCCTACATCTTTTATAGGTTAAGGTCTCCTTTGTTCTCCAGTTCAGTTCTCTTCCCCCTTATCTCTCCTTCCTGCCTACGAGACTAGGCCTGGTTTTGCATAACGTGAAGCCATGGGCAGCGTGAGAAGCCATGGGCAGCGGGAGGGCCAAGGTGATTCGGGCAGGCAAGGGCCCAGGGGGCATTAATTAGCAGCTCCATGCTTGCAGTGGGCAGGCAAGGGCCCAGGGGGCATTAATTAGCAGCTCCATGCTTGCAGTCCTTGATAAAAGCAGGTAAATTTGGTAATCAATGAACTCCGAAGATCCTTGACATTCCATTCTCCCAGGGGCAGTCTCCAACTTCCAGAGGCAGATGGCTTCTTGGTTTCATTTCCTCCATTTGACCCAATCCCCTATTTCTACACGAACTACCTGTCCTTAATTCTGGCTTCAGTAACCTGATAATCCAGTCTGAAACTTGTTATCTTGGAACACAAACCAAACTGGGAATTCAGAGATACCTTCTGGGCAGGATGGTGACCCCATTTTTATTTCTAAGGCTAGATCTAAATATATATATATATATAAATATATATATATATATATATATATTTTTTTTTTTTTTTTTTTTGTACTAGGAATGGAACCCAGAGGCACTTTACCTGATCCACTTTTTAAAATTTTGAGACAGGGTCTCACTAGGGCTGGCCTCGAACTTTCCATCCTACCACCTCAGCCTCCCAGTTCTCTGGGGATCTCAGGCGTGTGCCACCTCGCCCGGCCTCCTAAAGGTGTCCTGGAGTTGGGCGGAGCGAGTCCTGGTTCGCCTTAGGCCCCCTGGCAGCGGGCCGCTACCTCTGCGGCGGTCGTGGACACTGTCCAAGGTGCTGGGCGCCCGGGGCTGGGGAACCGCACCGCACGCCACCGAGTCCCCCCAAGGCTCTCCGGCCCTCGGTGGGCAGGGGCGGCTTGGGAGATGCCGCCTGCGGAAAGCAGGGACCCTCGGGGAGCCGCAACCAGTGCGCTGGCTGGAGACGCCTCAGGGGAAGCGGCGGCGACCTCGGAGGGCGCCCGCCCGGGAGTCGCCGGAGGGGAATTCCGGCCACGCCCACGCGTGCCCAGCGGAGCTCGGGGAGGCGGGCGGAGGGGCGGCGCCGGGGCCGCGTGACTGGCGGGCGAAAGCGCGCGGGCCACTTAGCCCGGCTCCGCGCTGCAGGTGCGAGCGGGCGGGCGGCGGACGCGCGGGCAGCCAGGTGCGCATCCCTCTGGGCAGGGTGCAGAGCTGCGGGGTGCGGCCTGAGGGGCGCCAGGGTCCCGGGGGCGAGGACTCCCTCCCGGGGTGCCGGATCCCACCGGCTAGGGTGCGGGGATGCGGGATGCGGGTCTCCTGGGTGCGAGGGGCCTCCAGAGACCGTGTTGCGGGAGGCAGGTGCGGGTTCGCCAGGCAGGCGTCCCGCCGGGCTGGGTGTCAGCCAGCGGGTGCTCCGTGCCCCGCGGTCGGGTACGAGGCCCCGTGGGGCGAGGCCGCGGGGGGCGGCGCCTGCGTCCCGGTGCGCCCGCCGCCTTTTCCTGCGGCTCTAAGTTTCAGTTTCGCCTCGGGACACCCGGTCCAGCCCCGCCTGGACCCCAGCGCTCCGGCGGCTAGGCGGCTGCGCTGCAGGCCTCTCCTGGGTCCCGGCGACATCCAGGGAGGTCAGCCCCACCCCGCAGCCGCGCCAGCCCGGGTGAGGAGGCTCCGCCCGGCATCCTTGGCCTTCACTAGAAACCCGCGCAGCAACTTCCAGGAGAAGCGCGTCGCGGCCCCGAACAGCGGCGCCCGCCAGGCTCCAGGGCAGGAGTCTGGCCGGGGTGGCGACTGGGGCAGTGCGAACCCCGCGGGCCACCCCGCCCCGACTGCCTTTCCTTGTCGTGGTTGCGAGCGGGGCGGGCCTTGAGTTCTGTCCCGGGCCGGTGACTGGCGAAAGGACAGAGAGGACTGGTGGGAAGGAAGGACGGAAGCTGGGCAGGGAGGCGCTGGGTGCCTGGGCGCTCGCTCTGCCTTTTGCTTCTTGGTGCTGACTTAAAACCATGGAGTGCTTTGGAGAGGGCCCTGCTCTGGAAGTCCTGGTCGGTAGGCCCGTGGAATACTCTGTGGACAGCTTCATTCAGCTGGTGACCGGCCCAGGACACCCCCCCCCCATGTGACCTAGCGTCACCCTGCCGTTTCCCTAGATGTTGAAGAGTGAACACCCCAGGCAAGGCCAGAAACCAGGTTTTACTAAAGGAGGAACAGAGACAGACTCTTCGGCAGAGAAGTGGTCCCAAAGCTGGTGGCCTCAGGAGGGGGTGAATATTGGCTTTGCATAGTGCCCAGGGTTCCTACTTCTCAGCCCCTTCCTCCCCTCCTGCCCATGTGCCAGGAAGGGAGCAATTCAGGGTACCCCTCCCCATTTTACAATGTATTCCCGGAGCAGGACGGACCCGCCCAGGGTAATACTCTTCAACAATCCCTGCTGGGAGGAACTATCCGACCAGGCTGGTGACTGACCAGAGTGAGGGGGATGTGCCCTGAAGGTTTTAACATTTCATTTCCTTTGAATCGACTTCCCCCTTCCTGACCCAACCCGATCATCTGTCTACACTAGCTGCCTGACCTTTGTTCTTGCTTCACTGGGAGGTAGAACCTCCCCGCCACTACACTTAGGCACATCTCCAGCTGGTTATCTGGAGAAGCCTGGAGTCCGGGAGTTCCTCCAGTGAAGGAAATGGCCCCCTGGGAAGGCAGTCTGCAGACTGCCCCTGCTACCTGCGGACTGCTTAACCCGACCCTCTTTCATCTCCCACTTCTGCCCTCCCCTGCCTTAACTGTGTCCACCCAAGAAGCCCCCAAGCTCCGTCCCTTCCTGTAGCTCGGGTGCTGCCTAACAGTCCACTGACCTTCTTCATCTCGAATTTTGTGGATAGGTACATAATTCAATGTGCATGATCTTCCTACCGTTAGTCTGTTGGATGTCAGCTTAATTCATAGCCCAGCTAAAGAACCTCGGAGGGTGGAGGGAAGCCGTTCTTTCTGGAGGGTGGGTAGGGAGTCACTGAAGGTGTTGGGGGAGTGGTATTTGGTTCAGGGGGGTGTGGAGGGGAGGGGCACGGTGGGAACTGGGGATGGGCTGTGGCAGGTGAGCCACCCAGAAGAGCTGGCCTTGGGAGAGGGTTGGGGGCCTGCAGCAGGGGAGGTCCAGCTGTGAAGGCCCTGCTCTGGCCACTGCTTCTGCAGCTCCCTGGTGCACACCAGCAGAAGAGGGGCGTGGGTGGGTGGGTGTGCCTTGGGATTCACAGGTTAGGCAAAAGCCAAGGCCCACCATTTGATGTTGGCCTGGACTAGCTGTGACCCTCTCCCTACTTGGATGTCACCTGGTCAAGGAGAAGAGTGGGCCTCCATAGATGGCAATGTCCTCCCAGTTATTGGGAACCCCGACCCCAACCCATTAGTCCTGGACTGCCCAGCTTGGGCTGGCCTCTGTAGGAGGCAACTAGCGCCTTGCTAGTGCTGTAAAGGGACTAGAGTCCCTGTAGGACTCACCTACCCCTCCTGTGCTTAGGGCTACCTGTGAGGCAGGTGTCTTGTCGCCTCAGGGGAGCAGTGAGGTGCCAGGCAGCCAGGGCAGGCTGCGGCACCCCAGCTCCAGGCTCACTTGCCAGGCAGCTCTGCAGGCTGCCAGGGAGACCCCTGCCCGTCTCCCTCAAGTTCACGGGTTGAGCGGAAGCAACCTGGTCCGCGCTGCAGTCAGCCTCACTGGGTGATGGCAGAGAGGGGAGCGGCTGTGGGATGGAGGGGCATCCTGGGACTTGGGGTGGGCAGTGGCCATGAGCTGCCACAGGGGACGCACTGCTGCTGGGTTTCGATTATCCAGGGGACGTTCTGACTACAGCAATCTCACTTTCTCAGAAAATGAAACTGAAATGGGACTGTGGTCACATGACAGGAGGCGCGGTTTATAGCGGCTGCCTTGGGGGCTCTTGCTCTTGCTTTCAGAGCTGCAGGGGAAGGACGCTGGGCTGGAGGAGCCCCCAGCCAGAGGCATGGAGTGTCCTCGGTGCCAGCACGTCTCCCAGGAGGAGGCCCCCCGGTTCTGTAGCCAGTGTGGAGAGAGGCTGCCTCCTGCAGCCCCCAAACCAGGCAAGTCCGGGGCACTGGGGTCGAGTGGGGGGTGTGGGGCAGCCCTACCTTCCAGCAGATGGGAGCCGGCCAGGGGCAGTGCCCACCCCCTGCAGAACTCCTGGGGAGCGCCATCCTGAAGCGGTTTTGTGAGGTTCTTGGCAGGAGTCACCTGTCCTGCTTTCGGTTTCCTTCCTTTGAGTCAACTGGGGTTTCATTCCTTTGGGGATGAGAAGCCTCTGGAGGGTCCAGAGCGCGTGTGGGGGAGCTGTCTGAGGCTGCGGGAGGGGGAGAGCTCTGTGGGTTTGCAGTGCCAGGGGGCGGGTTGGAGGGACAGGAGGGGAAAAGCTGTCAGACGGGCCTCCCCTGCTCCTGTCCCCTGCCCCGGAGCCCACAGGGCACAGCGCTCCCACAGGGCAGCAGGGCTCTTCCCGACCCTGACAACCCCTGTGTCTGCGTGGGAACTCGGTCCTTGCTGCAACTTCCTGCTGTCCCACAGCGACCAAGTCAGGGTGTGAGCTGGTGTGAGCTGATGCGCGGGAGGTGTGCGAGGCACAGCTTTCTGTCCTTGATTTTTGTTTCCTTGGTGTTTTGTCTCTGGCTCTTTGGGGAGGGGCTTTGACTGAGAGTGAGATTGGGGTCATCTTTTCTCCTGGAACCTTGGCCTTTGCAGGGCGTGTGCACTTGGCGATCTTGAGTGGCTGTAGATTTCTTGCCTTGCGAAGATGGGCTGTGGGATGGCAGAGCCACCCGCCAGGATTCCCCACCCCTGGGTACCAGGAGGAACATCTGCCTGGCTAGGGCCTTGAGAGAGGACGGTTTGCAGTCCCAGAGTCCTAAAAAAGTCAGCCTGCTAACCTGTGACGTGCCCAGCACTGTGCTAAACTTGACATTGTCATAAATCCCTGTCCTACAGATGCTGGCAGTGAGGCACAGAGAGGTTAAGTAACTTGCCCACAGCCACACAGATAGCAATAGGAAGAAACAGGATTTGAACCCTCTGGAGCCCATGGGCAGGTTGAACCATGGTTGAGGTCTTGCTGGTCCCAGTTTGAGGGTGTTGCCAAAAGCTCTGTCCTTGTCCCCCATGCCAATCTGATAACAAGGACACGGTTTTGAGAAAAAGTAAAAAGAAGATTTATTGCTTTGCTAGCAAAGGAGAAACACAGGGGACTCCTGTCCCAGAGGCTGTGTGTGATTCTGCTCATCAGCAGGAACGGGGGCTTTTAAAGGGTGACTCAAAGGCTCCCTTCCACGTGTTCTCTTGGATTGCAGTTCACTTGTTGAATCCCTAACCTTGGGCCTAGAGCCTCCACAGGGGTGTTTCAAAGGAGTGTCAGACTCCTGGGGGATGTCATTCACAATCCGAAAGGCAGGGTTCCTGGGGGCTGACTAGACAGGGATGCCAGCCCTGGCTTCCTCGTGCCCGGTGGTGACTGTTTACAGGAATAGAAACCGAAACAGGCTGCTGCAGAGGGAGATGCCTCCCCGGCCTCTTGGAGGTTCTTCTGGTGGCTCCGCCTGCCACAGGCGGGGCAGGAACCCCAGGAATCCGGGGGTGGGGCCAGCCTGGGTACCTGTGCTCTGCCAGGCACCCTGGCCTGGAGGTCCCATGGATGAAGGCTTGGGGCGGGGACCACGCTGAGGGCTTTGAGAGCTGCCCCCTCCCTTTCCCAGGTCCCCAGGGACCCAGGTGGGACTTGGGCTGGGAGGCCCCTGGGGGAGGCGCCAAGCTCGGCAGGGGGTTTCTTTTTTATTCTGTTTTCTTGGAGGAGGAGTGTTTGTTTCTACTGGAGGAAGCAAATTCAGAGTGCCAGAGCATCAGGGCTGCAGGGTGGGGAGTATGCGGCTGGGCACTGAGTGATGGGCACTCCCCGGGGAGGGGCCCAGCCCAGCCCCCACTCCCAAGGGGTGAAGTCCAGATAATGAGGTCCCTGTGAGGCCTCCCAGGTGGTTCAGTGGAGGCCTAGCCCGGCTGGACCCTGACCCACCTCAGTGACATGGGCCTGCAGGTGGGTGGGAGCAGATGTCCCCGGGGTGGGGAAGAGGCCTGGGTGTGGCATCTGGTATCTGAGTTTTGCTCCCTGCTGCCCCCAGGGCCTGGCACACAGTGGGCTGGCAAAGCCTGCTGTGCCCCTTGTGTTTGCCTTAGAATCGTAACGAAGGCTTCATAACATACATTTGGCGTTTGATCTCCAATAGTGGACATTTCGGGGGCCTGCAGGGCAGAGCCCTCACCTAGTGTCCATGAGCAGGTGTTGCTTCCTTGCGATTCTTTTCTGGTTCTGGGACTGAGCCCAGAGGTGCTCTGTCGCTGAGCCCCGTCCTGGACCTTTTTAGTTTTATTTGAGACAGGGCCTCGCCAAGTTGCTGAGCTGGCTTCGCACTTGCCATCGGCTCTCAGCCTGACTCGCTGTCTCTGTGCAGCTGCAGCTGGGCCCGGGCCACATCCTGCCTGGCTGGTAGCAGAGCCACACCAGGGCCTGGGAGGACAGGCTGGCCTGCAGGGCGGCCCTCTGGTGCTCCTGCTGTTCCCTGACCTGACCTTTCCTCACCCACCTGTGTAGATCCTGAGGGTGACTCATTGGTGGCCCCAGCCCTGGAGGAAGAGATGGAATGCGGGGACACACTGAAGGAGGACGGGGACACACTGAAGGAGGACGGGGACCTGCCCTTGTCCCCGGACTCCAGCGGCTGGCAGGAAAATGCAGCTGAGCCTGGTTCTGATGACGACAGGTCCTGGACCCTCCAGAGAGTGAGTGAGCCGTGCCTTCTCCACCCATCCTATTTCCCTGGTGACCCAGCTGGGCTGGCTCTGGGTCACCCTCACCGCCACCGTGTCCCCCGCCCCCTGGCTTTTCCTGGGCAACCTTACTACGGAGCCGTCCAGCTGGCCCCAGAAGTGCCGTTGTGTGGGCAGTGGCCTGGCTGCCCCTGGTGTCTGGTTGGTCCCCGCAGGAGGCTAGGGGCTCCAGGCCTTGGGTCTCCACCTCGGGTTTCCAGCCCTAGACCTGATATGCGTGTGTCCCAGGAGCTGTGGCTGGGCTGGATGTGGGTCCTGCTTTCCTCTGGGTCTCGGTGTTGAGGTGCGGGACTGGATGCTCCTTCACTGCCCGAGTGTAGGCGCTCGCTGGCTGGCAGGTGCTCTTTCTTGGAGGTGAGGCTCCGGCGGCCTTGGCGGTGGTAGACACCGGGGAATTATTGCTTGGTCAGGGACCCTGCTGGAGCCCTGGGAGGCTTCTGGGGGCTCCCTGCGGTTGTTCAGGAGCACTGGGGGATTGGGGGGCACACCCTGGCTCAGCTCCAGCTCACCGATACCCAGAGTGCGGCATCTGCTCTTGGGCTTCCTCCTGGGCACAGAGGGATTGGTGGCTTTCTGTGCCTGGGCGGGGGCTGGTTGTGAGGTTCCTTGCAGGGAACGCTCTGTGGTTCAGTGCGTGGCAGTGACTCCTGAGCACTGTGGTCCATGAATGGACGTGTGTGCACGCTACGTGTGTGTGCGCGCGTGGGGCATGTATGCGTGTAGTGTCTGGTGTGTGTGGTGTGTTGATTTGTGAGGTGTGTGTGTTTGGGGGGGGGTGTACAGTTGTGTCCTTCCCCTGGAAGCAGGGAAAGCCACCCAGACCTGGACTGTGGGGGACCCCGAAGGCTTGGGTGAGACTTCAAGTGAGAATCACCACAGAGACAAGCAGGGCGTGGCCATTAAAAACTCTGTGGTGCTTAGCAGGACGAGGCTTTGCTCAGACCTTTGTAGAGTAAGTTGAAGAATCTTTCTGGAAGAAAAAAGTGAGCAAGAATAACCAAGAAACCATAGCTAGGGACAGTGGCACATGCCTGTAACCCCAGTGACCTGGGAGGCTGAGGCAGGAGGATCCAAAGTCCAAGGCCAGCCATTAGGGAGGCAACTTAGGGAGACGCTGTCTCACCATAAAAACTGAAAAGGACAGGGGCCAAGGCAGGAGGATTGCAAGTTTGAGACCAGACTCGGCAACATAGCGAGACCCCAAGGACTGAGTGAGATCCTGCCTCAAAATTAAAAAAATAAAAATAAAACCAAGAAAAACCCACAAAGGACGGGGGACATGAGCCCTGCATCTGATCCCAATGTCTCACCTTAAGAAACTAGAAAAAGCTGAGGAAACTGAAACCAAAGGTAAAGAAGGAAGGAAATGCTAAAGATCAGAGCAGAGATAAGCCAGGGAGAACAGCAATTCAGAAAAGTCACAGGATCAAAGGTTGGTTCTTTGAAAAGACCAACAAGATCAGCACACTAAGAAAAAGAGATGATGTGTAAAGAACTCAGAAGGTCAAAGGTCCTGCGTTTTCTATGGGGAGATCTCATGGAAATCAAAGGGAGATCTGTGGAGGACAGGGAGCGGGAGGCAGAGGGACGGGTGGGGGGAGGGGTACTGCCCAATGGCATTGTCACATTGCACATCACGCAGGTAGGGGTGTGTAACAGCGGGACAGTAAACCCCAGCAGTGTGTGCCACTGTGCCACGCCGATGAGAAATGGTTCTGGAGGTGTAGCTCAGTGGTAGAGCCCTTGCCCAGCATGCGGGTTCCCTCCTCAGCACCACATAAAAATAAATAAACCCAAAGCGGTATATATAAAAAAAGAACAGGCGCAAAAGAAAGTAAAGTCAAGAAATGAAGGTGGAGACATTACCGCTGACTTTACAGAAATAAAGCGCAGGACGAGGGAATGTAGATTTAGCATTTGAGCGTCAAATGCTTAACAAAACCTGCTTAAACGCGGCACCACGAGAACGAGCAACAAATGGAGAAGTAGAAAAATTGAACTTCATCAAAGCTTTTCATTCAGAGGAGGACAGGTGAACTGAAAAGGCAGCCGAGGGCTGGGAGACGTATTTGCAGATCTTGTATCTGATGAGGGTTTAGTATCCACACATACAGAAAACTCACGAGTCAACAAGAAGACTGTCCAGCCTAATTCGGGCATGGGGTTGCCTGGAGCAGCCTGCCTTCCCCTCCCTCCCTCCCGTCCTCGCTCTGGGGATTGAGCCCAGGCCTCCCACGTGCTAGGCGACCCTGCCTCTGAAGCATCTCAGCCCTTCTTATTTTGAGACGGTCTCACTAGGTCGCCCAGGCTGGCCTTGAACTTGCGATCCTCTTGCCTCAGCCTCCCGAGCAGCTGCCATTACAGTTGCACACTGCCATGCCTGGCTTGCCTAAGCGCTTCTCCAAAGAAGACGTGCAGGTGGGCAGTGAGCCTGTGAAAAGGTGATTCAGTGCAATGCAGAAACCCCTGGAAACCCCACCTCACACACTAGGAAACTTGATAAAAGGTGTCAAGTCACAGGTGTTGGTGAGGAGCTGAGGCATCCTGCTGGGGGATGTGAAGTCCCGCGGCCCCTGCGCAAGGCCTGTGGCAGCTTCAGGAAGCTGAGTTGAGAATTGCTGGATGACCCAGCAGCTCCACTAGGATGCGTCCGAGAGAGATGAGAAGGGTTGTTCAAACAGATGCCCGTCTGCATGTTCAGAGCAGCAGAGCCACGGGACCCAGTGGCACAGCACGCAGGTTGTCCTCGTGGACGAATGGATGAGCACTTGCTGTGTATGCTCAGTGGAATAGTAGTCAGCCACAACAAAGAAGGAAGTGTCCGTGTCCAGACTGCACCGAGGCGGACCTCAGTGCTAGGAGAAGGAACCGAGGTGCCGCCTTGTGGTGCGAAATGCAGTAGGAGCTCCAGCGGGGCCAGATCAGCCCGGGTGGGGTGCTGCGGGGTGACCGAGGTGGAGATGGGTTGGTTGGGGTGATGAAGCAGAGCCTGCTAGGTGGAGCTGGGGATCGACAGCACTGGGGGCTGGAGACCCCCGAGTTGTTCACTCTCCAGTGTTTGTGGGGGGCCGGGTGTGACTGGGGTGGAGCACTTGCCAGCATGTGTGAGTCCCTGGGTTCCGTGCCCAGCACAGCAACAGAAGCACCCCGAACGCCCATTTTTGCATGATGGTCACGCTGTGTACGATATTGTCAGAGGAGGTTTTTTAAAAACATGCCTGAAGGTCCTCAGGCTGCACTTCTGGCTGCGAGGGCAGAGACCTAGCGGGACCTGAGCAGGTGGTGTGGGAGGCTCCATGTGGCCCTTGGCCCTCAGTGGCTTCCCTTCCTCGGCCTCCTGCTGGACTAGGATGACAGACACTACCTGAGGTTGCCTGGTGGAGGCACACCTGGCCTCTGGAGGCTCTGGAGGCTGTGCCTTGGGTGCCTGGGCTGACCTGCCCCTCTGGTGTCTCTGCAGCTGCATTTGTTGGACACACGGGCCCAGGTGTTTGGGTGGAGGCCCCAGGGGCCAGGACCTGGTCTGCTCTGCCCTCCGGCACCCTCCCGTCTGCCTGCAGTTTCTCTTGTGCCGGGCTAGCTCATACGCTAGCTGTAAGCGCGGAGTCAAGACCCAGCCTCCTGGAGTTGGGTGGAAGCAGGCTTGTGGCGAGCAGCCTGCAAACTCGTTTATTGCAGGAACAGCTATATGTTTTATAGGTTTCTTGCACAATCACAATGTGCCACGGGGGCGGGGGATCAGACCACCAGGTCCCTGTACAGGTTCCCTTGTTAACACTGAGTCAATTTGGGGCAGTTGTTTACTTTCCTAGGTAGCCGAAGCCGAACGCTTCTCCCCACAAGTTTTCCTTACACACTTGAGACGTTCCCTGCTGCCAGTCAAGAACTGGGATTCTCCCAACATCTGCTGGCTCGGCTGCCTTGGGTTCTGGGTCACTGGCTCAGCCCCCTGTGCTTCCCCTGACTGGGCCTGGCTGGGAGTCCAGGGTGTGTGGGTGACCTGCCCTGTCTGAGGGGTCCTGTCTCCACAGGGAGTGGCCTCAGGCTTCTCTAGATGCCATAGACACCTCTGGTACGCGGGCAGCGGCTCAGCGCCTTCCCAGCAAGAGAGTGGAGGAGGCGGCTGTGGGCGAGGTCTCGGACGCCTTTGCGCCAAACCCTGAGCAGGTAGCCTGCGGACCTGGCTGCAGGACCCGCATCCCACAGCCCTGGCCAGCCGGTTGCCATGCTGTGCCAAGCTGGGCTTCCCCCGAGGTGGCTTTGCCCACTGAGCTCTTGGCCCTCATGCGGTCATTTTGGGGGTGCCGTCTTTCTACTCTGTGCTGCATGTCCTGCCCACCCCGACCCCCAGCTTTTATTTTTTGTGAAAGTCTCTCCTTTGGCATCCAGAGGCCACCCGGGGTTCTCACAGAAAAGAGCAGAGGCCACTCCTGTGGGTCTTGGGTTGCAACACCAGGCAGGTGGCCTCCATGGGGCCTGTGCCCGCCAGCAGAGCTGGGCTGTGCTTGAGGTGCCCGTGGTGTGGCAGGCACCCTACAGATCCTGGTGTCTGTATCTGGGGTCAGGTCCTGAGCTGTCATTTTCCAGGGTGTTGGTCGGGGGTACTCAACTTCACCGTAAAAAGTGGACGTCCCTCATGGACCGAAGGCGCCGTGCACGCGGGGAAAGCAGGGTCGCCTCACCCTCCGAGGTCTCACCGTCACTCACGGGGCCGTGGCTGTTCTGAGTGCCACACGCTCTTTCACAATGATTGAAGGAGCAGCTGCTGCACATGGGTCCTGGTTGGGCCCCGGTGCGGCAGGAGGCGAGGTGCCTGACCTTCCCCGGGGCGTGGGTGTGCGAGCAGCCCCTGCTGTGGCCTTGGTGGGCACAGTCACGTCAACCCAGGTTGAAGCCCAGCTGCAGGACCAGCAGAGCAGGCGTGTGACTTGGGGTGGTGCGCAGGCCCCGCAAGCAGGAGGCACTGAGTTCCATGCCCTGCACTGTGACACACACACACTCAAAATAGAGGACTGGCACGGGAGGACCTGGGATGAGGCCACGTGGACTCCCCAGCAGGAAGAGAGTGGGTTTAATGTGGCCAGGCCATCTGTTCTTGCCCCCTGTCAGTGGTTAATGTTCAAAATAATAACGCTTCTGGTGGGTTTGTTGTGGGGTTTCCTGGGAGTTGACAAAAATATTCTAGAGTCCATCTGAACTGTGAATTGGTGAGGATCTCTACAAGGGACATGAAAAAGGACCCCGGGAGCCAGGCAGGAAAGCTGGGAGCACACGGTGAACCCACCGGTGTCCACTGAGGGAATGCACAGCAGCGTTGTCCAGCTCCGGCTGGCGGCTCCAGAACAGTGGAGGCTGAAGGAGGGCTCCTGAGCCACAGGATCACCCCTGGGAAGAGCCAGGTCGTGGCTCATGCTGACATGAGAGACACGCCAGATGAATTAAATAATGCCATGGAAAACAGTTCTCCAAGAGTCCTGGAGAACATCGGAACACTGTGTTTACAGCAGTATGCACGTGTTCCCAAGCCTCTTCCAAAGGGGAAAAAAAAGCCAGCCCTGAAGTACTGTGGCTGTGGCTGAATGAACACCAGGCTCTGGGTCCCAGCCAGTGGCACTTAGTGCTGTGGAAGCCACCGTTGTGGGAGAGAGACGCGTCGGGAAGCAGCCTGCAGCACTCGGAGAGGAGGAGAACTCAGACTTGATTATACGCCGCAGACCCAGAGGAAGACTATACTCCAAATCCCGAGCCCTGATCACAGATTCTCCCAGCATTTACAGGTTATCTGATGTCATCTTAGACCCATCCTATCACTGAGGCTTTTTCCTCTTTTTAAAAAAATTCCTAGTCTACATGGCTGAGGCCTGTGCAGGGTCCCCAACAGAGATGCTTATGGAAACAGGTAAGAAGAAACAGCTCTTTTCACAGCCATCTGTGACGTTCCAGGAGGGAGTGCTCAGACTCCTAGGGCAGTTATCGACAACCCAAAGGTAGGGACCCATGGTTAAGGAGGCTTCCTGGAGGAAGGCTGAGAGGGGAGGGCACTGACCCTTGCCCGGGCACCGGTTTCTTACTGTAACGTTTTGTAATTTCATTTCACAGCCAGGTCTGGTTTGCCATCCCATTTCCCCCCTTTGATGCCCTATTAAACCCTCTTAGGGCATCACCTCTGTCCCTGTCCTTCAAGATAAGCCTTTGGTAGCACCGGAGGACCATTTGGAATGTAATGGCCTCCAAGCAGGAGGAGACAAATCAGGTCAGTATGTCAAGGACGCAGGGACCAACAGAGTGCCAGCAGGAGCCTGGCAGTAAACAGGCCAGTGCAGAAAATAAGAGTGGTCCACTAAGCCCAGGTAGCAGTCGGCTCCTGAGTCTGCTGCTGTGCACAGACCAGTCAGCTTCCCGGTCGTCCTTGGGCCTCTTGGGGTACAGTTTGTCTGTTTTGGATGGTCAGCTTGTCAGGTGTGATTGGATTGGGAATGCACTCCCAACCATCAGAGGCTGGATTTGCCCTGCTGAGATGAATCCAAGGGGCCCTCTTGTCCAGCTTTGCTGCAGTAGAGCTGGATAAGAAGACAGTGAGTGGACCCCTCCAGAGAAACATTAGGAGTTGAGCATTTTATTTTATTTTATTTTATTTTTTAGTCAGTTAGCATCTCCAGGTTTAATGGGGTGGGCATGGTGTTGTTTAACTTCTAGATCTTTTCATATACCTCTTATGATGAGAGGAGGGTGCCCACAGAGAATCCCATCAGGGGAGAATCCTGTCTGCCTAATAGGGCTCGACCTAATTATTAACAGAGCAACTGGCAACACCTGATCCGGTGAGGGGGGTTTCCTGACAGTTAGTTGTAACTTCCTGGTGATCTCTAACCTGTTTGCTATCAATTGTGCCACCGTAGCTATGAATGATGGCCCACATGTGGCTGTGCTTTGTGACTCTCCTGCCAGGTGTTCAAGACCAACTTGGTCAAAATCAACCTTGTCCCTCTCTACTGTTGAGAATCAGCTGAAATCCCTCAGGGGGTCACTCTTGGGACCTTGTGAGAAGCCTCTTAGCTTCTCTAGTGCCATCTGCTAGGACAGGTCAAGGTCTTGCTGACCACATGTGGCTTCCCTTGGAAGAGGTAAGGACATTCATTTCCCTTCCAGTAACCCTCCTCTTTGCAGAATGTGCACTGGTTGGCTTCCTATTCCTTAGGGTCCCATTGATCCCCCTGATCTGGAGGTCACGTGGCCCAGAATTGTAAAGTTCTCAGAGAAGTCCCTGTTATCCCCTGCATTCAAGCTGACCTCAGAGGGCAAGAGCCAAATATTGGCCATTCTCCTCCACCTTTTTTATCTTCAGTCTCTAAGTTTTGGTTTTAATCATCCAGCAGACCAGTTTTACCAGTCTTAAAGTAGGGTACTGGGTTTTAACTATAATGTCTACAATCTTACGGTTATTTACCCCTTTCTTTAATTAGGGTCAGTATTACACTGGCAGTCAGTCTTGGATTTTGCCTAGCCTGTAGATGACAGCTCATTATCTCAAATTAACTCAGGTTATTATACTAGAAGTTGTACTTCTGTAAAGCACTAACAGACAAGAGTTACAAAGTTTAAAAGAAAATAAAAAATGAAATAGATGAGAGTAGAAACATACTTAGTTTGTATAATAGCTATGAACCAAGAAACACAAACCTTTACTTAGCTATATATTGTATTTCCTTTTTAAGATCACAGTAATCCTTATAAGGAAAATCTATCTTTTGAACTTAACTTTAGATGGACCTGAGTAGTTATCCTAACATGGAATAAGGTGAGAGGCAGTCTTAACTCAGGTGAGGTGATCTCTCTCTTGACAAATCTTAGGTAAGATGTTTTGTTTCTGAAAATGATCTTTACCTCTTCCTCAAATATTATTTTATAAAGTTTTTATATATCATTCCCTGTGTCTATGTGAAACGGTTAACATAATTTAACATTACATCTGAAACATGAATCAAACAAGCTAAGAGAGCTTTTAACCCCTTTTGTGGGAAAGTGGCAAAATGTCTTCACATCTCATATTGTTAACCTTTAAATAAACCAGGCCTTTTTTTTTTTTTTGTACTGGGGATTAAACTCAGGGGCACTTGACCACTGAGCCACATCCCCAGCCCTATTTTGTATTTTGTTTAGAGACAGGGTCTCACTGAGTTGCTCAGGGCCTCTCTTCTGCTGAGGCTGGCTTTGAACTTATGATCCTCCTACCTCAGCCTCCTGAGCCACTGGAATTACAGGTGTGCACCACCACACCTGGCCCCATCCTCTCCTTCTTGCCTTTCAAAAATGCACTCAAGTTCCCATCCCAGTGTAAAGAGTAACACAAAATTTTATAACTTATGACAGATTATTTTTATCTAATTACAAATTATTAAATGACATAAATAAATTTCCAACTAAATTTGTTATTTTTATATTAAGTCTATGAGAGACCAGTTACAGAAAAATTTAGTTGGAGAGCATCAGCTTGGTAAAGTGCTCTCCTAAATCTCGTACTTTGTGTCATCAGAGGACATGAATACACCTAAAATATAAAGAAGCCAGTGACAGTGACACAATTACACTGATGTCCTTAAATTAACCAAGTTTAACTTTGAAGAAGAATTTAGACTTCAGTGTAGTATAATAATCTAAAATGGCATTTGTTTGTTAACTAGAGTTGTACAAATCTTAATCCCTTTAAAATTAGTGCTCGTAAATAATAAAACTCAACAGATGCAAGAATTTATCTTGATAAATAAGAACAGACCAATGTTTTAAGAAGCCCTTGGGGCTGGGGAGATAGCTCAGCTGGTAGAGTGCTTGCCTTGCAAGCACAGGGCCCTGAGTTCGATACCCAGCACCGCGGGGTGCGGGGGAGCCCTTGTTACTTCAACACATAGGGAATTCAATTTTGGTTTATATCAGTACATTAATATTGGACCTTAAAAAACTTCAACTAAGTAATAATTATGACCAATTTAATCACACACAAACTTTTTGAGATTCAGCCTCCACAAACCTAACTTAGATGTTCTACAACTTGTTTACATCCTTAGTTTTCTCCTCTCTTTTACCTTGGATTTTAGCACAAGAATATTACTTTACCAGACAAAACTCCCTCTCGTCCACAGACATTTCCTTTTCCTTCTAAGTTTCCATACCAAAACATATATTCCCATACCTGTAACTTCCCTTTATCTTTTCTGGTTCTAGACACTCTCCTAAGTGTATGTTTTGAAATAATCCTTATGAATGTTATCTAGGCATTTAACTCACACAGCAGGAGGGGGATCAGACAAGCTGGCGTTTACAAAGCCCTTCCTTAGCTCAGGGTGCCTCTGAGCCTGATCTGTCTCCCTTATCTTCATATAATGCCATCAACTTTGACCTCCCCCCTCGTGCCCAGTCTCCTTTTGGGCCGTTATCTTACTCTAGGCATGTTGATGATCAGTGAAGGAGGCCAGTGACAGATCTGCAGCTACCTGGGCCAGTCTGAGGACCGTGCTGGGACTGCCCGCCCTGGGTACAAAGGGAACTTTGGGTAACCCTCTCTTCTGGTGTCCTGCTGTGCTTGCATATCGGAGGCAGTGCCTCTTGGCACCTTGAACAGACGGTTCAGACTCCTTATCATGTCACCGCATAAATACCTGTGCGTGCAGGATCTTCTGTACGCTTTACCTCTGACAGACCAGCTCCAAGTATAAGACTGGCAGTTATCCAGAGCCAGTCAAAGGCCAGCTAGTGCTGCAGTGAGACATCTTTCTCTTAAAGAGGCCCATGCCCGTAGTGGCCCTTCAGCCAGGATTTTTGTGAGAGCCTGTTGGTAAGATCAACGTCACATGGCCCACGTCCCAAAGGGCCAATAACAGAAACGAAAAACAGAGACAAGAGAGGATCGCCAAGACAGGCTGACAGGCGAGAACCTTTAAAACAGACAAACTTGCACCTACATGTTTTTCCTTAGCTTGGACAGCGAAGGACACAGGGCAGCTGAGGAGTGTGGCCTCTGCACCTGGCTCAGCCTCTTCTTCTTCCTCACTGCTGGCCTCCTTCCCAGGATCAGAAGTCCTTAGTCTTGACCTTGAGGGGCCTAAAGTTTGAGTCAGAATACTGAGGGATTCTTGGGGCCATTTAAAACAATATTATTTTATCATTCTTTGAAGGATTTTTTCTCTTCTTTTAATCTTTGTATGTAGAACATACAGGAAAGTAAAGTTTTAACCCTTAATCATCTTGCTTTTAGCGAAGACCAGAAACAAAGCAATCTTAAAACATCTTTCCATCGACCCCAACAATTTAAAAAACACATTTTTAATGTTAACCCCATTTATGTTAAATCTGATCTACCCATTTTTAACTTAGGTTACCCATGAAAACCAAGTTAATTAACATTTTAAACCATCCTTTTCTATTGAAGAAAAATCCTACAAGCAATGGACATTACACTTTAAACATTTTACAGAAAACAACACCCTTCATGACTGATCACCTGGAAAAAATGTGGGTTTGTTATTTTAAAGACCCTTTTTAAGAAAATTTTTTTATCTCTTTAACCATTTTAAGTCACCCGAACCGAAAGGTATTTGGATCCATATTTTGATTTTATGAGCGCTCTTTACATGACAGTTTTTGGTACCATGTATGTCATATAGACACAAGCACACATGTAGACCCAAGTACATGCACGCATGTACTTGAACATTAGCAGGAAACAAAGTTTTTTTTTTTTTTTTTTTTCAGTGCTGGGGATTTGAACCCGGGACTTGTGCTTGCAAGGCAAACACTCTACCAACTGAGCTAGATCCCCAACTCCCCAAAACAAAGATTTTATAGCTTTTTTGCCAGGCAAGACTTCCACAGTAGGATAGGAAAGAACTAAAATGCTTATTATACAGATTGTCAGACTTGGCCCTGTCGAGGTTAAAACAGCCTGTGAAGCTGGGAGCCTGCGGGATAGAGTCTGGGCGTCATGGTGGATGCTGACGTGCAGTCCAGCTGGCCTTCCATCCTTCCTGGGGGCAGATTCACTCCCACCATTACCTCTGTTTTCCTGCGTAGGGCTCTTCAAAGGAGATCTCCTGCTTTCTCTGGTGTTTGTGAGAGTTAACCCTTGAACAGCTGGCCTCTGAGTAAAGACCGTGGAAGAAAGAACAGGGCGGTAACTCCAGTTACACAAAATGAGACTAATTGGTTCAAGAGAAAGGTGAATCGAGCATAAAAAGATAAACGAGCTCAGAAAAAGACAAAGGCCAGAAAGTGACTGCCGTAATCACTCTAGAGCAGAGTGCAGATCAGAGTCAGTCGAGATGGTTTTCAAGATCGTGGGAGCCTGGAAAGTCCTCAGAAAAAGGCTTTTAAGGAAAAGAAAACTTGTGCATTTGGGATCTTTCCAGTTTTCTTCCCTGTACCCATCTGGAGAGAAGAGGAACTTATGGAAAGAACAGAATCGTAGAATACGAGAAAAGAGAACAGTCCTGAGACAGATAATGGGAGGAAGGTCACACACAGCGCCCGCCTGGCTGCCTCCCTGAAGGAAGCTTAGGTGCTTCTTGGCTGAAGGCGACCTGTACAAACCCTGGGCCTGGTGAGAGGTCCCGACGCAGGACTGAATCACTGTTATGCATAAGAAGTCACCACGTCACTGCAGGGCAGGGCTCCCTGGGACTCCGTAGCACAAGCCATGGAACCACAGATAGCCTCGCGTGCGTGCCCTTGGGGTTTGAGACAGTGCCTGCACCTGTCGGAGTGACCCATGTTGGTGACTCCCCTGTGGGAGGCCCTGATACTGATGGCAGGTGCCGGGGGAGGTGATGGAGCTCTCCTCCCGCAGACAGGCCTGACGGGGTCTTGGGTCCTGGGATTTTACCTTCATCCTGATGGCCATGCAGGTGGTGGTCCGGCTCTCCAGGGAGCCCGGTGACCGTGGCTGCTGCAGAGGCGCAAGTCCCCCAGGCAAAGGAGGTCCCCAAACTACTGGGTGGCACCACCTCCTTCCGTGGGGCCCCACACTCCAGCATGAGCGGCCAGCACAGCAGGATGGCCGCTTCCCGCCAGGGAACGCAGTGCTGCAGGAGGTGGGCTGGGGAGAAGTGGCCAGCAGCACTCGGGATGTCCAGGCCCTCGTTCCCGGGCAGGCCCTGAGGAAAACAGAATTCCAGATTCCCAGCCCTGATCCACGGCTCCCCAAAGCTCCGCCGCGCCGTTGTTCGGTTCTGAGGAGGAAACCAGCCGTCTCTGAACGGCGGGTGCGAGGGCTGCAGGAGGCCGTTTGCAGAAGAGATGGCGGCTGGCCAAGTGGAGGCATCGCGACGCCTGAGCGCCGCGGTTCTGTCCATCAGGTGGTCAGGCAGTGCCGTCCTGAGTGGGGTGTGGGGTCCGCTGGGCTGTGGCTGGCCAGCAGACTTGGCTTGGCAGCTGTCTCCCAGGACCTGGCCGGCCTCCCTGCGAGGGTCTCCCTGGGCCACCTCCCGTTTCTTTGAGGATGCAGCCAGGCCCTCCTCGGGCACCCGCAGGCCCACCCCAGGGTGCCTGCCCTACTGACCACTCCCCTCCTGGAGGGCAGCTGGCAGCTGTTCTAAGGTCAAGGCAGGGTGTGCTCTGACGGACCTGGAGGGTCCTCCCTGGTCTGTGGTGACTGTGGTACCTGCCAGAGCCTGGCATCCGTGTCCTGGCAGTCAGAACATTGGTCACCTGGACGTAGCTTTCATTTCCGTAAGAAGAAAGCAACCTAATCTGAGGTTTGATCATTTGGACCAATAGAAATCTTTTGGTTACAAATTACCAAAAATGCAACTGAAACTGGTTAAGTGGAATTTATTGCTCATATCGCTGATAAATCCTGAGGCTGTAGGCGAGGCTCCATCTAGGCACCTGGGTGGTAGCCCTGAAGTCCAGATGTGGCTCTGCCCTCATGCTCTCTCTAATGCTCCGGCCCATCCTGCCCCTGGTCACATAATGGCATCCACAGCTCCCTACCTCACTCCTTCATCCCAGGGACAAAGGAAGCTCCTTCAGAAAGCTATTCCCCCAAGCCTCATTGGCTCTGACTGGCTCTCCAGCCTGGCCCCCACCTCCTGAGGCTGTGAGGTGGAAATCAGCCATTGACAGGAGCCCGCAGGGGCTGACCCCAGGGCTGGAGCAGAGCAGATTCTACTCGCCATGCAGGGTGCAGGTGAGAACAGGGAGCTGCAGGGACCTTTCCTGGTGAGGGAGGAGATGGGGCTCTGGCCACAGGGGTTCTGCACCACTCCGCGCCCACACTGCCCCAAAGCCCCTTCCGTGGATGGTGACAGCCTCAGCCCCTGCTAAGCCAGGCAGCTTTCTAGGACTGAGACATGCCTTGTCACCCCGGTCATCGTCATGGTGACCCTGTGGTGTAGGGATGTCTGTCCATCTAACAGGTGGGTGATCGAAGGCATGTGGTGGCTTGGGAAGCCAGTAGGCTGGCCCGGCCAGTTGTGGTGTGTGCCGGGCCTGGTGTGGTTGTGCCGCAGTCTGGGCTGGAGGCAGCCAAGGCCCAGGGCAGCAGGTGCTCTGCAGGGCTTGGCACAGCACAGTGGGTGGCTCTGCGGGAAGGTTGGTGCAGCGTCCCGTCCCTTGGCTCCCTGAGCGCCCCCTTGGCGGGGGCCCACCTGTGCTCGCGGAGCTCCTCTCCTTGCTTCTTTTTAATTTTGATTTATTTATTTTCATTTTTTGTTCCAAGACTGAACCCAGAGGTGCTTTTTCCGCTGAGCCACATCCTCAGCCCTTTTCCTATTCTATTTTGAGATGGGACCTCACTAAGTTTCTGGGCTAGACTCGAAATTGCTGTCCTCCTGCCTCAGCCCCTGCCTTAGCCTCCCGAGCCGCTGAGCTCACAGGCACGGCCCCCACTCCTGGGTTCCATTGCTTCCTAAGGCCACGGCTCCTGTTGGTGGAAGCCTCTCCCTGCACACCGCCCGGGTGTCTGCTCGAAGGAGGAGGCTGATCTGGAAGGTGCGTTGGGTGGGTGTCCCTCTGGCTCTGCCAGGAGGTCCTCCCCAGCAAGGCTCTGGTGGAGCCGGGTTGCCGGAGGATGTGCCGAGCAGCTCAGCTGCCAGGGAAGAGGCCTCGGGGTCCTCAGCGCAGCCTGCCCCGGTCCTCACAGCCCTTCCCTGCTGCGGGGACAAGCCAGCTGGCCCCAGGGGCTGGGGGGGGGCGCACAGCACCCACCTGTCCGCCTCTGTAGGCGGTTTCCCTGCCCACCTGCCCTGCCCTCGGCGTTCATGTCCCTCCGCCCACTTGGTGAGAACTGGTCGTCCTGTCTGTGTTGCTGGCCTGTCCCCATCTCTGGTGCTGCACCTCCTTGGCTTGGCCCCCGTGTTTTGGTTTGGACCTTGGCCCCCCACCCAGCCCTGCTCTGGGTCACCTCCACCTTGAAGCTCCGCCTCTCCAGAGGCAGAGGCCTGCAGCAGGGGTCTGTTCCAAGCCCCCGTCCTCCCCCACCCGGCTCCCGGCTCCCGAGGACCTGTGTCCTGCTGCGTCCCACCCTAGGTGCCCGGGCACAGATGTTCTGCACTCCCTGCTGCCCCCAGTGCCGCCAGCCTCACTGCCTGTGCCCAGGCCCCACCCACCTCCAGATCTGGCCCGTGCTGGGGAGGTGGTGAGCAGGCCCGAGCCTCACGGGGGCTTGGATGTGGGCTTTCATTCTGGGTGAGCAGGAGGCCTTGGGAGGGTCGTCTCTGTGCACAAAGACCTGGGAGTCCTGCCGAGGAGAGCAAGCTGGTTAGAGCTGCATCTCTCAGGCTGGGCCCTGTGCCGCCCCCTCCAGGAAGCCTCTGAGTCAGGGTGGCCTCTGACCTGCCCCAGTGCCCTGCGCTGGATCCGACCTTGGCGCGTCTCATGCTGCGCCCTGGTCTGCCTCATCACGTGGCCAGTGTTGTGGGACAGGCCCTGCTGTGCCCTCGGGCCCTCGAGGTCCCTGTGCCTCCCAGAGCCCAGGTCACCCGGTGGCCCATGGAGGCAGCACCCCTTGGGTGAAGCACCGACATTCCAGGGAATCCGGGAGGGCTGGGGTGTTCCTCCTGGAGCCCGCGCCGGTCTGACGTGGTTGTGCTCAGCAACTTCTTGCAACCCTCGGGAGGCCGAGGGACACCACTGGGGCCAGGAGACCCCAGACCCGTCCAGTCAGCCTCAGGTGGGGGGGCTGGTGGCCCTGAGGGGTTGGGGGGGCCCGCTGTTGTCTGCGCTGAGTTGCACGCAGGCCTGGGCCTGGGCTGGTGGCTCCGGCCTCCAGGGAGCTGTGGAAGTGGGGACTTGCGCCACCCAGACTGCCGAGCCACTCGACTCGTTAACCACATCTTGGGTGGTTTGGTCGCCCTTGGGAGACGCAGTTTTGCTAGATCCCCTTGCTTGTGCGAGGCCCTGGGTCCCATCCTCAGCACCACAGAAAGAAAAAAGTCCCCTAAAGCCGTCTTTCTACTGCACACCGTGGGCATTGACTCCCAGCCAGGCTGGGAGCCCTCTGGGTGCCTGGGGGGAGGGGCGGGCCCCCGGGCAGTTCTGCAGGAAGGTCAGCGAGGAATCTTGGGGAAGCTGCAGACTGACCCAGGAGGAGGCCTGCGCACCCGGCACAGAAGCCCCCAAGTTCCCTGCTTTCCCGGTAGGCTTAACCCGGGGTGAGGGGCGCAGGGCAGGCTGGTGTCGCGGGGGCAGGGCCTCGTCACTTGCAGCCAGGGCTGGGGACTTGGCTGGGGACTTACCAGCCACCTGCCTTCGGTGGCCCATGGGCACCTCCTCCGGAGCGTCACCGCCCGGGGGCCAGGGTCCCAGCAGCCTGCCCCTCAGAGCCGCGCTCCTGGTTCCCGAGGTGGGAGCCTCCCCTGGAGCGGCCTGCGCCTCTGCTCCTGCGCACTGCGGGCTCCTCTCCTGATTCTGGGTCTCCTCTTGTGACCCCTACGCCGCAGAGCATCACGTGGGAAGCCTGTAAATGCCACAGTGTCCACAGGTGACCTCACAGGGCTGTTGGTGGGGCCTCTTGCTCCTCGGCCAGCCCCCCTCTGCCCGGGCGTCTTAACCTGATTCCACCCGGAACTGGATGAGAAGGGGCGGGGGTGGCAGATGTGAGTGGCCCAGCGGAGCTGAGCTTGCCGAGCCTGAGAGAGGGGCACAGAGCAGGAGGGAGACGCGGGGCAGGCTGCCGAGCCCTGAGAGGTAAGAGGAGTCTCCCTCTTCTGTTCAGAGCAAGAGGAAGAAGAGGAGGAAGAATCAGGGCGCTTCTGCCTCCGTGCCGGGTGCCTCCAGTCCCCAGAGTCCGAATTCACCTTCTTGCCCTGGGTCCCAGGGCACAGCCCCGGCCCAAAGCCCAGCCCAGCAGGCTGCTCCAGCTAACCAGCCCGGGCAGCCCCTGGGTACAGGGGTGACGCTGCTGGAGGGGGCCGGGCCCGTCACACGCGCGGAAGAGAGTGGCAGCCCTCTGCAGGGACAGCCTGCCCAGGACAGGGGAGCGTCCGCAGGAGAGGAGGCTCGGGGCAGCGCAGCCCCCCAGGACCGTGCAGAGGGAAGGGGCCTCCATACCTGCACGCCCCCTGGGGACAGAGGCCTCTCCCAGGAGGTGTCTGACCCGCAGAGCTCTGCCTGCGAAGCCCACCCTAAGGCTGAAGGTGCTGCCCAGGGGCTCCCACTGCCCGAGTCCAAAGGGGACTCTGAGCCTCAGAAGGAAGCCCAGAGGGCCAGGCAGCAGGCGGGGTGCCCAGCCTCTGGGGTGAGTATCCAGGAGTGGCGCCCGGGGCACAGGACTGGCTCCCGCACCTTGGCAACCCCGTGGGTGAGAGGGGTGAGACGGGGCTTCCCCAACTGGGAGGGCAGCTGGGACTAGCTCCCTCGGGGTGGGGGCTGCTGGCCCCACCCGCAGTCTAAGGCCGGTGCTGGTCTCACGCGGGCAGAGTGGCCTTCCCTTTGTCTCTGGCCCAGGAGTCTGGGGGCTTATTCCCTCCAGGGCGTTGATGCTGCGGCTGAGCCAGATGGTCCAGTTGACAGGGCTGGGAAGGCAGTGGACGATCAGCCTCCGTCAGCGAGCCAGCCCCCGGCGGGTCCCCCTGCTGCCAAGGAGCACCGCCAGGTACAGGTTTCCCGCCGGCTGGGCCTCGGGGACACTGCTTGGCCTTCCCGGTCACCTGCTGCAGCCCATTGCCAGCCCGCCTTCCACCTGGTTGTGTGGCAGATGTTTGTGGAGCACTAGGGACAGTGTGCAGGAGGCCAGGCCTCCCCTCAGGGCCCTCATGCATGGGAACAGGAGGACGGAGGCCAAGCCAGGCAGCCGGAAGCAAGCTGGGGGAAAGTCTGTGGGGGTGCTGGTTGGTGCTGTCAGGTGGCCCCTCAGCAGGGTGAACAGGGGCAGCCTCCAGGAAGTGCTGGGGGCAGAGGCTCCAAGGAGTGAGGGGTGAGCTATGGGGTCCCTGGGGACACGTCTGGACAAAGAGATTGGTGAGCCAAGGCCCTTTGGTGGCTTGTGGTGGCCTTTTGTCAGCGCAAGGAACTAGTGTCCCCAGGAGTGAGGGAGGGAGGAGAGGCCAGGACAGGCTGGGGAAGGGTCCTCTGAGGCCACGGGAGTGGACTGCAAGGACTGGACGGCCCTCTGGCTGCTGTGAGACCCGCGGCTGAGGGACAGACAGGTCCAGCCTTTCATGCCAGGCGTGGCTGCTTATTCCAGGAAGCCCAGACCAAGGATGGGTCGGCTGCTTCCGGGAAAAAACGAGGTGAAAACATCTCGGAGCCCAAAGACCCAAGGAAGCCGGAAGGGACTGGCAGAAGTCATGCGGCCGCCGTGAAAAAGGAGAAGGAGCAGCAGAACCGGCAGGCCAGGTACAGGGCCGCCCGGCTGGGCTCCGCACGCCGGCTGTGCTGTCCAGGCCCTGACCAGCTCAGCCCGGGCAGGGAGGCCAGCCAGGCCAGGCCCCACCCTCCTCCTCCCCTTGGCCACTCCTGGGCAGTGGCTAGGCGTGAGTGACCGTAGGGGCGGAAGGGACTGGTCAGTGGCCACAGCGCTCTCTCCTCTGCAGCCCGCTGAGCCCGGAGGAGGGCGTCACTGTGTACTTCCACGCCATCCTCTCCAAGGACTTCGCCTTCGACCCCGAGCTGCACACTGTCTTCGTCAGGGGAGGAGAAGGGCTGGGCCGGCCCGCGTGGAGCGACGCCTGCGAGATGTACTACGTCCAGTGAGTCCCGGGTCCCCATCCCTGGGGTGTGTTAGGGGTGATCAGCGAGTCCCGGATCCCCATCCCTGGGGTGTGTTAGGGGTGATCAGTGAGTCCCGGGTCCCCATCCCTGGGGTGTGTTAGGGGTGATCAGCGAGTCCCGGGTCCCCATCCCTGGGGTGTGTTAGGGGTGATCAGCGAGTCCCGGGTCCCCATCCCTGGTGTGTGTTAGGGGTGATCAGTGAGTCCCGGGTCCCCATCCCTGGGGTGTGTTAGGGGTGATCAGTGAGTCCCGGGTCCCCATCCCTGGTGTGTGTTAGGGGTGATCAGTGAGTCCCGGGTCCCCATCCCTGGTGTGTGTTAGGGGTGATCAGTGAGTCCCGGGTCCCCATCCCTGGGGTGTGTGTTAGGGGTGATCAGTGAGTCCCGGGTCCCCATCCCTGGTGTGTGTTAGGGGTGATCAGTGAGTCCCGGGTCCCCATCCCTGGGGTGTGTTAGGGGTGATCAGTGAGTCCCGGGTCCCCATCCCTGGGGTGTGTTAGGGGTGATCAGTGAGTCCTGGGTCCCCATCCCTGGGGTGTGTTAGGGGTGATCAGTGAGTCCTGGGTCCCCATCCCTGGTGTGTGTTAGGGGTGATCAGTGAGTCCCGGGTCCCCATCCCTGCGTCCCGGCTGCCCCTGCACCTGGCACCTAGGCTTGGTCCTCCCAGCATCTCCTCGTCTGGGTTTGCTATGGCTCCTCCTGTCCTGGCTGAAAGGAGCCGTGTGCTGGGCGAGCCGTGCGTCCGTGCCCTTAGGCTGTGGGTCTGGGTTCCTGGTGGGTCTGAAAACTCAGTCTCTCCAGGTGAGGCTCCTGGTGATGCTCTGGTGTCTGTGGCTTCGCAGGGACTTGCACGAGAACGGGTCCCTCATCGAGGGCAGCATTGTCATTCCCAGGCAGAGCCTGGACAAAGCCATCCCTTACAAGTACGTCCTTCACCGCGGTCGCGGCCCCGACCCCACTGTGGAGTACGAGTACATCTACAAGCCCCCGCAGAAGGCGGGCGAGCACGTGAACCGCTGCCTGTGCGTCAGGTCCTCCCTCCTGTGCTCCGGAGGTACGGGCCCCACATCAGCCTGCGTCCTGCCTGGTGCGCCAGGCAGGGCAGCCTGGACCGCGGGCGGAGTGGGCCCGGGCTACCGGTCAGTCTGGGACAGAGTGGGGAACAGGGAGCTGCTGGCTGGCCCTTCCTGAGCCACAGGCCCAGCCCTTTTTATTTTTTATTTTGAGACAGGCTGTCAGTAAGTAGCTTAGGGCCTCCTAAATTGCTGAGGCTGGCCTCGACTTTGCAATCCTTCTGCTTCAGCCTCCAGAGTCACTGGAATTACAAGCATGCACTACTGTGCCTCTGACCATCTTCTAAATTTTCTATCTTTTCTTTCCTCCTCTCCCTTTTTCTCCCCCCCCATTTTAACAGTGCTGGGGATGGAACCCAGGGCCTCATGCTTGCTAGGCAAGTGCTCCTACCCCTGAGGTAGATCCCTATCTCTTTTTATTCATTTTGATTTTTTTTTTTTTTTTTCCGTGGTGCTGGGGATTGAACCCAAGGCCTTGTGCTTGACAGGCAAGCACTCTACCAACTGAGCTGTATCCCCAGCCCCTCATTTTAAAATTTTGAGTCAGGTTTTGCTAAGTTGCCCAGGCTGCCCTCAAACTTTTGATCCTCCTGCTTCAGCCTCCTGATTACTGAGAGTGCAGACATGCACCACAGTGCTTGGCTGACTACTTTCCTTTTCCGATGGTTCTGCAGTTGGCGTCACTGTGTTTGCTAGGTCTGTAATTGTGTCTCTTGCAGCTGGCTCTCAGGGCAGCCAGGAATTCAGCGCTGGCCCTGTCTGGGCCCTCCTGGTGGCTGTCTGCGTCTGCTGGGGAATCCGCTTCATCCCTTTGGGCTGGGTGTTGCTGCTCCCAGTGTGCACCCTGGGGTCACTGACCAGAACCGGCTCAGTTGCTAGTGAGGGACGCAGTGTGGGTGTAAAATGTTCTACCTGCATGTGGTCGTGTTTAAAACTTTTACTCGGTTTGCTGAGCTGGGTGGCTAAGCAGAGACTTGGTTTTCAGGTCATCGCTGTGGGTGGTCTGGGATTCTGTCTGTAGTAGCTGATAGAGTGAGTTCTGATTGCCTCACTTACCAGAGTCCTCTTGCTCTCCTTCCTTTCTTTCATCCTCTGACTTCATTCCCATTTTTGTCTCTCTCATTTTTTAGACAGGGTCTCCCTAAGTTGTTGAGGCTGACCTCCAACCTGTGATCCTCCTGCCTCAGCCTCCTAAGCTACTGGCATTGCAGATGTGTGCCAGTGTGCCTGTGCTCCCCTGTGTTTGTCTTCGGGGTGCCGCAGGCTGGAGGGTGCCGAGCTCTTCCGTGTGACCCCTTCCCTGCTGTCCCCGCAGACTGGCATCAATATGATGACATAATATGCATGAGGCCCCCTGGGAAGTTCCAGAAGTTCCAGAGCTTCTTCACGGACAAGATCAAGAAGGACCTGGTGAGGGGGAAGCAGCTGGCGGCCGAGACCATGCTGGGCCGCATCCTCAGCGTCCTCCAGACCTGGAACCCCGTCAACCTGAGGAGCTTCTTCAGCCTGTTCCGGCAGTTTTTCTCTGTCGTCCGGGTGCCTATGGTTTACGAAGGGAAAGCAGCACAGCCCTGGATCAGCCTGAACCTCGGAGAGGCAGAGGTATCGGGCTTCCCCGTGGCCGAGTGGCGGGTGCAGAGACCGCTCCGTCCCTCCTGCTCCTGCACCGCCTCGCGACCGCACCTCTGACCTCGCTCCCGCCCAGTCTTAGCTCCTTCCTGGCCTGGGCAGGTTGAAAGAAGGGTGCGGCCCGTGCCTCGTGGCCCTGCAGCCACCGTGGCTTGGGGACGGAGCTGGCGCCCCCTCTGAGCGTGACGCCGCGCTCTCCTGGGCGTGCAGGGTCCGCCCGGACCCCCACCCTGCAGGGGGCATGCTGGGAGGTGGGGCTGTGGGGCAGGTGGGACCCTCCACAGGGCTCCCCTGCCCGAGGGCGCTCCGGCCTCCGGGCCGCACCCCATGCGGGCCCCTCTCCTCTTCCCTGCAACAGGTGAAGAAGCACCTGTGGAAGTATTTGAAAAAGCAGCTGGGGCTGAGTCTGGAAGGAAGGAGCGGGGACGCCCTGCCTGAAGGCTGCCCCGTGAGGAGCAGACTGAGGAGGGGCCTGCTCCTCCTCTTCCTGGTGGAGGACACCAGACTCTACCTGCCGGAAGGGGACCTGACCTCCCTGTGCTCCGTCCTCTGCCCCAGCACCTGCTCCCCGGACGCCCTGCACGGCGACCTCTGCGACTTCCTGGTCACGTCTGAGAGGTATCCAGGGGTTTTATCGGAGGGCTCCTGCCCATTCATCATGGTTTTTATCTGATTGCTTGTCAGAGAAGGGCTGGGTGCACACTGGGGACGTCACACCGCGGTCCTGTCACCGCGTGCTCCTGTCCCTCCCTGGCGTGCCCGCCATTGCCAGTGTTGTTAGATTCTGCGTTCTCCTGGAAATCCTGACTCCAAGAAGCTCCGCAGGGCCAGGCACCATGGCGACACTGTCATCCCAGCTACTTGGGAGGCCGAGGCGGGAGGATCGCTTGAGCCCAAGAACGTAGGGCCAGTCTGGGCCACTTAGTGGAACCCCATCTGGAAAAAATAAGGGAATAAAACAAAGTAGACCGTAACAGGGGGGCTGCCATGCACAGTGTGCCTCGGCCCTGGGGTCCAGCCTGCTGGCGTGTCCCCGCAGCGGGATGCTCGCCCTGCTGCCGTGCCTGTGCCCGCTGCTGGAGGCACGCCGTCCCCGCTGGGTCAGCAGCGGCCTTTGATGTGGTGGGGAGACCGTCTGAGCCGCCGTGCTCTGAGCACCAGGGTCTCTTCTGCTTCTGTTTGGTTTGCACTTAGGTGACATCAGGTGGTCTTTCCTGAGCTCTTAACAGCCTGTGGGTTTCCTAAGTTTTAAAGACCCAGGCAGTTGATGCACCCTCTATGAAGAAGGGACGGTGGTAAAGAAATCTACAAACAGCTATGTGGAGGTGGAGGAGGAGGAAGCTGCAGGTTCTGTGCCCATGGGACACACACCATGTGTTGTTCCTTTTAAAAAGTGGCTTTGTAGCCAGATGTGGTGGCGCATACCTGTAATCCCAGCAACTCAGGAGGCTGAGGCTGGAGGATCGCAAGTTCGAGGCCAGCCTCAGCAACTTAAGGAGGCTCTGTCTCAAAATAAAAAAGGTTGGGGCTGTAGCTCAGTGGTAGGGTGTCCCTGGGTCCAAACCCTAGGCCCTGTGTGAATTCCTTGGCTGGAACCTGGGCACCTCAACTCCTCAACTGTGTGGTGTGGGTGGAAATGACCCCAGGGGGCGTCCGTTGTGGGGATTCATGACATCCTGGTGCAATAGGGTCAGGGGCCAGGAAACCTTGTGACTGTGTCTCCTGATCCGGGCTTTGGTCCGGGCTTTGGTCCAGGTGTGCAGCATTGCTCCTTCTGCCAGGCAGAAGTGAAGTGGCCGTCCCTTCCCTCCTGGGACATCGGACCCCCAGGCGGGTCAGACGCGGCCCTCCGCAGCTCACTGTGGGTCTTGGTTCCCTTCTAGATGGCGAGAGTACTTAGTTGACCTGTGCCAAAGGTGCATGGATGCCAAGGTGGTGGACTGGCTAGGTGTCCTCCCTGTCCTGCACTACTGCATGCAGCTGGAGCCTCCCAGGAAGGACCTGGTGAGCCAGCCTGCGGACGTCTGGGCTGCTCTCGAGGGAATCCCCTTCTTGAAGTTTCAGGAAAAAACGCTAAACGAGTAAGTTGCAGAGCCGCATTTCTATAAGCATGTCTTGGGATGGCGATTCGCTGGCGCTTTGCTCCTGAGCTGCATCCCTGGTGCGTTTTTAATGTCTGACTGTTGAGCTGGGTCCTGCTCAGTTGCCCAGGCTCGCCTGGCCCGATCCTCCGGTCCCTGGAGCGCGGGGCTCTGGGGCGGTCTCTCTCCCGGGACTGCCCTAATGTGCGTTTACTCACTCACGTGAGGGACACTCAGCGAGCAGTTCTGTGTGCCCAGGGCCCCAGGACACGCCCGAGTAGTGCACACCTCGGTTCCTGGCCTGAACCTTGCCTTTTAGCTGGGGCGGCGGCGAGTGCATTTCTGGTAGGGCTCAGAGCAGGCCCCTCCTCTTGTGGCCGGGAGAAGCGGAGGGCTGCACGCCATCCGCACTCTGACGGTGCGGGGGCGGCGCTGTGCTGGGGCTGGGAGGCTCAGGCCTCCTGCAGCGTGGACGTCTTGGGCGGGCAAGAGTACAGGACAGTGACTGTGGGCTCACTGGGCCCTGCAGTGTGTACAAGACGGTGGCCATCCAGTGGGCAGAGGGACCGAGGCCGGGAAAGTCACTGTTCCCGAGACACGTACAGAGCTTGCTGAAGGCCGAAGCCCGAGCCAGAGGCTGAGGACGCTCAGAGTCTGGCTTCTTCCAGGGGGAACGTGGTCCCCCTGTCAGAGGATGGTAGTCTCCACGAGCCGAGTGTCACTAGGCTACAGCAAAGCTCTGGCTTCTCTCCCTCGTGACCCCTGACCTGAGGAGAGGCCGCTGCCCGCCAGGGAGGAAATGGGGGGTGAAGCCCAGGTGCGGCGTTCAGGGAGGGTGTCAGGCAGCTGTGGTAGAGGGCCCACAGAGAAGGGGCAGTGCTGTGGACAGATGGGAGTTTCAGAAGAGCAGAAGCCGTGGGCGTGGCCGGGAAGCAGAAGCCGAAGCTCCCCGCTCGGCTCTCGTGCTCTGGCCAAAACTCAGACACCAAGTCACGCAAGGGAACGGTATGAGAAGTGAGCGTGGAAAAGCAAAGTGAGGCTCGAGCAGAGAGCACTCTCCAGAGAGAGCGGCTGTCTCTGAGCAGAGGCCGCGGGAGACGGTGCTGTCCCCAATTCCGCAGCTGTTTGATGTTCCAGGGGAGAGCTGGGGACCACCCTCTGCACTCTGCCAGTCAGCCTCCACCTTAGGGGGTCCTCTCGAGAACTGTCATGGTGGCCATCCTACTCAGGGGGGCTTCGTGTACAAGTCAGTCCCATGCCCATGTGGGCACTGGGGTCAGTAGCTGGTCAGAAGTCACCTTAGTGCGCCTGTGCTACTGAAGGAACCTCCCCTCCCAGGCGATTGGAGACGTGTAGCCAGGATTCCCAACTCCACGTTGACCTCAGTGTGCCCTGTCAAGAGTGGGTCCCATTAATCCTTTCCTCTTGACCCACTTTCCCAATCAGCTCCCTCTGCTTCTGTTTATTTTCTACAAATTAACTACCACCCTCTTGTTTACTTTGAAAGTAGACAAGAAAGTAGACAGTCCTGTTGCCATTTGATGCTCACCGGGAGAGCCGGGGCCGCCTCTGCCCTGGGCCCGCCAGGTGTCCTCCTCCACGGTGAAAGTAGTTGAAGGAAGACCCTGGAGTAATCTGAGGAGCGCCCGTGACCTGGCCTGCCTTCCTCCGCTCACTGCTGGCCACTGCCTAACCTGGGTGCAAGGTGGCCGAGCGAAAGCCGCGGACAACCCGGCGTGGAGATGAAGGCTGTCCTGTCGGGTTTAGCAGCAACCTTGAGGCAGCCGGGGAAAGGGGCGCAGCCGTAGGAATGTCGTGCTCACGCAGAGGAGCAGAGGGGGAAAGAGCAGAACAGAGCTTCCCAGGTCTGGGAGCGGAGGGGAGGCAGAGGCCCGAGGAGAGATGGGAGGGTGGTGCTGAGTTCCCAGCACAGAGAGCAGCACCTCACAGCTGCAGAGTCCAGGAGGACGGCGCGGTCCACTCACATCCACACGGTCACGGCTGCTGGGCACCAAAGGACGTTCTCCAAGGCAGTTGGAGAGGAGACCCGCTGAATCCGGGGTACTGCCACCGGGTGACCGGAGGAGGGAGGGGCACTTGGAAGTGCGCTCAGCCCTCACGGGGGTCAGGCTCCGTCACAGGCCGCGGCGTGCACCCCAGCCGGGCACGTTGTGCTGACCAACCAAAGCAGACACCACAAGGACCATTCCCATGCAGTTCTGCCCACAGGTCCTGAGTGTCCCCACACTCAGACGTAGCATGGCTCCCAGGGGCTGGGGTGGGAGTTAGTCTTCCATGAGGACAGTTTCAGTTCTACAAGATGAGAAAAGTCCTGGACTTTGGTTGCGTGACAATATGAAGTCATTGACACGTGGACTATTCTGAAGAATGGTTGAAATGGTACATTTTATGTCATGTGTATCGCCATTTAAAAAAGTAACCTTTAAGCCAGGCGTGGCAGCACACGCCTGAAATCCCAGAGACTCGGGAGGCCAAGTCAGGAGGATCACAAGTTTGAGGCCAGCCTGAGCAACTAAATGAGATCCTGTCTCAAACTAAAATTTAAAAAAGGGCTGTGGGTGTGGCTCAGTGGTTGAGCGACCCTGGGTTCACTCCCCACTACCATAAAAATTCATAATAATAATTAGCTTTTAAAAAATGTTGTCCAGTGTAATTCTAGACATGATCTCCCGACTTCAGCTCTGTTGTATTTGGGGGCCAAGCCATTCTGTGTGGTGGGGGCCATCCTGTGCACTGTTGGATCTTGAGCAGTGTCCCTTGCTCCCACCTGGAAGGTGCTGCTGGTCTTGCCCCTCCCCAGGTCTTAAAACCACACGTCTCCAGATATTGCGCCCCCGGGTGGAAGAAGGGGGGACTTGAACCCCTGCCCCCGAGGGCTGTTCTGAGCATGTCCAGGGACTTGCAGATGCAAAAGTGCAGGCTAGCTAAGTGATACAGTGGAACACTAGGCCATGTGCTTTCCACCAGTTTAAAAAGCCAGGGCTGGGGCTGAGTGACGGAGCACTTACATAGCTCGGCCGAGGCCCTGGGTTCCATCCCCAGCACCACAGAAAAGAGAAAAGTCAGAGCAGGAGCCACAGGAATAGAGCACAAAGGTACCAAGGAGGACTGAACCCCAGGGCGTACGATCCAGTCCAAGCCCACTGAGAGCCCGAGAGGAGGAATGGGCAGACCCGGCACTGTGGAGCCCGGTGCCTCCTCTCCAGCGGCAGGGTGGGGGACAAATGGCCAGAGGAGGAAGGAGGTACAGACGCTGGGGAGAGAGCTGCAGGCCAGCCAGACCTGGGTGGTGCCCGGGGCCTCGGCGCCCAGCGCAGCAGGACACACGCCCTCCTCAGGCATGCCAGGGGGCACGTGAACCAAGCCCGGGGCTGCACTCTGCGCTGGACCACTCAGCACCCTGAGGGTGCAGGTGCCCAGCCGCAGCTGAGCACGCGGCTCTGGAGAGCCCTCAGCGCCTGGGCACTTAGCTTCCGGGTGACATCATCTTGGGGTGAGGAAAGGTTCTCTGGAGACCTCACCATGGAAGTCACAGCCGGCATGGGAGAGGCTGTGGGGGCGGGGCTGCCCTGGTGGCAGAGGCTGCCCGGCGTGGGCCAGGCCCAGGTCGCATCCCCAACACCACAAAAACTTTTTAGAAAAGCAAATGTAAGTACAAAACTCAAATCTGAATTAAACATGAAAACGGCACCATACTCTTTCTACCCACAGAAAGCTGCCCTGTCGAGTGCCCTGTCCCCTTGCCCTCCCCATCCACGGGGACCGGCCTGTGGTTTTCAGGGGTGAAGACAGTGAGCTCAGTTGTTCTCATCCCTTTGCGATGTTTGGAACCTTTTGAAATGAAAGCCAAGTGGAAATCATTTTTTTATTTTTATTTTTTTGGTGCCAGGGTTTGAAACCAGGAGCGCTTAATCACTGAGTCTCAGCCCAGCCCTTGTTCTATTTTGTATTTTGAGACAGGCCTCGCCACGTTGCTGAGGCTGCTCCTGAACCTGCAGTCTTCCTGCCGCAGTCTCCCGAGTTGCTGGCGTTACAGGTGTGCCTCCGCACCTGGCCGTCCCTCAGTTTTCATTTGGTTCACGCTGTCTGCTGCCACCAGGCGTTCACGTCATCTTTAAAATCTGAGCTTTCCGGACCTGCCCAGCGTTGCCCTTCCTTGTCTCGAGTCTGTTCCGTACTCTCACTGCCGCCCTGGTCTCGTCCCGGTTTCCTCACTCAGGAGCCAGCTTCTTCACTTCATGGAGAGCAGGAAGCAGTTGCTGCAGGTGGATGAGTACCTCTTCCGATCCTGGTTCAGTTTGCTGCCTCTGGGAAGCCTGGTTCCCTACATGGAAAACACTACCGAATACTTGAGCCTCGCGCCTGCCCGGGTCCTGGACTGTTTTCTAGGGACTCTCTACAGGCTGCAAGGGCTTCAGGAGATCTCTTACCAAAATGTGGAGGTTTGTCATCGGGAGCAGGTGTCGGGTCCTTGCTTAGCAAGAGCAGGTTACAGGCTGACCCCGGAGTGTTTGCGGGTCTTCCGTCCTGGAGGGTGGGCTGGGGAAGGGCTGAGGAATGAGGGCATGGCGGCAGTAAGAAGGCGTTACCTCCTAAGGCCGCAGCTTGGTGCCCGGGAGTCATTCTGGCTTAGTAAATAGAGTGCAGGTGCACAGTAGCCTTGGTTACTTAGGCCGTTGGAAGGCACTGGGATGTCACACGGTTCATAGTTTCTGTCTTTCCGTTTTTGGGGATAGAAAATGGTGTAAGGGCTGGGATTGTAGCTCAGTGGCAAAGCACTCCTCTATGCAAAGCCTGGTCTCAATCCCCAGTTCCAAAAAGACAAAGGCAAGAGAAAGAAAGAAAGAGTCTGAGTTTAGCCTGCATCTGGCCGGTGGCGATGGGCCTGGAGCCCAGGAAGGCCTGGGGCAGGGAAGACCGCTGCTTCCTGGTCGACCGCCCAGGCGCCCTTTGTCTTCTCTGCCTCAGGATGTCGAGAATGTTTTCAAAATGCTGAGGAGCCTCCTGGAGATCTACCAGGACAGGTAAGTGGACGGCTGGTGCGGCCCCCTGCGCGGGCTCCCAGGTGGTGTGGGCCACCTGCTGTCCAGCTGGGAGGGTGGAACACCAGCAAGTGCCCAGTGTCCTCTGCGACTGCCCAGCCAGCCAGCCGGCATTGTTTGTTTTTCCTTGAAGTAAATCAAGGGGGCTGCAGATGCAGCTCGGGTTGAGCACTTGCCTGGCATGTCCTCGCCTGCGTTCAGTCCCCAGTACCAGAAAAACAAAAAAAGGAAATAACCGCCCTCGGTGCTGAGACTCCGCGTCGTTCCGACCTTTTTGCCTCTGTTTTCACTTATTTTCTTGTCCTTATTCATTTTTATCTGTTCTAGTTAGGGTGTGTGTGGCAGTAGGAAGCACTTTGACACATCGTACGTGGGTGAAATATAACTTCTCATTCTAGTTGTCCACGCTGGCCTTGAACTTGGCCATCCTCCTGCCTCAGCCTCCTGGGGAGCTGGGCCTGCTCATAGGTCTCTTAAAGGGAGGGGACTGGTAATTGATGATGGCTGTTGTTTTTTCGTTTGCTGATGACTTCAATGATCTCTTTGGACTCCTGGCGGGTAGGATTCCTGGGGTGACCTTATTGGAGTCCTATTCGACTGTGTGCCTGAAACTCCATGAAGCTGTCTGCAAGCTCACCACTCGCCCCAATTTTTACGAGATGCCCGCCTTGTCTGCTGAGATCGTTTGTGGAGTCATTGGACTGAGACCTCTAGTGGTGAGTGTCATGCCCAGGAGAGGTCCGGCCTTCCGCACGGAATTGGGATTGGAATTCCACTGGACGGGAACTTGTGGGGTCTGGGGAGAGAGTGGTCCAGGCAGCTGCCAGGCATCTATGTGTCACCTCCTAGATGCTGGGTTCTGCAGCAAGCAGGCTCCACAGCTCGCCCGGCCCTGCCACTGCAACCCCTTCTTTTTCCTTGATTCTGTTGTTTGCAGAAGACTAGGGCCTGTCCCCCTGCCCCCCAAACACGTGTGTGTGCCTTGACTTCCTGCCAGAGTACTTCCCTGCAGGAGGCAGTGCAGCATGGCCCCAGAGCCCGGGTCCTGCTCCCGGCTCAGGCCCCGTACCCAGCGGGAGCCTCACCCTGATTCCTGCCTCTGGAGACCCGCTTACCTGGCCTCCACACTCTGGGCTCCCACCTGTCTCGGGGCCGCGTCGGGGGCGCTGCGCTGCTGTGCAGCTTCTCCACCGCAGGTCCTGGGCGTCCAGCTGAGTTGTATCCCTGGGCAACTCTCGTTTGAAGCTTCGTGCATGTCAGAGCCCTGACGTCAGATGCGGATGGTCCAGTCTGTGTTTTCACCTTATTTATTCTGTTCAGTCTTTCTTCTTCAAAATACCACAGACGCACTCTTTAAGAATCAAATTTATTTTTTGGTACCAGGGTTGAACCCAGGGGTGCTTAACCACGGAGCCACACCCCTGGCGTTTTTTTTTTTTCCTCTGAGGCGCGGGGCTTCGGACCGCGGCCCTTGCCCATGCTAGGCAAGCACTCTCCAACATGAGCTATTTCTTCAGCTTTGCTTGGCCTTTTTTGTATGTTATTTAGAGACGGGGTCTTGCTGAGTTGCTTAGAGCCTGGCTCAGTTGCTGAGGCTGGCTTTGACCTTGCCGTCCTCCTGGCTCAGCCTCCTGAGCCCCCTCCTAGATGGCAGGCACTAAGAATGAATGTTATCGATAAGGCGTCTGCTTTCTCCCGTGTGGCACTGTTGAATGTGTCGCAGGTAGGTGTCCGCTCTCGATAATGCTGCTGCAGAAGCTTGTCAGTTGTGTAGGATCTACTTTTCTGCAGAATTAAGTGTCCTCATTGTTGCTCGGGTCCCAGATCTGTGGTCACGGATGGTCTACCTGTGCCGCAAAAACAAACGCTTTGCGGTGCTAAAATTAACCAAAACCAAAACACGCTGGGGGTGTTGGGAGCCTCCTGTTGGGCGGCCGGGTGGCGGGCGGCTGCAGTGAGCTCTGGAGCGCGGTTCAGGGCGCTGCTGCTTGTTTGTTGACCACCTCTGCGCAGCCCTGGGTGACTCCAGGATGGGTCACTGTCTAGCTGGGGCCACTCGTGGAGTTGGTGCCTTACCTGGGGCTGAGCACAGGGGCCGTGCGTACGACTCAGTGCGGTGCTGCCCTGCTCTCTGTGCCCTGTGCCTGGTCACCCTGCCTGGAGCCACCTCCTCTCTCCCGCTCGTTGGTTCGCCTCCCGGCTCCTGTGTTTCTCCACCTTGGCACTTGCTGTGGCGAGGACCACGCTCCTCCCAGCCGTCTCAGCGGGTCGCCTCTGCCGCTCTGGTTGGTTCCTTACGGCAGGAGTGGCGTCTGCCCGGCAGCCTGGTGCTTTGCCAGGCGAAGGCCCGGCTGACTGTGAGCCTGGAGGGAGGCAGAGGCGGCAGACCCAGGCTCTGTGGCTCTGTAGGAGCACACGTGTGCGCCCTCAGGCCTCGGGAGGCCAGACTAAGGTGGGGCTGATGCTGGAGTTGCGTGTGCTCCCTGGCAGGTGCCTCTGGAGTCCTGAGAGGGCCACGGGAGGGTCGGGTCACCAGAGGCCTTGAGCCCCTGGAAGGGCTGGTTCTGCCCTGTGGCGGTGGAGGTGGGGAGGAGAGAGGCTGTCCCCACGCAGAGGCCATGGGAAGAGGATTGGACAGGCTTCGCATCCCTGAGGGCCGGGTGTTGGCGCGGCCCACTGGGCTTCCCGGAAGCTCTGCTCCTGGCTGCGCTCTTCTCACCCATCTGGAGACGGCACGGGGCTCTTGTGTGGCCCAGCTGCTGCAGGCTCTTGGTGGGAGCTGGGACCTGCCGCAGGCTGGCCTCTGCCCTCCTCTCTCCTCCTCTCAGGGAGCCCAGGGTTCTGGGAAACCACAGTGCTTGTGTCTGGTGGGCTTCCAACAAGGACGGGGCCTGGAGGCGGCTGGGGTGCTGGGAGCAGCAGAGCAGAGCT
This sequence comes from Sciurus carolinensis, assembly GCF_902686445.1. Classification (NCBI taxonomy): domain Eukaryota; kingdom Metazoa; phylum Chordata; class Mammalia; order Rodentia; family Sciuridae; genus Sciurus; species Sciurus carolinensis. Next base: position 2,285,329 of record NC_062215.1, on the reverse strand, counting down.
GGTGACCTTCCCTCATGTGCCCGCAGGACGCAGCGCAGGACCCGGGATCTGCAGCCGGGAAGGGCTCACTGACAGGCATCCTCCAGGGCGTCCTGGCCACCACGAGGTCCTGGCTGGGCAGAGTGTTCGCCAGGAGCATGTTCCTGAAGCACACAGTCGTCCAGTTCACGTACCCCGAGGAGATCCAGGTGGGCTTCGCTTGAGGCTGCAGACACCAGGCTGGGGATCCGCCAACCACTGGACCAGCAGGGCCTGGAGGCCCTGGCCCGGCAGGGACTTGGTAGCCCTGTGGGACAGTGTGATGGGGTGCGTCCTCACTGAGGCCGGAAGGACCTTCAGGCTCTGCTTCAGTCTGAGGCCGCCAGCCAGCCATATGGCGCAGGAGATGGAGGCCCGCGTGACAGCAGGGTAGAGCTGTTAGCCAGCAGCCCCGTGAAGCCCCTCGACAGCACGGATCCACGCGGGAGGTGGGGAGCAGCACACTGCAGAGCGGCCCAGAGCAGGGGGGCGGCCGGGACCCGCAACCTGAGTCCTCAGAGGGCAGCGTGGGAAGCCCGTGGCTGCCAGTGGTGCTCTGCTGTTGCTAGCCTCTCGCTCTTGATGGCTGAGGGGTGGTCATGTTCACGGTGGCAGACACGGGGTCCAGAGTGCACAGCAATGATCTGGGCTAGCTTGGCAGTGTTTCTGTGAGTCTGAAGTTATTCCTGTGTTTTAAGAAGACTGTTGCAGATGCTCACGTTAGCCAAATCTGGCACGATTTGATCATTAAAAGGCAAAATGTGAGGAATGGATTAAAATTCACTGATATGCATACAGAATAAAAAGGAAAAACCTTTTCTAGTCTTCTGTTGAAGATGGGAGCTAAGCTAGGTAGAAGAGATAATTGCAATAGAAGGGGCAGTAGCTGACACAGGCGGGGATCACCCAGGATCCCCTGAGATCAGTGGAGGTGCTGAGAGAGCAGTGGATCTCCTTTTCGGAGGAAGAAAGCCAGCTTCAAGTGGAGAGATCTGGCAGACAAGCCTTAACCCAGAGCCGGCCTCTCTGCCCGTCCAGTGGCACCAGCAGGTCTTCTGGGCTGCCTGGTGAGGCTTGAGGTGTTTGGCTGGGCAGCTGTGGCAGGGCAGACGTTTGGGCACGCCTGACCTCCTGACCCATGCCAAGTCCATTTTTACGTGGCTTGCCTTCGTAGTATCCTGACCAAAGCTATCGTAATCATGGGAAAGCGGAGCCACTGGGTCAAGAGACTGTCAAAATCATCAACATCAGGGAAGATGAGGCCAGGGGACTTCTCTAGAAAGAGGCGTGATCAGTCAATGCATTGTGTGTCCCGAGGTGGACCGGATCCAGACGTCAGGCAGACAGCTGGAGACACGCAGGTGGGGGCAGCTGCTCCAGGCTCCTGTCCTCTCCACGCTGCTTGCCGGGCCCGGGACGTGTTGGGATGCTGCCTTCCAGTGCTTTAGCAAAGTGCTTCTTTTTTGGTTTTGGATTGAACCCAGGACCACTCAACCCTGAGCCACATCCCCAGCCCTTTTTTCTTTTTTCTTTAGAGACAGGGTCTCTCTGAGTTGCTTAGAGCCTCGCTAAGTTGCTGAGGCTGGCTTTGAACTCACGATCCTCCTCCCTTTCCTCCTGAGCCACTGGGACCACAGGTGTCCCCATGCCTGCCTGTCGCTGTCTTTTCTGTAGGATATCCCTGCGTTGTTTATTTGTCCCTGTGACTGTCACTTAACACGTGGGTTTTGCAGGTCTGGCGGCGGCTGGTGGGAATAAACTTCCCTGCAGGACATGGCTGGAAGGAGTCGCTGCTGGGGGACATGGAAGGGAGGCTCAAGCAGGTAGCAGGCCGCGGGGACACCCTCAGGGTGGCGAGGAGCCAGCCCGCTGGCAGCATGCGGGGCTGGGAGCAGAGCACAGCGTGTGCAGGCCTGGGATCCACCCCGGCTTCGCGTTTCTGGCCTGGCCTTTGCAGTTTGACCCCAGAAGCCTTCTAGAGTTCCAGTGTGCTGCCTCTGAGAAGAGCGGGCAGCGGGGTTGTGCTGTCCGGGCCCTGACGTCCTGTCGTCAGGCCCTCCGCGCGCCCGTGCTCCTACTGGCGGCAGTAGCCTTAGTAAACATTGTGACGTGGAGAAAACACAAAAAACGCCCCTCGTTCTGAACGAAGGCCCGTGACCCAAGTGTTTCTTGGGTCCTGGTCAGTGAGCCTTTCCAGGAACACAACAGTGAGGGCAAACGGCTATTCCTCACAATCGCGTTTCCACGAGCTGCTGTTCTGGCTGCTCTTTTTGCAGAGCAGGAAAAGAGACTAACTCGGTTTTATCTTGGCCGCTCTGGTGATGGGAGGGAGGACCTGCCAGGGTGGGGCAGGGAGGAGGGAGTCAGAACAACCAGGTTCTCACCCGCCCCCGTGTTTGCAGGAGCGGCCTCTCTGCCAGATCTCTGTCTTCTGCAGCACTCTCTGGGATGCAGCTGGCCTCGAGGACAGTGTGGCCAGGACCTTTGAGAAGTGTGTCATCGAAGCTGTGAGCTCCGCCTGCCAGGTAAATAGTCTCTGCTTGAGAAACGCGCTTGGTCCACAGCTGCTTGCAGACATGGCCAGCCCCAGGCCCCGAGTGCCTGCTGGTTCCAGGACCCATGATGACCAGGACTGGGTCGTGGGTGCCCGCTCCCTAGCTGGGGCCCCGTGCTGCTGTCCAGTACATCCACTCCTTGAGATGCAGCTTGGCTCCCTGTGCAAAACCACAGCCATGCTCATGAACAAGCCTTGGTGTGCATGATCTGGTGGGCTGTGCCTCCCCGGCCTGTCCTGCTGCTGCTGGTCTGCTCGTGGCCTGGTAACTCTTGCCCAGATGCGCAGACATGTAGGAAAGGACTCCGAAGGTGGAGGGAAGCTTATGAAGGGAGGGGCTCCCTGCTTGTTGGGGTGGAGCGCTTGCCTCGTGTGCGGGGCCCTGGGCTCTGTTCCAACACTACAGAGAAAGCCGGACAGTCTCTTGGTTCCCTTGGCTTTTCTCCACCAAGTGGGAAGGGCTCTGTCCCAGCGCCTGCAGGGTCATCCCTGCACAGTACCACCGAGGCTCCCCACTGGTCCCAGCACCCTGCTCTCTCTTCCTGGACACATCATGGCCGCACAGACCTCAGCTCATTGCTGGCCGGCTGAGTCCCGAGAAGTAGAGGCCCTTTTTCTGGGCTTGTCTTTTTACATACTGATACTTTCTAAGGCTTTTGTTTGCTTCTTTTTAAATATGCTTTTCGTCATAGATGGACACAGCACCCTTATTGTATGCATGTATTTTTATGTTCTGCTGAGACTGTCCAGAGCCTCACGCGGCCAGGCAGCGCTCCCGCCCAGGCCCCAGCCCAGCCCCTTGCGGTGCTCTTTGCTCAGTGCTTCAGCGGATGGAATCTGCATGCCCTGCCTCACTCGAGGAGGCCGCATGTGGCTGGCCTGATGTCTGCAGGTGTGGGCGCCATACCGTCCACATGGCCACATTCTCCTCAGCTCAGAAAGGAAGCGCGGCCCTTTCATTATGAGACACAGTGTCGCCAAAGTGCCCAGGCTGACCAACTCACAGTTTTCCTGCCTCAGCTTCCTGCGTAGCTGGGATGGCGGGTGTGCACTGCCACACCTGGGGAGGTTTCTAATTTTGGTGAAATTCGACGTGTCTTTTTTTTCTCTTTTTGCTGGTCCTCTGACATCAAAGCATCTCGTGCTATATCCTAGGTCATGAGGACTTACCTGTGTCTTCCCCTAAAAGGTTTTTGCTGTGTTTTGTTTTGGTGCTGGGTGTTAAATAAACCTAGGACCACAGCCTAAGCATGTGCCCTGTCATGGAGCGACCCCCTCGAAGGCTCTGCAGCTCTGAACAGTGGTGTGAGGTTAGGGCCAGTTCTGTCCTGTGGGAATCCGGCTGTCCCAGATCCCCTGAGGCAGGCCCTGTGCCTCGCCCCTGGGGTGATCTCGGCACCCTAGCAGAAGGTCTGTGGAGGCGGCCGTGAGCTTCACCTTGTGTCCGTCCATGCCTCCACCGCCATTGCTTTCCCGTAGGTTGGACGTGGAAGAGCAGGAGTTCTCCTGACCAGTTCTTCTCTTTGGGCATTGTCTGGTCTGTTGTTCTTGGAGCCCTTGGGATTCTATGAATTTTAGGATCCGATTGTCAATTTCTATAAGGAAAGGGGCTGGGATTCCGACAGGGGTGGCTTTGAGTCCGTAGGTCGGTTTGGGGAGTGTGGACCTCTTAACCATGTTACATCTCATGTGGCCGAAACTGGAACGTCTTCCCACTTATTTTGGTCTTTCATGTCTTTCAACAACGGTTGGCAGTTTTTAGATGGTGAATTTTGCATTTCTTCTGTGAGATTTATTCCTAAGTACTTTATTGCTTTCTATTGTAACTGAACTTACTTTCTGAGTCTTGTTTTTGGATCATTCACCACTAGCTTGTGGAAATGGAGCTGCACCTGGCCGTGTCCTGCAGGCTGGTGCGGCTCTTGCGGGGTGTGCGTGGGAGAGCGCGGCTTCCTGAGGTCCTGATGCAGAGGGCTGTGTGGTCTGCCCCTGAGGACAGGACTTCCTTTCCAATTTCAGTGCTTTTGTTCTCTTTCCTGCCTAATAGCCCTGGGTGGCAACTCTGGGGCCGTGAGGGGGTAAAATTGGGCGTCCTGGCCTTGTTCTTGGAGTTTTGTCTGATACTCGTCCTGTATCTACTGAGATGGTGGTGTCGCTTTCTTCTGTTAATGTGATGTATTAACACTGTGTGGGGGGCTGGGGAGACAGCTCAGTGGGTAGAGTGCTCGCCTCGTAAGCACAAGGCCCTGGGTTCGATCCCCAGCACCGCAAAAAAAAAAAAAAAAAGAAAAGAAAGTGTGCGTGTGTATGTGTGTGCGCGTGCGCGGGCTGGGGTTAGACCGTGCTTTGTCACTGAGCCACATCCTCACCACTTTTTATTTTTCATTTTAAGGCAGAGCCTCACTAAGGCTCAGCCTAAGCTGAGTCTGGCCTCCGGCTTGGGGTCCTGCTGCCTCAGCCTTGGGAGTTGCTGGGATTACAGGCGTGTGCCTCCACACCCGGCTTAACTGATTTTTCATGTGAAAACATCCTCCTCTCCCTGGGATAAGTCTCACTTCACCATGTCTGTAACTTTTTATGCCTTGCTAGTTAATGTTTTCGTTTGTTCCTTTAAATGTCAAAAAGTATCTATTTTTAGTTTATACTGTGTTTTTTACTGATTACCAAAAAAAAAATTTTTTTTTTTTGCAAGATTGTGACCCCAAAGAAGAAAAGCGTTTTGTTTCTTGGTGAAGCATCAGGAGAGGTGGCGTGTCTGGTGTTGAGGGCAGTCTCTGAGAGTTGTGCACAGCTCAGGACACAAAGTACAGGGTGTAGTCAAGTTTTCCTCATCTCGTTTTTTGGTGTTTTTTATGACAGGCAAGACTAGGAGAAATGCAGAACTGGCAGTGAGCGGGGATGGCGTGTCACTTGGGGTGTGGGGTGTTTGTGCCGCGTGCACCTTCAAACCTCTGGCGCCTCACGTAAGGAGCCAGGCCACAGGGGAATGGACACATGCTAGGAAATATTAAGTATTTTACGTTTTCTTTTCTTTTCCTTTTTTGCAGTACTGGGGAGAAACCAGGGCCTCCAACATGCTAATTTCTCCCTTTCCAGGGGGATAGTCCCAGCTTCTCTCTTTTTTTTTTTTTTTTTGAGACACTAAAAAACTAGCTTCACTAGGTTTCTGAAATGCTATTTGGTGCTCACTTGTGTCATTAAAAAACATACTGGTAAAATCGTCTAAAGCGCTTTCTTTTTAATTCATCTTCTTTTAGTCTCAGACCAGTATCTTGGAGGGAGTCTCTTGTCATGATCTGCAGAAATTTGGCAGCCTTGTGTCTGCTGTGGTCACCAAGTCCTGGCCCAGGAACAACGGAGAGGCGGTGGAAGGCCTGGATGAGATTCTTGAACACCTGCTCACGGGGCCAGATGTGAAGCAGCTCTTCAAGTTGTACGGTGCGTGTGGGGCTGGTTGGGCTGCTGTCCTTCTTCGGGAGCAGACAGGGCAGGGTCCTTGACCTGACCCTCAGCCTGCATGGGCAGAGGTTTGGTCAAGGCAGGGTGGTTGGAGGTGCCAGGCAGGTGCTGGGCAAATACTGAACAGCAGAACCACCCTCAGCTGAGTGCCTGCCGGACATGTGCTCCTGAGGGGATGCACTTCAGTCCCCAAGGCCCTGGGTTTCCAGATGAGGGAAGGGAAGTGCCCAGGGCAGGTTGCTCACTCAGGGTGTGGGACACTTACTGTCTCAAAGGTGACGAGGGTTTCTAGCTAAAACCCAAGCCCAGCTTGCCTCGCTGTGAGGCCCACCTGTCACATTCCGAGGTCAGTATTGATGACTAAGAAAACAGCAAGTGCCTCTTTAGCCCCCGCCTTCCTGTTATGCGTTGCCCTGAAAAGGACCGTTCAGCCTGTGTGCCAGTCGCTAGGTTCTGGTCTTGTGGGAGAGCACGGGTGTGGCGGTGAAAACCCAGGCAGCGAAGTCTCGGCCGGCCAGCTGTGTCCTTCCCCGCCCGTAGAGGCAGGAGCAGCATGTGGTCCAAAAGTGGCTGCTGGGCGCACCGGCCAGGGCAGCTTGCTGAGGGGCGCACGTGTGTTCTGGACGTCCACACTCGGCTGCACAGCGCTGAAGTCTCCTGGTCGATAGCTCTGCGCCTTTACCACTGAGCAGAGCCCCTTTGCCTAGACGTGCCTGGGTTGGTCCAGCCTCCCGCTGAAGCTGGTCTCGGCTGCCTCCGCGTTCTGTGATTCAGAATGAGACTGTGTGTGTGTGTGGCTGGGACGGAACCAGGGCCTCGTGCTGCTGGACTAGCGCCCTAACACCAAGCGGCACCCCAGCGCCCTGCTGTCCTTGTTCTTAGTGGTAACGGTGAACGTGGTCTTTTCTAATACTGTAATACCTCACATGGCTGCGAGACAGTCTGGTGGTTAAACTAACGCGTTCTAAAATGTTGCCCGCAGCGGGTCCGAAAGCTCACGTTCCAGGTTTGAGCCTGGCAGGATAGGCAGAGTGCCGTCTGCAGCCTGGAGCTCTCTCCTTCCCGGGTGAGCGGAGCCTCCCTGTGCCCGTGGAGTGGCTGCTGCTGTGGGGCTGTCCTGTCGTGGTTTATTTTTGTACTATTGCGGGGACTCTCGGGATGGGTCAGCTTCAGAGGGGACCACGTGTAGTCCAGGAGATATGTCAGTGTGGCGTGGGCTCAGGCCTTCAACTTGAGCACGTGGTCCTCCGGCGGACTGTGGCCACCGGGAGGGTCTCTTCCTCCCAGTCAGGAGATGCACTAGGGTGCATCACACATACGGGCACAGCCGAGTGAGCCTCAGCACGGCTGCAAATGCCACCCGCTGCCAGCGCAGGTGGGCATGGGGCTGGGTGTCATGTCCTTGCGGCAAGATGGTGGAGGCCTTGTGCTCACTGTGCTCTTGTGCGAGCAGGGACGGACGAGAAGCTCTTAGCCAACCTCACGGAGGACGCCAAGAAGTTGATGGCTGCTGCAGGCTCTGTCTTCACCAAGGTGGCTGCTGACGTCCTGGCGGGGTCCGTACTGGTCGGACAGCTGGAGCTGATCCTGAAGCACCAGAGGCGGTTTCTGGATCTGTGGCAGTTAGGTGAGCTGAGGCCGGGACGAAGCCCCGTGCACATTGGCCATCCTCGGGCATGTCGCCCAGGGGAGGCCTCCTCGTCCTCCTGGTGGCGACTGCAGGGCACCCCGGGGGAGAAGGGGGCGCCACAGAGAAGGGTTTTCCTTTGGGTGACTTTGTCACTGTTCTCCAGAGAGGAAAAGCTCTTCATTCCAAGAGAAGAACTGTGACATGAAAGAGACCCTGGACTGGAGGAAGGGCGAAGTCCTGTTTCTGAAGAGGGAGAAGAGACAGGTGGACAGCCTCCTGCGGCTGTGCGGGAAGGTCAAGCACCTCGTGCAAGGTACTGCCCCTGCAGTCAGGCTGGACGCCTGTGAGAGCAGCCGGGGCGGAAGTGGTCTGCCTGGAGCGGGGCCTCCTTCTGGGGAGACGTTCTTAGCCGGGTTCCCCACGTGTCCTCCGGGGAAGCAGGTTCTGCTCTCGCGATCTTGCTGGCGTTCCTCCACGCCTGTCTGTGTCCCCGATTTCCCCAGATCCGCGTCCTGTGTGGGCTTCCATGGCGGGAGGTGTAGGTCTCCCTCCAGGCTGCCCGGCGCATGAGGCCACTGGCTGCCCTGTGGCTCCCAGGTGTCCTGAGTCACTGGAGCACTCGGCGTGAACACAGGAGTCACAAGCCAGCCGCATGGTGGCCTGTGGCTGCCCTGCCCTTCTGACACCAAGTCTCTGTAGCCGGTGGAATTGTGTTTCTTGTCTTGTTACTTCCTTTCTCCTCTTCCATTGTGTTTATTTCTAACTCAACCCCGAACTCACTGGCTGCCCTAGTGGACGTCTCTGAAGGTTCTCCCAGGACTGAGGGCTTTTCCCTGGCGGGGAGGCGGACCTCCATCTCCCCTCACCTCCTGGGGTCACCTTGGCCTCTGGGCTGGTGGGGCAAGTCCCGCGCCCCTGTCCTGCGCTTGACTCCTGAGTGACAGAGCGTGGCATCTGCTGCCTGCTGGGAAGGGGGCCGGGAGGCCAGATGAGGAGGTGTGCCCCTGCTGGAGGTGGATAGCTGGCCAGGGACAGACCCTCAGGCTGCCTCCTGAGGGCCGCGTGGGGCTCGAGGTGCAGCCGCGCTGCCGCTCCTCCGCGGGGCTCACTGTCCCTCCTGGGTGCCCTCGAGAGCTGCCTGGCCCTGGTGTCCTGAAGTCGCCATGACACTGCCTGCCCGGGATCTCTTCCATCTCCAGGCCTGGGCACCGGCAGCTCTGTCTCAAAACTGGTTAATTGTGCTTTGGCTCTTGCTGGGTTCATGTCGGCAGCTGCTGGGCCTCCTGGCACGTGCTCCAGTTGGGCCTCCTCACCTCCTCGTGCCCCCGGCCCTGAGCCCTTCATTTCAGCGCCCGCATGCACTTGGTTTGAAGGCGCTCCTGTTCCCCGGAAGGTCCAGTGCCGTGCTGTGCTGTCCATGGCTCATAGTGGCAGCCTCACCTTTTGGATCGTCGGTGTCTTCGAAGGCGTTCTTGTCCTTGAATGGTTTTCACATTTCATCCATGTTGCTTTTGTCTGTTGGCCTTTCTTTCTTTCTTAATTTTCTTTTTGGGCTGTGGATGTAGCTCAGTTGGTAGAGTGTTTGCCTCACAAGCACAAGGCCCTGGGTTCAATCCCCAGCACCGCAAAAAAAAAAAAAAAAGATGCCATTTAATTTTCTTTTTTACATGCTGGGGATGGAACCTAGGCTTTTCTTTTTATATGTGGTGCTGAGGATCGAACCCAGTGCCTAGGCTTTGGCACGTGCCAGGCGAGCCCTCTGACACCGAGCTACACCAGCCCTGTTGGGGTTTTTGGTATGTTTCCCCCGTTGAAGGTTTTCCTACTCTGGTTGGAGATTTCTGTTGGCTGTGTCTATGAAGACAGGCTCCACAAGTCGATTGACAGACGTAGGGCTTCTGGGCCGTGGTCCATGGGGCTTTGTGGCTGCCCTTGAATTGACCCGGTCCTTGAGGGCTTCTCTTGGGGGCTGGTCGCATTTGCAGGCCCCTGCTTGCTGCCAGGTTCCTGGAGCCCAGGGGGTGAGGGGGGTCCCCACTTAACTCCAGCTCTCCTGCCCTGTTGGCTGCATCGTCCTCTTGGTCCTTACATTGAATACGCCCTGTCCTCTCTAGCTGCCCAAGATGGGTGTGTGTCTAGGAGTGGGCTCCAGGCCTGAGAGCCTGCAGTTGGTCCTTCCTACCGCTGGCCAGGTGGAGGGCAGCCCCCTCTGCCTTCATGGTGGGGGTGCCTCTGACCGACTGCATCTTAAACAGATGTCGAGCCCACTTCTTGTTCCCTCTGCCTCCCCTGGTCTAGGGTGACCTCAGCAGCTAGTGTCCTTGCTTGCCAGGAGCCTGTGCCGGGCCTGGCTGAGCTCACATCTGCTGTGGCCCCAGGTCTGTGTTCTCAGCCCCGAGTGTCATTTACCACTAGTGTGGCCGTCCTTCCACTGCCAGCTCGTGTTGCTCACGGGGCCCTTTTGTGCTCCACTCGTCCCTGTTGGTTATGATCTTTGAGAAAGTTTCTAATCTGTCACTGAGTAGATTCTGGGAGGGAGGGAGAAGGCTGTTTCCCGTTGTCCTCACGACCAAGAGCTTGCAGTCTGTTCTTTATCATGAAAACCGGTGAATGGGCCCAAGGCGGGGTGGAGGGGAGGAGGGATGGGTTCTTCCTGAGAAAAAAATCCCAGCAATGGTCTGCACTGTGTTTTCTTAAAGAAGTGATTAGAAATACTGGGAAAGTAAAATAAGATGCTACCCTGACTAGCAGTTTAACTTCCATGTTTCCTTATGGTTTCCAAAGTGGATTTTGGAGAGATTGAAGCAAGACACTCAGAAGACCTGAACTGCAAGAGACTGGACGAAGCTGTAAGTGTGAGCCAGCCGTCATCCTCGCCCTCCAAGCCGATGACACACTACAAGCTGGACCCCCGGGTCCAGGAAATGGCTGGAAGGATAGACTCGCTGATGGACAGTCACATCTTCCAGCTCTTCTGGGAAGAAGCCGCAGAGTCACTGAGTGATCCCAGAGGGGAATCTGAAAGGCAGACTCTTGAACTTCTTGAGGCCTTTGAGTTCTTATACTCACCTTGTTACCAAAAGTTTGTGAGACTCTACCAGGACCTGAAATCAGGAGAGGTCACCTTTGCAGAAATTGATGTCATCTTCAAGGACTTTGTAGATAAATACAATGACCTGATTTCAGACCTCCACGTCATGTGTGAATTAGACCCCCAGGCCAAGAAGGGCTGGATCTCGGAGCGCGTCGAACAAATCAAGGAGTACCATAGCCTACACCAGGCCATCAGCTCGGCCAAGGCCATCTTGCAGGTCAAAAAGAATTTTGGACTGACCGGAGACTTCAGTGTTCTTTACACTTTAATAAACTTTGTAAGTTATTTTCTGGGGCCCCAGTGTGGTGGGGGCCTACCTCAGACTCCGGGGAAGCCCCAGGGCTTCTGGGAAGGACAGTGTGGCAGCCCCCTTCGAGGGCTCCTGTCTGGGCTGCACTGAGGCTGGAACATTCTGTGGCTTGCATCTTTACCTTTGCTTGAGTGTGACTCAAGTGTAACTGTTCCTTACCTTGGGAGTTTTCTTGGGTTGGTCTGAGAACCAAACATTCAGGAGAGAAAAACCATCCTCTTTCCAGAGGAATCTCATGTCATTAGCTTTTTTATAAAAGCACAAAAGAAAATACTTTGTCAGCTGTCCAGGTGACTCTCCTAGTGCCAGTGGGCAGTGCCAAAGAGCACATTGCTCCCGTCGTGGCTCGGGCCTGAGTCCCTTCTTCCTGTTTCTTAGCCTCATGTTTCTAAGGCGTGTGTGGCCCTTGTTTCAGTGGTGACAGGTGTGACCGTGCTTAAAGTTCAGCACAGCGTGTGGAGTTGTCCTCCTACACTGGAGCCTTTGGCCCATCTGAAACTCCCCCAGAGAAGCCAGTGACTGGACCTGGTGGGGCTGCTGCGAGGACAGGCTTCAGAGTCCTTGCAAGCCTCCTCATGGGACCTTGGGTGCCAGGGACAGGAGCTGCTGTGGCCCAGCACGGAGGGCAGCAGCGGGCGGGCTGCCTGGCGGGGCAGCGCTCACGGAGGCGCTCTGGCGGGCAGTGGGGGTGGTCGCTGGTGCAGCCCCCAGCAGAGCTTCGTCTTGCAGAGTGAGGACTTCGAGGCCACGCGCCATGAGAAGCTGGACCAGATCAGCCCGCAGCTCATCCAGGCCAAGAAGCTGCTGCAGGGCATCAGTGAGCCCCGCCGCCAGTGCCTGGAGGAGCTGGCCCTGCAGCAGGAGCTGGTCAGCTGGCTGCACGGGGCGCTGGGAGGTACGTGGAACGTGGCCCCGGCGTTTGCCACTGGGGTTCCTGAAGGCGGAGACGTCCCGGGGGCAGGGGGGGTCAGCGTCAGGGCAGCTGCTCAGGGCTCTGGTGGGTGCTGTTCCCCTGGCTGCTCCTTCTGTCTCTGGACGCTGGTGTTGCCTTTGTAAGCATCCTGACTCCTTTTGCTCCTTCCGGCTCATTCTGCCAGAGGCCTAGGCAGGCTCCTGCCCACAGGGAGCCGCTGTTGCCGCCAGCTCGTGGAAGCTGTGCCTCTCTCCCCAGCCTAGGGCGGGGCAGCCTGGGTGGATTAGGCAGAGAGGGGAGGAGAGGTAAGAATGGCCAGGGGCTGGGGCAGGGCCAGCACTGGCTCTCCACAGAGTACCTCCTGCGGTCACTGAGGCCACTCGGGCCCCAGCTCTCACCCGGAGCTCTGCTGCTTCCACCTTATCCTCCCGAGTCTGCTTTGATGTACATTCTTGGATTAGTAACTAACTGCAGGAGAATTATCTCAGTTTTTTAAGTAATTAATTGTCCACATAAAATCCACCGACTGAGCTTGTTTCTGTTTAAGTGATGATGTCCGTGGGTTAAAGGAAATAAGGTGCACGCATGCCTGGTAGCCCGGGCCGCTGTTGGTGAGGTTAGATGTCCTTGTAAGCTGCGGAGTCCTAACGCAGGCGGGAAGTGGCCCCTGCCCTCATGCTGGCCGACGGCCCACCGACCTCGCTACGGCTCGGGTTCCCGGTGTGAGTGGTGCAGCCTCTGGAGCGGCCCCTGCTGACCCCTCTCCGCTCCAGGCCTCAACGAGCTCAAGGTGTTTGTGGACCTGGCCTCCATCTCGGCCGGGGAGAACGACATCGACGTGGACCGGGTGGCCTGCCTCCACGATGCTGTGCAGGGCTATGCATCCCTGCTGTACAAGCTGGACACACAGGCGGGCTTCAGCGAGTTCATGGAGCTGCTGAACGAGCTCTGGAAGGCGCTGAGAAACGACCCCCACCTGCCTAGTAAGCTGGTGAGTCTTGTTCCCGGCGGCCAGGCCCTGGAGAGCGCAGCGCTGGGACTCAAGGGCCGCGGGGGCGGGCAGAAGGCCTGTGGGCGGCCATTCAAACATTTAGACTGATGCTTAAAACCAGCTTTCCTGCACGTGTGGGAGTGCTTCACGGGTGGAAGGGAGCGGGCTCCTCCCTCAGGACGCCGTGGGAGGAGCGCAGGAGGAAGTGCGCTCGAGGGTGTGCAGTGGTTTTCTCTGAATGGTAGCAACTTTCCTTCTATCTTGTTATTTTTTGGGTAATTTTTCTATCACAAAAAATAAACATCCTTGTGAAGTGGAATTAACTTACATGACGTAACTCACCCCATGAGCAGAGGTGTCCAGAGGCCTATGCTGCCTCTGGACAGCTGGCCCTGGTGTGGCCGGCGGTGGGGGAAGAGGGACGGAGGGAACTGGCTGCAGTTTTCTGCTAGAAGCTCACATTCTGTTGGAGTTTTTCTTCTGGTCATGCTCAGGGACCATGATGGGACGTTAGGAACTTAGGGCTCCTGTTCAGTCAAGCATCTCTCCCGGGAGGGGCTCTGTTCTGGGGACCCAGCAGGGCAGTGTCCCCCCACCCACCCGGGAGCGTGGCCTGTGACTGTCCACCCAGTCATCCATAAGTGCAGGTCACGTGCACTCCAAGGGTCAGCCAGGAGCCGGGCACCAGCGCAGCCACGCAGGCCTGGCGGGGCACTCAGCAGTGACACTGGGTGAGCCCTGGAGGAGGGTGGTGGATTCTGCCCAGCAAGGGCAGAGGCAGGAGCCCGGCAGTGAGGAAGATGGTCATTCAGACCCTGGCCCGTATTGCCTGCTTTTGTCCCAACAGCGAGATTCTGCCAGGAACTTGGAGTGGCTGAAGACAGTGAAGGAAAGCCACGGATCCATCGAGCTCTCGTCCCTGTCCCTGGCCACAGCAATCAACAACAGCGGTGTCTACATGATTGGGGCGTCCACAGACGACCAGAAGGTGAGCCCTCCTAGATGCTGGGCGTGGTGACGCACCCTCCTGCTGCAGGGTCAGGGTCTTAGCCACCAGAAATGGCCTCTGAGCGAGCCGTGCCTGCAGCTCTCCGCAGACGCTGTGCTGCGCCTGTTCCTCCCTGGAGGTCACAGTGGCCTGGAGACGCCGTGCTACTACTCTCTGGAAGAGCTGAAGGAGCTTCTAAACAAGCTGATGCTGATGTCTGGCAAGAAGGACCAGAAGAATGTGGAAGTGGAGACGTTTTCTGAGGTGAGCAGGTGCTGCCAGCACCTCGGGCTGGCTGCCTGGTGGCCTGTGAAGCGGGGGGCAGGGGTCTGTCTCTGGTGGACAGAGTGGCTCCAGAGAGTGGAGCTGGTAGGTCTTCAGGGCGCACATTGCCTAGAGCCATATCTAGGGTGGGACAGGCCCTGGGGGCATCAGCTCCTCCTTAATAGCATCAGAAGGCTCTGTCACCAGCTGTGGTCAATCGGCCGCATTATAGGAGGTGACCAGGTAGATAGTTCTTAGGAAGAAGGATTCTGTGAATTTACTCTGTAAATTGGCAAAGTCAAAACCTCCAGATCCTAACGGGTACTCTTCACCAAAACTAAAGTAACCAAGCCAGGTGCGGCGGCGGCACATGCCTGTCACACCAGCCACTCAGGAGCTGAGTTAGAGGCCAGACTCAGCACCTTACTGAGATCCTGTCTCAAAATAAAATGGGCGGTGCATGTAGCTGGATGGTAGAGCGCCCCCCAGTACCAAAACAAACCCGAGGTACTTGTGCACACAGGCCTTTGTTATGCAGTAGCCTCTTGCTGTGTTGTGTGTCTGGCCTTTATGCAGTAGCCTCTTGCTGTGTTGTGTGTCCTGGCCTTTATGCAGTAGCCTCTTGCTGTGTTGTGTGTCCTGGCCTTTGTTATGCAGTAGCCTCTTGCTGTGTTGTGTGTCCTGGCCTTTATGCAGTAGCCTCTTGCTGTGTTGTGTGTCCTGGCCTTTATGCAGTAGCCTCTTGCTGTGTTGTGTGTCCTGGCCTTTGTTATGCAGTAGCCTCTTGCTGTGTTGTGTGTCCTGGCCTTTATGCAGTAGCCTCTTGCTGTGTTGTGTGTCCTGGCCTTTATGCAGTAGCCTCTTGCTGTGTTGTGTGTCCTGGCCTTTGTTATGCAGTAGCCTCTTGCTGTGTTGTGTGTCCTGGCCTTTATGCAGTAGCCTCTTGCTGTGTTGTGTGTCCTGGCCTTTATGCAGTAGCCTCTTGCTGTTGTGTGTCCTGGCCTTTATGCAGTAGCCTCTTGCTGTGTTGTGTGTCCTGGCCTTTATGCAGTAGCCTCTTGCTGTGTTGTGTGTCCTGGCCTTTATGCAGTAGCCTCTTGCTGTGTTGTGTGTCCTGGCCTTTATGCAGTAGCCTCTTGCTGTGTTGTGTGTCCTGGCCTTTATGCAGTAGCCTCTTGCTGTTGTGTGTCCTGGCCTTACAGTTTCTTTGCATTTCACAGTTGACCTCTTCTCCCCCGTGCTGGGCGTAGAACCAGGGCCTGGCACATACTCAGCATGCGCTCTGCCGCCAAGCCCAGCCCACATTCTTATCTTCCACCTGATCACTTCCCAAAGAAGGAAGGCCTCTCCTTAGGCTGATCGTGTATCCCGTGACCCTGCGGGAGGAGTGAACCCGAGCCCCTAGCATCAGAACCCGTGCGTGTCTGGGCTGGGCATCCCCTCCAGGCGTGCCTTGACGTCCGCCTGTCTGCCTCCTGCCCCGTTCCCCCAGGTGTTCTGCCTGGTGCAGCGGCTCGTGCAGGCCTTCATGAACCTGTACTCTGCGGGAAACATGCTGTTCCGGACCTGGACTGCCCAGGTCTCCTGCTGCCCCACTCGGGGCTTCTCCATCCACATGGACTTCCACTTGGAGTTGGTAAGCCAGCTGTCAGCACTGGGGGACGTCACCGAGCTCCTGGAAGCCCTCTGCAGGCAGATGGAGAGCTTCCTGGGCGACTGGAAGGCGTTCGTGACCCGGAAGCGAGCGCGGCACTTCTACCTCAACTTCTACACGGCCGAGCAGCTGGTGCTCCTGAGCACCGAGCTCCTGAAGGAGAGCCCGAGCGGAGCCGCCCTCACCATGCTGTCCTTCATCAAAGGCAACTGCACCCCAGCCGACGTCCAAAGGGCCACCGCGGAGTGCAGGGAGGCCACCAGACACCACGCGAGGACGGTGACGGAAAAAATACCACTGCTGCTGTCCTCTGAGGGCAGCCTGGTGGCCAAGCTGAGGGTCATCATGGAACAGTCCCTGAAGTACATGAGCGCCTTTCTGCCTGGCTACCTGGACCTGGAGGCCCTCGGCCGTTGTCTGGCTCACCTGGCCAGGATGGACGGGCCTCCCGTGGAGCGGTCTCTCCCTGTGGGCCTGCAGGCCGGCCAGCCCAACCTGGTCCTGTGTGGGCACTCTGAGGTGCTGCTGGCTGCCCTGGCCATCTACATGCAGGCCCCGGGCCAGCCCCTGCCCACCTTCGATGAGGTGCTGCTCTGCACCCCGGGGACCACGTTTGAGGAGGTGGCCCTGCTCCTGCGCCGCTGCCTGGCCCCCGTTTCCCAGGGGCACAAGGTCTACAGCCTGCTGTTCGCAGACCAGCTGAGCTACGAGGTGGGCTGCCAGGCGGAGGCGCTGTTCCGCAGCCTGTGCACACAGTGCTGCCGGGAGGACTACCAGCTGGTGCTGGTCTGCGACGCGGCCCGGGAGCGCTGCTACCTGCCCTCCGCCTTCAGCCAGCACAAGGTCCACCTCGTCCCCCAGGCGCCCCTCCACGCCATCCAGGCCTACCTGGCCCGTCACTTCCAGGTCCCGGCACAGACCCCGTCAGCAGCCGCTGTGTTCAAAGACCGGATGTGTGTGGGCATCGTGGCCTCGGAGAGAGCCGGCGTTGGTAATGAGAGCTCTGGGCGGCGGGGGGCGGGCGGCGGGTGGTCTCAGGGCGGCCCAGCGATCCTCTCCTCCGCAGCTGTGGGCACCAGGGTGACACCCCCCTGCAGGTGGGAAAGCGTGTCTTGGAGGGTTTGACGCCCGGCGGCGGCGGTGCTTCCCCTAGAACAGCACCCGCTTCCACCTGGTTGCAATTCCCGGGAGCCCCGCTCCGGCCCCGCGTGGACCTCCACAGTCCCCTTTCCTTGCACCGACTCCCTTGGGCTCTCCTGGGTGGTGGTGCTGTGCACAGCAGAGCAGGGCGGCCTCTGCGCTCTCCCCTCAGCTGCCCTTGGAGAGAGGTGGTGATGTCCATTCTCGTGGCACAGGCGAGTGGCCCAGTGCCCTGTCAGGACGAGACCCCTCTCCCCTTCCCCTCCCTGGGAACACGTCTCTGCTTTGACTTCATTATACTTCCACTGCTGCCATCGTAGTGGAAAAGGCCAGGATGCTGGGAGGGCGACGGCTGGGGACTCTGGCTTTGTGGTGGGGTTGTGCTCTAATCTGAGATTCCATTGCATCAGTTTTTAATTTTACACAGAGAATTAACTTTTTTTTTTTTTTCCAAACTGGGGATGTACCCCAGGGGTGCCCTACCACTGAGCCACATCCCTTTTTATTTAGAGACAGGGTCTTGCTAAGTTGCCTAGGGCCTCACTAAGTTGTTGAGGCTGACCTTGAACTTGCAATCCTCCTGCCTCAGTCTCCCAAACTGCTGGGATTACAGGCCTACGCCACTGCCCCTGGCTGAGAAATAACTTCTACTCTCTTTGGATTCTGTTCCTCTTGGTCCATTGCCTTGTGATCACATTTCCTTATTTTAACATTACAGGGAAATCTCTCTATGTGAAGAGATTGCATGAAAAACTGATGAAGTTCAACAGTAAAAAGGTGCCCTTAAAGATTATTCGGTTAACTGATGCGCAGGTGGATGAGAGCCGCATCCTGAGCTCTCTCCTGCCTTTCTTGGATGCTCAGTATCAGAAAAAGCCCATGATATTCCACATCGATGTGACCACTTCGGTAAGTGCCTGTAGGGCCACTGCATGGCCACCTCAGAAGGCATGATTCCCAGGGCCCCACCTGTTTCTCCCCGTGTGAAGAGTCCCTTCCTTCTACACCTGTTTGTGGTCAGTACCCTTCCCTCCAGGTCCTCGGGTTGGGAGAAATGATTGTCAATCGTGTATTTATAAACCTGTGCTTCTCTGTCTTTAGGTACAGACTGGAACTTGGGTCTTTCTTTTCAAACTCCTCATTTTACAATATCTAATGGATATAAGTGGGAAAATGTGGCTCCGGAACCCCTGCCATTTATATATCATTGAAATTCCAGAAGGAAGTCCAGTACCGCCAAAGAGGTCCTCAAAGCTGGTATGTGCACAGTCTGTGCAGGGGACCATGGCACACCTTCCATTCTGTGGCCTTGGCCTGGGGTGACGCGCCTTAGTTCCCCACTTTTGCCTTAGGGGTGCAGTGAGCTCAGCGTAAGGGGAATACATATGTGGACTTAGATCTTAACTCCGTCTGGAACGAGGATGCTCTTGTATTGACGGGCAGCCTCTTGGATCTGTCTGGATCCATCAAATTGATGCTGTGTGTCTCGGTTGAGTCCCGGCCATGCTGAGTACAGGAGATTCCTCTGTTGGTGGCCACTTCTCCTTACTGACAGTGAAGATGGCAGGAAAACCGCACGCATGGTCACCCGTTAGCTGGCGGGAGTTCTGTGTTCATGCTTGTTAGAGAGTTGGAGCCATAGGAGGCTGGATTGGAAGTGACTTCCTGTTTCATAATGCAGCTGCCATAATTGAGATTCTGTGATACCAGAATCTGAGATTCTGTGCAGATTCCCGCCTCTGTGAACAAGAGACTGCAGAAAGCCAGGTGCACTCGAGTGATTTTATTCATAAAGGTCCATCCAGGGTAGACTGTGTGGAGGGTTAACACAAGCGGGCATCTTCCAGAAAATCAAGTTCTAACTTCTATTTATGTCTCTCCTTTGCAGAATCCACATGTCCCCCAGTTTAGTTTTCTTGACATCTTTCCCAAAGTCACCTGCAGACCTCCCAAAGAAGTGATAGACATGGAGCTGAACCCCGAGAGGAACTTTGTGGAGCCTGGAATGGACCAGAGGGAGTTCCGCAGTGCCACTTTCCAAAGACCTTACCAATATTTAAAACGGTTCCATCAGAAACAAAACCTAGACACATTTCAATACCAAGAAGGCTCTGTCGAAGGCACCCCGGGGGAGTGCATCCAGCACCTCCTCATATACTGTGGGGTCATCAACCCCTCCTGGTCAGAGCTCCGGAACTTTGCTCGGTTCCTCAACTGTCAGCTCAAGGACTGTGAGGCCTCTGTGTTCTGCAATGCAGGCTTTACCGGAGACACACTGCGGGGCTTCAAGAACTTTGTGGTCACCTTCATGATCTTCATGGCAAGAGACTTTGCCACACCAACACTTCACACCTCTGACCAGAGCCCAGGGAAGCTCACGGTCACCATGGATGGGGTCGATGAGGAAGAGCTTGCCCCCTTCACTCTCCGAAGGAGGTGGGAGTCAGAGCCACACCCCTATGTGTTCTTCAATGGTGACCACGTGACCATGACATTCATAGGCTTCTATCTCCAGCCCAATGAGAATGGCAGCATTGACGCCATCAACCATCTCAATGGGAAGATCATCAAGAAAGATGTCATGACAGCAGAACTGTACCGGGGGCTGTCGCTCCAGAGGGTGCCCTTCAACGTTGACTTTGATAACCTGCCCCGACATGAGAAGCTCCTGAGACTCTGCTTGGCACTAGGAATCCCGTGGGCCATTGACCCCGATGAGACATACGAGCTAACAACAGACAACATACTGAAGATTCTGGCCATCGAAATGCGGTTCCGGTGTGGGATCCCAGTTATCATCATGGGAGAAACAGGCTGTGGGAAAACCAGGCTCATTAAGTTCCTTAGTGATCTGCGGCGTGCCGGAGCCCAGGCTGAGACCATGAAGTTGGTCAAGGTCCATGGAGGAACCACGGCAGCCATGATCCACTCCAAAGTCAGGGAGGCTGAGAATATTGCTTTCTCCAATAAGGGCCAGCACCAGCTGGACACCATCTTGTTCTTTGACGAAGCCAACACAACAGAAGCCATAAGCTGTATTAAGGAAGTCTTGTGTGATCGGACTGTGGATGGCCAGCCCCTGGAGGAGGACTCAGGCTTGCATATCATAGCTGCCTGCAACCCCTATAGGAAGCACACCCAGGAGACCATCCGCCGTTTGGAGTCAGCTGGTTTGGGATACAGGGTCGGTGCAGAGGAGACCACAGACAGGCTGGGCTCCATCCCCCTCAGGCAGCTGGTATACCGTGTGCACGCCCTGCCCCCGAGCCTGATTCCTCTGGTGTGGGACTTCGGCCAGCTGAACGACACTGCCGAGAAGCTCTACATCCGGCAGATTGTGCAGAGACTGGTGAACCACGTCAGGGTCAGCGAGGGTGAGACGCAAGTGATCACGGAAGTGCTCGCTGCCTCCCAGAGGTTCATGAGGGACACTGAAAATGAGTGCAGTTTCGTTAGCCTCCGGGATGTGGAGCGCTGTGTGAAAGTGTTCATGTGGTTTCACGACCACAGCAAGATGCTCTTGGTGAAGCTGGACACCTTTCTCCGCGAGACCGGTGTCAGCAAAAATAACTTCAGGAGAGACCCTGTCCTCTGGTCCCTGGTGCTGGCCGTGGGGGTCTGTTACCATGCCTCCCTAGAGGAGAAAGAGTCCTACCGCAGAGCCATTTGCAGGTGCTTTCCAGAACCCTATGACGACAGCAGGGTCATCCTGGATGAGGTCATGCACACACAGGACCTTTTTCTGAGCGGGGTGCCTCTGAGGAAAACCATAGCCAGGAACTTGGCCTTGAAGGAGAATGTCTTCATGATGATCATCTGCATTGAGCTCAAGATCCCCCTCTTCCTGGTGGGGAAGCCGGGCAGCTCCAAATCCCTTGCCAAGACCATCGTGGCGGATGCCATGCAGGGCCAGGCTGCGCACTCCGCTCTCTTCCGCAGCCTGAAGCAGGTCCACCTGGTGTCCTTCCAGTGCAGCCCCCACTCCACCCCGCAGGGCATCATAAACACCTTCAGGCAGTGTGCTCGCTTCCAGCAGGGGAAGGACCTGCAGCAGTACGTGTCTGTGGTGGTGCTGGATGAGGTCGGCTTGGCCGAAGATTCTCCCAAAATGCCCCTGAAGGCTCTGCACCCCCTGCTGGAAGACGGGTGCATCGAAGACGATCCGGCCCCCCACAAAAAAGTCGGCTTCATAGGCATTTCCAATTGGGCCCTTGACCCCGCCAAGATGAACCGGGGCATCTTCGTGACCCGCAGCAGCCCCAGTGAGGAGGAGCTCATAGAGAGCGCCCGGGGGATCTGCTCTGCAGACAGCCTGGTGCAGGACAGGGTGCGGGTGTACTTCGCTCCCTTTGCCAAAGCTTACGAAACCGTGTGCCAGAGGCAGGACAAGGAGTTCTTCGGGCTCCGTGACTACTACAGCCTCATCAAGATGGTCTTCGCCACCACCAGAGCATCCAAGAGGAAGCCTTCCCCGCAGGACATCGCGCGGGCCGTCCTTCGGAACTTCAGCGGCAAAGACGACATCCCCGCCTTGGACATCTTCATGGCCAGCTTACCTGCTGCCGGGGACGTGACAGAAGTGGGCACCCTGGAGCTCATCAAGCAGAACATTTGTGGGAATCTGCAGGGGCTGGCGGCCGGGGAGCTGGAAGACGCCGAATCCCGCTACTTGCTGGTGCTGACCAAAAACTACGTGGCCCTGCAGATCCTGCAGCAGTCGTTCTTCAGTGAGGACCAGCAGCCCGAGATCATCTTCGGGTCCAGTTTTCCCCGGGACCAGGAGTACACCCAGATCTGCAGGAACATCAACCGGGTGAAGATCTGCATGGAGACCGGCAGGGTGGTGGTGCTGCTGAACCTGCAGCACCTCTACGAGAGCCTGTACGACGCTCTCAACCAGTACTACGTCTACCTCGGGGGCCAGAAGTACGTGGACCTGGGGCTCGGCACCCATCGCGTCAAGTGCCGGGTCCACCCGGACTTCCGCCTGATCGTTGTCGAGGAGAAGAGCGTGGTGTACGAGCAGTTCCCCGTGCCCCTCATTAACCGGCTGGAGAAGCACTACCTGGACATCAGCTCCGTGCTGCAGAGGTGGCAGAAGGACATCGTGCGGGCGCTCACGCGCTGGGTGCAGGAGTTCGCCGACGTGAAGGCCCATTCCTTCCTCGGGGGGCACAAGTACAGCCCGGCCGACGTCTTCGTCGGCTACCACTCGGACGCCTGTGCTTCTGTGGTGCTGCAGGCCGTGGAGAGGCAGGGCCCCCGGGAGCTGACGGAGGAGCTGTACCACAGGGTGTCCGAGGAGGCCAAGCTGGTCCTGCTGGACTGTGCCACGCCGGACGCCGTGGTGCGGCTGGGCGCCTCCGCGCTGGGCTCCTTCGCGGCGCAGACGCTGTCGCGGGAGTACTGGAGCCGGCAGCAGCACCACTGCTTTGCGGATTTCCTCCGGGCCCACCTGTGCGCCGCCAACCAGGAGCGCCACGCCCTCTTCACAGAGGTGACTGCCCCCGCAGCCCGTCCCTCTCCCTTCACCCACAAGCCCTGGTCCCCGGGCCAGGGGTCCGACGCCGTTCAAGCCAGTGTACAGTCTGGGGCGTCTCCCGTGTGGGGTGCAAGGAGGCTCAGCTCAGTCAGGCTGCTCTTTCCTGTTGGTGAGCAGAGCTCTGCCCCAAGAGCAGCGCTGGGCACAGCGTCCGCTGCCCCAGAGTGCTGGGCATGAGTCCATCTGCTTCCCATCCTTGGACAGCCCAGGATGCCCCCCAAGCAGGTGCCCTGAGCTCGCAGGTGAGAGCTGGGCAGCGCGGGGGGCCTGGACCCTTGGGCTGGCTGGGAGGGCCGGCTGGGCAGGCGGCAGGGGCAGAGGGCTCTGTGGGGCACAGACGTTGGGTCTGATCTGCAGCTGTGCAGCAGACCAGGCGGGGACACCGACAGCGGCAGGTCGGACTGGGTGCTGGGTGGTGGGATGGTAGGTGGAGGGCCTTGCGGGCAGCCTTGAGCTTGGGCTGGCCTGCAGAGAGAGCAGTGGAGGAAGGACGGGCCCGGCCTGGGCGACGGGGAGGGGGGGAGTGAGAGGCCCTGAGCGGATGGGTCCGTCGGGGCTCTGGCACGGTGCGCACTGCAGAGGGTCAGCAGGCGCTGTGGGTGGGCTGAGGGCTGCCTCAGGGGGCAGCAGGTGGAGGACAGCCTTCCTGAGCTCACTGCGGCTTTGTGCAGTCACCACAGGGAATCCAGGGAGGAGCAACAGGTTTGGGAGCCAGTGGCGACCTCTGTTTGTGTGTCTGCTGTCGAGACCTGAAAGCTGGTCACTAAGGACAGGCCCACAAGGGGTCTGGAGCTGGGCGCAGTGGCCGTGCCTGTGATCCCAGTGGCTGGGAGGCTGAGTCCAGAGCATTCAGAGTCTAACGCCAGCCTCAGCCATTTAGCAGGGCAAGACCCCATCTCTAAATAAAAATATAAAAAAGGGCTGGGGATGTGGCTCAGTGGCTAAGCACCCCCCATGTTCAATTCCTGGTACCAAAAAAATAAAAAGGGGAGTGGTCTGGAGAGGTGAGACCCTTCCTGCCTGGGAATGTCTGGGTCTGCACCGTGGAGTGTGGTCCCTGGTAGAGAATTAGGAACTAGTGAGGGGAGAAGAGTCGCCAGTGGCTAACGCCATGTGATAATACGAAGCCAGATGGTAAGAGATGACGGGTGACAGCTGGCATTTGTGCTGAGCCCTAACGGACCCGGAGGCTCGCAGGTGGGGACCAAAGCAGAAAGCAGGACCTTGGCATCTCAGCAGGAGACGGAGGCATCCTCCAGTCGGGCAAGTCCTCTGTGCCCTCTGTGGACCCTGGAGGTTCTGCTCCCGCTGGGCCAGGCTTCTTTCTGTCCCAGTGCCCACAGACCCAGCGCTCTGTGCCCTTCCTGAACCTCAGCTGATGGCTGGTGTGCTCGTTGCAGGTCACCACCTTCTCCAGACTGCTGACGAGCGTCGACGGTAAGGCCCTAGAGGATGACGTGAGCGACTTGGCCCTGAAGCCCGTGATCCTGTCCCTGCAGCAGTTTGACACCGAGTACTCGTTCCTCAAGGAAGTCCGGTGAGGTGCCCTGCCTGCCCGTCTCCCTCAGCCCCCACCCTGGGCATATGGGGGCACCCCTCCGGCCCTGTCAGAGTGGCCTTCCTGGCAGCCGTGTCCGCCCGTCTCCCAAGCATTGCGAGGCTCAGTCCTCCTCCAGTGCACTGCCTCCTCACCTCGTGGAGGGAGGCCCCACCGGAGGCCGGGTCCTGCCAGGCCTGTGTTTGCCCTGCACTCGGTGGAGGTTGGTGTCCATGCTTTCATTTGGCTTTGTTCTACTTGTGGGGCTGGGGAGTGAACCCAGGGCTGCTCTGCCACTGAGCCGCATCCCAACCCTTTTGATTATGATGATGAATTTTGAGACAGGGTCTTGCCGAGTCGCTGGGGGTGGCCTGGGACTTGCGACCCTCCTGCCTCAGGACAGAGGGCTCACTGGGCAACTCCCTTTCTCTTTCAGGAGCAGCTTAGTGAAGACAGCCAAACGTCAGATCCTCATTTTCCAGATGGATTTTGACGACGGCACTCGCAGTGCCCAGCTCCTTGCGTCAGCTAAGTACGTTCTTAGAGTTTTTCTGAGAAACACAGGCCACCAGGAGCTGCCCAGGACCTCCTGAAGCATTTCCTCCCTGAAAGCAGTGTGGAAATAAGAATGACTGTCCCTCCCAGCCCCTGACATGGGTGAGAGGAACGAGAGAGGAAAGGATGAAGGCAAGGCCAGGAGTGCCCAGGGGTGGTGAGATGCAGGAAGTGCCGGCGGGTTGCTCGCAGCGTGCAGAACGAGCCAGAGCCAGCATGCAGAACGGTCATCCTCTGATCGTTTTGATTTTAAACTGCAGTGAGACCTGAAGCTCGGTCTGGGCTGCTGCTGGGTGGCAGGACACTCACCTAGTGTGCCCGGGGCCCTGGATCTGATCCCCAGCACTGCATACAAAGACGGGAACTCGGGACCAGTGTCAGGGCATGCAGACTGAGTAAATAAATCAGCATCGATCGGACATTTCTGCAGTGTCTATAGGGGAAATCTGATGCTTTCAGAATTAGCTGTGTCCTCCTGTCACCTCATGTAACATCAGAGTGACTTCTGCCCCTTTAAAGCACTGAGAGCCTCCTAGGAGTGGACCCAGCCAGATCCTGCGGGGAGGTGGGCTTCGGCCACTGTGTGGGGGCCGCTGCTTTGCACTCTCTGGAATGGGAATCCAGCAAGCCCCACCCTGCACACTGGGTCCCTGAGGAGCGCAGGGTGGGGGTTCCGGTCAGCCGTGAGAGGTGGGAGATGAACCCACCAATGGGAAGCCACCCCTTCTCCTCTCACAGGAGAGGTGGTCGCACCAGGCATCCCGTGGCTCCCAGGACACCGGCAGCTGCCCCACCACGTGGCTTTGGCTTAGTTGCTTGCTTGGTTTTGACCTTTGTTTTCCAAATAGGTATTCTGCTATCAACGAAATCAACAAGATACAAGGGACGCGGGGCTGCGTCTTCGTCTATTTCATCACAAAACTGTCCCGGATGGGGAGTGGAGCGTCCTATGTGGGGTTCCACGGAGGTAGGGCCAAAATACCAGCCACTGTCCCTACGTGTGTCTGGGCTGCTTCTCGGGCCCACGCTGCCCACGTCTAGGCCATACGCCAGCCCCAGCTGGCTCTGGGCCTCCCACCCGGCTCCCGGTCCACAGCCCTCGCCCTGGGACTTGCTGCCACCCTGTCAACTTGCCTGGCTACCCCAGCAGCACGTGGGATGCGCTCCCTCTCCCACTCTTCACTGTGGGAAGGACCCAGAGGTCTCCCCTGCACACCAGCCCCAGGGCTGACTCCTTGCGCCTTTCCTTGGCGCCATCTTCACATCAGTCCCTCTCTTCTTCTGTGGAATGGTCACCACCTGTATCATGTAAGGCAGTTAGTACTCTGGAAAGAGGGAAGTAAGTCTGATGATTCCGTAGATGGCAAGCGCTTCCTAATTCAGGTACAGTAAGTACAGTAAGACGTGTGTGAAGAACCACAGCCGGATCCACGTAGCCTTCCCGCGCCAGTTGACCAGCTCCACGCCCATGTTGATGCTGAGCATGCTGGTGTGGATGTCGTGGGTCTGGTGGGCCTGGGTGTGTTCAGGGACATAGACCGTGAGGTCCCCTCGTCCCTCTGGCAGTAGTGCAATTAGAAATCTGGACAGAGGTGTGTCCCTGCTTACAACGGGCGAGAAGAAAGCAGAGGAGGCGCGAGAAGACTCTGGTGGTCTTGTTCTTCGCAGGGCTGTGGAGGTCTGTGCATATCGACGACCTCCGGAGGTCCACAGTCATGGCCTCCGATGTGACCAAGCTGCAGAGTGTCACCATCAGCCAGCTCTTCATGCCAGGAGACGGCCCTGCGCGTGAGTGTCGCGGTGACCGTCTGGGAAGGAGGGGCGCAGAGGCAGGCGGAAGGAGCTGAGTGGGGTGGCCTCCTCGGTGCTGGAGCCACGGCCGTCAGGCTCATGTCACCTTCAGGTCCTGGCGCCTGCCCTCAGCAGGAACCCAGGTTGTTCCTGGCTCAAGCCAAGACGGCCTGGGCCCCGGGAGGGCCGAGGAGCGGCAGCCAGTGTATCAGCAGTGTGCAGCGGGGCTCGTGCCAGCCCTCGGCCCGGGCTGAGGAGCTCCGGAGGACTTGGTGCTGATCTGGATGACAGACGCCCCCTCCAGGCAGGAGCTCCGGAGGACTTGGTGCTGATCTGGATGACAGACGCTCCCTGGAGGCTTGGGACAGGAAACCTTGGCGGACTCCGTGCTGCCCCACCCCTTCTGTAGGTGGTGGCGTGATTGTTTCCTTCACTTGCAGCGGAAGGCAGCCAGGAGGAGGCGATGGAGGCAGAGACCAGCAAGGCAGGGGAGGTGGCAGAAGTGGAAATGGAAGAGGAAGGACCCGAGGAGATGGAGTGTGCAGCCTCGAACCTGAGGAGCGGTGACGTGAGTTCTGGCTCTCTGCTGCCCCGTTGGCTGCAGGTGGCTGAGTGGAGGAGCCCCTGTGTCTGTGCCGGGTCAGGCTGAGCCCTGCCCCTTCCACCTGGACGTGCAGGGGGCTTACCAGGACAGATCTGCCACTCCCTTCTTTACGAAGGCTCTTAGTGAGCTCTGCCCCGTCCCTCAACCACTGACCACATCCCTGCTGTTAGCCCCACCTTGCCAGTGGTCCTCAGGAGGGTGGGCAGCACACGGGGACCAGCCGGGGGAGGTCAGTAGGTCAGCTTCACCTTGGGGGCTCGCCAGCGATGCTTTTGCATGTGGCCCCGAGGCGGTCCTCTCTGTGGGTAGCATGGCTTTTACCCACCCTGCCGTGACAGCAGCAGACGGTGTGCTGTCCCCCTTGGCAGGCTCAGGTCCTGGACAGCACCAGCCTGCTGAGGAGCTGTGTGCAGAGTGCCGTGGGGCTGCTCAGGGACCAGGAGAGCTGCACGCGCAACATGAGGAGAGTCACCGTCCTCCTGGGCCTCCTGAGCGGAGACAGCGGGTGCAGTGGTACGACCACATTCCTGCTTCCCGTCCTACCCCAGCGGGCCCTTCCCACGGGGGATGAGTCGCTGAGCGTGGCGAGCTGCCCTCTAGGTTCCTGTGGCTTGCTGGACACAGCTGGCCTAGCGGCAGGCCAAGGACGTCTCTTGATCTGCTCGAGTTGGCCTGGCCTCCCTCTCTGGAGCCGGTCAGGCAGCAGAGCAGCCTCTTACTTGGTGCCCAGGGTGGACCGAATCATGTCCCCTCTGCCTTTTCACAGCCTCCTTCCTGCGGATAGCCAAGATGCGCCTCCACGTCCTTCTAAAGAAGCAGGAGGAGAACCAGCTCTGCAGTCAGGAGTGGGTGGCGCGAGAGGCTGCAAATCAGGACGCACTCCAGGAGGCCGGCACCTTCAGGTACTGCAGCAGGGGTGTCGCGGGACCCCTGCACTCCCAGCTGTGGGAGCACACCAGGTATTCTGCACCTCTGGCAAGCACAGGGCTATGCTTTTGCTCCAAGAGCCCAAAACAATCCTGAGTGGTAGTTCTGGGGTTTGTTGGCCCCCTGGATGGTGGTCATGGATGGTAGTCATGGGGGGTGTTGGCCCCCTGGATGGAGGTCATGGATGGTGGTCATGGGGGGTATTGGCCTCTTGGATGGTGGTCATGGATGGTAGTCATGGGGGGTGTTGGCCCCCTGGATGGTGGTCATGGATGGTGGTCATGGGGGGTGTTGGCCCCCTGGATGGTGGTCATGGATGGTGGTCATGGGGGGTATTGGCCTCTTGGATGGTGGTCATGGATGGTAGTCATGGGGGGTGTTGGCCCCCTGGATGGTGGTCATGGATGGTGGTCATGGGGGATGTTGGCCTCTTGGATGGTGGTCATGGATGGTAGTCATGGGGGGTGTTGGCCTCTTGGATGGTGGTCATGGATGGTGGTCATGGGGGTTGTGGATGGTAGTCATGGGTTTATTGGCCCCTGGATGGTGGTCTTGGGAGTTGTTTTCCACATGGATGGTCATGGGGGGTGTTGGCCACCTGGATAGTGGTCATGGATGGTGGTCATGGGTTTGTTGGCCTCTTGGATGGTGGTCATGGATGGTGGTCATTGGTGGTCATGGATGGTGGTCATGGGGGTTGTTGGCCCCTGGATGGTGGTCTTGGGGGTTGTTTTCCACGTGGATGGTCATGGGGTGGTGGCCTCCTTCTCTGCTTTTGCTTGCTTAACGTTTTCACAGCAGAAAAACTCATTCTTGGAGGGTGTTGGCCAGCATGTTGTAGACCACAGCCAGGTTGCCAGTCAGCTATTAAAACTGAGATGGCGATGTGCAGGCAAGTAACAGGAATTATCTTCCCAGGCCTACTGCTTCAAGTAACAGCAAGTACAAATTAGGACCCAGGAGGGTCATTTGTTGCCTGCGGTCCTTTTTTTACAAAACCATGACCCTTTTCTTGAGACTCAAGATGACCGCTGGAGAGCCTATGCTGTGGGGACAGGCAGGTTGCTGAGGGTCCCAGATGGGGACTAAGCCCTCCTGTTGGCAGGGTGATCTCACCCACGGTCCCTCCAGGTCTGCCCTCTGACCCCCTTGCTCCAGGCCGCTGCCCCGTGTGGCCCCCAGGGGCACTGTGGGAGAGCAGGTCCCGTGGTGCCTGTTCCCCTGCTGCAGGGGCGCCTCTGTTCACGTGTTCTCTCCAGTACTCCTTGGCTTCCTTCCCAGCCACGCCTTCTGAAGAAGGCCAGACCTGAGATGGTGCTTCGTCTCCCCGATGGCCTCCGCTTCCCACCCACGTCCAAGCATGTTCCTATCGCCCCTTTGCTGCTGCCATTCTGGTCTCCCTGGGTTTTCCAGCCTCCTCTCAGTGCCCCGTGGTCTCCACAGCACTGGGGAACCAACTTCCTCCCCATGGTCACCAGCAATGTCCAGGAGCAGCTGGACCTGCTGCTCACGCTGCACCCTCAGTGCCCATTTCTGGGGCTGGCAGGGCCTCGGAAGCCTGCTGGATTGTCACAGGATGTCGTGACACTTCACCAGCACTGCCTGGGACTCAACGTCACATACCCTTGGGGCTGGACGGCTGGCCTCCTTGGAGTCCTTTATGCCAGGAGTCCTCTGGTTTTTAGTTCACATGTTTCATGACCCTTGCCCTCAATATTCTTTTTGATTCTCGAGTTGTTCAAGTTTGGTCTCTGGGAGACCCTGCGACGTGACTGCAGTGCTCTCCAGACACGCCCAGGACTCCTTTCACCTCTGTGTGGCCTAGTCTGGGGTCTTAAGTGGTGTCCGTGACTAATGGGGTGTTCATTTTCTCAGTAGATGTTTTAAAATTCTCTCTAGACTCCTGTGTACTCAGAAAAGAAATGTTTTTTCATACAAAAGGCTTTATTTTTTCTTCCCAACACAATTACATAGTAATTCTTATCCTTTACCACAAGAAATTGTAGAATTTTTTTATTATGTAAAAACATTGTTTGAACATGAAAGTGAGATGAAGTTAATTCAACCACTCAACTAAAGGTTATTTAACTAACCTGTAACTAACTCAGGGTTAGTTACAGAAGCACCAACAAGGAAAGCTGGATTCTAGATAAGCACATTTTCTTATTTGACTCTATCTAGATCAAATTTACTTTGGTCTTTTCATCTTTATTATAGTTTAGCTACGGCTGATTTTTTTCTTGCTTTTTTTTTTTTGAGAATTTAATCATTGTTTGTAGAACCTAGATGACTTGTTCTGAAAAGCCATTATATAAAAGAGCAGCAGATACTCCTTCACCTTTTCAAGGCACTGGACACTGTTACTAGTTGTAGAGTTAAGTTCCGTTCCCTTCCAGCCCTCCTCCTAATAGTAAGACAACTGCATTGTGAGTCTCACACTTACAAGTGTTGAGAACGTTGATTTACATCCCTGGTTGTGGTCTAGAAGGCTACAACACAGCAAGGAGGTGTGAGATTGGGGCACTGGCCGTGGTGCTGAGCTGCTCTCCCTGGCCCCTGCCCCACCTCTGCTGCAGGCTTGGGGCACTGGCCGTGGTGCTGAGCTGCTCTCCTGTGGCCCCTGCCCCACCTCTGCTGCAGGCTTGGGGCACTGGCCGTGGTGTTGAGCTGCTCTCCTGTGGCCCCTGCCCCACCTCTGCTGCAGGCTTGGGGCACTGGCCGTGGTGCTGAGCTGCTCTCCTGTGGCCCCTGCCCCACCTCTGCTGCAGGCACGCCCTTTGGAAGCGGGTCCAAGGTGCGGTCACCCCTCTGCTGGCGAGCATGGTCGCACTCATCGACAGAGACGGCAACCTCGAGCTTCTGATCAGACCAGACTCCCCAGCCTGGGCCCAGGACCTGTGGATGTTTATTTTCAACGACACTAAGTTCCTGAGCATTCCGCTTGTGGGGAGTGACATAAGGTGAATGAAGATCCAGGCCACACCCTGGCGGCCCCAGCACTACTCCGCTGCTTTCCCAGGAGTGTTGGCACCAGCTCTTGCACGGCCTCAAGGCGCTGGCCTCCGGCAGGTGTTGGTCTTCGTGTCCTCTTGCTGGTTCCCTCTCTCAGGGCACCCGTTACAGTTCAGGAAGGCAGGCTGGACTAGCGGGCAGTGGAGACACTATCCTGTGGAGAGAGTGTGTCCTTCAGTGTGCTCCTGCTGCTTGTGCTGTCCCCGCTTCTGTGGGGCCTCCCCCAACTTCCTGTTCAGATTGCAGGGACTGGAGTTCAGGAATGTAGGCCGATACGTGCAGGAGAGGGGCGAGCACAGGTACCGGAGGCCTGGTTCTGCCTGAGGCTTTGGGCCCCTCCTGGACCCTGCCTGCACCCAAGGGTTCTGAGGTCCACCCTCGTTCCTGCGCAGCAGGAGCCCTGCAGGAAGGTGGCCAGCAGCGGTCTGTGCAGGCTCAGCACCTTGTCTGGCTTCGATGTGGTGTGGGGGAGGGAACCCGGGGCCTCACTACCGCAGAGCCACGCCTGGCCGCAGCACCTCCTGTGTGCTGTCCTCCGGTGTTCAGAGCGCCATCTCAGGAACCGATTTGCATTCACCTCTCCTCACTGCAGATCCAGGAGTGAGATGTCCTCCATCGTGGTGCAGAACCACATGAGCCTTCCCGAGGGAGCTTCCAACGGCGTCCCGTTCAGCTGGAGAATCAGGGACCATCTGGAAGAGCTCTGGGTCCAGGCCCAGTACATCACAGATGCAAAAGGTGAGCCCTGCTCAAGATGGGCCCGCGGTAGCCCTGTGAAGCAGCCTTCACCCACAGAGAGACTGCCTAACATCAGCGGGCAGAGAGTGGCTGGCACCAAATAAATTCAGGGGCTTTTCATTTTTGCACTTTGCGTGTGGAATAGACTCAAGTTCATTTTGAAATTTCTGCTGAAGGAGTGAGAGTCTCCCGCAGGTCAGAGGCCTTGATGTCACTGTGAAGGGAGTCTGTGAGGCGGTTTTTAGTGGTGCGCTGGCCGGCAGGCTGGTGAACTGGAGCGTGTTCCAGCAGGGACAGAGCTTGCTGCCTGCTTCAAGTTGACCGTTCTTGTTCTGAGGCTCAGACCCAGGAAAGTTCCCTTTACACTTTCTCACCCAGTGCTAGCATCAAAAGGAGCGTGTCCTCTTCCTCCAGGCTGACCCGCTGGTCCCTCCTGAGTCACCAACAGTGTGTGCTGGACAGCATGCCCTGCTGCCACGTGCTGGGGGCAGGGGTTGGCCCTAGTCATTCCGGAAGAGCAGTTTTTTGGGAAAGTCATGTTTCACGTGCGAGAGTATCCTTTCAATGTTTACCTAGAGAACCAGCAGTAAGCTCAGAGTGAACTGCTTTTCTGGCTCTACATTCCGCCACTTGTCCTAAACAACGTGAAGCAGTCTGTCTCCTGCTGAGAGGGTGTTTTTTTGCTTGGGCAACGTCCTGCCTGGCCCTGCCTGGCCCTGCCTGTCCAGGAGAGTGTGCAGCTGGGAGGTGACTCACCATCTGCCCAAAGGCATATCTCTGGTTGGCGTTGTCTCTGACCCCAGCCCTGAAGAGCAGCCCACTCGGTCCTGATTCCCTTGGAACCCAGGGTTCCTGGGGCCTGTCACACAGAGCAGACGTGCAGCACGAAACTCGGCTGCCTCGGATGTGTTTTCCTGCTGGGCTGGCGTGGCCCTTGTGAGCCCAGTTGAGGACCCTGCCTTCCTTTCCGTGCCCCGAGTCTACACATCCACCGATCTCCATCCCATAAGGCAGCCAGCGGCACTTTGTCTCTGAGCCGCCCCAGGTGCTGCGCTGGCCTGCGGCTCCTTCCTGGGAGCGAGCTTCTCTCAAGCCACTCTGGCTTCCTCCCTGCAGGACTGTCGGGGAAGTTAGTGGAAATCTTCCAACAGACCCCCCTGGGCATGTTTCTTGCCGGGCTTCCTCGAGATCAGCAGCAGGAGCTGGTACAGTGTTACTCGAGGGACTTCCTGCTCTTGACCATGAGAGTGTCCACCTGTGAGGAGCTGAAGGTAGGTGTCCACTCAAGGTCAAGTGCGAAATTTGCACCACACTGACTGGGGACAAACGTGGGAACTCGGCTTCCGAGAGCTGGAGCTAGACTGAGAATGTCCCCTGTGCTGCTCAGGACACAGGCCCATCCTGGCCGCTCCCCACGGCCTCCTGGAAGAAGCTCTCGTTTCCCTGTAGCATGTCTTTCAATGGTTGAGTTTCTCTTGACAAAAATTAATGTAACTGACCTCCTGAGGAAAGAAGAATGAGTGAAATTCAATGGAAAGCTTGATGCTTTCTTGTTTCTGGTGCTGAGGAGAAGAGCCTGGGCACCTGTGGCAAGTACTGACCACGGCGCTGCAGCCCAGCCCGAGACGGAAACTCGGTTAACTGCCTGTTAGTCAGGCAAGCACAGGAAAGGAGGGGGCAAACGGGAGGGCCTCCTGTAGCCGTGGGACCAAAGGTTAGCCAGGTGTCCTTGGGAATTGGCGAATGTACCCAGATTTTAAAGATGGGTAGACGTTACAAGCTGGCTCTGCGGAGCATGGCCCTGTGGCGTCTGGAAAGCTTCGCCACGTGCCCAGCCCACCAGTGAGTCAAGAGAGTGGAAGCCGTCTCAGATGCCACTTTTACCTGCTCATTTGGCAAAACCAACTTTTCAAAAAGACGGGTGGGGTTGCGAGGCCTCCTGGTCAGGTGCTGAGCAGCAGTCCCTTGGCAGGATGGTCGCAGAGCCCAGCCCCCATCTGCTGACCATCCTGCAAAAGCTAGCAGAGGCCGGGCAGGTGCTCACAGCAGGCCTCTTCCAGCTGTGTTTCTGAATTAGAGATGATTTAAGTGTCCAAATAAATGAAGGAGGGACAAAGTAAAGTCTGGCCATTTTTAAATGGTTGTTTTGCAACCATTGAAAATGATGTTTTGCACGGGTGATGGGTGATGGAGGAGTTCTCGGAATCTAATGGTGAGTGGGGAAATCAGGAATACGGTGATCCTGACTGAGGAAAGGCACAGCTAGGAAAGCAGCCAGAGGCTCTACTGAAGAGCAGCCAGGAGATGTGAAGTCTGATTTGTAATTTTCTTTTTTGTGGTTTTTGAATGGCTCTAATTTCTCACAGGAAAATATCTCTATAATTTAAAAATGCATGCTGAAAACCTTCTCAAAACCCCAGTTTCTGCAGATGGCACTGTGGTCCTGCATCTGTGAGCTGCGAGCAGCTTCAGGGCGGCCTGAGGACCGGCTCTGCTTGCCGTGGGTGCACCTGGCCTATCAGCATTGCAGGACCCGGCTGCACAACTTCTCCAGAATCTTGACCATCCACCCGCAGGTTCTGCAGAGTCTCACTGAAGCCGTCCAGAAGCACGACGCGGCTGGCAGTGAGATGGTACGCCCCTCGGGCCCAGGCCCCGCTGCCCCTGGAGCCGCACAGCACAGAGGAGCTGGGAACAGGTGGCTAGTGCTTCCTGTATCCCGAGACCCAGAGGAGGGGGGTCACAGCCTGAAACGCGAGGACGCACTCCTCTGCCAGGGCCTCTGGCCTAAGGGAGCTGCAGCCAAAGAAGAGGTGGGTGGAGAGGCAGGGACCCTGCCTGTCACTGACCACTCCTCTTCCCAGACGCTGGATGTGTTTGCGGCAATGGCCTGTGTTGAAATGCTGACCAGAGACACCCTGAAGCCCAGTCCCCAGGCCTGGCTGCAGCTGGTGAAGAAGCTGTCCATGCCGCTGGAGCTCCTCTGCTCTGAGGGGTACTTGCGAGACAGCGGGCCCATGGCCAGGGCCGTCGCTGTGGAGGTCAGGTGAGACCCAGAGCCTGCGCTCTGGCAGGCGCCCTGTGCTCACCAGTGGACTCCAGGACCAGCAGGCCACCTGCCATAGAAGGGGTCTGTGCCCACGTACTCTGCGCCCCATGACCTGTCAGGGGCCGGGCGTCTCACTAGAGCTGGAGACGGAGAAGCACAGGCAGAGAGGCCGTGGTGCCCCAGGGCCACTGCCAGGCAGGCAGTTCCTGAGCTGCACCTTGAGAACCGCGGGTGGCAGGGAGCCAGGAGAAAGGACGCGGCGGGCAGGGCAAGCAGAGGGGCCGGCCTTCGGGGCTGAGAGGTTGAGAGGGACGCGCGAGGTGGGGACTACGGGAGGGTGGTGCAGCGGCAGTGCGTACCAAGGTGGGTGGCGAAGCGCAGCCCTCCTGTTGCGAGTCCTGTCAGCCCGCGCTGGGCCCTCTCTTGACAGGAGGCAGTGGGACCGGGTCTTGCCCGTGGCGCTGTTTGTGGAGCACGTGCTCCTGGGCACCAAGAGCCAGGTTCCGGAGCTGTGCCAGCTGGTGACCAAGTGCGTCTTCTCGCTGGACAAGGTGAGCACCAGGCACGTCTCCTGGTGGGACCTCAGGTCAGTGCTGGGCTCTCAGCCAGTGTCGTGGGCTGTCCAGCTCGGTTTTCCAGAGTGTGCCCTCCCCAGTGGCTGAGTCAGGGCGCGTCACCCAGGCTCAGGAGTGACCGTCCAGAACTGGACCTGCTGGAGGATGCATTGCAAGGGCTGAAGGAGTGGGCTGCATCCACCTCTCCTGCTGGCAGAGCAGGCCACAGCCTGGCCCGTGGGGACCGTCACCACCTGGGCAGGACGACAGTGGTGCAGGAGAGCACCGTTGGAGCGGGGTCTTGAGTGCGTGCTGTCGGTGGGACCGCGGGAGCAGAGGCCGAGAGCCTCTGCTTTTCTGGTGGTCGTAGACGGGCAGAATGCTTTATCTTAGGTATTTCACACGGTGCTAAGGATGGAGCCCAGCGCCTCCCGCTAGGCGAGGGCTCTGCCACTGAGCCCCGGCCCCAGCCCGCCCGCCTTTGACAGAGCTGATGACAGCCAACCAGTGCCCCTCAGAGAAGGCCACCACCTCTGTGGCCAGACTGTCCAGCAATGGCGGCCACTCAGCACAACAGGGCTTCCGCCTCTTCACCCCGTGACCGTGGCCCCTTGTCCGGCACATGAGCACATCCTGTGGGTGGAAGGCCACTGGCCTCCAGAGTGCCCACTGTCGGGGTGTCTGAGAAAGGCCACTGTACACGGTGTGCAGCCTTTGAAATGCGGGCAGTGCGCCGGAAGGAGATGGGCACAGACGCCAGGTGCCAGCGTGCCCAGGCTTGACCAGAGCGCCAGAAGCCTGTGCCTCGCGCACCAGCTCCGCACTGCCTCCCGCTCGCCCCTCGGCCTCCACAGCCACCTTCCAGCTGCTGGTCTTCAGGCTGTTCCTGCTCTCACAGCCTGTGGAGCAGAAAAGGGCAGGGCCATGCCAGGGACGGAACCCAGGGCCTCGTGCACGCCAGGCTGGCACCCTGCCCCTGAGCCGCACCCCAGCCCCGTCACGCCATGCCCAAGAGCACAGCCCAGGACGCACGCACGCGCGCACACACACACACACACACACACACTCCAGCTCATACTTACCACCCTCCACCAAGTCCTGGTCTCATGTAGTTGAAAGGCAGAGGAAAACCTTCCACAGAG
Organism: Sciurus carolinensis; assembly: GCF_902686445.1. Taxonomy (NCBI): domain Eukaryota; kingdom Metazoa; phylum Chordata; class Mammalia; order Rodentia; family Sciuridae; genus Sciurus; species Sciurus carolinensis. Next base: position 2,248,863 of record NC_062215.1, on the reverse strand, counting down.
TGTGCTTATGTGCCACTGAACAGGAGGGTTGTTGTTGTTTTTTAATTAAAATATTTTTATTTTTACTGACACATTTTGATTCATTGTACACAAATGGGGTACAACTTTGCATTTCCATGGTTGTACACAATGTATATTCACACCATTCATGTAATCACACACATATACAGGGTAATACTGTTTCATTCTGTTTTCCATCCCCACCCCTTTTTCCTCTACACTATCCAAAGTTCCTTCATTCTTCTCTTTCCTCTGCTACCCCCCATCGTTATATATTGTCATGCACTTATCAGAAAAAACATTTGACCTTTGGTTTTTTGGGCTTGGCCTGTTTCACTTAGCATGATATTTTCCAACTTCATCCATTTACCAGCAAATGCCATAATTTTATTCCTTATGGCTGAGTAATATTCCATTGTGTATATATACCACAGTTTCTTTATCCATTCATCAATTGAAGGGCATCTAGGTTGGTTCCACAATCTAGCTATTGTGAATTGAGCTGCTGTGAACATTGATGTGGCTGCATTACTGTAGTATGCTGATTTTAAGTCCTTTGGGTATAAACCAAGGAGTGGGATAGCTGGGTCAAATGGTGGGTCCATTCCAAACTTGCTGAGGAATCTCCATACTGTTTTCCAGAGTGGCTGTACCAATTTGCAGCTCCATCAGCAATGTATGAGCGTGCCTTTTTCCCCACGTCCACGCTGACACTCATTATTCCTTGTGTTCTTGATAATCGCCATTCTAATTGGAGTTAGATGAAATCTTAGGGTGGTTTTAATTTGCATTTCTCTAATTACTAGGGATGATGAGCCCTTTTTCATATATTTGTTGATCACCTATATATCTTCTTCTGTGAAGTGTCTGCCCACTTCCTTAGACCATTTTTTGATTGGGTTCTTTGTATTTTGGGTGTAAAGTTTTTTAAGTTCTTCATAAACTTTGGAGATGAGTGCTCTTCTGAAGTGTGTGTGGAAAAGATTTTCTCCCACTCTTCAGGCTCTCTTTTCACATTACTTATTGTTTCCTGTGCTGAGAAAAAACTTTTTACTTTGAATCTATCCCATTTATTGATTCTTGCTTTTATTTCTTGCACTATGGGGGATCTTGTTAAGGATGTCTGGTCCTAAGCCAACATGATGGAGATGTGGACCTACTTTTTCTTCTATTTGTTGAAGGATCTCAGGTCTAATTCTTAGATCCTTGATCCATTTTGAGTTGAGTTTTTACAGGATGAGAGATAGGGGTTTAGTTTCATTTTACTGCATATGGATTTCTAGTTTTCCCAGCACCATTTGTTGAAGAGACTATCTTTTCTCCATTGTAAGTTTTTGACACCCTTGTCTAGTATGAGGTTACTGTACTTATGTGGATATGTCCCGTGTCTTCTATCCTGTACCATTGATCTACCTGTCTATTTTGGTGCCAGTACCATGCTGTTTTTGTTACTATTGCCCTATAATAGAGTTTAAGGTTTGGTATTGTGATACCTCGTGCATCACTCTTCCTGCCCAGGATTGCTTTGACTATTCTGGGTCTTTTGTTCTTCCAGATGAATTTCATGATTGCTTGCTCTATTTCTGTAAGGTACGTCATTGGGATTTTAATTGGAATTGCATTGAATCTGTATAGCACTTTTGGTAGTATGGCCATTTTGACAATATTAATTCTGCCTATCCAAGAACATGGGAGATCTTTCCATCTTCTAAGGTCTTCCTCAATTTCTTTCTTCAATGTTTTGCAGTTTTCATTGTAGAGATCTTTCACCTCTTTGGTTAGATTGAGTTCCAAGTGTTTTTTTTTTTTTTTTTTTCTTTTTGAGGCTATTGCGAATGGAGTTGTTTTCCTCATTTCCCTTTCAGATGTTTCATCGCTTATGTATAAAAATGCTTTAGATTTATGCGTGTTGATTTTATAACCTGCTATTTTGCTGAATTCATATATGAGGTCTATAAGTTTTCTGGAGGAGTTTTTTGGATCCTCTAAATAGAGAATCATGTCATCAGCAAATAGTGACAGCTTGAATTCTTCTTTTCCTATTCGTATCCCTTTGATTTCTTTAGTCTGTCTAATTGCTCTGGCTAGTATTTCAAGGACGATATTGAATAGAAGTGATGAAAGAAGGCATCCCTGTCTTGTTCCCATTTTTAAAGGGAATGCTTTCAGTTTTTCTCCATTAAGAATGATGTTGGCCGTGGGCTTAGCATAAATAGCTTTTATTTTATTTATGTTCAGGTATATTCCTACTGTCCCTATTTTTTCGAGTGTTTTGAGCATGAAGGGGTGTTGTATTTTGTCGAATGCTTTTTCTGCATCAGTTGAAATAATCATGATTCTTATCCTTAAGTCTATTGACATGATGGATTACATTTATTGATTTATGAATGTTAAACCATCCTTGCATTCCAGGGAAGAACCCCACTTGATCGTGGTGCATGATTTTCTTAATATGTTTTTGGATACGGTTTGCCAATATTTTGTTAGGGATCTTTGCATCTGTATTCATCAAGTATATTGGTCTAAAATTTTCTTTCCTTGATGTGTCTTTTCCTGGTTTGGGTATAAGAGTGATATTAGCTTCATAGAATGAGTTTGGTAGGGTTCTTTCCTTTCCTGTTTCCTGGATTACTTTGAGAAGTATTGGAACAAGTTCTCTTTGAAGGTCTTATAGAACTCGGCTGAGAATCCATCTGGTTCTGGACTTTCCTTGGATGTTAGGTTTTTGATGGCTTCTTCTATTTCATTGCTTGATATTGATCTGTTTAAATTGTGTATGTCTTTCTGGTTCAGTTTGGGAGGAGCATATGTCTCTAGAAATTTGTCAATGCCTTCGGTATTTTCTATTTTGTTGGAATATAGATTTTCAAAGTAGCTTCTTATTATGTTGTGTATTTCAGTGGTGTCTGTCATGATATTTCCTTTTTCATCATGAAGTTTAGTAATTTGAGTTTTCTCTCTCCTTCTCTTTGGTAGTGTGGCTAAGGGTTTGTTTATTTTGTTTACTTTTTCAAAGAACCAGCTTTTTGTTGTGTCAATTTTTTGAATTGTTTCTTTTGTTTCAATTTCATTGATTTCAGCTCTGATTTTAATTATTTCCTATCTTCTACTACTTTGGGTGTTGTTCTGTTCTTCTTTTTCTAGGGCTTTGAGCTATAATGTTAGGCCATTTAGTTGTTGACTTTTTATACTTTTCTTGAATGTGCTCCTTGCAATGAATTGTCCTCTTAGTACTGCTTTCACAGTGTCCCAGAGATTTTGATATGTTGTATCATTCTCATTTACCTCTGAGAATTTTTTTATCTCCTCCCTCATGTTTTCTGTTATCCATGTTTCATTCAATAGCATATTATTTAGTCTCCAGGTGTTAGAGTAATTTCTGTTTTTTATTTTGTCATTGATTTCTAATTTCATTCCATTATGATCTGATAAAACACAAGGCAGTATCTCTATTTTTTTTGCATTTACTCAGGGCTGCTCTGTGGCATAACATATGGTCTATTTCCGAGAAGGTTCCATGTGCTGCTGAAAAGAAAGTGAATTCGCTCGTTGATGGATGGAATATTCTGTATATGTCTATTAAGTCTAGGTTATTGATTGCGTTATTGAGTTCTATGGTTCCTTTGTTTAGTTTTTGTTTGGAAGATCTATCCAGTGGTGACAGTGGTGTGTTAAAGTCACCCAGAATTATTGTGTTGTGGTCTATTTGATTCCTGGAATTGAGAAGGATTTGTTTGATGTACATGGATGCACTGTTGCTTGGGGCATAAATATTTACTATCATTATGTCTTCCTGATTTATGGTTCCCTTAAGCAGTATGAAATGTCCTTTATCCCTTCTGACTAACTTTGGCTTGAAGTCCACTTTATCTGATATAAGGATGGAAACCCCCGCTTTTTTACTGAGTCCATGTGTGTGGTAGGTTTTTTCCCATCCTTTCACCTTTAGTCTGTGGATGTCTTTTTCTATGAGATGAGTCTCTTGAAGGCAGCATATTGTTGGTCTTTCTTTTTAATCCTTTTTTTTAAAAAAAAGGAAAAGAAGTTGCATTGCTCTGCAATAAATGGCAAAAGAGAAATAGGAGGGACTTCTGTCCTAGAGGCTGTAATTCCTCAGATCAGGAGGAACAGCGGGTTTTTCTTTTTCCTATTCTTTGTTGTTGTTCACGTGACAGTAGAATGTATTTTGACATGTCGTACCTACCTGGAGTATAACTGTCCATTCTTGTGGTCGTACATGATGTGGAGTTACACTGATGGTGTGTTCATATACGAGCATAGGAAAGTGATGTTCGATTCATTCTGCTGTCTTTCCTATTCCCCTCCCTTCCCCCATTCCCCGCTGCCCAATTCCCTAAACCCCCACCACCCCCACCCCCACCCCGGTTATTGAGAGTCATCATTTGCATATCAGGGAGAACATTCGGCCTTTGGTTTTTTGGGGTTGGCTTCTTTCACTTAGCATAATATTCTCCAGTTCCATCCATTTACCAGCAAATGCCATAATTTCATTCTCCTTTAAGACTGGGTAATATTCCATTGTGTATATGGATCACATTTTCTTTATCCATTCATCTGTTGAAGGGCACTTAGGTTGGTTCCATAGTTTAGCTATTGTGAATTGAGCTGCTGTAAATATGATGTGGCTGCATCACTGTAGTATGCTGGTTTTAAGTGCTTTGGGTGTATGTCAAGGAGAGGGATAGCCGGGTCAAATGGTGGATCCATTCCACGTTTTCTGAGGAATCTCCACACTGCTTTCCACACTAGTCACACCAATTTGCAGTCCCACCAGCAAGGTATGAGTCTGCCTTTTCCCCACGTCCTCGCCAACATTTATTGTTGCTTTTACTCTTGATGATTGCCATTCTGCCTGGAGTGAGGTGGGAACAGAGGGTCTCTGAAGAGGCAATTCAAAGGAATCCTGTTTTCCCTGAGATTAGGGATCAGGGAGGAGAGAAAAACAGGTCTGCTTTAGAGCAGCAAGGGCTGCGTTCAAAGCATGAAGTGGACCCTGTCACAGAGGTTCCTGCAGGGAAAGCTGGTAGGAGGAGCAGCGCTGTCCGGGCCTGCGGCCACAGGCTTCCAGAGCACCTTTGCCCTGCACGGCCTGGGCACAGCTCTCTCCAAGTTTGCCCTGTTACCATCCAGGACCCTCAAACCTCTGGGGATGCACTGGCCCCTCAGCCAGGTCCAGAGTGGCCTCCAGTGGTCAGGCGGCCCGCTCGCTAAGAAGTGGGCTTTCTGGCCCCCGTGGCAGCATGCTCATGCTCGTAGGCGGTGGGAGGCTTTCCCCCAATGTACTGACCTTCCAGAACTTTACGGGCTTCTGGTTCATTTCTTTTCAATCAGATCCTGTGCAAGTACCGCAGCCGCAGATGCTACTCAGGTAGTTTCTGAGCTTGGAGCCGGTGCTGTACACAGGTCTCTGCTCTGTGCGTCCACTCCAGCTCCAGGGAAGGCCCAGAGCCATCCACTGACCCCTGGGAGGTGCTGTCCTGGCTTGATCTTTGCTATGAGCTGCTCTCTCTTCTGGCTGGAACTGTGGGGGGACACCTGGGGCCTCAAGTTTCACCTCCCAGAGGCTGCCGCTTCAGAGCTGCCTCCTAGCTACCCTGCACCGCTGGATATTGGTAAAAGCTGAAAGTAGCCAGCATACGATGGGTGTCTGAGTCCTCTCCGTCAGCTCTGGCGGGAGGGTTAGACATGGCAGACAGGCAGGCAGGTAGGCTGCAGAGAAAGATGGCCGAGAGACCAGTTCTCGTGGCTCTCGTGGCTTTTCCACAGGTCACGGGGAACTAGCTTCCTGTCTGTCCTATCCCTAACCTGTCCACCCAACACCACCACTGGGCCACTGGTGCTTTTTAAAAAAAGTGTCACAATACGGCTAACACAAAGTGCACACCCCGTGGCCGCTGGTAATGTGTGCTTGGCGGCGTCAAGCCCGGGGGGGCTGCACGGCCACCCACGTCCCTTCACAAACAGAGCTCTGTCCCCACGGACACCCACTCCCCAGCCCCTGCCCCACGCCGGGGCCCGCCCTCCTTGCCGGCTGTCGCTCCGCGTGCCACAGCATCACCAAGTGGTCGCTCGGCACCTGCCCGGGTGCAGCAGGGCGCCATCAGGGCCCTCTCCTGGCGGCCTGCCAGCGTTTGGCTCCTTATGGCTGGATAGTGAATGCCACCCTGTGGGTGGGCACTGTGTCTGTCACTCATCTGTTGAAGGACTCCCAGCCTGCTTCCCGCTTCTGGCTCTTGTGACTGCTATGAACGTTGGTGTTCACAAACTTATCTGAGGCCTGCTTTTACGTCATTTGGATGTTTACCTAGAAGGGGACTCACCGTATCCATTCATTAAATCTCTCTCTCTCTCTCTTTTTGTTTTTTTTGGTGCTGGGGATTATCCCAGGGTTGCTCCACCACTGAGCCACATCCCAGCCCCCACTTTTTTTTTTTTTTTTTTAATTTTGAGCCCGGATCTGGCTTGTGTTGCTGAGGCTGGCCTTGAACGTGTGATCCTCCTGCCTTAGCCTCTTGCCTCACCGGGTGCGTGCCACCACGCCATGCTCAGATGTGCATTGCTGTGATAGCTAGTGCTTCGCGGGTACTTATATATCTTTAGAGTAATGTCTGAGTTCTATACCTATTGCTGATTTGGGTTGTTAATTAACAAAGTGAATTTATCAGAATATTAAACACCCTCATTTCCAAGTATGATCAATCCTGGCTCAAAAAATATCTATAAGTGTCATCAGTTATATAAGTTAAAAAATAAACTCTAAGTGATAATTTCAAAAGGTAGAGAGAACATTTGACATGATTTACAATTAAAAAAAATAGCCTGTGCAATGTAGAGCTCGGGAACCGTCCTTATTTGTCTAATGCCCGGGGGAATACTTCCTACAGGAGCATCTATACGAACATCACGCTTGACCACAGACTTTCAGGAACAGCCATTAAATCATTAAAGTCACTATCCCGCTTTGCTGGAGACGTGCATTTCTCACTGAGTGTCCTAGAGACATGCTGATGTATTTTGCGGTACCAGGGTGGAACCCAGGGCCTCCCACATGCCAGGAAAGTGCTCCCCTACCCGGCTGCTCCCCAGCCCGACTGCTTGTCTTCACTGGAACACACGCATGCTAGACTGTTCGTCCAGCACGGTCAGAACTGCAGAAACTCAGGTACACTCAATACCCGTCACTGGAGACCCGGACCTGGAACAGGCGTGGGGGCTGCCCTGCAGCGGTTAAGGCCAGTGGTCTGCCGCTGAGCCTGCCGCGCTGAGGAAGTCACGGAAGCTGGCCTGCAGAGGGGCCTCCAGGCCTCCAGGAGCAGAAGGCAGACGGTGCACAGCAGTGGCAGGGGGTCGATACACACGCACACGTTCTCAGAGAGCTCAGGAGCTGGTCATCCTAGGAGGGCAGCGGGCACATTTGACCCGAGAGGGCTGATCTCTACGTGTGTTCCTTTAAAATGTGATCTAGCCAGGGGCGGTGGTGCGCACCTCCAGTCCCAGCTCCTCAGGAGCCTGAGGCGGGAGGATGGCCTGAGTCCAGGAGTTGGAGAGCAGCTTGGACAGCACAGCAAGACCCCACCTCTAATGCAGTCAGTCCGTCAGTCAGCGGTTCTAAAGCAGATATCCCCAAAGCTCCGCGGTCTCGAAAGCCTAACGCCGTGTGTGCAGCCGTCATCCCATTCGCGTCATTTGAAGTTCGAGGTCCCTCACACTGGGGGGGGTTAGGCCTGGAAGGAAAGGGAGCAGAGGGAAAGTCCAGATGCTGGTAACTCGGTCCTTCTCTTAAAAGCAGCAGGGTCACTGAGAGTGGCGGGACCCTGCTAAGAACCCCACGGCCTCGGGTGCCCCAGGCCACGGCCACCAGGCCCTCCTCGCTGGGTGCCGCCCCTCACCAGGCCTTTCTCCTCCAGTGTCTTCAAGAGAACTCCAACCTCAAGACCCACAGGCCTTTCGCAGCTGTGATGACCACTCTCTGCCAGTGCAAGGAGCAGGCCAGCAAGAGCCTGGCCAGGTAGGAGGGGTCTGGGCTCCAGGGAGGAGTGAGTGCTGCCCGTGGGGCCTGGCGCCTGCAGGCCAGCGTCGGCCAGGCAGCCCATCTCCTGCTTGGCTTCCAGGTTTGGAGTGCAGCCGTGCCCCATCTGCCTGGGGGATGCTCGGGATCCCGTGTGTCTGCCCTGTGACCATGTGTACTGCCTGCCTTGCATCCGGAAATGGCTTGTCCCTGGGCAGATGACTTGCCCCTACTGTCTAACCGACTTGCCAGATGAGTTCTCTCTGACAGTTTCCCAAGAGCACAGGTAAAACACCCTTCCTCTTTAAACGTCTTCTTCTTTTCTCTTTTTCAAATATAACATTCATGGGCTGGGGAGATAGCTCGGTTGTAGAGAGCTTGCCTCACAAGCACAAAGCCCTGGGTTCAATCCCCAGCACTGCAAAAATAAATACATAAATACATAAATAAAATAACATTCAGAAATTCAGTTTCTCTTATCCTCCATGATAAAAGCCTGGCTTTGGAGAGCTGTCTGAGGTGAGACTCCTACTTGGGCACTTCTCAGATGTAGCCAGATGTTGCCTCAGAATTCCCCTCTCCCCAAGACTCACATGTCCTCAAGATTTTGAGACAGCAACTCAGAAAGTAATAAATGAAGTCCTTGAAGGAGGTCCAAGAAATCTAGACGCAGCTTCTCCGTCCTCCCTTTCACGTGGGTGTCGGGTGCAGGTGGACCCCAGACCTTGTTCCTGCTGGGCAAGCAAGCCCTCTCCCATCCATCGCGCACACCAGCCCTCGCCCAGCCTCTGGGAGGTTGGGAAGAGGTCCTGCTCCGGCAGTGGTTGCTTTCCCTTCTCTTTCCCCCAACGGAGGGGTTCCGTACCAGCGTGGGCTGGTTCAAATGAGGGAGGTGTTCTGGAAGATATGTGTGTGCATGCAGTTTGCGGTTTGGAAGACCAGCTGATCAACGGAGGTAGATGCTTGCATCTATTGGTGTGAAACGAGATGCTGTCCAAATCTCAAATCATTCTATGAGCAGTTTTGGGAACCATTCTCCGAGCCTTCTGACTGGGTTTTGGGCTGCTTCCTCAGGGTAGCCATTTGGAAACACGCCCAGTTCCGGCAGATGTGCAACGGCTTCTTCGTGGACCTGGTCTCCAGCGTGTGCTTCAAAGACAATACCCCTCCTGAGAAGGGCGTGATCGACGGCCTGCTGTCTCTGCTCTTCGTGCAGAAGGAGCTCCTGAGAGACGCTCCCCAGCGTGAGTTGCTTTCTTCCTTCAAACCCAGACTCGGTTCCTCTCAGTTTTGTGCCACAATATGAGCTAGAGCACCTTCTCTTTCTGGCCAAGGTCACCGGGAACACACGAAGCGTCTCTCGCCGTTCGATGACGCCGTGGATAAGACTCCTGTCATCCGCTCCGTGGTGCTGAAGCTGCTCCTGAAGTACAGGTGGGAGCAGCTTGTGAATGAGCGCGGCTCTGAGGCCTCGGCTTCCTGGGGCTGCGCTGGGCTTGGGCTTCATGTGGCCACATGTCCTAGCTCGAGATCTGGGGAAGTGTCTTCAGTGCAAGGAAACCTGGTTTCTGTTGGCTATTTGGCCCCTGTCCCCTTTGGCACGTGAGCTGGGCAGGGCCGGGGTGCATACATAGCAAGAAGACAGGCTGGGAAGGGCCCCTGGCGTGGTGTGCCTCAGGAGTGGCAGTTACGACCTAGCTCCACGCCACCCGGAGTGTGGTTTAGGGGGTGGTCACTCACTCTTCCTCACCTTTGGTGTTCTCCAAGTGCAGAGTCCACAGCACGTGGAGTGTGAGCTTTCTTGGTTAGACAGGTGGTCAGCAATGTCCAAGCCTGGTATTCTCTGGCTGATCCTGTGTGTTCATCAAGCTTCAGTTCTCAGAGTGCTGGTGGGGACGCTTGGCTGGGGAGGGGGTCCCTGAGCTCTGAATTTTTTTTTTTTTTTTTTTTTTGCGGTACTGGGGATCGAACTCAGGGCCTTGTGCTTGCGAGGCAAGCACTTTACCAGCTGAGCTATCTCCCCAGCCCAGAGCTCTGAATTTTTAAAAATGATACTGAGACAGTAATTTGCCTTTTCAACATGTTGATATTTGCAATAATATTGCCAAAGCAGTGGTGGGTGACACACCAGCCTCTCTGCATGAAGGAAATCGCAACCCTAGTCATGGTCGTCTCCTCCACTGTGCACATGTAGTTTTTAAAATGCCAGTGTCACTTATGAGCTTTACTAGGTCTTGACCCTTGAGACTGCGATTTTTAATGTTATGTAGAAGCCAGGAATGGGCCCAGAACCCTCCACTGCATACCAGAGGACAGTGGCTATCTAAAGAATGCTACTCATAAAGCACTGGCCGCTGTCCTCAGGCCTTGCCATTTTGCCCGAACCATGACTACCAGACCACAGATCAGTGGTGACATAAATGAATGTAGGTAGGTGTCTACAACAACAGGTTGTAGGATGAAAAGATGTCATCATCCCCAGATCTGCCTTGCTCAGCAAACCAAGGCTTTCCCAAATGACCAGTAGTTGATGTCATGGAATCATGTGTGTCAAAACATGATCAGCGGCTGCGGATGCAGCTCCGTGGTAGAGCTTTCGACTAGCACACCATGAGGCCCTGGTTCGGTCTGTAGCCCTGGGGAAAACCCGTAACAAAGTAGACCATGTCACTGTAATATAATTGATGGGCAAACAGAATTGACCAGGTATCAGGCCCTACAACGGACCTTCAGAAATGATCATTTTTCCAGTGTTGGTACAGTAGCAAAAAAGAATAACCCCAAATATAGGCAGAGACTATTAAAAAGTTTTCCCTTTTCCAGCTACAACATGTGTGAGGCCAGATTTTCTTCATGTGCTTCAATGTAGCATGAGAAGCAGATGTGGGAGGTCATCTGACTTCTGTTAAACTAGGCTTCTGAGAATTACAGGAATATAAAGCCTAAACATCTTTGACACACATGGGTTCATTCTTTTTATCTTAAATGGATTGATAGATATTCTTGAAATTTTTCCATTTTAATTTCTAATACCATAAACATTGACAGATTTGACCCACATAAACAAAAAGTCTCTGCAGTGCTCAATAAGTTTTAAGCCTGTAAAAGGGCCTGAAACCAAAATGTTGAGAACAGCTGGTCTGCAATACTGAATTTCATATTCCTCCACTATTGTGCAAACATATTTTTAATGAAAAGCTGTTAAAATTATGTACCTACATATGTATGTATTATACCTTTATACACCCACAGAGAAGTAGACGGACAGATGATCGGCTAATCGATCGATGCCTTTTGTGCAGGGTGATTCTGCCATCCTGACATGACCAGGAATAGTAGTTCTCTTTCCACAGCTTCCGTGACGTGAAGGATTATATCCAGGCCTACTTGTCCCTGTTAGAGAAGAAGGCGTTCATCACCGAGGATAAGACCGAGCTGTACATGCTCTTCATCAACTGCCTGGAAGTAAGCAGGCCGCTGCTTGGTTGCTTCCCTTCTGCAAACCATCTGAACCGTTTGGCTTATGCAATGGCAGAGTTTCTGAAAACTGACAGAAGGCAGCTTTATTCATATAGTTAACAGGTGTTGTTTTTCCATGTGGAAAAAGGAAAACGTTTCAGCGACACACTCTGCCTTTGGATGTCACACACAGTCACAAGCTGCCTGGTGGTGTTTTGCAAGTCTGATGGTGGTCTCCTCAGACCCTCACCTAGCACCTGAGGTGTCCCTGTTGTTAAGCAGTGTGTGACTGTGTTGATAGTCAGGTGCACACATGTGCAAAGCAGAAGAAACCCAGCCTGGATGAGTGTACCTCAGGCTTAGCGATGGGTCGTCCCCAGCTGCCAGATCATGAATTCTTTTTATTTTTATTGTCATCTTTTTGTTTTTTGGTACTGGGATTGAACTCTGGGGCATTCGACCTCTGAGCCACACCTCAGCCCTATTTTGTATACAGGGTCTCACTGCGTTGCTTAGCACCTCACTTTTGCTGAGACTGTCTTCGAACTCACGATCCTTCTGCCTCAGCCTCCCGAGCTGCTGGGATTACAGATGTGTGCCACTACACCTGGCTCTGTCTTCATATTTTTATTTTCAAAATCAGATTATACAAATTTTTTTCCTTATAGTTTTGCTTTTTCTAAATTTTTCTTGATTTAAATTTTATTTTCCCTTTAATTCTCACTGGCTTTTAGAAGGTCAGCAACTTGCCTGCTAAAAGGAATAAGTCTTTTCTTTCTTGCTCTTTGTTCCATAGGATTCCATTCACGAGAAGACCAGTGCTCACTGCGAGAGCAGTGAACTCAGCTGCCTGAAGAAGGAGGGCCACTTCCTACAGACCTGCTCCTCAGGGAGCCGCGGCCAGGGCCCTGCTGCTGCGGCGTCCGTCGAGTACCTGCAGGAGGTGGCCAGGGTCCGCCTGTGTCTCGACAGGGCTGCTGACCTGCTGGTGGAGCGTCAGGACGGCTCAGGCAGGTCTTCTCCACCCTGGCTACAGGTTCACGAGGCCCGGAACTGGCCCTCACGTTCCCCTCCTCTGGGTGTTTCTTACTGAGTTCCCCGGAAGCCGGCCCTCAGCCCCCAGTTGCTGACTAGTTTCTGCCCTCTCAGAGCTGGCCGAGGAACAGCGGTGCTACCTGCGTCACGTGGAGCAGTTCTGCACCCGGGTAGGGGACGACTGGCACCGCGTGTACCTGGTCCGGAGGCTCGCGAGCCTGCGCGGGATGGAGTTCGTGCAGAGCCTCTCCAGGCAGGGCCATCAGTGCCAGTGGGTCTTTCCCAAGGGAGTCATCACACAGCAGGTGAGATGCAGGTCCCGGCAGAGCGGGCGGGCCGTGGGCCCCACTCCCCACCCTGACCCACCTCCTGGCCCTCACATCAGGCAGGACACAGGCAGGCATCAGGTCCTTGGTCTGCTGCAGCGTGGGGCAGAGGTCGGTGTGGACACGTGTGCACACTTGTGTGTTTCTGGTTTCTCGTCCACCTGCAGTTTATCTAGGCTTCGCTGCTAATTAAATTAGACACAGGGACAGTGACTGAGCATTTCTTCCAGCAAATTAAAAGGGATTCAGCTTGCAGGCCGTGTCCTTGTGCTCTCTGCCAGGCAGAGGTGGGTAGGAATTGAGAGATAATTGTCGTGAGTTTGGCTTTCAGGCCTCTCAGTTGTCATTCCCAGGGCTCAGAAATTGGTGACTTCTTACTGTCCCAGGGTTGCAGAATGGCTTTGAAACTCCCAGCATTTTAAGATGATCAGCTAGGACTCAGAGATGACATGTTTTTGTCACCTTACTTGGTGTGGTGCCGTGTATAGAGAAAGCAGGTGGCTCCAGGGCCAGCCTCCCTCCTCCCTGTGTTCTCTGTCCCTGTGGAGGCCATGCTCCTGAAGGCCCCTAGGATGGCCATGCGGGCCCACAGGGAGTCCAACTCAGCCACCTCCAGGTTCCTGTGGTGCCCGCGGAGAAGGGTCCTTGCAGAACACCCCACCCCCTGACTGACCCTCTGCTCTTGGCCGGCAGAAGGACCACACGGGCCAGATGGACCGATACCTGGTGCACGGGGAGGACTACAAGGCCCTTCGTGACATGGTGGGCAAAGCCATGCTCGAGCGCAAGGCCCGCCCCCTCGGGACTGCCCAGACGGTAGGACGGCTCGCAGCCCCTCGCACCTGCATCTCCACCAGTCATGTCCCAGGGCAGGCGTGGTCGAGAGGGCCTCTGAACAGCCCTAGTGACGCTAGGTGCCGGCAGGCAAGTGCACAGGCCTCCATGGTGCACTGACCAGCATGAGGCAGCCAGTGGCTGGAACTGTAGAGCAGCAAGCTGAGCTGCTTAGGGGTTGCTGTGCCTGCTGGCCTGCCAAGGCCACCGGCCGGTCCTTTGTCATTTGTTTACAAGCATTCTCTCTCTGGGACCCTGCTGAGAAATGATTTTCACCGATTATCATAAGTGAAAGTTGTCAGCAAAAGCCAAGGCTGTGTAGCTTCACGGTGCATGGATGTGCTCATGTGTCTGTTTGGATATTGATAAAGGGTTTTAGGATTCTAATCTTTTTAAAAATATTTTTAGCTGTAGATGGACATAACCTTTATTTTATTTTATGTGAGCACCACATAAAAAAATAGAGCACTAGACAAGTGCTCTACCACTGAGCTACAACCCCAGTCCCTTTAAATTCTTCTGGGCTTGCTGCCTTTTTGAGTCCCTGTTTATCCTGGCCTTGTGCCAGGAGGAGGAAATAGAAAATCCTGTCTCTTCTCGGGAAACTTTCCTAAGACCAGTGCAGGAGTCAGAGGAGAGCAGGTGCTGACTTCTGTTCCTCCATCGTGGCTGCCTGGCCATGTGTACTGAGGTTAACCTGAGCTTGCCTCTCAGACTTATAGCCCAGGCTGGTGCTGTGTGGCCCAGGGGAGTTGCTCGGGGCAGTGCTGTGCAGCTGTGAGAGCTCGCTCCACAACCCCCCTCACCTCGCAGGCCTGCAGGAGCCCCAGGGCTCGACAGGAGGTCTACCTGCTGCTGGCACTGTACCGAGAAGTGGCTGCTCTCCACCGCTCCCACAACCCAGACCTGCACCCTAAGCCAGAGGTGAGTGACAGGCTGGGGCTTGCATTCAGTCCCATGATTGGGAGGGGCTTTCTAAGCACAGTGAAAGTCACAGACTTTTATTTCCTATCTAGGATAATAGGAATTATGACCTTCCAAAATTTCCTATCTAGGATAGAGGGTGTACTCTTGTTATGTGGAAGAACTGTTTTCTGTTTAACCCAAAGCTCATAAGATTCAGGAACATGACACAATGTTTATGGAAACAGAATATCAAAATCTGTGCTCAGGAATGTGGTTGCTGTGTTTCTATATGATGTTTCTCTCCTGAAGAACTTCCCCTCCTTTGGTGATCATTTAACTGTATTTACCTTGATATTTGATGTGTGCTTAGTATCAGAATGTGTGACTTTCAAAGAGAAAACCCTGACTTCCCGCAGTCTTCTTCTTTGACACATCCTAATGTGAAAAATGTCTCTGGTGCCAGCAACGCGAGGCTGTGAGCAAGTTCGTGGAGGACAGCGGGATCCTGTCTCCCTCCGTCAGACCCTTTGCGACATCCCTTGTGGCCAACACTTTGCCTTTGCTGAGCGCGGGCCCTGGTGCCGGCAGCCTTGAAGGGACAGTGATAGAAATGGCCGTTCACGCTGCGGCTGTCCTTCTGTGTGGACAGAGCGAAGTCTTGGCGCCCCTGAGGAACTTGGCCTTCTCCCCAGCTAGCATGGCGGTAAGCTGCGCTGCAACGTTGGTTTCGCAGTGAAACGTCAGTGGTTTGTCTTGTTGAGACCTGGTGGCCCTGGAAACTGCTGCCCCACCCGCTCTGGACTCTCCACTCCACTGCCCTGCTTCAGCCCAGTGCTGGTGCCCTGCCCCAGCCATTCACACGCAGCTGAGGAGGGACTTCCTCACGCCGAGCCTCTTGCTGAGCAGCAGCCGCAGCCCACAGGCCCACTCAGCAGCCACTTCTGCTCTTGGTCTTTCAGAATGCTTTTCTTCCAACAATGCCTGAAGACCTGCTGGCTCAAGCCCAGAGCTGGGAGGGTCTGGAAAACGTCCATTGGTACAGTGAGTACTGGCGTCCGGGGACGGGTCGCGCTCCTGTTAGCTTGGAAGGGCAGCCTGCAGCCATGCCAGACCGGGAGTGGACTTGGGCTTCACAGGTTCTGCCGAAGGCCACATCACCAGCCTCCTACCTTTGGCAGTGGCCGAGCCAGGTGGCTCCAGGGCCACGCACTTTGCTGCTTAGAGGCCACGTCATCTCCAGGAGTCGTGGGGCTGAATGCTTTAGGGTGCACTGTTTTTCTCCAGAACATGCCATTTGGGAGAATGGGGCCTGGGGACCACGCTGAGGCTCATTTGAAGGCCAGTCACATTCCAGGGGGTCCTGACCCAGAGAGAGCTTCCTGCAGTCCAAACCTGGGAGACGACCACACAACCCATGACTTTATACGAGTTGTGCCTTGAGTAAATAATCTTCTAAAACTCGTTTTTAAAGTTGTTATAAAAAATGCTCTTGCCAAAAACAGAAAAAGAATCTAAGAAGATAGAAAGATATAAAACACTATCTCCTCTGCCACCAAGTCACCCCTAGTGTGTGTCTGGCATCTCATCTCTGCTGTGTAAAGCCGAATTCAGACACTTTTCACTGGTGGCATGTGTTCACTGAGCTCCAGGAATATGTCAGGTAGCTTAGCTGACAGCAAGGCTCAAGGCCTTTGCAGAGATGCTCAGGACGTGGACTATGTGTCCTGTTGGTCAGGGCCAGAGAAGGGGGCAGCAACTTCCCCTTCCCACATAGGTCACTAGCTAACATGCATCCTGTTGTTCTTTGAACAGCTTGTCCCAACGGTCATCCGTGCTCTGTGGGAGAGGTGAGTCTTGGTGTTTGGGGGAGGCTCAGACACCATGTGCATTCCAGTCTGGGGTGGGAGGGTACAGAGAATGAGGGTCTCAACCTTCTGAGAGAACACAGGCTTATTGTGAGGGTTGCTTAAGGTGTTCCAACTGAGCACCTAAATGGCACTGTGAGCCAGGCACAGTGGCACACACCTGTAATCCCAGCAGCTTGGGAGGCTGAGGTAGGAGGATCATGAATTCAAAGCCAGCCTCAGCCACTTAGTGAGACCCTGAGGAACTCAGTTTGAGACCCTGTCTCAAAATAAAATACAAAATAGGACTGAGGATGTGACTTCGTGGTCAAGTGTCCTTGAGTTCAATCCCCAGTAACCCCCCAAAAAAAGTCACTGTGGACATGACTCTTTACTGCAGGTCTGTGTGTTGTAGGATATTTAGCAGCACGCCTGACCTCAGCCCACTGGGTACCAGTAGGCTGCCCCCAACCCAGTGTGATGCCCAAGAATGTCTGCAGGCACTGCCCAAGTTTCTGGGATGTGAAGGTGCTGCTGGCTTGGAGCCCCACCTCCCTGCCTGGCCTGCAGCAGGGCTCAGCCACAGACCCCTGGATCGCTAGCCAGAGGGGAATCATGGGCTAGATATGGAGAGGCCAGGAAGGCCTCAGGGGCCTGAGTGATGAGCCTGGGGGAAGAGTGGAGGCTGCTCCTCTGGGACCCCAGGGCATCTCCCAGGCCGCTCACGGCATCTGCACTTGCTGAGCAGCGGCTGCTGGACTAGACTGATGCGTGCTGCTCCATAAAGCGGACAGGAGCACGGAGGGAGCCTAATGGGACACCCTCGCCTCCTCATCTGTGAAGCGAGACAGGAAGAGTCCAGGCTCCCTTCTGGCCTGGGTCTGGGAGCTGCAGCTGGAGGGGTCTGCTCTGGCTGATTCCAGCATGCAGTGGGGTGCTATTTGGCTTGGAAACATGGGACCTTGGTAGTGACACATCTTAGGGTTGGGTTTTTTGATTCTGTTCAGTGGAGAGAGGAGGACTCTTTTTTGTGTGTGGCGGTGCCGGGGATTGAACCCAGGGCCTTGCGCTTGCAAGGCAAGTACTTTACCAACTGAGCTATCTCCCCAGCCCAAGAGGGGGGGGGGTCTCTTTGGAAGCTATTAACACCACTATTCCTGGTGTTAGATAACAAAGCGCTGGAGGCTGGCGTGCTAGGGAGGGATGGCGAAGGCGGTGAGAAAAGGAAGATGGGCTGTACACACTGTGCTTGGGATTAAAAAACCGTCATGCCTAAGTGTTGGAAAATAAGCCACCTTTGCCCATGGCCAGCGCACTTGGCTACCTGCCCACCCTGTCCCCGGGGCACACGTGCATAGATGCAGTCCCAGCTGCACACGCTGCCTCCCGTGTGGGTGCCCTCTGCATGCAGCAGTGCCGGCTGCAGTGCTGACGGCGGGTCCCCTCTTCATTCCAGTGCGGCAGGCCGATGGAGCAGAGCTCCTGTGTCGACTGCGGTGCTGTAATTGGAGGGATCGACCACAAACCCCACGCCGGCTTTCACGCCATCAGGTATGTGGGCTGGCTTCCCTCCCTCCCTGGGAGTTGGGGCTCTGGGCTGTCCATGCCACCAGGTGAATCACCCGCCAGAGTCACTCGCACCACCGCTGCACATCTGGACCCACGTCACGTCGGGGGGCCACATCATGCACACCTGTAGTCATATGGCACTGAAGCTTGTTTGTGTTTTGCTTTGTTTTGATTTTGTGGTGCTGGGGATGGAACCCAGGGCCTCACACAGCTAGGCAAGTGCTCTGCCCCTGAGCTGCACGCCAGGCCTGGTTTGTTTTTTAATTTGAGAAAAGTAAAAGACACATGGACTCAGTCTTATCAAATACATCCCTCCTCCCTGTCTTCTGTGGGGACTGTCTGCAGGACACTGCCCTCCACAGACACTCAGATCCAGATGTTCAGTTCCTTTAGGTGTCACAGCACAGTACTTATTTGTGACCTACAGATACCCTTCTGTAGGACTGGTATGCCAGGCAAGCGCTCTGCCACTGAGCTACAGCCTGAGACCCACCCCCCCCCAAGACTTTTTAAAAATGATCTCTAGGCAACTTATTATACTTCATGCAAAGTGAATGCTACGTAAATACTCATTTATCATATTTTTAAGGAAATAATATCAAGGAAAAAAGCTGCTATTCAGCACAGACACATTTACTTTTGAATATTTTTGACCCACAGTTGGCTGACTCCACGGGTGCAGAGGGCAGGTACAGAGGGGTCACTGTATAGATCCAGGCATCAGATAAACCTGACCTCCAGTGAGGCTCAGGGGTGCGCACCTGTAATCCCAGCTACTTGCGAGGCTGAGGCAGGAGGATCATCAAAGTTTGAGCTAGGCTGGGAAGCTTTGGGAGGCCTGTCTCAAAATAAAAATAGGAAGTACCGGGGGTGCGGCTCAAGTCAGGCACTTGCTGAGCGCTTGAGGCCCCAGCTCAACTCCCAGAACTGAAAAGAATGAAAGAAAGAGCTCATCTCCCCCAGCTTGATCCTGAGACAAGTGCGCTGTCAGTGCTCCCCAGGGCGACAGGCGGGACCTCTGCTGGCACCTCATATCTGGTGAAATAGTTCACCTGTCATCTTTACAAATGATCAGCATCCTTGAATCTCAGTAATTTTTGCCAGACTGTGAATCCCAGTTTTTGATTTGGGGAAACTGAGAATAATGTGGATGATCCTCACATGGATGCAAAAATGCCCCACACTCACCGTCCTGAGGCAGGTGTGGGCCTCCTTCCTGACGCCCTGCACTAATGGCCATGGGTGCAACCACTTAAGGCTGGGAAAGCTGCGGGGTGTAGTCAGCCAGCAGGGTGGGTCCAAAGAGAGGACTTTGAGGCAGGTAGTCTAGGCTTGAACGCACTTTTAGCGTGTTCTTCAAAACTGGAAACCTAGCTGGGCATGGTAGTGCACACACACCTGTAATCCCAGTGGCTCAGGAGGCTGAGGTAGGAGGATCCAAAGGTCAAAGCCAGCCTCAGCAACTTAGTGACACTCTGTCTCAAAATCAGAAATTACAAAGCGTGGGGGTGGGCTGGGAATGTGGCTTAGTCATTGAGACCCTGGGTTCAATCCCCAGTACCAAAAACAAAACAAAACTGGGGACTGAGGAGAAACAGACATCTCTAGCCTTCGCCCTTTTCTCCCACCCTTTCCAGACCCAGCGCAGATAGAACCAGGACTGGCCATGTGCTGGGCAACCCACAACACAGAGATGTGGTAGTGGTGTCTGACCGAGAACTGTCCCCGGTGGTCTTCATTATCCTCCGGCTACTCACTCATCTGGCTATGCTTTTGGGAGCCACCCAAAGTTCCGAGGTATGAGATGCTACCACCAGACTCCTGTGTTGCCACAGGAGAGCCTGCTGGTTTTGCAGTCTACAGTCCTGGCCACCTAGGGATTTTACCTAGTCCACAGGAAAATACAGAAGTTACAGATCCTACTTTTCCCACTGGGGCATATGCTGGAATGGGGGAACTACTCATTAGAGTATGGAAAATCCACTTCATTTTTTAATTTTTAAAATCTGTTTTATTTAACTGACACAAAGCAATCACATGTTTATGGGACACCGTGTGACATCTTAGCAGGTATACCAGGTGTAATAATCCCATCATAAAGTCTAAGTGGAGTGCACAGCTTTGTCCTCGGTCCTCACCGGGTATGGGGGTGGAGGACCCTGTCACCTGTGCCCTGCTGCTGGCTGCAGGAGGTGCAGAGCAGCGTTCCCTGCCACACTGGGATGCCACCATAGCCAGCGGTTCTCACTGCACTTCTCTGGCTCCGTTCCCTGCTGCGTCATGCTGAGACCCCCCACCTCATGCAGAAACCACCCTCTCCAATGGTGGACACATAGATCTCACTCTGCATCTTGTTTTGTCGTGCCCACAGGCCCTGGTACACATCATCAAGCCTCCAGTGAGGGACCCCAAAGGGTTCCTGCAGCAGCACATCCAGAGAGACTTGGGGCAGCTAACAAAGATGCTGGGGAAGAGTGCCGACGAGACCACCCATGTGATCCACCTCGTCCTGCGCTGCCTTCTCAAAGAGCAGCGTCCACTCCCTGGCCACAGTAAGCAAGGGTGAGGGCTGGGCGTGGCTGACAGCGCCTGGCACTGGTGTGTGCCACAGCGTTCACCTGTGCCCTGGGAGCACGGAGCACCAGCAGGTGGCATGTGTCCCACCTCTGCTTTCCCAGAGTTGTCACCCTTGTAACCTGACGTAGTGTGTTCCCCTCCACAATGTGCTGCATGAACAAAAGGAGGCTACAAACACTGTCTGCCGAGCTGATTCTTCCATTTAGGTCCATGCCGAAAGAAAAGGTTTGCGAGGGGACCTCGTTAGCGGGTATCTGAGTGGCATTAGGAGGGATTTAGGTTTCTTTTGACTTACCTGCAAAAATCTTTTAAAACGATCATTGTAGAACATGTTACTTAGAAGCATAAAGATAATAGCAATAGCAATAAAAAGTCTATTCCCAAAACCCCAGAGAGTTTGTCCCCTTCAGGGGTGTCTTTGCCAGAGACCGGCATGAGCACGTAGTTCCCATCTTAGCCAGATCTGATTCTGCCGAGCACCCCATGTTCTGGTGTGGCTTCCACAGCCCCGGCATGCTGCCACCTCTGCAGAAGGCACAGGGCAGCAGTGGCATGCCCCTGGGCTTTCAAGTTCACATCCTGTCCTTGGCCAATTGTCTGGAAGGTTGTGGGATGGCCAGCTGCCAGACTGAAGTACCCTCCCAAGACCCAGAGGCTGGTGTTGGCAGCACCTGGTTAGCTCAGGCAGGGTCACCCCAACGGGAGACTACCCCGTTAATGTGATTCAGCGTTTGCTGTGTGGAGACTGCTGCTGCTTGTCGGGTGACACGCGGTTTGGCTTTCTTTGTAGGGCATTTAACTTTGGATGCACAACTGTCAACCAAGGAACAGAGAAACAATTGGGAAAAACATGTCGAAGCTCTTCTTCTACCTGAACTGGAGGTGAGGGGCAAGTGGTGACCGCTCCTTAGCCCTCTGTCCAGGAGGGTGGCCCATTCATCTGAAGAGCACTGTTGGCCCACCGTCCTCAGGAGGGCCGTCAGAGGCCTTGCCTGGAGTCGCCCCTCCTGCACTGGCCGTAAGTCAGGCCAAGGCTTGTCAGGAGTCCTCACCGGGCAGGCAGCAGCTTGCTCTTTACAGCAGGATGTGGAAGTAAGAGGCAGAGACCCTCCAGAAGTCCACTGACGATCTGGATCCTCGACTGCTCTGCTGAGAACATCACAGGACAGGGAAGTCAGGAAGTGAAAGGGCAGTGAAATAAAGGCCCGTGAGGGGAGGCAAAAACTCCCGTCATAGTGAAAGACAGCAAAAGCGAGCGTCCGGGGCGTGGAGGCAGACTCCTGAGCAGCCACCACGGGCCGTGAGTGGCCCGGCTGTCTGTGGCAATGCCTCACTTGCAGAACGCTGTATCGTTTCTTTGTCCAGCATCTAGATAAGACCCTGCTGACTGTGAGCACGCTCATCAGCCAGGATGAGCGCGTCAGCTCCAACCCCGTGGCCAAAATTATATATGGTGACCCGGCAAGCTTCCTGCCCCGACTGCCCCAGAGAAGTGTGGTGCACTGCTCCAAGATATGGAGCTGCAGGAAGAAGGTCACCCTCGAACACCTCCAGCACGTCGTGGAGCGCAAGAACGGCAAGGAGACGGTGCCCCTGCTCTGGCAATTCCTGCAGAAGGTGCGTCCACCTCGTGGTCTGCCCCCGCTTCCTGGCAGACTTCCCCTGAGGACGGGAGGCCCCGTGCCTGCGTTCAAAGTCATCATTCCTGGAGGCAGGCCCCTAAACAACCCCATCAGCTCTGTGATTGTGAGTACAGGCCTGTAGCAGCGGTCTCAGGCAGAGCGCAGAGGTCCTAAGACACATCTGCTGACATCACAAGTGGAGTATGCACGAGTGGGGTTAGCGGTGATCTGTAAGGAGCTCGAAGGCCAGGAGGGACCGCCCTGGTCACTCAGCTGTGATGCCTTGTCTTCATCCCCAGAAGTTGAGCAGGTGGTCACCAGCAAGCACCCGGGGAACAGTCAAGAATGCACACCAAAACCGAACCAGAGCCCTCCCTGCACCCGCAGGCGGGAGGCAGTGTGCTGCTGTGGTGGGGCTGCGGGTGTGGAGTCACACCTGCCAGCCCAGAAACCATCCCCAGCCTCCACCCCTCGAGCTCTCCTGGTCCACAGCAGATGTTCTCACCACCTCTCTCAGGGGCGGAGCAGAGTGACTGGGAGCGTCTGGTGCTCACACTAGGAAGGACTTCATGTTAGCCTTGTCATCTCTTAGCATGACACGGTTTCATTTGACCGAGGAAGGTGGATCCTGGCTCTTCAGAACAAAACCCAGGAAGAACACCAGCTACCATTGCCTAAGGCCTTGGTCTTTCCTTCCAGCAGCCTCACACCCAAAAATATTTTTCCCAAATTATTTTTATTAATTCATTAGCTGTACATATTAATGGGAATAGGTGTGGTATTTCCATGTATGCATATAACATGCACTGATTTTGTCTCTGTCTGGCTCATTTCACTTAACAAAAGGTTCTCTAATTCTGTCCATTTTGCTAAAAATTACAAGAGTGCATTCTTACAGCTGAATCATATTCTATTATGAATATAAACCACCTCTTCTTTATCTACTCACCTGCTGATGGGCTTCTAGGCTGATTCCATGTCTGAGCTATTGTGAATGATGCCACAAACATGGGTGTGCAATACCTCTTTGATACCCTCATTTCCTTTGGAGGGGGACAGCTGGATCACATGGTAGATCTTTTTTTTTTTTTTTTTTTTTTTGGTGCTGGGGATCGAACCCAGGGCCTTATGCTTACAAGGCAAGCACTCTACCGACTGAGCTATCTCCCCAGCCCCAGTAGATCTTTTTTAGTTTGAGGAACCTCCATACTGTTCTCCATGATATGCTACTAATTTACATTGTCACCAGCAGTACATTAGAGTTCCTTTTTCTCTTCATCCTTTCTTGCATTTGTTATTTTAAGTTTGGGTTCCTTTATTTTGGGGGGTGAGGGATTGGGGTGATTATTTTGAGGGGGACCAGGGTCTTGGGCATGCTGGGCAAGCAATACTTTACTACTGAACTAGAACCCCCATCCCCATCCCTGCAACTTTCCCCTCACCCCTTAAAGACAGGGTCTCACTAAGTTGCCCAGACTGGCCTTGATCTTGCTGAGGCTGGCCTCCACCTCCTGATCCTCCTGCCTTAGGCTCCTGAGTAGCCAGGATTACAGGTGCGTGCCACCACGCCTATCTTAGTTTTTATAAGAGCCATTCTACCTGTGGTGGGATGGCATCTCCATGTAGTTTTGATTTGCATTTCCCTGATGGCTACCGATACTGAGCATTTTCTCATGTATTTCTTCTTTTAACAAGTGTCCCTTCAGATCATGTGTTCATTTTTAAATTGGATTACTTTCATTTTTTTGTTGAGTTTTTTGAGTTTCGTATTCTGGGTATTTACCTGCTGTTATGTGAATAGTTGGCAGGCATTTCTCCCATTCTGCAGGTTGTCTCTTCACTCTGTTGGCTGTTTCTTTGCTGTGCTATAATTCCCTTTGTCATTTTGCCCTTATTTCCTGTGGTTTTGGGGTCCTATCCAGAAAAGCATTGCCTGTGCCAATGTCTTCTGCTGGTAGCTTCAGAGGGCAGGCTTACATCCGGATCTCTGGTCATCTAGAGTTGCTAGTTAAGCTGAGAGACGGGGCCCACCCCAGTCCTCCAGGCAGTTCTTCACTGGAGGGCGGGGACTTGGTCCTGTTCATCCTACATCCCTCTTGGGCTGGGCATGTCTGACCTATTGAAAGCCCTCTGTATGTACTTGGTGAGAGGATGGGATGGTCCTTTTCCCATTTGTAAGCTCCAGAGTGTGAATGTGTCAAACAACCCACTGACCAGATTAAACCACACCTTCAGGGCAGTCCCCACCTGCCCAAAGTCTATAAGCCCCATGTCGTTTCTCAGTTAAACAGAGGAAGTGTTACTGAGCCGTTTTCCCTTCTCCAGGAGGCAGAACTGAGACTGGTGAAATTCTTGCCTGAGATTTTGGCCCTGCAAAGGGATCTAGTGAAACGATTCCAGAATGTTCCAGAAGATAAATACAGTTCCATCAGGAGTTTCATTAGCAGTCACAGTTCAGGTATGACTGCTGTCTGCTCCAGCAAGAGATCAGGGCCATCCATGTTTGGTGGTTCAAAAGGGTCGCTCAGGTTGGGGCACAAGGGTGGGGCTCAGGTCCTAAGTTAGAGCTTGAGGCACAGGGTGCCAATCCAAAAGACCTGCTGAGAGCCACTGCTGCAGCTGGAAAGCCCTCCCCATCTCCAGCTTCTCACAAAACCTCAAACCTGAAATACAGGCATATGCCGCTGAATGTGGGAAGGTGCAGGGTCAAGCTCTTGGGAGCAGGCCTTGCCCAGGAGGGTTGTTTCCATAGGGATCTTACCAAGTATTTTGTTCAACAGATGGGCTGAGGCAGTTACTCCACAACAGGATCACTGTCTTCCTGTCCACGTGGAATGCACTGAGGCGATCACTGGAGACCAATGGTACGTGTCCTTCTCCACCTGGCCTGGCCACCACCCTGCTGTGTGCCTGGTAAAATGACCTACGGATGGAGGTGCTGGGATATGTGAACCAATCTCTAATGTAACCCTCAGTCCTCTTGAAAAGTATGGAATCAGAAAGGAGTTGAGAGCACTGGAGAGTTATCAGCCAGGGCCCAGCTCTGTGGAGGTGGCTGCCCACTGCTGCCCTCCTCCTCCTCCTGTCTCCAGGCTGTGACCCAAATGCCCAGAGCAGAATCCCTCTGCTTAGGAATGACCCTGTCTTTTAAAGGTGAAATCAAGTTACCTAAAGACTACTGCAGCTCTGACCTGGATCTGGACACAGATTTTGAGGTCATCCTGCCCCGGCGTCGGGACCTGGGTCTCTGCTCAACCGCGTTAGTCAGCTACTTGATTAACCTACACAATGAAATCATTCACACAGTGGAGAAGTTCTCCAAGGAAGATAGCAGGTACTGTACAAGCCCACGCAAGCCCACCACCCCCGCCACCAGGCCCAGCTGCAAACTCCAGCCAGCAACAGCTCCTGTCCCCCAGACCGCTGCTCAGCCCTCCTCTACAAAGCCCGGGCTTGCACATGGCTTTCACTTGCTCACACTACAAGGGCAGAAACAGGAGCATATGCCCCAGAGCCCTAGGCCCCACATCTGCCCTGGACACCAAGAACTGTGTCTCATGTTTCTCAGCTATTCCGTGGATGCCTCTGAGGTCACTGACCTGCATGTCGTCAGTTATGAAGTGGAACGGGACCTGATTCCACTGATTCTCTCCAATTGCCAGTACCAAGTGGAGCAAGGTGGGGAGACCTCACAGGAGTTTGACCTGGAGAAGATCCAGCGGCAGATCAGCAGCCGCTTCCTCCAGGGCAAGCCCCGGCTGACCCTCAAGGTAGGCTGGGCCCCTGCCAACGATTTTTGTGTTAGTTATGAACAGCCCTGTGGGTTTCAGGGAGAATAGACTGAGGTGACACCCAGGGACTCATCTGTATCATCTCCTCCCCACGGAGATGTGTCTACGCCTTCTCTGGGCTGGGAGGCGTCCCCAGCTCTCCTCCACATCACCATCACCGTGTGCACCTGTCCCCAGGCAGCCTCAAGTCTATTAACTATAGTTAATGGCACCACCGAGAAGGCCTGTCACTGCTGCCACCCTTCAGCTGCACATGCAGTCCATGCCCAGGATCCACCATGCATGCCTTCCCCAGGCCTCTGTCCTCTGACTGTGCCCGGGATCCACCACACATGCCTTCCCCAGGCCCTCGTCCTCTGACTGTGCCCAGGATCCACCACGCATGCCTTCCCCAGGCCTCTGTCCTCTGCCACTGTCAGTTCAAAGCATTCAGCCTTCAGTCCAGCTGCCCAGTGCTCCCTGCAGCACCATGCTGTGTGGACAGTGCCACAAGGCCTCCACCACACTCCATCTGGCACAGAAGGCCCTGTTGCCTGGCCCTCGTCTGACCTTCCAGCTGTCTCCAGCCCCATCCTTACTGTATAGCGTCAAACCCCATGAACTGCTTCCCGATTCCCTGAATACAGTGGCCCTTCCACACTGTCCCTCGTGGTGGCCACACTCGTCCTCCAGGTCGTCAGGTGTTCTCAGAGGCATTCATTCCTCATTCCCCGAGGTCAGGCTGCCAGTTGTTTGAGCCTGAAGCCATTTTAAATTCGCCCTCACAGGAGCACATGGGCAGTGTCTGCTTGGTGCTGCTGGAGAGATCGCCAGTGCCGCACTCCTGTCCCTCCTCCTCCCACACTCCTCCCGTCCTCAGATACCTCTTCTGCAGGGCAGTGTCTGCAAGGCTGGATTTCTTGTGTTACTGTGTCCAAAGAGTGCAGCCTGAACAAAGCCATCAGGAGGCACAAAGCTATGTGCCTTGCCCAGCAATGTGCTGCCTGGCTTGGCACGTCCACTGAGATCAGTTATCAGATGGAAGCCTCCCTGTGGATTTGATTTCCAAAGACTTCTCTTCTTTCCACCACAGGGAATACCCACGCTGGTGTTCAGACATGATTGGAACTTCGAACATCTCTTTGTGGACATCAAGAACAAAATGGCACAGGTGGTCATGATCAGCCCTCACAGGGTGGTTCCATTCACATACGTAAGGACATAAGGACAGCTCCAGTCCCATCCTGGTGTCTGCTGTGAGCACCAGGCTCTCTGGAGAGAAGTTGGATGGCAGATCACCAAACTTTGACCCCTTGGGGGTTGTTTTTAATGGTGATGTCATGACCATGGTGCTACAGGTTGGGAACTCACTCCTCCCCCTTCGTGTGCAGTTAGCTCAGGCTTGTTTCTGTGCAGTCTAAAACTGCTGCACTCAGCAAGCACCAGCTCTTACCACAAGTGCTGGACAGCTGGCCCCACCTGTGCTGGCAGCTCAGAGTTCGGCTCTTACCAAGTAGAAGCAGTAGCCCAACCTATGCCTCTGTCCTGCTTTTGGTTCCAGAGCCCCCTCCCCAACTCAGCCACGGGTTCCATGAGTGGAGAGCTGCAGTCCTACAGCGATGCCTGTGAAGCTCTGTCTGTCGTAGAGGTCACTCTGGGCTTCCTAGGCACAGCTGGTGGGGATCCAAATATGCATCTGGATGTGTATGTCCGAGACACCCTACGAATGGGCGATCAGACGACTCCAGTTTTGAAGGTGGGTCCTGTGTACCTTCCAAGGAGAATCAGCATCACCTCGGCTAGTTTTATCAGTGCAGGCAACCCTGGAAAGGGGCAGTCAGGAACCCCCACCCTGAGCCAGTCCACAGAAGAGCAGCACACACTGGGACAGGAGAGGCAAGGACACTCAGTGCTGACCACCAGTAGAGCAGGACCTTTGCTACTTTTGCGCTGCAGGATGCTCAGGGATGCTGAGCTGCTGCAGGAGGGGGAGACAGGTGGACTCGTGCAGGGAAGAGGTGGCCTCAGGCGGGAAAAGAACAAATTGGGAGAAGTGCCCTGGGGAGCACTCAGAGCCTTGGTGTGCACCAAGGGAGGGTGGGAGCCTTCACCTCTACTGGGGCGCTCTTCCTCTTCCAGGCCTTAAGCAGATGTCAGCTAAAACACGCCATTGCCCTCTGGCAGTTCCTCTCTGCTCATAAGTCGGAACAGCTGCTGCGACTGAAAAAAGTGAGTCTGCCCTCCTCTGCCGGGCTGAGGGAGCCGCACCCTCCTCCCAGGCTGTGATGCTGTCCTCGTTCATCTTTTTTAGGATCCCTTTCGGGAAATCGATTCAAGGTACAAAGCAGACCTCAGCCCAGGAAATACTAAGCTCCTCAGCACCTTCTTGAATCACACAGACCTGGATGCTTTCCTCCTGGAGCTCCACGAAATGATGGTGTTGAAACTAAGAAACACCCAGACCCAGGACAGCTTCAACCCTGAATGGAGGTATGGTGTGCACCCCTGCTAGCATGCTTGCTATGTCCCACTGACATGAAGGTAGTTCCATCTTACCCCAGGACCTTCTGCCCACTGTCCTCCATCACCAGAGCACCTGAGAACTTGCTTCTTTGGTTTTAATCTTTTGACTTTTTAAAAAAATAACTACAAAATCATGATCTCATTATAACAAGTAGACTTAACTATGTCAAAGAGATATGCATTTTAAATTGAATTTTACATTTGTGTCAGTCTAATGGCAAAAAAATGGTATCTTGTTTTCACTTGTGTTTCCCTAGCTACTTGTGTGGCTGAGCACATTTTAAAATTTATCACCGTTTGTTTATCATCCTCTGAATTATCTCTTGGTAGCGTTTGGTTATTGGGTGGGGCAGTTATCTCTTTCATTTTTTCTTTTGGTACCAGAGATGAAACCCAAGGGCACTTACTGAGCTGCATCCCCAGCTTTTTATTTTGAGACGGGGCCTCAAATCTGCAATCCTCTTGCCTTAGCTTCCTGAATGAACTGCTGGGACTACAGGCATATGCCACCACACCTGACCAGTTTCTCTCTTTCATAAAATTTGTAAAGACTCTTTGTATAGAACAGATTAATCTCCTGCTGCTTTCCTAGTTCTATCTTGTACATGTTTCATTAGTTCACTTTTATGTGTGGTATGAGGCAGGCATTTCAACTGACGGTTTTCTAGATGGACAGTTAGGCTGCATTTGCTGTTTCAGCACAT
This sequence comes from Sciurus carolinensis, assembly GCF_902686445.1. NCBI lineage: Eukaryota > Metazoa > Chordata > Mammalia > Rodentia > Sciuridae > Sciurus > Sciurus carolinensis. The sequence continues at coordinate 2,219,665 of NC_062215.1, read as the reverse complement.
GCCTGTGTAAAATAAAGTTCCCCTTCCTAGAGAATTTGCAGCCTTTGGTAATATAAACCACGAAAGGGAATACACACCTTTTCTGAATGGCAAAGCTTTGTTTCTGATACAGCCAGACGGGTCCTGTCAGTGTCTTAAGTGTCTACTTGGGCATCACTGAGGCAGCTCCATCCTCCAGAGGCTGAGCCTAGGACTCCAGGTCCAGCTCAGGAACTCAGCAGCTGGCTGACCTTAAGCTGACCCTCAGTATTTCTGGTCTTATTAGCACCTTGGTCCTGTCAATGCCTGGAAAGAGTGTCCACTGATAGGCCCCTGATGCTCTAAACACTATCTCCTGTGCCTGACTTTGCAGCCTGAGGGATACTCTGGTGAGTTACATGGAAACGAAAGAGAATGCAGTTCTTCCAGAAGTGGAATCCCAGTTTCCAGAAGAGATACTGCTATCCAGCTGTGTCTCTGTGTGGAAAGCTGCAGCTGCGCGGAAACAAGACCAGCAAGCACGGTAGCACTCTCCACTGTGCCTCTCGGGGCCCTCGACAGGAAAGTGTTGGCACAGCACTGAATTCAAGGCCAGCATGCACTGTGAGAGCCAAGCTGTTTCTGGAACACATGCAAATTCCAGAACTTTCACGTTATATTATGAATATTGTTCATTAAGTGGTGCGAATAGCAATTACTTGAAACTGGAAATCAGCCACCATCCTGTGCATTCAAGGAGGGACAGAAGTGAAGAGTCACGTAAGGGTCACACCCGCAGTGGCCTGCAGCCTCTTCCTCACATTGCCACAGAGGCAGACGCAGGGGTGTTGGTCTTTTTTCTTCCCTGTTCTATTCTTCACACACATAAGAGAATCTGATTTTCTTCTCACCCAGTTGCTTAAATTCTGAGTACTGTGCTCCTATTTCTTGGGTTCCAAGAAGTGAAAAAAGCACCACTCTTTCTGTCTTATCACTAACACGAGGAAAGCCGGGTGTGCACACATGCCTTAAGGCCACACATCATGCCGACCCAGACTCCACTGCGAGTCACTGCCAGATTCCAAAAGGTCAGAGCCAACAACTCTGTGAAGAGCACAGGACTTGGGACACTGCTGAGCTGTGGTTTCCCCATGAATAAGATGGAGTGGACTGACTGCCAAAGCTCCTTCCATTTCTCGTATCTTGAGATTCTAAATGGAAGTTTGTCAGCGTCCGCTTGGATCAGAGACAGGCTCTTGGCCATGCCGTGGGGAGTTTTTGGTTGCCGGACATCGTACTATGTAAGCAAGCAGTCTCGGTGTGATCTCAGCTTCCCTGGGCATGTGAATTACTGGTCCTTTCTTTGGGTTTCAACCACACCATAAAATCCGAGCCTCAGAGAGTACAAAACCAGTTCCATTTCTGAAAAAGGGAAAATAACACCCTGGTCTTGTGCTGCCTTTTTCATTATGAATTTTCTTTCTTTTTGAAACCCACTCTGATATCTTGGACCTCTGGATGAATTCCTTTTCCTCACAGCTCAGGGAGATCAGGACTGCAGCCATCCCCACGTTGGAGGCCATGTGTTCATGTACATTCCAGAAGAGTTGGGGACCCAATGAACTTGAGCTCAGGCCTGTGTACTACAAAAATGCAAAATGGGGGTGAAGGGCACAGCTCAGCAGTAGAGTGCTTGCCTCACACTCACAAGGCCATAGGTTCGGTCCACAACACCACACACACGTGCACGCACACACACACAAAAGGTTCAGCACAGGGTGTGTGTGCACCTGCAAAGACAGGTGCAGAAGGAGCTGTGCTCACTCTGCTTCTGAGAGTTCTCAGGGTCTGCTGAAGCGCAGTGGCAGACTTCAGGTGGCAGTGCCTTTCACAGAGCATGTGCTTGCACTGAGTGAGTCACATGAACATTCCGGATATGCAGAGCCACTCCCCACCCACCACACACCTGCCACCTGGCCTTAGATGCCTGGACATTGGGTGCAGCTTGCCAAGGCCAGCAGATGGCACTCAGACCCACACTGTTCCTCACTGCCACACCTTCACAGGTGGAATCAGGTGTCAAGCCCTTGATGTGAAGACCTTTTTTCTCCCTTTTAGCCTGGGCATTTTTTTTCACTGTTATGAACTGTTTTTAATTAAGATGTTTTACTTTGTGTGCTACACTTCTAAAGCCTTAACTCATCTGGCATGATTTGTACAATTCACTGGGCTAACACAGGCAAAAGAAAATTTCATTATACTTGCAATGCTTTTTTAATAAACTTGAGTTTTGCTGCTAATGGATCCATCTCTTTGGGAACCATGCTACTGTGTACGGCACACAGAACTCAGCTAGGCTGTGGGAATGGTTTGGGATTTCTGTGGAAATGTCCTTGCAGAAGTACTCATGAAATGGGCGGTTCAGAACTGAAGACCACACTCCGGAATGTGAGCTGGTAAGCTTTCTCTGGGACAGAACAACAGAACACCTTGTCCACAGTGGAAAAAGCTTAAGTCTCAGCCGAGGGGTGGGGGTCGGTGTCCTCTGCTTAAAGAGATTTCACTGAAACAGCAGAGCTCCAGCTACCAAGGAGTCAGAATGAGAACTAGCTAACTCAGTAAGTCAGGCTGTGGGCTGGAGAAGACTTCCTGCTAACAGGAAATAGAGGCAGTGAAAGAAATAGGACTTCAAGTCATTGCTCTCAAGTCCTTTTCATTCCATCAGTGCTCACGAGATTTTTGCCACTTGTTAAGGGAGACAGTCGTGGGCATTTCAGCTGTTCCTCGATGTTAAGGCAGTTCCAGCTTAAAAACATATTTCCACTGATAAACACTGTGAACAAAAAACATCAGCTGAAAGGTCCCAGCCAAACTTAACCAAGTTCTGGCATGCCCACGTGCACCAGTGTGCAAATGGAAAGCATCTCTGATGTGACACCAGCAGGCCTGCAGAGTGCTTGGTGGGTCAGAAGTCCTGAGGCCTGGAAGCTGCGTACCAGTGGTTCAAGCAGCAGCCGGCACTCACATCACGTTCTGACCCCTTTATGTTCACTGAGCCTATGCTCAAGCATTCAGAATCCCAGGTCCGGCTGAGAAACAAGCACAAGTGCTTTCTCCTGAGACAAAACACTAGTGAGACTCATACCATTCCTGCAGGGTCAGGGAGCCTGCTTCCTTTTCAGCTGGTGGAAGTATTTCAGAGAGCCAGCTGGGGAGGGCCCCGCACATGCAGCAACCCCCACTGCTCGAGGCTGCTCCTGCTCAGGGGCTCCACAGTCTGCTGCCTTTCCCTTCACATGGACCCCCCCAAGATCAGTATTCCTTCCTGATCACTACCTGCACCCTAAAGCCCTAAAGCACAAAGCAACCTCAGTCAGAGCACAGCTACTTCCTCGGAACCCTAACGTAACCAAGCTGACACACCACAGCCCAGATGGCCCTGAACTAGGTCTTGGCTTGCCTGTTTGCCAGTTCAGTGACCTTGGAAAAGCCACTTGATCTCTTTCAGCCTCCATTTTCTCATGTGCAAATGCCTCCCAGTTCTGTGGTGAGAAACTAGAGCAGGTAAACCACAGCATAGTGCCTGCCTGGCATGGGGTGGGTGCTCAAGAAATGGGACACACCTCTCCCCTAGCTGAGAACTTGCCCTCTTTCAAGGATCTGTCAACTGTTGGTGCTATAGGAAGTCTTTCCCAAACCTGAAACTAATTAGTCCAATCTAATGCAGTGTTCTGTATCGCCCTCATGAAATCTATAGTCGGACTACATGCCTTATGCATATACTTTTACGAGTTCTCAGAATATAAGGCATGGGTTACACTGCCTTACCTCAGCCTCACTGGCTGCCTTTCAGGGCCTCAGGACCTTTAGGCCCGCTGTTCTCCGTCCAGCTCACCCTTCCGGTCTCCTCTAAACACCACCTCCGCGGGAGGCCCTCCCCACCATGGATCCAAGTCAGCTCCCGGCGGCACTATTTCCACTCCGCACTCGTGGCAGCTGCACTACCTACTCACCCATCCTCCTGCCCCTGGTGAAGCACCCGAGGAAGCTGCAACCCCAGCCCCGAGCACAGCGCCTGGCACTGGGAGCTCCGGGTAAATGTTCATTAGGTTGAGGGCACGGACCAGGGGCAACACTGACTCGGCGGCACACACGCGCTCCCGTGCTGGGTGCGGCTTGGCGGCGGGCAAGACCCTGGCTGGCCCGGGCCGACTCCGGCGGCGGCGCGGGGCGCGGGGCGCGGGGCTGGCCTGACGGTCATCCTACCGCGCCGGCGCCGCGTCAGAGACTCCCGGCGGCCCGGGCGCGGGGCGCGGGGCGCGACGCCAGGGCCACGCGCGGCCTGCGCGGCGCGCCGGAAGTGACGTAGGCGGAAGGGCGCCGCGCGTCGAGCTATGGCTCAGGAGGCCGCGGGGCGGCCGCCGGAGGAGACGCTGTCGCTGTGGAAACGGTAACGGCGGGGCGGGGCGCTCGCGGGCTGCGGCCTGGGAACCCCGGGACGGCGGGGCCCGGGCCGGGCTGACGCCTCTGTCCCCCCAGCGAGCAAGCCCGGCTGAAGGCTCTCCTGGTGGACCGCGACACTGAGGCCTGGCAGCGGGACCCCGCCTTCGCGGGTCTGCACCGGGTCGGGGGCGTGGACGTGTCCTTCGTCAAAGGGGACAGCGTCCGCGCCTGCGCCTCCCTGGTGGTGCTCAGCTTCCCGGAGCTCGAGGTAAGCGGGGCCGGGCTGGGCTGAAGACCGGGGCAGGGTCGTGGAGGAGCCCTCGTCCCTTGCTCCTCTGCGGTCCTGGGGGCAGGTCCCCAGCCCGCCCTGTAGATTTCTCAGCGGGTGAGAGTGTTTGAAGGGAAGAGACGGAGAGGCGCAGGCCGAGGCAGGCCTGCGGCGTTCGGAAGCCCCTCCGTCGCCCCTGCAGGCCTGCTGCCAGCCGCCGCGCCCGCCCAGAGGGGCTCCCTTCCTGGTTTCTGCCCTTCCCCTCCCACCCTGTCTGATGTCTGCCCCGTACTTCAGCTTCTTAAGTCTTGCTGGACTCTGCCTCCCCTTGGCCCCTTCCCCTCTGGGCTGCCCTCCCTGCTCCTGTAGGTTATTAAACCTATCGCCATCGGCTCCCCAAGTTTTGCTCTTTGGTGCCCAAGGCTAGGAGAGTGATTTCCTTTAAAAAAAAAAGAAAAAAGTGTGATCATGTCACCATAAGTCCTCTCGATGGCACTTCAGTGTCCTTCCTGTGACCTCAAGGTAAATCAAGTTCACACTTACCAACAGTGGCTTGAAGGCCCTTTGTGATCTGTTCTCTGCTTGATATAACCCTGTAGGCTGGGCTCCCCCCACTACTATCCTTCCCACACCCAAACCCACTCAGGACGGCTCTGACTGCCTCTGAGCCATGCTATGCCTGGCCGCCTGGCCTTCCCAGGCACATTTCCTCTCCTAGAATAGTCTTCACCTGGCCAGCTCCCACTTCTCTCTTAGGGCCCAGTTTAGACTTGCTTCTTCCAGTAAGCCTCCTCACCCCACAAGTCCAGGAGTGGCCCTCTGCACCCTTGCCTTAGTCCATTCGGGCTGCTATAGCAGAATACCTCAGACTAGATGCCTTATAAACAACAAAGATTTATTTCTCTCAGTTCTGGAGGCTGGAAGTCCAAGAGTCCTACTACACACACATTCTCTAGAACCTTCTACCTCCCCACCCCCATTTTTGTTATTGAATCCTCCAGCTCGCTTGATGATAGTGCCCAAATCACAATTTCTACTCCTCTCTTGAGACTGGACCAGCAACTAAACACCTAAGAGAACTGATTCCCCTGTGTTAGCCTGGAGGGCTGGGACTTGTCTCTTGGCCTTTTTATCAGTAACTCAGTAGGAAACTTATCTGCAAATGACCCAAAGTGGGGAGGTCATTCCAGTGGTAGATAAGAGAAACTGATTCTTAGTGAGCTCAAGCAGGCTGGACTGCTGAAGCCTACAGATGACTTTCCACAGGGACAAGGGGCATCCTGTGTCCCCGTAGGATGATGGTGGCTGCTTAATTAAAACTTCTCCACACAAGCTCCCAAAACCAGAGAGATCAACAAGAAAGGAAAGCCCCCTCTCCTTTCCCATGCACATGACATAAAATGAGCTTATTACAGATGCAACTGTGCCCCCTGGTGGGGAATGAAACAAACCAGGCTGCAAAGAAACTCAGGCCAGTGAGAATAATGAAAACACACGGTTAAGAGACTCTGCCCTCATATGTTCTCTAGGCAGAGGTTGACCTATATCTTCTACCAGGTTATAACCAGCCACCCTCTTCCACTCTAGGGAAGGGTCTTTTGGGTTTAAAAACAGTCTCTCTGCTAGAGAAGCCCTGAAAAGGGAGCTGAGAGCTAGGGTAGTGGCTGAGTGGTAGAGTGTTCGCCTAGCATGCCTGAGGCCCTGGGTTCAATCCTCAGCACCGCATAAAAATAAAATAAAGGTATTGTGTCCACCTACAACTAAAACAAAATATTAAAAAAGAAAGGTAACTGAATTTTAAAAGTTCTCTGGGTTGTTCCCAGCCATTCCAGAAAGCCAGTCCATCTGGGCCCTCTGTCCACAACACCTCCTGGCAACGTGTGCAAGACCTTCAGAGTCAGCTCATCTGCTGTTCCCACAACTATACACCAGTGTGCCCTCCCTACTCCCTCAATGTCTCTTTCTAAGTTCTCCTGTCTCTGGAGACCACTGTTCTTTTGGATTCCCTAGCTCTGAGGTCATGCCCATCTTTCTAGGTGATGAGGGGTCTTTTCATAAAGCCAGCATGGCCACCTCACTGTCACAGCCTCCAGGAGACCTAGCTTTCCCCATGCCTCTAAGTGTCCATCCAACGCTGCCTTCATGCTGGTACCTTCCTGTGTCTTGTCTCTGAGCCTCCAGCAGCCCGTGCAGGTGGTGGAAGAGTCAGTGTTGACTTACAAGGAGGCCCAGGAGGGCAGGGGGCAAGCAGGAGTGAGACTAGCCACCACCCTTAAAAGAGCTCCTGGGAAGAGGGGTCGGGGTTCCTCATGCACACCAGGTCCCAGGTGGGCACCTTTGAAATGACAGCACACTCAATCCCTACCACCATTTGTGGGGAAGGTTATCTTTTCCCTTCCTTCAAACCTATTGTCTTGCGCATCCCGCCCATGGGTAAGGCAGAGAAGGAAGGTTGGTTGTTGGCAGTGAACAGAGCAACAGGGCAGAGAAAATGGAGGGAGGAAGCAGGTGGCCTCAGGCACCTGCTGACCTGCATACCTGGTGGCAGGTGGTGTACGAAGAGAGCCAAATGGTCAACCTGACGGCCCCCTATGTGGCAGGCTTCCTGGCCTTCCGAGAGGTGCCCTTCCTGGTGGATTTGGTGCGACGGCTACAGGAGAAGGAGCCAGGCCTCATGCCCCAGGCAGGTGATTCATCCCAAGGGCAGGAAAGTGGCCCCTCTGCTTCTGCCTGGGGGAGGGAAGGCCCCCTGCAAGCCACCACCACCCATAGCCAGAAAAGAAGAGGATTTTCTAAAAAGCTGGAACCCTGTGGCAGTTCCCCTTCCTGCTGCCCCAGGAACAGCCCAGCCTGAGGAGTGAGGGTCAGCTTAGCTGACTGTGACTCCCCTGTGGCTCTGTAGGTTCTCCTTGTGGATGGAAATGGGGTGCTCCACCACCGAGGTAATCTTGCTCCCTAAAGAGAAGGTCACTGGGAAAGACTGGGAGAGGGCACTCCCAACCCCACTGCAGGGGCATCTGCTGCCAGCCGGGTCTTGATGGCTCCTTTCTGGACTGTTTTTCACCATCATGCAGTGAGACACGAGGCAGATCCCCACCCAGGGAAGAACTTCCTTTCACCCCACCTTCATGCTTACCCTCCTCTTCCCCATAGTGCCCTACACTGACCCATCTCCAGCACCATGGTCCAGTACCAACCTGACCACTGTGAAAAGTCATAGGACCTGAATTCAGTCAGGCCTCTGTCCATACTCAGACAGGAGGGCCATTCCTTGTGGATGCAGGGACCTTGGCCACCCAAGGCAAAGGGTAAACTCACGCTGATCTGAATGCTGGTGCTGGAACCAGCAGGCTGCCCCTGGGCATGAGCACCCAGGCCATGGGAAGATATGCAGAGGCCTGAGGGCAGCAGCCAAGGCGAGAGGAAGAAGGAAGTTGCCAGGAAATGAAAGGAAGAGCAGAGTGAAGTGTTGTGAGCTTGCTAACTAGGCTGCTGGGCCATCCGGAGGCTTCCTCTGCCCCAGCCTCACCCGTGACGTCAGGGCAGAGAGTGTCTTGGAGCCTGTTCCCTGAGTGCTCTGCTGCTGGTCTGCAGATGGCGAGAATCTGTTCATCCCTTATCCTGTGCCAGTCTCCAGGCTGCCCAACCTACTGCCCCCTGCCAGACTCTGTCCTCACAGAGCTGCCCTGCATTGGGGTGGCCCCAGCTTACCCTCCTCTGCCCTCTGCCAGGCTTTGGGGTGGCCTGCCACCTGGGCGTCCTCACAGAGCTGCCCTGCGTTGGGGTGGCCAAGAAACTCCTGCAGGTGGATGGACTGGAGAACAATGCCCTGCACAAGGAAAAGGTGAGGGGGCCTAGACAGCCCTGCTCAGCCCCCAGCTGCCTGGAATGGCCCTGGGGATGGAGGGACAGGGTCAGCTACCTCCCAACACCCCTGGGTCCCTGGGTGGCCTGGAGTAAAGCAGACCTGGTGTTCTCTGGGTGCCTCCCAGCCGCGGCTTGCACCCCCTGGGGCTGCTAGACTCCTCCCACTACTGTGATCACTTCCTCCATCTCCATCTCTGCTCCTGCCACGCCCGTGTAGGTTACCATGGGTTATGTCCCCCAGTCACCCCCACACCATCCTGGCCGCCTGGGCTCTGGTGCTCACCTAGCCGGGCCTCCAGGCCCTGCTCACAGTGCTGCCTGTGACTGTGTCCACACCTCTGCTCACCCCTGCATCTCCCTCCTCTGATCCTGCAGCCTGCCCTCCGGAGGGGACATTAACACTTTGGCTCTTCCATTGGACAGCAAGTTCTGAGAGCAGAGACCCCATCTGTCCTTTCCTATGGCTCAGGCGCCTCTGTGGAGCACTTGCTCCATAAACACCTGTGGAGTGGGTGGGTGTCCAGGTCCTACCCAGGCCAACATGACCCACTCTGGGCCCATCCTTTCCCATCCAAAAGAAAGTATTGAGGTGACCCACACATGCCCCAGTTCCTAGTAGGGAAGGTGGTAGCTCAGTCCTGGTCACAGCCTGCTGCCAGGTGGCCCTGGGTGCCTTAGCACCCTCTGCTCACCAGAGCTGTGGTCCTGGTTGAGCTGCTGCCCATCTGGAAGCCCCTGTTGTCAGGTCACCTGGGGTCCTTGGGCACCCTCAAGATTGTCTCAGCAGTATCTATCCAAGATAGGGCCCTTCCCTTTCTTGGCTGTGACTGGGTTATAAAGAGGAAGAGGCTCACCTCAGGCCTTCACCAAGAAAAGACGTCGTTTGCAAGTTTTGTCCCCATTTTCCAGATCCGGCTCCTGCAGGCTGGAGGAGATACATTTCCTCTGACAGGTGGCTCTGGGACTGTCCTGGGAATGGTGAGTGGCCGAGCCTTCACCCTACTCCGCCAGGTCAGGCAGCGCATGCACTTGTACACCTGCACCCAGCCCCCGATGCCAGCACTCGCCCAATCTGCCGCGGGACAGGCAGCAGGAAGGAGCCTGAGGCCGGGAGTCCAAGAGCTCCCTGCTACCACCCTGGACCTGGTCAGAGCCTCTAACCCTGCAGCTGGCCTGGACCCGGGGCATGTGTCCCCACAGCTCTGACTTCCCTTCCACGCTCTAGGCCCTGAAGAGCCACAGCCGCAGCACCAAGCCTCTCTACATCTCCGTGGGCCACAGGATCAGCCTGGAGGTGGCCGTGCGCCTAGCCCAACGCTGCTGCAGGTTCCGGATCCCAGAGCCCGTGCGCCAGGTTGGGTCCAGCACATGCCCCTCTACTTCTCACCACCTGTCAACTCAGCTGTGGTCACAGAGCAGTGGTTTGAGGACAAGATGTCCCTGGGCCGAGGGCAGGTCCATGGGCCCCTTGCTGGGGAGCCTGGTGTGAACTTACTGGGCCCTGGAGGCAGGAGGATAGCTAGGAGGATGCAGAGTTCCCAGGAATTCTTCCTGATCCTGCCTGTGCATCAGAGGTCATTGTGCCCAACACTCAGTCTCTCCCTCACTTGAGCCTCCTGCACTGAGTACCAGGTTGTCTGCTCTGATGGCAGAGTGCTGCACTGTCCCTAGTCAGGAGCCCAGAACGAGCAACTCTTGGCTGGAGGCCCTTGCAGGAACACCATGGGGAGAGTGCTGAGGAAGGCTTATGCTGGCTCGGAACTCCAGGGTGTGGCTGTGCAGGTACCCAGCACCTAAACTGGTGGGTGGGATCAGTACTCTGATGAGCCAGTTGGCTCACCTGAAAAAGAACTCAGCCTCCAGCTGAGCACATGGTGCCCGCAACTCACGTTTGTGTTCAGTCTTGATGAGGGGACACCAGTCACATGCCAGTATGTGTTCCACAGAAACCATAAGGTAAAAATCCAAGAGAAGCTGTCCTCAGGAAGAGAGCATTCCTGACTCAGGAACAGCATTTGCAAAGGCCCCGGGGTAGGGAGGAGTTGCTCTCGCAGCTCAACCAGAGCAGGGAAGTGTAAAGCAGTCTGGAGCCAGTTTGTGTCTTGATCTTTCAGACTGCAGACCTCACTGCAGGGACTCAGCAGCCAATGTGCAGGATGTTCAGATCTGCCTTTTCGGGCTGCAGCTCCCTGTGTGCTACCAGGCCTTTGGGAGGAGCTGGGAACGGGGTCTGCACCTGAGGCCCTGCCTTCTGCAGCCCAGCCCTAGAAACTGTTGTCTGCTGCTTCCCATCTCCCCACTCCTGGGTTGTGTAGCCTGTGCTGGGCGGATGGAGGTGGATGGAGGCAGCCACACTCAGCCCGGTTGCAGGTGTGCAGAACGGCCTCCAGGTGGCAGCAGCAGCCTGCACAGCCCAGAGGCTGGGCTCCCCAGGCAGCTGGGTGGGGGAGTGGGCTTGTGGGCATCCACCAGCAGAAGCCTTGCTCTCTCCCCATCCGGGCTGTTGCTGCGCCTCAGTCACGTAGGCTGCCAACCCTGAGAGTTTCCCCAGCCCCAAGAGGCCTTTCCTCTTCCATTCTTTCCCAGTGACCTAACGAGAGAAAATCCAGGAGATTCTCTCAGAGGCCCCCAGCCCCAGACCTCTGGGTTGTGCTATCCCAGACTTGCTCTCAGCTGACCACAGAGTGCCCACTGTTCTTGCAGGTGAGGGGTCAGCCACCTGAAAAGTACTTTGACTACCTAGAAATAGGCAGGATCATGTGCCTCGAGCTGGGGAAGAGCCCACCAAGTCTTGAGCCCACCAAGTCTTGAGCCCACACTTACAGAGAAAAGTCACCTGCTCCCGGAAGCCCATGGTCCCGTGCCTGCTGGGATGGGTGAGGGTCCAGCAGGCCTGCCATTTTCTTCCTAGGCTCCCTGGCTTGTCGGCCCCACCTCCAGAAGCTTCTGGAGAATGTGGAATAGGCTTGGTGTCTCTCCCTCCCACTGCTCTGGTGGCCCTGGTCATAGATGCTGCTGTGCTGCCAGTACCAGCTGCAAGTGTGCCTGCCACACTGGGCTGGGGCCTGCCAGACACCCACTGCCCACCCCGACCCACTTCCCCACTGACCGAAGCAGGACCATCTGGGGATTAACTGCCGCTGTGCATGAGTCACATGGCCCCAAAGCTAAGCTAAACCCATCTGAGCAGGATCAGGGGGGCTTCTTGAGGCCAGGGTCCCACTTGGAACTGAGCCCTGTTCCATGTCCCTCCCTACCAGGGCCTGTCCCACTCCCCGCCTGGGGCCCACAAGCCCTCTTTCACTGGTGACCTTGCTGAGCTTTGTAGAGGTGGCAGGAGTCACAGTTGACACTAGTCTGAAGGTCTGTCCAGCTCTGCCAAGAGTCCTCAGAAGAGCCAAGTGAAGTCTCCAGGGAAGCCCAATAGGGCTGCTCATGTGGGGAGGATCCTAGGACCCTCCCCCATTTCAGGCCCTCAGTACTGAAGCTCTTGGCATCCCTGTCGCCCACACACCAGTGGCTGCTGTTCCTGATACCCGGAAGGCTGGGCCTGAGGAGGACTTCCTGTGGGAGGCGTGGGGGGTCCCCAGGCTGTTGGGCAGGAAGGGTGTGTCCAGAGTCTGGCTCAGATTTAGCCCGCACATCTTACTTACCAGCTCTGTCTCCTCCAGGCTGACATCCGCTCTCGAGAGCACATTCGCAGGACTCTGGGACACCTCGGGCCATCTGCACCAGGGCAGGAGAGGTGAGCACGGGGGAGGCTCAGGCTGCCCACAGGTGGCTGCTTGCAGTGGCCCAGCCTCTCCTGCATTGTTGTGGCTTGGGACTGGCAGGGAACACAGGAGATGTCTCCAAAGGGGAAGGAGAGGGAGACAGACTCCTGGCTTGATGGGAACTCTCCGAGAACACCCAATCCAAGGCCTGTCTCCCAGCAGGGCTGCCCCAGCTCCTCAAGGCCCGCTCAGCCTGCGCTCCACAGAAATGGCATGGCCCTGGAAGCCCCACATGACAGCCACTTCACATGCACCTGGCCCATGATCTTCCTGATGCCTGGGAGGCTGGGCCTGAGGAGGACTTTCTGTGGGGAGGCATGGGGACATTCTTGTCCTAGTGTCACAAGGCAGGCTTTTGTGAGTACTGTGGACAGGTTGGCAAAGCCTGGTACAGCCTCACCAGTCAGGCATGGGATTGTACCATTCAGCTGAGGAAGGGGAGGCCCAGGGGTCTGTAGGCAGCAGTGCAGGCGCAGTGGCAGCCTGGGTTCCGGGCCATGTTCCTGGCACTCCTCACTTCCGAGGGAAGACTGTGGTGCCCAGGCCTGAATGTCACAGCCATTCAAGAGCCACATACCCTTTGCCCATCTCCCCTCTGCCCTCATTTCCTGTTGGCTGTTGCTAGGCCTTACTAAGCTGCTTCGAGAACTGAGAGGTGGGCTGCTGGGACTGCCCAGCTTCCCAGTCGGGCTGGCCAGCCTAAGTGCCACTGAGCCTGTCAGGCTCTGGCTGGGCCATCCTCAGGCCTTCAGGGGCTGCACAGGACTTGTGGGCTGGCTCTGACCTTTGATGGTGGCCCCTCCTCCGTGTCATTACCAGGAGCCAGGCACAGAGTTCAAAGGCATGCCCCAAAGGAGACCCGGGAGAGGCTGCAGACCCCTAAGGACTACAGCGGAGGCCCCAGGACAGACTTGGAGGCTCCAGGAACAGCAGGCCGAGGCTGGAGTGGAGGGAACTGGGTGCCATGAGCACTTGGGCTGCTGGCTTCCTTCTCCAGCCTCAGGCAATGGCTGTGAGGACCTCACTCACCCAACCAAGGTAGAGGCCCAGACCTTGGACGTGCCCGTTGGAACACCCAGCAGATGGCCAGGCACAGCCCAGCTTGGTCGGTGGCAGCCCACCCTCTCCAGCCTTGGCTGGTGGGTGTGGCCACAGACCTTCCCAGGACCAGTTCCAGACCAGAAAGTGCCTGCAGTTGTCCTCCTAGAGGATTTGCACCCAGAGACCAGGCCTTGCGAGCACTACAGTCCACTCCTTTGAATATAAACCAGCCGCCTCCTGCTCTGCCTTTTCTTTCAGGGTTCCTCTGTAACTGGTGCCCCACCAGCCATAGTGGGCCACAGAGGGTCCACACTGGTGTGGCCAGGTTTCAGCACCCACGAGTCTGTCCTCAGCCTGAAATGAGGCCAAGGGTGGGCACAGGCAGCCAGGGGTTCAGAGGATGCCAAACAGAAGCTAGTTGAGGCCCCTCGCCCACCACCAGAGAGCCAGGACGTGCCTGCTCCTCCACCCTCACCCCGAGGCACAGTCTCCAGCCTCATCTCCACTGTGGGAGGCAACTTGTTCCCAGCCCGTCTGGCCACGTCCTCTCTCGGCACGGGCTTGAAGTGGCAACCGAGAGGAAGGGCACAGTGGGTGGCCTGCCTCAGCCCTAGTCCTGCATGTGCCAGTTTGCCCCCAGACTCCAGGCTCCCAGGGTGGAGTTGACCGAGGGTAGGTGGGGCTGCTGCCAGATCCTGTGGGCCCTGTTTCCCAGTTCTGGATCAGGATGGAAGAAGGCGGCAGCCGTGGAGGAGGGAGGTGCGCTGTCCTTAAAGAGATAGGGGACGGTGAGAGACTGTTTCCCTATTTCCTAAGCCATGTTAAGCCCAGACCAGAATGTCCAGTCAGTGCCACCCTGAGGGACGCTGGCTCTCACACACGGTAAATAGGGCAGACTAGCGTTATCAGTAGGAGCTGCTTTCTTGCACACACCAGGATGCTGCTTCTGGGATGCTGGTCATGAAGGAATCAAAGCAGAAGAAGCACTCTAATGACGTCACTGCTGTGACCTGACCTGCAAACCCCTCTCCCTCGGTGACTGGCCTGGTGTTGGGGGCACCATGGAGACAAGTTCCTCTCGTCCAGCCAGCTGCCATTGGACAAGGTGTGGAAAGGGACGAAGTTGCAGGGACTGTGCACTGTGCTGTGAGGGACAGGTGCAGCCTGTCCAGCCTACTGCCCTGGGCCTTCCCTGTGAGCAGCTTTCAATACACTGATGTTGCCAGGTGAGGTGGCACATGCCTGCCTATAATCCCAGCAGCTTGGGAGGCTGAGGCAGGAGGATCGCAAGTTCAAAGCCAGCCTCAGCAACTTCGCAAGGCCCCAAGCAACTCAGCAAGACCCTGTCTCTATATGAAATATAAAAAAGTGGGGACCAGGGGTGTTTCTCAGTGGTAAAATGCCCTGGTTCAATCCCTGGTACCAAAATTAAAAATTAACCCACTGATGCCTTGCACACCATCTGCAGATATTTCCTTGGTTCTTTCAGCACCCTGTCCCCTACCCTAGTGTGGTTTGGCTGTGGGTCAAACAGGAGGGCAGAGAGAAAGAGGCTCGGTCACATGCTGGGGGTGATGGGTTCCTGCTGAGCCCACGGGACGGCCCATCATGTCTCTCCAGATGTAGCCAAGCTGCCAGGCCCTACTTGAGCCAGTCTTCAGTGGGTGCTGAGGACCCCCTGGGTGGGTCTGCATCAGCCTCTGAGGAAGCTGAGCACCAGCCCCACTCAGAGCCTGTTGTCCTCAGGTTTGGGGGTGGCAGTAGATATGCAGATACCTACAGAAGTCCCTGGACACGCAGGAAGTGACGTTGAGGAGCAGGGGTCTGGGCCCAGGAACAAGATGGTGGGCAGAGGGGTGGCACCTGCCCAACAGGCACCTGTGCACAGGTCAGTCCCATCAAGGGTGTGAGGAGAGCTGGGCAGTGGTGGAAGCCCCCAGAGCCGTCCCCCTAAAGCTTCATGCCATTGGCCTAAGTAAGGGACACAGACCGCCTCAGGCCTGGGCAGGCACCACACTGTGGAGAGCCAGGAACAAGGTGGTGGTCTCACCCAAGCCCAGGGGTAGGCACACCTTGGGGGACCCCTCCCCACTGGGGTCAGGAGACACTTGCCTGGCCTTAGGGAGGGAATGCACCTGAGTCAGCAGCAGAGGGGGCAGGGCCAGGGGGAGAGCCACGGGGGCTCCAGGGACCTGAGCAGGGAGCGACTAGCTACAAAAGACCCCAGCAGTGTCCAGATTCCTGTCTGTCCCCCGGGTGCTCATGGGAAAGCCGCACCTCCTTCCACCCACCTGCTGAGGTGGAGGGCCAGAGCTGGTGCTCAGAACCCCTGCCAGGGTGCCCCAGGCCATCAAGGACCCCAGGAGGCACAGCCCTGGCCAGCTGTCCACACACCCCACACAGACCTCACACACTGACTCCCTGGCATTCCTGTGGAAGTCAAGGCTGGAAAGCGTGCAGCTGGCCCTACCAGCTGCCCTCCTAACCTCTTGCAGACTCCATCAGGAACACGGGTCAAGGAAATCGGAAGCACAGGGTTGCAGCTGAGCATAGCTGGCTGGGATCTGGCTGCCTCTCTCTCAGGCCCTGGGCACAGCCCAGACGTCAGGAGGGAGCAATACCTGTCCCCGCTTCCCTGGGACTGGGAAGACCCCAGGAGGTGAGGAGCGTGAGGGTTGGCTCAGGCCTGGTACAGGGTGACCGTCAGTGAGGAAGGCTGTTGTCTGGAGAAGAAGCAGGGCCCACAGAGGCCAGGGTGATGGCTGTCCAGCCAGCCAATCATGGGTAGGGGCAGCAAGGCAGACCCTTCCCTCCAGGCTGTTCATAGCACTCAGGGCACAAACCCGAGCAGCAGGGAGCACGTGGGGTTCGCAGGGTGGTGGCCAGCTGGGGCTGGGGTGGGGGCAGGGGCAGCAGACACCAGCCTGAGCAGAGGGGCGGCGAGGGCTAAGTGCAGTGGCGTCTCAGCTCCTTCCCGCAGAGCCTTAAAAATAGGCCGCGGTGATGTCCATCTCGGCAGACCACAGCTCATCAGGGCTAAGAATATTCTTGAACCTCTTAATAATTCAAGTCAGATCCAAATAGACTTTGCAGTTCACCTGCGGGCCTCTGTGCCCCTTCCCAGCCCCCCAGCCTGCCTAGGGACTGGGACGGAGTGGCGTCGAGGGATTGGTTGGCCGGGCCTCTGGGTCTCACCCAGGACCCCTCAGGGCTCTCCTATGACCTCAGGAACTGCAGGCACAGCCAGGGCTGGAGTGACCTGTGTGATCTGTCCAAGGCCAGTCAGTCCGATCCCCTGGCAGACACTGGACTGCTTGAGGGTCGTGCTGGCCCCTGGCTGTTCCTTGACACTGGCTCAAGCCCCAGGCCTCCTGGGTCCAACCCTCTGGGGCCCCAGGGCCCGCTCAGGCTGCAGGGGAGCCACCCTGCTCCTTAGATCCCCAGAGCTGTGCACACGCCCCAGAGGGCGGCTCTGCCTCCCCAGAGGAGCGTCTGAAGGGCTCTGCGGGGAGCGCTGTGTCCCCATGGGCACAGCTGGGTGCAGGTTCCAGTTCAGGCCCCGCCCGGGTGCCGGGCGATCTCTTCACCTCTCTGTGCCTTTCTCCTTCAGTGGGGTGGTAGGATGGGGTCTCCAGAATAGGCCACGTGTAGGGGCCAGAGGGGCGTCTGCACCCTCCCCTCCAGGCGCAGTGCCCCACCCCCCTCCTGCCTGAGGCAGCCCACTGGTCCCTCAGAGAGGTGAGGGACTTGGGGTGCCACCAGAGGCCTGCATGTGGAAGGGGCTCACCCTGGCCAGGCCCCTCGTGGAGTTTGCCAATTACTGATGACAGCTGAGGCGGCTGCACTGGCATGTGGGTGAGCGGCAGGTGGTGGTGGGTGAGGAGCATGGAAAGATGGCATGGCCTGCTCCCTGCCCCCTGCCCCAGCCAGGGCACCAAGCCCCTCAGCCTCCGTGCCCCCCCGAGGCAGTGCAGGCAGGTGGCAGCCCTTCCCCGCCTCGCTGGCTCCTTTTCTCAGGCTCCTCCCCACCTTGCAGAGGGCAGCCCGAGGTGGTAGCAGGCCAGGGGCACAAGCTGAGGACCAGGACAGAGCAGAAAGACCCAGGGCACCTGCAGGAGGGGAAGGAGGACCCTGGGCAGCCCAGACCCAGGAAGAGGCCCAGCTGCCTAGGCTCCTGCCCAGGCTGCGGGGAGCTGGGTGTCAGGGGCAGCTTGGGTGCCTTGGGTGTGGTTTTTAGTGATCTAAATGTCATTTGTTTTTTCTCTAAACAAAGTCCTGAGTGGTTGGCTGGCCCTGTGAGCTTGGGATGGAGCCCAGCACCTCTCACAGCCCCTGCGCCCCTCCTGCCTGGCGTTTCGGCCAGCTCTTTCGGTAGTGACTTCTGAACAGCAACGTTGCTGCTGCCTTTTCCTTTTCTTTTCAGGTTTAGAAATTACCCGTGGACACCCCACTGCAGGAGCTAAAAGTTTGTTCTCTCACGGAGCCCAGAGGCACACGCGTTCACACTCAGAGCCAGGTGCGCACACACGTGTGCACACAGCACTCTTCCTCCTTCCTCCGACCCCCTGCCTCGGGATTCCACGTGTGCAAGATGTTTCTCTGCGTACACTGGTTGCCGCTGAGAAACGTGTAATTCTATCTCTTTGCAGCCTCTTGTTTTTCCTGGACTTAATAATTGCCTCATTTGGGGGGATTATTTTCTATGTGCCCATTATTTATTAAACCCTGCCATGGAATATGAACAGGCTATGGAGGTTGGTCTCCAAGGTGGTCCAGTGATCTGCTCTCTAGGAACTGGTGTCCTTGTCCTGGTTCAAGGCACAGGGTGGGTCCATAGGACCAACAGAAGATGCAGAAGTCATGGCACTCTCCCTGGCTCCAGGGTTAGGTTACAGAGTACACTGTGGCGCTTGTCTTGGTAGTGGTCTCTCTCTCTCTGTCTCTCTCCTCTTTTTCTCCCCCTCCCATTCTCTATCTCTATTTCTTCCTGTCTCTCTCCCCACCTTTCCTATTCCTCTCTGCTGTTCTCTTTCCCTCTTTTCTCTTATTCTTTTTTCCTCCCTCCCTCTCCCTCTCTCCCCCCTCCCCCCCCCCCCCCTCTCTCTCTCTCTCTCTCTCTCTCTCTCTTTCTCTCTCTCTATCTCCCTTTCTCTCTGTCTGCCCTGCTTCTCTTCCTCTTTGCCTCCTCTCCCTCTTGGCATTTTCTTTGAGGGACGGCCCCGTACATTCATAGGCTGCTCTGTGAATGGGTCCACTTGGTGAGGAGTGCAGACTTCCTGCCATTAGCCATGTGAGGGCGCCATTTTGGAAGTGGTCCTCCAGCCCCCATCGACTTGGCAGGACAGTGCCCAGGCTGTCTTCTTGGCTGCAAGCAACCTCATGACACCTGGAACCAGAATCCTCCACCATTCTGCTTCCAGATGCCTGTCCCCCAGAAACTGTGCAATGGTGAATCTTTGTTCTGGGGTAACTTGTTATGCAGCAAAAGATAAGCCACACAGAGCCATTCCTCCTCAGGCATCCATCTGTCCCGGTCATCTTCATACCTGCAGCACCTCCACCTGCAGGGACTTCCGTGCTCTCCAGCCCAGGAAGTTCTGTCCACTTCAGGATGGCATCCGTCCTTCCCACATCCCACACCGCCTTGTATCTTAGACAGCTCCCTGGTTTAATACTAAGTGGCGAGAGCACCAGCCCACACAGAGCCAGCGCCCCAGCCGTGATCTTCCAGCAGGAAGGCTGGGAATGGAGCTGCTTTGTTAACTTCCATGAGTTCCTAAGGCACATGGACACATGACTTCAGGTGTCTGACAACAGCCTAGATAGGAACTGCACTGTCGCATGTCCCCATGTTGAAACCCAGCTGCCTGAAGGCCTGCTGGTTTCTCCTCTGGGTCCGCAGTGCTGTGTGGGTTGAGACTGCCTGTACTAGCCAGCTTTCTGTTACTGTGGTAAAATACCTGAGAAAATCGCCTTAAAAAGAGGAAAGGTCATGTTTCCAGAGGTTTCTTTTGGGTTTCCCCATTGCTTTTGGGCCTGTGGCAGGGCAGCACATCATAGCAGGAACCAAGCAGCTTTCCTCATGGCAGCCAGAAAGCAAAACAGGAAGAGACCAGGGGCCCACTGTCCTCTGGAGAGCACATCCCCAGCAACCTAGCACAGCCCACTAGGCCCGCCTTCCACAGGCTCCACCCCCTGGATAATGCCCTGGGCTAGGGACCAAGCCTGACACATGGGCCTCTCGGGGACGCTCAAGGCCCAAACAATGGCAGCACTGGACTGGGCCGTCTGCTGGGCTGCCGGGTGCCAGGGGACTCCGGCAGCTTCACCGATTATTAGCTTCTGCCCGCTCCCGGCTCTGTGGCCCCTGGCTCGGGCAGCAGAGCCCTGAGAGCAGAGTGGGGCCATCCTCAGGCTCAGCCTGCTCCTGTCATCCTCCCCAGGGGCTCCTCACAGGCGCTCGGGGGACGGATCCTGGAGCGACAGTGTGCAGGTGTCGAGCCAAGTCACCCTGAGTGCAGTCAGACCCACGGGCCACATGTGACAGACCACCCGAAGCAGAGTGAGTCCCGTGCGTCGGCTCAGGGCCAGCCAGCACTGCAGGGAGTGGCGCTTCCTGGCTCTCCACCACCAGCCCGTGGGGGCGCAGCAGCCAGCAGCAGCCCAGGTTTCCTCCTCCTGCATCTAGCGACCCCGAGCATGCGGGTGCTCCAGCCGAACAACTCCAGCAGAAACCCCAGGCAGTGGGCCTTGGCTGGCCCAGCCTGTCCTAGGCCTTGCCCTGGGAGGGTCACTGTGGCTCAAGATGGCCACAGCCAGGGGGAGAGCCAGCCTCCACCCACCTATGGAGATGGGGTTTCTCAGTGGAAAGTCAAGGCTCTGTTGCCAGAGGCCAAACACCAGGTGGGAAACAGAGACTGAGCCTTCTGCAGAGTGTAGAAGCTCCCAGGCCTCGTGAACCTTCATCCCACGGCCCTAAGAAGGTGCCGTCTCTTCCACCAGTGCCATGTCCCATCTCCCAGAGATTCTCTTCCAATGCCAGCAGGGAACAGTGTGATTAAGGCCCCATTATTAACTTGCCAATCTTGTTTCTGGGGCACAGACGCTAACGGCTTAGGGGACCCACTTGGCATATAACGAGGTCTCCATGACAAATTACTTGGGTATCAATTAACTATCTGGGGAAATGTCAGGCAGGATCCGTCATGCTGGCAGGGAGAGAGAGCCAATTAACCTGGAGCGGTCAATCGGATCTGGATTCAGCCTCCAGCAGGGCCAGGAAAGAGGGAAGGGCCTGCGGGGCCCAGAGGGGTGGCACCTCGCTCCGCCCGCTCCCTGAGCCACAAGCCCTGGGCATGCGCTCTGGCCTCTGCTGCCTCAGTCCCTTCATTCATTCCTCACCTGAGTGGTGGCCAGAGAGGGGACTGACGGGATGGAACAGTGCTGGGGAGGGACAGCAGTGCAGGCAGGTGGTGTGAGCAGCTCTGTGGGAATCAGGGGTGACGGCATCCTCAGGCAGGGAGGAGGGCAAGGCAGGAGGGAAGGAGGGGCTGAGCCCAGGAACGAGGGTGGCATGGGGGTGGGGAGGCACGAGGCCAGAGCAGCCCCAGCATGGCTCAGACAGGCTGAACAGGGGTCACACACTGGCAGACCAGAGCGGGATCCGGACTGAAGCAGCCTCTGAACCCTCTGGGAATGGGGATGCCACGCCAGCCCCAGGAGCACTGAGAGCATGAACCAGGGCCCACGGCGGGCACCTCCTGGACTTGGTTCCCACAGTGTGGCTTGGCCCCACCCTGGTGAAGGATGGAACATTCTCAGGTCGGAACCAGGGACCACGGTCATTCCCAGGGTGGCATCCTGGAGGAGGCAGTGTGGGCTGGTCAGCTGGCACTTGGGGGGCAGAGACCACGTGCAAGGCTCAGCCCTGGCCTCTCTGGCCAGCAACACTTGTGAGCTCTGGGTGCCTGGAACGTGTTCCCCAGATGAGGACCAGTGACCAAACCAGTGACCAGTGACCCCTCACACGCCCCACCCAGGGCTATGCTCATGGTGGACCCAAAACGCCCTGGATGCCCACACCCTGGTCTACTCAGCGAGTGATCGGCAGCTGCCACTTCCCAGCCCCCCAGCCTCATGTCTATTCATGACACTGACATATGGCACCTCCAAGGGGGGGGGTCCAAGGAAGCTGCCAATTGAGAGAGTGCAGCGTGTCCCCATTCGAGCCCTGCCGAAGCAAAACAAAGGCAAGACGCCAGGGAGCAGAGGCGGCCCGGGGGCGGGCACGCGCGTGTGTGCGTGTGCCAGCCTGTTTGTGTGTCTGCGTGCTGGGCTGCGGGCGTGCAAGAGGGAAGGGGCACCTGGGGCAGGCTGCGGGGCTTGGCAGTGGGTTCTGGGTTGTGGAGGATCCCAGGCCTCAGTTAATAGGGTCCTAAGGAACCGGGCTGTCCAAGCTGGTCCAGGCGGGCTGGCTTACAGCAAGAACCTGGCTGGTGTGAGGCCCCATGCCCTCCCCTCACAAGAAGGCCAGAGGCCGCAGATGCACCAGAGGCTCAGCAGCCCAACAAACAATCCCTGAACGGTTCTACTTCTTCCTGCAACCAGGACGTCCTATCTCACATTGAACCAAAGTCCCCAGGACTCCTGGCCCAGCCAGTGTCTCCTGTTTCTAGTGGGGGTGGCCTGGTCCCTGTCAGGGAGTGGGGTGCTGGTGCCCACCAGTGCTTTCCCCATCAGGCCCCCACTCACGCTGGGGTCTCCCTCCAGGGCCCAGCTGGGACCTGCCACCAAGAGCCCTTCTCCTGGGCTGGGGAGGGCATGGCCAAGCCACAGGCCAGGCTCTCAGGGTCCTCAGCAGGCCTTTCCTCCCCACCCAGGTCAGGCGATGGCTTCACCAACAGGCCACATGCACCCTGGATATGACCAGGGGTCTGAGGTCCATAGATAGCACCTCCCAGGAGGTGCAGGTCCAGGGTCCCTTGACCCAGTACAATTACCTGACCTGCACTGGTAAGAAGTCAGAGGAGAGGCAGACGGAGTCCAGGACATGAAAGGCCGGGAGCTCAGGCTGCCAGGGGAGAGCCGGGGTGCAAGGCTTGCCCCAGCTCCAGCTGAGCTTCGGAGCCTCTGGGCACTGGGAAGCTCCGGGCCCCCTTCTGTAGCCTCAGCCTGCTCTCTGTGCAGGGGCAGCCCCATAGGGTGCTTCTCGGCAGGGGTCTGTCCCGGCCTGGAACCAGTGCCCCAACACTGTGGGCTTTCCCCAGGGAGCCAAGGGAGGCAGAGGCTTGCCCCTCAAAGGCACAGCCTGCTAGAGAGAGGCCCCCATCAATTCCTTCCAAGAAGCTGGAGAGAGGGCTACTGCCGGGCAGCTCTGACTCCAGCCCCCTCCGCAACCTTATTCGAGCCCTGGTGGGCCGTCTTGGTGTCCTGACCTGCCCGGCCTCGCCTGGACAAGGTGCTCCTATCACCATGGAGTGTTTGGTAGGCCCCGGGCCCTGCCCTGGTCGCAGTGTTCACATCGGCTGCAGGCGCTGGGCCGACCGCATTTCAGGCACCGCTGTGCAACAAGGCATCTGCTGCTACCGTCTCGGGGCAGATGGCTGCCAGTGAGCTAAGTGTGTGCGGGGGAAGGGGTGCCATAGGAACCCCTTCCCGCAGGGAGTGTGGGGGCGGGAGAGGCAGGCACCCGCTGGTGGAGGGAGCAGGGACCACGTCGGAGGGATGGGGCTGGGATCACATGGCTCCAGGGCTGGGGTGGGGCCCAGGAGCCAGATCCTGGACACGGGGCTCAGGGAGCTTGGGTCCAGCCTCAGAGAGGGTGCAGGACCCTGCAGGTCAGGGCTGGCATGCCCCCATCACGCCTGGCCAGGTGGCCCTGGGCAAGTCCCTTCCCTCTCAGCTCCTCAGGATCTGAAGGAGAGTGTCTGATGTCTTCAGGCGCCTTCAGCTCGGCAGGACAGAGGCTTCCTCAGCACCCAGATGCCTGCCATCTGCAGGGCCCTCTTGCCAGGGGGTGACCGAATGCCAGCACACTCTACCAGACCCTCCCAGGGTGCACCAGTAGGCCTCTAACCTGCACTCAGAGACTGAGGCTCCCACAAAGCTTGGGGGGCTGTCATTGAGCCAAGACCCCTTGCTAGCTTTCCTCATGGTGAGTGATCCGGCTAAACTACCAGGTAGGAAGCTGACTGAAGTAGGAGACCCTGCCTGCCTTAGCTGCCCCCAAGCCCAGTCCACTGGACCCAGGATCCCTCACACTCGGCCCCAAGGGAGGAGGAGGTGCGGAATGTCATCGAGGAAACAGCCCAGTCACCAGAGCCTTGCTTTGCTTGGGAGGGCCTGGGTCTGGAAGGACAGTCCCATGGAAACTCCTAGAATCCCTGCTTAGGGAGCTTCTCCTGAGTGACACAGAACAGGGCAGGGTAGCCTGCACTCAGTCCTAGTGTGCTAGACTAGAGGCCCGAACTCTCAGCCTCCCGTAACCAGCACACAATAGTGGGAGCAGCCCCGTCTCCTCAGACAGACAGGACAGGCTAAGAAAGCCTGCATGGCCGGCCCAGGCCCTGGGGCTGCTTGGTGCTGGGCTGGGCTGTGAACCCAGGTTCCCGCCAACTCCCGGGCAGCCCGAGGTGTGCAGACCTGTAACACCAGGCCAAAGAGCCCACAATCTCTGGAGGGTCTACCTGCTGCCTCCAGAAGTCCAGGGGAGCATGGCAGCTGGGCCCCTGTCCCTCTCCCACCCCCGGCCACCGACCATGTGCCAGATGCCTCTGCCTGCCGTGACTCAGCCCGGCTGTTACTCAGCCTCCCATTTGCTGGTGGTTGCCTTGTTGTTTTTTTCATTTCTTTTCTTTTTAACTTTTCCAAAGTATGACATCGCCACTCAGCCATGGCAGGGTGACTCTCCTGCAGCACTGGCAGGGCCCCCTTCAGGCCTCAGTCCATGAGTGCCCGGGAGTGACCCTGGCTTGTTCTGGCCACGTGGCTGACAATCAGATGCTGGGATGAGACGTCCCTGGACTCTGGTCCCGGACAGACTCCGTTTTCTCCAGGGCAGGCAGTCGGCACCTCGGTTCCACCTGACTCTGGCATGGCTGGGACACCTGTCCAAAGTCACCCTCCCCAGCTGCCTCAATGTCCTTGACACTGTGCACTGGGGACCAAGAGGCCAGAAGTCCTCCAAGGGAGGGGCATCCCAGAGTCCCTCTTCTCAAGGAAGGGGTAAGAAAAGGGGATTTGTCCTGGGCAGGAGGTGGGTCAGTGCCGCTCGAGGCTGGTGTCACATGGAGAAGGGCTCTCCATGGAGGAGAGCAGCTTCCGCAACACTTGGCCCGGGCAGTCGAGGCTACTGCTCTTGTCAGGCGCTGAGCCCATGTCCTCAGGAGCCAGGCAGGGAAGGACAGCCCTTGCCAGTGTGCTCCCTCTCAGGATGGCGCCTAGCGCGGGGCTGCCGATAGGTGTTAAAAGCAGAGGTCAGCCCTGTTGGAGGCTCAAGGCCTGTTTAGGATCTGTCTCTCTCCTCAGCCTGAAGTGGGGTTAGCCTTCCCTTTGAGGGCAGTGCTGTGGTGCCAATGAAACGGAGTGGGAGCCACCAAGTGTGGGCCCAGTGCTGACCCTGAGCCTGGAAGGTCCTCCATTTCCGAGAAGGTTTGCTGAGCAGCAGTGGCCCACACTCCAAGGAGATCTGGGAGGAAAGGAAATGCTTCAGTGGCCGGCCCTGAGGGACTCACCGTCCTCCCTGTGACCCCAGGGGGCAGCCAGGCTGGGTAAGAGGGTCGAGTGGTCCCTCCTGATTGCTGCACTCAGAGCAGGGTTATGAGGCACAGGGAGAAGTCAGAGGTCTTGGTGGGATGGGAAGCTCACAGCACCTCACAGGCTGATGTGGGCATGAACGCTAAAAGGGGTCTCAGCCCGCAGCTGAGGGCGGCAGGGGCAGAGCTCCTGCATCCAACTCACACCTCCTGCCCTTGCTGCCTCTTCCTCTCCTCCTTCCTCTTCCTTCCCCTGGACCCGCTCTCAGCTGGGCTCCTGCCTCTTGTAGGGAACTGAACTATGTCCGCCCTAACTTCCAACTATGACTTATTAGAGGAGTATGCAGAGGTCATGAAGCTAAAGATCTCAAGAAGAAAGAAGGCAGAGGAAGATCGGAGGCAGAGGGAAGGCTGCGGGAAGGCTCCGGCAGAGGTGGGAGTGACCGCAGGCTGGGACACCAAGGGTCACCAGCACCCAAAGCTGGAGAGGGCCTTGGTGGGTTCTGAAGGACCCAGCCCGCCGGACCTTGAATGTGGACTTCCGGTCTCCAGCAGTAAATTTGCTGCCTAAGACACACAGTCAGCGACCATACAGCGTCCTGTTCCTTCTCCCCAGCCCAGGCCCCAGGGGCTCAGCCTGAGGAGCTGAGGGCAGAGCGCCCTGGTGTGGAGGGGCCCCAGAGCTGTGCTCCAGCCAGGCCCCCTGGGCTGCAGCCCCACAGCACAGCTGGCCTTGCTGCACTCGGACGCTCAGAGCCCACCAAGGCCACTCCAACTTCACAGCAGAACCTGGTCAGGCAGTCCCTGCAGCCCACAGGCAGCCAAGGATTTGGGGTGGAAAAGCCCTTCTGAGGGAAAGGGGGTGCTGGGGTGGCCGCTACCTTGGCGCACCTTCCTGTGCCTGGGAGGCCCCCCTTCCTCAGGGGCGCAGCTGCCGTTCCCTCCTCCCTTGCAGCAGGCTGCAGGCAGCTCCCCGGCAGCCCAGCGTCTCAGTGAGCAGCCCTGGGAGCAGCGCCCCTGCGCCCTGTGAGGAGGGCGTGGCCCGGCGCCCTGGCTTTCCCTCCGCAGGAGTGGGCTGCTGGCTCCCTGCCCTGGGTTTGGGGGGTGGATCCCAGCTATGTGGCCACTGAGGCCGTCTCCACAGCTCTCCAGAAGTCACTGGCCGCCTGACACCCCGCGAGCTTCCTTTCTGTAAGCCAGCAGAGTGGGTTCTGCTGGCGGCAGGCAGTGTGGGGATGTCCTGGGGCGCCGTTCTCACTGTACATGGGGCAGTGGGACAGCAGGAAGACCATGCCCCCAGTTCCCAGAGACCCTTCTGCTTAGGGGTCCATGCTCCTCCACTTCCCCAGGGTGCTCAGTCCTCTCCCCACCCCTGCCCCAGCTCCCTCGGCCCAGCCCAGGGCCCAGGCCCCCTCCTCCCGCCATCCTCCTCTCCACTACCCCTTCTTAGAAATGAAGTCATCTAGAAAAATAATCCAAAAATAGAGAGGAAAAAAAAAAACCAAGAAAACGGGATTTTTTCCCCTTCAAACATTTGGTGAGACACCTCCCACACGGATGAGTGTCCACTGGGGCCCGGTTTGGTCCAAGGGAGACTGCGCTTTGGGCTGTGTGTGGCAGGTGGCCCCCAGTCCCCATGATTCCCCAGGGTCCACATGGGGCTTTCCCTCCGCAGCCTGCCAAGAGTCAGCCCCAGCAGCCCGAGCCCCCAGCAGGTGTCCCGCAGGGAGGCCCCCAGCCCAGAGGCAGGTGGGCCAGCGGGAGGGGGGGCCCCGTGGGCGCCAGGCCAGGAAGTGGCCTTAGCGCCACGTGGGCCACTCCGCCTGTCGCCCTCCCCCGGCCCACGCCCTGCTGCAGAGTTCTCGTTTGTTTATTTATAATTTATACTCTAGCCTGCTTCCAAGAACACGTTGAGGCACTTGCTGAAAAGCCTTCCTGGAGCTCAGCTGTGCTACTGCCGGCCTCGGCTCGAGCCCATCAGTCTTCCCCGGCGCTTCCGAGCTCACACAGCCCAGCTGGCTTCCAGAGCCCTCCAGATTTGGCCCCAAAAGCCGCCTTCCCTGCCCCCACGTGCCTGGGGTTCCCCGAACTCAGCCTTGCAATGCAGCTTGCTCAGGACGACCCCAAGGCCTGGGTGTCTTCTCCCCTCTTGGGAGGGGACCTGTCCCTGATGTCTTCTCTGGTCCTGGATGGGAGGGGCATGTGGCACCTCTCTCTGCCCCTCACTTCTGCTGGGTTACCTGGGGCAGGGGACTCCTTTCTGCCCCATGCAGGGGAGAGGAACCAAGTTGCTGTTAAAGACAACAGGTGACGATGACAGTGAAGGTATCTGGGTTGCCCCTCCGTGCTGGAAAGGTATTGGGTCTTTGCCTGTGGGTAGTCTCCGTGGTTGACACCCCCGAAGGGAAGGGTCTGTAAGGTGGCCCTGGACAAGAGGACGGCTGGAGAGGAGGCACCGAGGACTCAGTCTGAACCCCCAGCAGAGGCTCTGAGTAGAGGCCAGAGAACCCAGTCCAGGGGGGTGCACGTGGGCACAGCTGTGCGGCCGCTAGTCATAACCTCGGCTCAGGGATGGAGCTGCCTGAGCAGGTAAGTCCAAAGCACAAGAAACAGCCCCCCAGGAATCGTGGGACCAGAGATGTTGCTGGTTTGAAGCCACCAAACTTCGGGGTAACTTGTCACACTGTCAAAGCTAACTGATACATCCAGGGGTGGCAGATGACTCAGTCAGGTCCCACCTCTCCTGAAAACAAATCCAGAAAGAGGCTCTCCTGGGAAACCTTGGCCCTTCAAGGCTGTCCTTATGGCTGGTGCCCTGAGGGTAGGACAGAGAGGACTCCAGGGAAGGGAACACCCTGCCCACTGAAGGCTGAGGAGCCAAGTGTGGGCTGTCAGGCTGGGGTGAGCAGCTTTAGGGGCACACCTGGGGGGCTGTTTCCACGTTGACACTGGGGGCAGCAAGAGGGCTCCCTGGGTTCCTTTTCCTGACTCTCCCAGCCCACCTTACTTCTGGGAGGAGTCAACCTTATGTCCCAGGGCTGGCCTTCCCCAGCTTGGCTTCTGTGGCACCTCCCACGGCGGGGGACAGCAGGCAAGGGTGCACGCAGGCAGGGGTCCTTCTAAGTCTCCCTGCAGATGCGTACCGGCCAGGGCCAGGAAATCAACTTCACCAGAAGCCGGAAGCGTCACTGCTTCTTCGGAGCCCTACTTCCTCTTTTGTAAAATGGAGCAAACGATGCCCAGCTCTACCCTGTGCAGAGGGAATGACAGAGTCCACACGGCACGTCTTGCCCACACCCTGCGACCTCAGTTTCCCCCTCTGCAAAACAAAGTTGCCTCAGGCGACTCTTCCTCTGCCATGTCTGTAGGCCCAACTTGTGCCGAGCAGGTGGATGCCACTGCCCAGTCCATGCAGCAGGGCATATCACAGGTCCCCTCCTCCAGCACTCTCCAGTCTAGAGCCACAGGTCTGGCTCAGTCATGACAATGCCAGCTCCTCCCTCACTCAGCCCAAGCCAATGTCACCTGGCAGATGGAGAGCCCTGGCAGGGAAGGACCCTCCAGGTCAGGGCTGCTCTCAGGAAGCCTCAGTGGCAAGGACATATGCCAGCTGGATGCGGTCAGGGATACTCCACCACTTGGTGGGCACACTGCAGTGTGTGGCCTTTCCCTGGTGCCTACTCTCCATGCTACCAAGCTCTCTGGGGCCACAGATGTCCTGGCCATGGGGGTTGAGGCAGACCAGGTGTCCATTCCTGGCCACAATGCTTCATGCCAGAAGGACTGAGCCAGCACGGCCCCTTGCTGACATAGCCCTGCTTTTGGAACTGAGAGAGGCAGCAGCAGGAGTGAGGGCCAAGAGGAGCCAGGCATTTCTCCCGAAGGAAATGCCACTGAGAGTCCCAGATCAGTGCAGGAGCATCTGCTGCCAGAGTGGCTTCTGCTGTGCCCGTGAGGTTGGCTGGCATATGGCTGCCCTGGCCTGTCCAAGCCACATGCCTGCAAAGTGGTCCTCTCCGGTTCCCATGCCCACAGGGAAGCCTGGTGTCCAGACATTGGATGCAATTCTGGGCAGCCCTGGAGGCTTGTCCGGCTTTCTGCCTGGGAAGTAGCGTGGCACCCCAGGAGGAGCAGCCAAACATGGAAAGCGGTGCTGAAGACCCAGTCTCTGCACTGGGTGAGCTCAGATGAGGGGCTGCCCTTCCTGAACCTGCGGTCTTGTTTGTAAAGGGTCTGTTATATAAACGGAGGCCACCTTGAGCCACAGCAAGCAGAGTAAGCAATCAGTGACGGCTGGCGGTTTCCCATTCTGTCCACAGGACATGTTCTGTGCCAGCTGCGGCAAGCAGAAGTGGCTCCAAGGAATGCCAAGGACTTCCTGAGATCCTACCCTAGAAACTGGTCCCACCCTCCTCCTTCAGTGGGCCTCACACTCTCTTCTCTGCATGGCTGTAACCAGTCTCCCTTTCTCCTCCCACTAGACCCAGGTGACCTTTGAGGTGACACCAAACCAGCACTGGGCATGGTGCCCAGCACACAGGAGGGGTTGCCTCTGCAGATCAGTATCTCGAGGCCCAGAAGATCCTAAGCTTTGAGTGACTGTTTGAAGGGCAGGACGTCTCCAGGTGCCTAGGCCCTCCTATAGGAACGGGCTCTTCAAGGCACTTGGCACATGAAATGTCCCCCAACCCATGCGGTTCCCTTTCCCTCAGGAGAACCACCAAGGGGTCTAAGATCCCTGCTGGAACTGGGGCAGAGTCCTCTAATCCAGCTCCTGTCTGGAGGGCTTCTGTGCCCTTTCCTGGGGAGAAGGAAAGGACGTCCACCAGGCTAGCGCTTCACAACAAACAAGTTCCCAACTAAGTCTGAGGGCAGCAGCAACTGTGGAGACAAAACAAGGCATGGAGTGTGAGGGTGGGTGCAGCTTTAAATACGGGCCCAACTCATTACGGAGGTGGCGTTCAGCAAGGTCCTGGGGTGAGAGCCACAAAACATCTAGAGGTGTCCCTGGTAGAGGGGACAGGTGCAAAGGCCCCGAGGCCGGCGCAGGTCAGGAAGCGCTGCGGCAGGCGGGGTAAGGCCTGGCGGCCAGAGGGGCGCAGGGACCAGAGGCGGCCTGCCTACTTCCCCGCGGTCACTGGCTGCTGTGCTGGGAGGAGGCTGCAGGGCGGGGAGGCCAGGCTAGGCTACGGCAGTGACTCGGCCGGCGGTGCGGTGTGGGGGTCGGGGTGACGCCTAGGCTGCCTGCGAGCAGGGAATGGCGGACTAAGTCCCAGGCCGAAACGCGACGGAAGCCACAGGCTCAAGCCGGAAGTCCCGACCCACGGCCATCCACCGACCGGAAGCGTGCCAGCCGAACTCTCGCGAGGTTCCTGGGGCCCCGCCCCCGAGGCTCCTCCCTTCGGCGCGCGGCTGACCGCGTTGCCGTGACACCCAGTGCCGCGTCCGCGTCCCCGCGGCGGCGGCTGCGGGGTCTTGCCCTATGTGTGCGGCTCCGGCTCCCGCCCTGCGCCCGGGTGTCGCGGACGTCCTCTGTCCCGAGGCCCATTCCCGGGCAGTCGAGCGCGGTGGCCGCGGACAACCGCGTCTGCTTACACCCCGCCGGATGCGCAGAAGCCTCGACCGCCCTTCGCGGGCGCCGTCCCACCGCCAGCCCCCTCGCGCACCCGCGTCATCCCGGTTCCCGGCCCCGGCCCTGGCCCTCTCTTCCCGCCCTGGCCGGAGGTCCTGGGGCCTCCCTGGAGGAGGCGGCTGTCAGGCACACACAGCGCTGCGCCGTGCCCGTCCCCAAGTTCAGGCCTGGGGTCAGCAGGAGGAAGCACCCGAGACGGGGCAGCCCAGACCGTCAGGGCCCACGCCGCGGCCCAGCCGCAGGGAGGTGGGAGGATGCCAAGAGCTGCAGCCCCCTGTGGACAGGGACGCCGGTGGGCCTCAGCCCAGTGCTGGACCCCGCGGAGCAGGCCCAACGAATCAGCGTCTAACGGAGAAAGGATGCCAAGGAGAACGTGATGCAGTGTGAGCTCCGTCGGGAGGCTTGCTGCTCGGGTTCACCCAGCAATCTGGCTGAAAGGAAAGTTACAGCAACTGGGGAAAAGTACAGTTGGCTGGAGAATTTGGTTTAAAAATAAATAAATAAGGTTTAAATTATGTAACTAACACGTGTTCAGGGCAGAAAACTTAGGGAAACACTTGAAAGTATGAAAATCCTTGATCCCTCAGCCATGTAGAACCACTCAACATTCTGAACGCTTTCTTCCAGTCTTTTTTCTTTTCTTTTTTTAGATGTTGATACACCTTTATTTTGTTCATTTATTTATATGTGGTGCTAAGAATCGAACCCAGTGCCTCATACATGCTAGTCAAGTACTCCCCAACTGAGTCACAACCCCAGCCCCCGGTCTTTTTTCTTAAGGCGTGTGTGGTTGTTCCTTACAGAATGTATGGATATGCCCCACCCCATGGACCCTTGTGTGAATGGAAACAGGCGTTTGATGTGATTCATGAAGTTTCCTTTCCTCCCAGACACTCCATTCTTGCCTCCTCCTTCCAGCACAGTAGCAGCCGGCGACAGGTGTAGACAAGTGTGCACTGATTAGGCTGACACTCTTGGGGCCTCTAGGTCTCAGAGCTGCTGTTCCCCTGCAGGGGGCTCTAGGGAATGCCCAAGGGTGCACCATGGTGGGGAGAGGGTTGCAATGAGGCTTGAGGAAACCACCAGCCAGGGAAGGAAGGGACATTCAACAAGCAGACTCAACAGAGGGATCCACCCTCCAGGTGCCTAGGATACCAGAGGAAGTAGAAGTAGCCATTTCAGTGAAGGCAACAAGGGGCCCCATGCCAACACTTGGCCTCTGCATCACCATTACTGGGGACAGAGGCACATGTCCTGGCACCTGGGCCCAAGTAAGAAGTAACGTGCTTGTACTCTGAGCCCCATCTTTCCTGGCTGGCAGCAACCCTCTAGCCTAGTCCTTCCTCTCCCAGGAGTAGCATTGTCCTTTGACCCCTTTCTCTGGGGTCCCAGGAACAGCCTCAGGTCCTTCTAGGCAGCCTTTCATGGGCCCCTGACACCAAAAGACTGTGGAGGGTCGGGGCACACAATCCCATGTGTTTTGGCTACTTGGTGCTTGCTGGTCCTTCAGACTTTTTGTCTTAAAGAGGTCTTGAGTGGGCTGGGGATATAGCTCAGTTGGTAGAGTGCTTGCCTTGGAAGCACAAGGCCCTGGGTTCAATCCCCAGCACCGCAAAAAAAAAAAAAAAAAAAAAAGAGGTCTTGGATACGGTGGTCCCTCTGCTCAAGGGGAAGTAGGTGGTGGCAGTGGTGGCTCCTCTGTGCTCCTCCTCTACCAGGGTCCTTGGTCTTCCCAGGCTGCCTGGAGCGGGTGGAGCAAACAGGCCTGTCCAACTGGCTGCAGCTGGTTTCCTCTGTCAGAAGCCTCTGGAAAACAATTTTGACACTAGAAGTCATCTGCATGTTCCTGTCCTCAGGACCTGTCCCCCCTCACCCACTGCTGCAGGGCAGTAGGAGCCCCCACCATCCCCAGCAGCCACAGGGGAACTGCTCCAAACGCCTCTGCCCCTCTACAGCCTCCGCTGCTTCCCAAGAGTGTTTCTTTCCAAAATCACTTCCCTTTTCTCCTCTGCTTAAAACCACCCAGGGGCTTCCCATCTCACTCAGTGAAACCTGATCTTTCCATGGTGTAGGAGGTGTGCATTGTGGTCCAGCCAAAGTTCCCAGAATGCACTGCAGTGGAGTCAAGGTGGAAGACTGACTGGCAACCAGGGAGGTCCCGTGGGGGTGGGGTGGGGGTGGGGGGACCGCAGCATCCCAGCTGGAGGGTCTTAGGAAGGACCTACAAGGCTTGGGCTGTGTTGGGAGAACAGCAGACAAGATTCAAGGAAGGAGGCCTGTCTGGGGGCTGCCCATAAGCCAGGGCAATGCTGTGATTGGGGTCTCCATTTTTATGGCAAAGGCAGGAAAAACAGAGGGAAGCAGAAGCCCTCGCCCATCAGCCAGGAGAGGGGACGTGGGGTTGCCTCAGCTTGGATGACGCTCACGCTGTGTCCAGACAGGGACCCAATAGGTCTTGTCTGCCTCCATCCATATTGGTCATGGAGGGGCCTTGCCTGACACTGGGTAGCTACAAAATTGTTGCAGGCCAGTAGCTAGCGGTAGCAAAGCCAGCTGGTTTCCTTCAGGTCATGTGACCTGCCCCAGCTGCTCCTTCGCCCCCTGTTCCTCTTGTTCAGCTATCCCTGCCTGGCCAGTCACCTCTGTGGCTGAGCATGTTGTCCCTTCCCAGTAACTGTCAGTCTGCGTGGCCGGCCGCAGCTCCAGGGTCCGCCTCCCCCTGGCTTCCCCGCCTCCTCTCGTTCTGTGTCCATTCGTCCCGCCTGCCGTTCTTCACGGCTCTTACCACCACCTGCCTCTGCACCGACGGGAGTCCTATGTTCTCTGTCCCTGCCCATCCTACCACCAACTTCCACAGCAGGGAGAGTCTGGGTGGCACCTCATTTCTCCTCGTCAAGGGGCGCGTGCTTGCGTGCAGCTGTCTTCCGAAGCACTTGGGCTTTCTTTGTCAGCACCCTGCTGTGGGTCATACTCTCTGCCAGAGGACTCGGAGACCAAGGTGGGCTGCAGGCGGGATAGAGTGGCTTTGACCAGATAGCTGCTCAGCACCCCTCCACCATCAGACCCAAGGCACCAGCAGAGCCCTATAGAGCTCAGACTGCCCACCGCCTTGCCCAAGGTGGCCTGGCTCCTCCTTGCATCAGAAGCTAGCCCCCAGCTGGATCAGGGCCTCCACCGCAAGCCAGCCAGCCACCTGGCCCTATCCTGTGGTTCAGCCTGAGGGCCTCCCTTTCCTTTACTATTGAAATAGAAGGACCTCTGCCCCTTATCAGTGTCCTGGGTTGCCACAAACAGTGGCTTACAGTCATGGGAACGTATTCTCTCAGTCCTGGAAGCTGGAAGTCCAACATCAAGCTGTCAGCAGGGTTGCTCCCTCCTGCAGACTCTGAGGAAGGGTCTGTGCCAGGCCTCTTGGCGGCTGGCAGATTCACAGAGGTACCACTCCCCTGCCTGTCTCATGGTCACATGGCATGCATCCTGGGTTGTTCTGTGTCTTCTTATGAGACACCAATCATACTGCATTTGGGGCCCATCCTGATCCCATATGACTTCATCTTAACTTCATCTTACATCTGCAAAGACCCTATTTCCAAATAAGGTCCCACTCACAGGTTCTGAGTGAATGTGACTTTGGGGGACCGTGTGGCTCTGTCCATCCCTGGCAGAATGTGTCGTGCTATGATGGGAGGCACACATCCCCGCACTTACCTCCCTTGGTGTGTTCTGGCTTCTGCTGCACACTGGGTGGTGATCCTCCCTGGACACCCCTCGACTCCTGTGTGTGCAAAGCACAGTCCTGGGTGGCAGGCACTCATTCTGTGTCCATTCGTCCTGTGTGGAGTGGCAGCACCTTGCAGGGACAACGCGCATCTCTTGTGACTGAGCAACCCGTCCCTGTCTCCCTGGTCCTTGACCCTCCACATGGCTCCCCTCCTCCCAGGAGGTCTGTGGAAACCACGGTCCTTTGTATTGGGCGCTCTCTTCCCTTCACCTTTCCTTCCAGCCTGGACCCCTGGAGGTGTGGGGCACCTAGAAAAGCCACTGGGGTATTTTTCGAGAGGCAGCCAGGCTGGCCTGGGGTGACACTGTGCCCGTGTGACAGCAGCCAGGGCTTGTCTTGGGAGCACTTCTGCTTTTCCTCCTTCCTGCATCTGTGCCGACATTCTGTGATTCTTAGAGAACCAAGATTCTGAAGAGCGAAACCCAGAGCCAAGAATGCTCAAGCCAGAAGGGATTTCTAAGAGGAACAAAACAGACAGGGCCTCTGCCCACAAGTTCACAGCCTGGGTGGGCAGACTCGGCCGTGCAGACCCACCCAGGCGCTCATACTGGAAGCCAAGGTTGGTGGGATGAGGCAGAGCAGCGGGGACTAAATTACATGGGGACAGGAGCAGAGAGGTAGGAGTTAGTGGAGCAAATGATTTCTTGGCTATGAGACCCAAAGCATGGGCAATAAAAGAAAATACAGGGACTGGGTCTGGGACTCAGTAGGAGAGCACTTGCCTAGGACGTGTGAGGCACGGGCTCCATCCTCAGCACCACATACAAATAAATAAATAAGGTCAAGGACAATACAGGGTGTTTTAAAAAATATAGAGAGGACTTCATAAAGATATGAAACTTTTGTACATCTAAAGACACTATCAGCAGAGTGAAAAGACAACCCACAGGAGAAAATATTAGTAAACTATCTATCTGGTAAAGTACATAAAGAACTTCTACAAACTCACCAGCACCAACAACCAAACAACTCAATTTAAAAAATGGGTATAGGACTTGAATAGATATTTCTCACGAGAAGATTATCCGAGTGACCAGTGAGCACATGAAAAGGTGACCACCATCACCAGTCAGCAGGGGATCAAGGCAAAACCACAACAAGATACAACCTCACATCTGTCAGGACAGCTGTGAACACAAAGCCCAAAATAACAAGCGTTGGTGAGGATGTGGAGAGGCTGGAGCCTCGCGGACCTTTCCTAGAGTGTAAAGTGGAACAGTTTGGCAGTCCCTCAGAGAGCTAAACATAGAAGCACCGTGTGATCCAGCAGTTCTACTTCTGAGTATATACCCAAAAGAAATGAAAGCAGAGACTCAAAAGATCCTTGCAGCCGGGACCGTGACACATGTCAGTTATCCCAGCTGCTCGGGAGGCTGAGGCAGGAGGATCCTAAGTTCAAGGGAGCCTGGGAAACACAGTGAGATCTTGTTTCAAAAAAATAAAAATAAAAAGGACCGAGTATGTGACTCTGTGGCCAAGGACCCCTGGGGTCATTCCCCAATCTCTAGTGGGGTCGGGGAATACTTGTCATGTTCTTACCAGTGTCAGTCACAGTTGCCAAGAGGTGGAAGCAACCCATCGACAGATAATGAATGGTAAGTCCAAAGCGCCGTGTGCACACTGGCAAGGTCATGAAGCAATGAGACATGCTGTCCCGTGGCTGAGCCCTGAAGACAGGCTGCGTGAAGGAAGCGCGTCACAGGAGGAAGTATGCTGTTCCTTCCCACTTCCTTGGCATTCCTGGAACAGGTGGACTTGTAGTGGCAGAGAGTGGAGGTTACCAGAGCTGGGCATGGGGGCAGAATGGGCTTTCTCCCCATAAAGGGTACAGAGTTTGCAGTGATGAAAACACTTTGAAAATAGATAATGATGATGATTGCATAACATTGTCAGTGTGATTAGTGCCACAGAATGGACACTTAAAAATGGTTGAAATAGCAGATTTTATGTTGTGTAGCTTTACCACGATTTAAAAAATTTATGTACTATACTAAAGGCTGTTGAATTGTATACTTTACAGAGGTAAATTATATCTCATTAAAAATATTAAAGAGACAGAGAGAGAGAGAGAAGTTGCTCCCACATGCAGCCCCCTTGCAACGGTCCCTGGGAGGGTCGAGTGGGAGCAGAGGGGAGGTGTGCAGAGGCACTTCTCCCTGCCCTAGCCCTGCCTGGGCAGCACCACTGCGGGCAGAGCCCAGGCTCTGTCTGCCTGCACAGCTCTGGGCTGCTTCTGTGCCGAGTACAGCCTCCCCTCCGAAGCCAATTTTCTGCACAGTGGAAATGTTTTCTCTGTGCCCACTTGAGCAGATGGCCCCCACCTTGGCCTGAATTGAGAAGCACAGAAATCAAGCGGGACAGACGGCTTCCTTGGCAGTGTCTTACAGGCACACAAGCACGCGCGCTCATGCCTGCCTCCCCTCCCCTGCCC
Organism: Sciurus carolinensis; assembly: GCF_902686445.1. Classification (NCBI taxonomy): domain Eukaryota; kingdom Metazoa; phylum Chordata; class Mammalia; order Rodentia; family Sciuridae; genus Sciurus; species Sciurus carolinensis. The sequence goes on along the minus strand of NC_062215.1, from coordinate 2,182,718 downwards.
TGCCAGCCAGCCTCCTCCTGGCTACACACTGGAGCTCCCCAGGGGCCTGGAGCTGGGCTCTAAAGATGGCTCCTCTTTGGCCTTGCAGACCCCCAAGTGGGCATCTGGCCACCTGGCCAGGTGCCTGCTGTGGTGGGTGTTCGGGAACTATTTCCTAGACGAACACGTGAGGGAATGTGTTGCAAAGACCTTGATAGTGGTTTCATCTCCTGTGCCCACTCCTCTGCCCCCTCCTCTGCCCAGGTCCTGCAACTTTCCCAAAAGGACACCACTAAATCAAGTGCCCGTCTGGAACCTGTCTGCACTCCTCCCTTGCACGGTAGCTGAGAAGTTCCCGGGCCACCACCGATGTTGAGAAACACGAACTTGTGTGGGGTCGGAGGAGCAGGGGTCTGGCCTGAAGATTTGGGGAAGGACCACAAGGCCCTGAGGGGAAGGTCACCACAGTGGAAGAGGCTGACTATTGGTGGGGGTTGGGCAGGGGCCAGAGTTCCTGTGGAGCAAGGTGGGGACAGTTTGACCAGGGGTGTTAGATGGCCTTTGCAGAAGGGCACTACTGGTACCCACGAGCTGGGGAGGCCAGGCCTTAGACTCCAGGAAGAGCCCAGTGGGGCCATGGAGACCATCCAGCCCTTCCCTGTCTTTCTAAGCCAGGACTCCGGTGGGCCAACTGCTTCCCACTTCCCCAAGTGACCAGGTCAGTCTCAGGAAGTGCTAGTGTCCTTCTTGGAGGCACCAAGGGACAAAATGAATTCCAGGTCGTAAGAATCCCACTGTTTGGTTGGGGGTGTGGTTCAGAGGTACAGCACCGGCCTAGCATGCCTGAGGTTCCCTAGGTTCAACCCCCAGCAACACAAAAAATGGAATTCCACTGTTAGAAACGTTTGTTTATACACCCAGAATGAGGGGAATATGTCCCCAGGGAGCTCAGAGGGAGTTTGGGGCATTTCCAGGGACTAAGCCAGGCTGGTCTGGGTCTGAACAGTCTGGAAGAGAAGGAACTTCCCGTGCCTCAGGTGGGCGTTTGGAGAAGTCAAGGAACTTACCTGAGCGTGGGATGTGGGCATGTGAGCAGTTTGCCCCTCACAGCCAAGGGAGCATGTTTGCTCCCTGGAGGTCAGCAAGGGGAGGGGACACTGGGACAGAGCAGATCAGGACTCCTGGGCTGCTCTGTGGGCCAGCGATGACTGGAGAGAGGAGGGCCTGCCTGGTGCCAGGCACACCTCCCTCCTTCACACCCTCCAAGCCCGGCTCCTGAGTCCTGGCAGGGAATGCCAGGCATCCGGCAGGAAATCCCCAGGCAGGGCAGCAAGAAGCCAGAGCGGATGGTTCCTTCCGCTAACCCAGCATGTGTGTTGCGGGGTGAGGTGGCGGCAACCAAGCCCCCAGGCTGCAGGCTTACCGCCCCCAGATTGCAAGTGTCCTGCGATCTCTAATCTGCCTGCTTCCTGGAGCACCAAAGACAGCGTTGGGTGCAATCCTCTGTTGTGGAGCAGGAGGCACACACCAGAGCAGGAGGCCCAAGGCCTGGCGCCCGCAGGGGCTGCTTCCAGTCACACCCCAGACACCCTGGGGCTTGGTCTAGCCTCTTCTGTGGCCCTGTGGGAGGGTGGCAGGGGAGCCTCCTGCCTGGAGGTGGTGGGGAAACAGTCCTTGAGAGCTGAGCACTCGGGAAGGTGACACTGACCACATTCCCTGAAGGACACTGGAGCCGGGGGCTGTGGCCAGGCTAGCACACAGCCCACCTTCAGGAAGACCCCCATCATAGTTCATGTTGTTACTAAGACAAAATATCTGGGCGGGCAAACTTAACATGGCAAAGAGGTTCAGCAAGTTCACACTTCTGGAGACTGAACATTCAAAATCAGGCAGCCCCATGGGTCCACCCTTGGTGAGGATCTCCAGGTGGAGGGCAGGAGCAGGTGTGAGGAAGAAAAGTCACATCAGCAGAGAGGAAGTCAGAGGCCCATCTGTGGACACGCCCCACGACCTAAAGGCCTCCCACTGGGCCCTACCTCTTAAAGTCCCCTGGCCACTTGGCCATGCTGCGCACCAAGTGTCCAGCACTTGGACCCTGGGGGACCACTGGATTCATGGAATCCGTCACGCTCTCCAGCGGGGCATCAACTTCCTCCTCTGGGTCTTTGGCATCGTGGATGAGAGGGGGGATGGGGCATGGGGAGGGGCAGTGTCCATCCCCTCAGTGAGGATGACCCTGAGAGGACTCTGGAGGAGGGGTCCTGGTGCGGGGGCACCATGCCATGCACTCCGTCCTGCTTTCACAGCCCTGCCGGGTGCCCAGCAGCCCACGTGACAGGTGAGGACCCTGTGATTCAGCCAGGCCAGGAGGGCTCTGAGCTGGGGTCCTGATCGTGGGTTCCCCCTCCAGCCCTCGTGCGGACCAGCCGAGCGGCTCTGCACAAGCCACACACACCCTTGTGACCTCAGCTGCCTGAAAAGTGGGGCTGTGGGGCCAGATGGCTCTCAAGGTGCTCCCCACCCGGGCTCCTCTAGGTCTCGGAGGAGAGCCAGAGGCACCTGAAGGTCCAGTGGGCTGGCCCAGCCCTGCAGCGGGTCGATGAGGCCAGATGAGTGGGGCAGCGTGGCGAAGGCTCAGGGAGGCCCTGGCTGCCTTCACGTGTGTGGGTAAATGGGGGGCGCTGCCACTCAACGCATGAGCACAGCATAAGCAAGAGAACTGTGCACCAGAGCTTGCCGATGGGGCATCTGCAAATGGGCAGTCTCTGCAGGGGAGCGAGCCCCCGTCACCAGGAGTGTGGAAGCCGAGAACGGTTTTATGTGTCTGAGAGGCTTCCAAGACCCTCTAACTTGGAAACACCAGCCAGCGCAGCTGCAGGGCCTGGCGTCTTCCTTCCAAGCAGCTGCTGCTGGTGCAACGGGCCGCCTGAGACGGTCACGGCCGGACAAGGCCAGGTGTGAGAAGTGGAGGAGCCGAGTTCCTAGAGGCAGTTAAGATGCCAAGTTCTGAATGAGCTCTCGGAGAGGTTAGAAACTAAGTGAGGAGCAGCCGCTCGCGTAGCTGTGCCCTGTCCTGAGCGGGAGGCAGGAGCTCTGGAACGGCACCACCAGGCCTGCGCTGCACATGCACTCCGTGGCCCACCCACCCCCGCGGCCCTGCAGGGAACAGGCAGGGGTCCCCAGCTCAGGGGGGCTGCTCTCTGCCAACCAGGATCCTGAGTGCCAGGCGACAGTGGCTCCTTCATACCCCTCTGAGCCCAGTTCCTGAGTCCTGCCCAGGGAACATCAGGCATCAGGCAGGAAACCACCCCCCACCCGCCCCACAGGGCCAGCAAGAAGCCAGAGCCACTGGTTCTTTCTGCTAATACAACCTGTGTGCTGCACTTGCACAAGGGTGTGTGTGTGTGGTGGAGCAACTGAGCAACCAGGCAGGCTAGTCTGGCTCCACATTCCCTAGCCCCAGGTTGTAAGTGTCCTGGGGTCTCTAACCCCAGGGCTCCAAGATCCTGGGCACTGTGTCCTTTGGAAGGGAGCAATTCACAAGTTTTGTGTACATCCAGAGCCTGGTTAGGAAAGCAAGTGCTTCCCCAGGTCCAGGGCCCCAAGGTCACCCACTCTGCTATGTGGATGTGGGGACACGTCCATTTGAGTGCAGAAAAGTGGTCCAGAACTCCAGAGTAGGGGATGTGAGGCCTCTTTCAGTGGATGTGGCAAAGGAGAATAGACGGGACTGCTTGGGAGTACCAAGTCCAGGCCCAGGAGGGAGCAGGGCTGCCGGGGAGCAGGGAACCCAGAATTACTCCCCACTCCAGGTCTAGTGTGGTCTCCCCAAATTGGGAAATCACTTCGCCTCTCTCTGCCTCAGTGTCAGTGGCCCTTGGGAAACAAGGAACCCCCACCCCTGCACCCAGGGGTTTCTGGGACTGTTGAGGGACACAGTACGTCGCAAACCCAAGTCCCTTACGGGTGAAGGTCATCTGTACCCTCCAGGTGAGGAAGGTGAGCCCAGGGGCATGGCCAGACAGGTTGATGACATGGGCAAGTTTTTTAGAAAAGATTCAGTCCAAGGAGACCACAGTCTTTCTTCACTCTTTACTGTGTAAAAATAAACTCAACAATTCATGTCATTTCAGCAAGAAAATGAAAAGAAAAAAAAAAAAAAAAGCAAGAATACCAGTAGAAATAGTGCATTTCTAGAATTGCTGATGGGAGGTGGCAGGTCCCATGGATTTGACCCATTTGATACCCAAAAGGCTGCAAGTTGTATGAAAAATGTACAGCTTTGGTTAGCAAATAATGAAAAAGTAAGATACATCGATTCTCTCATATTTTACATTATATACATTATAACAATGTCAACTTCAGGGGGTTTGCTTTTATTTTTATTATTTTTTTTAAATTTTTTTTGGCAAATAAGACAAAATTGGGACTCTAAGTATTGGGCTTTTTTCTCCTCAATGACTTGTTCCCTTTTAACAAATGGCACTGCACTAAGTCCACCGTGCACAGAAGCGATGCGTTTCCCAATGTTATTTGAATAAATTCACACACTGTGTGTTAAGAGATGATACCAGAGCTGCTTCGAGCCTCGTTTTAGTTGCCATAGGCTTTCAAAGGGTTCTGTCCTCTTCATGTTGATACTGTGTAACCCTAGCTGCTTCTATCGAGGTTGGAACTGACATTTAAGTCCTCAATTTGTGCTACCTAATCAGTGAGCTCTAAGACAAAGGGCCCACCATTAATGACTTTCCTGACCTCCTGTCCCCAACATGCCTTCAAGAACAGGTGGGCCCGCCTTGGAGCTCACGGAATGACTGTGAACCTCGGGCCTGCGCGCCCGCCCCTCACTGCCCACAAGACACCCCCTTGGTCTCAGGTCCCAGGGCTGGTGACAAAGTGATTTTTGCAGTCTTAGAAAATAAACTGGGAATCTACAAAAGGAAAAGAAAGCATACAAAATGTATCTCTTTCTTCCAAAATACACGCTTTCAGTCCTACATTTTGGTGGAGCCTGAAAGTGTTTTCCAGGGAGATATAGGTTGAGATCATTTATAGGTTTGTCCTATACTTTCATAAAAATACTCTTGTTTGGTAATAAACTTTTTCTTCTACAGTAAGAGAAATAATACTGTGTTATCAAAAGCAAGAAGGCTTACGATTCAAGTGGGATCTCAGCCCCCAAGGGCCCGGGGCCTCCTTCGGTAGCTGTCCCACCCAACACCCAGGGAGCTGTCAGACACCAGCTCGGCAAAAGCGAACGCTGTGTCGACAGTGCTTTTTATCTTCTTATTTTATAAAATGGCTTACCTGAGAGAGGCATGTATTATTCAGTGCAAGAGGGAACATCAATCAGATTAAGGAGTCGATGGGAACTGTGTGGATTAGATTTGCGGCTGTGTCATCTACCTTTCTTGGGGCCAGCAAAGTGCCAAGTGTGAACACAGTGAGGGAGTTGAGGGGCTTGGCACTGACTCCAGTTAGGGGCCGGGCGGGAGCTACGTATCCGTGTCTGGCACCATGGGTGCATCAGGGGAGTGGGGTCGGGAAGGGGGCGCCAGGCGGCTGCGGGGACCGAGGTGTGAGTGGGGATGCTCTGCCCTCAAGCTGGGGCAGAGGATGGCTTGTGGTCCTGAACGGACAGCTCCCACCTCGCCCACTCCGGGCAGAGGTGGTTTGGGGTCCGGTATTGGCAGGGGCGGGGGCTGGTGGAAAGTGCTGGCAGGAGGGCACCTGGCACAGCCGGCTCTGGGCCTTGCCCACACGGGGCTCCCAGGCGGCTGGAGTGAGGGTGGGGCTCCATCTGCTCTGGAAAGGTGATTCCAGGCTCTCTTGCTCTCTCCCAACCACAGGTATCGTTCAGGCTCGTTCTCAGCCTACATGTTAAGATTGCTTCTTGGTGTGTTTGGGGGTCGGGGAGGGGAGGGGAACGCTGACCTCCCCCCTGATCTCCCCGACACCCCGGCTTGCTTACCCAGCCATTTTCAGTAGCATGGGTGGTCAAAGAACACTGGGTGGCACTCGGCACACAACACAGAACCGGAGAAGTCCATGCAGGCAAGGGAACACACATCGGACCAGGGAGCAAGGAACACGCCACCCGAGGAACATGCAAACAGAGAAGATCCCTGCAGATCCAAGGATGCCACGACCCGACGGGCACTGAGGAAGCACGAGTATCTAAAAAAGCCACTGTTGAACAAGAACACGCGGGGCGGGGCCACCCGCACCCTCTCCGCAGAGCGATGCAGCGCGGGGCGGCGGCCAGACGTGCAGACACCACGGGCACACTGACAGACGCCAACACAGACACACAGATGCACGGGTTTCCGACAACACGACCTGCGCTGCGGGAGCCGGGCGCCCTGGGAGGAACAGCAGCAGGGGCCTGCTCCTCTCGAAGGACATCTGCAGCAGCAGGTGAGCCAGGCAGCGAGCAGGGCTCCTAGACAGACCTGCCAGCCTCTGCCAGACTCCTGGAGGCGGCCCACCAGCTGGCGGGACGAAGCAGGGGCTCCCCATCCTGGGCACCCCCTCCTGAACATTCGCTCTCTGCCCCTCACGCACAAATGCGCACACACACATGCACAACACACGCACACACGCACACTTTTCTCCCCTCTTTGGAAGGATTAGGAGGGGATGCTTGTGCTGCTTTTCATGGGGAAAAGAAGCCCAAGGTTCTGGGCGAGTCAGGTCTCAGAGTCACAGGCCAGTGGTAGGTTGGGGGCTGTGTGAGCCCTGTGAGGAGTGGGTGGCAGGCCCTGCTCTGACCAGGACCGGTTCCATCTGAGCAGCCCCTGAGCCCCTGCCCCATGGGGAGGGGCCTGAGGTGCTGGGAGGGGTATGGCTGTCAAAAGTGCCATGGGGAAGATCTTCCCATGGACCGTGTGGGCTGAGTCTGTGGCCTTCGGGGGCTGGCTCTCGATCAGCACATGCGTTCCTTGTCCAGAGGTCCCACCTGAAGCTTCTGGCCTCCCACTACCAGAGATGGGGGTGGGGCACTGGGCCCCTGAATCTTGGAGCTCTATGGGACACTCCTCTCTCAGGGCCACTTGAGCCAAAGCAGCACAGCATGGGTGGTGGCTGACAGGTCCCAGCCTCACAGGATGCAAGGAGGCAGGAAGGACCAGAAGTGAGGGACAGTACTGGGACAGAGCCACCAAGGAGCAGGCAGGCCAGCCTCCCAGGTCCACACTGCCCTCAGAGGCAGACGGCAGGGCTGCTAACCGGGCGGGCGTGAAGTGAGGACTGGAAGGCGTTGCCATCCCAGGACAGAAGCCTTCGACCTTCAGAGAGAATTCACTGCTAATATGCAATAAAAACTCTCTGCAGAAAGGCTCCCCTGGCCTTGACAAACCATTAAAACACATTTCCTACATCACTAGAGAGCTACGCTGCTCCAAAAGAGGTTTGCAAATGAAGACAAATATGTGCTGGAGAAGCTGCACCACTCCAAGGCATGGGCAGCGAAGGAAGTTGGCAAATACAGAGTTTTGACCCATCGTGAGGTTTCCCAAAGCCACAAAGAAAGGAGGAAGTGAGAGATTCATTCTAGAATGAAAGGCCTCCCCAGATGCGCGCGCGCGCATACACACACACACACACACACACACACACAACTTTCACTGACTTCTGCACTGTCCAGAATGCGGATGCCACCTCTTTCACTGTGACCAGGGCATGCCTGGGAAACAGTCAGGGCTCCTAGGGAGAAGTGGGGCTCCTTAGGAACGGAGGAGAGCCAGGACTGCTTCGTGTGCATGAGAAGGACAAAACCTGACTGTGTGCGTGTGCAGGGGCCATGGCCTTGATCATTCCTGGGGGAAGGGAAGAGACGACGGATCATCACCGCACAAGCAGGGCAGGCGGGTGTGGGGCCGGGGCTCAGCCCTGCCCAAAGCTATCAGTTGATCTGGCGACAGGCCTCGAATGTCCACTTGGTGGCTCCGCCATAGATCTCGATGTGGGACTCAGCCCAGGCGATGACGTTGCCAGAGAGGGCCTTGGTGCTGCAAGTGGCCAGGTTGTACACTTCCCCCGGGGTCAGTTTGCGATCCCAGATGTTGAAATGGGCCAGCTCTCCCACAAATGCTTGCGTGGCATCAAACCCGCCACCCAGAGTGTCCTTTGGAGAAGAGCAGGGGATGAGGGTGGAAGGGTCAGCCAGATGATCTGGGGCCAGGTGGAGATACCTATCCCTAGGGGAGTCTGGGTGTCTGTCTCTCCTCTTCAGGGCTGCTATCTGTCCTTGGTACCCTTGTTTCTGGCCCTGAGTCTTTAGCCATGCATCTGTCAACTTCCAAGGGAAGCCCAGGAAAAGGCCTGGTGGCCGGCCCCTCTGCTTTGGATAGGGATCTCCTCCTGGGGGCCTCTGGACTCTGCCCAACCTATCCCTCAGTCAGCAAGTGAGGGGTCATGGGGGCTGTGGACGACCATGGCAGCAGGGTCCCGGGACCGTACTCTGACATCCCTCCTTGCCAGCTACAGCTAACTACATTCCAACAGGAACAGAAGGCCTGGCTTCTCCATCCCTTCACCTCCCTCCCAGGTGCCCAGTGGGAGAGGAAGCACTTCATGGGAACTAAATTATTCATTGTTAAAAGCAGAATTGGCCTTCCCATGCCAGAGAGAGCATCGCTGCCGAGAGTGCCGAATGCAAATCTCACTCCTGTTCCATGTCCCTGAAGAAGCCCTCAGGCAGGGGCTGGGCCCAAACCGCAGCACGGCTTGCTGCCCTGCTACTTTGGAAGGCCACCTCCTTCTCCTACTCCCAGCCCGTGCGTCCCCCAGCCCCAGGCTGGAGCTGCCTCCCGTCCCCAACCAGTACCTGCTCCTGGCCCAGCACCAGCACACCCTGCGGCTTGATGGGATGGTAGGGTGCCAGGTTCTCGCCATTGCCACCCTGGGTGCCATCCTGGTAGGCTTCCCAGACCCCGTCCCGGGTGGTCCAGGTGACGCAAATGTGGTGCCACTTGCCATCATTGATTACGAAGGGCAGCTTGGCCACCTGGGAAGAATGAGCACACCACACTTGGTCTGGGGACAGATTCAGAATCACTGATCTCACAGGGGCAGCTCTGATTTTTGTCTCACTTCACTTTCAAAATAAATATCAAGAGCCTCTGCTGAATTCCTGCGGCCCCTTCCCCTCTGAACTCCGGCATCCGTCAGCCCCACCGTGGGCGGGTCATGGGAAATGCAGTGCCTTGACACGGGACCCCTGAGATCCGTCTGGGCACACGCCACCTCACTCCTCCTTGCCCTCCCCCCTCTTAGCTGGTCTACAAGACAAGTCCTTGAGGGAGGGCAGCATCCCCAGCAGTTTCCTGCTGCCTCCTCCCTGCAGGGCCTCTCCTCTCTTCCATTACTCCATCTCCAGGTGTTAGTCCTTCAGTCTACACCCAGCCAGCCCCTGCACAGAGCCCCGGGGGATGCCGTGAGGGGACAGCTCTGTGCTTTCAAAGCTCAGACCAGCCTTGGAGCAGAATCACACGCCCCCTCTCCTGCTCCAGGCAGGGGAAGGTGTAGCAAAAGATGGAAACTCACATGGTTTCCACTTGGGGAAATGGAGCCTAGAAAGCACAACCGTCTCTGAGGCACAGCCTCAAGATCAGGCACCAGAATCTGAGCCCCAGCTTCAGCCATTTACTACCATAAAGGACATGAAGACAAAGGGGTTTGAAAGTTGGCAGCTAATTCTGAGGCAAATGAAGAGGGGTAGGATGGGAAAACGCTCACCAGAGGGAAAATGGCTGCCCTCTGCTGCCCTAGAACCAGGCACAGGTGCACCTGGACTTCTCCTGAGAGTAGAGGGCTAAGGGCTAGATGTGGACTAAGGAAGAATCTCCAGGGCACATTTATTTCCCACCCAGAGCCCCTAAGGGCCCCCAAATATGGAGAAACCAAGGCAGTCTTAGGCCCAACAGTGGAGGAGCCCGGATCACATCAGCAAGATGGATGTCCTCCGTCATCTCCCCCACCCGCCCCCACACAGGAGGCCTCTGTCTGGAACGTTCCAGCTCTCCCTATTCTGGAGCAGAGAGCAGGTGAAGGTGCCCCTCCCCACTTCTGGCCTTTCCCCTCCGCCTCCCCCAGTCCCACTGGGTAGATGATTTTCTTGAGGCCACAGTAAAATCTGAGGTCACCTGGTAGGACTGGGGCCTAGAGGCCTCATCCTAAGGCTCCTGCAAGCCCTGGTGGGGTGCGGGCCTACCTTGTCATTGATGAGGATCTCCATGGGGTTGTTGCCCCACTCGATGAGGACCAGCTCGTTGGCCTGGCCGGGCACAGCATACGAGAAAGGCGTGCCCACCCCGGGCGCAGCGCTGGACTTGAGCCACATGCACACGGTGAAGGCGTACATCTCGGGCAGGCTCTTCTTCACCTTAGCGTACATGTAGTTGGTCCGCAGTGGGAATGTGAGCTGGAACTTGTCTCCAGGGCGGTTGTCTTTCTGACCTGGGGAGGATGGGACCAGTCCTGACACCTGCACCTTGACCCAGTGCTTAGCTGGCATCTGAGTCCTGTTTGGTCCCCACCAAACCCTGTGACGCAGATGGGGCATGGGGCCAGCTGGTAAAAAAGCTGACCCAAGGTCTCTGCACTCCAGGCCTGGCGAGCACTTGCTTCCACATGGTGCCACCCTGGGGAGGTGGGGGTAGAGGGGCAGCACAGGGCTGGCTGTGAGCATCTGCCCTTGGGCTGCGGGGTAGGCATGGGAAATGAACGGCTGGCCTTGGAGTTTGTGGATCCTGTCAACGGAGGAGAAGGTGGCTGCAGGGGAAGGAGGAACGAGGCTAGCTCCCCACAGAACAGCCCCTTTGGGGGCCGACCTGCTTCCAGGACGGTAGCTGTGCTCAGAACCCCTCGTCACTCCTGGTGGGCTCTTCTCTTAATCCCCACTCAAGAAGACCAGGCCACCGGCTCCTGCCGAGCATCCCTCCAGGCCCTGACATGCTGCAGTCCAGTGGCCCAGGCCATTTCCACAATCCCATTCACCCCTCAGAAGGAAGCTCTGTCCCCTCCCCCAGGCTCTTCCAGGGACTCTCCCGGAGCCCTGCTGAGAAGGCAGGGCAGGACAGCAGGAGTGGGCAGCACCCCTGGGGCGGGGGTGTGTGGGGGGGGACAGGGACTGCTCTGAGGAGCCACAGTCTCAGATGAGCTTCCAGGGTGGTTCCTGAAAACTCAGGCTCCTGACCTGGCAGCCTCCACCTTCCACACAGACTCCAGCTTCCAACCTGCCAGCCCACGTCTCCAGGGGTTGTCTAAATCCCTCACCCCAACAGACACACACACTGTGGCTGTGGCCCTGGGCCTGCTGGGAGACTGACTCCTGGGAAAACATTCCAGGCCCCTGAGCACTCACATCAGAGCCCAGGGACACACGCACCCTGCCGGCTCTGGGGTGCCCACCTGTGCTCCTACCCCAGAGCCCAGGAAGAAGCGGCTAGGGGTGTCTCTCTAGAACATTTTAATTTCCCAGCGTCTCTCCTCCTTCCCTCCCCCTCCCTCCTGAGGTCCCTCTTTCCCCTGATCTGTTTTTCAGTTACATAACGTGCCTTAAGATGGCACTGTTTAAATCCATCCGGCACATTTTGCAGTCCAAGCAGGGTCACGTGGCCCTGCTCCGCTCCTAGTTGCACCCCCCTTTTACAACCTTGTTTGATTTCTGCGACTTCAAGGCAGAGCTCATCTGCGTGCCCCATGCTTGGACCAGCCTGAGTTGGCTACCAGGGAGCTGCTCAGATGCACAAGACACCCAAACTTGGGTCACTCAGAAAGGAGATGGGATCCTGAGAGGACACCAGGGGCTCAGAGCACCTAGAAGGAAATGTACCCAAGGCCCAAGTGGGCTGATGCCCCGTTCTTTGCTGGTAACAGAGACCAGCAAGAGCCAGGCTTTCTTAACCAGGGAGGGTTGGGCCAGTCACAGCTACCGTGCAAAGTTACTGAAGATTAGACAAATCAAACTGGAAAAATCCAGGGAGTGTGAGCGTATCTTGATGGGGGCAGGTGGACCACGCAATATGTTCCTCTGTTCTGCCTCTTCTCCCTTCTCCAGCCCAGGGCACCAGCACAACCAGGGAACAGGGGTGGAAGATCAGAACCTGAGAAGGGGCTTCCTGAGTGGCGGAAGTCGGCGGCGGCGTTTACAGCGCTGAACTGGGTTGTGCAGGGAGTCGGTCTCACACAGTCCCTGGAGGGAGCCAGGGGCAGGCAGCCTGCCCTGCTCTAAGCCCTTACCTTTCTCCAGCTCGCTGATCCGCTGGTGCAGAGAGGTCAGGGCGCTCTCGATCTTGACCCTTTCCTCAGTGTCGTTCTTGGGGCCCCCCTTGCCTTCCTCCAGTGTGTTCACCCGAGATAGCACCTGCCGCTCCAAGTCATCGATCTTGCTCTGCAGCAGATCCTTGAGGCTATTGGTCTGGCTGGAGGAATTGAGGCGGCTGTACTGCTGCGGGGGCACAAGGGCAGGGGAAAACCACACCGTTACGCGAGGAGGGGAGACTGTGCCAGAGGCCCGCGGCGCGGTCCCCTGCGGGCGACTGCGGGGGCGGCCTGGCGGGGAGCTCCGGCGAGTGGCCGCCCGCGGGTCCCCGCAGGCTCGGTGAGGCGCCGGCCGGGCGTAAGCTCGCTGCCGAGGCGGGGGTGGGAGGGTGCCAGGCCGGTCAGGGATAAAGTGGGGGAGGGCAGAGGGGTGCACAACCTGGAGGGGGAACCGCGGCTCACACGGACCTCGAGGTTCTCCAGGCGGGTTTTGAGAGACTGCAAAGTTTGCCCGAGTTGGCTAAGCGTCTCCGCGGCCGGCGTCCGGGACAGGTCGCCCATGGTGTTCTTGCCCGAGCCGGGCTGCTTGCGGCCGCCACCGGCCCTTGCCTCGCCAGGACCGGAGTCCAGCGTGCTCTGGCTCTCGCAGCGGCCCAGCTTGGTGGTCAGTTCGCGGATGGTCTCCTTCTGGCTGAGGATCGTCTCCTTCTGCTGCAGCACCGTCTCGCGAAGCTGCAGCACATTGCTCCGGAGCTCCTCCGCGCCGCCAGCAGCCACGGACGCGGCGCACATGTCGGCGTCCACCGGCACCGAGGTGCAGATGAAGCGCGTCGGCCCAAAATCCTGGGCCCCGCTGCCCAGGAGGCAAAGAGCGAGCAGCGCACAGGTGCGCGCGGCGCGGCCGGCCAGCATGGCTGCGGGCACCTGGCGCGCCGGACCCGGTTCGGCTCGGGTGGGGCTCGGCTCCGGCTGGGACTGGGCTCTGGCTGTCACTCCGCGGGCGGCCCGCGCTCTGGGAGCCGCGTTCCTTGGCCGCGCGATCCTCACCGCCGCGCTGTCCGGCCCCCACTGCCGCCTGCGCTGCGGAGCCCGCGCCTTTTATGCTGCCGCGGGAGGGGCCACGGCGCAGCCGACGTCAGCGGGGGAGGAATCCCGCTTTAATTGTCTGCGGCCCTGGCCCGCCGCGCGGCGGGGGTCGCAGGAAAGCTCGGCTGGGGCTGCCTCCGCGCGCCCTCTCCCGCTCCCTCTCCCGCTCCTCCCCGCGCCGCCGCCCCCTCCCACCGCCTCCAACCTCCCGCCCCCGCCCCGGCCAGCGCAGCTTCCCCGAAGGCTGGGAGAGCCCAGGGACAAGTGGGATATCAGCAGGCCACGGGCCTGGCCTCAAAGATGGGCCACATGGGCTACCCTCTGTGGGGCCCCCCCAATCTCCGACGGACTCCGGGCGGATGAGGGACCACGACAAAGCCAGGAGCAAGAACTCGATTCTGTTTGCTTGGCTACTGAGCACCCTCGAAATCCGGTTGTCTGGTGATCACCCCCAAGACCTCAAATACCAACAGGCCCGGAGGGGTTCAAAAGCCACTGAGTCTAGGGCCTTCCCACGACATTGTTCCTGTCTCTCCTGCTCTTCCCCTCCCCCCAACTCCCAGTCTTTGTGGACCCAATAGCGTCCTCCGTGCGGGCGGGGCTGTTGAGGACTTCTCCAAAGCCGCCCTAGGGAATCCGAGCCCTTGCTACCAACTGAGTCAACCCAGTTCCGGACAGACTGCGCCCTGGAAGCTGGAGGCGCTTCCGAAGTGGGACTAGCGGGAAGAGCGGTTCGCACTCGCAGAGCGCTCTCTCACCCTGGAGGCCAGTGCGCGCTGTCTATTCCCGTGTGCGTCTGCGTGTGCCTGTTGGATTTTTTGTTCTGCGTGCGCCTCACCTTTTCTCATTTCTTGGGCTCCACGGACAGTGGACAAGAGTCCCTGAAGTGGGCAGGGGGCGTCACACCCGTGGAGCTCCGCACGCTGGCCCTTTACCCACGGACACCCCAGTCAGCCACTCACATACTCACACCTTTATTCTGGACGGCGGCGCTGCGGGGCTCAGCTCCCTGGATTCCAGTCCGAGTTCCTAAACCTAACCGGAGGCTAGGGACCAGGCTGGGAGCCGCTGCCCCGCCCGCCGGTGGTCAGAGCCAAAAGCGCCTCCCAAATCTCGTTCAGGCTCCCATTGTATAGAGAAGGAAACAGGCGGGGAGATTCCAAACAGGGTTTGAGGTGACAGGTCCAGCCGCGCTAGAGCCACGACCCTGTTAACCCGGTGACCGCCCCACCACTCCTTGCTTCCTTTACCCCCGCAGCCTTTTATCGCGGTCTGCACTGGGTCATGCTGGGTCCCTACCTTGGGGCTCCCAGCCTGGAGAGACCCCCAGGCAGCTCCCCGGCAGCTGTGGGGACTGGGGAGTCAATCTCCGGTGAGAATAGTATGAGAAGCCGCGACCTCCTTCCCTCTTCGCTACCTTCTGCCATCCCCAAACTCCGGGGCGCCCCGCTGCCTGCCTTCCCGGACTCAGACTTTAACCCTCCCAGAGCCAGGGTTGCAAGGCGGCGCGGTCCTAGCACGTCCCGCGCGTCCTCGGGCGGTAGCTTCCGGGCGCCAGAGGGACCCCGCGGTCCGCTCGCGGCTGTTCGCAGCTCAGCACGGAGAGGCCGTGCGGGGTTCCCAACCCGGTGGGTCTCAATGCCCACCAAAAGGCGCCGAAACCTGCAGCAGTACTCGGCCGGGCGACCCTCCAGTCCCCTCCAGGCCGAGGGAGAGACTAGCCACGCGCCTCCCCACGAGGGCTTGCGCCGGAGCGCCTTGGGCTGGAACGCAACTCGGAGGAATTAGCCGCGCAAGGGGCGCGGCGCTGCGCGCTGCTTTGCGACGTCTGCCCCTAACTCGCAGCCGGAGTCCGCGTGCGAGCTTCCCGGCACTCGCCCGCGAGCCTAACTGGAGGCAGTTCCCGGCCCGGCCCTGAGGCGAGGTGATCCCGGCCCAGAGGCTCGTGGGCGCGGAAGAGGAGCCCGGCCCTTCCCCTGGCTGAGTGCACCAAGCAGGCACAGCCGGCCAGGTCTTCCTTCTTGAGCACAAGAGCGGACGGGGACCCTGAATTTTATCGTCTGTAAGGCAGCCAAGGCCTGTTACCTCCGCACGTGGGCACTGAGGGTCGGGTCACCCCTCCGCAGGATATGGCATCCGACGGCCTTGGAAGAGGAGGAAGGGCCTTGGGACAGAGTCCCGGGACCTTTGGGAAGTGTGGAGCCTGGAGGAGAGGACAGTGTCAAGAGGCAGGGCGCTTCAGCCCAGCCTCCACCTTAGTGAAGCGCCCTGTCCGCCAGGAGGCGCTCTGCGAAACACCTGCTGCTGCCAATGGAGGCTCCAGTGGAGGGAAACACTGCGACATTCTTCTACCTTTAAGACCCTGGGCAGGTGGAGAGTCCATCCTGTCTGTTTAGGGTTCCTTCTGCCTCCCAGTCTTCTGGAAGTATCTGGGAGCTGAGGGGGTAGGGAGGCCAATGAAGGATCACGCTGCCTAAAACCATCAGAAAAAAACAAGGGGCCAGGCGATCGGTGGGAAGGCCAGTGCAGGGACACCATAGCAAGTGGACACCCGGCTCTCTGTGCCTGCCCTGGGTTCCACACCCAGATCCAGGAGCCCAGGTGAGGAGGGGAAGTCATGAGCAGGACCAGCCCCAGATCACCCCGCTGCCTGCCTTCCCGGTCTTAGACTTTAACCCTCCTGGAGCCGGGGTTGTGAGGCAGCACGTTCTAGCACGTCCTGTGAGTCCTTGGGCCGCAGCTGGCTCCCCATAGAGCTGGGAAGCCAGGCACACTTGGCTGGCTATTACAGAGTACTCCCATCATGCTGGTGCAATAGATGTAAATAACCTCAAAAACATAGGCGATAGTAAAATGAAACGAAATAATCAGGAAGTGATGCATCTTGAGTATTATCCTAATAGTAACAATTTATTTAATTGTGAGTTTATGATGGCTGTTTATCAATCAGCTTGCAAAATTCCAGAAAATGGAACAACTGGCTGGTACCTGTTGGCTCAGCACGACACTGGTGGAAGAGGTGGGAAGGTGTCTTCTCACTTGGCATAGAGAAGGCAACTCTAGCCTCAGAGTCCCTGACTGGGGGTCAGTGTGGAAAAGGCAGGCATGCCTAAGAAGAGTAACCAGGGAAATTGGGTGGCATTAGGAGGACTCAATGCCCACCCTGGGTCTTTACCCAGTGCACAGTCAGAGCAGGAGTGTGACTAAGCCCTATCATGCAGCATCTCCAAGATGTTTTCCAGGGCCAAGTCCATGCCATGAGCAGGTCTAGAATCCCCTCCTCCCCCAGGGCAGAGCTCCCTTGGGTAGGCAACACTTGGATGCTGGCAGGGCCTGTGAGGGTGCTGGACAGGGACACTAGTTAGTACCCCTTCCTCCTGCCTCTGAGCCCTTCCAGTATGAGGGCCCCCCATGACTTTTGGAATAGCTACCCCTGCAGGGATGAACCCAGGAGAGGCAGGGGGATTGGGGAGTGGCCAACAGCCCCCTCCCCCAAAAAGAAGTAGTGGGGGTCCTCACTGATCTCAGCTTTGGGACATGGTGCACCCTGGCACAGAGCTGGTGGAAGTGCCTCTGGAAGCCACACCATGGGCCACCCTTAGATGTGCTGGCATCTCGTTGAGGATGGGGAGCAACCTGCAGTGAAATAAGCTGCTGGTGTCTTCATTTTTCTGTGAGGTTTTAAAGTTGTTTTGGGGTCTGCTTCTGTTTTTAGCAGCCCCTAGGTGCTAGCCGTATTCTCTTCTGGATCTGGGTGCAGGTTTCATGGGGGTGTCCACTCGGTAATGGCTCATGGGCTGTCCAGGTACCACTGGCACTTCTCTTTGTGGCTATGTACCTCACGCTAAGTGTGGGAGCTTGTCCTCGGGCAGAGCAGAGGAGCTGCAGGCTGCTCCAGGGCAGCATCACTGGGGCCTCTGGCAGCTGAGCCTTCTGGACCCAGCCAGCTCTGCGACTCCCACCCTGCTCCCCATGCAAGGAGCCCCGGGGGCCGAGGGGGTGGGTGTGGGCCGGTTCTGACAGCAGCCAGCCTCACAGGGCCTCTGAGTCATAGCTTCAGCCCACCTGTGCCTCAGTCACTCGCCTGACAGGCCCCACCCACCAGCTCTGTGTGACAGGGCACAGGACCCGCACCCTGGCTTGCTCTCCTCTGTGCTCTCCATGGACACCCCTGCAGTCTTCACCATGTCCTACAAACTAGCAGCTGTCCTTTTTCAAAACCCTCTGTCCACATTCATGCATTCAGAAGCCCAATGCCACACAAGTCCAGTGAAGGCAAGGTGGGGGGTCAAGCCCTAGCCTGCCCACTGTGACCAGCAATGAGCCCCTGCAGACAGACACCTCACATACAGGAACCCTGAGGGATATCAGGGCCTCAGTGCACTCACCCCCAGAGTGCAGGCAGATCAGGTGGCATCTGTGGCCTTGGGGCTCAGAGCTTCTCACCTGCCAGCCTTGCAGCTCCCAGGGCTCACCTGTCCACGCTCACTGTGCACATTCAAGGGCGCCTGTGTGGCTGTCGTCACGAGCAGCTGGCTCCCCCTCCAGATTTCTTGTACCCAGCTGGAGTTTCCACCTGAGGCTCTCCTTCCTTCCCAGCCCTTCCTCCTCGGAGCCAGCCAGGACAGCTGCTGGCCCAGTCTGGGTGATGGCAAGAACTGGATGATCTCTCTCCAGCCCTGCCCTGTCCTCCCATGGATGGGACTGAGCTCTTGAACTATGACTTCTTGTTCCCAACAAAAAGGAGTTTGCAGGCAAAAAATGGGAAAGCCGGTCTGACTTTTCTCCAACCAGGGGTTTCATGGTAGGATCTTGGGCATTTAGTGCAGTGTAAATATGCATAATGTTTGCTCTCAGTTGGGCAAATATTTCCAGAGCATCTGCTGAGGGGCAGGCCAGTTGCCAGGACCAGCAGTGAATAAAACACTGGCCCCCATTCCCAAGAGTGCTTGTTCTAGTGGGCCAGACAGGTGTAGACTCACCTTCCACAGGGTTCACAGTGCCACGGGGACGAGAGACGCCTAAACCAGGGGTAGTGGGGGCCAGGGTGGGGTGGGATGACGTGATGCCAGGGGGTCTGAGAGTGGCAGGAGGCGGGGAAGGGAGCAGCCCAGCAATGCAGGAGTGCGGGGGGCTCGCGGGGCTTCAGTTTGCCAAGGGTAAGGGGCAAAGCAGTGAGCGGAGCTCGAGGCAGACCAGGAGAGCTCTGGCACCCCAGTATTCAAGGGACCGTTGTCTAAGATTCCCGGTCTCCGCATTCAACAGCGATGACGACAGATGAACTCTGCGGCTTGTGTGTGGTGCTTCCTAGACTTCGGAATGCTTTCAATCCCTCCTCCCTGACATCGGGCTTGTAAATGCAAAACAGAATGGCCCTGGAGCCTCCCCCACCCCTAGCACCCCAGTTGGCATCAATTTGTTCCCGGGAGAGGGTGCTCCTTCACGCTAATGGCATCTGCTCTGTGCGGTGGGTGCTGGGGCCGCCAGCCCGCTGTGTCCGTGCACATCAATTTACCATCTGCCAAACACCAGGAGAGGGCATATGACATATAAAATGAGTTGAGGCATAAAAGTGTTTCAGAATAAAAATGGTATGAACTGGCAAGGGATCACAGTTAGTACCAGGCCCATGCGCGCACGCCATCACTCACCCCTGGGAGGGGAAGCCCGCCGTCTCCTCCCAACAGCCCACAGGCATCGCTCACACCTTCTCGCCCTGGCACAGGGCAGCCATCCAGAGGGCTCTGCGACTGCTGGGTGCCAGGCGCCAGGAGATGTACGGTGGGCTGCAGCCAGAGCTTCCCCAGGGAGCTCCCACATCAGAGCCAGGGTCCTCACGTCTGCTCCTCCTTGACCTGGGGAGGACACCCCCCCCCAGGTGGCTGGGCGGGCGGCTCCTCTTGTGACTCAGAGCCTGGGCCCAGCAGCATAGCTCCAGCGCGAGGCTGGCCTTGGGGCTTCATTCACTCGTTTATTCACAGGCTGAGTGAATGTTCTTCCAGGGCCGACTGTATGCAGCAGCTCTCCTGGATAATGGGACACAAAAAGGTTTACTTCTGATTTTTAAAATTGATTGATAGAGTTTTCTTGGGGGTAAGTTTTTCTTTCAAGCATTTCTCTTAAAACATTGGCATCTGCCACCCAGAATTATATTAAGATCCCTCTAAGATGGCATCCTGCTGGGCCCAAATGGCCTACGGTTCACATAGGGGGCTGTCCCCCAAAAAATTATGTCAACAAAGGATGTGGCCGGTGGGCACCCCTGGCTCAGAGAGCGGCGGGAGGGGAGGGAAAGAGGCCCCATGTGGGAGCCCCTGGGGTCTCAGGACTGAGGACCTGGCCGCAAGGCTCTGGGTAGGATGTGAGGGTCCATGAGATGCCGCAGGGGAGGCAGTCAGCGGAGTGCCAGCCTCAGCAAGCCTGGTCAGTGGGAGCTGCCCATGATCCCAGGTGCTGCTGTGTCGGCAGGACTGGGCCAGGGAAGTCCAGTCAAGTCCAGTCCAGGAAGGGTCTCAGAGCCAGCTGGCAGTTATGCAGGAGGTGGGACCAGGCATCCCACTGCCCAGCCTGTGCTGAGTCAGTGTCCAGACCTCTCAGACTGGCAGGTGTGTGGTTCCTCCTTCCCTCCTGGGGTGTCACCCTGGGAGAGGGCCCTCCTCAGCAAACATCCAGCATGTGTGTGTGCATGTGTGTGTGTGTGCACACGTGTGTGTGCACGTGTGTGTGCATGCGTGTGTGTGCATGTGTGTGCTGAAGGGCCTCCTCAGCAAACATCCAGCATGTGTGTGTGCATGTACATGTGTGTGTGTGTGCGCACGTGTGTGTGCACGTGTGGGTGCGTTTCAGGAGAGATGGGGAGAGAGAAGAAACCTTAAACCATTCTCGCAGCTGGAAAGAAAACGGAAGAGGGAGTGAGGCCCTTCTTAGGGGACGTGTCAGGGTCCCCAGACTCCTTTCTGGGAAGATTTTCATTTCCTGTTTCATTTCCTGCTCTTCACAGGTTCAGCCCGATGTGCTCTGCAGCAGGAAACTGTGGCACAGGGACAAACAGCCTTCATTCTGCCTCCATTCTCTGGACCGTCCCCTCGACTGACAGCCACTGGGCACTCAGGCAGGGTCCCTGGAGCCATAGACCAGGCCTGAGTGAGATCTCATCACTTGACCTTAGTCGTGACCATCCCCAAGGACCTGAGAGGGGCTAGATCTGCTGGCCTCCGGGAGGAACCCGCCAGCTGCCTGAGCAGTCCTGGGCTCACTGCCCTGCCGCCCCTGCCCACTCTGTTTTTCTGTGGTGGACACTTGCTCAGTGCTGTTCATGGGCCAAGATGGCACATGGGTGGCACAGAGAGAAGCCATCAGTGTCCTCTTCCCATCGCCAGGGGGAAATGAACCTGAGCAGGGGAGGCTGCAGAGGGCGAGGGTCTATGGCCACTCGCTCAGCCCCTGGTGGCGTGGTTCTGTGCAGAGCCCCAGCTTCTGCTCTGTCCCTGGGCTTCTCTGACCTCACCAGCAGGAATGTGCTCTGTACAACTACATGCCAGCAGGGAGTGTGCTGCCCTTGAGCGAGGGTGTGAGTGGACGAGACCCTCCCTCCCTCCCGCTCCACCGCCCACAGGTGCATCCTTGGAATGGCTCACAGGCTTCCTGGAGGGCTCCACAGGACTGAGCCCAGTCACCCTGGCAGAAGCCAACTCCACAACTCCCTTCACATCCCCTCCAGTCTTTCTCCCCCGTCCCTCACCACCACCTGGACCACTCCTCAAAACAATTTCCAGCCTCAAACACTGCTTTTGGGATGATCCAACTAAAGCAGGAATATTTGGGGATCAGACAGTGGGTCCTGCTCCAGGCTGGATCCACGCAGGAGCCACACTTAAGCCCAGAAGTGGGAGCTGGAGTTATCCAGGTGAGAAAAGCACAGGCAAAGGCCCTGAGGCAAGGTGTTGGGGAATGGCTGTGGCAGGATTGAGATGTGCAAGGGCAGAGGGTGTGGGGTGAGCAAGGCCCACTCAGGGTCCAGACTGCGCGGGAGCCACAGGGAGCTGCTGAGGCAAGGAGGCCAGTTGGGTGGGCTTGCCCTCTGACCCAGCAGTCTTGTCTCCCCTCTGTAAGCCTCCGGCCCCCTTCCTCCAGCTCTGTCTCTTAGGTCAGTTTTGGACCCTGATCCCCATATCCTGTGGCCCTTTCCCAGCCCAGGCAACTGTCCCAGAGAAGGCCAAGGACAGCTCCCTGGGACCTACAGGTGGTGGCTGGTCAGTAGCTCAGATGACTACAGGTGCCCCTGGTGCCCATGGAGCTTGACCCAGGCGTGGGGCCTAGTGTAGTGGCCCAGGGCAGTGGCCCAAGTACAGAGGGTGTACTACAGACCTCACACAAGTCGCTCCAACCCCAGAGCAGGGACCCTCGTCTATGAAAGATGCCCTTTCTTGGCCTCTTGGAGCAAGAACCAGTCAAAGGTGCAGCAGGTTGTCGGGGGGCCAGAGCTGGAACTGACGCCTGGGGTCCCAAGAGCACCGGGTGCTGACTGGGAGGAGCAGGGGCCAAGCAGGGGAACCCCTTACTCTCCCATCACCTTGTATGCTGCTCCCCACCTCCCAGCCTACTCTACTTACCCAGCAATATCCAGGGAGTCTCTTGTAGGCCCAGTTCCACCAGCCTGGAGAGTCTGGGCAGCCCGATCCAGGACATGCCCACCTCTGCCTGGGCAAGTTGGAAGCATCCTGCAGACAGAGCCCCATGATGGAACTGGAGCCAGGTGCTCCTGGAGAGTGGTCTGCAGGACAGAGCCCTGGCCACCAGGATGTTCGCCTTCTGGTGGCCAGACTCAGGGCACTTCATGTCCCTGCACCCAGGCATGGCCCTGCCCCTGCCCCACCCCACTATTCCTGAGTGAAAGACTGGCAGAGCAGGTAGGGAGGCAGCGCCAACAGCTCCAGAGCAGCTGAGAAGCAATCTGCTGCTTTTGCTGCAGACCCAGCTGCAGGCTTAAGTGCAGACTGCTGCGTCCTCTCTCAAGACAGGCGCTCTCTCCCTCCCGCCGGACTCACGTGCAAGCACGTTTCCTCTTCCCTCATTCCCCGGCCTTCACTCCCGCACTGGGGTGTGTGAAGTCACCGCCTTCTTCCCTGTGACTGCCATTTAGAGCTCACAACAATGAAAAACATCCGTCTTACACTCCCTGGGCCCCCACAGCGCTACAGAGGTGCGGAGCCCTTTGATGCAAATAATTAATTTGGTCCCTTATTGCATAACATTCTAAAAAGCTTTCCTGCGGCTGGACACTGCGATCTCATCAATATTGCATTACACCGGGCACTACTCTTATGTGGTTTCATTAAAAATTTAATTTGTGGTTTAAATCTGCTGTGTTCCCTTTAAAAGTATGGGGGGGGGACAGAAAAGGGAGGGACAGGCCTCAGGTTGGGGGTGAGCAGATCTGGGGGAGGAGGAATCCCATGCCCCAGGGGAGGGAGGGAGCCTTCCTCCAACTGGTGCAGCGGCCTCTCTGATTGGCCGCGCCGCCCAGCTGGCTGTGTGGGCCTGCTACTGATGCTGCAGGGCGGGTGACTGAACCATTCATAGAAAATGTTTCTCCAAAGCTTGTCTTGTTTTTTCTGGAGAGGGTTGTTCCCGAGAACCCAGGAGCTAGGGGAGGACCAGGTGACAAGGAACGGGGTATTCCTCTGTGCCTCCAGAGCCAAAGACCAGAGCTACAATCCTGCCCCTGTGTCCTGGCTGTCTGGCCTTGGGCAAGTTACTTACCCTCTCTGAGCACAGGGCACCCTGACACACAGTGGCTCCCAGGACAGTGGAATGGAGCCCAAGTCAGCTCAGCCAGTGTCACCATCACCTAGCTGTGGCCATTGAGGCAGGATGGTGTGGCCCCAGACCAGGAGCCCCTGCTAGAGAAACAGTCCCCAAAGGCCATGCTAACTGATGTCTTTAGCACTCGCTTTGCACCAAAGAGCAAGCAAGGTGAGCACATTGCTTCTGGCTGGACACCCAGGGGCTGGTTTGCTTTGCTTTCCAGTGAGGGAGCAGGGTCCGCGCCGGGAGGAGGGCCATGGAGGTGAGGGAGCAAGCGGGCTGTGACTGTCTCGGGGAGGGCAGGTTGTGCGTGCAGGCTATCTTCTGACACTGTTCCAGAGTGACTCAGTCGAGCCTCCTGGGGCCAGCTGGAGGAGAGGACAAATTGCTTTGCAGAATTGATTTGCTGCTGAAGCACTTACAGCTCACTCTGGGCTGTGCCTGCAGTGCCAGGCCACTGCGTGGGCGTCCTCTCCCCTCCCTGCTCTCACTCACACCTGGCATGCGTCACCTGTCCTGCGTCACACGGTTGGGCCCAGAATGGCACCCGGCACTGCTCACCTCCGTGCACGTGTCCACGTCCTGATCTTTGCACCTGCAACCCAACCTGTGCAGAGCGGAGTGCTGGGGTCTGGAGCTGTGAGAGGGGTACGTGGAGACCCGGGGGGGGGCGTCCACTTCACCCTCACCACAGCCCGAGAGGTGAAGTGACCAGTCCAGGGTCTCACAGAGGCTGATAGAGCCACAAAGTTCTTAAGGTAGTGCTGGCCTGTGGAAATGTCGATTATAATTGCTCTTTCCCGGGGGCTCTAATGCTAGCAGTAATGGGGGTGTGACCAGGGGTAAGTGGCAGTGGTCCCAGGGCTGAAGGCCGTCAGTGCCAAGCCGAAGGAAGGAAGGAGAGGGGGTTCTCTGAGCAGCACCACAGGCTGGATCCTGGCATGACAGCCCCCTCTGATCTCAATTCACAAAGCATAAAAATGTCCCCCTGGGTCATGCTTCAGTGACGGTGCAGTGGCACAAAGGGATGGGTACCGTCCCCACCACCCACCCCCAAGCCTCTTCACCTTCCCAAAGGGAAACTGTCCCTGTTCAACATGAACTGCCAGCCCCACCAGCCCCGGAAACCCACCCCACCTTCTTTTTTTTTTTTTTTTTTGGTGCCAGGGGTTAAACCCAGGGGTGCTTTACCACTGAGCCACATCCCCAGAACATTTTGAGACAGAGTCTTGCTAAGTTGCTCAGGGCCTCGCTAGGTTGCTGAAGCTGGCTTTGAACTCACGATCCCCCTGCCTCAGGCTCCTGAGCCACGGGGATGACAGGCATGGGCCTTGGCGCCTGTCTGCAGGACTTGGACTGTTTCAGGGTCCTCCGCAAGTGGAGTCGTATAGCACTTGTCTGGGCTTCCCCTTCAGGCTATTGTGATTAGCCTTCTGAGAACACAGGAGACCTGCTTCACTTCTTTTAGGTGGACACTGCAAAGCGCGCCTGCTGGTCCACGGTCTCCCCACTTTCCTCCAGTGCAGGAAAGCTGATCTTGACTGGGAGCCTGGCCTCTCCAATGAGGAGCAGCATCTCTGACCCAAGCCTGCTGGTTGCTTATCCCATGCCCTCCCCTGCCCCAGCATCTCTGGACCCGTTCATTCTAGGTCTTCCAGAAGGTTCTCTGGAATAGGTGGGCCTTGACGGACACACCTTGGGAGTGTCATCACCTTTCTGAACTGTTCTGACTCACTTCTGGCACCAAATATGTGGAATTTCCCCTCACCCCAGCCAGTTCTCCAACTCTCGGGACACCAACCAGGTGCCCCACAAGTGCCCTTCATTCCAACACCAACTCCCTAGAGTCACTGCAGACCCCACCATCAAAGGCTCTGTCCTGAAACAAGATGAACCCCCACTTTACATGCCAGTTGCAAGTCCCAGGCTGTCACTGGGCTGGAAGTCGAGGGCTCCCACAGACTCCTCCTCAGGTTCCACCAATTGCTGGATGGGCCACAGGACTCAGGGAAGAGCTATGCTCACTGTCACCGCTTGGTTACAGAGAATCCCATGGAGGAGCCACTGAGGCACAGAGTGTGCCCAGCTCCCCTGCCCTCCTCTGCCCCTTGGCGTGTCCACAGCCCCGATGCCTCTGTCTGTCCCAGGGGACCCCATGACAAAAGCATGACTGGGAGGATCAGGGGCCTTGGTGAGCAGCTCAGCCTCCACCCCCTTGCCCCCCAGCCAAGTGAGTTGGTCACTTCCGGTTGGAACACTTAACACCTTCCAGGTCAGATTCTCTCCTCCTGAGTAGCCTCCTGCTGACCTGAGGGGCAGGTGGACCTGTTGCAGGAAGGAGCCAGAAAGCAAGGCTGTGTTGAAAGCAGCTGCCTTTGGCTCTCTGTGGTGGGGCCACACCTGCACTCCTGGGGTCCTGCCTGGGCTGGGTCGGATCGACTTCTGTTTCATCTGAAGGCACCACAGCCTTTCCGACAGCTTCCTCTTCTGCCAAGTCAGCCCCAGGTAGTTTTTGCTCTTTGTACAACAGCCTGGCCAGGTGGAGGAAGCTGTAGAGCTATGATCTGCTGCGTTGTGGGCCGTAGCCAGGAGGCATGGGCAAGGGCTGGGGCTGAGGACAAATGAAGGCCACTGCAGAAGGAAGCGATGCAGTCATGTGTGTGTTGGGAAGTACTAAAGGAACTTCCCACCTGAAGGCCAGGTAGCCTAATGGTCAAGGCCACGGCCTTCCCCTCCCTTGCCCCAAGCCTGGATTTGGATCCTAACACCTTGATTCCTGGCTGTGGGTCCCTGCTCAATGATCTCTCTGAATTCCAGTGAGTGTGTCTGAAATAGGGTCCCAACAGGGCACAGGGAGCTTCGAAGCCCAAGAGGACTCTGCAAGATGCCTGGCACAGTGTGGCACACAGGGGTCACTCAGCCCACCCTGGTCATGCCCCCGGCGGGCTCGTGTGACCCTGCAGCCACACCATGCAGCCCTGGGCTCCGTCTGCTCCATGCCACCTGCTCAGCCCTCTGCCGGAGACCCCCTCCTCTGCTCCCACTCACCGCCCACCCAGACACCCTGTCCACAGCTTCAGCCCTGGTGTCCTGTGGTTGGGATCTCAGTTTCTCTGGATGGTTTTTAAAGTGTTTTGCTGCTGGGAAGCCTCAAGCCACTCCTCAGAGGGACATAAATAAAGGCGATGACCTGGCCATTAGAGGTCTCACGTGGCATTTCCATCCAGGACCCTGGCATTCCATGAGGCAGCCCTCAAGACTCAAGGTTCTGGTCAGGCTGAGGGAATGTGCCCCAGCCCGGTGACAGGGGAGGAGTGGGCAGGCCAGACCAGGGATGGACACAGGAATGACGGGAGGCAAGGGAGAGGTGACGTTGCTGAGAGCTGGCCTCACGTCCTCTCCTCCGCCAGTGCTGGACGAGGCACGGGGATGGCATGTCCAGGTTAGGTTCCTCGGCCCAGGGGGAGCAGCCTGACCTCTGCTCAAGTCACGGGCCTGCCTGCTGGCTGGGCCCTCGGACAACTGCCCTGACCTCTGAGCCTCAGTGGGCTGTGTGCCCAGTCGAGACCGTGCTGGTCCCTGGCTTCAGGGGCTGGACTCAGCCTCCAGTCCTGCCGCAGGGGCTCACAGACTCTCAGGCACCAGCCTCAGCTTCATCCTGCCTGGACTGCCGCACACAGGTGGTTGGAGGAGGAGCCTCCCTGCGGAGCTCAGTGCTCAGCGCAGCTCCTGTGCCCCCAGGCCCTTCTTCTCTCACCCTAACAGAGTGACCCAGGCCCACCCGGGACAGAGATGGGAGGGAAGCCCTGACCTGCTGCCGATCTCCTGGGGGTCTAACTCCCTGCCTGCAGGGGCGGGGATGGGAGGGGGGCAGCTGGGCAGCGGGGCAGCCGCAGTGGGGTGTGCCTGGGACCTGGCAGCAAGCTTCAGTTCATAGACCCAGCAGGCTTTGACCTGAGTGGCCCGGGCCACTTCTGCACTGTCCACCCAGTCCTGGGCCTCTGTCTTCCCTTCTTTAAAAAGGCCTATGGGGGGGCCAGGGCTGTGACTCAGAAGTGGAGCACTTGCCTGGCATGTGTGAGGCACTGGGTTCAATTCTCAGCACTGCATATGAGTAAAATAAAGGTCCATTGACAATGACGTTTTTTAAAAAGATTAAAAAAAAAATTCATTAAAAAAAAAAGACCTCAAGCTGGGGATCTAGCTCAGTTGGTAGAGTGCTTGCCTCATGCACAAGGCTCTGGGTTCAATACCCAGCACAACAAAAGAAGAAGGAAAAAAAAAAAAAAAAAAAAAAAAAGGCCTACAGGTGCAAATTCATCACTTTTTAGTAACATTTTCTTAAAAAAATCAGAAAATGCAATTTGGGCCTGGTGGCATACACCTGTAATCCCAGTGACTCAGGAGTCTGAGGCAAGTGGATTGCAAGTTCAAAGCCAGCCTGAGCATTTTAATGAGACTTTGTCTCAAACAATAGAATTTAAAAAGGGCTGGGGATGCAGCTTAGTGGTCAGTGCCCCTGGGTTCAGTCCCCAGTACCATAAAACAAAACAGAAAACACACAACCGTAATACACAATCGAAACTGCCCAGATATTCACTGAGGCCCCGCAACCCTGACCCTGTGGCTCTCAGGCCCTCCAAGGCAGATGTTCCCTGGGTGTTTCTAGGAAGTCATGGGAGTCGCTGAGCTGGGCACAGGGCACAGGGCACAGGCGGAATTCATGGGCAGACTGGAGGAGGGTGCTGGGACCCCTGCCTCCTAGGTGCGCTCCAGACTCAGGCCCAGGCGGGGGTCCTTTCCCTGGGCCTGTGTTTGCTCTAGCTGTTGTGAGCTCTCCAGGGGCAGAGCAGGGAGAAGCAGGGATTGGGGGCAGCCCCGCAGTACTCTGAACCGGACAAGTGCCTCCCCTGTCCTGGGTAGTGCTGGGACAGCGGGGCTTTGACCCTCCTTCCCCCTCCTGCTTTTCCTTGGAGTCAGGAATCCCAGAGGCTGTGGCTGGTTGTCAGAGGATCTGAGTCGCAAGAGCCTGGGACACAAGCAGAGCCAGCCTGACCGGGCCACCTTCCCCGAGGCCTTGGGGATGCTCGGCTCCCTTCACAGCAGCACATCTAATTGGGTTCTACACGGGCCTCTGGCGCCGGACCGTATGTCCCGACCCCTCCCTGTCCGTGTCTGCCCCAAGGTCTTTCCCCTCTAAAGCCTGCACTTCCTTCCCTCCTGCCGCCATCAGCTGCCCAGTTCCACTGACAAGGACAGGCCGGCGAGGAGGAGTCAGGGCACCTTGCGTGCCCATGCTTCCCAAGGGTAATCTGAAACACAGTTCCCATTCGTCCCCCCTCAGGAAACAGAAGGGGCACCTGAGATAAGGAGACTCTGAGTGGCGCCCTGGACAGCTGAACCTTTGCCCCCATGAGTGTTACCTGGACGGGAGCCTCCTCCTGGATGCTTGTCCCTGGTATGGGTGTGGAGGAGGGTCTCCAGGAGGGACCCTCACCTGCATGGTGGCACCAACACTGCAGAATGCAAAGGCCTAGGGGGGTCTTACCCTGGATAACGTGCGTCGAGCGTGAGGGGTGGCACCGGATGGAAACGCCCCTCTACCAGTCTATCTCCTGCCCACTGCCCCTTCCTGGTCTGCTGGACAGAGGAACCAACGTGCAGGCAGAGAATCTTCTGTGATCTCTAACATCTCCAGGAGGCATATGCTGTTGGGGTCCCAACTTGGGACACTGAGCCCGAGAGTGGCTAAGGGACTGGCCTTGGGTCCTGAGTCATTCGAATGGTCCTCCTGCCCTGGGGCTTCCTTCCTCTGCTCAACCAACAGTGGCCTCCTTCCTGCTCCAGGTGACTAGACATTCCGGGAAGCAGAAGGTGTCCCAACCTTGTCCCTCTGTTGTCACCACCCTTGTGCATTTGCTGGCCACCTGGCCACCCTGCTCTTGTGTGTTCTTGTTTGGGTTCTGACAGGTTCCAACTTGTTTTTCAAGACCATGTCAGCAAGGTCCTGCCAGGGAAGCAGATACCTGTCCTTTGCAGGGATGGCTCAGGGCTCTGCAGGTTGAAAGGAGCCATGTTTGACTGATTCACACGTGACCCCGTCCATCTCTTCAGAGAAGGGAGGCTGGAAAGGGTTGGCAGGGGTGCAGATGACTTTGTTTTTAAAAAAATGAGGCCAAAGCTTTTACTCACTCTCTTAGGCAGAGTGACCTGACGGGAGGTCTGGCTGAAACCAGGTGGTGACATCAGTGCGGCTCCCCACCCCTCCTGCCTGGAATCCCCCCGCCTCCCCCCAGGCCCTTGGTCTCTGATTTCAGGTTTGCCCTGCTCTGTTTCACATCTCCTGCAAGCAGACAAGCGTGAAGCCTACCCTCCGAGGCTGCATGAATAATGGAACTGAAATCATCCCTAGTTAAAAATAGATATTCTTCTTAATAAATATTTTACATACTGTCTTTAGGATATACAGATTCCCTGACTGAAGCGTTAAAGCAAACCCTGTTATCGAACCCAAGGAAAGAAGGAAAGGCTTAGCCGGCCCCTGCCAGTATGCTCCTGTGGCCGCAGCTCTGGCTCAAACCCGCCCACACGGCAGAGACGTCTGATGCAGACAGTGCACACGCCGGAACAACAGAACTTGTAGCCAGGAGCAGCTGGGAAGTTCTTGGGCGTTTTAGTCACCTGTGAATTTTATGCAGGCAGATCAATTATAAAATGCCCTTGGTTAGCGAGGCTTTGAGTTCAGAAAAGCCCAAAGCAGGCGCTTAGGTTTCTGCTATGTAGCAAACCTCCGCCATGAGCAGAGGGAGAGCAGGCAACTGGGTTCCCAGTGGGCAGGGAGGAAAAACTGGGTGGGAGGCAGAGGCAGTGGGAGCCAAGCCACTGGCCCACTTCAGGAAACTTTGCAAACACAGAACCATCTTGAAGGTCTGTGTTAATTAGGACAGGACATGCTCTAGAAATGTCAAATGAACTTGAATAATCTGCAGAAGCGTCATGAAGCTCTGACCCACCTCCTCCCTCCATGAGCTTTCCCTGGAGGGCAGGGGCAGGCAGGAAATGCTGGGGGCTTCCCAGCAAGCAGACCACTTACAGATGACTCCGCCTCTCAGCTGGAAGGGCTGGAAACTGGGTACTGGGTGGAGTAGAGGGTTCTGGGCCAGGACAGAGGGCCATGTCTGGGCCATGTCTCAGGTGGGTCCCTCTGCCTGGAGCCACACACTCATACCCCAGCTGGCCTGCCTGGTGGACATATGTGGCTTCCTTGGACTGAGCACAGAGGCCCCTCTCTGTGAGGACCTGCTCCTAGGAGGTCTCCTCTTCTGTCCCCCTCTGTGCCCAGCAAACCTTGAGGATATTTAGGGTTAGAACCCAGCACCTTGGACACACATAGGGTTGCAGATTTGTCTCCTGTCCCTGGCTTTGTGCTGGCCTGGTAGATACTGTCACACGGATGGGTGGAGGGGAAGATGGGTGTACTGACACTTGGGTGGATCCTCAGGTGGATGCTTAGGTGGGACAGGTGTGTTGCTAGACTCCAGAGGTGGAGCGGATCATGGGACGCATGGGAGCTGTCACCACTGTCATTTCGGGGCTGCTCAGCTAGATGGTGACCTGTTTAACCCTCACCTCTTCTGCTGCCCTCTACCCTGGCTCCTAAATTCCGGACTCTGGAAAGGCAGAGCTTAGGAGCCAGGAAGGAGAGGGATGGTCCCAGACTCCTGGAGGATGAACAGTGGGAGGCCACAGAGGAAAGGCCAGGCCTCGCCCGCCCACATGCCCAGGCCTTGGGGAAGGTAGCTGTGGGACATCAAGAGGGCAGTGTGGGACACCACGGGGTCTCCTGGGGTCCCCCCAACAAAGCCAAAGTGCATGCATTGGGTCCCAGAGCTCAGTCTGCTCCTGGGCCCATTCAGGACCCACTCAGGCTCACAGGCTCGGGCTGGGTGAGGAAAACAAGACAAGGGTAAGAAACAAAAGTGAAATTAAAAAAGGAGGGGAAAAAAGAAGCAAAAGTGAGGGTGTCAAGGCGCGTCAGCAGAAGGGTGCTCAACAGTGCCGCCCTCTCCATACTAGTTTTAGGTGTTTTATTTAGGACCAGGTAGGGGGACATTATGAAATGCTTTCATTTCTCTGTGATTGCACAAACTCTTAAAATATTAAACTATTGCTTAATAATTAATTAAAACTAATCTCAGTGGGAGCCAATCACCCATTTGGCAGGATCTCGTTACACTTTTAAGGGCTTTTAGCTCCCCTGGCTCCCAACCTTTCCCTTGTCTGATTCATTCAGGGATCAGCAGACGTCCTACCTCTGAGGGTTTGTGATGCTGTGCAGTTGACCAGCTGCACGGAACTGGATTCGGAGAAAGGAAACTTCCGGGGACCACATGTCTGAAGGGGTTGTGGGAAGAGGGGAGGAAGGCCAGTCAACAATTGGACCTCAGTGTCTAAGACGCAGAACGGGAATCAGAACAGCCCGTGGCCCTCAGATCGCTCAGCTTGTCGGACCCGAGTCTGTCCACATGATGACATTATCCCTGCCTCCCCACTTTTCCCAGGATCACTGCAGTCATTAAGCAAAGTGGCTCAGGACATAGGCTCAGGCATCAGAGGTTCAAAACTTGCCAGCCAGTTACTTCATGTATGACCTTGAGCGAAGGTGGCTATCCTCTCTCCGCCTTGGTTTCCTCATTTGAAATGTGGATACCAAGCAACAGACACTGTCTCCTGTGCAGGACGGTTCGTCCACATGTGTTGCTCAGCGTTGGCCAGGGTTGTGAGGGCTTGTTGTGCATTCACTGTGCTTGATAAGGGCTCAAAGAAGTCTCTGGATTTAAAAATATCTTGGGGCCTGGGATGTAGCTCAGTGGTAGAGCCCATGCCAGTGTTTATGGGGCCCTGTGTTCTATTTGAAGTACCACAAGCAAACCAAACAAAAAGCCTGCTTCGGGTTTTGGGGGCTTTGGGATAGGGGGTGGTTATGTGAGCAACTAGGCCTCCAGCACTAAGCACAGTCTCCAAGAACACTTGTGTACCTCCTTTCTCAGCAGGACTATTCCTGCCGGATGAAAGGTGGAAGGAACCCAAATGTCCATTGTCAGAACACAATGCCATCCATCCAGGACTGGGGAGAAGCTCAGGGGCAGAACGTTTGCCTCGCATGCAAGAGGTCTTGTGTTCTATCCTAGTACTGGGGGGGAAATGGTCTATCCATACAAAGGAAGAAGGGTACCTGAGATCCCAGTGACTTGGGAGGCTAAGGCAGGAGGATGACAAGTTCAAGGCCAGCCTGGCCAACTTAGTGAGACTCTGTCTCAAAATAAAATAAGAAGGGCTGGGGAGGTAGCTTAGTGGTACAGTGTGCCTAGGTCTATCCCCAGCACCAAAAATGAAAATAAATAAGGAAGAGCTAGAGATGCAGCTCGGAGGTGGACCAGTTGGATTCAACCCCAGTGCCAAGCGGGGAGGGAAGAGTTCTGTTGACTCCCTGTGTCGGGTCAATGAGGACTTAACTCGCTTCATTTGTAACTCTCTTTAGTTCCTCCATGGATGCCTTTGACTGGGGCCTCTGTCCTGGGTCTGGCCTCCTGGGTCACCTGTGAGCCACATCTCCGCCCTCCTCCTGGGGACAGGGCCTAATCCTAACCCTCCTGTCACTCCCATTAGGCCAAGGTCAGTCCTTCGTCCCGCTCTCAGAGCAACTGTCCTGCGTTGTTGCTGTGTCGGCGGGTCCTTCTGTTGGGCAGTGTGCTGGGTGTGTCTGCAGCAGCTGTATGCCCCGGCGTTCTCGCTCGGCGGACCCTTTCCAGACGCTCCACTGGTGTTCAGTCACTTGGAGTTCTCTGTGTGTTTGAACCTTGCCTCCTGGGCTCCTTGTTCACACCCAGGCTTTGGTCCAGTCCTGGTGCATCTTGGGAGACTAGCAAGGCCAGCGGGAGCAGGTGCGAGGTGGGGCCTGGACACCGGAGGCTGTGTGCTCCAGGCAGCAGCGAGAGCCCTGGGTGCCAGGATCGTGGTGGCTCGTTGGGGACCCCACCACCCAGACCTGGATGCCTTCATTCCAGGCGAGCGGCTGGTCCACACCCACAAGGAGGTCAGTGGCCAGAACCTGAATGCTCTGAGTCAAGGAAAGCTACGCTTTTCAATAAATAACGCGTACTGGGTTTTTCCAGCATATGCTCGGTACTCCTTTATTCCTGCAGAATGAAGAGGGTGTGTGAGGTGGCCACACCTGTAACCCCAGCAACTCAGGAGGCTGAGGCAGGAGAATCACAAGTTCAAGGTCAACCCAGGCAACTGAGTGAGACCCTGCCTCATAATGAAATAATAAATAAACAAATACATAAAGGGGTTGGAGTGTAAGTCAGAGGTGGAGTGCCTCTGGCTTCAATCCCCAGTACAAAATCCCCGGGCCCGTCTGCAGGGCCTTGCCACTGCTCCTGTTCCCTCCTGCTGTTCTGAGAGGCCTGCGGCCCTCGTGTCTGGGACCCCGTCGGCACTTACTGCACTCTCGTCCTCCACAGTCCAAACAGCTCGTTCTCTCTCTCTCTCTCTCTCAGAGCCAGGGTATCTCTCTCCAAGTGACCAGGGCAGGAACCAGGATCTCCTCTGCTCAGGTGGGCAATCCAAGGCACCCAGAGCTAAACTACTTGCCCTGAAGCCCATGTTAAGAAACAGGCGAGATCTTTCTCTTTCCTACTCACTTTCTCTATCCTCCTGGCTTTCACACTTTCTTGTACGCGCCCTTTCTTTTCCTTTCTCTTTTCCTCTCATTTTCTCTCTTACCCTGCAGGGAGACACTGTTTGCTTAATAAACTCCCTTATGTGAAAAAAAAAAAAAAAGAAAGAAAGAAAGAGGCGAGGCGCGGTGGCGCACACCTGGAGACCCAGCTGCCAGGGGCGCTGAAGCAGGAGGATGGCTCGAGTCCAGGGGTTCAAGGCCAGCCTGGACAACATAGTGAGACGCTGTCTCAAAACCACAACTACGAATTTTAAGCATAGTGAAAAGCTCAGAAAGAAGTTCATCTAAATCTGGAGGGTGATGGGCAATTTTTTCCTTTCTACATTTTTT
Organism: Sciurus carolinensis; assembly: GCF_902686445.1. Classification (NCBI taxonomy): domain Eukaryota; kingdom Metazoa; phylum Chordata; class Mammalia; order Rodentia; family Sciuridae; genus Sciurus; species Sciurus carolinensis. The sequence goes on along the minus strand of NC_062215.1, from coordinate 2,148,508 downwards.
ATTCTAAACATTCCAAACCTTCTGTAATGAGCAGTAAACTAATTATAGAGTCCTTGCAGTCAGGTACCACCCTGGGTCCCAGCAGCAGCACAGAGCCAGATCAAAACAATTTTTTTTTTTTGTACTGGGGATTGAAGCCAGAGGCACTCCACCTCTGACTTACACTCCAACCCCTTTATGTATTTGTTTATTTATTATTTCATTATGAGGCAGGGTCTCACTCAGTTGCCTGGGTTGACCTTGAACTTGTGATTCTCCTGCCTCAGCCTCCTGAGTTGCTGGGGTTACAGGTGTGGCCACCTCACACACCCTCTTCATTCTGCAGGAATAAAGGAGTACCGAGCATATGCTGGAAAAACCCAGTACGCGTTATTTATTGAAAAGCGTAGCTTTCCCTGGTGTCAAGGTTGGAGCCACCCAGGAGAGCCAGGCTCTGCAGACAGGAAGGCTGGTCTGTATGGCTGACCTCAGGGGACTCTGACCCAGGTCTGCTGCAAGCACTTCGCTGATGGCCTTGTTGCCTGACATTCCACAGAAGAGCCACAAACAGGGAGCTCACTCTGCTCCAGTTGCACCTGAGCTTCTCACAAGGCCACGCCCTGAGGCTCTGTTTTGCTAGCAAACAGGCCAGAACCCCTCTGTGGGATCTTCATAGTCTACAGAAGTTCTTGCTGCCCCAAACAAGGCGATTTTACTAATTAACAGGAGGTGTGAACCTTTCCATGCCTGGGAGTCACAGGGAGAAGTTTGCCAAGGAGCAACTAACATCTGGGAGGCCCAGGGCACACTGACCAGTTTGGGAAGGGACATAGTGGTCACTCACAATCCAGGAGAGTCGGGGGCTTTCTCATATGCTGCTGTTCAGCGTCAAATCACAGAATTTTAATGCAGAGTGGTTTTCCCTCCATCCTGTCTCTTCATTTTAGAGACAGAAAGTAGGAGACCTGGGAGGGACAAGTCCAGCCACTCCGTGGCTCTCTGGAGGACCCTGGGGGCTTGTCAGGTAGGGTGGCTGCATTAGTCAGGGTTCTCCAGAGAAACCGAAACAACAGCCTGCCTGTGCACACAGATTGATCTCCTTAAAAGAATTGGTGCGGGTCATGACAGCAAGCAAGTGTGGAATCTGCAGGGCAGATCTGCAGAGTGGATGTTTCAGTCCTGAGACCAAAGGCGTCCACTTTCCTTCCTCTTCTGGGAACCTCAGTCTTGGCTCTTAAGGCCTTCACCTGATTGGATGAGGCCCACCCACGTGGAAGAAGATGATCGATTTACTCAGCCTATTGACTTAAATGTTAAATTCATCTAAAAAACACCTTCATGTAAATTTCTAGATTGTTTTTTGACCAAACAACTGGGCACCATATCATGGCCCAAGTTGACACACAAAATAAATCACCGCAGTAGTGCCGTCTGCTCCTTCTGAGATATTTGGTACCTCTGGCTCCTCCCCACTCAGGGCAGGCCAGTAGTGTCCCCATTGTGTGACAGTCAAAGACAAGCTCCCATCTCTCCTTTGCATAACTTCTGGGGTGCAGGGCTCTCCCGAGTGAAAGGCCTTCGTGAAAGGGCCTGCAGTCCACATAGGACCCTTTGTCCTGCCTGGCTTCTCTGCTCAACTGAGTGCTGAATGTCTCCAGCTAAGGGGACAGCTTCTCCCCATGTCCTCTAGAGAACAGAGTCCTGGACTGGGGGTGAGGCTCAGTGGAACAGCAATTGCCTGGCTTGCAGAAAGTCCTGGGTGAGAGAGAGAGAGAGAGAGAGAGAGAGAGAGAGAGAGAGAGAGAGAGAGAGCGCTGAACCTGAACCTGCAGTGGGGTCTTGCAAGACCTCCCAGGCTCCTCTGGGTCTCACTTGTCTGATATTCAGTCCCCAGCTATGGCTGCCTTTGATGAACAGCCACAATAATGGGTTTGGAAACTGGCCCAGAAATCAGAGATTTCTGTAATGATTAGAGGTCATTTGGGTCCATCTCCTGGGAGCGTGGGAGGCTAGGAGAGAACTGTCTCATTGCAATCCCACAGTGGGAAGCTGTGATATTCAGAATCTGAATGCCGCCAAGTCCCTGCTGACCCCTACTTCCTGTCCCTTCTAAAGGGCGATGTATGCAGCTCAGCCTCGGGGCCGATGGTGTGGGGACCTGCTTTTTAACCCTTGATATTTACTCACTCTGTCAGTTCACCAATCCCCAGCCTCAGGTTCGCTAAAGTAAATGCTATGCCCTTTTCATACGGCTGTCGTGCATTAGAAGCTGCCTCTGTGTCCCCAGTTCCTGTCCCCCAGTGAGCCCTGCAGTGGGACCTGCTGGCACGTGGGTCAGGGCCTTGCTTGCATGACAGGCTCTGCCTTCCTTCCTGGTCCTGCCCCCTGTCCCAGGCGGGGCTGGCTCTGTGCTTGGTGGACATGCAGGAGGAGACACATTCTGCCTCCATGATCTGGCTGGAGGAGACCAGGGTGGGGAGGAAAGGGGAACAGAGGCCTGGAGTCCCGATTCCTGCTCCTCCTCCAGCTGGCCCACCCTTGCCACCTCCTGGCCCCCACCCAAAGGGAGAGGGGGCACAGAAGGGAAAGAGGGGAAAGGACCCTGGGGCTTCTGGTGTTACCAAGTGATGGGCCTGAATCCAGTCAGCATCCCAGTAACCTGCTGTCCACAGAGCATGTCCATCAGTTGGTCACCAGGCCAGATGCTTCGCATGGGTGATCTCAGTAGGAGGGAGGTGGGAGGGCCACAGTCCACGCCCCGCCCCCTATCCCTATTCCCGTCTCACGGTCATACAGACCTGTAGCCTGTCTTAAAAACGTGGCTTCGGTGGGTAAAGCACCAGGTCAAAGGTCCATCTCTCAGCCCAGACCTGGAGTTCCACAGTCACTTCTACACTCTCCTCTTTCTGTAGAGTTGTGTGTTGACAACAGACTCTCGATGCTGAGCCTTGGTTATTTGGTCCAATCGCTGCAGCTCGTTGAATGAGGGGCAGTCCCTGACCTCTGCAGCTTGGAGGAGACCTGTAGAAGAAGGCCTGAAACCTTCACTTCCTGCTTCCGGGGGATGGCCTCTCCAGCAGAGCCTCCGCTGTTCTGAATCCCACCTCTGAAGGACCCAGAAAGTGCCCGTCCTTCTAGAGGATCCATCAAAGATTTCATGAATCAACAAGCTCTCCTAAAATCATTTTGTGAGTTAGAAGGAAGAAGTCACTTTCTTTTATTTTTTTGTAGTTGCAGATGTACAGCATGACTTTATTTCATGTTTTTTTTTTTTTGTTTGTTTGTGGTGCTGAGGCTCAAACCCACAGCCTCACACATGCTAGGCAAGTGCTATGCCACTGAGCCCCAGCCCCAGCCCCCACTTTCTTTTGAAATGACTCTTTTCATTGGCATAATTCTATGTAGGTAATCAAAGAACCTTTACTTGTATCATCTGGTTTTATTCTCACAACAATCTTATGGAGTGAGAAGAAAAAGAACTATCCCCACCCCATTTAACAAAATAAGTTATAAAGCTAGTGAGTGGGGGGATCTGGGCATGGATTTCTGCTTCTTGGCCATAGATTCATTTAATCGTTATCCTATGCATCTATTCATCCACCCATCCACCCACCCCCCATCCATCTATCCATCCACCTCTCCACCCGACCATCCATCCACCCGTTTAACCACCTACCCGTTGATCCATCCACTCATCCATCCATTGATCCATCCATCTACCCATCACCCCTCTGCCCCACCACCTGCCCATTCATCCACTCACTGATCCATCCACCACCCACCCATTCTCTCATCCACCTGTCCATCCCCCACCCCCATTCTACATGCATCTGCCAGGCCCATGGCTAAGCCCGGAGGGCAGAGGGGACCTTGATTTAAAAAAAAAAAACAACAAAAAAACCCTCCCCGTCCAGTGGGTTGCTTGGCCCCAGTATGTCATGGGGCTGTTTATTTTTCCCTCAGAAACTCAGAATCCGGCTCATCCCCCAGTACTAACTGAAGGCCAGGCAAAGGCCAGGGCACCTGTAACAAGCGCTTGAGGCTGGTTTGGGGCATTGACGTGAGTGCAGGTGAAGAGGCTCAGGGAAGACTGCCACCCCAGAAACCCTGGAGCCCTAGGACCCCCGGGGCCAGTGCTAAGTGCTGAGTCCTAGCAGATGTGGTCCCAGGCTCTGGGAAAGCCATGGGAGGGTTCTGTTCTCCCTCGACATGAGGGGTGGCAGGTCTTCCCTGGATGGACTGATGATCTGAATGTTACAAGGGCTTCTGATTTACAGCCTGCGTTTTTGTGTGTCCTTCACGGCCAGGCGGACGGTGGACTTTTAGAGCAAAGTTCTTGGGCAGCTGAGCCAAGAGAAGGTTGCTGTTCTAAAGCAAGAGGAGAACATTGTGACAATACAAGATGGTGTCGCAAAGGATGAGCTTTGGCAGTGCCCAGCAGCTTAGGGCCAGCTGGCGTGACAGCTCTTTGCCTTGCAGATCCAGACACTCGGGCCTTTTGAGCTAAGGCTGTGGGAAGCCAAATCACAAAAACCCAAGTCACAAGAGACTGAACAATGAACCGAAATGGCCGTGTGCTTCTGCCCAGTGGGAGGGAGGTCGGAAGATCCGCAGCCAGGCATGGGTCATCCTTCCTGGAGCCAAGTCCAGGAAGAGGGTCCCTTTACTTGCACTGTTTTGTGTAAGTCTCTTACAGAGGCTCTGGAAGGACTGTGCCCGAGGGTCCCTGTCAGGGCAGAACTGTTCTTGAACTCGGGTCCAGGACTCCTTCCCAGCTTTCCTCCCTCTCCATGTGGCCCAGTGACCCACTGCGGTCTTGGCACTCAGGGCCCAAACTTAGCTGGAAGACCCTAGAAGACCTGTCTGTTCCCTGGGGACCAAATCAGAGGCCAGAACGGAGGCCGCGGGCCAGCAGCACACCCTTGTGATTCCTGGATTACTAGAAGCAAATAGAGCAGATGGGCTGATTCCTGCATCTTAGCAGCCAGAGAAAGGCAGGGCTGAGGCTCGGCAGTGAAAGTGGAGTAGGAGCCAGGGGAGCAGGTGTTCTCACGGTGTCTGCAGCAGCCGGAGGAGCTCGGCAAAGGCCCAGGAGACGCTCCTGCTGGGAGGGCAGAGTGGCAGAGTTGCGGCGTGGCCCCAGTGCACGTGTGTGCTGCACTGCATGGAGGAGGGCGGGAGTTGGGGGACCCAGAATGTGGAGGAATGAAGGAGAGAGAGACCATGGAGTCTGCCAGATAAGCTGCTGAGGACAGAAGGGTGGCGTTCCAGGAAAGAACCGAGTCCTGGAGGCTCAGAAACAGCTGCCGACAGTCACCATGCACGACTCTGGAGCAGACTGTCCCCACGTTTATGATCAAGATAACGATACTTGTCATCTCACCATTTTGGTCAGTCAGAAGCTCAGTGTGACACGCGTCCCTCTGGCCCTGAGCCCTTGGCGAGCCCGTGTGATCCCAGGGCTCCACGGGAAGGCCCTTCCTCCATGTGTGCGTGCGTGCGAGGCACCGACAGGACCCAGCCCCCCCGCCCCCAGCTGCCCAGCGGAGGCCTCTCTGGGCTCCATACCCCAGGGCAGGTGCACAGGTGCACAGAGCATCTTGCAGGCTGGAGGTTGGTTCTCAACCAGCCGTGTGGGAAGCCTCACAGGCGGAGGCTTGCCCGCAGGAGCCCCTCCAGCCAGCTTCCTGGTCCTTCTCCGCTGCCTTTGCACTTGTCTTTCCCTGGTTGCTCCCACCTTCCTCCACCCAGACAAGTCCTGCCCGCTCAATCCCGCCTTCCAGCTGACCAAGGCTCCCACCACTGAGCATGTGCAGTAGCAGGCTGCTTGTTGCAGGTTTGCTGCTGGCAGGGTGGGTGCCTTTTCCTAGGGAATAGGAGGCTGGGGGCCTCTCTGTCCCCAGTATCTCCCCGGCCTGCCCCAAGGCCTGGGTGTCGCCTCCCTCGTGCTCAGAGGATGCCCGTGGGACACAGGGGCACAGCACACAGAGGCCTTGGCCACACAAGCCTTAGGGTTAGGGCTGCCCAGAGGCCAGTAGCCTGGTGAGAGCCTCAAGGAGCCAGGACGCAGGACAAGGCACTTTTAAAAAACACGTGTGGTGAAGTATGCTACATGAGTTAGCGTTCTAGCCCTTGTGCACACAGTTCCGTGGCACTGAGCACGTTCACACTGCTGAGTGATTCCCCTTCTCCCACCCGCCCCTGGCGCCCCATACTGCTCTGTCTCTATGGATTTGACGAGTCTGGGGATCTCCTGTAAGAGGGATCCAATCCCTTTGTGTCTGACTTTTTCACTCAGTGTAATGTCCTCGGGGTCCATGTGTGTGGGAGCATGTGACAGAATCCACCCCACAGTGTTTTCAGTGCTAGGGACAAACCCAGGGCCTCGTGCATGCGAGGCCAGCGCTCTGCCCCTGAGCTGCGCCACAGTCCTGCCTTTCTAAGAAAGGCATCGTGTGGATGGGCCAAGTCCGTGTGTCTACTCACCCCTGGTGGACCCCTGGGTTGCCACCAGTCTTGGTGGTTGTGGAGAGTGCTGTTGCGAACGTGGGTATGCACACATCGGTCCAGGACTGGCCACTTTGGGAAGGAGCCAAGAGGGGGAAAGATGAGGAGGGTGAGAAGACCGGGCCTCCAGAGGGTGCACGGCTGGAGGGCAGTAGGCTGAGTGGACAGCAGCTGGGCCGTCATCCTCCCTGCATGTGGCCTGACTGTCTCTCACTGTCTATGAGGTCCCTTGTTGGCCACGACCCTCCTGTCCGTGACTTGACCGTTCCTGAGTGCCAGGACCACGCCCTCCCCTCGTCTGGATCCTCCTCCTGGGAGGATCTGGGGAGACTCAGGGCTACGGGGCACAGCTGACACCAGCCAAACCCAGACCTGCCTCTTACGCTGGGTCGTGGAGAGCTCAGGCCATGTATGTCCTGCTGGGAAAGAGGCAAGCGCTGGCCCAACAGAAGAGGTCGTGGCCCACAGATGAAGACGGTTGAGAGAGGGAAAGGTCGGTCCTGCCGGGAGGAGCACTCCCAGGTGCAGCTGGCCCCGCGTGACAGCCACGGGGAGCCCCCAGAGGCCACCTGGCCTAGCAGGGCCTGGTCACATTTTGGACGGACAGATATTGCACAATAACGATCGGTCATCAGGGGCTCTGATTCAAGTCCTGGCTGCTGGGCCTGCTGGGGCAGCTTCCCAGCATGCAATGGCCGAGACTGGGAGGGGGTCCCAGCCAGGCAAGCACCTTCTCAAGCTCTGGATTCGCTTGCTTAGATGTCTGTTGTCTGCAGCACGTCTCAAGGCCAGATGAGAGGGAACCAGGCCTGCACTGAGGGCTCAGGGGCGATGTCCTAGCTCTGTGACAAAAGCCACAAGTCACAAGACAGAGGGCAGGGTCACCAAGAGGTGGCGAAGAACTGGGGTGAATCTGCTGCCTTTCTGGAATGTTTCAAAAGCAACTGGATAGCCACTGCTCCTCTTACTCCTGGGGGAGGTTGTTTTTCCGACTATAAGGTTCTCTAATTCCAATTCCGAAGTTCTGTGACTCCTACTCGATGGCCAGCAAACAATCCAGTCTGTCAGAGTGACCCTGAGGGCCGGCGTCTCTCTTCACTCCTAAATCGCCTACACACTCACCTCTTCTCCCTCTGCAGGCTTACTAGGAAATCTGAGTCTGTGTGAGGCTGACGGGCACCAGCAGAGCCCCGTGCAGCGGGTGGAATGTGCGTGGATCAGACCTGCTCCGCGGTGCCTGGGAGGAGGACCCAGCTGCTGAAACTGCCGGAGTAGTGGCTGCAGCTACGGCACCTGCAGACAGGCTCTCGCATGTGTTGCGGGCTGTGCTGTGAGGGTCCCTTGCTCTTGGCTTTTTCCACGAAGGGCCTGGATTACTGGAGAAAATCCAGCTTACGTGTGAGGAAGGGCAAAGCAGGCCTGTTTATCTTTGACTTTTCCACGCTTCACGGTTCTCCTGCGGTTTGGCTCTAAGTAGGATTTATGTCCCCCCAGATGTGAGGAACAAACTGAGAAGCCTCATCAGGCTTGCAGGAGCCGTGCAGCCTGCGTGGGTCTTGCTGTAAGCTGAATGTGGATTTCAGAGAGTTTTTTTTTTTTTTTTTTTTAATTAAAGGAAGAAAAAAAAAACCACTTGAATGTTTGGCTACGTGTAAATCTTCCACAATGTTGTGAAGTATTGCTGACTTGAGACGTGTGGTTGTAACTGACTGCACTGGGGCCCTGGCTGAGCCCCAAGCTGGAGGCCTGTTCTCCCTGCCAGGGCGGTGGGGACACCAGGGGAGACTTAGGTTTTCAGAGACGTGTGTGCAGAACAGTGTCCTTAACCAAGATGAGAGTTGGTCCCCCAGGGGCATTTTATAAAGTCTGGGAACATTTCTGGTTGTCAAAATTGGGAGGTGACAGGTGAAACTGGCATCCTATCCAGTGGGCAGAGCCCAGGGGCACTGCTGGACATCCTACAGGGCCCAGGACATCCCACCACAAAGAACCATTTGCTCAGAATATTATTCTGCCTTGGAAAGGAAGGAAATTCTGACCCACACCTGCTGTGGTTTGAATGTGTTCACTACAAAGTTCAGATGCTGGAACTTATAGGCTATTGTGATAGTATCAAGAGGTGGGGAATAGGGGCTGGGGAGATATATCAGTCAGTAAAGTGCTTGCCTTGTAAGCACAAGGCCCTGGGTTCGATCCCCAGTACCCCCCCCCCAAAAAAAAAAGAGGTGGGGAATAAGTCCTGAGAGTTCCTGTCTTGTGGATGGGACGCGTTGTCCTTACGAAAGGACTTTGATGGAGTGTGTTCATCCTCTTGCCTTTCCCCAGTGTGGGACAGGGTGCTCCTCGCTTCCTGATGCAGAGTTCGGAGTGCCATGTTGGAAGCAGAGAGCAGCACTCAGCAGACACGGAAACTGCAGCACCTTTGTCGTGGACTTCGTAGCCTCCAGAGCTGTGAGCAATAGGTTATTGTTCTTTAAATATAACCCAGTCTGCGGTGTTTTGTTATAGCAACACAAAATAGACTAAGACTATGCTACAGCACGGAGGAATCTGAAAATAAGGTTAAAGAAGTCAGACATAAAGGGTGGATATTTTACCATTTCACTTAGCGTGGAGATTCCCTAGAAAAGTTGAACTCATAGAGACAGAAAACAGACTGTGGGTGGCCAGGGGCTGCGGGTGGGGGAGTTGTTTGTGGGGACAGATTTTCAGCTTGGGAAGATGAAGGCATTCTGGAGGTGGATGGTGGAGATATCTGCGCAACCAAGTGAATGTTAATGCCACTGAGTTCTACACTGAAAAATAGTTAAGATGGTAAAGTTAATTTTAAAACATGTTAAAGGTAAAAAAAAAAAAAAAGAATAAGAATGATTTGCTCAAAATATCAGTAGTATAGAGGTTGAGAACCCTGGTACAAGTTGTAAGTGACAAGGTGGTTATCTTAGTCCATTTATGCTGCTATAACAAAATACCTGAGACTGGGGTAGCTTATGAAGAACAGAAATCCATTTCTTATAGTTTTGAGGCTGGAACACCCAAGGTCAAGGTATAGCAAGTTTGGTGTGTCTGGTGAGGGCCTGATGCCACTTCCAAGATGGCACTTTGTTGGGAGAACTTGTGTGGGAGAAGAGCAGAGTACCCTCTCTTCCAGCCCTTTTGTAAGACCCCAGGTGTCAGGAAAACCAAACTCTGCCTGTGGTTTCCACGCTGCAGTCCAGACAGAGGAACTCTGTGACTACAGCAGCAGACACCTGGTGTCCTCTGACCCAAGCCAGTTCTGACACCTTCTGCAAGGAGCAGCATCAGAGCCCACAGGTGGAGGGCGCAGACCCCAAGACTGCCCACCTGCAGAAGCAAGTCACACGCCCCAGGTTGGTCCACCTGTGCTTCTAACCTACTGGCTATAAACAGAGATTCCCAGGATCTCCTCTTCACGTTCCCTCAATTTGCTGGAGTGGCTCACAGACTCGGGATACACTTCTGTTTACCCATGTATTTTAAAGCACCTTACAAAGGATACCGACAAGGTGACACAGAGGGCAAGGCATGGGGGTGCAGAGCGGAACCTCCCGTGTTCACTCTCCTGAAGCTCCCGAGCCTGTCCTTTGGGTGTTCACTGAGTCCTCACGGCACATCTGAGGCCACCAGATGGGGAGGGCTCAGCACCCCTCCCTCTTGGGCACTGGGCAACCAGGAGGATATTACCATCTCCTGGCAGATGAGCTTGGTCCAGGAATTTTTTTATGGGCAGCAAAAGGCAAAGGAAAGCTGGTTTCTATGATCCACCTTGGGGAAGAGAACTCCAGTTTCCATGACCTGCTATGGGCAGGGAGTGATGACCCAGGAACCATGGATGACATCCACTAAAAACAGATCATGGTACCGGCGGCCCTGATCCTATCCCCGAGGGCTATTGACCTAATCACATTTTTTTTCCCCCAGTGCTGGGGATGGAACCCAGGATCTCACACATGCTGGGCAAGTGCTCTGCCACTGAGCTGCACCCCAGTCCTTAGCGTCTCTTAAAGGCCCAAACTCCTGAGGTTATCACGTTGGTGATTGGATTTCGACATGGGATTTGGGGAGGACACTGTCATTCAAACCATAACAGCAGTCTGGCTTGTATGAGTAGCTATGATCCTGCATGGCCACCTCAAGCACATGCCAACCAAATGTCACAATGTACACGGCAGTTTTCCAGAGTCTCCCCTCCTGCCCTGCTTGGACCCACAGGACCTCCAGTCCCCATTCCAAACGGCAGATGCATTAGTCAGGGCTCTCCTAAGACACAGGCCCATGGAAGATGCGTGCAGATATGTGCTCCTGAGAGGAATGGGCTCGGGCAGTCATGGAGGCAGAGAAGCCCACAGACTGCTGGCAGGTTGCAGATCCTGAATGCCAAAGGCCTCAGAACCAGGCAAGCTGGTGGGGTAGGCTGAGGCTCAAGGCCCTAGAATCCAGAGGTCATGGTACCAGTCCTGGAGTGCAAAGGTCAGAGATGTGTGAGGGCCCAAGAGGTGTCCCAGCTTCAGGACAGTAAAAGGGACCCTTCCCACAGCATTTTCATTCCATCAGGGCCCCAGCTGATGGGACAGTGCCAGCCGCATTCAGGGCAGATTGTCCCACCCACGCTTTCCCCTGGGACACCCTCCCAGACGTAACGCCTACCCACTCTCTAGGAATCACTTCCTCTAGTCAAGTTGACATGCACATTTAACCATCACGACCTGGGTTGACAAGTGTCCCCAAGGAGCTGCACATGAGCTTGACATGCAGGAGGTCACCGGGGAAGGTTCTCACCTTCCTGCCGGCCACTGAGATTTGATGTTCCGCCCCAAGGACCTCCCAGGGATGGCCTCCGCCGTCAGGGATGCTCCGAGGACAGCCAGTGTCTATGCCCCTGTGCTGCTTTGGACATGCTCCAGCTGTCCCTTGATGCCACATCACACTCTGCCCCCTGGTCCCAAAGTGGCCCAGCATCCCCTGGCCCATCTGCTGCAGCAGGTACCCACTACCCCGACTGCCTGTTGGCGGTTCCACACGGGCTGAGCCACACTCTGCTCACACCAGCTTTAATCCCCCATCGCCAGACAGCCTCCTCCTACCTTAGTTACAGACCACATCCTGCATGTGGCTGCGTAGCACAGAGAAACCTTACAGTGCCTGACTCCAGTGGGTAGCGGGAATGCCCACCCATGGGCCCTGGACCTTTGCTGCCTGAGCCGGAAGCCTGGGACTGCTCTCTGGGTCCCCTTGGCCTCCATGGATCCCCTCATCTGTTCTCAAAATAGCTCCAGGCCCACCTGTTCTTCCCTCCCCACCTCAGCCCGGGCTGGGTGAGCATCAGTTTATCTGGATTTCCTTGGAGAACCCAGACTGTTGTTGCTGTGGGAGGTGGGACTGCTTTGTTTGGGGATGGTCGTGGAGGGCTGGCCTCCACGCAGTGTCAGGGCCAAGCCCCAGTGTCTCCCACCTCCAGCATGTTCTCTTGCTCATGGTACTGGCCAGAGAAGCACCTTGGAGAACCTAGTTGACCCCGCGTGATTCCCTGCTTGGATCCCTGGCAACTCCCCTTCCCCACAGGCTCCACGGCCCAGCCCACCTGCCTGACCCCTCCAAGTGGTCACCAGCAGTTCCCTGGGGCCTTCTCTTTCCTGCCTCAGCGCTTCCTGCAAACTGAGTCCTTTTCCCCAGTGCTGAGTGGATAAACGTCATTTCCCCAGACCCCCGTTTTGGGTGAGGAGGCCCCTCCTGAGTTCCCTGGCCTTCTCACAGAGTACTGTTGGTGGTGGCCTATTGTCCCTCTCTATCTAGACAGGGGCCACATCCAGCTGATGGACCACTGGGGCCCCAGTAAGGGATGGGAATCTCCCAGACACCTGGGGCCAGCCTGTTCTAGAAGTTTCTATTCCAATGTTCCAGCTGCCTGGTTCCCCTTTGCTCTCATCCAACAAACATGGTCCAGCACCTGCGGCAAAGCCAGGGGACGCAGCAGACCAAGGCACACCAGTCCCCACCCTCACCTCGGGTTACCTTCCAGGACAAATGGAGGGTGGGATGTGCCAGGCAGCCGTGAGGGTGATGCAGGGAGACGAAGTGGAGTGAGGAAGGGCCCAGTGGGTCTCTGGGTACTCGGGGGGCTTCTCTGGGCAGCAGCGTGAGCAGCGACCTGGAGGACTGACGACAGTGGTGGGTATCTGGGAACTCGTGCCCAGGCCTGGAGGTGGGAGGAGCTTGCCTGGGTGTCCCAGCAAGGGCACGGAGGACAGGGCGGCTGGAGCTCAGGGGGGCGATGGGAGGTCAGAGAGGTCATGGGTCAGATCCTGTAGGCACTGGGTGACAGCGAGGTACGTGGAGGTTTTAGAGCCCTGAGGTCCCTAATCTAATTTCAACTTTCAAAAAAACATCGCTTTACAAGGTTCCTACCACAGACATTGTCTCCTTTGGTTCTCAGTGCCAAGGGCGACCTTTCCTCCATTCTAGAGGTAAGAAAACTGAGGTTCAGAGAGGTTAAGTAACTTGCCCAAGGACTCAGAGCTTGTGAGCAGCAGTTTTGCTGGAACCACCGGTCTCATTCCAGTCCATTCCAGCTCCCCTGAAGGACGAAGGGCTGACTCCTCTCTCCCACAGGCCAGGACAGGATGGTGCCAGGGTTACAATGAGGAAAATTCAGCCATCTTCCGGATCTGGTTGCTCCTGCGGTCTAAGCTAGTGCTGGGGCAGTTCAGTGGGAGGCTGTGGCTGTGCTGGACATCTGGAGGCAGCGGAGTCCAGGTCTGCCCTCCGAGTGGGAGATGTGGACCCAGACGTGGGGCCTGGTGAGTTTGTTAGCTTTGGATGGTTTGAGGTCGATGATGCAGCTTTTGATTCTAGAAGTTTCTGAGCCCTCCTAGAGCTTGGCTTGTCTTGGTCAGAAATACCTTCAGGGCTGGGGATGTAGTTCAGGGGTCGAGGCTTGGGTTATAGGTAAGCTCCTTGGGTGTACCTGGGGGTGGGAGGTGGAGGGCCCTCAGGAGCTGAGAAGGGGACCCTCTCCTCGGGGACTGCTGTGGCTTGGGCATGTCCCCTGGAGTCCACATGTTGGAAACTTCATCCCCAAGACCATATGTTTATGGTGTTTGGGGTGGAGCTTTGGAAGGTAGTGGGGATGAATGAGGTCCTGTGGCCCTGTGGTGGAGTAGCTTGGTAAGGGGAGGGACCCTGGCTGGCTGGCTTTTTCCATCTTGCCAAGTGATGCCTGTGCCTGGCAGGGACCTTGTAGATGTGGCTCCGGACCTTGAACTCCCCAGCCATCAGAACCAGGAGCTGAATAACCCTTTATTCCTGATGAAGAACTCGGGCTGAGGAATTCAGAGATGGCAGCGGAAGACCCAGGAAGGCAGGGCTGCTGACCAGTGGCCACTTGCTGCCAGGCCAGGAGGGCCCTAGTCTTCCTGCTGCTCCTCCCCACCTCTTTTGGGAGCATGAGATGGAAGAGGCATAAAAATTCAAACTGTACTCAAAATAAATGAAAGGGAAAAATATATTTAAGAAGGAGATAACCATAGCAATCACTTTCACTCAAAGGTAATAAAAGTAAGTATCGCAAACATAAACTGGGAGATTCGAGGCTGCAGTCCTTGCCAGCGCTCGCTGCCACCGGAGAGCACATTCCCGGGAAGGCAGGACTTTCAAAGTCACTCTTGACATATCCCTCTGATTAAAAACTGGAGAAGGGAAAATATGGGAGGAAGATGGAGAGTTATGGGGGGAAAATAACGACCACAGCTATGAGAAAAATTGAGAATACAAATTACACTTACAGATTTCTCCCTGGCTGACAGACATCAGCCTGGAATGGATGCCGATGGTACGGTGGCTGGTATGAATAATTCACGGGGGCGGGCTCTGGCCTCAGCACGGAATGTTCTGACGGGGTGGCACCGATGGGATGGCTCCTGAAGCTGCCCGGCTGCGTTCAGCCCCTGCAGCCATCTACCCGACCTGCCACCATGACAGGCAACCCAGACAAGCCTCAGCAGCGGCAGCTGGGCTGTCTGCAGAAAGTCACCAGGCCTTCTTGCTGGAACATTAACTTGGATGGATAAATGGAAATTTTTGTCCTCTTTACTGGTTTTTCTCTTTGCTTTCTGATATTTGCCTTCTGCAAGAGGAGAATCATGAGCTAACTACTGCCAGACAAATGTTCCTAAGTCCTGCTTTTCGGTGTTCTGTGATGGCTGCTTATTAGCCAGTGAGCGCCCATGACTCTGTCCCCAGTCCTTTGCCCAGGCTGCGTCTTTCTTTAGCTGTGGTGGGTGATGAGACTCCTGAGCACTTTTTGCAATTTCTGAACCTCTCTTGTGGGGTACCCTGCAAAAAAAAAAAATGAGATATCATCCTTCACTTATCATATTTGCAAAAATTCAGATAATAGGACTAAGGAAGAAAACCCAAACCTGGCTCTGGGCTCTGGGAAGGTGGGCTGGTGGCAGGCTCTCATGCGGGTTTGCTTGCAAACTGGATGGGTCTCTGTGGAAGTGTCTCATGGACTTGAAGATGGTCATCTCTTTGGGGTTGGGGGTGAGGTTCAGGGAGTTGAGTGCTTGCCTAGCATGCATGAGGCCCTGGGGGCCATTCCCAGAAAAGAAAGTTTATACCTTTTGGTTGTTATGGGTGGAATTGTGTCTCCCAGAAACACATATGCAAGGTCTAACACCAGGCAGTGATGATGACTTTATGTGGAAACAGGATCTTTGCAGAAATAAGTAGGATACAAGCAAAGATGATTGAGGATGCTCCTTGACCCAACGTGACTGGTGTCTTTGTAACAAGAGGAGAGGAACTGGGCTGATGGTGCACACCTGCAATCCCTGCTACTCTGGAGGCTGAGGCAGGAGGATCAAAAGTTCAAAGCCAGCCTCAGCAGTTAAGTGAGAGAGGCCCTAAGCAACTTAGTGAGACTCTGTCTCAAAATAAAAAATAAAAAGGGCTAGGGATGTGACTCAGTGATAAAGTGCCCCTGGTACAAAAAAACAAAAACAAAAACGCAGACATGGAGATGTTCAGGAGAAGACTTGTGCCACCTCAACGGAGGTAGAGGTGGCAGTAATGCTGCTGGGAGCTCAGGACAGCAAGGACTGCCAGGAGCCAAGAGGAGTCCGGGCTCAGATTCTCACCTGGAACTGGAAGTAGCATGGTCCTGCTGACAGCTTGACCTTGAATTCTACCCTTAGAACTGTGAACCAAGAAGGTTGTTATTCTAAGACATTCTCTTTGTGGGACTTTTTTGCTGCAGCCTTAGGCAATGAATATGCCCTATTTGACCCTTTTGTTTCATTTCTGGAAAAAATCTTGGAAATCTTGCAAATCTTATTTGCATTTCTCCATAGTTAAGACTACATTTCCCAGTATCCCTTCCATAGGGCTATTGCCATGTGACTGAGTTCTGGCCAATAGAATGCAGCCAGAAGTGACATTAGCCACAGACCTGACCAATAGAAGCCCTGTGCTCCTCTCCAGAGAAGCTCCCGCTGGCTGGGTGCAGACTTTCAAGGGGACCCCAAATGCCTTATTGAGCTGTGGTGTGGGTGCACTGAGCGTTCCAGCACTCAGCATGACTTGACTAACACAGGGAAATAGTCACAGATCTGCTCTGATGGTCATGGGCAAGGATGTTCTCCTATCCCCTGTCATTCACACGGGGGTACAAAGTCATCTTCTTTTAGTATTCAGGTTAGCATGACCCCAGACCTTCGTTCTTTAAATCTCTGTGTAGCTATTCTTTTTTCTAAGGAAATCTATACTCCCCCAGGTCTGCCCCATTGCTTGCTCCAGCCAAAGGGTCACTCCTAGCTGTGGTGGCCCTAAAGTGCCATCAGTGTGCCTTGCACAGTCTGAGCTGTCCACGCCACCCCTGCTGATGCTCGTTCCCTGACTCTGTATCTGCCTCTGGCAGTGGCTGCCTGGGGTTCCACCACGTGAGATGGTCAGCAGTACTGGGTGCTCGTACTGGGCCCCTGTGCTGTGCATGAAAAAAACCGACATGGTCCTGACTTCACAGAGCTTCTCTCTGGGGCAGGGGAACAGAACAGTGACACAAATATGTGCCTAATCAGAACGACGATGCATGCAGTGAGTGCAAAATGTAGGGGCCGCGAGAACAGGCACGCAGGTGCGGTGGGCATCCGACAGGAGACTTCTGAGTGTGTGAGAGGGCATACTGATAGTCAGAGCAGCAGGTGGACAGCAGACTGTCGCAGGAAACCAGGACACAGTCACCCACGGGGAACCCGACATCACCCCTGATGGGCCCTCTCCGCCCACCCCCTCCATTGTGGACCCAACCCTACAAACAGCCCCACATACACTGCATAGCCTGGACAGAGGGACACAGCACCACGTCTCTCCATGGCTTGAGTGACTCCTGTCCTTGAGGAAATAGTCCTCCTGCCTCCTCCAGGGCCAGGGGGCTGGAAACTAGGTCCCTGCACTGATTAACACAAGGTTAAGCAGGCCTCAAGGCCTGGGAGCCACACACAGAGTCACCTGAGAATTCCAGGCTGATGGCTGCCGTGCTGTAGCATGCTTGTGGGTATGGGGACAACCAGGCATCTGATATCTTAAAAGCTCCCGCATTTGCTGGTAAATGGATGGAGTTGGAGAACATCATGCTGAGTGAAATAAGCCAAACCCCAAATTACAAAGGCCAAATGTTTCCTGTGATATGCGGATGCTAATTCACAATAAGGAGGGGAGAGGGAAGAATAGAGTCACTTTATATGAGGTAGAGGGGAAGGGGTACGGGGGTAGGAATGACAGTAGAGTGAAACAGACAGCATGACCTCATGTGCCTGTGTGACTGCATGGCCAATGTGATCTGCAGTATGTACAATCAGAAAAATGAGAGATGACACTCCAGTTATGTACGATCTATCAAAATGTGTAAATGCATTCTACTGTCAGGCACAACTAGTTAGAACAAATAAAAAATAAATTAAAAAAAAAAAAGCTCCCGGGGCGATTCTGATATATGGCACGTTTTGAGAAACTCTGCCCTGAGCCAACCTGCTGTTTTGAATCATGGCTCCACCACATATTTGCTGTATAATCTTGAACTTAATTTCTTACTTCATCTGTCAGTACCTCAGTTTCCTCATCTGTAAAATGGGCACAATGAGGGTTTTTTTTTTGTTTTTTGTTTTTTTTCTTTCTAATTTCAGTGGTATTGTGGGAATTGAACCCAGGGCCCCACACCTGCCAAGCTTGTGCTCCACCACAGAGCCACACCTCCAGCCTGTGTTGTGGGTATTGAGTTAAAATCTTACTGTCTAGTTCCTCTTCTAGAGTCCAGGGCAAGGAAACACCAGTGTGAGAATCTGAACTTAGACTGTGTCTCCCAGCATGAGCACCTACTGGTGGGCTGCCCAGCTGCCATTCGCAGGCCAGAGGCAGCCTTGCCCTGTGGGGTCCTGGGCCGAGCCTCAGACAGGTCTGATTGGAATCTTCTCCTAGCCCTGACTAGTCCAGGGATCTGGAGAGAGCTATTTAATCTTTCTTTCAACTTCCTTAATGGTAAAATGGATCTCAACAAGTGTTTTGTTTTTTCTGTAGAGGACGGAACGCAGAGCCCTGTGCAGGCGAGGCAAGCACTCGGCCACTGAGCCACGCCCAGCGCCTTAAAATGGGAGCTTTTCCGTGGGATTATCGGAAGGATTAAACGAGTTAATTCTCACTAAAAGGACTTGGCTTTCCATCCACACTCACCAAGTATTAGGTTTTTAATATTGCACTTATAGGCTTATTTCTCTAATCTCCCCATTAGCGGCAGAGGTGACGGCTGGGTGAGCCTAGTCCTCCTGGGAGCTGGTGTTCAGCACGGTGCTTGAGAGTCCCTGACATGTAAACACTACATAAAATAACAAATGAGGCGTTTAAGAGGAAATGGCTATCATTTGTATTTTCATAAAGGTATAATCTTATTGTAGGCAACACTATTAAAATAAGAGGTCATAAAAATTCAGTTTGCATTTTTTATCGGATAACAAAATCTCTCAATATAGTCTCAATCACAAAATCTTCCTTTCCCCGTTTTTTTTCTTTTGTCTGAACACTGTCTGCAGTGAGCATAGACCCCTGTCGTTGTAACTCCACCTCCAGGGTCCCAGGGGAGGAAGGTTACTGCTACTCATAAAGTTTTTCACCTGGGAAGCACACTGACTTCCATTCTTGCTCCACCAAGAGTTCCTAAAAATCAGGGACCGTGGGGTCTGATCCAATAAAGTCTTGGAGATGGGACCCTTATGCCTGGGCAGGGTACACAGGCTGGAAGTAAGACTCAGTGAGGACCAGTCTTTGGGCACCTTCTCTTGGAGCTTCTTGTTCTTGTTTTGCTCCAGATTCTGAGCTCCCACAGTGGCACTTCGCCACCTTCTACAAAATGGCTCCCAGAGTGGGAAGGAGAGAGCTGGGCAGGTCCCTCCTCTGCCCCTTTGCCTGGTGTACTTCCTTCTCGGCTTGGTCCTTCTGCTGGCTCATTGAGGCTGGGACTATGCATAGTCCTCAATTCATCCAATGAGAGGCATGTTCTATCATGGTCCCCACGCTGGAGAGGGTGACCCCTTTAAAAGAAATGAGGATAATGTTATTTCTGCTTGTCCAAATCTACATGCTCATTGTAAAAATAAAATAGACAGGTACACTGTTGAGGGAGAAAATCACATACATAAACATCACCATATTTTTAGAGGGAGGAACAAGAGAAAGGGAGACAGACTTGCTGTCTCTGGCAGCCTCGCATTTCTGACTGCAGGTGATACTGAGGCCCATAACCTCCCCTTCATCTTCTCGCTTTGCTGTCAACAACACATCTGACCTGCCAAGAGGTGGTTTACATTTTGCTAAAAACAGAGTAATGACACTCAGACAAAAGCAAAGTATTTTCTGTCTATTTTGGTTTCTTTAACACTAAGCACAGATTTCTCTGGAAGGGGCTGGAGCTGGCTGGTCTCCAGCAGTGGAAAGCAATAGCTCAGCGAAGCACTGGGCTTCTTTACTTCCCTGACCTCCGGTCTCGCTCCTCATTCTTGATGACAAAACACATTCAATGCCCTTGATTGATTTAGCGGAGAACCTGCAGTATTGGAGGTTGGATCTCTCCCAGCTTGCCTGCAAATGGAGGACCCGTCTTGAGAAGAGATATCCCTGTCCTGGCTGAGCTTGGAGGCTGTGCATATGCTCTTTGGAAAAGGCTGTTTATCTGAGCCATCTATGCATACTCTCTTCCTGCTGCAATTTCCCTCCCATCCTGTTGTATGTGACCAACACTCTTGGATTCGTTTATTTGTTCTCTTGTCTTTTGTTGCTTCTGGTTACCAAGCTGTCCAGGTTTTAGGGCTGGAAGGGGTTGTGTGACCTACCTTCATATTGTGGGATGAGGTCCCTGTCCCTGTCAGGCAGGCGGAAGGTTATTCTGCTAGTTTGGACCAGAGCTGGACCTGGAAACCCCTCTTCTCTCCCAGGCCTGGTACCTGTAATCTGATGTTGCCCACCAGCGGGACAGTTTCAGGGGCACGTGGCTTGTGAACCACAGAGCAGGCATGTCTTGGGAAGTGACGGTAAGAGACTCAGGAGGCAGGGTGTCATCAACACCCTCCCCATTTTCATGGCTTGAAGCAGATCAGGCTTTGTGCATTTTGGGGGATTCATAACACTTGTTTTCAAGATTAAATTATCTTATTTAGAGGTTTGTGGAAGCAGATGTCCTTGCTTGTGAAGAATTGGAGGCATGGAAATTGGAACACGGGCCCAAGTGGCCAGTTGGCTGCATGTACCACAGGGCAGGGATCACCCAGGTGAGAAGCATCAGCCTTGAATCTCCAGCCTGTCCTTGATCGCAGAGGCAGGGGGCTCCTCCAAGCTTGTCTGGAGTCTAAGTAGAAGCATCCAAGACACATTGGAAAGGGGTTTCTTTTAAATGTCATGATACCACAGGTCAAGCCTTTTTAAAATTTTGTTTTTGAAATGAGGTCTTGTTTGCTGCCCAGGCAACTCCTGGACTCAAGTGATCCACTTCAAGCTCCTGAGTAGCTGGGAATAAGGGTGTAAACCAGAACGCTCAGCTCTCAAGGCCCTTCGTGAACCTTCAGACTGGGAGCTGAGCTCTCACCAGCCCCTTCCTGGGTTTTACATGAATCACAGTTTCCACCAGAAATATCCCGAGGTATTGATCTTCTTCAAGTTCCTCATGCTTTGGGTGGTTTTCACTACCATCAGTGTTACCTGAATAGAAAATCCAGACCCCGAATCCTTGTCTTCCTGCTCCTCCACGTTCAGGGGTTCTGGGGTGAGTCTGGACGTCCTCATTTTTAAACAGTTTTCTAGGTGATCCTGACCATCTGCCAGGTTTGAACTTTAACAGGCTCACTTATTACCTTCACTTAAAACATTTAATGCAGTAAGTGGATTTCCCAAGGTCACACCCTTTATAGCAAGGAAACAGAGGAAATGGGTTTTGCAGGTCACAGAGACAGGAATGAAAAGTAAACCCCCCCAGACACACACACACTGTCAGGATTGAACCCAGGGTCTTGTATGCTGAGCTAAATTCCCAGCCTTTTAAAAAACTTTCATTTTGAGACAAGGTCTTGCTAAGTTGCTGAGGTTGGCCTCAAATTTGTAATCCTCCTGCCTCAGCCTCCTGAGTCTCTAGGATTAGAGGGGTGCACACCACACCCCGCAGGAATACAGGAGTTGCTTCTCTGTAGCTGTGGCTTCCTGCAAGTGTAGCTGGGGGAGAGTTACCTGCAGCCAAGGTTGAGTGGAGAGCCCTTGCTGCACTGGCACCTGCTGCAGGGTGACAAGGCACTGGCAGGTGTTATTTTGATGCCTTTGATGAGAACAGGGTCTTGCTGGGACCCTGCAGTCCTGTGGCCTCTGCTCTGACTGGGCTGCTATTCTCTTTGCCAACAGAAAGCAGGGGAGAGAGGGTTAAGCCCCCTCTGGTGTTTTGGTGCATTGCCCTGAGTTTCAGTGGGAGAATCTGGCTCTGTGGGATGCATAACCAAATGAATATTTGAAATGGTAATTACTGGGAGAACTTTCATTAACCACTTGCTATGTGCTGGAATTGCAGCATTCGCTCTCATGTTGAAAGGGGCACAGCAGAATTTTGACAGGGCCTGCCACATTGTGGGAACCAGAATGTGTCCAACCCAGGAAACCACCCTGAGCAATGGTCTCTGCTAACACCTGCCTAAGGCTTCAGATGAACCAGGTCGCTTGCACTGTGGCCACAGAACCCATCAGTGTGACATTGGCCTCAAACTCAGTATACAGTATGCACCTTCACCAGTTAGTTTTATCCTTCAGCACAGGTAGTATTATTCACATTTTGTAGTTTAGGAAACTGAGACTGAGCTAGTTAAGGGACTGGCCAAGGTCACAGAGTTGGAAAGTAATACAGCCAGCCCTCCAATCTGGGCTCAGCTGGTACCAAAGCCTGCGGAGAGGAGATGAGACTCTGATCCACTCAGGTCCATCCTGTGGCTATATGTGTATCTCCCTAGACATCCTGGTGATCCGAGGTAGGCACTGCTTGCTACATTTGGCTTTATATTCCTGGATGCACTAACACCATCCTCCACATAAGGTAAATGAGCGAAGCTGACTCAATTGAAACAGAGCAATGAAGTTCCACAAAAGACTTGCCTCTTTGCACGCCAATATACAGCTTCAATCGTTCACACGGAAAGTTGTATAAAAATAAGAATAAGCTGCTTAGAAAATAAGATGGATTAAACAAAAAAAAAAAAACTGTATCCTGTAACAATTTTTTTTTTTCACTTGGTGAAGAAAGTCTGATCGACACTGTGGAGGGTACTGTATGCCAAAAACAATCTTTTATGATGTTACCAATGGTTGTTTCTGAGGCTTTTGCTGCCTTTTCAAAACCTGGAAAACGCAAGGTGGTCGATTTCTTTAATTTAAAGCGTGTAGCTCCATCTGTAATAATAAAAGTCTTTTTTAAAGAAGTAACTCAACGGACATAGTTTCACTCGTACGACTGACTCTCGCAGCTCGCATCTGCAGAAGAAACGGCGGTGAACCAGCGAAAGCGGCACCACGGTAACCGGGGTAACCGGGCGGGAACTCGGGACGCTCGCTGGCGTTCTGGGAAGCGCGGCGCGAACGCTCCAAGAAGCGTGGCCCGCCGGCCACGCCGTAGATCGCGGTGCACGCCGGGCCTTGGCAATATGGCGTCCTCCTTGATGTGCTGATGAGAGGAGTTTCACTGTAGCTCCAAGCCAGAGGGCAAAACTCCCCCAGCGCAGCAAGCCCTGGTTGCCCGTTTTCTCCGTGGGTCGGTGTCACCCGCTTCTCGGGACTCGCCCTCCGGTAGGAGAGAGCCAGGGGGCCGAAGGCCAGCGCCAGCCAGGTCGCGCGGACCCGGGGCTGAGGAGCCGGCCGCGGGCGAGCACGATGGGCCGGTCCTGGCTCCGGCCGCAGCAGCTCCGGCGAGTGCGGGACCCGCAGGGCTGAGACCGCTCGCACGAGAGTCGAGGCGCGCCGAGCCTGTTCTCCTCGGGCGGAGACCTCGGTCCGGTCAGCGCAGTCGGCGAACCGACACCAAGGGCGGGCGGCCTGCCCGTCCCCGTCCTCGGGTCTGCCAGGCGTTGGAGGCCGAGAGCGGGGTCATCGCGAGGCCTGAAGTCTCTCGGCCCTTGACAGCTGGACTCGCAGCCCCTCCGGGAGCAGAGAGCCTCGGACGAGCCCGCGCGGCCTGGGACCCCGGCGTGCGTGCGTCTGTGCTGCCCAGTTTCCCACCGGCTCTTCCCCCACTTCGACTTCCCGCGCAGAGTTAGAGAAAGGGTCCCGGACTTTTTGCTGAATAAGGATCTCCGTAAACTCTCCACCCATTTCTTTTCCGATTCCCCGTTTCTGTATCTTATTTCGGTAATCCTGGTACACACTAGTTTTTAAGGCTGGAGGTTCTCGAGCGCTTGCTGCCAAGGACTCCCCCACCCCCTCCCCCCCTGATGGAGTCCGAAATGCTGCAGTCGCCCCTTCTGGGACTTGGGGAGGAAGACGAGGCCGATCTTACAGATTGGAACTTGCCTCTGGCTTTTATGAAAAAGAGGCACTGCGAGAAAATCGAAGGCTCCAAATCCTTAGCTCAGAGCTGGAGGATGAAGGATCGGGTAAGTGGATTCCCACGGCGCCCCTTGGACTTGGTAGTTTTTCTAGGGAAGAAAGTTCAGACCTAGAAGAGTGTCACTGAGAAAGTGCCGACATTATTTCCCACCACGTGTTGCAAATCAACTAAAAAGCAAAAACTATTTCTGACTCCGATTTTTGGTTGAAAATGGAAAAGTCTATATTTTGGTTAGCTGTTATTCATGGGTGGAAACGAAATGTTAATTGAGACAATAAAAATTAAGCAAATTAAAAAATACAGCTTTGCAAGTATTACATGTTCTTTGATATACTTATTGCTCTCAACACTTAGAGGCAAAACAACTTGGGAAATAATTTTCGTACTCATGGTTAGGTTAGTTTTTTGTGTGTGTGTTCAGGTGGGCTGAAGTGCAGAAGTCTGGTATAGTTAGGCCAGAAAACAAGATTACAGGAAAATGTTCAACTGGTAACAAATTAATGCAAACTTCTTTTAAAGTTGCAGTGAGCTTCATCCTAGTCTTCTAAACAACTTTACTCCCTGTATGTGGTTTCTTGTTGTTGTAACTTCAGTGGAAATTAGGGATCCTGGGGTATGGTGGGTTGGAATTTGAGTTCAGGTCTTAGGGGTTCTCCTGGTGTTGGAATGTGAACAGTGACTACAAGCAGGTGGTAGGAATAGCCAATTTTGTTGAATCTGCCTTTCATCAACCTTCATATATTCCTTGGTCTCCAAAGCAAAGGGGTGATAATATATCTCACCTATATACACTTACAATTTGTCTTTTTATGATTTGTTTTCTCCTGGTTTGCTTTTATTTGTGTGAACATTTCAGTGGTTTAAAAGGAGAAGCTAGTGTAAAATGTGTGGCTTGCTCTAGGCTTATGTATATATTTATAGAGAATTTTTTTTTTGAAGTATATGATGTTAATGGTAATTCTAGCCAGCCAGTCACTCTTAATCAGTGCTTTATTTGTTGTTTTGGTTTAACTTTAAAAGGTTAGGAGAATTTGTTTCATCCAAAAGCAGCTTGAAGAGTAAAATTGGTCATTGTGAAATGTAAAAGTCTATCTTATGGACATCTTTAGTACTAATTATATAGTTAAAAACCTTTGTGGTTGCTATGCGTATATGAAAAGAAATGTATTTTAAAGCAACTCTTTGATTGATCTTTCAGTTTAAACATTAATTTATAAATGGTCAACATCCCTTAAGAAGCTCCTATTAAGAAAAATAAAGATTCTGTGAATCTTAGTAACTACCAAGATTGCTATTTGGAAAAGAGCAGGTGAGAAAGTTTGCTGTCTCTGACCTTTGCAACGTAGCAGAAAATCAGCAGCTAACATTTTTAACTGAGTTTGGTGTCTTAAAGAGTTCGTGTAGTCTCTTTCCTCAGGTAGACCGTGAGAAGAACTTTTCAGCATGCTCTACTAGGACAAAGATTGCAAATCCAAATGATACTAAGAGTTTGCAGATAGCATGAATGAATGAAACAGGCTAGATTTAGGAATAATGGCACAGATTCAAAGGTAAATGACTGCAGATGTCTGACCTAGTATTTGATCATTTTTTGGACAATGGGAACATTGCAGCTCTGGAGCTTATGTGCCATAGCTAAAGGGGCAGCTGGGCCTTGGTTATCACCCCACCCCCCTTTTGTCCAGTTTTGCAATCTTGGTACTAATTCAGGTATTATAAAACAAAAGCAGTTGCACACTATAGGCAGAACACACCCTCTTTGTGGGGCAGTTTTTGGCTAGTGGGTTACCCACGTGTGATTTCTGCCTTATCATTGCAGTGACTGGAGCAGGTCTGACTCTGGCCATTGTGAGCAACCTGGCCTCTTGGTGAACCTGTGCTGGGGCTCCTGCAACCTGGTGGGGCAAGGCCTTGTAAAGCAGCATCTGTGGGCCTGCTTGTGTTGTATGAGGAGCCGCACATACCACTTCCTGGTGACTGTTCACTGCCCTGTGTGTGAGCTCAGTTTATGCTTCTTCCTGAGAATGATATGCGATTCCATATAGTTTTTATATATGTGTTACTGATTACATACTGATGTCCTGGTTAGTGTCCTTGTTACAGATTCCTAAAGCTGATAGCTTCCCCAAGTTGACTGACGATCCCAAGAGATTTTCCTGCCCCTCAGCATCTGCCAACCTTCCAGCTATGTCACATGCTCATTCTTAACTAGGATTACTTGTCTTTGTTTTTAGATACCTCTATTATCACATTTTAATTACTAAGTTACCATTAGTTTGATATTGTTATTGTCAGTTCGTTTGTTTTTTGGTTAATTCTGTGTATAGTGAATGATGCATACACGTATCAATAGCGTTTTTGGCTTGTAATTTATAAATAACTGGACATATGTAAATTACAGTTCAAAATGAATCATTCGTAAACTTATAGCTAAACAGATACAAAAATATATGTATCTCCCCCATTTGTGCTTTGCTACAATAATTTATAGTTTTTACAGCTTGTTTTTCCATTGGAAAGTGGGCAAGTGGGGATAACTGGTTTCGGGTGGATCTTCTGCCTGGAAGATGTGGGGTGGAATTGGAGGCCTGAAAGCTATCACTCTGAAATAAACCATTGTTGCACTCTGTTTGCATGTGCGTGGGACTGTTGATAAACATGCCCTTTACATGCATGTTAGGCCATTCATAGACGTGTACATGTGGGTGGGATCACTGGCAGGTGTGTTCTGTCTTCACGTGTCTAGGCTCAGGTGCATTGCTTTGTAGCTGTCCTGTGAGCAGGTCTGGAGGAGATAGAGGAGACAAATTAAAGTAACTCGTGGGCAATCTAGGGGCAGGCCAAGTTGTACTGCATCGCCCTTCCTTGGTCCCTCGCTGAGTCCTCTCCTTAGCTGCTCTGGGAGGCTCTGTTGTGCTCCCTGGGACTGTTGTCCACATAGTCTTTGTTGCTGAACCTGAAGGTCCCTTCTCTGTCCTAACCTACTTGACCTCTTGACAGCTTTCCACACAGTTGACTACTCTGTCCCTCTTGGAGTTCTTTGCTCACTTGCCTCAGTGTCTTCCTGAGACTCTAAATTCCTCCTCAGAGTCCTTGTTATATGTTACCTAATGGGGAGTGCTGGGGACTTGGCCAGTTCTGATGAGTGGCCTTTCCAGGGCCATGATTTTAATGCCATCTGCATGCCCATGATGCTCTGACCCCATCTTCAGCTCTAACCTCCCTTTTTGCCTTAGTTTCCCCTCATAACATGGCACAACTGCCACCCACTCAGTTATTCAAGCTGTAAATCTAGAGTTTATCATTATGTCTATGGTTCAGTGCTTGGTGCATAGTAGGGATGCAACAAAATCATACTGAAGGATCCAGGCATGGTGGCCATACCTGTAATCCCATTAATTTATCATTTCTCCATCACCCCAATCATTTTCATCTGTAGAACTTATTAACTTTATCTCCAAAGCAAATCTTACATTAGACAGCTTCATTTTGTCTCCCTACCGTGGTCCCAGCCCAAGTTCCACCGTCTTGTCTGGGTGACCGCAGTTGCATCCTGATTCTTGCACTGCACCTAGTGGTCAAGGGCTCTTCTAAAGGTGTAAATCAGATTTTGTTATTTCCTTCCTGGTGTTATCCTGGCTTCCTAAGAGTTTGGGGCAGAATGCACATTTTTCTCCCTGACCCACAAAGCCTTCATGTCTGGCACCTGCCTGCCTTTTCTGTTTCCTGGATAGTGACACCTGGGATTCTCTTCCCTCTGATCTTTGTACACCTGACTTCTCCTCCCTGGTTGCCCCATCTGAAGCAGCTACCCAGACACTCATGGCCATTTGTGATCACTATTTCTCTTGACATCCTCCATACTTCCTACTCTTTGCTAGTCTATGGTACAGTGCATGGTGCATAATAGGGATGCAACAAAATCATACTGAAGGATCCAGGCATGGTGGCCGCACCTGTAATCCCAATGACTCAAAAGATGGAGGCAGGAGGATTGCAAGTTTGAAACTACCCTGGCAACTCAGTAAATTCCTGTCTCAAAATTAAACAATAAAAAGAGCTGAGGATGTGGTCAGTGATAGAGTCCTTACCAACATGTGTGAGGCCCTGGGTTCAATTCTCAGTACTACCAAAAAAAAATGTATGGTTGGAAAAGTGAACAGTATACAAAGGTTAGTTACTTAGGGATCATGATCTCTATTACTGATGAGGAAACTAAGGCTTTATATGACTTGCCTAAAGTCACTAGGTTATATGAGAGAAAGCAGAACTTGAGAAACAAAGCCTAGTTGAAAAAAAGCAAAACAGAAAATGGTTATAATGTTTCAGCTAAAAAGTTGAGATGTCATGGGGTCTTAAACAAGATATATTGGGAGAATAGTTTTGGTGGTGATGGCTATATGGAAGTAAATGGGAGACCAGTGTTAAGCAGACTGGGAAGGATGCTGGAGGTGAAGCTTAGCCCAGTGTGCTTGCAGTGTGCTCCCTGTGTGCCTAGGGTTCCTGGTGTCAGGACTGTCTCATGGTAATAGAAGACATTATTGGTCTTTTACACCCCGCTGATTCTGGCATCAATGGTGCAGAAGTGACAGTAAAACTGTGGCATCTTAGCATGAATCCAGGCAGTGGTGCACACTGTAATGGTGGTTCCTGTCTTCTTTGCCATGTACTTACATTGAAGAAAAGTCTAGTTTCATGTGAGAATGTTGATGATAAAGCAGTGAAAATAATTAAATCTCAACTCTGGAGCCCATGACCTTTTAATACTTGGCATGAGGACCTTTCTGCTGCATGCGAGTCCTGTGGCTATTTGGAGGAGGGGCTGAGGCTGCAGGCCTGGCCAGCTGCTGCTTCCCTGGACACTATGTGCTCCAAGGGAGGGCTGATAGGCCTGTTGTAGACATCAGGCTTGACAGTTGGCAGGCACATGCTCAAATGTGAACCAAGTGAACTGTCACTTTAAGGAAAACAACTGGCAATATTTGTTGCCAATGAGAAAAATTTGAGCTTTGAAATGAAAATTAGAGTTTTGGAAACTTGTATCTCTTCCTGTGAGCCCCACAACTGCCTGATACTAAAAAATTCTTCTGATGAGAACATGGTGATATTAATGCATGTGATTTTTTGACTGCTGTATAATGAAATACGTCCACATTTGAAAACATCTGCATAATTCCGTAAACCAGTATTTCAAAATGACCAATCCATAATAATACAAAATCATTCACAGGCAAGTGATCCATTCAAAGACCAGTGGATTTTAGCATTCACTGATATGTTTACATATTGATGTATATTCTGTTTTATGTCCTATTCAGATGAATTGCAACAAAATTTTAAGAAACTCCTACTTAGTGTTGATAAAACTCAAAGGAGAATGCTCTCAGGTGTTTGGACATTCTGATACTCTTGCCCTTTCTAACCATGTGTCATTGAGGTCAGATTTTCTTCCTATACTTTAACCAAAATAGCATATCATAACAAATTGAAGTGGAAGCAAATGTTAGAATCTAGCTGACTTTTCTGTAGTTACATAGTAAAAAGATTTGAAAGAATGTAGCAGTGCCACTTGTCTCGCTAGCAAAAAAAAAAAAAAAAAAAAAAAAAAAAAAAATTGTGGCGCTGATTGAATCTATAACCTTGTGTGTGCTAGGCAAGTGTTCTATTGCTGAGCCATATCCCCAGCCCACTGTAGCAATTTCTGAAGATTTTTTTTATAGAAATATTGTTTGATATATAATGAGTTTACAAAGTTACTCTTAAATGGAAAATGATGATAAATATTAACTCATGAAAAAAGGTCTTTGGGGTCTCCAGGAATCTTTAAGAATGTAAAGGGACTGCTGGCAGAAGTTTGAGAGTTGTGAACATGGTTAAAAGAGTGGGCATCAGACGTAAACCAAGGAGATGAGGTGTCTGGGTGAAATGTCAGACGGTGACTCAAACTGATCTTAACTTGGAGCCCAAAAGACCTAATCACTTGCACTCTTTCCATTCTCTCTTTGCTTATGAAACTGTTGGGAGTGCCAGACTTGGAGCTGGGAGAGCCAGTGTCTTGGAGAGGCTTTGCCTGCCATGTGGCCTTACAGTGCAGTGCAGGCAGGGCCTCCAATGGCTCCAGACTTCCATTGTGTCCAGATGGGACACCACTGCTTGCTACCCAGTTGGATCTTTGAGTGGGGGAGAATCAACTCAGTCTGGTGAGGAGGCAGACAGAAGTCTTTACTTCACTTGCAGCATGCTGTGCCCAGGAGGACAGAGATGAGCCAGCAGCTAATTATAGTACACTGATACACACATTGGTTATGGTGTCTGCAGGGAAAATGACGCTATTATCAGGAGCACCTTGGTTTTATGTTAAGTAGGAAATCATCTGAGATGTACTTTTGTAAAATATAAAACTTTCACACTGACCAGCAGTGAACTCGGCAGCCAGGGACTTAGTGTGCTTGCGGATGGGGAGCTGCTTCTGGGTGTAAGCTGGGGGATGCCAAATGTGGTTTTTGTTCTCACGGGCTCTGGGTAGAGTGGAGGCTTAGGGGAGAGGTGACCCCAAGTGGAGAGGGAGCTGTGGTATTCCAGGTTAGAGACCACGATCTGAAAAGAGGCAACCACAGTAAGGCCGAAGGATAGGACATGGATTCTGCAGACGGTAGAATCACTAGAGTCTGGCCAGAATGTGGGGATTATAGAGTGGGCAGAACTTGGGAACAAGGTGTTGACCACATCTGGTGGTCTTGTTGCTCTCTCCGCTGAACTTGAAACATGAACTTTCCTTACCTTGTGAGTCTCAGGAGTGAAAGAAAACCATCCACCTAGATTAAAAAAAACCCTGCTTTACAAAAATGTGCCATGTTCCATTTTGAGCAATGTGCTGTGGAAGAGTCCTGAAATGGATATGAATGCTTCCTCCTCATTATCGCCCTGTAGGATGCTAAAGCTAGAGTCTTAACAAGGTGACGTGTGGATTGCATGTGGGTAGTGTCTCCAGGTTGCCAACACTCCACCTTTTCTCCAGACACACCAGAAATGTGCTTGGGTCATCTACCGTACTTGTTTCAGCAGAGTGAAGTTTGAGCCTTTTTCTTTTAATTAAATACATAGAAAATGCCATTCCTGGTAAATTTTTGGCATTATGCATTGATGTCATAACATGTTCTTAAACCCTGAACTTGTCAGGCACTGGAAGGTGTGACTCTGCAGAGAATTTTCATGCCTTTAGAGGCAGAACAGGAAACAGCTGGCGGGGAGACAGTCATTGATAACAGGTTTTAATTTTACCCAGACATCATACTTTGTTCAGATGATTTTTGTCTCAATTAGTACCATTTTGTATTTTTAAATTTTGGTGTAATTTTAAATTTATAGAATATTTGTCAAATAGCATAATGAATTTCTTTATGCTCTTAATGCAGATTGACTGGTTTGTTTATCTCTTACTTCGCTTGACGTATGATTCCCTATTTTCGTATGTGGAAAACATTTTTTCCCTGAATCATTGAAGAGCTGGTTGGAGATGTTGTCTCTTTTTACTCCTAAATACAGTTGTCTTCTAAGAACAGGGCATTGTCTTATGCAACCCCAGTGTAGTTGTAAAAACCAGGACATTTGTCATTGGTATTTAATACTATTAGTAACGGTAGTTCACATTAAAATGTTGCTGTTTGTCCCAATAATGTCCCTTTATTAGCAATTCTGTCCCTGTTGCCTCTTCCAGGCTTAGTCATAGAGTATAGAATCTTTTTTTTTTTTTTTTTTTTTTTTTTTTGGTGGTGCTGGGGATTGAACCCAGGGCCTTGTGCTTGACAGGTAAGCATTCTGTGAACTGAGCAATATACCCAGCCCAGTATAGAATCTTTTAAATTCAATGTAGCCTACTTGAATCTGCAGTTTTCAGCCTTTCTTACAATTCATTGACCTTGGTCTTCCCTGCTGTGGCCAGTGTGCTGTTGTAGCTGACTTTCTGTGTGCAGTTCAGTGTCATTGATGCATTCATGTTGCTGTGTGTAGTGAGTTGCTTTCTGTCCTGAGATAATCCAGTCTGCAATCAGGTGTCTCTGGGCTTGTAGGCCTGTGGCAAGGCAGCACACCATGGCTGGAGCTCTCGGAGAAGCAAAGCTGCTCCCCCAGAAGGGCTGGGCAGTGAAAGGAAGGAGTGGGGTCCCAGTGTCCCTGTTGAGGGCACGCCCCAGTAACTGGAAGAACTCCCAGTAAGCTGCCTCCACAAGTGTATCACTTCTCAATGGCACCAAGAGGGGATAAGCACTGGTTTTGGGGGGACACTTAGGATCCAAAGTATATCACTGTGTTTAGCATTTCTGGGACTTTCCACCTACAATTAATTCCAGCCTCTCATTCCATCTTCTCCTGTCCTCAGTCCCACCACTGTGCCCTGCTTTTCTTTTCCTTTCCTTTCTCGATGTGGTCTCCCTGTACTGCCCAGACCAGTCTTTGACTTGTGTGCTTCAGTGATCCTCTTGTGATAGCCCCCAAGTAGCTGGGACTACAGGCATGGGCTACTGCAACTGACTTCACTGCTGTACTTCCTGTCTCATGAATTTAGACCTTGACATTTCTAAAGAGTATATTTGTAGAATGTCCCCAATTTAAGTTTGTCCACATCTCTTTCTCTTAAGATTGAGGTTTCACATTTTGGGTAGCAGTGTTCCTTTTTCAGAGCATTGTACCAGAAAACATGATGTTGTGGGTCTCAGTATCCTCACCTTTGGTCTTTGATTCGTTACTGTCCTTGCTGACTTCTCTTGGTGCCCTTTCACCATGCCAGTGTTGAGCACTTGCTTACTCTGCACAGCTGGAGGTTCCAGGCTCATCTTGTGCATTCCCTGCGCAGGCCTGGAATCTGGCAGCCATGGTCTGGGTGCTGGGTTTGTGCTTTGCTCCTGGCAGAGCATGCTGTTGGCAGAACCTCAGCAGAAGTCACATGGAGAGGTCTGTGTTTGTGGCATCCGTTGCACGCTGGGAGTCTTGAGCACAGAGGTGGCTCCAGAGCAGTCTTCCCACAGGGCGTGCTGGCTCTTCCCCTTTCATGCTTGCTGTCTTGCCCTTACCCGTCAGCGAGAAGCTGCTCCCTGATCCTCATCTGCTCACTTGCTCAAGCCTGGTGTGCACAGAAGTCTCTGCATGCCTCTTGGGAAATCAATGAAGGAGCTGATTTATTTATTTGCATTGGTGTTTAAGGTAAAATATATGTACAAAGAAATGCACAAACCTGTGCTGTTAGTTTATACTGTTAAGAATGAGGATCGGGGTTTGTCAGTGTTTTGTTGGAAGATCACTTTTTAAAAAATATACATATTTTTAGTTGTGGGTAAACCTTTATTTTTATTTTTATATGGTGCTGAGATTTGAACCAGTGCTTCACACATGCTAGGCAAGTGCTCTACCACTGAGCCCCAGCCCGAAGATCTCTGTTTTTGTGAACATTATAGGATCATTTACATATAGAGTGTGGCATGGAACCTGGGGTGGTGTGGGACATAAGGGATCATAAGACATCTTTATGAACCTTGAGGAACTTTTTTTTTTTTCTTTGGTGGTGTTGGGGAATTGAACCCAGGGCCTTGTACATGCGAGGCAAGCACTTTACCAACTGAGCTATATCCCCAGCCCTTGAGGAACTTTTGTTAGAGAAAAATATCTTTGTAAAAAGTCAAGTAGAAAGCACAGTGCAGCAATTATTCATCTGTAGTTTATTGACAAGGTGATGATTAAAGAGTTCTGCTTGCAGGACTTCATCAAGTCCCTGTTGTGCACAAGGCCCCTGCCTGAATCCCCATACTGGTGTAGTGGGGAGTCATCGTGGGGGAGGTGAAAATCTCTGTACTTAGGTGGAGTAACACCGGAAATTGGTGGCATTTAGTTCAGCTACTGTTTATTGAGAACCTGCTATTTGCCAGGCACCATGCTAGATACGTTGGTGAATACTTCCTGATTTGTGTGTGTGTGTATGTGCTAGTGATGGGACCCAGAGCTTGTGCATACTAGTCTCCCCTAACCAATAGCTCCTGCTCTTCAGGCATTATCAGTTTCCTGGGGAAGAGGTGGACACAATGCAGGAGGCAGGGTGTGAGTGATGCTGGCAGCTGGGTAGGAGGGTGGACAGAGGAGCCCTGACACAGTACCTGGAAGAATGAGCTAGCGGTGTTTCAGGTGGTGGCAGGCTGAGCAGAGGCAGGGGGTGAGAGCCAGAGCCAGGCCTCCCCTTCTCTCCTGATGAGGCCTCCTAGGAGACGCTGCCCTTGCTCGTGTGCAAGCTGGTGTTTCTGCCCATCTACCCCTGTGACTGTACCCTGACCTGTCCTTGTTTCCCATCGTCAGCACTGCCACTACCCCAACACTCAGTCGTTTATTCTGTATAACAAGTGGATGTTGTTTAGAGAACCAGGATTTTCCACTCCCTGAGACCAGGGTCATGCTGTGTGTGCAGTTTTGAATTGCAGTCAGATTGCAGGGGGATTGATTCCAGGACCACTCCCTGCTGTGTGGGTACCAAACTCTAAGGAAGCTCAGTGTCTACCTATGGTTTAGTATTTGCAGATCACCCACACACATATCCTCCTGTGCACTTAGAATCATCTCTGGGTTATTTATGATGCTTTACACAATGTAAGGACTGGGTAAATAATTATTCAGCTGCATTGTTTAGGGCATAATGATGGGGAGAAATGTCTGTATGTGTTCAGTAGAGATGATTTTTTTGACTATTTTGATCTGAAAGGTTGAGTCTGGATGCAGAACTTGAGGATATGGAGGGTCAGCTGTAATATATTTTTAATAGTTTCTTCTTTGTTTTTTGGTACTGTGGATTGAACCTAGGCGTGCTTAACCACTGAGCCACATCCAGCCCTTTTATTTTTTATTTTGAGGTAGGGTCTTACTAAATTGCGTAGGCCGGCTTTGAACTTGCAATCTTCCTGTGCCAGCTTTAGGAGTCCCTGGGATTATAGGTGTGCACCACTGCACCTGGCTTCCTTTTTCTTTTGTGGTGCTGGGGATTAAATCCAGGACCTTGGGTACGCTAGGCAAATACTCTACCACTGAACTACATTCCCAGCCCCTTTTCCTTTTTTCTTTTGGACAGAGTCTTGCTAAATAGCTGAGTATGGCCTGGAACTTTCCATCCTCTTGCCTCAGCCTCTGGAGTAGCTGGGATTACACACATGGTCACTGCACCTGGCCTCACCCCCAGCCCTTCTAACAATACTTTTTTTTTTTTTTTTTTGCGGTGCTGGGGGTCGAACCCAGGGACTTGAACTTGCAACACAAGCACTCTACTGACTGAGCTATCTCCCCAGCCCCACAAATACCTTTTTGATGTCCTTGCCCTTCTAAGATTTGAGGCATTACAATAAGATGTGTGCCAGGAAGCCACCACTTCACTGGAGAACTGGATTGTCCCCCACGTCAGTCAGCGCCCAGCTCTTACAGTCTTTCCTGCTTCTGGAGAGTCACACACAGCAAGCTTGGTGTAGTTTTAAGTAGTACATTCTGTGTGGGGCCTTGTTTAGGTTTTCCATATGACAGGCCCTTTAGCTGCCCTAACAGTACCATCAAGCAGCTCATTTCACATTGCAGACACTGAGGCAAGGAGGCTAAATTATTTGCTGAGGGTCACCTACCTGGTGGAGAGTGGGGCACATGTTTGGAGCCAGGCGGTCTTCTGGATCCTGCATTCTTGCCTGTGGAGGAACGCGGGTGCCAGTAGGTGCTAGGCAATTGTGGGCACACCAACTGTTTTGGCATGCAGCTGGGTATTGACCTGTTCTTGCTTTACTTATTGATCTTCTTGTAAGTGCCCTGTGTTGTACCAGTTCCTCTGTGGGAATGTAAAGGTGTAGACCCAGTCTGTAGACTGGAAAGAATCGTGAAGTATAACTGCAGATTGGCCTGGTGGATCTGGCACAGGGTCCTGATCCTGAGACACTTGTGCAGTTGTTCAGGGCTTTGTACATCACTCAGCAGCAGCTGAACAGGGTTTCAGAAGAGGAACCCCTGCTCACAGGGCTTCCCTGGAGGAGGCAGGACCTGACTGCCTCTGGAGGGGGGAAGAGTTGACTGGTTGGCGTGTAGAGGGTGTGCACAGGATGTGTGGGGTCCAGGGTAAGATGTAGGACCTGTGTGGGAGATGGTGCTCATGTTCACGTTGCACTTTAATGAGATTTACTAAAACATTTTAAGGGAGGTGCTTATTGTAAAGTCCTGATTTTTCGGGTTGGGGTTGTAACTCTGTGGTAGAGCGCTTGCCTAGCACATGTGAAGTATTGGGTTTGATCCTCAGCACCACATAAAAATAAATAAATAAAATAAAGTTATTGTGTCCATCTACAACTGAAAAAATATTAAAAAAAAGTACCTTTAATCAATATTTAAAGAAAAAAGTTCTGATTTTTACTGAGATCCTGATATCTGTTAGAGTTGATTTTTTGCTTCTAAAGAGAGTCTGCCTTAAGGGCCTCTAAGCACCTGGTTTGGCGGAACACCTCACGTGGCAAGTGCTTTGTGAACTGCTGTAGAGGGAGCACACTGGGAACTGGCCACCAGGCTGAGGCAGAGCTGCCGCTTCCCAGCTTTCCTGTGCCTTCCCCAGCCACCGTCCGCTCTGGGAAGGCACCCTCCTGGCCTAGAGTGTGAGGGTGTGCTCCCACTGAACCTCCTCGTGACTCACTTGCTTGCCCTGCGTAGTTGTGCACGCTTTCGGCGTGCCATCCGTCCACCTGTCCACAACCTGCGCTGGCCTCTCCCGCGCTTCCAGCACTTATGCTGTTAGAACTGTGCTGCAGTGAACCAGCCTGTGTGCTGATTTCTCCTCCGTGCAGGTGTAGGGGCTGAAGGCTGGGTGCTGGGCATGCACTCAGCCTCGGTGGACACATGGATCAAGGTCGTGGCCCCTCTGTGTTTCTCCCAGCCTGGTGTGGAGTTGGGTTGGGCCAGGTGAGCCCTGGAAGCAGGTGAGGCAAGCCCCAGGCCTCCCTCCCTGGTGTTAGCAGCACTGGGAGGTACCTGCTACATAGTAGAACTTTTGTAACCGTTTGTTGCATGACTCAATCCTATGTTCTTGGTGACCTTGCTACATGTTTTGATGGAGTAATTAGTTTAGTAGAAACTGATTGCTGGGAAATAACTAGTTTAGGAGGCAAAGGGAAGGCAGGCATGGCACAGCCCTCTCCCCCCAGCAGTGAGTATCTGTGGAGGCAATAGTACACAAATGCTTCCTTGGGAAGGAGCCAGCAGAGGGGAAAGATTAAAGGCAGAGAAAGACTGAGGAAGGAAGTGCGCTGGGAGTGGAGGTGGGCAAGGGGCTCAGTTCGCTAAGCCATGTCACTCTGCACTTAGGATCCCTTTAAAATCTGCAAACATTTCCCGGCATGGATCGATCTGTCTAATTCCAAAAAGCACTAGCAGGCATATTTTGTTACAGCCGAGCAAACCGAGGCTATTTAGAGAGGGCAGCCAACCTTAGGAATTCTTTTGCTGTTAAGTAGCAGAGCCAGGAGTCCCAGCCTAGTATCTCACAACTTGGACGTTCTGGCGTCTGCAGTGCTCCCTGTTCATTCTCAGTGTGCGACTTTTGTGGAGATTTCTACAGCCCCTCCTTATGTAAAGGTGTATAGTCTCGATGGTCTTTTTCTGAGTGTTTCAGAGGTTTTTAATCTAAGAGATGTACTTTGGTGTCTGGCTGACCTTGGTCCAGGCTGGCTCTGTGACTCTCTAGCTGTCTTCTCTAGCCTTAGTGTTCACATCTGCAAACTGGGTCTAAGCCTGCCTGCCTCATAGTGCATTGTTGGGATTTAGTTGAGATAATACTTGTGAAGGACCTGGGACTGCTCCTTAGGGAGACAAGGGACCAGTAAATGGCTCTCCTTATAGTTCTGAGGGGCATTGGCTTGAGTCTCTTTGTATTTTTGTCCACATCCTTACTGGGGCAAAGCTAATAGTTCTCCTCATCCTATTTGTGTATGGTGGCTTAGATACTGAAAGTGACTGGGTATTTGGAAGATAAAGAGCAGAAACCACAGCCTGTTGAGGCAGCTAACCTCTCCTGGGATTTCTATCAGCTGGGGAGGGGCAGAAGTTAGTGGGAGCTCCAAGCTGGGTGGCTTAGATTTCTTTCCCTCCTTTTTCCTTCTTACCCTGCTTCCCCCTCTGGCCTAGGACAGGAGCTCTCCTGAGATCCTTGTTCTACTGGTTCATGGTGAATGAGAGGAAAGTGCTGTAGATTCATCAAAACTAGACTTCATGACACATTTTCCTTAGATCAGTGTTTGTGAACACTCTGCAGAAAATGAATTGATTCTTGCAAGCCGGTATTAGGTATCCAGTAATAGCTTTCACCCTTTCTTTAGAGGTCAGATTCATTTCATTCAGAATGAGTATTCTTGTTCAAACAGTTCTGGGGATCTTCTGGATCAGACTGGGGTGGACAGTCGTTATCGTATCCCTATTCTAATGAAGGTGCTACAAGGGTAAGCATCTTCATTGCTCTACAGTAAGGTCCTGTGAGGTGACTGCTTGGGTTTGACAAGGAATTTTTTGGACATGTCCTAAAAACCCTTCTTTGCTGCCGGTGCACCTTGGATTCTTGTACTCTGCATTTGTCACTCCCCCAGGTGGGACATTGACAATCACCTCCCTTGGTCCAGCACTCTGTCCCAGGTCCCAGGTGAAGTGTGCTTCAGATAGGAAACCTTTCCCGCACCTGGAGCCAGGTGTGGGGCTGACCTGGAAGCAGGACTGGCACTGACCCCTGGAGTTTGGGACTGGGCCTGAAGCCATACTTCCTGCAGCCTGGATTTGGGTCTTTTGTTGCCTCATCTTGTTTGCGGGCTCCTCCTTTATTCTGTCCAGGGACTCCCTTCTCAGAAAATTCAACTGAGGAGCTTCTTGCTAAGTTCTAGAACTTGAATTTCATCCGTGAATTTTGGTTTGATTCACATTCTTCTGTGTTTGTGTTTGGGGCACCTCTTGGCCTTGCCTGACCCTGGGATGAAATGACCATGGAGTGACCTGGGACTGCAGGTGCTGTGTCCGCTGCTGATGTGGACAAGGATCCCACGTGCCAAAAGCGTGCCCGAAGGCTACAGTAGAGTTGGAGCTGGCTTTGTTCCCTTGTCCTTAATTCCTGACAGTTTCTGGTCCCGCTGAGTAGGGTTGAGCCCTGGCCCTTGCTTATTTTAAGTATTGCCTTAGTATTCTGTTGATGATTAGATGTCATGGTGCCCTGTTATAGCTTTGTATTGCTGTTCTTAATTTTAGGCAAGAGCTCCTAATTTGTAATCTACTTTATTACCATATTAAAGTTTCTTATAGTTTTCATTTAACTATATATATTTGAGGAGTGGTCAGATTGTCCCTTATGCAGAAAAATTTTCTTTGAGAGGAATTTTATGCTAAGGAGATTATGGTTAATTCTATATATTATTTTCTTTCATTTGGTGACTTACATAGAGATGCATTTTGAAAGTAGTGTGAATGTTTTCACAAATGAATGACTGCCTTTGCCTTGACACAATTGTAAGCCTATTTTAAAGTCTAGGAATAATAAATTCAAGCAAATATGAAAAACTGCCTTTTATCCTAATTTTCCATAGAATGTTTATTGCAGCACTCATTGACTTGTTCACTTAGTATTTATTGAATGCAAATAACCTGCAAATAACCACTGCCACAGTAGAGAGGGGATCATGTAAATGTGGTGCATCATGCAGTAGATTTCAGCACCGCCAGTGAAGACAGCAGAATTACGTTCTGTGTGCTGGTGTGGGAGGTTTCCAAGATATTTTATTAAATAAAAACAAATAAGACATAGAACAGACTGTATGATATGCCCGTATTTATTTTTATTATTTAAAAATTATTATTATTATTATCATTTAAGAAAATGGAAAAAGACGTTTTATTGCTTTGCTAGCAAAGAGGAAACACAGGCTACTCCTGGTTCCAGATTCTGTGAGTCTGCCCATCATGGGGAACAGAGGGTTTTTAAAGAGGTCATTGAAAGACTACATTCCAGGTGTGCCCTGACCGAGGTTGTAATTCACTTGTTAATTTGGAAGATTTCTTAGTGATCCTATTTTATTTTTTGAAAAGCATATGTACTTATAAAATAATTGTTCATCTATATAAAAATGTATGCAAAGATACAGATGGACAGAAATGGGAGCTGGGGTAGATGGAATCATACTTAATGAAAGTTTGTGTTTCCTTGTACTGCAGTTTTTTTTTCCAGTGCTGGAGTTCATGCCCTGGATCTTGAGCACGCTAGGCAAGCACTCTGACACACTGTAATACTTAAAACCTGCGTGATGATTTTAATATTAGTTAAAAAGAAAAAGATTGCCCTATGATAGGTCCTTGTGTATTGGCTCTTTCTCTTGTTTTAGTGTTTTGGTGGTGGTTCTCAGATTTATCGGATTATATCCTTAACTTTCACATTATCACGGTTTACCTACTAAGGATGTCACACCCGTCCCACCTGACATGAGGACCGTGTGGTGACAGACCTCTGCCCTCCCTTTTTTGGTATGGATCTCATGTCTTACTTCTGTATGTTATAAGCCCCATGCTACAGTGTCATCCTTGTCTAAAATAGTCATCCTTTAAAGGAGTCACAGAGTCAGAAAATGCTCTGCACTTTCCGCGTTTCCGTTTTCAGTCTCTGCTCCTTTGCGCAGCGCCGAGTTTGAAGGGCACCCTCCCTCAGCCCGGCGGATGCCAACAGTCCTCATTCCCCTGCTCTGCTGGCAGCATCTTTCCTCAGCTCTTGCCTTTCTGGGAATGTCTTTGTGTCACTTTCATGTTTGAAGGGTGTTTCCCTGGATGTGGAATTCCAGATTGACACCTTTCCCTCTAGCATGGCTTTATTGTCCCTGGTTTGTACCATCTTGGGAAGGGTTGCCTCTCACTGGGGTGTTTTTTTTTTTTGTTTGTTTGTTTGTTTGTTTTTAGTACTGGGAATCGAATCCAGGGGAGCTTAACCACTGAGCAACATTCCAAGTCTTCCATGTGTAAAAATTTTTAATTTTGGGACAGAGTCTCATTGTTAGGGACTTCTAAGCTGCTGAGGCTGGCCTCAAACTTTTGATCCTCATGCCTCAGCCTCCCAAGTTGCTGGGATGAGGGGTGTATGCCTCCATACCTGGTCTCTCATTGTGTTTTTTCCCCAGCTACTTTTAGGAGTTTTCTCTTTATTATTGGAATTTAGCTCTTTGTTTATGATGTGCCTGTTCTGATTCTTAAATGTGTAGGATTGTAGTTTTTACCTTTATTTTGGAAAATGTACTGCCATTGTTTTTTCAGTTGTTTCCTATTCCTCTTTCTGCTTCTCCTCAGTCTTCTGGTTATGTTTATTTTAGGTGCTTGATGTTATTCTGCTGAGATCCCCCTTCTCTGCATGCTCACTTTGGATTGTTTCTGTTGTGATGTCTACAAGCTTGCCTGTTCTGCTACAGTGTCTGATAGTTGTGGTCACAGTGATGGAAAGCTGATAACAGTTATGGCCACATTTTCTGCTTTTGCTTACATCTAGTAATTTTGGTTGCCTGACTGACAGTAGTGATAGTCTAAAGAATGTTACATTTTGAGCATCTGGGTTTTGTTTTCTTTATTTAAACAGTAGCATTATGTTTTATTCTGTAAGGGTGTTCATTTACTTGTGAGTCAGTTTCATTCTTTCAAGGTTTGTTTTCTGTCTTTTTAAAAACAGATCTAGGTCAGGGATTGGCACACTGTGGCCTGCAGACCAAATGTTGCCCCTGCTTACTTTTGTTAAGTCGTTTGGAACACGTTTGCTTCATTTATGTGTCATCTGCTGCTTTCATGCTGCAGTGGCCAAGTTGGGTGAAACGTATGGCCCATGAAGCCTAGAATCTTGATTCTGGCACTCACATAAAAAGCCTGAGGACCTCTACCTGGAGGAGGCTTCACTCTGGGTCTGGTTAGCCCTGTGCCTCGTCTGCTGGTTTCCTCTCAGCTCTCTTCCTTCTGACATGATGGAACCTGTATTTCCCAGCCTTGTCTAGCTTCCTCTTCTCTAGCAGTTGTTCTCTGCTTGGTTTCCTGGAGTCTCTCCAGTAGCACACATAGCCTGTCATTCAGCCAGGAACCCAAGTGACCCTGTGTGGGGCTCTGGAGTCCCCTCTCTGTGAGCCTTCTTCTCTTGGATACTTTGCCCCACCAATTCCAGGGTCTTGATAGGTTGAGGATGGCCTTGAACTTGGGATCCTCCTTGCCTCAGCCTCCCGAGGGACTGGGATTATACATGTGTGCCACCATGTTGGGCATGATAATTGATTCATTGTAATTAACAAATTGTTCGTCATTGGGCTTATTCTTGGTTGGACCTAATTTTCTTCCAGTGGAGTTTATTTTTGACTTAAATATGTCATTAAAGTTTAAGATGACTTGGTGTATCAAATTAATGGTGCAGATTAAAGTCTGGAGGAGTTCCCCTGCCCAGCTCCAGGTGAGGAGCCTGCCAGTGCAGTGAGAGCCCCTCCCTGCTCAGAGGGAAGCATTTGCATCTCGTTTGGGCTTTGGAAAGCCAGGAAGGTCAGAGGAGAAACTGAAATAGTTGTTAAACATGCAGGAGGATTTAAGCTCCGAGAATCAAATCCTCTCCTGGTTGGTGTTACAGATCTAAACTGGGCACTTTGTCACGCAGTCTCAGGGCTCTGGATTTGACTTGCTACCTTGAAGGCTTAGTTAATTATACAAAATCCTCTTCGGTGCTAACAGCTGTTAGAGCCCTGCAAGGAATTGTCCAACAGCTCTTTTCATTTACCTGCTTTATTTAAGAGGATCCATTCTATTCCTACCTGATTTTCTTTCCTTTTTAAAATAATGAGACATCTATTTACAGTTCAATCAATATTTATAAAAAGAGCATTTGTGAACCATGTCCCGGTCAGGAAGGGGAACATTGCAGGATCCTGAAAGTCCTTGATGTGTTCCTTGATTTTGACCACTTTCTCCCTCCAAGAGGCAAATCTTGCTCTTATTTTTTTTCCCCCAATGAACCTTTATTGTATTTATCTTTATGTGGTGCTGAGAATTGAACCCAGTGCCTCACACATGGTAGGCAAGCACTCTGCCACTGAGCCACAACCCCAGCCCTTGCTTTTACTTTTTTAATGGTTCTTAATGGTTTCTTACCCATGCATGCATCTCTAGAAACTGCACTTCAGTTTTACCTGCTTTGAGATTTATCTAAATGATAGACTGTATTTACTTTTTGTGTGTTGCTCATTTCCCCAGTGGATTCACCCAGGTGCTGAGTGTGTGTGAGGCCGCCAAACATGAGCACAACCCAGCTTGCTTACCCTCCCTGCTGCTGAACCACATTGGGGTGAATTTTCTTGCTTGTCCTGGTTGGTGTCTGGAAGCAGGCATAGGGCACAGGGAAACTGCATGGTTTCTTTAAAAAACATGCCCATTCAGGTATTTTGTCTATGTTCTATTGAGTTATCTTATTTCTTATTGATTTTAGGAGCTTTTATTTTTATATATTTTGTACTATGAATACCTTTCCACTCTGAAGCTTGTCTTTTCAGGATCTTGGTAGGGCCTTTTGACATTCTCAGATTTAATGTCAGATTTGTCAGTCTTTCCCTTTAGTGTTAATACTTCTTTATGTTTTGTTTAATAACTTCTCCTGTCTTGAGCGTGAAGGTAATTTCTGTGTTATCTGCAGCAGCTCTGTACCTTGCTTTCCCTCTTGGAATAATGCAGGGGTCCAGTCTCTCTTTCCCCATGTGGATCTGAAGTTCTTAGTAAACCTTGCTGAAGAGCACAGACTTTCCCTCCTTGCAGTGCTTGGTCACGTACAAGGCTGTAGTGTTCACGCAGGTCTGTCTGGGGCTGTCTGCTTGTTCTTCTGGTCTTCTTTAATTGCTGGAGCTTATAGGAAATTGTGTGAAGGCAGATCTCACACTAGTTTTCTTTGAGAATGTCTTGACCATCCTGTTCTTTTGTGCTTCATGTAAGTTAAGTAGCAGCTTGTGAAGCTCAAGTATACAATATCTGTTGGATGTTTGATCAAGACTGCATTTAGCCTGAACATCGATCTGGGGAGAATTGACATCTTTACAGCCTTGAGGCTTCCAGCCATGAGCATGGCATATCTCTTATATTTAGGTTGTGTAGGTAGGTCCCCTGAATAAAATCATTCTTTTCCCTTTAGAGAGCTTGCCTGTCTTCTGTGGAAATTCTTTTAGGCATTCAATATTATCTTGATTTAAAAAATAGCAAAAAGCGTTTTTAGCTTTTTAGCTGTTTGTTTTTGTTGGCATGTGAGAATTTTTACATGTTGTTTTATTTGCTGTATTTATAGTGTCTCCATCTCATGCAGAGCACCAGCAGCTAGTGATGCAGCTTCTTGCCCCGCCCCGCTACACTGAGCCTGCAGTGCCACAGGGATGCCAGGCCGTGTGTGAGTGTGCCCAGTGGGCACTGAAGAGCTC
Organism: Sciurus carolinensis; assembly: GCF_902686445.1. Lineage (NCBI taxonomy): Eukaryota > Metazoa > Chordata > Mammalia > Rodentia > Sciuridae > Sciurus > Sciurus carolinensis. The sequence continues at coordinate 2,104,414 of NC_062215.1, read as the reverse complement.
TGCCTTCCTTTCTTTCTTTCTGGAACCACAGATCAGGAGGGTGACAGGAACCAGGGTGCATCAAGGGCTCCTGGCACCAGCTTCTCCAACTGTCTTTAGGGGCATGTCCCAGAAGTCAGGGCCATGAGAAGTCAGCCTCAGGCCTTCCTTTCTGCCAGGGAGGGTTCCACTTCATGATAGCTCTTGAGCTGCCGTGAATGGCGCCCAGGGTTGGAATGATCAGGTCCGTGAATGCTCAGGAGAACCTGCCAGTGAAACCATTGAATCCTAAAGTGGTTTTTTCCAAAAAAAAAAAAAATTTAAAGTCTTGATTTAGATTTTTAATGGCTTTTTGCCTTTGTTTTTCTTTTTAAGTTAGTTTTGGTGAGTTACATTTTTAGAGGACTTTGTTCATTTCACCTGGGTTTTATGTTTATGGCATAAAGTTGTTCATGAAATCCTATCTCCATGATCATCATAATGTTCTTTTTTTACTCTGACATTATTCGTGCATCTGTCCTTTTCCCTCGGTTCTTGCCAGAGGATTGCACATTTTATTAGCCTTTCAAGTAATTAGCATTCTTTAAAAAAAATTTTTTTTTAAGTTGTAGATGGACACAATGCCTTTATTTCATGTGTTTATTTTTATGTGGTGCTGAACCCAGTGCCTCACACATGCAAGGCAAGTGCTTCACCACTGGGCTACAACCACAGCCCCTCAAGGAATTAGCATTCTTGACGCTCCGTAGTATGAATATTATATTTCATTAATTTACTTTTTAATCTATTATTTCTTTACTCTCTGTGGCTTCATTTTATTCCCCTTCCCCCAATTTTTTGAGGGGGACATTTGTGAGACAGATACTTACCTTATCAGTCTTGAGCCATCTGCCCTTCCTAAGATACGTATTTAAATGCTATGGTGCATTCAAGTTTTGAAATGTAGTATTTGTGTTCTCTTCAAATTATTTTGTTTTTTATTTTGACTTAATTAATTTGCTACTTAAAAGTATTTTGGAGTTTTGAAATGTAGATGTTTTCCCAGATGTATTTTTGGTTTCTTTATTGCATCTGAATTCGGCAGGGCGTGGCATGCGTGTGCCTGCCTAGGGGGAAGCCCTTGACATTAGTGTCATATACAGATGGCGCCCCCTAGTGTTGTGGGTCATACAGCTTGCACAACTGAGTGCGTTTATATTTTGAAGTTTGTCGACATTTAAACATTTACTCAGGCCCTACGTATGGTCAATTTTTTTAGTGTCCACTGTGTACTGGAAATGGTGGGTATCCACAGTTGATGCCACCCTCCTTATGTGTCCATTAAGTCAGATATTGTGGAGTACAAGCGGTCTGTCTTTACTGATTTTGACTACTGTCAATAACTGGGCGAGCTGTATTAAAACTCCACCCAGGGGCTGGAGCGGTAGCTCAGTGGTAGAGCGTTTGTCTAAAATGTACAAGGCCCTGGGTCCCATTCCCAGAACCACCAAAAAGAAAACAAAAACACAACCCGCCCTGCGACGGTGGTGCCTGCTGCTCTGGGCAGTCCTGGGTGCAGGTGAGCTTCGCATTTGAGCTGTGCTCTCATGCTGCGTCAGCTCAGAACATCCTGGAGTCCCACTCTGTGTTGGAGGAACCCTTTCCCTGAATGGTGCTTTTGCTCTGTGGTCTCTTTTGTCTCAGAAATGTGCTTATACCAGTTTTCTCTTGGCGACTGTTCATGCTGACTACTTTCCCCTCTCTTTAGGCCGGCTTCTTGTGTTTTGTGTGTCCCTGGTGAACAGCTTACAGTTGAATTGAAAGCATCCCACTGTAATAAGAGCCTTATCTTTAATTGGACCGCTTAGTCTGCTGACACTTATTTGGGCCCACATCTGCCATCTTCCTGTGTATTTTTGTCCTGCCTCTGCTTTTTTGTTTGCATACTGGGAATTGAGTCCAGGGGTGCTGTACCAGTCAGCTACAACCTAGCCCTTGTTATTTTGAGGCAGTGTCTTGATAAGTTGCCCAGGCTGACCTGCAACTCCTGATCCACCCGCCTCAGCCTCCTAAGTTGCTGAGATTTCAGGATGTGTCACCACATCTGGCTTTACTTTTTAAAATTTTTTTTTTATTTTTATGGATTGAAAATATTTATTTAGTTTCTTCCCCTTACCATTTTTGAAATCATATCCTGTTTCTCTCTTGTCATAACAGTTCCCTATAAATTGTAGGAGTATGGAAAAAAGCATAAAGTTGATCAAGATCTTTGGTCCTCTTCCTGGACAATTCAAGATTTTGGAAGTCATTAACCTGTTTGATTCGCATATGGTAGTGTTGTTGGTGTTTCTGTTTTTAGCACCACGAGTCTAAAACAAGGGGGTCTCCCTTGCTTTATGTAGTCAGTGTCTTTTCAGATCAACGTGTGTATTTGTGCATCTCTGCTCTTCACCTCTTTTGAACCTCAGAACTTTCACAAGCAGTCACTCATTTTGATAGAAAGACTTTAGAGTTTCCTTTCCTGAGGGCCTTGCTGATGCCCAGTTCTCTGTGTTAGTCTGGAAATATCCTCTTTCAGTTCTCATTCTTGAGTTCTCCTTCCTCCATGTGGCTCCAGGCTGGTGTTTCCTTGCAGCCCTGGAAGCTGCCAGCCTCCTGCCCAGGTGCTTCAGCTGGCCTGGTGCGCCTGCTCTCCACACTGGCCCCTCTCCCCAGCTGTTGATTTCTGCTCATTTTCTCTTTGAATCTGTTGGGTTTCTTAGGTCTGCTTTAGTGCCTTTCACCAGGTATAATACCAGCCGTTGTCACTGGATGTTGGCTGTTTCTTTCTCTGGGCTGTTTTTAAAACTGATGAGATTGATGTTCCCTCTCTCTTTTATTTTTCTCCCACACTGTCCTTTTTGTCCTTCTGTGCTTCACCGTGGACATTTCCTTATGTTTTTCATTATTAAGTTCCCTAATTCTCTCTTAAGCCAGGTTTAAGCTGCTGTTAGAAGGCCCTGGTTGCCCCTGTCCCATTCCATATTCTATTTAGTTCTCTCAGTCTACTGAGTTAAATAACATATTTTTTAGTGTATTTTAATAGGTTACTTACCAAAAATTTTTCCTGTTCTCCAGTTACTTTCAATTTGCCTTTTTTAGTTCTTTAAATATATAGGTATAACATTTTATTATTTGGGAATTCCAATTTAAAATTTTTGGATCTTCTGTTTGTTGTTTTGTTATTCATTGCCCCTGTAGAGTGTTTGTTTATGTGCTCTTATTTCTTGTTACTCACTGTTTTCATCCTTGGAAAATTATTTGTGGGAATTGGGTGAAGTCTGGGATGAAGGTATCTTTGCCAGGGTAAATTCCTGTTGGCTTCTGCCAGGTGTTTGATCCCAGCTTTACACCAAGTTCATGGCTCAGAGTTGCTTGGTCTATCTGGACATGGGAACCCAACTTGCAAAAATGCATGAGGTTGACAGGAGACCATATAGTGTGATTCTTATGATGTCCAGATTACACCAAGAGCGTATATGGAGTGGAGAATGTAGCACTTTTGCTACATTAAAAAGAAAAAAAAAAAAAAAAGGTCATGTTTACTGAGTTAACCCTAGAGGAAAATGAGGTTAATAACGTATTTCTGAGTTCAAAATTTATAGTGTATTTACTTGCATAGAAAGAGCCACATGTTTTTCAAACGGTGTTACTTTTTGCATTGCATTCTTTTCCACTCTAGGCTTTCCATTTATTCTGACATATTCATATCCCCGTGTAACAAAAGGTTACAGTAGTGTGCCTGCTTCCCAGATGCAGCAAATTCGTGACACCTGTGTGGTTTGTTTCAGATGCCAGCCTTTTCCTGCATCCTGTCCTTACCCCTGGTTTAGTCCCATAGCTTTTTGTGCTGCTTTGTACCCTGGAACATAAATTACCTTCATTTTGTAGTTTGCTGCTTGCAAGAAAGCAATACCATGGACTTGAAAAATCGCAGCAAATAGTATTAAAACAGTGATAATGAAATGATGCTAGGAGCTGCTTCAGTGAGCTTTTGGCATTGCTTCTCCTGCATTTCCCCAGTGCGTTACCTTGCTGCTCTCAGGGAGCCACAAACTCTGTCGCACTTTTGTGTTTGCTTACGCAGTTCTTCCATGTTACTTAATGTTATTTTTGCTAGTTTTTAATGTCTTCTTGTTATTCCATACTTCCACACTTGCTTCTTGCTGGAATTCGGGTTTCTTCTTCTGTGTCCCCCATTGCTCCTATGCTGTGGACTATTTCATTATCCTGGAGTCCTGGGAGTCAGCTCATGGGGTGGGAGGACGATGAAGCTGGGTAGGAATAAAGCCAGAGGAGCTAAAGTCTGGAGCCTCCTGCCTGCCTGGAGCACTCGCTCCCTTTCTCTCTCTCCATTCCCACAGCTGCTCCCCCTGGTATACTTTTTTTTTTTTTTTTTTTGGTTGTTGTTGCTGGGAATTGAACCCAGGGACTTGTGCATGCTAGGCAAGCACTTTACCAATTGAGCTGTATCCCCAGCCTTCCCTCTGGTATGCTTTAAAATGTTTTTGCAGGCTGGGCTGGAACCTCAGTGAGCCCCACCCCCAGTTCACCCTCCAACCTCCTACCTCCAGAGTGGACAGAGGTATGGGTCACTGCCATTGCCTGAGTTCTGGGCATAGACTACTGACTAAATGTGATCTGGGTCTGTTCCCTTGCCTGGGAACTCATTCTCTGCTGGCTCATGCTGTGGTCTCTCAGGAATTCCTTGAGCTTCCTTTCATACATGCTCAGCCACTGCTGAACCACTGCTTTCCATTCTCTGCTCTGTGGTTGATTTCTACTGGTGCAGAACCTGAGATTTTGTCTTGGATTTCATCTGGCCTTTGCCAGACCTTTCTGGACTCCTGATTACCTCATGGAGCTCATTTGCAATCTTCTCTGCTGAAGTCCTTCAAGGATCAGGTCAGTGTACTTGTTGTGCCCTCCATCAGGTAAATTCATAGAGACGCAGCAGGGTGATTGGAGACTAGCGTCCATCTGTAGAACACACTTCTCCTGTGTCCTGCTTCAGCAACATGCCTGTCTCCAGCGCCATTTTCTCAGAAGGACCTTGAATCTACAGCCTTCCTGGAGAGAGAGGGTGAATAGCTAAGAGGCAGAAAGGGTTTCCTTTGTAATCTGAGGACCTACATGTAATGAAGACATGGTAAACTTGGACACCTTCATGTTCGTGAAAACACATTTAGGTATGTTAGTTGATTGAAGGCAACTAGTTGATGGCTCAGCACTGTGATATCCTGCCAGAATAGACACATCAGATCCTGGCTGTTGGCTTTTGACTGCATTAACTGGTTGCAGCATCCAGAATTAGGAGGAGATGGCTTTCTGCTTATGAACTGTTTTTTTTTTTTTTTTAAATGAGTATATATGAAATTAGAATTTATTCAGGGTGCATGACTGAGGTAGTGAGGGGTTTCTCAACCCTGTCTTGCAAGGAGGATTGGTCAAGCAATTGGATTGGTTCAGCCTAGAACACAGAGTATTCTTGGGCAAGTGAGGCCGGTAAATGGCTTCCTGGATGTCAGCAGTCACATGGTATTGGCTCTGCTTTTATGCCTGCTTTACAGAGGAAAAAATTGAAGATTTGAGAGGAGAAGTAATTTGAACTCAAATCTGGCTATCTGCAAAGTGGCAGGGTGGGCTGGGGAGTGAGAGGAGGCATTCTCTGTTGGGAGTCTCTGATTGGTGTCCCAACATTGTCAAGCAACAGAATAGACATGATTGCTCTATGTGCTCTGAACAGCTTTGGATCATCTGTGCAATTTTTCTCAATCTCTTTTTTTGGCAGCACAGGGGATTGAATTCAGGGGCACTCTATTACTGAGCTGCATTCCCAGACTTTTATATTTTTTTGTCTTAAGAGAGGACCTTGCCAAGTTACCCGACTGGCCTCAAACTTGTGGATTCTCCTCCTTCAATTTCCTGAGTTGCTGGGATTACAGGTGTGCACCACCATCTCAACTGTGTCTTTTCCCTTAAAGTTGAGGCATCAGTAGATGTCCCAGTCAGGATCTGATAAAGAAGACAGGAAACCTGGGTTACTTCAGTAGAAGGCGTTAGGTAGGGAATTGGTTTCATGGGAACTGGAGGCTGGAAGGACAGATAAGAAAGCTTGAGATGCCAGGAGGTAACTGTAGGAGGCAGCCAATACTTCTAGGGCCAGGGGATAAAGTGGAGCATTAGAGAGAACCTGGGGGAACTGCAGAGGTGGGGACACAGCCAGGTGGTGCTGTGTATGTGCCTCTGCTGGGTGTGAGGTGGGTCCTGGGGGCACAAAGGAGCTGGGAGTGCAGGGGGCACTGTTTTTTTGTTTGGCAGCCTCCCTCTGGTGTTCCTGATGGCAGAATCCAAGAGAAAGTTCTTTGGAGCAGAGGTAGGAGCTGTACTCTCCTTGCACCTGGGCTGCTTGGTCCCTGGTGCAGGCTGTTCCTTGGGACAGGTAGCATAAGTTTGTCCATCCTGTGTGTTCTTGAACTTCTGTGCAGCAGCAGTGGTTTTGCTTGCTATGCCTCTTCAACCATTTGGTACTCAGAGCCTCCTCCCAGGGAGGGTGAATAGCCAAGAAACACAGTGCTGGCTTGTCACTTACCTGTAGGCTCTTGTTACATCTAGTGAACCTCTTTGCTTGCCCACAAGGGCCTCAAGAACTCTGTGGGCTCCTTTATGGCCAGAGGTTTGTTGTAGTGAAGCATGTTTTGGTTCATGCCTAGGGAGCCACATAGTTACCATGGACCACCTGGGAATCTTACCTTTCTCCTTCAAAGAAGCAGGGGTCTGAGCCCCAATTAATTCTCTGCACATCTAAGACACCTGTGATGGACCTGCTGGCAGTGTGCTAGAATTTTTTTTAAACAAGAATGAATATCATTCAGAATACAGAGACATTCAAGAATGTTTCAGAGATGTCCATGTTCATGTGGATGAGAAATGTGCAGCCTTCTTAGGAACCATGCTCTTCATAAAAATCTGGATGTGGAGTAGTGAAGCTCCATTTGTGGAATTGAGAGGATCCTCCTGTTCAGTTCCTTTTGAGCTTCCTCCATGAGCATTTGTTCTCTTTGTAATAGATTATGACTGTGAGATTATTCCTTATGCAGTGCTGTGCAGGAAAAGGAACCATAGCACCTTATCTGTGATGCTTTGTGTCTGTGTTCTATGAGGAGTACTTTGTAGTAGTTAGTTACTGCTCTTCAGAATAGCCAGGGCTGGGCTGGGGATATAGCTCAGTTGGTAGAGTGCTTGCCTTGCAAGCATCAAGGTTCTGGGTTCAATTCCCAGCCCCACCAAAAAAAAAAAAAAAAAAAAAAGTCAGAATAGCTAGGGCTGTCTACTGTGTGCAAACCTGACTTCCCTGTGGTCAGGCTGCTTCCTGACTGTAGTTTCTCCAGAATTATTCACATATTTACTATTGGGATATACCTGTAACTCATGTAACTGTTTTTCTACTGTTAGGCATTTAGTCTGTTTCTGATTTTTCAGTATTATAAATAATTTTATGAGTTTTTTTTTTGTCCAGATTTTTGGTTATTTTCTTACTGTAGTTTTTAGAAGTCATGTAAAAAACTGGAGATGAACCCTCTAAATGATGTTGCTGTGGTTTGCAAAATTGCTTTTCAGGAAGGCTGGGTCATTTTTCATGCCCACTGGTGGGGTTAGAGAGTTTCCTTCCTAGTACCATGGGTATTGTCATTTAAAAAGTCTTTGCAGTTAAGTAGATACTTGATCATATGATTGTTTTAATTATTAGGGTTACCATTTGTGTTACTGAACACTTTTGCATATGTTTATGAGTCACTTTGATTGCTTCTTTTGTTATTTGTTCATCTCTTCTCATTTCTAAGCACAGAAGTTGAAGGTGAGCTGTACCATATTAACATTCTAGGGTTCTGTAGCCGCCTGGTTCTGAGAATTTTTGGTAACTCTTAGGATCTAGGGGGAGGCCCCTTGGGAAGTGCAGCCTGGGGCTGAGGTCCCAGCCTTCCTGGTCAGTGTTGTGTCAGTGCCGTGGGTAAGGATTTGGAGTGCTTACCAAGTTTTCTGACCCAGATGGTAATGTGGATGAGAAAATCACCATGATGGTGAGGTCGAAGGATGGGTTGCTGTGATGCTCAGATACTGAAGGGAGACTTTGGAAGTCCTGTGTATAGTGTTCTCCCACTTCTTCCCTCTCTCTCCCTCCCCTTCTGTCCCTTCTCCTTTACTGTCATTCTTTCCTCTCTTCCTTCCTTCCCTTGTTTCCTGCCAGTTGCCTGAGTGCAGATAAACATTTCAGAGTTCCTGTGACCAGCCCTGGGGAGTACAGAGCTGAGCATGCAGCTCCCTGATGAATTTCCATTCTTGACTCAGAACTCCTCTGCACTCAATGCAGTTGAGGCTGCAGGGGAAGTATCTTATTTTGTTCTGGATCTTCTTTTTGGAGCCATATTCATACAACTGACCTGACAGGGGGTGTTCCTGAGAGGTCTGTAAGTGACCCTGTGCCCCTCCAGGAGTTGCAGAGAGTGGGGGATGTTGAGTAAGGGAGAGAAGGCTATGGAGGGATGGATGACCCTCACCTGGGCTGAGAAGGGTGACCCCTGGGCACTTGGGGACTGATGGGTGCCTGCTGATAGTCACTTCATATAGATACCTCAACAGGACAGCCCTCACTGTTACTGGAGATCTTTCAGGAGGAATTGGAGGCCACTCCCAGGAGATTCAGGATTACTGTATTGCTAGGAGGGTGCTTGCTATAGTGGAAGGAAGGATATGAGGTAGACCTGATTCAGGGAATAGGGGACTAGATCAGCTCACTCCTGGACTTGTGACTTAGTGATTTTTTTTTTTTTTTTGTGCTGAGGATTGAACCCAGGGTACTCTATCACTGAGCCACATCCCCAGCCCTTTTTGTTTTTTATTTTGAAACAGACCTTGCTAAGTTGCTGAGTCTGGCCTCAAACTTGTGATCCTTGTACTTCAGCCTCGTGAGTTACTGGGATTGCAGGTGTGCACCACTGTACTGACTCCTGCCTTAGTGATTCTTGAATCACTTAGAATATCAATTTCTTGCAAAACAGGGTATTGATATGTGCTTCCCACGATTGATGTGTTTACCTTAAGAGGTGATATTTCTGGATCCACTTCTTTCCCTTTCCTTGAAAGGTTGCCTGCATGGACCTGGGCTCACAGCTGACTCTGGGACTCTCTTGGTGAGTGTGTGTGTATATCTGGCACCTGCACTTGGGTGAAGGTGACAGCAGGCTGATGGGTTGGTTTTAAAGTGTATCAGAATTTTTAGCCTCAGTTAAATGTTCAGTACCTGTAGAGCAACTGCCCACCAACTTATAAGTTAGCAGATGGTGCCTTCTATCCATGTCCAGGGCATCTTTCTACCACTGCATGCTGTGCTGTCAGTCAGGAGGATCTGGGTGGCATCTGGGGCAATCACTCATGCTGTCCCTGTGCCCCTCTCTCCCTCATTCTTTCTGCATAAGATGGGGGTAATGGCATTGGTCTCCTGATCCTGGTGGTGTGGTGGAGGGCTAACTGGGCACCATGAAACAGCTACACGTTCCTTCGTGGTTGGCCCATCATGTGGCACACATGACTTGGGCCTGCCAGCCTGTAATTGGCCCTGGGCAAATAGGGGATTTCAATTTTTCTTTTTTGGACCATGTTAAGCAGAGAGTGAGACCCTTGTTTAGGAATCGTGTTACTGAAAGAAAAAACTGGGGGTGGTTGTGTGTCCCTAGTTCACTCCACCTCCTCTGCCATTCCAGGGCCTGCTCTGCAGCTGGGGTTGATGGGAGAAGGAGCCAGGCAGTGTCAGGCTAGGTCAGGCCCAGGGGTTTAGATTTTTGTTGTTGTTGTTGTTGCTCTGAGTACTCGGTTCCTTGAGTTCTTTCTCTGTTGGGAAGGGAATCAATTAGCATCCTGAATTGCACTTTGATGAAGTTTACTTTTGTTCATTGAAATTCTGAGAGCTAAAGAATAACTACTCATCTGGGGGTTTCAGAGGAGGGTTGTGTCGTGTGAATTTTTTCTTTGAACTTATAAGGTTAGAACTCAGGGGAGCTAAAAAAAAAAAAATTAAACTTTATAGTGTGACTCATAAATAACTTACTGCCTTTCAAGATGAGTGAATTCATTTGGGGGAAAGCCCTGTGGAGGTGTTCCTGCCCACATAGAAGAAAGAGGCCACTAGGACAAGGACTTCTACAGTCGGGTCTGCGGGTGGAGTGTGGAACCCGAGGGAGCCTGCTGCCTGGGGTGTGTGACTCTGCTCTGATGACAGAGCAGGTCCTTTTCCAGTTTCTTCCTGCCCCTCTCCATTTCGCCACCATTTGCCCCTTGCCAACTGCAGCGCACTGTGTCGTAACCAGTCATCTGTCTCACTTGTCTGTCGTTTGGAAAATGGATGCCATCAGTGTGTTACTGCTTTGATCTATTATTTATTTAGAAAAATTTTGTATCATGAGAAAATGGGAATTATGTTTTGAACTTTTGAATTCAATCAAGGCTTTGGTAGCTGGTGAGTCATGAAACTTTATTAAAACAAATGATCTCAGATGTGTTAGATGTTTACTGACACTCTGTTACCAGAGTTGAGACATTTAAAGTGAGCCACACATTATTTATATGAACTCATAAAATACAGAGAGAGCGTGAGCTGGTTGCGACTGGATTCTGCATCCTTCTCCAATTCTGCCTCACTTCAAAAGACTGAGTATGTGCTTTTATGTGAACAGGTGTAGAGAGCTGGAGAAGGGTGTCAGCTGGAAATGGAATTAAGCCTGAGTTATGGAAGAATGTTCTTAGTTTTACAATATCCTGTTACCGTTCCGTTGCTCCAATTTATTTTTTCCCTTAGCATTCTGAAGCACTTGGGTGCTGTGTGCATCTTCTGCAGCAGGGTGGTCCTGAGCGTATATATTGCCCTAGGCACTTAAAACATTGCATGGTGTAGGGGCAATTGTGTTTCTCAAGGTGAATTCTACTTATGACTATTTTCATATGGTTCAGAAGTAAGACGTTTTATATTGTGTAATTAATTATGGGGGGAGCTAGAAATGATATTTTTGGTTTAGGTTTTAAAGAATTTGAATGCTTGTGAAACAAATTCTATAGTGATGAGAGGTCCAAAATTTGCAGTATTTCTGAAAAATATTCATTTTGAATCTGTTTTCCTTTAGAGCCCAAGTATATGTGCAGTCTGCTCAAAATTCCTCACATAGGGCCTTCAGCATTGCTTTCGGGCTGCTGAGCTGGTCGGTGGTTGTGGCTATGAGCTACATTTCCAGCATAGATCATAATGCTGTTTGCAGTTTGTCAGAAGGCGCTCTGCACTCAGGCAGATGGAGGGGCCGAGGCAGGGTGTTGAGAATCTGTGAGGACATCAATCCTCAGTTTCTGGCACAGATTTAATTGTTTGGTTCGCCTGGGAAGCCATACGTTAACTTCTGCTTCAACCCTGCCTGATCTCGCTACAGATGCTAGCTTTACATAGGTCCATTTTTCTCTGAAATTGAACCTGAGAGACAAAAATCCACACTGGAGTCGTCATAGATTTTGCTAGATTGAGACTCATTGAACTGATTGGATGCCTTCTACCTGCCCAAGTGATCCCTTTTGTAGCAGTCACATCATCATCCCAGGGAACGTGTCTGGAGAGCTGCCTTCCTCGATGGGAGTTCCTGTTTTTCATTTCACCTTCGGTATGACCAAAATCCAGCACTTAAGACTCGCTCTCACTCTCTGTCTCTCTGTCTTTAGGTACTGGGGATTGAGCCCAGGAGTGTTCTGTCACTGAGTTTCATCCTCAGTCCTTTTTAATTTTGAGACAGGGTCTCACTAAGTTGCCCAGGCTGGCCTTGAACTTGAAATCCTCCTGCCTCAGCCTCTGGAGTCCCTCGGATTACAGGTGTGTACCACAGCACCACGCCTAAATTTTCTTTTTGAGAAAGTAATGATGAATTCACTTTGCTGTGGTCTAATTGTGTCTTTGTTGGGTCAGCTCTCCCCTTTGACCTCAGGGCCTGTGGTTCCCATCCCCAGAGGGGAACCAGAGGGGAACCAGAGGGCAGCCTTCAGGTGACTTCACTCTCACCACCTCAGAGAGGTAGGGACCCCTGTCCCTTCCACTGCAAGTCAGTTCTGAGTAGGATTGTTCAGATGCTGCCAGCTCCTTGGGGTCTGATCCAGGTGTCAGAGCTGCTCAGGCCGAATTCTGTTTCCTGTGGTCTTCCTCGCTAGCCCCTCTGTGCTCTAGTTGTCCTTGTTCTGCAGACCAGATTTTAGCAGTCCCGATGGTGAGAAGGTCCCCGGAAACCATCTGTGGAATGAAAACACGAGGCTGTTGTGGACTGCCGCTTCTGTCTTTGTAAGCTTTGTCAGTTTTCTAATGTACCCTAAGTGCAGAAAGATGCATAGCATGAATACTTGGTGAAGTGACTCCCCCGAGGGCAGCCTGGCTGCTCGCAGGCCCTAGGCCACAGCGTCCCTCCCTGCTTTGGCACTTGCGAGCCTCACCCCCTGGCCTACCTTCCTCAGTCTTACCGCAGGGCACCTGCCCTGAGTGCGCGGCTTTGCTGGATTTGAATCTTTGTAAGCTGCATGTGCTCCTGGGCGCCTCTCCGGTGCCACGGAAGTCTCTGGCTTCCTGCACGGCGTGGTTTCTTACTCTCACTGTCACTGTACACCACCCGCCACTACACCGGCTTCCTCATTCAGGATTTTGTTGAATATTTGGGTTGCCCTTGCATATTGTAAGTAGTGCTGCTATAAGCACTTTTATATATGATTTCTACTTAACAAATGGAGTTTTGGGGGGTGCTTAGGGGTAGAATTGCAGGATGACAGGGCTCAGTTTTATAAGATACCACCAGTGACTTACCGGAAGGTTGTGAGCTCCCACCAGCAGCACGGAGGCTCACTGCTGTGCCCTCTGCCAGCACTCTAGTGTTTATTTCATTCGTTTTATGGGTATGGTTTTGTGGTTTTAAGTTTCCTTCAATTTAAGATTTTTTTCTTTTTCAAAATGGTTTACTTATGGGGTACAATGTGATAATGTTTTGGTATACACACACATTGTGTGAGGATTAAATCTAGAAAATTAGCATATCCATCACAGTGTGAGAAACATAAAATCTGCTTTTTTGGGGAAGGGGTTACACTCAGTGGTAGAGTGCTTGCCTTACATGTGTGAGGCCCTGTGTTCCATCCCCAGCACCACAAAGCAAAACCAAAAACAACAAAAAGAACCCAGAGCTATTTTTTTTAGCAAACATTTTTTATGCTTTAGTTTGGTAAACAGGAACAGGAAAGATTTGCTACTGTAGGCACATGTGTGCACATCTTCCCTGTGGCTTGTGCTTGTGTTGAAATCTTTTCTCACCTTAAGGTTTGTCCCATAATCTATCCTAAAACTTTACAGTGTGGTGCTGCTCATTTAGGTCTGTAACTAGGATGCAGTGACTCCTCATGTGCCCTGGCAGTTCTCTGTCGTGCCGGCTGTCTTGGCATAATTATCCATATCATCCTTTGTCACTCAACAGTGTTCCACCTGAATGGCAAGTTCCACAGTCAGACTGGGCTTTCTGGATTGGACTTTGCAGATGGAGTGCAGTTTCACTTTGTTCCTTACACCTAACTACTCATTTGTCCCATACCTTTTATTTCATGGACCAAGGTCACTCCTCTGCAGCTCTCTGTTCTGGGCCTGCCACTGACCCTGCCCCTGGCCCTCTTTGCTGCTCAGGGTGTGTCTGTCTTTCTGTGCCAGCACTACACTCAATCTCCATGGCTTCGTATGATCTGAAAGCAAGCTGTGGCATCTGACGTTCAGAAGGACCTCTGTCTCTTCCCATGCTTTGCATGCACATCTTAGAATCAGCTGCTCCAATTTCCCTGATGGATGGAAAGGCCTGCTGAGGCTCTGACTGAGTGCATAGATGATTCAGGCAGAGGCTTGACCTCAATATTAAGTTTTCTAATTATCTGTGTAGAGGTCTTTCACATCTTTTATTTGAATTATTCCTAGTTATTTAAATTTTTAAATGCTGTTTTGATGATATCTTAGATGTGTTATTTCATTTGCTGTGGTCCACAGGAACATAGTTGGTTTTTATAAACTTATTTGCATGCAGCAGCCTTGCCAAATGTTATAATTTGGATATTTATCCACATATTTGTTTGGATCTAAAAACACAGTCATAGTCTTTTCAAATGATGCCAGTTTCTCTCCCCCATCCTTACATTTTCTCTTTTTAAAATTGTGTCACACCAACTAAGACTAATGTTTAATACAAGGGGGCATCCTTAACTTTCTTCTTACCTTACAGGGAAAGCTTTCAACCTTTTACAACTGAATGCAGTTTTTGCAGAATTTTTATGGACAGGCTTGATGAGATTAAGGAAGCTCCCTTTCCTGGCCGTGAGTTGTTTTGAGTGGGTGTTGGTTCTGTGAAGCACCTTTCCTGCTGGGTGGGCACGCTCAGCAGCTTTGCTTCTTGGATCTGTCAACGTGATGGAGCATGCACACAGGCACATTGCTGTTCAGAAGGTTGAGCCTGGCTACCATCCACTTTGGGATACAGGTCTAAGCTCTTTCTGTATGACTAGGTTATTTAAGATTTTTGTCCTATCGTTATTGTTTTTTTAGTTTTATTTATTTATTTTTTTTGTACAGTTTTCATGCCAACGTTATGTGAGTCCAGAAATATCAGTTTGGGAGTGAGTTCTTATTTTTCCTGGTTTCTGACTTACAGATTTGTAGAACTTGTTGTCCAGATCTTGAACTTTTTCTGTGGAAATTGTTGTTGTTGTTGTTGTTTTTGGTACTAGTTATTGAACCAGGGGTACTCTATCATAGCTACATCCCCAGCCCTTTTTATTTTTTATTTTGAGACAGGGCCTCTTAGGTCATGGCCGTCCTCCAATTTGTGATCCTCCTGCCTCAGCCTCCCAAGTAGTTGGTATTACACAAGGTACACAAGCAGATGCACAGCCTTTCTGCGTTGTAACACCTCACAGGAGGGAGATCAGGGAAAAGACCACGGAAGGATTGGCAGGTGATGGTGAAGTGAAGATTGGGAATCTGCTGGAGGTTGGTCTTTCTTAGAGAACCAGCCTGTGGTTTTGTTGATCTTCTGTGTATTTTCCACTTGATCAACTCTCATCTTCCTTTCCTCCCTTTACCTTAATTTGGGTTCATTTTCTTGTGATGGATGCTCACTCTTTCTTACTTAAGTCTGCATTTATGGCTATACTTTTCCCTCCCACTGCAACTTTACTTTGTCCCATCTACTTATCCAAGCGAGGTCTGAGGCTCAAGTAGGTGTGGCCCAGTTGGGGAATAGAGAGGAGTCTGACTCAGCTGTAGCTGTGCGTGAGCAGGAGAGACCTGGAGCAAATTCCGCTAGGACTTGCAGACCAGGATAAGGAGTTTGGCTTTATTTTAGTGTTAGGGATCCACTGTGGGTGTGGGCAGGGACGTGGCAATTTCTTATATCTTCGAGGTGGAGAATGGAGTAGAAGGTGTCATGCTCCAAGACTGCTCGATCACACAGGGGACATGCTAGTGGGGTGCCCTGAGCTGAGGTGGTGGGAGGAGGTGGACTTGGGTTCTGTCATGGTGGAGGTGATGCACAGTAGTACAAGTTGAGCAAACTTGTCGCATGGCCTGTTGACTGTCTCTGTGGTTCAGCAGTTCACAGTAAAGTGTAGCTGTACAATTTTTCACTTACCTCTGTGACCACTTGGTGTCCTGCAGAACAGGAGCTATAGCTGGGCAAACAGGGCCTAGGAAAATTAAGTCCGAGCATTCCTGAGATGCTTGTCAGAAACAGAAAACCTGGTATAGGTGGTTTTTATATCATACACACTCCGTGTGGTCCTCCTGCTCTCAAGGTCTACTGGCAGTCCTGGGGGTTCTTCAGAGCCCTTTCAGGGTTTGTGAGGTGGTTTGCTCTTTTCCCTGTCAGTGTTGGCGCTGGGTGCAGAAGCATGATGGGCAAAGACGTTGCTGTCTCTGTGGCTCTGACTGTACCAGCCGTGCATTCTTGCTAGACTTGTTACGGGCACCCCAGGCCAGAGGTACTACTGGGGTCTCGACCCACCAACTGGATTCAGTTGCCCGCCTACATCAGAACTGAGAGAAAACAGCACAAACATAAGAATTTAACCACAGTTTGCCCAAACTGGGGCGACAGCCAATCTGCCTTTGCCTGTCCTGCAGGAACATTGCAATTCATAGGTACAACACCAAGAATAACACATATGTGGATTTTGCCAGTTTTTCACCCTTGCTGTCACCTCCCACCCAGTCTTTGGGGCCAGTTCCTCAGTTTCCATTCTCAGCATGGGGAATTTTAGTTGGAGAAAAACAGTTGATCGGGGCACTTGCGAGATTGGTGCTCTGTTACAGCCTTGCACTTGCAATAAACAAGATTTTGCTTTTGTTAAATCTTGCACTTTTGGTGCACGTGATTTTAGTGCACACATGGGGGTTCTCAGGGCATCTGAAGGACCTCCCGTGTGTGCTCGGTGTGGGCAGTGGTGGGCCTGTGTTTTCTTCCCCAAGGAGCGCTGCTTTTCCTGAGAGGACTGACCTAATACTCTCAGAAAATGGGTGAAGTGAACCTGTTATTACAAGGAAGACAGCATTAGAAATTAGAATTTTGAAAGCATGTGTCTGCACTGTGAATGTGGTGGCCCCCCATACCTGAAGACTTCTCTGATGAGACACTAATGAGCGTGCTTGGCATTTGGCACACCTGTGTGCTTGGTGAACCACTCTTTTCCAGGTTGATCAGTGCATGCTGTGAAAAAAAACTGTCTTCTGGTTTGGGTATGAGGTGTCCCAAAAGCTCATGTGGCCATGCAGGGATGTCCAGAGGCATAATGAGATTATGAGAGCTATGACCTCATCAGTGGACTAATCCGTTTGCTGGATTCATAATTTGATTGAATTACTGGGTGATAACTAGGCCAAGCCTGGAGGAAGCAGGTCACTGGGGGCGTGCCCTTAGGGATTATGTTTTGTCCCAGGCTGGGTTTCCTCTCTCTCTGTCCTGGCTGCCGTGAGCAGAGATGCTGTCCTTCAGCAGCACTTCCACTGTGATGTTTTGCCTCATCTCGGGGCCGGAGCAGTGGAGCTTGCTGACTGTGGACTGAACCTTTGAAATTGTGAACCAAAATAAACTCGTCCTTAAGTTGTTCTTGTCAGATATTTTAGTCACAGTGCTGAAGAGCAGACTAACACACCATATATGGGTTAAAGAATCACTTAAAGTATAAGGTAGAATAGGTTTTAATGTAACAGTATGAAAAAGTTATTGAAATGATTTCAGATTCTGTATTGCAAATGACCTTTAAGAAGCTACCACTCCTTGAGCTTTGGCATAGTATCAAAGAGTATTGGGGTTGGGAATTTAGCTCAGTGGCAGGGTGCTTGTCTGTATGTGCAAGGGGCCCTGAGTTTGGTCCTCAGCCTTGGAAAAAACAAGTATTGACAGTTATTTGAAAAGACTACGTTTGGTATGTGAGGCCGGATTTTCTTTATGTACTTTAACTGAAGCAACAGATTGAGCAGTTTGCGCTATTTATTTTTTTGGTTCTGGGGATCGAACCCAGGGTTGCTCTACCACTAAGCTACATCCTTAGCCTTCATATTTTTTATTTTCAGAGAGAGTCTTGATAACTTCCTAGACTGGCCTTGAATTTATGCTCTTTCTGCCTCAGCTTTCCCAGTAGCTGGAATTACAGGTGTGTACCACTGTGTCTGCCTCATTAAAATGTTTTGTTTGGGAAAATAATCATTTTTTTAAAATATAAAAATGTCAAGCCGGGTGTGGTGGGCACACCTATAATTCCAGTGATGCTGGAGGTGAAGGCAGGTGTATGGCAAGTTTGAGGCCAGCCTGGGCAACCTAGTAAGATCCCGGCTCAGAAGTTAAAAAAAAATTAAAAATAAAAATATCATTTATATTGAAGAGAGAAATTGAGGAAGACCTTAGAAGATGGAAAGATCTCCCATGTTCTTGGATAGGCAGAATTAATATTATCAAAATGACCATACTTCCAAAGACTCTACACAGATTTAACGCAATTCCAATTAAAATCCCTATGACATTTCTCATAGAAACAGAAAAAGCAATCATGAAATTCATCTGGAAAATGAATAAAGACCCAGAATAGCCAAAGCAATCCTGGGCAGGAGGTATCGCAATACCAGACCTTAAACTCTATTATAGAGCAGTTGTAACAAAAGCGGCATGGTACTGGCTCCAAAATAGACAGGTAGACCAATGGTGCAGACCAATGGTGCAGAATAGAAGACACAGAGACGAACCCATATAAGTACAGTTATCTCATATTAGACAAAGGTGCCAAAAACTTACAATGGAGAAAAGATAGCCTCTTCAACAAATGGTGCTGGGAAAACTGGAAATTCATGTGCAGTAAAATGAAATTAAATCCCTATCTCTCACCCTGTAAAAACTCAAAATGGATCAAGGATCTAGGAATTAGACCTGAGACCCTTCACCAAATAGAAGAAAAAGTAGGCCCGAATCTCCATCATGTTAACTTAGGACCAGACTTCCTTAACAAGACCCCCCCATAGCGCAAGAAATAAAAGCAAGAATCAATAAATGGGATAGATTCAAAGTAAAAAGTTTTTTTTCTCAGCACAGGAAACAATCAGTAATGTGAAAAGAGAGCCTACTACAGAGTGGGAGAAAATCTTTTCCACACACACTTCAGACAGAGCACTCATCTCCAAAGTTTATGAAGAACTTAAACTTTACACCCAAAATACAAAGAACCCAATCAATAAATGGTCTAAGGAAGTGGGCAGACACTTCACAGAAGAAGATATATAGGTGATCAACAAATATATGGAAAAGTGCTCATCATCCCTAGTACTTAGAGAAATGCAAATTAAAACCACCCTAAGATTTCATCTAACTCCAATTAGAATGGCGATTATCAAGAACACAAGGAATAATAAGTGTCAGCGTGGATGTGGGGAAAAAGGCACTCTCATACATTGCTGGTGGAGCTGCAAATTGGTACAGCCACTCTGGAAAACAGTATGGAGATTCCTCAGAAAGTTTGGAATGGACCCACCATTTGACCCAGCTATCCCACTCCTTGGTTTATACCCAAAGGACTTAAAGTCAGCATACTACAGTGATGCAGCCACATCAATGTTCATAGCAGCTCAATTCACAATAGCTAGATTGTGGAACCAACCTAGATGCTCTTCAATTGATGAATGGATAAAGCAACTGTAGTATATATACACAGAGGAATATTACTCAGCCATAAAGAAGAATAAAATTATGGCATTTGCTGGTAAATGGATGAAACTGGAAACTATCATGCTAAGTGAAATAGGTCAAGCCCAAAAAACCAAAGGTCGAATGTTTTCTCTGATAAGTGCATGACAATATATAATGATGAGGGGTGGCAGGGCAGGGGAAGAGAAGAATGAAGGAACTTTGGATGTTGTAGAGGAAAAAGGGGTGGGAGGGGGTGGGAATGGAAAAACAGTAGAATGAAACAGACAATATTACCCTATATATTGTGTGATTACATGAATGGTGTGAATCTACATTGTGTACAACCATAGAAATGAAAAGTTGTACCCCTTTTGTGTACAATGAATCAAAATGTGTCTGTAAAAATAAAAAATATTTTAATAAAAAAAATCCAAAAAAATCATTTATGTTAGCTTGTAATTTTTTTTTTTTTTTTGTCCTGGGGATTGAACCCAGGGGCACATAACCACTGAGCCATGTCCTCAGCCCTTTTTATTTTGTATTTTGAGACAGGGTATTGCTAAGTTGCTTAGGGCCTCACTAAGTTGCTGAGGATGGCCTTGAACTTGTGGTCCTCCTGCCTTAGCCTTCCCAGGTACTGGAATTACAGGTGTGCCTGACTGTAATTGATCTCTTATTGTTAATTTTAAATAAATCAATGAATATGAAAACACCCTCATTTTAATTTCTAAAATGATAAATGCTGATAATTATTGCTCTATAATTGTTGGAAGTATAAGAGGGTCTGGAGAATGAAAGTTTGAGAATTGCTGGTTTACAGAAAATACTTTGTGATCTGTAGTTCTTGGAACGCAGGAGGTCAAGGTGGGTGTTTCAGTGTGACGAGAGTCTGTCCTGCCAGCAGGGCAGTCATCTCTGTCAGTGCTCCTGGAGTGGGCCGTGAGGGAGTGTGGGCAGGACCACCCCTTGGCCACTGGGTCCCCCAGAGTAGCACGCTGCAGTGTTTTCTTTCTCTGATCAGCCTCACATGCCCCGCTGTGGGAGGAGAGCTTGTCGGAGGTTTGTGGGCCCTGCACTAGAGCAGGGCCCTAACCACAGTGGAGAAAGGCTGCCGGTGCTGAAAAGTGAATATTTTAATTAAAAATATCCATCACCTGGTGGCTCTGTTTTTCCTTTATTTCTCAAGTGTGGCAAACACTAATAAACAGTGGTTGCACTCTGGGTCTGTGGTAAATTGCCAGTTGGTGAGTGGGGTTTTTCCCTCCTGGTGCTTCCAGATAAAACCCTGCAAAGTCTGTCCTCATGACAGCTCTCCCTTGTTTATTTTTTACCTAACAGCAGTTTTACTATTATTACTAGTTCTTTTTAGATACATGACAGTAGAGTGTGTTTTGACACATCATACATCCATGGAGTATGACTTCCTGTTCTTGTGGTTGGATACGATGTGGCGGTACACGTCGTGTATTCACATATGGACATAAGAAGGTTATGTCCCATTCTTTCTCCTCTTTCCTATTCCCATCCCTCCCTTTTTTATTTTGGCTTTTGTGTATTTCAGAAGTTAAAGATAAAAGGTTATGAGAACCTTCAGGAAATGCCTGCACTCTGTGTGTGCCTGAAAGCTGGAGAGGGAGAGGGTTGGGGTGGGGAGAAAACAGCTACCCTTGCATCAGGGGCCCTTTCTTGCCCATGGTGCCTTGCTCCTGGGTTGATTGATGGGTGGATTGACCACCTAGTTGATGGAGGGAGGGGAATCCTGGAGGTGCTTGGAGACACGGTTCCATTCTGTCATCCCAGGAAACCTCTGTCTGGAGTGTGGCAGCTTTCTCTGCCAACATCGTTTTACTGGAAGAGGCGAAAGTATTCCATGAGATGATCCTTGTTCTTTTCCTGTTCATGTGCCCTTTCTGCCTTTAAAGTGGTCGTAGTGAAGAGTTATTCAGATTAGGGGAAGGGTGTTGGAACTTATGAACATTTTTGTGTTTATCAGGTGGGTTGATTTTGGGGGTTCCTGTTGCAGTGTAGCAGTGGGGGTGCACATTGGTTTTCTGATCTTGTGTAAATTGACCTGCCTACTTTTCCCCAACTTTTTTCTTAAAATATCTTGTTTTATTAGGAAAAGCCAAAGCACAAGAAATAGAAGTCTAATCTTTTAGTAAAACCTCAGGGCTCCCCACTGAGAGCACAGGCTGCTGCTTCTGGGGTGGTGGTTGGACAGCAACCCCCGGGGCAGGGGTTTTCCCAAGTGTGAGCCCCGCTTTGTTTCTAAGGGGTGTTGGGTTTGGTTTTGGTCAGCCTTCTCACCAGTGTTGCCAGGCTCTTTTGATTATCGTAGCTGAGTTCTGGCCATTGTAAGGGAGAGAGATCCCTCTACTCCCCTTAGTTCTCATGTGGACTCTTTGGCTGAATCTAGGAACCCAATTAGTACAAGAGGTGATTAACAAGAGAAAAGCGTAGGAGTTTTATTTATATTATATGTATGTAGGGATCTTCACAGGAGTGAAGTTGGAAGAGATGACCAAAGCATGATGCTTATATACTTCTACACAAAGAACACTGAATGTATGAAGGAATGACAGGCAGATGGCTACCTAGACCGGGTGGTCAATTCTGGGAATGTCACTAAGATGCGGGAGGGAGAAGCTTGTGGAAGATGAGTGTTGCTTCAGAGTTTAATTTAGATTTGCTGCAGGCTGGAGGCCAGTCTCTGGTGATCTCTTTTCCAGCATTGGTATGGGAGGGACATTGCTTCTGAAAGGGGCTTCACGGCTTGCTGCCTGTAGGGAAAGGCATACCTAGGGTCCTTCCTGCAGTTACATGTCCTGGCCAGGTGGTTTCAGCTTAAAATAATCAGTACTTTATAGGTCCGCTTTGGCTTAATGCCTTCACCACCAGCCGGCTGCCCTTTGTTTGGGGTACAGGGTTTTGGGGAGATCTTGCTGTGAACTTTATAGAATGTGATGAAACTTATCCCTATCTTATGGACCCACGCAAGTTAGGTCTCATTAGCTTTTCCGTTTCATCTTACCGGGTGGAACTGGGGTGGCTAGTTCCTGCGAGTGCTGCTCAGGCAGACATGCTGGGCAGACATGCAGCTGGGAGCAGGCGCCTCCAGGAGCAGTTCACCTGGGTCAGCTGTGGTGTTTACATTTCTTCTCATTAGTATTTCCATCTTATTTTAAGGAAATCAGTTTATTCCTTCTGTGTTCTTACTCTCAAATTTTCCTGTTGGGATTGGAACCAATAAGTAGGGGATTGACCTATCAGCACCTTTGAATGTTAAAAGCTTAAGTACAGGAAAGTCTGCTATTTCCGTAGTTGAATCTATGGTAGCATTCTGTTCTTGAGTTCTCCTTCTCTGCTCTTCAGAGGTTCCTCAGGAGTCGGAGGTGCCATCAGGCTGCGTCTCCCCTGGTTCCCCAGAGTCGGCGGACCAGTCATGCTCCCTCTCCCCTGTTCTTCAGGCAGGCACTGTCAGTCTCCAACTTCTCGTTTGTTTCAAATGCTTGTCTTAGTAGCTAGGTCCTCCTGGATTGTGGGCATGAGCGAGCGTGTTATGCGAGAGGTCATGGTTGATGCTAGGGCCATTTGAGCAGTTCTCTGTGGTGATGAGGAAGATGCCCACCTGACATTTTATAAATTTCTGAAGTCATGTCACTTTTGCCTTTTAGGATGGTGTTATGGTGTTTGTATTTAGGACCTCTGGCCGAGAAAGCATTTTGGAGGGAAGCCCCTTGCAATTTTAATCCTGATGGTGCCGATTCTGTTATGTAATGTCTAAATGGACTCAGAGGTTGGCCTAGGAGAGGTGGAGTACAGCAGAGATCTGGCCCATGTCACAGGTGAACCAAAGCAAAATGTAGTTTACTGTTTTTTTTTTTTTTTTAATTTTAGGTTTAAATTTTTTCCTATGACTTTGATTGTTATTTTATTTTTTTTATGTGGTGCTAAGGATCAAACCCAGTGCCTCCTACTGAGCCAGAGCCCTAACCCACAGTTCACTCTTGAAAGAAGATTGAGGCCCTGGCGTTTTAGCACTGTTGTCTCCGAGCCTGGAGGCCTTCACGTCCCTGGCTCTTTGGGGAGGCAGTGTTGAGCAGTTGATTCACTTAGGAGATGTTTATCGTAGGCTGACTTTTGTTTGGTGCACTGTTTGGTTTGACACTGGAGGGATTTTGTAGAAAGGTTGAATCTAGCTTTAAATTCTGCTTTGTATTCTTGGGACTGAGTGTAGGACTAATACCCAAGACAGGTGAGCAGAAAAATGTCAGATGGTTTGTGATTAGATATTGAAACTTACAGTATGGACATTGAAGTCCAGGCACTTTACAATAAAGGAAGTGCAAAACAGTTGGAGAGGCCTCGGGGAAGGGATGGACTGGGTCTTAAGGAGACTCCGAGGAAGGGGAGAGTATTCTAGCTGTGCGGAGGTCAGTCAATGTAGACACTCTTCATGGGACCACGCTGGGGTCAGAGGGGCAGGGTTGGGTTGGATAAGGTGATGGGTAAATTAGCCAGATGGAGGCTTCTTGGAGGATGAGGCTGGGGAGGCTGAACCTGATCTTGCAGGGGAAGTAGTACAAGTTTGGAGCAGATGAAACCTGTTTTCTCTGAACTCATCTGCTTGGGGAGTGTGGAAGGAAGAAGTAGAGTCAGTAGTTAGTAGTTTCCATCAATCTGAGGGTGCCAGGTGATCTAGACTTTGATGGTGTAGTTTGACATAGAGGATTAGAAAGGAGAGGAAAGGCAGATACACGGAAGGATTTACAAGGAAGAAATGGAGGGCATTGTCACTTACTTAGTGGAAGAGAGGGACTGTGGAGGAGTCCAAGATAATGAATGCATTAAGTACTTTCAAAGGCAATGTGTAGAGGGAGGAAAATAAGTTCAGCTTTTTGAACTGAACAGTTTTGTGTTTTTTTTTCCCCAGTGCTGGGGATTGAACCCAGGACCTTTTGCATGCTAGGCAGATGCTCTGCCAGTAAGCTACATATCCAGCCCCGCATTACTTCTTACTGGGAGACAAAAGGGAATTAAAAACTATAAGGTCATACAGTTTATTGGAGGGAGAGAGTCCTCAATAGCATCATCATTTGATGCCTGGGAGTGCTGAGCTGTCCTGTTGTGGGGCTTGAGGAGGTCTCTTGGGAGGTAAAGAGACTTCAACCCAGACCTTCCAGGCTCTTGACATGGTACAGTAAAACATTTAAGGACGTGTCAGGTTTTAGCGGAAGAAGAGCTTTATTAGAAAGTGAAAGGTGTCATGGCTCCATCAAATGTCAGTACCTGGCTTTTCAAGGTCAGTGGTCTCTTTCTGTTGAGGTCTTGTTCCTGCCTTGCTGTGTTACAGAAGACATAGGGAGCTGCAGAGTTACAGAGTAAATTATGGAGTGTTAGTGCATTGTTACTTTCTGGTCTTTCTGTCACTTAGGCAACTTTGACTTTTCATAAGCCACCTGTTTCATATTCCAACAGGGACATATCTTCAGGTACCCCCAACGTCCCCACTGCCCCCAATCCTAAATTTCTGTCTCAGAATCAGCCACCCATCATCTTTTGAGGGGTGTTCTGCCCTGTCCTGCAAGTCTGGAGGACTTTAAGTTTTGGTCCTTTAAGTTTTGGTCCCATCGTCATGCCCACTGAGAAACTGATTTGTGCTTCCCTTGCATGGAGCAGTGAATGGGGACCTTGAGGTCCTGAGTGACGAGCAGTTGCAGTAGGGATCTGGGAAGGCTGTTCAGGACCACAGTCCATCCCTTGCACATTCACATGTTTAGAAAACTTTCATTATTTACTGATCTTGAACTTGTTTGGAAGCTGATTTCATTTAGTAATTAATGAAAAATAGGAGTCATTAGTATACAGATCTACTTGTAATGAAATTTCTTGTTTGAGGTTGGGGCTTAGAGGTGGAAAAAGGGACAGCAGAAAAGAATCCAGAACTTGCCTGCAGCCATTGTATTTCTTTAGGTAGCCACAGTGAAGCTCTTTCTACTGTGTGCATTCACACCTCTCCTGTGGAGTGGTGTGGTCTCTGTTCCTTCCTCTTCTGTCAAAGCCTGTGTGGCCAGGGACTTGGCCACAAAACTTCTCCCCTAAACCCCTAAACTTGCATGTGGCAAGGCCACAAGAAGGTGAATGACCTCTCCAGTGTTTCCGGGCTAAGTGGACACTCACCCCCAGACTGTGGTCTTCCCTGCTGTGGCCCTGGACATATGGCATGGACACAGTGTTGCCATTGACCCTCTGTGTGTTCTTGACCTCTGGACCTGGGAGCATAACAGAATGGTGTCAAGGGGAGGCTTGCTAAATAGCAGAGACCAGCAGGCTGTGCCTGAGAAGCTGGAAGCAGGCGCAGCCATCATACAATCCTGGTGCCTCGGCATTGACTTTGGACAGTGATGTGCAAGAGCTGAAGGTCTCAGGGCAGCATTCCTGAACACCTGAAGGACCTCCTGGAAGCCACAGGTTCAGGTGCCAGGTCAGGTTTGGGGCAGCGGCACATGGTGTCTGCACCCCACTTTGTAGCCAGATAGTTCACTTGTCCTGCTGGATGCTGTTTGCCAACCCCTGGAAGGAAAGGGGTCCCAGTGATGAAGTGGAAAATATGAACATGAATTTGATCTTTTATGAAGTTCAGGAGATTTACGGGCAGAAGGTTCAGAGTGTTGGAGTAAAAAAGGAGGACTTCCCAGCCTCTTCTCCAGACACAGATCCTTCACAGATTCTTCAGTGAAGAAATGACTTCAGCAGAGAGAAGATCTGGACAGGGCTTCAAGATCCTGCCAGTACCTCCCAGCTAAAACCTGAACTTTCAGGGGCAGATCCTGTTAGACAGTTGGACCTCTGAAGACCCCAAGGGCACTATGGCCTCTGAAGGGAGTCAGGTTAGAACAAAGTTGGCTTCTGTGTTCTAAGAGAGTGAATTATAAGTACACACACACACACACACAACTCACCAGCAAGAACAGAGGTAATACAAAATGAAAAGAAGTCCTTGGCCCACTAAGCTAGGAGCACCAGGCAGACTGAGGTAACCAGCTGGCTGCAGATGTGGGCTGCTTGTTGTGGGAAGTGGAGTGCACTTGGGAGGGAGAAGCACAACCCTGAGCCTGGCTGCAGCAGCAGCAGCACAGTTTGGCACAGATGCTGCTGCAGTGCCCCCTAGGGGGGGGAGGGGGTGGTGTCTCACCTACTCCCCTTTTGTGTGTCCAGGCTGCAGGTCTGTGGATCCAGATGGGGAGGAATGGGAACAGAGGAGCTGGGTGAAGAGCGGGTGCACATGGCTCCCCAGATGAGCATCATTTACGTGATGAGATCCTGGACCTCCGGCTAATGTGGCAGTCGGAGGCCTTGGGATGCTTGGAGAGGTATCTGTGTGCTTTGCTTGTGGACAGATGTGACTTGTGGTGGCCAGAGGTGACTGCGGTAGATTGCATTTTCCAGAGATGACCTGACCACAACAGTGCCTCCCACCCCATGAGTCTCCTTCCGGAGTTACTGAAACCCTCCCATTGACAGGCCAAGTCTCTGTTTCCTGCTTTTGGATCTGAAGGGGTGTGACTGGTAGAGATGGTGTTCCATGGTGTGGGGCTCAAGCTGACACATGTGCCTTCCCCAGGTTCTCTTGGGGACATTCCTTCTTAGAACCCTTTCACCTGGTGTGAAGTAGCCAGCACCAGCCCCACTGAGGAACCCACATGGGGAGGCCACCTGTTGTTCCCCATCTACACTGAGCTGATCCTAGCCCACCTTCACCATCAACTGCCAGTTGTGCAGGTGAAGAGGCTTCCAGGAGGGTCCAGTGCCAGCCACTGAGCTGGCGCCTGCTTTCATGTTCATCCCCCAAGTTCCCAGATGTTGTGGGGCAGACACAAGCTGCCCACTCTGTGTACTTTTGAATTCCTGACCGCAAACTCTGAACACTATAAAATGATTGTGTTACAACACTGAGCGTTGGGGTAGCTGTGTGACCACAGTGCATGGAACCTATTCATCCCGTCATAGCGGCACCTGGCTGTTGAACTAGAGGTGACTGTGAGGCCCTGTGGAGTCAAGGAGATTTCAGTTCATGTACTCCAAGCTTCTTTGGACGTCACTGACAGCTGAATCATGGTTTTGCTGACCTTGCTGGAGGTGGTTGTTTCTGGGACTGCCTGCCCAGTGACCATCCCAAGCGGATGCTTTGCACATGCCCCCTTCCCCTCTTGTCTGGGTTTCCCTGATGTGTGGTGAAAGGTAGGAACCATGTGGAGGCTGATTTGTTGCCTGCCTCCCTCATCATCCTGTTTTTGTGGTGAAAACATCTCATTTAACAAGAATAATCTTACTTTTGTCCAGATAATATGACCCATGGACTTTGTTGAGTAAAACTGAAAATTTTAAACCTAATTTATTTTGAAACCTATCAAGGGATGGCTAAAGAGGAGAGCTCAGGGTGCGGAACGTTTGGCTTAGATGGTTGTTAGTCCGAGAGCGTCAGCTCTAGCGGAAGCGCAGTCTGTAATCAAGGGCTAACAGGCCCTGAGTGTTGGGACTAGTGGAAAGGTATGCTTTTGACCCCGTGCTGCTTGTCAGGCAGCTTATAATTGGTGGGCACTGGTGCTTCCTCTGATGGGTTAAAGGGCTAAGAAGGGTCAATGGGGAGAAAGTTGGTGATCATCTGGTTGCGCAGATGTGGAGCTGTTGAACCCCTGCCCTTCTGCTTTGATGATTCAGCAGAGGCTCTGCTGGACTCAGCTTGGGCACTCATGGCTGAGGTGTACTGCAGTGAAAGGATGCAGAGCAAAACCAGCCAAGGGAGCAGGGGTGTGGGCTGAATCTGTAGGAGCCAGGCACAAGCTACCCAGGTGCTCTCCTCGGGAGTCCCACCAGACAGGCTTGATTCCTCGGGGTCAAGTTAGGACAGCATGTATGACATGTTGCCAACCAGGAGGCTCCTTAGAGACTTGTCCCCTGGTGATTTTGTCAGTGTTGGTCTGTGGGCACCCTTTGCCTGGCAGGTAACAAAACTCTCGCCTCCCAGGAGGAAGGCAGGTGTTCAGCAGGATCACGTTGCTAGTACTGATGGTTGAGGCTCAGTGAGCCACTCTTACCACCAGGTGCTGGGAACTGCCCAGAAGTCCAGGTTGCCAGCCCCCAGCTCCCAGCCGAGGCCCCACCCTGCATGCAGACTTTTCCGGGGATGGTGGTAAGCTGGCTGTGTTAGGTCTTCTCTGCACTGGCCCCCATTCACCGTTTTCTTTAGGATTGACATCTCTTTCTAAAATACAGAGAATGGGAAAATAAAAAGCTTAAAACCAAAAAAGCAAATGCTGGCACATGTGTCACTGTTTAAAGTTAGCCCTTGCCAACCAGTCAGTGACAGATGTGGCGGGTGGCGGGTAAGTGGGGAGAAGAAAAGACTTACATTTTAAGATTTGTGTGGTAAATCTGGGTAGAAACTGTGCTTTCCTGAGCTTGTCTTCTGTGCATATACTAAATGCTGACAGAGTTGCTTTTTTTGAGAACATCCTTGAATTGTAATTAAATATTAAGTACCTATAAAATATATTTGTATTGCAAAAGTGGTTAAAGTAGTTTTCTTAGTCTTCATAAATTTAGATAACATCATTAAACCAAATAATGAGCTAGTCTTTAGTTGGAAGAGACAAAGGAGAAAATCGTCTCAAGAGCAGAGTAACTAATGACACCGTTCCCTGTTATTCTGGAAGGTGAACTCCTGTGGTGTTGGCGGCGTTCCTCACGGCCAGCTGCGTAGTGCATGGCCCACTGCAAACAGGAATATCTGCACCTCTAGCTAAATGCAGGTGGCAGGTGAGGCCATTGAAAGCCCCCTTGGTGTCTTCTTTCCAGGTCCAGCGAGGCTTCAGTCAGCTTCTGAAGGCAGATGGGCCCACTCCTAGGGTGAGGGGTAAAGAGAAACATGAATTTAGTGGACTTTCAAAAAAGAGGATTTGAGTTCAATATTGCAAGTAGCAGTTAATCCACGTGTTGTGGTCCATACTTCATCCAAACTCCCAGATACCTGGGGCTGAAGATTTAAGGGTAGGTTTTACTACATCTCATGGTTAAATTTTCAGTTAGGCAAGACTGAGTACTGTTCTGTTTTAAATGAACTGTTTAAGATGGTTGGCAATTTTGCAGTGTACAAAATGATGGAGACCCCCCACGTACCTTCCACCCAATTTCCCCCAGTGCTGATATCTTGAAAAACTCTGCTGTAGTATCACAACTCAGATGCTGGCTTCCATGCAGAATGTTCCACCACCACAGAGCCCTCTTGTCCTGTGATAGACGCCACCCCAGCCCCAACAACCACTGGCGTCCTCTGTTGCTGTAGCGTTTCATTTCAAGAGTGTCAACGTAAATAGAATCATATCATATATACGGGACTAGCTTCTTTTCTGCTCAGATGATTCTCTGAACAGCCATCTGAGTTGTGGGTGTCAGTTACTCGTCCCATTTTGCTGCTGGGTGGTGTTTAGAGGTGCGGATGGAGCACGGTTGTGAAGCACTACTTGCTGAAGGACATCTGGGTTGGTTCCATCATGAATAAGCTGCCATGAGCAGTTACACACAGGTTTTTTCCTGAACCTGAGTTTCCATTTCTGAGATAAATGCCCAGGAGTGCAATTGCTGGGTCATGTAGTTGCATGTTTCTATTTCTAAGAAACTGCAGAACTGCTTTCCAGAGCAACTGTGCCTTTGTAGGACACGTAATCTGCTGATATTTCCTCTTAATATATGGCTTGTCTTTTGATGGAATTGAGTAGTGGTGTGTGTAGATTCTTCTAGGGGGTCATGTTGCCGGAATCCTCTCTGAAGAGGCAGTTGCGGTTCATGCTGTGTGTTCAGGAGTGCATGAGGCTCCCCTCTGCCCGCATCCATGCGAGCATCAAGTGCATGAGGCTCCAAGCTCTTCCAGCCTGACTCTGGAGCTCTTCTGGCTACTCTGAGCCAGGGCAGTGCTGCGGGTTTTCATGTGCGCCTTACCATTTGAGGTTTTCTTTTGGAATCTGCTGTTCATTTTTTTTTTTTTTCCTTTTTTCATATTGACTTCGATTTTTTTTCTTAATTTTTCTTTTTCCTCTTTTTTGAACAAAACAGATGCTAATAATTTGGACAGGTGCATGATGAACGTTTCCTGACTCTGTGTGTGTGTGTGTGTGTATGCTGCACACCTTAGTCTTATGGAAACATTACATTTTGTTGTCGTCAACCTTACAATCCTTCAGGCAGACTACTTTCAAAAAGCTGGTTATGTGGGGCTCTGCAACCTCAGGTTCTCAGAATTCTTAACTGGGAGCAGACCAGAACATGAATGGCATTTGGGAAATGGCATGCTTTGTCCAAGAATTGTGGCAGGTGTTTTAATTGTCTTCCTTTGGGGAAGGGTAGATTCCCAGAAGGAAACTACTGGACTCGTGTCGACAGTGACTGGAAGCTTCCAGATGCAATGTCAACTAGTGTTAAGCCAGAAAACAGTGGTGATGTGTTTTAAGGAGGTGTATATATAAATAATTTGATTCAAGTTTAAAATAATTTTTTTTAGAGATGCCATTATAGGCCAGTAGTAATACTTTAAAAGAAGACAAAGTTAAAATTTACACCTTGAAAGTAACATTTTGGTGAGTGAAAAGCACAGCTAGTGGTTCAGAACATGTTGTGTTGCTGCAGCTGTCCTGGTCCTGGGAGGGAGCCCCCACATTGGGGGTCCTGGGTATGGCAGGCAGGAAGAGTGATGGGGTTTTCTTGTCTTTGCCTTTTGGGTCTATGCTCACAAAGTTGATTTTCTCAGCAGGTGTGTTGGCATTCACCTGTAACCCCAGTGACTCAGAGCTATGGCAGGAGGATCGCCAGGTTAAGGCCAGCATTAGCAAGTTGGGGAATCCCTCTCTCAAAACTAAATAAAAAGGACTGGGCAGAGTGTCCCTGGGCTCAGTCCCCAGCACTGCCCCCTCCCCCAGTGGCTTTTGTCCTTCCTCATTTCCTCATCCTCCTTTATTCTTCCTCCCCTCTCCCTGTTCTCTGCAGACTCCACTGCGCCCCCCACTGCCTTCCTCTGCAGCCTGTATCTTCCTGCCTCCCTTTCTCTCCCCATTCTCACCCTCCATCTCTTCCTCCTCCTCCTCCTCCTCCTCCTCACCCATCTCTTCCTCTGCCTGCCCTTCTCTTCTGGCTCTCTTCTCCCTCCATCTCCCCGCTCTCTCCCTCCCGGCCTCCCCCTCCCTCCATTTCCTCCCCTCCTTCCCCATCTCCTCCTCCTCCTCCTATTCGTTCAGTTTTATCACATTTGTTATACACTCAGCTAAGCAAAATGTGAAAATATTTTACTTCCTATTCCTGGAATGTGTAGCAAAACTCAATTATACAATATAATGATGATACAGACAGAAGACATTTCTGAACCATGTTCATGTAGTGCGTAATGCTCCCGCTGTTACTGCTGTGGCAGGAGGGCGCAGTGGGCTTCATGTGCTTGTCTGGTAATCCAGAGAAGATGAGGCCCTGCCAGTAATGATGCCAGGAAGGACTCTGTTCACCGGGTCCTCTGGAGGTGTCGAGTGGTGACTCTGCTGGGAAGGAGCGGAGGTTGATGGCCCTTGTTGGGCTGCTCCCAGTGAGGGGCGGAAATGTGCAGGGAAGCTTCCAGATGCAGTCCTTCCGCAGAGTCTGATATGACCTCTTGATAGTGGCCCACTGAAAAGCAGGCCAGTGGTACAGACACTTCTCCTGAAGGAAGGAAAGCCTGGACAGTTCGCCACCGAAGTCACCATCATGCTGCCCGTCAGTTTAGGAAGACTGGCAGAGAATGTGGCCAGCGTTTGAATAGCGTTGCTCCTCTGGTTTTCCGACTGGGTTTTAGAGTGGCGTAGGTGTACTTGCAGTCTGTCGAGTGTAACAGTTTTTAGAACTTGTCCTTTCTTAGAAACTTGAACGCCTTTAATTACTTGGAAACTAGTCTCAAGCAATAGAGTGCGTTTTTACTTGGATTCTTGTGATTGGTGTTTTGGCGATGTGGATTGCTTCTCAGCATTCATTCTGAAAAAATTTCCTACCACCAGAAGAGTTGAGAACACCTCTTGCCCTCTGCCTAACCCTGACAGTTGGGTACATCTCTACGCTCTCACATTTTTTGCTGTTTGATTTTGAATCATTTGAAACAGTGCGCGTCCCAACCTCCTTCCTGCACACATTTGCAGTGTCTTCTAAGAGTAAGGCAGGGCAGAGGCTGATGGCCCTCCTTGGGCTGCTGCCTCTGAGGGAGGGTGAATGTTCAGGAAAACTTGCACGTGTGGTCCTCCGCAGAGCCTGGGGTGACTTTCATGAGAGTGGCTCATGAAAGAGAAAGCCCTCCTCCCCGGGGAACATGGCACCTACCTCATGCCTGGGAAACTGGCAGCATGCACCCCATCGTCTCCATCTGCTCTCTGTCCACAGTGGTCAGCAGTGTAATGGCATCTTTGATAGCTGTTCACCCCACCCCCGCAAATGAACCAAGATCTGCTCATTATCGTTATTTGTGTCATCTTTTCTAAATCGGGAACCTGTTTTTCACATGACATTGACTTCCTGGAGGAAGCCCAGGCTGGTTGCACTGCAGTGTCCTGCAGGCCGTATCTTGAGGTGCGTTTGACCTGTTTCTCTTCCCTGCATGTCCTGTGAACTGGGAGCTCAGCCTGGATGTGTGACTGGATCATATTAAGCCTTTTTGGCAAAAATGCACCTAAGTGGTGGTGATTTCTTATTTCTCCTTACGCCAGGAACTGTTCAGTTTTTAACTTGAAAAGGAACGATTGCTATCATTCTAAAACAGGATAGGTTTTAAAATGAGTTTTAATTTGACTCTATTTTTGTGCTTAACTGACTGTTTCAGTGTTAGATTCTAAGTTAGAAACCTGGTTTGCTTAGCCTCTGGTGTGGAGATATTTGAAACCATTCTGAGTCCCAGCCTTTTCTTTGTGACTATAGTAATCACATGACTCTAGTGAGCTGCCTGGGATATTTAATGTATAAAGAAAACAGGTTTATTAGCTGGAGGTTGCAGTCCAACATCAGGAGCCCTGCTGCTTTGGGTCTGTGATATGAGTGCCAAATGGTAACTGCCAGTAATGTGTTGGAGCAAACCACTTATATCACCAGCTAGGAACAGAGCGAAGCAGGACCAGACCTGGGTCACCAAAGCCCCTTCTAGAGCATGTACCCACAGTCCCTGCTCTACGGGCCTCCGTCAGGCCCTGCCTCTTACAGAGCCATGCGCTTCTTGGTACCTCTACCTTGATGGGCAAACCTTTAACACGGGAGCTTTTGGGGGTCATTGGACCTTGAAACTACAGTAACTGAATTTTTCTTTGAAGCCCATGTCTTGTTACAGTGTAAAGAAAAGTATTTGAACTTTCAGTTGAAGCAGATTTGAAAATCATTTGTAAAAGATAGAAGTCCATAATATGGGTGGAAGTTTTAAGGGGGAATAATACATGTGAATATGAATGTGTATGAGCACGTGTGCATATATTTATACAAAACATCTCAGAGCCACTGCCCAGCAGTGTCAGCACAGGGGCAGAGCCAGGGCCCTCTGTGGACACATTTCTTCTAAGAAGAAGGGCATGTCTGTGCTGACCCTTTTTCCCTGGGACTCTAGCTCCTGAATTTGCTCTACTTGGAGCACCCTGGCCACCTGCCAGCCTCAGGCTCTAGCACGCTGTGCTGCCCATCACTTCTCATTTGCCTGTGAATTCTCTCTCCAGACTCAAATGTCGTTTTTCCTTGCAACACGTTCCCCAGTTCTGTCAGACAAGGTTAGCTCTGCGCCTTTCCCTTGGGCATCGTTGGAATTTGTACATTTCTGGAGGGAAATCCAGCTTGTGTCTGTCCTTCCCTGGAATGGACAGGACAGTGTCTTGTTCACCCTGATATCCACAGGACCTGTGGCCATTGCTGATGCAGCCATAGGCATTTGATGAAGACATTGGAAATAGATACTCAGAATCCCTTGCTCTTGTGTCTTCTTGTTTATTTTTAACATGAAATAACATTCACACATGGACACTTTGAGGGACTTGTGGGGAGGTGGGGAGAAGTTGGTCAGTGGGTGCTAAGTTGGATAGGAGGAAGAAGTTCTGGTGTGCATTGCACAGTAGGGTGACTATTAACAGTGATCATGTACTGTATATTTCAGCAAGCTAGAGAAGGTTTTGAATGTCTCCCCATAACTAAAGGATAAATATTGGGGAAGATGGATGTTTTACCCTGATTTTAACAGCATGTAGTATATACATGTGTTAAACATAACAAGATACCCCATTAATATGCACAATTTTGTTCTTATGTCAGTTAAAAATAAATTTAACAAAAGAACTGCTATGGTCATAAGGATTCTCCATGGTTCCACAACATTTTTGAGACAGTGTTGGGACTTCTGTTGGACTGTGTGCTCTGCACAAATGAGTGTACAGAGCATGAAATGCCATCTCAGCTTTCATCTCTGCACCAGGTATGGCTTACCAAGTGGACTTCCTGTCTCAGGAGTACGGAGTTTCTTCTTGGTGCTGCTAAAGGCTGCTTTCAGAGACCACTCAGTAGGGTGGGTCTCAGTCCTCGCTCTTCTGAAAAAGCCTGACACTCTCCCTTTATGTCAGCCATGGTCCCAGGTATTGGAGGACTTGAGGGAGGAGGAAGCCCACCCCCTAGGTCATGGTGAGTCACGTCTGGGAGTGTGCTCAGCCACCCCATGGGGACAGAGCGGTGGCCTTCCTGAGGAAGGGCCCAGTGTTGGTGTTTCGGAGGCCTGCCTTATTCATGCTCTGAAGAATGATATGTTTAAGATGGTTTTCTTTCTTAAAGAAAAGATAACCAATCTAAACATCAGATGTTTTTGAGACTCTCCTTGAATTCTTCTTAAAAACATCAGTGTACCAGGAGGAAGACTTTTTTAGGATTGTTTCTGTGGCTCCTTCAGGAACACGTGCCTCTCGCCGTGGCTGTGCTGCAGGGAGCCCTGTGAGCTGGCAGGCCCTGTGCACGGTGAGACTGCCAAGGGCCTGAGGGAGTGTGGCCTCCTTCATTTCGTGTGCTGTGTTTTCAACACTTTCTGAGATCAGTCCTGGTAGAGAACGGTAAGGACAACATCTTTTGGGCCATTAGAACAGCAAGAGCTCCAAGAAGACACACATGCAGTGAAGAGCAGGTTGTAAGGAATTTCTTGCTATCTGTGTCGGAGGGAGCCTGGCAGCAGCTGAGGAGGGCACAGCCCCTTGCTGGGTGAGCTCTGGGCTGTGGACCTGTTGTAGACCTGGTTTGTGTCCGCTCAGGCTAGTGATAGGTAATCCCCAGAGGTATCCATGTGCCCTGCCCCCTTTACCACCAGGACTTGGGAAGACATTGAAACGTTGCTGACTGTTATTTCCCATTTACAGTCCTTCCCACCCGTGGCTGTGCCACGGTGAGTGAGTTCTCATTTGAAATTCCTTGGGATGCTTCCCTCTGGCTGTTTCAGCATCATTTACTCAGTGAGGTTTGCAGAGCCGGCACTCTTAGTAGCGGCATAGCCATT
The DNA here is from genome assembly GCF_902686445.1 of Sciurus carolinensis. NCBI lineage: Eukaryota > Metazoa > Chordata > Mammalia > Rodentia > Sciuridae > Sciurus > Sciurus carolinensis. The sequence continues at coordinate 2,068,591 of NC_062215.1, read as the reverse complement.
CAGAAAGACGCCAGATGTCAACATCCCCTCCAGCTGGGCTAAATGGAGAGGATTGTGCCCAAGGACTCTGGATGTCCCAGAACCAGACCCCAAAGTCACGGTACTGAGACACTTGGGGGAATTCTAGAAGCTGTCACTGCCTCCTGAAGAACCAGTGTGTGTCCACTCCCTGAGGGGCGGAGGCTGACTGTTGGGCTCACTATCTGATTCTTGGCCAGCAGCATGAGGTGCAGGGACCTGCTCACAGGCTGCCCTTGACGAAGAGTCTTGAGGGCACAGTTCTTTCTGTCCCTATCCTAGAAAGGCTGCTCACTGTAGCTCAGCTGCACACGGCCTTTGTTCACCCTCTGGCATCTCTGCCGCCTTCCACTCTTGCCCCTCTGACCCCCTGCATCACCGTGACAGCCTGCCTAGTTCCCTTCACTCTCTTCCTGGCCTTGCTGTCAGTCTAGTCATGGTCTTCCTGAAAGCAGCCTTTTTCACACCTTTTTGCCCTGGGAGAGGCCTTTCCTCAAGGCCCTGTTGGAATCTGCCTCTCCTTCCCGTGAGTGCCGGGACCTTGGGAATGGCTCATAAGTCATGTTGGCCCAGGCCGGAGGCTGGTCGGGAAGTAGAGCAAAGCTTCCCAGGCTTTCTGAGGCGTATTGTGGGGTGCTGTGACTGCACCTTCAGCAGCCTGGGGGCTGTTCGGATCTTTGTTTGCCTCGGGATTGCTTTCTTGAGGCCTGTACCATGGATGACATGATGCTGGACAATGGAGAGAGGTGAAACAGTCAGTCCCTTGGCAATGTTGCTAATTTTAATTTACCTTGGGACTAGTGAATCTGTGGTTGAGCATTTTACCAAATAAAAGCCATCTCTAAATAGCCTTGGAACTAGTCCATGATTGAATTGGAAAATCGTGTCCCCATTGAAGACATGTCAACAGTGGGCTTTGTTGTGTGTCCCGAACTGGGAAGGAGCAGAGGAAAAACCACACAGGTGCACGGTTGTTTTGTAAGACCCAATGTTGCTTCTGGGGCCAGGGTTCTCAGGAGCAAGTGAAGAGACCTCCTGGTGCCTCGGCAAGCCTGCAGCTCGTCTTCCGAAACACCACTAGGTGAATGCTCATCTTTTTTATCTTCAGGGTAGGTAAAAATTGTACATACAGGCAGGTGTGGTGGTGTACGCCTGCCATCCCAGCTGCTCCAGAGGCAGCGGCAAGAGCATGTGAGTTCAAAGCTGGCCTCTGCAACCTAGTGAGACCCTGTCTCAAATAAAAAATAAAAAGGACCGGGGATGTGGCTCAGTGCTAGAGCACCTCTGGATTCAACCTCCAGTACCACACACACACTCAAAAATTGTACATATGTACACATATACTCGTGAAAGAAATCTTTGGTATGGTGGTAAAATCATTTTATAGCTTTCTTTGCTTGTGGAAGTCATGTGTATTTGTTGGGAAAGTTGAAAAGCATCACACTGAAGGACCAGGTGTAGAGAAGGGTGGTCCACATTGCCCCTCCCCAGAGATGCAGAGTCCTGGGGTGTGTGTCACCTCTGTGACCTCTGCCTGACTCATCTGCACATCTGAAATGATACCTGTGGACATGGTTTTGTGTCCTCCTTCTCATTCAGTTATGTTGGTGCCTGTCCCATGCCATTTTATTTATTTATTTTTTAAAAAATATTTTTATTAGTTGTTGATGAACCTTTACTTATTTATATGTGGTGCTGAGAATCGAACCCAGTGCCTCATGCATGCTAGGCAAGCGCTTTACCACTGAGCCACGACCTCAGCCCTATCCCATGCCATTTAATATCTTTTGGAAATGTGTCTTATGTCTGGGTAGAGATATACTTCACAGGCCACAGAATCCGCCTGTTACCAGAGGAGCTCACAAACAGGGTCGTGCGACCTAAAAGCAGGTTTTTATAGGCTGTTTAGTTTTCTGTCCTAAGCACTACGTTTAACATACTGTTTGATTATGGCCCATGGGCTTTACAAGGATAGGCAACGAAGGGGCTCCCTGGTCCTTGCTTGCTTCTGGGAGTGGACTGGCAGCAGAGGCTGGAGGCAATTCATTTAAAGACCCTGGGGAGAGTCATCCAGGTAGGGACCCAGCACCAGGACCCACCATTTGTCATTATAGAACCACCAAAGTGTATTTGGCATAGAAGTCCACAAAGAAGAGAATTTCTTGTGTTCATTTAAAATGGTTATGCTCTCTATAGTAGTAACCCCTTCCCTGAAAAAACCAATACCTTTAAAGTGAGCTCTTGCTGGTTCCTTTTTTGAAACTTTTCATATGTACTTCTTTATTCGATTTTTTAGAAACCTCAACTTCTCAAAGGTCTCCCTTGTTGGGTCAAACTCAGTCTCTGAGCAGTTTGTGAGACACATGTTTGAGATGGCAGCAGTGACCGGGACTTCCTAACTTCAATGTAGAAAAATTTGCCTGTTGTCTTTTCCTTTCTATTAGGCTGTTTTACAAGAGTCGAAGTTGATTTTAAAACCAGTGAAATATAGACAGAGTTTGGCCTAAAGAAAAGCACATTTAAAAACCTAAGTTATGCTTCCAACTCAGTGTAACAAAATGAACTCACAAATTCCAGAATCTTGTCCCCTTATTTCCAGTTCCCATTGAAAGGAACAAAGGAATATAAAAAATAGGGAATTTCCCAAGCTAGCATGGTTGCTGCTGGCAATGGCGATCTTGTTTTGTGTTACAGGTTTTGTTTATAGAAGTTCAGTTTGATGTCTTCCTGCCAGGCCCGTTCACATCTGTCTAGCAGGCTTCGGGATGGGAGTTGGGGCAGGCTAGTTTTCCTTTCTCCTGAGGCACCTGATTACCTGCCTCCCTTCTCTTCTCTTTGCTGTATGTTCTAGTTTCTGACTTTCTTTATAAATTATTCATTTGTGTAGCCTCAGCTCTGCTCAGTTTTTCTTGATGCTCCAAATCCTAATGAAGGCTCCTGGGAGTGGGAGGCTTTGTCCTCAGACAGGCAGGGGAGCAGTGCGTGTTGTGACATGGGTAGCCAGCCCTGGCTCGCTGTCTGTTTCTCGCACTCATTTGTCTGTGTGAGCCCCGGCTCAACATGGACAGACCACGTGATGGGCAGGCTGAAGCGCGCATGGTTCTTCTCTTGTGTGGCACTGAACCAGAGGCTGTGGCAAGTTGCCTGTGGGTTTTTGAGTTTGGTTGCGCCACCAGATTACCCGTATCTTAAAAAAAAAAAAAAAGAAAAGAAAAAAGAAAAAAAAGATTTCAGTTAAGTAAGATGATGCCAATGAAGATATCCCTTGTGGTTTGGTTAGTGTTCTTCTGATGGTGACAGGCATTGTTCCATATCTAACCAGGGAGGTGGCATACACCTGGGGTGCAGGCCTTCATGTGGGGGTGGTTTGTGCAGTTCTGAGAGCACAGAGCTCTGAGCCCTGACGTACTTCCCCAGCTCATCTAGGCAGCACATGGCTGGGCATGAAGGAAGAGGGTCCCAGTGCCTTTCGCCATTCAGTGTGATGCTTCTGAACTCTGGGCTGCTCCAGAGCCTCCTGGGTGTCTCAAGAAAAATTCTGACTTTCAGAACACATCTGGTACCAGAGGACTCACAGGAAAGTGCTCAGCTGCTTAAATGCTGGGACCCTGCTGTCTGCTGGCCCTTGCCTCTCCAATAATTCCAGGGTGCCTTAAAGATCTTTGACTAGGGCTGAGCATCTTGGGGAGTCCGTCCAGCCCCCAAGGGCACTTCCAGGGGGACCGTGCCAGGGCCAGGTGTGAGACAGCACTCCATGACCCTCAAGCCCTGGGCACCTTGGGGCTCAACTCCACCTTCTTCACACTTGCTTGAGAGAGAGTTAAACCCCACTCCAGTGATGAAGTTTTATACCTTCTCAGAATGATACTCTTTTCAAATTCAAAATTAACTTTTTGGGATATAAGTATGTCAGCTTAAGTTATATTGCATTGGAGAAGTGTTTTAAAGTCCAAAATGGTTATTTTATATACTGTTCTACAGTTTTGGGTACATTAAATTTGATAGCCTTTATATGGAAAAATATATGACTGTATTATTAAAAATCATTCATCTAGAAGTTTTGGCATAAAGACAAAAATAAAATACCAGAAAGACATTTTAAGTAAAACTAAGAACTTAAAACTTAGCACATTCTAGTGACATGGAAGTCTGAGGCAGGAGGATTCCAAGTTTGAGGCCAGCCTTAGCAACTTAGTGAGACCCTGTCTCAAAATGAACAATAAAAAGGACTGAGGATATAGCTCAGCAGTAGAGCACCCCTGAGTTCAATCCCTAATAATAAACAAACAAATCCCCGTATTTGAAATTAGGCCAACATGGTTAAAATTTGTAGAGGAATCAGATATATTTGATTGGCTTAAGGATAGTTAGCTGTACTCTTTTACCCAATTTTGGATTAAGTTGCTAACTAGTTGTCTGAACAAATAGGTGTTTCTAGTTTCTGTGCCAGTGTGGTCTTGAGTTTTGTTTTTTTTTTCTTCTTGTTTTCATAAGGAGTGTGAAGGATGTTGGGGGTGGGGGTGTTGCATAAGCAAGCCTGTGTCAGATTGATTTCTTCCTGGTCTTCATCTGTTCCTGCAGTCCACCTCTCATTCTGCGGGTCAGTCCCTCCTGCTGCTGTCCTTTAGGGCAGTGAAGGAGAAACCGTTGCTCTAGGTGCCTTTGGTGAGCGAAGATGCCCTGAGTGTCCCATGGGGCTCAAGTGACTTCTGGGCCTCTGCTAATGTTTTTGTCTATGGAATCAGATTGTCAGAGAATTTTTGTAATTAACTTAAAACTTGCTTATTTACTGAGAAGTGTCTTGTTTGAATCAGAGATGTTGGCAATGCCTCACCAGAGCCCTGTGTGTCCTTGCCCCACGCTACATCCCCCAAATGGCAAATGACTGAGCAGGCACCGGCCCAGAAAACGACTCTCCCCTTCTTCCTGCGGTGCACAGGATGTTCCTTTTGCACATTAAGAACAAAATGAGAAACCAGTTGGGAACCAGTTCAGTTGATGAAGCAGATGGTCTACAGCAGACCCTTATCCATGGGGACATATTCCAAGACCCCAGAGAACGCTGAGACCCTGGGTAGCGCCAGGCTATAAATGTACTGTGGCTTTCCTTTGCCCATATGCCTGTGATGAGGATTAATCTATAAATCAGGCATGGTAAGGTATCAGCAACAGTAACAGTGTTGCGATGAGGTTGATTCATTGATCAGGCATGGTAAGGTATCAGCCAGGTTTTCATCTCTGTGGTCATGATGCCCAAGGACAGCAGCCTGGACAAGGACAAGCTTATTTGGGCTCATGAGTTCAGAGATCTTAGCCCAAGGTCAGCCAACTACACTGCTCTTGGCCAGAGGTGAGGCAGAACAGCATGGCAGAAGGGTGTGGTGGAGGAAAGCTGCTCAGGGCGGGGTGGAGAAGGGACAAGCCGATTCCCAAGGGCAGGTACCCGCGACCTCCTTTCCCAGCCACACCCCTTTTGCCTAGTTACCACCCAGTAACCCATTCAGACTGTTAGTCCAGCAAATGCTGAGGTCGCAGCTCTTGGGATCTGATCATTCCACCTGGTTCCCAAGTGGCTTCTCATGACAACCAGTGATAAAATAGAACATGCACACTAGTTTATTACAATAAAAGTCACAGGCAGTTGTCCCCCCCCCCCCCCCTTATGTTACTGCACCGTAATCTTTCACTTAGAGGAAACACTTCATGTCTTCTCTCTGGTACATCTGAATGGCCACATCTCTCCTGTTGTGTTCTGAGGCTGCTCTTTAGAAAAGCAAAGGTTCCTTGAACCTGAGTGCCATGGTGCTGCGGCAGTCGATCTGATACCCCAAAGAGCCACTAAGTGACTAATGGTGGGTCACATATACAGGGTGGATAACATCCTGATTCACAGGATGGAGATTTCATCATGCTGCTCAGAGTGATCAGCAACGCAGAACTCATGATTAGCTTCTGGAATTTTCCATGTTCTGTCTCTGACTGCAGTTGACTCAGGTAATGGAAACTGCAGATAATGGGATCACTGTGTTTGAACATTTGAGAACGTGAGCAGGGAAGGTGGTTTTCTCTGTGGAGGCCTTGAGGACTGCGAGTAAAACCTGCTCTTTCCTCAGGAAGCTGCTTGGAACCTGCTCCAGGGCTTGGCTCAGTGCCTTGCGGAGACCTGTGGTTCCCTGTTACAGGGTGGAGGACATAACCATGGCTTAAGTTGGACAGGCAGGCACTAGCCATCGTCCACTGTGGCTGCAGCAGGATTGAGAAATGTTGCTGTGAAGTTGCTTCTTTTGGGTAGCTTATCTATCCTCAAAGACTGAGTTTGCTGTGAAGTAAGGGATTAGCTCTGTGGAGTTATTGACACTAATCACTTAAATATTGGAGGATGACTAAGAAGCACAGTCATTGCTATTCTCTGATTGAATCTCAGCACCTCTGACAGTGGACCAATGGGCCTCTTGTCTCCTTGTAGTGAGAAGACCCTGGCTAAGGTCTGTGGGAAGAGCTGCTCTCTTCTCAGGTCCTGCAGGCAGTGGTGCAGCTCCTGGGGAGGGAGGGCCAAGTGCTTCCTCTGCCCACAGAACTTTAATTCCCTGCTGGACAGCTGAGCATACCTGGATGTGATCAGCGGCATCCTCGTTCTTAGCAGGGAAATGGGACAGTGTTGTTACAGTCAAGGGCGACGATCTCCCTGTCATCCTGTTGTAATTGTTATTAACATTGTTATAGAAGTTCTGGACCATACAGTAAGTCCTAAACCAGAATGAGGAACGACCTGTTGGAATGAGGCAGTACCCTCGCTGTTCCCTTCTGAACCTGAAGAGAATGGCCACAGAGCAGCAAGTGTGATGACATATTTATTGAAGCACATAGAGGGCATCCCTTCTTGAGGGCAGGGGCAACAGGAAATGGTTCCAGAGAAATATGTGCCTGTGCCGGGGTCTCAGTGAAATATCTGGGGATACTCTTAATATGTGTGGGACTTCTTGGGTGAAGAAAACTAAAAACATTGCTGAAAAAGCTAAAGGAGACTTAACTGGGGAGACATACTGTGATCTCTACAGAACATTATGAAGATTTCACTTTTACCAAATTGATTTGAATATTCAGTGCTGTTTTAATCACAACTCCAGTGTGATTAAAGATCAAATAACTGATTAATTAGGAAAAAAATAGATGAAGATAAAATGGGATAAGTAAGATTAAAAATATATTTTAAGGAAGAAAACCTGACCCTTGCTAGTTATTATGAAATGTGAAGCTAAATTGTTTAAACCTGTAGCTCAAGCCAGAAGACCTGGCTGGTGGGTTAGTGGGTAAATTCAGTGGCCCAGTACAGACAAGAATTAACATATACCAAAGGCCCACAAACTGAGTTAGGGGGAGAGTGCTTAGGGGAATTGGCACAGTTGGCTAGTTTTTTGAAAAATAGTAATCCTCATTTGTATCATGTATCAGTATAACACCCAGTGGGATCAAATAGTCCAAAGTAAAACGCTAACTGGGGATGTGGCTCAGTGGCTACACAGGCATGTATGAGGCCCTGGGTTTCATCCCCAGCACAGAAACAAACAAAACACCAGGACAAAAGACACCTGTGGTCATCCTCTGTGTAGTTAGCCCCTGGCCTGTGCCACGTTTCTGCTCAGAGGTGTTGGTGGGAGTCCACCATGAGCCTTGGGGCCACAGGGCACAGGCAGGCTTGGCACTGAGGGAAGGCATTTCTGGAGGGTGCTGGAGGCGGAGATCCCAGGAGAGTTGGGGCTAGGAGGGGCAGAGACCTGGGGAGCCCAGCAGGGACTGCTGAATGGCCTGGAGGGTGTGGAGGGACTGAGGGTGCTACTGCTACAGATGGAGAGCTTGGCTTCAGCAGCAAGACCCACAGCTCCCAAGTAGCTTTGGGACAGATTTAAACAGGTGGTGAGCTACCATGTAAAGCCCGACTCTGCTGCACTGTGTTGGGGGAGGTCCTCTTATAGGTGGATCAGAGTTGGTGGTGGAGACGTGCTGGTGGCTGGACTAGGATGGATGGAGGAGGAAGGGCTGGTGTCCAGCTCACAGCCCCCAGGGGCACTATGAGTGGTGCCTTCCACCCTCCACCTTGGGTATTTTTATCTGTTTGATTTTCTGATGTATTTCCTACACCTGCAAATAGTGACTGGCACCTGGTGGGTGCTCAGTGAGTGCTGACTAAGTGAGCAGGTGAAGGATGCCTTCCAGGTCTTTTGGGCGCAAGCAGCAGGTGGGTGGAACTGTTTGCTACTATTGGAGCACTGGAAGAGGAGCAGGTAGGAAGGCACAGCGGGCGATGGCCTGGGGTGTTCCGTGGAGGAAGGTGTAACCTTCCCTTTCTGTGTCAAGAGCTCGTGAAAACTAATCAGGAAAAATCATGATGACAGTAAGTGGCCACATAAATATGAATGGAAAATTCACAAAATAGTAAAAACATCCTTGAAGAAATATTCAGCCTCACCAATATGGAAGAGTAATATTAAATCCACAGGATGGGTTTCCTCGTGAAATGGTGAATGATTGTAAATAATAACTTGTGCGATTTTGCAAGGAATCTGGCAGAATGTATCAAGGGCTTTGAGCTGTTTGTCTTCTGATCAGATCTGTTTCTGGAGACTGATGGTAAGGAGATTGAGAACAGCTGCTCCTGCCAGTGTTGGGAGTGGGGGGTGAGTAGGCCGTGCAGCCCCCGAGTCCGTGTTGATGTGTTTCTGTTGTGCTTCCAGATGAAGACAGTCAGCGTGGCCTTAGTTCTGTGCCTGAACGTCGGTGTGGATCCTCCTGACGTGGTGAAGACCACACCCTGTGCCCGCTTAGAGTGCTGGATCGGTAAGTGCCAGCCCTCCCTTATGCTGCTGGGTAAATCCCAGGATTTTCTTTCTTTTTGGAGTTATGTAACCTCTAAGTAATTTTAGATGCATTCACTTTTATTTTGTAGCAGGGAAGTGTTTCAAGGAAAATTAGTAAAATAATGATTATTTTTCCTTTTAAATTTGCCCCGTATTCAGCACTTAATAATAGCTACATACACTTTTAAGAAATTGACTGATCCTGCTTGTATTTATATGAAAGGTTAATTGAGCCATTTCCAGCAAAGTGTCACGCGAAACACTGTGGATCACCATTGCCAGTGTCTGCTGAGTGCTCACAGTGTGAACTGTTTTAATCTGCTCAATCCTGGGTGGTGGGTTCTGTTACTGAGCTTCACTTAAGAGCTGAGGAAGAGGAGACATGGAGGTGAGGGCTTGTCCACAGTTGTCCTGTACGTAAATGGCAGAGCTGGGATTTGAACGTATACAGTCTAGAGGGTTCTTTTGTTTTCTGTTGTGGTGTAAAACACGGGTGCCATGAAGTACCCCGGCCATGTTTAGGCGTGTTGTCCGTGGCCCTGGGCACGTGCACACGGTTGTGCAGGCGTCTCCACCATCCGCCTCCATAACTCTTTCACCGTCCAAACCTAAACCCCGTCTCCATTACATAGCTCCCCGCCCCTCCCAAGCCCAGCCTCTCTCTGGCTCTGTGAGTGCAGCCACTCTAGGGACTTCATCATGTTAGCATATGATATTTGCCTCTGCCTCCCGCCTCCCCCCTCCATTTTTGGCAGCATGTCCAGGGCCTTCCATGCAGACAGAAGCTCTTTCTCTCTAGGCTACGTCCCCAGCCCGCCCTACTTTGCCTGGCTTATGTCACTTAGCATGGTATCTGCATCTGTGCTGTAGCAGGTGTCAGAATTCTCTTCCTTTCTATGGCTGAATGGAACTCTGTTGGTGTCTGCTGTGCCACGCTTTGTTTATGCATTTGTCTGTCAGTGGACCTTTGAGTGGTTTCTACCTTTTAGCTTTGGTCACAATAGCATTTAGCTGTTGTGAATAACACCGCTGTGAACATGGTGTAGCGGTATCTGTTTGAGTCCCCGCTTTCAGTTCTGGTGAGTGAATTCCCAGAAGTAGGATTGCTACATCTCACGGTCATTCTGTGTTTAATCTTTGAGGAGCTGCCATCCTGTTTTCCTTGGAAATGGCTCCATTTTCATCACCTCCAGCAGTGCACAAGGTCCCAGTTGCTCCAGTCTTTGCTAGCGCTCACTGTTCTGTTTTTGTGATGGTAGGCATCCTAATGTGTGTGAGGTGGCATCTCTTTGTGGTTTTGATTTGCGTCTGAGTGATTGTTATGGTATTTTTTGATGGGTTTGTTGGCCATTTGTATACCTTCTCTGGAGAAATATCTTTTCAGTCCTTAGCTCATTTTTGAATTGAGTTGTTTGTTTTGTTCAGTAGTGGGAGTTTTTTTTTATTTTCTGGATACTAGTCCCTTATCAGATGTGTGATTTGCACATATTTTCTTCCACTAGAGACTATTTTTAACCATTATACAATGTACCCACCCACTTTTTTCCCCTTTAGTATCAGGTTTATTTCAAATACCATTTATTTATTTCATTTTTTATTTTTTGGGTGCTGGGGATTGAACTTGGGGGCACTCAATCACTGAGCCACATCCCCAGCCCTGTTTTGTATTTTATTTAGAGACAGGGTCTCACTGAGCTGCTTAGCGCCTTAGCTGTTGCTGAGGTTGGCTTTGAACTTGCAACCCTCCTGCCTCAGCTTCCCGAGTTGCTGGGATTACAGGTGTATGCCTCTGTGCCTGACTGAATACCATTTATGTATAGAAAGTCACCTTTTTGAATGTAATATATTTCTCTGAGCTTTAACAGAAATATGCAGTTGTGTGACAAATTCTCTAGTCAAGGCATAGCCTGTTTCCATCACACCCAGAGAGTTCCCTCCTGCACTCCACAGTGTGAGAGTTGCCATGCCGCTGCACTGTGAGCATGGGGCGTAGCTTGTCCTATTGTACCATTTTTATGGAGATACCACACTTTGTTCACCTGTTCACCAGTTGATGGAGGTTTGAGTTGTTTCCAGTTCTTGGCAATTATGAATAAAGTTTCTGAAAGTACTCGATCTTTGTGTGGACGTATTTTTTGGAAAATATTTAGGATGGGGATTCAGGTCACGTGTTAAGTATGTGTTCAGTTCCTTAAGAAGCTGCCTAATTGTCTTGTACTGTACCGTTTTGCATTCTTGGTAACGGGCATGATTGCTCCATGTCCTCACTGGCCCTCAGTAGGGTTTTAAAAGTAAGGGTGAAGACGTCTTTTATATTCTTGTTCACATTTACCATTTGGGGCTGTGCACTGCTTACCACGGTCAGGTTTCCATCTGATGTCCTAGTCATTCTGCTGGAAGAGCCTCCTTGAACATTTCTTGAAGTTTGGTCTATAGGCATTGAATTTTCCCAGATTTTTGTTTGAAAATTCTTTATTGTTGAAAGCTATTTTTTCCTGTTCATAGAGTTTTGTGTTGAGCTGTCTTCGGTACTTGGGAGCAGCCCCTTGTTGTCTTCTGGTTTGTGGTTTTGGGTAAGAAGTGTGCTGTGATTCTTGTGTCTCTGGCTTTCTTGTTCTTTGGTTTCTCAACCCTTCCCTCTGGCAGTATTTGGGATTTCCTTTTTACCTTTAGATTTTTGATAGACTGTCAGTGACCTATCTGTTTTTGTGCTTGTTTGGTTTTTGGAATTTCTTTTTCTTGGGGTTCTTTGAGCTTCTTGGATGTGTAACTTGATGTCTTTATTTTTGAGTAAATTTCAGCCATTACCTGTGAAAATGTTCTGGTACTGGAGATTGAACCCAATGCTCTTGCCTGTCCTGCAATGGCCAGCCTCTGTTTAGTATCAGTGTACAGTTCTGTGCCCAAGGTGTTTTCTGCCCTTACCCCAGGTGGACCTTCTTCTCGGTGGTTTTTGCCTGAGTCTTGGCAGTTCTCTGCCTAACCAGCAACCCAGACCTGGTCTCCACTCCTTCCCCAGTGCAGAGGTCCTGAGCCTGTGCTCCGTGGACAGGGGGATTCAAGCTGGGGGTACTTTACTCTGCCTATTCTCACTGCTTTTCACAAGCCAGTGGAGTGGCCTGTGAGGATGGGAGCTCCCCTTGTTCTCGGACCCCCTGGCTATTCCAAACTGCCATGCTGACCCCCAACTGGGCTGTGAGTGTTTGGGTCCATTTTGGCTGGTTTCTCCCAGGTGGAAATGGTGCACAATCCTGTCTCTGGGAGGGTGGTGGTCTCATGGAATTCAGTTGATTGCACTGTGGTCTCAGCTCTCTGGTGAGCACAAAACGAGTTTGATGTTGATTATGCAGCTTTCTCTGCATGGTAGGATGGGGCAAACCCATCCCCATCCAGCTCTTTATATCTTCAACTAAAGAAGTTCATTACTTTATTGAAAACTACATATTACTCTAATCCAAAACCTGTTTTTCCTACTTTATTTGCTTGTCTCCTTACCTGGTTGGCAGTCACTAGCCCTTGCCTAGGCCCTGTTGCCCCACACCCACCGACAGAGTAGCCATCTTCCCCAGAGGCTCTCCCTTGCTGGCAGTGCTGGGCCATGTCGACTTCTTACTCGACACCCCAGCTGTTTCCACTCCATGTGTCCTTTGTCCCAGCTGAGTGTAGTCCTTTTCTTCTCTCCTTCTTCAACTTCTCTTATGTTTGGGTTGCTAACCTGGCTTGCTGTGTGCTTTCTAGGTGATGTGTGGTCCCACTGGGATGCACAGGTCGGGGTGTCTGAGGACAGCCGCACATTTCCTGGGCTGGGCTGAGGGGCTTTGGTTTTTATCAGATGCCGGAGAGTTCTTTCATATGTACTCCCCGTAAAACCCAGAAAACCCTTTTCCACGATCTCTTTGATCAGATTTACTAGATGTTAATGAAAAGGAAAAAATTCCTTTCCCTTAGTGTAAAAATTTAACAAATGAATAGATATTTAGATATTGCATTTAAATTTTTTCCCTACAATTTAGGAAGATAGTCTACTTTGTGATAATTTCAAAGGAGTTTTGAGTTCAGAATGGCATGTACTTTTACTAGGTTGAAAAATTTTCATTTTGTCCTTTATTAGAAAGTGGGTAGACCTGGTCCTAGTGATGGCGATTTAAACAATGTGGTATAAGAAATAAAGAATCGTAATGATTTGTTTCAGCAGATTTGCTGTGGTGACTGGCAGTCCATATTTTATTTTGAAAGCAAGTTTCAAAATTTGCAAGTTGAGTAGTGAGCAGTTTCCCTGGTTCATTGGAACAAGTCACTGTCCTATCACCTCTGATTCTTTTTTTGGTGCTAAGGATTGAACCCAGGACTCTTTGCCACTGGACTAAATCCCCAACCTTTTTTTTTTTTTTTTTTTTTTAACTTTGAGACAGGATTCAATAAGTTGTTTAGGTTCTCCCTGAGTTGCTGAGACTGGCCTTGAACTTGGGAGCCTCTTTCCTCAGCCTCCCAAGTTGCTGGGATTGTAGGTGTGCATCACTGTACCTGACTCGCCTCTGAATTCTTTAGTGTGTAATTCCTGCAAGTGGATTTTCTTGTTCAGGATCACAGTGCAGTCCTTGGGATCAGGCACTGGCAGTCAGTGGCTGCCACAAAGTCTTGGGCTTGTTCAGGCTTGCCAGTGGCCCAGTGCCATCCTTGGTAGCACAGGTGCCTGCTCAGTGTTGTGGTTGCCCTAACTTGTTCTGCCTGTAGCAGGCCTGCTGCCTTTCCTCAGCTCTGTGACAGTATGCTTTTTATTTTGTAGAATGTTTGCTGTTTGCTGAGAATTCGTGCTGAGCTGTGCCTTTTAGAGGACTGGGGGATAGCTGCTGTGTTCATGTGGCACGCTGTTGGGGGATGTGTGGTTTTCATCTGTCCACTCCAGATTGCCATAGCTCTTGGCACCTGCTGGACTCTACTGCCTTTGTAGTGGACCTTTGTTCCTGGGAAGAGTGCTCTGGGACCACAGGAGTTCCTGTTTCCTTTTTCCCTCCGCATGTGTTCATAATTCAGGTGTCATTACTGGGTGTGAACTGGCCCCACCTTGGCAGCGGGAACCAGACTGTTGGGTCGGCTTCTCTGGCCTTTTGTTTTGCTTCCGTCTGGCATTCTTCAGGCAATCCTTCCTTTCTGTCTCCTCCAGTTCTCCCCCTGCCACTCCTAGTCTCAGTACCTGTCAGTGGAAAGTGGTGTCATCAGAGCTGGGGCTCCCAGGGCCTCCCCGTCGGCAGAGTGGGGCGCACGCATTCGCCTGTGCAAGGTGTGCTTGCACTTTGTCCTCTACCTGCTGGTGTGCACTGAAAGCTGCACGTTTGCCTCAGGCCGCATGCCAGCCCAGTGGGCACCGTCCACGTTTGTAACTCCCCCAGTGTCTGTCATCCTGCACGGGCCTGGAGCCCTGACCTGGCAGCTCCCTATAGGCACTGCGGTTGTCTTGGTCCTTGCACAGATGCTGCCTTTCCCGCCCTGCCTCACGGCTGCAGGATTGTCAAGGAGGGATTTTAACATGTTTGTCAAGTACTTTTGTTTTTAAGCGTGGCCAGTCCAGTACCCAAGACTATGAGTTGGGGTTCATCTGGCAAGATGATGGGATTGCAGTTTGTGTATGGAAAGCTGCTTCAGGAATCCTCAGAATGGAGTCCACTTCCAGGAGAAAACTGGAAAGGCGGGTCTGGTTGGAGACCCTTACAGATTGGGGACTGTGGAGGCCACAGAGACCAAAGAGAGGGAAACAGAACCCTGAGGGCACAGAGAAGGTGCAGAGAGGGGTGGGGAGGCTGGATGGGCCCATGGAAGAGCTCCCAATCTGCACTGTCCCAGGCTGAGTTGGGGCCTGGCAGATTGCAGTGGCCTGGGCAGTGGAGGCAATGAAGCTGAGGGTTGTCAAGTAGCGTGGCAGGCAAGGAGAGGGGGTGCCCGTGACAGGGACCCAGGCTTGGGGTCAGGTCACAGGTGGGGAAGTGTGGAGAGGAAGCCTCCTCACCGTGACTGGTACAGCCTCATAACTTGCTGAGAGGCTGCTGTTCAGAAGGGCCAGGCCAGCATCTCATGCGTGGCCTCAGCACTCTGTGCTCTGCCACCCACATCAAGTGACTTCGTTCTCACCCAGGCCCCCGCTCTGTTCCTTTGGTTGCGCTGCACCCACTGGACTGCTGAGAGCTTCGGTTTCTTCAGCTGTGGAGTGGAGCTATCCGTGGCTCCACAAGCGGTGCCTCGTGGCTGTGAGGGGACTGCTGAGACCTTGACTCTGGCTCCCCGTGGAGACTGGCTCTTGGCAGGGGCAGGCTCTTGGCAGGGGCAGCCTCCTCACACCCCCACCCCAACCAAGAACCCACCCTTGCAGCATCCCCACAGCTGCCTTAGTCTATCTGTGCTGCTATGACAGGGTACAGGAGACTAGGCAATTTGTAGATATTAGAAATTTATTGCTGACAGTTCTGGAGGTGGCAAGCCCAAGATCAAGGTGCTGGCAGGTTCTGTGTCTGGTGAGGACTGCTCTCTGCTTCCAAGTTTCTCCTTGAACTCTCCTCACATGGTGGAAGGGCCAGGAGAGTAACAGGGCCGAGCTAGTTCCCTCCAGCCCCTCCATTCATAGGGGCTCTGCCCTCATAACTTAATCACTTCCTGTGGGTCCCACCTCTTAATATTATCACATGGGGATTAAGTCCTAACATATGAATTTTGAGGAACACATTCAGACTGTAGCACCAAACTCAGTGCCTCCTGCTCTACAACACTTGAACACAATGCCTTTCCCTCAACACACCAGGTGCTGAGCAGGGAACTGGAGCTGCCTCCTGGGTCTTGCCTCTTCCTGTGTGTCTGGCTGCAGAGAGGTACAGTGAACATGCCTCCCTTGATCCTGTTGTTAAGTGTGCAGGCCCTGTGCACCTGCTGCCCAGCCAGCCAGTATATCTGACAGATGTCTGATAATAGAATGCATGATATTTTTAATTTTATTTAACAAATAAATATTCAGTGTGTCAGGGGACCATCTGAGCCCATGCCCCATGCTCTACTGCAGGCTGTGTGTGCGGCCATTGCTGTGCTGGGCTGAGACTGCTTTGACCTCAGAGACGAGGGATGTGTGGGCATCTTCAGAAGAGGCCAGGGTCAGCCTGCTTTTGTGTACCTGCATATGCCACCTAAACCTGCGTTGTAGCCAGTGCTTCTTCCCGAAGCTCCTTCCCAATGCCTTCTGCCCAGCTGTCAATGTCTGTGGAGGAACAAGCAGGGAGAGGTGGTCCTACTGTTGCTGTCCCAGATGGCAGACCGCGGGCGGGATGCTTCGCAGTGTGGCCAGCTGGGGGGTTTGGGGGGATGTGGGTGTGGTGGCTCTCATTTGCCTGTGATGCCAGGGTGCCACTGTTGTGGTTTTCCATTGCTGATCCTGTGTCCCTGTGGCTGTT
This sequence comes from Sciurus carolinensis, assembly GCF_902686445.1. Taxonomy (NCBI): domain Eukaryota; kingdom Metazoa; phylum Chordata; class Mammalia; order Rodentia; family Sciuridae; genus Sciurus; species Sciurus carolinensis. The sequence continues at coordinate 2,052,288 of NC_062215.1, read as the reverse complement.
CAGACATGCTGTTCTACTTCCTGGAAAGGTCTCATGTCTTTTTGGAAAGCAGAGGGAAGCAGTCTTGTTTTGTGGCCTGCCATTAAATGCTGTTGCAGTAATACTGAAAACAGTTCCACTAAACGAGATGCACGCCTCACACTCGTTTGGGAACCGTGTTTGAGAACAGATGGTAGAAGAGCTGAGTGCTGAACAGGAGGAAGTGTGCTTACTGGAATACCTTTCATGTGCGAGCTAGTGGTGGCTGAACCTCACAGGATAGAATGCCCCCGGTTTGTCAGTGTCATGGAGATTACTATCCCAAGGACTTATTCAGGAGGTTCTTGGCTTTGTTTTTCTCTTAGTCTTTAGAGAAAGCAGTTATTTTCCCCTTAACCTACACATGGGCATCCAGAGACCCTGTGCAGATGAGTGAAAGTAATCATGGCTGTCCTTCGTGTGGCTCTGGGGATTACAGAGCACTTGAGCAGACTGCTGTTGGTTCTTGCAACAAGCCTGGTCATCACATTGGTCAGCAGGTCAGTCAGGTGGATGCTTACATGCCAAGTACAGTGCTGTGTATGGAGGAGCTGTGAACGGGGCACCCTGCCTTCCTGCTGCTTACGACACATCCTGGAGGGTGGACTGGCCTGGTGGAGGGGATTGGAGGCCAGGAGGAAGAGGTCAGCCTGGAGTGGCTGGGCGCCAGGAAGCGCTGTGGCTGGAGGGTCAGGCAGGCGGGTCAGGAGAGCAAAGCTGGGAAGACGGGAGTGAGCCTACTCTTGGAGGGACCAAGCTTGGGGCACTTGCTCTGTCCCTGGGTGCTGGGGGCTGGTGAGTCCCATTAGCCGTGACTGCCAGTGCTCTGGCACAGCTCTGGGTCTGCAGCTGAAACCCTTGCTCCATGAAATTCATGGTTCAAAACCCCCATTTTCTCCATACAGCGCTGTTGTCTCAAGGTAGTATCTTGATGCCTCCTCTGAGGGAGGGTAGTGTGACCACTTGGAGCTTCTTCCCTGGCTCCCTCCCACTCGAGTTGTGTGTACAGCCCAAGCAAGGCCTGTATCTTAAAAGAACTTGTCCCAGGCTTCCCCTCAGATTTGTTGGACATCCATCCAGCTCCTGCCTTTTGTGTAGTTGCAGCAGGTAGCACAGGACCTGGGGTGGAGTGAGGCGGAGTGGGTAGCACGGGGGTCGCTGGTGAAGATGGTTCTTTGAAGAATTTCAGCCTGCCCTAAGGACCCTGTTCACCTGAGGGCTGCTGCCTCTGGCCAGAGTGGTCCTGTGTGCCTCTGTGCAGCCATGTGGCTCCAGGCTTTGCCCTCAAGCTCAGCCCCTCTCTGAGATGATATTATGATTAAGAAGATAGTCATTCCTAGTTTCAAAGTAGCCATTTTGCTGTTATGTATGATCTTATACAACTAATTAGTGTCAGAGTCCTTGAAAGCCATACAGAGAAATTCATACTGGATCCAGTAGGTAGCACTCAGTTAATAAGTCAATTAACAAAGGTTTAATAAATGCCTACTAAATGTAAGGTACAAAGGAGTATCAAGAATCCTCGAGCAGTGGGCTTTTGCATTTTCTTCTACGTTTCCATGGAAGGGTAGCATACATACAGAGCTGCACCTAGCTCACGTGTACTATCAAGAGGACTTGTTCTAAACGGGTCCCACCCATGCAGCCCAGGCCCAGAATGGTATTACCTGTGGCCCAGATGCCCCGTCTCACCCGCTTCCTGTCACCTGGCAGGTGCTGGGGTGGGCAGGTCCACCTGTGCTCCTCTCTAGGTGGCCTTGCCTTCGCCTGCCCTCTAAAGGATCAGGACTGGATTCAGGAGCCCACCAGACAGTGGAGGCTCCCTCGGTGACCTCAGGAGCCTTGTGTGGGATCACAGATTGATGCTTGATGGCAGAGTATAGTTCTTTAAGGAGGAAAGAAGGGAGTGGAGTGGCCATCGGGTTGTGTACCTATGAAGAAGACAGGAGGTAGGAGAAAATTCTGCCTGTTATTGTCTGTGGAGTGCCGGCACCATAAGTGCCTTCTGTAACTTGGGCCAAGTCACCTGAGATCTTCAGACTAAGCTCGTGGGCTAGGAGGTGGTCTGACCTTGGACCATGTTCTTTTTGATGTGATGTTTTAAGTGACATGAAATACAGAGGGCTTATGCCGAAAGTCTTGCAGGTAGGAAAATGTTTAAAAAGTGAAAAGTTAGGTGCCAAGTGTGGATCACAGCTGCTTTCCCACCACTGCACGTTTGTGGATGTATGCACACTCACTCTTCAGAACCTTCCCAGCTTCCCTGTAAAACAAAACAGAAACCCAGGAAGGCCTTGGAAGGTAGGTACTGACTAAGACCCCCTACAGTTTTAAACCTGTCTTCTCCATGCCCCGTCCCGCTGGTGGCTGGTCAGGAAGGCTGGTTTCGGTGTGTTTGAATCAGTCACTGTGGTGCTGGACACAGCGTTTCAGCTGTCCTCCTTCCCTGCTGTTCCTTCTCCCTCTCGTGTCTTCTCCTCTCCCACCTGCCATCTTGGAAAGAGGCCTTCAGTTTGACTGTAGGGATTCCCAGTAGATTGAGGTGTCCGGGTCCCAGGTGGGGAGTCAGGCCCATTGTCAGGCTGCCTCCCCAAAGAGGAGTCTCTGCTGGGTACTGTGAGGTGCAGAAGGGTGACAGAGCAGCCCCTCTGTGCTAGCACGGGGTGGGGGGTGGCGGGGGAGAAGGACCTGAGCCTCCCAGGGTGAAGTTCAGTGGGTAGGGCTAGTTGCAGTCCTGGCACTGCCTACCTGTGGTGTGATCCGTCAGAAGAGCACGTGCAGGCTGCGCATACGGAGTGAATTGCCCTGGCACAGGTGAGCCTGGCAATCCTGTTTCTTCTACAAAGGCGGAACTTTGTTTTTATTGGTGCTGGGGATTGAACCCAGGGGTGCTTCACCACTGAGCCACCTCCCCCGCCCTCTTTATTTTTTGAGACAGGGTCTCACTAAGTTGTCACCTGACTGGCCTCAAACTTGCCACCCTTCTGCGTCAGCCTCTTGAGTCGCTGGGATCACAGGCCTGACCCCTATGCCCAGCCTGTTGCCTTTACCACTACTGGGGCTGTGAGCTGCTGGCCACACCGGCCCTGGGATCAGGAGTGAATCAGGCTTTCCAGCCTGCTTTGTGTGATGCCACCATCCATCATGCATGCTCGGGTCCTGTTCTTTAAATGCATCTGTTGTTAAAACTATTTGCTGCTTTCCTTTCTTTGTTTATGTGCTTAGGTGGCCCCTAACCTTTATTTTCCAGATCCCATCTGTCCCTTGCTAGTTCTGTTGTTCCGCTGACTTGGTTGGGGTTGTTACAATTGTTCTGGAATCTTAGAACTCTGTTCCTCTAGAACAAAGAAACATGGAAAGCAGCATCTTTTTTCTTGTTGATGATAGCAGGCCTACCGTGGTTCTTCCAGAGGAGCTAGAGCCTGGCTTCCCTGCAGTGTCCCCAGCCCCAGCTGCTCTCCTGAGCTGAGGACTAGAGCTCCGCGGAGCGGGGGCCTGGCGCCTCAGCTCAGCCTGGAGACGCCTGAACGCTTGGCTGTACCCTTGGGTGGGGGTGCCTCGGGCTCTAGAGCCCTGGGCTGGAATGCTATCATTGGTTTTTATTTTTATTTTATTTTATTTTTTTATCAAAGTGATGCATGTAAATGCTACGAAATGTGTGTTAAGAAAAAGCTGTGTCTGCCCTCCTCCAGTGCCTCTGGTTCTTTGTTTATATGTTTTTTCCATGTAGTTACCAATCTGCTAGTCATTTGTTATTTGCCAGTTTTTTGTGAACCTATAATGAGCTTATTTTATTTTTTACACGTATGACAGTGGTTCTGTCAGATGTTAGTAATAACTTTTCCAGTGCTCAAATATCAATTAGTTCTGTGTTTTGATCTCCCCTCTTGCTCCTGTTGGACCACTTGGTCTCTAGACCTGTTGTCAGGGACTCAGCTCTTCTCAACCCAGGCCCCCATTTTCTGGAGTTCTTGTTTTCTTTTGTGGTTTACTTTCTAAGAAATGTGAGACACAGACTCTGCATGTTTGCATGTCTGAGAAGACCTCTTTTATTCCTTCAAGATTGCATGGAATTGCTTTCTTGGAGAATTTTGAAGGCATTGCTGTCTTGACTGGTTTTCAATGTTGTTGGAAACCCAGTGCTCTCCTAATTCTTGATCCTTTGTCTGCGATCTGATTTTTCTCTTAGGGTATTCTTTGTCTTTAGTTTTTATCAGTGTAATTATTATCTGTTCAGATATGGATTTCTTGGGGTTTATCCTGTCTGTGGCTCACTGAACTTCTTGAGGCTGTAAGATTTTTTTTTTTGACAATTGTGGGAAGTTTTCAGCCATTGAAGCTTTCAGCCTGTGATTGTGACATGACAACAGGGTGCCAGTACTATTGCTGCTGCCCACAGGTCCCTGCAGGCTGCCCTCCTGGGCCCATCCACTTTGCACACAGAGGAATCTCCTTCTGCCAGCCTGGGGTTCTACAGTGCATGGCTAAGAAGGGGGAAGACCAACTGGTGGTGAGGTGGGGAAGGCGCTGTGTGGGAGGGGAGTCTGGTAGGGCTGTTAGGGACAGGCTCCCAGGGAGACCACTGCTCAGTACAGGAATGCCCCAGAGGAGTCCCTGCAGACACGCCTGGTGTTGGCACACTCACTGGCTCAGCATGGACCATGCGGGGTGCATCGTAGAGCGCAGAATACAACTTTGCTGTAGATGTGGTATAACTACTTTGGAAGAATAGGAGAGGGGAAGGAGGGATGCAGTGCAAGAGGGAAGAATCCTGTCCACTGTGGAAGAGGGGTGGCTGCTAAGATCTGAGAGTGTGGAAGGGTTAGGAGGATGGAGGCCATCTGAGTGCGAGAGAGGGGACAGCTGCGTGGTGCTTCAAGACCATGTCACATTCTGACTGCCTGAACTGAGATGCGTATGTGCAGGTCAGAGCCCGTGGGGAGGCTCTGCTGGGGCAGAGGTTGAACACACAAGGGTGGGCAGTGAGGAGCTTGGTTGGTCTCCCAGGGAGTCCAGAGCACCCATGGAAGCGTCTCTGCGGGGAAGACTGTTCTCCCTGTCTAGGTGTCTGGCCCGTTCCCTTGCAAGAGTGCTTTCCAATTTGCAACCAGAATCTCTGTTGAAAACAAGTTCGCAGTTATTCACAAAGTGGCCCCCTGAGATGGGAGCTACTGTATGATGACATCAGAATATTCTCACCCACGTGACAGATTGCAGTGGCTGGAAAGGCCATGAGGGTCAAGACCACTGGAACCCAGCTGGGTCGAGGCAGTGGCTCCAACTCTCTGTTGTTGTTTTCTTTCCTGGTTGTCATTTGCAATTAAAAAAAAAATCCAGTTTTTAGAGAAAATTATCCTGGATAAAGCAGAAGAGCATATTAATTTTATTAAACTTCAACTGTCAAATGCATGCTTTTTCTAACTTACTGTGTGCTGAATTGGGATGTCCCTGGAAAGCGCAGCTGTTGGTGGTGGAGCTGCTACAGGGGCAGCAGCGAGCTGGCCAGTGCCCTTCCTGTCCTGCTATGTTCCCCTGAAGGAGTGATGTTTCTGAACAAAGGAAACCAACGGACAGTATTTATTGCCAATGATGAAATTTACATTTTAAAATAAAACAATTGGAATTTGGAAACTGGTGTTTGCCACTCTGAGTTGGTGGCTTCTCACCCTGGAGGACTTCTGGTGAGATGCGGGGATGTCAGTGGAAGGGGTGTTTGAAAACATTAGAGAAGGGAGTGAAGAAGGTCTGCAGTGCACCTGTTTTCCTGGTTACCAGCGCCTGCGATGCAGTCGTCTGTGGGAGGATGGCCACTTGGTGCCACTGCCATGGCTTCAGACTTCGCTTCTCACATGACCTCACAGGGGCTCCGGCCCTTGGAGTTTGGTGTGGTGTCAAAGGAAAGCCCGAGCTCAACTGGGCCAGCAGGAGCAGCCCCCGGGCAAATGCAGACCTGCAGGAGAGCCCGCTGCCCCCTGGGAAACCCAGCCCTGCAGACCCTGTGAGATGTGCCGTGCCACTCCTTAATAAATGTTTTTGAAGAAACCATAGTTATTTTTCATCATAAATATCATGTTAATATCGTGAGTTTGTACTGTCCTTGAATGAGAAATAAGTAAAGAAATAGTAAAAATTTTCTCATTTTGGTTTCTAGTACAGTAAGTACTGCTGGGCACGACCACATAAACAAAGGTTCTTTGGGGTCTTCGGTCACAGACAAGTTTGAGGCTTGGAGTTCCTGGTGCCAGAAGCACCCTGTACTCGGGAAGTAAGTGGCAAGCCAGAAATGTACGTGTATGAGTGAGACTGGGTTTTGTGGGAGTATAGGCGGAAATTATCAGAACGTGCCACTCCTTTTCCCTTTTCTTTCTTCCTTTTGTCCCCACACACCAGAGAGCTGTGGTCTGAGCTTGAGTTCATGCCGTCTCCGCAGGACTCCCTTGTGCAGCGTCTCTGTCCTGATAGAGGTACGTCCTGGCCTCCTATGACAGAGCCTGGACGGGAGCAGGAGGGTAGGGCAGGAAGGGTGCCAGAACACAGCAGTGCGGAGACACAGGCCAGCAGGCTGGAGAGCACACGCTGTGCTGGCCATTCTACAAAGCTGTTTTTGTGGGCACGGTCGCCTGTTTGGGCACATTCACAGTTCTGTAAATGCTGATCGGCCTGAGGCTGCAGTGGTGTCTTTGAAGCACACTGTGGGAACAGGATGCTCTGGGAAGGGGAGCGCTGCAGCAGAGGCAATGCCTGTTAAAGAACGTTCTCCTTTTCATTGCTTCCGCAGATCCTTTGTCAATGGGTCCTCAGAAAGCTCTGGAAACCATCGGTGCAAATTTACAGAAGCAGTATGAGAACTGGCAGCCAAGGGTAAGCCTGCTGTACTTGTTCTTCCTTTTCTTTCTGGCAAGGAAACTTCAATTGCTTGGTCTCAAACCATCTGAGTCCAAGCAAGACTTTCCAGGGGTGGCAGCTCCTTGCAGGCCTGCCCGCCACCACTGTCTGCTGGTGTGCCTTGGTGTGGTTCCTGAGGACAGCTCACAACTCGCTGTGAATCACGCTTGGGGTAGTCTGTTTTGTGTATTCACCTGCCCCCAAATGTTTAGAAAAGAAAATATCCTTTATATCACTCTTAAATCTAGGCTTTTATTTTGCACAGGAAATGTAGTTTCATTAACTAGGTAGAGCTATCCTTCCTGTCTTCTATTTTCAGACGGGAGGAGAAAGCACCCAGCGTTAAAGACTGACACCTACCACATGCTCAGCCTTTGATTCCCAAGGCAGGTTCTTCAGGGAGCTAGCTACCAATTAGTGTGTTTTTGTTGCTTATATCTTACAGGTTTTTATTTTTAAAGAAAAGCAGCACAGAATGTAACTGTGTTTAATTGCCTTTAAGATCTTAGTTATTTGTAAACTACCCAAAGACCTATTTCCTTTGTCCTTTCTCATTAACTGGTTTGAGGATTTAATAAACTTCATAGGAAATCAGAAACTTGGGACTCTTGTGTCTAGCGTGATTCTGGAATCACCTGCAGGAGTGTTGGGAAGAAGCTGCGCACTCCTGCTGGGTTTTATTCCCCGCTCCTGGCTGTGAGCCTCCTGGAAACCAAGGACTTACAGAGCCTGCTTAACACTGGCCTGCGGTGGCTTCCATCTGTGGATATCTGTCCTCAGATCTGGAATTTAGGGGTTTCTTACCTGTCATTCACGTTCTTCAAGTGGGAGGGCCCTGAGGTCATTCCTGCTCATTCCTGCTGTAGCTCTAGTGGCCAGGTGAGGCATCATTAGCAAGCATTTCTGTGCCTTGTGCTCTGCATTTCCTGTTGTCAAATCAATAATAATGGACGTTTATTCTTTAGAAGGCAGGTTCTCAGTGGTTATTTTGATCCACGTCTAAAGCCTTTGCTTTCTCCTCTCTCAAATCCGTTGCCTCTTGATGGTTTATAGAGAAGTTCTATAGTCCTTTTCTTGAGAATGCAGCCCGTTTGCGGGTTGGATGAGGACAGGAGAGATTTTTTTTTTTTTTTAAATTATTTTATTGTAAACAAATGGGATACATGTTGTTCAGGAGAGATTTTGATGGTGTGCATTCCTTTAAAGATAGTTGAGATGCTTAATATTTTAGTGAGAAAAGCTTCTTGGAGGACTTTGCAGGTATCCAGGATCTCAGCAAGATGGGACCACACTTTAGGGAGAGTGGGTCAGAGTACCAATATCGGAGACGTGGTGTTGCTACCAGCATTATACAAATGTACAGAAATCCCTTTCTGACTCAGCTACTTCTGGCAGCTCCTGGTTTTGACTTTGTGTTGTTTGTGTTTTGCTGGGTACATTTGTTTAAGATAGAATATAATTTTGGATCCATGTAACCAGATACATTCAGGTCTTCCCATAGTTGTTGGCAGAATAAGTCTTTGTTGTTTTTATTACTTTCTTCCTTTTAAAGGCTTACTTCATAAGAAAATTTAGTTTTTCACGACATATATGTTTGATATTTCAGGATGTCAATGTTTATTTCATTTGGTATGATCCACAGTGTTTTAGAGTGCTGTGAGTTGATTACTGCTAGCCTTATCATTAGCTTAGCTTGACAGATGTCAGCTGGAACACGGTAGCTGGCAAATGGAATCTTCTAGAGGAGGGCCTATTGTTAATTTTAATCTGAATTTCTGTCTAAGTGCAAATTTCTTCCATGGCATTTGGAGGAGGTCTTGTGATGTAGGACAGGAAATGTTTGTGTGTAGAAGTGATTCTGGACAGAGACAGCAGATAGAGTCACACCTCAGATGAGACAGGGGCATGGCCACCCTAGGATGGTGGGCACTGGTCTAGAGGGCAAGGTTCTTGGGTGAGAAATTGGTTCAAGCAAGCAGGTCTGTTAGATCTGCAGTCTGATTTTCTGAAAAGACAAGAGTTTGAAGGACTAGTAAGGTGAAGATTTTAGGATGTTTAGGAAAAGGTTTCAGGTGGCATTCCTCCAGGGTTGGTTCATGAGGTGGAATCTGAATGAAGCAATGGCTGCAGCTTAGGAAAAATCTGTGCGTACCATCTAGCAGGGTCTTTTCCTGCATCCATTTCTGCATTCAGTAAGCCAAAGCACAACCATACATACTTAATATTTAGCACTCATTTTTAAGTATGCTAAAAATATTTTAAAATTTCCTACTACAAACCATTAGTGAGATCTATCTATTTCAGAAACAAGCCAAAGGTTGAAGTCCTTTGTCAGTTGTGAAACATGGTACTGTTCCATGAGTACCTGGAGATAACAGTGCCTGCCCCGGTGCACAAGGCACTCTCCTCCCTTCATATTATTTTACCTGGGCTGCAGGAGAGAGCAGGGGCAGTCTGGCATCCATCAGTCCTGCTCATGTTGTCTGACAGGGCTGAATCAGGCAGGAGGTGATTACCAGGCTCCTACATGGGGCACAAGGTGTCTGATCCCCCGTTGTAAATCAGGGTCCTTTGAAACACTGCAAAGCTAAACACACACCGTTTTTATTGTACTCTGCAGGGCTTTTGAGTTTCTGCAGTAATAAAGAGAGGTTGATGTGCCATCTGCAACAGAACAATGGGGACGTTATTAAATTTCCTAGACCTCTGATGCAAAGACCCATAGATCTAGTTTTCTCTTTCTCTGTGCTTTATTGCAAGACTCACAAAGGTCAGGCAATTTGCAATAAGGTCATTTTCATTAATGTTTGCTGAAATTGGTGCCTGTCTCCACACTGCCGTGGGTGGGAGCAGAGACGGGGCCTGTTGGCCTCGACAGCACCTCCCGTCCAGGAGGTGCAAGAGCCCGACCCCGGGCAGCTTCTCAGCGCCCCAGCCATGGTCTTGCAGACGGATGATTTCCTTACTAGTGCTGAGATGCTCAGATTTCTTTCCTCTTACTTTTTTAGCTTTGAATATTCAAGATTAGCTATTTTGATAAAGGTGATTTTGGTTCAGGAAGGAATTTAGAGGAACCATAGTGATTATATTTATATCAGAAGGCTGCCAGACTCTATCTGGCCCTGTTTTCCTTGCCAGGCTGATTGAGCCCTTTTCTAAATAATTTATCAGTTTGCCACTGGTAAAATATTTCTTCTGTTAAATTTAAGACTTTGCCTTATTACCTTTAGGTACATAAATTTGTGTTCTGCAGAAGATTGAAGGGAAAATGCCAACTGTTGTTTCAGCTGAAAATTCTGCAGTAAAACCTCCCTCATTTCATCATGAGCCTCAAGCAAAAGTTTTATTGGGAGCTGGGAGTAGGAGCTCGTAAAGCTGGGCGTACACAGTGAAGAACTTATCCTTTTAAGAGTTTGTCCAACAAATTGGGGTTTGTGGCCAACAGGAAGAACCCCCCTCACTAGGTCTTCTTTCTTCAAAAACAGGAGCAGAAGGCCCCACACTTCTGCTCGGGTGAGTTTCATTTTTCTGATGGCTGAAAAACAAGTTGGAGGGCTGGGGCTGTAGCTCGGTGGTAAAGCCCCTGCCTAGCGCGTGTGAGTCACTGGGTTTGATTCTTAGCACCACATAAAATAAATTAAAAAAAAAAAAAAAAAAAAAAGGTCCATCAACAACTAAAAAACAAAAAACCAAAACCAAGTTCATGCTGAGCACAATGGTGCTTGCCTGTAATCTCAGAGACTCCAGAGTCTAAGGCAGGAAGATCGTAAGTTTGAGGCCAGCCTCAGCAACTTAGTGAGACCCTGTCACAAAAAATAAAAAGGGGCTGGGGATGTAGCTCAGTTGTTAAATGCCCCATTACAAAAAACAAACAAACAAAACAACAACAAATCAACCAAAAAACAACTTCATGTGGGACTAGTTATCACTTACTAATAAGGAAGTGACACTTCCACTGTGGGCAGGTATCCGAGGATCTGAGGTGGCTGCTGGCAAGTCTGTGTGTCCAGCAAAGAGGCAGAACACCTTGGCTGTGAAGCCCTTTGCTGGGTAGTCCCTGCTCATCTTGACCAGCTGCAGTGGCGAGGGTAGCCTGTCCTGTGCAGTAAGCTGCAGGGTCTGCAGGCACTAACTGTCCACAGGGTACATTTGAGATGCCCAGCAGTGCTCAGGGGTTGCACACAGCTAAGTTTGTGGATTATACTGAACAGGTTTCAGATTTTAGCTCCACTTCAGTTCATCTTTCCTCCTGGGTCTGTGAGTTGGTTTGGGGTCAAGGAATGAAAGTTGGTTTTTCCTACTAGATATGGTTTTAACAGAGCCTTATGCCAAGCAGAGGAAAGCATTATAGTAGAAACCATTGTTGTGTTTAGTGTGCGAGCAGCCCTCCTTCCTCAGTGGCCTGGCAGAGTTGTTCACGTGCCTCTTGAACTGCATGGAATGAACTGAAGCTCCTGGGAAGGCTGAGCACCAACACTCTGCTTTCCATTTTGGGCGTTTCTGGTTTGTCCTTTGGGTTTGCAGTATAGGAGTTGTTGGCAGAACCTGATGTTTATGTGCGATTCTGTATTCCATAAGGTTGTAGTTAAGGACAGATGGAGTCCAGCAGTGGAGTGATTGCTGCACCTGCCCAGCCCATAGGGGGAATCAGTGGCTGCTAAATGAAGAACTGAGAGTCAGGATTAGGAAGGAGTGCTCTCAGCCCAGTCCTGCCTCTGCTTTTGGATTCCTGCTTTCCCTGGGCCAGTCATCTTTCTTGTGGTCCACAGGCCTTCGCACTGCTTCTGCTCTGGAGGCAGGAGTAGAGGCAGAGCAGTAGCTGTTAGTTCCAATAGCTCTCCTACCTGCCCCTCCCCCACCCCGTCCCAGTGTTACCAGATTAAATTTTACACAGGGTACGGTAAAGACCGCATAATTGAGCTCTGTCTTTGCTTAGGATTTTCAGTCAGGTGTGGATAAGGTAGGAAGATGCTAAGGATAGGCTCTCTAGGATCTGGGAGGCACTCCAGTGTGGACTGTCACTCCCGTCCCTTCTGCTTGGGACAGGCGCATTGACGTTAGTCCAAACTGACAGTGCAGCTCAGCTGGCGAGCATGGTCCTGAGGTGTGTTGGTGTCATCCCCTGCGTGCTGTCTGGATGGCATCACTGCATCATCCTCGTGGTCTGGCTGGCAGCCCTGGATGGCCAGATTTCCTGCCTCTTGCCTGTACCACCCTGATTTCCTTCTCTGAGGTCCTGAGTTTGGGCTTCATGCACCTGTTTGCTTTTTGTGACAAACTGCAAATGAGGACTCCTAGCCAAAGGCAGAGCTGTGGATGAATGACTCATGGTTGACACAGTCCAGGAGCGTGTCATTAAGCTTGCATGACAGTGTAGACCTGTCTTGTGGCTGTCTGGGGGTTAACTGTTGTGTTGGCTTTCCTTAGCTGCTTCCTGCCAGATGTTAAGAACTGTACCGGTGACAAACATTTTGTTTGTATTTCTGTTCTGCCTTAATCATGCTCCATCTTTCATTCACCCTCCTGTTCCTCTATCCCTTTTGCCTTGAAGCTTTTCTACACGCTGTGTTCAGGGAGGGTTCTGAGTTATGCTCTTGAGCCAGGAGGCTTCTTAGTCAGCTCTGCCCACGCGCTTCCTGTCATGCCCGGTCCCCAGAGGCCATCGTGGGAGCAGCCTCCTGGAAGAGGAGCTTAGACTCTGAAAACCAGTTTATACCAGACTGCAAGAACTCCTTGCCTTTGCCTTCCAGGAGAGCATGCTGGTGTCTCTCAGCCACCGTTCAGCAGCTTAGTGACACACCTGTAAATTCTTTAAAAGCACCACACACATTTTAAACAAGAAGGAAAGAAGGACTCATTTTGTACCATTGGGAGACTGCATGGCCTGCGGTGCGACTTGAATACTCTGTGACTTCAGTCCCTTAGGCTGTTTTGGGAAGAGGCACCTCTTTGCCATCCTGTGTTGCTTGCTCTCTGGGGTAGCTGGCAGGGCTCCCAAGTGTCCACTTAGAATTTCAGCCTGTGCCGTTTTCAGAGCTGATCTCAGCTGGTTCAGTCTGTCCTCCCTCTCCCAGGCTATAGCCGTCCTTGGCTATGTCTCCTGTGAGCATTTGCACCCTTCCCTTTGTTGGCATGCACCTCTATCTGACAGGGAGCTCCCCAGGTTGGGGGCTCCATCCTGCCTCCATCCTCCCCAGGTGGGAGGTGGGTAATAGAGTTGTGGCTGTGACCAGACATGGATGTGTTGGCTTTGGGCTTTGCCACTTCCTAGAAGTATCACTTTGGCATGATAATACTGGACCTTTTAAGATTTGCAGCTAGCCACTTGGAGGGACAGCAAGTGGCTAGTGCATTTGCACCTGAAGGGGCCCTGGTGGCAGTGGCAGACCCTTGCTTTCCAGCCCACCTTCCCTTGCTATTGAAATGGCAAAGATGGTGCTGAGAGGCATGCACTGCCTCCAGAACGTTCAGCCCCAGAGGGCTGCTTTCTTGCCCTCACGCCCTTGTGTCCCGTGTCATCCTCCTCCCTGGGCATCTGCTTCCTGACCTCCTCGACTCACACTGTCGTTAGAGAGAAATAGGGCTTAGTTCTGTTCTTAGCAAAGCCCTCTCTTCCTGTGCCTTTTATCAAGGGAGTGGTCTGTGTGTGACCCCACACTGTCAGCCTGAGCACTGGAACTGCAGCCCAGCTGGTGCCCATGCCACTCATGTGCCCGCTTTGCCTCTATAGTGAACCTGGGGACAGTGGTCCAGAGTGGCGGGTAATTGGCTCTGAAGGACAGGAGGTACCAGGGCCAGGGCCAGAGGTGCTGATAGGAGGCAGAAAGAAATGTTTCGGGGTGCTGATTGGTGCCCCATTTGCTCATCGTGTGCCACTGAGTGAAGTCGTGAGATCACACTCCAGCCCGATGAGGAAGTGCTGAAGCAGGGGTGACCTGTAGCAGGTTGGAATCAGCCCCTTAGAGGCTTTATGGCCTGCCTTCCTCTGCAGGGACCCAGCTGTCGGGAATCCACCTCTGGGCATTCACTGAGGCTTCTGCACACCTCCCTCGGAAGCATCCAGGACGTACGTGATACACAGTGGAGATTCTCAAAGAGAGTTCACAGGACATAAGATCTGCCATTTTAAAGTGTATAGCTCAGTGGCTTTTAGTTTTAGTACTACCTAATTCCAGAACCTCTAGATCACCCCTGAAAAGGAACCACATTCCAACTTTGTATGGGAATTTTAGTTATAAATTTTCTTTTGTAGACAGTCTTAGCCTAATTAAAAAAAAAAAAAAAAATCCAAGAAGAAAACTTAGATAACCAAAGAGAAATAATGAAGATTTAAGGAGATCAAAGAGCCATAAAGGAATGTTTTGTAAAACTTTACAAATAAGTTGGAAAACCTGTATGAGATATATAACTTTTTAGGAAAATGTAAATGACCATAATTAACCTCAGAAAAGGAAGTAACTCAAAGTAAAAGTAACTCGGTCAACAGAAGTTGAGAATGTTATCAAGGGGGTCTTCTACTCCTCCTTTCAAAACTTTTTAAACTTTCCAAGTCTTCTGTGACGGCAAGATGTCCAAATATGTTAAGTTTATAAAGCAAGCCATAAAAGAAGAAAATGTGTTCAACTTTCTTCATGTATGCATATAAAACTGATAGAAGTCAACTATTTCTGCTTGTCAGATTAATGCATGTGTGTGTATCTGGATGGGTGGGTAGCTGGATAGGTGGATAGACATAGAGTAGATGGTATGTAGCTAGGTAAATAAGGTGGATGGGTGGATGGATGGGTGGGTGACAGGATGACAGGCAGGTAGGTGAAGTGGTAGCTGGGTCCGCCTGCCTTTCTGCTCACTCAGATCCCCGCAGTGAAGGTGATGAGGGGGAGCCAAGCCAGTGCTTCCCTTGGTCTTTCTCAGTTTCCACTCATCTCATGGTGGCCTGCTGTGGTTGTGGGTCAAAATTTATTTTGAATCTTCTATTCTGACTTCAGAACCTGACCTCTAAATAAATTATGACTCTTCTGGGGTGAGTTCTCTCTTGGGAGTGGGGAAATGAGGGTCCTTGTCACAGTGAGCTTGGAGAAGATGCAGAGCAGGTCATCTCTTCCTCCTCCTCCTTCTCCTTGTTCTCCTCCTCCTCTTCCTCCTCTTCCTCCTCCTCCTCCTCCTCCTCCTCCTTCTCCTCCTTTTCCTCCTTTTCCTCCTTCCTTCTCCTCCTCCTCCTTTCTCCTTCTCCTCCTTCTCCTCCTTCCTTCTCCTCCTCCTCCTTTCTCCTTCTCCTCCTTCCTCCTCCTCCTCCTTCTCCTCCTTTTACACTAAACCTTTCCATATATCTTTTATTTAAAAATCCTAATCATATTTTACTTGAATAATAGGCAACTGACTTAAAATATCTGTCCCGCCATGTCGTCTCTGTGCCAGGATGTGGCGTGGTAGGCTAGGAGTCTTCAGTGTGGGGCCTGCCTGCCTTTCTGACCTTTCTCCAAGCCAGGGAGGCTACCGTTAGAGTTTCATGTTGAGTTATTCCACGGTCAGCATTCCTCTGTGAGACCTGTGCTAACTCAAGAGGCCCAGCGGATGGAGCAGGAGGGCCCTACATGGGAGCCTGTTCCCTTTCACTGTGTTTACCACCATCAAGATGAAAACAGCTAAGCTTTTCATGGGCATTTTAACCCAATTTCACTCACAGTTTGTGTCATTTTTGAAGATTTGAAGTCCTTTTCTTTTCCCAGCTCTGTGGTTGCTTATTTAGATTTGAGTGTGCTTCTAGTTGGTCAGCTGATATGAATTCTTTACTTTTAAAAAGTGAGGCCAAAAGAGGGAGAGGTTGACTTGGCGCCTTTGTGTGCTGAACATGCCTTTCATGGACCCTTGTTGGGAAGGGTTTGGGCTGGTGAACTCCAAGTAGGACTTGGAGGCTTCCCAAGGACAGGAGCATGCTTTGCAAAGTAGACCTTTGTAAGTAGGTGAAAGTAGGAAGTCTGCCCCTGTACCGCTTGATCCCAGGGGTGCTCTACCACTGAGCTACACCTCCAGTCTTTTGTATTTTGAGAAAGGGTCTAAGTTGCCCAGGCTGACCTGCAACTTGCGATCCTCCTGCCTCAGCCTCCCAAGTAGTTGGGGTCTGCAGGTGTGCCGTCTCTGCGCCTGGCTGCTGAAGGCTTTGGTACAGCTGTCGTGGCTCATGCCAAGTGAACTTGATGCCACAACAGCTGGCCACAGGTGCACCTGTGGAGGGACTCAGAGCCCCGATGGCTCAGTGCCAGTGGCAGCACCCTAGCCTGCAGATGGGTGTCTGTGACGTGGAGGAGACAGCCACTCCCAGAGCATGCTGTAGGAGCCACACCCCCCACAGGCACCCAGTGCCTGAGTGACGTGCAGACCCAAGGCCCAGAGGGAGGCTGTCTCAGCAGAGTGGGCTTCTTCTTCTTCCTTCTTTTCTTTATCTTCCTTTCTTCTTCTTCATCTTCCTTTCTTCTTTCTTCTCCTCCTCCTCCTCCTCCTTCTTTTTCTTCTTCTTCTTTTAATATTTTTTAGTTGTCAATAGATCTTTTTTGTTATTTATATTTGGTGCTGAGGATCAAACACAGGGCCTCACACATGCAGGCGAATGCTCCACCACTGAGCCCCAGTCCAGCCCAAGCAGAGCAGTCTTCTGAACTTGAGGCAGAGACCTCGGGCTCCGCTTTCCTCGGTGTCAAGTGCGAGTGCTAGACAGTCTGCACAGCCACTGTCACGCCTTTGCCAGTCGAGGGGAAGTGGCAGCGTTTCCCTTAGTGATACATAAAGCAGTGATGTAGCTTACAGTCCCCAAAACCTTACATCTGTGAGAAAACAGAGGCTGCGTGGTGGAACACCTTACAGGAGCAGAGCTGGGACAGCTTAGAGCACTGCTGAGTGATCCAGGCTCTCCTCAGCTCTTCCTGGAACCCCCTTTGCCTCCCGGCTGCTCCCTGCCCTCATTTTCCATTTTCTTTTTTTGGCTCCCAAACACCATCTTAGATCAGCCTTCCTAAAGGGCACCAGGGGTCTACTCTTCACCTACTGAAAGCAGGTGAAAACAGGACCACATTTGAGGTCGGGGTTGGCCACTCATGGGTGTGTGTTCCTTCCCTGCCCTGCGTCCCCCTCTCTGTCCCTCCTCATCTGTGTCCCCTGCTCATCCTCTGTGGCTTATTCTTGGCGTAGCTGGCACTCACTGCCCACTCGCCCACCTAGGCTTCTCCCTCCTGCTGTCTTCTGTGCGTCTGCCTTGGGCCCCATGCTCAGGAGTGGAGGTGGTGGATGGTCAGGGCAGGCTGTGGCCCACTTAGTGTGCTAGGATTTGGGGACTATTTGAAGTGACCTGTCCTCATATTCATTATGGGTCCTGGGTAGGTGGGGAGGGGGCTAGTTCTGGGTCACAGCACCAGGGATGATGGTCGGGCACACGGGATTCCCTGTGGGCGTCAGCCAGGGAAGGAGAGGTAGCAGGCTGGGGAGGTCAGCTCCCTCAGACCCTCAGGGGAGGCAAGGGCCGCCAGACCAGAGTGTGCTCCGGGCCAACCTTACCTCACAGTGGCTGCTTCCTCTGACTGGGAGGGTGCTGAATTGTACTGTGCTTTCGCTGCCATGACTGGGCCTGCTCTTCCTGGCTTGCTCCTGAGGGTTTCTCCAGAGCCATGTGTCCCTGGTTAAACTCCATAGAGACTGTGCTTCCGTGGGAGAGAAGTCTTGATTTTTGCCCCGCCATTTGCCATGAGTTTCAGAAGGTGTGAGAACATGCCTGCTGGTTGCTGTGTTTTCACGGGGCTCCTGGTCCCCAACACAGGCCCTGTGTTTGTGGCCCTGATACGATGGCTGTGGTCAGTGGTGTTGAGCATATCGTGGTGTGTGGCTCTGTCCCTGTGGTCAGAGATGCACAGCAGTGTGCACCAGGGCTGGACTTGTGCAAAGTCTGTTCTACCTTCTGTTGATGCATTTCATGTCTCTTTAAATCTCTTACTTTTAGAACATCCCTGTTCTATGTTACTTTTTTCCATGCAGTGTTCAGATGTCATTTACCTGCAGCAGAACATGCAACCTTAAGCATTTGGTTTGATGAGTTTTGGCAGTTGTGTGACTGTTTAATCCACTGAAAACAAGATAGAGAACGTTCTATCCTCCGGAAGGCGCCCTCCCGCCCAGGCTGCCCACCTTCTGCCCTCCATCTCTGGGCACAGGTCTGGCCTGTGCTTGGCCTTTGGACAGATGAGCATCGCAGGCTGCTCTTGTGCTTGTCTGTTTCCTGCCACACAGTATCTTTGCGCTCCCTCCGTGCCGTCACCCGTATGCGTGGTTCGCTTCTCTTTACTGCTGGAGTGGCCTTGTTGTCTGGATGAACCAGAATGTGTCTCCACTTTCCTGCAGACGCACTTTTTGGCTGCTGAGAATCAGGCTGCTGTGCGCCTTGGTGTAAGACACTGTGGGCTCGTGTCTGCATCCTTGAGTAACTGGACGTGGGATGCAGGTCAGCACATGTCTCCAGGCACGCCGTGCAGGCAGCTCCAAGTTGAGAAGAGAATGCTGAAAGTCTCCCTGCTCTCACCAGGCAGGCTGCCCAGGAGCCAGCTGTGCAGTTCTCCCGCTGCACTGGAGACACGGAAACACGAGCATCAGCCACGTTGGGTTGTCTTCAGATGAATTCTTAGGTGAGCTGGCAACATGAGTCGCACCTAGTGGTACAGTTACTGCATGTAGGAGCGGCTGCAGCCTGCTGGCCTTAGCATGCTGTGGAAGCATGCACGTGTGTGTATGGATCAGGAAGTGACCAAGTAGTTGCCTTTACCCCGACCAGCTTCAGAAACAGAAGTGACTTGCGTCTTTACAGCCAAGCCCGCCCTGTTCACAGCCTCCCGTCTTCACAAGGCTACGTGGGACTGGGCTGCAGCTTCTCCCTGCTTTTCTTTAGGGTGCCTGAGACCTGTTGCCGCCTGCTTGTTCGCTTGCTGCACTTTGCACAGCCCTTTGTAGTGGTTCATCTGGGCTGCCTTGGGCTCCCGGCTTCCACAGCTCTGTGGGGAAGCCCTGAAGAAGCAGAGTGGAGTGTGTGTTGCCCTCTGGTCCACGGCTGAGGAGCAGGATGCCTGCATGGCTGCTGGTGCAGACTGTTGGGCTCCCTCCTGCCGTGCCTAGACTTGGTGCCTCCAGGAGGGCAGGGGTGCGGGCCTTTCTGTCCTTTCCTGCTAGTAACACCAGTCCACAGTCAGGGCCCAGCACAAGCATGTCAGTGGGGTCTGCTTGTGTTCCTAGTTCGAGTAATAGAAGCAAAACCTGGGGAATCATTTTCTCTCCCAGTGTGGTTTTCTGCTCCAGTGCTGGGTGGGGGGCTGCGGGGGACAGCCTCTGCTCTTTTCCCTGTCCCTCCTCTCCCTGGCTCCTCCCCTCCTAGCTGGTCCCCAGGAAGCCCTGAGTACTCATTAGAGTCTTCCCCAGAGGGCTTGGAGAGGGCTGGGTATGAGGAGAGCCCAGGAGTCCCCACAGGAGCCCCGCTCTGGAGGTGGCTCTGCTGGAAGACGGAGGTTTATGACCCCGAGGGTTAATTGCAGAGCACCTGGGATGCCTGTAGAGCTGAGTTCTGCAGGAGGAGCTGGAGTTTTTTCCTACAAGGTGAACATGCTTTTGTAAATTTCAGGTCCAGAATACTGACAGGTAGTCGACAGTGCCTCTCAAAAGGAGAAAATCCTTGTGTTCCCGAGCTGGGGAGACCCATGTTTCCCCTCCTGCTTTCTCTTTTCTCTGCAGCGTGTTTGAAAGGAGGTCCCGGAAGCAGGTAACTGTTGCCTGTTGCTGCAGTGCCAATCGAGGGTGTCCCTGTTGCCTTTGGGTGGGTCTACCAGGTTCCTCCTCATCCTCAAAAGTGTCCCTAAGTGTCCCTGCTGCCCTCCATCAGAGCCAGGGAGGGTTCCTGAGGGCACAGGTGAGGGGCCGAGCCTGTGCCACTGCCTCCTGTTGGGTGCCTCCTAAGTACTCTCCTTGTTTTAAAACCAATACAAACTGTGAACAGCTCTAGAAAAACCTTTGTGGGAAGTGTCCACTGACCTCCAGACCGCCCTGCCTGTTGCCTTCTGCCTTTCTCCCTGCGTTCTGTCCCCTGATGGGGACCTGCGTGCTGGGAAGGGAGAACACACTTCTTATCTTCAGTGACGTGAGAAGAGCCATCTTTTCTGTCTCTTAGTGTGAAATATTAAAAAATCTTGTCATTTGCTGTTCCCTAAAATTCTCCAAATTTGTGAAAATAAATTATATTTATTATTCTCTCTTTCTTCCTGCTGGAGTTTGAGAAGACTCTGTTTCTCCATTCTGCCAAGCCTGCTGGAGACATAAAAAAATGGAGATTAGCAGAGGTGCTGGGACTGATCACTGAGATGTCTTTGAGATACGTCGGGGTTGTTGCTGTTGAGCGTGGGTAGTGTGAGTTCAGGTGTGGGCATCCTGAGTCCTAAGTGCCATCACAACCCTGGTCAGCATTCAGGAGGGGCAGGGACAACATTCTTCACCACCCAGTTCAATCCAACAAAATTTTATAGATTCTTTGCCAAAATTATGAAACTCTGATAGGTGCTGTGGATATAAAATAAGAGACAGTTCCCACTGACTCTCCCAAGCCTGATGAGGAGATATGCTCTCATTCCCACGCTCATCATCCCACAAATGCCTATCGGATCATCCTACACTCCCACCTCTAGGAGCAAAACCAGGTGTGGTCCTTACCACAGTGGATCAGAGCCTGGTGGGACCCTTGGTCGCGGAGCCAGCAGGATGAACTGAGAGCAGTGCCCCATCAAGGAGCCAAGGCTGTAATCATGGAAAGGGAGAGGCCCCGAAGGGTCATGGTCCTATTCACACCATGCCCTTAGAGAAGGCTGTGTAGCTGTGCCACCCACACCTGGCATCCATACACTCCCTAAAGTGCAGGGTGGCATATGCTCTTCGCCCAGTGCCACCTCTGATTAATAGGGCATGATTAATAGGGCATGGGTTTTCCCCGTAACCCAGGGGAGGAGCTGTGGTAGCTCCCTGTGCCAGTGCTTAGAAGAGTCTGCTGGATCACTCTGTAGGTGAGTGACTCTTCCCAGCAGAGCCTCTTGCCTTCCAGGTGTGCAGGGAAAGGAGACCATAGCAAGTCAGAAGAGCTCCTGGTCTTCAGTGGTACAGAGAAGACTCGGAGATGCAGCCAGCTGATCCTTGACCAAGGGCCAGAAACATTCACTGGAGAAAAGACAGCCTCTTAAGAATGGTGCTGGGAAAGTTGGGTGTCCATATGTAGAAGAATGAGAGTAGATCCTCATCTCTCCCCCTGCACAAAAGTCAACTCAAAATGGATCAAAGACCTCGGAATTAGACCAGAGATCGTGCAGCTCCTAGGACAAAATGTGGGGTCGACACTCCAGCTTTCAGGTGCGGGCGATGACTTTCTCAGGAGGACCCCTAAAGCTCAGGAAAGGATGCGGAGAGTTCACAAATGGGATGGCATCAAATTCAAAAGCTTCTGCACAGCAAAGGAAACACTTAGGAACAGAATGGGGGGAAATCTCTGCTAGCTACTCCTCTGACAGAGGATTGATACCCAGAATATACAGAGAGCTCAAAAACTTAACACCAGAAGAACAAATAACCCAATTAATAAATGGGCAAATGAATTAAATAGACACTCCCCAAAAGAAGAAAGACAAGTAGCTAACGAGTTCATAGAAAAGTGTTCACCATCCTCAGCAATCCAGGAAATGCAAATCACAACTATACAGAGTTTTCATCTCCAGTCAGAACGGCCGACACCAAGAACACAAATAATAGATCCTGGAGAGGATGGGGGAAAAGACACTGTTGGTGGGATTGTACATTAGCACAGCCACTGTGGGAATCGGTATGGAGGTTCCTCAAAAGACTAGGCTTGGAACCACCATATGACCCAGCTAGCCCACTCCTTGGTATTTATCCTGAAGAACTGAAGTGAGCATACTACAGTGATACTCACATACCCATGTTTGTAGCAGCATGATTCACAGCAGTCAAACTCTGGAAGTAGTCCGGGTGTCCATCAATGGATGAACGGAAGAAGAAAATGTGGTATATACACACAGTGGAGTTTTATTAGGCTATAAAGAAGAGTAAAATTATATCATTTGCAGGAAAATGGATGGAACTCATAAAAATTGTAGGGAGATAAGTAGAAGAAAGGAACTAGGAGGAGGAAGGAGGGGAGGGAAAGGAGAAGTGTTGGGGGAGTGATGTTCATCAAATTATGTTGCTGTGTTCTGCGCATGCACAAGCATGTGACAACGAATCCCACCATCATGTACAACCATAATACACCAGGAAAAGCTGGGGGAAAGGGCTGGTCTATGGCTCAGTGGTGGAGCATTCATCTGGCACGTGAGGCCCTGGGTTCCATCCTCAGCACCACATAGAAATAAAATAAAGGTCCATTGACAACTAAAAAATATATATATATATATAAAAGGGGGGAATAATAAGAAGAGCTATTGGTAGGGGAAGGAGCCCTGGAATGTGCCACCGAGTTCCTGCTGTCGGGCTGGTGGGGTACTCCAGCGAGGGGGAGCGCAGACCAGGCCCATGGGAACAAGGGGCAGATGTTTAAGTAGGCATTAAATGGGGACTGGGTTTGCTTCCCTCTGACGCGCGCATCACATGCTGATATCATTTTCAAGGGTTATTTCTCTTTTTCCATTGGGACTAGGATGGATGGAGCTAATAGTTAAAATGGACTCACTTATCTTCTTACTTGAAAGCTGTTCTGTGGTCATTTCTGCCTAACTTGCCTGTTGTAAGCCCTTCTCTGTCTGCGGTGTGTCCTTCGTGCCCACGACCTTTGTGTGGCTCTGTCCCCTGGGCTGAGATAACAGGTTGTTGACGAATGAGAGGGAATTGTAATGCTCTTTCAGGTTTCATGGGACAGATGTGCAGGCCCCTTCATTTGCTTTACACTAATTGCTGTTGGGGCACAAGATCGCAGAGGCAATTTAGGAATTCAAGGTGAAATGAGCAGTGTAATTGTGAGCGTAAAGACACACGGAAAACGGAGCTTTTTGTTACTTGGTTCCTGGGGCGGGGGCCTAGTGTTTGTAAACAGGCTAACCTCCCAGGCTCCTGGATGGTCCGTAAGGACCCACTGCCTTGCCTGCAGGAGAGTGAGAGCAACAGCAGAGCCTTCAGGTGGGAGCCTGGTGCCATGGACATGGGAAGTCACAGCAGGAGGGAGGCTGCCTCTAGGGGATCCTCCCACAGGTTTCAGCTCCTTGGCATTTTCATTGGTGCAGGGTGCCTGAGGGCTGGGGGGAGGGTGGCCCTATTAGACGCACCCTTTCCCTGTCTTGTCACACCTGAAAATTTCTGAGGTTCTTCCTAACTGTCCTCTTATGCAGCTGACCAACCTTTTTAAAGCTCAGTTAAAATTTCAGTTTCCATCAGGTTCATAAGCTGCGAGGACCAGGCCCAGCACACCTCCTGTGTTCACAGCAGACCTGGTATTGCGCCAAGGCCTTTGGTAGGAGGTGGCTATACCTCTTTAGGCTGTCCCCATGGCACAGGCTCCTTTTCTAGCCAGCTTGGGCCCTGGCTGTCCTCCTGGGCTGTGCTCCAGGGTGCTGGAGGAAGGACTTGGCTGGCATAGTAGGGGGTGACCAGAGGGGAGGGCCGGCCCCTCCCCTGCCTGTGCGTCCGCTTGGGTCACTTGCCACACCCTCAGCTCTGCATGTGCTTTAAAGGTTTGAAGAAACTGGCAGAGCCCCCTTCCCTTCAGTCATTTGAAGGAGGAGATGAAGCCTACTGCTCTCGTGCTTCACATGTTCTGCTGTCTGCCTGGGCCTGGTTGCATATCGTCCTAGACTCTTGTTTTGGTGTTGTGGAGGCAGAGCGCTGCCTGAGGGTTCTTGGGCAGGTGGATCTTCCGATAGATCCTCCACATTTGGGCCAGAGCCTTGGAAGTGCTATTTCCCTTGATCTCAGAGAAGAACAATGGTCTTAAATGTCAGATTTCACTCCCCATCCTGTAGTTTATAAAAGACAAGTTGAAGATGGATAGAGGAAGGAGGCTCCCAGCCTAGTGGTGCCGTGGGTTAGCCCAGCAGCTGTCCAGCTGCCCCAGTGGCTCTCGCAGCCAGGCCTCTGTGCTGTGCTGCGTGTGTCTGCAGTGGGATGGTGTGTGGGCTGCCTGCTGCCCTGGCTCAGTTCAGTGTGCTGACGTCCAGTTCTGCCCCGGGCTTCAGGCACCTGAGCCCCAGAAACCTGGCTGCTGCAGGCCTTTCCACACAGCAGCTCTGTGGCGTCTGCCAATCCCTGAGCCGCATCCCTGTCGGGTGCAGTGGTTTGCTACTGAAGTGAAGTGACCTGTGCTCCGTTTCTGCCCTGTACCTCTGTGGAAGGTGGGTGCTGGGGCTCCTCCGCACCTCCCTTGCCTTCTGTCTGATAGTTGTTCAGAGTTCATCTTTCTTCCTCCAGCTAATAGGCTGGTGCTTTCTTTTTTCTTTCTTTTTAATATATTGATAGACCTTTATTTTATTCATTTATTTATATGTGGTGCTAAGAATTGAGCCCGGTGCCTCACACATGCGAGTCAAGCACTCCACCACTGAGCCACAACCCCAGCCCCCAGGCGAGTACTTTCTGAATGCTTCTCTAGGCCTGGCTTCTTATCTGTACCCAAGTTGCATTTTTGTGGGCCATCAATTATCTTTAGACTAATTGCATCTACGTGGAATTTGTTCCTCTACTAGATGACTTAGGGTCTGGAAGGGCTCTAAAGAATGATTTAACATCACAGTCCTCATCTGTCAGATGAGGTGACTTGCTCAGTGATGTCACCTGGGGACAGGAGTCTGGGTTTCACTCTGAGACTGTTTCCCCGAGAACACCTTCTTTTCCAGCCATGGTGCACACAACACCAGCGGAACTGTCCCTGGCCCTCCCGCTGCAGCCCGCCCACCAGGCCTTTCCTCTGCCTGCCCTTGGCCCGTCCTGGCTCAGGCCCTTCAGACTCACTTTCTTGCCACTCTGCCTTTAGGCTGTCATCTTCCTAACCTTCAAGCACAGGCCTTGGAGAGCACGGCTGCAGCGTGTTGCCGTGGCCACCGTCCTACCTGTTCCCTTTTCCTGTGGCCTCCCTCTGACACACTGTGTGGTTTTTGTGTGTATTGTGTTTCGTGTCTCCCCACTGCGGTGAGCACTGGGTGGTGGAAGCTGCGTCTGTGTGACTGTGGATGTGTCCTCAGCTCTTACCCAGACCTGAGGTGCCTACCAGGCTGCTGTGTGTGGCTGGTGGACATGCACAAGCAGCACACCACGCTTGTGGGTTTGTTGGGCCCATAGTCACTGGTCTCACCCCTTCTCCCACTTGTGTCTGATTCTCTTAAGCACATCCTCCACCCCTGTGGGGGGCAGGCCTACCTACAGAGGAGCTATTTCTTCTCTTTCCACCTAGCAAGGGCTGTGACCTTGGACTTACCCTGCCTTGACTCAGCCCTGTTGCCCCCATGTTGAGCCAGAGCTACTGGCCATGGGGCTCAGAGACCACTTCTGCTTTGCTGTCCCCCCAAATCCATGCCCATCTGCCCTCTCTCTGGCCTCTCCTGCAGCCCTTCCTTTCTTAGTGCCTGGGGCTCTGCTTCTACACAGGAGGCCCTGGCTGTGGAGCCCCTTGGCATCCTGGCCTCTCTGCAGTTCAGGGGCTTCTGCTGATTTTCAGTGTTCAGATTTGGGTGTCTATTGTGGGGTGTTCCTGTGACACTCTGGTTGTTGGTTCTTCTCTCCCAAGGGCCCCGGGATCCTCCACGTGCGTGTTTGCCTTTCAGTCCTACTGACCAGGCGACTGCGACTCTGAGTGGCTTAGTGATTTTAAATCCATTAGGATTCCTTCTAAAAGAATGGGTGTTGCAGATGCTGCTTACCTAAGGGTATGGTTTCAGAAGTCCCCAACTCTGTGAGGCCTCAGGGGCTGTGAGTGCCACCCTAGCAGCTGACACACTTCCAGGGCCCCGTGTCACATCTCCTTTCAGCCTGCGTTGTTCTGTTTGCCTGTGAAGTTACCTTCTCATGCTCGACAGTGGAGGAACGGAACAGCAAGCATCCTGTGCGGCACGGCGTGCTGCAGAGACCCTGTCTGTGAGGGAGGCCATCATCGTCGGATTCCTGACTGTAGGTTTGATTTCAAAGTAGTGGCTGGAGTGTTAAACATGCTTGGCTAAGTTCCAACGATTGCTTCCATTTGTATACTGACTCCATGGCTTCTTTTAAAATAGGATATTGAGTAGGTTGATTTATCTTTTTGTAAAGGGCTGATATCACCTGGTAGGTTTTTGAGCAGTTCCTTGGTGATGAAGGAGTCTGTTCAGGTTTAGGTACTGTGGAGGAACGTGGGCCCAGCTCTGCCTTTCCCCATGGTCATGCTAAGATCTCTTCAGTGTCAGCACGATCGGAGTCAGTTCCCTGTGTTACATTATCCAGCAGTGATTGTTCAGGGCAGCGTGCTAGCTGCTCCAGAGCAGCGGAGCCTGGCTCCAACTCCTGCACGTACGTGTCCTCTGGCCAGAGAGAAGATGTAGGGAGGAAGACCTAACTCTCTCCCTTAAGGATATCTCTTAAAAGTGACATTTAGCACTTTCATGTGGATTCAGAAAGAGCTGTCAAAAAGTAAAATTGAGGGTGAGGTCATACGTAGTACAGTTGCTCATTTGAACCTCCCAGCCCCACCTTTGGTGCTAGGGATTGAACTCAGGGCCTCATGTAGGCTAAGCATGTGCTCTACCACCTAGCTACACTACCACCTCCATCATCAGAATTCAGAAATCCCGGAAACATAAAGTTTTTTAATAATTTTGTGCCAAAACTCATTTGACAGCAAAAGCAGACCTGACATAAGGCTATTTGTAGAATGAAAAAAAAAAAAAAAAAAAAAGATGTTTTGCATTTGGAAAGGGGTGGGTAGATACCAGGGAGAACTGGCACTCTGGCCTAGGCACCAGCCTGTCTGATGCTGAATGCTTTGTTTCTGCCCAGGCTGAGCTACAGTACTGCCACTTGCCCAGAAAAGAAGGAGTTTGCTTTGGTGTTTTCTTTGCTCCTTCTGCATGGGCTCTGCGTGTGAAGAGTCTGGGCCATGACCCCGTGCAGGCTGTGTATGAGGGCGAGTCGTCCTGGTGGGAGGACCAAGGGCCTGGAGGTGAGCACTCGGGCAGCTGCACTTTGGAGGAGAATCTGCGGCTCTGGAGAGGGTGCCGCACTGCGAGAGGCACTAGAGGCTGGGGCAGCTCACCAAATGCTGCTCCTGCGGCTGCAGGCACATCCTTTACACTTTGCCACTCACACCACCTGGGTTTCCCTGCCTGTAGATGTTTCATATTGCAAATATGGGGAAAGCAGCTTAGGCCTTGACTTGATCTGTTCACCATCATTTCTGAGAAGAATTCTTGGTGTGGGAAGCTCCTGGGAGGCTCCTAGACTGCTTCTAGGTTAGATGCAGAAGCACCAGACTCCGGTGAATGTACCCCCCACCACCCGTGGCAGAGCAGTGGAGGGTTTTCTCCGAATAAGACAGTGTCCCTTCATGTTGAGTGCTGCCCCATGTGGTGGCAGCATGGTAGGCACAGGCCAGCCACTACTCAGCCACGGGACTCTCCTGCACCTTGGTTTCTCCATCTGCGGGATGAGGGTAAGGACAGTGCTCACCTCCAGATTGAGGTGTGGGAAAAGCACTTCCTCGCTGTTAGCTAGCGGTGTCCCCCTGTGTGAAGGCTGCTAGTCAATTTTAATTTAAACTTATTTCACTTGAACATAAAAACAAAAACTCTACATGTTTATGAGGTGCTGTGTGATATTCTGATTATGTAACTTTTTTTGGTAATGGGGTCTTGCTGTGCTGCCCTCAAACTCCTGGCCTCCCGACACCCTCCTGCCTGAGCCTCCCGAGGAGTGGGAACTGCAGGTGTGCCACCATGCCTGGTTTCCATTACTGTCTTTCTAATACACAAAGATTCCGAGTTCAGAGTTCTGCAGCCCACGGTGTCTGGTGAGGCTGGACGTGGGGGTGCATGCCTTCCCAGGACCAGCGTGTGGCCGGCTGTTTCTCGCTCAGTGCAGTGCACAGGCTGGACACAGTGAAGGATCCAGCATCAGGAGGAGGCAGGGCGAGGAGCTCTGGGCTTTCTGGGCAGTGGTGTGGCTCTGGGCCTTGTCTTCTGTGCCTGTCCTTTCATGGAGGAGGCCTCTGCTCCTGTGCTGTCTCTCATTTAATTTTCAAGTTGAAATGGGGCTGTTTGTCTGACTTTGCCAGTCCTTCCCTGGTCCCTTTGTCACCACCATGCTCACGATCTGGGACTAGGATGAATAGTGACTGCGGTTCAGCTCACCTATGAGTCGGGGTGACTCTGGGTGTCTGTGGGCTAGCCAGCCTGTTTTAGTGTGGTGCGAGGGGTTTGTGTCAGTGCAGACTTTTAACCTCCTCCACACACTTAGTTGAAGATGAAGGTTCTGGTAGATGGGTGGTGGCTGAGTAAAGGTGACCGTTGAATAGAATTTGATTAAAATTTCCCAGGGACTTGAGTCACAGTGTAGGTGGAGTCATTGCCCTGGTTGATGTGGATGACAGGAAGGGTATCAGCAGAAAGATATGATCCCTGCTCCGTGAGAAGGCCTTGGGCGCCCCAGGTTGATGACGTCAGGGCCTCCCGTGGACTCAGCTGCATCTCCCGAGGCAGGTGATGGGCAGCAGTTGCCAGGGCTCTGCTCTCTGACCTGACCACTCCTGCGTGGGCAGAGCCATCAGCATTTGGAAAGCCAGCCAGGTGGTCAGAAGGAACTTTGCATAAAGATGAACTCAGGGAAAGAGTGACATCTAATTAAAGGTGATAGAACATGAAGTGGCACGTGTGGCAGGGGAACTCTCTCAGGCCTTGGATGCCTGTGTGACCCTGGAACCAAGGGCCTGTCACACAGAGCTGCACACCGTGGTGGCCACAGACTGCCCTGCAGTGTCATGGAGACCAGGCTGGGTATCTCTGCCTTGTGGGGCCCGAGCAGAAAGGGGAGGTGCTGGCTTAGGGTGGTGGTCTTCACCCCGGGCTTCCTAGTCACAGCCAGTTCAGGAGGGAGGATGTTTATTCTCATAGGGTTTCAAGGCAGGTGTGTGACCAGGGTACCTGTGTGGCCAGGTACTGTACCTGGTTGCCTGAATTGGCAGTGACATCGCTCCCTCACTGGCTGTCATTTTAGGTTCACCTTTGCCTGGTGCTCCTGTAGATACTTAGGAATACTGTGCTTTTCTCTGTGTGTTTGACATGCGGGAAGAAAAATGTACCCCTAAAACAGTTATTCATAAATGTGCCACTTGTTCTGCTCTCTGGGAACATTGTGGATTTTGTTTCAGAAGGCTCCTGGTTCACTTAAAGAGTCTTAGTGGCTTTTCCTTGGCCCCAGTACAAAGCCTTGACTCTTCAGTGGGCAGAAAAATTGCTTTTGATGTGGTCCCTGGTCTCAGCCTTCCTGCCAGCCCTACAATGGCACCTGTGTGACCTGTCCTCAGAAGGTCTCCGTTCTCCTAGATCAGTTCTCCTCTACCCCAGACCTTTGTGCCTCAGGTCTCATCTTCACTGACGTTCCCTCTGGAAGCTGGCCTTGGATCCATAATCCTGGCCACCTGAGGGAAGAACAGCACCACAGCTAGCCCTGGATGCCTACTCGAGTCCTCTCTACAGAATGGCACCCTCACTCCATCAGGCACAGTGCACGTGTGACCTGGTGGCTTTCTGTTGATGTCAGTATTGCTTCTGGCCTCTAGGCATCAAGAAAGGAGGACTGGTGGCTTCAGGTCCTGATGAATGGTGGTGGCTTACGTTCCCATTCCAAATCTTCCCTCTGAGTAACACAGAGGGACCAGAGAGAAGTACACTTCATGAAAACCATGTCCTCAACCTGAAGGGCTTACTGTATTGGAACTTGAAAAGAAGCAAGAAGGGAAATACCCCAACCCAGCATGGAGTCCCTAGTACTATCCCCGCGTCTGCCCTGCCCTAGCCAAGGGGACTTGAGAGGTGGTGTGGGGGAGCTGGTGGTGGCCCCAGGATCATTGCTGGGGAGCTGCAAAGCACCTAGGTTCAACTGAGCAAGTGTCCAGTGGGAGGCGAGGTGGGTTGGTGGCAGACCTGAGGTTGGGTAAGATGGGGCGGGAAGCATCCTGGGCTGTGAGGCTGTGAGGCTGTGAGGCTGTGAGGCAGTGAGGCAGTGAAGGCAGGACGGACGGAGGTGCTAGGTGAGAGGCTGCAAGTTCCTCTGACCTCCTGCTTTCTTGCAGATAGTTTTGCTGGAGCATGGACACACCTGCAAGCGTGCTTCTTATTTTGGCACAGCTTATACACACAACAGCACTGCAGAGATGACCTCCCTGGAGACAGTGTCATGGAGTCAACTCTGAACCACTGCAGCAAAACACCCAAGTGATCGTGCCATTGGGAGTGTGACCTGTCCTCAGAAGGTCTCCGTTCTCCTAGATCAGTGATGGATTTCACGCAGTCCCATAATGATGCTAGTGCTTTCTAAAAAAATAGGGTCATACAAGTCGATTCTGGAGTTTCTAGGGGAAAGCAAATCCAAAGAACAGTGAGGGAGTGCTGAACCCTGAAGACAGCAAGCCTGATGGGAGGGATGCAGCCCCTGGAGCTGCTGCTGGTGGAGCCACCACTGCCTGCTGTCAGCAGTGGGGTGGCCTTGCACCCCTGGAGCACACACCCAGCACCAAGGAAGTTCAGGTCCCACGGCCACACAGCCCATCCAGGCAAAGATGGACTTGCTGGGGCAGCTGGCACTCTTTGGAAAATGCGATGAGACCCAGGCCTCACACGGGAGAGTCTGCGGGTGGTGGGGAGCTGGTTGGGGCAGAGCCTTGGGGAGCAGCCCAGGTCCTGCCTCAACCCGGGGCAAGCGGCCCTTCTCACAACATGCTACATGCGTGTGCGGGCTCAGGGCCTGGATCCCAGCCTACAGACAGCTCAGAGAGACCGAGGGGCCGAACGATAGAGAACAGAAACGGGGCACACACACAAAATATGAGAATGGCTTCAAATGTAAGAGCAGGCCAGGGCCCACAGCCAGGGACTCGCTAGGTCAGAAGCCTGCTGTGCCGTCCTGCGCTTTCCAGATGGGCGGGGTGGGGCGAAAGGTGATGGCACCTTCTGTTAGCGAGGCTGCTGCCAGGGCTACTTGACAGCGCCAGGCCAGGTGCTCACACACTCAGCTTCCCTGAAGATGTACTCTGGCTGCTCCTGCTGCCTCATTAGGAGAGCGAGAGTTGCTGGCAGATGCTGGAATTGGTCTGGAAGGAGTGTTGAGACAGGATAGGTGAACAGCCTCGAAATCCTCTCCCCAGAGGCTGCTGATGACTCGAGGGGAAATGGTAGCTTCTCAGGGTAGAAACCTGGCTGCCTCCACCCTGCTCAGTGATCAGATGATCACTGCCCACCTGCCAAGCACCGGGAGGGGCACTGGGCCTCCTGTAGCTTCCTGTAAAGAGACTGCAAAGCCAGTGCAGGGAGGATTAACGGAAGTGCCCCAACAGAGGGACCCTGCCCAGCGTGGCTCTGCAGCATTGTTCATAGTTGGAAGGATCAGGAAAAGCAGAGACTGCAGGCTGCCGCAGGTAACAGACCAGAGAGGCCAGCTTGTGACTGTGATGTGTGGCCTAGTAGGAACAGAGTGGAGCAGCTGGCCGGAGAAGTTCAGCCCAGGCCTGATGTGCCGATGGTGTGCACCCCACGTTCTGTTTTCAGTATCCACCACCTTTACGGATGCCCTCACCTGAGGGAATGCTGAGGGAGGCCGTCAGAATTCCACACCAGTTCTGAGTGTCTTGAAAGAAAGTAAAAGGAAAGAAATGGAGGAAGGAAGCAAGCAAGAGTGGTTGGGTTATAGTGCTTGGCGCAGTGCCCGGCACATAGTGGCACTCACTGTGTTTTCTGACTGCTGGTCATTTTTAAATAATGCGTGGAAAGGGTGATCAGGTTATGGACTCAGACTCCAGGGTCATGGGTCTGACCCCCGCCCCACAGTGGGTCACAGCCTTCAGGAGGCTGTCTGTCTGTGTCGCTGCTGCCCTCTGCTTGCTGTGGAAGCAGTGGCTCCGGTTGCTGTATTCAGCTGGGCGGGGGCTGTTTTATGGCTTGATTTCACAGTGCCTTTGTTTACCTCCTGGGCACTTCCCTCTCGCTTCACAAGGAGCAGCCTTGGCTTTGCTGGTTATTCACACCGTCTCCTGCTGATTCTTCTTCCCCTTTCCTTCCTCTGGTTGAAAGCCGGGTGTCTTATGAGATCAGGGCCAGGAGGGCGGGGGAACAGCAGGACATGGTTCCTGGAGGGCAGGGCCATGGCAGGCAGGAGGAAGACTGCCCCCAGCAGCTGCAAGCTTAGTTTTGCATTTCACCTAATGTACAAGGTTTGAGTGGTGGTTAATTGGGCTACTGTGAATTCTTGCTGGCCTCTCAGCTCAGGAATATTAAGATGCCTTTGAGACCCACTGGAATGTATTCAGAATTAAGGATTTCTGTCATTTCTTCTCCCTTTTTTGTGTCTCTTACCTTGATTTTTGAGGCTGCAAGTTATTTTTATTATGGTGAAAATAACTTATAAATCCTACTTTGAAAAGGGCAGATTGTGGGCAAAGAAATCATAAGCAGTTTGCAGTGCAGGAATTTTAGGTGTCTTCAGAATCAGTGTTTGTTTTCTGAGGCTCAGTCCAGTCCAGCTGGTCAGTCCTGGGTCGAGCCGCTTGGGCCCTGTGCCCCTCCTCTCACCAGCAGCGCCCCCAGCGTGCTAACAGGTACTGAGCAGTCAGCTTCCTGGCCAAACTCATGCCAGTCTGCCACTGGTTTCTTGGTGTCCTAAAGTCCACAGTGACGAGGAGCCCATTGTGATTGCCCTGGAGATAACCCTCAGGGCGGGTTCTTCTTGGTGGCTCCAAGACCCCCAGAGTGGCACTGTCACTTGTTCTCCCATGGGCTACTTCCAGCTCCTGTCTCTGCTCTGCCTTTCCCCCAGCTCCAGCTGTGCGTTTCAGGTTTTCTGTTAACTTCTGTCCTTTAGGACTTGTGTCCAGTCTGGTACCTTCTCCCTGCCCCAGCTCTGGTTCTTAAGTGACCTGGCTGTTCTCTACGGCAGGAAGTGCCACCCTGGACGTGGCCTCGTCCTCAATCTCCTCTCTCCCTCTCCTCCAAGTGTCCCTTCTTCCCCAGGTCTGGAGCCTGGGTTTTTTGACCCTCACTGCACATGGGCTCCCTGACCTTCTGATGAGAAGTGGTTTTGAGCCACTGCCAATCCATTACTGTGCCAGGCGGAGTTGCCTTTGGTGAGTGACGGGACCGGCTTGGAATCAAGTTTCCAGTTCAGCTGTCTACTTCCTACTGGTGTGCCCTGGGCAGGTGCAGCCCCACTCCTTTGTATTGGTACCCCAATAGTGCCCCATGATCTGGCCTCTTGGTTTGGCGCTTGTGCAGAGTTGAAGGCAGTGACCCCGTAAGTGTTTGATGGGTGAGTGCCTCGCCCCACCTGTCCCCATGGTAGACACAGTTTCTGACTGAGATCCACAGACAAATATGGCAGCTGTTCTCTAGAATGTTTGGTTAAAATAACTCAGAATAGCCCCTGTGAAGTAATAGGGGCTCAGCAGTTGTTGGCTAGTGAGTGAGCAACACAGTTCACTTCATGTTTTGCATTCAAGGTAGTTTAAGTGGTGATAGTGAAGGTCCAGTCCCCTGTGAATGGTCTCATGCCATCTGAAGGTCTCCCTGAAAAGTCCCATGGCAGATGTGTGCGGCAAGTTGAGCTGGCTCTTCCCATGCACAGGTACGATGGCACTTCTCCAGACTCAGCAGTGGGGCTAGAAGGGTGGGGTCCTCATGTCTAGGTGCACTTGGTTGTTACTCTCTCCCCTTGGGATACAGCAAAGCACGAGGAGGGTCATCAAAGAGTGAGCAGCTTGCTGAGCCCGTGTTGAATTCTGGGGGATAATTACCATGGCTCTGTCACTTGTGGAGTGAGCAGTCTGGCCCACTGGAGTTGAGGCCTTGGGGGCAGGGACTGGTTTGCACCTTTACCATGTCTCTCACTGTCCTGTCAGGAGAACATTGTGTCTAAACACCAGTGTCCTGGCAGCTCATCTTGGTTTTTGGTCCAAACTAATAGTTCCTCAGGAAGGAAACTGGGCTGTACTGGGAGCAGAGTGCTGCTCTGGTACAGATGCTGGTGTCCAAGTGGCGCAACTGTGGTCTCATTGCCCTGCTGGGGTGAGTGTCTGCTGATGGTTTCTTTATATCATACATGGCCACCATCCCCAGACACGTGACACCTAGCAGGTGGTCAGCCCTGTGTGGACAGTGTCCAGGTGAAGCAGGTGTGATGTGCCCCAGTTCCAGGGAGGTAAGGGCTGATGAAGTACAGCTGGAGACCAGCTCTGGTGCTAGTTGTACCGTTTGTGTTGTGCACACCAGTACAATGGGAGTTGCTATGCCTGGTGAGGTTGAATTTTATGCTTTGTGGTTGAATAGTTAGATAATAAAGAAAAAATTATAGCTGTGATCTTCTTTCCTGTAACATGAACAGTGAGGAAGAATGAGTCTGTTCAAATATTCTGTCAGCATGTGAAGCACTGGCAGGTGACTCACAGCCTGTGTCTGCGGTGGCACGGCTTGTCAGTTACTTAGAATGGTGCAGTAGGCTGGCCTATGGCCCCAGGGAGACCCGAGATCCATCCACGTGCCCTCCCTGGAGCCTGCGCTTTTGCCTTGCCTGGGTCAAGGTGCTGAAGCCTAGTTTCTTGAGGTAGACCTTACCCTGGACTGGTTGAGTGGCCCAGTGCAGGCACGGGTCTCCTTGGCAAACCAGAAACAGAGGAGCTGTAGTCAAACAGGGAGGAGAAGGTGATGTGGAGACAGGGAGGTGAGTGGACTCCTGGTCCCAGGTCCCATGTGGCCCAGTGGGAGACTAGGAGGGTTTGCTCCCCTGCCGGGGACACTATGGTCCTGTAGACATTGCCTTTGATTTCTGGCCTTCACAACTGTGAGAGGTCAAGTGTTTGTTATTTTAAGTCACAAAGGCTGTGGTGTTCTGAGCCTGGAGAGTCTACAAATGGGGTGTGAAGAAACCCCATCTTCCTGGCCTGCCTGCGGCTCCTGTGGCTGTGGTCTGGTGGAACTCGGTCTCACTGGCACTTCTCCACCCCACAGTGGTAAAGCTGGTGATGACTTTGTGGCCTGGGAGAGGAAACCAAATTCAGGAAACTCGCAGTTCTCAGTTCTTGGTATGAAAACTGAGAGTACTTCCTTCCTTCATGTTTGATGGCCGTGGGGCTGTGGCTTCCAAGAGGCGTGTGGGACAAGCTGACTCCTAGGGCGGGCTGGCTTTGCGGTGGCAGCACTGATGCGACTCTAATAGGTCCTGCTCAGTGGGCCACAGCGCACTCTGTCTAACCCTGCAGCTTGCCCTCCAGCCTGCCTCCCAGCTGCCTCCCGTGGCTTCTGCCGCCTCCCATGTTTAGGTGGTTGTGCTTCTGTGGGTCCACTCCTGCGTTTTTCTCCCAGGCTCCCTGTGTTTGGGCGGGGTTGCTGAAGTCATGCTGTCCTCCCCTGCACCTCAGCTCAGGCCAGGGGCCAAGGGTTCCTGGGCACTGCCGCACCATGTGGGTGGTCCCTGGGAGGAAGGTGGACACTGCTTACTGTTGGCTCATGTTTTCACTCATATGTGTTCATTATTCACATGTAAAACAAAGACTTACTACACACCTGCAGTGCCCGTGGGACCACATACACCAGCTTTCTTTTTATAGTTTCTCCCCCTGAACAATTTGAAAGCAATTTGCAAATATCATGTTCCCTTATTTGTGAATATGTTATGTATACTTTTTTTCTTTGCAGCTTTGGGTATTGAACTCGGGACCTTTTTTCATACCTCACTGGGCCTTTTTATTTTGAGACAAGGTCACACTAAATTGATGAGTCTGGGTCCAGATTTGGGATCCTCCTGCCTCAGCCTCCTGAGTAACTGAGATTACACAGGCTTGTGCCACTATACCTGGCTTGTGTGTAGCGCGCGCCCCCCCCCCCCATTTTTTATTTGTGCATTAGTTGTACACGATGGTGCGCTTCATTGCATATTTGTACTTGCACTCAATATAACAATATATTTTAACCAATATCCCTTCCTAGGACTCCCCCCAATCTCCCACCTCCATCTCCTTTTCCTCTACTGACCTCACTTTGATTTTCATGAGGTCTGCTCCTACCTCCTTTTGCCCTTTTTCTCTCTAGATTCCACATTTGAGTGAAAACATTTGACTCTTGATCTTCTGATTTTCAGTTACTTCACTTAACATAATGGTCTCCAGTTCCATCCATTTTCCTGCAAATGATATAATTTTACTCTTCTTTATAGCCTAATAAAACTCCACTGTGTGTATATACCACATTTTCTTTTTCCGTTCATCCATTGATGGACACCCGGACTACTTCCAGAGTTTGACTGCTGTGAATCATGCTGCTACAAACATGGGTATGTGAGTATCACTGTAGTATGCTCACTTCAGTTCTTCAGGATAAATACCAAGGAGTGGGCTAGCTGGGTCATATGGTGGTTCCAAGCCTAGTCTTTGAGGAACCTCCATACCGATTCCCACAGTGGCTGTGCTAATGTACAATCCCACCAACAGTGTCTTTTCCCCCATCCTCTCCAGGATCTATTATTTGTGTTCTTGGTGTCGGCCGTTCTGACTGGAGATGAAAACTCTGTATAGTTGTGATTTGCATTTCCTGGATTGCTGAGGATGGTGAACACTTTTCTATGAACTCGTTAGCTACTTGTCTTTCTTCTTTTGGGGAGTGTCTATTTAATTCATTTGCCCATTTATTAATTGGGTTATTTGTTCTTCTGGTGTTAAGTTTTTGAGCTCTCTGTATATTCTGGGTATCAATCCTCTGTCAGAGGAGTAGCTAGCAGAGATTTCCCCCCATTCTGTTCCTAAGTGTTTCCTTTGCTGTGCAGAAGCTTTTGAATTTGATGCCATCCCATTTGTGAACTCTCCGCATCCTTTCCTGAGCTTTAGGGGTCCTCCTGAGAAAGTCATCGCCCGCACCTGAAAGCTGGAGTGTCGACCCCACATTTGTCCTAGGAGCTGCACGATCTCTGGTCTAATTCCGAGGTCTTTGATCCATTTTGAGTTGACTTTTGTGCAGGGGGAGAGATGAGGATCTACTCTCATTCTTCTACATATGGACACCCAACTTTCCCAGCACCATTCTTAAGAGGCTGTCTTTTCTCCAGTGAATGTTTCTGGCCCTTGGTCAAGGATCAGCTGGCTGCATCTGCGTGGGTTCAACTCCATGTCTTCTATTCTGTACCAGTGGTCTATGTACCAGTTTTTATGCCAATACCGTGTTACTATGGCTCTGTAGGATAATTTGAAGTCAGGTATTGTGATGCCTCCAGCATTGCATTTTTGGCTTAGAATTGCTTTGGCTATTTTGGGTTGTTTATTCTTCCCAATGAACTCTAGGACTGTTTTTTCTAGTTCTGTGAACATCATCATTGGCATCTTGATGGGAATTGCATTTAATCTGTATATTGCTTTTGGTAGTAAGGACATTTTAACAATATTAATTCTGCCTATCCTCCAATATGGGAGGTCTTTCCATCTTCTTGTGTCTTCTACAGTTTCTGTCTTCAATGTTCTATATTTTTCATTGTAAAGGTCTTTTACCTCCTTGTTTAGATTTATTCTTAGGTATGTTTTCTTTTCTTTTTTTTTAAAGTGTATTGTGAATGGGATTGTTTTCCTGATTTCTTTGTCAGCAAATTCATTGTTGGTATTAAGGAAAGCTATTGATTTTTGTATGTTGATTTTGTAACTTGCTACTTTGCCAAATTTGTTTATTAGCTCTAAGTCTTTTGGTGGAGTTTTTTTGGGATGTTCTGAGTGTATGTGTAGCTTTTAGAATCCAGGTATCGTGGCGTACACCTACAACCCCAGGGGCTCAGGAGGCTGAGCAGAGGGATTGCAAGTTTGAGGCCAGCCTCAGCAACTTAACAAGACCCTGTTTCATAATAAAAGGATGTGGGGATGTGGTTCAGTGGTTCAGGTACCCCTGAGTCCCAACTCCCTAGTACCAAAAAAACCAGAGCAGGAGTGAGGACTGTCTCATACACAACCACAACAGTTAGCTCAAATTTCGGGAACGTGGCCTGGTTCAGGCGTGTGGTCTACTTTCTTTCATAGTCAGATTCTGCCTGCTGCTCCAGTGCTGGCCGGACCTGCTTCCGCTGCGGGAGCTGAGCTGATTACACGTGGCCTGCAGTGACTGCTGCCTACCCTCGGCCTGAGCCCGGCTTCCCTGGTCTGGACATCTGACACGTGCGGCTGGTTCTGTTCCCATCCTGGGTGTGCATTTTGTTCTTGTTTCCTCTTGATGGGAGTCTGGTGGCGGGAAGTTGGTGCTTCTCAGCCTGGATAGGAGACCCTGGTGTACCTTGCACTCTGGTCTTCCATGAATGTGGTGTCTGCCCCATTGCTCCAACATGTAGTTATTGTTTTCCCTTTGGTACAGAGCAAGTAATTTGTGGGGAAGACTTTGAGGCTTTGTAAATATCCTGTTCCTTATGCCAGTTCTACATCTGCTGATGATTCTTACCTGAATCAGTTATTACTATAATGGCTGCCAAGTGCCAGTTTTCTGTCTATATTTATTCAATTTTTCTGAAGAAAGGGCTTTCTTTTTGCCTTCACTCATTTGTTCCTTTATGTCATTCTAGAATAAAGGGCTCTTGTTCTGTAAATGAGTAGTCTGCTACCACCATGTTTGATTTTGATGGCCCCACTCTCGCAGGTTTGGCCATCAGTCCCTCCTTGAAGCTCACTCCTGTGTGTGTCTGTATATACACACGCACACACGCTACCTTCATTTTTGAGCACTTCCTTGCTTTCTGGCCACAAGGAGGCACACCCACCTCTCAGTGCCAGCCCTGCCTGTGCCCTCGTGTCTGCAGTTCCTGGAGAACCCTGGCTACCGTTGTTGCCCACATGCAACTGCCATGCCTTCTGTTACTCTCACACAGCAACCCAGGGGCTCAGTCCTGAGTGTGTGGCGTCTGTTAGGATCGCTGTTCCGCTCTGCCTTGGAGGACAGACTCTGCCCCACAAGTCCTTGTTTCAGGCTATTTCTGTGGGCTGAGGCCTGCAGCCAGCCTCTGTGCTCCTGGGCCTCTGGGCTTGGTTCTCCTTCTCCTCTCCGTGTCCTCTTGTAGTCATTTGCAAGACACATGGGGTCATTTGTTTTTGTTTACATTTCAGTTAGGGCTCCCCATCCTATGTTTTGTGTTTTATTTTTTGGTTATGTAGAATATTGACATGGGCCCACACATCAAACTGTATAAAAGTGGAGTGCGGTCGTTCTCCCGTTTGCACCTGTCTGACCACTTCAGGTGGATCTTTGGTGTGTTCCCACTTTCTGATGTGGTTGTGGGAGATGGCAGGCTGCATCCACTACCCATACTCCTCTGCATTCTGCTCCTCTTCTACAGTTTGGTGTACCCTGGAGATCACTCACACCACTTCTGAGTGCTTCTTGGATGTTTTAGAGCTGTGTGGTACTCCAGTGTCAATGCATCTTGCAAATGCCATGCAGACTGAGCGCAGAGTTTTGCAGATGACCCTGCATTGAACTACCTTGTGGGGGCGTGGTTTGTGGTTGCTCAGGGTATATCTTCAAGGTGAATTTGAAATATCACCTGTGTAGTTCTTGGTGATTGTCCAGTTCCCTGCCCAAGATAAGGGCTGTGTGACCCTTGCATCAGCACCTCAAAGCCTCTCACCACAGAGTCCCTGTAAGCAGTGTGTGCCAGCGCACACAGTTGTTAGGTGAGAAGTGCCATCTCAGTGTGCTTTTAACTTGCATTCTTTTAGTATAAGAGAAAGCAAATATTTTAGTACACTGTCCTTTGTGGTGAGTTCTCTCTTCATATCTTTTGCCCATTTGCCTCATAGAGTAAGTTTTACTTCTATAATTTCTAAATTTCTGGGTGATAGCTTCTGTTCCTACATATCCCCTGCTGCCTCTTCTTGTGGTGCCCCTTCTGGTACAGAGGACGAGATCAGCCATCAGCGTCCTCCTGGAAAGTGAAGCATGGAGATAGCAGCGGGGCCCATGTCTCTGGGGAGGACAGGTTCATCCTGTGTCTGGAGGGACGGGGGCCTCTTAGAGACAGCTGTAGGTCAGGGTTTCCTGGAAGGAATTCAGGCCTCTGCCTGCCCCAACCAGTGATGAGTATTTCTGAGATTGTGTGTCTCAAAGATGAAGTCCTGGGTGTGAGTCACGACTTACCATGGGGATGGTTCCAAAGTGCCTCCTGTATCCAGGTGTGTGCTCAGGGCTGGTGTGTGGGAGCCCAGCCATCCTACAGCAGCCCCAGGAGCCGCATACCCACCAGGCCAGTGTGCGGGTCGGGAGGGAGAACTCAGTGTCACTTGTAGTGCAGTGACGCCCTCGTGCAGGACGGCTGTGTCCATGCCATGACGTGGAGAGGAGAGGCGCCAGCCTTGCTGCTCCTTCCACATGCTCTTCCTGTCCAGCAGGTCGGGTCTCCCTGCAGGGTGTGCAGCTCCTGGTAAGAATTTCCTCTGGGGGGCTGGGAAGGAAGACTTGCCTGCCGAGGCCCCACAGCTTGGAGGTGGGGCCTGCGTGGAGTGTGGGTGCCAGAGTTGGGAAGGACAGGCGCCAGGCCCCCTCGCTGCGTACCTCCTGAGCTCCTACAGCCCCGACCATGGCCCCTTCCTGGTGACTTACTTTAAATTTAAATCTTGAGTGAAATTCATTTTCTCGTGAAGCCTTAAGAGCAGGGCCTGTGAGGCGAAGACTGCAGGGCTCGTTGTGCCTGTCAGTTGCAGTGAGGCCAGGGCGGCGCCTCTGTCCTCGCAGTTCAGTGGCTGGAGTGGAGCCCACCACCGCACTCCTGCACAGGCCCTTCCACTCTGGAGTTCTGCTTTTCTCCCCAGGGCACCATCTCTGGCTGGCCTCTGCCAAATGTCCTTTGGGGCCTCCTTTCAGGTCCTTACCAGGGGCCTGCACCTTGTGTGTGGTGGTTGCCCTCCCTGGGCTGTGGTTTGGTCAGGCCACGGCTCATTAACCCTGCAAGCAGATACTTCCTCTGAGCATCTTTGCACTGTGGCCCCAACACTCAGCCTGTGCTGTGTTACTCTACCTGTCCTCACCACTTCCTCGTGGTGGGGATCGGCTCCACCCTTCTGCACCCCATCCTACGCTGC
This sequence comes from Sciurus carolinensis, assembly GCF_902686445.1. NCBI lineage: Eukaryota > Metazoa > Chordata > Mammalia > Rodentia > Sciuridae > Sciurus > Sciurus carolinensis. The sequence continues at coordinate 2,011,067 of NC_062215.1, read as the reverse complement.
TGTGCACTCGGGGCTCCTGTGCACGTGTGACGCGGTGGCGTGCAGTGTTGTGCTCGTAGCTATGTGAGGGCGGCAGCGTAGCCACGGAATTGCTGGTTTAGAAGAGAGGACATGAAGAGTTTCTTTCTACTGTTCACCTTACTGTTTGTGACTGTCACCCCCTTCAGAGCATCCCCTCCCAGGATGAAGGGGCAGCTCCACCTTGCAGTGCTTAAACTTTTCAACTTTAAACACACACATCATGAAGTGCAGGTGGGAAGCTCAGAGGTGGGATGTTTGGGATTCCATCTGGTGGCTGGTGTGCTCAGGTCTCCACACCTCTTGTCTTCATTGGGCAGCTCAGTGTCCTAGTCCATGCCCAGACCTTCATCTCCATAGTGTGTCTGATCCACAGCCTGGTGCTTCTGGAAGCTTCACCTTTGATCCACTCACTTTGGACTTGGCACTCAGCCAGTCTGCATGCTGATGGCCAGGACCCAGTGCTTCAGGCTTATGGGCTCCTAAATACAGGCTAGAGTTCACTGTGTTCGCCTTCCTTATTACACTTTTGGCTCTAAATGTTGGACATTCGAAGTTTTAATTTATAGAAAATGGTGGATGTGTTTGGGGCTTACCAACACATAGCTTGTAGTATTCATTCACAGTCCCTCTTTGAGCTTGTTTATAAGAAGTGGCTTTTCAGTATGGGGGAGTCAATGTGTTCATTGTGGTAAAAAATACAAAGAAACAGGGACACCAGGAGGAGGTGCCAGTGTGGAGGGACAGCACTCTTGGAGGCAGTGCTGGGGGGCACGCAGGTACAAGGCAGGAGCAGAGGAAGGCACACGAAGAGGGGTGTTCTTGCGGATGGCAGCCCGAACTGCCCCTCCTGCTGGACAGCACCCACCAGCCTCGTGTGCGCTCTCCCCCCTCCAGGAGCATCTTGGAATACTTGTTGATGCGAACTCATTTAATCTTCAAACCCCCTTCCACAGGTAGAGAAAAGGAGGTTCAGAGAAATTAGACAGTTTGCCAGGTCACAAAGCTCTAATGAACTGGAGTTTCTCTGGTTCCAGAGTTCACACTGTCAACCATTGTACCTTATCTTCTTTCTGGATCAACGAATAAAATGTTATTCTGAAGTCTTAAGTTAAATTGTTACAGGACTGACTATTTAAAGGCCTGGTATTGCAGGGCTCTGAGTGTGTTTCTCTGGTGTCCTGACTTTTCTCTCATGATGACAAGATGGCTGCAACAGCTCTACACTTGTGCTTAAAAGAGGGAAGAGGGACACCCATTCTTATTTTCTCAATGAACCCTGTTCGAGAAGCCTTGCAGCTGGTTTCCCTGCCTGTCACTGTCGGTCCTGGATGTCCGAGGAGCTCTCAGCCCCTCCTGAGCTAGGCTAGGGGGGACTGGGAAGGCAGCTGGAGCACTCCCCTCAGTTACTTTGCTGTTCCTGTTTTGAGACTTGTGGTGGTTCTGTCTCTAGAGCAGTGACAGACATCGGCCCTGCAGTCTTTGGCCAGCACGGGACTGTTGCCTGGCTCAGGCCCAGGCTCTCTGCTGTGCCCAGCCGAGTTCTAGTGGGCCAGAGGGCCTTCCAGAGTGGGGGTAGAAATGGCTCTATGGGGCTGGGGTTATGGCTCAGGGCTAGAGCGCTTGCCTCACGTGCATGGGGCACTGGATTTGATCATCAGTGCCACATAAATAAATAAAATAAAAACAAATAAAAACATTGTGTCCATGTACAACTAAAAAAAATTTTTAAAAAAATGAGTCTGTGGTGGCCTCTTATGTGAAACAACAGCTGCCTTATGTGGTTCTGATAGATTGCAAGATAATGAGGTACTAAAAAGTTGCATTTTGAATTTTGGATATGAGTTGTCTAAAAATGTTACTTGCAGTGTTCCTAAACATTTATCAGATGATTTTACTTGTTTGCAGCATGTTTGTGCAGCATTTAAGGCAATGGATGACCTTATGAGGTCAGGAGGTACTCCTCTGTCCCCAGAGAACCAGACGCTAGTCAGTAGAGAACAGTCACTCTTATGTTCCCCCTTGGCAGCGTGGGACAAGTTGTATCTCTGAATCTGTGATTAACTTTATATGCTTACAGGAATCATGAAATCAGTTTGAGGAGAGTTCTGCCCTGGAGCAGGAATTAGGCCCGGACTGCTCCCCATCTTGTCCCCTAGCCATCGTTGGCCTTGGCGGGGAGACCTGGTCCTTTCTAATGCCAGCGGAGGAGACATGTGGCCAGAAGTGCTTTGTAAACTCCCAGATACCACCAGAATGGAAGTGTGCTGCCCCTTCCAGGGTTCCGGAGCCCATCAGCTGTCGGCTGGGATGTGTGGGACACTGGGCATCCCCATCTCAGCCCTGCCGTGAATGCCTGGATGGTTCCTGGGTAGCTGGCAGCTGCGTCTACCACACACCTTTATTCCCTTCTTTTTGTGTGTAATGCGGTTGGTGACGGTGTGAAGCTGGGGCATATCTGCACTATGTGTGTTGATATAAAGTGTGTCTCCTCAGATGTGGTAGCCACCTGGGTTATTAGTATGTACACCTTTGCTGAAACACACTTTAAGGGTTTTACCTGCCTAAACACTTTAAAAATGGCTGGCCACACTTTGGAACATACCTCACACAAGCACAGTTTCAGCCAGGACGTGTTGCCATTGAGCTGTACATGAGTGCTCTGGGAGCTTCTCATGTCACAGAAATGCTTGGAGTTCCCATCTGCTCTTTGGCTTCTTTATTTGTTTCCTGTGGCTTATTCATTTCACCCTGAACCCACTCTCTGTCTTCAGCAGTCTAGTGAAGCAGGTTCCCAGTCTTCCCTCACCCCCAGACTACCTCCCAGGCTGATTTTGAAGCAAATTCCAGACACCATGTCATTTCATCTGTGTCTCCCAGTGTCTCTGAAGATAACTATGACTTTCAGCACACACAGTGTGTTTACTTGACTCAGGACACAGGTGAGGGTGAGTGCTTTGTGACTTATTCTGTGGACCCCGTAGACATAATCCAAATGTCTCCCAGCCCAGCCAAGCCCATGTCCTGCATGTCTGTCCCCTCCTGCAGTATTGGTAGAATAAGCCAGATTGTGAGTCCTGTAGACCTGAAGGTGGTCTACTATTTTGTCGATTGCTCCTGTCCCCCAACCTGTGCTTTCCTCTGTCCCTTAAATTTCCTCTAAGTGGCAGAAAAACAGTCCCACTGAGTTGGGGATGTTTCCCAAGTGATGTTGTACACTTGCTTTTTGTGGATAGAGCACCTGGTCCTTGTCTCCCTCTTGATCACTGCCTGGATCCATCCTTGGGAGATCGCAGAGTGCTGGTGCGGTGGTGGCTGTGTCTGTCCTCCCTGCAGGCCTAGTGGTCTTTCTTTGATTGCTGCTTCTCTATCTGGTACGACTACTGAGGAAGTTCTGTGTTCATTTTGTACGTCCTCTGTCTTAAGACTGAAACGGCTAGTTCTCCAAGGTATTCTCATTTCTTTTCATGGAAAGAGGTATTTAGAGAGCTTAATCTGGGCCCCAGGGGTACGCACTGCTCGTGATAAAACCCATTGTGAGTTTTGCTGACTCAGGCTGAGGGTGACGGGTTTCCCTCTGCCTCCTGGGTCTGGCTGCCGAGTCCTCCTCCCACGCCAGCCGTTCAGGTTATTCATGGGACACCAGCACCATTGCTCATTTCTTTCCTCCTGCACTGTGCTCAGCAGCCTCAGAGCGGCACTGACTTTTCCATCAGTGACCCCTGCAGCTGCTCCTGAGGTGTCTGCCCCCTCTGAACTTGGCCCAGATGTAGGGAAGATTACCCTGTTTTAAGGTCTCAGAGGTGCCAGAGCTGAAGAGTCTCCCTTCTCCACATGGATGCAAGGTTAAGTTCGTTTGTTTCATTTTGCTTATAGTTTTTAAGGGCTGCTTTTAAAACAATTTATTTTTGCTTTGTGGTTATGTGAAGTATTTTGTGACTCCAGAGTTAAGTACACAAACAAGCATATCCACAGACGTTTGGCTGCTATTCTTGTCTTCTGCAGGCTGTGTTCTCCTTCCTCCTGCGGGCACCCACTTGAACAGTGTGATAATTAATCGCATATGTAAATGAAAACACGTGTGTTGGCCTACACAGCTGCATCCACACTGGCTTCCCTTTCTCTTGGGCCAGTGGTAGTATGTTACACGTGCTTTTCTCCACTTTGTTTCCCCACTGTGTCAGGATCGAACACAGAGTCAAAGCTCCATTCTTTCCTCTAAAGCAGAGTTTCTCAAGCTCTTCACTATTGCCACCTGGGGCAAGTGAATTGTGGTGGTGATAATCATGTCCCTGTATGTGATGGGGATAGTTGCAGGTGGCTTGGCAGGTCCCCTAGCCTTCACCCATGAGGTGCTGGAAGACCCTACTCCACTTGTGACACCAAGTCTGTCTGCAACCCCTGCAAGGTTCCTGGAGGCAGAATTGTCCCAGCTGAGCATAGCCACTCTGGTGGCAGCTCTGGTGGCAGCTCTGGTGTGCCAGGCAGGTCTGCAAGGCCATGCGGCTTTTATTTCAGAAGTGGATTAGCCCAGCATAGCCACAGCTTCTATTCTAGACCAGCTATTCCCGTTCCCTCCCACCCCTCTTGCAAATTAAGCAAGGAGGCATTGTTATTGAAGGACACATAATGGAAAGAGACAGCGATTTTTTCAGCCATTTTTCAAATTTCACATAAAACTTTCTCCTGGGAAGGTAGAGGTCGACACATGAGGCCCTACCTTGACCTAGCTGTTGCCTCAGGTAAGCGTAGCGATTTCTTACCGTGAGTGCGTGCCAGCCAGGACCTTGCGTGCCGCCCCCATGCTCCACAGGTGCGGCCGTTCTCCTTCCACGGTGACTCCTGGGTGATGGCAGAACTTGCATCTCAGCAAGGCCAGTGAGCATCCCAGAGAGCAAGTGGCGGGCCGTGAGCCGCACCTGGACGTGAGCCCCTTGAGCACGGAGAAGGCGCTGGAGGGCCTTGCAGCCCTCCCTGTGGTTCTCAGAGCTGCCACCGGAGATGCCAGGTGGTTTGCATTATCTCATGCCCCGATTTCTGAGGGTTCCTGACAGAGGATCATCTTGAACTTGAAGAGAAACAGGATAAGAAACCTCTGGAGATAGATAAGTAGTGTCATGGAGAGTGTGCCTGTGAGAGCTGGGATCCAAGTTTGCAGGTCAGACCGCACGAAGGTGGGTCCCCATATTCTTGTCTGCTGCTGCCTTCTTAGCACCTCCCTTGGGACCCTCCTTAGGGTGCACAGAGGTGGTGAAAGGTCACCTCTTTTCATGAGTCCTTTATACACAGTTTTCCTCGAGTGGCCTTTCTGAGGTTGGTCCCAGGTGGTGATGTGTGGTGTCACCTGGAGACCCCTTTGCTGACCTGTTTAGCAAAATCTACCTCCACACAGGTGAGGCCTGTGCCATGTCCTTTATCTTCTCTCTTGCATTTCATTGGTGTTCTCAGTACGCTCACCCTTGTTCACCTGCTGCAGCCCAGTGGGAGCATCTCGGGAGTTCCCTGGAGCCGTGGCAGCGACATAGGGCAGACCATGGGTCTGAGTGCCGGTGTCCAGTAAGTAGTGCCAGTCCTGGTGACCTGGGTCTGGTGTCCCCCTCCATCGATCCCATACTGCTTATGCAGTTCCTAGTGCCTTTCTCCCCTCTCTGCCAGGCAGGTTAGTGACTGTGGAGAGTTCTAGTAACCAGCAACTGTCAGTCACTGTTGGAAGTGGCCTGTCAGGGAAGCCAGGAGGGAGCAGCTTTCCTGGAGTTTAGCATGATGAAGGCTGGAAACTGGCAGGACTGGGACCTGTAAGCGGCTCCAGTTGCTGCAACATGTGGCTCTGTTTAGTCCTTGCTGTCCTTCACCAGATCAGTCCCTCAAGACTTGTGAGAGGGGCTGGTCCTGCTTCAGTGAAGTCAGAGGCAGAATACAAGGGCCAGCCACAGGCCAGCAGGACGAACCATGTGCCAGGGGCACCACAGGTGGACGTCCCTTCTGGCCTGTCTGCTCCTTGTCCACGGTGGCGCACAAGCAGGAAGATGCTCGTCAGTGGTCTTCCAGTCCCCATTAGTGTCTTCAGGGTGGCAGGCAGTGAACTGTGAAGGCGGGAGGCTTGAGATGGCTCTGCCATGGCCAGCTAAGTGGGGGTTTCCTGTCCCTCTCTGTGCCTCTGCTTCCTCCCTGTGACACAGGAGTAATGGTAGTGCCTTCTCTGCATGGTGGTGGTGACGGAGGGTGACTGAGTAGGAAGTGAGTGCTCAGAAGACAGGTGGGAGCCAGGGTGAGAGCTTGGGTGCTGGTGGCCTGGCGTCCACCCATCTGCCCAGATAGCACTCTGTCACTCTCATGCATTTTTTCCTTCTTCTCCTCCTCCTCCGCCTCCTGCAGTTCTTCCTCTTCCTTCAACCCCCATCCCTTATATTTACATTCATATTTTAGACAGGGTCTTGCTAAGTTGCTGAGGCTAGCCTTAACCTGCAGTCCTCCTGCTTCAGCCTCCCAGGCACTGGTTCCAGGTGCCCCCTGCTGCACCCAGCTCTGCCGTGCGTTTCTTCTGCTGTTCTCAGGCAGGCGGGGTCAGCATTCGTGCACCTGTTTTAAGGAGGAAAACATTGCATCTTGGCTTGGTTCACGATTTCCCAGGTTGAACAGCTTGTAAGTCACTGATCTGGGGTGGAGCCTGAAGTCTTCTATCCCTGGGGCCAGTGCTCTGTCCACCAGAGAGACCAGGTGGGTGACTCACTGAGGGTGCCCCTGCCTGTCTTCTTTTTAGCTCATCTCCTGCACTGCATCCTGGGGGAACCCAGAGCAGGAGCTGGCCTGTGTGTTTAAAGGGAACATAAGGGAGCTTCTTTGGCTGCGGTGGGAGCCAGCGCCTTCCTAAGCCAACATGTGAGAGGAAGTGCAAAGGAGCAGTGTGGCTAGCTGCCTGAGATCAGAACAGTGATGAGCGCTACTGGACCCGCTGGAGAAGGGCCTGTGGTTTTTGTGTCTGTGGACTTCTGAAGGCCACTCTTTTATTCCTGAGAAGACACTCCCCTTCATGTGCAGAGTGATAGTAACTCAGACTGCAGGGGGCCAGGGCCGGGCCAGGCCAGGCCAGGGTCTGGTGAGGGCAAGGCTGAGGCATGGTGTGTCCCTGCTGAGCGCGGGGCTCCTTGTTTTGCCTGGGTGTGCCTGGGAGCCAGCCTCCTGCGAGAGCCTGCAGGGGGACACAGCTTTGTTTCAGATGGAGCTGCCCTGGCTCTGCCCACACAGTGGCTGCTTGTGGCTGACATTGGCCTCGTCACTGCGAGTCCCTTGGGGTGGAGCCTGGTCTTCAAGAAGGCTCACGGGCTGCAGCTCAGGCTCCCTCTTCCATTCTGAGGCTCGGGTTCCATTAAACCTATGAGATAAATGGCCGGATTTTGTTGTGTTTGATTTATTTTATTTTAACAAGGGGTTGGGAGGAAGAACAGTCCTCATAATGAAAACAGAGCAGCACCTGACCAAGGAGGTGTTTTAAGGAGAAGTAAAACACGGCAGAAGGGGACATCGAGTTTGTGCTGCATTGGGTGTGTCCTGAGATGCATGTTGAGACAGAATCATACAGGCATTGTGGGCCTTGTCGTTAATTAAAAGTAAAAGTTCATAAAGCAAATGTACTTCATCCCACACGCTTCTCCTGGGCGATGTCTGCACCAGAGCTGGATCAGAGAACTTGAGAGAGCTCTTCCTTCCACTGCTGTGGACTCGAGGACCAGCGTGCCAAGTTCTCATGTGCACCTGAAGAGCCGCAGGCCTCCTTGTGCGGGTGGGTCCCTGGGAGAGGATCAGCTGCAGTAAGGATGTGGCCGGTGTCTGGGCAGAGGCGTTGTTGTGCAGAGGCACACTCTCCAGAGCGGGGGTGGGACTGCAGAGAGAAAGAATGCTGGGCTGACTGGAGGGTGTGAGGGTGTCCTGTGCCAGGCAGGTGGACGCCATCCTTGGGTCTAGCTGTGTGTCTTGCAGGCTGTGGCCATCCATTAAGCGTGTGTTTTCAGGAGGCTGTTGTCTGGAAAAAGAAATCTGATGGAATGATGGGATTTGTAGCTTGGCTCATCCAAAGGCCTAAAAGTAGGGCATTTTGCTTGAATGAAGAGAGAGGCAGAGAGCTGAGTTGGAGGAACCTGCCCTGGGAACCCACTGACCGAGTCTGGTGGAGGAGGAGGAGATAAAGAAGACCTGAGGTTTTTGGGTTCTAGTTTGGGCAGCTAAGTCCAGGGCAAGGCCTAGAGCCCTGAGGTTGGGCATACAGGAACAAGGTAGGCCTTGGCTTGGGGTCTTCTAAGGTATGTACAGGAGACCCTGCAGCATAGGAGCCGCAGGCTGGGGCACAGCAGCCTGTGGGGACTGACCTGAGATGAGGAACAGCAGTCAGAGGGCAGGAGGCTGGAGGCATGGATAGCAGGGAGCTATGTCCCAGGCTGGAGACCTGTCACCGGGGGAGCCCAGACTTCCTGCTGAGCTGGGTCATGGGGAGCTGAGTGGCCAGCAGGAGCAGGCTGAGCTAGTGGCGATGGTGTCCAGACAGCTTGGAACGTGGCACAGTGACAGCAGGACGCCTCAGCACTGGGCGTGGCCTGCCCCTGAGAGGGGAACACATCCTACTAGTCACAAAGCTCTCCCCTCCTCCTTGCTTCTAGAAGGCAAACAGACAGAGCTGCTGTCACCATGGTGTTCTGTCCAGTTCCTGTTCGGTCCCAGGAGAGCCTGCTGATGAGGCAGCATCGACTTCAAGCCTGCCTTTCTGGCGCAGCAGGTCAGTCTGCCAGGGCAGTGAAGGGCCTGTGGAGGTGTGAGGGTTGCAGCAAGGACACAGCAGATGGACACATGGAGTGCCATGGGCCAGGGAGTTCCCCAGTGTCTGGGAGGGCATCTGAGACGGGCCTATTTGACCTGGTACTGGAAGACTGCACAAGGAAAGCGTCCAGGCAGAGCTTGGAATTAGGCGTAGAGGAGAGGGAGTAGAGAATATAATCCAGCCCAGGACTTGAAGGATACTTTCTTGTGGTTAGAATGCAGACACAGAAAGTGACAGGGCTGGAGGTCCTTTCAGGATGTGAAGTATTGCACAGTCAGTACGAAGCCTGGAGTGAGGTATATACTGAATTTTGAGAATGAATTTTGGAGAGAGCAAAAGCAAGACTGGAAGATTGGTTGGGAATTCACTGCAGTAATCTAAGTACTAGGTGGTGGTGGCAGTGATAATGAGGGTGATGGCAATGGTGATGGTGGTGATTGGGATAAAGGCGATGATGATGACAGGGATGGTGATGATGGTGACAGTGGTGAAGATGTTTGTGATGGTGTTGACAATGATGATAATGGTGGTGATAGTGACTGTGATGGTGGTGTGACTGATGACGATGGCAGTGGTGATGATTATGGTAAAGGTGGCAGTGGTGGTGATGATTGTGATGAAGGGGTGATGGTTGGTGGCTGGCCTGGTGGTGATGTAGGGTTAGTGCAGATGGAAAGATGTAGGTGTATGCCATCAGGAATTTGAGACCCAGCAGGTGATCTGATTGATTACCTGTGGAGTGACTGAAGGCGAGGGAAGTGTCAGGGAGGCGTCCTGGCTTCAGGTGTCCAGCTGTGGGTGGACACTTCCTTTGGAAGAGAAGAGGAGTAGGGTTAGGAAGGAAGAGGCAGGAGCTCTGCCTTCTAACACCTGCTGTCTGGTAAGATGCCTCAATCCATTCACACCTGGGACAGATGCTGTGATCTTGGGTTCTCAGTGGCCCTGTCAGGTTGCACTGGGGATGGGAGTCTGGGTAGAGGCTAGAGGGTGTATTTTCTCAGGGTTTATTTCTATGCAGAGCATGTGGTCCATTCCTATAAACTGCAAGGTACCATCTTACATTTCTCTTTCTGGCTTTTTAAAAGAATCTTTTAGCCAGGCACAGTGGCACATGCCTATAATCCCAGTGACTCAGTGCTGAAGCAGGAAGATTTCAAGTTTGAGTTCAGCATGGGCAACTCAGAGAGGCCTCAGCATCTTAGGGAGACCCCTGTGTCAAAATACAAAATAAGAAAGGTTGGAGGTATAGCTCAGTTGTTATAGGGCCCTGAACTCAATCCCCAGGACCAAAAAAAGGAAAAGGAAAGACTCTTGCCTGTTTTTGTCCTAATACCTGGAAGTAGGAGAAGCAGTGAGGGTTGGATCAGGGATGAGGGTCAGGTCTGCTCATAGGTCCTCCCTACCCAGAATTTCCCTAGAAGTCCTTGCTTCCTGGTGGGAGGGAGAGTGGGCTGGAGCCGGGGCAGAGCTGGCCTGGGTTCTAACGCTGTTTCTTCCTCCTGGACAGTTCTGAGACTGTCTCACAGGCATTCGGCTCCTTGGATCTGAACTTGAACTGTGCCTGTGGCTGTAGAGGGTGGGAGGATAGCAGCAGTTATCTGTGCTCACCTTCCTGGTCCAGCAGGATGCCAGTGCTGGCGGCCCTGTGGAAGCAGGAGCTGGCTGCCATGCCACTGGGGCTTCCTGTGATGGGATTTTTCCACAGGGAGGACCACTGAGTGGAGCCCCAGCTCCTTCCCAGCATGGCCTGGCTCTCCTTCAGGCACACTGGCAGGTTCACATGTGCAAAGTCCCATGCTGCCTTCTGCACCATCGGGAGCAGGGCCCTTCTGCACCGCGGCCCTCTGGTGCCTGGAGGCTGTCCTTGGGTGGGAGCAGGACCCTTTTACTGTCCTTAGCATCATGTGTTGCCAGGTCCCTGGGGGCAGGAGACCGTCACTGAGCAGGAACTGGGACTCAGAGCTGCGGCCCTTGTCAAGGCCGTGGAGCGGGCTTTCTCTGCGTCTTCCAGTTACTCATCTTCCATTCTCTCCCTCTACTGCCGGCTCTAAATCCCTGTGTGTGCATTTTAGCACTTCTTGAGACCTGGCTTTTCGGAGCTGTGCCTAGCACACCAGGCGGAGATGCAGAGACTGGGCTTTGTCACTCTGTATGCCTGTGAAGATGGCCATAAACCCCAAACGACCAGGTTGTGTCCGCTGTTCCGTCTCCCAGCCAGGAGCCATCACCCCATGCTTTCGTGCTGAAACAAAGCCTCACCACAGTGCTGTGACATTTAATTTAGTGTTTCTCATTTCAAAGCTCTTAAAAATATTAATTAATTCCTGTCAACCCCAGGAGGTGTATTATTAATATCCGAGGTGCCTTTCATGCTGGTCCATTAATGTGTCCTCTTGGTATGATAGGTAAGGAAGCGAAAATGAGGCCAAATCTTTTTTCTTTTTCTTTTTCTTTTTTTTTTTCAATCCCATAAGACAGACTTTGCTGGGGCCAAGGTCAGAAATACGAATCCCTGGTCTTACTGATGTCCCTGAGTGACTTCTGCTCTGTGGCCTGATATGTGTCTTGGAAGAAAAGCACTGCTCTTTAGGAGTGATCTCAGGAGACAAGCAGCGGTTTTTTCAGTGGATCTGAAAAAACCGTTTTTCATGGATCCTAGATCGATAGCTGTGCAGGGGAGAGGGGAATCGAGCAGAGCCCTGCGGTAGCAGTGGGTGTGAGCCAGACTGTGGTGCAAAGGGGCGCCCAAACGAACTCCTAAAACTCCTCCTGCATGGGCCAGTGGTCCGAGGACGGCGTGTGGGCTTCAACAGTGGAGCCGGCCATTTAGGGCGCCTCGTCTTTGAGCACCTCCATCTCCTGACTTTTCATGGGGAATTTTCCGTAGCCTGGCAAGGCAGCCACAGCAGGTGGACACCTGACGGGGAGGCTCCCAGGCATGGGCTCAGGGTCTGGGTGCTTTCCCTTTTTCCTTTTGTGACTGCTGGTTGGCAATCCTGTGCACCTTCTCTTCTGGTCTGTCTGCAGCTGATGACTTTAGAAGGTTTCTCTGACTCTGAGAAATGTGTCCTTGTTAGTGAGGAGTGGTGTCAGTGGGTATGAGGAGAGGCAGGCATCCGCCGTCTCAAGGCAGACCCTCAGCTGGGCCACAGGGTAGGCGCAGGTGATCTGCCTCCCTGGTGGAGCTGTGCTTGCAGGACGCTGACTGCTGACTCCTGCGTGAGCCCGTGCTGTGGGTGGTTCCAGCAGGCCAGCGTGGCGTTTTGGTGGTAACTTGGTTCAGAGCCATGCTCCTGTGCTTTCTGTTTTGTAAGGTGCAGGAACCATCAGGAAACAAGCCCCCATGGGTGGAGAGTGAACATGCTCACCAAGACGCACTGCTGTTTTCGTCACTTTGGCCCCATGACACTGCCCTGGGTGGAAGCCGCTGGGGGTATGGCGTCTCACAGGCTTGCACGGAAGAAACGGTTTGAGGGTGAAGGCCTCCCCTCCTTGCCAGAGGCTGCAACGCTCCAGAGGCTTCCCTGCCTCTTCTGCTCTGGCCATCTCTGTGGGGGAAAAGGGGCCTGTCCTCTGCAGTCAGCTTCCAGGTCCCCAAGTGACTCTGATGCAGGGGAAGGAGAGTCCTTCCTTCCTGGCACGTGCTCTGGCCTGGCCCGTGCCCACGTTCCCCACGTGTAACGTGACAGGGGAGAGTGTCCTGGGCACACGCTGCACCAAACCCACAGCGCCAGCCCTGCCGCTCTCCAAGGGGTGGCCACAGACAGCCAGAAACCACCGCGCTCACAGGAACCTGCTCTCTCCATACCATTTCCCTGGTATTTCCCTTGGTGGTAAATAAATTGCTTTCAGATTTTTCTGTGCTCACAGAAAATAAATAGCAAATTCAGACTCTTTTTAGCACTTATGAAAAATAACGTTGCTGAGTCCTGCCTTTCTGTCTGGACCACTCCCTGCATGGCCCTCCTTTGTGGAAGTGGGGCCCCCACCTGCGCCAGCTCCCCAGTCACAACTGCCCTGGGGCTAACAGCTGTGGCTTCTCCTGCTAACGTGTGTTTGGAGTACCCGTCCTTATTTCTTCCTCCTGAGCTGATCCATCTCACAGAGCACTTGGATGAGGAATGTATAGGTATTTATTTGATTTACATAAGGCCCAGAGCAAATAACTGCCCAAATGGGATGTGGTTTGCTGATTGGTTGGCCACCGTTGCAGCTGTGAGTCAGAGGGAGCCCCAGGTTCTGGGTTTTTCGTGAGTCCTATCTGCTGACCTGGGTGATTTGGCCAGGCAGGTGGATTCACGGTACTTTTGTGAGCTCTCTGTTCTTCTTTGGGCTGAGGGAGGCGGCTTGCTGCTGTGTGCGTTGGCAGCAGTCTCCGCAGATTGACCTGTCCCCTGCGTCTGTCATCTAGCTCTCTCCACTTCATATTTATTTTCCGATTTCAGAATGTACTTACTTGTGTGAATGTAGTTTTAGAGGGCATGTAGCTAAGGTCGTGGCGTGTGGAGAGAACGTCTCCTGCTTCCCCTGGAACCTGGTTTTTGTTCGCCAACTCTCTCATCCTGTTTTGCAGGATTAAGCAGAAGCCAAGTGTTAAGGACAGTAAGACTCAGCATCCTGTTTCAGGCTTGCCCCAAGCACAAATAAACAGTGCATCAGTGATGATCAAGGGTGTTTTCTCTTTACCATTTTCTTGACTCTTTGTTTTTATTTTTTGGTGCTGTGGATTGACCCCAGGGCCTTGCATGTGCCAAGTGTGAGCTCTGCCGTGGCACTGCGCCCCAGCCCTCTCCACTCTTCTGTGTCTCAGAACTGCTCAGTGCACAGACCTGAAGTGCACTGTGGTGCCCGGCATCCAGGTGTCCCCACTTTCCAACATTGTGTTGGCCTTCACTTATGTCACTTCAGTGTCTTGTAGGAGTTCGCCATTTTGATTTGCTTCCTTACTGATTATCATAATTAACGTCACTGACAGTCTGATAGTCACTCAGCAGCTAGTGGCTAGTGACTGAGTGTGTTGATAGTTGTGGAGAAGACATGGTGCCCTGCACACTCAGGTGTCGGTGGTGTCCACCTCAGTGTACATGAGTGGGTCGTGAACAGCTCATGTCAGCACAAAGAAAGGACCACTTCCTGCTGATGGGGTCTAGGAAGGAATTTTGTCAAAGAGCTGGGCCTTGAGCAGGCTCTTCCGGAACCTGTGGGTTAGACGTGCTGGTCTCTGGGCAGCAATGCCCATCTTCCCTGCCCCGCACCAGCATCCCACCCTGCTCTCTCTTGCTGCTCTACACCCCTCCTTCTTCCAGGTGGACTTGAGCTCCCGAGAACCAGCTTTGATAGAGCCCCCACGTGGTTGTCAACACACCTTGCTTGATGTAGGAGAATGAACTTGAACACAGGGCATTGTGTCAGCTTGCTAGCATGCGCTCCTCTGTGACACTGTTTACTTTGCAAGCAGCATGGTCCTGAGGGAGGAAGCACTGAAAGGGGTTCCACCCTGTTGGTCCTGACCCTGCCACATCAGGCAGGGCCCCCAGTTGTCCTGCAGTACTGTAAGGCTGCTTCTGGTGAGTTGGTTCATGGCCTTGGATGGCCTTTGTTTCCAAGTGCAAAACAACTCAGGGAGCCTGTGAAGCCGTTTGCCTTTGCCTTTCTAGCTCTCATCGTCAGCTGTGGACAAACAACTGCAGTTGAAGTTGGGTCCCTCCTGTCGCTTTTTCGCTCACATGGAACCTTGCTCTTCTGCCCAAGGCCAGGAAACCTGGAGCTGAGCCGTCTGCCTCCCTGGCCCTCTGGCTCACCGCCCCTCTGCTCCTCTGCGAGCAGTGGAAACTCAGGCAGCCAGTGCTGGCCAGCCCGGCCTGGCCAAGAGCTCAACGCTGCTGCTCATTCACAGGCTCTGCTGACCATGTGCTGCCTTCTCCCTCGGTCACTCCATGCATGGGCTTTGTGCACTTTGTTTCTTTTCAGTGGTGAGCAGACACACAGCCTTTAAGATGAGAGCACTCACCTGCAGGCACGCTCTGTGCTGTTTCCAGGACACCATCTTTCTGAAGAGCATGCTTCTGCTGCAGGGTATCCATCTGTCAGCGGGGCACTTCTGTTGACTTCCTCATGTGGCGGGGATCTCACACTCATTGCTTCCACTGCGCCAGCCAGGGTGCCTGTACCTCTGCTCTCTCAGTTGTTCTCTTTGGGATTTACCATGAAAGGGCTGTGTGACCAAACTACAAAGCAGAGACCTTCATCACTGGCTTCACATCCTGGTCACGCGGCTCCTCTCTGCACTCACCTGCCCCCCCAACCCAGAGTGCCTGCAGGTCAGCACAGCGTTCAGTGAGGTCAGCAGTGAAGACGTTCTGATTGTGTGACTGCTGCTGTGAGAAGCAGGTGACGTGCGGCCCTGGCTCCTGGCTCTGCCAGTTCCTTGGTCTGTGGTCTTGTGTCCCTACCTCGCCATCCTGTTAGAGCCCTGGCTGGGGTCGGGGTGTCTGTGGAGCCCCTGCCCCCTGCCCCCTGCCGCAGATTTCCCTGGCTTTTCTTGCTTATCTTTTTTCCACATGGATCTGAGTGGGCAGCTTGTCCAGTTCCTTGGAGTAGCTCACTGGGATGTTGGCTGGGACTGCCTGGGATGTGCGAGTGGCCCTGGGGAGAGCAGGCGTCTTCAGGACAGCGGGCACCGACCAAGGCAGGGTCATCATTGCGTGTGCCCAAGCCCCGTGTTTCCTGGAGAGCGTTGGCAAGTTCCCACCATGTTTTGCACATATCTTTCTTTCCGAACGTATTAAATCTTCATACTTTGTTGGTGGGCTTTCTTTGCCACAATGCCCCCTGTTTGTTCTTTGTCTGATTTTCATGTGGTGGTTCCCAGTCCTGCTCATTCCTTGAGTTCTGTGCTGTGGACCCCCAGGTCCAGGCTGTGGCAAGGTGGGCTTCCTGCCGCGCCTTTCCCTAGCTCTGCTGTGGTGGTCGTGTGCACCGCAGGCCCTCCTTTCAGCAAGCTGTCTGTCCTGTGTTGTGGCAGTGCCTCTTGGGAGGGCCCCTGCTTCTGAGAAGTGCTTGGTACTGTAGTGGCAGCTGTGTTCCATTTGCCAGGTTCTCCCTGTGGATTTCCTTTGGACCTTGAAGTTGTTCACACTGATTGTGTGTCACATGAGTGAGTGAGGGCACCCGCCCTCCCCTGCAAGGGGGTTCCTGTGCAGTGCCCGAGGCGCAGAGGCTGGGGTCTTGTCTGGGGCCACACACTACTAACTGCAGACCTCTTGCAGAAGAGGGGTGCCTTCCAGCTGTTCTGGGTTTGTGATAAGCCTCTCGTTCTTTCTCCTGCCCACAGGCCCGATACAAGCAGAGCCTGGACCCAACTGTGGACGAGGTCAAGAAGCTGTGCACGTCGCTGCGCCGAAACGCCAAGGAGGAGCGGGTTCTCTTCCATTACAACGGCCATGGCGTGCCCAGGGCCCACGGTGAATGGCGAGGTCTGGGTCTTCAACAAGGTGGGCCCACCCTGGGAACCCTGCCCTCCTCCCACTAGAGGCTTGTCCAGTTGAGTTGGTCACTGAGGTCGGCTCCCCATAGCTCCTGCTGAACTGTGTGTGTTTCAGCCAACCAGAGAGCAGTAGACGAACAGGAACCACAGGCCGGTTCCCTGGTTGGTTGTTTTGGGGTCACCTCTGTTTCAGTGATTAAAGATGAAAGGTGATGAGGCACAGGAGCTGTTGCAGTTGGAGGACACACTGGTCATTCTCAAAGCACAGCATTCGTGGGGGCTGTTGGCAATTTCCTGTGGAAGGGCCCCATGAACACTTCCCTCTAGTCTCAACAGTTACAAGTTTGTCAATTTTATCAAGAGTTCTGTGTTGAGAATCTATGATTGTCTTGGAAAATAAATCATTCTGAGTTTTCTAAAGAGCCCATGCCCAGCCACCCTGCAAGTGCCACCTCAGCCTCCCTCTCTGAGTTGAACTCGCAACCGTTTGCAGTTCCCCAGGAGGAGTTGAGAAGAGGGGAAGGATTCCCACCTTCCTGGGCTGAGCAGGTGTTCTGTCCCTGCCATCTGGGTGAGCCTTTGGTCCCTGTAGAGCAGCTGGCCACACTGCTGTCTCCACCCTCTGCACAGGCAGCTCTGGGGTGTGCAGTGGGCCCCCTGTGTGCTCGAGCACTGGCCAGGGGTCCAGCAAACACGAGTTCTGGTTTGCTGCTTACTAGCTTTATAACCTGGACAAGTGCTGATCCTTCCTGGTGCTGTGACCTCCTGTGGAAACTACCTCTCCATGTCCTTGTGAGGACTGAAAGAGGTGTGACAGACAGTGCATTGCAGGCCACTCAGCTTCTTGCAGACAGGGAACTCTAGACACATGTCCGGTGTCCTGTGTTCTAGTGTTTGGCTCAGGGGGTGGCGTGGAGAGACCTAGAGGAAGACTTCAGGACCATGGACAGGAAGGCAGAGCAGGCCGGGTGCTGGAGGTCCAGGCCCGGCTCTGCCTGCAGGGGTGCTGTTCTCCCCAGGAGTATATATGAACCTTAACATGTGCATTGAATGTCAGGAGACTCACAACTGTGATCACGACAGATGTAGAATGGAAGGAAAAGTGGCACAGGGAACTGTCAGGCTCCACTGGCCACTTCAGGGAAGGAGCCCCTCAGCTTTGTGTGCCCTCCTTGACTCACGCTGGACAAGTGGTGCCAAGAATTCTGAGCCTGCCATCACCATGCTGTCCTTTATATGTTCTCCTTGCCTGCTGGATATGCAGACACGGGGCCTGGGGTGTTCTCTCTGGACGGATGGGGACTGTCCTCAGGTGGTATTCTGCGTGTGCTTTTCGTGCAGTCTTCTGCCCTGAAGATGGGTCCCTGTTGCCCAAACTGGGCGTCTTCCTCATTTCACTGATGGATGCCAAGCCTTCTCAGTGCCTTCTGAGCAGGGGATTTCGAATGGGTCCCCTCTTCTCCTGTACTAAATGGCACTAGTGTTTCAGTTGCCACCTTCCTCAGCATGTGCATCACTTTTGGTTGCTGTGACAGAATACCTGAGGTAAACAGCTTAAACAGGGAAAGATTTATTTGGCTCCTGGTTTCATAGATTTTAGTCTACAATCACCTGGGTCCTTGTTTTGGGGCCTGTGGTGAGGTAGAACATCACAGCAGAGTGTGGTGGGGCAAGGAGGATCGGACAGGTGACAAATTATGCCCTTTGAGGACACACCTCCATGACCTACTTCCTCCAAGTAGGCCCTGAAGTTCCCCCCTCCCACTTGCCCTTTAAAGTATGAATTCATCATTGGAGCAACCCACTGTGAGGTCAGAGCCCTCATGATCCAGTCACCTTCCAAGGCCCACCTCAAACCCTGCTGCTCGCATTGGGGGCCAGACCTTCGGCACCTGAGCCTTGGGACGGTTCAGACCCAAACCACAACCCTTGCCAACACTGGGTGCTGCCAGAATTGGTGTGTATTTGTATGGGTTGGGTGGGTGTGTTGGGAGTTTGAACTTCACTGGTGACTGTTGAATGGCACCCTCTGATCTGTGGGCTGGCAGTGTGGGCGACCTCTCCTACACACTGCTGGGCTCCTCCCTGTTCCAGTTGAGCTGCTGGCCCTTTTCTTGCTTATTTGAGGGAATTCTTTGTATTCCAGACAGTAATTCTTTGTCATTCTGTTGGACTGTGACTGTCTTCTCTGAGATTATGGCTTGCTTTGTTTTCCTTATTCTCTTCATGGTGTCCCTTGGTGGACAGTTCACTGTGATGTGGTGGCATTCCTCTGTCTCTTCTTTGTGGTGTGGCCTGCTTTTTACCTCCTGGAAGAAGACTTGCCTTATGCCAAGGTCAGAAGTGTCTCCCGTATATCCTGTGTTTTTCATCTATTGCATTTAGGTCTTTACTTGAAACTGATTTCTTCCACGCAGTGTGAGGCAGAGGTTCAGGTTTGTTTTTGGAAGTGAGTACCTCCCTGTTCTGTTATCATTCGATGCCAGCTTTGAAGTAAATCAACTTTTGTGGGGCGTGTCCCTGAGCTGCTCATTCTGTGGTGAGTCTGAGTTTCCTCCTGGAGTTTGGTTTGCTTGGTGGAATCCTGGCCAGTCTTGTTCCTTTGATCATCCATGAAATATTGGATCCATATGCCACGGGATGACCTGGCTGGAACTGCTGCGCTGGCGGGCAGCTGGGGAGGAGTCGCTTGGCGACGGCATCGTCTCGACCTGCTCTGTGTGCCACCTTCCTCAGAAAGACTCAGTGCTGATTTTCTTCCTCAGGCACATGGGAAGGCAGTTGGTCTTTACTGTGTGTTGTGTGCCAACCTTCCAGTTGTCTTATTGATTTTAGTAATTCTTCAGGACATCATCTTGGACTTTCCTAACGGACTGTGATGTCATCTGCCAACAGGGACAGTCTTGTTCCTCCGACCAGGTGGGCCTTCTGGCATCATGCTTGTTTCCCGTGCTGGCTGGCACCTGCTGGAGATCCTGTCGTGTGGGCATGCCTGCTGCTGTCTGTTTTTTAAGAAGTCAAGAGCAGATGAGGGTGTTTCTGAAGCCATCGTCCATGTCCGTGTGTTAGTGTGGTCACATGGTTTTTTCCCTGACACTGATAATGTGTTGTGATAGTTTGTGGCTTTCTAATATGACACACACCCTTCTACTCTTGTGATAACCTGTTCTTTATTATGAATTTAGTTCAGTTTACTACTATTTTGCTTTGTATTTTATATCTGTGCTCATGAATGAGAATTACTGGGAGTTTTCTTTCTCTTGCTGCCTTTGCCTACTCTGCACATTCAGTGTGTCTGTGGCCTTAGGAAACAAACTGGGGACATCTCTTGCCTTCACACACACTGGAAGAGTTTCTGGAAGGCCTGAAGTGGTTTGCCGTCAAACACTTGGCGTGGCAGCTGCGGAGAGGCTGTCTGGGGTCTTTGCTGTGGAGAGACCCTGCTGCTGGTCTGGGCTCCTTCACCGGGCAGGCTTCCAGGGACTCCCGTCTCTTCTGTGGCGTGGCCAGCGCATCCTGCCTGCAGCTAGCAGCCCAGAGTGCCCTCGCCGCCTGGCAGTCCTGCGTCTGCCTCCCCCACCACCCTCCCTCCTTCCTCCCTTTAGTTGTGTCTCTTTCAGAGCACTCAGTAGAATGACAGAATCAAAATACCAGCACCACCAGATGCTGGTGAGGATGTGGACCATCGGGATCTCCACTCCATGCTGGGGGGAGACCCAATAATAAGAAGACAAAACCCCATCTTTAAAAAAATTTTTTTTTAGTTATTGATGGCCCTTTTTTTGTTATTTATATGTAGTGCTTAGGTATGAACCCAGTGCCTCACACACGCGTCAAGTGCTCTGACACTGGGCCACGACCCAAGCCCCAAGCCCCTGATCTTAAACAAGGGCCAGGCTAGGGATGTGGCCCAGAGGTGGAGCACTCACCCTGTCACACATGCCCTGGATCCGAACAGGCACCTCACAGAAGGACACGCAGGTGGTCCCTGAGGAATTCCTTATGCATCTGAGGCGCCGGCCTTTATCAGACACGGGCCTGGGTCTGTGTTCCTCCAGTGTGTGGTCATCGTGTCTTCCCTTGCCCGACGGCACGTTTCCTTGAGCGCTGGCTGGTACCCCCTGTGCTGGGCCACAGCTCCCCGTTCGCCTCCTGAGCGACATCTCGGCCCCTCCCAGGTTTTGGCTGTTGTGAGTGAAGTATAAGCGTGTGTGCAGGGTTCCTGTGGACTTGTCTCCTCTCACTTGTATCTGCAGGAGCGTGAGTCCTGTCTTGGTGAGTCGTGTCTGGCTTTGCAGGAGCCACCGTTCCCTCCAAAGCGCTTGCATGCTCGCCTCCCCACTGCCGTGAAGCGGAACCTCCCAGCCACCCACGTCTACCCGCATTTGGCGGTGCTGATTCTTTGGATTTTTATCCCTTCTCTTGGGTGTGTAGTGGTTTCCTGATATTACTTAATCTGTAAGTCTTACTGTTCATCGATTTGTGATGACATATGACATTGAGCGTCTTTCCATGTGCTAGTTGCCACCTGCACTTCTCTCTGGAGAGGGGTTTGGATCTAGGGCTGTGCGTACCAGTCAAGTGGTCTATTTCTGAGTCACGTCCCCTGCCCTGCCCACTTTAAGAACAATTTTTTTAAAAAATCTTATTATTGTTGAATCTTAAGAATTCATTATACATTGTAGATATCAGTCCTTTATCAGATATTTGTTTTATATGTACTCTCTCCAGTTTGTGGCTGTTGTCTCATTTATGAACTGTGAATGTGACTTTTTTGAAGAGGGCAGACCAGTCGTTCTCTGGAATGTAACAAGCTCTGGTTTACTGTTCTGTTTTTTTTATGAGTTTGTCAAGCTGGATCAAAATATGAGATGAGGCATCCTGCTGTCCACAGAGGTGCACTGTGACACAGACATAGGAAGGTTGAAAAGAAAGGGAAGTTCGTTTTTTTTTTTTTGGTTTTGTTTTCTAGTTTTTTTTTTTTTTATTGTAAAACACAATGGGATACATGTTGTTTTCTCTGTTTGTACATGGAGTAAAGGTGTACCATTTGTGTAATCATAAATTTACATAGGGTAATGTTGTTTGATTCATTCTGTTATTTTTTTTCCCTTCCCCCCCACCCCTCCCACCCCTCTTTTCCCTCTATACAGTCCTTCCTTCCTCCATTCTTGCCCCCCTCCCTAACCCTAACTCTAATCCTAACACTAAGCCCTCCACCCCCCATTATGTGTCATCATCCGCTTATCAACGAGATCATTCATCCTTTGGTGTTTTGAGATTGGCTTATCTCACTTAGCATGATATCTCCAATTTCATCCATTTGCCTGCAAATGCCATAATTTATCATTCTTTATGGCTGAGTAATATTCCATTGTATATATATATACCACAATTTCTTATCCATTCATCAGTTGAAGGACATCTAGGTTGGTTCCACAATCTGGCTATTGTGAACTGAGCAGCTATGAACATTGCTGTGGCTGTATCTCTGTAATATGCTGATTTTAAGTCCTTTGGGTATAGGCCAAGGAGTGGGATAGCTGGGTCAAATGGTGGTTCCATTCCAAGTTTTCTAAGGAGTCTCCACACTGCTTTCCAGAGTGACTGCACTAATTTGCAGCCCCACCAGCAATGTATGAGTGTACCGTCCTTTGGTTTTTTGAGATTGGCTTATCTCACTTAGTATGATATTCTCCAATTTCATCCATTTGCCTGCAAATGCCATAATTTTATCAAAGAAAGGGAAGTTCTGTCCTGCCAGTACTACCAGCTGGCCAAGTAAGTCACTTCAGGATGAGCAGCACTGTGGGGGTGACGGGGGCCTTCCTAGCGACAGGCCATTCTGTCACAAGCCGTCCTGTGTCTTCACGTGCTTAGCATGAGTTTGAAACACAGTTGAGTGGACCCAATTAAAGTGAGAAATAAACAAAACACATGAGCCTCGCTGGAACTGTGAATAGCCTCCTTTTCAGAATCAGTAGATTTCAACTGATATTTAGAACTGATAGGTAAAATTAACAGTTTAAAAAAGTTCCACTTGAGGAAAACTCCAGGCCTCGCTCATTTTTATTACTCCCCCCACAAAGTGAGCAGTGTTATGAACCACCCTGCCTCAAACACTCTGGACCCCAGACACACACCAAACCCTCGGCAAGCACAGGTTCTAAGGCACTGTGCACACCAGTGATGAGAAGGGCAAGGCAGCGTGTTTCCCTGATGGTGAGACTTGACGTTGTGCACAGAAGAGCCCTAAGTATCTGGAGAGGAACTAGCATGAGTCAGAGTTTGAACTGAATGGTAATGAAAGTACGACTTCAAAACGTGTACAGTGCAGTTAGTGTGGAAACACACCTTTAGCTCTCATCTTAGAAGCAGCGAGAAAGCTGATGGACAGAAATTCAACTGGATGACGTTCTGTCATCTGGAGAGTGAAGCTTTTCATCATCTATGATCCTCATGGGTGGAAAATAGGTGAGTGTTTGTAACGTGAACTGCTTGCTCACTCTCCACCCGGAGAAGCGAGCCGTCTGTCTACAGCACTGCATGTGTGACGGCAAGCGTCTGAACAAGCACGGTGCTGCTGTGCCCTCAGCTGCTGGCCAAGTGTTCTTTGCTTTCTTTTTTGCATTAGGCATCTCTCCTCGACCCTCTTCTTGCTTTTAGTTTTGTTTCTTTTCCTTTTTTATCATTCTTAGAACCAAGCTCTAAGCTCTAATAATTGCATCCCAAAGTGCATTTTGAGGGTCAGTAAAAAGGTACAAGTAAAATTCCTCAAGAATATAAGAAATATGGTAAATTATAAACTAAAAATTAAAAAATACCTGTAAGAAAGCGAAAAACTTTAAAACTAAATCTGTTTCCTATCTTAAGACCATAGAAAATGAAGAGCAAATTAAATTCTGAGTAGAAAAAAAGAAATAATAAAGAGCAGAAATCAGTAAAATAGAGACAGAGCAAGAAAGTAGACTGACACAGCAGGCGCTGCCCTCTCCGGGTGGCCCAGGCAGGGGGAGCCCGGGCTTCCTTAACATCAGGAGTGAAAAAGGTGTCACCACAACCCTGCAGACCCCACAGGGGTGGAGGTACGCTGGTTTCAGTTGAAGTCCTGAATCAAAGGGGCAAGTGAATATATGAACAGCCCTCTGTTAGTCAACACAGCTGCATTCTTGGAAGCAGCTTCTCACCTGGGGCACGCCAGGTGTCCACTCCCTGCAGGGCAGAGACTTTTCTCTCACTCATGGCTGTTCCTGAAGTCCCGGCTGCCTTCCCTGCAGACGCTCAGTGAACGCTGGCTGGCTGGAAATGTGGGCATTCTGGTTGTGGGGTCTTGCTGCCAGCAGTGCTCCCTGGCCTCCACAGGCACTGGGCACCTGCTCCCTCTCCTCCTTTTTCTCCATGACTTTCCCATGGCCCGTATGTGTTGTCTCTGTGTCCCATTCACACCTGAGCTCCATGGGCGCAAGGGCTTTGTGTTTTGAATTCCTGGATCTGGGTTCTGAGGCCACAAGTCCACACATGTCACATGACCAGTCAGCGCTGGACCAGGCTACGGTGTGGTCAACACACAGGAGATGGTTTGGACCTGCGGTCATCTTGGTTCATTTGTTTCTTTGCTTTTGCCCTGTTAGTTCCTCCTCTGGTGGATTCATCTTCCCTTCACAAGGCCACCAGGGTGGCTACTATTCGTGTAGACAGATAAACATAAAACCACGGGAGTCTGTGCAGTCCTGTTGCTAAGGCTTTCTACCTGAAGACCTACTCTGCCCAGAAAAGCAAAGCACTTGTCGTATGCATACCCTGTAGGGGGTGCAGTGTGGGATTTGAAAGCCCTGGAGCATGCAAGTCTTGACCAGAGACATCTTCCCTGTAAACCATTCATTCTGCCTCTGATTCTCTCCTCCACCTCAGCAGAAAGCCAGGGTCTGGGCACTGGGCATATCCTTGTCTCAGTTCCCCTGCCCCTCCACTCCCTGGTCTCTTTCAGGCTGTGGCCATTAGGACACACTGTGGGACTGGGGGGGCCACATGCCGCTTGGACACCCACCTAGTTTTTGAACTCCTCTTTCCCTCTTCGCAGAGATGGGTTTTCCCACTCAGTACATTTTCTCCCCTCTGCTCTATCAAGTCCATTACAACAGAGGCCATTTCTGTTCTTGGCATGCACATACAGGTACTAAACCCTGTGGCCTTCCTGTCCATGTGAAGCCCATGCCACCTCAACTGGGAAGGACAGGCTGCTCCCACATCTCCTCCCCTCTGGATTTCCTGTAATGGCTTTACATTTCAGTTTAAGATGATTTTCTTTTTCTGCTGGTCTGCCTGTTACTTATTTACCTTTGCCAGAAATACGTTCAGAGACCAAACCCTTGGTCTTGGACAGTCTAGCCACTTCTAGGCACCAACCGGGGAGTACCAAGGAGAGTACCAGGTCATTGTCAAGGAGAACAAAGATGGAAAGCAGAACCACTGGTGGTAATGACTGGTTGTAGGCCTGGGTCAGACAGAAACTGGTGAGCACTTCACAATGCACAGGGAGAAGACGGCCCTGTAGAGCTGTGCCGGGCTTGCCAGCGGTGGTCAGTGAGGCCCCAGGAGGCCTCCTGGAGAGGGGCTGCTGGCCATGGAGCCCCTGCGCTGGAAGGTGGAGGGGAGATCTCAGAGAAACCGGATGGCTCAGAAGCCAGCATGCGTTGGTTGGGACAGTAAGGAGCTCTGAGCTGTGGGAGCCTGAGGTCCAAGCCAGGGATCAGAGAGAAACAGGGAGAGATGGGGCACTGGTTCTGAAGCAGAGCACGTCCCCCAGCGCGCCAGGTGGCTTTCCTTGCTCTCACTGCTGCAGTGTGAAGGCTGGCAAGGGAGACCAGTGGGAAGCTCTTATGTTCATGTAATAATCAAAGGTGCTCTGACTCTGGCCGGTGGCTGAGCTTCTGGAGTGTTCAGGGGTCATTGGGCAGTGCTGTGGTGGGCCCTGGGAAGAGGTCAGGGCAAAGTACACAGCTGAGACTGGACTGTGACCAGGAAGAGGCGGCAGGGAGGAGGTGCTGTGGGCATTGATGCCCAGGTGGTGTTTAGACCTGGGGCCCTGAATGTGGAGTTGAGAAGTGGAGACAGTGGTGCTGCGAGGAACCCCCAGCTTACAGTGATGGGAACTGGGTAGGCGAAGCTTCAGGGAGGCAGTGGAGCTGTGTTCGAATGCACCTCCAACTCCTGTTGGGAACTTAACCCCTAAATTTGTATGCCGAGGGTATTTGGAGGTGGGATCTTTGGAAGTGTTTAGGGTGAGATGAGGTCGCAAGGGTGAGTCCTATGGTGACATTGGTGGAGAGAGCCAAACTGGCAAGCTTGCTGTCTCACCGTGCGAAGCCCTTGCCTTGTTATGCAGCAAAGAAACCCTGCAGACCCTGGCACCTTGACCTTGGGTTCCCAGCCTCCAGAACTATGGGAAATGACTTCCTTCCCTCTAGATGTTACGCAGTTTTTGGCATTCTGTTATAGCAGCAGGAAACAGACTGAGACAGGTGGTGTGGCGGGAAGCCCAGAGAGGGGCAGCTTTTGGGCAGGAGAGACTGGTCTACCCCAGTGGATGCAGATGAGATGCAATTAATACCCATTTTTCAAAGGAGTTTGTTCCTGGGTAAGGAGAGCTCTCGATTTTCCAGGGAAAGTCGTTCAGTTCTGAAGGATCAACTCCCAATTTCTGAGAAATTCTAAGTACATCTTCTTGCAAAGAGCTGGGAATGTGAATCAGAGTTCTTAGCCATATTATTATGCATCCTCCCGAGGGCTGATTCCCATCAAGCACCTCCAGGGTGTAGCTCCCTGTAACTCACAGACAGGAACTGTAGTCTCATCTGGATCTGTCACCACCCTCCCTTCCCTGAGCTGTGGGCGTATGTGCATGTGCTGTTCTCAGAGGAGAGAGGAGATTTATCTCCCTTCTGCAGGGTGCGCAGCATTTGAGCCAAAGGCCCAGAAATGTTGCCTGTCCCTAAAGTGGCACTTGTAGACCAAGTGCGGCTGTTGACTACTTCTGGAGTGTGGCCGCAGTCAGCTTCGGCTCTTCCCCTCCTCAGGTGGGAAGTTTTTCATGGGTTCCGGGCTTTGCTTCAACAGCGCCTCTACCTGTCTTGTTATGGCCACTCACTTGCTCCTGGGCTGGCCTTGCGCTGTCCCCTGTGGGGCATGGTTTTGACACAACAGTGCCCTGGGATGCCCTTAGTCTGCTGCAGTATGTATGAACAACTGCCGCAGCCACAGGAGGTCATAGGTTTTAAATATACAAGTATCTGAAAAATATATCTCTGATTTTTACACAAGTAGTATGTACACCAAACCACAGGCACCATTTGCTAAAATGGTTACTTTGTCATCCTGAGAATGCAGTAGAGTCCAAGAAAAAAGGCCATTAGTTTTTATTGTAAACTTGAACCCTCTTT
Organism: Sciurus carolinensis; assembly: GCF_902686445.1. Taxonomy (NCBI): domain Eukaryota; kingdom Metazoa; phylum Chordata; class Mammalia; order Rodentia; family Sciuridae; genus Sciurus; species Sciurus carolinensis. The sequence goes on along the minus strand of NC_062215.1, from coordinate 1,984,315 downwards.
TCTGTGAATTTCTAGCATTTCATGTTTGCTTACAATAGCAGAAGTCCATCAGCAAAAATTCCATTTCCTTGGGAGAAGTACTAGAAAATCTTAGGCTGTCTGTTAGAGTTTAAAAACTGTTTTCTTTCTTTCTTTTCTTTTCTTTCTTTCTTTCTTTCTTTCTTTCTTTCTTTCTTTCTTTCTTTCTTTCTTTCTTTCTTTCTTTTTCTTTCTTTTTAAAGTTACGTCCTTGATGTTAAAGGGTACAGAACTTTAAACCATATCTTAACCAGTTGCTCACATGGCCTACCTCTGAAAGCTCTCGTTGGAGAGCCACAGTCCTCAGGACCATCACAGCGCCACCGCTACCTGGGGTCTCTGTGGGACCCGGCCATTTGCCTTTTCCTCATGCCTTCCAGGGAAAGGAAGCTGCTGCTGGACTGGGCTGGGCCTCTGAGTCAAGACGCTGCAGGTGAGATGTGCACAGGCTTTGGACTCTCTGATGTGGGGTTCCCGTGCTGCCGTACAGGGAAGAGCTCTCCCAGACTCGCTGCTCCCGTCGCACTCTGGGGTGGAGGCCTTGCCCAGTGAGCAGGAACAGAAGGGGAGGGTGTAAGGAGGTGAGAGGCGGGCTTAGGGCTGCCCTTGATGGGGAGGTAAGCCCCGGTGGACAAGGTGGGGCCTGCAGTCCCCTCTGACCCAGTGATGCTCTGGGGAGCGGGTGCCTTGGGTTCCCGTGCCTTGCGTCCCAGGGTTCAAAGCATGACAAAGTGCAGCAGAGCAGAGCCACATTGTGTGGACTGCAGTCCATGCAGCCTCGTTTCTGAGGCTCCTCGACAAGAAGCAGAAACCCCTGGAGAAGGAGGGGCACAGTTGGTAGACCTCATTGTAGAGGAGGGCATGGCAGGGATCACCCCCTTCCCACCCACAGCTGGCGCAGCAGCACGAGAGACCTTGTCTCTTCCTGTCCCATGCGCCTGGGACGCTGCTTCTTGGCCCAGGAAAGGAGCAAAGCAGCGGAGCCCCTGGGCATTGAGGTCTGCAGGCCGCCTGCAGACCTCACTCCAGCCTGCCCTGCAAGCGCATAGGAAGCAGCCCAGGGGACCTGGGCATATAAGAAAGGCTCCAGGGGCGAGGGTTAGGTATTTTGATTCATCTTTGGAAAGGTGGCAGGTGGAAAACTAGCTTATCTTATTTTGTTATTTATCTTACAGCCTGAGAAAGGTAGAAGGAAATCCCTGCCAGAGCACTTCTGCCAGCCAAGAAAGAGCAAGTCCCCATTATCACTCAGTTGCTTTCTTCCCTGTATTTGAGGTTTTCGTTAAGCCAAGGGCAGAGGTCCAGCAGCTCTCCCTGTACCTTGCAGGTGGCTTGTGTTGCCAGCCGGGACTCAGGCTCTGCAAGCAGGGATGGAAAGTGCATTCTTTATTTCAGTCACTTGAAGATGAGGAGACACATAGCAAGATTTTCTTTTAACTAGCTTTCAAGTCTTTGATTTTAAAATTCATTTTATTTTTCAAATGATACAGAAAAGCATAAAATGGACAATAAAAATTCTTCTCTTGTTGGGCACCAAAGATCTGGGAAATGTGGTTCAGTGGTAGAATACCCATGGGTTCAGTCCTCAGCCAAAAAAACAAAAACAACCCCCCTCCCCCCCAAAAAAAAAACCAAATCAGTTATTTCCTTCCTTCCCAGTTCCTGCCTATTCCCTAGTGGTAATTTCTATCATGTCTTATGTATCCTATCAGAGGACAGGATTTTTATTTTTTGTGGTGCTGAGTTGAAACCCAGGCTCTCACATATGCTAGGCAAGCTCTACCACTGAGCAATGCCCCCTGTCCTGGAAGAAAGGCAGGTGGGTGAGTGGCTGGGTGGTGGTTAGGTGGGTGAGTGGCTGGGTGGCGGTTAGGTGGGTGAGTGACTGGGTAGGTAGGTGCGTGGGTGACTGGGTGGTGGTTAGGTGGGTGAGTGGCTGGGTAGGTAGGTGGGTGGGTGACTGGGTGGTGGTTAGATGGGTGAGTAGCTGGGTAGGTAGGTGGTGGGTGACTGTGTGGTGGTTAGGTGGGTGAGTGGCTGGGTAGGTAGGTGGTGGGTGACTGGGTGGTGGTTAGGTGGGTGAGTGGCTGGGTAGGTAGGTGGTGGGTGACTGGGTGGTGGTTAGGTGGGTGAGTGGCTGGGTAGGTAGGTGGTGGGTGACTGGGTGGTGGTTAGGTGGGTGAGTGGCTGGGTAGGTAGGTGTGTGGGTGACTGGGTGGTGGTTAGGTGGGTGAGTGGCTGGGTAGGTAGGTGGTGGGTGACTGGGTGGTGGTTAGGTGGGTGAGTGGCTGGGTAGGTAGGTGCGCGGGTGACTGGGTGGTGGTTAGGTGGGTGAGTGACTGGGTAGGTAGGTGGTGGGTGACTGGGTGGTGGTTAGGTGGGTGAGTGGTGGGGTAGGTAGGTAGGTGGGTGGGTGGGTGAGTAGCAAGGTAGTAAGTAGGTAGGTAGATAGTGCCCCTTCTATGTAGTGTTTTTCAACTTCCATTTTTAATTCACTTGACCAACCTTCTGTATTATTTATTCTTTTAAATATTCTTTTTTTAAAAACGCACATGCCAGACATGATTTATGAAGCCCCTGTGGTAGCCACTGGCTGCTTCCAAGCCTTTGGTCTTGCAAGCAAGTGTTGTGCTAATGACCTGACACTTATCCCCGAGCGTCCTTCTGACTGTGTACCCAGAAGTGGCATCCCCAGGTGAGAGCCGTGCACCTGCAAGGGTGTGGCACCGCTGCTTGAGGCGGGTGCTTTCTTCGCTCCCCAAGTCTGCTTTCACCTCCGTGTCCTATGATAGGTGCACATGGAGGTCTCGCTCCCATCTGAGTTAGGGCCGCTTCCTGAAGTGTCTTGGTGTCTTGGTCTCCAGCCCTGCTCGTGTCTGCCGTGCACTGACTTTGGGGTGGGGCTGCAGGCGTTGGGTTGGCATACCACAGTTGTCTGTGTGCCAGCCTGCATGTGCCGAGATGTTCCCTCCCGTCACATCTCTTTCTTTCTTTTTGGCAATACAGAAGTTTAAATTTTATGTAATCAAATTTATCAGTATCTTTCCATGTGGATTTTTGGGTTTTGTGAAGTACTAAGAATTCATAATGCCAAAGTTATTTTTAAAGAATGTATAGATTCTTCTAAAATCTTGTTAGTATTTTTTCACTGTTAAATGTTTTACTTAGAAAAATATATATTTGCCCCTGTACCTGTCCAGTTCATGAAATAGCACATTATGCAGGGTAGGCCCTTTCTCTTCCTCTGGTCTCCTGTCTGCCTTTTTTCTCAGTGGCAACTGCTGACTGGATGGGGGATCAGTCATCCCCAGGTGTCAGTGTCTTTAACACATAGATGCATGTGGTTTTATTTTTTTTGTATGGCGATTAAACTCAGGCGCGTTCAACCATTGAGCCATGTCCCCAGCCCTTTTATTGTATTTTGTTTATAGAGATAGGATCTTGCTGAGTTGTTTGGGGCCTCACTAAGTTGCTTAGGCTGCCTTTGAACTTACTGTCCTCCACCTTAGCCCTCCTAGCTGCTGGCATCATAGGCATGCGCCCCTGCACCCTGGATGTGTGATTTTAAACAGTAACCACGTGCACTAAATAGCTTTCTCCACGTGTGGCATCACTGTGTGGGAGGCAGTTTGCTTCTCCACACCTGTTTGTGCACAGGCCCCGTTCCCAGCTGGGGAAGCGCCTGTGGGTTCACCTTCCCTGCTGAGCTGCTCCTAACCACTCAGTGGGGAATTCATTTTGATGCTCAGACTTGAGTTTTTCTCTGAGCAGGGTTCTTGCGGTGGCTTGTATGTCTGATGCGCAGCATGTTATTGGTGAGGACGGGCTGGTAGCAGCTGATAAAGTGCACTGAGTTCCTCGATTTCCAGGGCAGGAAGTGAATGTTCATGTTTGGGTGCTTATGACTCATGAGTTAGGTGTTTAGATACTGTGTTGTGATTCACATTTCATTTTAAATATTATGTTTAATTACGCATGCTTATTTTATAATATATTTACTGTAGTATTTATTGTTGTTCTGGAATTATTAGTTATGTAACTAGGAATTTTCCTCAGCAAACAGGAAAAGCATGGAGGTAGCCAGCTCTTCTTTGTTCCCTGAGAGTGGCTGCACCTGCCAGGTGTTTGCAGTTGTGGAGTATCCAGACTGAACCTGCTGTGTGTCTACAATCCTTACACACGTGCTCACGTGGGTACTTGCACTAGAGGCATGTGCAACATGTGGTCTAGTGTGGGCCTCCGTTACTGTACAGAGAACTGAAATAGTCAACTTAAAGAGAAAGTTTCCTTTTGGCTCACAGTTTTTGGAGGCTTTGTCCCCTAATGGAGTAGCCCGTCACCTTGGCCTGTAGTGTTTCTTGGGTGCTGTGCATCAAGGTGGGAGTGTGTGGCAGAGGAGGCCTGTTCACCTGGTGCCTAGGAATGAAAGAGAGGAGGAGACCAGGGTCCCAGGGCCCCTTGGAGGACACGTCCCCAGGGTCCTAACTCCTTCCACTGGGCCCCTCCTCCTGAAGGGCCATCACTTCCCAGCAGCACACTCTGGGGAGCAGGCTTTCAACATGGACCCTGGGCATTCCAGGCCCACACTCCAGTAGCCACGGACCTGGTGGACCTGCAGACCATGGCCCATGACTGGGACTTTAAAATCAGTTCTGGAAGGAACTTGACCTATCCACAGGCCCATTCCCTGGACAATCTGCCTCTTAAAAGTGCAGTCCTTGATTTTGTGCTTGCACAGGTGAGTTGTGCTTGCTGCTATTCTATGTAGATGTGCAGCCTCTAGCAGAGCTACCTCTTCTGGCTCAGCCCTGTGGTCCACACTGTTGTGCACTGCTCTCACTCATTTCCCGTCAGATGAGGATCCCCTGGGAGGTCCCACGATTTATGGATCCATTCTTTGTTGGTGGACATTGGGGTTATTTCTAGTTTTTATTTCCAGTTCAAAAAACCCTTCTATAAATGCTTTCGCCCTAAAACAGGGATCAAAAAAGAGACAGGAAGAAGATCATAAAGAACTACCTGTGGCCTGTGGTGTCCTGAGGAACCCAGTGGTCAGGGTAACGTGGCAGGAGGAGGTGGCCGTGGTGATTCTCAGCTGAGGTGGCCTTGGCGCAGACCAGCCTGGGCTACCTCTGTGTAGGCTGACTGGGAGCCCACAGTAGGAACTGCTGCCCTTAGCCCAAGGAAGAGTCAGTGTGGAACCCGGAGCCCGTGGGCCTGGAGCCACTCAGCATGCTGCTTTGAAACAAGGGCACTTTAAAGTGGGCTCAAGGTTTGTGTGTTTAAGAAATTGTATCCTTTTTTATTGACCTCAGCCATCAGTTTCCAGAGTAAATTGTGTGTTTGGGCCTGTCGTTAGACTTGTGAGGATGGGCCTGCATGCCACCCAGGCTCAGCTTTTTCTGGCAGCACTGTCACCATTGCGTGGACAGCCTCCAAACTTTCGATGCCCACAGCCTGGGGGGGTCTGCCGTCCTGGTGGTTGCTGTGGACCCCTGACTCTGCAGTCATGGTGTTCCTACATGAAGCACACTGTGGATGTGTTTTTCTGTTTCCTGCTGGCTCCTTTTAGTCTTTCCATCCTGTATGAGTCAGGACATCTGGTTTCCCTGCCCTTGGCTCTGTGGTGGGTGGGCACAGGAAAATCTCTGTGAGGTCAAATCACCTGAGATGCTGAGGGGGTTGGAAGACATGTTGGAAGGCCACCTGTAGATGGGACCTGTCGGAAAAGGCAGAGGTCTTTCCTGTGTAGCCTCAGGTAAGGAAACTTGTGAAAGGTCACAGAAGATGAACTGCCCAAAGACTGAAATTGTTGTGCAGCAACATGGATGGAACAGAGGATGGTGTGCCGAGCGAAGTAAGCCAGGAACAGAAAGGCAAGTCTTGCTCCCAACTGCTCTTCCCTCTTAGACACCGGCACCTTCCTCAGGACCTCGCTCAGGCACCATTTCCACCCCCAGACATCTTCCTGCCCTGACCAGGCCTACATGGGTCCCAGGAGTCCTCACTCCCTGTTTTGCCCTGGTTGTGTTGCTGTCCCAACCTGGGAGTACCCCATGACCTGGACTCTGCATGTCCTTCTCTGCCCCAGTTCTGGGGTTATCACGGGACAAATGAAGGACTGCATGAGCATGACTGGAGTCACAACCAGCCATTTTGGGGCAGAAGGCACAGAGGAGGTGGTGAGGTGGGTGTATGGCAGATGGTCACCTATAGCCATGAGTGCACCACTGAGGTCATACAGCCCTGAGTGGCATCACTCTGACCTCAGTTCCTCTGGGCAGCTTGCTAGGCCTTTCTACCCTCAGGCCCTTCCTTTGGGGAATGGGCAGTGATAGGGCTGTGATATGTGAAAAACATGGTTCATGTAGAGCTTATAATGTTTTTGGCATGTTGTGATGTCATCATGTCACAAGTTTACTTTTCCTTTTCTCAAATTTTTAAATATAAGCTGTTAAAAGGCAAGAAAGTGAAAAGTGACCACCTCTGCAGAGAGTGGCAGCTGCCCTGAGCGTTTGCAAGGTGAGGGGTTAGGCAGTTACTGTGCGAATGTGAGACATCCCCAAAAAGCTCCTGTTAATGCAGGAATGTTCAGAGGTGAGATGATTGCACTGTGAGAGTGGTGACCTAATTGTTCCATCCTAGTTTGGGAGGTAAATATAGCAGGTAAGGCATGGCTGGAGGAGGTGGGTCCCTGGGGTCATGCCCTGGAAGAGTACATCTTCCTTGTGGCTCCTTCCCCTCTCTCTACTTCCTGACCCTGCCATGAGCTGAGCAGCTTTCCTTTGCTGGGCCCCTTCCTCTTGATGGACTGCCTCACCTCAGGCCCAGAGCAATGGAGTCAGCCATCTATGGATTGAGGCCTCTGAAACCCTGAGCCCCAAATAAGCTTTCCCTCCTCCAGGTTGTTCTTTTTGGGATTTTGGTCATAGCAACACAAAAACTGAGTAAAATAGTGTTGAAATCCATGGTTTTACATTTGATTGCCTTACATTTGACTGACATGAGCAGTAAGAACAGAGCAGGCTACTGGTGGTCACTTTTTAAGGAGCAGGTGGGAGGGAGGGTCCTCAAGGAATGAGGAGTTTTCAGAGGCAGTGGAGGAACTGCAGACTGAAGGCAGATGCTTGACGGATGTCAAGTGGGCCAGGCATGCCAATGAGGCCATTGGATAGTGTTGGGAGATATGCCTCTGCTTTCAGTCATTTCTGGAGAGGGGTTAAAATAGAAACTGGATTTAAATTTTTCACATTTGCTGTTCAAAATAATTTGTGACATATAGATTTGCAGATACAGTGCAGAGCTCTTGAACCTTCACCCAGCTTCCCTAGGGTATCTCAATGACCTCAAACGGTTACTGACTGCAGAAATGGATGTCATTGCAGTCCTGTTACCCAGACTTCAGACAGCTTGGTGGCACCAGTTCTCACACAATAATCCTTTTCTGTCCTGGGATCCTACCAGGAGGCCACATTGAATGAGTTGTCTGCCGCAGTCTTCTCCTATGTCTATATGTCTATGTATAGGTGTTCAATCTCACCTGTCACAGGTTGACACCTTAAAGAGTCCTGCTCAGGTGTCTGTACGCTGCTGTGCAGCTCAGGCTCATCTGGTATCTTCTTGTGCTTAGACTGCAGGTAGGAGTTTTGGGCAGGCTCTGGTAGGACTCTCCCTTACAGCACCGAGTTGGTATGTGTGCTGGTGCTTCTCATCACCGTTGGGCCACTCTGATGGCTTGACTAAGAGGGTGCTGCAGTTTCCCAACCACACATTGATGTTTTCTCCTCTGTGTCAGTATGTCATTAGGGAGGTACCGCACTGAAGGGTATTCTGCCCTCCTGTTCTAATGGAACATTCTGCTCCCCTGCTCTTCCACAAGTCTGAACTAGAATGCTCACCTCTGAGAGTCATTCTTCCTCCTATTACTTATTTACCTAATTGTGGACTCATGAGTGTTTTATTCTTTGAGTTATAATCCAACATTATCATTGTTTATTTCATTCAAATTTTTCCAGCTTGGACTACTGATAGCTCTTCTGGATTGGACCTGGTATCTTTTTTACTTTCTTTTTTATTTTTAAGGTATTTCGATTCTCAAGTTGTCCCACAGGTAGCCAGTGTGAGCCCCTTTAGGCTGTCACCTGTGTCCTTTGCTATGTCTCTGTAATTCTTTGAACACATTCTTACTTTCTGACCCTATACAAGGCTCCAGGTCCTCTGGTGTTTTCCCTGGAATCAGCTCTGGCATCAGATATTTCAGGGATCCCGGGTCTCTGGGAATGGTGCTTAGCAAACCAGACATGGGCTCTTGGTGTGCTCACTGCCACTGGGGTGGCAGTATTGCTAGGCCCTCCTGTGGGAAGATCTGAAACCTGTGGTGTGCACATTCATATGTGTTTGCATGTCTCTAAGTATAGAACTTCATCCTATGGTCCAATGGTGGGTGAGAGATAGGGACTAGAATAGGCTAATCTCAAGGATTTTGGTGTTGCAGTTGAATAGCTTATGCTTTTTTCTACTTTCCTCTGTAATGAGATTCTTGTAATAATAATTTAAAAAATAGTATATGGTTTGAGGAGGCCATTATGTGATGCCTTGAAGCAGGGAAGGCCACAGGTGGTGTTTTGTATTGGGAGGAGGAAACTTAAGTTTGTAGATAGGAGAGGGTTAGGAGAGAGAACAAAGAAGAAACAGAGTTTAAACCAGTGGAGTAAAGTATGAGAAATGGGAAAATACACAAAAGTCAATTGGAGTTGGAGAGCCTTTGATGGGTCACATTGGAGGCACACACCTTTCTTGGAGACGTGAGAGCAAAGGCGGGAAGGAGGGAAGGCAAAGTGCAGCGGAGGTTGCAGTTGGTGACTGTGAGTCAACTGTTGTCCCAGCTCTTTCCTGTTGAAGTCAGGAGTCAGGTTGTGTCCTGAGAGCCCGGGTAGACAAGGGCCACGGTAATGCCCCCTTTCTCACAGTAGCCTCTGCTGATACACTTGGTGTCTTATTTATGTTGAGGAAAATACCACCATAGGTGATCACAGGGACTAACAATGCCTGTCAGGCAGGATGTTTTCCAACTTGGGTGAACCACCTGGGGACCTGTGTTGCTAGCTTGGCCATCTGCCCTGCAGCCCAGGTGTGCCCAGGCACATGTCCCACAGCATTGTTCCAGGGAATGCAGGATCATCGCATCCCTGTGGCCAGCCTCCTGTGGGCTGGGCCCCCTGCTCCCACAGTGGCTGCTGCTGCACCATCCAGGGTGCAGTCTGGGGGCTGCCATGCTGTCCTGACCTGTCCACCCACAGGCCAAAGACTTCATAGCACCTTCTCCCTCTCTGGTCCCCTGCACATTCTGCCTGGCCCTTCCTGCAGGGTGGCTTGCTGGTGACCATCTGTTGGGAAAAGCCAGGCTTTTGAGGCAGCTTGCATTCTGTTTTGTGCTCTGAAGCTCAAGGGATGGAACTCTCACATTTCATCTCCAAGCCAGAACCCAGCTTCACTCTTCACCACAAGCCCGTGGGCCGAGCAGCGGGCCCTGCCCTGGTTGGGAGGTTCCACCTGCGAGGGAGGTGATCCTGGCTGGGCCTATGCGGATCGACTGTGCTTATGGTTGACAGGGTCTGTGGTGACAGTCTGATGAAGCGAGTGGGCTTTTTTTTCCCTTCTGATGTTTAATATAACCTGACAGATAAAGTGGATTTTAATGAATAAATTATCTGAAACCCATTTCTGTTTCTTTGTTTGAAATAAAAACATGGCCTTAATATGATTTTCAAGAGAAAGGAGAGAAGCTTTGATCAGGAATGCTCTGCACTTTTAGTTTGGGGTGGGGGTAGAACCAGGCCTTCAGAGCGCACAGGGCTCTGGATGCTGAGGCTTGTCTGGATGCAGGCAGCTTGTTGTCACCGGAAGAGTCCAGGGATAGAGAAACAGTTGGCTTCAGATGTGTTTTCTCTGCTTGCGCCAGCCTCTGTAGGCTCCTCCTACCGGGCTGGGTGGGGTGTAACTCGCCTCTGCTCTTTGCTGGTTTGTAGGTCGCTCATTCTGACTTGGAGCTTGACGAACTACCTCGCACCATCCTGAGGTGGGACGTGAGGCCCACAGGCTCATACCTAATAAGCAGTAACTCTCAAAGGTCATTTTCCTCACTGCAGTTTAATAGAGTTGGTTTTGTACTCCCTAAGGGGTATCGACTTCCAAAGTGAGGCGGTCTTCCTAAACTTAACATATGCAGCTCGTGTGTTAGATGAAATTGTCTCTCTTCCTGGGTAGCAGTTCCCAGCCATGTAGTTTCCCCTCAGGGACATTTGGCAGCATTTTTGATTGTCATACTGGGCAGGAAGTAGGCGACTTTGGCATGAGGTGGGTAAAGCCTACTTTTACTGCTGGACTGGTGCAGTACACAGCACAGCCCCCACAAAGTGATCTGGCCCTAGATGTCCATAGTACACAGAAAAGACGCTGTCCAGGGAGTGGCCACAGAAGCTTTTGCTTCCAGGGCCACCACACGCCACTCAGGCATCTGTTTAACCCTATGTGGGGCATTCTGGTGGTGGGATGGGATCAGAGTCCCTCATGTTTCAAGTCATGAGGCCAAGACCAACATAGAAGGTAAGTGGCTCTTTGCCACAGGGCCTCTTAGGTGGGTACCAGCAACTGGAGAAGGCTGCAAACCAGGTGCACCTGGGCAGTGGGATCCACTGGGTCAGCTGCCAGTGGGTCCTGGAAGATGGAAGAGACAGTCACGAATTTCCTAATGTATCAGTACTTCATTATTTTAATGAATCCCCTTGATTAACTTTGTGCCTAGATTTTGGCAAATTTAAAAAAACAGACTTGTTTCATGCTTTGCTGCCCATGGGCCTGTGCACCTTCACCCTGGAAGGCAGTGACAGTGACAGCATCTCTTGTATCACGGCAGTTGCAGGGATGGCACTGCTGCCAACAGGGTCAGGACCAGGGGGGTGAGCTGCGTTCAAATTCTCCGGGTCCTGGAACATGGTGGGAGGCACGTGAGCAGTGCGTGGTGTTTTCAGCAGATGCAAATCTGCCTGTTCCAGGATGCTGCTGCCATCTTTCTCCTGCAGTGTGGGGGCCCTGCCCCTCTAGAGGGTGCATCTGGGCCCCAACCCAGAGAGACCTTAATGTGTTCTGCTGGCTGGTTCAGGGGCCTGCCCAGTGTGGCACCTGCTGATGTCATCCCTCTTGCAGGGACTGTAGCCCTGGGCACTGCGAAGGGGTGGGCGGGAGGTCTGTTGCTGAGAGCAGAGTCTGCCCTGTCCTTGCTCTGAATGCCCAGAGCTACAGCATGGACGAGGTCCACGATGCCCTCCAGGCCTTCCCCTCCTGGAAGCGCCATGTTGGTTTGGTGTTGGCTCTTTTAGCCCATCTGTGACCTTCTCTTTGCTGTGTTCCCACGACATGCACTGGACTCAGGTGGTAGGGACTTGGTGCTTTACATTCATGGCTTTTCTTTTCCTCTGTATGATGAAAGCCTAAGTAATCTATGATGTTCTCAGACTTACATTTTAAAATCATAATAAGACCCTGACGTCTTTCCGTATGAATGCTTATGAAAATAACCTCAGTCTATAATGTGGCACAGTGTCTTCCATATGGATGTATGGACCCTGCTTTGCCTGTTGATTCCTTTTTTTAAATTTGAAGCAAAGTCTCCGTATACCTCTCAGGCTGCCCTTGAGCTCCTGGGCCATGGGGTCCTACTCCCCCCAACTCCCAGTAGCTGACTGCAGGTGCCCCACTCCCGGATGACCTGTTGGTTCCTTGCATTAAATATGCTGGGATCCAGGGTAGGTAGGCCCCAGGTTCAGCCACTCTATTAGGGGATTTTCTTTGAGATATAAAGTAGAATTTGGTGTGTCTCCCTGTTACAGCCCCTGAAGGCTGTTTGGGGCCAGGTTCCCTCCATTGCCCAGCTTTCCTGGCCCTTAGCTGTGGTCCTCTGCAAGGTCAGCAGTGGTTCCCTGCATCCACATATCAGCAGAATGGGGCTCTGAGGGTGTATAATTTGGACATCTCACTTTTGGTCATGTACCATTGGGCAGAGTTTGCCCACTAGGATGAATTTAGCTGCAAAGGAAACCAGACAACGTGTTCAACTAAGATTCTTGGTAAAGAAGAGGGAGAAAACAGATGCCAGTTAGCTGTGTCTGCTGCAGTGGCATCTTGCGCTCTGTGGGCTCTACTGTAAACACACAATACTCTGTGTGTGCACTAGTGCTCCTATAGGGTGGGGCACGCATGCACGTGGCTAAATCAAAGTCCAATTAAAACTCTTATCAGTGCTGCAAAATGGGCTTCCAGAAAAGTTCACTCCCTGTTCAACAGATCCTCGTCAACCTGTGGTATCATCCGTCCTTTCTTTTTTCTATTTGACTGTATGGAAACAGAATGGACTGACGGCCTCTTGGTAGTTTGCATGTCCATGGGCATTCGGGAACACGACACTCCTGGTCATGGCTGCCTGTTTGTATTTCTTGTGTAAACTGCCCATTGGGTCTCTGCCTGTGTGTTTTGTTTTTGCTGCTGCTTTGGCCTTTGTTGAACTGTAACAGAAGCTTCTGTGCACACCTTCTGGATATAAATTCTCTCACTTCTGTGTCCATTTTCTTCTGTAATTGCCAATCATTGGTATGTGTTTTAATCAGGATTATATCATTTTTATCTTAGTGTATCTGTTGGTATTTTTCTTTTTTTACTTTTTTAAGAATGTTTTTCTTACACCAAAATAAGTAGAAATCTTTTGTTTTTATGGTTTGGTCTTTAATCCACCCTGATTTTGGGGGTAGAATCTGAGAAGGCAATATCTGACTGGCTAGACTTTCTGGCATCACTTATTGAATTGTTCATTCTTCCTGTGCTGATTTAAAATGCCACCCTCGTTACAGTTATGTATGTGCGTCTATTTCTGGGCCTTCTCTTCTGTTGATTTGTTTGTCTCGCCCTCGGTAGCGGCAGCCTGTAATTACCATACATTTACAGTGTATTTAATATCTGGTAGTGCGAGTCTCTATTCATTATTCTTTATTAAAATTTTTTTCCAATCTTGTGCATTTTCTTCTGCACTCACTTTTAGAGTCAGCTTGTCAAGTTCCATTAAAGGAAGAACCTCGCAGGTGTTTTGATGGGTCTGCATTGACAGTGTAGATTTCTCTGGAGCCCTTCAGGGAGTTGGTTTAGAGAGGACATTCCCAGGTGTTCTCCTACAGAGAGCAGTACCGTGGCCTCTGCTCCACAGATTCTGTCCATGGAGGAGACAGCAGCGTGAGCCTTTGTTGGTGGCACCTGCTGCTGCCTGTTGGGGAGCTGCCACACACCTGGTGCTTTGCTAGGCATTTGGGCAGCTTCTGGGACCACCTCCTGACCATGCTTCCCCAGGCCTTGCTTGGCCTTCCTGTCTTCCTGTTGAGCCATAGACAGCCCTGCAGGCCACATCAGGGGCCATATTTGTACTGGCTGCTGGGAAGCAAACTCACCTTTACTCTAAGTGCAGAATTCCATTTCTGCCAAAGCTTTGTCACAGACACTATTGATGTCTAAGAAGGGCAGGTAGGTGAAGGTGCTCAGTGAGAAGCACTGTGTTACTGTGTCTCGGGTGCACGTCCCATTTCTCCAGTGAGATGAGCACGTTCCCCTCTGCTCACAGTGATCTCAGGCCTCTTCAGGTAAAACAGGGTCTCACTTAGTTAGTTAGTATCAATGATTATCAGTTCTGTGACTTGGGAGTGAAAATACAGGGCCCTTCAGTGTGATATAAGAAATCACCAAGAGGCTGGAATGCTGGCGTGCCTCATGAAGTCATGCAGGTTTGAGCCTCAGCTCCTCAGATTCCCCTCCTCGTGTGTGAGGTATTGTGTTACATGAGCAGAGGGCAGCTGCAGAGAGAAAGGCCAGCAGCAACCTGGTGTACTGCAGCACAGGCAAGGAACCCTCACGTGAGGTGATGGCTGGGGGACACGTGGAGGGACTTACCTCCTAAGGGTCAGCGAGCCATACACATGTGGGCATGCCTCCTAAGGGTCAGCAAGCAGCTTAGGGCAGGGCCCTACAGAGCCTCTTCAGGACTGTGGATGTGGACAGCTGCCCAGCCCATGGCATTGCTGGGTCTATGCCTTTGAGGAGCTGTGGAAGGGTCTGGGCTGCTGTCGCTTGTCCTTTGGTATGAATGGTAACTGGGGAGCCTATCCACCCGAGTGGTGAGCCTGTTGTGCCTTCTTAGGAGCTGGCAGCAGCCCGAGTGCTCGAGACGCACACCTAACCCTTGCTCTTTCTTTGTTTTTCAGAACTACACTCAGTATATCCCTCTGTCTATCTACGACCTTCAGACCTGGATGGGAAGCCCGTCCATCTTTGTCTATGACTGCTCTAACGCTGGCCTGATCGTCAAGTCCTTCAAGCAGTTTGCTCTGCAGAGGGAGCAGGAGCTGGAGGTGAGGGCTCTCCCGCCCAGGATGTGGCTGGGTTTGATGTGTTTCCCAGAGCAGGGCGCAGGGGGCAGCTGGGGATGTTGGGTGTCTTTGAATAAGAAGGTGTCCAAGAGCTGAAGGCTGCAGAACTGGGGCTGGGGTGGTATGTGTGGAGGGCCTGGCTTTCATTTCTATGTGGCCTCGTTTCTAACTGGGGCAGAATTAAGTGGTGACATTAGTAGAGTCGATTTGTGCTCCAGCAGACTACACCTCTAAGATAGCATTAAGATAATACAGATGCATCTGATTTTGGAGGAATGGACCTGTCTCTTCAGGTTCAGTCTTCATTTCTGCTGGCATCTTTGTTATTGTCACAACTTACTTACTTTTTAAACCAAAACCACCAAGCCAAATGGTGGAAACCCAAATAGCTTCCACGGTGGCTCTCATGGAGGGGCTGGAGAGCCCGTGTGGTGCTGGGATAATGGAGTGATTTTTGTTCTGATTGTTTTAATTAATATTTGATGCTTGAATTAAATGGTGGATTCTAAAGAGAAACTGAAGAGGCTGTTTCAATTTAGAGGCCTCCATCCCATTGCCTGCACAGGAGTGTCAGAATAAAATACCCTGCAGCCTCCAGCGCAGCATGAGTTCTGATTGGCTGCAGTGCAGGAAATTCTCCATCCAGGAACAAAAATTGTCCTGCAGTATGTTTCCTCAAGCCTTTTTGGGTCCATTCAATTTTAATGTATTGTTATGTTTTTCACATTTCATCAGAGGATAATGCTGAGAGATTCAGCAACAAAATTTGAAATTCTATTTGGTAGAACTCTAAGTTAACATGTCTGCAGTTTAATATTTTATGTGTGTAAATGAAGTCCTCAGGCAGAACATTGCATAGGAGTGACTGATAAATATAATGCCCTTTATCCTTGAAAATGGAACCAGGAGCCAGAGGTTTGTTTGCCGGCTTCTTTGTTTATTTTGTATTCTGTATTAAGAGAAGGGAAAGATCAAGTTTTCTTTCACCCAAATTTAGCCCCATTCTCAGGCATCTTATCTGTGTTAACCAGGGGTAGGTTAATTAATGAGGACTAAAACACCCAAAGCACTAAAAGGTCATTTGCATCTTCTTATATCAAGTAATAAACACAGCAAAAACAATTTTTTTTTGGCATTTGTAATATGTCAATAAAAATGCCAAAAAATCCTGGCTGATTTCTACACTCCGTTTTTGAGCGGTGAAGTGGTGGAGGGGAAGAGCAGCCCACCACCCCTCACTGATTGAACAGGTGGAATACAGACCCCCACTCCATCAGTGGAAGGTGCACCTTGCTGGCTAGGCCCAGTTAAACTTGCTTGCAGCACTTGGGGGCATCTGCAGTCGGACTGTGTGTGTCCCGTGAGTTGCCAGAATCAATCAGCCTAAGACACTGTTCACCCCATTGCATTCAACAAAAAGGTTTACGTGTGTCTTTTTTTGGAAAAAAAATTGTTTAACTGGCTCATCCCTCATGAAGTAGATCAAATGAAGAAGACGTCAGCTGAGGTGGCAAGTGGAAGGCATGAGTCTTACAGTTAGCTCCGACTTCCAACTTTGCTCTTTTTACAATCACAGTGTGGATCAGTCTGTGTTTCTCTGTCACCCTTGCCGGAACTGGCTATTGTTCAGTTTCTCTTGCAGAACAGTGGAAATTGAGATGATGAAATTGACTCCCAGCTCATACTGTTGGTTTTAGTCCTTTTACTATTTACTGTAGAAACAGCAATCCTACGTGACCTGTTAGGTTTATTTATTTTTAAATATTCTTATCCTCTGCAGCTAGACAATTTCTTTGCCAATTTACAATATATTTTAATACTTCTTATTGTGTAACATGTGACCTGGACAAAATGGGCAAGAAAATGGTTTGTGCCAGTGGATAAAAAACAAAGACTTGGGCTGGGGATACAGCTCAGTTGGTAGAGTGCATGCCTGTCAAGCACAAGGCCTTGGGTTCAATGCCCAGCAATGCAAAAAAAAAAAAACGTCTTGCTTCTGTTCCTGCAGTTTGTACCAGGATGCAAGAGGACTGCTTCCCTATGCTTTCTATCTTTTCGGCAGCCCAGATTGCATGGGGCAATCTATCCGTGGCATCAAAGGGGACGAGGAGAATAAAACTGGTTAACATATTGCAAGAAAATTGTTAGTGGGATCGGAAAGCCTCTGCATAATAAGCACACACACAAATGAGAGGGGCCTAAGTTTTCAGAGCCCATTTCTAGCCTCCGTCTTGCTGGGGGCACCGTGCTTGTCCTGGGACTGTGGGCTGATGTGCCAGGCACTTGCTCCTCCCAGGAATACTGTCAGAAGTACATCATACATGACTACACACAACTGCAACTTTGTCAGCACCCAGAAAGTGCGTATCTGTCACTCAGGTACTTTCCTGTATTTTTCATCATGCATTATTATTTTGTAATTAAAAAATTAAAATCTTCAAGTCTCTCTGCTTTTCAGTAGTCTTTTTTAAGTAAGCATTTTTATTTTTACCAAATTAGTATATACTATGGTTCAAAACAAATCAAATTGTACAGAAGTTTCTTTTTTTTTTTTATTGTAAACAAATGGGTTACATGTTGTTTCTCTGTACATGGAGTAAAGGCATACCATTTGTGTAATCATAAATTTACATAGGGTAATGTTGTTTGATTCATTCTGTTATTTTTTCCCTTCCCCCCACCCCTCCCACCCCTCTTTTAGCCAATCTCTAAAAACCAAAGGACGAATGATCTCGCAGAAGGTTCTTTATAATGAAGAAAGTAGGCCCTAACCCAGAACCTGGCCCCCGAGCTTCCAGCTGGGCTCTGTCACCAGAGGGTGCCGCTCCTAGCTCTTCTTCCCACTGCTGGGGGTAGCACACACTGCCCTCCGCATCACCCGTTTAGGATACCACAGGCATCTGCTGTGGCACAGTGACACAGGGACCATCAGGGCTTGGCTCTAGGCCCTGGAGAGATCGGGCTGGCTTCCTGTGTGAAGACACATGCTGAAGCATCCTGCGAGTCCCTGGTCTCCCCGCAGCAGTGCCCAGTCTGGACTCTGTGTGCTCTGCCACCCCCGCCTTGGGAAGCAGCGTCCTGGGGCTTTCTCCCTTGTTTCATCAGCAGCAGTTCATGCCTTTGTTTTTCAGGCTTTTTGCTTTCCTTTGCCTCATCTTGCCAGCCTCCGTCTTCTGTGCTTTTACTTTTGTAATCACCTCCTGTTCTCACTGTCATCAAACCCTCTGTGCCTGGTGCGTGGGAATTATTGTCTGCTGGTGACCACACAATATCTGTGGAGTGACTGGACGGGGTGCTGCGATTTCCAGTTTTATAGGTTTGTGTTGGTTTGCTCTTCCTGGAGATCATCTCTCTTCTTCCAGAATTACAGATCTTTCACATGTCCTGCCTCTCCAGATTCTCAAGGGTAGCATCAAATCTCAGAACATGCCTTCCTCAAGGTCCCTGTGTGCCAAACCTCTGCTGCCATGGCCACCACCACCAATGGGGTTCATAGGCTACCCTCACTGCTGTCCGGCTCTCCTGGGTGCATCCACTGGTTCTGGACCCTCCGCTTCCTCTTTCTGGATGCTCTCCTGTGTTCTGCCAGGGCACATTCTCAAGAACCAGCCCCAGAAAGGAGTGATAGCAGACTTCTTTGGGCCTAAGCATTTGCCTTTTAACAGCCTTCATCTATAAACAGTGAAAAACACACTACTGGTTTTTAAACAAATAACAGTTTTTCTCTTTCACTAATAAGATCTCTGAGGCACATGAGTTACTTATTCAGCAGTGCCTTGTGGACCGGCCTGTGTCACCTTCTGCTCACATCCTTCTGCAGTTGATGCTGTGACCCCTTGGCTACTCCCTGCCCTCCTCAGCTCTAGGCATTTCATCTGTGGGTGGCGGAGGGAGTGGGGAAGCCAGTGCTGGCCAAACCTGTCTCCCTTGTGAGAAAGTAAATGCAGGTTTTCTTCTAGAGCTCCCCGTCTGCACCTGATCCCCCAGGTAGGAGGGTGGAAAGGAACTGGAGGTGGCACTGGCCCCTGGCTTACCTGGTGAGGAATGGCAGCCAGGTGTGGCATGAGAACTTTCATCTTTACACATTATTAATAGTGTACATATGGAAATTTAGGCTGTTTTCACCCTTAAAAAAAAAAAAAAAGACTGTACTCTATATTTCCGGGGTGCGTAAAAGCCTGCCTGTTGCCCTCGTTGTAGCTGCGTCCAAGAATCCAGAGGTGCTGCTGTCGTCTGCACCAGGGAGCATGTGCAATGGGCTTGAGGGGAAGAGCTTTCCGAGCATCCCCGCAGCCTTTGCTCAGGCACGAAGTGTTGGTCTGTGAGCCAGAGAGGAAGGCCAGTGGAGGGTGGCAGCTGCTCCCTGAGGTGGTCTTCACAGAGCCCCTGTCACTTCTGCTTCTGGAGGGAGCTCCCAGGCCATCTGCCTCTCGCAGCCAGGGGAGGCAGCAGGACAGACAGCTCAGCCGGTGTGCACGAGGTTCTCTTCTCTGCTGTTGGTGGCAAGTGAGGAGGTCGGCCAGTGGCCGAGGACCCCGGTGTTCTTTACCCTGGCAGTGAGCCCAGTTCTGCCCTGTCAGACCTGGCGCTGAGTGCCACTGCCCTCGTTTGGTTCAGGACGTGTGTAGACAGCTCCTGGCCTGGGAGGTGCTGCAGGGCATGGGAGCCCTGTGGTGGGAAGAGCCTTTCACTACACCCGGGACTCTCCTGCCGCCCCCAGCTTCTCTCCGCACATGGCCCCACACACTCTGTGTTCTGTTGGACACACTCGGACACTGCCTAGCACCCATGCTGGGGCCAGCCCGCAGCTTGAGAGTGCTGGTGGTCGTGGGTCTTCCCAGCTGGCACAGGCTGGGCTCTGCAGCTCTGCCAAGTGAGCACAACCTGCTCACCGCCTGGATGCGCACGGACAGGCAGGGCAGGCTCCTCCTGTGCTGCTCTTCACTAGTTGCTCTGATGAAATGTCTCTGTGCGATTTCCTTGGGAGGCGTCATAGCCCTGGAACCGCGCGAGGCCTGCCTGTGATTCATCCTGGTCACCAGTGAGTGTGTGTCCCAGTCCCTGTCTCCTCTGTGTGCTGGGGTCTTCAGGGTGGGATGCCCAGTGGGGCCTACAGGACTCTGGCCTCTCCTGGCTCTGCCTTTGAGGCCTGGTCCCATGTCCTTTGCATTTGTTGTTGTTGCGCCACAGTTGGTCGTTTGTGGGCAGTAGGGAAGTGAGCAGCTTGTGTTATGTAATATCTTCTTCTCTTTTTTAACTATTAGTGATATTGGTCTTTTGGTTTAAAAAGATGTTCTCCAGTTTCCTAACTTATCTGTTTCCATTTTTAAAAACTGTATTGAGCTTACCCTTTATTGGAAGCTTGTTTGTGAGTGAGGAGAAACGAGCCTCCCATTGCTGCCAGTTCCCCAGAGGCTGCTTGGGGAAGGCAGACAGACTGGCTGCGGCCTGGGACTCAGACTCGGGGTGCATGAAGAGCATACTGTGTGGAACTTTCCAGATCGCCTCGAGTACTTGGGATTTCCTGCTGAGAGTGCAGGTGTGGGAGGAGCACTGAGGCGGGGACGGGGGACGGGCGCATCACCTGTTCGTGCTTGGCGCTCAGCTCAGACCCACAACTTAGTGATGCTTGGAGCATGGAGATCCTTGGGGCAGCTGTGCGTATGCTCTCTGGGTGCAGGCAGAGCTGGGAGCGGGGAGAAGCCAGTGGCCATGACTGGAGACGATGGTGCTTGGACTGGGTGGTGGCAGAGGTGGAGGCCATGTGTGCATCTGGGTGCTTCTGCAAGGAGGAGTGATTTACCTTGGAGTAGAGACAGGATGTGAGAACAGACCAGGGCTAAGGGCGGCCTTGGTTGTGGCCCAGGGAGAAGGGAGCCACCACTTCCTGAGTTGGGATGACCAGGCTGGGGCTGGAGGAAGGTGGGCGTGGGCATGAGGGCTCCGCGTCGGCTGTGTGGAGGTGCAGGTAGGCTCTGGAGGGTATTGGAGGCCTCCCTGTGGAGGCTGTGGCCAAAGCCACAGGTGAAGTGGCTGGAGAGGAGAGGTGGGGTCTGTGCCACAATGCTCTGCCAGCCTGGAACAGGAGAGGTTGCAGGCAACCAAGGAAGATCAGGAGCAGTGTCCTTGGGAGGAAGGCAGGGGAAGGTCTCAGAAGCTGGTGTGCGGGTGCCAAGAAGACACAAGGCGAGGGCGAGGGTGGGCTCCGGCTTCAGGAATCTTTGGAGAAGGAATTTTCTGATTTTGAGTTTCGGACAATGAACATGCAGCACAGAAACCTCCCAGTCGTTGCCAGGGGAGAGGGGCTCCATGGCTGATATGCCCAGGCTCCAGAGCAGGGCAGGAGCTCGGGCAGCAACCTCCACCCTGACAAGCTGGCAGGCTTGCAGTGCAGTGAGATTGTGGTGCCTCCCAGAGCTTCTTCCCGATAGACAGGGCTGCAGAACTCTGAGCGCTGCTTCTTAGTTGTTGACTCAGTCTGAGAGCAGCTGGGAGTGGAGTTTGTTCTGATTTTAATTAGCCACCTCCACTGAGTTGTGAATAGTCATGAGCATTTAGCAGCCATTGTGTTGCCAGCAGCTGAATGGCCGTACAGTAGTGGACAGTTCACTGGGGTGAACACGGCGTGATGGTGACACTTGCCAGCAGTCTCTAACTGGCCTTTGAAGGGCAGCATGGAGTCATCAGCCACCAGAAGCCACCCTCTGCTCTCCTGGCAGCCTCTCACAGTCCCCAGCAGTAGGTGCCACTTGGCTTCTAAGCTGCTGTTCAAAGCTCCATCTACACAGTGGCATGTGCTACATATTAGAAGACCACTGTAGCTGGACACCCACATTTTTGGTGTAGCGCCTGCCACACACTGGGCCATAGCAGGGGTGTCCTGAGTGCATCTCTTTGAACTTTGCAGAAACACCCTGTGTGACTGGCTATTGTTGAATTAAGAACAAAAATCGTTTTCAGGAAGAACTAAAAGTATTGCCAAAATTCTGGTCTCAGAAATACACTTTCAGTCTTCTGTGGTCATTTCTGCCTTCATCACCTCCTGAAGATGTCCTTATCATCTGTTGGAGAGGGGACAGGAGCAACTCAGTGTCAGAGCCTGATTTGGACAGGAGACATGCAGGCTCTGTGGCAACCTGGGACCTGCAGCCACATCTTGTGACCCTAATCAGCTCTGCCACTCGCCCCTGTGTGTGAGTAATGCAGCAGATGACTTCCTTGGGCCTAGTGCTGTGAATTCATCAGAGTATTGTTCTGGACCCTTCCCAAGTGCTCCAGAAGGCTCTGGGCTTGTGAGGATGAGATTATTGTTGTTCTTGGCTCTTAATTTCCTGGAGAAGCCACGTGGCACACGTGCTGCTTGGTGGGGCCCAGAGGCTCTGGAGTGGTGGAGCATCTACTTCCGTGCTGGCTGCCTTTACAGGTAGTGAGCCTGGCGCACAGGCCTGTCTCCAAGGAATAGTGTCAATTAAAGGGTCAGTGCCTTACAGAAATACAAAACCAAAACAGTAGAGAAAGTGACCCAGCTGTGGAAATGGGACTCCTCTATACCTCTGGGGTGGCAAGCCTGAGAAGTGGGGTTCTCGATGGAGTGCTTTGCTGTGAATGACAGGATGTTCTCTGAAAGGCGTCATTGACTCCGACTGCCCTGAGGCAGAGTTCTTGTGTGCGCCGCACAACCTGGGGTGTGCCAGGGTGAGAGTGACCCACCGAGCAGGACGGAGTCTGATTCCTGTCCCCGCGTTGCTGTGCAGGGGTCCCCTACATCACAAGGTCTGCCCCCCCTGCCTCACACCCCTGACCTCTGCAAGGACCTTCTAAGTGTTGGGCTTTCCATCAGTGACCACTTGGAACTGGGAAACTGTTTTCCGTCAACACATTTGGGAGGGAGATGTTCCTGTGTCTAATGGTCTCGTGTCTCATTCAGTGTCCATAGAGTGCCCCTCGTGTCCTGGGTACTTCTCTAGGCATTGGGCGAAATACCAGTGGACCTCAAGCTGCACACTGAGGTGGACACACCTGACCTCGCCTCTGGACACGGGAGCGTCACCTCTTGGCCACGGGGCACACGGGTGTCTCAGCACTGAGGATGCCCTCTTCCCCTTCACACCACAGAGGTCTGCGCTGGCTGGGGAGAAGGGGCCGCCTCTCCTCCTGAGAGGACAAGACCTCAGGCCATGGTGCAGATGGACAGCCTTAGCAGAGGCGGCTCGGTGTCTGGAGGGTGCAGCAGGAGGACCTGGTGTCCATTCCCAGTCCTGTTCAGAAAGCACATGGGGTCAGAGCATAAGAAGGAAAGCCAAAGCCAGGAAAACACATGGCTTCTGCTGCGAAAATTCTCATCCTCCCAGAAAGGAACACAAGAATCTTGAACCTGGTGTCCAGACAAGCGGCCGCTCCTTCCCACTTCACGGTCATTTTCCTTTCTGATTGTTGACCAGCCATCCCTGCATGTCCCATGCTGAGTGGCAGTTAGTGTCCTTAGTAGAACAACACCCTGTTGCCAGCAGTTCCAGAAAGACGCCCCAGGACTATCTCTCACTCCAGGTCCTGTGTCCTGCTGCCCAGTCTTTCAAGAGCCCACACTGGACAGGTCCCTTGCCACCAGGCCCAGACATGTGCCAGGCCCTGATGCCTCCACACCCGCCAGCCCTGCCTGGCCCCTGCGTGACTCAGGACTGATGAGCCCTGAACAGGGCTAGCTACTTTGCTGATCCACACCAGCTTCTACAGCAGAGCCCAGCAAATGCTTCCAGACATGGTTGTACCTTTCCTTATCTCCCTACTTTAAAAATACCCACTGCCCAGCAGCGGTTGCAGAATTATGTGAACGGGACTTGGTGCAACTGAACTTTAAATTGTGATGGCAAAATCAGACCTGATTGTGAAGTGAGATTATAGAAACACTATGGTAAGAAACCAGTGCCTTCCTCCAGGAAGCCTTCTTAACCATGGGTCCCTACCTTTGGGTTGTCGATAACTGCCCTAGGAGTCTGAGCACTCCCTCCTGGAACGTCAAAGATGGCTGTGAAAAGAGCTGTTTCTTCTTACCTGTTTCCATAAGCATCTCTGTTGGGGACCCTGCACAGGCGTCAGCCATGTAGACTAGGAATTTTTTTAAAAAGAGGAAAAAGCCTCAGTGATAGGATGGGTATAAGATGACATCAGATAACCTGTAAATGCTGGGAGAATCTGTGATCAGGGCTCGGGATTTGGAGTATAGTCTTCCTCTGGGGTCGCTGGTGTATAATAAAGTTTGAGTTCTCCTCCTTTCCGAGTTCTGCCGGCTACTTCTGGAACAATCTGTTTCCTGCAACAAAACTGCATTTAAAGTAGTTGACATGGGTTGGGGGTGCAGCTCAGTGCTGGAGCACTTGCCCAGCAAGTACCAGGCCCTAGGCTGCATCTCAGCACTGGGGAAAAAAAAAATTAAATAGTTAACATGGCAAATTTTACATCACATGTAATTTAGCACGATAAAGACACCTGTTCCTCCAGAAAGTATTTTTCTCGGAAGGTTTATGCTGTGCTGCTGTTGCACACGCTTGTATTTGATTTGTACTTTGAGTTCCTGTTCTGGCAGCAGCAGGGTCACTGGTGCACTTCCAGCCTGTAGTTCCTTCCATCTGAGAGCTCTGCATAGTCACAGGTGAGGATGACTGGCAGTGAAGCGGGGCACATGCGCACCCTCCTGCTAGCTGGATGCCTGGGAGCCGCTGCAGCTTTGCGTGTGTAACTGAACGTGCAGGGTGCACTCTTGGGAGCCTTGAAGTCACAGTGCCTGCATGGGCTCCAGAGGGTCCAGATGGGAGCGTGGCATGGAAGGGCCCTAAAGCCAGCAGAGGCACAGTGGCACTTTGGCCTTGGTGCTGACCGAGCCACTGGACTGTCATATCATTTCTTCAGGCCTCCATTTCCTCACTGCTGAAGATCTTTTGAAGGAAGATAACCTATGAGGATGTTGGGAAAAGCAAACAAGATAGTGTCTGTGAAAGACATTTGAGAATTTTAGGAACTGCGGAACAAGAGGGGCTTATAAGTTATTAATAATTTGTTAAGGAGCATAAGTGTTCTTTACAAGTCAGGAAACAAATGTGTGGCCGTCGTGATTAAAAATCCTGCCTCCCCAACCCATGGCACCCTCCTCAGTGTTCACCATCCTTGTGGGCGCTTCTGCTCCTGGTCTTCTCGGAGGTTTGCTGCTGTTCCAGTAAAAAGAAATGGTGGTGTGTGTGCAGTGAGCCCAAGGACTCACTTAAATAACAAGCACTGTAAGGCTCTGGAGGCTGAATGAGCAGCTTTCTGTAACATGATTCCCTAGATCCTGTTGCCAAGCGGTGTGATAAATAAGTAAAACTGCATTAGGAGTTCTTTCCTGCACTAAACTTCATCTCCTGGGTCTGAGATGGGGCTGGGTTCCCCAGGGGCCGCGGCAGACATCTCAGCGTGGCCCAGCAGAGGTGCTAAGCGACGAGTGTGTGACAGGCCCTCAGTGGCATCGCCTGGCTGTCGAGCACCTTCTGGGTTTGTGTTCCATCCTTTTAGTTACCCGTTTGTTATGTTTAGATGCCATATTTCAGGCCAACTACAGACAGTGCAGCACTCTCTCCAGGAGCCAGTGCATTCTTCATGTTTCTTCTTTGTTTGCTTCTACCCTGTGGTCTGACCCCAGCTCTACACCTTGGCAGTGCTGGGGGCCCCCGCCTTGGTGCACCCATCATGCAGCCTGGGTCCTCAGACTCCCTGCAACTCGCTGCCCTGCCTCCCGAGCTGGAGGGCTTCCTTGGGGAAGCAGCTCTGACATTGTGCTCTTCATACTTATTCTCAGGAGCAACAGAGTAACGTTTGCCTGATCCCTCATGCATCTTGGTTATTCAATTTTACTGGCCAAAATGCCATGAATTCTTGTGAACCCCATCATCTCTGAAATGATCTTGAGAACTGTGGTGAACTCAGACGTGGTCATGTGCATGCCCCGTATGAGGCCAAGGAAGAGGAACGTGCATGGTTATGTTGGTGTGTGGTGCCCGTGCTCACGTGAAGGCTGCTGCTTTGCTGATGCGGCGGAGTGTTCTTGCTGGTCCTCAGTGAGACACCTGTCAGTTAGTCCTGTCATTTTTAAAAAACATTTGAATGTACTGCATTACTTTAAAGATGTACATGCCTAGTTAGATATTAAGGCAACAGTGAGATTTTGTGGCATTCTTGTACTGTATAGCAATTAGCCTGGACCCTTTCTGCTGGAGCCGGAGTGTGGTGCCAGCCTCTCCTGGGCCTTTGCTGCTCCAAATCCTATCCAGGTAAATATCAAGCAGGTGCTATTATCCTTGCTTTGAAGGGACACTATGTTTTGAATTTAGAAAGCCAAATACCTTTCTCCCTGGCTACAAAATCATGTCCACTGTAGAGCATTTAAGAAATCAGGTGACGCACCCCTCTACCATGCATGGAGTGCACCTGCATCTGTCACTCAGTCTGGCTTGGCAGGTTGGGCCCCAGGCATGGCCTGTCTTCTGCTGTTGGTGTTGACATCATATACTCTAAACAACTTCCTGCGTCATTCACTACACCAAAATAAAGTTGCAGCAGATTAATGGTGGAATGTTTAAAATAAACAGGCCACCATGACAGACCTGGCAGAATACATGTGGACACTGATGTAATAATGGGGCACAAAGCAGGGTACAAAGGGGTCTTAGAAAAGGAAGACCAGGCCTGGGGCGGAGAGTGCTTGCCTGGGCTACATACAGCCCTAGGTTTCCTCCACACCCAGTACCAGAGTGGGGAAGGAAAGAATGAAAAAAGGAGAAGCACAACCATAAAGGAGAAAGGACCTAGCAGGGCAGAGCAATCATCTGCCACCAGAAGGACCTGGGGAATGATGGGGACGTTTCCTGGCCCTGTGGTCACTCCCCAGGAGAGAACTCAATCTTAATGCCTCCTTTAAGATGGACTTGAAGTGAAACCCAACACCTGAGGCCTTCGTGTTTCATTCTTCCTCATCCCAGCTTCCCCAGATGTGTCAGCTAAGCAACTCTCTTTTCCTTGTGTTCCCCGTAGGTAGCTGCAATTAACCCAAACCACCCACTTGCCCAGATGCCTTTGCCCCCATCGATGAAAAACTGCATTCAACTGGCAGCCTGCGAGGCCAACGAGCTCCTGCCCATGATCCCCGACCTTCCGGCCGACCTGTTCACATCCTGCCTCACCACCCCGATCAAGATCGCCCTGCGCTGGTAAGAGCCTCCTGGGGCTGGGTTCCAGGTCCTAGGGGTCTGCGGCCTCAGTGAGCAGGAGCACGCCAGTCTCCTGGACTCCCAGGACTCCAGGCAGCGCTTGGTGCTGCTTCTCTGGGTCAGGTCACATGCAGCGGGCTGCTTTGTGATTTCCCAGAGCACCTTGTGCACATCTTTTTAAGCGTGGATGTGTCGTTGCTACCAGATTGTAGTACTGGTAACCAGCTTGCATTTTGGGGGGAAAATGAATTCATTTCATTCCTTGTCAAAGTATAATCCTCTAGTATTCTCACCAGTAAAGAAGGCTGCAACCTGTTCCCCACCACTCTTGGAGTCCAGAGCACTGGGGTATGTTCTGGGAATTACCCAGCCGGGCGAGCTTGCCCTTGAGACCCATGTCCCTGGCAGTGCTTGCAGAGGGCCGTGTGTCCTGCTGACAGTTCAGCTTCCTCCCCAGACTGTCCTGCCATCTTCTGTGGTGGGGAGGTATGGGGTGGAACCCAGGGCCTCGAACATGCTGGGTGAGGGCCCGACCACTGAGCCGCTCCCCAGCCCTTTTTTTCCTCTTAGCTTTGAGACAAGGTCTTGCCCAGGCTGGCCTCAGACTTGCGGTCCTCATGCCACCCTGTAACACCTGATTTCCATTTTGGTGCGTGTGTGGCCCCTGTCCCCCAGGCAGCAGGGAAGCTTTCCGCAGTATTGGGCGAGAGCTGTGCGGCCTGGCATGCGCTGTAGTGTGCTTGGCGTGCCTTCTTGGGTTTCTGCCTACTGAGCCAAACTCAGTTTTCTGGTCCCTTCCCCAGACTCTAGAGAAGCTACCCAGAAGTGTGGCTCTTGGGGACTGATGATAACAGTCAGGGACCAGCCCTCCAGACCCTGGTGCTACAGCCCAAGGCAGGGCCACGTGAGCTTCCCAAGCAGCTGTGCTGGAGGAGAACAGCCTCCTGCTTGACCTCTGCAGCACAGTACAAGTCAACCCCGACCCTGGGTGAGGGGTGGAGAGAGTGGGGCTAGCTGGGGACAGCAGCCCTCAGCCATTCAGTTTCCCCACCCCTTCCTAGCAACCCTCAGTTTTGGGATTACCTCAGGGAAGGGCCTCCTTCTAGGGCTCCTTCTCTCTGAGGAAGGGGAGGGGCTGCCTGGGTGGGCTGCAGCCGGGCTCGGGTGTCTCTGCCACCGGTACTCCCCTCCACCGCCAGCAAACTGCGCCCGGCCAGGGCTGCTTTCCTCTGCACCTGACACGCAGCCTCATGTGACCAAACCAGACACTCAAGGAGCACAACCACCATTCAGAGAGAAATAGAACAGAGCGTTATGTGAGGCAGAACCATCATCAAATGGGCATGCACGGAGCAGAGGAGACAGGGAGGTTACTAGTAACAAGGAGTGAGAGTAAGAGGGCCTCGTAGA
The DNA here is from genome assembly GCF_902686445.1 of Sciurus carolinensis. Lineage (NCBI taxonomy): Eukaryota > Metazoa > Chordata > Mammalia > Rodentia > Sciuridae > Sciurus > Sciurus carolinensis. The sequence goes on along the minus strand of NC_062215.1, from coordinate 1,956,189 downwards.
AACACGTTCTGCAGCCTTTGAAATGAAGAGCACGGCAGGCGCCTCTGCAGAGGCCCTCACCAGGGAGCAGGAGGACAGAGGTCAGGACACGGGAGGGAGGTTGGTGCCAACACGCAGAGGAGCATCCATGTTGAGAGCAGAACGTGGCAGAGATGAAGGTGCCAGGGCACAGAGTTGCCTCACCCAGAACCGGGAGAGGTAGGGCCCAGCCAACCAAGGTGAGGCGGAAGGCACTGTGTGAAGGGGCGCCGTGGGCAGGGGCACCCGGGAGCCACACTTCTGCTCCCCACCCTGTTCCTCCCGAGGGTACCTGCGTTCGTCAGGCTGCCAGGACAGTGTTCGTTCCCTGCCCACGCCTGGTCACCGTCTGGAAGAGTTACCAGCCCTGGACCATGAGCCATGCCCCCGGGAAGGGCTGCGGTCCCCGTGATCCAGGAGCTCATGCAGCGGTCATTGCCCAGTTCCAGCTGGGCACTGAGTGCCCACAGTGAGCATCACAGGGCACACGGAGAGACTTGCCTCAGCACTCATCTTCCACCTGAAGATAAGATGTGGCCCAAAAGCAAAAATGCACTTTTTAAATGGATATTTTTTGTCTCTTTTTCTTTTTTTCTTTCTTTTTTTTAAACACTGGGGATTGAATCCCTGGGCACTTTATCACTGAGCGACATTCTTCTATTTTTGATTTTTGAGAAAAGGTCTAAGTTGCCCAGGCTGGCCTCAGACTTGGAGTCCTCCTTCTTTCAGCCTCTGGAGTGGCTGGGATTGCAGGAATGCCTCGCCTCACCTCGCCTGGGAGGCAGAAAAAGCCCGAGCTCTTCACGGCAGTGTGCAGCCAACGCTGAACGGGTTCATGAGCCAGGGAAGCCTCTAAGGGCCTGGGATCCAAGAGACCTTGCAGGAGCTGGAAGTGAAAGCTGAGTTGATAGTACCGGTTTAGAGGAAGCAAGGTGGCTCCCAGACAGATGTGCATGGCACAGGCAGCATCCCAGGGAGAGAGAAGGGCACCCCTCTGCACAGGGAGGATTCAGAGGAGGTGGGCGAGGTCAGAGGGTGGGCCTGGTGTGACTGGGGTGGCGTTGGATATTCTCATTGCCTGGAACTCCGAGGGAGAGCCCCTGCCTGAGCTGCTTTTGTGAGAGCCAGGCCCATGAAGATGGTCCAGATAACGGCAGGAGCCTTGGACCTGTTAGGCAGTAACTGTTCCAGGTGGTGCAGGTGTGTTCCAGAGAAGGAATGGGAGGAAAGGTAAGAGAGGCAGAGCAGCTGGCAGGCAGGAGCCGCCGCAGGCACATGTGGATCCACAGTGGAGCGAGCCACTGGCCATTTCTCTCCCACCTCTCCTGGTGGACTCTCTACCATTACTACACGAGTGCCCACCAACTCCAGAATGGACACCGCGCACCAGCTGCACTTTCAGTTGCCCACCCAGGCCTGACTGGGGGTCGGGGATGCACAGATCAAGGCAGGCAATTGGACATGCAGGGAGAGAGTGAAAAAGGACGATAACACCAGTGGAGCCTGAGATGGCCTCTGTGCCTGCCCATGCCTCCCCTGTCGCTCCATTCCCAGACCCTGAGGCCAGACACAGGGCATTTGGTGGAATTGGTAGTTCATCCCTGGCTCTGTTCTTGCACCCTGAGTCAGCAAGCACTGGCCTCTGCTCGTGAGTGGCCATGTACTCCAGAGAGTTGCTTTCACTTGGAGGCCAGCCTCCTGGCTCCAGAGCAGGCCCTCACCCTCCCTTGGAGTGTGCTGCTCTCTGCACACCCCATGCATTATCTCTGTAACTGCTCGAAATTCTTTTTGGAGTGAGGACATAATTAAATTTCTTTAAAATAAACATTTAGTATGACGGGCAGTGAAAGATCAAATTAATACAGTTACCATAAGGTGGACTTTGGAACTGATAAGCCTCAGCTGCAGACAGTTGTCCTCAAATAGCCACTGCCTGGAGCAGTCTAGCAGTGTCTCAGGTAGGCCACTGTTTTACGATGAACCACGCTTTGCTGTACAAAGGTGCTGAGATCAGATCAAAGAAAACACTTTGCTAGGTCCTCAGCCTTGGGATGGTGGAAGAGGAAATGTGCACTTCTTCTTTTTTTTTTTTTTTTTTAATTTATTTTTATTGTAAACAAATGGGATACATGTTGTTTTTGTTTGTACATGGAGTAACAGCATACCATTTGTGTAATCATACATTCACATAGGGTAATGATGTTTGAATCATTCTGTTATTTTTTCCTTCCCCCTCCACCCTCCCACCCCTCTTTTCCCTCTATACAGTCCCTCCTTCCTCCATTCTTGCCCCCTCCCACCCCCCATTACGTGTCATCTTCCGCTTATCAGTGAGATCATTCGTCCTTTGGATTTTTGAAGTTTAGCTTGTCTCACTTAGCATGATATTCTCCACGTGGCTCTTCCTCCTTACTCTGTTGTGTGTGGGTACAGGAAGGAAGGAAAGGAGTCACCCACCTCTCTCTTGGACTGGAGTTGTGACTTAGTGGTATGGCGATTGTCTAGCATGCATGAGGCACTGTGTTCCATTCTCAGCACCGCGTACAAATAAATCAAACAAAGGTCCATTGACGACTAAGAAAAATTTAAAAAAAAAACAAAAGTGACCCGTGAAGCCAGAGATACTCACGTTGATCAAGGGGAGCACTGGAGGTGTGAGGGGGAAACAGCAGTCAGCAGAGAAGGCAGCTGGAGACACCAAGGGTGACTGAGACCTGGACTGGGAAGCAGCCTGCAGCCATGATCAGAAAACAGGAGTGAGCTGGGAGGCTGGTGGGAGCAGAGTGGGAGGGAGGAGACCAGGAGGGAAGAGCCCAAGTGTGACTAAGGTAGCCACGATGCCAGTGCCCAAACCCGCAGAGAAGTAGAGTTTCCCACAGGGGAGCAGGCCTGGTCGACAGACTGCGTCCCCCTGCCCTGAGGTACGTAGGCCATTATGATGAGAGGGCAAGGGGGAGGAAAGCTGCTCAGCTCACAGTGACCAGGAAGCCAGGAAGCAGAGTAGGAGGAAGGGGCCCTGGGGAGGACGCAGCCTTCCAGGGCACACCCCAGTGATCCCCTCCTCCAGCCACGCCTCGCCTGCCCACAGTTAAACAGGCTACTCAGCCAGGTCTGACAGACCTGTGCAGGATCACGTATCCAACAAGGAGAAAATGCGCGTCAGGTTTTAGCATGTGTGTGCCGTTCACAAACCGTGTGCCCGGATACAGAGGAAGCTGTAATGATTGTGACAGACCAGCATCGTGTGGCTTCTGCTCAGACCACCCAGTGGAGCTGGAACTCCACCATGAAAAGATGGCATTTTAAAAAACCTGAAAACTAAAAACCTTGGATTAAAGAGGAAGAACTTCTAAAATGATAAAATACTCAAATCTGAATGACAACAAAAGCATTTCCTACCCATGGGACACAGCTGGAGCAGGCTCAGATTTAACACTGTTCCAAAAAGAAGATTGAAATGTAAAAGAAAAATTAACATTCACCTTAAAGAGCCAGGGAAAATGGAGTAGGTACCCGCATGTGAGGGCAAGGTTCTGAACAAGCAGGCACCCACAGCTTTCACATGCCTCTGCCTCCATCCAGCTCCACTGACGCCTCCAGAACCAGCAGCCAGGGAAGAGGGACCTGAGGCCATCGACGCCCTTCTGGGGGTTTCTGCCAGCACGCTTGCTGTGGTCTCTAGGGTACCTGGTGCCTCAGCTTGCGCTTTCTGAGGCTGCATTGTGAGCTGCTTTGCCCATCAAGGCTTAGGGCTTGGTGTCTTCTCCAGTGTGGCATCTGCCCCTCATCCACCTGTCCTTCAGTGTGGTTGAGACCTTAGGACCATGTTCATGCTGGTGGCTGACCTCTATTGCACATCATTTGCGTCACCCCCACAAGGCAGCTCACCGAGCCCCTGCAGCAGGACTGGCTCAGCTCAGCTGACCTTCATGGCTGTGTCGTCTGCTCTGTCCGTGGTGACTGGCGTTCTTGGCATGGTCGTCTCTGCCTCTCGGTGGTGACTGTAGGAGATAGGGAGTTGTGGAATCTGGAAGCATTTGACACCTGTCAGTTTTGCTGGGAGCAGATGCCCCATAAGAAACAATGTGGGTGGATCTGGCGTGCTTGGATGGATGGCAGGGGTTCTGGGCCCAGGGATGAGGGCCCTGTTTAGGGTACCTGAAGAACCTTCTGGAGAAGCTGGCAGTGAAGGTGGCAGAGAGGGCTTAGGGAGCGACTGCTTGACAGGTGTTACCAGAACAGCCCCAGGGCTCAGGAGATGAGCAGGCTGCCCAGGGGAGAGAACTGGCAGGCTCTCTGCTGTCAGTCGTCTCCACACATGGCTTGTAACTCTTGACCAGCGGATGTTTGAGTACAAACCTATAAGTTTCTACAAAAATTAATTATAAGATGGGGGATTCATGTATTTTTTTACCCAGCTCTTTTGAGGGTAACATAATCGCTGTGAATGATCCCTCAAGAAGCAGTGTGCTGTGCAGAGCTGGCTCAAAGTGGTGTGAGGTCTGTTTGGAGATCTCATGACCTCAGCCCACCTCAATTCCAAGAACATCTTACTGCTGGGAAAGGTTGAAGAGGCAGGAATCATCTGCATCCTTCCTTGAAAGGAGCGAGTGCTGGAGAGGGCTCCAGGCTGCTGAGTGTCCCACGGTTCTGACACTCCCTGATCAACTTGGAGAACCTTCTTTTCCCTTTGTTTCCCCTTCCCTAAGATAGATAAACAAAGCAGGAAGGAAGAGAGAAAAAAAATTAAAAAAAATGAACACAAAAGAGGAGGAAGCCCCATAGAGTTGGGGAAAGGCAGCAGCATAGGGCATGTTCGGGTCACACCCGAGGACTTTGCACCAGGAGGAATGCCCTGCAGAAGTGGGGCTGACCCTGGCCGTGCTAGGAGAGAACAGCAGCCTGGCCAGAGCGCCCGGTCCCGGCCACCTCCATTGCCACCTTTTTTTTTTTTTTTTTTTTTTTTTTTTTAAACAGTGTTATTGCTGGGTACAGATACTGTATAAATAAATCTAATAGGTATAATTTCTTTTTAAAAAATCAAGACATAATGCTTAAATGTCCAGTACTTTTGTTTTTTTAGTTTTGGCAGTAATTTTCACCAGATACATACATTTTGCCAAGTATATGATGCATAAATCGCCTAAAAAAATTTAGAGCTTTTGTATCACCTCAAAGAGTATCATTTTCTGCTTTACAGTCAATTACACAAGGTGCCTGACTGGTTAAGTATTTTCTAATTTGCTACTATAGATTAGATTTTTTTTATCAAAATGAATTTTTTTATTTTTAATGGAAAAAGTCAAACTGTTGAATTATATAGAAAACAGAACAACAGAATATACATTTTGCATTCACCAGAGTGGGTTATTAATTCTTTGATTCTCATCTCCATTTCTAAGAGATCAACTCTTTTTCTTATTTTTTAATTTATTTTATTGTAAACAAATGGGATACATGTTGTTTTTGTTTGTACATGGAGTAACAGCATACCATTTGCGTAATCATACATCTACATAGGGTAATGATGTTTGATTCATTCTGTTATTTTTTTCCTTCCCCCCCACCCCTCCCACCCCTCTTTTCCCACTATACAGTACCTCCTTCCTTCATTCTTGCCCCCCTCCCACCCCCCATTATGTGTCATCATCCGCTTATCAGTGAGATCATTCGTCTTTTGGATTTTTGAGATTGGCTTATCTCACTTAGCATGATATTCTCCAGGTGCATCCATTTGCCTGCAAATGCCATAATTTTATTATTCTTTATAGCTGAGTAATATTCCATTGTATATATATATACCACAGTTTCTTTATCCATTCATCATTTGAAGGACATCTAGGTTGGTTCCACAGTCTGGCTATTGTGAATTGAGCAGCTATGAACATTGCTGTGGCTGTATCTCTGTAGTATGCTGATTTTAAGTCCTTTGGGTATAGGCCGAGGAGTGGGATAGCTGGGTCAAATGGTGGGTCCATTCCAAGTTTTCTAAGGAATCTCCACACTACTTTCCAGAGTGGCTGCACTAATTTGCAGCCCCACCAGCAATGTATGAGTGTACCTTTTTCCCCGCATCCTCTCCAACACCTATTGTTGCTTGTATTCTTGATAATTGCCATTCTACTTGGGGTGAGATGGAATCTTAGTGTAGTTTTGATTTGCATTTCTCTTATTGCTAAAGATGGTGAACATTTTTTCATATGTTTGTTGATTGCTTGTAGATCATCTTCTGTGAAGCGTCTGTTCATATCCTTAGCCCATTTGTTGATTGGGTTATTTGTATTCTTGGTGTAGAGTTTCTTGAGTTCTTTATATAATATGGAAATTAGTGCTCTATCTGAAGTATGAGTGGCAAAGATTTTCTCCCCCTCTGTAGGCTCTCTCTTTGCATTACTGATAGTTTCCTTTGCTGAGAGAAAGCTATTTAGTTTGAATTTATCCCAGTTATTGATTCTTGCTTTTATTTCTTGTGCTATGGGAGTCCTGTTAAGGAAGTCTGATCCTAAGCCAACAAGTTGAAGATTTGGACCTACTTTTTCTTCTATAAGATGCAGGGTCTCTGGTCTGATTTCAAGGTTCTTGATCCATTGTGAGTTGATTTTTGTGCAGGGTGAGAGATAGGGGTTTAGTTTCATTCTGTTGCATATGGATTTCCAGTTTTCCCAGCACCATTTGTTGAAGAGGCTATCTTTTCTCCATTGCATATTTTTGGTACCTTTGTCCAGTATGAGAAAATTGTATTTGTTTGGGTTTGTGTCCGTGTCCTCTATTCTGTACTATTGATCTACCTGTCTATTTTGGTGCCAATACCATGCCGTTTTTGTTACTATTGCTTTGTAGTATAGTTGAAGTTCTGATATTGCCATACCCCCTGTTTCATTCTTCCTGCTAAGGATTGCTTTAGCTATTCTGGTTTTCTTATTCTTCCAGATGAATTTCACGATTGCTTGCTCTATTTCTGTAAGGTACGTTATTGGGATTTTAATTGGAATTGCATTGAATCTGTATAGCACTTTTGGTAGTATGACCATTTTGACAATATTAATTCTGCCTATCCAAGAACATGGGAGATCTTTCCATCTTCTAAGGTCTTCCTCAATTTCTTTCTTCAATGTTTTGTAGTTTTCATTGTAGAGATCTTTTACCTTGATTCCCAAGTATTTTATTTTTTTTGAGGCTATTGCAAATGGAATTGTTTTCCTCATTTGCCTTTCAGGTGTTTCGTTGCTTGCTATAAAAATGCTTTAGATATATGCGTGCTGATTTTATAGCCTGCTATTTTGCTGAATTCATTGATGAGGTCTAGAGGTTTTCTGGAGGAGGTTTTTGGATCCTCTAAATATAGAATCATGTCATCAGCAAATAGTGACAGCTTAAGTTCCTCTTTTCCTGTTCATATCCCTTTAATTTCTTTGGTCTGCCTAATTGCTCTGGCTAGATTTTTGAGGACAATGTTGAATAGAAGTGGTGAAAGAGGACATGCCTGTCTTGTTCGTGTTTTTAAAGGGAATGGTTTCAGTTTTTCTCCATTAAGAATGATGTTGGCCATGGGCTTAACATAAATAGCCTTTACAATGTTCAGGTATGTTCCTACTATCCCTATTTTTCTAGTGTTTTGAGCATGAAGGGGTTTGTATTTTGTCGAATGCTTTTTCTGCGTCAATTGAAATAACCATGTGATTCTTATCCTTAAGTCTATTGACATGATGGATTACGTTTATTGATTTACATGTTAAACCATGTTACGTTTATTGATTTACATGTTAAACCATCCTTGCATTCCAGGGATGAACCCTACTTGATCATGGTGTACGATTTTCTTAATATGTTTTTGGATATGGTTTGCCAATATTTTGTTAAGGATCTTTGCATCTACATTCATCAAGGATATTGGTCTAAAATTTTCTTTCCTTGATGTGTCTTTGCCTGGTTTGGGTATGAGGGTCATATTAGCTTCATAGAATGAGTTTGGTAGGGTACCCTCTTTTTCTATTTCCTGGAATACTTTGAGAAGTATTGGTTGAGTTCTTCTTCGAAGGTCTTGTAGAACTCGGCTGAGAATCCGTCTGGTCCTGGGCTTTTCTTGGATGGTAGATTTTTAATGGCTTCTTCTATTTCATTGCTTGATATTGATCTGTTTAAATTGTGTATGTCCTCCTGGTTCAGTTTGGGAGGAGCATATGTCTCTAGGAATTTGTCAATGTCTTCGGTAGTTTCTATTTTGTTGGAATACAGATTTTCAAAGTAGCTTCTCATTATGTTCTGTATCTCAGTGGTGTCTGTCGTGATATTTCCTTTTTCATCACGAATTTTAGTAATTTGAGTTTTCTCTCCCCTTCTCTTTGTTAGTGTGGCTAAGGGTTTGTCTATTTTGTTTACTTTCTCAAAGAACCAACTTTTTGTTGTGTCAATTTTTTGAATTGTTTCTTTTGTTTCAATTTCATTGATTTTTTTTTTGTTATCCATGTTTCATTCAATAGCATATTATTTAGTCTCCAGGTGTTGGAGTAATTTCTGTTTTTTATTTTGTCATTGATTTCTGTTCTCAGTCCATTATGATCTGATAGAACACAAAGCAGTATCTCTATTTTTTTGCATTTCCTAAGGGCTGCTTTGTGGCATAACATGGTCTGTTTTCGAGAAGGTTCCATGTGCTGCTGAGAAGAAAGTGAATCCGCTCATTGATGGATGGAATGTTCTATATATGTCTATTAAGTCTAGGTTATTGATTGTGTTATTGAGTTCTATGGTTTCTTTGGTTGGTTTTTGTTTGGAAGATCTATCTAGTGATGACAGTGGTGCATTAAAGTCACCCAGAATTATTGTGTTGTGGTCTATGTGATTCCTGAAATTGAGAAGGATATGTTTGATATACAGGGATGCACCATTGTTTGGGGCATAAATATTTACTATCGTTATGTCTTCATGATTTATGGTTCCCTTAAGCAGTGTGAAATGTCCTTCTTTATCTCTTTTGACTAACTTTGGCTTGAAGTCCACTTTATCTGATATAAGGATGGAAACCCCTGCTTTTTTGCTGAGTCCATGGGTGTGGAAGGTTTTTTCTCATCCTTTCACCTTTAGTCTGTGGATGTCTTTTTCTATGAGATGAGTCTCTTGCAGGCAGCGTATTGTTGGGTCTTTCTTTTTAATCCATTCTGCCAGTCTGTGTCTTTTGATTGATGAATTTAGGCCATTAACATTCAGGGTTATTATTGAGATATGATTTGTATTCCCAGTCATTTGACTTATTTTTGGTTTTTAAGTTGACTTGGTTTCTCCTTTGAGTGGTTTTTCTCTAAGGTAGTTCCTCCCTTTGCTGACCTCCATTGTTGTTTTTCTTTTCCTCCTCATGGAATATTTTGTTGAGAACATTCTGTAGCACAGGCTTTCTATTTGTAAATTCTTTTAACTTTTGTTTATCATGGAAGGATTTTATTTCATCTTCAAATCTGAAGGTTAGTTTTGCTGGGTATAGGATTCTTGGTCGGCAATCATGTTCTTTCAGAACTTGAAGTATGTTGTTCCAGGCCCTTCTAGCTTTTAGAGTCTGGGTTGAGAAGTCTGCTGCTATCCATATTGGTCTCCCCCTATATGTAATCTGATGCTTTTCTCTCGCAGCCTTCAAAATTCTGTCTTTATTTTGAATGTTAGGCATTTTCATTATAATGTGCCTTGGTGTGGATCTGTTGTGATTTTGTGCATTTGGTGTTCTGTAAGCCTCTTGTATTTGATTCTCCATTTTATTCTTCAGGTTTGGGAAATTTTCTGATATTATTTCATTGAATAGGTTGTTCATTCCTTTGGTTTGTATCTCTGTGCCTTCCTCAATCCCAATAATTCTTAAATTTGGTCTTTTCATGATGTCCCATAGTTCTTGGAGATTCTGTTCACGATTTTTTCCCCACCTTCTCTGTTTGGGCAACTTTATTTTCAAGATTAAATATTTTGTCTTCATTGTCTGAGGTTCTGTCTTCCACGTGGTCTAGTCTTTTGGTGATGCTTTCCATTGAGTTTTTTATTTGGTTTATTGTTTCCTTCATTTCAAGGATTTCCATTTGGTTTTTTTTTGTTTTTTTTTTTGAGAATTTCTTTCTCTTTGTTGGAATGATCTTTTGCTTCCTGCACTTGCTCTTTCAGCTTATTGGTATTATCATTCATTGCCTGTATTTGCTGTCTTATCTCATCCTTTGCTTCACAAATCATCTTAATCATGTATAATCCGAAGTCCTTTTCTGACAGTTCTTCTAACATACTGTCATTGGATTCTATTAATATAGAATCTAGATTTGTTTTGATCATTTTCTTCCCTTGTTTTTTCATGTTGTTCATGTATCTTCCCCTCTAGCAGTGCAGATCTGGGGTATTGCAGATTCCCCCCTAAAGGCTTATAGTGGCCCTATAGGTTTCCTAAAACTTTTCTTTAAGGGGAGATCAATATTAGCAGTGCCCAATTCAGACACTATGCAATCCTAGACCAAATAGCCCCTATGAGGACAATAACAAAATTGTCATAATAAACAGAATGAGTTCAAATATTATCTTCAGTAAAACAAACAGATTTGCAATAAGGTCTGCAGTTTCAAATGGAGGACAAAAGAGGATGCAGAGGGATGTAGAATGTGGCTGTTAATGGGATAAGAAAAGAATATACAGAAGTTCTAGATAATAGAAAGTGTGAGAGTGTAATCAAAAGAAATTGGATGTTAGCATGCAAAAAAGGGAGAAAGAGACTGAGGGAACAGGTAAACAAAAGGAAAAGAGAGCAAGAAAAGTAAAGAAATAAAAACTTAAATTTTTTCAATAAGGAGAAAAAAGAAAATCTACTGTATAGTAGTCATATAGTAATGAAACCTCCCAGAGTTCAGTAGCCTGATGCATCAGAGGTACCTGACAATGAGCTTTAAGCCTCCAGCAAGCATCTCAGGATGGGATTTGCCCCACCTAAAGATCAGAGCTCCGGCTTCCAGGATTATCCAAGATGGCCGCTCTGGCTTCCAAATGTGTTGACAAATGGGGAGCTGCAGCTCAGGGTGTGGCCATGGTCAGCTGGAGGTCCTGGAGGCAGGATGTGGTTGGTCAGGCTGGGGTCCTGGAGGTCGGGTGTGTTTGGTGTGGTTGTGGGATCCTGGAGGCCAGTTGCAATCAGTCGGTCTGGGGTCCCGGTGATAGAACGCAGTCAGTTAGTCTGGGGGTCCTGGTGGCAGGGAGCAGTCAGTCGATGTGAGGGCCCCAGAGGCAGGGAGTGATCGGTAGGGCTGAGGGATCCTGGAGTCGGGGCTCAGTCAGTCCGGCCAGGGGTCCTACGGGGCCTGGCTGTTGTCTCAAAATGGCGACAGCCACTTGTAATCTAACCTGCAGGCACTGTAACAGTGAACTTCCAGGCAGCAGCAGGCAGCTGGTGCTCCACTGGCGGTCGGTGATCAGTTTGCTGACTGTTGTCGGACGATCGGGAGATGAACCTCGTGTGTTGGGTGATGGATAGGTGTAAGGCAGGTGATGGACAGGCAAGAGGCAGGCAAATGGCAGATGATAGGCGCCTGACAGTGAGCAATCAAGAAACAGATATCCTCTGCTTGAAACCGGAGTTACAGAGCGACAAGGAACGCAGCCTCCCTCTAGTCCGCTATCTTGGATCTCCTGAGCATCCAGCTCTGAGAAGTATCGCCAAGTACACTACAGGCATCAGTTTGCCTTCTAAAAACTTCAATGTCTATATCATTAGTTAATATTTCCTGTTTAAAAAGAATTTTCCATGATGTCATCACTTTATTGGTTTAAGTTCTACAGAGGTGGCACAAAACAGTGATTTATCTCCATCGCCATCTTGAGCAGGTATGTGCCCAGGGCCTGCACTGAGTGCCTGGAGTGGGTTCCTGGCTCACACCTGTGGGTCTGCAGTTGATGGATGGCTGTGGCCTGGTGCTGGGTTTTAAATAAATGGAGGCCTATGCCTTTGATTTTCTTCCCTGATGAATGCTGAGTGCTGTCCAGAATTTTCCTGAAGCCTTGGTTGGGAGGACAGGCCTGAAATGTCCCAGGGTCTGACTTGTGAGCTGCCTTTCCTACCCTGGCCTTCTGGTGGGGTGCCCAGCTCTGCTCCTTGGTGATCATCAAGACCAGCACAAATGTGGTTCCCAACCAAGGCTCCTGCAGCACCCCATCCTCTGCCTGCCCTTGGATCCCCTGTTTTATAGCTTCAGCTTCCCTGGTGCCCATCAGAGACTCCAGACCTAGTTCTGTCCGCTGAAGGGGACAGCCCTGGCCCTGATACGGCATCGTGATGAGTGAGCAGGAGCTCTGTTCTTCGTCACCATCCTGTCTCTGTGATCACCACTCTCATGGCTTAGTAAATGCAGATCTTTTAAATCAGATTTGCTCAGAGAAATGTGTCTTTATAGCAGAACGCCTTCACAGTGGGGGGCGGGAGGTCGCGAGGCTCCTTCACAGGTTCCCTGTCAGGGAAGGTGCCTTGGCACATGTGTAGCATCATGGAAGACGAGGGCTGGGCAGCACCTCGGCGCTCAGCCAGACCAACGAGAACACTCTTCTTGCACCTGCAGTTTGTCACCGTAGCCTGAGGGGTTGTGCAGCGACTGGCTGGTGGGAGGTTTCTGTCAGCCCCCAAATCGGTCACTGCGGGAGGCAGCAGCCACAGCCTCCATATTGCTACGGTGAGCGGGCTTAACGTCCACGTGGGTGCTGAGCAGTACATTCTGAGGGTGCAGGAAAGCATCATCTCAACTGTCTCTTCCTTTTATGGGTCAGTTTTTCTTGTTCTTTCTCACTCCCATGCCCATTGTTAGACGTGAAAGTTTGTTGGGAAAGCCCTCCCTTTTTTATTTACGCCTGTGGGGTGCTCCAGGGCATGCCATTGGGGGTGTTCTTCTTGCTGAGGACTTGGTCAAAGCCATCACTACTGCCTGGCTGGCATCTGGGTTGTGCAGAGCGAGCACTGTGGCCTTGCTCCTGGATGGTGGCTGCAGGGTGTCAGATGACTTTGCTCCCTCTGAATAGCACCCCTCTGTGAGTGGGCCTCTGAGCAGGCTGGTGGCCTGATGTGCAGCCTTCTCAGGGACATGCTGTCATGGTGGTGCCTGTAAATGGTTCTTTCTGGAATAAGTGCTGCACATACTAGTTCTGTTGTGCTGTGTCTCCCAGTATTAGCTCACCACTTCCCCAGGGCAGGCTAGGAAGGATGCTGGTGAAGGGTGAGCTTCCACCCTATGTCACACCCCGCCTTGTCTGACAGACATGCTCCTAGGGTCGGTGGACCCTTGAGGAGGCGGGGGCTCAGCAGGCCTGCTGCCCCCTGGTCCTGCTGCCCCCTGAGTGTGCCGTGTCACTCCAGCTTTCCGGTTCCCAGGATGAGCCTGAGACGTGCTCCACTCCTCATGTGGCTGCGTAAGGCCTGTGGAGCCCGCAGTGTGAGTCGCTTCATGTGCTAGTGGAGTAGTGCTCTGATTCACAGTGCTTTTTCCCTCATGGCTTCATTTTTGCTTTTACTGATAGTCCAGGAGCAGTCAAAGCAGAGCTAATGCAAGAACATTCGTGTGTGCTTGATCAGGGACCAGATGCTCAGCTCGTGGCTGCCCAGCAGTTCAGCCTAATGTACAGTAGAGCCTGGCGGGACCCTGGACTCCGGATCCCAAACCTGCATGCTTTCCCCCAGAGCCCACTGCCACCTGAACCTAGCAGGAGCTGAGGTCCATGCATGGTGCTCCAGGGCCTCAGGCCAGGCAGACTGGCCCTGTGCGCCTCCACCCCCAAATGTGAGTTCTTGATATTTGCAAGGGATGGTAAAGTGCCACCCAGAGTCAGGGAGGGCCCCACACAGCTTGTGTCCTTAAGTCACTCAGCCTTCCTTCCCATTCTCCAGCCTGGACAGCTGGCTTGTAAATTGAGCTGTGTTCTTGAAGTCTGGTCTTGCCTGGCATCCCTTGGTGCCTTGTCCCATTCTGCTGCCCTGCACTCGTGGCCCCAGACCCACCTCTTGTTTCCCTTTCCTGCAGTGGTGTCTCTCTCAGAGTAAGCCGCTGGCAGCCAGCCCTCAGGACCCTGCTGTTGCCCTGGGGGACCGAGTGGCCCAGCCCCACAGGGTTCTGGAAAGTCCAGGGGCAGCATTCACTCTTCTCTTCTCGTCTGCAGCCATTTCCTCTCCTCTGTGTTCTTTCTTCTTCTTGACTGCTTCTTAGTCTCCTCTTCTCTTTACCTTGATCTTGGACTTCTTGAGTGGCTTTCTTCCTCTTAGACCCTCTTGGGGTGCTTGCGAACGTGAAAGGCAGCAAGAGCAGTGATATTGAGGGGGGCAGATAGGCCCTGACTCCGATGTCTCTCCTTCACCTGAAGTGCTGGCCTGGAGCGCAGCCCCTGAGATGCAGAAGCCTGGGCTGGGAGACAGGAGAGCATCGCCCACGGTTCCCTCCTCAGCCCATGTGGCCCCAGCGTTCCCACACTGCGAACAGAGCCACAGAGTGAGCCTTCCATTTCATTCCACTTACTGCACAAACAGTATTGTGATAGCAAACCATGAAAAGGAGTCAGTGGAAGAAAAAGGACTCAGAGTCCCACCTGTTTTTGTTACTCAAGATCCTTTCCATCCATATATGTACGTAATTTTACTCAATTGGATTCATACATTGTGTTTGTATTTTGTTTCTAAAATTTAAAAACTGCTTAAGATTACCATTTTATGTTGTTACCCAAATTTTATCTTCAAATTCAATACTCTATCATATTTATGGGCACTATTACTTAAGGATTCCCCTCTTATTATAAAATTTCAGTTTTTGTGATGGGGCAGGGTTCCTGTTCATCTTTGCAGAACATGGAGCTTCTCCTTGTTTGGAGCATTTCTCTAGCCATTTTCAGAAATGGGATCAGTAGGTCAAAGGGCATAGCTCATGCACCAGCTGTCACCAATCCTCTTTAGTGAAAGGTCAGGCTGCCTGCCAGACGGCTCCCATCACGTGTGAAAGTTCATGTTTGCAGAGTGAAAGCATTTCCCCTTTGCATCTCACAGTGGACAGAGTCTGTCCTGTGAGTCTGTAAGTCACTGGGAGGAAGCAGCAGCATGTGAGTCAGAGTGAGGAGGCCCCAGGTGGCATAGTGACAAATACCTTCGGTAAACATGAGCACTGTGCCACTGGTTGAATCAGGGCTGGGCTGACTTGAGAGCCAAACAGCCTCTCAGTTAGTCAGCACCTTTAGTAAGAGCACTTCTGGTCTGACCTGTGTCTCGGGATCATGTTCCCCTCAGCTGTACCCATGGTTATTCATGTAACCATCACTGGAAACTCGGTGCAGAGATATCATCTCCCCCGTGCCTCTCGGTTCCAGGAACCCCGTGCACCCTAGTGTCTCACTGCTGTTTGCATTCCCCATGACTAGTGGCATCACACATCCTTTTGTGTGATCTTCGGCCATTCAGAAATGTCTGCCCCAGTCCTCGGTCCGCTTCCCAGCTGGCGGTTGGTGTCTTTCTTGTTGGGTTTTGGAGTCCTTATGTGTTCCAAGTGGTAGACCGTCATCAGATGTGAGAAGCAGAGGCACTTTCCCTCTCCCTGCTGTCTTCTCATTCCTTGATGGTGTCCTCTGATGCAGGCACATTTTAAGTTTTGATATCAAGTACAAGTTACCTATTTTTGTCTTGTTCCTGTTCTGTTAGTGTCAGGTTTAAGGAACCATCAACTAACCCAAGGTCATGACGTTTCCATCCTAGAACTTCATAGCTTTGCCATTACACTTAGGTCTTTGTTGCATTTTGAGTTGATCTTTGTGAGTCATGTGGCGACGTCTTAGTAGGCACGCCTTTTGGATTTTTGCATCTGTGTTTGACTTTGAGAAAGGCTTCAGAGGAGTGACAGATGTATTACTGAAGTGACTTTGGACTGGTGTAGGCAAAGAACAACGAATTCCAGAGGTCCAAGAGAGTTGAGCCTCGGCTTAGCATGCTTCTAAGGCGGGCAACATTCGATGGACTATTGGGTTACTTTATTATGTAGAACTTAAAATAATTTTGCATTTTTGAAATTAGGAAAAGACAAAATAGTACCGTTTGTATCGACTATAAATGTTTACAATTTCGGCATGATGAGCATATCAACTTTGAAAAATATTTTTTCTTTTATGGATTAATCAAATCACCAGCAAATCTTTATTTCTTTACAGTGCCAGGGATCAAATCTAGGGTGTCACACATGCCAGGTACTCACTCTATCCCTGGGCTGTAGCTCAGCCCTAACTACTTCAGGACTGCCAGAATCACACTGTCTCTGTGCCAGCAGATGTCAGGACCAGCCATCTCTCCAGGGTCCTCATTTCAGTGGTAGGCGAGAATGTGTAGGCCACATTCTTCCTTAGTGAGCCAGCTGAGGTTCAAGCCCCAGGAAGAAAACCCCAGGCTTTTGGCACTCTTATGCCTCTGAGAAGCACGGCCACCCTCTCGTTTGAACGTAGCAATTAGATAACTCTCCAGGAAAGCTGGCTCTGGTGGTGCATGTCTGTAAACCCAGTGACTTGGGAACTTGAGACAGGAGGGTCACAAGGTCAGGGCTGGCCTCAGCAACCTAGCGAGGCCCTGAGCACCGTAGCTAAACCCTGTCTCAAAATAAAAAAAATGAAAAGGGCTAGGGATGTGGCTCAGTGGTTAAGCACCACTGGGTTCAATCCCTGGTACCAAAAATAAAGATTGCCAAGAAATTGTCTTTTTAATGATTTTCTTTCTTGTTTTAATGTTCTTTTGATTTCTTATTCATCACTTTCCCCTTGTATCTCAGTGTCTAAAAGAGTGTTCCTTCAGGATTAGAATGTTAAAACCACGTTACTTTAGGGCAAAAGCAAAAGCACCACGTCCAGCCTGCGGGGCAGCATGCTCAGCTCCCCAGGCAGCAGCATCCGCTGCTGTGCGCTGCCTCGAGTTCTCTGGACCACTCTGTGCAGTTTGCATCCAGCACAGCCACAGGAGGGGCAGGGCCGTGAGTTTATGCAAAGGCCGGGTTTTGCCGGGGTACACACTCACTCGTACCTGCCCCAGCCCTCACAAATGGCGAGCCAAGGACCTTGGCAGGACTGGCATGAGAAGCGGAGCTCCTGTCTGCACACACCGTGGTGAGCAGGCTTTCCTTCTTCCTGTGGACATAAAGCTGTCCCTAAAAGTAAGTGAAAATGAGCCCCAGTATGCTGTAAGGGTCCTCCAGGCCACTGAGTGGAGGCCCAGGACTGCCATCATATCCTGTGAGGGCAGAGTGTGCAGAGCCTGGGGCTCTACAGGGAAAGACCGGCTCAGCCAGGGCTCCCAAGGAGCCACATCAGGCTCATTCGTTCTCCACCTCGTAATACCCACGGCCTCCAGGGCTGGTTTGTAGAGAATCTTAGCAGAGGGCCATGTCCCTGGCTGCCGACCTCCTGTGTGAATCACAGATCAGGGACAAGCAGTCACAACCAGCAAATGGGACAAATGTGCGAGCTCCCCAGCCTCCCCTGCGGCAGGCGAGGGCAAACCCTGGACCTCGTGTGTCGAGGATGCTCCATGCCGCAGCATCACGGGCCAGCGGGAGCTTGCTGTTCTTGCTCTTCCTTCTGCCTCACTTTCCGTGCTGTTGAGGGTGCAGAGAAGTGAGAAGTGCCTGGCTTTGCCCTCGTCTGACTGATATCGCTGGCCTCGCCTGCTGTGGAAACCTCGCTCCGGTGGAAGTTTCCCATATCTGGCTGGGTTCCCTGCAAAATCCTCAAGCCGGCAATGTTGTCGTCATGTCCATCTGCTTCTATTAAGTTAATGTGCTCATGGTCATAAAGCAGCTGCCATGTCTGGTACTGATCAAATGCACAATTGATGAATGTTCACAGGAAGTTAATGTTGTGTTGGAGCTATGAAGGTTCAGAAACACTCTGGGCACTTTACTCCTAAGAGTGATTGAGGCTGTCAGTGGGGAGACTGCCTCCCGATAAGGGAAGGGGACCGGAGGAGAGGGACGTGCGTGAAGTCCTCATGACTAGACGAGGCAGAAGCCACAACACCTAGAGTTGTCAGCTTCAGCATAGAAGCTGGCGTGGTGGGGCTGGGCAGGCAGGGCCGCACTGCACGGCCCTCCCAAAGACAGGTGGGTCTCAGGCAGAACCACCACAGGAGACTCTCAGGGGTTCCTTGCCCCTCCTGTGGTTTACAGGCCCTCTCCATCTTACAGGCCAGCTTGGAGCAGGTGCACTGTGGAGCACTGCCCACAGCCTACCCACTGAGGGCCCAGCCACCACTTGCTTTCCCACTCCTCCTTTCCCAGGTTCCCCTCACTGCTGTCTCCTCTTCCTCCCAATTTCCTGAACTGAGACTTTGTAACACTACACTGGCCTCTCATCAGACAATACATGCAGCTGTAGGTCATCAGTCCATGGAACCGTGTAGGCCACTGCCCCGGTTCATCCTGGTCTCCTCTCTGGAGATGGGTTCTTGGCCAGGTCCCTTTCTCCCCTCTAGGAGGGACTGAGAGCAGCACATGTAAATTGCCTGCCACGGAAGATACTTATGTGACCCTCTCTACACATCGGTGTACCAAGCTGGGAGGAGGGGCAAGAACGTTGGCAGGAGGAGGCGCGTGCATTTCAGTTTTTGATTTTTTTTTTAATCAACAAATAGATATTCGTTTTATCTGGTCACACAACCTTGGGTTCAAGGAGCACAAGAAGTCCTTCCTTCCTTTTTGCAAGGCTCACTCTGACCAAGGTCATCAGGGGATAAGCCTGGTGTAGCAGAAAAGTACCTGCAAAAAGTTCAAAACTGTAATAGGCTTACACATGGAGCATCTTAAAAACGGCCCCTGACTGAGGGAGCTTTTGAAAGTGCATCTTGTGCCATCCCGAGCCCGCCTGGCAGAGGAGGTGTTGGCATACGTGAGACCTGAGCAGAGCCTGGCCTGGGGTGCATGCTATGGACAGCTGTGGTCACCAGTTGGTCACGTGTCTGTCCCCGCTCCCAGCTCTCAGGAGTCTGCCTGGAGCACGAGGCTGCCTGGCAGAGAAGGAGTAGAGCGGGCGAGGAGCAGGCAGGTGCCTGGGCCGCCATCTCTGCTGGGCGGCTGGGCTCGATTCCTCCCAGCTGATCTCCTCTTTCCTCACTTTTGGCAGAGTCAGGGCTTGGCTTCTGGCCATGAAACGTGCAACAGCTTCAGAGATCTGCAGCGACACCCGTCTCTGTCCTGTGATGGGAACCAGCTGACTGTGCAGTGGGCCACGCAAGGCAGCCAACCGCAGGCTCACGAGCTCTGCTGCTCGCAGCATCTCGCTGGCCCCAGTTCTGAGTGGGACACCCTTTCCAGGTCATTAGTGAGTGGCGAGGAGCATGGGGCCACTGCAGCCGCCCTCCTGTCCTCGTCCACAGAGGCGGTGGCTGGCCTCTGGCTTGGCGAGAACCCACAGGAGAGTGCACTTTGATGTAAGGGGAAGGTCAGGGTCCAGGGCATGCCCTCTTAACGTAGAAAGAGCAAATCACCCGTCAAGAGAGAAGGGCGCTGAGAGTAAGCCTGGTGGAATATTGTGATTTAAGTATTTTGTTTTTTGTAATTTAAAAAGATCACAGATGTTTTGAAGAAACAGTTTTGTGGGTGTTCCCTGCGGCCATCCTACTTCCAGACAAGGGAAGATGAGTCCTGAGGCGTGCGTGAGAGTGCAGGTGCGCTTGTGGGAGGTGCCCTCCCGCTATCTGTCTTCCTACTCCTCAGGACAGTACAGTGGCCCCCAGGGATGGCAGTGGCACGCCCCCTGGTCACTTCTCAGCACCACTGTCATGGCGGCGCCCTGGGGAGGAGGCCATGGGAAGCTGGTCCTTGGTGGCAGTCCAGTCCCTCCATCTGTGTAGTGCACGTTCACTTCTAACCTTCATCAGTACCTTGTGTAAACGCGCACTTGTGATTTCAGTGTATTAGATGAAAACACACTGAGATTTGAATCCCAGGCTGAGGAGCAAGAGGAATTCGAAGTCGCCCCAAACAAGCTAGATTCTAAATGTACACAGGCCCCACCACTACAGAGTGGCACAGCCCTCCATGGAGATCCTGGTAGTTCCTTGCGCTCTTTGTGCCCTGACGGTTGCCTCCAGGGACAGGTTTGCCTCTTCAGAAGGGGTGCTGCTTTTCTGCTTTGCAAGTCAGTACTAGTCATTGACCACCTCAGGGGCAGTGAGGTGGGAGGGACCAGGAGCCTCCCTTTTAGTCTTTGATTCCTGAAAAACAGAAGTCTTGGGCTGGGGGAATAGCTTGGTGGTAGAGCACTTGCCTGGGGTTTCAGTCAGCTTTTCATGGCAGTGACCAGAAGAACTACCAAGAACAGCTTAGAGGAGGAAAAGTTTATGCTGGCTCACTGATTGAAAAGTTTGGTCCATGGTCAGCTGACTCCAGAGCGCTGAGCCAGAACTGAGCAGTGCACATGGCCAAGGGCCTAAGCAACCAGGAAGCAGAGAGCTCCACTTTCTTTGTAGGATAGTTTTTGGTTTTTGTTCTCCTTTATTTTTTTCCCCCAACCTATTGGATTGAAGAGTTGAAGGAATTTGCTTGTTTTCATTTTAATGTTGCATTTCTTATACTGTGAACTATTTTTCAGATTTGTCATTTTTGTTGTTGAGTAGTGTTTGGCACCTACACACTGCTCCATATTTAGGAGGACTGGGTTGAACAACCCGGCTGCGGGAGCTTCCTGACACCCTCATCAGCAGAGACCTCCAGGGACTCTGGCCAGATGGTGGGAGCCACTCCACAGCTCCCTCTGGGGGAGGAGGAGTGACCCTTGCACTCCACCCAGCCTGAAGACTGCAAGGCAGCCAGCATGGGAACTGGCGCCAGAATCTGAATGACTAGTGGGGATGGGTTTCCAGAGCTTGGTCCTTTCCTTGATCCCCACCCTGCCCTGGGTGCAGGCACTGGCAGAGTAGAGGAGGAGGAGACTGCTGCCCAGTAGAGAGAGCCATCCTACGCTCACCTGCCGGGGAGGAGTTCTGGGTCCCCTGTTCAGGAGCCTTTGTGCAGCTCATTTCCCTGTTGAACTTCCTGGTAACCAGCCCCATTCTACAACCATTAGGACCCCTCTGAGTAACCTATTAGCATTAACTCAGGTGAGATCAAAAGGGGCTTGATATGAAAAACGAAAGACACGCTTATCACTCAGGAAATTCCAGGAATTTTAACTGCTCTGAGCCAGGAACCAGGTTCAGAAAACTAACACACATTAAGTGCCATACAGTGGGGAAGAGGGACAGCACTTCAGATCAGGTTTGGAATGCAGGGTGGGCTCCCTGTCCAGAAGTCAGTGGTGTCCACCATCTTGACACTATAAAGAAAAACTCAAGTCATCTCAATGCAGAAAAAAAAGCTGAGCACTTCAACATCCTTCCTTGTCTACAACTCAGCAAACCAGAAAAAGGGGGATTTCTCAACCTCATGGAAAACACGTATAAAATATACTCTTAGCCGGTGTCGTATTTACTGGCGGGACTGAATGCTTTCCTCCCATGGGGCTCTCCAACAAGACAGCACGTCCCCAACAATGCCATTCAACGTGCTGGAAGACCTCCAGTTTCAGGGCCGTGGAAAGAGGCAACAGAGGTGCATGTTGAGAAGAAAACCGTCCATATTTACAAGTGACTCGTCTCTGGAGAGTCCATGGACTCCCGCAAGGCAGTTTTAGAACTGGTAAGTGATTGTGGCTAGCTTGTGGAATAGAAAACCAATAACAGATCAATTACATTTTCCTTGTACTTGACATTAACAGAAATTCAAATTTGAAGAACATGGCATTTTGTCACACTGGACCAGCCAGGTGTGTCCAGTTCACCAATGCCAGGTGACACTTAAACCTTGGGGATTTGCTTCCTCTGGTAGGGCTGGTCCCTTTACCTTTTTGTCCCATGACCAGCCTACAAGGCAAAGATAGCTCCTGAACAAGTCAGTTTGCTGTAGAGTACACAAAAGCAGGAACAGCAAAGATAAGCAGAAGAAATAGATGGAAATACGGGCAAAAATAGTATGAGAAAATACCTCGAGCACATGGGCCAGAGGTGAGCCAGACTCCCTGAATGCATGGAAGGATTCGCCCTGGTGGCAGTCCCTTCAGGGTGGCACTCATGCAGGTCCATAATGCTAGCAAGCTGCCAGCAGTGTCAGAGGCCTGGGCGGGGCCTCTGTGCTGGTACCTTTTCAGACTGAATCTTCACAGAGGGGTTACCACCAACAGTACCTGAAAGCGCTGGCATTTGTAGTCCTAGAAGGTGCATTATCTCAGCTTCCAGGTGCCTGTTTTGGAAGGGAAGGTCTAAAATTTCATACTGGGCACAGTTGTGGACGTGCCAGCCACATGTCCCAGCTACAGCTTATATACAAGAGAAGGCTCAAAAAGAGTTGGTGCTGCCAGAGCTTAATCACGTTCATCAGAAAGTCGCAACTAACTTGGACTCTTGAGCCTTAATGTGCAAAATACAGGACAACCCTTGGTAATATTGCAAAAGTTACAAAATACCTGAGAGAGTCTCCCTGGCAAGATGTGAAGGAGGTCTGTGTGCCTGACCCTGCAAACACTGGGGAAGGAAAGGCCTCTAAGAAGGGTTGTGTAAATGGGGAGGTAGTCTGCAAATCCAAAGACTAGCCATCGTCGAGATGCCAGTTTTGACCATACCCATCTGTGGGTTCAGAATGCCAGTAGGCATGTAGATAGATATTGATAAGTTGATTTTAATGTTTATTAAAGAATTAGTTCACCCAAGTAATTTTGAAAGAAAAGAATAAAGTTTGGAAGCTGATCCCACTTCAAACCTTGCTGTAAAGCCGCAGAACTCAAGATGGCATGGTGTCGGCAAACGGACAGACACACGGGTCAGTGGAGCAGAGTGGAGAGACCAGAAGCAGACCATGCTGACGTGGCCACCGGACTTCAGCAGAGCTGCAAGGGTATGTCACTGAAGGACAGCATTCCCACAGTGTTCCTGGAATGACCAGATATCTCTGTGATGAGATAAATCTTGCTCTGTAACTTGCATCTCATATAGAGTTTAACTCAAGCTGGACTTTAGACCTCACAGTCAAACCTCAGGCAATCTTGTAGATTTCAGAAGAGTAACATTTTTTTGAGAGGAGAAGAAGAACATGTGAGTTAACTTTGTTTTAGAAGTTCTTAAGTTTGACTTCAAGAGCATATTTCAGAAGAAGATGATAAACTGAAGTTTGTCGCAACCTTTGCATTGCCATTATAGGAGAAAATAGCAAATTGTAAGACAAGAGACTTTTACTGGAATGTAGAACCCTCCCAACAGGAACACAAAAATATTTTTTAAATGGGCAAAAGATTTGAGTGTATCCTTCACCAGAGGAGAGCCAGAGAAAGCAGGTGAGCAACATGGACAGACGCCTAGGGTCCTCCCAGGGACACCAGGGAGTTGGTGATCTGCAAAGCACTATCAGTCGTGGTTGCAGACTAATAGCAGCAAGTGCTGAGAGGGACGGGGACTGTCCTTGTTCCCAGATTATCTTCCCTCCTGATTATACCTTCTGCTCTTCCACCCCCACACAGAAAGAGAACCACCCTGTAGAAAACACCAGAAAACCTTAGGTGGTTTTCTGCAGACCTGGGAAGGATTCTGATGACCTCAAGACAATGATTAGTTCCTAACAGCAACCCCGGATCTCTCCTGGGCCCATTTGGTCACTTGTAGGACTAGGCTATGTGTGAGAGAAGCGTGTTGAAGATTGAGGGTGTCGGCACCTCCACTGGCCCAGGTGACCACAGTTTCCGTAGGCCTGTGAATGTTCTGAGACTCCAGAAACAGAGTCTCTGCCAGGCCTGCAGTTCCTGTCCAGTGAGAGGCCAGTGAAAGGGCTCTGGAATTGCAGTTGCCGTGGTGGAGAGCAGACAGCATTGTGGGTCTTCCACTTCGGAGTCATCTGGCTGGGCAGAAAATGGAGTGAGTTAAACTCAGCAGCACTTAGAATGACTGTGGTGCAAGGCCCCCGCCACCTACTCCTGTGACCCCTGTGGTATGATGAAAGGAAGCATTTGGTCTTTGTCCCAGGTTCCTGCACATGGGGACCTCTGGAGCATATATGACTTCTGTGTGCTAGCAAGATGGTTTTTCACCCCTTGCCAGAGATAGCTTCTGCCTAGGGGCTGATGACCAGAAGGACAGGCGAGACTAGAAGAATGGACCTTAGGCCCCACCTCCGGAGATGGAGTGCAGCTGCCAGTGGCCAGCAATTGGAGCCTACAAGATGCAACCTGCGTTGAAACCTCTAAGGGAGTGGCCTGGAGCCTCCAGCTTGGTGAATGTGGAGGCAGCAGACTGGAGCATGTGGAAGCCGCGCACTCCTCCACATGCCTCTGCACACCTCACCCACATGTGACACGCGGGCAGTTCCTGAGCCACATCTGTTACGACAACCAGTTAATGTCAGTGGAGAGCCTTCCTGGGTCCTATGAGTTCTCCTACATGTTGGCAAGTCTGAGGAGGATACCAGGGGAACCCCAATGGAGAGCCAGGCAGTCAGAAGCTCAGATGGCATCTGAAGCGGGGCTGTCCTGTGGAACTGAGCCCTTCTGCAGGACCCACCATTGTGGAGTCGCCCCTGTAGTGTGAGCACAAAGCAGCGGCCAGGTCTGAGAAGGACAGCCGCCCATGCTGGTGAAATGGGAGGAAGCAGGGGATAAAGGGAGGGCCTTTTATCAGGGGATGGGGAGCTGTGCCAATAATAAACCTGCAGATCCAGGGCACTGAAGGAAGGCTCTGTGCTGACCCACCTCCCTGTGAAAAAGGCAGGGGAGAGGAAACTGGAGAGAGACCTTCAAAACTCTGGTGAGGCAGGGTGGCTCAGAGGTGGAGCACTGGCCTGGCTCTGAGGCCCTGGGTTGCAGCCCAGCACCGCAAACCGATTCACAGGAGACCGATTCGCCAGAGGCCTGTGAGGCCACAGCCTCCACCTTCCTTGCTGCAGTTGCAGGCGCGCTTTCCCAGCGCGTGAGTGGCCTCGGAGTGTCCCGCCACTCGTTTGCTGAGTGGCTCCCGCACCCTGACCACTTCAGTGTAAGTGCACAGTTCACACTGGACAAGCCAGCAAACTAGGACAGATCCCTCCACCTAGGACAGCCACAGAGGAGAAATGCACGTGGACAAAGGACCCATCCAGAAAGGGGTGCAGTACAAGACAGCACCAGAGAAAGCAGATCCAAGAAGCTGGGTTTTAGATAGCAGTTGCTTTGTGATGAAGTCACAGGAAGCGGGGCTGGAGGGGAGAGCAAGAGGCGAATATTAACATAGATGATGGGATAACACATAGATGAAGAGAACCAACAAAGACAAGGAAACACTGCAAGAAGTCAACTCGGTTGCAAAATGTAAATGACTTTAAGATCACTTGTCAGTAGAATAGGTGTTATGGGAAATGAAAAGTAATAAAAAATGAGATGCAAGAACAATAAAGCAATGAGGATTCATACAGATAATTATTCTTGAAACATAGAACAAAGGGTAACGAAACAGCATTTAAGTATGTCACATTTCAAGAAGGGTAAGCTTCCCTACTAAGCTTACCTTCACCAGAATGTCAAGCTGGAGGAATTCACCACGCACGCACACACACACATGCACACATACAGACCAGCTGAGGTCAGTGGATGGATTGAGAGAGTCCCAGACACTAGCCTGGCGGGAGTTAGGGCAGCCTGTGTGAGTGACTTCCATCAGGCCACCCATTAGTACAGTTCACTGTCTTAGTGGTCAAAAGAGAAGATGTGTTCAATAAAACTGAAAGTGAATTTTAATGAAAACTGTAGCATGTGGACATTGGAATACTCCTTCCCAGGAGAAGTCTCCTCCTCAGGCCCAGAGCCCCCCAGTGAGATCCCACTGTGTTATCAGCACTCCTGTTCTTTGGACAGACTCTTCCAGCAGCTAGTCCACGTAATGATCAGGCAAGGAAGGGTAGGCCTGTGCATATTCTAAAGAGGCAGCAAGTTCACTTTACTGACATGTGATCCAAATTGCAACTTTGCAAAAAATAAAAATCCATTTACATGAGGTGGCTGATGAGAAGGTGGATCATGTGTCCACCTTGGAAGGCAACCTCTGCAGAGGGAGAGGGCTGGGGCTGTGAGGAGGACATGTGGGCCTTGTTGTTTGGGAATGCCCCCTTTCTTAACTGGGCCTTGGTTACAGGGCCTTTACTCTTATTCTTCAAAATCACGAATCTTGTGTTCTTTGTCTATGGCATACTTCACAGTTTGAGTTGTAGCCTGCCAAAAGCTGTGTGGTTATGACAGATCATACACAAACAGTCACTTTCAGTCACCTGGAATGGTCAGAGCTGCAGCCTGCAGAGTGGCCCGGGGCACCCTCCCACTGCTGGTGCATGCACAGAACTGGATTCACCCGGTGCCGCCTCGTCACGCTCAGCAAGGGTCCATAGCTTTACATATTTAGTGAATGACATCTTATTTTTGTTGTCTGATAAACACCCTCAAACCCGCTGCCCACCCTGAACCTGGACCTTGGCAGTACCTCACTAGTGCCCAGTCTGCCCACCTTGCCCTCCCCACCCAAGTGCGGGGCACATTGTTCCTTGTGCCTGTCTCACTACGGCCATTCCTTCCTCCAGATTGCATGCATTGAGGGTGTGCTTTCTGAGCCGGGTTGCTGGTGACCGTATGGCCACATGCAGCTGCTTGGCACCTTCCTCCAGCTGCCTGCGCCCACTCTGCAGGTGCGCCTCTGTGCACCTGATCCTCGCTGTTGGGCACGGGTCCTCGCTGGCATGGCTTGGCCCTGAGTCCTGTATCTCCTTCTGCTGGTAGGAACCTGCTGCCATGCACGTTGCTTTCACATGTTTTCTTGAACATATGCTGGAGTTTCTTATCCACTGAGAACCGAGTCATGAGGCCGTAGTTAAGGGAATGCTCCCTTTTACAAGATAATGGCAAAGTGGTCACACTGCCTTCCCTGGTGTAGCGGTGTCAAAGGCGTGCTCCGGATCCCAACCTTTACAGCAGCTGACAGGGTCACTGCACTTTTGTGAGAAGACTCTGTGGGGTCTGGGCCAGTGTTTTGCTCATCTCTGATGCCCCTGCACATCCATTTGTGTGTTGAGTGGCCATGTGCTTCCTTGTCTTTGGGATGCCTGTTCATGTCCTTTGTCCACTTTTCTGTTGGTCTTTTGTGCTCTTCATGTTGATGGTAGGAGTTGTGTACACACACCTTGGTAAGAACAGTCTTCTGGTGTTGGTGTCCCCATCTGTCACATTTTACTATCTGGATTTTCGATTCAGATCATGGGAGATGGTGCCTCTGCTCCTTGGCTCTGTGTGCCTTATTTTAAGACAGCAAACAGTTCAATGTGCACGTCAACCTTACTTCACATCACTTGGCATATGGGACCTGCACTTGGGATCTCTGTCCTCTGACCTGAGCTTGCTGTCCCAGGCTGTCTTCCCTGGCGTCTTGATGGAAAACCTGCTGCAGCCCCGTGCACTTGAGAATAGTCTTGCTCTCACATTTGGACATCAGTTTGACTGGACAGGAGATTCTGGGTCATAAGTTCTTTTTCTTTAGTAAATTAAAAATACTACTCCATTGCCTTCCTACATCCTGTGTTAATCTGATTCTTGTTGACTTGAAAATGATCTTTCTTTCTGAAAGCTTTAAATGTCTTTTCATTGTCTTTTGTACTTTTTAAAGGTAGGCTCTTGCTATATGCCTGGCCTGGAACTCCTGGGCTCGAGCCATCCTCCTGCCCTAGCCCCCAACTCTCTTCAACATTCCCAAGCTTCACTGTAGTGTTCCTGATATTCAGATGTTCCCATCTATACAGTGGCTAGGAGCCCTCACAGAAGGTCGTACAAATGCCTGCAGTACACTGTAAGCATCAGCCCTTCCCTTCCTCATTAATGACCTGGTTCTGTGTGCGTTTTGAACCATTTTTGGTGCCTCTACTTTTTGCCTAGAGTCCTTTCACTGCTCAGCAATACTCCTGTGCAAGGGAAGGAAAGCGTGTGAAAATAAAAACAGCTGTTAGCAGTTTTAACTCAGTGAGAGCAGGTGTTGTTGGCAGAAGTGACTTCTGCAGATTTCAGAAATGCAGTTGGCCATGCCACCCTTGGTCAAGTAACCACACTGTAGTTTAAGGTTTTGTGCGTGATGTCCTTGTTTTAATTTCTTGTTAAAGAGAACATTTTCAGTGTTCATGATCATGCTAATATCT
The DNA here is from genome assembly GCF_902686445.1 of Sciurus carolinensis. Classification (NCBI taxonomy): domain Eukaryota; kingdom Metazoa; phylum Chordata; class Mammalia; order Rodentia; family Sciuridae; genus Sciurus; species Sciurus carolinensis. The sequence continues at coordinate 1,927,954 of NC_062215.1, read as the reverse complement.
TAGTAATCAAAAATTTCTCTTATTATTTTAAAAGGTCTTCACCTGCCAGTTCTGAAATCTGGCCACTTGTGAATCTACTTGTACTGACTCTTTTTTCCCTTGGTTCACGATAGCATGCTGTCTGTCTGGGACCAGGCCTTACAGGCTCTGGGTTGTGCTCTCCTCCAAACAGCATGTAGCTCTGCTCCCCTGGAGGTGAGGTGAGCCTGCAGAAGTCCGCCCACAGGCTGTCACTGGCTTTGCAGAGGCTTGCTCGCAGTGTGCTCTCTTTAGCTTCTGTCTTAGTGCTGATGTTCAGCTCTTAACCCTGGTGCTTGGCTTGTAACTAAGGCATGGTCCCTTGGTGTGTCCATGGAAAGCCCTCTAACTTGGAGGGCTTGATCTCCCTCCCTGTCTTCTCGAGGCAGGAGATCCTGAGAGCTTCACTCGGCACTCAGCCTCCCAGCTGTCTGCTGTAGCGATCCTCAGTCTTGTCCTCCCTGTGGCTCAGGAGTCACCAAGGCCTTGCATAAAGCTTGTGTTTTGGCTCCTTCCTTTCTAAAGTTATTCCTTGCAATTTCCTGGCCGCCCGGACTCCTGACCTCCCACTCCTTGGCCCAGCCAGCCTGCTGCCTCTGAGCGAGTGCCATGTGAGTCTCAGTGCCTGCTGGGACGACTCATCCAGAGAGCTCCTCTTTGTAAGGTCATGGCACTTCCAGCTTCTGCCTGCATTTGTTCTTTGGAATACAAATGATTGTTTTTTATATTTTGTCCAAAGTTTATTATTGTTATTGGCAAAAGGATTAGCATGATACAAATGATTCTGTTATTACTGAATTCCAGAAATTCCAATCAATTAGTATGTTATGGATGAAAAGACAGACAACAAAGTAGCGCTGTCTGCGTAGGACTCAGACCTGAGGCTGCACTTCCCACGGGTCATGTTTTCCCACCACAAGATCTTGCACCACACAAAGCCACGGTGGGAGCCATGTGTGTGTGTACACTGGCTCTGAGGGTGCAAGGCCCCTGGAAGTGGGCCAAGCAGAGCCCTCTGGAGGTCAGCAGAAGGGTCTGTACAGTGCTGACCGGCTGGTGAAGCATCGAGGCCACCGTGTACTATATGCCTGCGGGAGGGTCTGCTCACTGCCATCAGGAGAGCATGAACCTTCATGTTCACTTCTTTTGTTACTTGAACAGTAACCCACTGAATGCTGCAGCACAACCTCTCTGCAGGCCAACTGGGCCTTGCTTTTTCAGGAGAGTCTCATTCTAGAGGGTGGAGAGGGGAGGTGCCATTTGCCCAGCAAACACTGCATGACTGGGTCTTGTTTTTCTGGTTCTGGGTCTTTCTATTCTTCTTTGTTTCTCTTTCCCTCTCATCCCGCTGTTGACTGTACCCTTCCAGCCTTCCCACCCCTATAAAGGGTGACTTCCAGGTCTCCCCTGATTGTGGCCTTGTCCCATCCCGGCCCTCTCCTGGGCACACTGTCCACCAGTGAGACCTGGGAATACATTTTGTAAATGTCCCGATGAAGCCATTGTAAGTTCAAAGAATGGTCAAGCAGACAAACAGTGATACAACTTGCCCTGCACACCCTCTTAGCCACATGGCCATCTGCCCTGCAGACTGCTGGTCGTCCCCTCGGAAGAGATCAGCACACCAGGTACAGCTTCCACCCTCCCTCTGTTGCCCTCGCGTCATCATGAAGTTGGGAGATTGTGAGTTGAACTCTCAAGAGTTGGGCCTCAGTATTCTCCGTGTACCTGCTATTGTTTATGAAAGGGGGTTACTTGTTCTAAATTTTAAACCTAGATGAATCAAGCACTTTACATTTCTCCTGCTAAAAACAGTAAGTCGCCTTTACATGACATTTCCATTGATTCTGTGCTGCTCTGTGCCAGCGCCCTGGCAGGAGGAAAGAAAGATGGTTTCCTGCCTTCTGTCAGCACACAAATGAGGCAGAAGCCTTGCCGGTTGCACACTAGCTCCTGAGTCCGAGTCTGCATGGTCTGACATCTTGGCCCCGAAACCTAGGATTTTGTGATGATTAAAATAATGTGACTGGATTTGCGTTTTCTTCTCTTCCCCTGGCTTCCTTTGTGTCCCTTGAGGTTATTCATTCCTTTCTCCAGGACTCTCTCTCTCCAGCTCACTTTGTTAAGGAAAAAAATGGAAGTCTAGTCTATTCTGGCAGTGTTTAGTTCCTGCCGCATCTCAGAGCTCCTCTCCAGGGACAGGCTTCATTGACTGCAGGCAGCGCCTTCCTGCTGACAGCTCACAGCTGCAGCTGTGGAGTGTGCCTGGGGCAATGAGACCGTCTCCTGTCTGAAAGCCCAGAAGCCTGGGGAAGTAAGGAGACCAGGCTGGCTTGTTTACCATGACCTGCTACTGGACGGCCACGTGCACGTGGGGCTCTCCGTTCATGCCTCTCACGCTCTTTCCTTTCTCTGCAGGTTTTGCATGCAGAAGTGTGTCAGCCTGGTTCCTGGAGTCACACTGGACTTGATAGAAAAGTAAGTGATTGTGAAGCCCTTGTGGCTTTCTAGATCACTGGGTTCCCTCCTTCTGTGTGGGGACATCCGTTTGTTCTCTGAGATTGTGCGGGTTACGTTCGGTGCAGGAGGTGGCTACACGTGGGGCCATGTTAGAAGAAAAACAATAAAAAGCTGAATTCTTGGAAACTTTGAAAACAACTCCAAACTCTAAGCCAATGCAGAAATCAGTGCTATGCACATAGATCACCTCCACTTTCCTGGAGTGACTGGCTCAGCTCTGCTTTGACCTATTTCCTCAAACTTGCCTTTCAACATTTTATAACTTTCCATCCCTGCCCATTTTACTGTTTGGAACAGACTGATTTCAGAAGGTTCCAGAAGCAGACCAGGGTGCCCTGCAGGAGTCACCGTGTTGTGCACACACTGCCAGGCCTCCCAGCCTCCTTGGGCAGTGTGCCCGTCTCCTGTTTGACCCCTTTGGATCTGAAATAGTACCTCTGACCATAAACTTGACCTGTATTTATTCACTCATCTGTCCTTTTACCTCCTGGACAGTGTGGAAAGACTGGGGAGTTGTGTGAACGCCTGTGCTCTCGGCTGCACATCCCCTAGTCCATCTGCTGTTCCAGGCCCTCACACACAGCCTTGGGTTGCCCTGCTGAGCCTGAGCTTATCACACTAGGTCAGAAAAGCAAATGTGCCGAAGTTCCTCCTGGAGTAGCACTCGCCTCATGTGTGAGAAGTGACCCATGGACGTCACACAGAGGCCCTCAGTCATACTGCCTTCCTGTGGTGGTGAGCTCACAGCGGCCAGTGGCAGGAATGCAGGAGCTGCACTTGTGCCCACACAGACCGCCTCCCATGCCCTTGGTTAAGCGAAAAATAACCTGGTAGTATACATTTTCCAAGTATGTAGACTGTGTGTGCAGATGTGCATGTTAGAAAAGGCCCAACAAGGTCCATGAGGGGGCTGGAATGTGACTCAATGGCAGTGTGGACACTGGATGTGCGAGGAGGCCCTGGGCACAATCCCCAGCACCATGGAAACAAAACAGAACAAAAAAAACACATGTCGTTTACCCTGGGCAGCAAAATGGAACATGGAAGAAGGAGAAGGAGCATTGAAGGACTCTAATTTTTGTTCCGTCTTGTATAATTTTTTCTTACAAAAACAGTATGTTAATTACATCTATAAACAATTTTGAGACAAAAAAACCAACAAAATATGCTGGAGACACTGCACACTGCTGGGTCTGGTTTTCGCCCTTCACCTTTGGGTAAGCGTGGCAGGAGTCGCGTGGCTGGTGTGTGTCTGTACTTGAGGATGCTTGCCCACAGCACTGAGGGTGGTGTGACACCAGAGGGTAGTGCCACACTGGCAGGTGCCGCAGGGTGGTGAACGGGTTGGCATTCCCTCTGCCGGATGTGAGGCCCAACACGGGGCTGACAGGCATGGGGTGCTGGCAAGCTGGGTGTGAAGTAGCGGGGAGCGTGGCTGCTGACCACTCAGGCCCAGTGGCACAGCTATACCCAGGCACTGAGTGAGTGACCGCATTGAGACCAGCAGGAGTCATGTGGCCTGGCACAGATGCCACTGCAGGGGTGGGCAGCAGGCTGTGCTCAGTGCCACATGCAGGGGCACTCTTGTGAGCAGTCTCTTCCTTGGCCCTCCAGGGCGTGTGGGCTTGTCCCAGGTGCATGTGTGCCAACGCCTGCCAACAGACCGCACCCTGTGGGTGTGTGCTGTTCCTGCTCTGCAGCACCTGTGTGTCTGGGTCAAACGCCAGTGCTGCAGGACAGGGTTCAGACGGCAGGGGAGGGCTGGCCACACAGGTGCCTGCTCTCCCTGCAGGGAGCCCATTTGCCCCGTCCCCGCGGGCTCCCAGCTCCAGGTGGAGCCCTGCTGCTCCCGTGTCCCCAGACACAGGCACTGCCCAAGCACAGCAAGCGTCCCAGAAGCCCCAACGGTGCCGAGCAAGCTGTGTGCCTTGAGAAACGCTGGGCAGAAGCAAAGCAGGAGGCCTGGCGTGTGTGGCTGCCGAGGGTTTGCGTTGTTCGCGGGAGACCTGTGCAGGAGGCTGTCCTTACCAGTCGCCCCTCGCCCTGTGCTCTTGGCCTTTCATGGCCTCTCCACTGTCTGTGTTACAGAAACCACTAGCTCCACGTGTTTGGTCACCTCCTTGTCACTTGGCACATGAAGCACGTCTGTTAGCATTCCAGCGGTTACCCTTTCACAGGCAGGCCGCAGCCGCTGCTTTCTTCACACAGCTCTTGGGTGGGAATTGTCTTGGGTGGTTTTTGTTAGTTTCTTTTTGCCTCTTCTTGAATACTTCGTTTCCCTGAATATTGGTGGTGCCGTGTCACCCCCTCCCCTCAGCCTGGGTGGCACTGAGACCTGGCCAGGGTTCAGCCCTGGCCGAACTTGCACCTCCACATGCGGGCAGCTTCCAGCTCTGCCTGCTCAGGGCCCAGGTGTGTGGTGTGCTGTCCTCTCCTCCTGGTCGCTCATGGTCATGTGTGTCCATGTGTGGACAGTGTCCAGCTCTGCCTGCTGATGGCCCAGGTGTATGCTGTCCTGTCCTCCTGTCACTCATAGTCGCGTCTGTCCATGTGCAGGGCAGCGTCCAGTTCTGCCTGCTGATGGCCCAGGTGTGTCCTGGGCTCATGGTCATTTATATTTGTCCCACTGCACACAGGGCGCTGCTTGCTTGTGGAGCAAGGTGACTCAGACAGTGTCACGTGTTCTAAGTCTCTAGAGGAGGTCAGCTAGTGATTTAAAAAGCTTCTCTTGGGGGCAACGGGGACTCAAATGCAGGGCCTCTCACACATGAGGAGAACACATCTATCACTGAGCTGCACTCCAGCCCCTCAAAAAACGGTTGCTTTTTAAAGTTCTTTGGTCATACCGTTTTATTTACTGAAATGAATGTGGCACTTGTTTCAGTCCAGCTTCTCAGGTGACTTGTTCTGCCTGGTTAGGGCAGGTCCCCATCCCACCAGGGTTCACGCTGGCTCACATCCTGCTCCTTCCCACACTTACACTGTGCCAGCAACATGCCATCCACAGCCCAGTCCACAGAGGAGCACTAGTAAGGTGGGCTTCTCCAGACAAACCATTCACTCCCTGGGAGACACTGCTAACCAAGTTCAGACGGACACACACAGAAAACATTCGCAAGTCTCAAATCTGGCAAAGGCTACTCATATGTAGAATGTATAAACTCAAAAGCTAACACCCAATTAACAATAGACAAAAGACACAAAGAGACACTTCACCAAAGGAGAACACAGGATGGTATGCAGCCTGTACGTGAAGCTCAGAGTCCACCGTCCGCCAAGCAGGAGGGCTGGCACAGAAGGCCGGGGCCCTGCCGAGAGGAAGGCTGAGAGGAGCTGGGCTTGGCCCCTGCTGTGGGGCAGCTCGGCCGTGCCAGAGGAGGCTGGCAGCCACCGACCCAGCTAGGTAGACCTAGCACAGGACCCTGCGACCTGTTCTGGGCTCTTCCCGGAACAGAAGAAGTTCCTCAGGACACCCCTCTGTACTCCCATAGCGCTGCTCCCCATCACCCAGGCTGGAGACAGCCACCGCCTCCCCGCGGTGAGCGAGCAGGTGGTTGGTGGCACGTGTGGGGTGATGCTGCTCAGCGAGGAAGGGGACACAAGTGATCCTGAAGCACCCTGAGGCAGCAGATGCCCATGTACAGGGCAACCTGGGGTCTGATGCCACCTCTGTGACGTTCTGGAAAAGACAGCTGTGGGGGTGTTGGCAGGGGAAGAATGACCTGCATGACCCACAGAGGGAGGCATCCTGTGGCTCCACAAGACCTCTGCAATGTTAAAGCTCTAGCACTTGTACCAACAAGTCAGTTTTGTCAGGCAACTTAAAATCAGCATGCAGGGTGTCTGGGGCAGGCCGGGTGCCCATGGCCAAGATGCTGGAGGCGAATGCACATTCTGTCTCCTCCCCTTCCTCTGCTACAAAAGTTGTGGCTAAGTGCCCAAAATGTGTCTTTTTCAGAGTTCAAAAAACTATACACAATGAACTGTCCTTAATAGTATGCACCCTGGCTGGGCAGGAGGTGAAGGAAACGGGTGCTGCAGTCAGAGTGGCTGGGTGCTGCCCTCTGACCCTTCTGGGCTGGCTTGCTGGGTACGCCTCCTCACCTCCCAGTGCTGCCTGTCCTGCAGGAGGGGCACTCGTGGGCCAGTGCAGGAACAAGTGGTATCTGAGATGCCTGCTTCCTGGCACAGCCTCCCATTTGTGGGCTCTTGGTGCATGTCCATACTCCCTCCAGATACGTCTGCCCTCTGCACTCAGAGGCCAGGTGTGGACTATTGTGATTGTCACCTCACATTTCTGAAATCCTTCAGATTTCAGAGGCCAAAAGAGGACCCTGTCCCTCAAACACCTGCAACCATCCTCCTCCAGGCTGAATGATCCCATTGGACTTTGGAAAACTGGATATCCAGGTACAGTTCTGAAATTGAAAAACAGTTCTGGTTTAGAGAGGTTTGCTTTTTTAAAAGCTTGTTGAGACTACTTAGAAACCTCAGTCTTCACCGTGAGTCACTTCTAAAGCCATGTTGCTGAGAGCAGGCCCGCTCCCTGCTCTCCAAATACAGTTCAGCAGTAGTACCTGCCGTTGAGTTGAATCAATTGAAATAGACACAAATCGACATCTACAGCTGGAAATACCCTGTTGCTGCTCTCCCTTGTGACTCAGCAAAGGTTAACTTTTGAGTGGTTGAATTATATTTTCATGCTCTGACAGATTCCGTACTTGGGAATTATTCCGCACCAGGAGAAATCCAGGCGTATGGTCCCAGAAGCCTCCAGCCCCAACCACTAGGCAGCTTCCGAGGGGGTACACAACTCACTTGAGAGATGTCTCCCTTCAAAATAAAATGCTATTATGTTTTTGTAAACTTTTAGATTTTTTCTACTTATGTTTATGGTCTCACAAGAAGGAAAGTTTTCAGTTAGTAGATTTGATTTTGAATCAGAAAGCCAAGCAACCGGCATAGCCCTTTGCTGTTGGACAGCCCCTTCCCTTGCTGCTGGGAGTTTTCTGTTCAGAGAACATTTCTTGGAAAAAGTGTCTCATTATTTTCTCCTGCTTCGTCATCCTTTTCTGGGGATGTCTTCTCAGAATTTGTTCATCTTGGTTCCGGTGAACTTCGCAACTTGCAGCCCAGTGGGACTGCCACTTCCTCTTCTCCACTCGGCACCACCAGGGCGCAGACTCTGATGGTGCTGACCAACATGTCACCTCAGACAGAGCCCCTTGGAAAGTCATTGCATGGTCAGTTAGGAACCAAAACCCTTTCTCGCAACCTGCAGCTCCACGGGCTCATTCCCAGGGCTCAGCCTCAGCAGCTGGGCCAAGTTGCCCTTCCCTCCTGGAGCAGCGTGACTCCCGCCATGCCAGCATTTTCCAGACCTGCAGGGCCTCTCACTGCCCACAGGTGTGGTCCCTGCTCTGGTGCATCCCTGGCAGGGCTGGCTGAGCTCCTGGGCCTTGGCGGTGTCGGCACTGCTCCTGCAGCCTGCAGTTGGCAGTTGTGGGTGACCTGGCCTCCCCACCACTGCCTTGGCTGCATATGGCAGAGACCAGGTCAAATTCAGGCTTCCGTGTCGTGAGCCTCATTTTAATTCACACATAGGTTTGAATCCTGTGTCAGTCCTTTTTCTGTCCCTAATAATGCAGTACCACAGACAGGGCGTTGGTGGCAGAGTTCCAAGGTGGAGCAGGGTATTTGTGTGTGTCTGTCTGTGACTTCTTATACAACCACCAGGGTTCAATTGCAGCAGCTTGTTTTAGCTGGCTTTTGCACTGCTATGCCCAAAATACCTGAAAAGAACACTTTGGAGGAGGGAAGGTTTATTTGGGGCTCGGGTTTCAGAGGCCTCAGTCCACAGCCAGCCGACTCCCTGCTCTGGGCCCAGTGAGGCAGCACATCAGAGGGGAGGGCCCAGCAGAGGAAAGCCGCTCAGCTCACGGCAGGTCAGGAAGCAGAGAGCGAAGGGGCCCGGGGCAGATGCACCCTTGCAGGGCACGACCTAGTGACCCCCGCCCCTGCCACGCCCCAGCTGCCCGGTTACCACCCAGCCAGTCATTCAGACCTGGGTGGACTGATCAGGCTACAGCTCTCACAGCCCAGCCACTTCCCCTCCGAGGACTCCTGCGTGAACAGGAACTCTGGGGAACACTTTGTGACCAAACCTTTAACAGGGTTCCACCCTCACGACCCTATCAAATTCTAATCACCTCCCAAAGACCTCACCTTTAAACATCTTTGAGTTTCCTCCCTCTTAATTAATATTGCACAATGAACATCAGATTTTTTATACAGGAAGCTTTGGGGGACACATTTAACCCACATTTAAACGGTAGCAAATCCTGCCGTAAGATGTGAGAGGGTAGGAGAAATGGAACCCAGAGATAGAAATGGTGGGCACCGGTACTCCTGGACATGGTGCCAGATGGGCTGTTCTCTAGCTGCGCCAAGTCAGGGTGGTCCTGTGAAATAGCCAGCTGGGCTCCCATTAGCATGCCTACCCCACCAGTACAGGCAGCAGATCCCACCTCACCAGGCAGAGTGCTGGGGCCAGTGTGCTCAGGACAAGTCTCTTGGCATGTGCCAGCATGCACTTGTTACCAGTGTGCCTCTGGGCGACAGGCCCTGGCACAGAGCCCCAGATCCTTCCCTGAAAGTGGCACCCAGAACCCAGGCTCTGTTCCAGAGCTGGGAGCATCGGGATGCTCCTCTGTGTTTGCAGCTTTCTCTAGCAGCCCTGCCTCCCAGGCCATGCCACACCACAGGAACTGGCTCCTGGGTGTCACAGTGTTCTGTCAGCTGGCCCAACCAGCTCCCAGGGCCACATCTGACAAGTGGAAGTTGTTTTGGGTGGGGGGTTTGTCTTCCCAGAAAATTTCCTAAAAATTGATGCTGGTTCCTCTTCAGGTGGTCTGTCAGTACAGTTGGTTCAGAATAGTTCCTCCCAGACTTGGAGTTCACACTGGGAGCGTCCAAGGCTGTCCCCACTCAGAGCTAGCAGGAGGCAAGCCTCCTCTGGAGTCATCTCCCATCCAATGACTATCCTGGAGTGTAAGTGACAGGTGGTTCTCCCTAAAGTGGAGTCCAGAGATTCAGAGTCGCCTTCCTGGCCACCAGATGGAACCAAGTGGGAGCAGAGACGCATGAGTGCTTTTTCTTTTTAAAAATTTATATGTACGGGACTGGGGCTGGGGCTCAGTGCAGAGCACTTGCCTAGCATGTGTAAGGCATTGGTTTTGATCCTTAGCACAACATAAAATAAACAAATAAAATAAAGGCATTCTATCCATCTGCATCTACCAAAAATATTTAAAGTTATGTGTAGTTAATGTTTCAAGAACCATGTTATATTTCAAAGTATGTAAATTTTTGAATAGTTGAGATTTTAATAAAAACATTTACATGATGTTGGCAAAGCTGTCCAGGCAGTTTGCTGGGTGAGGTTTATGAGATTGGTTGGGTGACGTTGCTACTTATGCTTCCTAGGCTGACTACTTTCCAAGAGAGGAGCTCCCAGCTCCATGAGTTGCATCTGCATTGGGACTGAGGAGGTGTCCGTCACCTTGACTCCTTGGCATGCTGCCCCATCCATGTCTCTCCCAGCCTGGTGTGGTCTTCACATGCAGAGCACAAGAACCCGTGTGGGCATGAGTTAACTGGCAGGACACAATACTTTTAGTTGCAGGTATAGGAACAAGCAGAAATTGCCTCTTCTGCTCAGTACCTTGGTCTTGTATAAGGATGCTTTAGCTGTTCGTTATTCTGAACAAAATCCTGAGCTCCACTGTTGGGGGGAAGCCCCCCCAAGCAGAACAGCACCTGAAGAGCCCCGTGGGACCCTAGCACAATGCAGATGTAGGGTGCATGCTCATTGGGTGCAAAGTGAGATGCTAGCTGGGCTCCCACTTGTGTTACTGATTTCTGCTGACCTTTTTTTTTTTTTTAGTGGAACCAACAAAATGTATACTTAAAATTTTTTTTTAAATTTGTTGTAATTGGTGATACATGACAGGAGAATACATTTTGACACATCGCACACAAATGGAGCATAACTTCTCATTCCTCTGGCTGTACGTGGTGCTGAGTCACACCAGTAGAGTAATCATACGTGTACCTGGGGTAATAATGTCTGTCTCATTCTGCCGTCCTTCCCATCCTCTCTGTCGCACCCATTTCTTCACCTTCCTCTGCATAATTCAAAGTTCCTTCTTTCTTCCCTACCCACCCCCACTATGATTCAACATCTGCTTATCAGAGAAAACATTCAGCCTGTGTTTTTTTGGGGATTGGCTTATTTCACTTAGCATGATATTCTCCAGTTCCATCCATTTACCTACAAATGCCATAATTTCATTCTTCTTTAAGGCTGATTAATATGTCATTGTGTATATGGACCAGATTTTCTTTATCCATTCATCTGTTGAAGGGCATCTAGGTTGGTTGGTTCCACATTCTAGCTATTGTGAATTGAGCTGCTAAAAACATTGATGTGGCTGCATCACTGTAGTATGCTGATTTTAAGTCCTGTGGGTATAAACCAAGGAGTGGGATAGATGGGTCAGAAGGTGGTTCCATTCGAAGTTTTCTGAGGAATCTCCACAGTACTTTCCAGAATGGCTGCACCATCTGCAGTCCCACCAGCAATGTGTGAGTGTACCTTTTCCCCACATCCTTCTGCTGACTTTTTAAGGACTCCAAATGCTTTGTTTTGCAGATGGTTTTATTCCTTCATTCAGCTCCCTGTGTGGAACGTTCTGAGAACAGCTCTGTCACACAGAATGTGAGGGCCACTTGGCTCTATGTCACAGCTGGCTGGAGCAGTGACAGATGAGACAGGAGCGCAGGCCTTCAACTGAACCGCATTCACTTCCTTTGGGCCTAGTGGCCTGCAGAAGGGAAGTGATGTGTCTCCACCTGGACACCTGTCCTTTTCTGGGGCCCTCGTTCTGAGTCTGCGCAGGGAAGTCCTGGGTACAAGGCTGAAGTGGATGTGGCCAAAGCTAGGCTGCAAGTGCCTTTGCAGTTTCCTCATGGGCACATGTCCTTTGCCCACGTGTCCTTGCCCTCTGCTCCCAAAGATGTCCTTCTCCACTGTCTACCCTTAGTGTGCCAAGGGCCCAAGGCCGGAGCACTTTGGGATTGGAGCCTCAGCCCTGTGTCGGCATTTTGCTGCCTGCAGGGTGTGCAGCAGATGGCCACATGGCAAGGGCCTCCCTGGGGCGCTGCTGCGCCCGGGAAGGCCTGGCCCCGTCCTGCATGCTGGACCAACCCGGGCCTGCTGCCCCAGTGCAGGGCAGCCAGGCTCTCCCTGCCCCACGGTCACTGAGAGGTGGAAGCACTCCCTGCTTCCCACTCCTGCGGTGGCTCTGTAGCAGCTATGGTCTGTTCCAGTGGCTGCCTCACCACCGCTGCTCCAGGTCAAGGTTCCCCACCCGGGTTCCAAAAGCAGCCCCTTGCCAGCCTTTGTCGCTGCTGTCAGACGCACAGGGTGTTTTGTGAAGAGCCCCAGCACCAGAGGAGCCGAGATGGGCAGCCTATGTGTCTGTGTGGCTGTGTCCATCTTCACCGTGGCAGGCATCGTCTCTGGTGGAGGTGCAACAGGGCTAGCCTTCCTGGGGCCCCCTTCCCTCGTTGTCTTTGCTCACCTCGCCGCCCGATGGCTAGGCCTATTTGTACTGCTTGCTCATATTCCGGGTCCTTGAGAGAATAGCAGAACGATCCATGCTTAGAAATTAGGGGACATTCTTCAGGCCTCAGACGGCAATGAAGGACTTAAATGGTGCTAGAAACGTGGGTCCTGGAAAGCACTGGGGACCCAGGGTGCTGGGCCCGTTCCATGAAGCCCTTCGTCAGAACTCCCGTCACTGGAGGCTCGAAGCATACACAGACCATTCACCATCAGCATCGAGTTGTAAGCATGCATGAAAGGGGCCATCAGGCCAGCACCCGGAGCAGAACCGGCTGTCCGCTCGGAGCCCCGTCCTGGGTGGGCCTCTGCGCTGGCATGGGAACCTTAAGCAGATTTGTCCGTGGGTATGAGCACCCCTGGGCCAGGCCTCGCCGCATCCCCTCTTCTCGCCTTCACTAAGCCCTTGGAGGGCACTGCTGTTGTCGTCTGCCCTTAAAGCTGGGGAGCTGAGGTGAACAGGGGGTGGCCTAGGCCGTCAGTGAGGAGCAGGTAGAGCAGGGTGTGCCCGGCGGGCTCCTGCAGGCGGGCAGTGGATCCACACTGCCTTGCTGGGGCATTACACGGTGCACAGGCTCCGTGACCAGGCGGGAGTCTGCATGCAGAGGTAGTGTGCCCACTGCACAGAGGGCCCAGGTGAGAGGTGACTCCACGGTCAAGGCAGAGTCTTGGCGTGGATTTAGTTTGATAGGAAAACTTTCCAAAGATACAGGCTTGGCTCAAAACACACCATTCTTTGCAACATGAATATATTGTATTGGCTGCTTGAAGGTGAAAAATCAGTAACTCATTAGTGTGAGCCAGTCACTGATCAGATGAATGATGAGATACTGGAGGCTAATTGACAGGTGAAGTGGGGAAACAAACCCCGAGGGACAGCAGGGCGCAGAGAAAGCCAGCCACTGGCTCAGGCCTGGAGGCACAGTGCAGAGCAGAGCAGAGGGTCTCCCGGGGCCCTAAGATCTGCGCCCACCGTCTCCTGTGGCATCACCCTGGGGCGGGTGGCAGTAGTACCCATGCTTCGTCCCTGGCATGCCTCCAAGGTCAGGGGAGAAGACATGGTGCCCCAGGATCCCTCTGCTCTCAACACACGCCCCAGCAAGGCAGCCGTGGTGCCTCCTGACTGGCGAACCCGGGGAGGTCCAGTGAAGCCTGGAGTGCAGGTGGGCCTGCAGGGAGAGCGTCTTGAGAGCAGTGGCTGAGCAGGTACACGGCACAGAGCTGCCACTCCCTCACAGCGCTGCCCAAATCCTGGCCTTGTCTTCAGAACAAAGACCCGCAGCATGGCCTGCTGCATGCCAGCCTCTGGCGCTGATTTCATCTCCAGCTTGGAGGACCCCGGCGCAGGTCTGAGCGACTCTGTCCCACCTGGGTCCTGGGTGAAGGGTGGGATGTAGCGCCTCCTAACCGTCTGTGGCAGGGCTTGGGATGTTGGTGGGGAGGCAAGGTTACTTTGGACACGTCAGGAAGGTTCTTACAAGGGAAGGACATGACAGTTTCAAAGGGCAGATTCCACGTGGACATGGTAAAAGATGGGCCGCCTCGGCGTGGGCGCACTACCTGGCAGGAGGAAGGGAGTCTCCCTTCTGCTGGACACACAGCTACAAGGAGACCCCAGAGGGGCCTGATTGGGAGGTGGAGACCAGAACCTGCGCATGGAGTCTGGCGTCTGCTGTCTTCACAGGACCCCTGGAAAGCCAGGCTTGGCGAGGCAGAGGGGAGATGCAATGCACCGTTCTGTCCAGGTCCTGGGAGGGCGGTCAGAGGGCTCTCTAAGAATGCAGAGCCACCCCGGCCCACTGGCCGTACATGCTGCTGGCGGGGCCTGGCCGTCAGGAGCCCTCGGTCTGTGTTGAAGTAGCACCTGGCAACAGCCACGCAGTACAAGAGCGTTGAACCCCAGTTGCGTTCGCCCACTCCTGACTCCCACACAGTTCTTCTCATTTCATTTCCTCTAAACTTTCGTAACCCCAGAGTTAATGCCAGGGTTCCCCCACATTCACACCTCTCGTCTTTCCCTCCTGCCCCTCAGCTGCCCTCTGAGGGTGCTGGTTTCTAACCTTACTGCAGGCCTGCTGGTGAAACACTGTTTTTATTTGTTTGAAAATGCTGCGGTTTCCTCTTCAACATTTAAAGATGTCTGATAAATCCTCCCGTGACCTAGGCGGCAAAGCTCGATGCGCTCTGTGGATGGTGTGGCGCTGTCACAGCAAGTCCCGTGTCCCTGGGCTCCGCCCCTCTCCTGAGCCACGCCAGGCCTTTCTCCACTCTTCCAGAGCTGCACAAATGGAGGGCTGCAGGATGCTGTCTGTGCAGCCGCTTCTCCCGCGTGGAGCTTGGTGAGCACCCCCTGTGCCAGGGTCTCCCCTTCACAAGTCGCCTGTGCCCTCTGCCTCTCACCTGCTGCTGGGCGTTCCGGGCATCTTGGTCCTCACCAACAGCGGCCACAAACACAACGTGGGTCCCGCTGCGGCTTGGGTGGCTGCCTCTGGGTTGGCACCTTGGTGTCTGACGGACGGTCTTGGAGCAGGGCTGGACCCATGTGTAGAACTCCCACGTGTCCCTGAGCCTACAACCATCCTCCCAGGTGCTGCCCGGGCTGCTGCCTCTGAGGTCAGGCGCACAGGCATCCTGAGCACTGTGATTCGCATTTGCTAAGCAGCCTTCCCCTTGCTGCTGGTCATTACTTTATGCTCTTTAATAAAATGCACGCTCAAGTCTCTTGCCAGTTTTAAAGTTGTGCTGTCTTCATGTGTCTTTGTGTGGGACACGGCCTTAGATCTCTGTATCGTGAGTGTTTTTGCCCAGTCTGTGCCTTGGGCCTCCATTCTCAAAGCAGTCCTTGGAAGAACGAAAGCTTTTCATTTTGATGAAGTCTGATTTAGCAGTTTTTTTTCTTTTATAGTTTGTGCTTTCTAAGTCCCACCTAAGAAATCTTTGCCTGATCCACCCACAGCTTTGGAGATTTCTTCAAAGTGTTTGTGTAATTTTACAGTTTATCTTACGTTGAAGTTTGTGATTGTTCAAGTTAGTCTTTGTATGCAGTAGGCATTAAGGTTAGAGGCCATCCTTTTTCGTGTGGGTATTGAGCGTGTGTGGAGGAAACTTGTTCTCACTGGACGCTGGTAGGCAGAGGCCGTTTGATGCTGTAGTTCCCTGGTCCCGTTCTCTGCTGATCTGTGTGTGTCCTCAGGCAGTGCCACACCGTCTTGGTTGCGGTAGCTGTGTTGTGTCCTGTCCCCTGTGAAGTGGCTTTGGCTCTCCTGTCCCCTCACATTTCCCATCAACCTAGGACCAGCTTGTTCTGACATGAATCCTGCTGAGATTCTGACTGGGGTCCCGCAGGATCCTGGATCAACCTGGGGCATTCGCCATCTCAGGGATACTCGGCTCTTTTTCCACGAGCATAGCACAACTATCTAAAGGTTTTAAAAGCTGTCTCAGCAGTTTGCAGCCTCGTTGTCTGCTCCTCCTTTTGTCTTGTCGTCATCCTGCCACTTCCGCCAGTGCCCTGGGCCCCTCCCCTGTGGTGTTGTGAAGTGCTCCTTTGGGTGGAGGGGATTCGGGGGATTCTGAGGCACTGCCTGCCTCAGCCACCCATTGGGATCCCCGGCTGCTTTGCTGATGCTGACTGGGGCGTGGCCAGCAGGTTGAGACAGGGAGCCCAAAGAGCTATCGAGGGAAGTCACCTGTGTCACATGTTCTTCTGGACAAGCCTTCCTCTTGCCATGTGGTCGCTGCGGGCGTCTGTGGGATGGGGCGGGGCACGCCTGCGCCCTGTGGACCCCTCTTGCCCCGTCTGTGTGTGCTCTCGCTCCAACCCTCCGTCAGGTTGGCACCGAGTGCCATGGTTGATCTTGCCAGCCACTGTGCTTCACTCACTCATCCCTTTTAACTTAACCCAGGAAAGTGGGTCCTTCCTGACATTTCACAGATGAGGGAGCCGGGCTTGGAAAACCTGGAGTTGTGCAAATACCGGGTATGAGTCCCAGAGTCAAACCCTGGTGCAGTCTAGGCCTGCACCTCAGCCTTGGTGTGCTCCGTCCTGCCCCGCGCATCCCAGAGTCCCTGTCTGATTTACCTGTTTACTCACTACGCTTCTGTTAGGGCCAAGCGTGGTCCTCTCCCTAACCACCACGTGCGATTTAGGTGTCCTGGTGCCTCGTGGTTTCAAGTATATGCATCTTGCAAACAATTCACTTCAGGTTCTGTTTTTGTTTAATCACAGCATGTCAAAATGTAATTGATTTTTGCATAATGATCTCAATTTGCATAATGATCTCTAAACTTGCTGACCTCGCATTGATTCTTTTTTTCTAATATTTAATTATATATTTATTTTAATTTTTCATACACGTACATGGGGTAGCAATGTCTGTCTCATCCTACCGTCCTTCCCATCCTCACTGCCCCCCCACTCCCCTCTGCATGATCCAAAGTTCCTTCTTTCTTCCCTACCCACCCCCCACTATGGATCAGCATCCACTTATCAGAGAAAACATTTGGCCTTTGGTTTATTGGGATTGCCTTATTTCACTTAGCATGATATTCTCCAGTTCCATCCATTTACCTACAAATGCCATAATTTCATTCTTCTTTAAGGCTGAGTAATATTCTATTGTGTATATGTACCACATTTTCTTTACACAGTCATCTGTTGAAGGACATCTAGGTTGGTCCTATAGTTTCACTATTGTGAATTGAGCAGTAAAAACATTGATGTGGCTGCATCACTGTAGTATGCCAGTTTTAAGTCCTTTGGGTATAAACCGAGGAGTGGGATAGCTAGATCAAATGGTGGGTCCATTATAAGTTTTCTGAGGAATCTCCATACTGCTTTCCAAAGTGGTTGCACCAATCTGCAGTCCCACCAGCAATGTGTGAGTGGACCTTTTTCCCTACATCCTCGCCAACATTTATTGTTGCTTGTGTTCTTGATAATTGCCATTCTGACTGAACTGAGATGAAATCTTAGAGTCATTTTCATTTGCAATTCTCTAATTTCAAGAGATGATGAACAATTTTTCATGTGTTCTTTGATCAGTTGTGAAGTGTCTGTTCAGTTCCTTAGCTCATTTATTGATTGGGTTTTTTTTTTTTTTTTTTTTTTTTTTCGTGTTAAGTTTTTTGAGTTCTTTATTATATCCTGGAGATTAGTGCTGTATCTGAGGTGAGTGGGGTAAAGATTTTTTCCCCATTCTGTAGGCTCTCTCTTCACATTATCGATTGTTTCCTTTGCTGAGAAGCTTTTTTAGTTTGAATCCATCCCATTGATTCTTAATTTTACTTCTTGTGCTGACTTCTTGTTAAGGCAGTCAGGTCCTAAGCCAACATGATGAAGATTTGGGCTGACTTTTTCTTCTAATAGGCGCAGAGTCTTTGTTCTAGTGCCCAAGTCTTTGGTCCACTTTGAGCTGATTTTTGTGCAGGGTGAGAGATAGGGGTTTAATTTCATTTTGTTTACATATGGATTTCCAGTTTTCCCAGCACCATTTGTTGAATAGGCTATCTTTTCTCCAATATATATTTTTGGCACCTTTGTCTAGTATGAGATAACCATATTTATGTGGGTTTGTCTCTGTGTCTTCTGTTTTGTACTAGTGGTCTACATGTCTGTTTGGAGGCCAATACCATGCCATTTTTGTTACTGTTGCTCTGTAATACAGTTTAAGGTCTGGTACTGTGATGCCTCCTGCTTCACTTGTCATGCTGAAGATTGCCTTGGCTATTCTGGGTCTCTTATTTTTCCAAATGAGTTTCATAATTGATATTTCTATTTCTGTGAAGAATGACTTTGGGATTTTAATTGGAATTGCACTGAATCTGTATAGCACTTTTGGTAGTATGGCCATTTTGACAATATTAATTCTGCCTATCCAAGAGCATGGGAGGTCTTTCCATCTTCTGAGGTCTTCTTCAATTTCTTTCTTTAGTGTTCCCTAGTTTTCATTGTAGAGGTCTTTCACCTCTTTTGTTTGATTCCCAAGTATTTTATTTTTGTCGAGGCTATTGTGAATGGGGCAGTTTTCCTAAGTTCTCTTGCAGTGGATTTGTCGCTTATGTGTAGAAATGCATTTGATTTGGGGGTATTCATTTTATATCCTACTTTGCTGAATTCATTTATGAGTTCTATAAGTTTTCTGGTGGAAATTTTTGGATCTTCTAAATATAGAATGATGTTGTCAGCAAATAGGGATAGTTCAAGTTTTTCTTTTCCTATTCATATCCCTTTAATTTCTTTTGTCTGTCTGATTGCTCTGACTAGAGTTTCAAGGATGATCTTGAATAGAGTGGCAAAAGAGGGCATCCCTGTCTTGTTCTAGTTTTTAGAGGGAATGCTTTCGATTTTTCTCCATTTAGAATGATGTTGGCCATGGGTGTAGCATAGATGGCTTTTACAATGTTGGGGTATATTCCTACTATCCCTAGTTTTTCTAGTGTTTTGAACATGTAGAGTTGCTATATTTTGTCAAATGCTTTCTCTGTATCTATTGAGATAATCATATGATTCTTGTCTTTAAGTCTATTGATGTGATGCATTACATTTATTGATTTCCGTATATTGAACCAAACTTGCATTCCAGGGATGAATCCCACTTGATCTTGGTGCACTCTTTTTAAAATATTTTTGTATGTGGTTTGCCAGGATTTTATTGAGAATGTTTTTAAATCTATATTCATCAGGGACGTTTATCTGAAGTTTTCTTTCCTTGATGTGTCTTTGTCTGGTCTTGGTATCAGGGTGATACTAGCCTCATAGACTGAGTTTGGAAGGGTTCCCTCCTTTTCTATTTCATGGAATAATTTGAGGAGTATTGGTGTTAATTCTTCTTTGCAGGTCTTGTAGAACTTGACTGAGAATCTATTTGGTCCCAGGCTTTTCTTGGTTGGTAGGCTTTTGATGGCATTCTCTATGTCATTGCTTGAAATTGATCTGTTTTAATTGTCCTCCTACATCAATTCGGGTAGATCAAATGTCTCTAGAAATTTGTTGATGTCTTTAAGTTTTTCTGTTTTATGTGAGTATAAATTTTCAAAATAGTTTCTAATTATCTTCTCTTTTTCAGTAGTATCCATTGTGATATTTCCTTTTTCATCATGAATTTTAGTAATTTGAGTTTCCTCTCTCTCTGTTAGTGTGGCTAAGAGTTTATCAATTTATTTATTTTTTTCAAAGAACCAACTTTTTGTTTTGTCAATTTTTTTAGTTGTTTCTTTTGTTTTAATCTCATTGATTTCTGCTCAGATTTTAATTATTTCCTGTCTTCTGCTGCTTTTGGTGTTGATTTGTTCTTTTTCTAGGACTTTGAGATATAATGTTAGGTCATTTATTTGTTGACTTTTTATTATTTAATGTATGAGCTCAGTGCAGTGAACTTTCCTCTTAGCACTGCCTTCATAGCCTCCCAGAGATTTTGATATGTTGTATTGGTATTCTCATTTACCTCCAAGTATTTTTTAATTTACTCCTTGATTTCTTCTTTTATCCACTCATCATTCAGTAGCACGCTACTTAGTCTCCAGGTGGTGGACTTGCTTCTATTTTTTATTTTATCATTGAGTTATAGTTTCATTCCATTATGATCTGATAGAATGCGGGGTAGTATTTCTTTTTCTTTTTTTTTTTTTGTATTTGCTGAGAGTTGCTTTGTGGCATAACATCGTCTATTTTAGAGAAGGATCCATGTGCTGCTGAGAAGAAAGTGTATTTACTCAATGATGGATGAAATACTCTATATATGTCTGTTAAGTTTAAGTCATCGATTATATTATCTAAATCTATAGTTTCTTTGTTTAGTTTTTGTTTGGAAGCTCTATCCAGTTGTGAGAGAGGCATTTTAAAGTCACCCAGTATTATTGTGTTGTAGATGCTCTGTTGTTTGGGGCATACATATTTACGATTATTACATCTTGTTGGTGTATGGTTCCCTTGAGCAGTATGAAATGTCCTTCTTTGTCCCTCTAACTGTGGTTTGAAGTCCACTTTGCTGTGAGACTGGAAACCCCTGCTTGTTTATGTGGTCCATGTGAGTGATATGTCTTTTCCTAGGAGGTGAGTCTTCTGAAGACAGCATAGTGTTGGCTCTTCTTTTTTTTTTTTTTTTTTTTTTAAATCCAATCTGCCAGTCTATGTCTTTAGATTGATGAGTTTAGGCCACTAACATTCATGGTTATTATTGAGATATGATTTGTGTTCCCGGCCACTTGGGTTTTTTTTTTTTTTTTTTTTTTTTTTTTTTTCCTTACTTGACTTAGTTTCTCCTTTGATTGACCTTTCCTTTAGTGTAGTTCCTTGCTTTGCTGGTTTTCTTTTTTTTTTTTTTTTTTTTTTTCATTTCCTCCTCTTAGAATATTTTGCTGAGAATGTTCTGTAATGCAGGCTTTCTAGTTGTGAATTCTTTTGACTTTTGTTTATCATGGAAGGTTTTTATTTCATCTTCATATCTGAAACTTAATTTTGCCAAATATAAAATTCTCGGTTTGCATCCGTTTTCTTTCAGAGTTTGGTATGTTATTCCAGGATCTCCTGGTATTGAGCATCTGGTTTGAGAAATCAGCTGAGATCCGAATTGGTTTTCCCCTATATGTGATTTGATTTTTTTCTCTCAGTCTTTAAAATTGTATCCTTATTCTGTATGTTAGTCATTCTCATTATAATGTGCCTCGGTGTGGATCTGCTGTAATTTTGTACATTGGGGGTCCTATAAGCCTCTTAAAGTTGATTTTTCCATTTCATTCTTTAGATTTGGGAAGTTTTCTGATATTATGTCATTGACAAGATTGTGCATTCCTTTGGTTTGTATCTCCATGCCTTCATCTATTCTGACAGATCTTAAATTTGATCTTTTCATGTTATCCCATATTTCTTGGAAGTTCTGTTCATGGTTTCTTACCATCTTCTCTGTGTGGTCAACTTTATTTTCAAGAGTGTATATTTTTGTCTTCATTGTCTGAGGTTCTGTTTTCCAAGTGGTCTAGTCTGTTGGTGATACTTTCTATCGAATTTTAAATTTGGTTTATTGTTTCGTTCATTTCAAGGATTTCTGCTTGATTCCTTTTTACAATCTCTGCCTCTTTATTGAAGTGATCTTTCACTTCCTGTATTTTCTCTCCAATATCATCCTTTATTTCAAATATCAGTCTGTGTATTTTCTAAACTTCTCTGCCATTTCTTCTACTGGGTTGTCTGTGGGTTCTGTTGTTGAACATCTTGGTTTGTCTGAGGCGCTTTGTTGCCTTGTTTTATCGTGTTGTTTGTGTGTCTTCTCATCTAGTGGTGTGAAGCTGAGGCATACAGATTCTACCCTGTGGTCTTTTAGTGTCCCTGAAGGCTTCCAGTACTTTTCCTGTGGTACTGTGACAGTGGACATCCAGGCAACAAGAGGGCAACAAGCAATCCACCGGTAGTCTGCGGGTGGTTTGCAGGTAAGAGCGGATGATCAACGGGTGTAGGTCAGGTGGTGGGCAATGGGTATGTGAAAGGTGAATAATGGACAAGCAAGAGGCAGGCATGTGGGCAAATGGCAGATGATAGGTGGCAGTCAGTGAGCAGTCTCCACTCGAAAGGCAGGCTATATGCTGGCAGCTAACAGTGATCACAGCAGCTGAAGGGGTAAACAGCAGGGGATTGGTGGGCAGCGACAGCTGTCTCACAGAGAAAACAGCATCTCCTCTGCTTGAATCCTGAGTTACAGAGCGACAAGGAAGATAAGGAATGCAGCCTCCCTCTCGTCCGTCATCTTGGATCTCCACATATTGGTTCTGATAGCTCTTTTGTAGGTTCCTTAACATTGAGTATGGGTATAATTATATCATCTGCAAATACATAAGTTTTCCTTCCTTCCAACTTTTCTGTCTATAATTTCTTTTTCTTTATCTATAGTGCCACCCACTGCCTCTGGTGCAGTGTTAAATAAAAACAATAAAACTGGGCACCAACCTCTGATCTCAAGGAGCATTTGAGGGGAACGTGTTGGGCTGTGCCCTTAAGTAGAACTTGGGCTGTGGCTTTTTCATGGGTGTCATTAGCAGTTTGAGGAAGCTCCTCCTGCTGGCTTTGCAGGAGTGTTCCTCCCAAGCCAGTGTGGAGATGTTGATGCTTCCCTGCATCCGAAATGGTGTGCTTATTCTCCTTCCTTCTCTTGGTAGTCGTGTTGTCTTTGATGTTGAGATGTCACCTCTCGGGTCCCTGTGGCTCACTCCGCTGGGTCCCGATGTGTTACTCTTTGATACATTGCTGGATTCCACCTACTGATGTTCCCACGACTCGCACCCGTGCCTTCTCCACCCCTGGGAACAGCCATGCCTCTCGGAAGTCTGACCTCAGTGGACTGGGCCTCTGTGCAGTCCATCCCTTCCCCTGCACAACATTCCCCTGGAGGGAGTGGCTGCTCCCTGCTGCTGTGCCTCTGGTCCCTCTTGTGAATCTCCATTGTCTACTTAGAGTGTTTTAGGTTAAGCTTTCCCAAGTTAGTTCAAGGTGTGCTTTTGTTCTCATGACCAGACCTCACTAGTGTGTGTCCCTTTGAAAATTACTTGTACTTCTTTCTTTTGTTTTCGGCACTGCTGCCTGGCTGGGCCTGCATGGCCATCCTCTACAGCCACCCTGCTGTGTGTCTGTAGCACTGTGGCCTGCGTGTTGCAGACTGGACTATGTGCCCCCAGTTTCGTGTGCTGAACACCTGTTGGCCCGCGTGCTAGTGTTCGGAAGTGCGCCCTTTGGAGATGGCTCGGTGGAGATGAGGCCTGATGAGTAGGATCTTCACGGTGGGACTAGGGCCCCAGAAGAGGAAGATTCCCCTGAGGGCATGTGAGACACCAAACAGAAACCATTGTTCTCGGGTTGTCCGTGGGACTGCACTCGAGTGTCCATGGGAACAACCTGGGAAACCACAGCTCAATGTCACAGGCCCCTGTGTGTTGAACTAATGTGACTTCCTGCACATTCTGCAGCCCAGAGGAGAGGTATGCTTCTCTGACTTTAAAATCACAGAACATTCAGACTAATACCAAGTGTTATGAGTTGTCAACTGTGGGTTTTATGTACATTGGATGTGACTGAGACATCTGTGAGTGGCTAGAGTCTTAGCACTATATGTAAGTTCAGGTGATAACCAGGGTGGTGGCACTTACCTGTAATCCCAGCGACTCGGGAGGCTGAGGCAGGAGGGTGGCAAGTTCAAGGCCAGCCTCAGCAACTTGGTGAGACTCTGTCTCAAAATTCAAATAAGGCTGGGGATGTTGCTCAGTGGTAGAGACTTGCCTATCACGTACAAGGCACTGCGTTCATCCCCAGCACTGAAAAGAATAAGGTTCAGGCAATACTAGAGAAGGTTGTGTTGTGTTACATTTTAAGTAAGGAGATCCTGAAAAGAATATCACAGGCATGTGTCTACATCTGGCTCAGGAGAATATTAGCTTATGGAAAGGTACATTTGCAAGCCTCACAAATTTGTTGTCTGGTACATTATTTCCAACCTTCAAGTTTCCTTTCCCCTGGAGTGGCACTTTTGCATCAATTGAGAACATACATGTGTGGGTTTTGTACGTGTGGTTTCAAGGCAGCGTGCATCGATGGAGAGCACACAAGGTCGTGGATTCCCACCGAGCTCGGTGAGCCCCTTGGTCCCCTCAGTCCTGCAGGCTGAGCCACTTTCTGGAACAGAGAGCTTCTACCTACTAGAGATCTGACCACATGCTGACCTGCATTTCCAACAGAACTGCCTCTAAAAAAAGTTGCCAGGCTTCCTCCCCGTGCTGCTTGCAAGGTGGCGATTCTCAGTTGTGAATGGACCGGCCTGGGGTCCTGCACCATCGAGTCACTTACATCCAGCAAAGGGAAGGTGCACCCTGCTGCAGCTGAATCAGTCTAAGCTACGGATGTGGAAAGCAGCCCACTTCTAGAATGTCCTCCCTGTCAGGAGTACCTGCTCTAACCTCCCTCTTGTTTAAAAAAGAGAAAGTTTTATTTTTCTTCATTACACAAGGACTATGTTTTTAGCAGGTGCATTGTTAGATGTAGACAAGCAGAAAGGATTAAAAATCACTCATGACATCTGCCCTGTCATGGTAATCATTGTTAATACTCCATTGCGTACCTCTCCAGACCATTCTAAGTGTATCCGTAGGTGTTTTTAACAAAAATGCAGCCCTTCTTTATAAAGTGAATTGTTTCAGTGTATTTCAGATCATTCAGTTCTGTACACAGAAACACCTCGAGGGATGGTCACCAAAATGCACCTGGCGGTGCTCAGACAACAGACCTGGGCTGTTTGTCTTATCTTCTTGTCTCTTTGTATTTCCACTTGAGCATTTTGTTGGTGCTGCAGTTTTTCGCTGAGCCTCGTGTGCACACGTGGCCTGTGGTCATTCAGTGGGACTTCAGCACTGGACATCCTTCTGCAGGTACTTCATCGTCCTCGCCCTCACAGAGCTCCCAGGCCAGTGGAGACATGGCCTGGACAAGCGTCCTCGAGGCAGAGATGCCTACCCCACTCTGGGACTGCAGCCTCACAGGCTCCGGGCAGAGTAGCAGGAGGTAGCAGGCAAAGGTGTCCTGCGGAGGCCAGCCTGCTGGAGGCGGAGGGCGCACGGCAGGAAGTCAGTGCAGGGCATCTGGTGGTGACAGGTGGGTATGCTAGAGAGTGTTGCACCAGGAGGAAGGGGCCTTGGTGACAGCCGGGGTAGCGTCAGGACAGTGAGTGCAGGCTGCTGCCTCGCCGTCTCGCCTCTGCCCGCTGGCGCTCCAGGAGTGGCACTGCACCCAAGGGATGCAGGGTTGTCAGGCAGTAGCCCTTGTCCACGACCAGGAAGGAAGCTGGCCCCTGCAGACCTGGGAGGGCTGCCTGTGCCTCTGCTGTTCAGCCAGGTGCTAAGCCTGCCCAGAGCAGAGCCCAGCCTCACCAGAGAGCTGAGACAGACCTGAGCCCGCACAGCTGGAGGGCCTGGGTGGCATCCTGAGCTGCCACACTGCGATAGAGTCGGGATTCTATTCATGGGGCCATGGAGAGCCGTCGGCATGAGTGGGAGCAGTTGTTTTTTAAGTAGAAGTAACGTGACTCAGATTTGTGGGCTGTTTAGATTATGCAGTGTGCTCAGCACTCTGCCAGAAACTACAGGGAGATTGACATATATCGAGGAAAGGAAGTCGTTGCCCGTGGGACCATACTGCAGCATTACACAGAAAGCAGGCCCGGTGGAGCAGTGCCAAGGAATAAGGGAATGTGTGCGCAGGCTTCGCGGGGGCACGCTGGCCAGGTCTGCCTGTCTCTGAGGCTCGCCAGCCTGGCACTGCTTCTTCCCAGGGCCTTGGCCTTGGCTCTGGGGCTAGAGGCTGCCCCAGCTGTGGGCATGGACAGCACAAGCAAACTGCAGGCTAGAGGGAGCACAAGAGAGGGGGCTGGAGCACAGGATAGGGGCTGGAGCACCAGGTGGGGACCAGAGCACATTTCACAAGTTTGTCATATCATATCAGGTGGTTATCAACAGTCTGAAGGCCACATGGGCTTGTCCAAGTTTGAGGGACAGAAGTCTTCACCCATCTGAGACCTGACCACGGGGATGCTCAGCCCACACGCCTTCAGCCAGGGAGCTCTGCTGCCTTTTGTCCTGAGTGAGACTTTAAATAGAGGCAGCAAAAAATAATCGCAAGCCCCTGCAGCCACCGAGGACTGCAGACTCATGAACAGAGCTGCATAGGTCCCCACGGGAGGGAGCCTCTTTGGGCTGACAGACGGGGCTCCTGCAGGAACCCTGAGCTGTTTGGTTGAGGACTGAGGACATACCCTTGAGTAGGTCTCCGACGACCCGAGCCTCCAAGAAGAGACTGGTGAAGCAGGGGCTTGCAGCCAGGAGGTGGCAGTGCTGGTGCCAGCGGAGAGCTTGGCGTTAATCCTTCTAGATTCACGCTGTGGGGGAAGTAAGCACAGGAACACCTCTCCCCGTGCGCCAGGAGGGATCACCTGGCCGCCCAGCAGCAGGTCCAAGGTGGGCTGGCAGTGCTGGGTGTGCAGCATGCCCGGGGTCACAGGGCCAGCGGGTGGGGGAGGAGCCAAGGGCGGGCAGGGAGGGCATTGGAATCAGGCTGAGGGGCAGGGCAGGGGTGAGGACTGCGGCCAGAACTCAGCGACGGCCGAGTCAGGTCAGGAACAGGGAAGAGAGGTACCACCTGGCCTCAGAGAAGGAGGAGCAGTTGAAAACAGGCTCCCAGGGAGCCTCAGGGTCCCAAATGTCAGGTCACTTTGTGCCAAGCCAGAGGTCTCTGCTCCCGTCCTGCACCTGCTGAGCCCCGCATCCCATAGCACGGCCCTCCCTGGTCTCCAATCATGCTGGTGGAACTGGCCATGTGTGGTTGTCCTCACCTTGTGTCTAGCACCAGGGCACCCTCGAGGAGGTCACCTTGGGGTGAGGGGGGACTGTCGGGTTGACCAGGTGGGTGGCACCTGTGTCATGCAGCACCACATGTGGCAGGAGGCATGTCAGTCCTGGTGGCAGAGGTGGTTGTGACTGCTGATGCTGGGTAGGATCTGAGCCCAGGGGAGGTTGGATAGCTGGCCTAGGGTCCCAGATTTGGGCCCATGTCTATCGGCATCAGAGTCAGGTTGGCCCTGCTGCTCAGTCTCAAGTTGAAATCAATTTGTGGAGACCCATGGAATCCAGGCCACAGCCTGTGAACATAGGTATCCTGCCTTCAGCCACTTGGTTCTCCAGGTCCTTGGTGCTCAGTCATAACTGAGGGAGGCTGTTGTAGTGGACAGAGAAAGGCTACCAGTGTCTAGAGGAAGGAAGGACATCACAGGAGGAGACCTGGGAGCAAGAAGCATCCACGCGGCGCACAGGAAGGCAGTCTGGGCCTGAAGCAAGTCCTGGGAGCCCTGCCGATGTCAGTGTGCACATGGGTTGCAGACACGGTGTGGTGGCAGCCGAGGGGCAGAGGTGGTGGAACCCCACTTGGTGTGCCACAGGAGCTGATGGGGCCTGCTGAGAGTTCAGAGGAGAGTCCACAGTGAGAATAGGAACCGAAGGGGATGGGCAGGTGACCCTAGCCACCTGGAGGTTTGTGTGTGAGCAGGCCAGGGTCAGGGCCCGGCTGGATGGCTTATCCTCACAGGAGTGGAGCCAGCAGAAAGGCAGGCACTGGCAAGGCCCAGGTTGACAGGAAGCCCCTGAGACAAGGAGAAGCCAAAGGGAGACAACTGGGCATCCAGGCATTGAAGAGATGTCATTCAGTGTCCCCATGCTGGTTCCTAGGGGGTGGCTGGTGAAGGAGCAGGGTGCCTCTGGTAGAGAAGAGGCTTCAGGGACAGGGGTGGGCAGCAACCTGGGGGCCATCAGGAAGTGTCAGGGAGAATGAAGGGGCTTGAGAGGAAAAACGCCAGGTGGGCATTCAGAGCTGGCCCCGTGCTACGAGGTCATCATGCCCCTGGGAGTGTGGGCGCTGACGAGCGTCAGTGTGTGGCAGAGCTGGGGTAGCAGTGCCAGCCTTGGTGTCGAAGTCGAGGAAGGGGGGTCCTGGGCAGAAGCTGGAAGCCGCCCGGGGGAAGGTGAAGACAGGCCCTGGTGTGGTGCGGTGGCGTTGGGGGAGGCTTCCTGGCTGGTGGCTGTGTCTGCTGAGGAAGTGGGACCCGTTTTATTTTAGTCCCCATGTGGCACATAAGGTTAGCCTTCGTGACTCAGCAGAGGCGCAGGACGAGAAGTTGCCCAACCGCAGCACAGCTGGGACTGGAGTCGCGCTCTTCTCATCTTCCAGTCTGGCGGTGTGTTCCTGAACCACCGCTCCTCCGCTTCCACGTAGAACTGCCCTTGGAAACGAGGAGATTCTCGGGGTCAGAGGAGGTCTGGTGCAGTGTGGCCGTTGGGCCATGCTCCAGCCGCCTGTTTCCCTCCAGCTCTCACTCGGGTCTTAGGTACACAGAGGGAAGCCCAGATGGTCTCTGGCTGAGCCTCTTCTCAGTGACACAGGGAGCAGGGAAGGGACTCAGTCCCCCTCCATCGTTCCCAGAAGCAGCTGCGTGCGAGCGAGTGGAGATGCCAGCGCCAGCAGCCTGACTGGCCTGCGCCTCATGTGAGCTGGGAGAGCCAGGGAGCCCTTGGGACCTTGTGAGGGTGCTCAGCTCTTCATCGCTCCACCAGTGGTTGTCACAGGAGTGACATTTTTGAAAACGCCACTAAATGCACCCTGACCGTCAGCCAGCCCCTCTTCTCAGTGGTGTGACTGTGCGGTGAGGGTGTCGTGGTGGGTGCTCTGTAGGCAGGTCCTCTGCTCAGAACGCAGTCCCTTTCACCAGAGGCAGGCCCCAGAAGGCAGTGGGGAGTGTGTCAGTGTCACCTAATTTGAGGACATGGGCTCACGTGAGCCAGGTGCTTGCCCAGGTTTGACAGTGGATGGTGGTCAGATGGTCTGACTGTGACAGCCCGTGTACTTGGACCTCCCAGGACCGGGGCTGAGCAGGCCAGGGAACCGCAACTTGTTTGTTCCCTTGGTTCACGAGGACCCAGTCATCGTGGGAACGTGTAGACACCATACGAATGCAGACAGGAAGGGCGTTCGCCCACCGCAGTCTGCAGTTCACCCTTCCCATCGTCCTGCCCTTCCATGGTGGACTCACTCTGTGCTCAGGATGTGCGTGTTCCCTCATGCTGTTCCAGCACCCACGAAGAACCTTTCAGCACCTGGTCGCCATTCCTGGCAGCTATTCTGCGATCCATCTACTCCATCCCCTCTTACTGCCCACAGCCCATTTCTGGGGTCTCACACTTGTAGTCAGACTGCACTGTGGACTGTGGTACCTCTGCTGTGCCCAATCAGGCTTCTGGGTTGCCACCACACCCGACCTGTGGTCCCCTTTGACTTCTCTGATGTGTACTTGTGTGATAAATGGGGACTGTGTGTGGGACTGCTCTCGCTGGGTCCTGCTGTGAGTCACAGAGCCTGAGGGTGGCTTGGGAACCCAGGACTTGCAGCTGGCGCAGTAGCCAACTGTAGTTGGGCAGTCTCGGGAACACCGAGCAGGCCAGGAGGAGGTACTCGGACAAGGGTTCCTGATCCTCTCCCTCACACACTCTGGCATTGATGCTGATCCCAGGTGAGCTCTGGCCTCACAACCAGAGTTCTTTACCTGCGCTGCTTCGAGGAAGAAGGTGCACCCAGCAGGCCCGACGCTGAGAAGGGGCAGTGTTCCTGCCGCATGTCATTGACAGTCCCATCTGTTTTGGGGTTTTAGCATCTGTCTCTCATCTGCAGACCCAAGATGCGAGTGACCGTCTCAGGTCTCCTCGCCTGGCCTACGCCTTTTTTTCTTTTTTTCATCACCCAGGCACAGACTGGGGCTCAAGGTCTGCCAGGACCTCTGGAGAAGTGCCTCCAGCTATTCGTGCTGTGCCACACACCCTCACCCAGCCTTCAGGCGGAGCTCGCCGGAGGGCAGGCACGGCTCTTTCCCTGGTGGCTCCCAGCCCCGTTGTCCCATGGCAGAGCTGTGATGGGCAGCACGGTCACCCAGCACGTGGCAGTGCATTGGCCCTCTCCACACTGTGTGAGCTGGGCGAGGAGCATAAGGGGAGGAAGCACGGCAGTCTGCGAGGCCCTGTGCTTCCTCGTGAGTGGCAGGTCCCTCCTGACACCTGCACAGCCCATGGAGTCTCTTGGCACCATCCGGGCTGCATCCAGCCCCAGGGCCACTGTCTGAAGCTCCTCCTGGGAGCCTGTGTCTGCCTGCAGGGGTGGATGCCTTCCTCAAGCTTGAAAGCTTTCTCTGGAGACTTCTGTTGCCACGTTGGCAGCAGTTTGGCCCTGGGGAATAATGCTGGTTTCTTTATCTCCATTTTCTTGCCCTATCACTAAGCCTGCTTGAGGATGCAAGAAGTGAAAAGGCCTTCTGGGGAAGGAGAGGGCACACATGCTGTGGAGGCGTGTCATCAGCTTGGCCCGCTCCTCCCGTCTCTGAGACTCAGCCTCCCTGAGTGTCACTTGAGCAGACAGTGCCATCAAATGGGTGACCATGATGGGAGCTATTAATCTGTTCAGTCTTGTAAGTGGCAGGAATCACACTTGAGTCTCTAAACCAAATTACTGTGAACATTTTCCTTCTGGGAGAAAGAGAGCTTCCAGTCAGATATAATTAAGGTGCTTCCCGCAGGGTAAAATTAAGTTGCTGTGAAGCAGCAAGAAACCACTCTCAGTGCCTCGCGCTCACCGTCACTGCTGCTGGACGTGTTCTTCCTGCAGACAGGGCACAGCTGTGCCATCTCCTGAGATGCAGCTCTCTTTCCAGGGTCGCCTTCAAGAGGCCTTCCCCGAGCTCCCTTCCTGAAACACAGCATACTCATGGGCTCCTCTCCCCTCCGTGTGGTGCATCTCTGCCGTGCACACACTCACGACCTGTCACATGCCCATGTTTGTTGCTTATCAGTCCTTCCTGCTAGACTGTGAGCTCCCTGGGAATCTCTGTGGCCCTGTGCTCAGACCTGTCGTGTAGGGACAGGACTTCTTCCCCAGCCCTCTCGGGTTGACAGGACCCTTCTGCAGTGTTGGAGCCACAGGGAGAATTGTGGAACATGGTGCAGACCCCTCTTAGCAAAGTGCCACCTGGTTACCCTTGGGAACAGGAACTCGGTGGAACTACATGTGGCCAGCTAGGTCTCCATTCAGAGGCACCCGTGTAGATGTGGAGGGGGAAGGAAGGGAAAGGTGGAGGCTGAGCTTCTAGGGTGGAGCCTCTGGCCCGTGCCCGGCCTCTGCTGCCTCTGCTCTGAGCTTCTCCTCTGTGCACACCCTTTTAATTGCATGACAGTGCTAATAAAGTGCGCCGTCCTTTCTAGGATCCCTGGCCGACTGAATGACAGGAGGACTCCTCTGGGTGAGCTCAACTGGATCTTCACAGCAATCACAGACACCATCGCATGGAACGTGCTCCCCCGCGGTGAGGCTGCCTGGTGCTGCCGGGTAGAGGGAGAGAAGGCTGACAGATGCAGGAGAAGCTGGTGTGGGGCAGGCAGGGTGGGGGCAGTGTTGAAGCCAAAGGCAGGAGCCTACGAGGTCGCTGTGTGTCTGGAATGAGTGGCCAGGCGTCAGGGCCTAGAGCAGTGGCAGGTAGCAAGGCTTTCTGCATGAGCGTTCCCACAACCAAAATCCCTCTCGTAAGCCTTACCTGTTTTTGTTATTGGTGGGTTGGTATTTTGGGTATTTGTTCACATATATGTCTATATGTGTATATATGAACACGTGTGCTTGTGTGTGTGCTTAAGGATGTGTGACTATGTGGATGTGCACTCGTGTACTGTGCGAGCATGTCTGTGTGTCTGTGTATATGTGTGTATCTCTGTCCGTGTGTCTTTGCGGATGTGTGTTTGTATCTGTGTGTCCAGTGGGAAATGTGCATGTTCAATTTTTGATGGAAGTAAATTTGTGTGTTGAACTGTAAATGTGCAGTGGTCCCTGAAGACTCCTTTTTTATCATTTATCTACCCCCAGATCTCTTCCAAAAGCTCTTCAGACAGGACCTGCTGGTGGCGAGTCTGTTTCGAAATTTTTTGTTGGCAGAAAGGATCATGAGGTCATACAACTGCACCCCTGTCAGCAGCCCCCGTCTCCCGCCGACTTACATGCACGCGATGTGGTAAGTGTCTCAGGCCCATGGTGCTGCTGGTGGCTCGCTTCCTTGATGGCTCGCTCCTGCGGCTGCAGCAGTGCACGGGCAGGGAACTGCTTGTGCACCAGAGGGAGACACGTGGCCCCAGACTGAGGCAGGGCCGAACAGAGCTGCCCCGGGATCAGTGACTGTAGCCAGCCTCCTTCAGAACAAGGTCACCGAGAGCCTTTTTAGGTGGGCAAGGCAGTGGCATCAGCCCAACCATTCCCCACTTGGAGAGTGTCACTGTGCACAGGACTGGTAGCCTCACAGAGCTTCGTATCGAGGAAGAAATTGCCTCCTAAACTTGCAAAGTGCCTCAGAGTGCTCTGAGTGTGAAGACTGTTGGGTTGTGACCGGTTGATTTGTATGCTTATGAGTGCACACATGCAGAGCGTGACCTTTTATCACGGTGGATTATAATTTCTCCAATTGCCAGACTGCTGCTACTTAACACTAGTAACGTTCATAATAGTAGTAATAATAGTTTGGTTTTAACCTAGACATAGCTAAAGACACTTAGTGTTACGGGGCGCAACTTACAAACAGACCAATCACCACTGAGAAGTCCAAGTGTGAATCTTTATTAGCTGGCCAGCTTACTGTCTCAGGCAATGCCCCAAAAAATGGCTATTGGGAGAACATCCCCAACCACAGGGTTGCAGGGGTTTTTATACCCTAAATCAGTACATCAATCATAAGTGTCTGTTGCTATGATTCAAAATTGCAAACTAACATCATGAGATCTAAAATCATTAGCAGAGGGGGAAGTGGGTCAAAAAGACTTTACTTAGGTACAAACTAAAGAATGGTTACTAACATCTAGACAATCACTGTTGACATCACTGTTAACATAGTACATTGTTTAAGAAAATAGGAATCAAAAGAGAACAATTTTTCATTATACAAGAATTGCTATTTTGTGTTGCCAAACATGTCATGCAAAGCAACTGATGATGGGTACAGGGGTAGGGTGTTCCCGTGGCAGAAGCATTTCCTACATGACATGGAGTCCCAGGGTAAAAGGGAGTCTGTTTAATCATTGCCCATGTAACCTGGCCTATAACATTTCCATGGAATCAAGTCTGTCAACCCATCACATTAGCTTCTTCTTTTCCATTGCTATCTGCATTAGTCAGATTTCTGTAACTCTTAACAACTTATATAAGGAAATCCACTTATAAGAGTAAAAGTTTGTTTTGGCTTCTGGTCTCTGAGCGTCAGTCTGAGTCTCTTGGCCCCCATACCTTTGGGCCCGTGGTAAGGTAGCACAACATGGTGGGAGCATGTGGGTGAAGCAGAGAGAGAAAGAGGAGGGGCCTGGGTCCCAGCATCCCCTTCAAGGGCATGCCCCAGTAACCTACTTCCTCCCCATCCTCCAATTCCTGAAGGTTCCCCCACATGCTGGTAGCCAGGCCTTCAACATGTGAGTCTTCGGGGACATTCTAGGTCTAAACTCATGAACACAGGCGGAGTTTGGGCAGATTCCAAAATAGGATAACAAAGGGAAAAAAGAAGTTTCAGTTCAGTCCATCAATATGAGAAACCCTGATACCAAAATTTAAAAGAGCAATTCATCTGTGTCTCACCTTAAAAACAATTGTACAGGCCAGGCACAGTAATACTCATCTATAATCCCCGCTGCTTGGGAGGCTGAGGCAGGAGGATAGCAAATTCAAAGCCAGACTCAGCAATTTAGCAAGGCTGTATCTCAAACAAAATTAAAAAATAAAAAGACCTGGGAATGTGGCTTAGTGATTAAGTACCTCTGGGTTCAATCCCCAATACCAAAAAAAAAAAAAAACATCATATGGTGTGTTTTCACAGTCAGATTATTTTGGCTGTGATTTTTAAATAGCCAATACGTACATGACAGATTTCCCCTGGCGCTAGAAATCCTGAGACGCAAAAAGTTTCTGAACGGACTGCCCGTCATCCATTCAAGAACAGTCAGGAACTGAACATTCTGATGAAGAATTGATAGGATGAAATAGAGGTCACCAGAGTGGAGAGCAGGTGGGGCGGATCATCCTGCAGACTGGGGTGAGGAGCTCGCGCCCTACAGCATGTCCGTGACCACACAGGCCGGGGGCGGGGACAGAGCAGCTGCAGATGTCCCCGTGTGTGGAATAAGTGATTGGATGTTCTCGGAGCAGATTCTTAGAGCGAGCATTTTGGGGAGAATGCATCCTCAAAACAGTCGTACTCCCCTCAGCAAAGTGATGCCTTATATCCTATTTTTTCTGAGCCATGTTTTTGTTTTTAAAAGAAAAATTATTGAAAGGGAAACAGAAAGAACTGAAGGGGTAGGGCCCCATCAGGCAAGGACTGAGAATCCCCTCAGCGCTGGGAGTCAGCCAGCAGTGCCCGCATGTGTGTGAGAAGCTGCCCACCCACCTCCTTGTCTCCTTCTCCTGATGACCCCAGAAGCAAATCCCTGGACACGTTTCCCCTGGAGTGAGTGCCGTCCCATCCTGTCTGACACACTGAGCTGCACAGAGGGAAGGGAAGGAGAGTCCTGTGTTGCTCTGGAGTAGAGAGCAAGGCCCGAGCCCTGCAGGGAATGAGAGCAGCCGGCGGGTGTGCCAAAGCCAGCACCGAGGGGCCAGGCAGGCCAGGGCGCACGGCCAGCCTCTCCCCATCATTCCGGAGAGTTCTCTGCCGTAGTCCTGGCCTACTTCTGAACTCCTGAGTGTGTTCACGCCTGAGTCCCTCCCAGCCTGCTGGTGGCCCCTGGCTCTGCTCCTGAGCTGAGGAAGACACCCTAGCCCTGTGGCAGGACCTTGTCTGGCAGGAAGGGGAGGAACCGGCAAACTGCTGCTGCCTCCTGCATGCTGCCCTGTCCTCAGGATTGGTTTTGAGACAGTTCCCATGACAGACACAACACTAAAGGACTGAAGGAGCTGTGAGGGGGCAGAAGGCAGGTGTTGCAGCGAGGCCACCCCTACCCACCCGACGAGTGGCGCTGGGCACACCGTGGGCACCAGTAGCCAATAGGCCAGAGCTGCTTTCCTGATGGGGCATTGCATCAGGGCTTGACCTTCATGTGGCCAGGGCTGCATTACGCACCTTGGATTCTTCTCATCTCAACCCATGTTTGGCACCCATTCTGACCAGTGACACCAACAAGGAAGGGACCACTCAGCCTCTCGGCCTGCAGGAGGGGAATCAAATGTGGATAAACCACAGCAGACTTCCTAGGAGGACCGTGAGGCAAAGGCCCCAGGGAGCAAAGGTGCTGAAATGAGGTTTGGGCGGGAATTGCCTTCAGGTTGCAGGCTGCTTTCTGATGGACGTGTCACCCTTTCAGTAATAGGAAACCCCCGAGCACCACCACATGGAAAACAGACGCTGGGTCTGACGGGGGCCAAGCAGCTGAGCGTGTTCTGTGGCTGCTTATCAGTGCTGCCACAGCTTGCTGGCTTCAAACAACTGCACCAGGGTGCTTCTGAGGGGCAGATCCTCCATGCAGAATCCCACCAGGCTCAAGGCCGCTTTAAGCAGCCAGGGACCCCACTGTCCTCCGCCCATGGTGACCTTCTGCAGCCAAGTCAGCAAGAGAGGCGGAGGTTCTGGCAAATGAGCACACAGCCTGCCTCCTGCCACGTGTGGTCAAGGACAGCTGGCTACCTGCACCAGATTCGGCTGATGAGGAGTCATAGGCCCACCAACGCCCTAGGGAGGGACCTCAGCAGGAGGCAGGGGTGATGGAGCCACCACTGGAGTCTCCACACCATAGGAACACCTCACAAGGGTGAAGCTTTGCCAGCTGCCAAAGGCACTCATCTGGAACCCACAGGCAGCTTGACCAGGTGGAAGATGAGTAGGGGTCACTGTGGTGGTGCTGAGGGGACGGCTACCACATGATCATTGGGTGCTGCTGCGTGTCAGCATGTCCTGGAGCTCTCGGGCGTCATCTGCCCTCAGAGCAGCGCTGTGAGTAGGTGTTAGTGGTGTTCCCGTTTCATGGATGGAAAGGGAGTCTCCAGGAGAAGGGCAGCAGGGTGGAGGGCAGAGCTAACTTATTGGGGGTACGGTGGGTTCAGGACAAGATGGAGCAGCTAAATACATCCCTGGGCCAAGAGCATGCAAGGTGGAAATGACCCCAAATCAGGCCACAAAGCTTGGCGCTACCACCTCCTGCATGTCTCTGCTATGCCCCGGGGTCACGGCACTGCAGGAGGCATCAGACACTAGGTGACAGGAATGACAGTCTGTCACCTGGCCAGCAGCCTGGAGTCTCCAGGAGGGGCAGAGAGCTTCACCAGGTCCCTGGGGCAGTCCCATTCCTATACCTACATCTCAGTGAGCCCCCTTCCTGAGGTCTGGACGTCGGGCGATGGAGTCAGCAGTACCTACTCTGGAGCCCAGTTTCCTTGGTGTTTCTTTCCTGCTGATCTTGTCTTGGCCTGTGCTCATGACCTTGCTGGCCTCAGGACCCCTGGCCACGCCTGACCAACCAACCCTGAGCCCACAAAGCTGGTCCCGCCACCTCCCGCAGTGCCCTCCTGCCCCTGCCTGTCCCTGCACTTGGCCCTGTATCTGCTGGGACCCAACTCAGGAGTGTGACAAGCACGCCTAGGGCAAAGCTAAGGGGCACGATGAGGCGGCATTCTGCAAGTCTTTGAGAAAAGAAACCATTTGTCAGAACGCTCGCTGCAAAAGGGGGAGATCGGGAATTACCCCAGGACCTTACAGACGGGTGTGGTTAAAGTACATGTGCTCTGGCAGAATGCAAGCCATCTTAAAATTTTATTCATGCTTGTGTTTAATGACAAAACCAAACACTGCATTGTTTCAGCCCTGCAACTGCTGTCTGTTAAAACCTGGCTTACATGGAGGGCACTGCCAAGCAGGGCCCTGGGGATGCCAATGGCACTGGAGTGGCAGCTCTCCATTACAGGCTGACAGAGATCCCTTCTGTAATTGGAAATATACCCATAGATTTCCAAGCTGCAAATCCCTAAAAACTACTTTTAAAAATGGAATCTTAGCTGGGGACAGTGGCTCACACCTGTTATTACAGTGGCTTTGGAGGCTGAGGCAGGAGGATCATGAGTTCAAGGCCAGCCTCAGCAACTGTTTTAGTCAACTTTTTCACTGCTGTGACTAAAAGACCTGATAACAATTTTAGGGAAGGAAAAGTTAATTTGGGACTTCATTCCTCAGGGCTCGAGGTGAGACAGAATATCAAGGTGGAAGAGTGTGGTAGAGGAAAGCAGTGTGGTAGCTGGAAAGTAACTTGGGTACCTAAGTCTGACTGATGCCTGGCGACATGCAGCCGCAGGATTGTCCCACCAAGTAGCCCAGCACTGGGGTAATGCAATTCAAGTAGGCACACCTGCCACATGCTGAGCACTGGTTGGGTGGGCCTGGTGAAGGGCGAGAGGAGCCAGAGACCCTTGGAAAATCATGTGACCACGCAGGACTACTCCACCTCACAGGTCCGGGACATGGCCTCTGCCTTCCTGGGC
Organism: Sciurus carolinensis; assembly: GCF_902686445.1. Classification (NCBI taxonomy): domain Eukaryota; kingdom Metazoa; phylum Chordata; class Mammalia; order Rodentia; family Sciuridae; genus Sciurus; species Sciurus carolinensis. The sequence goes on along the minus strand of NC_062215.1, from coordinate 1,890,629 downwards.
TTGGCTCAGCAGAGTGCTGAGAATGGAACCAGGGCCTCAAGCCTGCTAGGCAAGCGCTGTGCCACCGAGCCACATCCCAGCCTGAGAGCTGCTCCTAAAGAAAGTCTGTCCAGCCTCCAATTAGACAGTGCTAGTCTCTGATCTGCCCTGTGTGACCAGAGGAGGACAATCCCCCAGGGCCATTGTGCCCTGAGCAGAACTCAGTGCTTCCGTTACTGCTGGGCATGGTGGGATGTCCCAGGCCAGCTCCCTGGGATGCTGACCAGGCCCCTGGAGCCTCTGTGCAGGTTGGCTCTCACTTCCTGCCTAGGAGCTCCAGAAAGCCAGCGACCCTGTCCCAGCAGCCCCCTCTTCCACAGGTTCCATCCTCTGCAACAAAACCATGCAGCTGGACTTTGTAGAGTGACACAACAGTGTCAGCAGGGCTTCAGCTCAAGGACTTTATCCAGCTGGCACTTTGTGAGTCACAACCAGCTGCGCCTGGCCTGGCATTTAAGCGTGCAAGCTGAGGCCCTCCTTTCTTATTTTCTCTCAGCCTGTGCATCACCGGATCCTGAATCCCTGTCTGGTTCGGTTCCCTGTCCTGTGGATGTTCCCCAGTCCTGGCTGGGATGGACAGGTGCCTGTGGCACGCTAGTTGAACAGAACACAGACATTGCAACTTGCCCTCCAGGCATGGGAGCCTGGGATGGGTCACCACTATGGGCAAGGACGGGCTAGTGGGGATGGCACTCAGAGGAGAGTATCTAGAGACAGCACAGGCTCAGGGACGGTTCCCTGAAAAGTGAGGGTGACGGAGGTGGGATGTGGAGAGAGCTTTCTGAACTGAGGATGGCACATGCTAAGAAACAATCCTGCGAGGACCTTGGGGAGCAGGAGTAGTCCTGGAGGTCGTGAGGCAGGGACCGTGAGTGTGGGTGGGTGAGGAGTGGCCTGACCTGCTACAGGGAGCCCGAGCCCGGGCAGTGGTGGTGGAGGGTCAGGTTTCACAAGTGTTTCCTCCTGGCACTGATGGAATTTGGTGGGTGTGCAAGAGGCTGGAGGTCAGGGCCTCTTGATTTTCCTCCGAGACAGTGCTGCCAGTGGCCCTCTGCGCCCAGTGGGGCCCAGCGAGAGGAGCGGGTAGTGTGCTGGAACTTCTGGTGAAACCAGTGGATAGCAGGAAGTTGCGAGTAAGTTCAGGAAGGACTCAAGACAGGTTTGGGGAACTGATATCCAGATGAGGACACAACGGGCTGTCTCTTGAGCACCCACTGGGCTCTGAGCCTCTCTCTCCCAGATGTTCAACACACAGGCCTCACTAGGTCTCACCAAGATGTGATTTGCCCAAAGCCCCAGTGTGACCTGGCTGAGAGGCACGTTTCACACCTTGGCCCTATTTCCAGGGCCTATACTCTTTCCTGCTCCACCTGGAGGTGGGCACACCCTTGGCAGAGCAGCCGATGCAGTGGGGTGGCATGTCCATGGAAGTTGAAAGAAATGGGCCGGGACGGGATGCCACAGGTCAGTTCCAAGGCAAACCCTGGCACACAGCTCCACAGCACCAACAACCCATGCAGACTGCAGGTGGGGCAGGCCGGCGTTTGCTCTGTGCGGGGTCCTGCATCATGGCAGCAGCTTCCTGTGGGAAGAGCCTCCTTTGGAGGGGCACATAAGGGCTGCCTTTCCCAGAACCATGCTGAAATATGGAGCAGCCTGACCTCTGCACGAACTCCCCACCAGGGGAATTAAGGGTCAAGCGTAGTTGGGGCCTCCAGGCAGTCACTGGCCTCTCCCTTCTCCCACTCGTTCCTGCAGCAAACCTGTGAAGGCCCCTGTGCCTCCTGCAAGTGGGAACAGGTGGGCCAGTTGAAGGGCCAGCCGGGTCATTGCCAGAACTTTCCCCGGCTTGGGGGGCCCAAGAGGGGAGGGGCCACAGGCAGGAGAGAGTGGGCCTCTCAGCGGAGTAAATGCCAGTATCCTCAGGGAGGGCTGTAGTGTGGTGAGGGCAGGGACAGGCTCTCTGGGCAGCCCCCATCGGCAGCTCCACTCGGCTTTAAATCCCAGAAGCTAAGCACCCGGTTTTCACGGAGGAGCCAGAAATTCATGTTTTTATTTATAATTTTATTTATAATTATCTAATGCAGTCGTTTTAAAATATTCCGAGGGCAAAACTAATCATATCCATGGACAGATGTAGCCAGTAAAGTGCATATTAAGAGCCAGGCTGTGAATGCTGAGGACAGATGCTTCATGCCCATGTTCTGCTCACAGTGCCCCCATCCCCTGGTATGCTCAGCCACTGTGCGTGGGGAGGAAGGAGTCCACAGCAACTCTGGCCAGCCTCCACTGGGGACTTTTGCCCGTCTGCCTTCTTCCTGAACCTAGGGTCTCACCTGTGCACATCTGGAGGTCTCTTCTAGTTTGGGATCTCTTACTGCAAGACCTGATGTCACAGCTTCTGATCTCTGCTGGGTGGTGACAAACACATAACAGCAAGGGGTTCTCATGCAGAAATCGGTTGACGTGGCTGTGTGAGGAGAACCATGTGCCTTTGACCTGTCCTCCCCAAGGAGGGTTCTGCTAGCATGAGTCTGCAGTCCCCTTAGATGTTGAGAACAATGCCAGGAAGCTGCGTTGATTGGGATTCAAATGTAGAAATCAGGCTTTAGATGTAAGGAGAAACCCGCTGTAGTCAAGGAAGGCCATGAGCATCTGATGAGACGCCAGGACAGGCCCAGGACAGAAAAGGAGGCTCGCAGCCCCTGTAGCCAGAGTTCAAAGGAACTGGCCTCCAGGTAAGATGACCCCTCCCCAAATCTTGAGTGACTTCGGTTTGGGAAGTGCGCCTCCTGAGCTCCCACAGCTAATTCCAGTCCCCTCATATGGTTGGCCTCCGTGTGCAGTGGTAGCTTGCTCGCTGGCTGCCTTGGACAGGACTTCGCCATGGGTGGCTTTCCTCAGCATGTCTGAGGAAAGTTAGAATGTTCCTGCGAGAGTTGACCCGTGAACAGGTTGTGCCTGCGTCACTGGCTCTTTCCTCCAGGCTTCTGTTTGCACTTAGGTTTCCTGGAGACTGGGCTCAGCACTGCTGGTCTCCAGGCCTTGGCTGGCTGAAATGATTTCTCAGGACCCGTCACTACAGAAACCCCACTCCACGGGACATTCGCTCTGCCAGGAATGCCCGGGAACTCCTAGTGCAAGTCTGAGGTAAACGCCACAGTCCTTGTCCCCGTGGTTGGGGCCTGGCACAAGCGTGAGCATTCCAGAAGACTGGAATTCCAGAGGCTGACCTGTGAGGCCTCGGCACAAGACCCTCCACGAAGGCAAGCCTTTCCCTGCCTTCTGGGCTGCATTGAAGAGGAACCAGTCTGCTCAATCACGGCTCTTCTCTAGAGAGAGCCACGCAGGCATGGCAGTACCCTTTATTTCTCTATTAAATCTTTCACCATTTTTATGCAAAGTCAGAGAAAAGAAGGATGTTGGTCTCTGTTATAGACACTTGAGCCCTGCGTCTCTCCAGGGTATGCAGCAAGCCCTCTGGGGGAGAGGCTGCTTGGTGTGTGGAAACCCTCTGCAGCTGTTTGCCTTCCTGCCCTAGAGGGTCTTAGCATCTTGATTAAGACGCAGGCTAGCTGTGACCCTGAGGCAGTGCCTTCACGGCAGGCCCTCTCTCCTCATCTCATATGTGCGCTGGCAGCACAGGCTGGGTGGCTCCACAGTGTCAGGGGTCCAAGCCACACCCATCCTGCAGACCCACTGTCACCTGTGGCAATTCCCTATCCCCAACACCTGCCAGCACCGCAGGCAAGACAGCTTGGGCCACCCGGTGCCTTGGTGACAACTAGTCTAGCCTTGTCTGGGGAAGCTGGCAGTATGGCCCCTCCTGAGTGGCATCCCAGGTGCACAGGGGAAAACATCACACCCAGGAACAGAATTGTGCCCACCAAGCAGATGCAGAACCAGGCTCAGCACTCACTCACCTGTGGTGGGCCCCTCCGCATTGAAGAAGGACTAGGGAACTTTCAGCAGGGTCATCTGCCACCCTGGGTGATGAAACTAAGCAGTGCACAGGGCTCCTTTTCCCTCCTCATAAACAGTCCGCAGCATGCACATCCCCAGGGAGCACACAGGAAAGGTAGGCAGGAAAGAGCACTGGGAGTAGATAATTCAAAACCTAGTTATTATATTCCTTGGGTGGTGATGGAGAGGCTGAATTTTTAGCAGAGGGGAAGAGAGAACAAAGCCTAACAAAAATTGAGGTTAAAACATAAAGTAATGTACATTTACACTTTGCTTCAGGCGGGGGAAGCGGGTGATGAAATACGTGGAGCCCGTTTCCTGTTTAATTTTTGATGCAAAGCCATCAGGGAGTCGTTTTCCTTCACTCTCAATTTCAGGGGTCCTGAAACCTTGCATTTCTCTGTGGTAATAACCTGTGCTTTCTGCTCTGATGAATCAGTGCAGATGGAGACCGTGCTGGCCCGGAAGGTTTTCCTCCAGCCCACCGCCTGGGCCCTGGCCATCCGAGGCCTGTTTCCCAAAAACCCAGGCTCTTCCAGTCGGATGACTCATCACAGCAACCAACTTAGAGTCCCTTAGAAAGTCCCCTGCTTGTCACTGTAGGAGGAGGGGCCGGTCCCACTCAGCTGGGCACAGGCTCCTGCCAGCCTCCAGCTCCTGAGCACCCACCCTGCCTCCCCCACAGAGCCTCCCTCTGTGGGAAGTGCTAATGCAGACACCTCCCGCCACCAGCCTAGCTTCTGCTCCTGCCTTGTGCCAAACGGCAGACTGGCTGCTGCAGTTGCCCACTGCCACAGTCTAGGTTTTTATAGGACCTGCTTTCCCACTTTTCTGTAGCTGAGAATCCCAAATTAAGACTCAAGTTCGATTGGGTTTTATCTGATAAAATGCAGCCAGTTTTAATCCACTGATTTAATGCTCCTCAGAGAGCACTACTGCTCTGTTGTCAAAAGGGTTGTCACACAATTGGAGTTTGCTGCCGCTGAGGTGATCTAATCTGGTCCAGAGAGCACCAGCTAGCCCAGCAAGCCTGGTCAGTGCCACCTCTGCTGGGGAGCTGGCCGAGGCCCACATGCACCCCCAGCCAGGGGTGTGTTCCAGTGACTGTCTTGGCTCTTGGCTGTCCTCAGTCAGCCTCTTTTCTCTTCAGTCCTTGAGCAGAGCTCCTCTCCCTGTCTTGCCCCTCTGGTCCACAGCCCCGTGCGGCTGCTCTCTGCTGCCACGGAGACCTAAACTGCAGCCCCTCCTCAACTTCGTCTCATTTCTGCAGTCCCCACCAAGTCTTTTGCACAAGTGAGAATAAAACCATCCGGAGCTGTTTTTCCAGTGCAGGAAACGTGACAGGCTCAGCCCTGCTCCTGGGTGGGATGCCTGTGAGGGGTCTCAGGCCATCACGAGCAGTCACGCCAGTGGGGCTGGATATGAGAGGTGTGTGTCTGGCGCAGTGGAGGACCTTGCAGTTGCTGGGCCTTGATAATGGGTTAGAATTCATTCTACCTGATGATTTCAATGCCAAGCAGTTTTCGGCTCTGAACTGCAAGGTGGCCTGCGAATGTGCTTGGCCTTTCGCAAGGTGCATTGAGGTCCCTGGGTGTGACTTCACCAGACTGCACTGGGCTCAGAGCTGGTTGGGCACACTGAGCCCCCTCCTCGTCACCATTCCCCAAACTTGTACACTTTCTTCTAACACCTGAAATTGAAGCTTTTGTTTGATTAATTGCAAGCCATTCATATAGAGTTTAATTGCAATAATTGACTTTGCTTCTGTCTCGAAAGGTCCTCAATGCAGCCGAGGACCGTTTGCCTGCAGTCTGGGGTTTATTGAGCATATGGGAGCTATTTATTGCCTGGGGTGGGAGCTGTGTTTGATTATCTCCTTATTGCCTCTTAATTGTCAGCAGGGAGGGGCTGCTGTGCAGAGGGCCAGTCTCCGGGTGGGGTGCAGTTCAGGCCTTTGAAGATGAAAGGAGCTCTTTAGGCCCTTTGTTCTTCTTAAATTTTTCCATCCTTGTTTTGGCCCTCTCTTAAAGACAGAGAATGTGCTCTTTTGCTTGCCAGCAGGCAGTCTCATTAGTCTAAATAAAATAAGACTGGATCCTTGAGTCTCAAGAAATTACCACAGGAGACTGCTGTTGTGGAGTGGAGCCCAGCAGACCATCCCCTTGGTGTTTCTGCAGGAAAGTGTTTCCCAAGGGGAGCGAATAGGGGTGAAGGGACCTGTGTGCCATGGGCCTGAGGTCTTGGGGAAGGCTGGCCATCGCGTGCTTCCAGCTGGACTTGCTGAGCTGCAGGTCTGGCTGGCCCTGGCTCTGGGTTCAAGTGTGGCCAAGACCTTTCTTTATCTCAGGGTCTCTCGAGGGCCTGCGCAGGAGGTGCCGTCCCCACCCCTTCACGGATGGGAAGCTGGTCCTGGAGAGATAGGCAAAAGCCAGGCCCAGAGCCTGGTGTAGCCCAGCCTGCGAAATGGTCACTCTGTGGCTTCACACAAATGCTCGCTGTGGCAGACCTGCCTCCTGCTGACGAGGAGCGAGGGGGACAGGTCAGCTGCCCCAGCCGTGGCAGAGCCAGGCATGAGGCAGGCAGCAGTGGGATCCGGCTGCTCTTCTCTCCTACCTGTTCTCTTTAAGCCCTGCTGGCTGCTCTGGGCACAGCAGTTGCTTTCCCTCTCATTCAACAAGTGTTTGTTGAAGACCTACTATGTGCTGGATACCCAGCAAGCAATCTGGCATGACTGGGTGCTGGGGTACCTACTGGGACTCTGGGAACTGGCTGGGAGGGGCTAGGTCCAGTTCAGATGTGCCTACTGGTCCTACAATGGAATCTGGGTCTGGAGCCACCAAGGGGGCAAAAGTCTTTTTAAATGGTGTCCGGGGATATCAGTGAGTGGGTGGTTCCAAGCACCGTGCCTGAGGGGGTGTGTGCGGCGCGAGGCTGCCCCAGTCTGCAGATGAGCTGCCTGAGAGTTCACTGTGACCAAGGGATCCAGGGGAGCCCTAGGAAGTCCAGGAGTACTCTTGAGGGGACAGAGCTTCTGCCAGACCGACACGACGGGCATAGCTCCCGGGATGGATGGACCCTGTAGAGAAGCGTGGCTTGCTGTCCAGGAGCAGGAAGCAGGGTGAGGGAGGCCATGCAGAAATCCAGAACCCCAGAGGCCCCACTGTGGACATCTCAGGACTCAACTTTTGTACCTTGAGGACCTCCCTACAGACCCCTGCCCTAGTCCTGCTGGCCTGCTTCAGCACCGGGTGCCCATCACACTCTCCATTCCTTCACCTGCAGTCGGGCCCACACAGCACCCACCGTGACCTGCAGGGCATGCAGGATCTGAGCTGTCTCCTCTGGTCACACACTCAGCTCCCTTTGTCCTTCTCCCTCGGGCTTTGCCAGCCCCTGGCCACCATTCCTCCTCCCTCAGTTCCCATGTGGCCAGCTCTGTCCTCAGACAGTGCCCCTTTTCTAATCTTGCATGCTTGTGTCAGAGCAGAGGAGAGGCAAAGAATGGTGCAGCTGGGAGGTTTCTGGAGATGCCTCCTTGGAGTGTCATCGCCCGACAGTGAGGCGGGGCCTGTGGGGCGTGGGCTGCTTCTCCAGGCACCAAGGACTGCTGGTGGAGAAGGGGCTGTCCTCCTGGATCATGCCCTCCGGATGCCTGGGCGGGCAACTCGGTCAGCCTTGCTAAGAGAAAGGCAGAGCAAGCACCTTTCCCAGACTGCCATTCCTGTACCTACAGCCCTCCCTCCATGGCTGCAGAGGGCTGGATGAGTGGAGCGAGGGCAAGGGGCCGTAGCAGAAGGTGAGCCTGGGCAAGCAAGCAGGGGCTTCTGGACCCTCTATAGCCAGCTGCAGGCTGCTGTGCTTGGCAGGCAATGCTGGGTGCCCAGCCACACACCAGGACAAGTATCTAGTTCAGCTCGTCCCCAGGGGGAGGGAGAGCCAGTGGGGCTGGCATGGGCATACCTGTCATCCTCCTGTCCCGCTGCAGCTCAGCCTGGCATGGGCTGTGAGCTATGCCAGGGCATGCCGAGCCTTCTTCCCCCTGAGGCAGGGGGCTGTCCTCTGTCACTTCTGCAGCCTACATCTGGTGTCCTCTGCAGAGAAAGTGTGACAAAGGGTGGCATCAGCGGCTCCCAGGCCATCACTTGCACCCTTTCTCCTGGGTATCCTCAGCCACAGACCTGTCCTCTCTGCCTCCATGTGTTTTCTGGAAAAGAAAGCCAATAGCCAATAGTCACAGTAAAGTGAAGAAGGAGAGGGAGGACCAGCTCTCAAGGCCCTGCAGGCTGCTCCCTGCGTTAAAGCTCAGCACGAGATCAGAGGGATGCCCGTTCTGCCACAGAGGGGAAGGCACCCCATGGACCGCAGGGTTGGAGCAGCCCCGGCTGACGGATCAGTGATGCTGAAGGGGAGCTGGGATGAGTCTGGGCACCTGCAGCCATGCACGGTGCTGGGCTGTCCTGGTGCCGAGCCAGGTGACCCCTTGCCCTGGCCTGCACAGTCCTTCACAGGAGGGGTTGGCCTTGGCTCCACAGTCACCTAGGGACTCCCTGTTGCTGTGGCTCTCCTGTGAGTCTAAAACTTGTCCTGTGTGTTCATAGTTTATAAAAATCAATCAGATTACACCCAGGCCAAGCTCAAACCCTGCCCTATGTGGCTTCGGCCCCAGATTCTGTCCCTTCATGCTCTTTGGTCCACCAGAAGCAGCACGGAGGGGAGAGACACCTGGCAAAGAGCCTTACATAAGAACAGCCAGCCTGCTTCCAGACACCAAGTCCCCGCTCCCCCGTTATATAAGAGGATGTGTTTATGAAGCCACATAAATCACCCTGCAATGGGCTGGTGAGCCTGAGCTGTGGAATTATCTAAGAGTGGAACACAGGGCTGGCTCGAAGCTGGGAGAGGTGTGGGCATCTGCTGAGTAGGGTCACAGCCTGTGCTCTCCAGACAGACATGCTGAGCACCAGGGGCACTGTCAAGGACACAGCGCTGTGCGTGTGCTGAACTGGGTCCCGACCCCCAGAACCTGATGAGAATGGCAACATCCACCACAGGGACTGTCCCCTTTTGCCTCACACAAGCACCTCCTGTCCTGTCCTGAAGGCCCACCAGCACACCCCTGGCCATCCGAGGTCCAGGCCCAACCGCTCAGACAAAGGTTGATGACCCTGACCATGCTGGTGGCACCCCGGGCCTCAGTCCTGACTCTGCAGGGTATGGGCACCTTGACACTGCCCAGCCTCCTGCGGCAGAGGTCCACAGCCAGGCCACCTGCCCCCAGCTCCACCACGGGGCCCTGCAGCATGGAGCAGGCAGGCTGTGTGCTACATAGGGGCACGTCAGAGTCAGGAACTACCTCAGAGGGCCACTCCCACTGTGTTTCTTGTTTCACTTTAAAGAGAAGAAAGCAGACAGTCCAAAAAGGTCAGAGTGCTGCAGCACCTTTGGTACCTGCAGCTGGGGCTAACGGGATAACTCCAGCACATCCCCCAGCTTCCAGGCCTCTCCCATGGGGCCCCTCACCAGAGGCCATGCACTAATGCTGTGGATGCTCCCTCTGTTCTCTCCCCAGGCAGGCCTGGGACCTCGCTGTGGACATTTGTCTCTCCCAGCTGCCCACGATCATCGAGGAAGGCACTGCCTTCAGGGTGAGTCCCTCCAGGGCGACCTGGGCATCTGCTCCATAAAACCTCAGTCTGACCAGGTGCAGTGGCCCACACCTGTAATCCCAGCATCTTAGGAGGCTGAGGCAGGAGGATCATGAGTTCAAAGCCAGCCTCAGCAAAGGCAAGGTGCTGAGCAACTCAGTGAGACCGTCTCTAAATAAAATACAAAATAGGACTGCGGATGTGACTCAGTGATCGAGTGCCCCTGAATTCAATCCCTGGTAGCCTCCCCACCCCCTGGGGGAAAAAAAAAAAAAAAAAAAAAAAAACTCAATTCTTGTATGGATGTCGAAGATTTGGTTCACCCCCCTGAACAAAAATAGATCTGATCAGAGTTTACAAGAATGGATCAGCCCAGGGTTAAAGTTTGAAATGGTTGACTTTTAAAAACTTACTCAGGAGGCTGATGCAGAAGGATTGCAAATTCCAGGCCAGACTCAGCAACTTAATGAGACCCTGTCTCAAACCAAAAAATTGAAAAGACTGGGGATGTAGCTCTGTGGTAGAGCACCCCCAGGTTCAACCCCAGTATCTCTAAGAAAAGAAAATGCAGATCTTAGTTAAAGCATTGCTCTCAAGAGTCTGCTTTTCTTCATGCAGATGGCCTTCTCCCAAAGAGCAACCCATATTTCATACTCTGCCCTCTCAGCAGGGTGAGTGGTGCTTTCCCCAAGCCTAGGGCCCACACATGGAAGACTCTGAGGGCTTCCTCCACCCCATGGGCATCCCAACCCCAGGTCACAGTGCAGGTAGGAGAAGCCTAGTCCCTCTGGCTCTGTGTGCACTGCAGCTGGCTTCACTCACAGTACCTGCAAGTGAATTTGACACAATCCCAGGGGCCCCGTTGGTTTTGCCTTTGTGATATGAAGCATCAAGTCTGAAAAACCCTATCCCTATCCTCCAGAACACATGAGAAGAGTCACCATGTCAAGACAGGGCTCCAGGGAAAAAGTAGGTGGCCCTCATAGGCACTCAGTGGCCCAGGAGTGGATGGCTGGGTGGGGGTTGCAGAGGTGATCACTCTGGGGATCTAGGGCTTCCATGAGGCTAAGATGATGTAGGGCAGTGTGAAGCTGGGTCAGCAAGACTGGGTCTTCTTCTGCAACCCTAGAAACTGTTGGGCATCATAGCCAAGAGACTGGCAACACTACTATGGGCCAGTTAGGCAGCCTCCCTGTACCTCAGTGTCCTCATTTGAAAGGAGGGATTCTGAGGGAATTCAAGCCAAGGGGCCTAGGGCATTAAATGGGTTTATATACCCAAGGGGCTTAAGATGGGACCCTGGCATGTTTGCAGTCAGATTGCTGCCCACAAACACCAGCAGCCAGTATGTGTGTCTCACCCTCAAGGCAGGGGCACCAGTGGCCAGGGAGGACTCCGCTTACCACCAAAATATAACTTTTAATACTCATCACCATGGCCAGGGAGCTTTTAACCTGAAGGGCCTGGGCCAGGGTGTGTGCAAACATGCACACACATATAGCATGCTCTGTGGTAGGCATGTGGGGTTGCTAACTCCCCAGGTGTGTTTTCTTCATATTTTTTACTGGTGCATTATAATTGTACATAATGGTGAGGTTCATTGTTGAATGTCCCCACATGCACACAATATGACGGTATAATTTGGCCAGTACCTCTCCCAGCACTTCGCCGCCACGCTCCTTCCCTCTGTCTGACTCATCTCCCTCTGATTTTCATGAGAACACCACCACCATCATCACCACCACCACCTTTCTTCCTTTTTCCTCTCTAGCTTTCACATATGAGAGAAAGTATATGACCTTCTGCGTTTGACCTATTCTGCTTAACATCATGTTCTCCAATTCCAGACATTTTCCTGCAAATTACATGATTTCATTCTTCTTTATGGCAGAATAAAACTCCACTGAGTATATAGACCATATTTTTCTTTATCTATTTATTTATACTCCTGCTTGTTTTCAGTCTCTATTCACGTGCTACATTAGTTGCTATCCTTTCACTTTCAGACTGTAGCTAAAATCTGAGTCTCTTGCAAACAACATAGAGTTGGGTCCTGTTTTTAATCCATTCTGCCAGCCTATGTCTTTTAATTGGAAAGTTGAACATCGATGTTCAATATTTTTATAGGGAGATGTTTATTCCTACCATTTTGATTTCTTTCTTTTTTTATTTCTAATGTTTGATTAAGTAAACATTTCTCATCTGTTTGGCTACTCTTCAACAGAAATTTGTCCATTTGTGAGTGCTGGGGTTTGTTTTTTATTTCGTCTATGTGAAGTATTTCTTTAAGTAATGTCTGTCATACTGGCTTAGTAGTGAGGAATTCTTTTACTTTCTGCCTATCTTGGAAAAGCTTTATTTCTTTCTTGATTTTGAAGGATAGCTTAGTTGGATATAGCAGTCTTGGTTGACAGTTATTTTCTTCCAGGACTTGGAACACATCGTTCCAAACCCTCCTGGATTTTAGAGTTTGTGCTGAGAAATCAGAAGTGATTCTGATTGGTTCACCTCTAAATGTGACCTGATTTTTTTTCTTGAGGCCTTTAAAATTCTATCCTAGTTGTGTATGTTAAGCATTTTAATTATAATGTGTCATGGAGAGGAGTTTTTTGTTTATTTATTTGTTTTAATCTTGTCTATGTCTATTTGAGGTTCTGAATGCATTCTACATCTGGATGTCCATTTTATTCTCAAGGTTTAGAACATTTTCTGTTATTTCCCTGAAGAGGTTATCCATGCTATTATCCTGCTATCCCAATGCTTTTCAATTCCATTGAGTCTTAAATATGATCTCTTAATGTCCCAGAATTCTTGTATATTCTAGTCATGTTTACTTATTTTCTTTTCTTTAGTATTGTCTGAATGTTCACATCTGGTCACCTTGTTTTCCAACTCTGAGATTCTGTCTTCAGCATAGATCTCCTATGTTAGACTTTGAACTGAACATTTCATTTGTTTTATTGTCTTTCATTTCCAAGACTTCTTTTTGGTTCTTTGTCAATATCTCTATCTCCTTATTTAATTTCTCATTCATATCCTGTACTGATTTCCTAATTTGTTCAGTTGTTTTCCTATATTCTCTTAGAATTCACCGACCAGGGGGCTGGGTTGTAACTCAGTGCTTGCCTGGCACTTGTGAGGCACTGGTTTCAATCCTCAGCACCACATAAAAATAAATAAGTAAAATAAAAGTATCGTGTCCATCTACAGCTAAAAAGTATTTAAAAAAAAAAAAAAAAGAATTCATTGACCAGTTTTAGAATCATCATTTTGAGTTCTTTATCTGGTATTTCATCCACTTTGATATCTTTGGGTTCAGTTGCTGATAAATTATGAACGTTAGGAGGTATCTTGTTACCTTGTTTTTTTCATTTTCTTATGTTACTGTGTTGGGTTTTATGTGTCTGTTGGGATGGATTTCTCTCCCACTCTAATGTGTGGGCCTTTTTTAGGGTATGGCCTTCTCTTGCCAAAGTGTGTTAGAGTGATCTAGATTAAAATCCCTCATGATGCTGGGTGCAGTGGCGCACCCCTGTAATCCCAGCAGCTCTGGAGGCTGAGGCAGGAGAATCACAAGTTCAAAGTTAGACTCAGCAACTTAGTGAGACCCTGTCTCTAATAAAATATAAAAAAAAGGACTGGGGATGTGGCTCAGTGGTTAGGTGCTCCTGGGTTCAATCCCTAGTAACAAAAACAAAAACAAAAACAAAACAAAAAAAAACCCTCTTCATGTAGTATCCACAGCCTTTGTGTAATTTTGTTTTTGCTGTTGGAGTGGATGTGTGTGAATGGGTCTGAGAGGCACCCAATACTCTTCCTACTTGGGACCTGATTGTTGGTTTGGATGTTTGTCTCTTCTTTGTCTTGAAGTATAGCTGAAGTTTAGAGTGGCCAACTTGTGTGGGGAGCAAAGTGCACTGTCTTTTGGCTGAGCTTAGGTCAACAGCAGAGTCTCTACCCTGTGAACTTGTAGTGTGCCTGTAGATTCCCAGCTCCTCACAGAATAGGGCAAGACAAACAGAAACAAACAATATACAGCATTAAAATAACTACCTGGTGCCTACTATGACCTCTGCAGCACTAATTACCAGGAAAACAGGAATGAGGGGTCAGCAGTCACCAACATCAAAACAGCAGACACCATGGACTCGATTTGGCTCTCCAGAAACAGCAGATGTCAGCCTCACCATCGCAGTACTAGTACTACTAACTACAGCACGAGTGGTGGGCAGGAGTCACATCACCCCGATGCTTCTGAAAGACGGCTAAAAACAGCTCATCAAGAGAAGAGAAGCCGTGATAGGAAGGTAGAGAAAGGTTTAGAATGTTCATTTGTGAACAGAGAGAGCAGAAGCAATAGAGTAAGTGATGGCTATAAAAGAGGAGAAAAAATAAATGTAAAAAGTGAGTGAAGAGAGAAAGACAGAACAAGAGAATTTGACTGTTAGAGGGACAAGAAAGGAGAGAAAGAGAAACAAACTGAAATAAACAACAGGAAAAAACAAAAGGAAAAAGGATTCTTAATGAAAACTGGAAGAATCGTCCCCACTGAGCTGGCCAACGCTGTCGATGACCAGGATGGCCACTGCCTTTGCCGCCTGCCCCGTTTTCTATTTCTTGTTGGCTCCTGAGAAGCAGTGCTCCCACTGCTTGTATCCCTAGCCACAGAGCGACGGGTGCAGCTTCCTCTAACCTGCCATCTTGAATCCACGCGCTCTCCTCCCCAGATGGCTTCAGTGTACCCCAAGATTGGGATGACTGGGCCAAGGACCTTAAAGAGGACCTCCCTGTGCTTTTTGTCTTAGATTGTTTCCTTTTTTTTTTTTTTTTTTTTTCTCGGTAACATTTTATTATTAAAAGTTTCAAGACGAGGGCTGGGGTTGTGACTCAGTGATAGAGCGCTTGCCTAGCATGGGTGAGACACTGGGTTCGATTCTCAGCACCACATGTACATAAGTAAATAAAATAAAGGTCCATCAACTAATAAAAATATTTTTTTTAAAAAGTGTCAAGGTGAGAGCAAAGTTCAAAGGACTCTGCAGCAAGTACCCACACACCCACCACTGAGACCATCCCCACTGCCGTCTCTCATGTCCATCTGCTCGTCTGCCTCCTCCTAATGCATTTTTTCACACTTTGCAGACTGCCCCAAGTCCCTGAACCAAAGGCTAGCTGATGTCCTGTGCCCTTGGCTCCTTCCGTGTGCCTGGTTCACACCCTTGGGCTTCCAGGCAAGGGCCTGTCTGTCTGCCTTCCGTAGGCTCTGGGCAGGCACAGCATCTCGTCATAATCAATAATCACAAGCCTCCCTAAAGGAGGCTGCCAGCGTGCTCCCACCACATTCCCACCCTCCAGCCCAACCAGAGCAGCCCGAGGAAGGACAGGGCCCGTTGCTGCTGACAGGCATTTGGGAAACCTCACAAAATCTTGGCTTTTTGTACTCAGGGCATGGCTTCACTCCGTGCTTTGAGGAGATCAGAACTCTCCCTCGAGAGATCGCCCCTCCATGGCGTGTGTGTTCCTCTTGTGTGAACACTTCCATTCCAGTGCCAGGCACATTTGCCAAGGACCTTTGCAAGGATCTTGCTACCTGGTTTCTGGAATCAAGATCTGCACTGGGGAGTAATTTCACCAAGTTGGGATGGCAGAGAAGGGAGGGGCACAGACTATCAGCATTCCAAGTGAAGATGGAGCTGGGTTGCCCATTTCCCTGGAGCTTCGGGCTCCAGTGCCCTCGGGCCTGCGTTGTGAGGGCCACCAACAGGACCTCGAGATGCTCCTGGATGTGAGAGGGAGAGGTGGATTCTGGAATCTGTAGGCAGGTGTTCCATCTGCAGCACAAACCACAGCTACACCTACAAGCCCAGTGCTGATAGAAGGTGGCAGGCTTGGACCTCACCTTACCGGGCTCCCCCTCTCAGCACACAGAAATAGGCAGACACAGCTACCCCAGAAGGCGGCTGCCAACAAGGGGCTGGGGGCCTCAGGGGTTGTTCATGTGCTGCTGCTTACGTGAGTGTATTCACCTGGTGAAAATCCATCAGGCTCTACATTTAAGATACATACAACTTTCTAAATGTATGTATGAAAGTACAACTTTAAAAAGGCCAGTGTTGGTCCACATCACTTATGACCCTCCTGCCTCAGCCCCCCAGTCCCTGGATCCCAGGCATGGCCACCCTGCCCACCCAGCCCTCCCTCTTGCCCTCATCCAGGCTGTTCACAAATCCTGCAGCCCTGCCCTTGTTTTGGAACTGAAGTGCACGTGCTGCCTCCCTCCCCTGTGCGGTCAGGGCCGCAGAGCTCGTGCTTTGTAGGCCTGTCAGAGTACAGATGGGGCCAGGGGCCAGGTTCCTAACTCATTCCTCTGCTCACCTCACAGCACAGCCCATTCTTCGCTGAGCAGCTGACTGCGTTCCAGGTGTGGCTCACCATGGGCGTGGAGAACAGGAGTCCCCCTGAGCAGCTGCCCATCGTTTTACAGGTGAGTCGCTTCAGACCAGGGCCAACTGGCCAAGGTGTCTGATCACAGAAGCAAGCCAAAATCCAGAGCCCCCAGGGGCTCTTTACCTTGGCTGCCTGCATGTGCCATGAGGGCCTCCGTGGTGGCTGCGCTCCGGGCAGATGGTGCATAAATCACACAGATCCCATCAGAAGTCCTGGGAGATGATGGCACATTTATTCCTAACAGGCTTTCCTAGTAAAGGCATTGAATTTCCTCCCCACCCCCAGTTAAATGTAAATCTGAGATGGAGTTGCCTCCCTCCCCCTCCCATTTGCCGTCAGGAGTTGATGAAGTGTTGCTGCCAGGGAGCTGCCTCACCTCAGAGCACCCTCCTCCCGTGTGGAAGGACGGGTGTGTGAGTGAGCCCTGAGAGCAGGTGGAGGCGCACCAGCAGATTACAGACGCGCCCCAGTGGGCTTCCTGCTGGGGCTTCCTGCACCGGGGCAGCACGGCCCTGGAAGCCATCGGCTCTTCCTTTGCCTGTGACTCATCAGTGTTTGCTGTAAGAGAGAGACCAGCCACTTATGGCCTGTGTCACACTCAGAGTAGACTGTGAGCCACCACGTATGCTCTCAGGGCTTTTGTTTGTTCTGCAGTGCAGTGCAGTGCAGTGCTGGGGATGGAACAGAGTTGCGCTACCACCGAGCTGCATCCCCAGCATTTTGGGTTAATTCTGAGTCAGGGTCTCACTAAGTTGCTGAGGCTGGCCTCAAACTTGAGATCCTCCTGGCTATTCCCAAGTTGCTGGCATTAGAGGTGTGCACCACCACACCCAGCCGGGAGATGAGCTTTATGTGTCCAGCCAGTTGATTTTTTGGTTATAAGATAGGACAGGATAGGAATACTCGGATTCGTCAGAGTGGAGACATTAGAAAGATTTCACCGAGCTTCTGTGTTCATGGATGTGGGAGAAGGTGTTTTTCTCAGGGATGCAGAACTGGTCGTATGAGCTCCTGTCAACATACACACCAAGGTCTAATTTATAATAATTTGAGGGGGAGGGGAAACTATGATGATTGTCTGGGGGTTGTGCCAGCACAGGACAGGAAGGAGGTCCCTTCCCATGTCCATGTAAATCCAAATCCCTCAGAGTGGGAGGACACTGTTCCCCCTGGAGGGCTCGGGTCTTGTTGCCTCCCTCCGTCTTATTAAAGCTGCTAACCATGGCACCGTCTGTCTTCACTGACCAAAGCTTCCCTGGTGGCTCCACTTCTGCGAGGTCATTTAAGACAGAGGTACAGCTTTCTCTGTCATGCTGTGCAATGTGACAGCGCTCCCTTCTTCTCTCGAGTCTGCTCTGC
The DNA here is from genome assembly GCF_902686445.1 of Sciurus carolinensis. Taxonomy (NCBI): domain Eukaryota; kingdom Metazoa; phylum Chordata; class Mammalia; order Rodentia; family Sciuridae; genus Sciurus; species Sciurus carolinensis. The sequence goes on along the minus strand of NC_062215.1, from coordinate 1,873,176 downwards.
CCTGCGCCAGCGAGCTTTGCAGGCTTGAGAGATTATTCACCTGGCACAGAATGAGATTTCTTCTTGTCTAGGACTTTGCCCCAAGAGTGCCAGCCAGTAAAAGAGAGTTGGAGGAGTCATATGTAAATGTTGTAAAATGTAACAATTGTCTGTTCCTGCTGGCGTTACTAACCAGTGGGCAACAAAAGAACTGTGTGCCATATTTCACTATGATATTTTTGGTACATTTTGTATATTATCACTGCTTTTTTCCCTGACATTATAAAAAGAAAGTAAAAATAATTATTGTTCCCCTTGTGTGCTTTTAGATTAGTTTAAGACCATCCTGGGACTGCAAGGTGACCTATAAACAAATAATGAGACAAATTTTCAAAACAAAACAAAAATGCACCAGTAACAACAACAAAACAAAGCTGGACATTCAGCGGAGGCCAGTGTCCTTGCTGACTGGGCACAGGAAGTGGCCGGTGTAGGTGCCAGGTGGGCAGCGGGTGGCCCTTGTTGGCCGTGCTGCTCCCCAGGGGCCCCTCGTCTTACTCCCACAGTGCAATGGAGTGATGGTGGCCGTCCCCAGAGTGGGGGCTCTGTGCCAAGTGTATTGAATCCAGTTTTTTGGACCTGGCAGATAATCCTTTTGTAAATGGCCTTCTATTGACTTTTTTCTTAATGTTCCATTTACAATCCATGTCCCTCAGGGAAAGAGAGGGCCTCTGGAGCCAACTTGGATGCCAAGAAAGGAGAAATGGCATCTCCAAGTGATCTTTTAGGCACACCTAGCAGCAGGTTCTTCATCCCTGGGGAAACCTGTCCCCCAAGCCCTGCCAGCCCAGATGGATGGAAAACCTTAACTAAGGAGGAAGCGAGAAAGAAGGCATGGAGTGCCCGAGGCCAGCCTCTCTCACTCATCCGGTTACTTCCCCTTTGTTATTGCAATAGCCCGACCCTGTCATCTATAAATTTTCCTCTAGTGGCTTGGCAAGCCAGGCATTCTTAACTCAGGGGAAAAGCTCTCTAATACAGACTTACAGGTTTTCCGGATCCCTGCTACTTTTCTCATAAGCCAGAGCAAATTTTTTCCACCTACAACCTCAGAGGCATCAACTGATAGGCATGTAGGGTCCAGTGAGAGGTTTCAAAGGCCCGGCTCTGCAGATAAACCAGTCAACATGGAAATACTACCCTTCCAGCCAGACTCTGTCCCTTCTGTGCCTTTCAAACAGCAGGTCAGCTGAGGTGGAGAGGAAGGCATTGCTTGTTCTTAATGGCTGTTCTCTCCCCTCATCATTGCTGACCACATCTGCTGACCACATCTGCTGACCACAGTCATCTTGAGAGGAGCTCTGGAATCCCACAGCTTTGCGACTTCCTGGTGTGCTGGGCCTTACAGCTCTGTGTGACCTGCCTGGGGCTTGCCATTCCTACCTGCCTCCTCCTCAGGTGGCAGGTGAGCACAGATAGCCCAGGTGGAAGCGCAGAGGAAGTGCAGAAAAGAGGACAGAATGATTTCATAGGGTAACAGTTTGGTACTTTTACATAGATCTTGAAAATCAGTGTGAGCATTTCACAAGGAGAACTCTGTTCTCAATGTACCATTTTATTTTCAAATAAACATTGTGTCTGAGAGAACAGGGTTATTAGGTGTCAGCAGAAAGCAGCCTAGGGTGATGTTGTTACACACGCCCTGCACATACATGTGCTCACATGCCCTGTGCATTGACGTGCAGTGCCCCACAGCAGCGCTGACCCCCGGAGGTCCCTGGCACACTGCAGATCCAGGTCAGAACCTGAGCGCTGTCTCTGTTCGCCTGGCCATGGAGCCAGGTGCCTTAGCAAGCTCTGCTTTAACTGGTGTTCAGGCAGCCACTCTTGGTCCTCAGTCTGCTTGCCATGAATGAGAAGAAGCCCCAGCAACTCCTTCTGTTCACTGTCACTTATCTCTGTGATTTCCATGCTTCCTGGGGTAGCCTGAAACAGGAATTGGGTTTTTGGTTGATTTTTTATTTTATTTTATTTTATTTTTTGTACTGGGGATTAAACCCAGGGGCACTTAACCCCTGAGCCCTAGCCCTAGCCCCTTTTTATTTTTTATTGTGAGACAGGGTCCACTAAGTTGCTTAGGGTCTCACTAAGTTGCTGAGGATAGCTTTGGACTTGGGATCCTCTTGTCTCAGCCTCCTGAGTCACTGGGATTACAGACATGCACAACCACTTCTGGCCAGTCTATATTTTGTAAATAATTTGTGTTTATGTTTGGCTTTATTTTTCTTAAATATACAAGTCAGCAGAAGAAAGAAAAGATATAACGTTTGAACAAAAAAAAAAAAAAAATTGCCATTTTTCCCAACATTTCTTCATTGATGTTTATTTTCAAATAAGTATACACAATGGTAGCACAAAACCCTGTGCTACCCGAGGACTTCAGACTCGGCTGCTGGCGGGACACAGGCTGGCAATCAGTAGCTCAGGCAGCTAGCTGGTCCTGGGAGAGGCTGCGCAATGATGAGGACCCGTCCAGTGGTGCAGCCCCTCCCTCCCTGTGGCTACCCAACTCAGACTGGCCACCTCCCTTCCCCAGGTACCTTAATCTTTCCCAGTCTCTTCCTGGAACCCTGTGGTGGTAATGCGCTTGCCTAGCATGTGTGAGGCACTGGGTTTGATCCTCAGCACCAATAAAAGTAAATAAAGGCATGGTGTCCATCTACAACTTAAAAATAATTAAAAAGAAAAAGTCAAACATTTAAGTAGAAAACTAAAGGTACACATGATCGCTTTACTAGAGAAATAACCTATGAAAGGAAGTAATTTTACTAGTTGTGAAAAACTTCAGCTTAAAAGGACACTTTCACCTACCATATTGTTTAAGAGTAATAATAATAATAAAAACCTGATTCGGATTAGTCCTGGCTTTGGTCACTTAGTTTCACAAGGCCTTCGTGGGTGGGTGTTGTGTTGTCCTAGTTTCATAAATTGGCATATTGGGCTCTGAGTTGGCATGTGCCTTCCCAAGGCCACAACCCCCTGAGCCGGTGCTGCTGGTGCCACTGGTATAGAGGAAGGATGGCCTCCAGTAGGCGGCTCGGTAACGTTAGCACAGAAGCTTTGACCCTGTCATTCTGCTTCTCCAGTTTAGCCTAGGGGAGCAGCTCCTGAGGGTGTGCAGAGTTGTGCCTGTTGGGATATTCATCTCAGCCTTGCTTATAACAGCAACATTTTGTGATCATTTAAATATCTAGCAGCGGGGAAGTCATTCTTTAAAACTCACGTCTGTTGGTTAAATGAAACACTGTGCCCCCGTTGGGAATGGTGTGGCAAGTCATGGCCAGCGCTGGGGACCATCACCACGGTGTGTTCAGTTTAAGGAGGAGGCAGGAGTACAGGAACCTGTCGTCCGGTTTAGAACCAATCTGGGACACGTGGGGGTCTAAGACAATGGCCAGCAGCTGATAAACCAGAGTGCCACCACTGAGTCACCTTTCCAAGTGCAAGTGGAGCATTTGTTCTGCTCTTTTCTACAGTGAGCATATTTAACCTGTGAGGCAGAGATAAAGACTGTTTTCTTAATCTGTCCAAGAGTGTGAACTGCAGAGGGCAGAAGGAGCAAACGGACAGATGGAAAGGCCGTCAGGCCCCTGCTCTGAGCTGGCAGCCCGGGGTGGAGGCTTCCCGGGGTGGAGCGCGTTGGCACTGTCTTGCCCTGACACCCTCTTGTTCTTGTCTTTCCAGGTGCTGCTAAGCCAAGTGCACCGGCTGAGAGCCTTGGACTTGCTGGGAAGATTTTTGGACTTGGGTCCCTGGGCAGTGAGCCTGGTGCGTGCCGACTTCCTTCCGTGGGCCCAGGGCCGGGGGAGGGTGGAGATCAGCTTCCACATGACAGTCGGAACTTACCCAGTGATCCAGAAGGTGTCCCGGCATGTGGTCTAGGGTGCATGTCCTCTGCGGATGTCCAAGAAATCCGGAGGCCTTAGAGACCGCCTACCGTTCCTGCACACACTCAGCAGGCATGAGGTTGGGTCTTTTGTTTCTGCCTTGCCCCTGTTCCCGTCTGACGTCAGACTCAGTGCCGAGAGAGGACGTGCTGCTGGCGGGCGCTTTTCACGAGGCCCGCCCACCATTGCCAAGAGGCAGGGAGCCACAGGCCCGCGCACGTTCTCTCTTGGGAAGTCTTTGAATGCTCATTGCCGTCTTTTTTAACTATTATTTTAGGCACAGTTCTGAAGTGCTTTTCTGGTTACTCATTCTATAGCACAGCAGAAATGGCCATTTAAAGCAGAGAAGATTGGCAGAAATAGACTCAAGAATGATCTGGTTTTGTTTTTTTTTCCCAACAAATATATCACAAGGAAAATAAAAGGAAGATTGGGGGATATCTTTACATTAAAAGAGATTCAATGTGTGTATCTAAAAAGAGAAAATTTTAAAAAGGAAGATTCAAGAGACCTATCAGTGAAGTTGGGCACAGTGGCACATGCCTATAATCCCTGTGATTCACAGGCTGAGGCAGGAGGATCACAAGTTCAAGAGGAGCCTGGGAAATTCAGGCCCTGTCTCAAAATTAAAAGGGCTGGGGATATAGCTCAGTAGTAGAGTGGCCCTGAGTTCCCCAGTATCCAAAAACAAAAGGGACAGTGACCCATAAGACAATTGCAATAAGTATGTAGATCTTATTTGGTTCTGTTTGCAAATAAAAGTTTAAAAGTTGAAGTTTAAAAATTTATATTCAGGGAACAATTTGAAATTGAACTGACCTGGGGACGTAGCTCAGTGGTGGAGCACTTGCCTAGTGTGCACAGGCTCTGGGGTGGATCCCCAGCACTGCAAAACCAAACACAGCAGAACTGGGTGCTGCACGTTGTCAGAGAGTAACTGTCGGCCTTGAGGGTGCACGCCAAGTGCCTCACAGTGCAGTGTGGCTCCGGCCTGCCTCGGCACTAGGAGGGCAGCATGCGGGCAGAGGGAGCCACGGCGCTGGCGTGGGCATGCCAGGCTGCCTGCTGAGGTCCACTTCAGGGTTTTCCTTAATTAGGTACTGCCAGCACAGTGCTTATTAGTCAGCTACCATTGAGGAGGAGAGAGGAAGCCTAACAGTAGGAAGAATAACTCAGCGCCCATTCTTCCAGCACGTTGCTCCCTGAGGACAACTGTCTCTAGGTCAGTTCCGGTCAAGGCCAGAAGTACTGACACCTTCCAGGAATAAAATCAGAGACGGGTCCAGCTGCAGGAAGCCCTCAGCTTACTTTACGGGAGGCCCTTAGTTCCCGTGTGCTGAGGCGTAGTCCCCGGGGCTGTAGCTTATGGGGTCAGGCGGGAGCACTGACTGTCCTTCCCCCCCCAGGCCCTGTCGGTGGGCATCTTCCCATACGTGTTGAAGCTGCTTCAGAGCTCAGCCCGAGAGCTGCGGCCACTGCTCGTCTTCATCTGGGCCAAGATCCTCGCCGTGGACAGTGTGAGTGACCTCTGTCTATCCTTTGGAGGGCAGGGAAACAGGGCTTTGCATGTTGACCCTGGGCCACCCACCCAAATGACAGTGGCCACGGAGCCTGGACTGGGGCTGGCTCTCCTGCTGCATCTCCTGTCCCATGTCCTGCCCCGTGTGGCACCCAGCAGCTGCCTCTGGATGACTAACCCAGCCTGGTCTCTGTCACCCCCGCCATCAGCTGCCTGTCTTGCTTCTCTTACCACCTGCACTTTGTCCCCCGCCCCTTCCGTCCTCACGGCCACCCTCTGTGTTCCTGATAGAAGCTGGGGCCACCTCCCCAGGCCGTGGCAGCCTCTCCTGCCAGGGCTTTTTTCTCTTCCACTCCAACTCGAGCACCAACCTAGGCCCCAGTGCCACCCCAGCTCTCAGTGCAGTCCTGGCTGAGGTCCCAGTCGACTGCCTGGCTCTGCTCTCTTCACAGTGTCCCTGCTCCTCACCCCTGCTGGCCTGGCAGTCTCTTGCTCTCCCCACAGAGACCTGGACAGGGCCCCAACTCCTAACTCCATGCCAGTCTGCAGCTGACACAGAGGTCCACTGTCCCACAGGCTTGGTCCTGTGGGGATAATGCCACATCACCCAGGAGGTTTCAGAAGGAGGAGGGCTGAGCGATCCTACGGGTGGGGCTGCACACGTGCCAATTTCAACACAGGAAAGTCTTGTGGGGGTAGACGCCTGGCGTGGTGTGGGGAGGCAGAGGGCGGAAGACAGAGAGTCAGTTTCAGCAAGAGGTTAGTGGGAGAGCCCAGGGGACTGTGAGGGGTAAGAAACCTGTTGGTGACAGGCTGGAGACAAGAGGAAGCCCTGCATCTGGGTGACAGGTTCTGCTGTGTTAGCAGGCTGCGGGGATTAAAAATTTTAGAACAAAAAGCTGTCAGAACTAAGCCCTGGTTTATAAGAATTGTCTGGTCTCAGTATAAAGTCAATTGCAGAATAGAAATAAAGAGGGAGGAAGCTCTGCCCTAAGGAGAGTACAGGTCCTGTGGGCAGGAAGGCCAGGTGGCCTTGGGGGCAGCTGTTGAGGCTTGAGCCAGTGTGACAGAGGCAGCATCTCATTCAGACACAGCACACCTGCTGGCCTAGGAAGGAGGCTGGTGGGGGTTGGATCTGGGGTTTCCACCACCTAGTGGTGGTAGCTGGTGAGACCCTGGAGGGGATAGTGAAGGGCAGGTTCAGAGGCTGAGCTGCTGTCCTGGGGAGCCAAGAAGCACAATCATGGAGAGGAGAAAGGTGGGAGGGGCCTTAGCAGGCAGGAGGTTCCAGAGTGAACGTATGCTGGGCACAGGAGGGACGTCACCCTCTGCAGGGTGTGGGGGACAGAGGCGTCTGGGAAGCAGACACCGTGCTGGCCATCTGCCTTCCAGGCAACTCAGGGTTTTGTGTGGGGTTGGAACCCCCGCTTGGCAGGGAACCTGCGGAAGAAGTGGAACCAGTGCCGTGGTTGGCTGACTCAAGGGGCTTGGGAGCTAGGAGAGGGGCAGGCAAGGGCAGTTGGCTTTGCTTGCTAGCTTGTGTTTGAAGCAGTAGTCCCAACCATGTCTAGTTGAGGGACCTGGTCTGTGTTCCCAGCTGGAACTCGTGACCTCTGTGTGTGGGACACCTGCAGCAGGACTTTGAGCTGAAATCATCCTGCATTAGCCCCATGGAGTGAGGGGACACTTGTGGTGTGCTCACAGGAGAGGCCCCAAGGTCAGGGGCTGAGCTTGGCCCCGAGGCTGGGTCTGGAGCTTTCCACACAGGTGGGAAGAGGGAGAACAGAAGCCACAGCTCAGGTGGGTGCAGAGATTGTGGCCACGAAGCCTGAAGACCCTTGTCTTTCCTGTGAGGCAGAGCAGAAGAGAGTAGAGGACCCTGTGACCCTGTGTGTCCCCTCGCTCCTCCTCAATTCCCCTCCTTGCTCCCTGTGGACTCCCTGGCACCTGCTCAGCCCCTCCTCTCATGCAGATGTGCACCTGACCCTGACCTCCCCATACCACGTGTGCTCACGTACCACATTAGTGTCTGGAGACCCAAAGCTCAGCTGACCCCTGCCGAGGCTGTGCTAAGGGGCTTTCCAGGTGGACAGAAAGCCCTGCTTCTGCTGTGCATGCTGCCTTCACTGCATTTCTCTGCTTGGGCCTGGGTGCAGGACCTTTACCAGTGTTTCTTTATTGATCTTACACAGAGACTCTGTCAGACTCTTGGTAGTTCTGATTGTTTCCCAGTGGAGTCTCTTGACTTCTGTGTGGACCATCATGCTACCTGAATCAAAGCAGCCTGTTGCCTCTCCGGCAGCTGTAGGGTCTCTCATTTTCTAACCTGCCCTCCCCACCATGCACACACACACCTCCCCGGGACTCTAGTCCTGCTGTATTGGTGCTGTGGCATTGCATCCTGCAAGGCCCTGGTCTTCTGATCCCCTGATACTCAAGCTGCTCATCCGGGCGGACCTTACCACTGTTCCACCCTGACTCTTGCGGGGCCCCATGCTGTGCACCTGGCTCTCACCAGCAAATGCTTGTGTTTGCTCTATCATGACCAGAATAGTGAATATTTACGTAATAAATATAATTAGGTATATTTCAGCAAAATGTTTACCTTCACATTCCTTACGCTAACTTCCCATTTTTAAGAGATTGAGCAGGCACTGAACTTGAACCCATCACCCACTTGCTCCAGCAGGCCCTTCTCTCCCACTAAGTCACCCTGGACCTGGGTCCTGGCTGTGACCCTCATGCTGCCCGCCTCCTGCAGCGGGGTTTCAGCCACCATGGCCATGACATGGGGAGCTACATTACAAGTGATCACCAACAGGGACCTTTAGGGAACGACATACGAATCTCGTGTCTATCCAGCTTGACTTGTACACTAAAATTTACTCTTGCTAAAAGGAAAGCTTAGTTTATGGCCAAGGAAGCTGTTCTTTTTGATCATTCCCCTTGACCCTTCTTTCAGATTCACAAAAGAGCTGAGTCATGTAAACAAAGGGCTTTCAGGAGGTCGTGTTGAAGCTGTTTCTTTTCTACCCCATTATCTTTGTCATTTGTGTTGGCACTTTTAGGAGTTTATTGGCACCATTACTTGGTACCTGGCCATGGTAGCACATGGGAAGGCTGCTGGTGACATGAAGCAAAGAGCCCGCCATGAAGGGATGCCCAGGGAGGGGGCGGAGTAGAAAAGTCCCCCAGCACAGCGTGTGTAGCTGAGCTCACCAAGCTCACCCCACCCCCAGCCCTGCAGTGCTGCCGCACACACTTAGGCCAGCTGTGATTTTCATAATTGTCAGTCTCTAGTACCTTTTAGTGCCAAGAAGTAGACTATGTCTTTGTCATTTGGGGAGTGTCTGTGTCTGAAGACAGGTGGCCTGCTGTAACTGCACTTCAGTTATGTTGTCCGAGTTTGCAGCTGACCGTGCTGTCGCAGCATGCAGCGAATGGAGTCTGAAACTGCCTCTTGTTCCCCATGGCCTGCAGGGGCTGGCGGGCAGAGCTCACCATCAGCACAGGCTGTGGTGAAGGAGTTAGCCTGCGCACCACGCTGCCCACAGCCCAGCCACAAATGCCCTCCCTGCCTCCTCTTGCAGATCCACAGGTGCCAGTGCCCAGTTCACACACCGATGTCTTCACCCTCTGTTGCACCTGCTTATTTAATAGTGGCCACCCCCTGAGGGGCATTTTAGAATGTTTCTGGTTGAACCTGAGCCTCATCCTTCCTCTTGGTAACTTCCCTGACCATAATCCCCAGAGTTAAAATTCCATGTGGGTTTCAGCAGTTGTTTCTCCCCTCCTCACCTCTAGCAGGCTATATAGCTGGCCTACTTAGCTCTCCTAACATGTGGCCCCTGCTGAGCTCAGAAGCCCCTGAGTGACTTGAGTTTGCTGTCACTTGAGTTGGTGACATGTGAGGTCAAGGAGGCTGTCAGTCCCCAGTGTTCTGAGCATCCCTTGCACTGGAGCCAGCCAGCCCCCCGGCACACTCTGGGAGTCTGAGAAAGGTCAGGCCCCTGCAGACTGGGCCCAGCTGGTGTTTGAGCACTGCTGTCCACCATCTTGCTCTGGCCTCTTGGAGGACTCATGCTGTGGATGGCGAGTGCCTAGGTCCTTGGGAAGTGGGTTTGGGAAGAAGCAAAGGGGAAGACCTGAGGAAGAGGAACAGGGTAGAGCAGAACCCTGCGCCCTTTGGCCAACAGGGCAGCATGTATTATGGGGGCACTGATCTGACACAGCGTGGCCCAGGACAGGGAGAGCCTCTTCCAAGCCCTGAGTTCCGCAAGGAATCCTATCCCAGAGTATCTTCCAAGGTTACTCTCTGCTCCGTGTCTCATTGCCAGAGAGGGGGAGTCAAGAAGCAGGTCCAAATGAGGAACAGGAAACCAATGCGCCATCGTGTCCCCAGCTGCCATCGTTAGACTTGGCAGGCGAGGACTTCCAGATGTCATTGTACATCTGTTACACGTGTCGAAAAGGCAAGTCAAAGAGCTATAGAGAGCACCCAACTCACTGTAGACACGGAAATGGCAGTCTGTGACGTGAGGGACAGGCCCAGCGGGGTCAACAAAGGATGGCACGTTGCAGGAGAAAATAGCAGTGGAAAACATCCAAGCAGAAGCATGGTGAGAAGAGATTTGAATCCAAGGCACGTCATCGGGCCATGTGGAAACCACAAGAGATGTGACGTGGTGCCGGTGTCTGACGGTAGGCCGAGCGGTGCTGAGAGTCGTGGCTGTACGCGCAGCCTGCTGGGGCAGCAGCCCGGCCCAATCCCAGAAGAGCGAGGGAGGCAGGCAGGCAGGCAGGCTAAACTTTTCAAACTTGAGGAAATCTATAAGCCCACAGGTCCAGGAAGCTCAGTGAGCCCTGGGCACAAGAAACGTGAAGAAAACTACATCAGTGCACTTCATAGCCAGTGTTAAATTTGAAAATCCAAAAAGCAGCCAGCACAAAAAAATGGGGGGAAGCAGGCAAAGATAAGGATAACAGCAAATTTCTACCAGAATCAGTGGAAAAAGCCTGCAGTGGAGCAACATCTTTGAAGCACTGAAAAGAACTGTCAACCTACAATACTGTACCAGTCAAAGTATCTCTCAGAGATGGAGAAAAACAGACTTTTAACAGGGTGCAGTGGTGCATACCTGCCATCTCAGTGACTCGGGAGGCTGAGGCAGGAGAAGCACAGGTTCAAAGCCAGCCTCAGCAACTTAGCTAGGCCGAGGGTGTAGCTCAGTGGGGGAGCACCCAATACTCCCTCCCCCACAAAAAGAGACTTTAAAAATAAAACACACACACTGAACAAAATCGTCACCAAAGACACACACTACTGCCATGTCGGACAGAGCCCTTTAGCCTGAAGGACAGCGAGGCTCTCCAGAAAGGAATGAGAAGCGCCGGAGAGTGCATGTGGATGGATAGTGATTGCTTTCTAGGCACTTGGGTCTCTGAGAGATGACTGGCTGAACCACAGTAACGGTGGGGCGCTGTGCAGTTTATAACTTGGGGCAGCAGAAGGGTCAGGAGGAAAGAGGCCAAAGAGGTCCTGTCTTTCAGCTTTTATGGTTTGTTCTTTTGCTCGGTGGTTAATGTCACCTGGAGGTGAATTCCGAGTTAGGAATGTGGCCCAGGGCTGCGGGCAGCTTAGTGGAACAGCACTTGCTCATGTGCAGGATGCTGAGTGTGATCTCCAGGGCCACTTCACAAAGAGCCAGATGCGGCCATGACCCTTGCTCCTACAAGTCCTCTACATGACTACAGCTGAGGAAGAACCAGCTGGCAGCAAAGGGAAGTGCTTGAAATCATGCATGTGCAGACTCATACCAGAGAAGGAGGGAACAGGGAAAGAGCAAGACCCAGAGAAAAGATAAGAGGCTAGCATGAAGAAGTCTCAGGACCGCCACTGAAAGGAAGAGGGTGTCAGGTGGGATGAACAGCAAGGACAAGCTGGACGCTGCCCACAGAAAGTGCACTTTCAAACAGCAGCTAAGTAAAGAGATGTAAGGGGTGGGACAGGTCTGCCCTACCACCACGAGGCACAGGAGGGCTGCAGTGCCCTGCGACAGCTGAGGGTGTGTCAGGACAGAAAGGAGCCCGTCCCTGGGGAGCGCAACGTGTGTTCTCCCAGTATCGAGAGTCCCTGAACACCTAAGTCATGGCAGGTCCGCCAGGAGACAAGTAAATTCATGATCCAGTCAGAGTTCAGTACTCTTACCTCAGCAATAGAAGGAACAAGTAGAAGAGAAGTCAGCAAGGAAAGAGGATGCGGACAGCACTGTCCACTGCTGACTTTCACGGAGCTACGTGCCACACAGCAGCCACATGGGACAAGCCATGGAGCTCCACCACCAAGTCAGACACAGCACTCTGAGCTAAGCGCAGCCTCGGGAGAGGGAAGGCCGCTAGACCAGATAATAGGCACCACACGAGTCAATGGGATATGAGGTGTAAGGTGGGCTTTAAGTAGATAACCATGGAATTTGTAAACATGATACATATCAGTAACACATTGAAGTAACACTCTATTATTACATGTAAAGTATAATTAAGATCATGGACAAGTAATTAAAATGTTTAAATACATATACCTTTTATGTGAAGATACAAAATCAAGAAAAATTTTAACATTTTTCAGAGAAACAAATCTTAAGGGAAATTTTTTAAATGCTTTTTATTGGATGAGATTAACAATCCAACATAGCAAAATTTGTGGGTACAGCTGAGTAGTGTGTGGACTGCCCACACTCTTGAGAGGAAAGGCCACGCTCATGGCCACAGCCTCTAAGACCTCAGTAAGAGAAAAAGCTGACAAAATCTCAAGGAGGAGGAGGAAGAAAATAATCAAGACCAGAGGGGAAATCAGCGTGAAAGGAAACAGAAGCAGCCTAGAAAATCAATTCGTCAGAAGCCCGTCTTCAAACAGATCAGTAAGATTGACGAGCACCACCTGCCAAGGAGACGCCAGGAGACGCAAACTCCCTGTGTCTGGAGCGACCGGGCAGCCTGAAGAGCCCAGAGGCTTTGAGGTGGGGACCGCCACTGAAAGGGAGAGGGCGCCAGCGGTCGGCCCTGGAACACGAGCACTGACAGGGACGCGCCACTCCCCCAGGGAGAGACCGTCCAACAGCACACATCCGTGGAGAAGTCGCACTCCCCTGCAGGGACGCCTGCAGGACCCTTGTGTCCCTGAGGACTCTCCCGGACGGGAGGGAGAGGTGTGGCTGGCACTGCACCCCGTCACGCCATTCCCTCAGCTCTGCCCGGGTACCAGGCAGCAGGCTGAGTGCTCTCAGGACACTGCGGCCTTCGGCAGCGCCTCTCCAGCCACAGTCGGCGTTGGCAAGAAGAAAGACGGCTGGGCCAGTGAAGGGCAAAGGTGACAGCTCACGAGAGGAAAGAGCACACCACCACACGTGAGGTCCCGCTCCAACTCAGCAGCACAGAAGGAACCCGTGGTGGGACCCTCCTGACAGCACCTCCAGGAGCTACGGCTGTGGCTTCCATGGCCCAGGAGCCAGCCCAGGGCCTGCCTCGCCACCAGCCTGCAGCATTGCACTGCTGGTTCTGTTCTGTTCTGCGTTTTTGTTTCGGCGCCCAGGGGAGTTCACTACTGAGCCACATCCCCAACCGTTTTTATTTTTATTTTAAGACAGGTCTCGCTGAAAAGCCCAGGCTGACCTCATTATCAGCGTGGCCCCCATGCCCATCTGTTGCACTGGGAGTTCTCAGTGGTCAATGAGGCAAGAGGAAACAACATCCAGATTGGAAAAGAAGACATAGGACTACCTTTATTTTCCAAGAACATGATCTATGCAGAAAATGTGTTCAAATCTATTTTTAAAAGACACTACAACTAATAAGTAGGTTTAGTATGTTTGCCAGTTCAAAGATCTATTTACAAATACCAATTTATTTATGTTTGCTAGTAATGAACAATAAGAATTTGAATTTAAAATAGACGTTTACAATAACATGAAAATATGAAATAACTTAGGGATAAAGTTTCACAAAAGATATGCAAGATCTATATACTAAAACTCACGGATGATTGTTAAGAGGAATCAAGGAAGACCAAGTAAATAAAACCTAGTCCATTAATATGAGTACAGATTCTAAAATCCATATGGTAATGCAGAGCACCTAGACGAATAGATAATAGGACAGAAGGAAGTCAATAAATAAACCCACCCCAACCTGGGAGCAGTGGCACTCACCTGTAGTCCCAGCTCCTTGGAGGGACTGAATTAAGAGGATCACTTTAGTCCTGGAGTTTGAGACCAACTTGAGCAACATAGCAAGACACCATCTCAAAAAAAGAAAGAAAGAGAAAAAAGAAACCAGTTATCCACATGGATAATAGATTTTCAACAAAGAAGCAAAGACAAATCAATTCAGGGCAGAAAAGATAGTCTTTTCAACTATGAGGGGCAGGTCAACTATGTGGTACCGTGACAATCGTGTATCCATGTGCAAGAAAAATGAACTAGAGCCCATACCTTGGATTGCACACAAATCAATTCCAGATGGATCACAGATGAAATGTTAAAGTTACAACTATAAAGTTTCTAGGAGAAAATAGAAGAAACTGCCATGACCCCTGATTAAGCAAAGATTTCTCATGAGACTCAAAGAACAGTCCTTAGGGAACAGATTAACAAATTGGTCATCATCAAAAGGAAAACGTCTACTGTGAATACATCAGGAGAATGAGCAGAGTTCACAGGGAAAGTGTGTGCCAATCGTGTGTCTGATAGAAAACGTACCCTGAGAACATACGAGAACTCCCCAAACTGAATCTGAAAACAAACACATGCCAAGAAAAGTGGGCCGCAGGGCCAAGAGACACTTCACTGAAGAAGCGTGAGCGGCCAACACACATGAAGGCAGGCCCGGCACCGTCAGCCAGTAGCAGGGTGCGCTTCAGCCCCCCTCGGGTCCCTTGCCACTGCAGGACACTCGCCCATGGTGCCGCCCTCCCGCACGTGGGTGACACCCGGGAGACCCGGGAGACTGCAGCGTGGTGCTCCCAGCAGCTTTATTCATAGTAGCAAAAACCAGAAGTAGCAAGCGGATGAATAGGCCAGGCGAGGTCACCACGAGGGGAGACCCCTCGAAGGAAGCCGGCGGCCCAGCAGACTCGACTGCCACCTTCACAAAGCAGAGCAGGGCTGTGCGGGGCGAGAGGGCGCAGCAGGGTTGCCAGGGCGAAGATGGCGCATGTGGGCCGACCTCAATGCCCTCATGCCAGCGTGTCACGGGAGGCACGAAAGTCCAGCCTCTAGCCTCCCCCGTGGCCCTTCTCCTCCGTGAAGCCGATAAGCGATCCACTGGCAGCCCCCTGCAAGGGACCTGTGCCTCCCTTCCAGCTGTTCAGGCGTGATGGCCCCGGGCCAGACCCAGAGCTGGGCAGGGCGCCCTGTGCCCAGCAGGAGGAGTTGGCGTGGGGGCTGCATATTGGCAATAGTGCCACATCGCCGCTGGGTTTCTTGAGAGCAGTGATGGTTCTGTGGCTATGAAGGCATGTCCCTTTCCCTAGGAACGTCTCTGCAGAGCAGTGTGCTGTCTGCAGCTTTCAAGAGCCCAAAAGAGGCAGGGGCAGGATGGGGTGCGGGGGGCAGGGGAACGATGTGGCACAAGTCTTTTTTCAGCTCTCCTGAGGGCCACGTGGTGGGGTCAGAGGTCATGAGCACATGACTTCTTGATGGCCATAGAAAATGTGGCCAGACCCATGCTGTTGCAGCGCACACTCGGGGAAAATGGGGGTGGTAGAGGTCTTTAATAAGTTCCTCCCGTCTGTTATCATTTTTCTCTCTGCTAATTAACAAGATTAAGGGAGGGGAGGCAGTTAATTAAGGACTGCTATAGCTGGATTCCAGTTAATTGAGTTTTTTCATAGGCACAATTAATATGCAATTCAGGCAGACCTTCCTCGTCACAGTTAATAAAGTTTTATTTATAGTGCCACTGGGGAACACCAAGGGCACAGGGTCAATGAATGTGGAAAAACACTCTGAGCTGGTATTCATGAAGTAAATCCACATTTGGGGGTGAGAAGAGACTTGGCCATATGTGCAGGCTTCCCTGGTCCCAGGAAAGCGTCAAGTTGGGAGTAACAGGAAGAGCAGGGTTTCATCTTCCTGCGCAGTCTCAGATTCTCTGCTGTTGCCACTGCAAAGTGACTTCCTCGCAGTTTGCTCACTCGGACTTCCATAGCCTCTCCTCTCCCCATTCCTTGGCTTTGCCCCACCTGCCCACTCTGCCCTTCCTCACACATACACACAAACTCCTTTGAGACAGTGTTCAGTGTTCAGGGTCAGCTTTCTCCTCACCCATTGAGGCTGGCGTCCCCAGCACCACACCCTGATAGCACAAAACCCCGGGCCCTGGTGTCCCCAGCAGCAGCGCGCCAGGACCACCTGTGAGAGCTGCCTCCAGGGCCAGGCTCTGATTGTTGGATTGTGTCCTGGACTCCTGTTCCTGTGCTTTCTACAGTAATGAACTTTTTTAAATAGTCGTGGAGGGCTGGGGCTGTAGCTCAGCGGTACAGCACCTGCCTAGCGTGTGGGAAGCACCGGGTTCCCTCCTCAGCACCACCCAGAAGTAAGAGTAAAATAAAGGTATTGTGTCCATCTACAACTACGAAAAATATTTTACAAAAGACAAGGCAGTCCTAGATTTTCAGAAACCTGGAGAAGCGGAGTTCCCATGCAGCGCGCCCCAGCTTGCCCGGCCCCGTCCTCCTGCCTTGGTGTGCTGCCCTCGTGGCTAAGGAACTATGTCAGTGCGCTGAGCTCGTCCAGGCGCCGTGGGCTCACACGTCACCTCGGCTTTATGTCCAGGATCCCAGGCAGGGTCCTTCAGTCCCTGCGTCCTCCTGGCTCCCTGCGCTCCTCTGGCTGAGCCCTCCTCTGGCTGTGAGGCACACTGGGCAGGCTGCTGCCCCCTGCAGTGTGTCCGGTGCTCTCGCAGTGGTTAGACCCGGAGGCGGGGGCCCTCTCGCACATGCCCTGGGTCCCTGAGTCCCGTGGCTGTGGGTGTGGCTACCTGGCTGAGGCAGTGTTTGCCGGGTGTCTTCTGTGAGAGCCCTTGGCTCCTGCTGGACTCTTCCCAGCACAGTCCCCTTGTCTTTGGGCACGCTGTCCACCTGTCCGCCTGTCCGCCTCTGCTCTGCCTGCTCTGAGGCCTGGTCTCGGGCCTCACAGTTTTGCGCTTGTTTTCCTGGGGCTGCTTCCTTCGCGCTCCCCCTTAGGGAACCAGCCTCTCTGCCACCCACCTTCCAACAAGCTGTGACTGGATGGAGTAAAGCGGCTTCCACCCCAACATCGGGAGCCTTGCCAATCAGGGTGGGCAAGACAGGAGCGTCCTCGGATGCCAGCCTCCAGCCCAGAGCCCCTCGGGCCTCATGGTCTCCTTTGCCTCCTGCTTGGTCCACCTGAGTTGCTTTCTGGACCACTTCGGTTGCAACATGCAGGAAATAGGGAGCATGGGATATTAGGAGCGGGCACTTCACAGCTGCTGCTGGCAGGAGAGGGCCATTCCAAGTACAAGTGTGCTGCACTCAGTGTCGTTTTTATTGTCACACACAGTGGCCCCCTCTTAGCTGTAATCGTAGGTGAGTGAGGGGCTGCTTTTCAGGTGCCCTCAGACGGGGAGATCCAGGTGCACCCTCGTGCAATCCCTGGAGAACTGTGGGCCAGGAAGGCAGAGCCCTGCCCAGCAGGAGCCAGGTCCCCAACTCAGTCCTGGTAGGGCCTCAGAAGACCACTGTCAGGAGGAAACCAGGCCCAGGCAGGAGGGCCATTGGTGATGGTCCAGGCTGCTGCTGGGTCTGTCTGTCTGTGCCCCCTGGAGAAAGTGAGGGTGTCGTCAGGAGGGTGCAGTTGTTTCGGGTGTGTCTGGGTTGCCAAGGATGAAAGGAGAAGCAAAGGGAGTGAGCCAGAAGTGCCGCCTGCTCACCAGGCACGAGGGGTGTGCACCCCAGCAGCCTGGGTCAGGCCCTGGGCATTACCATCCAGAGGTGCTGGGCTCATTGTCTCCGTTTGGCCCAGAATTGAAGAACAGGACACAGAGATAGCAAGCAAGCAGCAGGTTTAGCGCAAAAGCAACGGTAACAGACTTCTCTGAAGAGAAGGGGCCCAGAGCCAGGAGTCCAGTGGGGGAGTTTTAGCTTGTTCTTGTTTTGGTCCCTGGAATTTCCTCCTTTCCTTATCTCCTCCTCTGTCCATGCATTTGCTTTGGTTTTTCTATTGGTTCCCGTGTTTAGGAGCACAAGTATGGAAGTGTCTGTCTGATTGGGTCCTCGCTTGTGTCCACAAGTACTTTCGTCAACCGGGAAGTTGACCTCATTGGAAGACCCTCTCCGTCCTCCTTTGTTCTGACCCTGGCCCCAACCTCCTCACTCGCCATCTTGCCCTGGCTGTCAGTGCCCTTCTACATCACCCTCATGGGGGACGGGAAGCAGGAGCAGGCCAGAGGTCCACAGACGGCAGCACGGTTGTCAGGCCAGCTGCACCACTTCAGCCAAGGGAGTGAAGGCTCATGGGAACCCTTGTGGAGCTGCCTGGCTGGGCTGCAAGTGGGTGTCAGAAAGCAAAGATAGTTTGCTCCTGTCCCATCTCTGGTGTCCAGCTTTCCTCCCCTGACTTCATCAGTTTGGTGGGAAGGATAGCCACAGTTGACTGGGAGCGACCTGCATGGTCTTGGAAGCACCAGCTTAGGACTCACTGGCTGCTCTCTCCCGCTGATAGGACCAAGATCCTGAGGGCCTTGCCCAGAGGGAAGGGGCTGAGTGGGGTGTCCCCAGCATCACTGCCCAGGAGAAGCTACGTGGAGGAGTATGACCTATTAGTGTTCATGTGGAGACAGATTGCATTTTTATGTTGGAAGAAGTTGCTGGGTGCCACTCAGCTGTGCACTTGGAAGTGGTTAGCATGGTGGAGTTTGTTAAATGTATCTTACCACAATTTTTAAAAACTTAAAAGAGTTTACACCAAAAAAGCAAACAATACTATATTCACTTTTACAAATATTTGGAAATAATGCAGCAAACAAACAGATGATACACCACAACCAAATGGGGTTTATCCAGGGATGCAAGGATGGTTCAGCATTAGGGAAGCTACTGAGGTGACTGAATGCATTGCAGGATGGAAGAATCTAGCATGACCTTCTCATGAAAGAAGAAAGCATGCATAAAGTGGCCATTGGGAGCTCCTTCCCCCCCACACAGCATTTCACACCAACCCAGCAGCAGCTCACTGAGCGTTGCCACTAAGGAACAAGGCCAGGGGCAACCGCCATTAGCAGCCCATCCCATAGATGGGAGAAAGAAAGGCATGAAACTAGAAAAATAAGACTATCACTGTAAGTGATAGGAATATGGGCCTAGAACCCAATGGGATCAATTAAATACTAATAAAAGAACTTATTAAGATGGAAGGCTTAAGATTAACATACAGAAATCAAAAGTAACAACCAGCTAGAAGATAAAATGGAGAAGAGCACCCATTTATAGTAGAATCATAAATCTAGGAATAATCTTAACCTGAGACATGAAAAGCCACTGTGAGAAAAACCTTAAACATTCCTGAGAGACAGAAAAATCAACAAAAAGCATAGCCTGTTCTTTTACAGAAGGGTTCAATGTCATAAATATGTCAGTGTTCCCTCAGCTAATTTATAACTTTAATATAATCCCAATAAAATTACCAGCAGGCTTTTTTTCTGGGACTAGACAAACGATCCAAACTTCATGTGGAGAAATAAATAAGAAAAGGCAGGACTATTCTGAATAGGAAGAGTAATGATGGAGAACTGGTCCTGCCAAATACCAAAGTCGCCGTGATGGCTCAGGAATGAATGACAGTGTGGGGCTGCCACACAGACCCATGATCACTGGAGCATCACAGACAGACCTAAGTGGACGTGAAACGTGAGTGGTGGAGACCCCACCTCGTGCCAGTGAGGCCGCCGTGCAGACTTTCTGATTTATGGTGTTGGACTCACGGGGAGGCATTTACAGTTTGATCTTAAACGTCCCCCGGAGGCCCTTGAGCCTTTGCTGTTGGGAGGCAGTGGAGCCTCTAAGAGGTGCGACCTCACGGGAGGTCTTGGTCACTGGGAACACGCCCTCAAGGAGATAGTGGGAAGCCAGCCCCTGCTACTTCCTCCATCTTTGCTTCCCAGTTGCTATGGGATAAGTAGTTTGCTCTACCACTTGCTTCCACTGTGATATCCTACCTTGCCATAGGCCCAAAAGTAGTAGAGCTAACAACCACAGAATGAAACCTTCAGCCAAACTAGACCTTTCCTCCTTGTACATTGATTTGCTCAGGTATCTTGTCACAGCAGTGGAACACTAACACAGAAGCTAATGCTGAACACCATAATTATAGAGAATGTGTTTTCAAATATAAAGAGTGAAACCATAAAAGTTTTAGAAGAAAACCCAGATGTGTTAGCTTTCTCATTGCTGTGATCAAAATACCTGACAAGAGAACTTAGAAGAGGAAACATTTATTTTGAGCTTACTATTTCAGAGATTTAGTCCACAGTGGGCCAACTCCATTGCTTTGGGTTAGGCAGAATATCATGGCAAAAGGGCATAGAGGAAAGTCGAGTAGCCAGGAAATAGGGGGATAAGGAGAGGAGCCACAGGAAAGATGCATCCTAGAGTCCAAAGGCTCAACCTAGATGTCTGAAAAGTAGCACACCTGGCTGCATTCACCCAGTGACTCACCTCCTCCTGCCGTGCCCCACCTGCCCAGTTACCTCGCAGTTAGCCCAAGATGGACTGATGAGATTACACCTCATTATCTAATGATTTCACCCCTCAGTATTCCTGCATTAATATAGGAGTTTTGGGGGGACACCTCACATCCAAACCCATCTCTGGCCTCTAAGAGCTTATGTCCATCTCACAATGCAAAATGCATTGAGTCCATCTCCAAGAGTCCCACAGTCCTAACACTTCCACCTTTGCCCTAAAGTCCAGGTCCAAAATCTCATCCGAGACGCAAGGTAAATTCCTGGCTGTGAGCGCTCTAGAGAGCCAGAGCCAGTGACATATGACATATTAGAGTGGCGGAGAGTGAACGTCCCACTCCAAGAGGGAGTTTAGGGGTGTGGACGGAGAGAGGAGACCACAGCAGGCTGAGAGCCATCGGCTCCCTCCTGCAGCGCATCGAGAACTAGGCAGCAGGTCGTGCTCTGCGAGAGGCTCAGGCGGCCTCTCCTCGGCCTCACCAGTCGTGGCACACGTGGCCCCTCTCAGCCTGGCTCTCCACAGCCCGCAGGTGTCGTTTGTGTTTTTCCAGACAATCCACATTACCAGCCTCTGTCAATTCCTAGGGTTTCTGTTCCAGCTTCACCTTCATACTTTTCATGTATCACCCACTCAGGGGCAGCCCACAGGGACTCTGACCCTCTACACTTTGCCTGGCCTCCCAGGCCTTCCTTGGAATGCATTCCTGCAGAACCAGCTCCGTGTGGATGATGCCAAGGTCTGCTGCCAGCTCATGCCACACTTGGGCTTCCTGGGATCACAAATGCAGTGGCTTCCGTGTGCCTAGGTGACTAAGTACAGTGAAACAATTTCCTAGCCCCCGCCCCATGCAAGCAGGGTGCCCCCACAATCTCTTCTCAAAGAAATTTTCCCTTCTACCCCTTGAGCCTGCAGTGGGTATGGTTTTGCTACCAGCAAAATCCATGCCACTGACTGAATACTGTGCTACCTTGAAATTTCCTCCACCAGGTTAATGAGTTCATCACTTTTAAATTCAGCCTCATACAAAGTCTCAGGACATGGGCTAAATGTAGGGGAGTTCTTTGCCAGAATGTAACACAAATGGCCTCGAGTCCACTTTCCAATAGTCTTCATTTCCCTCTGCATCCTCATGAGCACAGTCTTTATTGTCTGTATTCCTATTTGCATTCTGGTCTTCTGAGCTTCTGTCAGAATCACATATTAAGCTCTGCTTACGTTTTAAAACTTCTCTAGCCTGTATTTCCAGACTTTTCCAAGCTACTCCTACAAGTCAGCTGCAAAGGATTTTGAACCACATGGTTAGGTTAGTCACAGCAACAACCTTACTCCTCGGTACCAATTTCTGTGTTAGTCACCTTTGCATCACTGTGACCAAAATACTGACAAGAACAACTTTGAAGAGGAAAAGTTTATTTTGAGCTCATGATTTCAGTAATTTAGTCCCTGGTGAGCCAATTCCATTGCTCTGGGCCCTAGGTAGGACAGAACATCATGGCAGAAGTGTTTGCTCAGTTCATGGCCTCCTGGAAACAGCGGTGGAGGTTGCAGGGCAGAGCACCCTTCCAGCGTACACCCCAGTGGCCCACCTCCTTCCGCCACGCCCACCTGCCCACAGATACCAGTCAGTCCATTGAAACTAGGTAGGGCTGATTAGGTCGCAGCTCTCGTGACCCAATCACTTTACCTCTGAATGTTAACACAAGAACTGTGGGAGGCATCTCATGTCCAAACCTAACACCAGACAAGTCCTGTTTTAGCCTTCAAGTGATGAAAGCCTTTTTAACCAAGACTCGACCTAGATGTCTTTGAAAAGTAGCAGACCTGACAGCATTCAAGTAAGGACTCTACATGAGCTACATTAGCATTAACTAATTAATCTACATTAGCACATGAGCTGAGTGGCACCCTCCCCAGGATGGATGCCCGTCAGCTGCGAACGGCAGGGTACATGTAAGACTGCCACACAGCACCCCACGAATATTGGCTCACAGGTCCAACTAAAGAGCTCAGAAAGAAAGAGAAGCAAGGCACAGAACCTGGATGTAGTGGGTCTTTTTATTTAAGAAAAGGGTGGCTGGGACTGGGGCTGTAGCTCAGTGGTGGAGCACTGGCCTAGTATGTGTTAGGCACTGGGTTTGATCCTCAGCACCGTATAAAACTAAATAAATAAAATAAAGGCATTGTGTTCATCTGCAACTAAAAAAATATTTTAAAAAGAAAAGGGTGGCCAGGTGTATATATCCATGCTTACATCCTATAAAGAAAAACATTAGCAGGTTGCCGCATGGCCCGCCTGTAATCCCAGTGACTCGGGACTCTGAGACAGGAGGCAACCAGGTTTGAGGCCAGCCTCAGCAACTTAGTCTCAAAATAAAACACAAAAGACTGGGGATGTAGCTCAGTGTTAAAGTACCTCTGGGTTCAATCCCTAGTACTGAAAAATATATATTTTTAATAAGAGGAATAAATAAGAAACTTAATTCTGATCACATATAGTGGCAGAGGAAGTAGATAAAGCCAGGGACAGTGGAAGCCTTCATCAGTGCCTTTCTCACATTTTTATGTTTTAACCTTGAAAGTGACACAATTTATAACGTGTCCAAAAAAAGCAGATCTAAAGCATGAAGGTCTGTGCATATGCTGGTGACTTTGTCACCACTCAGTTACCACATCTGTGGTCTCTCTCCATTTCCCCCCGCCAGTGGTGCCAGGAATTGAACCCAGGACCTTGTGCATGCAAAGCAAGCACTCTACCAACTGAGCTATATCCCCAGCCCCTTCTCTCCATGTTGACATTTACCTTGGATGGCACATATAAGGAGAGGGTAGCCAAAGGGCTTTTTAAGTATTTGAAGTGAAAAGCCACTTCTGGAAAATGGAAATATCTGTCTGTGTTAATGTCTCGCCTCCTTGGTGGGAGGGAAATCAGGGTTTGAGGCGAGGCGGATGGTGACTTGAGCTTCCTGATAGGGGTTCCGCCAAGTCTGCGAAGAGCAGTGACCTCTGGTGAGCAGTAAACAAATCCTCCCAGCTCTCCCTGTTCCAGGCGCCACTGCTTAAAGATCCGAGGGCACAGAGCCCACTCGGTCCTCCCCCGTCTTCCCAGGGCTTGCTCAGAGTGCTTGCCTCTTGCTGGAAGCTTCCTTACCTTTGTGGGCTGTGGGTCCCTCCTCAGGACAGGAGTAACCTCCCTTCCCCCGGTGGGCCTTGGTCCCCAGTCCCCTTGCTCCTGGCCCCCAGCGTCTCCTGGTGAAGGTGTTCAGGTCGCAGCGGCTGCTGTCATTCCTCCTTCCTTAGGCCTGGCCGCCTGTCGGTCTGTGTTCCATTCCCACTAGATAAACCCCATCCTCTGTTTAAAGGAGAGTTGGGGCGGGGTGTTCATGCAGCTCTTGCCAGATCACTTGGAGGGAGGCCTGCAAGCGGGCCCTGGGCCCTGGGCACCTCAGGCCAGGGCCTTGGCCGGGCTTCCTCCCACTCCCTTGCGGGGTCTGTGGCAGGCCTTCGCGTCTGCTGTTGCTGCCGCCACGTGCATTGCTTGCCCGGGCCTTCCCTTGTCTGCCTGTGCTCTAATACCTGGAACCCGAGGCGAGACCCCAAGGCGAACAGGGCCGGTTTCAGTGTGGGGGAGGGTCGCTGGAAAACCATCCACTGTTCTACTCTCCTCTCCTCCCACTTCCTTCACTCTGGCCTTAACAGGTCATCACAGCGCTTGCTCTGGGGAGGCCTAGGAGGTGCAGCCTGGCAGGCGGGGCAGCCAGAGCCTCACCTCTGCCGGCCAGCTCCTCTCCAGCAGCTGTGTCCTGGCTCCCTGTCCTTGTGGTTTGAAGTCTCGCGTTCCTTTCGGCTTCATGAGGCCCTGGCTCAGGCACTCGCCACTGTTGCAGAGCCAGGCCGTCTGTGGGGCTGAGCCGCCATGGACTCTGAGACCACTGGTTCTTTGCCTTTCCAGGGGAAGGTTTTCCATCAGGTCACAGAATAGCAGCCAGGAGTTTGTTAGAAGGGAAAGGAAAAGTGGAAAGGGACACACTCAAGGACAAAAACAGATCCTTCCAGAGAGGAGAGGGACTCATCCCGCTTCCACTAGTGCCCTCCAGTTTCCCCAGGGAGGTTTCCAGAGAGTCCCAACCAGGTCTGCCTCTCACTTCTGACTAACAGGATCAGACTTTCAGGTCCCCATTGTGCACAGCCTTATCCAGAGGTACCCAATAAGAACCCATGGGGAGGGGCATTTTGCTCACATGATGACATGGTAAAGATTCAGAGGCAAGCCAGAAGAGTGGCCACGCCTGTGATCCAGAGCTCGGGAGGCCGAGGCAGGAGGATCACCAGTTCAAAGCCAGCCTCAGCAACTCAGTGAGGCCCTGTCTCAAAATAAAAAATAAAAAGGGCTGGGGATGTGACTCAGTGGTTGAGTGGCCCTGGGTCAAGCTTCAGCACCAAAAAAATAAAAATAAAAAGATTCAAAGGCAATTCTGGGTCACCTTTGCCTGTACATTGTCCTTAGAGATTTTGTGATCAGTGGCCTGTGTGAAGGTCACAGAAGCACCCCCTTCACAGTCAAGGTGTTCTTGTCAGTAGGGAGGAGCTTCGGACCTGCATTCCTTCTACAGATGACAGGTTGTCTGCTGAGAGTGTAGCACGTGCTGTTGACTTGAGCCAGGCAGGGCCAGGGTGACCTTACGTAAATTGCTCTTTAAAAGAAAGCATGGAGGTAGGGCCTTAGCACAGGATGCCTGGTCTGAAGGGTTACCTCCCCAACCCCCTGCTCCTGCCATTTGTGTCTGTCTGCTACCTATCAATCACCGGCAGAGTTAACAAGCAGTAGGAGGTTGCACCCCACCCCCTTGGCAGGTGTCGCTGGGAAAGGGGCACAGAATTTTGAATGTTATAAACCAAATTAAATGACACCTGCCGAGCACTGAAATTGAAGGTAGGTGTCTGAAGGTGCCATTACTGCTGGCTCCTCCACAGCATAACCTTTTCTAAATGGAGAACTTTTAATATGAACCTCATGATCACCGGGCCCTGATCTGGACTATTCACGTTAATGCTGTCGTCTCAGATCCTCTGGCTTAGGAGTCTGATTCAGAATTAGTAGGGTATGCCTTAATGATACTCATTACTCTTCAACAAGGCATGTTTAAGGTGCGGCCCATCAGTGTGAGGGCTTTGATTTGATCTGTCAGTCTTCTGGTTGCCACACATAAAAGCACCTCCTTTCTCAGAAGATGTTCCCATTGCTAAGGACATCTGCCACTCACTCCCACCCTGGGGTGGGGTCTTTACAAGGAGGGCAAGTCGTTGCTTTTTAGTTTTTCAGCAGCCTCAGCTAAAGCAAGGAATTTCTTGTTTCCTGAAAACTGCAGGCTTAATTGGCTTCCCTGGCTCAGGTTAAAAGCACCAGCCTGAGCCCATGCCCCCTCTCCAGGCTCCCGCCCCATCAGTTTATTGCTGCACCCAGAACTCCTCATTATGAGCACCTTGAGGAATGGGAGAGATAGGGGCTTCTGGGCTGCAGTTGCCAGCAAATTCCACCTGCAAATCCATTCCTCCTCTGTGAGCGGGGTCCTGAGGAAAGGAAAGAGCCATGCCCCTGCTGGGAGCCAGTGAATTGCATGTCTCACTCTGTGCACGTTCCTTAATGTCCTAAGGGATCTTTCCACATGTAGACCTCGGAAGCCAAGCTAACGCCATGTCCATGCTTCACAGGTCCCTTTCTCTCCAAGAATAATAGCATTCTTCAGGTGTCCATCACATGACAGTTTTTTCATAGCTCTTACATGACACATGATCTTAAATACTTTTTATTTTATTTATTTTTGTGTGGTGCCAAGGGTCAAACCCGGTGCCTCACATGCTAGGCAGGTGCTCTGCCTCTGAGCCTCAATCCCAGCCCTGTTAGTTAATCTCTGCACCACTGGAGCACAGGGTCCCAGAGCCTTGCTGGGGTCCCATGCTGGCAAGAGGGAGACCCTGACCTTCAACCTGGGTTTCCATTCCAATCCTGCCCCCTTTCCTCTCTTCCTCAGCTCTGTGGGCCTGGAGCCTCCTGAGACATTATCCTCAACCCCTGAATGTCCAAGGCATGATCATTTCATTCCTGCCAAGAACCAGCACTTGCAGAAATGTCCCCCAGATCAGCCAGCCTGGTGCGAGGTCGGGGCTTCAGAGTCTTGCCAGCCTCAGAGACAGACTTCCTCTGCTGCGGCCCCCATGAAGCTGCAATGCCTTATACAGCAGGAAGCCCCTTTCATCCCGAGCACCCATCTCCTCCCATCCCGTGTCCCTAGGCCTCAGTCTTGCCCTTCATCCTCTAGAACACTCCTCATCTTGGGGGTCTTTGGGTGTTACCAGTTCCCACGCAGCTTCAGCTCTGATCCCCTTCAAGCTCTAGGTCTTGTCCACCTCTGCTGAACGGTGTTGCTTGTGTCTCCCAGACACCTCAAAGGCAGAGCACTCCGCAGTCTCTCACCCCTGAGCCCCTTGCCAGATGGCCCCCATCTCTTCGGAAGTAGGCTCCCTGCCCCTCCATCTCCAGCAGTGCACTCCTCATGGACTCAGCCCCCCGATGTGGCCCTCGTGAGACCCTCACTCTAGTCTAGCCCCTTCCAGCCTGCCTTTGTTGCCACTGCAAGAGAACTTGGACCTGGGGCCCTGCTGCATGTCCCTCATGCCTCAGCTCTTGATGGCCCTTCCACGCCTCCCAGCCCCATGTGACCTGTTCCTTCTGCCTGTTTCCCCTTGGTTCTGCCCATAGATAGACCTGCCTAGTCTTCAGCCTAGCTCCTGCAGACCACCTGCCCGCATCTCCCTGGAGCTCTGGTCATGCCCTCATGGGTCACCTATACATGAGCTGGCTCACATAGTAGGGACTCAGAAGCATGACAGACAGCAACCACACAGCTATCTGTGTTCACGGGTTTGTGTGGTGCTGAGAGCTGGAGCCAGTGCACCTGACAGCTGCTCCAGCACTCACTTTGAGTAGCTCGGTCTTTGATCAGGGGCTTGGGCCTCCAGGAGGCTCCTCTTAAAACATGTCTGTGAGATATAATTTGTAAGTATTTTATTTGCAGAGATGACTTTCCCTGTGTTTTGTAAGTTCAAGCAAAATCCTCTGAAGAGCTTTAGCAGGCCAGGAGCTGTGGAAATAGATGGTACCCAGTGTAGGATGTGACCAAGCAGGACTGGGCCTGGGGGCCAGGGAGGTGGAGGCTGCAGCAAGCACTGCGGCCCGGCTAGCAGCCGATAGCCTGTGACCAGAGGGCTTTCCCAGAGACACACGGGAAACTCCCCTTCTGGGGGTTTGTTGGGCTCTAGCCCCCTTCCCTTGGCTCAGGAAGCATGTCCATGTACAATACCCAAGCTGTTCCCAAGCACAAGCACCTTGTAAGGAGCAGGACTCCCCACGTGTCCCTCGTCACACTCCTGGGAGCCACTGGGGCCCAGCCACACTCATGCTGTTCCTCTGTCTCCTTTCTCCTCCAGTCGTGCCAGGCTGACCTCGTGAAGGACAATGGCCACAAGTACTTCCTTTCCGTCTTGGCTGACCCATACATGCCAGTAAGGACTGACCTTGTTTGTCTTTTGGATGGTCCTGGGATTTGGGTTTCCTCCGTCCACCTGCATGTGTGTCTGCACAGCTCCTTTAGCGAGGAGCAAAAGTGGCGGTGGCTGCTTGTTCCTGGAACCCAGGTGCAGGACACAGGCTGCATCCTGTCCATGCTGTGCCCTTCCTTTCCCTAAGAGGACTTGTTCACCTGCACCCCTTGGGGGCCTGCTGGGCTTGTGCCAGTCACCCTTCCCTGCAGATCCTTGTCCCCTCCTTAGCACCTGTCCACCAAACTGGACAGCCCTGCAAGCACTCACACATCTGTGACTCAGGTGCCTCAGAAGCCTGGGAACGTGGCAAGACATCAGGAAGGAGGGAAGACAGGCGAAAAGAAGAGATTATTTAAATACCTGTATTTTAAATATTTTTATTATATTATTCAAAAGTTAGATATCCATGAATAGAGTATATATTAACCTGTAATAATGTTTCAGAATTGATTTTTTTGTTCTACAACTCCAGCCGTAGTACAGAAATGAGATCAGAATAGATATCCCAAATAACTCTTTAACATAATTTTGCCAGAATATTTAAGTATAGCAACACACTTATCGTCCCAGGTCACTTTGTTTGTATAAAGGAACTGTCATATGTAATTTCACCCTCTACTTGGTTTTCTAAACTAAATGATAAAAGAGAGAGAGAGAAACAGCAACAGTACAGACAGAACTTCTTACAACAGGTAACTGGTACTTATGTGTTTCACTTAAGTGATACATTTAAATACTACCACATGCAGTTTAGTATACTTCCTATGAGTCCTGGAAATAATCCCTTCCCATTCTTCAGAGCAAGTGAGAATACAAACCCAGCAAAGGGGCAAGGGCTAAGCTGCGGTGGACAGGCCCCGCTGCAGCTCCAGTGAGTGAGGGTTTGAGGACGTAGCCAGATTTGAAAGAGAGGAAATTCTCAAATGAAACCAGAGACCCGGGGAGTGCTGTGGGGTCTCCTGGGCAGTGCATTCCACACAGACCCTGCATCTGTGCAGAACGAGGCCGCAAGCAGGCGGCACTGCCACTGCGCCCAGGCCCAGAGCCTGCAAGGCGTGCCTGGTACCCTTACTAACAAGATTGCGCAGAGCTGCCCTGCTTCTGAGAAGCTGACCACTTGTCCATGTCTGGGTAGAAGGAAAAGAAGGGCCACCATGAGAAACCGAAACTGTGAGCCTGTTCAGCCTGTGGGGAGGACCTGAGTTGCTCCGCCCATGTGTATGAGCGCCACAGCAAGCCACTCCCAGACTCCAAGTCTCCTGGGGACTGGAAGATACAATCACGAGGCCCACTGTACCAGGGCCCAGGGACTGTCCCAGAAGCAGCCCTGCCCTCAAGGCCTCTGTCAGGTGCAGCAGGAAGGAAAACTGACCAGGCCACAGTAGAGGGCTGCACCCCAGGAATGGAGGCTCACAGAGTTCCTGCAGAGACTGAGTCTGCTTAAATGACAGTGGCAAAGGCCCCAGGGAAGACACTGTGGTCTAAGTGTACCAAACAGTAGATCTGGGTGTTGTTTTTTTCAAAATAGTTTTTTGCCTGCATAAGAAGAAAAATACCCTGTGCTTCATACCTGTCCTCAAAAATGACAGGTTTTTAAATAGGAAGATCTGGGGGAAAGTAAAAAGTGGAACCTGTAACAGAAGAACAGACAGTGGCTGTCCCTGAGAACTCGGCAGGTGAAGCGGACTGTGGAGAAGCCGTGGGGGAAGGGTGCTGGTCAGAGGAGACCAGCCTGGCAAGAGCAGAACACTGGCACCACATCCACTGTGGCGCACCCCGTTCCAGAGCCGGGGAGGGCAGCAGAGGAGAAGCCACGGTCAAGCACTCTGTGGCTGAGAACTCCCCAAACCTGAAGGAGAAATGGGTTTTCAGGATTTCAGAAGCACAGTGAGTCTCGTGAAGATTGAATAAAACCAAATCCACCCAGACGCACCTCAATGCAAGTAGCAACTGTCAGAGACATGGAGGAAAGCCCCAGAAGTGCCTAGACCGTGGGAAGGCCACCCGCAGGGCCAGCCCCCAGAGTGGTAAGGTGACACTTTCCACTTGTGACCCCCAGAAGGCACCACCAGGCCTGTGTTTCAGTGAGGGACAGTGAGTCGAAGAGCAGACTACAGGAAGCAGTGACCCACAGAGGCACTGGTAGACATGCTGGAGGGAACTAAGAGCTGACCGAGAATGTCAGTAGCTGCCAGAGGGAGAGATACGGAGCGCTGGATTCAAGGCACAGGGGTCACAGCTCACACGAGACTGCCCACAACCCGCATGCCAAGGTGCCGTGCAGAAGATGAGCACAGGCAGACCTCCGGAGAGAATGAAGGCTGAGCAATCCATAGAGGACCAGAGTGGGGCGAAGTCAAGTTAGGTCGCAGCTCTTGTCTTGCCAGCGAGCTCCCCTAGCACTGGGCAGGGACCAGGCCGCCGCCCACTGGCCTTCCCTGGGCCCCACTCCTGGCATTAGCAGGTCAGGGGCAGTCTGCCTACCCAGCAAGCCCAAACCTGCCCTCACCCTCTGGGTCTTGCTCATCCCAAGTCAGAAGACGGCACCAAGGCGGCCCTTGTTCTCAGTCAGTGGGAGTGTGGTGCTGTGTGCTGGGGACCAGGAGCCCAACCCAGGGAAGTGCACACCAAGGCTGGCTTTTGTTTTGCAGGCTGAACACAGGACCATGACAGCTTTCATTCTTGCAGTGATCGTCAACAGCTACGCCACAGGGCAGGTGGGTGTCCCCGTAGCTGCAGCTCCACTGAGCCCTCTCCTGGCATTGCAAGGGAGGCCAGCTCAACCCTCATGTGCCAAAGAGCAGACCTGTCACCAGGCTGCCACATTGACACAGGGCACTGTGCCCTGGCAGTCAGATGGCCCATCAGCCTCAGAGAGTGGGCCAGCAGTGCACACCAGCAGCCAGGGCTGGCACCGAAGGGGCACAATCAGCAGAGGCCCGGCCCTTTATTTAACTCAAAAGTTCTGTGGGGCAGATTGAATCCATGGGGTTTAAAACTAGGCAAGTGGAGCAAATCCTATGTTGTGACTGAGGAATCTTCCCCAAGAAACAGCCCAGGGTCTGAGGGCAGAGAACACCAGTCTGTGTTGTCCTGCCCTGTCCAGGAGGCCTGCCTTCAGGGGAACCTGATTGCCATCTGCCTAGAGCAGCTCAGCGACCCCCACCCACTGCTGCGCCAATGGGTGGCCATCTGCCTGGGCCGGATCTGGCAGAACTTCGACTCAGCGAGGTGGTGTGGAGTGAGGGACAGTGCCCACGAGAAGCTCTACAGCCTCCTTTCTGACCCTATTCCTGAGGTGAGTCGTCCCCGCATGGTTGTTTCCAAGCCAGGCCAGGGTGCAAGGGGCGCCTCCTGCCAATGTTCCTACCGTTGTTTGTGGAAAGATCATGTTGGAACAATACACAGAGGTTTGCCCAGGCTTGAGTGCAGCCTTATGTCCAGAAACTCCAGGGCCATGCAGAAGTCACTTGAGTGGGACCCTGGGACATCAGCACTGTGATGCACTGATGACCTTCCTGTGGACTAAGGGGCAGCTGAGAGTTGGCCTGAGCTCTGCACTGCGGCACCCTGTGAGGCCAGGCCCGTGCTTTGGCCTGGAGCAGTCCGCA
Organism: Sciurus carolinensis; assembly: GCF_902686445.1. Lineage (NCBI taxonomy): Eukaryota > Metazoa > Chordata > Mammalia > Rodentia > Sciuridae > Sciurus > Sciurus carolinensis. Next base: position 1,841,763 of record NC_062215.1, on the reverse strand, counting down.
CCCGGGCACCACCTGTTCCCTCCAGGCAAGGGCATCATGCACGGCAGCCTGGCTGGTGGGGGCGGGGGAAGGCTACCCCAGACCCCACCTGCTTCCTCATCCTGTGGGTCAGCTTGGAGGGGCTCCATGAGGCTCCCAGACCTGTGGTAGGCTGAGAGCTAGGACCTGTGGTGGCTCCAGCTGCCCTTAGGCTCGGTCTCTGAGGAGCAGAACTTGGCTCAGGCAGCCTGGCACCAGCAGTGCTCCAGGCCACTAGCCCTCAATGCCTCCGGGGATCAGAACCGGTTCTCCAGGACTCTCAAAGGGAGGGGTCCTCAGGAATATTTCCTCAGGGAAATATCCTTAATTTACTTCCCAATTTGTTCTCAAAAGGGTTTAAGGCATCAAACAAAGAAACAGGGTGACGTGACACTAGAAGTGTGCAGAGCAGAGGAAGAGCTGCAGGTGCTGGGCATGATGTCCCTCAAAGACTAGGCCAGAAAGAGAGGCGGGCCCCTTGCAAGTTTGCCAGAGGTGGCCATGGAGTTGGTCTGAGGGTCCTTGCAGCCAGGAAGACAGAGCCTTCTCAGGCCTGTGGTCCCTGTGCTGACTGAGGGCCAATGGTCATAGAACATGGCAGCTGTCCCAGCCTGGGTTGTTCTGGCTGATTCTTATGGGTGGTCCGGGGCCTCAGGCAGGGTCCTGGGCTTTCCAGGACTGTTGCCCAAGGCCAACCTCCTCATGTCTACTACATGTGGACTCAAACCAGACGCAGAACCAGCGTCCTTTTCCCAGAACTGTGTAATCACTGAACAGTGCCTGTGGGTGTGAAAAGTGCCTTTGAACTATGAAGACCAAATGTGGCTCTGAAACATAAGAGCCCAGGCTCAAAGGGCAGGGCCAGGCCTGGCAGAGCTTGGTCAGACCAGACAGCATTTTCATTCAGAACGGAGCTTCCTTTCGTGCAGGTTCTAGCGCAGCCAGGAAGTGGCTGCATGTAGTTGCTGGTTGATGCCCTCCCTGCCCCAGGAAATAGGCCCCGCTGCATTTCAGCCAGCTGCTTCCTCGCCCTTGCTGCTCGGTCAGTGGGGACTTCAGTGGGCAGGCAGCCTCAGGGGTGAGTCTGGACTGCTCTGGAACCCTGGTGATGGGCCACCGTGAATGCTGGAGTGGGGCCACACAGAGTGGTCCTGCCTGCTGAAGCTGAGATCCCACAGCAGGCAGCTGAGTGACCGTGACGCCAGGGTGACAGTCAGGCCTCCCTGGGGCCCTGCCAGGCCATGAAGAATGATGAGCTTTGCTCCTCTGCCTGAGAAGGGGCAACTGGGCACAAGGCCAGGAGCAGGCTCACCTTGCTCTCGGCCACGGGGTCCCTGGCCTCAATCACAAAGTGCAGGGAGAAGCGAATGATGGGCCCTGACGTTGGTTGGCAGTGTTGGGGGCAGATCCTGGTGCCCCGTGACCTGCGTGTGAGGGTGCTCCACAGAGGTGCAGCCACCTGCCCAGGTCACCAGGATACCTGCCTGCTATTGGTGCTGCCCAGCCCGCCTCACCACACGGGTGGCAAAACCACTGTGTGACCTGAGGGGCTCACTCTGGAGGCTCCTTGTTGGACTTTGATGGGGACAGGGGACCCTACAGTGTTGGTCAAAGATTATTACTGCATCAGTTGTCAGTAACTGAGGTCTGAACTGCAATAGCCACTGTGCCAGCTTGCAATGGAGGGCACATCCTGTAAAACTCACTGAAAGGTTCTGAACCATTGTGTGCGTCACACCTCAGTAGGACTTGGGCTAAGTTTTGGAGAAAGCAGTGGTACCTGTCCCAAAGATGCCCATCCCTGCTTCAGGGATGCTCTCTGCCCATCTGTCCCAGATCCCCCTATGGCTTTGGAAAGCCCCAGGACATCAGGTCTTACCTCCGTGTTACCAGAGAGCAGAACTTGCCTTTTGGAGGAACAAAGCCTCTTGGTGAGACATCTTGTAAGTTGGCAGTTTGCCCAGAGAGGAAACTTGAGTAGTGATGGGAGGGCCTAGATGTCCACGTGAGAGGGGGTGAGTTACCACTCCAGACACTCAGCCACCTGCTCAGACCCAGAGCCTGCCTCAGCTGCCAACAGGTGGCCCCTCACCTGCCCAGTGAGCTCTGTACCAGCGTGACCGCCCAGGAGCACAGGCTGCCGTGTGCACTGAGCGTGTGCAGCTGACGGCGGGCAGCTTCTCCAGCCTGCAGCTGCTCAGCACCTTCACACCCCAGGCCAAGTGCTTCACGAGCACCCCAGGCTGCTCACCACCCTGCTGCATCTCCACCTGTGGTTCCACTCTTTTCTCTTAATTTCCATATACTACTTTTGGTTTGGTTTTATATGTTTAGGGAAGACCCAGGAGGATAGAAATCTGCATCTGGAAAGTCCAAAATTGGTTTCTCTTGGTGATGCCAGTCTTTTTCTTAGGCAGGAAGGAGTCCTGATCCCCTCAGTCCTCCTGTGCTGTGCACCCATCAGGCACAGAGCCACTTGTGGGATTCAGCTGTGGGGTGGCAGGAGAGTGGGGTGCACAGGCTCAGGAGCAGCTGCCCCGAGACCTGTAGACTGGGAAGTGCCTCCTCAGGACCTGGAGACCTCATTTTGTGCTGTGGAGCTCTGAGTAACAGGTGCTCACAGCTTGGGGTTGAGACCCTGGACCTTCCCATTCTAAACCACTGTGACTCCGAGTCCCTCCAGTGCGTTTTTCAGGAGCCCCCATACAGACTACTCATGCTCATCAAAGTCTCACCAACACTTACTGAAGTTCTGGGATTTCCCATGTTGTTTCCTTGAGTCTTCCTGCCACTCCTGTTAGGGTTGCGGAAACAGGGTGCATGAGGTGGGCTTTCCCCAGGTCACAAGACCTTGGAGGCAGTAGAGCTGAGCCAAGGCTCTCAGATACCATGCCAGCCCAGTGTGCTCCTCTCACCGCCCCTGGACTCAGATACCATGCCAGCCCAGTGTGCTCCTCTCACCGCCCCTGGACCCCAAGAACTCAGCCCGCCCTGGCCCCCACTCCACTATGTCTCCAGAGCCTTCCCACATACCACCAGCCCCCTCCCCAGCATGCCTGTCTTCCACAGTGCCCAGGGGTTCTGTCGATTCCAGAGGAAATGCAGCTCCTGCCTCTGCAACCTAGTTGTCATGCCTCGAGCTGGGGCCCGCTGACCTTTGGTTCCCCTGGGCTTCCTCCATCTCTGCTCCATCAATATGAGTGTAGCTCTGGGCTCAAAGTACTGTTCAATAAGTATGTGTGAAATTGAGTTGAGCAGAGCTTACCTGAACTGAATCAGATTGACTTGCAGCCTTTCCCCAGCAGAGGCAGACGGCAAACGCCAGCCGTGGCATGACTGTGACCCCATCCCCTGCCTTCTAGGTCCGATGTGCAGCCGTCTTCGCCCTTGGCACATTTGTGGGCAACTCTGCTGAGAGGACAGACCACTCGACCACTATCGACCACAACGTGGCCATGATGTTGGCCCAGCTGATCAACGATGGGAGCCCCATGGTCCGGAAGGTATGTGGGCCCTGGCTTGGCAGCAGGGCACCCCATGACTGGGCCCAGGAGGCTGAGCCAGCCCAGCCCATGGCATGAAGAACTCAACCCCACCTCCACTGTGTGTGTCACTGAGCGCAGACACCAAAACATGTGCCTCTGCTCCATTTGAGGGTGCTGAGCAGGCCACACCTGCAGCTTGCACAGCAGGGTCCCCCTGCCCCGTCAGCACTGCACAAGATAGTTGTACAGACTGGAAAATGCTTGCTGACCTGTGCAGATGTAGGATCATCACGGATTGTTCCCAGGTTCACACCCCCATACAGAGCAAGCTCTGTAGAACCCCAGCCCCCTGCGTGAGCCCAGCCAGGAAGGGGCACCGGGAAAAGTGCTTCATTTACTGGTGGCATCATGGTGGACTGAAGGCTGCATGTTCATCAGATGGATAGGGAAGCAAAACTGTCCACAGGTGACCACAGATTTGTGTCTGGTCACCTAGAATCACTGGACATGCTCTCAGCATCTCTGAGCCCTCTACTCGGCTCCCAGGGGAGACAGCCTGTTGAAGATGACATGCACCAAGTTGTCTTTCTGAAGAGCAGGCAGCACGACTGACTGGGAGGGACAAGATGAGAACACATCCTCTTCAGCTAGACTCAGGCCGGGGGCGCTGGGCACCCACGTCTCCCTCTGAAGTTGGCCCATCCCTCACGTGCCAGCTTTTCTAATGAGAGCGCAGAAGTGCACCTTGCCCTGAGTCTGACTCCGTCGTCTCCAGGGCCCCACAGTCAGCTGTGTTTCTGGACTGGGCTTCCTTCAGCTTGTGCCGAGTCTTCCTTGTCCAGTGTGAGTGGCCTTAACAATGAAATGTTAACAATTGTTAGACTTCCTTTTAAAATAAGGAAAGCTTTTTCTTTCCTGAAGAAGTTTAAAAGTAGATAGGATGTTAATTACGATGTCCCTGAGCTCCCAGCACCGGAGACGGGTCCCTGAAGTCCTTAGGGACATGGAGAGCTGCCATGCATCCCGAGGGCCTGACGTGCCTTGGGCTCCACCCCAGTTCTGCTCCCCAGCTGCCCCTCGGAGGGCTTGTGTCCTCCCCACACTAGAATGCTCGGGGAGGCCCCCTTATCACGTGCCTACAGGGCTTCGTGCTGCCCCCCCCCCGTCCTGGAGACACGTGCTGCCGGGCTGAGAGTGTGACGGCGTTAGAGAGCCTCGTGCCCCAGGGTGCAGCAGCTCTAGAAGGCTGGATGGGCCCTCTCCACTCGTCCATCTGCTTCTGAGCTTTGCACCCATGCCATGCTCCTCCTGGGCTCCTGAATCCACAGGTGGACTACAGCTCTACCTTCTAGGAGCACAGGGTCTTGTCTGGGAGGCAGATAAAGTGATAATTAAACAAGGCACTTGTGAGTAACTGCTTTCCCAGAGGGAGGCCCAGAGTTCTCCGGAGCATGTCAGAGCTGCCTGCCTTGTCTTGTGGCAGGAACTGGGGTCAGCAAGGGCTTCTAGAAAGGGGCAGCTCTTCCCTGGTTGGTGGGTGAGTGACGGGTAGCTGGGGAAGTGTGGGGGCAGGGAGCCCTTGCAGGCAGGAGGAGTGAAGGTGAAGGCCTACAGCGGAGCCACCATGTGCTCCAGGGCGCCAGTGTTCTGTGTGGCTGGACCACTAGGCCAGCAGGAAGCGTGAGGGAGTGAAACTGAGAGGGGCACCTGCTGACCCCAGGCCCTGTATCAAGATGGTGCCTTCTGCTACTGTCTTGGTTCTCACACATTTGGTCTAACTGGGTCCGCTCTTTAAGTGTTTCTTGGGATGCAGCTGCCCTCAGGGGACTTGCATTCCAGCAGAAGGCCCATTAGCTAAGGCCCTGGACAAGGCTATGCCTGGCGAATAGGGGCTGCACCAGGTTGGAGAAGGAGAGTGGGGAGTCTCAGGGAGCAGGCAGCACTGAGCACTGCAGGGCCCCGCCTTCTTCCTTCCTGCATTCCTGCAGGATCTCACGCCATCAAGGACTGTGTGCCATGCTCCTGGTACCCAGGGCTCTGAAGGGCTACGGGTGTAAGCCACCAGTGCAGGAGGCCAGTGCTCAGCTGTGGGCACTGACCCGTGAGAGCTAATCACCCCTTCTCTCAGCCTGTTCTCTGTTGTGGGTCCCTCTGTGACCCAGCTTGGGCCCAGAGTGTGGCTCTAGTCTAGTCTGTGCACAAGACCTGAGCAGATCCCTCTGGGAGCAGCCACTGGCTCACAGCCCATGAGGGCGACACTCAGGGATGTGGCGGCAGATGGTTCGTGAGGTCACATGTGTTCCGGATGAGATCTTGTTCACCTTACTTTAGTAACTGAAGGTCCCCTTTCCTGTACGGGTGACAATGCTAACACATAGCTTTCTGTCTTTCCACTTCTTTGTCGATCCTGACAAAATTTAAAAGCCAGCAAGGTAATAGGAGCCTCCCATGTTATTATGAACTTCAGCTTATCCATGAGGTACAGAATCTGCAAATTGCCAGTCAGCAAGCTGCCCCTGCTCTGGAGAAGGGCCAAGCTAGGGTGCCATTTGTGACCCCTCCTCCCCCAGGGAGGTCAGGCCCAGGAGCTTTGCTTGTAGCCCGCCTGCTGTCTTTGGCCTTAGGAGCCATTCGGATACTTGGCTTGCTTACATACCTGGTGTTTGTGTTTTGTGAGCACAGACCTGCAGGGGTTCAGTTCCCTCCATGGAGTGGCTGCTAGCCATTCACCTCCTCAACTCCCTTTCACTTAGACTGAAACTGATGGAGCATCTCAAGGCTTTCTCTGCATGCCCAGAGCTGGCACCACTGGGAAGCATGGGGAGGACAGGCCACTGGACCCGGCGTGCCGGAGTACTTCTGCAGGAGTCCCTTACATGAGTTGTCCACACTTAAGAGAGAAGGCGTTCTTCCCTGGATGCTGCTCAGGCCCCCGTGACAGAGCCAGTTCCATTCCTGCTTGACTTCAGGGCTCAAATCCAACTTTAGCCAGTGCCTGGTGCCATGGAGCAGGGCAGCCCTGGGGGCATGAGGACAGCAGGCTGAGCATGACAGGAGCAGGATGGTGCTGGCCCCTGGGGTGGCTTTTACATCTCCTGAGCAACGCGGCTGGCCTGCCACAGCGGCCACAGAAACTCAGCTCTTGTTGGCGCAGAGCACTGTTCCCCTGGATCCTCATGGTAGTCCAGCATGTGTGTGACTAATGGGCAAAGACCAGGATCCAGGTCCTGCTTTGCCTTGGTGACCCAGCAGCGACTCCTCAGGAAGTCACCCTGAGAAGAGAAACCAAGCAGGAGAAGGCCGAGTGTCCAGAGAGAGCCCAGCATCAGAAGTCTCCTGGCAGAGACTGAGCAGAGTCCTGAGCAAGGCATGATCTTGAGTCAGGGACACAGAGAGACCTGACCAGCAGTGGGGACAGCAAGGGTGGAGGCTAGAGCGGAAGACAAGGATTCAGGGGCTGGGAAGGTGGCTGTCCCCGGGTGTCACCGAGGCCTGAAGACTTAGAGGAAGTGGGACTCTGCAGGAGCCGAGGGATCCTGCTAGCTGGGGCCCCAGGAGCAGTGTGGAAGTGGCGTCCCTGTGCCCACAGAGCTTGCAGGGGACCCTGGAATGAGAGGAGGAAGGCAAGAGCGTGGGTGTGAGCAGCAGCAGAGGAGTTGCTGCTTCCTGGCACCAGCACGCTGCAGGTGTAATCCAGAGCGTGGGGCTGTGTGCAGCATGCAGGCCGCGCCCAACCAGGCCACACAGCAGACAGACAGTGCCTTTGGCATCGGTCCAGGGCCGCAGAAGCTAGCGAGTGTGAACCCTGTGACTGCCGCGGCACCGCCCACATCTGTGCCCTGGTGGGTAGCGCAGGGAGTACACTAATGCAGTCTGGCCCTGGTGCCATTCGCCTGAGCATAAAGGCAGCTCCACACTCCAGGCTGGGCACCTTTGCCAGACCCTCCACGAGAACACCAGTGCCTGTGTCCTGCCATCAGTGAAGCCTGGCCCTTCAGAGCCTCTGTCACGTGCCAGGCATGGTCCTCCAGAGTGAGGCCTGCCCTCCAGCGAGATGTGCTCCTGACTTTCCCCTGAGCAGTGGCCCGCGAGACATCGGCAGAGCCAGCGCTGGCTTTCTCCATATTTGCCAGGGTGAGGGCCACAGGTGCTGGTGCAAGAGAGGGTCCACCCACAGCACGTGTTCCCTGGCACACATGAGGTGGGTGGGCTCTGCAGGTCACCTGGGGAGTCTGACAAGGAGTCAGGTAGTTAGTGCAAGTGGCCACAGTGACCCGGCAGAGCCTGACCCGGCGCAGAGCAGTGGAGCAGAGATTCCCATGGTACACCCACAGCCCAGTTTGTTCGGCTCTCCGAGCACTTGTGTTGTCCTAAGTGATAGGGATTGTGTCACCTCCTTGGACTGAGGCATTTGGCCCAAGAATCACTTTCACTCCAGGACTTTCATCGTGCCCTCTTGGGGCTGTGGCTGGCGTAGCTACGAGTGTTCTAGAGGGCTCAGCAGCATGACCTGCTTCGGTCTGGCTCGCCAGACCCCGGGGTCGAATGGGGCAGCCCTTTCCGCTCAGGGTGGCAAGACTGGTAACCGTGCCCACTCTGAAACCATGTGACGCACGTCACAGCCCCAGGAGGTCCAGGTTGCACCTTCCCCTAGCCGTCCACAGGCCACGTCTGGGAGGCTTCCTGCCTCCCCGCCGTCTGCGTGCTCCCAGCTTGCCTGTGCTGGCGTCTGATGCCAGTTGTGGTCCTGCTCTGCACTCTGTTCTGCTGCCCCTTGCAGGTCTATGATCCAGTGGATCTCCAGCCGCGGTGCGCCTAACTCTGCCTTCTCCCTCTCCACAGGAGCTGGTGGTGGCTCTGAGCCATCTTGTGGTGCAGTACGAGAGCAATTTCTGCACTGTGGCCCTGCAGTTTATGGAGGAGGAAAAGAACTACCCCTTGCCGTCTCCAGCAGCCACAGGTACAGACAGCAGTTCCTGGGAGCTGGTGACCCTGGCCTTTGCCACAAGGTTGAGCCAGATCTGAGCTGGGGTTTCCGATACTGGCTTCGGATGGCCCCTGGTGTTTCCATTGTCTTGGGCATTTAGTGGAATACAAAGGACAGGAAAAGGGTCACTCTGACCATCTTACTCTTTTCCTTCCTTTATTACCCTGTTTGGAAACCAATTCATGGAAATCTTGAAGGACAGCAACCCTTTGGCCACAGGGGCTCACAGAAAGAGCATTAGCATCTTCCTGCGGTGACTGATTAGCCGCGTTGCCTGGTCATGCTTCAGTGAGTTCTGCAGAAGCCCCTCGATGGAGCACCAGTCATTGTTCATGTTGGAGTTCCGTCCTTCCTCCAGGGCACAGCAAAGGGGGCTCTGACCCCCAGCAAACCCTTCCTCCCGGTCCACTGGTAGGGGCATGAGGAACAAGCTGCCGGACTAAAGCAGCCAGCAACGTGGAGAGAAGCAGCTATCAGCAGACCAGCGTGGGAGCTTGGCCCTGCTGGCGCTCCCAGGCAGGATCCATGGGCACCATTGGGCACCTCACATGGACTTAGAAGCCACAGGTGCCAGGCTGCCCAGTTTTCTTGTAGCTGACTCAGCCTGCGAACTATGCCTGTCCAACCGAGTCCCATGCTCATGTCAGACCTTACTGAGCAGAAAGGCCCTTCCTCTGCCCAGGTGACAGCTGCTGTCTTCTTGCTGCACCTGCAGACTCAGGGTGTGCTGCCTCCTATCATGGACTCTTGTCACTGACTTTCTTTCTTCTTCTTCCCTAGAGGGTGGGAGTTTGACCCCAGTTCGAGACAGTCCGTGTACCCCCAGGCTTCGCTCTGTTAGCTCCTATGGAAATATCCGAGCTGTCACCACGGCCAGGAGCCTGAACAAATCTTTGCAGAATCTGAGCCTGACGGAAGAATGTAAGACACTGCAACTTGGGTGTGGGTTGGAAAGGTTCAGGGTGTTACTTATGGAACTTTTATGTAAGCAAGCGCCACTCTGCCCTGGCCCTCCTCTGCCATGAACACACGCCCTGACTTCCTGTCTGCTGTGTGGCTAGCCAGCTTTTCTGAGGTCCAGACTCTTCCTTCGAGTCGTGGGTGGCCGGGCGCTCAGAGTAGCCGGAGGGTACCCACAGTCCTTCAGGAAGCAGCACACTCGGCTTGGGTGCCTCTGACTCCTGTCCCTGGTCCCCTGGCAGCCAGCCCAGCTCCGAGGAGACCTCGAGGGTGTGTGCATGCATAAGTGTGTGGGTATGTGGGTGTGTGTGTGCACAAGCGCGTGTGCTGCGTGTGTGTTAAGCCTTGTTTTGTAGAAGAAAACCCACCTCAGCCAGGCTGTTAATCATCAGAGCAGAGGGCAGGGCCTGGCACCACCCTGACCTGCCCCATGTGTCCTGGCCAGCGGGCAGCTCGGTGGCATTCTCCCCTGGGAACCTCAGCACCAGCAGCAGCGCCAGCAGCACACTAGGCAGCCCTGAGAATGAGGAGTACATCCTGTCCTTCGAGACCATCGACAAGATGCGCCGTGTGAGCTCCTACTCTGCCCTCAACTCCCTCATAGGTGAGCCGCCCTGCCCGCCTCCCTCGAGCCCACAGGCCTGGCCCAGTCCCCATGCTGTCCTTGGTCCAGATCAGGCAGGTGGGCCAAGACTGTCACAGTTGACAGGACCCTGAGGAGGTGAGAACGTCCTGCCCGAGACACAGGGCAGCTGGAATCGTTTTGTTTTGGTGATGGTGTTTTATGGCCAGGCCAGGGACAGGGGAGCCAGTCAGCCCTGTGGACAAGCGTTCCTCCCGTGTGCCGACTCCCACAGCCTGCCCTGTGGTTCCCAGCGAGGTGTCCTCACACCCTGGTCGTGTGCCGGGGCTCTGCCCGCGGCTTGCTAGTGTGAACAGGAAAGAGGAGCTTGCCGTGTCTTCTCCTGTGACTGTTTGTCTTGAGGTTGCTGGCGACCAGCGTGGCCTGACCAGGCAGCCTCCTCCTCTCCGTTCCTGACCTCCAGAGTGGTTTCAGGCTTTGTGAAAAAGTCTTTAATGTTGAGAAACATGTTGGACATACCCAAGTGACAGGGACCAGCCGTGAAACCTCTGTGTACTGTGTCCCCACTGGGGGAATCACAGAGCGGGTCGGAGCCCCTGCCCACCTGCTGCCCCTGAGCCCCTGGCAGACTTAGCAGCCTTGGAGACCCCTGGCTCCATGCGGAAGCCACCCTGTGGCATGGGGCCTTTCACCTCAGTGTCCTCTTGGCCACCCACGCACTCCACGCCTGCCATCAGGGTCTCCACTGGGCTGTTGCAGGACATCACGGGGTGTGGTTTTCCTGTAGGCAAACAGGACTTGGCCCGGCTGCCGCCTGCACTCCCTGCTCCCCACTGTACCTGGCTCCGTGGGCTGCAGGCCCTCCTGCCCATGCCCATTTCCTCAGGATCCTGACCAAACAGCCTCTCCACAAACGCCTTCCCAGCCCACTTCCGATCGTTAGCGTGTCTGGTTCCCTGTCCCTCAGCCACCACCAGACGTGCCCCCTGCCTGTGCTGGTTGGTCTGCTCTGCCTCCCAGCCCCCTGGCACCTTGCTGGCCTGTGGCAGGCGTCCAGCTGAGGGAGGCATGCACACACACCAGTGCTCCTGCAGGCCCCCAGCAGAAGGCTGTGTCCTGGGTGGGTGGCTCCATGTGCTCAGGCTGCACCAGTCCATTGCCACAAGTGCCGCCGCACGTGGTCCTAGGGCCGCGTGTCTGAGGCAGGAGCAGGTGGAGTGGTGGGGTCCCACTGCCGTGCACCTCGCTGGTGACACTCGCCTCCTTGTCAGGCTGTGGGAGCCCATCGCAACCCTGGTGCTGCCTAGCAGCTGGCACACCATCGAAAGATCGTCCCCTGGCCTTGTGTCTTTGGCACTGCGCGGCCAATACTTTAGCCTGTCTTCCTCGGGACGTGCACCCTGGGGTCTCGAGCTCTCCTCCGTGTCTTGATGGCACAGATTTGAAGTTTTCCTTTTCCACAGTACATCTTAAGCAGCTCTTGGATCAGTCTCTGTGGGACTTGGCCCGACTGCTTCCCATGGGTGGCACCTGTTGTCCCCTGTCCCTCTCCACCTCTTCCTTCCTCCACCGACACCCCGCATCACCTGTCCCTAGCCTCCCGCCTGACTGCATGGGGACCCCTCAGCCAATGGGAGCCCCAGTGCCTCTCTGCGGTCAAGACCCCAGCCTTTGGTGCGTGGCGCTATGGCCAGCGGCCGCCAGCCCTCACTCACCAGCGCGGCCCGCTTCTGCTGCCCTCCCTCGCCCTGCTCCCTCGTCGTTCCTGTGGCTGGCGTTCGCTTTTCTCTATTCTCTTCATGGGTGTTATAATAACACTTGTTGATTTTTTTAGTGTCTTCAAATTCTAACTTTTGCTTTGTTGATTTTCTTCTTGATTATGTCTTTACTTTGTGTTCCGCTAATTTATCTTTATTCCTTCCTTTTGTGTGCATGTGTGTGCACGTCCACACACTTCTGGGGATTGAACCCAGGGGCTTTACCACTGAGCCACATCCCCAACCCTTTTTATTTTTAGACAGGGTCTCCCTAAGTTGCTTAGGGCCTCACAAAGTTCATGAGGCTGCCTTGAACTTGCAATCCTCCTACCTCAGCCTCCAGTGTCACTAGGATTACAAGTGTGCACCACCTGTATGCCAAGCTTATTTCTTCCTATTTCCTTAGGTTTACTCTCTTGTTCTTTTTCATTTCTGAAGTGAAAATAAAAACAGCTCATTAACTCTGAGCCTGCCTTCCTTCCTAAGGAAGAGTGTCAACCTGCGAGCCCCCGCAGGGCCTCTGCTCTGCTGCCCTCCCTCTGACAGGCAGGATTCTCACTCTTCCTCTGGGTTACTTTCCTGTTTCCTTTAGGCTCTGAGTTAAACTCCCCCCAGCACATTAGCGGGAGCTCTGACTCCTCGGGTGGGAGCTGGAGGGAAGGCAGTCCCAAGGCACCGGCACCTGAGGCCTCAGTACTGGGCCCCACCACCCTCGAGAGGCTGGGGATCTGCTCGGTCCTGCCTGTAAGGTGGGTCTGTCTGGTTGTTCTGTAGGACGCTGACCAGCTGCTCCCCAGAGGACCAGTATCCTCTGGGTCTGACCGCCAGGCCCCCCAGTGTGAGACCTGGAGGAGCTCTGCTCACCACACCAGTGCGTGTGGCCACTTAGCGCAGAAGCGCCAGCTCGGGCTCACCTCGTCAGATAGCAGCACAGGCCGGCCGGTGGCTCTTAGTTGATGTGTCCTGGTGCCTGAGGCACACGGTGGAGGTATACACACAGGAGCTGTGGCTCGCCCCTAGGATGGACCTAGTGTACACACAGGTGCTGCTGGGTCACCCTGTGAGACGATTCTCCGTCACCTCCAAGGTGACGCCTTTGAACTGGAACGCACTTTTTAAGAAAAGCGAGGTGCGGTGGTTAGAGTCCTAGGGCGTTCAACTGGTGACGCAGGCCGAGGCCCCGAATGTTCCCTAGCTCCAGGGTCTGGAGGTGGCCCCTGGGCACACAGGAAAGCCCTGCCTGGGACTCGGCTCTGGCCCTGCTGAGCTAGCTGACACCACGCTTGTCCTGTACACTGCTCCCAGTGGGGCTGGGTCAGGGATCTTCTCCTCCGAGGGCCACAGCCTGAGAGCAGCACAGGTATCAGGGTCTTGGGTCCCTGCCAGTCCTCCTCTGCCCGTCCTTCCGCAGGGCATTGGGTTCTGCCATGATAACACCCTCCTTCTCACTCTTACTCCTGAACTTTTTTTGTTGGAGAAATTTTTATCTGGTTATCATTTGGATCTCAGAAAACTGGAGGGGGTTCAAAGTCAGGGTGGAAAGGGAGGAAAGCAGCCCTGCTCCTGCACGTGGGCCTCCCATACTCAGCGGGGGCGGTCAGGACCCCGATGCTGCCTCTGCTCAGGATTCCTAACTACGGAACCCACTGCTGGCCACGCCTGCCTAGTTAAAGCCGACGTGTTCGTCTCAGTCAAGGAGCAGCCAGCGATCTCTAGCCCTTCTCTGAGTGTCTCCAGAGGTTCTCAAAGCCACGCCACCCAGGCATACCGTGCTCCCACTGTCCCCCAAAGCCAGTGGGTCAGCCGCTGCATGGAGCCCAGGCCTCACACACCTCATTTTGGAGCCTTCTCTGATCTCTCCCCCACTCTTGTTTCTGAGTTAGCCACGGCCTGAGGACCACAAGCCCCCATCAGTCCTTCCGGCTTCTGGGCCCCTTCCCACCCCAGGCCAGGTCCTTGGATCTGGTTCTGTGGCCCCACCCCTGCCAGAGGGTCCGTGGAGACTCCTTCCTCTCGGTAACGTTGCAGCCTAGGGGTCCAGCCTGGGGCGAAGTTCTGCCGTCCCTCAGCAGCCCCCAGGCCTCACCACCCTCCTGGGTGCCGGACCCAGCTCTGCCAAGACACCACATCTCCATTCTTATCCCAAGTTCCTGTAAAGTCACTTCTTGCTGACCTGTGCCATGAGCACCCCGCCCATCCCTCCCTTGCGTCCCCCGTCCCACCTCCCCAAGTTCCTGACACCCTTCTGTGGGAGTGGAATAGCTCAGAGTGGACAGAGACTGGAGAGGGCCCAGTTGTGCTGCACCCCCCGACCCCATGTGGCAGTGGCTCCTGTGCACAGGGTTCCTGCACCACGTTCCTCTCCACACCCAGGCCAGATGCCAGCCCCAGGAGGATGTGCCGCTGGGTGCACTCCATCTCTACCTGTCACTGACATTCGGGACTTGATGGAGAGGAGCATGGTGGCCTGCTGCTATGCTGCCCAGTCACAGGAGTCTGTCCTAAAGGCACTGCCTGGGATGGAGCTCAGAGGCCAGGGCCAGGTCATCCCTGCCGAGCAGTGGCATTTTGTACTGTGTTGGAAATGCATCGCCATAGTAACAAATCCGAGGTGGAGCTGATGCTGGTGGAGGGGAGGGTGCAGAGGGAAGATGGCAGCAGCCTGGGAGCCAGCCTGGCCACCACCCTCCAGCCCTGGTCCTCAAGACCCTGTTGTCACCCCTTCACCAGGAAAGAGCTCCCAGGAGTCACAGTTGGAGTCAGACCCAAGCCCAAGCCTGGGAGCCGGCTTAAAGCTGAGGCCCTCTGCTCGGCTGAATCCCCAAGCCAGAATGATTCCTGGGGAAAGAGTCCAAACCCCACCCTGCAGCCCCAGGTCTCCTCTGCAGTTCCTGCCCTGTGGCTGGACGTGGCCATCCTCAGGTCGCCTCCATCCCTTCCCTTCTTCCCCTCAGCTGGGAGGGTCCTTTGCATCCTGCATGCAGCTCCAGGTCCCACCGCAAGGCCTGGTCTGGCCAGGGTGGAGGCAGGCTCTCTCCTCTACTGACAGGCCCCATGCCCGGCTACAAGGAAAAGAGCAGTGGAGCCCGGCAGCCCAGGGATCCCAGCCTTCTGGCTGGAAAAGGGTGGTGAGACCATGGTCAGCACTGGCCCCTGTGCTTAAGGTAATCTGCTCTTAAAACCAAAGCCCCCGACTAAAATGCTGCTGCTGAAAGCGTCACGCAGGCACACTGCTGGTAAGGTGGTGTGGGCCGCGGCCGGGGCCACGGCTGGCACAGGGAGAAGGGAGAGCAGGACAGCAGCTGGCTTGGCGCTCCTGAGTCTGCTCCTGGTCATGGCCCAGCCTCTGAGGAGTCAGGCATCCCCAGGGAGCCACTACAGGGCACCCAGGGACTAGACAGGGTCCCAAGAAAGGGACAACATAGAACCCCCAGGCTTGGGAACTTGTTTCTAAAGGGAGGTGGAAGGCTCTTGGCCACCCACATCCACAGATGCGACATTGGACCTGGGTCCTTGAGACCCAAGTGAGGGCTTGTCCCTGTCCCTGCTGCTCTGCCAGGGGGGCTCTGGGGTTCAGACTTGGCCACAGAGCTCTGAGTAGATTTCCCTACATCATGTGCTATTCAGAAAGTGGTGGCTATTGCTCTGAAAAATAAATCCTAGGATCATTTGTCACAGTTACTTCTAGTCTCCACATGGAATTAAGTTCTCTGCACCTGGCAGGAGCTTGGCAAGCGGCCGGTGTCTGGGGGCTGGACTTAGGCCTCTGCCTTGGGTTCACGGGGTGGCCCCTGTCCCTGTGTGCAGGTGGCCATGCTCTGTTTTGGAGACAGCAGATTTTTAAATGGAGCAATCCATAGAACAGGGAGCCTAAGAATCCCGGCCAAGTAGAGAAACGAAGGTGAATAATTGGACCAATTCCCTGTCACAGTTTTGTTTTTACTTGTAAATAATTATACTATCCATTATAGTCAGAGAAACTAGCAAAAATTAGATTTTTTTTTACTCTGTATTGAGTCATGCACAGTGTTACATCAAAGTCAAAATCTGCCAGAAAGTCAAGATAGTAATAAAAACAAATTGCTAAAAAATAAATGATAATAATGGCTAATAGGCATCACCCTCCCTCTCTGCTCCCTGTAGTGCCAGGCCCTCCTGGGAGGGCCCTGCTGGCCACCTCCCTCTAGGGACCTGCACCTGGCACGAGGCCTGGGGCCCCACACCCCTGCCCGCGGCACCTGTCAGTGGAGCCAGCTGGCCTCTGCCGTGGATGAGCAGCCACGTCCTCCCACCAGCTCCCCTCACCTCCCCCGCCCCCCGTTCGGTGACGAAGGTCTGTCATCTGAGTCGAGCCGGGATTTACTGTCAGCACCACGTCCCTTCACAGCTCAGTGTCACACGGCAACTGAGCTTCACGGGAAACTGCTTCCGATGCGTCACTCGGCCTGTGAGGCCAAAAATAATAGCGGGGAGGGAGTTGGATGGGCTGTGGCAAGAGGGGCATCTTGCGAGCATTCCTGTCACTCGGTGGAGGGGCCTGCTCCTCTCCGGGCCCGACACCCTCTTGACTGCTGCGCGAGCAGAGTGCACAGCCTCTCCTTCCGACCGCGTGCGTCATAAATCAGGGGCCTGTCTCGAGAATTGCTCAGGAGCACCTTCCTCCTCCCTGCCTTCCTCCTCTTGAAAAGACAGGAGAAAACTCAGCCATTGTCTGGGCCCCCGGTCCCCAGAGCATGGTCCTTACAGGCCATCTGCTGCAACAGAGGCATGGATTCCATTTGAGAAAATGTTCTCACAGAGATTCTGGAGGACTGACTTTACCAGTTTCCTTAGACATTGGCTATACATCTAGATAGCTGCAGAGTTCAGGTTGAAGGCTTCTGTTCCAAGTTAAAGCCGGGTAGAAGACCAGGGGTGGAGACCTGCAGGGTCTCCTCAAGAGGCCCTCTCATCTCCCACAAGTCCAGGTTTCCTGTGGCCAAGACTTCCTGGGTCCCGCCGGGCATGGGGCTGCGTGAGCAGGGCCAGCATACACAGGCTCGGAACTGCGGAGTGCGCGTGTGCAAATGAGCACACATTGCAGTCACGGCCACAGCAGCATCACTCGAGAGCGGCCTTCCTTGGGTCTCAGCCTCCCAGTGCCTCTGGGGCAAGCCTCCAGGGCAGGACAGAGCTGATCCCGACTCTGAATGGTGAGGAAGGAGGGGCTTTGGTGAACCCTCCTGGGGTCGTGTCCTCCTAGTCACCTCTGGCAGGCCAAGGGTAGTGGAGGCGAAGTGGTACCCACCCTGCGTCCATAAAGGAGGTCGCAGGCCGGTGAGCAGCTGACAGCAGCCAGAGGAGCCCCTGAACAGGGCTGGCTCTCACCATTGCCTCCGTCCTATTTGGGACTTCAGCGTGTCTCACGGAGCCCATCCCACTCACCGTGTGCTCACCAAGCTCCTCTCTGACAGCAGGCCTAGCGTTCAGCTCCTTGGTGAACCCAGGGCTAACCAGAGCTGAGCGGGGAAGGGTCACAGGATCATAGCTTATTTGAAATTCTCTTCAAATCCGTTTTTATTGGGGAAAAAAAAAAAAAAAAGTGCGTTTCAGCAAATTGTCCAGCTTCCTCCAAAATACAAAGAAAGCAGTTACGTGTGGCTTTCTCCCTGCCCTGAAGCCCCTGGAAGCAGTTGGTCTCTGGCTCCCCCGCAGGAAGTCGGCGCACCCACCTGCCCAAGCAGGAGCCCAGCACTGCGGGGCCTGCCCTGCCTCCCTGGCCAGCCATGCCACAGCCTCCTTCCTCAGACCATACCCTTCCAGGCTCCCTCCTTCCCACCTCTGCCTCCACCTGCCCTGGTGTGGCCCCTACTCTGCAGCCCCTGCCCCCAGCAGCCTCCGCCCTAGAGCTGACCTCACCTGGGAGCCCTGAGCAGTGTCTTTCTCTTTCTCAGGTCACAGACTACCATTGTTGCATGCTGACATGCCTGGACCCTGGTGACTCCTGTGTCACCTGTCTGCACCTGGGTGTGTGTGCTATGGCCTTTGCTGGCCATTAGGTGGGAGGCCTTGGAGCAGAGGCCACGTCACACACCTCTCGTGTTCTCCCAGGAGCTCAGTGCAGGGCCTTCTGTGGGGTGACAGGTGGAGCCCGTGTGCACCACACCAGAGGCCAGGGCAGCTCCCAGAGTCTAGAACTTGCGAGCAGATGCTTCCCAGGACCAGGCAGTCCTTTGCGGTCTGCAGGGGCATCCCAGAGGCAAACCTGCCCTGTCCAACCCCAGCTTTCCTTTTGGAAAGACCAAGGCTGGGAAGCTGAGAGCAGGGTGATGGCCTATGGGTGCTGGGACTCCTGACGCCCTGGCCATTGCCAGAGGGAGAGCTGGGGAGCTCCCTAACCCCAGCTCTTGGCACCACGGCTAGGCTCCCAGAAAACAGCGCCTCAGGCGCCAGAAGCGTGTGTGTGGCAGCTGTTTCCACTGAAACCTCTCCTGTTTCTTTCCTAGGAGTTTCCTTTAACAGTGTTTACACTCAGATTTGGAGAGTCCTACTGCACCTGGCCGCGGATCCCTACCCAGAGGTATCTGACTTGGCCATGAAAGTGCTCAACAGCATCGCCTACAAGGTATGTGGCCTGGGACATTCACTGCACCCTCAAGTTCATTTTCAGCCGTGAGTGTTCCAGCAGGAATCTCCAGGCTCCTTGAGACTACGCCTTGGCTTAAACACAACACGAGCAGAACAGTTCCAAGAGAAGACCTGTCTGCACGTGGCTCAGCTGTGAGGCCACCCTGCATTCCACACCTTCACTTTGTGTGCTCTGGTGACGTCCCCGCCTCCATTCCTCTACCACTGTTGACGACTGCTCCTCTCCTGACTCTTACTAAGGGACCCTTTTCAGAGAGTCGGCTTTTGGTGCCGTTGGTTTTTCTGTTGTTTTCCATCTTCAGGTTAATTGCCGGCAGCTTTGTCACTTTTACCTCTTCTCCTCTACTTGGAATTTCATTTGCTCTTCTCATTCTCATTTTTAAGGTAGAAGCTTAGGTCATTGATTTTTAGTTCTCTCTTTGGGGAGTATAAACAATTCCCAGTTCTTTTTGTGAGTTCTAGGAATTTGGCCTAATGCCTTCTAGTTCGTTGTTGTTGTTGTTGTTGTTTCTTAATATTTTATTAGCTGTCAATGGACCTTTATTTTTATTTATTTATTTATGTTTATGTGGTTGCAAATCAAACCCAGGGCCTCACACATGCTAGGCAAGCGCTCCACCACTGAGCCACACCCCTAGCCCGTTGTCATTTTTCTTTCTTTGTTTCTTCTTTTTTTTCCCCCATGCTATGGATGGAACCAGGGCCTCATGGCACACTGACCAGTCACTCTAGCACTGGGCCACACCCTCAGCCCTTTTTAATTTTATTTTGCGACAGGCACTCAGTTGCTGAGGCTGGCCTTGAACTTGTGATCCTGCCTCAGGCTGCCGAGTAGCTGGGACCATGGGTTTGTGCCATTGCACCCAGTCTCCTAGCTGTTCTTTGCCTCACCTGTGAGCAAAAGAGTATCAAAGGTTTAAGGGCCCTCCCTTGCAGACCCTGGAAACTCCCACCTGACTCTCCACTCAGCAGATCCCAGCCCGTGGGCCTCACTGGAGCTCGACCCTGTGTTTTCTCTCCCCAGAGTGCTGGGCTCACCTGGGTTCCCCTTCTCTGCACTGCAGCTGGGGCCTGGCTGGCAGCTGCTTGTAGGGCATGTGCTGGGACCGCAGACCCCAGGTACCCAACACCTAGCATCTAAGAACAGTTGAGCACGTATGTCTTTCTGGGCATTCTAGTTGTCGATGCTTTTGTGAATGGAATTAGAGGTCATTCACAATAGCATTTTAAATGTTTTTATAATTTTTTTGATAACCTCAAGTTTACAGAAAAGTTGCAAGAAGAGTACAGAGAAAGATCACCAGGCTCACAGCTTGCTGGCACCCTCTTCAGCCCAGGAGCAGGTCACTGCCTCTGGCCCTGGCACAGCAAGGACTGTGCTTAGGTGCCACTTGCTAGGCTCAGGAGGGTTCAGACCTGTGGCTTTCAGCCTGCCTCCTTGTTTCTGCCCAGCGTGTCACGCAGCCCTGCCCAGTGCTCTGCACCTGCTGGCCCAGCCTCCCACTGGGCATTGCCTCCCATCCCCATGCAGCTGTTTCCTGGTGGCGGAGCTCCTTCTTCCTGGTCCCTGGCCATGGCTGGTCCTCAGGTGGTGGTGGGGCCCCATGCGCCCAGTGTTGAACGCAGCAGCCTGCAGTCCTGCCCTCCTCTGCAGTGAGAGTGAGGCAGAGGCAAGTCCTGGTCTAGGCTCGAGAGTGTGTTCACATTTGGCACCCTGGCCTAGAAGTGTCCACTCGCTGGTCCAGCAATGCTTCATGCCCTTCCTTCCAGGAGTGTCCCGCTAGTGCCACTGCATAGGCGCACTCTGGCCAGCTTAGGACAGCTGCATCATTCGCTCTCGCACTGACCTGACCTCCCTCAGTCCCTCAGCAGCTGCATGGCCAGCTGCAGAGAGGCCTGGAAGACAGGCATGGGCACTCTGCTCGTTCTGGTCGTCCTTGTCACTGCCTGTGGAAGATGGTCAGTCATGAAGTTAACATTTTAATTGCTTAGTAGGATACTATGGTGTTCAGTCCCTGGCAAGAAAGAAAGAAAACTAACAAATGATCCAGTCATCACATTTCTCAACTGAGAAAAGAATTGCTTCACGTAGAAAACTTTTAAAGTGTCTGTTACATATCGTGGTCTGAGACGAGGGAGGGAAGAAAGCAAACAGGCAGGAAGAGGGGAGGAACAGAAAGACCAGGAGCTAGAGGAGGCTGGGGCAGCGTGTTAGGGAAAGCCCGTCTTGCCACTTACCGCTCTGCCAGCCTCTGACTCAGCTCTCCACCAGTAGTGCACAAGCTCAGGGTGGGTTTTGAAGCATTGTTTTCACTGGGTGTGCAAGTACTCCTAAGTACTCAGGAGGCTGAGGCAGGAGGATCACTAGTTCAAGGCCAGCCTGCGCAACCTAGCAAGGTCATTTCTTCAAAATTTTGAAAGTTAAATAAAAGGGGCTGCAGGTGTAGCTTAGTGGCAGAGCACTTGCCTAGCATGTGTGAGCCCCTGGGTTTCATCCACAGAAATGGAAAAAGAAGAAAGAATTATTTTCACTTAAATTATCTTTCTAAAAAATCTTCTATGGATGTTAGTGAATGTTGTAAATTTAGAATTTGTGTTCAAGAAGAGCAGAGACTGAAGTCAAGAAGGGCTGACTCCCTCTATGGCATAGCCTCGCATTCGCAGGTGTCCCCACGGCCTCTCCATTGCTCCTGGAGGCACAGCGCGGCCTCCCTTGCACTTCGCGGCAGCACAGTTGTGGCCCAGGCATCACTTCGTCCCAGCCTGTGTGACTGCTTGAGTGTCTCGGTCATGGGGACTTGGGACTCGGCCTGCCTGCTTCTCAGCGGCTTCATGTATCTGCCCCGACCACAGCCCCCTGGATCAGGTAGTACTGGAACCCTGGAGCCGGGCATTGACTTTGAGCTCTAAGCCTGCTGCTGTCGACCCTGCCTCTGGGAGTTGGGTGCTGCCCAGGAACCTCCTCCCTGAGCTGTGGGAGAGTCGCAGCGCCACTGCCAGCCCTGGCCCTGTGGGTGTGCTCAGGCTGTAGCTCTGAACCAGGGCCCAAGCCCCCACGTCAAGGTAACTCAGCCTTCAGGGTGTCACCTTGCAGGTGAGCAAGCTACAGCCCCTGAGGAAGTAATCTATGTGCCTCTGAGACCGTGCTCTCACTGAGGCCTGGAGCCCCCAGCAAAGTGACATTTGGCCTCTGTGCCTGCTTGGCTGGTCTAGAGTGGCACACACCCAGTGTGCATGTGGCCACCAACCCAAAGGCATGCCACAGCCAGAGCAAGAGCCCAGGTGGCCTCCCCGAAGACCCCGCGGCAGCACAGTGCCTCCTGTGTCTGTGAACACTGTACCTGCGTGTGGCTCAGAGCAGACACTGCTGCTGGAGACTGGAGCATGAGTCTTAAGGGAATGTTTTCTTGTTCTCATTTTAATTTCAAGAAGCACCTTACCTTCTGCTACAGGAATTGAAGAGATTATATTTCATTTTTACAGAGAAACAAGCCCATTTTAGATGAACTCTGAGGCCAAGTTTTGCTCATCAGAAAACGCCTTATTACTGTGGAATGCCCTGGAATGCTGTATTCAGATGCAGGTGTTGAGCCAGCCTGTGTGAAGAGCCCCTAGCTCCATAGCCTCAGCCTGGTGTCAAACCTTCATTCCACAGCCTGGGGTTTGCATTTTGCTTTAGTGTTTATTAGAGAAACCTAAAACCATGCTGAAGTAGAAAGAGGAGAACAAAGACCCCAGGGGACATGTTGCGGCCCTAGCACCCCTGGCCTCTCAGCCCTCCTACCACCAGTGCTTCCCAGCAGAAGAGCACTCAAGCCACGGGCTCTGACCAGCGCACCCTCACTTCTCATTCTGGTACTTAGGAGAAGATCTCAGAGCTGCATCAATTCCAGAAATAGTGCCACAGCCTCTGGGTCCTGCGAGAGCTGTGTCTGTGTGGAATGTGGGCAGACCAAGTGCGTCAGGAACCAGGGGCTCACTTCCCTAACCAAGGCACAATGTCCACCAGAAGACCACAGGCCTGAGCCACCAGTGAATGAAGATTGAGAAACTCGGGGAAGGTATTGGGAGGCCCCACTGAGCCTGCCTGGTCACAGCGCCAACAAGTTTCTTTTAAACAGTATTGCGTGGAATTTCCATGTAGAAGCCTCCCTGGAGAGACCTTCCAGACCAAGATGCTGGGGCCACGCCTGGGACCAGCTCCATGGCTGTCAGGTGGCAGCCAGGGGACCCTTCTCACTGAGACTCTGCCGTGTCAGTGAGTCCCACACAGGGACTTGGGAGCAGCAGAGGAAGGGCCTGGGAGCCCTGGGAATTGCACAGCCCAGCCTGGGGTCAGCACAAGTGTGGCCAGGACCATCTTGGCCCTGAGCCCCTGACCAGCTCCTTCCCATCTCCCAGTGCTCATTTCTCATCTGCAAAACCAGACGCCTGTCGGGCCTGCCTCAGGCAGTGCAGGTTAAAAGCAGTCACCTGCGCCACCCTTGTCCCTGTGTTGTCCCTCTGGGGACGTGTGGTTAGCATGAGCATTAGTGCCATCGCAGCCCCAGGAGCACCCTGCCTCTCCTCCTGCTGGGTCCGGGAGGGAGGGAGCCCCAGGGCGGAACTCCTTGGCCTCAGCCACACTGGGTCCTCGGCGACAGGGGTCCCTTGCTGCAGTGTTCAGGATCTAGGGCACTGAGCTCTGAGTGTAGTGAACAGGCAGTTAATGTCATACCTGGGACTTACATTTCCAAGAGAAAAGTCACATGTTTAGGAAACACAGTCTGCAGAAGAGCTGAGTGCACGGTCTCTCGGGTCCCGCCGCAGTCCCCGCCTCTCACTCAGTCTGGGGGCTTCTGCGTCCTGCGGTGGATCCCCGCTGAGAGTCCCTCACATTTCTGGAACTTTTCTGGATTCCTGCACCCCTCGGGACACAGGACAACAGCGTTCCCGCTAAAATCTGAGCCTGACTGTCCAGAGGCACCGGGAGATTCCCTGTCCTGCCACTGAGACTTCTCCCTGGCATCTTTCTCTGCAGTGGGTCCGCCTTCCGTGGCCTTGTGATGTTGTGGCTGGAGAACCACTAGAGTGGCGAGACTGGCAGCTGGAGGTAGAAGTGGCTTCACTGCACCTGGGTCAGGGCCCCCGTGTGGCCAAAGGGACGTATCTCCATCCTTGCAGAGTATCTGCCTGAAACTGGACTGTTAATGAAGTCATATTGGCTTTGTGAAAAGCCAGCTGGACACCATGCCCTTGCCCCTCACCTCTGCCTTGCTCTGCAGGGCTCAAACCCACTGCCACAAGGGAAGGTAGCTCAGGTTTTCCCAGAGGTACATCTGTGTGCCAGGTGGCAGCGGCCGAGCAGAGCCATCAGGAAGGGCTCACGCAGGGCACTGGGTCTCACACGCCATGCTGTCTTCTACCAGTAGCTGAGAGTGTTCAGTGAAGTTTGCCCAGCAGGGTGCTCACCATATGACAGGACCGTGCAGAAAGGACTGTCCCCGGAAACCTCCCGCAGTCCCCTGCTCCACGCACCCTCTTCCTCGAAGTGGCCACCTCCCTGGTGACTCTTCATTCACACTCACCACGTGGGCCTGCACCCAGCCACGTTGCCAGTGCTCAGGGAACACGGACAAGTTGGAATGAGAGCAGAAGAAAGCTCCCGCCGAGCCTGCAGTCCGCCTCCCATCCCCGTTCAGTCCACCTCTCGGAATCTCTGAAAATGATTCAAAATGGGAGCCTCATGGCATCAGCCAGGTGTGAGCAGCCCAGGTGTGCAGGCTGCACTCAGCAGAGCTAAGAGCCACAGACTCCCACTCGGAACCCCCAGGAGCTTCTGGGAGCTGAGACTGAGGGGCGCCGAGGCTGCAAGACGTGGGCTCCTGAGTGATGGCCACGGCCCGGTTCCTGTGCTCCGGGCACAAGAAGCAATGGGGGTTGTCTCCCCATCACCTCCCACTGTTTCTCCAGAAATCTTCAGAAGATGCGTATTACACTTGTAATTGAAGTTTACATTTCTTTTCTCATTTTAACTCCAGGAATCATGGCTGTCAGGTTTTGTAGGGCATGAGTGCCACAGAATTGACTGAATAACTTAAATACAAAAGCAAAAAAACAAGTTCACAAAGAACAGGTCACTCTTGAAACATGAGGAACATCGTTTAAAGACCAGGTGTGGCTCCTTTTTCCTGCTCTTTCTATCCTGCAGTCAGGGATTTGCTGGGAAATGTAGATACTGTTTAAATAAAGAGCGTCGTGGTGGTTTTCTTTAACTTGTGTCTGGTGACTGAACAGTAGGGACAACATTCTTGATGGCAAAATGGGAAATGCAGAAACCCAAGGCCAGGACGGGCCTGTCCTCTGACATGGGGGACACCCCCGCCCTGAGTGGGCAGCAAGGTGGCCTCGCCTGAGTGCATAGAGCCTTTGCTACCCATTCCCCCTGTGGACAGCTGGTTCCACATCTGCACAAAGTCCACTGAGAGTCGGGCAGAACCTCCGCCCCGGAGGCCAGGTCCCAGCTGGTGCACATCTTTCTGGGGTGAAACTTAAGCCCAGCAGATGTTTTTGGAAGGACGTTTGCAGAACTACAACCATCTCTTCAACCGTAGTGCTACGTTTCAGAAGCTGTTTGGGACAACCCTGAACATGGTAATGACAGGCTGTAGTGACACTCTCCCCTTGAGTGCAGGTGACCACAGGGCCATCACTCAGGACTCCAGTGGTGCTGAGCTGCCTTAAGGTGGTTGTACTGTGGCAGCCCAAATCGCAAGCCAGGACAGGAGAGCCTGTTTGCCCCTGGAGCGAGAGGACTCCCGCAGGGCCCTTCACCCTCCCCATGCCTTCTCAGCCTTCTGGACCCTTGAGCACAGGGGCACAGGTGGTGGCACGGCAGCTGTGCTTGTGGGACTGATGCTTTACCACCCCAGAGACCCCCTGGTCAGCACCCACTGATACAGTGCTTCCCGACCCTCCCTGCCCTGCCTGGCCCTGACATCCCCCACGTCTCCTGCCCGGGGCGCTGGACTAGGCAGCAGGTGGAGGCAGCTGTGGGCCGTCGTGAAGGTGCCCTACGGTCTGCCTCCAGAGGCTCATGCAGACCGCTGCCCGGCCCTGGGCCTCCCAGCTCCATGTCTAGATGAGTAACAGCTTCGGTGGCCCTCAGGGTTGCCCTTTGGAGGTGTACGGGGGCCTTCCACTGGGACCTCGGATTTCCTCAGCCAGAAAACCTTTTCCACCATTTTGAAGCAACACAGAAGCAGCCACCAACCTTGTGTGTCTGCCTGGCGGGCTCAGAGGAGGCTGTTGCCCTTTGACCTTGCACGTCATCAGTCCTTTCTCTCCTAGGCCACCGTGAACGCCCGGCCCCAGCGCATCCTTGACACCTCCTCTCTGACCCAGTCAGCACCAGCCAGCCCCACTAATAAGGGCATGCACATCCACCAGGTGGGGTAAGTGGCCTGGGGCAGCTGAGGACCAGCACCCTGCACCTGCGGCTGCCACGCCCGCCTCTGCCTGCCCCCTCGTTGCCCAGTTTTCTGTCTCCCAGCTCTCCTGCTCCCAGCTCCTGTGTTCCTCACCCGGGCCCCTCCTGGAAGAGGCCCTTGCTTGGAGAGCCCTTTGTTTGCACGCAGTGGGACTTGAGAGCAGGACCCGGCCCGACTCCCTGGCCGTGGGATCTCACCAGGGATCTCGGCTCCCCGTGTGGGTGCCAGCAGAGCGACTCTCACGGCCACACCATGGCAGTGTCCACCCTCCCCAGGCCGCAGCTGGTCCTGCTGCCTCGGGCTGCTTCAGACACGCTCTGTATTCAGTTACCCTGTCATTCCGTGTGTGCGTGTCCAGTGAGTGACTGTTTCAGCACCTGCCTAGGGACACTGTTGGCAAGTCGCCGTGTTGGCAGCATGTGTGGTGGACACTCGGTAAAGCTCCCTGTCTGCTCTTCTCCCAATGCAGAGGCTCCCCGCCAGCGTCCAGCACCAGCAGCTGCAGCCTGACCAACGATATGGCCAAGCAGCCAGTCAGCCGCGACCTGCCTTCTGGCCGCCCGGGCCCCACAGGCCCCACAGGCACGCAGTACACCCCTCACTCCCACCAGTTCCCCCGAACGCGGAAGATGTTTGACAAGGGTCCAGATCAGGTGAGAAGGCTCACGTGTCTCTGCACCTCGTGACCTCCAGCACCGAGCGTCCTGACCGGGTGGAGGGCTTGGCCTCTCTGGTGTGTGGCAGAGGCCTTGGACCCTTCTGCCCTCAGCCTGGTCCCCAGCTTATCCTGCAGCTGATGTGCGTTTTCCCTGCCTGAGGGGACAGTGTTCTGGCTCCTCCCGAGGGGGCAGCTGCTCTAGCGTTTATGCGGGGTGGTTGGGTTTTTTCCTGTGAACATTCAGTCACTGCACAAACAGGCTCATCGCTCCCTCTTTGACTCAGTTGAAAGGAGATTCCGAGAGAGGCTGTGCTTTCCCTCGGCGCTCTGAGAGCCACGTGAAATGTGCCTGACCCGAGGCCACCTGTCCTGTCCAGGCCGTGTGCCACTTTCTCATCAAAGACAGGACCAAAGAAGGGTGTTCAGGATGTGCTGAGGGCATCTGGCTGCCTCGGGCGTCCACAGTGCTGGACTTCCCTCAGCAGCGGGCCTGCTCCTGGTTGTCCAGTGGACAAAACAGAGTTCCTGCCTTGCAGGTTGACTCTGGACCAAGGCCTGCCCTGTGGTGATCAGCAGTTCTCCATGTCAGTGCTCAGCCTCTTGGCTGGACCCTGATGCAGGCCAGGGACAGGAGTGCAGTGGCATGATGTCCCCACCTGACCCAGCCTGTGGCTCCCCAGAGCCAGAGCTGCTGCTCCCAGGGAAGTGTGCACCTCTCACTGCCCCCACCCAGGTTCCTCTCTGCCAGGAGCGGGTGTGGGTAGCCTGCAGCCCTACCCAGCACAGGGATGCCAGGGGACTGCTGCAGTCCATGCCTCAGGGAGAGGTGAACACCGTCCCTGACAGCTGGGCCACCCTGTGCCCTGGCAGGAGGTGGCCAGAGCACAGCCTGTCATCAGGGCGTGGGTGGTCAGCAGGCCCTGACCAGCACCCAAGGGACTGATGGACCATGTACAGCCCACGTGACCCCTCCAAGCCAGCTATGGGATCTGGCTCGAGTGAGGGACCATGGCCCTACTGGCCAAACCAGGGACCGCAGAGCAGGTGCTGTCCTGCCTCTTATCCAGGCCCCCATTTCCTGTCCAGACGATCAGGGATGCCTGGTCACCAGGGCACCCAAGTGAGATGCATGCAGAATGGCCATCCTTAGAAAGCAGACCTTGGCTCTCCAGGACCTCTGTCCCCAGCCGGGAGCTCCTCGGGCCTGTGAAGAAGTGTAGGGGACAGCAAGACTGCTGCCATTCCTTTGCCCGCTAACCCTCCTCTTTCCTAACACCCTGAAGACGGCAGATGACGCGGACGATGCTGCTGGACACAAGAGCTTCATCTGTGCCGCCATGCAGACGGGCTTCTGCGACTGGAGCGCCCGCTACTTCGCACAACCTGTCATGAAGGTGCGTCCCGAGCGAGGGCGGTCATGGAGCTGACCCGTGCGCTTCCCAGTGTCCCTGGCACTGGCCTGGGTCCCACCCCTCTGTGCCTCCGCTTACCACGCAGGCTCCCCTCCGGGCAGCCAAAGCCCCATCCTGCCCCAACCCCTGGCCCTGCTGGGAGCTGTGACCCCTCTGCTGCCCCAACCTCACTGCTGGCCTCTGTGACTCCTTGGTGCCACATCGGTGGCCTCTGGAGGGTGGCACCAATTGCTGTCACAGTGGACACCTAAGCAGTGAGACAGAATAGCCACAGAGGCAGGCAGTGCTTCCCTGTCCCCACAGGGAGGAGCAGCCTGCCCCTCCGCAGTCCCAGAGCCACTGGTGTCCCTCGGCACTCCTCGGCAAGGCCACACGATTCCTCACGGGCCGTGCTTGGTGACTCCCCGCTCTGGGGACGCTAAGATTGTGCTAGCTGGGCCGATCCCAGCACATTTAGGCTTGTTCCACAAGACCGACTCTTGGGTCTGATTCTGCCCCAGCCACACGTGAGGGGTGCCCTGTGCCCCGCAGCTCGCTGGCTGGATGCAAGCCCCTCCCCCAGGCAGGCAGGTCTGCTGTCAGCACAGCCTCCAGGGCGAGGGTTCCTGGGAACAGAGGACTCCTCTCCTCCCTCCTGTCGGCATCTGAGAAGGAAAGGCGCAGCTTGTTCTCTGTCCAGCGAACGCCTGCCTGGCTTCTGCAGCCAGCTCTGGGCTCTGTGACGGCTCCACACTGCTTCCCTCTCGCCCTCGAGGACTGACTCTTGCCTAAAACATAGTCTCACCATCAGCACCTGGGGCGGCAGCACAGTCCCGATGCCCGGCGCCCTTGCAGAGGGGAACAGGGCACACCACTGCTTCTCTAACCTGAGTGTAAAGTGGCCCAATTGTTCTAGAAAGAAGTTCCACAGGCAGCAGCTGTTCCCGTCTACCCGCAACTGTTTTGCTTAGGCGCCACCTTAAGAAAACGATCAGAGGTGCAGAATGTCCCTGCACTACTCAGGAGTGAAAGCGGGGCCTCCTGATGTGCAGCAAGGTTGCATGCTGGGTGACATTGGAGCTATTTTGAAATGAAGCTTACAGTGAATGGCATAAGGAAATGCTCATGATATAATTTTGAAAAACAGCAGGCCAAAACCTGGGCCTCGTTGTGCACGCTGCACCTGAACACTGCTCACAGAGGCGCTGGAAGGCCATGACCTGGCCGCGATGGCAGTGGGCCTGTCTCCTCCTCGCACATTCCCGCTTCCTGCAGTTTGTACGCAAGCATGGTTCCTGTGTCCAGGCGGTCCTAGAGAACGCAGCCCACGCTGCGCAGCGTGTCTTGTGCTGCGGATAGTCAGGACCACTCCCGTGACCTCGGGGCCGCAGGCACGTGTGCACGCAGCAGGGGGAAAGCGACGGGCAGGGCAGGGCAGGAGGGAGAAGGCAGGTGCTAGAGTTTGCAGTGAACGAGCCACGCAAGGTGTGAACAAGCAGGGCAGTTGGTCAGACCCTGGCGTGGACAGAGCCGTTCTGTAGAACTGTGGTCAGCCTGTTCACTCCTAACAGAAGTTTGGCTTCTGAGACAAGTCTGTGCTGGCGGCAGGTGTGGCGGTAACTGAGGACCTGGAGGTCTGCGCCTGCTGCAGCGTGGCGGTGGCGATTCTGGAAGGCAGTGGGCAGCTTTTCTTGTCCTTGAATACTGCATCTTCTCCATCATCAACGTACGATGAAGGAGGAACAGTGTAGGTGCCCAAAGTGTGTTTCTCCTGAGCTTGGAGTGAAGGGACGTTTTCTGAAGGACTGGCTTTCCTCCTGGTGCTAGGGAGGGGTCTCCGGGCTTGCAGCTGAGGGCAGAGGGAGCTCCCAGCAGTGAGGGCACACAGGTGGGGCTGGTCCTGCCAGTAGCGCTCCCCACCGCAGCGCTGAGTGCTGCTCGTGTGCACCTGAGGCCAGTGTCCACCCCGTGACCACTCGGAGGCTGCTGGGCAGTGGTTGTTGAATAAGTGAACGTTGTTTTCCTCTGACCCTGCCAAGTGTGTGGGGACACTCCCAGTGGGCGCAGCTTGAAGTGACTAGCTGTCCAGCCCTGGCTGAAAGCAGCAACCATCCTCAGTGTGTCCATCACAACTTGACAACCAAAGTCTTGGGTTAGGGACCTGTGTGGCTTTCCTTTACATGAATTAGAAACCTTTCTAACTGCGCAGGAGGGAACAGGGCACTTTTTATCTTGTGATTTTACAGAGACATTTTTCTACTTTCTCTGAATGGGAGGCATCTGGGCATTCTTTTTGTTAATTCATCTTCTAGTGGCATGTTTATGTAATAAAATGCATTAAGAACCTTTTTAATGCATTTACCTGCTTCTTCACAAGTAAACTAAAGAAGTTCTAAGGCCAAGATTGGATCTCAAGAAGAGTAAAGAACCCCAAACCCCGACCTGCCTCAGAGTGCTCAGGGAACTAAATATTCACCAGGGAGTAAAACCTGGCCCGCAGTGATAGCAGTGTGCCCTGGTGGTCAGTGGGATTGGGCACCCAGGATGGGGCTCTAGTGGCAGCTCCTGCTGGGTCTGTCCCCTCGGATCAGTTTCTTACTGGTCTATGCCACCAAAGAGGACCACGTCGTGGCTGTGGCTCACCTCCAGTTGAGGAGGCAGCCTAGCTCCTCCCAGCGTGGGTTTGACAGAGCTTGTGCCTACCACAGGACCCGCAGAACAGTGTTAAAATGGTCTGCTGTCTGCTTAGAGAAAAGGATTTATTGAATTTTGTTCTGATTATAAAACTAATATGAATGACTTCTTTTCTCTCAATCGGCAAATTTCAAAGATTGATTCTATCCCAAGGTAGGTTCCAAAGGGGCAGGGCCACAGGAGCTCTCGGGTGCCCTTGCTTGGGGGTGAATGCTGCCCTCACAGCGGCAGGGGGCCATGGCTGTCAGAATTGAAAATGAGCCTGGGCATGTGGTGCGGGCATGTGGTGCACGCCCGTGATCCAGTGGCTGGGGCGAGTTTGAGGCCTGCCTGGGCAACTTAGAACCCGTCTCGAATTCTTTAAAAAAAGGTTGGTGTTGTTCAGTGGTAGAGCACCCTGGGATCAATCGCATGTGCTGCCAAAAAAAGAGGAGAGAAAACCTTTGTAAAAGGTGTGCTCTCAGAACCAGCAGCCCTGCTCTGAGGTCTCTCAGCCTCCCCTGGACATGTGTGCTCACAGCTGCCAACGGCATTCCTCACAGCATCGTCTCCAGTAGCAGTGTCCAGAGCTGAAAGGAGGGTCAGCATGAGAGGTCATTCAACACACCGCCTCTGTGTGGTACAGCCCCTGCCCCTCAGCTCAGTGTCCCACTCTCTGTGGTGCAGCCCCTGCCCCTCAGCTCAGCGCCCACCTCTGCATGGTGCAGCCCCTGCCCCTGAGCACAGCGCCTGCCTCTGTGTGGTGCAGCCCCTGCCCCTGAGCTCAGCGCCCGCCTCTGTGTGGTGCAGCCCCTGCCCCTGAGCTTACCTCTGCAAGCACACAGCAGCATCACCCTGTGCAGAATGGCCTGGGGCACAGACCACAGCTCTGTCACCTACAGGTGGAACCTGGAGTCAGGGATAGGGACTGTGTTTTGTATTATAACCTTCTGGGTTGTTTTACATTTTTATAAAACAATTATTAGTTTTGTAACTTAGATGGAAATATAATTGCAAAAAGAGCTCAAAGAGTTGGTGAGGTTGTTTCAAGGCATGACTGCAGAGTGGAACTCACCAGCTCCAGCAGCAGCCCTCGTGGCGGCTCCTCCACAGGGAACCTGGACCTCAAGCCCTGACCCCACTCAGAACACTGCTGGGGCCTGAGGGGCATCACCAACTTGCCCTGCTGTTGGCTAAATCCAAGAAGCTGGTTCTTCAAGTGCACTATGAAAAGCTCAGAAAATAGACACCATAAAGGAAGTTGAGGCCACCTGGAGTGCACGCCTGTGCCCTTGCTCCTGTGGTCTCCTCCGGCCTCGGGATGGCCCACGCACCACTCTGCAGCCCAAATTCTTCACTTATGTGGTGATCCTGGACACTTCCTTGTGTCATCAAATGTCCTTAAAAAAAGTGGCTTCATAACTGACTCCACTAGCCACAAAGGTTTGGTAATTAAAAAACTTCCAACAAAGAAAGTTCTAGACCTGAAATTACACCAAACCTGGACGGAAGAGAACCCACCCACTCAACACAAAGTAGAAGAGGAGCACACTTCCTGACTCCCACACCCGAATCCCACCAAGACATCACAAGAATGAGAGCTAAACCAACATCTTCCATGAACATGGACCCAAACCCTCAACGTAACACAGCAAATCAAAAGTGGCAGCATCTCTGGTGACCAGGTAGACCCTCTCCCAGTGAGATAAAACTGACTCGGCCAGCGAGGCGTCGAGACACCTGCTCAGAACTTCATCAGCGACATGCTCACAGCACAACGCTGGGGTTTTCCTCTAAAGTCAGGGCAAGATGAGGATGTCTTATCCCACCATTTGACAGCCTACCAGAGGTCCTAGATGGCAGGACGGCATGGAAGGAAATGTGTGTTTGCAGACGGGAAGGGCAGAAAGGACCAGCTCTGTTCTCAGACATCGCGTGTGTCTAGAAAATTGCAAGTAACCTGCAGATGCCACTATGTGAGTTTAGTAAGATTGCAGGATACAGGCATTATATATAATCAGTGGCATTTCTATAAGAAATAACTAGTGCTATTTACAAGAAGCACCAAAACTGTACCATTTACAAAAGCACCACAAAACCAGACATGCTTAGGTATGAATCTAAAAAGGAAATCCTTGTGCCGAAATCCATAAACTCTGATGAAAGAAATCAGAGAAGACCCAAGTAAATGGAGGCCATGCTCATGGACCAGAAGACTCTCCTTATGATGTGAAAATGCCCACACTCCCTCAGCTGATGGGCAGAGTCATGTTGTCCCAACCCAAATCCTAATGAGATTTTTTGAAAATTTGACACACTATTTATGAAATCTATGGGAAATAGCAAAGAAACTAAAATAACCTTAGAACTTTGAAATAGAAGGAGAATTGGATGCCTCACACTCTGATTTCAAGACTCAATAAAGTTGGTCAGGAAGTGTGGCGCTGGGGCAAGATAGTCACCTAGGTGGACCAGACAGAACAGAGAGCCCAGAAATAGGATTGCACAAACATGTTCAATTGACTTTCAAGGAAGACGTGAAAATGTGCTGCTCAGTGAAGCTTTCAGCAAGCTGTGCCGTATTCCGTAGGGAGGGGCTTCGCTCCACACTTCACCCCTGTGCAACCGTTAGCACAAACTCCAAGACTCATACCTTAAAACCTCTGGAAGGAACAAGAGAATCTTCTTGGCTTTGCGTTGGGAGAAGATTCCTTACTAAGATACAGAAGGCACAAGACACATTGTACAGTGACGCCCTGGACTGCGTCGGGTCAAACGCAGTCTGGAAAATACCATCAAGGAAACGAAAAGGCACGCCACACCTGAAACCCTAAAGCAAGTCCGTGACACGGGTCTTGCATCTGGTGCGTAAAGTGTTCTCAGAGTCCCACAATCAGGAAAAAGCAGCCCAGTTAAAGAACTGTGGGGACAGATCCTCCTGGCACTTCCCCAGGAAGGACACGCAAGTGGCGGACTGCACACGGAGGAGCACTCTCAGGGTGAGAGCAAACTCCTGGGCTCACGCAAGCCAAGGACAGGGAGCCACTGAGGTGCTCCTGCTTGGCCAACATGAGTTCAGAGGTGCCTGGGGTACATTTGTCTGTTCCTCATGAAGTTAGGAGCACACCCAGCAACCCACCAAAGGAACCACAGAAGTGCATGCAGAAACCTGTATGTGGTTCTCTCAGCAGCCATGTTCATTGCCACTGAGGCTACACGCCCCTCAGACGCCCTCCACCTGGCAGACAGAGGAGCCAATAAAGCCGTGCAAGGGAATGCCAACCAGCAGAGGCTTTTTTTTTTTTTTTTTTGATAATGGATCTTATTTATTTATTTATTTATTTATTTATATGTATGCTGAGGATCAAACCCAGTACTTCAAATGTGCTAGGCAAGCGCTCTGCCACTGAGCTACACCCCAGCCCCAGCAGCAAAGTCTTGATGCACAAAGCAGTAGGGGCCGATGCAGCCCATGTGGTCCATTCCCACAGCTCCCAGAACAGGCACGACAGACTTCGAAAACAGGCCAGGGGTTGCCAGGGCCTGCGGCTGGAGGGAGGTCTTGTCAGGGGTGCAGGAACTCTGTCCTGATCAGTCGTGGTTACAGGATCGAAGCATTTGCAAAACCCAGAACTGTCTAGAGAAGGTGTATTCCGCCTATCAGCCCGGCTCTAGGGGATGGGAACGCACTCCACTTACACCGAGGTCATACTTAAGAAGAAGTGAAGCCGGCGAGGTGGCCAGCGGCCACTGCTGCCTACCCCATCTGCAAGCACACCACACCGCTTCTCGGTAAAGGTGGAGGGTCAGAACTGGGTCACGTACCCATGTGTCTGGTGGGAGACCCTGAGGTCTCGGCACCTTCCAGCAGGCTCCCTCCCCCTCAGCTGTACCCCAGTCCCAGCACTCTCCCTAGCCCTGTTCCTTTTTTTTTTTTTTTTTTTTGGGGGGGGGGGTCCAGTGCAGGGTTGAACCCAGGGCCTTGTGCATGTGAGGCCAGCACTACCCACTGAGCTGTGTCCCCAGCCCCATAGCCTGTTCTTGTTCTGAGTTTCACCCCACACCCCTTGAGCCTTGAGCCTTTGTAACTAAGGTCCAAAAATAAGATCCAGCCCTGAGACACGCAGCCCTCCTGCCAGGCCCTCCTTCGCGCGAAAGGCTGCACAGCCTCTGGACCCCTCGTCTTCCTTGTCTTCCTCAGTTCACAAGCCCAAGGATTTTTGTTTGGTTTTCCTGTTTTTTTGCTACCGGAAGGGAGCTGGGCTTCATCGGCTTTCTGTCGCGCCTCCGTGGGAGGTTGCAGGCTGTAATTGGTTTCTGTCTGAGGAGAAGCCAGGAGGTGGCAGAGCCAGCGTGTGTCATGATCCTAATCATGTGGCACTGTTCCGCCACCCACGATCCCCAGGAGCTGGGGCCGGGCACACTTCTCCTGGGCTCCTGTTTACCAAGGAGCCTTACGCCAGCCCGGAGGGACATGGGTGGAGAAGAAGAGGGCCTGGGGGTTAAGAACCACCACAAAGAGGGAGTAATCTCTTGACCAGTTTCCTCCAGTTCCGTCCTGAGGGGTGATGGTGCCTGGTGCCCTCAGGCACCGCCGTTGCCTCCCACCTCTCCCCCCACCCTCTGTCACCCTGTCTCTCCCCTCTTCTGCCCTTCCATCCTGTAAGCCTGTTAGTCATGACTGACTGTCCCCAGATGGACACTTGGGGTGGTTCGTCAGGGTGCTGGTTCCTGGGTCCCTGAGAGAAGGTGCTCTTCTGAGGACTCGCCCTTGGGAGGCAGCAGTGCTGGGCCTGCAGGCCCTCGTGCTGGTGATGGGAGACAGCACAAGTGCCAGGTCACCTCAGACGCAGTGCCTTGCCACAGAGCTAGTCAGGGCCTGGAGCTCTGTCCCTCAGGTCCCCTCGGCATCTGCTAGGCCTCCTTCTCCCAGAGAAACACGAGTGTGTCCCAGACCAGCTCCTCTCTGCACGAGCTTCAGGCTGTGTTCTGGATTTTTCTTATTATGCTCTACATTACTGGTCATTTGTCATTTCTTTTTTCTAATAAGCTCTTGATTGTCACAAAGGAAACACATTGTTATGAATCCATGACCTCCGGTTCTGGGGTCGTTCCTAAGCCAGCCTGTGCGGAAGCCACTGGGCACCTCAGGGAGCCACTGGACACTGCTCTTGTTGCTGGCCTGGGTGGCCTCCCACCCTCGCCGTCCTGGGGTCATCCTAAGCCAACTGGGAGCTCCTGCTGTTGGATGGTCTCTTTTGTTGTTGATTTTTTGTTGGGTTTGTGTTCTTCGATTTTTATAAAAAGGAACATGGTGATAAAACGCTGGAGAAGGAGCCACAGGCTGCTTGCCAGTGCGGACACACAGGACAGAGCTGTCAGCGCTGTCCTCCGAGAGCCACCGAGCCTCCTGGGTTCTCTGCACAGGGCTTTCCCGTTTCTCAGCCATGCACACCAGTATGCTGGCCCGGCCGTCTTGCCAGTGTCTTGCCTGGTGCCCTTTATCCTCCAAGTCTCCTCAGGAGCAGCTTTAAGAATGACACACATGTGCTCTTGACCCACATGGCCGCCTGACCGGCCCTCACTGGTGGGTGAGGTCTGCCTCTGCTCCGTCAGCCAGGAGGAAGCAGGGATTTATCTCGTTGATATGATTTTTATCTCTGGGGACTTTACGACTGACCTGGCTTTCTAGCTGGGAACCAGAGTCCACCGGTTCTCCCCCAGGTGTAAGGTGCACAGATGGGTCTCATTGTCAAAGCCAGCGTGGCCTCTGGCCCAGCGCTGCTCGAGAGGCACTTCCTGGGCCTCAGCTTGTGCCCCACAGCCCACTGGCTGGAGGGTCTGGGACGCCAGCCAGGGTGCAGCTGGAGAGCGCCCCTGCAGGTGTGGCCCCGAGCTGCCTTATCTCGGGAAGACGTGCTTTCTTATCACCACGGGGACCTTTTCCTAGTTGCTGAGTGTAAATGGGTGTTTGTCATTGAAGATCCCAGAAGAACATGACCTGGAGAGCCAGATACGCAAGGAGCGGGAGTGGCGGTTCCTGCGGAACACCCGCGTCAGGAAGCAGGCGCAGCAGGTCATCCAGAAGGGTAAGGGCAGCTGGCGGGGTGGGGCACGGGCACAGCTCTCCGCAGTGAGCAGAAGGCCCCCTGCCAGCACATGGGCAGCCTTGTCCCCCACCAACACCCAGGGTGCCCCGTGCCTCCCTTACAGTTCAGTCCTTCAGCGGGTTGTGCAGACCAGAGCTGGGAGCAGGGAAGGCTTGGCCTGGGGGCCTGGCAGCCCCTCTGGGGAGCGCCACTTCTGCACTGGTGTTTCCAGAGGGAGGGTGCAAATGCTTCCTAGGCCCTGGGCCTGTGTCTCTAGCTGACAGAGTGTCCTTCCCTGGGGACAGAAGACAAGGCCCTGGCTTCACCCAGGCTGCACCTGGTCGTTGGAGCATCTTCAGCTCCATCCCAAACTGTTCAGTCACATTTTCATCAAACCTCCCAAGTTAGCAACAGATGCCAGAACCTCCCCCCGCCCTCTGCCTAGCTCACCACCTCATTTGCACCACGGGTGGGAGGCAGTGTGTGGCTGAGGACAGCAGGCTTCCTCCACTGTGGAGGACCGGCAGGGGTTCCTGAGGGCAGGCCTGGGCTGCAGGGCCCCCACATGGAGGCAGAGAGGTTGTGGCTGTCCCCACCCCTGACCTCACAGCCAGGCACTCTTGCCCACGAGCGGCTGGGTCGGGGGACCTCCAGCTGCCCAGCAGTTGGTCCCAGCTGCAGAGGTGGTATGTGAGTGGCATTTCTGGTCACGAAACAAAAGCAAGTTTTATAGACATAAAAAGAAGATTATAAACCAGTTAGGAATTCCCTTTCCCAGTGTATGTGACAAAAAAAGAGATGTATTTGTGAAAAGCACGGACGAGGAGCTGGTGATCCGCTGGAACGGCCGCACACGAGATGGAGATGCATGGACTTGGTGCTGAGAGCGGACGAGGCAGCAGAGCCTCGCTCTCTCCGGGCACCGCAGGTGCAGGCTGGGGGCACGCTGCCTGGTCTGCCTGAGAGCCAGCGTGTGCTGGGGAGGATGTAGACACTCAGTAGAAATGCAGCCCCCGTGGGCTGAACGCAACAAAGGAGAAGCCACTGTCACCAAAGGACAGCAGCAGGGAAAGGCCACCCTCCGGGCCCAAGCCAGCCGTCGGCTCTCGTGCTCTCTGTGTGCTTCCAGGTGTCCCCCTTCATCTTCCAGGGCTCAAAACCATGCCACTGTTTTGGCTCTCAAAAAAAAAAAAGAGAAAGAAAGAAAAAAAAAACGCTGGCTGAGGGGAAGGCACCTCCAGCTGCCCGGCTTGCTCCCACTGAAGCCAAGCCCTTCACCTCTGCCAGCAAAGCCTCTCTCGCAGATCACCTCACCTGCTGCTGACTTGAGGAGGAAGAGTCAGGCCTGTCATCCCAGCTGTTCAGGAGGCTAAGGCAGGAAGATGACAAGTTCAAAGCCAGCCCGAGCAACTTAGTGAGACCCTGTCTCAAAATAAAAATAGAAACAGCTGGGGATCTGGCTCCACGGTGAAGCACCCTGGGTTCAATCTCTGGTGCCCAGAAAAAAAGAAAGAAACAGGAAGAGTTGGAGATGGAGGAGTCGACAGGGCCACTCACTTGCTGAGCACCTTCAGAGGTCCCAGGGCCACCCGAGCAGCACTGGGCATGGACGAGGAAGAGGACTGCCATGCAGGCCCCCGGCAGAGCAGCTGCGCCCAGGTGAGGACTGGCCTCCAGCAGAGCCAAGCAGCTGCCAAGAACCCAAGGCTTTCCTCTGTCCACCTGGAGTTGTGCTCACCAACTAAGTCGGCCTGTGGTCCCCAAGCACCCCGTGCCCAGGGCCACACAGGTATCTGTGGTCAGAGCTGGCCATGCTGCCTTTCTCCTCAGGGCTGCACAGAAGAGCCCTGTGCCAGGGACCCACAGCTGGTCCAGGCGAACCCCTGTCATCTACTGGAAGCAGACCTCAGCCCGTCCCGGCGGACCTTGCCTCTCCTTCTGGTTCTTTCTCAGATGGGCTCTGGTGAAGCCCGAGCAGGCATTCCCTTGGACCGCTGGGAGCCCGGGGAGGAGCCACACCTTCTCTGGCTAGCCTGTGGGTCTGCGTCCTCTGCTCATGTGACTCCTGGCTAGCCTCTTTCTGAACTAGAGGACCCCTTCAGTGTGGTCCCAGCCCGAGTCTCTGCGGGTCACGCCGGGGGCTCCGTTCTGCAGTCCTTCGCACTGTTCGTAGACTCCTCGGCCGCTCGTCTGCACGGACGTGAACACTGCTGGCCTTCGGCCTGGGGCATTGATGAGCACCCCTGCCCTTAGGCTGCTCTGTCCTGCCTGGTTCCTGCTCTGCCTCTGTCTCCTTCGTGACCCTCCCAGCCCCTGGACATGGGCCTTGGCTGGTCCTGCTGTCAACAAGCTGGCCCTGGCCCATCCTGCTGTTTTTTTTTCGGCAGGCATCACCAGACTGGATGACCAGATATTTCTGAACAGGAACCCTGGCGTCCCCTCCGTGGTCAAGTTCCACCCCTTTACGCCGTGTATCGCCGTGGCTGACAAGGACAGCATCTGGTAGGCCTTACTCACTGACCCTCAGTGGGGACAGTGCCAGTGCCGGCATCCCTGCACCCTCCCCTCCATCTCCCAGGCCCACCCACTCTGCCTTGCTCTGGCCACTGCCAAGGGTGGTCCCAAGTTCCACAGTGACAGGAGCTTCCAGACCTCCTCTGTGAAAGAGAAGCCCATTGAGGGGCTCCTGCAGAAGGACACGGCCCCTGGGAGCCGAGCCAAGCTGGCGGTGAGCCTGCCTCGTGCAGGGCAGGGGCTCCCGCTGGCAGGTGAGGTGGGCAGGGTCAGTGTCGTGACTGGTGAAGTGCCTGTTGCTTCACCACTTGCTTATTCCTTTTCTAAATGGTGGTGAAATGGGCGAAATGAAATGGTGAAACTTCCCATCCTAGACATTTCCACACACCGCCCAGAACACCCATCTTCCCCTTACACACGACGCCCCCTGCCTGGCCTGGCCAGCCCTGCTCTGCCCAGTGGGCGACCAGGGGCGCGTGGGAGTGACTGCACAGCGCTGCGCTCTCGTGTCTGGCTCGCGTGACACGTCGGTGTCTGTGGCATCTTGCCATGGTGGCGAGGCAGGAGCAGGGTGCTGCCTTGGGCCTCTTCCACTGGAGGGGAAGCGCTTTGCTCCCCACCCTGTCTAGGCCCCTGGCCGACTCCACCGTCAGAGGACATGGGTGGACGGGTAGCCTGTGCTCGCGTTGTCTCTCCATCCCTGGGTGGACCCAGAGGAAGGGTGACCAGTCTTCTGGGTCCAGTGGTGCTGGGGCTCCGGCTTCTCGCCCCCGCTCGTTACCTTTGCTCTTGGGGACAGCCATGGTGGGTGTGCGTGAGAGTGCCTTGCTGTGACTCCGGTTTGCATTTCCCTAACGATGGGTCTTGTTCCTCTTATTCCCTCAAGTTTCTGGGACTGGGAGAAGGGGGAGAAGCTGGATTATTTCCACAATGGCAACCCTCGGTACACCAGGGTCACCGCCATGGAGTACCTGAATGGCCAGGACTGCTCCCTTCTCTTGACAGCCACAGGTGAGTGGGCCTGGCCGGACGGACCTGAAGCAGGAGCAGAGCGGGTGGCAGGAGGGACACCAGGCCCCACAGCACACGAGGCACGCTCATGTTGGTCTTCTCGCAAAGGGCACCAAGTCCAGGGAGGCCGGGGGCCCGGTGGCTCAGTGGTAGAGCTGCTCGCCCCTCAGGCACAGGGCCCTGGTTACAACCCAGCATCACAAAAAAGTAAAACTGAAGTTAGGAGGGGGGTGTTTGTGAAGGATGCAGACCCCAGGGCAGGACACAGCCTTGACAGTGTTGGCAGGACTCCTCCATGGTCACTGCTCACCGTGGGGCCCTGGCCCTTCCACAGCCGGGGAGCACCCTGCCAGCCTCTGTCCCCTGGGCCTTCCTGGGAGGTGCAGTGGTGGGCCCAGGCACACGTCCTCCTTCCTTTGCAAGTTGGGCTTCTCTGGAAGGGGCCCTTCAGGGCCACTGGTGGCAGACCTCACACCTGCGGTTTCCTCGGGTTCTATTTTTGGCCTGAAATGCCATCATTTCACCCTCGCTTTGCAGCAGGAGTTCTCCAAGCCAGTAACCCGGGTTGGCTGTCGTTTCCTTTGGCACTTTTAATTTGGCCCCATGACGGCCTCCTGCTAACAAGAAGCCACTGGCCATCGGCCTGTGTGTGTAGAAAGGCAATGGGAGGTGAGGGAGCAGGCGGCATCTCAGGCTCACCGCCCCCCGGGCTCCTGGGCCCTGTCTGGTCCTGGTCCCAGGCTCTGGCATCTGAGTCACTGAGGCCTGTTGCTTGTTAGTGACATCACTTTTGAAGTGTTTGTGAGTTCCCTGTGACTGATAGGTCCGTGAGGAAATGTCCCCTTGGTAGGTGCTCCTCCAAGCAGATCCATCTCAGGACTGGTAGAACAAAGCCCGTATCCAAAGCCAGTCCTTC
The DNA here is from genome assembly GCF_902686445.1 of Sciurus carolinensis. Taxonomy (NCBI): domain Eukaryota; kingdom Metazoa; phylum Chordata; class Mammalia; order Rodentia; family Sciuridae; genus Sciurus; species Sciurus carolinensis. The sequence goes on along the minus strand of NC_062215.1, from coordinate 1,800,625 downwards.
CCTGTAGGCATCAGCACAGTGGGGTCAGGGTCCAGCAAGGCCTAGCCAAGGTTTAGGGCAGTTTAGACATGAGCATCTCCCATCACCAAAAGCAGGGAGAGGAGGCGGGCTCTTTAAGAGCAGGCCCCATATGGGGAGCCTCAGAGCAGGGCCACTTACCACAAGGTGAACCTTAGAGAGCAGACTCACAGGTGGAGGAAGCCGACCTTCAGCTCACTGAGACCAAAGAGTGGTCCTGGGGAGAAAGGCTCAGGTGTCCGTATTCTCACAGCACACACAGGTGGGACACCCTGCCTGTCTGCTGGAGGACGCGGAGGGCATCTCTCCTGTGTCTTCGTGTGGAAAGCCCACAGGCGGCTCCCACCTCCAGCATCAGGCTGGTTCGTGTGCAGAGCCCCGAGGCAGGTGTGGACAAGGGTGAAGGCCTAAAGGTTTTGGGGAGAATGAGACTTCACAAGATGAGAAACTGAAGTAACTAGAGGGGAAGGACGGAGAAGGCGAGGCCTGACCCCACCTCCCCGCGTTGACCAGGCAGGGAGCTTCAGCTGGCTCCAGGCAAGCGCTGCGGCTTCCAGATGCCCAGAGAACACAGCTGCCATTGCCTTGCTGCCAGCTTCCCTGGGTTGCCTGACAGGAAGTGGGCATCCAGAGTCCCACACTGCAACAGAGTAGTGGGAACAGGCATCCAGAGCCACCAGCCACAACAGTAGTGAGAACAGGCATCCAGAGCACCTGGCTGAACCTTGTGGGTCCCACTGTTGGGCATGGTAAAGCTCCATGTCCAGGGCAGGGGTCTGACCCAGCACGGGGCATAGGGTCACGTCCCTCCCTCTCTCCTTCCCCAGATGATGGTGCCATCAGGGTCTGGAAGAACTTTGCTGATTTGGAGAAGAACCCAGAGATGGTGACTGCGTGGCAGGGGCTCTCAGACATGCTGCCAACCACACGAGGTGGGTCTGGGCTCCTTGGGGAGAAGTCCAGAGCTGCAGTGGTCACTGTTCCAAAGCCTCTGGACCAGTTCCCCACCAGCCAGCCATTCACGTCAGAGTCCCCAGATGACCAGCAGGTGGCCTCCCCTGACAGCCACGAGACGGAGGCCCAGGGATCTGAGTGCCCTTTAAGTCTCGATGTGGCCCTTTAAGTCTCGATGTGGCCCTGAGCTCTGGTCAAGCCCATGGGTGGACCTGTCCTGGTATGAAACTGAGTGTGGCTTAAAAGCACATTGTGGCTGGCCTGTCACATTAACTGGGGACCAGGGTGGTGGCCTGCCAGGCTGGTGGGATCCGCGGCCGCAGAAGCAGCTCTGGGCATGGCTCTGTGCCATCCAGCATGTGGGAGGACCACCACATCAGACTGTCTGGGTCTGGGTTCCAGGACCCCCGTGCATTGCGGAACGGCCACCCTCAGCCCTGGCGACACTGGGTGAGATTGCTGTGGTCCACCACTGGCTCCTCTTCCTGCCCGTGACTTCTGCGTCTCCATTTGTGTCCTCTTCCCAGCCTGCTCTCTCTATGAGAGAACCTCTCCTGGTTCTCTCAGTTCTGTCTCTGCCCTCCCCTCCTGCAGAGAATATCAAAATGAGCCCCTTCTTTCTGGGCCTGTGGCTTGCAGAATCTAGGGTCACAGGGAGCCCCGCCTTCTAGCAAGCTCTCTGTCCCTTTGCCAGCCCTTTGCCGGCCTTACCAAGTCAGAGCTACCTCTACTTGGGCCACAGGGCCTACAGGGTTTGGAGGGACGTGCCAGGAGACCTTCTGGACCACATCTTAGTGTTTTGAAAGAATTCTTATAGTGAAAGTTCAAGATGAAGGCAAGGTGATCGAGAAAACTCAAGGTGGACCTTGACCTCTGTGAAAGTTTTATAAGGAGACTCGATATCCAATCTCCAGGGAGAAAAACCAACTAAACCAACAGGGATCAGGGCTGGGGCAGGTTTTAGCAAAAGAGCAACAAAACCACTTTCTCTGAAATCCTAAAGAAAGACCAAAGGCCCTCCTCCGTGTGGGGCTGGGCAACAGCCTCGCAGTGTTGTTCCAGGGGTTGGTTGGACTCTGGTCATCAGAAACTGGTGCCACAGGACAACAGTGGGCTCTCTGGGCTCGACCGTCAAGACACGGGCAGAACCAGACCATCCTTCAAACCCCACTGTCCATCAGCATGGCCTCACTCCCAGGGCGGAGCACAAGGCTGCCAGAGCAAGAAGGAAGCAGGACTGCCCCACCACACTGGCCCTGACAGCAGCGAGACCTCTGACCTCGCGCGGGACTCGCGCCTCTGGTCAGTCGTTGATGTCCATTCATCAGAGTGACCAGGATGCGGCCACGCAGAGCACAAGCCAGAGCCAGAGCTCCCAAAGGCTCAGAGATCAGTTCTGGACTGGTCACCAAGCTGGGAGCCTAGTCAGTGGCCTGGCAGAGACCAAGATCTGAAGCCGTGCTCCGGTGGGGTGAGGGGGATGTTAGGCTGTCCAGTGCTGGGCCTGGGACGCCGTGTGGCTGGTCCGACTGCACGTTCTTCTGCCTTGTCTATGTTTTAAGGAAGAAGTTAGCTCTTTGGTCAGGCTCTGGGTCTGAACTCCGGGGCCTGTGTCCAGGATGAAGTCAAGCAGTGATTAGGCCTCTGCCTCCTGGGGAGTGCCTCGAAGCCCACCTGCCAGGTGTGAGCAGGTGCGAGTGCACTGGGAGCCCAGCTCTGACCCACTGCTTCCATTTGCCTGGCTGGAATTGGACCTCGACCCTCAGCAGCCTGAACATAGTGCAGACAGAGCCATTCCTCAGAACGTGGAGCTTCCTCAATCCCTTTATCAAACTAGGGGCAGGGGCTGAACCTGTGTCAGAGGCCAGGGCAGGAAACCCAGCTGCCAGCACAGGCCCTCACTGAAGACAGATGAGACCACAGAAGGGTCCCCGCAGGACTCTGAAGAGCACCGAGTAGCAGGGCGCCGGGAACCACGCTGTCCTTCAGAGGCAGGTGCCACAGCCAAGCCGTCAGCCACTTCTTACACATCCTGACGAGTCAGATCCTCTCTCCTCCACTAGTCCAGAGATGAAGCACTGCCAGCTGGTCAGAGGCCCCAGGAAGACCAGCAGCAGGACCTGCAGCCCCACTCAGAGCAAGGGTGCTGGCACCCTTCATCTGACAGCTTCGTGCTGGTCTGTGATCCCTGCAGAGCCGGTCGCCTCCAGGGCGGTGGATCCTCAGAGAAGGGGGCCGCTGTCGTGATCAGACGGGATGAGGAAGTCCCCCAACATGCCAGGCCTTGCCCTCACTCTTGATTTTTGATTTCAACTAAAACCTACTACAAAGTGGCCCCTGTGATGCAGACCCTGGGGGTCCAGCCCCTGCCACCTGACGAGGCTCTGTGGTTGTTGCTCCTCACCTGGAAGCCCTGCAGTGCTTGCTGTACTGGTCTTGGGCCTGGCCTCCCCTCCAGAGTGTCCTTCTGGGGCATGGCGTGGCTTCCCTGGGACAGGCGTGAACCCCACTCTGAAACTGAGCGCGTATCTCAGGATTGCCCTTCGCCTTTCAGCAGGAGGTTCTAAAGGCTGCACCTTAGCTGTGTCAGCTGTTCAAACTGGAGCGTCGTTCCCAAGGAGTGTGTCCCCAGATTCACAGGCCGAAGCGCTGACTCCCAAACGGCCTTTGAAGATGGGGCCTCCGGGTGGAAGTCAGGGCTAGACAGGTGGCGAGGCAGCCCTGGCCCCTGGGACCACTGCTCCCACACCCCCACATCTGTAGGCCGGGACAAGGGCCCTCCCTAGCACCTGACCATGCTGGCACCTGATCTGGGACTCGCAGCCTCCAGACCACGGGTAAAGACCACAGTCTGGCATCTCCTGGCAGCCTGACCCAGGATGAGGATGGAGGAGAGGCCCAGGGAGCCCACCTCAGCCTGCAGGGTCTCAGCAGAGGCCTTGGCTGAGCTACCACCATCTGCGGTTGGCCCTGCTCCTGGAGAGGCCCGGGCACTCCTGGCGTGCAAGGAGAAGAGGGAGCTGTCAGCCACTCAGAGCCTTCGGTCCCTCGAGAGTGGTGCCGGGTCCTTGCTGAGGCTGCCCTTGCCCTTGGTCAGCGTGGCCCTGCGCCCCCTGCACACAGGTGCAGCGTCTCCCCGGTCGAGAACCCAGGGTGAGGGGACACTGGCACATGGGTGCCCCCACGGCTCCTGCTCAGCAGGCTTCTCTTGCCTGGGCACACCAGCCTCCCCTCCAGACCCGTTCTGCTCTACCAAGACTGCCACACTGCATGCTTGGCTGCCGCTAGCTGGTGTGCCCCAGGATCTAGGGCTCGCCTCCCTCTGCAGGACAGACAGACAGACATCAGCACTGTCCTAGAGGACTTCCATACGTTCTACCCAACTCGGTCTCAAGCTGCAAGCTGGCCGTCCAGGCGCACCTAGACTTGGGCTCTGGCCTTGCCCAAGGTGCCATCGAGCCCCACCTGCCCACACCCCATGACACATGGCTGCTCCCACGCCCATGTGGCTTCCACGCGGGCTGGGGGTGGCCCTCCGTCCAGGGATTCCCAGCGATACTGCGGTTCTTGGGTTCCCCCTCTGCTACCTGTGTTCTCCCTTTCCGTGGAGGCCATTTGGAAAGCTTTCAAGAACTGTTGGAAGAAAATAGGATGGTGGCCAGAGGAGAAGCTCAGACTGTGGAGCCTTGGTCGGAAGGAGGCGGCAGGAGCAGCTGGAGGGCCCAGGGTGCCGAGGATGAGGTGGCACACCGGCAGGAGAGCCACACACACAGGCTGAGCCCCGTCCTGCGAGAAGTGGTCTCTGGTCAACAGAGAGTGACTCAGGTGCTCTGGGTTCCTTGCTCCTCTCGGCTGTCACCAGGTACCAGTCCCAACATCCCCTCTCATGCCAGAGCCCCACCCAGCTCCCCCAGGCCCTCAGCCTGGACCTCAGCCTGCCTGGTGCCCACGCCACTGACCACACAGGCCAGAGCACGAGGACACTCCCTCTTCCTTTCCTCTCCTTTTTGTAATGAGGCAGCCACAGCTGGAGAAAGGGTCCTGTGCAGAGCAGGTGGCCCTCGCTCCCTTCCTGGGCTCCTCACCGCACGAGAGCACACACTTAGATGTGGCTTGGGACGTGGTCTCCGTGAGGGAGCAGCTCACGTGGCTGCAGAGGAGTGCCACACAGTTTAGACGGATGACTGCAGGTCCGTCTGACTGAAGAGCAGGTCGCCAGGCAGACTCCACATTGCAGATGCTGCGCTGTTTTGGGGGCGGGTTTGCAGTGGGCACGCGCACACATAGGGCAGCCGGGCTCCTGGGCAGGCGAGGGCTGCTGTCCCCATGCTGCGGTGGTGCTCCTGGGGCTGGGTGAGCTCGGCAGCAGTGCCGCGCTGGAGGCCTGGGCTCACCCCAGCACCACCCCAAAGCCAAGTGCCAGCGGCTGCCCCACCCGAGCAGTGGCCGTGAGGGCTGTTCCGTCGGGTTCCCTCACGTGTAGACTTACAGCTGAACAGTGAAAGTCACGTCAGGCTGGGACGTAGGCCCCAGCACGGCCTTGCTGACCACGTGGAAGGCCCTGGGCTCCGCCCCAGCACCACACACGCAGTGTTTTTCATTGAAGTGGGAGCTATCATGTGAGTGTGTAAGTCACTCCCCGTCCAGTTCCAGATGGAAAAGGACACCCTCGTTTCTTTTCTTTCTCTTTTTGGAACTGGGGCCTCTCCATGTTGCCCAGGGTAGTCTTGAACTCTGGGACTCACGTGGTCCTCCCACCTCAGCCCCCAGGTGGCTGGGGCCCCAGTGCTGCTCCCTCTCAGGGATGCCCCAGGCGGAACGGGGTTCCAGGGCAGGCTTTCGGATATTGCTCCAACCCGAATGCTGGCACTGGGATCCCAGCCTGGTGGGGCAGCAGGTGCTCCTTGGTGCTGGGACTGAGTGGCTGCCTGGAAGAGCCCCGGCCTGCCAGGTGCTCAGGGACTGACCCCATATCCCACTGTGTCTCCCCAGGAGCTGGGATGGTGGTGGACTGGGAGCAAGAAACTGGCCTCCTCATGAGCTCAGGGGATGTGCGGATTGTCCGGATCTGGGACACCGACCGTGAAACGAAGGTGCAGGTAACTGCGGTGGGCCCCACAGGCACCTGGTCCCCTCCCCCAGGCTCTCCACACCCCCCTGCACAGGACAGACCCCTTGCTCAAAGAACCAGGACCCAGGTCTCCAGAGCAAGCTCAGTCTGCGCCTGTCTCTCAGCCCTCCAGGAAGCAGATGGGCAAGATGGCGCCTGCGGCTGGGAAGGAGCAGACGCCCAGCTCCAGAAGCTAATTGCCAGCCCTGGATGCACGTTAATCATAGCACTCTGACCCTGCACTGCAGCATAATTAAGCCTAAGCTAATCCTAATTATTTCCAAATATTGTCTTATCTGTGCAGATTAGGGAGTATCAGAAGCAGAATCTTTTAAATTAGAAGATTAACTCTTTGTGTGCTTTTTAAAGCTTTTTTTTTTTTTTAGATTAAAACCAGGGCCTCACATGTGCCACTGAGCTATGCCCCCAGCCCCTTAAAGCATCTTTTCTTTTCAGTTTTGATAGAGAGGGACTGGGCTGGTTTGCCTAAGACACCTATTTAAGGGCCACTCAGGCTGCCCTCTAGAATCGGCGGTGCCCACCTCCTTTGGAGCAGAGGCAAACCACAGATACCACAGGGGTGCACCTGAGGGCTCTACTGCAGGACACCTTGCTCTTGGGTCCCTGGAGAGGCAAGGGCAGAGACCCTCCCCAGCCTCGCCGTCCCCTTGGTGGCGGGAAGGCTGCTTGCTCCACAGTGCTGCAGAACTGAGCCAGGAAGGAGGAGTGACAGGAGCCGGCAGGACGTGAGGCTGGACGCCACCACCGTTAGGCCCTGTGGTGGCGCCCAGGGGGCTGCAGCCCAAGGTCACTTACTCTCAGGATCTCTGTGGTCGGCCTCCTGCTGTCCTGGCCTCCAAGCCCGCAATGGCACCGAACAGCCTTAATTGTGCTGCCCCTCAAGGGCAAAGCCCAGAAACTCGAGCGCTCAGAGTCTGTTTCCCGTGGAGTGTAGAGGCCTCCGGAGCAGCTCGCGGAGGGTCTGTCCCTGGCCCTCCTCCTCCTCCCCCGACACCAGAGCTGTGGCCCTGGCGCCTCCCCAGGGAACTTGTTGCCTCGAGGGGCAGGGAGAAGAGGGCTCTGGCAAACGCCTGCGCCTCTCACAGAGGGTCCACGTGGGTGGACTCCCGCCAGTCTCCCCCTCCCGAGGCCCACCTGTGCCTGGGGCTCTCTCGATGGGCCTGCATCACTCCTCCCGCCCTGCGGCACTGTGACCACCAGGGAAGCAGGACCTGCCTCAGCTCTTCCCTGAACAAATTAGGAGCTCTAGGAGGGGCCGGCAGGGCTTCTCCTTGCCAGAACTGGCTTTGTCCTCTTCAGGGAAGAGGGCCATCTTGTGGGGAAGTTTAATTGACCAGTGGCCAGGTGGCCCTGAGGTGCCTGCAGGCTGCTGCCGGGCTCAGCCTGCCCTGGCCAGGCCCAGGTGCAGGGCAGATGTTCAGGCGGGTGGGCTGCACTGAGTGCGCGCCCTGCCCTTCCCTCCCTCTGGGCTCCTCAGGCCTGTGCTGGCCTCTCATGGGTGGAGGCAAAGGCAGCAGCCCCAGGGAAGGAGGGGACGCCACGTGGGCTTGGGTCAGCCAGGCCTCACCTCAGCCTTCTGTCTGGGCCAGGACATCCCCACCGGCGCGGACAGCTGCGTGACAAGTCTGTCCTGCGACTCCCACCGCTCACTCATCGTGGCTGGCCTCGGCGACGGCTCCATCCGAGTCTACGACCGGAGGATGGCGCTCAGTGAATGGTGGGCCTGCACCCCACCCCGCTCCCGGCCCCGCTCTCCCCACGTGGCAGGGCTCACCTCACTGCCAGCCTGAGTCCCTGTTGCTCAGTGGGACATAGCGCCGTCCCCAGGAGCCCACGGCAGGTTTCCAGCCCACCACGGAGGTGGGTGCACAGGCCTCGGGCAGGCCCAGAGCTCCTGCCTGGAGCTGGACAGCAGCGCGGAGTCCTGGCAAGGCACCCACCACCTCGGCCTCCACCTCACCTCAACAGCAAGGGTGCCGCCGCTCCTGGGCATGGGACGAGCAGCAGGGAGTCAGGGGGCACGTGGGCACAGCTTGGCACCAAACAGCAGGGGATGGGCGCTGAGGCTCAAGTCCCTCCACAGGAGATGGCAGAGCATCGATGGCCTGGGTTGGGCGGTCCCATGGTCTGTTCCTGGTGCCTCTTAAACACCCACTGCTTCCTGGGAGGCAGGCCTGGCGCCAGCAGGACAGGAGTCCTAGCAGTGGCCCGGGCAGTGGGACAGGGCTGAGGGGGTCAGCGTAGCCGGGACACCAGCTCCCAGGGACAGGAGGGAGGCCCAGGCACGCAGGCACTCGTGCTCCCTGACGGGAGCGTCCCTGCTGGAACGGGAGACCTGCCTCCAAGGCAGCGCTGCGGGCGTGGCAGCTGGCGGGCTGCCCGGGATGCAGGCGCTCTGAGCTCAGCTGGAGGGAGCACCCTAGAGCCGGCGGATCCTGCGCTTTATCTCTCAAGCTTGTGATGCAGCCATCCCGCCCCTCAAAACCCATCAGGGCAGGCAGGCAGGCATCGAACCTGGGAACTGACCCAAGAGGGCCAGAGGATCCCAGGGGCCTGGCGGCAGGGAGAGAAGGCGGCCTGCCTTCATCTTCACCCGACCCCCGGGGGCCAGCTGTGCCAGTGTCACGGGTCCAGCCTTGCCAGGCAGCTTCCAGAGCCAAACGCGAGACAGAGCTGCCTGCCCTCTTAAGCTGGGTTAATGGCGGGCCCTCCTCGCCCCAGGATCTGGTGCCCTCGACTTCTCAGCTAGGAGTGGGGACACAGGCTGGAGATGGGGCTCAGACCTCCAGGACCATGCCTGCCTCCAGGTGTTGGCCCCACCCCAGTCCAGCCAGCCCCGCACAGCCAGCCCCGCTCCCTCCTCTCAGCCTCCCTGCACCTGCCTCACAGCAGTGTCCCTTCCTGTCCTCACCCTGCAGCCTCCCCTGCCAGGCTCCCTGCCTTCCCCAGGCATTTGAGGATATTGCTATTATGACTTGCATGGGATCAGTCTCCCTGCAAGTGGGCAGTGGCTCCTGGGCCAGTGGACCGGTGTGTCCGTGAGGTCGGACTTATGACTAGAGGCAGCCCGATGGGAGAGGCACGCTTCCAGCCCCCGAGCCCCGGGGCAGCAGAGGCAGCAGTGGGCCAGCCCACAGGCCCTGTCCCCAGCCCCACAAGCTCTGGCAGGCAGGGGCACCAGGGTCTTGGAGCGCTGGGCTGAGTGAGAGACCCCAGGCAGATCTGACCCTGCTGCGTCCGCAGCCAAAGGGTGCAGACCAGCTGGGCACCCACTGACCTCCCCAAGGGCTGAGAGCCCCCGCCAGGCACCGCAGGCCCCTTGGGGGACCCTGGTCCATACAGCCAGCAGCTTCCCCCTGGGCTCCCTGGTCAGTGACCCTCTGGAGGCCACTGGACAGCGTTAGGGCTTTCAGGGCTGGGGCTCACACCCCCACTGCTCCCATTAACACAAGGAGCAATACCCATGGCCAGGGGTGGGGCCTGGGAGGGTCACAGTGGGGTCCGGGTAGGCCTGACATGGCCCAGGGCCAGGAGCCAGCCCAGGGAGGGCACCAGAGGTGCCCACTAGAGCAGGACCCAGGAAGAGGCTGAGTCCCTGTGAGGGCCACTGTGGGGAATGGGCGTGCCGGGCCTTGAGCCCAGGGCCCGGGCAGCGCGGCACCCTCCACCATGCTGCCTCGCCTGGCCTCAGGCCACCGTGTGGCCTCTTGTTTGGGCAGTGGCCCTGAGAGGCTGGGAAGGGGCGCGGAGCCTGGCCCTGCCAGCACTGCCTGACCAGCCCTCCTCCTCGCAGCCGCGTCATGACCTACCGGGAGCACACGGCCTGGGTGGTGAAGGCCCACCTGCAGAAGCACCCCGAGGGCCACATCGTGAGCGTGAGGTACGCGGGCACTCCTGAGGCCTGCTGCTGGGGGAGCGTCCTTTCCCTCCATTTCAAGACCTCCTTGGTGTTCAAACAGGGGTGCTGCTGGCATCGGGGCAGGGACTGACTCCTGCACGGGGACTGGCCCGGCAGGTCAGGGTGCAGAGCCCGGGTGGCCAGAGGACGGCCAGAGAGGGCCCTGGGGCCGAGGCTCCTTCCCCACGGCGGCCACTTGCTGCTGCAGGCAGGGCCACTCGTCCTTGAGTGAACCCAGTTCTGCTGCTCGGTAAATACTGTGGTGAGAGCAGCCGAGATCCACTCTGCAGCTAGAGGGACGGCAAAGTGAATGTACTGTCACAAAGCCGCCATTCCTTCAGAGATGCCCTTTTCTTCCTCGTTTGTGATGTAAAAAAATCCCACCTCCTGGGGTGGGTACCTGGGGCCTCCTGCAGGTGGCGCACTCGCCCACTCCCCTCCACCCCTCTGGGCCTCTGCTCCTTGGCTCACAGCTGTTCCCCTACCCCTGTGGGGGTCCTGCTTCCCAGCAGGCTCAGCAGCGACCCCCGCCCCACACGTGGCCTTTCTCTGCCCTGTGGGAGATTGGCGAGGGCCTGGCTGCTGGACCCAGTGGGATAGGTCTGTGGCAGCACTGGGCCACAGGAGGTCCAGGCAGCAGTGGGCACAAATGGGCATCAGACTGCGTGCGTCCAGGGCCACCGCCCCAGGGCACAGGCAGGCCAGCTCCGGCCCTCTCTTGCAGTGTCAACGGAGACGTGCGCTTCTTCGATCCCCGGATGCCCGAGTCTGTGAACGTGCTGCAGATCGTGAAGGGCCTGACGTCCTTGGACATCCACCCCCAGGCAAACCTGATCGCCTGGTAGGTGCGCCGCTCCTGCAGCCTCTCCACCCGCAGCCTGCCGCGTTTGCGCGCTCTGCCGCCCTGTGCCTTCTGGAGGCCGGGTGGAGGGTTTACGGTACCGTCCTACCACCAGGAAGGGAGGGCAGGGCCCCTCCCAGAACGCTCCTGAGGGCTCTCCAGGGACGGAGGCCTGCGTCCTCATGGAGGGCAGCCAGGCAAGTTGCGCTCTCTGTCTGGGGGCACGGGCCAACTTCCTGGCCGGACGCCCTCCCCCCACCTGAGCCCCATCCTGAGCCAGCCTGTCCCTGCAGCTGTTCCTCTGCACCCACCTGTCTTCCCAGCCCAGGAGGGGACCGCAGCTAACCCCGAACTTCTCTTCCTCCTCCTGCTGCAGTGGCTCCATGAACCAGTTCACCGCCGTCTACAATGGAAATGGCGAGCTCATCAACAACATCAAGTACTACGACGGGTTCATGGGCCAGCGAGTCGGGGCCATCAGCTGCCTGGCCTTCCACCCGCACTGGGTCTGTGCTTCACACGGTGTGGGCAGGGGGGCTAGTGGGTGGGGCCGCCCGAGTGACCCGCAGGCCCCGGGGCTTTCCCTCCCCGTCTCCAAGAGCACGAGAGAGCAGAGGTCTACTTCAGGGACCTGGGCCCCCTCTGGAAGCCACACCACCTCCCGGTGGCCCAGGCCAGAGGGCCAGCAGCAGTGTCCTTTGGTCCCTGTACCCATGCCATTGGGGAGCCTCCAACAGAAAGGGCTCAGGCATGCTCCCTGGTGAGGCAGCAGACCCGGACTCAGGCCTGGCCCTCATCACAGTCCATCCGCAGCTTATGGCTGGCATTTTCAACTCAAGGTCCTGCCAGCCTGCTCCTTGCAACTCGGGGCTCCCCACAGCTCCGCCCAGGCGCATGGCAGGGCCCGTGGGCAGCACGCACTCTGTGCCAGCCTATGGCGCCGCCTCATCCTGCCCAAACTGGGCAGTTCACGGGCCCATCCCCCCCCCCCCGTCTCAGCACAGAGGTGGGCAGCGGGCGTGGCGCTGGCTGGCCGCAGCCGTGGCCCTGCTCACGCCGTCTGCTCTCCTCCCGCAGCCCCACCTGGCCGTGGGAAGCAACGACTACTACATCTCCGTGTACTCGGTGGAGAAGCGCGTCAGATAGTGGCACCGGGTTCCTGCCGGCTGCGGCCACCACGCACACAGTGAACCTGCTCGCTGCAGGTGGGGCACCGCCGCAGACACCGGCCTCTGACCCAGCTGCTGCCAACTGAGGAGGGGCCGTGTGCTTTCTTTTTTTCTCTTCACTACAATGTCTAGAAGGTCCAGGGACGGGGAGGGCTTTGTTTTGACGTCCCTTCTTGCCAAGAACCAGCACCCAGGCTCCGAAGACTCCTGATGCACGCGGTGCGTCGTGGCCCTTCCTGTCCTGTTTTTCTTCTGAGGTTTTTCAAGGGGGGCAGACTCATTTTATCTTCCATGTGATCAGAGCATTAGCTACGGAAATGACAGCACTCCGGCAGAGAAGCTGCACTGGGGCTCCCGTGAGCCTCCGAGTGGCCCCACCAGCCTGGCCTGGCCCCGCTGTCCCCTCAAGGCCTGAGCCTGGAACTGCTGGGAGCAGGCTGGCGGATGCTGGAGATGCAGGAGAACGGGGCGGAGGAGGAGACCCCACAGCCAGCATGTGAAGGAAGCAGCCCGAGCTGGCCCCTCGGGGCCGCTCAGCTGCAGGCCTCCTGTTGGGGGGAGTCGTGGCGTGAGGAGAGGGGCTCCCCCTCTGCACAGCCAGGCCCTGGGACTCTGGTTTGGGCCTTTCTCACAGGAAGGTGTTCGCAGGAGAGGGCCCGTGGCTCTGAGGCTCCGGACACACGAGGAGGTCCCCACCAGTCAGCCACTGCCCCAACCCTGCAGGCTCGTCCCTGAAGTGCTGCTCTCCCGCAGGCAGTGACCGGGACCGGGACCCCCGTGTGCCTGCACACAGGTACACACGTGCAGGCACAGCCTCCCCAGCCACGCATGAGGCACACGTGTGCATGGGTGCCGTGGCCCCTGCCGTGCACGCTGGTCACAACAGGTGCAGCGGTGCAGGGAACCCCAGTGGGCTTGTGGGTGGCGCCAGCCTGTCTTCAGCCCTTGCCCCACGCTGGAGCGACCGAGGCCTGCATCTTGCAGTCGGTGATGCAGAAGTGCCCTGGGGGCCTGGCCTGCTGGCGTGTGCGAGGGCACGTGCAGCTCCAGGGGAGCCAGGTGGATGCTGAACCCTGGGAGGGAGCACAGAATTGCTGCCAGTTGCATACAGACAACACAACCACAATGATGGCGTTTCAAAAGCGTGTCCCTTTTCCTTGGGAATCAGGATCTTTCAGAGATGAGGAATGAGACGGCTTAATTGATTCTGCCGATCAGAGCCCTGTAATAGTGGGGTCTGAGTGAGTCAGGACAGGAAGGCCCGGCCCCTCGTGTGCTGGGCGACAGCTGTTTTGGCCAAGACTTTTTCAGGTGGATGGAGCCCTGAGGGCAGCTCTGAGCCAACCCCAAGCCAGACGGGTGGACAAGGCAGGACAGAGGAGGAGACCCTCTGCTGCCCCCAGGAAATGAGCTGTCCACCAAGAGGTTCCCAGGTGAAGGCCCTCTCCCTCGCCCGGGAGCACAAGCAGCCTGGAGTCAGGAAGGCTGTACAAAGTCCTGACGCCCCAAGTTCTACCCCACAACGCCCCCTCAGCTCTGCAGGGATCTCCAGTAGGTGAAACCCTGGAACCTTCCAGAAGCTGAGCTTCACCCACAGACACAGAGCTGCCGCCCTACCGTCAGCTCGGTTGCAACCTAACTTGCATTTCTGTTAGTCTTGAGACAAAACCACCACTGGCAAAGTGCAGATGGCTTTGGAGGGGGTGAGACCCCCCTCCCTGGCCCACTGGCGCCCCCGCGCATGCTGTGCATCCGCGAGCACCGCGGGCGGGGTCTTATAGCTCTGATGCGAAAACTCAATCATGAAGTTAACAGGCTCGAGAGAGCACCGACCTAGAGTTCATTTATCTCTATTTATTTTACCAAAATGAGAATTGAAAAAGACTTTGACAACACATGGAATCGTAATGTGAAGCTAAGAGCAATGACAAATAATAAACTTAATAAAAAATAAAGATGTGCAGAAGTGACCACTGGCAGCATCCTTTCAGGAAGCAGCGTCCACCCCCATGGGCGGCCAGACAGGGCTGGCAGGCCCGGGCCCACGGTAAGGTCTGGGCGCACCGAGGCGGGCTCCGGAGGGACTCCTGCGCCCCGCTGTGCTCGACCTGCTGGGAGGGCAGAGCCGGTGGGCCCGGGCAGCACCCCGCTGCCGCTTCCCCCTCCAGGGGCCTGCGGGCCTTGGCTCTCGCCCCGCCTCCTCTCCAGAGCCAGCCGTGGCCAGTCTCTCGTGTCCCCTGCGTTGTGAAGGGCGCTGTATGACCGCGGGCCGCCTGGGTGACTGGCCCCGTCCTGTTTTCAAATCAACTAACTCCAACCTCCAGCCCCCTTCCCCCGGGCAAGCCTACCGCAGGCCCTGCGGTTGGGATGTGGGCATCTTTGGGGGCATCATTCTGATGATCACCCCTCTGTCCACGAGCCAGAGACACTCCTTCCAGACAGGCCCACAAAGGCTCAGGGGTCCCTGGCAGAGGTGCCGGGGGGCTGCAGCCCTGACAGCCGCGCAGCCATGGCTTCTGCCTCTGGAGCCCTGGTGCTGTGCTGGCCACCGTCCTGGGGGCCTGTTGACCCTAGGGGCTGCCCGCGGCCACGAGCGACAAACCTGGGGCCTGGCCGTGGGTGCAGCCTGTGAGAAAGTAGATTCCCGCGTCACAGATGGCAGCTGCTCCCATGCCCTGGCCAGAGAAGTGGGGAGGCAGTGGTTGCCATGGAGACCTGGAGGTCCCCTGCACTGGGATCGCTAGTCACGGTTCATTTTAAACAAGAAAGGTGCCCAGCATTTGTGGGGGCTGTGCAGGGCCAGCCTTGGCTAAGGAGTAACGTTCTTCCTGTTAGCCTCGGCCTTTCCGTCGGCACACCCTGAGCACAGAGGGAGCGTTCGCGGTAGTGGGAGGCGGAGCTGTGGCCAGTCTTGGGAAGGAGGCCGGAGTCGGTCAGATCCCCAGCCACCCCAGGCCTCGAGGCCATGGCGAGGGCCCGGCTGTAGGCTGGCTTTGCAATGTGCCCAGAAGAAGAAAGCCCAGCCACACACGGAGGCCAAATGGCCAGGCCTCAAGTGGCCACAGGGACAAGGAGGGAGGACAGGACTGCACATGCCCTGTGAGACACTGACAGATGAGCTGGGCCCACAGCCTCCAGGGCCTCCCTGGCCTCTACTGCCCCGCCAGTCTTGGGGCTCACAGACGGCTGGTCCTGGGAGGTGAGTGCTGGGAGGCAGTGCCCTGCGAGTCCGGGAAGCGGGTGCTTAGGTGGGCCTCAGCCGGGGCTGCTGCTCTGTCGTCAGGATACAGGAACGCAGAGCGAAGGCCACACCAGGAGAGAGGGAGGAGGGAGGACAAAAGGAGCCCGAGCAGCAGCCCATGCATGCTGGCATGGCCGCCGTCCTCGGGTGACACCAGAGCACCATGTCACTTGCGGCTGCAGCCCACATCCCAGGGCTAGCCCAGTCCCCTCTGACCCCACCCTGCCCAGAGGCCAAGTGGGGGCAGACCCTGCCCGCCCACCAGGTGACCAGAGGTGGGGCCAGCGATAGGGAAGGCCACCCGTCCTGAGAGGCTCTAGCGGTGGAGACGGGAGCAAGCTGGGCAGGCTGCCCCTCCCGGAGCAGGAGGGTCCATAGTGCACCTCTGCCGCCGGGCACTCCGCGTGGGTGGGAAACACCCAGGGCTGCACCCGCTCCTCAGGGCCTCTCCTCCGCCCCTGGTGCTGGACACCAGCCTTCTTGGCCCCACCTGGCGGGCTGGGCTCCGTGTCCCCAGGCCAGGGAGGCAGCCCATGTGCCCCACAGCCCTCCGCCATCGGCCATGCCACCTCCAACCACCACTGGGATGCCTGACCTACGAGACCCCTGCCTTAGCCTGACCCTGGGTGGGATGGCTTCCACTCCCACCCCCAGAACCTGCTTCTGTCCCTGAGGTAGCTCAGCATCCTCGGACAGACCCGCCCCACAGACAGTCCCAGGGGCCAGGGAAGCAACCGGCCATGCACCCCAGGGCCCCGCTCCCGAGAGGAAGGGCTGGCCTCCAAGCAGCGTGGCACCACGGCCAGCGCCACGGCCTCCCAGCCTGGAGCCAGCATCACTCGGCACAGCACCATGGTGGAGAAGGGGCCATGCAGACATGGTCAGGAAGCTGCCCGCCCCAGGGGCCCCACTCGAGCCCCACGCTGATGAGGCCCTGTCTGGGGGAAGAGCAGGGGCCCTCCCAGCTTTGCAGGCCTTCCCGCCCCGCCCTGGCCGACGTGGGTCCCTAGGGTAGTGGAGGGTGGGGAAGGCTTCGCCCCAGGGTCTCAGGCTTGGGGTTTATCGGTGGGGCAAGAACTGCAGCCTCTGGCCTCAGGCTAGCGAGAGCAGGGACTGGGGCTCCCCACATGGCCCTGAGGGTTCTGC
Organism: Sciurus carolinensis; assembly: GCF_902686445.1. Classification (NCBI taxonomy): domain Eukaryota; kingdom Metazoa; phylum Chordata; class Mammalia; order Rodentia; family Sciuridae; genus Sciurus; species Sciurus carolinensis. Next base: position 1,784,227 of record NC_062215.1, on the reverse strand, counting down.
GACTCCAGGAGGGGCCCTGGGCAGAGTGGAGGGCGCAGCCGGGAGGCCTGGATGAGGCTCTTCCGTGCCAGCTGGGCACGGGAGCCCGCCATGTGAGGGTACCCAGTCTTTGGCCTGCACAGGGGAGGCTGATGGCGCCGTTCTGTAGGGAGGTGGCAGGTCCGTGAAGCACAAAGCGAAGCCCGGTGTGCTCTTTCACCTCTTGTTCACTGCTGAGCAGAACTTTCCGGGCTAGGGCAGAATTCAAAGGATACACCAGCACCGAATAATCTGAAAAGGAAATTAAGAAACCAATTCCATTTATGATAGAACAAAGGAACAAAATACTTCAGCACAGATTTCAAAGTCAGAGAACCAAGTAGATGAAGAGGCAGCCCACGTTTGGGGTGGAAGACCAGATCCTGACAAAGTGGCAGCGCTCCCCAGCGGACCCGAGACTTCACGCCAGCCGGTCACCCCTCCAGTGGCCTTCTCGGCAGAAATACAAAGGACAACCTTCAGGTTCATATGGAGCTGCAAGGGGCCCCAAGCAGCCAACACTGAAAAGGAAGAATCAGAGGGTTCCCGTCAGTTAATTCCAACTTCCTTCAAAGGTCCAACGTGGTACAACAGGAAGGCCCACGAGCGCTGGAAGGCTCGTGAACAGACCCAGACCCAGGACCAAGCTCGACTGAGCAACTGATTCTTTTTTTTTTTGTTGTTTGTTTTTTGTTTTTTGATTAATTGATTAATTTATTTTTAAATTTTTTTCATACACATACATGGGGTAACAATGTCTCATTCTACCGTCCTTCCCATCCCCACAGCCCCACCCCTCACTCCCCTCTGCATAAACCAAAGTTCCTTCATTCTTCCCTACCCACCCTACACTATGGATCAGCATCTGCTTTCCAGAGAAAACATTTGGCCTTTAGTTTTGGGGGATTGCGATTTGGGATTTTTAGGGATTATTTCACTTAGCATGTATTCTCCAGTTCCATCCATTTACCAGCAAATGCCATAATTTCATTCTTCTTTAAGGCTAAGTAATATTCCATTGTGAATATGGACTCTGTTGAAGGGTATCTAAGTTGGTTCCGCACTCTAGCTATTGTGAGTTGAGCTGCTATAAACATTGATGTAGCTGTGTCACTGTGTATGCAGATTTTAAGTCCTTTGGGTATAAACCAAGGAGTGGGATAGCTGGGTCAAATGGTGGGTCCGTTCCAGGCTTCCTGAGGAATCTCCACACTGCTTCCCAGAGCGGCTGCACCATCTGCAGTCCCACCAGCAGTGTAAGAGTGGACTTTTCCCCACATGCTCGCCAACACTTACTGTGGCTTGTACTCTTGATAATCGCCATTCTGACTGGAGTGAGATGAAGTCGTAGAGTGTTTTGATTTGCATTTCTCTAATTGTAAGAGATGACAAACTGAGCAACTGATTCTGGAGGAGGAGGCAAGCCTATTTGTGGGTCAGGACAGCCTTCCAAGGGGACTGGGCCAACTGGAGAGTGCCGCCGAGCCCTCGCTTCACACCAGGTACGAGGACGGGCTCACCGTTGGACCCATGACCTCGATATACAAGCTAAAATGACAAAACATCTGGAAAGAACTCAGGAACTCATGTTTATGACCTTGTTTTTAGCAACAGAGTCTTAGACGCGACACCAAAAGCACATGTGACCAAAACAATGATAAACTGGAATTCAAAAACTAAGTTTCCATGCCCAGGGGATTATCGACACTGCTGAGGACGGTTTATAGGAGTGGGAAAATATCTGCAAACCATGGAACAGATAAGGTTCAATATCCAGAATATCCCAACAACGCTGACCCCAGTCGTCACGCCTGTCATCCCAGCAACTCGGGAGACTGAGGCAGGAGGATGGCAAGTCTGAGCCCAACCTCAGCGACTTAATGAGACCCTGCCTCAAAATTAAAAATAAAAAGGCTGCAGCTCAGTGCCAGAGTGCTTTGCCTGGCAACGTGAGGCCCCAGGCTCCACCCCAGCACAGTCCCACAGCAGTCTTTAGAGCCCTCCTGCTGAGCAGGAACCAGGCCTCCCGCAGCTGAGGTGCAGCGTTGAAGCCACCACCTTAGAGCCAGAGCCCAAGCCCCTGAGCGCCTTCATCTGGGACGCCCAGTCTCCAGGACTGGGAGAAACACTTCCTGTTACTTGCCTCGTCTCCAGTGTGAGCACATGAAGGCACGAGGATCACCAGGGACCAGGACTCGGAACACAGGTGAGCTGGACTTCCCAGGCCTCAGGACCTACTGCCTCTGGGGCACCACACAGCAGCCTGGCCGGGCCTGTGCACTGGACCAGTGGCTCTGGAGGACGCTCCCTGGGCAGCAGCCCTGGGAAGAGGCCACATGGCCAGGAACAGAGCCCAGCGCCCACCTCTGCATGAGCGAGCCCAGAGCCCGGCCTCCAGCTCCGCCTTGGCGTGAGCTGAGCCGATGGCTGGGCTTGGTTGCACTGCTACGCTGCTTTGATTCTGTTGCTACGACAAATCGCCCCAAATGCCGCAGCTTGGAGCGGCGGATGTCCGCATCCCAGGGTCAGGGGTCTAGAAGTGGCTCCACTGGGCTTCCGGCTGGGGTCCCCAGGCAGTGGCCATCAAGCTCGAGGACCAGCCTTAGACGTGACCTGCCGTCACTGCTGCCCTGTCTACTGGCCACTCAAGGGTTCTGGTCTCCTGTGGCAGTCGCCTTCCCAGGCCTCTGCCCAGGACCAGCCTGTGTTCTTCCGCTGCAGGCTGCAGCCATGGTGGGGCCTGCACACAGCCACAGCACGCCCCAGAGTCAGACCCTGCCCACCAGGCCCCCCACAGCAGGCCCGGGGGCCTCCTTCCACTTCCCCACCCCCTCGGGCAGCAGCTGCCAGGTGTGTGGAAATGCTCACCCACCTCAGGCAGGCCGCCTAACTCCTGTGCTCCTCAGCTTCCCTCCCAGGGGCATCGCAGGCTGGAGCGGGCTGCTGTTCCCTCCTGAAGGGCACCACATCCACCCAGGTGCACGACTGCCCTGATGCCCTGTCCACTTATGGCCACTGCCCACCCGTCAGCAGTCCAGATCTGCAGCTCTGCCCTGTCCACTGCCTCTCACCTGGACTACTCCAGGCCCCCAAGCCCACTTCTCAGCATGACGGCTCACCCCACAGGAGAGCAGCCAGTGGCTGCTAGAGAGGCCCATGTGAGACCAGCGCTCCCCGGCTGGGGACCTGGCAGGCAGGAGTGGACCAGTCCCGCTGACCAGCCTGTGCCACGTCTTGCCTGGTGCTCCTGCTCCTGGTCACTCCCTCAAGGCTGCATTCCCTGGCACCACCCTGCAGCCCGGCTCCCGTCTGTCACCCAGCGTCTCCCCTGCCACGTGCAAACCCCATGACGCAGGGACACTCAGAGCAGGGCAGACCTGGGAGGAGCCGAGGAACCAAGGCTTCACTGACGCCCAGCTCTCCTGGCCACAGGGCTTCCCAAGCCCGATCCCACCACTGGCTTCCTGCGCCCATCTTGTAGGGTCTCACCGCGGCCCTGCTGCCGGGGTCTGGGGCTCCATTCACGCCCCTTCGGGGTCCCACCTACCACCCCAGCTCCCAGGACTTGGGCGGCACGGCCGCTCGTGTCCGCCTGTCCTGCAGCGCCACCGCGTGGTCGCTGAGGGGTCACCGCGGGCCACACGAGCCAGGAGGTCGGGCGGGGGCTGGCTTCCAGCGGGGAGGTCAGCGCCCAAGGCCCCGCCGCGCCTCCTGCCCCTGTGCCCTCTGCTCCTGACGGCCCCACCCCGCTTGTCCCCAGGTCCCCGGCAGGCGGGCCTTCCCAGGGCGGCCCGGACCCCTTCGCCCCAAGTCCCGGGTGTGAGCCAAGCGAGCAGTTTCCGCCGACCCTCGCTCCACCCACCCCGGTCGGAACGCCCCTCGGGCTCAGGCCTTCTCGGCTGTGCCACCGGCGCCTGCCGGACCCCAGGAGCCCACCAGGACCACCGGCGGCGCTGCGCCCCCGCCCCGCAGCCCACCTGCATCCCGCGGCTGCGCGCCTTCCAGTTCCAGGAGTGGCCCGGTCGCCAGTTCCCTGGGGCCTCCTGGTCTGGGCCAGGCATCAACCTGTGCCCCGCGCCTGTCACACGCGGGCAAGACGGGGACAAAAAGTACCTGTGGGGGCACCGCGTTCCCTCCTCCCCGCCACTCCTCGCAGTTTGAACGGAAACTGCCCGCTCTCTGGACACCGCGCACTGGCCGGACTCCCGCGCTGGGCCAATCACGCGTCACTACCCGCAAGGTCGCAGCTGATTGGCCTAAACTAAGGCGATCGCAGCCCTACCCTGGGCCCCTCGAGGCTGAGAAGGCGAGCTGCGCGCTCCCTGCACGTGCTCTCTGGTGCAAGGAGGAGGCTGGCCTGGGAAATGGGGGCCCTGCTGGACCGAGAAGTGGAGATGAAGGCAGAGAGTCCGGGATGGCTTTGCACACTGGCCGCTGTGTCAACCACTTCCTGTACCCAAAGGGACGGGAGGTACCCCGAGCCGGCCACCACACCCAGCCTGCCCTGCCAGGAGCCTAGTGGGCCTCTGGACACAGGGGCCTGCAGAACGATGTCGGGTTTGTAGCACCGGTCCCCACAGAGGCCGCTTCCACACCATCTGCCTCTTTCTTGGCGTGTCACCTCCAGGCCACAGGAATGCCACCTCCTGGATTCTGCTGCCTTCCCAATGCCTGTTCCAGACCAGCTTCTTGCCACCTGCCTGCTGCAGCCCTGGGTTGCACAGGCTGGAGCTGCGAGCGTGACTGCAGGTTAGTTTACACGGATAAGCAGCTCTCTAGAGGTGGAGAAGGTGGGGGGACTTGCCACTGTCCCCGGGCAGTGGCAGGCCACTTGGTGGGCCTGCAGTTTGTGTGACGGCCTCTGCATGTCTGCTTCCTGCAGACGGCCCAGACTCCAAAGCTGCTGTCCCCACCATCCAGGGCTGGGACTCCCTGACCTTCGTTCCTCCGACTCTCAGCGGCTTTGAGGCCCTGGGTTCTCTGCAGTACGTACCTTCCTGCTTGAAATGCCCAGAGGCTCCTGCCTGCCTGCAGTCATGCTGAGCGGTCCACAACCCAGTGCCAGAAGCCATTCAGGAACAGGGATGGAACTCAGCGACCAGCTTGCTGTGGTGTTGCGGGTTGAGACGTGCCCCCTAAAACTCATGTTGAAGTCCTAGCCCTCATTGCCTCACAATGTTGGTAGGGTTTTCTTTTTTTTTTTTTTTGGGGGGGGGGGATACCAGGGATTGAACTCGGGCCCTCGACCACTGAGCCACGTCCCCAGCCCTCTTGTATTTTATTTAGAGACAGGGTCTCACTGAGTTGCTTAGCACCTCACTTTTGCTGAGGTTGACTTTGAACTCGAGATCCTCCTGTCTCAGACCCCCAGGCTGCTGGGATTATAGGCGTGGGCCACCGCATCCAGCTGCAGTGTGGCCTCATTTGGAAACAGGCTTGTTGCAGGTGTAATCAGTTAGGATGAGGCCATAGTAGTGTAGGGCAGACCTTGATCCAATATGACTGGTGCCCTTATAAAAAGGGAAATTTTGGCTCAGACACACACACACACACACACACACACACACACAACAAATGTCATGTGAAGGCAGAGGCAGAGATTGAGTGACACTTCCACAGACCAAGCAGCAAGGGTCGCCAGCTGCCACCAGAGCTGGGGGAGCTGAGACCAGATCCTCCCTCGGAGCCGCAGAGGAGCCTGCCTGCTGCCACCCGACCTCAGACCTCTGGCCCCAGCAGTTTTCTGTGTGCCCTGTCTGTGGTGCACATGCAGGCTGGTCAGCACAGGTGGTGGTCATCTGGCCTGTGTGGCAAGACACGCTACCATCACCCAGAATAGTTTCCAGAAAGCTGTATTTGGGAGACCGAGAAGCTGCTCAAAGCAACATCATTGTGGAAATCAGGACTGTGAGGACTGCGGGGGGCCATGGGTTCCTGCTGGCACTAGGAAGACCGCAGTTTAGAAATGACACACAGAGGGCTTTAAATTCTCAGTTCCAGGCAGATGAGAAAATCGGGAAACGTGGGGCTGCTAGAAAATAAAATGGAGTTTCTTGGAGCAGGACTCTTGCATCTGGCTCCCCCACAGTTGTAGGGTTAAAGGTAAATTGAATTCTCGGGCTCCCAGGTGGCTCCTATGCTGTCAGAGCACAGAGAGGGAAAGAGCTGGAAGGAGAATTTCCTGTTCAAACTCGAACCCGCCCCAGATAATCCCACTAAGCCTTTCCTGGCAGCAGGAGCAGCAGTGCCATGTGGGCAGCTCCCCTACCTGCAGACTACACCCCAGGTGGGAGCCCATCACCCCTCATCGCCACCCCTTAACTGGAGGGAGACCCAGCTGCGTCCAGAGAGATGAGTGACCATCTGCCACCCCCACGAATATCAAGGCTTTGCTGATTCCAGCTGGAGAATAGTGTGGCGGTAAGGCTGGGGGCCACCCAGAGCCGCCTGGCCAGGCTGGACCTGTGGGCCCCGAGCACGCCCTGGGTTCCTGCCTGTGCTTGTCGGTGAGCAGCCTTCAGGCCAGGGTTGGTGGAGAGTGGTCTTCCGACTTCTCAGGGAGCTGGGTCATGAGCATGCAGTGGGCCAGGCTGCGAGGGCTCTTGGTCTTGGCCAGTTGGACAAGTGTCCCTAGATGGACAGTCTCATAAAGGTGAGCTGGCAAATGGAGACGGGTGTGAACTGAGGGGAGCTGGGCTTCTCTGTGGAAGGCCCCAGTGGCGTTCCCGTGTGCACTTGGACTCTCCCTCTGCCGCCCCAAGCCACCTCCCTGTGGTTTCCGTTATCTACTGCCACATAAGATGCCACTTGCAAAAGTGGCCTGCAACAGCAGCCGTCCATTAGCTCTCAGATCTTGATGTAGGCCTTCTTCACCACGGAGCTCATCTCTGTCCCGCTGATGTCAGCAGGGGTGCTCGGGGCTCTAGAATATTCCTTGCAAGCACGGCTCACTGCTGGGAGTCCACCCAGGCCTCTCCATGTTGCCGAGCCCCGACCTGGTGGCTGAACTCCAAGAACAGGTAACCCAAGACACCAAAAGAGAGCCATGTGACCTCGGTGACCTGGCGGAGAAGGCACGCACAGCATCACTGGCTATGCACGAAGGCCCCCTGCACACAGCTGTTACCCTGGCTGACCTTCCTCAGCCTGCGTCCTGGGCATGCAGCTGGGCCCTGCCTGCGCTTCTCCAGCTGGCGGGAGGTGGGCTCAGCAGGGGTGCTGCAGCCTCCTCAGGCCTCACAGAGGCAGGGCTTTCCTTTCTGTTTTGTTTGTTTGGGGTGCTGGGAATGGATCCGGGGGCCTCCTGGATGCTAGGTAAGTGCTCCACAAGCTGCCTTCTAGCCCTGGGGCTGCCCTTTCCTGGTACCGCTGCCGGTGGATCTGCACGCAGAAGACGCTTTGGCACCTGCCCAGCCACCTGTGCACTGCTTCTTTCAGATTCCCCCACGGATGTGCTCCCAGCAAAGTCCACAGCTGCCTGGCAGAGGTCCTGGCTACCACGCCCCGCGAGTGGCTACTGACGGCCTCTACAGGGCCCTGGCTCTCACCCTCTGCAGCTTCCTTCCCGTGGCGCTGCAGGCCCCCCAGCAAGGTCTGCCCCGCCTCAGCTGGAAGTCCCTCCACATGCTGCTTCTTCCCTACCCTTGCAGCTGTTCCCGGCACTGCGTTTGCTGGCTCCTTGGGAGCTCTCGTTTGGCCGTCAATAGTTAAAGTCCTTTGCTGGCTGGCAAGTCCTCACGGTAGCTTTCCTGTCCAGAGACCACTGTGGCTTCTGTCCACTGACTGGAACAACACCACACAGGTGTCATCCAGGCCTGGCTCCAGGGTACAGGTCTTCCAAGGTGGAACCTGGGCATTGTTTTGGACTTGACCTGGGGCTGAACTGCACTGCTGATCCTCACAAGGAAGCGCCTGCCGCTGACCTGGGCCTATGGGAGTCACCCACAAGGAAACAGCTGCCACCAGGGCCCAAGTGGCAGCAGGATGACCATTAGGACACGGGGCCCTCAGGTCACTGGGACTCGAAGAGTGGAGGACAACTGGGCCCTGGAGAATGCCATGCCTCATACCCGCAGGGCAGGCTGATGCAGCTCCCGCACCAAGGCCAGGTGTGCACGACAGGGCCCACCCGCTCACACCCTCCCAGCTTCCTGGCTTGAAAGTTGGCGCCCTGATGGAAAGATGAACCTGAACTCAACTGAGGCTGACGACCTGAGCCTCCCCAGCCACTCGCAGCCTCTCCCATGGCCCGAGTAGCAGTGGCCCAGAGAACTGGCATTCCATGCTTGGCAACCCTCCTGTGCGCCCACCTGCGGCAGGTCCTCCAGGGGTTCCCAACTCCCTCAAGGACCTCCACAGCCTCCTCTTACTGCCCGCAGCCTACAGTGAGCCCTCTGGGCCAGGGGCACCGTGGGACCCTGCAGGAAACACTCACAGCAAGCTGGGTTCTTTTTCTGTAAAGGAACAAACAATCTACATTCTAGACTTTGCACACACATGGCATCTCTGTCCACTTTCTTATTCTCCTCCTCTTCCTCCTTCCTCCCTGGTGGTGGTGTGTGTGTGTTTCACAACCCTGTAAAAATGTGAAACTGTTCTTAGCTCACAGGCTGTACAAAAACAGGCTCCAGGCCAGATCTGGCTTCCAGGCTGCAGTTTGCCAAACCCTGGTTCACAGACCAGGAATTCAAAGAGTTTCAAATATGTGTTGGCAGAGTCCTGGGGAATATGTGTGGCAGTGGATTCCAGGGTGTTAGACAGGAGGCTGAAATAGAAGCCCAGATGGCACTGGGTTCCTGAGGTAGGTGCACCGCTGCCACACCAGTGCACCCAGCCCCTGGACCCTGCCACCACAGCTTGTTCGCTGGATTGACTGAAACTCGGACTCAACAGTGGACTGCAGTGAAGGAGCGGGCAGACTGCAGCATCCCTGGCACAGTGTGAACTGCAGAGCACAGAGGTCCACAGAGGGACGACTATTGAACTGGGTCCAGCCAGTGTGATCTGCACACCCATACCCCGACTACACGTGGAAGACGCAACCTTTGCATGTGGTTGGCACAACCTGGGACCCACAAGCAAGGGGGGCCCCTCAGTTCTGTTCCTCCTGCCAAGCACACCACGGGAAGGGGTGCCACTGTTGAGGTGGGCTCCGGTTTCACAGGGATGAGGTGATCCCAGAACTGCTGAGGCCAAGGTGGGCAAGCCTGTAGCGGGCAACCAGCCTGACACTCAGTGCCCTGGCCTGCAGGAACCCATCTGCTCAGAGGGTCCCTGGGAACAAAACAAGTGGCAGCCCATTAGAACACTGCTCTGTGCAACAGAGGCGCTCCAGGTCTGGTGGCCAAAACCTGACTTAAGTCGCCACGATGGACTTGACTCAGCCTCTCCCGTTCCCAGGCACAAGCCACAGACTGGAGCTCTGGACCTGGAGAGAACCCGGAAAGCACTGCTGCAGGTCAGACCAAATGGCCTCCAGCCTTCCCCAGAGGAACCTGTACAGGAGGTGCTGTCACCCAGAGGAAGGAGCTATGCGGAATTGCAAGGCACTGGCTTTAAGTGCGTGTTCATTCTCAGGGACACAGGAGTCCCTATCAGAGGGCATTTACACGCGGCAGATGATGTGTGGTCTTAACTCAAGTTTGACTCACAGTGTGGCCAGCTGCGCCCACAGATCCCTGCAGTGGCTGGCACAGGTTCTGAGTGCTCACTGGACTAAATGCTCGGCCTTGGGCCCAGTCCCCGTATTTCCTCTTGGGAGGCGACTGTGGAAGGAGGGGCTCAGCACTTACCCAGGGCGACGCCACGCCCTGGGGGACAGGCTGCCGAGATTAGTGCCACGCCCTGAGGCGGGTGTCCAGCACCACCCCATTTAACTCACCTGTGGGGTGGAGGTGGGAGGTTCGACGGTTCTAGAGGGCCCCTGGGGGTTAGTGCAAACGTAACAGGGCTGCAGTACTCCAGCAGCAGCTGTCTCTCACCCCCGGGAATGCTTCTGTCCCCAAGGGGAGGAAAGCTTCGGCCAGGGGCACGGCCAGATTCCACCCAGAAGCTGGACTGGCCATGCCAGTTCCTTGGGTCTAGCACAGCGAGAACCCAGCGTGGGGGAGGCAGAGCGGCCGGGGCGGAAAGGCAGGGGCGCGGCTGCAGCCCAGCACTGCGGCCAACACTCAGGTCCAGCACATCAGGATGCAACATCGCCGAGCGCTCGGAGCTGGCGGGGCAGGGACGCCCGCACAGCGGAGAGGTAGCTGCCGGGAGTCTGGGTTCCGTAACCCGCAGGTCCCTCTAAGCAGGAGCTCTCGTCGGCCCCGAGCGCATCACCGAGGCCGCCAGGCCGGGATCCAAGAAGCTGCAGCGCGAGCGCAGCCCCGCCCTGCTGCGGACCCCGCGGGGCGGGGCGGGGCGGGGCGGGGCGGGACGCGCAGGCGCGGCGCGGTCTGCGGGGCGGGGCCCTGCGCGGCCGCCGTAGGGGCCGAGTACGGTGGCCGCGGGGCGGCGGCGGGGCGGCCGGGCGGCGGGCGCGGGGCCGCCATGGGCAACCTGTTCGGCCGCAAGAAGCAGAGCCGGGTCACCGAGCAGGACAGGGCCATCCTGGTAAGGCGCCCGGGCGCGGCGGGAGGGCGGGCGGCGCGGGACGCGGCCGTGGCCCAGCTCTCGAGCGGGGCCCGCTGGCGGCGGCGCTTCCGGAGCAGAGCGGGGGACGGGGAGGGTCCCGCGGGGACACGCAGCCAGCAGGACCCGAACGGAAACCGCATCCAGAGGAAGGTGCCCGGCCTGGCCACGGGCTCCTCTGATGCTTCCCTCGGTTTTCACAGTGAGAATGGTGGTTTCGTGCGGCAGAAACCCAGGTCGCGGCGAGAGGCGTTCCCGCCTTGGCTCCCGACCCGACGTTCCGCGCTCTCAGCCGGTAGCCCCCGCCGACGAGTGGCCGCGTGCGTCCCTCCACCGGCGCGACCCTGCGAGCGGCCCCGGCTGCCCCGCCGCCGCCCGCTGCCCTCCATTCCTCTCCGGAAAGCAGGGTGCCGGGTCAGGGTTCAGACCGTCCTCTGCTCCGCGGGGTCCGAGGGTCAGGACGCACGCAGCCGCACACTGCGGGCGTGCCGCCTGTCACCCTCTGCCACCTTCCCGCCGTCCTGCCGCCTTTGGGCTCCTCTCCGGTCTCTTTCGGAGGCCCGGTTTGCGTGCAGCAGCGTGAGTGATGGCCGGAAGGTTGTGCTGGGGAAGAAGGGCAGGTAGGCTAGTTGCAGGCCTCCCATGCCTGGGGGCGGATGGTGGGCACCTTCCCTCCTGGCCCTGGAGGGCAGGCCTGTGGATCACACAGTGGAGGGGATGGTGTCTGCTGATTGCTCCCTCAAAGGCAGGCGTCCACCTTACTGAGCTCACCGCCACTACCACAGCGTCCTGAGCGTGGAAAGGGCCCTGGCCCTGCTGGTCACAGCACCATCACTTCATCTTAGGAAGTGGCCTAAGCAGGGAAGACAAGCCAAGACTGGTAGTGCCTGCGCCTCTGGGCAGCAGGGACAGAAAGGCGTTGTGGTTAATGGGCACGTCACCCACCAGCAGCTGTCCGTTCAGATGGACACTAGTGATGAGGCGGGAGCTAAGCACATGCTAGAGACAGGAAGGACTTCCCAAGCCCCAGCTGGACTGTGTGCACTGTGGGCTGTGGCACTTCTCAGCTGCTTGTTCTCTGTTGGGTGTGAACCTTCCAGGGACTGGTGGCCACTTCCCAGCCTGTCCCTCAGCACACGGGCTGCTCATAGCCCATCCTCCTGTGTCCTGGGCCTGGCTGTGGTGACTAGAATGAGGTTCTTCTTGGTGCCGTGGACATTGAGGGGGGTCAGATGCAGCAGGACCCCACATTGTGAGACCGGAAGTGCTTCTGGATATTGCCACACATGCCCTGGGAGACATGTTTTAGAGGGTGGCCTGGCCTCTGAGGCATCCTTTGTGAGCCCCCAGCCAACATGGCCAGAGCTAGGCAGCCTGGCCAGGGCCCAGACATGGACCTCCTAACACCAGACCACTTTCTCTTGGCAGCAACTCAAGCAGCAGCGGGACAAGCTGAGACAGTACCAGAAGAGGGTCACGCAGCAGCTGGAGCGGGAGCGGGCCCTGGCCAGGCAGCTTCTGCGAGATGGCAGGAAGGAGTGAGTGGGCGGGGTCAGGGAGGTGGCCTGGAGCTGGTGGGCAGGACCAGCTGGGGCCATGGCCCTCACTCCTGGGCCCGGCTTCCTCTGCAGACGGGCCAAGCTGCTGCTCAAGAAGAAACGGTACCGGGAGCAGCTCCTGGACAGGACAGAGAGCCAGATCAGCAGCCTGGAGGCCATGGTAGGCAGGAGAGGGGCCCTGCTGGGAACCGGATGGTCTTAGGGGTAGGGCAGGCTGGTGCTGGCAGGAGCAAGGGCTGGGGCTGAGCCCTCCCTGCTGCTGTGAATGAGTCGGGATCAGGAGTCAAGGACTTGGCACAAGTGCCCCTGGTGTTAGGGCCCCAAGCAGCATGGTTCCACTCTGGGTGGCCTGAACTACCCATGAAGCACACAGACATTCTTTGCATGTCTTCTGGTGCCTTCTCTGTCCTCTATCCCCAACGGGCAATGGGAGTGGACAGGAAGAGGGTGTACCCAGAAACCCCTGCTCAACAGTGCTGTCACCCTAAACTCTGCCTCTGGGTCAGGAGAGTAGGCAGGGCTGCTGACCACCTGGGGCTGGTCCTTTTCAGGTCCAGAGCATCGAGTTCACCCAGATTGAGATGAAGGTGCTGGAGGGGCTGCAGGTGGGGAATGAGTGTCTGAACAAGATGCACCAGGTAGGTCCTTGCTGGGGGGAATGGAGCTCAGCACCCAGGCTGGGCCAGGGGAACCACCAGTGGCTGGCACAGACACTAGGGGCCACAGGCACCTGGGAGGGTGCCGCATAGTGCTGTGTGGGCTGGGTCTGTGGGTGCTAGTGACCGGGAGGTCTGGCTAGGGTAGAGAACAGTGTGATTAGTGACCTCGAAGGTTCCCTAAGGTGGCAAGCTCCCTCTTGGCCTCAGGAAGCCCAGCACAGGGCTCCTCCCTCCTGCTCTGATGAGTGGGCCAATGGGTGGGCTGTAGGAGAGCTGAGGTCGTTCATGCCACTTGGCTAAGTGTGGTATTGGTAGTATGTGTGCCAGCTAAGCAGAGGTGCCACTTTGGTCTTGCCCCTTGAAATCAAGTCACCCACCCAGAGAGTGATGTCAGGACAAGCTCAGGTGAAGGGAGGGCTAGGCCTTGCAGTCCAAGGCCTCTGAAGACAGGTCTGGCAGCCCAGCAGCCAGGCCAGGGCCCTGCTTCACTTAGCCAGGGCAGAGCACCAGGGCTTGGCCCTTGAGGCAAGGGCTGTCATCTGCCTCACTGACACGCTTCAAACCTCGTGACCTCCAGGTGATGTCTATAGAGGACGTGGAGAGGATCCTAGACGAAACCCAGGAGGCCGTGGAGTACCAGCGGGTAGGTGTCGCTCAGTGCTGAGCCCTCCCAACCTGGAGAACGTGGGGGGCATGTGGTCCCTGGAGGCCAAACCACCCCTCTCACATGGCGGCTACTGCTGTCCAGGGGAGGCTGGCCCAGGCCCCAGCCTGACGCACGCTCACCACCACTCCTTCTGCAGCAAATAGACGAGCTGTTGGCGGGACGCTTCACTCAGGAGGATGAAGACGCCATCCTGGAGGAGCTGGACGCGATCGCTCAGGTACAGGACCCTGGGCTGGGGGGCAGTGGCCAGACAGTGGGACCCCAGGATGGGGCATGACTGCTCAAGCAATGAGACCCAGTTCCTGGAGGCAGGACTGTGGTAGGCCCCTGCCTGTGCATGTGCAGCTGTCTTTTTGAGCACAGGGCCCTGGTTTTGCACCTGGTTTTCCTTCCCGAAGTGACGCGCGTCAGTGCTAAACAGGCCTTTGTCCATGACTCTGGTAGCAGCTTGAAGAGACGGCCAGGGTGGTGGTTTCCAGGGCTGACCCCAGGGACGGTCATAGGCAGTGACCTGTGTCTGGACAGGGCGATGCTGAGCCTCCCAGCCCCGACATGGGTTGCTCTCACCTCTGTCTGGTGACTCCTGTGCAGGTCTGGCCCTGGGGGTCTGATTCTGCAGCTCCATCCTGCCTCTGCCAAACGTCTGGGCCTGGAGCTCTGTGGCCGCCCTTGATGTAGAGTTCTCCATCTCTGTGGGCCACTGCCTCAGTTTGCTAAGGTTTCCCGGTGCCCCAAGAGCTGCCTGCTGCCCCAGCCCGAAACTGCCCTCAGGGTGCATGACCTCTTGTCCCTGGGGCTTGAGAGCCTGGTGAACTGCCTGGGAAGAGAGGCCCTGGGGGAAGGAGGCTGCCTGGACCAGCGCCCTCCTCCACAGGCCTGCCCCGGGGTTGTGACCCCTCGGCTCCTCCCAGCAGTCGTTCCTGTCCTTCTCCAGACCTATGGACACCAGCACAGCCAAACCCATGGTTCTGACGGGGCCCCAGCCTTGTGAACTGGGGCCTCCAGAGACAGCCCAAGAGCTGGCCATTGTGCGCCACAGGATCCCCAGGACCACTGCAGCAGCCTCCGCTATAGTGACTGTGCTCACCTGGGGTGGTTTGAGTCTCCAAGGATGCCTGGCGCTGGGGAGGGTCAGGCCCAGGTCCGAGCAGGAGGGCCCTTGTTCTGCACTGGCCGCAACCGCAGGCCACTTTCCTCGGAGACGGCCTGCTCACGGCTCACTCCGCTTCTTGCAGGAACAACTAGAGCTCCCGGAGGTTCCTTCGGAGCCCCTTCCTGAAACACACCCAGGTACCGACCGCCCTGCCTTGTTCTGAGCTTGCTGGGATGCAGGCCAGTGAGTCCGAGAAGGGAACAACGAGACATGGAGGCTGGCTAGGTGGAGTGACTGCCTGCCTCGGGGAAGCCAGGGCTGGAGGGCTCTGCCGCCTCAGGAGAGCAGACAGGCCCCCCGGGCCATCCAGACGCCACCCTGGGAAGAGGCTGTCAGCACGCAGGCCTTGCTGAGGTGGACTGGGTTGGTCTCAGAAACCCCAGCAGGCCTGCTCGCTGCCCCATCTTCCTCTTTCCTGTTCCTGTGTGGTTCCGGGAGCCCTGCCCTTCGCTGGAGCTAGTTGCAGGGGCCTGGCTCCCCTGGTCTGTGTGGGCCCGTCTGGCTGGGTACACCCTCCCATAGTGACCTTCTCTAGTGGCCTCTGGCTTAGTCTTCTGGAAGTATCTTCTGTGTTTTTTTCCACATCACGAATGTGTCTATTTCCTCCACAGAAAAAGCCCCTGTCAAGGTCAGACCCAGGCCCGCAGACCTGGTGGCAGCCTCATAGCTCAGCCTTCACAGGACTCACAGGGATTCTGCAAGGACAAGCCCACGGAGTTTGGGTGTGTGGCAGCCCCAAAGGGCTCCCAGGAGGCCGGCAAGGCCAGGCTGGCCGAAGGTGCTGTTGGGCGGAAGAGCAGCACACGCAGACCCACGTCCCAGGCAGCTTCGGAGCGTCCCCTCACGGTGTAGTCTGATTGCACAGGGGCGCTGCTGTTCTGCTCTCCTTCCGGATTAAACAGCGACATGCAGACCCTTGGCCAGGCCCGGCTTCTGACGGGGTGGTTCCCATGGTGGCCGAGGCCCAGGTCTGCCACCCGTCCCTGGTGCCATTCACCGGCCCTAGCACTGTGGGGAAAGCAGCCTCAGGCCTAGGGCCCCCCCTCCCTCTCCCTCCCTCCCTCTCCCTCCCTCCCTCTCCCTCCCTCTCCCACCCTCTCCCTCGTTTGCTGCCCATGAGCTGGTGGAAAGCTGCAGCTGGGGGGGAACCCTGATGTGCCTCAGTTTCCCTGTAGGTTAGGGGCAGACACCCCAGAACCTTGTGGCTCCTCTACCTTGACACCCCAGACAAGCTTCCAGCCTTTGTGGGCGTTGGACCCGGGGGCTGTCGCTGCTAGTTTGACTCCTGGAGCCCCGGCCTTGCCCCGCTGCCCAGTGGCTCTACCCCGCCCAGAAAAGACATCCTGAAGGAGATGGTGAGACTGGCTGCAGCAGCCGTGGCACCCTCCGTGTGCCTGTGGCTGTCCTGCACAGTCCCAGCCAGCAGCTCCTGAGCCAGCAGCTGCCAGGACAGGAGGCTCAGCCCGGAAGCCACTTCTCTTGCAAGCACTTGTTTTGCCATCGGACAACCTGGCCGGGGTCTCGCTGGCCCATGAGCAGGGGCCACCAGGACAAGGAGCCTCCTCCTCAGCCCCAAACGGTCGGCCCCATATTAAAGTCGGCCCCTGCCTGGCCTGCTGCCCTGTGGACATGGTGTGGTCAGCTTCTCGGTACGGCCGGCACTGTGCAAGTGGTTGGCGTCTGCCTCCTGCCCTGTGACCCCACCTGAGGCAGCCCTGGCCAGCACACCTGGGCAAAGCCAAGGACTGGGCACCAGGCACTTGGGAGGAGGTAGAGGTTCTGTGTGCCTGGGCCCCACGGCCGCCTCTGGGCAGCTGCCCCCCTCGAGGGGCAGGGCAGTCTGGCCACATTCAAGGCCTGGTGCTGGCTGTTCTCAGGTGGTTTTGTGGGACTGTCAGGGCCGCCATGCTCCAGGCCTGAGACCCCTCCTGGGGAGGGAGGGCAGATGGCTTGGGGTCACAGGGCCCAGGTAGGAAGCCAGGTCTTTCAAGCTGCATTCCAGAAGTTTTGGGCAGTGAGGCCCACCTGCCAGCTGGCCGTGTGCCCAGTGTGCCCCTGCAGTGTGCACTACTGCCAGGGGGGGACTGCAGGAGCAGCTGCTTGGGGCTGCCTGCCAGCTCCTGCCAGGGGCACATGGTGGTCCTGGGTGAGGCCTGCCCAGGCCCATGGCCTTGGCCTCTGTAGCAGCAGGTCCAGGAACACCAGCTCTGCCCACATGCAGGACGGGGCAAGGCTGCTTTGACTCCAGGCCTCACCTCTAGCACAGCTCCTAGCAGGATGGCCCCTCATGGCTGTTGGCCTCGAGGACTCTGGACTCTACAGCCAGTGAGCACCTCTAGGGGTGGGCAGGTCCCTACCTCTAGGTACCATTCAACCCCAAGCAAGCACCTCCCTGGTGTTCTGACCCAGGCCAGGTGGGGCAGCTGAGAAGAGGTCAGGTCCACACCCCCTCGTACTGCCCAAGAGTGATCTTTTGAGTTTATCCCTTCACCTTAGGAGCCAGTCTCCTGGCAGCCCGGAATGACCTTGAGCTGAGTCCTGCTGTCTGGCCTTGGCATGGCCTGGCTTGCAGCTCCCTTCCTGCCATGGGGCCATTCAGCAGGAGCCCAGTGACAGCCAGAGCCTGACCTGAGTTCCTTCTAGTGTGGGCACACAAGACCCAATACAGTCATGAACAAAGCTGAGTGCAAAACCTGCAGAACTGGCCCCCTGCTGGGGACAGAGACTCAGAGGGGAGGACGGAGCTGTTGGGGTGCTGGCTGTGAGCAGCCCCATGGCAGGGAGTCTGGGAGCAGTGCCCACTGATGCAGAAGGGCAGGAGAGTGCAGAGGCAGTAATTTCAAGTGTGTCGGGGGACACCTGACTTCAGGCAGGGCAGTGAGGAAATGGCCCCAGTGTTTGCAGAGGCTCCTACAGGCTACGTAGAATAGAAGGGGGCTCTCGAGTCTCTTCCAGCTCCCAGGCTTCACTTCTTGTAAGTTGCATGCACCAAGAAGTAGGGACTTGTTATGGCCCCTCTGGGACTCGGTTTTAGAAGCTAACAACACAGGAAACTTGTTCATAATGAACCAACAGCCCAGTCCTGCGAGGCCTGTGGCGCTGTCCAGTGGGAGAGAGGGAGGGCGCACCCTGCCCACCACCTAACCACCTCTGAGAGGCCCTGCTTCTTCACAGTGTCAGGGTGGCAGCTGAATTCTGCCAAGTCCTGGAGTGGACAGTGTCCAGACCATGGGAGCAATGATACAAGAGAGACGGCCATCGCAGCTGTCAGCTAATTGCACACCTGTTGTACACCCCCTCCAGGAAGTGGCAGGATCAACAGCAGCACCCAGCAAGCGCGACCTGGGTGGCACCCGACAGGCTGGGTGCCGTGGCCTGACCCAGCTGACTCCTCCAGCCCTTCCTCAGCGGTCACACCGGAGGCTGGACTTCCCATGAGCTTCAGTATGTGTAGATCCTGGAGCCTGTACCTGGTCAGGACCCAGGACATTCTGTTACCCCAAGCCCCCTCCTGCTAGTCCTTCAGGCCTTCCCTTTTCCCTTCACCCTGGTGACCACCCATCTGGTTTTGAGACTGTCACCTTTGGACCCTGCCACGTGTCACTTCACAGAGCCTTTGCGAGGCACCCAAGAGGCCTTTTCCCCACCAGGTAACATTCCCTGGTGTGGATGAACCTTTTCGTCAAGCTGCTTCCAGGCTTTGCTGGTTTGGACTGGAGCTGCTTTGGGCATGGTGGGCACAGGTACATCTCCTCTGGGGCCCTGGGTTCCTGGGCTGCTGCGGCTCATGCACAGGACTCTGCGAGTGGTCACGGGCTGCCCTGGCTGCAGCCATCTTACCACTTGGACCTGTGCTGCCCTAAGGCCAGGCCTGGGTACCTGTCCCACACTCACCTGGACCTCACTGGAAGGCTCAAGCCCTACCCTGGTCCCCAGGAGTTAGCACCACCTGCGGCAGCCCAGCAGAGAGCCCACAACCTGAGCACCCTCTGTCCCTCAGAGATGCCCAGGGAGGAAGGGACCATGTCCCCAGTCTCAGGTGTGCAGTGGTGGAGGGCACCTTGTGCCCCCCACAGAACCTGGGGGCCTCCGATGCAGAAAGAACAAGGCGTCAAGGGCATCATCATGACAACGAGGAGCAGGGGGTTGCCAGCCCCTGGTGGCAGGAGAGCTGCACCCAGGCACACCCGCCAGCACTCCAGGTCTGTGGTCCTGCTGGCGGGAGAGGAACGTGCCGTGGTCCCAGGACCACCTGTCTGCTCCTTAGTAATTCCTGTCCCCCGGCTTTCCCAAGGGACTTGCGACAGCCCTGAGTCGTCCATGGTGTCCAGAACCCCTGGAGGATGTGACCTCATGCTGGGCCTCCTCTGAGGGTCCTCCAGGTGTCCTGTCACTCTAGGTTTCCCAGGGACAGCCTTCCACATGCCTGTCCAAGGCTGGCTGGCTCTCGACAGGCCTGCAGGGGCAGGTGAGGCTCACGGCAGAAGCCCGGTTTGAAACCAGCAGGAACAGGCCACAGGAGAGGGCGGGGGGGGGGGGGGGGTGCGGCCGGCGGGCTGCTCTCAGCCTCTGGCCGGGTCCTGCCCCTGCCAACCCTGAGCAGCTGCTGGCCCGTCGTCCTGGAGTCGCAGTGTGGGCCTCGTGTGGGGGATGGTGTGCCTGCCTGCCTTGAGGCTGGCTGGCACACGCAGCGTCCTCCCGTCGCCGCGTGGAGGGACTTCTTTCTGCTGTTGGAATGACTTCCATTATGGATAGAGCACCTCTTGTTTATTCGCTCATGCGACAGCCGGTTGGGTTGTTGGTATGAATCATGCCAATGCAGGCGTCGGAGGCGGATTTTGGGTCCATGACTGGGTGAGTTTATTTCCTTTTAATATGTGATTATAGAAAGAAAGGTGCATGTGCATTCTCTCTTGGCACTCTCCTTTCACTCTCCCATAACCCCCACCCACAGTACTGGGGATTGAACCTCGGGCACTCTACCATTGAGCTACACCCCCAGCTTTTTATTAAAAAGCTGAGACAGAGTTTCACTAAGTTGCCCAGGCTGTCCTAAACCTGCAACCATGCCTGAGCCTCTTGAAAAGATGGGATGCAGCTGTGCACCCCATAACCAGCCCTGAAGATCTCTTTCTGTCTCTGATATGTTAGGATTCTAACATCTACCAACAGATTCATACTTTTTTCTAAAGTACGTGCTCTACCACCAAGCAACACCCTGAGCCCCAATATACTTCTTGTAATTTAACCTTTATATTTTCATTTGCTTATAACACAAAAAATGCTCTCCTAATTTAATTTCTTTTTAAAGTAACTGAAAAAGACAAGTGAGTTCAGTACTGTGTTTTACAAGCTATAAACTGTTGTCTGATGTACACATCAAGCCTAAAAATAAGGTATTAAATATTTTACAATTTAAAACAGAAGCCCCACTTCATTGGTTAAAATAAATTTATGTCCAAATGTTGTCTTCATTTCATAATGAACTTATTCTAATTCCAAACACGTAAGGATCAAGAAGGCAACAAACAGGTAGGTGGTTATACATTCCCACACCTATCATCTTACATTAGGAAAGAGCGAGCCTCAAATCATATTTAATGCTCTCAGTCACTATTACTGAATGCTTGATGAAGAACCACATTAATACTGACCCTTCATCTGTCACAAATGTCACAACTGTAGGCTCAAAACTGACCCTGAACATACTAACACTGAAATCATAGAAAGAAATTGGTTGTGTGTTTAATTGGGAGATAGGCAATTTTAGAAATAAAAATTAAAAATCAGGATTCCATACCTTGTGCCAGCATTCCAAGAATAGTGCTTTGTGCTAAAGTCCCCTGGCTTCTTCTGCCCTGTGGTATTTGGCTTCCCTGTGATGAAAGCCTGAGCTTCACTTAGACTCCCCACAGAGGGGTATAGTGCAAAATGGAGAGGTGCACCACGTCAGCGTACACACGGTGTGCTATCCCTTCAGCGTATTTCTCGCACCTGCCAGGTGTGCAGCGAGCTGTCCCCAGTGCAGGTGCTGTGCAGCCCCTTGGTGTCTTTTCAGGGACATGTCTGCAGATTCTTTGGCCACTTTTAACCGGGAGAGTCGCCTCTTCATTGAGTTCTAAGAATCCCGTCCGCGTTCTGGGCAGGCCAGACCTTACTAGACGTGGCCTGCCATGTTTTCACCCGTCTGGCCGTCTTTCTCCTTGAGACGCGCCCTTTGAGGTTCACGGGTCTGATTGGGAAGCAGGTGTGCCTGTTCTTCCTCTTGTCGCTTTTTCTTTTGATGTCACAGGTAAGAGACCTTTGCCTCATCTGTCGTCATGAGGTTCCTGCCTAGTTTCCTTTCAAGAGTTTCCTGGATTTAGTTCTTACCTTTAGATCCTCCATTGACTTCTGGTTAGTTTTGCATGTGGTATGAAGTCGGTGGCCCTGTGTCGTTCTGGACCCGGCCCCGCTGTCCAGCAGCTGTGTAAAACCCTGTGGAACTACTTGGGCATCTCTGAAAACATCAACCCATCACAAAATGTCAGTTTATTTCCAGACTCTCGATTCTCTCCCACTGATCCGTCTTGTCCTTCAGCTTTTTATTTTTTTATTGTTCTTTCTGCTTGGCAATACATGACAGCAGAATGCGTTTCGAGTCATCGTACACAAACGGAGCACCACTCTTGGTTTCCCTGGTTGTGCAGGACGTAGCCACTTGTGCAGTCGTACATGCACAGTCCGCCGTCTGCCTCGCCGCCCCTCGCTCCCCTCTACAGTCCAGCCTTCCTCCACTCCTCCCGTCCCCTCCCCATTATGCGTCAGCATCCACTTATCAGAGAACATTCTGTTCCTCAGCTTTGAGTAGCTTTGTTGGAGGTTTGAAATTGGGCAGCGCGAGTCCTCCAGATTTGGTTTTCTTTTTCGAGACTGTTCTGGCCATTCTGAATCCTTGAATTTTCACATGAATTTCAGTATATCATATTTCATCACATACTTGTCATAAATTTTATGTCAATTTTTTTAAAAAGTGGATGCAACCATTATACTAATTTCTTAAAATTATGTATATATAACTTAAAAAATAATCTATCACTAAACTGGTGCAAAATGAGGATGCATGGGATACGCATATATTAAAATCAAATAGTCCAAGATGAACACACATCATTCCTTTGTAACAGTTTAGTGAACGTTTTTCCGACCTGAAAGGATAAAGTTAATGACTAGTTGTTATTGATCTGTGCATATAGTCAAAACATTGCACTTGAGAAAGTCTGCTCCAGTGTTGCGAAGCCCGGACTTTCCCATTCTGATCCTCGGCACCTGAAGGCCACACGGCTCTTGGGTTTCCTCTCTGAGGCGCCGCCCTCAGCGCCCGGCTGAGACATGTCCCCGTGGGCACCAGGGCCTTGGAACAGGCCCTGCCTGGGCTTGTAGCGCGCAGTGTCAGCGCAGGGCGAGCGGCTGGCGGAGGTCGCTGCCTGGCACCTTTTAAGCAGCAGAAGGGCACCTTTTAAACACTACAAGGCCAGCGGCGGAAGGCTACAGGACAGAATTTGGACTGGTTGACGCAACAGTTCTGCAGTGGTGACGTCAGCCTTCGGTCGTGGACCAGGCAGGGGCAGGTGGACCGAGGGCAGCCTGACTCGGTGGCTCGCAGCGCCGGGGCTTCAGGTCCGCAGGTCCCAGGGCACCTCTCCATTTACTCAGGTCTTTAATTTTTCTCAACAAAGTTTTGTACTGTTCAGAGTGTAAGTTTTGTCCTTCTTGTTAAATTTATTATAAGTGCTTCGGATGCTGCTGCAAATGGAATTTCTTTAATTTTGATTTCAGATTATTAATTGCAAGTGTATAGAAAGAGTTTATTTCTACACGTCGATCTTGTACCCCGCCTTGCTGGGTTCGCTTGTTAGTGCTGGATCTTTTAGTAACAGCTAGAGTTTCTATGTAGACATCTGCATCACCTGCCAACAGGGCAGTCCCTGTGTCCCACCTGGGTGCCTTTCCCTGCATCTCCCTGCCTGCTGCCCGGTGGACGCCCACTGCACCGTCAGGGAGTGGGGAAGCCGGCCTGTCCCATGCCGCCCCCAAGACATCAGACCAAGGCAAACTCCGTGCCTGAGTGTTCCACGCGGAACCCAGCTGTCCCCTCCCCTTTCCTGCCCTCCCTCTCCTCTCCTTCCTTTTCTGGGCAGGGCAGGCTGTGCATACTCTCGGTGCTCATGATGTTTTTGTAGGTTTTGTCATGACACGTGACTCTGGTGATGACATGATTGTGAGTGGGTTGGCAGTCAGTGACAGTTGTTTCCGGAGAGAACTGGAGTGCCAGGCTGGAGAGGGTGAATGTCAGAACCACACTGCCAACGACCTCTGTAGCTGGGCACGTTGGCGCACACCTAAGATCCCAGCAATGCAGGAGGCCGAAGCAGGAGGACCGCAAGTTCCAGCCCAGCGGGGGCAACTTAGCAAGACCCTGTCTCAAAATAAAAAACATTAAAAAGGACTGGGATGCAGCTCAGTGGTAAAGGGCAAGGTGTTCCTAGGCTCAATCCCCAGTACCACAAAAAGAGGGGTGGGGGAAGCAACTACCATCATAGACAGGCCAACGGAATGGCATGTTACTAACACAAGAAGTCCACTGAAGGTCAGTCTGCAAGGAAAACCTCACTTGGCAGAGATGCTCCTAGAGAAGACCTGGGACTAGGTCTGAACTAGACCTCTCCCAATCAGCTGTGAGAGTCTAAGTTATCCTCAGAACATCCCACTTGGCAAGTCAGAAAGGTGGGACGGGCTCGGCAGAGATTGCTCCATCGTGTTCCTGTGGTGTCCCAGCTTCCTGAGGGCCCTTTGCACAGATCACAGGCATCCCCAAATCGGGGTAAAAGGTGAACGAGCAGCATTTGCAGTGTTTGCCGGTTGAACAGGAGAACTTCAGCTGAATAGAGCATCACCTGTGTAGAATGCGTCACTTCTGGCCCAGATGTAAAGGAGAATGTGTCTGTCTGTGTATCCTGTTCCTCCCAGGTACTTAAAATGCAAGTTTAAAAACTATTTGTCCCTAGGTACTGTGGTATCCCCCTTGTATTCTTGCTTAGGAAGCACATTTTTACAAATAATGTGAAAATCTACCCAACCCAATTTCTGTACGTTACTTCCAGACTGTAGCATGTAAGTCTAACTGGATTTGAAGACACCTGTGACAGACATCTACACCGGGGTCTTAACAAACTCCCTGCTCCCGCAGATGGCGCTCAGACCGATCACCTGACCCATCACCGTGCCTCTCTGCCGCTTTCCTGGGCTCAGTGAGCTGCAGTCCAGGGAAGGGAGGCGGTGGACGTGATCCTGGCCCTGCGACACGTAGCCACAGGGCAGCTGTGTGTAGAGTGACTGAGCGATGACGAAGCTGAACCCTAAGCAATGTGGAAATGCTTAGTCAATCGTTTTTGATCAAGTTAGTTTCCTCCTGTTTGAGAGTGACCTAGAAGGGCCTGTGCCTTTAGGGTAGCATGCCCTGCCGCCATCGCTCTCACTGTCAACCGCAATCTCAAGTCCAGGAAGACAACTCCTTTAGCACTCTGCAGAGTAAGCCACAGCAGGTGCACTGTGGAGGTTCCTTTTATGGAAGGGGGTTCCTGAACTTATTTTCTCTTTTCTCATGCAGCTTTGCCCAGGTGGGCCTCAGTTTCAGAACACATAGCAATACATACAACTCGATCTCAGGTAGAACCCAGTTCTGCTGGCCAAAACAACGTGCAAAGGGGCCCCTGTGGCCTGGAAAGCGTGTGTGTGTGTGAGTGTGTAAGTTTAAGAGGACCCTAGAGTAAGCTGGAGAAAAGGACCCCATGAGTCTGTGTAGAAACAAGTGCAAGTCCCAGGCTTACCCCTTAGTTATGCATGTGAGGGACAGATTTAGAGAAGCAGCATAAAAAGGCTTTGAAAATGAAACTTGGACTGGAACCATGGGCCACAGAAAGCAGCAGAACTTGTGGTCTGAACTTACCAGGTTGGCAGGCTGGAGAAATCCTCTGGAGAAAATAACAGGTAACAGAGTCTCAAAATGTCCAGTTTACAACCCCAAATTACTTGACATACAAAGAATCATGAAAATGGACCCATTTCCAAAGGAAAAGATGATCAACAGACCCAAGCCAAAAGATCCAGGTGATAGAACTATCAGACAAAAACCTCAAAGCAATTATCACAACCATGTCACATATGATAAAGGCAAACACACTTGAGACAAATGGAAGGACAGAACTTCTCAACTAAGGAGTACAAGCAATATAAGAGAACCAGATGGAAATTCTAAGCCAGTCAAAATGGCACATGCCTGTAATCACAGTGATTTCAATGGTGGAGGCAGGAAGATCACAAGTTTGAGGTCAGCCTCAGCAACTTATTGAGAATCTGTTTGAAAATTTAAAAAGGAATACCAAGGACTGGGGTAAAGGACTTGGGCATTCAATCCCCAGTACTTTCATTCATTCATTCATTCAAGTTGGAGTACTTATAATGTCAGGCAATGTATATTTTAGAGTGGAGTGTATCACCAAAGATAAAAAGAGACATTACAAAGCTATAAAAGAAAGCACAACAATCCTAAGTGTGTATTCTTCTAACAATAGAATTTCAAATTGCAGGAAGAAAAACAGAACTGAAATGTCAAGTAGTTTCTTATAGTCAGAGACTTCTACATTTCTCTTTCACCAATTGAGAGAACAAATAGAAAATCTTAAGGACAGAGAAGAATTGAACATTATCAACCATTTTGACCCAACTGACATTTGTAGACTATTCTTCCCAACGGCAGCAGAATATATATTCTATTCAAGTGCATATGGGACGTTTACCAAGATGTACCATGTTCTGAGCCTGGAATGACCCTTAATACACTTAAAAAAATTGAATTCATGAAAAGCATATTTTCTGACCTAATATTATCCAGAAATCATTAATAGAGATATCTGGAAAATTGCTAGATATCAAATAACCTATGCATTAAAGAGGAAGTCATAAGAGAAATTAGAAAACACTTTGAACTTGGTGAGAATAAAAACACAACACATCGAGATTTATGGATTGTAGCTAAAGTAATGTCTAAAAGGATCTTTATAACCTAACATGCTTACAATTAAAAATGAAGAAAAGTCTTAAATCGATTATCTCAACTTTCACACAGTATTTAGGGGGGAGAAAAGCAAACTAAAGCCAAAGCCTGCTGCAAAACAAAGGAAGCAAGAAAGAGTAGAGAAAAATGTAAATTTAAGAGAAAAAAAAAAAAAAAAACAGATAAAAATCAATGAAAATAAAACCTGGTTCTTTGAAAAGATCAATAAATTGGATAATCCTCAACTGATCAGGGAAAAAAGATACAAATTATAACATTAGAAATGGAAGACAGAACATTACTACAGAACCTTTAGACATTAAAAAGAGGTTAGGGAAAGACGACAATTTTATGCTCATAAATTTGACAATTTAGATGAAAAGGATAAATTCCTAAAAGATACAAACTAGGAAAGCTCACTCAAGAATAAACAGATGAACTAACTAGTTTTAAATCTATAAAGAAAAATTATACCAGTTAAGGGAGACTTAATTCTAGTTCCATACAAACTCTTACAGAAGACAGAAGAGTGAATCCTTCTCAGCTCATTTTAGGAACCCAGCATTACCTGATAAGAAAACTACATAAGTCCTTATAAGAAAGGAAAGCCTCAAGCCAGCATCCCTCATAAACATAGACCCCAAATCCTCAACAAAACGTGAGCAAATTTAAGAGCCACATGTGGGGGCACACACCTGGAGTCCCAGCTACTTGGGCTGCTGAGGAGGGAGGAACACTTGAACTCAGGAATTTGAGACCAGCCTGGGCAGTACGGGAAGGAGTGTGTGTGTGTGTGTGTGTGTTTGAATCCACCAATGAATGAGGGATTGGGGGACTAGGGTTGTGGCTCAGTGGTAGAGTGTTTGCCTTGCATGTGTGAGGCACTGGGTTTGATCTTTAGCACCACATAAAAATAAATAAATAAAGGTATTGTGTCCATCTACAACTAAAAAATTTTTAAAAAATAAGCGAGGGATTTTTGTTTGTGTGTTTGGTTTGTTTTATAGTACTGAGGATCAAAGCAGGGCCTCGCACATGCTAGGCAAGCATTGTATCACTGAGCAACATCCCCAGCAAAAGGAGGTCTTTATCCTGAAGGAACTCGTTTATTCTGGGGGAGAAATAAATGGGAGATGCAAGGTTAGTTCAACCTTCAGCCATCAACCAATTCACCAAATCAGACTAAGGAAGAAAAACCTTAGGATGTTTCAATAGATGCAGGAAAAGTATTTGACAAAATTCAGTATCTATTTATGATGACAACCCTCAGCTACAGGCAGAGTGTGCAGGCCTGTGACCCCAGCAACTCAGGAAGCTGAGGCGGGAGGATCTCAGGTTGAGGTCAGCTGCAGCAACTCAGCGAAGCCTTATCTCAAAAACTAAAAGGCGTGGGATATAGCTCAGTGGTTCAGTCCCCACTAGCAACAAGAGTTGCGGCTGAGGTTGCTGAGACCCATGGTAAGAAAGAACCTTCTGGTCATGAAACTGACAAAGGAAAGAAATGTAGGCTGGTTTGGCTGCACCTCAGACTGCAGAGGTGCTGGCCCTGGGCACGCCAGTGCTTGGTTAAGAGGAAGAGACGCTGCAGTGTGGGATCCAGAGCTACCTGGTGTCTGCTGGGGTCCTGGGACATGCCCCTCAGGCAAGGCAGGACCACTGTAAGAGGAAACTTCCTCTCTACAGACGCCATGGATACCTGTCTGCTGCAGATCAGGAGCTGGTTCTTGTCCCCTGGTGTTGAACACTAAAAACCTGAGAAACACCAAGGCAGGCGTAGCAAGCAAGTTTGACTTAAGAAAGTGACAGACACCCCCAAAGAGGAGGGGCCTCAGAGCCGGCCCTGGGAGGGGTGCGACTGGCTTCTTAGAGACCCCAGGCCCCCCTCTTTATTGTGTTCCCCTTCTTCCCTGTGGTGCACTTGGTGGAGAGCAGGAGCAGAAGGAGCAGGAGCGGAGGTGAGTGGCCGTGTCCTCCCTCTGCACCCCACCCCTCCTCACCCACGGCCTGACCTTTGCCCTGCCTCTTTGAGGCATTTGAGGAATGTGACATATCCTGTCCACTTAACCAGGCAGGGCGGCAGGCAAATAGCTTTTTGGCAAAGCAAGGGTGCGGGTCAGCACAGCGGGCCCCTTGTAGGGAATCATTCTCTCAGCCCGGTGCTCCTGCCAGCCGCATGGGTCTGTCCCCTACCACGTCACACTGGGGGGTGAAGAGCAGAATGGTCTGCCCACCAGACAGCAAGGAGGCTGTCTACTCTGCAGTTTTTTCTGTTCAGCACCATATTGAGGTGCTGGCCAATGTAACAAGCAAGAAAAATAAATGCATATATGTTGGAAAGGGTGAAATAAATAATGCCTTCTTCATTTGTAGACAACATGAGTATCCACATGGAAAATCTCAAAGGAATCAATAAGGAGTCCATCAGAACTAATTTGTATGATTAAGTTCAGCAAAGTCACAGAATACTAGGTTAATGTACAAAATTCAATACATATTTCTTTGCTAATAATGCACAATTGGAAACTGAAATCAAAATTTTAAACATGGGAAACAGACTTCCTCTTCCAGGTAGGATGAAATGGTTTATGGTAGATCGATGCCTCTCACTAAGAACTAGAAAAGCCAGACAAAAACACAAAAGGCATCTCTCCAAAGGCATCAGAAAGCTGCAGAAGCAATAGAGACTGACAGGGTTATGATTCAAAGAGGGGAAGACCAGGGAGAGAAGAGCTGACCATCTGCAGCCAGCGTTTGCCAAGTTTTTGTTCATGCTGGGTTTAATGACAAACCAGAGATCCGAGGGGCGTCTGATCATGACGAGAGCGGAGACTTGAGGGCTGACCTTTCCTTCAAGTCTTTGACAAGTTGGGAAGCAGAGAGGATGATGTGCAAATGTTCAAGAGCTCATGTGAGGCTCCTGAAAGGCAGAGTAGTGATGATCCCAGTGCTGAGGAGGGAGGGCCTACTGCCCTGGGGGACTGGTTCTTGGCAACGGAAGGACAGGGAGGCAGGCTTGGGCACCCCCACTCAGCGTCTCTTCAGAGGAGAGCTGGGCCCGGGAGGGGACACAGTGCCCTTGAGGGGAGGGCTTGCCACGCTTTTCCTTAGGAGCCAGAGGATAAAGATTTTAGCAGTGGTGGCCTCTGTCCACTGAACTCTGCTGTTGTAGGACAAAAGCAGCGTGGCCAGCGTGTGGACAATTGGGCTGTACTGTGCTCCAGTGACGCTCTACTTCCAAACACAGGCGACCAGCCTTAGGCTGACACTTCATCTGCAGTCCTGACACCCAGCATTCAGAGACCCGGGACAGAAGACAGGATGGGGACAGACGGTCAGGGAGGCAGACAAGGAGGCAGTAGACAAGAGCTTGGAAATCTCTTTGATCAGAATGTTTTGTTTAAATAGAGGAAACAATGGAGAAAGTAGGTAAGTGATGGAGGATTTCATCAAAGAATTTAAATCTGCGAAGCACAGACACTTAAGAATCTGCAAACGCTGAGCTTCCTGCTGTGCCTATCTGAGCACGGGAGGGAGAGAGCTGTCTCATTCCGGCTGCCAGGCCGAGTTTCAGTCATGGTTCACAAACACTTACGAGGTGAAGCTGCTGTCGTGACCAAAAGTGGCCAGAAGACACGTAAGCCTGAAAGTACTGGGAGGCCCGGGTCTCTGGAGAGAAGAGTCAGCCTTGAGACTGTCCGGCAGAGGCCCTCGGCACTCTTTGGAGTCACCCAGCAGGCTCTGCCTCCTCACACCTGGAAAGAAGTCAGAGACAACACAAGGCCCCTTCACAGCCGTGCCCGAGAACAAAGGCGAAGGAGGTAAAAGGCAGCCCAGAGGTGAGGACAAGGAAAAGAGCTGCTGTCCACAGAGGCGCAGCTCACGCCCTGGGCACCCAGTGCTGGGAAACTAAGGCCAGGGCAACGTGTCCACGGTGGCAGAGGTCGTGTGGCATCGGGGAAGTGGAGGAGAAGCTTGGATGGATCCCCCAGACACCTGGTTGCTCCCGGAGACCACCAGGGGAGCAAGCTGGTGGGTTTAGACCGCAGCGCAGGGAAGAGGAACGCTGGGCTCGCCAGCCTCTGCCCAGAGCTCGCTGAAGTCAGCGGAGCGCACGTCTGCTCCCGGAGAGGAGGACGGCCACTGGGTGACCCTGGAGACAAGAAGACATCCGTCTACAGGGAACTCGACACTTTACACTCCAAGTTTTCTGAACAGTGTCCTGCAGTTTGGGTTTGGACATAACCTCAAAGAAGATTAAATTTTCATGATTGTAATTCGTTAAGGCAGATTGATTTGTTTCCTTGAAAACTGATAATATTGAATTTTCTTAAGAGAAATGTTAAGCCCACTTTGTTCTATTGATGTAATGGAGCTTATGGATAGATGAGCACATCTATTTAAAGAAAAAAAAAGAGAAAGGCTTCCCTGGCCTCAGCCTCCTGGGTCCGTCACGGCCTGTGGTGGCCGAGCACTCCCATTGTGGTGCTCTGCTCTTCTCTTCCCGAAGCAGCACCGTGGTTCTTTGGAGAACCTCTGATTCTCATTTGGATTGACCAGGTGGCAAGGTATCCTCACAGGGAAGGGGAGGCCTGAGCTGCCAAGCCCACAATGGAGGCAGGGGCTCCGGGGCCCTGAGTCACTTCTCTTGCCCACAAGCTCAGTGAGGGGCCTGTGAGCAGGCGCTGGGCCGGGGCTGTGCTGGCTGCGAGAACACAGGTCTTTGTCCTTGGAGCCACTGCAGGGCTGTGGCAGCAGCCGTGGGGTTAGAACCGCACCTCGGACACCTCACTGGCACGGGGCTGGTATATATGAGGGAATCAGATGTGAGACCCCTTCCCTAGTCCAAGTGGAGATGGAGGTGGCAGGCACAGCAAGAGTGGGACAAACTGGAGATTTAGGGAACTGGCTGGCAAGATTGGGGGTAGCTGGACTGGGCTGGAGGCTGGTGGAGGAAGGCGAAGGAAACAGGATGGCCCCAGCTCCCCAGCACGTTAGTTGGGAGATGCAGCGGGACAGTGACTCAAGGTGGGGAAGTGGGGCATGGCTGGGACCTGTCCGGGGGACAGATGGAGCCACAGCTGGGGCTCAGCTGAGAGGGCTGGGTAGGAAGTGCAGATGTGGACGCTGCCCTGGTCTGCGGGGAGTCAGGGTGAGGCTGCGCCCACAGACCCACATGCCCAGGCCTGTGCTCGGGCTCCCTGGAGGGACTGTGAAGAGCCAGCCCAGCAGCACCACCTGCCATCTGCAGTGGCACTGTGCTCCTCAGGCTGCTCCTTCCTGAAGCCTCAGTTTCCTGGCATGCAAGTTGGGGTCACCGAAGAACAGCCTGAGGAGCTGTGGAGTAGTCCTGGCTCAGCACCAAGAATGTACAATGCACCCTGGTGCCTGCGTGCTGCCAGCTGCTCCGGCACTCTTGGGTGCTTTGGTCTGGAAACAGACTTCCTGTGCTTGTCCTGAGTCGGCTGGCTCTAGGGCTGTCCCTGTGGGCTGATGTTTCTGGGTGGGGCAGGTGAGACACTCAGCACAGGGCCCCTTCCATCAGCAGCCTTGGGAGGATGGGCTGGCAGAGAGGAGAAGGTGGTCACAAGAAGTTCTGACACTTTAAAAATGCCAACCACACATGCCCTTCCTGGACTTCTCCTGGGGACCTGGAAAGCTGGCAGGTCAGGACGCAATCATGGGACTCAGCAGGGCAGTACAGGGGTCCGGGCACACTTGCCATGGGAGACTCCTCAGCCTGGGCTTGCTGGGGAGGCCACTGGAGGAGGCAGTAGGGCCAGAGAGCACTCTTGTCCATTCCTCTGCCACTGGCTGGGCCTTGGTCGGGTAGGGGCGGCGGGTGGTGCACATGCAGGGGTGCGGTGACAGCAGCAACAGCCGGGGCAGCAGTGCTGTGCTGAGGAGCCACAGCGGACCCTGTTTGAAAGAACAGGCTGGTCCTCAGGCCAGGACCAGCTGCCCAGCTCTTCCCAGCATTCTCAGGTGGCACGTCGGCCTTCCTGAGAACCCAGTGACCCTTGCCTCTTTGACAAGTCTGACTCTGTGTGGTCTGGTGGGCACAGCTGCTCCGTGCCAGGAAGGGACCAGAGGTGCCAGCAGAGCTTGGCTCTCCACCTCGTGGCCCACAGCCTGGGGAAGGCCCCTCCCAGCTCCGGGCCTCTGCTTCCCTCCAGCACTGAGAGGCTATGCAGGCCAGCCCCACCATCCTGTGGGCAGACAGTGGCCTGGCTCCCTGGCTCCCGGCTGTGACAGCCTCAGCCCTGCCTGCCTGCTGAGCCACAATGGCCTGGGCTTCCCTGTAGTATCTGCAGGTAGCGGGTGGGGACTTTGGCCCACATGTTCCCTCTGCAGGTCCAGGCTGGTCACCCCACTGCTCTGGGGCAGAACTGTCACTCACACTGTGTCCTCTTGGGCTGGGGGAGCGTGTTGCTCTTCCCGTCTGAGAACGGCCGGCTCGGAGGCTATGCTTTCCAGGAGCAGAGTTTAGATTCCAGCCTGGTCCTAGAACCCGGTGCTCCTGCTCTCCACCTGGCAATTGCCCACACAGTCTGTGGCCTCCCCCCTTGTCCCTGCTGGCCACTGTCCCTAACACCGGTCCCACCACTCTGGGGTGGGTGTCCCACAGCTCTTTTCTCTGGTTTTCCACCAGGTGGCAGTGCAGGGTTAAGTTCACCGCCTTCCTCCCAGTCCTGGCCTGGGGTGGGCAGAGTGGCAGGAACTGATGCCAGGCGAGGGGCCCTGCGGCTGCGGCCACTTCTGCCACCAAGCAAGCCTATGCTAAATCCTAAATGCACCTCATCCTGGGTTTGAGCACATAGCCGGAAGCCCCAGGCGGGTCCCTTGCAGCACACGCACCCTCGGGCGCTCCTCCTAGGCACAGTCACTCAGTGTCCCAGAGCTGCTCCAACCACGAGGAAACCCTCTCCTTGAAAGTGGCACTAGGGCTCTGAGGCAGCAAGCCCGTGTCCCTGCCGGAGGCTTGGCTTCTGTGTTCCTGATACAGAATCCAGAGCATGGGGCTTTCCTGTGGGAACTCTAGGAACCAAAGAAGGAAGCGAGATTACAATAGGATCCAGCACCACCAGCTCCAGGCCTCCAAGTCCCGAGGTACAGAGGGCTTTGTTGGCTCCTGCAGCCACAAGGAAAATCTCCAAATCTGGGTGAGAACCAGCAGCAGATACCAGGGGCGAGGGGCCAAATCCTGCAGCATTCTCCTTTCAACTGGCAGCAGAGAGACGTGTGCAAAGGTCACACCGAGTGGACCTCCAGTGACTGGGGTAAAATGCCATCTGAACTCATTCAGAGGCGCTCTTTTCCCCTGGGTGGAATCCGCTCTTTGCCTGGACAGCTGGGGAACAGCTAAAGTTTTCCATGAACCTCTAAAAAGATCTGTCTCTCCCAGCTTCGTGAGAAGAGGAGGAGCCTGTGGGGAAGTGGCATTCTTGAGCTTAACACTCACACTCTTTTTCAAAATCTTACTGGTTTCTGACCAGACATGCCAGGGATACCATCCCAGCTCTCCGCACTTCTCAGGGAATAGCGGCCCTGGCAGGAGTCTGCAGCCTCGGGAAACTACTGGACCCTCACTAGAAATGGCACCCACCCCTGTCTGGGCCCCCATAGCTCCAGCATTAGCTTGGCTGGAGACCGGCAGAGCATCCGTGCAGGGACTCGGCCAGTACCTCAAGCAGCCGTTGGGCAGCTGTCCCAGCTGTGCCTGCCTGCATACCCCAGCCCACCAGCTTTGGTCCCTAGGGTAGCCCTGTGGCCCACGAGCTGGCTGCACCGTGGCCCTGGCCTCAAGCATGGCTTCTGCACATGAGCCTCCAGACTGTTTCCTCAGGAGCATCTGACCAGGTAGACACTCCTTTCTCCTGCCGTGCCCACCCTGCTGGCACTCCTGGGAGCTGGTGTTGTTTCCGCTATGTCTAGTCCCACAAGACAGTCCCCCCTTTCTTCAAGGTCCTTCAAGTACATTCTAGCACAAGCTGCAGAAGGGCAGCGCCACGGCCGTGTCAGTCAGGCAAGAGGCTCTCGTGTTTCTGGAACACCTGCGCACACAGGCTGAGTCTTTGGGGTCCCACACCCAGAGACAGAGTCGTGCTGCTATGTCTGATGCTGAGCAAACACCGAATGGCTGTCCAGTGTGTTCCCGTTACAGCAGTCCAATGTGGTTCCACACGAGTGGACACACGGCCTGCTCCCCGTTCTAATCTGGAAGACCCCTCTAGACGAGCTTTCTCAGCAGGAAGAAACTGTGGCTTTCAGGTTGGGTGAAGGAAGAGGGAGGTGGGAGACTCAGCCCACCCAAGCACCAGAGCTGCCCCTCTGGTGGGAACTGCCCATCTCGTCCCTCTCCTACCTCCAGGGGGCCATGCCAGGCCCTACTGTACAATGACTGTGACAGGAGATGACAGGACAGCCTGACACCAGCACCATGCATGGGGTGCTTCTTGCCCCTCATTGGAGTTACCCATGCCATCTCTCATTTATCTGGAAATGCAGGCCATGCACAGGGGACATCCCATCTCTGTGTTGACACTACTGAACTGCTCTAAGGGGACACTGTCAACTGTCCAAATGTTTACTTGCAGTGTCATACAAGGGGCAGGTGAATCTGTCTTCAAAAGTTCCCCTACCTCTTGGGGTCCTAAGGGGGTTTTAGGATCTGCCACAAGAAGAAAAAGTCAGATTTTAGGGTTGAAGACAACATTTCAAAATCTGGCTTTAAATAAACATGGAATTAAAAAAAGAGAGTGAGCGAGCGAGCAAGGAGCCTCCAGCAGCCGAAATTAGAAGCAGCCAGCCCTGGGCAGGGAAGCCATCTGTGAGCTGCAGAGCAGCATGTAAATGTCTGGGCTTCTCACCCCCGGCAGGAAAAGCTGGTGACGGCAGGTACAGCTCTGCTGTCTCCGGTGTGGAAGGACCCGTGGGGACACGCTCAGTTGGTCGTCCTCCAACTCCAGATTCTGAAGAGCAGAACTCCTTCTGGCCCATCCAGAAATGTCTTCAACCACCTCTGAAGCACCGTCAGTCATTTAAGGGGCAGAGTGATCAGAAAACAAAGATGACGTTTCGTTTTCAGCAGTAAATGAAGGAGGGGCGGGGGCAAACCAACCATCCAACCCTGAGGGCCCTGAGAAGCAGGTGCACACAGCCAGCGCACCGTGCTGGGCAGCTGCTGCCCTCTCAGTGTGCTCAGTCACAGAGGTACCAACCCTGGCCAGTCTTCCTGTCCACCTAGTCACCAAGCAAACCCAGCATGAGCTGGGTGCATAGTCTCAGGTGGTCTGGACAGGGACGAACTTCCCACCCAGGCAGGGCAGAACTGTGCCATGGCACCCGCATGCCCCTCATTCCAAACCTGGCTGTGGCCCCTAAGGTGCCATGCACTGAAGCCTCTCCCGAGGACTAACCTGCACCCCTTCCAACTACCTGGCCTGGCTCTGCACACGTGGCCAAGGCAGCCAGTGCTGTTCCTCAGGCACACCTATCCTTCCTCTGGATCCGGCCCTCCTTGCCTCACCTGGGCTGGCACAGAAGGGCCTGGCTGCAGAGGGCTCCATGGCAGGCCTGTCACCTGCAGGAGTTATTTAAGTCTGCATTGTCACTTAATGTATTCTGATAGGTAAGTGGGTGACCGAGCTGGCAGACACAGGATGACGCTGGGATGCAACAAGAGGAGGAGAAGCACCCGAGGAAGCTCAAGGCTCGTTCAAGCCCCTGTGCTCACCCCCACGCTGCCTCCCACGGCACCTGGAGTCACGCCGATGCGATGTGCAGGTTACATAAGGGGGCTGGTTGCTGGGGAACCTCTTCCAGCAACCCCCACCCCCTGCCAGGGCAGCAGGGCAGACTCCAGTGGGAGGCCACAGCTCCTGTCTCCCCCACCTCAGCAGAAAGCCCTCTGCCCTCCCAGCCTGGCCTGTTTGGAGGCTGCAGCAAGCCTGGGTTGGAACTTTCCAGGCCACCTCTCTAGAAGAGCTGAAATTGGACCAAGCACAAAGGGTCCTAAAGGGCCTGGGAGGCCATGCCCACATCTTCTAGACATGGAGTCTCCTTGGAGACAGCTCGGAACTGTATCTGCTTCCCAGTTGCACTCTGTGTCTCCATCCCAGGGGAGGTAACGCCAGAGACCACTGGATGTGCTCAGCTGGATCTCCCCCATCTGTGGTCGGAAATGTGGCCCATGTTGTGGTCAGGGAGAAAAGCCCTGGAACCAAGTCAGGTCATGAACAAAAAACTTAAGATGTGGTCAGGAACAAGGGTAGGGAGAGCCTACACCTGGGTGGCAGGAGGGAGAAGCCACCAGCTGGACCTACGTGCCCCATGACCTCAGCTCTAGTGGGCTGCACGGCCAAGGCCCTGAGGCCTCTTGCAGCTCCTGGACAGGGCCCCTCCATAGGGTGCTCTCTGTCTAGCAGCACAGGACCACAGGGGCCGTTCTCCAACTGCTGACCACAGTAGACACAGAGGGGATACAGGGTCTAGCAGATTCCAGGTGGAGGGCAGGCATTCACCTCCAGAACCCTGCAGGCTAAATGGGGGCTTGTGTCCACACTGCTGCCTCCTTTCAATAGGCTTAATTCCATATCAGTTTTAGATTTGAACACTTACTACAAAGGCAGCACCCCCTGCCCAGCTTCCCCCACTGTTAACAGTGCCTCTGTCACAATGAAGTGAGCTGATGACGATTCATTTTACTTCAGTCCATAGTTTATTCAGGTTTCTCTTTTACTGAGGGTCTTCTTTTTGTCCAGAATCCCTTGTGACCTTTAGTCTCGCTGTCTCCTTGGGCCCCCGTGGGCCTGCAGCTTCTCAGACTTCCCTTTTCTCTATGGCAGTGGTCAGGGATTCTATAGCCTGCCCTCTGTGACTGGACAGGGGCTTGGGGGAGAAGATGCAATAGGTAATGTGCCCTTCTTGTCATGTCACCATGACCTTTTGTTGGTGCTGCCCTTGTCACCTGGCAGTGACAGTGACATTGGGTTCCTAGTCAGTGGGACTCCACCTCCCGAGGCACCCACTCTTTAAAGGGCAGCCTCTAACCTGACTCTCTCCTCAGTGTCCTGTCTAACCCAACACACGAGGGCTCGCCAGCTCCAGGTCCAGTTCTCCCGGCTCTTTGTGCCTCCACGGCCTGGCCTCTGCGCGTGGGGGCTGGGAAGGTTGTGAGAAGGGACTGGAACCACAGCAGCCCCACCCTCCATGCAGGAGGAACTGGCTCCCGGAACTGTCTCCTTGATCAGCCTGCCAGCACCCTGTCTCGCCTGTCCTTCTTGCCCCTGGCAGGCCACGGCCTATGTGGAAATGAGGCCCTTCCCTTCATGCTGGACAAAGCAAATGTGCTGGAGGCAGCTGACAGCCTTGCTGCCGGGAGAGAGAACCACCCAGCCCAGTGTGCTCCTGCTGGTAGGTGGCTGGTCGGCTGCTCTGAAGAAGGCGGCCGGCCGTCCTGTGGGTCTAGGAACCAGGAAAATAACACTCCCCACACGGTGCTGCCTGGTGACCTGGTCCAGGGACCTGGTTTGCAGGGAAGTAGGCATGGGGATGGGGCGGATGTAGAGGACGACTCTCCTGGCTCTGCCTTGGAAATGTGCAGACCTGCTCCTGTCTTCTGGCCTCTACTGCTCCGGAACTTCCTGGTTATTGATTACAAGTGCTCAATCCAGGAGAGAGAAAAGCGGGTAGGAGTTCTGACTGGGCGGACCCTTCCTTTGCAGAGGTGAAGCTTCAAGCGGAGGGGGTCGGGTGTCTGCAAGCAAGTCAGTGAACATCCCTTCACATGCCTACTGATCTCCAACAAGGGCCACCCTCTCAGACCAAGCTCAGCTGAAGTCGGGTGGGCAAGTCAGAAAACAGGCTTCGCTGGGTGGTCACCTCACAAAGGCCCTTCTGCTAGGCAAACCCCCCAATCGCTGTACTGCCTTGCCAGGGGAACAGCTTGCTGAGATGCAAAGGCTGTCATCCTGCAATTAAATCTGAGACCCCCCTTCCTACGTGACGTTGAGATGAAGCCACTTACATAACACCACTAAAAATAAACTGGTGGATACATGCATACTGACAATCCCCACCCCAGCCCCTCTCCTGAGCTGCCCACCCGATTCTGTTGACCTGGGGTCAGTAGTTAACGCACTGTGGGTCAGATTCAGGCCCAGGGTTTCTCCTGCCTCTGACCCTGCGCAGGTGCATGGGGCAGCAGACCCTCTAGCTCAGAGCTGGGGGGGCTACAGAGCTCCATAGCTACAGTGCCCCCTGAGGACACTCTGCCCAGAAGAGGCTGGACACTCACAAGGGAGAGGGAAAGTGAGAAGCATGCAGATTCCTGTCTGTCTCTGCCCTCGGTGGTTCTTGATGAGCTCCTCACTTGTGGAAGTCTGCTCCCAGCCCTGCCCCAGAACCTGGACTTGTGCAGCCTTCCCCCAGTGCAGTGCAGGAAGACCCAGGCCCGGGCAAGGCAGTAGGCCTGGGAGGGTGTGTGGCTGGCCGTCTCTGTGGGCCTGGTGGTGAGACCTCTGACTATTCCTCTTGAGAGGGTACAGGAAGAGCAAAGGGTCACCACTTTCACATTTGACATGGCTTTCTTTTGCTCTTTGTGCAGTGGGTGTGCTGATGGGTGAGATCCTACACGTGGGCCACAATTTTCTAGCCACGCTGACTGCCAAATTTTTAGTAAAATAAGTAGACTCCTCGGCTGCTCAACACTCTCAGAATCAGGGGAAAGGAACAAGGTGAGGTTTGTAAAGAGCTTTGAGTATCTCCCAAATTAAAAGGGGTCAGGACAAAAGCAGACTCCTAAACACCTGAGCTGGTGTGGGGTTATCTGGAGATACCAGTCTGCCAGCCCATCTCCCACTCTCGGGACCTGAGTTCTTACCTTGGTACACAACCCCTCCACCTCGCCACCCATGCTGTGGGTGCATGTCCCTGGAGGCCAGAGTTGCACAGCAGACAGAGGCAGGCCCTGACTGTCCTCCACGCCCAGGTAGTCCTGCCCTGAGCTGTGAAGTGCAAGGTGAGATGTGTGTTCATTCTCACTCTCTGCAGGGTTTCCAATGGCCTTCTTCTCACTGCTGGCTTCTGTTCCAGGTGTCCAGCCTCCTGCCCAGCTGCTAGATGAAGGGTATAGGCCCAGGTCTGAAGGTGCTAGAAGGCAGGCTGGGTTCCAAGTTGGTCACTGAATGTGTGTTTCATCCCTGAAGAGGAGCAGGGCGACCACAGGGGGAGCAGCCCAGGAAAGTACCGCAGGAGCTTCCCGAAGGTGAAGTGGGCCACCTTTTGGAAGCTCCTGTCCTGTCTTGTGTCTTCTGGGAGCAGAAAGTGCATGGGAATTCTCCCCAGGTAGTGAGGTGACACTCCCTCTCCCGTTGCTGCTGCCAATCTCCACCTTTCCTTGGGTCAGCAGGGGCTCCTGCCACTATTGGCCCCTGACGGAGTTCGGGTGGGTGAAGGTCAGTCCTAGGGCCCTGTTGTTAACATCAGTAGGGTGCAGGATGCTTGGCACCATGCTGGTCCAGAGCAAGGCGAAAAAGAGATGATGAGGCTTGAGACTTAGCAGTCTCATGAGCCAATATATGTCCTCATTTGTGAGAGTCACTTTGAGCTGCCTTTCTGTCACTTACAACCAAAAGAATCTGAGAAAATAAACACACGGGGATGTACCCTAAGACACTAGAGGCAAAGAAGAAAAGGGGAAGGTGGGGGCCGAAGCTGGAAGGAAAGAAGCCAAGGGAGAGGAGACCAGTGTGGCCCTGTGCTCCTGAATCCCACTTCCCTTTTCTTCCTCCACACGGAGCAGAGCTGGGCAAGGGGACCTGCCTGAGTCCCTGGCTATCTGTCTAGGAGTCTGTCATCTGCCATGTGAATTTTCTGTCCTCTGGGTGCCTGTTCTTGCAGAAGGAAGGAATGAGTGACTGGCTATCCAAGAATGGGATACTGACAGAGATGTCAGGCATAATTAAAGGGGAACGTTCAGCTCTGGTGTTTTACAACGTAAGGCAAATAATTCCTCTATGTTCATCTAATTTATGTAAACATTTCTCTAAAGGAATTGTACTAGGAACCCCGTGTGCCAACACATCCCTGGTCAGCTTCCCGGCAGATCCTCCGACGGCCTTCCTTCAAAGACCGCGAGGCTCTGGCTCCTCCAGCCAGGCTCCAAGCCTCCCTCCCCGTTTCCCACTCCTCCTGGTCCCTCCCGGATCCTCTCCCCAAGCCCCCTCGCCTCTCCGCAGATGCCCGCAGGGTCTTCCCTCGCCCATGGCCCTCTTGCCAAACCAGGGTCCACTCCTACGTTAAGTGCTCCCGCGCCCGCCCCTCTCAGGTGCTGTCCCAGGAACCCTCCCCGGGGTCCTCGCCCAGGGTGCAGGTCCTCCCCCGTCCCCTCCCCACAGAAGACCGGCCGGGGTCACCGCCAGCCGCGCTGACTCACCCGCAAGCCCACGTTCCTGGCGCCCGGAGCTCGGCCCTCTCCCTCGTGGCGGGCAGCCGGCGCCTCAGGCGTCCGATGGCGGGACCCTCCGCGGCGCCAGGCCGCTGGCCCCGCGGGCCGGCCGCCCGACGGCCGCCTCGTAGAGTGCCGCCTCCACGCGCGCTCGCGCCGGCGCCCCCCGCGCGCCTCCCCCACCTTCTGCTCCCTCTTCCTGCGCCACCCCGCCCCCGCTCCCCGCCCCCAGCCCGGCTGTCGCCCGGGCCCCCTCAGGCTGCGCCGGGGCCCCAGCCCGTGCCGCGCCTCCGCCTCCTCCTCCGGATCGACACCACCATTGGCCAATCGCCGCCTGGCTTTGGTCGCAGTGCCGCGCCCCTGATCCCGCCTCCCGCCCCCATCCCTGAAACTCACCAATGGGAAGGGCGGCGCAGGAGCGGGCTTAGCCGTTGCCTAGCAGCGACGGACTGGGCGGGGGTGGACGGCCGGGGGCGGCGATCCGGGCGCGGCGTGGGCGGGGCGCGTGGGCGGGGCCTGCGGCGGGGCGGGGTGCGCAGCGGATATAAAAGCGGCCGCCGCCAAACGCCGCGTTCTGTGGTTCGGGTCCGCGCGCTTCCTCCTTCTGCTGCTTCCGTGTCGCCGCCGCCGCCGCCACCCGCGCCCCCGCTCCGGTCTGTGGTGCAGCCGGGACCCAGAATCATGTCGCTGTCACGCTCGGAGGAAATGCACCGGCTCACGGAAAATGTCTACAAGGTGAGCCTCCAGCGCTGAGCTGAATCTGTCCTGGTGCGCTCGGGCCCGACCAGGCGACCCCGGGGCAGAGTAGTTGGGGCCCTCAGAGCTTTTCCTGCCGGGGCCTCGCGGTGCGAGCTTAGTGAGCCCAGTTCGGGCTGGTCACAGGTGGCCGCGCCCGCCATAGACTCCTCCGCCCGCCGCTGCCCGCACCGCCCCCGGTGGGCACCCCCACCCCGACGGCGCTGCTCGGCCCCCGCGCGCCTCTCCGTGCGCCTGCCTGGCGTACTGGGGGACGGAGCCGCGTCTGGCTCTGGGAACCCTCGCAACCGGCCCGGGCCGCTGCAGACCGGAGTGGAGCTGGGGGCTAGGGGCAGCGTGGGGGCCCTAGGCCGCCGCGGCCCGTGGCCCTGCGCCTGATTGGCGCGGTGGTGCGGTGGCACGGTGGGACTCTTCCTTCCAGGCGCGATTAGCCAGCCTTTGGGCACTTCTCAACAGGCTTTTCCTTTCCACAACTCCTTCTCAGTGTTAATGGACGTGGCCCAAGGTGGGAGGTCGAGCGCCAGCAGGTTGGATGGGTGGACAGATAATCCATCATCTTATGTAACCGCGGAGGGAGAAGACTAATTGTGTAGGAGGCTGACGCGCCTGCCTTTGCTTGTGATATGTGTTAAGAGTCGCATTCACATCCTCATCTGTGAAAATGACAGTTTCCCCTCTAAGCACCGCAGAGCCCCTGGAAGCCTCCTCCACCCCTTTCCCAGTCGTGTTTGTGCCTTGTGTACACATGGTGTGCTCTTGGTTTTCTCTTTCTCCAGCAACACAGCTCCAGGCTCCTCATGGCACCGGTCCCACTGCAGTTCCCCAGGGCATTTTCTCAAGAGAAAATCCCTGTCCTGACTGGTCCATGGCAGTCTTCTTACAAAAATGTGTTTTATTTCAAAACTGAGTCTGAAGGTTAAGTGAAAGGTTGGCAATTAGAGTAGCTGGTATTTGCGTGCAGTGGATGGTTCATGGCCACTGAATGGGATTGCGACCCGCTCTCAGAGCAACAGTTTCTAATTGTATTAACCAGCCATGGCTGTGCCTTCTTAGCCAGTGGCCTGTGAAACCCTCTTAACTTGTTCACTCTGGCTGCCGACAGCCAGATGGAGGCTTCTGGGGTGGCCCCTTTGGTTTCAGTTGGAGTTCAGAGACAGATTATACTTTAATACAGCTTTTAATAAAGGCTTTAAAGTTGCAGCTACATGGGTCTGGAGGAATCCTTGTCCGGTGGGGGCGTGGGGAGAGGGCTAAAGCAGCTCTGAAGCCATGTTTAGAGTTGCTGGTAAACAGGATTCAGAACAGCCTTTAGGGTTTTATGTTTGGGATCACGTAGACTCTGGCATATGTTTCTGGTCTTGTCGCTCTGTGGAAGCACATGCTGTCAAGGGAGGGAGGTTTATTAAATTATTAGTCATTAGTTCCTTTACGGTTTGCTCATTATTGCAGGAGGTGGAAGAGAATTGCTGGTCAGTCTTTTCTCTCCTATTTTTCTTGCTTTTATACTGAAATCATTAAACAGGAACTTTAATGATGAGATTCGGGAGGGTGCACGGTTTGGCTTTGCTCTGGGGGATCCACCGTCATCCTTAATAGTACTCATCACCGGGGCAGTCAGCCTGCAGGTACCGCTCTGTGGCTTCACCCACATGCAGCTGTAATTCATCTGGACGTCTGAAGTGAGTTCTGTCACAGTGGCAGAAAAACTGTCAGGACCAGGGGTCCCTCTGGCTGCAGCCCAGCAAGTTTGGGGTCCACAATGAGCACGCAGGTTCTGTGTGTAGTACTTGGTGGGCCAGTGGTTGGTTTTTCCAGAGTGAGGCGGTGGTGATGAGCTCTCAGTGGATTTTGTGGGGTTGGACACAAACAGGCTGCAGGTGTCTGAAAGGCTGCTCCCCCCGTGGTTCCTGCCCCGGTGACCAGCTCCACTCACTGCATGGCATCATGTTTGGCTTTGCACATTGGTGGCCTTCTGGGGCTGACTTCTGAGTCTTCTAGTCCTGTGCTCTATGACTCTTGTGTGTTTGGGGGAGCCCACAGTGCCATGGCAGTACTAGTACAGGTTGGGCATGTTGGCTTGCTGGCCAGGTGGAAACCCGGCCCATCCTGAGGCACTGTCAGGACACAGCTGAAGCCACCCATGCGCTGATCTAGGTCGGTTGGGCTGGTCCAGGCACCGCAGTGCTCTGTGCTCTCCGGGGATGCACTGTCTCTGGCTCCTACTGAAGCTGCTCCTGGTCCTGGTTTGGCGCTTGCAGAAGTGCTGGCAGTGCCTCTTGGAAAGGCCGGGCTGTGGCTGTGCTCAGGGTCACCCACGATGCAGCTCAGCTGTTTGCCTTGGCCCTCTCACTGCCTCAACTGCAGTTCAGAGTGGTGTCTACCTTGGCAAAGAAGTCTTGTCCTTGGCCCTGCTGATTAAAAATTGAGAATAAAATGTACAGTTTGATTTTCTCCTGGAAGAATCCTTAAGGCAGACTTCGACCTCTTTCCTGGTGGCTCAGTTCCCTTGGGAGCCATGTCCTCGGGGAATTTCATGGAAGATGAAGGGGAGAAAAACAGGACACCTTCCTGAGGTCCACTGGGAACTCCCCCTCAGATCCTTGGGCCCTGCAGAGAACAAGAGAGTGAGGGGAGGAAGGCCCCTCCCTCCTTGTTGCAGGAGGCAGAGCCCAGAGCCAGCCCGACAGCCTTTGGATCTAGGGACAGAGTGCTGGGTGGGGGTGGGAGAGTCTACTGCCCCACCAGATGACTTATGTGCCATTCAGAATTAAGGGAGCCTGATACCTAAGGACCCTCCCTCCAAGTGGGGTGCTCTGAGTGTCACTGCATGCAGAAGGGGGTTTCTTTAGCACCTGGCTGTGGCTCCTGGTGGGGCCAGGAAAGGTGGTCGGTTCTTGTGTTCTCATAGTCTTGTGTTTCTAGAGCAGCACTGGGTGACCCGGGACTCTTGAGGGTGAGAGTTCCAGCACCTTCTCTAGGGATGGTGCTGACTGCTTTCTTTGATGTGGCAGTGTGGGGGAGCAGCTTAGCAGGAGCAAATCACTAGGTGCTATTGAAGGAGCGTGACACCAGAGCTTTGGGTCAG
This sequence comes from Sciurus carolinensis, assembly GCF_902686445.1. Classification (NCBI taxonomy): domain Eukaryota; kingdom Metazoa; phylum Chordata; class Mammalia; order Rodentia; family Sciuridae; genus Sciurus; species Sciurus carolinensis. Next base: position 1,740,175 of record NC_062215.1, on the reverse strand, counting down.
CATGGCTGGGCTGATCACCAGAGGCCATCCGATTGTTTTCCTCACTGTGTAGCTGTTGGTAGGACCTGGCCTGGCTGTGTTGCAGCTGACCTATGAAGATGGCAGGTGCCTCAGGGTTCCTGAAGCTGGCGTGATTGGCCAGGACTGGCCCAGGCACTCAGTAGAAGGGTCCACCTGCACAGCTCCCTGCCACATCCCACCCGCTTCTCTTGGTGGGTGTTTTAGGGAGCTGTAGGCAGCCTGGGCCCCTGAACTCTGCAGCTGACTCACACCACGGTGGGACTGCCCCCTTTTTTTTTTAAGTATTGCAGGCCCAGGAAGAGACGTGAAGTGGGGTCTGGCAGGTCTGATTTGGCAGTGGCGCTCTGGGGTGTGAGTGCGCATGCACGCGTGAGCTGTGTGCACGCATGAGTGGTGCTTTGTGTGTCCTTTGGAGGCACCTCTGGACCCAGCCCCTCTGGTGCCATCTTCAGTAGGATGCCTCTTCCTTACCTTCAGCACCTGTCGCCACGCGTTGCTGGCCTGGCCACCAGCACTTGAGCCGTGGCTCTGGGATCCTGTCCCCTTCGTGGGGCAGCCAGGGCAGCAAAGGGCTGCTTCTTGGAGCTGGCCAGCCTCTGTAGCCCTTGTCCCCAGGTCCTGTCCTGACTGACCACAGGTGCCTGGTGCCTGGCATGCTGCTACGCGCAGCCGTCCCGTACTGTTGGGTGTGCCCGCTTGGTTGCAGGGGCACCGGGGCTTTGGTGTACAGCCCTCTGCGCCATCTGGTCTGGGTCCGGGCATGCTTGCTCATGCCTGCTGCCCCAGTGGTTCTTGCCTCAAGTGAGTGACTTGTTGGGGAGTTCAGCTTGACCAGTGGGGCTGACTGGCCTTGATGTTCAAGGTCAGAATGAAAGCTGGTATTCTGGGCTTCCGTGGACACCATGGAAGAGGAGAGGTGGGCACTTCAGGAGCTGTATTTTTCTTGTTGAACTGAGGCATCCGCAGGTCCAGGCATTGCGGGCTGGGCCCTGCCCCATGGCCACCCACAGCCAAATCTGTCAGGGAAGGCTGGTGAGCCACCTGGCTGCTGAGCAGGAGGGTGGTATCCCCTTCCCCGAGCACGAGGAGGCCCCTGAGCCCAGCTCACCTTCTCTCTGGCCGGTGCTCAGGGAGCACCCACAGCGTCACCATAGGATGGGAAGGGGCAGGTCTGGCCTGCACCGCGTGGCCCCACTCAGCTTCACGTTACTCTCTCCCCTCTGGTTACCCTTGACTGGCATCGCCTGTGGCTGTCATTGTGGGGTGGGGACACCCAGGCAGTTGGGTGAGGGGGAGCCCCGGGCCTGGCTCACGGGTGCCTGGCTTCTCCTCTTTCTCTGCCCAGTACACTGAGCCAGGACCTGCCTGCACCCCCCGCCGTCATAGCAGTGCTCTTTGAGGCCTCCCGGTGGAGAAGCCTGTGCTCCCGGGAAGGCCTGCACTCAGGTGGCAGAGTGGCTGTCAGCCTCCCCCGCACAGCGCTGCGCTGCGATCCGCTGCCTGCGCTGGAGTAATTGCAGCCGGGCGTGGACCGAGCTGGCACCCTCCTCCAGCCTCCTGCCACCCCTCAGCTCTGAGTCATTCCTGGCTTCAGATTGTGCTTCTACAGCTGCAAGATGACTGGAGGGGCCTTCACAGTGGGGGGGTGGTACAGGCACAGCTGTACCCCTGAACCGTGCTTGGTTGCCCTAGCATCAGGTTCTTCAAGGAGTGGCCTGGTTGTCCCAGGCTCCTCATATGGAGAGTCCTTACCCTGCCACGTAGTGTACCCCCAAGACCCATGTTTGCAAATTCAGGACCCACTTGGCTCGGTACCTAGGGGCTCACTGATTCCTAGGGCCTGGAACAGTGGCCAGGTTGTGACAGGGACCCATCAGTACTTGGGGGTGAAGGAGTTCCCTTTTTCCAGAGTGAGATCTCTGGAGAGGTCACATTGGAGTCACTGTCCACCTTTGCTGTGAGTTCTTCAGCTGTCAAGAGTAGTGGCTCAGTCGTCCTCAGTTCCTGGACATGGTGGCTCAGGTACAGGCTGGCTAAAGCAGGCTGAGATGTTAGTGGGAAACACTTTGCCTGATGAGGCCTGGGGGCTTTTGTGATCGGGACTTTGTCAGGGAGACCAGAAAGCCCAAGTGGGACAAGAGTGGCAGGGGTGGCCTGGGGACAGTGGGAAGAGAACTGCGTGGGAGCCCCCCGCGTGAAGTAGCATCCCCACGCTGGTCAGCTGGTAGGGGGCTGAGCCAGGCCCTGGTGTCCTGGTGCTGCTTGAATCCTGTGCTTCAGCAGTCCCTGGCATCCTGGGCAAGATGGTCAGCTCCCATGTCCTCGCTTCTCATCAGTAGTTCAGGGAGGGGATAGAATGTTTCCTGGCACATAGAGTTCTGGGTCAGTAGTGGCCAGGGCTATCAGCACGTGGAATGGAAAGTTCTTCAGAGAACAGTCAGTGGAGGTAGGGACAGCCAGCCCATTCTTGTGTGCAGAAGGGCCTGTGTTCCTGTCTGGGGCAGCAGCTCTTGAGCCTTGACCCGAGGTCACTGGGGAGACGGCTGGTCCCAGAGCCTTCCAGGACCGCCTTCTGGTTTGCTCATCAGTAGTTTCTCATCCAGCAGCAATCCTAGCCCTGTCGGACCTGGCCAGTTTCCTCATGGGGAGGACAGCTCAGGGAGTGCCCGGGCAGTTGCCAGGACCCTTGTGTAATCAGTGGTGACGAGAGGACTGATGGTGGGGCCTCGTCACACTGGTCGGGGGATGGCCCAGCGATAGTCAGCTCAGCTGCATAACCCAGTGACCCAAACTGATGGCTGATGCAGCAGTTTATCCTCTCAGTCCCCAAGGCCCAAGTCTGGGCTTAGGTGTGGCCAGGCTGCTTCCTCCTGAGGCTTCTCTGCTGGGCTCGAAGACAGATGTCTCCTCCGGGTCCTTGTGTTTGTGTCCTAACCTTCAGGTAGCCAGATTGGCTTAGCTTAGTGACTCTTGATCTCTTTAAGGACTAACTCCAGCCAGGCACCGTGGCACAGGCCTGTAATCCCAGCAGCTGAGGCAGAAGGATCATAAATTTGAGGCCATCCTATCTCCAGGTACAGTCACTAAGGTGCTGGGGTTAGGGCTTTAGCATGTGAGTTCTGGGAGGGACACAGTTCAGCCCATCCACCTTCTGCCCTGCGGAGGAGGTGCACTGAGCTGGTCTGGCATAGGACAGGCCTAGGTGCTGTCTGCCCTACTGGTGACCTGTCCACTGGTCCTATTTCAAATCCCTTCCAACTTCAATAAAATTGCAGTCCTGTCTTGTGACGGTGGATCCCAGGCCCCCACTGTGGTGTCATCATACACACTCAGCTGGGAGCATGGCTTCACCTCGAGGTTACCCACAGACAAAGTGGTTTGAGTGTGCACCTCCCCAGGACAGGCTGGACTCCCGGGGGGAATTCTGTGACCCAGGCCTGCAAGGCTTGCTGGGGCTCTTGTCTCATGGAGGTTGGGATGGACAGGACTTGCTTCTCAGACAAGAAGGACATGGCCAGGCTCTTCGGTCCCATATCTGGCCCCTGCTGCCTTGCAGCTATTGGAGTGAGAGATGGTATCCACTTACTGTGGAGGTTGCTCTTGAAGTGGGGCAGGAGTTACAGGCCTGGCTTCCACCCTCACTCTCCTGGTATCCACCACCCAAACCCTGCAGTGTGTGCCTACATCAGACTTTCCTGGGTGGGGCCTAACTTGGGTGCCTGCCATTCAAGGCCCTGGGTGTGGCTTTTGCCTTTAGGGGCCTCGCCTGGGGGCCTCATGCATGAGAGGTCAGTCTTGGTACCTGAGAGGTGCAGACCCCTGGAAAAAAACTGGGTGTGTAAGTGCAGGTTTCAAGGGCCTTTGGAAGGAAAGTAGGCACTTGGGAGCTTTGAGGGCCTGCAGGTCCGAATGCCTGTGTAGCAGCCATGTGGACCTTGTGCCCTGCCTGTGGAAAGCCCTGCTGGAGAGTTGTCCAGAACGTAGTCCCTTATGGTTTTCATCCAAGATTTGGCTGCAGCCTCAGATGGTCTCTCTCCTAGGCTTCCCAGATGCTGCTGGTGGGACAGGCAGGGATGAGGGAAGAAGACCTCTCTTGGACCTCTGCTCATGGGAGTCCACCTTACTGTCACTTCTGGGCACCTGGCCAGAGACGTGGTGAGCTGCTCTATTAATGATGGCAGCTCCTCCAGAGGGACAGCAGAGCCGCTTCTACCCAGGCCCCGTCAGAGCCTGTGGTGTGGCACGGCGCCATCCCCACCGCCCTCTGGGTCCCCTTCTGGCTGCAAGAAGGCCTTGGGCTCTGCTGTCTACCCATCTGTCTTCTCTGTTACGAGGCTTCCTTGCAAACCTGGTGGCCCCTTAACCTCCCTTTTCTCTGTTCCAAGTGGTCAGGGCATCTCTTCCTCCAGGAAGGTGCTGGTCTTTTGGACTTGGTACCTGCTGCAGAGCATTCATGAGGCTGCTTGGGAGACCTCGGGCTGAGGTCTGGGCTCACGAGTGGCAGCAGCCCCTGGAGAGCACTGCATGGCCGTGTGGCCACTGCGGCCTTCCTCCTCACTGGTTCTTGTTGTAACAGAGGCTGAGTGCTGGCCAGGAAGGGTGCAGGGTGCAGGGTGGGTTGCCCTTGCTCTCTTTGGAGCTGGAGCCTGCAGGCTCCTGCCACCTTCACACCCTTCCTCACGCCAAGGACCCTGTTCTTTCTGGAAGTGAGCATCTGTCTCCTCACTTTCTGACACACACTCACATTCCTACCTCTCTGACGGTAACCAGGTGAGGTGCGGCTCAGGGTCTGCCTCCTCCAGGCAGCCCTCCCAGTGCTTGCCAGGCTCACATCTGTAATCCCAACAATTCAGGAGGCAGAGGCAGGAGGATTGAAAGTTTGAGGCCAACATCAGCAACTTAGCAAGACCCATCTCCTAATAAAAAGTGAGTAAAAGGGCTGGGGATGTAGCTCAGAGGTAAAACACTTCTGGGTTCAATCCCCAACATTCCCAGTTTTTAGAAGATAAAATACCCCCCCACACACCAGTTTTGCTTGTATTATGAACAGCACTCTGGCCCAAGATCCTGAGCTGTCAGTGCTCCTTGTTGGGGGAGGGCCTAGCAGGTGGTCCCCTGGAGGATCGACGCCACCCTCTCTCCGCCTACACCCCCTGCGTGGGGAGACTGAGCTGTATCCTTAGGACAGTTAGCCCTGGGAAGTCTTCCAGAAAAGCCTGTCCACACACCACCCATGCACTGGACGTGTGGGCCACAGGCTCCTAGGCTGGGCTCCATCAGTTCCTGTGTGTCCTTGTCCTGCCCACCCTTCTGGTCCCGGGAGCCTTGAAATCCTGGGTAGGGTCGCCATGATGCCCTGGGGCCTGTATCTGCCTGCACAGCCATCTTACCTGGGCAGTGGCACCATGGGAGACCCGGATAAGGTCCCTAGGGATGCCAGCTGGGAAGCTGGTACTGTTTCTGCTGCTGAGTTCCAGCAGTGGTGGGGCGACTGGGGGTCATGAGAGGCAGGCCAGCTGCCCTAGTGCCTGCTGGAAGCGGGTGGGCCGGCCTGGGCCTTCCTGGGGGAGCTTCCTGGAGCAGGTTGCCTCGCCCTCAGTGCTCTTTCTGACGGTTGCTGAGCGTACCTTCCTGAGGGATGGCCTGGGTGCCGTCGAGGAGAGGGCCCTTTGGGTGGCCTAGTGCTGAAGCAGGACTTGACTCCACAGGGAACTGGGTCAGGGCAGGCCCCCTGAGGCCCTTACTTTGGCTCCCTGTAAGGTGGGTCTGGAGAGAGTCCTGGGCAGCAAGGTCTCGCCCGCTGCCCCCCGCCCCAGTGTTCATGGGCAAAGAGGAGCTGTCTCGCCTCGCTGCACGAGGTGGTGTTCACGCGCACCTCGTACACACGTGCACAGCACGCAGACTCGGCCAGGCGTCCCTGTGTCTTCTGCTAGGTAATGCTGGATGGGGACTGTGGCAGGAGCCAGGGCCAAAGAGTGGACAGAATCCTGGGCCGGCAGTCGTGGACCTGGCGCAGGAGCCCGAGGGCAAAGTCCCTTGGCGGACCTCCTTTCTATAAATACTCTGGTCCTCTCCCTGTTCCCTTGAGTAGGGGGAGGTGGGGATGGCTGCTGTCTGCCCTTTGTCCTCACTGGTCTGGCAGATGGTCACCCTCCAGGCTGTCCAGTGGAATCTGCGGAGCCTCCTCTTTATGCTTGTAAAGAGAACAGATCCTTGAACCCGCTTCTCTCCGCAGCCCAGCAGTTGCTCTGGCTGTCCTCCACTCCATGTGGGGTTGGCGTCGTTTCCTGGGGGAGGAGGTGGTTGGGGTGAGGTAGTTGAGGTAGGCACCTGCAGGGCCTGAAGAGGCCCCTGGGCCAGGAGTCAGCCAGGTGGGGCGGGCCTGGGGTGTGCTCACCCTCGGGGGCCGTGAGGCAGGGTGCAGCAGCCTCCACTCTGGGCCTCCGAGGGCAGGTTGGGCACATCTTGGTTTTCTCATAGGGACAGCTTGGCCCACTATCTCAAAATAGTCTCTGTGAGCCCTAGAAAGATCAGATGGACTTGGGAGCTCAGAGAGATGTCCCTTTTGCCAGAGATGGATCCCTGCAAGGGAGGTTGGTCTTTTTGCCAATCACTGGGTCCCTCCCGTGATGACCCAGAGGAGGGGTGGTGACATTCCCCTGGAGCACTGAGACATGGCTCCACAAAAGGCCCACTCTTCTGGCCAGGGCTGGGCCTTGTGTGCAGAGCGGGAAGGAGGAGTTGGCCTTCCTCAGCAGGGACTGGCCCCCTCGGAGTGTCAACTGAGGGTGTTCTGCCTCTGCCACTGCCTGGAGCCTGAGACAGCAGCCCTGTGTATCCTGGATGATTGGCCCCTCAGCAGACGGTGGCCATGGCGTGCCCAGGTGGCCTGGCTGGCTCTCTGTGCTGCTCTGCCCACCTCCTCACATCCTTGTGTGTGAACTCAGCTGCTGAGGAAGTGGAACCTCAGGGACCCATCTGTCTGGGCCCTGGGTGGCTCTTGTATTTTCTCCTGTCACTCAGGATGTTAATGGGGCTCAGGATCCTCTTGCTCCTGGGTGACCCTGGGGCCACGAACCTGGAGCCAGACTCTTTGGGATCTCATGAGCAGGGCACCCTCTGCGGCCAGCTCTTCCCAAATGGTGGGAAGCACATCTGAGGCAAGTCATTGCGTGCGTGTGCACAGGTGAGCCTGCAGGAGCCTGCGGACGCCCGCACCGGAGCACCTTGGTCAGTCACATCACCCTGCCAGGTTTGCATCCCACCTCTGTGCGGCAGTCCCCACCTGTGGCAATTTTCTGTATCCGGGGTCTGGGGCCGCAGGTCTTGCACATGCTGCTGGGAGCCGGAGCTCATTCCCTTCCTCCCAGCACTCTGAGGGCACTGATTATGTCCAGACTCCACACCTGGCTCATCCCATTACCTACGGGGTATCCCTGCACTATTCCCAGGCACCCCTGGGATTCCAGTGGTACAGACCCCTGGTCCCCAGCCTGTGTGCAGCACACCGTACCTGCCAGTCCAGACCAGAGGCCTGCGTGTGCCCCCATCCTACCTGCCTCCACTTGGCAGTGCCTGTGTGTAGCCCAGGAATCCAGTCCTTTTGGAGCCGCCTTGCCTCCCCGTCTTAATCAGGATTGAGCAGCCTCCTGGGGTGCCTCCTAATGTCCCCCTGGACCCTCCACTAAAGTCTGAGCAGTCAGTTGACTGACAGTGCTCTGCTCAGACCCCCAGCCCCCCAGCTTCCTGTCCTGTCTGGGTGAAGCTACCACCATTGGAATGCCTCCTCCCTTCCTGTCTTCACTCTGATGCTGAGCCTCCCGGCCCCGCCTGTGTGTGTGACCCCTTTGCGCCTTCCCTCTGGAGACACTGGCTCTGTGGAGCTTTGCCTGACTGGGTGGCTGCTGCATCCTTACTGTGCTCGTGAGCTTTGGGATGGCATGAGTTGGTGTCCACACCTGTACAGTGTCCAGAAAGGCAGGGCCACCTGCCCTGTGGACTTGGTGAGCAGCGTGGTCACGTTCCCAGCATGCAGGTGTCCCTGCTGCTGAGCTGTGGGCCCTGGTGTGGCGGGGAGGGGTCCCCAAGCCCAGGACTGCACGCAGCTATGTGTAGGTCAGAACTGAGCCTGTGTCCCCAGGAACACAGGTCTTAGTGCTGCCGCACCTCAGGGCAGGTGGTGGAGGGTGTGTCAGTGCGTTTTCTGGAGCCAGGTCCCATGGTGTAGAGTGGTGTTCTTGTCCTCAGATGCCCTCCTCACCTGCCCCGCTGGTGCCCTGTGGCCTAGACAGGAGCTGGGACAGAATTGCCCCCGCCCACAGGTTGTGGTTGGGTAGGTAGAGGCCCCACAGCCTCCCCCACGGCAGAACTAGGCAGCTTCCCTTCCTGTTATCCTCAGGAAGGGTCAGGCTCCCAGCATGGCAAGCCACCGGAAGGCTTAGGACGTGGCCCAGACAGGGTTTTCTTTCAGAGTTGCTCCCAGGGTCCTCCCTGGCTGGGTGACTGTTGATAGTTGGTGTGTGTTATGCTGGTAGAGTTCTCATTTGGCTCTGTTTGTGTGCGCCTGTTTTTATGCCTTGTAATTAAAACATTTATTTGGCCTTCACAGGGAAAATCTAATTTCTTGAGTCTAAGAACTGCTGATATTGGCAGGAGACTGCAGTCCGTCAGGCAAACAGATCCGGAGCCTGTTGGATTATTCATAGCGTGGTATTTGCAGATCAGGCTGTGGATCGTGCTAATCAGAGTTGATGTTTGGTAATTGATGTGTTGAGTTAGGGTTTTAGCGTGGGGGGCGTTGCTGAGCGTTTGTGTGTGGCCGGCAGGCAGCCTCCTAGGGCTGACTCAGCCCTGCCAGCTGGGTAATGGCGCCTGGGCAGCCATGCATCTGAGTGCGGTCTGAGTGCTGTGTGGCCCAGGGTATTTCCTTGCTGCTCTGCAGACACCCTGTGCACCAGGGTTTGTGCCTGCCTCAGTGGTGCAGATGTGAACCACAGGCTCAAGGTCACTTACCTGAGGGTGTTCGGCAGGTCTCGAGTGGGGATTGGAAGGTGGTACCCACCCTGGACTTCCTCCCCATGACTGGGCACCCCAGAGTCATGGGTGGACACACTGGTGACACCACTCTCTCTACTCTCTTCCAGACCATCATGGAGCAGTTTAACCCCAGCCTGCGCAACTTCATCGCCATGGGGAAGAACTACGAGAAAGCTCTGGCAGGTAGAGCAGCAGCCCTGGTCTGTGGGTTCACCATCCCTGACTTTGCAGGCGAACTTCAGCTCAGCCCCTGGGGCCTGGGTGAAAGCTGTGGGGGTCAGTGTCTTCCAAACAAAACCCCACTGGAAGCCTGAGCTCTGAATGTGATCCAGCTCCTTGCTGTTGGGCTGGCCTGCCCGGAGGAGCTACAGATGTCTGTCCTTCGGGATTACATGGAAACTAAGATTAGGGTGTATAGGACGCCACTGGCACTCTGGTGGCCTTAGATTTGGGGCCTGCAGCCTCTCCCTGGTGAGCAGACCCCTTGCAGCTTCTACCCCAGGATCTAGGGGTGGCAGTGCTCAGCCCTTGAGTTTACAGGCTCCTCGTGATTCTCTGTGCCCAGGGAAGGGATGCTGGTGGGGCCTCCCACACCATTGGGCCCTACGTGTGTTTGGTCTTTCCAGCCAGCAGGACCAAGTTGTGCTGTTTGGAGACCCGCTCTCCCTGGACTCAGGAGGGGAGTAGCAACAGTCTCCTGCAGGACCATGATGTCACTGGGCCACACCAGGGAGAAGCCTTTCCTTTTAGAGTGTAGGAGTGTCCCATCGTCCTCAGCTTGTTGGAGCCAGTGGCATTGGCCAGTATTGCAGGGCCTCTATGTTCTGGGTGGCCATGAAGGGGACAGGGCGCCCTGAGGTGCCCCCTGCCTACAACGTGCACATGGTGGCTTCAGTGGTATGTGTTGGTGCACACCTGCAGCCCTAGTGACCCTGGGGCTGGAGCAATAGCATCGCAAGCCTGAGGCCAGCCAGGCCAACTTAGACCCTGACTCAAGGTGAAAAGGCTGGGGAAGTAGCTCAATGGGAGAGCAACTGGTGTCAATCCCCAGTACTGCAAAAAAAGAGAAGAAAGAACATGTTGCAGGGTCCCCTGTGGCTGCCAGGGAGGCTGCGTTCATCCCACTCTGCCCCTCGGCATAGCCCCAGGGGCCCCCGGGGGCCCAGATCACAGGGCTGCTGCCTGCTGGTGCACACGGATTCTGTCCTGGCCCCTCAAATGGAGAGTCAGTCTGCAGGGTCTTCAGGACATCGTCCCCTAGGAGGAGCCCCTCGGGCACGGAAGTGGTACCTTGGGCCTCCTGCGGGGGGTCAGTCTGCCTGCCCCCTGCTGTGGTGCCACTTGCCCGAAGCTTGCATGTGTCCTAAGAGGAGCTGCCTTGGGATGAGTCTCACTAGGCAAGAGTCTTCTGGGTGGAGCGGGGAGGGGAGGGTTCCAGCTGGGCTTGCCCCTTGTCTTGGGCACAGCGCGCTGCAATCTGATTTCCCAAGCAAAAGTCATTTCCAGACACCTTGAATGGCACTAGCCTCTCATTCCCTAGTGGAGTGGGACTCGGGTGTTGTGGACCAGTGAGGGCTGGGGTGCCTGCTGAACGAAACCATGGAGGAGTCTTTTCTACTGTTGTGTGGCTGTCCCCTGGCAGCTGGATTCTGTCCCCAGGTGTCCTGCATTCTGGAAGTGGTCACCCTTTCTGTGGATCTCAGCAGCGGCCACAGCCTGTAGTTTCCTCTTCGATTCGTGCCCTCCAGTCTTTGTTGCCCAGGCATGAGTTTCCTTCTGGCCTTTCTGCCCCTCCTCGCAGGGTTACTGGTGGCTGTGGACATTCAGAAGGGCTGCTTCCTCTTCCTGTTTTCCTTGATTGTCTCACAGGACTGAGCTCAGCTGCCCAGGCCAGCAGCACCGCCTCAGCAGCGCTTGGCCTCCCTAATGCTCGGCTTCTGCTTCTTTTTGTTCCATTATTTTAAGAAGCCCCTACTCCCAGATGACAGAAATGCCAAGGCCCCTGGTACGTGACCCTGTGCCACAGAACGACTTATGTGCACTAAGTTGAGAACCATGACTAAGATGTGGTCAGGTGCTGAGAATTGGAGCCATGCCACTGCCACTGCGCCCTGCTCCATGTGCAGCCTGGGAGGTCCCTCCCCACATGCAGGAATCTAACAGCCACCCAAGCATTGGAGAGGGTCCTGCCAGTTACCAGGAGGAAGCCCCGGCTGCTCCCCTGACTGGGGTGGGGGTCAGCAGGGCCAACCTTTCCATGCCCACTGCTGGTTAAATGGGCCTTCACTCAAGGTGACAGACATGAGACATCTCTGGTCTCACGGGCCCAGGGATGCCAGGGGCTGCTCTGAGCAGTGGCCCACTCCCGTTAGGCCTTATTCCGGGATCCAGAAACAGAAGAAATGGCTCGCTCTCTCCGGTTTGGCTGGTGTCTTAGAGCAAGTCGGCAGCTTCCTAGCCCCACATTTGTGGTGTCCTGCCCGGGTCGGCTCTGTGTGAAGTGCACTTAAAGCAGAGCCCCTCCCCCTCATCAAACAGCACTAGGCGGGAGTAACTGGACCTGCACGGAACACTGTGTTCTGAGAACTGAAAGGAGCCTTTGCTATTGGAGTGATATAAGAATATCAACAAGAAGCAGGGTGACGTCCGAGGCAGGATCCAGCTGGAGTGCTTTAGAGTGGTCCAGCCACAGGCAGGAGCTGGCCTGAGCTGTGGTGGCCGTTTCTGCTGCAAGCACCTTGCATGAGAGATAACCGCTCTCTCCTTTCCTCTCAGGTGTGACCTTCGCCGCCAAAGGCTATTTCGATGCCCTGGTGAAGATGGGGGAGCTGGCCAGCGAGAGTCAGGGCTCCAAGGAACTCGGTGAGCCCCCAGGCCCCACAGAGCCTCATGGGCCCTAAGTTGTAGGAGGAACCTAGGCGGGTCTAGAGTCTTGTCTTGTACCTGGCCCTTCTTCAATTGGGGATCATATTTTATCTGCCAAATAAGAAAAGATTAAAATGACAGCACCCTCAGAGCTGGCGAGGGGCACCCCATGGAACGTGGGTGCACCAGGCAGTCTGCACTCCATGGAGCACACGGGTAGCCCCTGGACCCCGAGGAGCGCGCTGGGCTGAGGAGGTGCACACAGCCCCACTGACATTGGTCGGTAGAATTTGGTCAGTGACCTCATGAGCTTGTGTGGCAGGTTACTGGGCTGTTGGCATTTGCCGACTTTCAGAATCTCTCCTGCTGTGAATTAAGAGACAGGGGTGTAAGCCTTGGGGGCATGGCCCCCATATGTGCCATGTGTGCCTGTGCCTCGTGATGTGGAAGGGAGGGATCCAGTGGGTGAAGGCTGGGGCTCCCAGGCAGAGGGCTCTCTTCTTTGTGCTCCTGATTTGTGAATCTTCGAGGAGGAGCGGGTGTTGCTAACCCAGTCGGGGACGCGCTGTGGAGGTCGCAGACTCATGAGCAGTGGTGCAAGCCGAGCTTTGGGTGGAGTCGTTTCTGTGGTTTTCCTGACTCGGCACTGGTGCTGATGTGGCTGAGGGATTCCCTCCCTCACAGGGATGCTGTGGCCATAGGGCGGGCCTGGAGCAGCTGGGTCTGGGCTCAGTCGCAGCTCTGGGGTGGGCTGTGCCCAGCAAGTTGGTCTTGGACCAATGAGAAAACATAAACTGGCCAAGAGCCACTTGGGTTCTCCCAGCCTCTGGGCACAGAGGATAGACTTTCTTCATCTGGTCTCCTTATCCCTGGAAGCTTCCCTGCCGTCCTGGGGTCCGTCCTCGTATCTGGCCAGCAGGTACAGATGCTCAGACTGGAGCAGGCTGATGTGGGCACGCAGGATGGGCTGGCTCGGGCTCCTGACTGTCCTCAGGGACTGTGGTGCCCCATGGCCAGTGCAAGGCTGGTTGTGTGGGCAGGTTGGGGTGCTGCGAAGGGGCCTGCCTCCTGCACCCTGGCCCTCAGCAGGGACGCCACACTCACAACTGCCTGTGCCACCCCGCACGCCGTTCCTCTGTGTGTCTCATGCCCTGCCCAGAAGTCAGCCTTGGGTGAAGACTCCCGCCTACTGCTGTGTTGCAGGTCTCTGATTCCTGTGGCCTCCAGTGTTCGTGAGACTCTGCTGGGTTGACGGGCCTGCCTGGGGACACAACTGCACGTGGATGTGGCCCAGTGTAGTGGCAGACCAGGACAAGGAGTCCTTGTGGGGGGGCTGAGCTCTGTGGACATGGCACTTGGGTGTCTAGAAGGAAGGTTGTATGGGTCCCACCAGCTCCGATGACTCTCGAGAGAACCCTTTTGCATTGTGGGTACAGAGTTGACCCAGAGCCCTTGGCAGCCCCTGGAGGGTGAGGGCAGAAGGTGCTTTGGTCGGCTGCCAGACACCTCGCTCCAGTCTGGCTTGTAGACTTAGCTGATTGGTGAGGTGGACGGCGTGGGTAGTGCAGATGATGACTCCAGTGCCACACGTGGGACCCCCACTGAGAGTTCTGGCCTGGGGTTCTGGTCTTGAATTTGGAGAAGGGGCCCTCCTTCACAGCCTGGCCTTCCCTTGGGGGCCGTCTTTGGGACACTGTTGGAGCTCCTGTGCTGTGGAGTGAGCTTTTTTCCATCTTGTGCCAGAGGACCAGGGCTTTATCCTTTGTTCACCCAGAGAGGGTAAGGGTTTGCCTGTAGGAAATCCAGCCCACAGCAAGGGGCAGGTATGTCTGAGGCTGCAGCAGATGACCCGTTGCTGTCCTTGGGGTGCGCAATGAAACTGCAGGACCAGGTGGGCAGCAGGGCAGGAGTGGTCAGGGTTCCAACTTGAGTCGGGGAGCTTCCTGTCTGCGTGGGGCTGTTTTGAAACCTCTCCTGGGCTGATTTGGAGCGTGGAATCCCTGCTGCATCTGCAGAGGGGCCTGGGGCCGGCCTGCTCCCACTTCAGAAGGCTCTTCTTTGGGTAATGGCGTCACTGACCATGGTGCACGGCCAGGCCAGTCATCCACGTGTAGTGAACAACCCAGCGGCCCTCAGGACAATCACTCCAGCCTCCCTGTCCAGCTCAGGCTGTTCACAGAGAAGAAGCAGGCCCCACTCCCTCGTCAACCCAGCCACAGTTCCTCTGGTTGTGTCCATGGATCTGCCCTTCTGGACATTGATGCTATGGCTTCGGCAACATGTGACCATGCCTGTCTGGCTGCATCCGTGGAGCCTGTTTTTGAGGTTGGTCCATGTCGTGGCATGTGCCAGAATTCCTCTTTACAGCCCAATGACACTCCACCATGTGGACAGACCAGTTTTGTTTCTCCTCTTCAATGGACACTGGGCTGCTTCCTCCTCTTAGCTGCTGGGAGTAGTGCTGTCATGGACATGGTTGCACAGGTACTTGTGTGGACATACAAGTGGTGTGCACCTGAAAGTGGGGTTGCTGGGCCACGTGCCTGAGAGCTGGGCTTTTAGGAAAGCACCATGTCTTTGCTTTAAAAACAAGTTGGTCCCTTTCCACTCCCTGCTTGCTGCCCATTCTGCTGCTCAGGGGCCATAGCCTTGGGCTCCACAGGTGTCTTCTTGCTGTTTGCTTCTGTATGTCTACCAGATAAGTTTAGCTGCTGCTGCTGCTTTTGGGTTTTTGTTTTGTTTTGGTGCCAGGGATTGAACCCAGGGGTGCTCCACCACTGAGCTGTATCCCCAGCCTTTTTTGTTTTTTATTTTGAGACAGGACCTTGCTAAGTTGCTGAGGCTGGCCTTCAACTCATGAGCCTCCTGCTTCAGACTCCCAAGCCACTGGGATCACAGGCCTGTGCCATTGCGCTTGTCTGCTGCTGCTTTAGAAGTTTAGACATTAATAAATTCTTAGGTGGAAGATGTGGATTTGTCTTTTTTATGCCATTACCCCACCCCAGCCAGTGTTGGCCTCATGGTTATGGCTGAAGAGACACATGCTGTTTATACAACAATGCCAGGTCCTTCCCACTGCTGAGACATCCAGCATGCTGTGATGACTTGCGTTGCAGCTTACTGCCACATACTTGAAGCGTCGTGAGCCACATGTGAGCTCTGCCGTGTGCCCATGTGTGGTCCTTGTGGAGGCCAGGTCCTGAGCTTGTCCATTACCCCAGAACCCAGGCTCTCCTGGGCCTCCCTCTTGCAGGCAGCCTGGTTGGCCCTCCGTTGCAGGGTCAGCGGGAGTGCCAGTCGTGTGGGTAGAGTCACGGGGCATGGCTGGTGTGCGCTCCTGAACTGGTGGCTCTGGTGCCGCCTTGCTAGGCCGTACCTGCCAGACGGTTGGGCCACTCTGTTCGTGCTCTGGTCTGTGGCGGGGTTCCTTCCAGGTCGGAGCGTTTCTGAGGCTGTCTCCCTGGTCTTGTGTGCTTGTCTGCCTGGGTTCCCTCCGTGGTGTGTCTGCTCAGGTCTCCCTCCTCGTTCTCTTGTTCCTGACGTGTGACGTTCTGCACTCCAGGTGCAAGTCCTGGGTCAGGTGTGTTTGGCATATATCTTCTCTCAGTCCGATTGGTTTTTTGTAAGTTTTGTTTTTCTTTCCCTTTACTGAGCTGCTGGGCACGGAACCCCACCCAGGCCTAGTGCATGCTGGGCAAGTGCTCTGCCATTGAGCCACACCCCAGCCTAGCAGTGTTTACAGGTACGCAAATGTTTGATTGTAATGAAGTCCAGTTGGTCACTTTTTTTTTTTTTCTTGGTGTGATAGTTGATGGATTTCTGCTGTTATGGCTCTGGTCATGATTTTTATCATGGTAGTTCTGTTTTCCCTGGACTTAATAATGGCCTCATATCTTTATTCGTTTCATTTTTTATGTCACTGACATGTTCCCAAATCCACAGACCATACCCTTTCGCTGTCCACTGTCCATTTGTTTCCTGTGCTTCAGAGTTCCCTTTGGAGTCCCCTTGTCCAGCTCCCATCCTCTGGGCTTCCACTGGGATGGCCACCTGGGCCTCTTGGTGCCCCTGCCTTGTATGCCGTTGCGGGTCTTGGCTGGGCCTGCACTCCTCTCCTTCAGAGGAGCCGTCTTGTTTTCCTTTAAGGTTCCTGAGCCGGGGTTGGGGTGGCGGGGGACATTTCTGAATTCCAGGTGTCTGCAGGTGATTTCCTGCCTCCCCTCAGGTGGCAAGGGTAGAATTCCAGGGGAAATGACCTGTGCTGGGAAACTGAAGGCCTCGCTGTATTGCCATCTGATTTTTGGCATTGCTTTTCCCATGCCACTTGATACTGCTTTTCCTTCCTTTGTGGGAAAGTAGCTCTTGGTTTTCTCTCTCTGGAAGCTTTTAAGGTCTTTGTCCTGAGTGTTCTGAAGTTTCCTGACGGTGTCCCTGGTTGGGCCTGGTGGGGAGTAGTGATAGCCCAAGAGAGGCCCATGAGCAAGACATCATGTGATGGCAGGGGTGGCGTGCAGTCTGCAAGGGTGAGGAGGACTGGGCTCTGCCAGGAAGGGGGACAGAGGAGTCGAAGGCATGTCCAAAGGGCAAGGTCGACAAAAATGAAGTGCTTTTGCAGAAATGTGCAGAGGGTGGCAAGGCCCGGAGGGAGACGGGACTCCAGATGGCCAGGGCTCTGTAGGGTACTGGGCCTGAGGCGCCTGTCAACCATAGGAAGGGGGAGTTGGACCTTTTTCCACTCTTAACCTGTGTAATTGCCAGTAGTGGGTACTTTTATCTTTATTGCTGTAGAATATTCCGTAAACACTTAATGAACCATTTGTTTCTGCATTCTCTTCCTGACTAGCGGCTGAGCTAGCCATTGGTTTTGCTGTTCTGATCAGGCTGGTCCATGGGACCCGTGAGGCTGGGCTCTCCCACAAGATGAATGCCCGAGGTTCTGTGCCGTTCCGCAGCAGCCATTTGTGAAGAGAGACGTGCTTCTTACCGTCCTAGGATGGTGCTCACTGTTTCTTGGTGGTTTTTGCTTCACTGTTTGCAGGCTGTGTTATCAAGTGAATGTGTGTTGTGTGGTCATGTCTTCTTGCTAAGCTGAACCTTGTTATCATGAGGTGACCTTGTCTAGACCAGCGGGTCTCATTTTCAGCCTGTTTGTTTGATATTGACCTTAGTTTCCTCCTCGTTTTCCTGTCCACAGTATTGCTCATCTCTGGAATGTGATGTCCTTGCTGTCTTGGGGGTGAACCAGAGCCCTTGGGCGGTGGAGTTCTGGGGAGAGGAAAACCTGGGTCGTGCAGTTATGGGAGCACTCGGCCAGATCAGCCCTTGGTTGGCCCCTTGATTGTGTTCATAAATTTTTTTTTTTTTTCCTTTTTTTGAGTACCAGGGATTGAGCTCAGGGCCACTTGACCTCTGAGTCACATCCCCAGCCCTATTTTGTATTTTATTTAGAGACAGAGTCTCACTAAGTTGCTTAGTGCCTCGCTTTTGCTGAGACTGGCTTTGAATTCATGATTCTCCTGCCTCAGCCTCCCAGCTGCAGGGATTGCAAGCGTGGATTGGCTTCAGTCTTTTTCATTAATCTTTATCTTTTTCTTCCTTCAATCCTTGTGTTTTGTTTTTTTGAGATGGAGTCTTACTATGCCCAGGCCGATATCAAACTCCTAGGCTCAAGTGATCCTACTGCCTCAGCCTCCAGGGTATCTAGGACTGCAGTCATGTACCTGGCACCTGGCTTAAGTAATTTAATCTTTTTTGTTTTTAATTTTGTTTTTTAGTTGTAGGTGGACACAATACCTTTATTTTACATGTTTATTTTTATGTGATGCTGAGGAGCAAACCCAGTGCTCCACACTGAGCCCCAGCCCCAGCCCTTAAGTGATCTCACCTTGATGCCAGCAAAGCAGCCTGCAGCCTGCCCTCCTTCCTGGCCTCTGGGTATCATGGCACATTGCTGTGTGGGGCAGGGGTTGCCAGGAAGCAGTTCCATGGCTGCTCCCCTTCTTGCTCCTTTTTCTGATTCATCCCCCTCCTCATCCTCCAGCCCTTCTTTCTTCCCACGTGGGGAAGCCTGTGGTCCTGCGGCACTTACCGGGCGGACAGCCCCACTGAGAGGTGCGGAAGTCCCAC
Organism: Sciurus carolinensis; assembly: GCF_902686445.1. Lineage (NCBI taxonomy): Eukaryota > Metazoa > Chordata > Mammalia > Rodentia > Sciuridae > Sciurus > Sciurus carolinensis. The sequence goes on along the minus strand of NC_062215.1, from coordinate 1,722,127 downwards.
CTGACCCGGGTCTGAGTGCCAGGACGATGCTCCCCGCCCAGTTCCCTTCAGAGCTGGAGCTTCACTCTTCCCACAGACAGCGGGCGTCGCCAGACGTGCTGCCCAGAGGTCTCAGAGAGGATGCTCCTGGTGCCCTGCCAGGGCCCAGCCCCATGATCGTAAAAGCCCAGGGAGTCATTTTTGCTTCAAATGAGCATTTGCAGCTTCTCCTTTGTTCGTGGAAGTGGCCAGAGTAGTCTCTGCCTTTGGTCCCTGGTCTTTCAGAACTGTAGCACTGGCCTTGCAGCGGGAGGCGGCCTCAGGCCTGAGGCTGGGGGGGGAGTCCTCTCATCTCTGCGTGGATGTTATTTTTCTTGCCGTGAAAGTCTCTGTAGGTCGTGTCGGCTCTGCTCTGGCTCTGCAGGCTGCTTGATCAGGGAACGGAGGTGGCTCCACGTTCCAGGGTCTTCTCGTAGCCACCCACGTGCCTGCCTGCTGCGTGGCTGGGTCCCCAGGCCCTTGGCCCCAGTGCAGTCTCAGCTGCTGCAGGTGCAGGCGTGGGGGTGAGCATTGTTGCTGTCCCGCCACATGGGTTCGTGTGGACTGGGTGTGACCTCAGCTGACTTCCTAGAGGGTTCTGGAGCTTGGGCTGACCAGCACCTTGGGGCAGTGTGTGTCCAGCCAGCCAAGGCCCCAGGCCAGTAGCTGGCCTGTGAGGACAGGCAGAGTCTCCATGGCTTGGAGCTGGCTGGTGGCCTGAGGGAGGGCAGGCCGAGCCTGTGGCAGAGGCGATGCCGTTGTGCTCCTCCCAGCTCCCTGCAGGGACTCGCTTCCTACACAACAGACTTGGGATCTGGGTCAGGAAGAGGTGGCCGCAGCTTCTGTTCCTGCTGCTCTTTCCTCTCTGCCCCATCTCCTCTGCGGCCACAGGGCAGAGGGTGGGCGGACAGCTAGGCTTGCTGTGGGCTTTGGAGGTTTGTTGTGCCGTCATGGTGTGGTTGTCCAGCGTGCCACCTGGTCGCTGGCCATGCATAGCACCTTCCAGAGGCTGCTGACCGTAGCATGTCTATCCTGCTGCGTGGCCACCTGCAGCCTGGCGTCTGCTCTTCTGTGCAAGTCTTCAGAGTGCATAGAACTGGGCTGGGCTGAGCTGCCGGGACGGGGACAGACGGGAATAGGAGGCCAGAGTTCGCATGCTCCCGGGACAGTGTGCACACTGGGCAGGTGGCTCTGGTGCTTTGTGCCATGGTCACCCAGATGAGGAGGCCAGGTAGCCTGCTCTTCAGCCCATCCCAGGCTTCGTGTGGTGCTGCTGACCTTTCAGAAGGGTGAACTGTCAGAAGTAAGGCCACCACACAGCAGGGGGGGTGCAGTGTGCCTGAGAGTCCCCTGCTTCCTTCCTGGCTCTGGGTGTTTTCCATCGGCGAGGCTCTGCTGTGGGCTGGGGCGGCGGGCTGTTGGCTCAGCCCTCCGTCTCTGGAGGCCTCTGCTTGTTCCTTTCCTCTCTTTGAAGGGCCGCTTTGTACCTGCCAGTGCCTGCCGTGCACTCGTTTGTGATCACAGGGCGTGTGCCTGCATGCCAGGCTCCCTGGGCTCCGGCCTTGCCATCTGCCCGGCATCCCTGGGCACCTGGGAGGGTGGAGGAGCTGGGTGAAGCTTCAGAATGGGGATGCTGGCAAGCGGGCCGCGGTGACCCTGCCTGGAACGTGGGCCAGGCTTTGGTCACTGAGTCAGTGAATCCACGTGTGGCGCAGCCTGTGGGGTGTGCCCCCCAGTCACCCAGAGGGAGGCAGAGGCAGGCCTTCAGCTCTCGCCGGGGGCTGCAAGCTCTGCTTTCCCACCTCCGCTTTCTCGGGCACTGGGTGTCTCTGGAATACGAGACCGGGCAGAATGGAACAGGCACCCTCCGTGTGGGACCCAGCAGGGTTTTGTGGAGGTCCTCTGGCGGCTCCTGTTGGCTGAGGTGGTTCAGAGGTGCCACCACATGCCGCCACCTCTCTGGGGGTGATGGTCTGGCTGTGCCTCCGCCCAGGTCAGCTGGAGCCATCTACGCCTAACCAAGGGGCAGCAGTGTGGCCAGGCCCGGATCTCAGGGTGGAGGTTGTGGCTTTGGCTGCCTTTTGACTGTGGGAAGCTGAGTGCTGGCTGTCACCTGCTGTCAGACTGCAGCAGCAGGGATCCATCTGTGGAGACGGCTAAACTCTTCTGACAGACACTGCTCCGAGGCCTTAATTAGATCCGCACAGTGGGAGCCATGTCAATTTCATGTCCCCAAGGGGCCCAACAACGTGGTCCTACCTGGTCCTGGGCCCCCTTTGCAGTGGCTGCCTGCTGAGAACAGGAGCGGGAGGCCTGGCTGTGTCCAGCCGCCTCCTGAAGCAGGGTGCCTCTCCCAGCGGCAGGGGTGGAGCCCTGCAGTGCTGGGCAAGCACCACATCCCTAGCCACCCCTCCCCCACTTGAAGTTATTTTCAGAGTGTCTCGCTAAGTTGCTAAGGCAGGCCTAGAACTTGCAATCCTCCTGCCTCGGCCTCCCGAGTTGCTGGGATTACAGGCGTGTGCCACATGCACAGCTTTTACCTCCACTTCCCAGCTGGTGACACCAAGTCCCCGGCTGCTCCTCGTTTCCCTGCAGTAGGAACAGGGGATGCTCCTTCCAGCAAAGACGTAGCTGCTAGAGTGCCCAGGAGTAGACACACCTGCCCCAGGCCCTTCCACAGCCATGGGGAGCAGTCGGGGTTCCACATAAGACCACCTGTTCCCAAGGGCTGTCTGCGTGCCTTACCCTGTGTGGCCCTGTGCCTCGGCCTGCTCCTGGGTGGGGGCAGCCTCCTCTGCCTCAGGTGCTCATCTCAGAGCAGCATCTGAGGCCTGGGGGCTGTCAGGCCTGGGCGGGGGCCCTGGGCTCAAGGGACCTTTGCTCCTGTGGTGGACTGGGCCTCCAGCTAGCCTGTTCTGGCCACCTGCTGAAACCTTCATGGAGCCAGATTGAACCTTTGTTGGGTGAGATTAATAACCGTCTTAATTGGATTTGCCCAGTCCTGGGCAGCAGCTCTGACAGCGGGGGAGGGAGCACAGCATGTGTCCCTGTTCCCCAGCATCAGGTCGGCTCTGCAAGGGGAATATCAATAAGGATGGCAGCACCAGGGCCGGTGACCGTGGGTCCTCCACCCTGATGGCTGTTGTTTTCTGATGGGACCAGATATGAAGCAGCCCTGGCCATGGTTCCAGGCCTGTTTCCTGACCCGCGGCCCCTGTGTGTAGGAGGGAGTGAGGCGGGTCTCATACAGGAGCCCCTGAATTTCCTGTCCCAAACTGTTTTAAATGAAGTGTTCAGACTGAAGGAGGGGTCACGGGGTGGTCAGCACCACACAGGCAGCCCAGAAGCGGAAGGGAGGCCGGCTGGAGGTCCACTCTCAGGCTTCCCCATTTGTGTCCTTGAATCTAGCCCTCAGAGGTCATGCCCTCTGGCCTCTTGGTTGTGGTGATAAGTCCTGCGCTGGGGCTTGTGGGGGAGGGGTTTTTCGAGTCTGGGAGTGCGGACCTAGTCCGAGTTCCTGGCCACACGGGTGGTGCTGGTGGGCTTTGTGGTGAGGCATCGCCCTGGACATCGCCAAGGGTCTGCTGAGCTTGACCTCCCGGGTCTCTCCGACCCACCCTGCTTTCCGTCACCTTGTACTGTGTGTTGAGAACCATCAGAGCACTCCTGCGTGGCATGAACGCAGACACTCCAGGACGAGGCCCTGGCTCAGTGGGGCTCGAGGGAGGGGCACTGTGCCCTCCTAAAGAAAACTGGACAGAGGGTCAGCTGCTGACAGCTCTGATGTGGGGCCTCGCCGCCACGCTGTTGTCCTGGGCGTTCTGCACCCTGGAAACGGTCTGTGATTGTCGGCTGTAGTCACCCACAGGCAGCCACCTCAGAGTGCTGCGGGGCTGTGTCCCCGCCAGGAGAGCACACACCTGCACACAGTCCCCCATCTAATGCCAAAGGGCAGTGCCAGGGAACAGTGACTGAGGCTGGAGAGGTCACAGGAAGACCGGCACTGATGACCGGTGGCTGGGACCCAGAGCAGCAGCCCCCACAGACGTGCCCATCTGGCTGCCTGTGTGTCCCGGCCCCGCTCCTGAGCTTGACGACGGGGCTTGGCAGGTCCCGAGGCTGGCTGCGGTCCTCGCCTGGACTCGGGTGCTCAGCAGAGGTTTCCCTGTCCTCCCCCGTGGCTGCAGCGGCCCCTTCTCTGTTGGACACTCAGACTGTGGGGCCCTCCTCCCCCCGGGCCTGTGCAGGGGAGCTGGCACACGGGCACCTGTGCCCCCCGCGGGCTCCGTTCTCGCCTCTGGAGCCTGGACCCAGCTGGCACGTTCCCAGGTGGCGTGCAGTCCACCTCTGTCCCAGCTTCCAGGAAGGGTGGGCAGGGCCTGTAGGGACAGTGCCATGCAGGGCTGGACAAGCAGTGCTGCTGACCAGGGTCTGGGGAGACACATTTTCCCCCTGGGGTGGCCAGTTCTAAAAGACAGCTTTGCCCAGAGAGAGCACCCTGGGATCTACTCCGGGCCTTGCACGGGGCACTGGCAGCCCTCCTGCCCTGGGTGTTGGGTCTGCTCTCCTGGGTGTTCTTGGTTTGCTCTGCCTTGTGTGGGCCAGAAGGAAGAGGGATGAAGAGCCGCCGCCCCGCTTGACACCTTGAACTTCCTTCCTGTCCTTGGGCAGAAGACCAGCTCTTCATGGAAGAGCTCACAGTGGACAGCAGATGGGAAGAGGGTCCGGGGAGAGGCCTTCGGGGGTCTGTTCCTGGTGCTGTGGGATCTGGGCTAAGCCCTGGCTGCTTGGCCCATGTGAGGAGCACATCAGATCAACTCGGTCCCCCAGGCGCTCTGTCTCCGTTTCTGTGCATGGCTAGGGCCTTTGCAGCAGCCCACCCCACCATCCCAACAGTCACCCTGAGCCTGGAGCCCCAGCGTATGAGGACCTTGCGGGCCTGCTGGGTGGTAGTCTGTGGGCCATAACCAGCTGAGGCGGCCGGAGGCTCTCAGATCTGACCCCAGAGCAGGAGGCTGTGGCCCTCCTCCCCGTCTTCCTCACATCCCTCGGTGTCCAAGGTCCTGCCGCTCATACAGCAGTGGCATCTTTGGACTTGCTTCGTTTCAGTTAGTGTGCTAGCCAGTGTGCTGTCTGCTCTCGTCACCATGGTGATACAGCCTTCCTACCATACTCTACTCTGGCCTTTTGGTACTTGGGAGAAGAGCCCAGTTCCCCAAGGGAGCGCTGGAGGCTCCAGGGCAGTGGAGAGGAGGATGGGGTTGGTAGCCAGAGGGGTGAGGTCCTTCTGCCCCTCTCCCCTCCTGGTGGCTCTCAGCCCCTCAGCTGTCAGTCTTCCTTCGCCTGGTGGGAGTCCACATTCCTGCCTGCTGGTGCGTGCTTGGGAGCTCTTGGAGGGCCTCTGCTCTCTGGAAGGCTCAGGAGGGATGCATGCCCACAGCCAGGTGTGAGCAGCTGACCCTGTAGGGGTTCACAGCCTCTCAGGTACCTCCTGAAATGACAGAACTAACTCAGAAAAGTGTCCCAGTGCCTCTGGAGTCCATCACTGACCAAAAAGAGCTCCGTAGCCACTCAGAAGCAGCAGGTGCCCGCCTGCCAGCCTCCCTGCACCTGTGGCAGGACTGGAGTCCAGCTCCAGGAAGGCGTGGGGCCGCCGGGCTGCTGGGGGTGTTCCTGCTTGGCTCCGCATCTGAGGCCTGCTGGGCGGTGGTGGAGAATCAAGAGCACCACACTGAGTGGGCGCTGGCAGCAAGGCCTGTCCACTCCAGCACGGGGCACACGTGGACACCTGCCTGCCAGTTCCTTGGCCTCTAGGTCTCGGCTCTGTGGGCTCTTCCTCTCCTCCTGGCTGGTCGGCAGGTGCCTGCTGTACCAGGGTCCTTGAGCTGGAGCGGCTGACCCACACATGCCACCTGCCTTGGGCCTGCGTTCCCTTCTCCCAGGTGTGGTGCCTGCAGGGCCCAGGGCAGTGGCCAGCTAGCCCACAGGCCCTGTCCTCGTTCCTGAGTTGAGCGTCGTAGAGCAGGCTGGCCTGTTCCTCATCCTGAGCGCCCCCTGCGTGAGTGAGTATGTGTGAGTGAGTGTGTGTGGTGGTGGTGGTGGTGGTGCACATTTTCAGAGGTACCTGGGTTGAGCGTCCTAGAGCAGGCTGGCCTGTTCCTCATCCTGAGTCCTGGGTCTTGTCGACTCACTCACGGGCACCAGGTGCAGCAGCCCACTACCCATGAGGAGGTGGCATGTGCTTGGAGAGTGGCCACCTGCCAGGGGTCCAGGCCTGGACCCTTTCCCCACAAACCCAACATTGTTAGGGGCCCAGGCCAGCTACTCCTTGTCAGGACAGCTTGGCCAGCACACAGGTGGTAGAGGGGGCATCCCTGCTGCTGAGGGTGGTCCTGTGTGAGTGGCAGTAGGTTCTGGAAGTGGAGCCAGAGGTCTCTCCCACTCAGAGGTGCTGCACAGCCCTCCCCAGCCAGGGCACCGTGGGGATGCACCTCGGAGCTGGACTTGCCTCTGCAGCCTGCCTCCACCTGCTGTCCTGACTGCCTCCCCTGTTTCTTGGGTTAGGTGGGTTTCTGGGCTTCCGCCCCCAGCTGGCTTTTCTTTCTTTCTGTCTTTTTTTTTTTTTAATTTTAATTTATTTTTATTGTAAACAAGTGGGATACATGTTGTTTCTGTTTGTACATGGAGTAACAGCATACCATTTGTGTAATCATACATCTACATAGGGTAATGTTGTTTGATTCATCCTGTTATTTTTTTCTCCCCCCCACCCCTCCCACCCCTCTTTTCCCTCTATACAGTCCCTCCTTCCTCCGTTCTTGCCCCCCTCCCACCCCCCATTATGTGTCATCATCCGCTTATCAGTGAGATCATTTGACAATTGGATTTTTGAGATTGGCTTATCTCACTTAGCATGATCTGCAATTTCATCCATTTGCCTGCAAATGCCATAATTTTATTATTCTTTATAGCTGAGTAATATTCCATTGTATATATATACCACAGTTTCTTTATCCATTCATCAATTGAAGGACATCTAGGTTGGTTCCACAGTCTGGCTATTGTGAATTGAGCAGCTATGAACATTGATGTGGCTGTATCTCTGTAGTATGCTGATTTTAAGTCCTTTGGGTATAGGCCGAGGAGTGGGATAGCTGGGTCAAATGGTGGGTCCATTCCAAGTTTTCTAAGGAATCTCCACACTGCTTTCCGGAGTGGCTGCACTAATTTGCAGCCCCACCACCCAGCTGGCTTTTCTGACGCTGATCTTTTGGAGCCCTGTTATCTCATGGTGGTCGTGTGTTCTGGAGAGCTGAGCTCACAGCACAGAGCAGGTTCTAGAATTGCCTCCATGTGCATCACTGAGTGTGAGGCTGCCCTGGTGTGGGAACCCGGCCTCCCACAGCATACCCAGCCCTGCGACCAGGCGACCTGGAGACGCATCACATTGCACGTGGCCCACGGGGTCAGCTTGGGCTGTGGCCTTCATGGGCCTGTGCCGTGTTGGGGAAAAGGCCTCCCTCAAGCCTAAGTGAAGCATTGGCTCAGGTTGCTGCACTTGGGATCCAGAGTCTCTGGTTTGGGCCCTGTAGGTGCCTAGGGGAGCCTGGTCTGCCCCTGCTCTGCTGACCAGGATGAGAGCCGTGCGGATCTGCCCCTCAGCCTGCGTCCCCTCCCTCCTGCCTTCCCCAGCCTCCCGGCTCACGCTCCCTCACAGCTTCTTGTCGTCTGCATGTTCTGTGGACAGTGAGAGCTCCGAATACCTCCTGTGAAGGAGTGTGAGGGCACGCCTAGGTGAGCCAGGCCAGGGCCCCGCACCTGGAGGAAAGGCGAACCTCTGGGTGTGCCGAATCCTGTGGTGCACACCGCCCACTCAGGCCGCGAAACGCGTTGGTGGTTGTTTCGGTGTTTCTGAAGCAGAACAGGTGAACAGCGCCAAGGAGGTGTGCGCCAGCCCCATGCCCCACAGGCCTCGGGTGCTGGAATAGGAAGACTCAGATGTTTGGGGACATGGTGTATCTCGTGGCAGCGTTCCTGAGGGTCAGGACAATGACGTGGTAACATGACAAGGGGTCCTTGTTCTTGGGACACAGGCTGAGATGCCGCACGTCTGCTAAGTCTCTGTTGTCTCAGAAAAAGGTGTGCGTGTGTGCACACCTGCGCTGGAGGAGAGCCGAAGTGGACGTGGCTGTGGCGAGGGAGTGGCTCTCGGTGCTGTTCTCACAGAGGTGCCCACAGAGGTGGGCTGGGCCAGAACACGTCCCGTCTTCTATGCCCCAGGGAGGAAGGCTGCAGAGCCAGGACCTGCACCCTCTCAATCCTGGGCGCCCGGGTGTGGCTGTGGAACCGCAGCAGGCAGGTCCCCGCTCTGCCCACCTGCCTGGGGCATCGTGGGAGGCTTCCTGGTGCTCTCTGAGTTCAAGCAGGAGGTGAGGCGAAGACGCTGTGCCTGCCCTCTGCTCTGCCTCTTGGCTCGCTGGCCTCAGTGTTCTCAGAGCACACCAGACAGGCCCAGAGTGCCTGGGCTGGGCACAGTCCCCTGGGGACAGCCGAGATTGCTGCTCCAGGTGGGCTGCCACCATCATGCTCTTTCTAAAAGCTCTGAAAGCATCGTGGTGAGTGTCTGCCCTCGTCTCTTGAGGGCCCTTCCTGGGATCTCGGTCTTTGCCCCACAGCTGCCTCCCTGATATGGCCCTCTCACCTGTTCCTCCCGCACCTTAACCTTGCTCGTGAAGTCCAGGCACCTTACTATGCTCCCTCTGTGCCCATGTCACTCTGGTGCCAGCCTCTTCCTCCCCTCGTTGGGCTCACTAGAGACCAGATGGTGGCAGGTGCTGGCTCTTGAGTGTCTCTGCTTCCTCCATTTGGTGTGTTCAGTCCCCTGGGTGAACTTGCCTTGGCTGGTCATGGACGCTCTGCGGGGCCACCTGGGCACCTGCACCTGTCCTGGTACTGGGGTTCTTGCCAGGGTCTGTGCATATTTTTGAGGTCATTTGGAACATTTTTTTTTTCCTGGTTAGCAGCAATGAAAATCAATAAGGAAGAGAAGTAGATGTGACTGAGCCTTGGTGATCCCTCCTGCTCAGGATCCCAAGGTTGGGCAGAAGCCAGCTGCTGCCAGGGCAGTGGCCAGCCAGGACGGAGGCTCCACTGATGTGCTGAGAGCGACCAGGCCCGCCTACCTGCTGGGATGACCGAGCCACCCTCCCTGCTGGGGATGCAGAGCCTTCTTGGAGACTCAGGTCCTATTAGCATCAGCAACTTAATTTATCAAGTTCTTGCTTTATCTTCCCAGCAGACGCGGATTAGCCTGGGGCTCCCAAGGGGATCTGGCGGTCAGATGCCTAGGAGGGGCCCTGACTGAGGCTCCTCCTCCATCAGAGTAGGCCCACAGAGCACCCTGAGGCTCTGGCCTCCCACGTGGTCTCCAGTGCTGGCGGCACCCCCTAGTCTGCCCACTTGCCTTGGTTCTAGTTGCTGGTAGACTTTTTGCCTATGGTGGGAGATGTGTATCAGGCAAGCTAGCTGTAAGTGGAGCTGGGGTCAGAAACTGCAGCTCAGAGCTGACCGCTATAGCTGCTGTTTGTAGTAGCCCCACGGTGGACACAGCCTAGATGCCAGCCGTGGATGCCTAGGTGACAGGTGCAGGTCCTCCATTAGGTGGCGTGGTTGCCAGCCAGCGAGGAGAGGAGGTTCTGACTGCTGCACAGCATTGGAGGCCTGTGCACACGGCTCAGTGAGAGAAGCCCGGCGCAGAAGGCCACACGTTGCATGAGGCCTTTTTTATAGAAAGCCCAGCCCCAGCACTGGGGGTGGGGCTGTGGGCCCACTGACCTGCTGTGACTGCAGAGGAGCTGGGACTCGGAGCGTGGAAAAGGCCTGTTCCGCAGGGTGACAAGGCCCTGCAGGCCACGGTGTAGGTCCTGGGCCTGCAGCTTCTTCCAGACTCTCCTGGCTCTGGTGTCGTCTCCTTGCTGGTCCCTAGGATGCTAGGCCTTCCAGTCAGGTGGTCGTGAGAAGTGAGGGCACAACTGGCCACCAGTGAGTGTCCCCACGTGTCCCTGTGGCCTGGAGGAAGCAGGGTGTGCATGCTGCTGCTCGGCATGTGTATGTGTGCATGCCTGAGTTGCCAGCGTGCGTGTGTTCCTGGGGCGAGGTGGCTCTGCTGGCCTGCACCTGGCACCCCACCTGCCCATTCCCCTGGGAGGAGGGCGTTTCCATGAGAGCTGACTCTCACTCTTGCACTCAGACCTGGGGCTGTGTCCAAGGTCACTGACATCAGAGACCTGTAAACCCTGGAACTGGTGGACTGCGTGCTGGCCTGTGGCCGCCTGGCTCACGCTGGCTTGATAGAGGTTGGCAGGGAGGGCGCCTTGTTTTCTGAGCTCCGTGTGCTTTCAGATCATCCCAACTGATTTGCACTGCCTGTGCCACCTACGTGTGCCCCTTGGGTGCCCCTCTCTCGCCTCCCAAATTCCCACATGCTCAGGGACCAAACCCTCCTCCGTCCGTCACCCCCCTTATTGTAACCCCTAGGTTTCCGCCCAGCCCTGGGGCAGAGAGGGCTGACTCACTCCCTGGCTGTGCTGGGGGCTCCTCCCACTTCATGCTTTCCCAGGCCAGCACCCTGGGGTGGGGCCTGCTGTTGCTGGTCATTCCTCTGAACACCAGCACTCTGGCAGGCCATCGTATGACGGCTCTGCACACAGGCTCACCTTGCCTCCCTTACTGGACCTCACCTCCCACTGAGCCCACTTTTTCCAGTTTAGGACCCACCTGTGTTGTGGCCCCAGACACCAGGTCCCCAGGGGTTTGGCCGGTTAAGACCAGCAGCCCCCTCTTTCTCTCCTACAGGGCGGGTCTGGGAAGGTCTGCCTGTGTGGTGGGTAAGAGGTCACAAAGCCCACCCACAAGAGTTCAGCCTCGTATCTCTCCAAAAAGTGGTCCCCACTGACCCTGAAGCCCTGCGCTAGCCTGTCTTCTGGACCCATGAGGACACAGGACAGTGGATGGGACTGCCTCATTGCTCCCCTGGCAGAAGTTGCTGATGGTCAGGGTGCAGGGCACAGGAGCCGTGGGTGTGCCAGTAGCCCTGCAGGGGTCGCGTGCTGGTGTGGTTTTCTGCAGCTGCAGGTGAGCTGCGGTTGAAAACTCCACATGGCTCACATCGCACGTGGCTTGGGTTCCAGATGTCCTCCACATGTGCCCTCTGCATGGCGGGGGCTGCAGGGTTGCACTGCTGCCTGGTTGGGGACTCTGGGGCCCACATCTAAGTGCCTGCCTGGCCTGGGCGGAGTAGTGGCCGTTGTCCTCCTTGGGGCTCTGACCCTGTCACCTGGCGGGGATCCTGCGAGAAGCTCCTGGCATCATTAGTTCTTTTTTTAAAAGATTTGCTTTTAGGGCTGGGGAGATAGCTCAGTCGGTAGAGAGCTTGCCTTGCAAGCACAAGGCCCTGGGTTCGATCCCCAGCACTGCAAAAAAAAAAAAAAAAAAAAAAAAAGATTTGCTTTTGATGACATCATTTTCCAAACATCAAATTGGTGTGTGTAGCCTTCCAAAGGTGGGTGTGTTTCCTATTTGGTCTTGACATCGACTCTTAGTTCTGGATCCTAAAGAAGGTAGTGAGCTGTGGGTGCTGCCGCCCAGGGAGACTTCCTGCAGAGTGTGTTCAGTTTGTCTGGAGGCCGTCTCTCTGCCTGTGCCTCAATTCTGATTTATGGATTCCATGGCCCCTCTCGAGGGGCAGTGGAGACAGTGACTTAGGGAAGTCTGGGTGCATGCGACCCTCCAAGGGTCAGGGCAGGGCCAGCAAGGCCAAGGATCTGAACAGGACCCTGCCTGGGATAGACTGGGCCCTTGAGTCACCTCTGCCTTTGACCTTGGATAAAGGTACTTCCTGGATGCTGGTGGGACCCTGAGAGCCAGGAGGTGGGTCTGAGGCCCCCTGAGCCACAGGAACTCCATCAAACAAAACCCAGAGTGCTTCCCTGGGGGCTTCTGGTCTCGGAGGTAGCAGCCATTCATCCTGGGGACTTGGAGATGAGAAGAAGCAAAAGGAACCTCTGAGCTGCTGATGGCTCATGCCCTGACCTCCGAGCATGGGGCAGTCTGGTCTGTAGCTCTGTTTCCTGTGTGTCCTGTTCTCTACATGCAGGACAGCGTCCTGACGGTTGGCAGTGGCCTGGCAGCTCAGATGGAGTGACTGAGGCTGTGTGGCAAGGAGTGTGTGCCCGCAGGAGCTGTGCCTTCTCCCTGTGGGTCTGTGTCCACTGCCTCAGCCACACCCACTTGTTTGTCCCAGGGCTGGCCGGCCTCAGGCTCACCTCCCGCCCTTCAGCACGGAGTTTATGTCCATCACTTGTCACAGCCTTGTCTGGACACCGAGGCCACTGTAGCAGCAGCACTTCTCTCACCTATGGGTGCAGTTTCTAGGGCCTCCACTGCACCCCAGGGCCCGTCATGTGAGGACTTAGTGCGAGTGGAATGAATGCTCTGCAGGGACGGGGATGGCCTGTGCCCAGGTTTCTGGCTCTGGGCACACTAAGTTGCGGTGCAGGTTGTCGAGGTGATGGAGGTGGTTTGTACACAGCTCCAGGGGCTATCTCAGAGTGACCCTGCAGAAGGTCGTGGGCCAGCTGTGTAGAGCTCTTTGTGGGCTGAAGCTGACCGGGGTTGAGGCCCAGCTCTGGCCACCGTCCAGCCTGCTGACATCGAGCCACATGCTTGGGGCAAGGAGGCGGGCACAGCCTGGTTGCACGTTGTGCCGACCGTTGGAGAGAAGTGTGTGAAGCGCCCCGTCCTCCTTGGCATTGAGTGTCCTTGTGGTCACAGGGCTGAAACACCCTACTGCTCCTGGAGACACTGGACACCCCAGAGAAGCCCCTCCGAATCCAGATGAGCCCCTGGAGGGAAGTGACTTCTGGGCCTCGCTGTGGCGAGTGTCATCTGGTTAGGCTTCCTGCTCGCTCTGGTTTCAGCAGACCCCACTGGGCTCCTGGGGCTCCCCATTGGCTGCCCTACCTGCTTGAGTCAAAGAGGCCCCCTGGGCCTCATGACCGTGGAGTGCCCAGACATGAGCAGTGGGGCAAAGCTGTTTCAGACGGGGCTCAGGGACAAGACTTACCAGAAGATGACCTGCTCTCCAAGAGGGGACAAGCCCTCTCGAAGGGCACTGAAAATGACCACTCAGAATATATTTGCCAATCAGTGGAGCTTGGCAGGATCACTGGCTCCAGCCCCTCTGAAGCCAAGGAAATGGGGCCATTTGCCCAGCGGCGTTCTTCACACAGGGCTGACGTGCAGGCGGTGCTGGAGTCTCTGGGCCGGTGCTGGTGTGTGCTCCTGGCTCAGAGCTGGTTCCTCAGGCACTGTTTGGGGTAGGTGCTGGGCACTGCCCACATCTCGGTCTGACTGAAAAGGAAGAAGCGTTCTGAAACCGTCCTGGGGGCCCTGTCCTCTCTGACAGGAGCAGGAGTTGGGCGGGACGGTGCTTGGCAGTGTTCCTACAGACCCTTCAGGTAAGGGGCAGGCATCCCAACATCCAGGAGACCTGGACACCTGCCCATTCTGGAGTGGGAGTCTGGAATGGGCCTTATGGAGAGGGATGTGAGCTAGTCTGGACATCCAGCCTGGAAATAACCCCGCCACTGCTCACCTCCACACTGCCACAGTCCTCCTGCCTCCTTCTGCCCTCTGCAAGTGGGCCAAGGGGACATGAGCATCCCTGAGGGGCCACTGCCCTGGAAAGACATGCGTGGAGCCTGGTGAGGGCCCAGGCTGCCTCGGGGTGCCCACTCCTCCAGGGCCTGGAGCCCCAGTGCTAAGCTAGGCCTGGGAGGGCCATGCTGCCCGCTTCCTCATTCTTAGGGTCAGAGAGGGACGCAGCCCATGCCCGACACCTGTGCCCCTCAGCGTTCCCTAAGGGAGGCTTGCCACTCTAGTGCAGGACTTGGTTCACCATTAGCCTCCTTCCTTGGGCGGGTGGGTAGTGTCTGAGTGTGAGGTGTGTGCGGAGCCGCGTGTCCTCCCCCAGCTTGTGCCCAGGTGAAGCAAGTTTGCACAGCTGTCACTGCCTCTTGTCTTTGCCATGAGCATCTGCTTCAGTGCAGACATTTGAGGTCACCCCAGAGATGCCAGGCATTCCGTGCATTTGAGGTCAGAGTCCCTGTCCTTTTAGAATTTTGTTTCCCTTTAACAGCCACTCTCCTACCCCTGTTGCCCACCCCCGTCCCACCGCAGCCCCTCTACCTGAGGTGATGATGCCCTGGACAGCAGATTTGAACTTGCTGGGCAGGACCTCCTGTGGCCCCAAGACCAGCATGGCCTGCCAGCATCAGTGCTCTGGGGAGAGGAGCGGCTGATGGTTTCCAGTGTCTCACCCCTTTCTTTCCTGCTGTCCTGCCCTCCCAGGGGATGTCCTCTTCCAGATGGCTGAAGTCCACAGGCAGATCCAGAATCAGCTGGAAGAGATGGTGAGTCTGGCCTCCAGTGACCACTCCTGGGTGCAAGGGGTGAATGCAGGTGGGCAGGGTGGGCAGGCTCCAGTGCTGCATGCTTTGGCCGCGTGCCCATGTGGGATTGAGCATAGGCCACGTGAGCCATGCTGAGCAGTCTGGGAGATGACTCTGGAGGTTTGGGGACAAGAGGACCCGGGAGCATTGTGCATGGGATAGGCCAGGTACCACACTGCGCTGGCCTAGGAGCCAGGCATGGACAGTCAGCGTCAGCCCAGGGAAGAGTCTTGTGTGCTCCACACCGGCCCCTGCCAGGATCCAGTGCCTGATGCTGACAGGCCAGAAAGCTGATTTCCCTGGACTCCCCTGACTGCCATTTGAGGGATGCTGGTTGGACATGTCTGGTCCAAGGTGAGGGGTTGCTGGGTCTTCCCAGTTTCCCTTCAGGTCCAGCTGGCTGTCAGCTCTTCTCTCCCGCTGCACAGGTCAGTGGAGAAGGGCGAGGGCAGACAGTTGTTTCCTTTTGGGAAAGTGGACTTCTGAAACCAAGGAGGGCCAGATTGTCCTTTGCTTGGGACTTAAATCCAGTGCTCTCTCCCAGCAGCTTCCTGGCTTCATGGGGCCCAGGTCTCTTGGGCACCCTGTCCAGGGGCTCCTGCACCAAGTTGGAACTGACTGCAGGTCTGTTTTCTCCCATGTCCAGCTGAAGTCTTTTCACAACGAGCTGCTCACACAGCTGGAGCAGAAGGTGGAGCTGGACTCCAGGTACCTAAGCGTAAGTACGCCCCACCCGGCCCTGCGCCTGCTGCCTCCCTCTGCTCTCAGACCCTTCTCCCTGTGGAGGTTCTCAGCTCCTCTGAACCCCCTGTGCAGGTAGGCGCTTCTGCTGAGTGCCCCATGCCTCACGTGTGACCCTGGGATGCCCACGTTATCCTGGAGGTGCCACGTGCAGTGCCACCTCTCGGCCACTCTGGTACAGTGGATGGCATGACTTTGCCACTTTCTCGAAGCTTCACAAGTGCCTCTGGTCTGTTGTTCCTCTGTCCTTGCTCCTTAACTGGTGGCAGTATCTACCCTATGACCAGGGCCCTTCCCAGCTCTGATTTTCATCTTCGGGGTGTGGAGACCTGCTGTAGGTGGGTAGGCCCAAGGTCTCCAGCTGTGACCCCCACGTAGACTGCGGCTGAGCACCTCTGCCGTTCTGCTGCCCAGGCTTGCTGTGGCCTAGGAGCCCAGGAGGGGCTGGGAGGGGCGTGGCTGAGCTGCTCCTGAGGCTCACAGGCCCCTTGTTTTTGTTGTCGACTCTCAGGCTGCACTGAAGAAATACCAGACAGAGCAGAGGAGCAAAGGAGACGCCCTGGACAAGTGCCAGGCTGAGTTGAAGAAGCTCCGCAAGAAGAGCCAGGGCAGCAAGAACCCACAGAAGTACTCAGACAAGGAGCTGCAGGTAGGACTGCACCTAGCTCACCTGGCCCAGTCGCCAGGCTGACCCGCAACTCCAGTGGGGCTCTTCTGCAGAGCAGAGCCTCACGCTTTCAGCAAGAAATGAAGGTGAAGCTCCCCAGCTTGCCCCCAGAAGAAGTGGGCAAGGCCTGCTTTGCTCTCTCAAGTCTCCCAGCAAGTGCCAGCATCCCCCGACTGGAGGATGGCCCGCTGGGCCCAGGGCCTTCACCTGACTCTCACTGAAGGTTCTTGGCCACAGGAGCAGGAATCCAAATTAAATCCTTCCCTGGTCCCTCTGGATTCTGCCCAGGACCCTGGCCCCAGATTGTTACCCTAATCAGCTAGTTGCCTGCCTCAGGCCTGGCTGGTCAAGGGCATCCATCCTGAGAGGCCCTCTCTGCTGCTGCTCTTTCACCATCCTCCCAGCGGTGCAGTGCTATGTGCTGAGTGCTTGGGCTTAAGGCTTGTGGTCCAGAATGACACCAGTTGTACAGCAGAGCTCCCACTGGTGTTCCAAAACAGCAAACCGGGCACCCCGTGCCCACTGCAGAGGTTGTCACAGTGCAGACAGGGAGGGAAGACAAAGCAGGATGCCTGCTATTTGTGGAGGAGACACCAGGAAAATCCCAGCCAGCCACAATAGAAGTTTCCAGAAACACCCTGGGAAGGCAAGGGTGTGGCTCTGGGGTTAGTCTCTGTTCTGGGGCCCCACCTGCCTGCTGTTGGCAACACACACCTGCCTGGATGAGCGTGTGCAGATGTGCCCACAGTCCCTCTGCCCTCTCCCTGGAGACCAGGACACACTTCTGTACTCCCGACCGTGGTGAAGCTGAGCAGGTCTGAGCAGCATGCAGCCCTGTGGGGGTCACCTGGTGGGTCTGGGTAACGGAGCTGAGAATGCTAAGGAGGAAACAGCACAGCAGGGGACAGGGCCACTGCAGTCTCCTGCTCAACGAGTGCATTTCTTGAAATGGCAGCGGCAGCCCATGCCTCCCTCACATGGGGTGCATTTCTCCAGTTCAGTCTCTGTTTTGGTCATTTTTAATGACCTGTGGCTGACTCTAAGGGTGCGTGCAACTTGAGGCTGTCCCAGATCACCTCCCTGAGCATCCTGAGGATGGGAGTGTGGTGAGCACAGACACGCATGCTTCAGCAGTGCCTGTCTTCCTCTCAGATCTTTGATGCTGGCCACCATCTTGCACAGACAGCGTCCCACTGACTGGGAGGGTGGTGGCTTCCCCTACAGGCGCAGCTAGGGCCTGTCCTCCCCGCTCTGGTGACAGCGTCACTGAGACGCCGTTGGCACGCCTTACAGAGCCAGCAGTCTGGTGGTCTGAGCATGTTTGCAGTTGTGGACCATCACCCCGGGCAGCTTGGGGCGTTTCCACCCCCTAGAAAGAGCCCCGTGCCCTGGCCAGGCACAGCTGCGCACACCTGTCATCCCAGTGACTCCAGGCTGAGGCCGGAGGATCACAAGTTCAAGACCAGCCCGCAACTTGACCCTGTCTCAGAAAAGAAGTCTGCAGGTCCGCTCGCTGGCCGTGCACACATAGCCCTGAGCCTGCCAGCAGTCAACTCTGGTGTCCTGCGTCCTCTGCTCCCCACAGTACCACCCTGCCATGTATCTCCGGAGCCCTTGTTCTGTGAGTTCTGCTTGGACTCCGCTGTGCAGCCTCAGGACCTGGCTTCTTGTGCAGAGGATGTCTTTGAGGTCTGTCCATGCCGTCATGTGTCCATGTGCCGGTCCCTTTTGTTTTGAAGTAACCAACGGCTTTCTCTGCATCTAAGCAGCCTCTGTCCTGTGGATGCTCTGGCTCTCCAGCTTAGGGCCAGGTCCTACCTCCATCAGTGGGCCCTGAGCTGTGGCCAGGGTCACTGGGAGCCATTGGGGAATCTCCAGCTAAGGGCTGAGATGCAGGCCCGCCAGCCTGAGATGCCCATGTCTACTGGGTCACCTGCTCCACTTCCCTTGTTTCCAGTGCCTGCCCACCTCACCTCCTGATGACAGCCTCTTCAGGGGAGCACTGACCACATACTCTGGTGTCTGCCACCCACACTGCTCCTCCCTGGTCCCCGGGTGGGCCCTGATCCCAGTGGGTACGTTTGTCCCTTCACTGTGTCTCTCGGCATCTCCTTATCTTCCTGTGCGACACCCAGGGTTGTACTGAGGATGGATCCCAGGGTGCTCTACTGTTGAGCTACGTCCCTAGTGTTTTTACTTTTTATTTTGAGGCAGAGCGTTACTAAGTTGGTGAGGCTGACTTCAAACGTGGCTCCTCCCGCCTCAGCCTCCCGGGTGGTGCCACCATGCCCAGAGGCCCTTTCCTCCTTGCAGACTTTAGGCCTTGGAGGGTCTGGTGCCTCCTTCCCATCTGAGCTGACCTCCTGGGGCTGGGCACAGAGGTGACCTGATTGACATCTAGTCCTACATCAGTTTCTGTGGGCTCTGTGGTCTTGGGTGTAAAAGTGGAGTCTGTAAAATGGGTGGTTGTAAAACCGGGGTGGCTCTGACTGCCAACAAGGATGCCCTAGGCACCAAGTACAGCGTGTGTGGTACCGGAACTGCAGCTGCCCGTGGCGGGTGGCCCTGGTGGTGTAGCGTCCCTCCCACAGTAAGCGCTGGTGGTGCCCGTCCATCAGGCACCTGGGACTGAGTGTGCCGCATGGCTGGTCTGAGCTCTGGGGTGGGTTTGCAGGCCTGGAGGGTGAAGGTGTGCCTCTGCTGCCGCGGTCAGCCTGTCCTGAGGCTGCAGCTGAGGGCTGGGCGTGTGGGGAAGAGCGAGGTCCGCTCGGTGGTGCCTGCCCAGCGGGGCTTGCTGAGGCCACTGGTCTTGCCCTGTGGAGAGCGAGGCCAGCAGGAGTGGCCTCAAGCCAGTGTGAGGGGCTGGGTGCTGGGTCTGCAGGTCACCCAGGCCCGCCTCTGGCCCAGCCGCACTGCTGAAGGGCTCTCCCTGCCTGCCTCAGCCACACTCTGGAGGCCCTGGCCTCACGGCACCTCTCCAGAGAGCTGTCCAGGGCTGCCCTCCCTTCCCAGGTGTCAGGCCACCCTTGGTCTTCTGCTCTGCTCAGGACGCACCTCCCAGCCAGGCCTGTCTGCCCTGCCGCATGGCTCTTCCCAAGCTGCCCAGCTTCAATACACGCATACCTGTCTGCTTGGTACCGCCTTCTGCGTGACCTGAAGGTGCCCCCAGACTGGACTGTCCTCAACTAAGCGTAGCCTCTGGGTCCTCTCTGAGCCTCAGTTTCCCTGCCCGTGATGTGGGGCATCCTGCCTGCCTCCTGAGCAGGAAGAGCTGGAAGAGTCCCTGTGTGCTCGGCTTCCCTCCAGATCCCCGTCTTCTGCTTCTCTGAGAAACAGCCAAGTGTTTGATTCCCCAGGTCTTCACTTGACAGCCAAGGCCCCCAGGGCAGGATGGGTCTCTCCCGCTTTTCTCCAGCACCCTGCTGCACCCCTGGCCAGGCGGGCCGCTTGCTGGGTAGCTTATAAGTCTCGATTCTTTTATTTTTATATTTTGGGCTGCTAGGAATGAAACCCCAGGCCTGTGCATGCTAGGCCACACTCCACCCCTGCCATTTGATTTTAAGGGTGGAAAGCAGAGGGGCCTGTGGAGCAGCAGGACCTGACCCCAGTGTGGCAGAAGCCCAAGAGGCCAGGCGGGTGAGTTTGAGGAGGTGGGGTACTTGGTGTGCAGCTGCTCAGGGACCTTTGCCCCTGGGGCATTCCTACTGGATCTCAATGCCTTTGCAGACTTGGCAGGGCCTGATTTCTGCTTTAGTGTGTGACTGCTGGGGCCTTTTAATATGGCAGCAGCACGTTACCCTTCTGAAGGGAGGAAATGCCCTGGGCCAGCAAGCTGAGCTGGCTGACCACTCCTCCATGCAGGCCCACCCCCTGCATGCAGTCCAGAGCACTGACTCTGGACTGGCCTCTTACAAGTTTTTTTTGGGTCTGACAATATCGGCAGGTCCTTGTTACTGGGGAGAGGGCCTTCCCGTCCACGTGGAAGTGCAGGTTATCCGGAGACCTTTTCCCCATGTTTCCCCCTTTCTTAGAGTTCGAGTGCTTCCGGCTGACCCACAGGGAGGCGCAGTAGCCAGGCCTCCATAGGGCTCTGCTGGGGGCAGTCTCCAACCAGATGGCCATTCCCTGCACCATCCTGGAGACCTGTCTGTTCCTCAGGATGCTGCATCCACTAGACTTGCTTGCTGTGTCCTAAGGTGGCCACCACTTCAGGTGTGTGCCTGTGGGTCATCACTGACAGGAGCAGTTGTCCTTGATCCTGGAGCAGTTTGGGGAGGCGAGGTGCGCATGCAGTTGCTGGGGTGGCAGGTGGCACCTGGGTTCTGTCCTATTTGGGCCCCTGGGGCCACTTCTAGAGCTGCCTAGCATGTAGGACAGTGGGGTAATGACCACTGGGAGTGGCCTGAGGTGTGTGCAGTAGAGCAGTGGAGGCCTCGACTCAGCTCCCCAGTGGCTCCCACCTGCAGAGGCCCCTCCTTTGCTCCCATGAGATGTCCTTTCTGGTCTTGTCATCTCCCAGGCTCTGTGTTCCTCGCCTGGTGGGCCAGAGATGAACTGGGCCTACCGTGGTGAGCCCCCTGGGCAGTAAGACCAGAGGAGGCTGGTGAGGACACCCGTGCATAAGAGGTCCCATGGCTGGTACAGGGTCACCCTGGGGTCCTTGAGCAGTGCCAGAGCCGGAGCCCATGCTGGCTGTGGTCACTGCTGGTGGAGGTGCAGGTGCAGGAGCCAGGATACCTGGGTCCTTGCCCCCTGGTCTTGCCAGGTGTACCACAGGCTAAAGGCCAGTCGCAGGAGCAGTAGTGACATGTAGTTAGGTACGGTTTCCTCCTCACCCCTGTGGCGAGAGCATGTCTCGATAATCGCCTCTGAGGTCCCTGGCGTGCTGGAGCCTGGTGCTAGCCGGGACACCCCTCTGGCCTCTGCATCCTGCTTTCTGGGGCTCCCAGGACAGCAGCTCGCCAGGGAGATCCTGGGGCCACCACAGGTCAGGGCTGAGCTCGAGCTCACAGGGTAGCAGCGCATGCCTGCGGGGGTCCCCCACCTGGCAGAGAGCCCTGACGCATGCTACCCCCCCCACCAGCCTCTCTGCTGCTGGACCCTGCCAGAGGCTTGTTCACATGCAACGGTGGCCAGGCCTGTGGCCCTCGTTGGACCTGGGGCAGGCCATGCCCAGAGCAGTGGTCGCTGCCCAGGCTGTGAAAGGGGACGGGTGAAGCTGCTTGGGACCTGAAATCGCCCAGACCCTGCCCAGAGAGACAGCAAGACCAAGCGCCCACCAGCCACAGCTGCCGTGGCACAGGGCTCCACCAGGCCTGCCATGAACTGCTCAGAACACGCCGCGTGTTGGGATTTCCACAAAAAGCTTTTTAAATTATAGGTCAGGGAATAGGAGCACAGAAGCATTTGGGGCACTAATTGGGACAGGAGAGTGTTATGTAAGAGAGGACGTGAACAAAACCCCAGGGCCTGAGGTCACCCTGCCCACCGCGGGCCTTCACTCCCCAGTCCTCCTATTTGTCCCAGGCTGGCCATCCAGGCTGAGGGAGGTGCCTGACCATGTGGAGCAGGGGGCATTCTCCTGGGGCATGGTAGACCCCACAGGGCAGAGGACACTGTCCAGTAGGCTGTGAGTGACACCACAGACCCCAGTGAGCCCAGGGGTGCCGCCTCTTGGGGTGGAGAGGGGGTGTGCATGTGTCCCACCTGCTGATGGAACCCAGGGCAGGACGGGAAGGGCCATGACGGCTGGCCATGCAGCTGAGGATCCCCTGCACTGGGCAGCAGCTGCAGCCCAGGTGGGAGAAGGGGTGTCTGGCTCTGCAGGACTGGTGGCCACGCATGGCCCTTCTGGTGAGGGACGCCAGCTTTGGGGAAGCCAGGCCCCGCTGCACCCAGCTACCCACCATGTGGGAGGGCAGGTCACTCCACACCCATGGTCTCCTCCCTGACTCCCCATAACCCACCCTTCCTCGCCTGACTAGCCCCTGTCCCTCAGGGATGTCACGCTGTCCCAGTGTTCTCAGGGCCCCTGGGTGCTTCTGGCAGGCTGCCCGTCCCCCGCAGCCGTGCCTCCAGGGCCCTGTTCTGCCTTCCGGGCTGGGTCCTGCTGGGACTGGGGAGTGGCACTGGGAGGAGCCAGGCCGAGTGGCGCAGGTCTCCCCGGGGCTCTTTCAGGGCCGGATCTCCTGGGTATTTTGGCCCGTTTGACCCCTCCCCCAGCCTGGCTCTCATCAGGACAAAGCTGAGCACAGTAGGAGGCGCTGGGTGGGAGTGCCCACACCCCAGCCAGGCAGCGGTCATGCCTGTAGGGAGTCCTCAGTCATGCTGCCTCTGCAGTGTGCTGGGTGTAGGAAGTGGGGTTCGACCTTCTTCATCCACGTGCAGACTGGGCACTGAGGGAAGAGCACCCACGACCCCAGCTTGGGCCCCAAAGCCTCATGGAAACCTAGGAAAGCAGTGGAGGCAGGTGGACAGACCAGGAGCAGGCATGGGGCAGAGGCAACCCTGCTTGGAATGACCTGAGGCATCAGCCGACCTGCCAACTGAGACGAGAGTGCACGGGCCCTTGAGCAGCCCTGCTCGACACACCTGGGCTCCTGAGCAGCCCAGTCCCTGTAGCTGCTGGCACTTGTAGGGACCTGCCCTACCCCACCCCACCCTCTGGGGCCTTCCTGGGCTAAGGTGGAGGATGCCCGTGCCATAAGGGTACCAGGTTCCCTGCCCAGGTCAGTCTTCACTTTCCTCTCCAGGACAGCACGGGAAGGGAAGGCAGGTACGGCACGAGCTGCCGGCCATGGGAGAGGAAGGGTGCAGTCCCCTGTCCAGGTGGGATGCTTGCTGAGAGGCTGTGGGAGTCCCTGGGTCCTGGAAGACTGCTCCCTCCCCTGTTTGCCAGGATGTGGGAGTTGGTCAGCAAGGGGCCAGTCGTGCTCCTGCCCACAGGCAGGCAGCGGAAGGGTTGGCAGATGGCTTGGGCTCCTCCAGGATTCTCGGTGGTGTCCCCTGTGCTGGGTTTGTGTGCTTTAGGCCCAGACTCCCCGCTTGAGGTCTGAGAGAGAGATTGGTTCTATTTAAAGGGGTGTACAATTAACTAAGCAAAGACAAGACAAGCACAGTTACAGTCTTCTAAGATAATAGTGCAGGCTGGGCCGCAGCAGGCGTGATGGACAGCCCGCTCCTGGCAGCAGAGCTCTCCCTGCAGAGGCAGCCTGGACAGATGCGGGCTGCAAGGAGGTGAAGCCACCCCTGGGGTCCTTGCTGGGGAAAAAAAGGAGTATGGAGAAAGCAGGACCACCCTGTTCTCTCGGGCTCTGCATCTGTGCTGCCCCAGGGACTGGGTGGCTGGGGAGGGAGCACTCTGCCTCTCCCAGGGCCAGCCACCTGGACATTGTGCCAGGCGCCACCTGGCCCTTGGCATGGCTTGGTCTGTGAGCCTGCAGCCGTGCCAGCATGTTGCAGGTGTGGACAGGAGGCCATGCTTCTTTCTGCAGCCCTGGGTGCCTTGGCATTTGTGCACTGGGACAGCACTGGGCGATGGGGACCTGCCGCTCCTGAATACCCCTGTGGTCTGGTAAAGCTCTGGGCCCTTCCCCAGGAACACGGAGACCCCAGAGCCGTGAGCCTGAGGTCTGCCAGAGGAGGCTGCGCTCTCTTCCCTGTGTTCCTGGAACACATTTGCCTGAGTGTTTTCTCCTGCTGCACCTGAACACCTGAGGCCAGGTAATTGAAAGAATGGGGACTTGTTTAACTCCTGGTTCTGGAGGCTGGGAAGTCCGAGCACTTGGAGCCGGTGTTGGACGAGGCCTTGCTGAGGCATCGTGTGGAGCACGTGTGCCAGGTCAGGTTCTCCCTCTCCTCTATGTGCATGCTGCCGTGGGGGCCTCGCCCTCGTGGCCTCCTCTGGCCCTCCTTGCCTCCAGAGGGAGCCCTGGCCTGCACCAAATGCCCATCCCAGGTGACTTTGGAGGTCAGGTTTCTGTCATGTGCACCTCAGCAGGACTCCTCGCAGGGTGGAACGGCCAGCCCTTCCGCTGCCTGCCTGTGGGCAGGAGCGCGACTGGCCCCTTGCTGAGCCCTGGCTGTGGCCCTGATCCTGTGGGCTGAGCTGAGTGCCTGCCCTGGGAGCCACCTCCACGCTGCCCGCCTGTGGCCTGGTGCTCCAGCTTCACACGCTGACCTGAGCGCAGACCCTTTGAGGCCAGGGAAGCCCTTGGCTGCAGAGCCACTTCCAGGGACCCGTGCAACACACTGAGGGTTCTCACTGTCTCCTGGGAGCCATCGGGGTCTCTGGTGACGCTGAGGCCCAGCTTCCCATGCTCATGAGCCGCAGGACACCTTCAGGGACAGCCCAGGAGTCTGAGAGTGTGTTTAAGCCGCTGCAGCCTCAGACGAGGTGAACCACAGGGCTTCAGAGTTTTCCAGAAGGCCCTTCCCAGTCTGAGTCACTGCCAGCTCTGAGAAGAGGGCACACGTTCCAGTCACTTCTGCCTTCCAGGATTACAGGGCTGTTGTGGCCCGGGTGACGAAGTGGGTGTGCACTGTGGGTCTCGGTGCTCTCAGCTGGGTGTTTCTATAGTGCTGTCACCATAGCACCCAGTTCAGCAGGGAGCCACAGGGAGGGGACAGGAGAGACTTGGCCTCTGTGGGGACCAGCTTCTGCCATTTTAAGTGGCTGAACCATCAGCACTACAGGCCTAGGCTGTGTTCTGTTCTGCGCACTGTCCAGGAAGCCCAAAGGCTCCTGCACACAAGGCACCTGCCTCCTGGGGCTCAGAGCAACCGGGATCCCCACAGGGGTGGCTGCCACCTCCTTCCTTTCCCTGCCCGCCTCAGGAGGCAATACTCCTTCCCTGGCCTAGATTTCCAGGATCTGCCCAGCAAAGTTGTGTCCTCTCTGTGAGGAGTTAGTCTGGAAAAGGAGGTCAGGAGAGTTGGCTGTTCCTAGACAGGAGCACAGCACGTCGCTAGCTGGCTTAGCTGTGCCGAGTCGGGCTCGACAGCTGACTGCTCACAGGACCGAAGTGGGTAGCTGCCCCATGTCCTTGCCACTCTCCTGTCTGGCCTTGGGCAGGTGGTTTAGGGACTGCTCCTGTCCCTGCCCCCTGGGATCCATGGGGAGACTTAGGGGGCTTGTGCTGCCCGCTCTCTCCCCTCCCTGTGCTCCTGGTTGTGACCTGTGTGTCTTCCAGCCATTCTCAGGACTCCTGTGTAAGTGGAAATCTTAAAAATAAAACACCACTCCCTCCCGACACTGCAGGCCGCCAGCCCACGCTAACGAGGCCAGTCCCCGTGCGCGCCCGGGGCCTCGGCCACAGTGCAGAGGCAGCGCGCAGCCTACAAACCCAGAAACCAGCTGCCGGTGGGCGGCCGGCTGGCTCCGGGGCCTCAGTTTGGAAGGTGCTGTTCTCGGGGTGAAGGACCCAAGGGCCTCACGTCCTCGTTTACCCCTGTGCTGGGGCCACCATTCCAAGTGGTGCCATTCCTTCTCCGGAGTCCCCTTAGAAGGTGGCTCACTGGACGAGAGTGACGTGGGGCCATGGCACTGGTGTCTCTTCCCTGGCTCTTGCTTTGTCAGCACCTCAGCTCCCCTTCAGGGCTCAGGGTCTCATGCTGAGCCCCCTGTGGCCTGGACTGTGGGTGCAGCTGTCCCCCAGGCCTGGCTACCACTAGAGCAGTCTCCTGGACTGGAGGGTGCATGGTGACTTGAGGACAGGTCCGACTGGGATTCCCGCCCTGTCCCTCAGGAACCTTGTACCTCCCGAGCTGCCCACTTAGGGCTAGCCATCAAGTCAGGCTGCCTTGTGGTGTGAGTTCAGGACCAGGGGAGGTGCCCTCTTCCGGTTGGGTTGAAACATGAAGGCCACAGTGTCAGTCCCGAGCAGCTGGGATGCAGCATGTGGGCCCTCCAGGTGGCCGCAGGCTGGGGCTGGTGTGTTGCCTCTGTCACCCGCCCTTCTCCCTGAGCACACCCTGCCCTGTCCAGACCCCTCTACCCTAAAGCTTGGGAAAGAAACTGGCACTGAGCCTGGGGTGCATTCTTCTGGGCACCCTCCTCCAGGGCTCCCAGGAGTCCTGGGCCACACCCCTGGGGTGCCTCAGATCTGAGTGGCTGCCCCCCACTGGAGAAGGTGCCTCAGTGCAGGGAGGTGCTGGGAGGTCGAGTGTGTTGCGTAACCACAGGAAGTGCACTCAGCTGAGAGGAGGCAGGAGCAGGTCCAGGAGAGCCACTTGCTCAGGCCCCCCGACCCGGTGTCCAGACTTCTGGCTTCCTGCTTGCCGTCCTGGGTCCTGACAGGCAAGCCCTGCAGCCACTTGGGAGAACCACAGCCTGTTTCTTGGGACTGTGGCCTGAATTTGGTAGTGGGGGTGGTAAGCCAAGCTACTTTGAGGCCCATTTAAGTCGCTCTCCCAGAAGGGAGGACAGAGCTCAGTGAGGGGCCCACAGGGCACAAGGAGCCAGGTGTCTGTGTGCAGTGTCAGCCCTGGGCAGGCCTGGACCTTGGGACAGAGTGTCCTGCTCACACTGGCAGGCAGAAGTGATGCACTGGGGGCCACTTTGGGGACTGGCCCACACCCAGCTAGGCTCCTCCCCGACCCCAAGCTGAGCCATGCTGGAGATGCACCAAGAGAACAGCCTGCCCCTCGATCCCCTTGCCCACTGGCTCAGTGGTCGACCCACGCTGAGTCAGCTCTGAGGCAAGGCTGAGTCAGATGGGAGGCGCCCCTACCCCCTGCTGGAGGACAGGAAGTGATTCTGCAGAGGCCAGTCCTGGACAACTGGGTACTGTGGACACTGCTCCAGGCCTGGTCAGGGTGTAGCCTGAATGGGGTGGTCACAGTGGGCAAGGTGAGACGGGCCTGGGGAAGGTTCTGGGCGCCTGCCTCAGGGGCCGTAGCGACCTCGACGGCCACCCCTGGCCTGTGGCATTTTGTGAGTAGGATGCTGTCTTTGTCAATCCCCCAGCCCAGGTGACCTGGTGCACTGCAGTCACTCTCCAACACGAGGCCAGGTCAGCCCCAGCTGACTGTCACGGTGGCTTCAGGTTGTGGGTTAGGAACCACAGGAGCTGCTGGGTGGGTCAGCCATGCCCCCTGTACTGATGCCACACACCACCAGGCTCGGGTGCGTCCTCTGCCAACCGAGTCACGGAAGGGACAGCAGAGAAGGAGGAGAGGGGATGTGCTCCTCCCCAGGGGGTCGCAGTCAAGAGCCCTGGGGCTGGCCGCCCGTTCGCTCTGTCGGGGCTCTGCTGCAGGGGTGGGACCTGGCAGCACCCACCTGCCAGCAGCCAGGCTCCTGCCTCTCGCAGCCCTTCCAGCTCCCGCCCGACTCCTCCCTGCACACTCGTCCAGTGGCCACTCCTGTCGGGGGGTTGCACATCCTGGTTTTGAGGCTCTTTAAGGTTGCGATGGAACACACACACCTCAGCCACTCCTGAGCTTGCAGTTCGGGGACGTGAAGCACCTTCTTGTTGACATTGACTGTCACCTGCACCCATCTCCAGAATTTCCCCCCAGTGAGAGACTGCTCCCCCAGCCCCGCTAGTCCCATCGGACTCCAAATCGACTTTTCCTTGCTTGCGTTGGTGTTGTGGGACCCTCTTTCCTGCTGTGTGCAGCATTGGTAGTTGGGTCTGGAGGTTCGTTGGGGTGAGATTCGGTTGAGGTTTTGGGTTTTTTTTGTCAAGTACCCTTCCTAGCTAGATTGCGGGTCCACCAGGAAGCAGGACAGCCATTGGGGGCCACGGAGTGTGTGCCCTGGCTCTCGTGGGTTCCGTGGGCTGACCTCAGCACCCATCTTTCCTGAGCCTGGAGTGCTTCTGGGGCTGAGGGGCTTTCCACAACCACTGTGTCTGGACATGTTCCCAGCCCCTCCCAAGGAGACTCCCACGGAGGCCTCAGGGTAACACTGAGCTGGAAGGTCA
Source organism: Sciurus carolinensis (assembly GCF_902686445.1). NCBI lineage: Eukaryota > Metazoa > Chordata > Mammalia > Rodentia > Sciuridae > Sciurus > Sciurus carolinensis. Next base: position 1,694,264 of record NC_062215.1, on the reverse strand, counting down.
AGGTTATGGTGACCCTCACCTGTGTGGGCCCTTCACCCATGTGCATCTTACTCTTGAGCACTTGCCCCTGCAGGGAACCAGTAAGAGCTGCTGTCCCCACAGCTGGCTTCTACTCGCTCGTGAGTCTTTTGGCAGAACAGGGTACCCGGGCTTCACCTGTCCTACTCCCCACTCACTCAGCTGAGGCACCCAGAGCTCCTCCCCACCCACAGCAGGCCCCCAGTGTCCCCATGGCAGGCGTCCTGCAGCTCCTGCTTGAGGAGAGCTGCCCCGGGCCATGGGTGGGATACTGGGCAGCTCCAAGCATGCGTTTCCCCGCCACAGTTGAGGCCACACACAGGAGGTGGCCCAAGGAGGCAGGTTGGACCCTCTGCCTGGGTCCCACGGGTTGGCGTGAACAGGCGTGCCAGGAGCGGCTGCTGGGACGCGGTCATCAGCTCTCCTGTGCCCTGACGTCACACTGCTTCAGCCTCCACTCTGCGGGAGCAGGACCTGCCCTTTAGATCCCACGAGCTCTGCTCACTGGCTCGGCCTCTCCTTCCTGCCCGCAGTACATCGATGCCATCAGCAGCAAGCAGGGCGAGCTGGAGAACTACGTGTCGGATGGCTACAAGACGGCGCTCACGGAGGAGCGGAGGAGGTTCTGCTTCCTGGTGGAGAAGCAGTGTGCCGTGGCCAAGAACTCTGCCGCCTACCACTCCAAGGTGAGTGCCCGGGGCTCCGGGCTCTGCCTGCTCGTGGCTGGGCCGCTGGCGGGCGTGAACTAACACGGGGCCACGTCACAAGTGTCGCACCTCAGCCGTGGGCCAGTAATACTGGATTAAACATCCCTGCGTGCTCCGGTTTCTCTTGGGGACACAGTTCTAGAGGATTACCAGATCAAAGGGTGTGGACGATTTGAAGGCCTGCATCAAAAGTTGCTGGGTGCTTTTTAAGAGCTCAGGTACTGAGGAGGGCTCAGAGACTGGGTTTGGGGCCTTCTAGAACATCCTCGGTACATCTGTCCATGTCTTGGTGAGGCAGGCTGGTGGCAGACTGGATCGCGGCCCCCAGTGCTCCTCAGTGGGCGGGGTCTCTGCGCGGACACCCTGCAGCCCAGACTCTGCCTGCCTTCTCCTCCCCCAGTGGTCCCTCCATCTGAACTGGGAATGACCTCGGCCTGTTGCCCTACCTGCCTGCAGCACAGAAGGCTCCCTGTCTCTGACCAGGTGCCCCAACTGTCGGAGACCATGCCACAAACCCCCTAGGCCTTTCTAGCCCATGTCCAGTAGCTGCCATGGCTCCGCTGCCCTGCGTGAAACTGGCTGCTCTCAGCCCCTGCCCGCAACCCGCCCTGAGCCATTGCTTCCTGGGCAGTCTCAAGCCCTGCCCAGCAGCACCCCCGGTCCCTGGCTCTTGACCTTGGCTGGCCTCACACTACTGCAGGGAGCAGACCTGCCACGTGGTCCTCACCTCAGCTCTTCTCTGTTCCCATGAGCCACTGGGTGTCCTGCTTCGTCCCCAGTGCTGAGGACCCCTCCCCAGGTCCCATGCTGCCTGTGGCCCACACCCCCATGTCTCCTGCTCAGCCACCCTCTGCAGCTCCTTGAGGGCTGGGGGATTCTGTCCTGGGATGCTCCAAACCAAGATGTGGTTCAGCCTTGCTGCGTAGATGGTTAGGGGACCCTCTAAGTATGGATTTCCTCAGGGGCTGCAGTGGGCTACCTCCTTGGGTGACCTTGGGTTCAAGGTCAGAGGGCTAGAGGGCTGGTGCATCCCCCAGGGGCAGGTCAAGCCCAGGCAGCAGGCTTCCTGCAAGAAGTGGGGTCAGTGGGTCCCTGTTTACCCATAGTCCACAGTAGGAGCTAAGGTGGAGTTGGAGCGTGTCCCTAGAACATTCCAAGAGCCTAGAAGACTGGTTAGGCAGCTGAGCCCGCCAGGGAGGCCTGCGTGTGTCCTCTCAGTGAAGGAGAGCCCAGGGGCCACAGTTGAGCACCAGCACGTGCAATCCCCTTCACACTCGCACACGCCATCTGGAGCTGTGGCCCTGGTCCCCATAGCCTGGAGCACCAAGGACGCAAAGCCACACCCTCCTCAGAGGTTTCTTTTCTCACTTGCCTGGGCCTGTTCCAGCTGTGGGCAGGTGCAGAGCAAGGACAGGGTGGCCTCTGTGTCCCTGAGGGAGTGGGAGCGTTGCTGGCCACGCCTCTCTCACACTGGGAGAGCTCTGGTCTCCGGTTGCCGAGCAGCGCTGGGGCATGTGCTGGGCACCTGCGCCCTCTAGCGGGCGCCAGGCCCTGTGAAGATCCGGGAGGGAAGGCTCAGCGCTGCCTGCAGGGCCTGGCTGCAGGCGGCCTGGTCCAGACCCGTGGAGGTCCCTGTGCACAGGACCCTAGAGCAGACCTTCACTTCACACCTGTGGCTTACCATCCTGCGTCCCCTCTCCATGCTTATGCCCACGATAGCATCCCAGGGCAGATGCCAGGCTCGAGCCCTTGAAGGGAATAGGAACAGCGAGCCCCACACTGTTGTGTCCAGCAGCCGGGCCTGACCAGAGCTGGACTCTCCCTTTCCAGGGTCAACTTCCTCTCCTGCCTCAGTGGTTCTGTTTCCTTAGTAGGGCGTGGGCTGCCCATGAAGGAGCTGCTTGTCCTGTGGCTGGCTGTGTGAGCCCCGCTCACGGGGAGGCCCTCCCAGGCTGGGCCTTGGCCGGTTCTCACCCCGAAGCTCTCCAGCTGCACAGCGTATGGGAGTGCACCAGGCCCTGTCAGCCGTGGACGGACACACACCTTCCCTTACTTAGTGTTGTGCGATGCCGAGGGTCAGGGTGCCTGGGTGGCCTGTCTTGCCCTGGTGAAGAACAACCTCAGTACCAGCAAGGAGACCACCTGCAGCCCGATGGTGCTCAGGCGCCTCTGGGCTCTGCGTCCGCACAGCCTATGGCTGCCCCTGAGTCGTCCTGTCCTGCTTCTTCCACTGCAGGGCAAGGAGCTGTTGGCCCAGAAACTGCCACTGTGGCAGCAGGCCTGTGCTGACCCCAACAAGATCCCGGATCGTGCCGTCCAGCTGATGCAGCAAATGGCCAGCAGCAACGGTTCCATCCTCCCCAGCGCCCTGTCAGCCTCCAAGTCCAACCTGGTCATCTCAGACCCAATTCCTGGGGCCAAGCCCCTGCCAGTGCCCCCTGAACTGGCCCCGTTTGTGGGGGTGAGTCCTGGACCTCTTGGGGTGTACGGATGTGGGGGGGGCCCTTTGCTTGGGGCATGGCATCTCGTGGCTGCCCTTTCTCTGAGGGACACCCAGTGCGCCAAGCCCAGGGCCCTGCTGGAGCGCAGAGGGCTGTCCCAGCTGCTCCGGTGACGCTGCCTCCTCCTCTCCAGCGGATGTCTGCCCAGGAGAACGCGCCCATCGTGAATGGTGTCGCAGGCCCAGACAGTGAGGACTACAGCCCTTGGGCTGACCGCAAGGCTGCTCAGGCCAAGCCCCTGTCTCCCCCACAGTCGCAGAGCAAGCTCAGCGACTCCTACTCCAACACGCTCCCTGTGCGCAAGAGCGTGGCCCCGAAGAACAGCTACGCCACCAGTAAGGCCCCCCGGATGCTGGGCCGGGGTTCCCTGCCGTCGAGGGGGCAGGCCTGGGAGACCCAGAGCCCACCAGCGTGTGCTCACAGGGCGGTGGGGCGTGCGGGGGGCGTCGGGCCGAGAATGTGGCACCATATGCAAGGCAGAGCCCTGTCTCTGGACCTGGGAGGGCTCCCCTTCGCCACAGCAGCCCTGGCACGGAGCGCAGGGCACTCGGGCGCCCCAGCTTCTGCCACAGGCTCTGCCATGGATGGTGCCCTCACACCAGCCCCTGTTGCCCCAACAGCTGAGAACAAGACTCTCCCTCGCTCCAGCTCCATGGCAGCCGGCCTGGAGCGCAACGGCCGCATGCGGGTTAAAGCCATCTTCTCCCACGCGGCCGGCGACAATAGCACCCTGCTGAGCTTCAAGGAGGGCGATCTCATCACCCTGCTGGTGCCCGAGGCCCGTGATGGCTGGCACTATGGCGAGAGCGAAAAGACCAAGATGTGAGTGTCCAGTGGGGCGAGGACGGGTTCCAGGCAGCCTGGTTCCTTTAGCAAGCTCAGGGACGGTGCTGCCAGGTGCACTGGCAGTGCTGGTTTTTGTTTGGACGGTGGATGGTCCAGGTCCTATTTAGGTCCCGTGGACGCAGTGACCGAGGGCTCTCCCTGGTGGAGCGGCAGTCGGCACGGCTTGCTGCTGGCGGTTTTCATTTGTTGTAGTTGAAGGTGGACATGTGCCTTCACCTCATTCATTTATTTTTGTGGGGTGCTGGGGTGGAACCGCGCCTCACGGGTGCCAGGCGAGCTCTTTGTGGCTTTCCTCACTTATGGTCGCTCCACCAGGCCGCCGTCTTCCTGTGCCCAGGGAGTGGCGTCCTGGCACACATGTGCGGCGGCTCTCCTGGATCCCCGCGGCGAGGCGTGAGGTCTCCCAGACACGTGACAGACGGGGCGTGTCCAGCCGGAGACCCCAGCCATTGTGCGCCCCGTGCCAGGTCCCACAGCCCGTGCCGTCACAGGTGGCCCCTGTTCCAGAGAGGCTGGCCAGCATGCCACCCTTGCTCCCCATTCCTGGGTTTTTGTCCAGGTGTGTCCTTTGGCAAGAGGGAAGACATGGCCAGTGTGGCCTAACGCCCTGGCCCTGCTCCGGCCCGGTGGCAGCATGGCCCTGGCCCTGAGTCTCTGAGGAACGGGAGGTCCCATCTGCCCCTTGCAGTGGCTTCTCCGGTTCTGGAGCCAGTGGAGGCAGGGCAAGGGGCTGTGTGGCGGGTGCGTGCGGCACAGCCATGCTGGATCTTGCAGGCCCTGCCGGGCCTCCTGCTGGAGGTGGCTGGCCCATCGCCCCATCAGGTGGGCATGGGGCAGCTTGCCCTTGGGGCCAAGCATGGACCCAGCACCAGCAGGGCTGAGAGCAGTCAGGCACGGCCAGACTGGGGACGGGTGGGCTTGGAGTTCGAAGGTGACGGGCAGGGCCCGGGGCGCCCCTCCCCTGCTGGCTGAAGACCTGCAGAGGCAGCGTGGCCCACTCACGGGGCTTCCCTTCCAGGCGGGGCTGGTTCCCCTTCTCTTACACCCGGGTCTTGGACAGTGACGGCAGTGACAGGTTGCACATGAGGTGAGCGCGCTGCCCTGGTTGACCAGGAGAGGGAGGACGGAGCTGGGCTGAGCCCCGCTTCTCCACCTCCACAGATCCTACCGTGCGGGTGGAGCCGGTGAGGCGGGCAGGGTGGGCCGCGAGCTGTTCCAGCTCCCAGGTGTTCTGGGTGGGAGGGCACTGGGACCACATGGGTCCTTGGCTGATTCACCATGGGAGGGGCCCCCCCCTTTTGTCTTTTGGGGCAGGGAGGCCAGAAGGGAAAGGCCCACTGGGTCAGCATGGCTGCAGCTGGGACAGCCTAGAAGGGCCCAGTGAGAGAGTGCCTCCTGAAGACACCACAGCCCCTGCTGGGCTCCTGGGTGGCTGTGGGGTTGGGCTGCCTGGCCATCTCTGAGTCCTGCACCCCCGCAGCCTACAGCAGGGCAAGAGCAGCAGCACCGGCAACCTCCTGGACAAGGATGACCTGGCCATCCCGCCCCCTGACTACGGCACGTCCTCCCGGGCCTTCCCTACCCAGACAGCTGGTACCTTCAAGCAGAGACCCTACAGTGTGGCCGTGCCTGCCTTCTCCCAGGTGAGTGCCAGGGCCTCTGCTGGCATCCCCGTGTCAGTCTCCCCTGAGGGGCAGGGTGCCTGGTGCTGGGCAGCGCCTGGGTCTCCTGTTCTGCAGGCCTGGGTGAGGCCTCCGTGGCCACACACCTGGCAGGTGACCACTGGTGCCAGGCCCACACAGTGGCCCTCATCCAGCCTTGGCTGCTCGCTGCCCTGCCTTGGCCTGGCTGTGGTAACTGGGCTGAGGGTGGCTGGCCTCAAGGATGTCCTGGCCCCCAGCACTGCTCAGGAGGACCTGGGGGTCAGGGAGGAGCAAGTTCCCAGGAGCCCCCGAGAGTTCAGTTGATCCCAGGAGCAGCTGCTGCTGCCTAGACTCTCGGGATGTGACCAGAACCATCCAGTGTGGCCCTGGAGGGTGGTGCCATGTAGTATGGAGGCCAGAGGGTGCCTGTTGAGGCCGTGGGGCAGAGCCTATGGGCTGCTGGCTCCAACAGGGCGTCTGTGCGGTTGTGGACGAAGGCCCATCCTGGGGCTCTTCTGCTTGGTACCCTGAAGAGCAGCTGCCGGCTGTGGCCTTGAGGTCAGAGAGGGCATGGCAGTGTTCCTCTGGATCCAGCTTCAGGGCTGAGCACAGGCAGCCTGAGAGGCTGCCCGGGTGTCCGCACCCTGTGGGTCCCTGTCCAGAGTGACAGGCTATGGGAAGTCCTGCTGGAGGTGAGCGAGGCGGGCTTGGTTGGCAGCCCTGGGGCCCATGGGGCCTTAGCTTAGGCCACATGAGCACCTGCCATGGACTGGCCTGGTGGGAGCCAGGCCAGAACCTTCTGGAGAAGGCGAGGCTGGAGCCTGTGCTTGGAGCATGTGGCAACAGCAGGAGGCCCGTCCCTCCTGGACGCAGGCATGGGCCTTGAGCACAGGCCAGTCTCCAGGCAGGGAGGCACCCACATGTACCTGTGGTATCTGGGTTTGGGTCAGGTTTGGGAGAGTCAAAGAAGGGAGGCTACCCACCAATGGAGGGCATTGCATGTGCCAACACCCTTTGATGTTCAGCTATCAGACCAGGCTGTGGGGGAAGAGGCAGCTGTCCACAGCCACCCCAGGCCCACCCCAGGGTGTGCCCACCTGGACAGTGTTGCCTCCCCAGGATCCAGGCGTTTCCTAGAAGCTGTGGATGGGGGCTCAGAGGGACGAATGGCCTTCCTGGTGGGCCTGGCCATGTATCCGTCTCCCCCACACTGACCTCTGCCAGCATAAATGCCCCCACCTCAGTCACACCGACCCCAGGGCTAGCCAGCTGCATGGCACTTGCTTAAGGTCTGGCCTCCTGGTGAGGCCTCTCTGCCTCCCCTTTTCTTCCCACCTGAGCAGCCGGGTTCCTTCTGAGCCTTGGTCTCAGGAAGGCCCCTGTTGTGTGAGGGCATTGTATGTGCCAACAGCTCACATTCTAGGAGGCCACTAGCCAGATGAGGAGGTGTCCCAGTTAATTTGGAAGGTCCTATGTCACCATGGGGAACCAAGGGCTCCAGAATGCCCTCCAATCACTACAGCCAGAGGTGGTGAAGAAGAGGTGGGCCTGCAGAGCTGTCTGAACCTGGGCAGAGAAGTCCCTGCGGTCAGTGCCAGGGGCCTGTGTCCCCAGCCTGACTGCTATGCCTTCCCTCCCCAGGGCCTGGAGGACTACGGGGCACGGTCCGTGAGCAGGTAAGGGCTCTAGACTGGCTCTTGAGACTGGGTTGGGTATGCCAGTGACTCGGCGGGTGCTGGGCCCTCGCGGTGGCCCTTCCTCCCTGCCAAGCCCAGCTGGGCCCTGAGCCTCCACCACGTAGTTCCCTTCTTGGCTCTGCCCCTTCTCCCCAGCATCCGGCTGGCCCTGTCCACCTCCGCAGGGCCAGAGAAGACTGCCTGCATGCCTTCCAGACTCCTGAGGCCTGGGGCTGCCGCCACCTCTGTCCCCGCGGGGCACATTTGTGCCCTGGCTTCTCCGTTGCCCGCTCCGGAGGTGGTGCGCGGGCTGCTGGCCAGCTGGAGCTGCTGGAGAGGGCTGCCGTGGGCAGGGGACCTGCCGCCTCTGCTAGTGATGGTGAGCACCTGGGCAGCTGTCCTGTGCTTTGTTCCACAGTGGCAGTGGCACGCTGGTGTCCACAGTGTGAGGACGCTGACCACGGGCAGCTGCTCTGAAGAGCCCCCGCCTCCACCGTCCCCTCCTCCGCTCTCGTCGGTTTGTTCTTGGGTTTTTTTCCCACCTGCCCCCGCCTTTTGGTTGGTGACCCCAGACTCTGCAATCCCCCAGGGTCCATGGTGCTGCTCCCTGCGCCCCCTGCGCTCACGCCCCCACCCATGTGTCCCCAGCCTCGGGCAGAGACTGCCAGGTGGGGCCTGCTGGCCGGGTGGCGGGGCAGCGTCCTCAGGCGCTGCCCAGCCCCACGGTGTTCGCGACGCGCACCCTTTTGTGAGGCTCACCGAGGGCCAGGTCTAGAGTTCAGAGAAAAAGAAAAATCTTAAAAAAAAAAAAAAAAAAAAAAAAAAAAAAAAGATGAAAAACAGGAAAAAGGACTCTTTTTTTCCTGAAAAAAACAGATATGCATGGACTCTGGTGTACGTACTGTTATTCTGCATTTGACCCCGGCGCACTGGTGTCTTCTAGTACAGGGAGGGGCTCGGGTCCTGAGAGGCTCAGTCCCGGGGCTCCAGCCCCCCGGCCCCTTCTGAGGGCCACCCCAAGGAAGGGGGCTCATGCTGAGCTTGGGGGCCTCCTGAGGAAGCCGGCCACTCCTGTGAGGGAGGCCACAGCCCCAGGCCCGGCCCTGCCAGGCCACCAGACCAGGCAGGTGGCCTCTTTCCTTGGTGGACACTGCTGGACACGTGTACCCAGAGCAGAGTGTGCGTCTCGGTCGTGGGGGTGGTGTTGCCCCCACAGTGCCCTGGCAGGAGCAGGGCCCGGGCAGGCACTCTGGGCCGCACATGGACATTCCAAAGACCTCCAGAGACCACCCTACCCTGTTTTTTGGAAGCCATTTCCTTAACCAGCCTGTGAGGGAGTAGCAGCCACTTGGCCCCTAGAATGCAGGGGCAAGGTGTGCACAGCTGGCCTGGGAGGCTGCCCAAGGGGCTCTGGGCAGGCGCCTTGCGCCTCCTGCCATGGGGGACAGGCAGACCCTGTTTCCTCCTAAGCGCTCTCGTCCCTTTGTGTGTCTTGGTGACTTTAGAAGCAAGCACACTGGACTCAGTGGCTACTGGTTTTGTCTCTTCACACGTTGAATTCTGGGCGGCTGAGCCAAGGTGCAGCTGGCTGGGCCCTGCGGCCGCTGGGAGCCTTCACAAAGCTGTGGACATGCCTGTCTGAGGTGGTTTAGCCAGAGCCTCCCGCACACCTGCCGAGGACTGGGACACGGCTGGTAGTGTCTGGGCCGCGGCTCCAGGCAAGGCAGGCCCCACTGACGTAAGAGAAGCACAGCCAGAACTGGACCTGTGTAAAGAACCTTCCGTGTCCCACTTCTGCTAAAAGATTTCCAATCCAGGGGATTCCATGCGCAATGGATGAATGTAGACACAACACAGCAAAACTCGTATGAAGATGTAAAGTGCTGGAAATATTTTTTCCTTTTTCCTCTTCTTTTTTTTTTTAATCTGAATTGTGCCCTGTACTGCAGTTCACTGTTTGAATAAAAGTTTTATTTATTGCATCGAGTTGGATCTGGAGCCTCTTTCCAGCCCCTGGCAGGTGTCCAGGCTTTGTGAGCCAGGCCACACCTCCACGTGCCACCTGCAGCCTCTCCAGTGGGCTTTGCAGGGCACCTTGGGGTTGTTTGCCGAAAGGATCTAGGTTTGTGGAGAGTGCTGGCCCCTTTTGAGTCCAGTGCCAATTGCTGCCACCCTTCACTGGGCTCAGTGGTGGCACCTGGGGTGGTGGCGCACCAGGTGAGAGAGCAGGCCTGGTGGGGCCCAGGCAGGCTTTGGGCAGGCAGGGGCAGCCCTGCCCCCTGGCCACCCCTCAGCTTCCTCCAGACCTAAAGAGCAAGGCAGCCTGGCTCTGCCTGGCTCCAGGTGCCTGGCTCTGGGCTCCAGGATTCTGGGTTCCCTCCTGGCCTCCCCAGCCTTTCCGGCTCCCTACAAGAGTCCCTGACCCCTTGCAAACTCCCTCCAGCCCCACCATCTGAGCCTTGTGTTTCCTTGCAGTGCCGATGTGGAAGTGGCCAGATTTTGAGCCGCCTCTGACTAGTTAGTAAGTTGTCCTGGTCTTCTGTGCCTGTTGTCTGCATCTGCAGTGGCTCTGGAGGGACTCCCCCCAGCTGCCTTGCTCGGGCTCTGGGCCTGCCTTCCACTGGTTCCCTTCTGGGCTCCTGGGTCTCCCTTTTCCCTGGAGGCTTGTGGTTCTGTCCTGGCTGCCCTGCTGCTGCCCTCACTGTGCGCGGGGCTGCCTTGGCCTTCTATCTGTCCTCTCCTGCCCCTGCTGGGTGCTTCAGCACAATCACAGGGTGACCCTGGCAAGCAGCTGAGACTGACCACATAGCCCCAGCACGGGTCTTCCTCTGGAGGGGCGTGGTGAGCTCTGAGCCTGACCTGGCAGAACTGGGCCCAGGCTCAGGGTACTGGGGACAGGTGAGTCCAGGCCCTGCTGCCCACTGCCTACTGCCATAACTTTTCCAAGTCCTCTACCTCCTCACCTGGTCCCAAGACACCACCAGTCTGCCCAGAAGCAGCCCTCTGCCCCCACACAAGGCACCCGCCACCAGCCTCTAGCCCCTTCTCTGGTGACAGCTGCTGTGCCCTAGTGCTGGAAAAGTGAGTCCCCAGACAGGCGGCTGGGAGCAGGAGGGGTCTCCCTTCAGCCCTTGCATTGTGTCAGGTGACCCTGCTACGCATGCACCTCCCCACTGGGTGGGTCTTCCTGCTGCCCTCCCACGCCACACTGTAGGAGGGTGGTCTGTGAAACCAGGGCTTGCATCCCTTACCAAAGAGAGTGGCCACTGCCTCGCCAGTGGTCACTGCAGCATGTCCCAGCCTGGGGCAGACGGACCACTCGGGCAGTCCTGGACCCTTGCTTCTCTGGGACTGACTTTCTGTTGGGAGTGGCAGCATGAGTTGTGGAGGATGCTGTGGGAAAATGCTCCTGAGACCTGGGGACAGGAACGCCTTGGTTGGCTTGGTTGACCCTGGCGTGCCACTTTCCTGCCTGTCTCGAGAGCCTCCCCAACCTCACTGCCCCAGGGCTCCGGGCCTGCTGGTGGCCAGACTATCCTCACCTGAGGGTCCAGGAGGCTGGAGTGCCTCTACCTGGACCCACGTCCCTGGACTAAGAGACCAGGGAACAGTTGGGCATCGGGGTGCCAGTGTGCCAGCAGCCCAGCACCACACCACGGCACATAGGGCCATCTCCTGGTGGCAGTCCGCCTGGTCTTTCAGCTCCCCTGGGCAGGGGTCAAAAGCCATCTGCAGTTGGTCGACAAGTGCCCTCCTGCCCAGGATAGGGGCTTGGCATGAGAATGGAGAGGCAAATACCAGGGCACCACCCACACTCTTGTTCTGCAGTGGCCTGGGGCACACTCTAGGGAGGGACTCCAGGGCCTGGCAGGTGGCGCACACCTTAATCCCAGAACCTGGGAGGCTGAGACAGGAGGATTGCAAGTTTGAGGCCAGTTTCAGCAACTTAGGGCTGGGGACGTGGCTCAGTGGCGGAAGCCCCCGGGTTCAATGCCTGGCACCAGGACTTCACGAGTGCTGCCACTGAGGACAGACACGCAGGCGGAGCTCGGAGCGCGGCCTGGCGCTCCAGGTGACTGCAGCCTCTGCTCAGAATCCCCGTTGCTCATGCGAGTGTTTGGCTCAGAAGATGATCTGATGACCCTGAAGTCCACGCTGCTCCTGAGTTTTATGAGCCTGGAATTCAAGCCATGTGGCTGCAGGGAGAGACTTTTCTAAGTTCCTGGTCACAGTGTCCTTCACAAGCAGCTGCCAGTGTCCCAGCCTGTGGGCAGCCAGACCATTCAGGCAAGTCCTGGAGCCTCAGCTGCAAGATGACCTCTGCCGTGGTGGCCCCACCCTGCCATTCACCTCTCGGCCCTGCCTGGGCAGTCCTGATCCATCCTGGGAGAGGGTGCCATTGCATGTGCAAAAACCCCAGTCATTCCTGTGTCCCCAGGCCAGTGTGCCCAGCCCCTGTGGCTGTCCTGACTGGGCATGCTCCTTCTCCATTCCTTCTACTCTTGGACATTTCTTGGTGACTCTCCCTTGCAGGCCACACACTAGCTGGATCTGTCTCTGGAGGTTCTTTGTTGCTTGTCCACCAGCAGTGTTCACAAGAGAGTGTCTCTTCCCTTGCGGACAATGTCCATGGGATCTGCTACTGGCACACACACAGGGAGACTTGGCATGGCCTTGGGCTCAGTGTCAGGCCCCAACCTCCAAGGAGTCACCCCGGCTAGCTCCCCAGGGTCACTCAGGAGCATCTGTTCTTCCAGCTCCTGGAGGTGGTGGCCCTCCTCTTGGCATGGGTCTGTGGTCTTGGGGAAGCTGGCCCAGGGCCCTGGCCCTCCCACCACATTAGGTGAGATGACAGAGCTCAGGGTCCCAAGGCCCTGGTTCCCTGGACGCTCAGTGTGGATGGCTCCGCTGTGTGAGGGAGCAGGAAGGAGTGGGTTAGAGTGGAGACCCTGGCAGAGGGCTCTCCAGGTCTGAGCGCCTGCGTCCATCCTGACTGGTGCCGTCTTTTGGCGAGAGCTTGGTGTGCGTTGACTTGGGGCGAGAATGAGGTGCTTCCTGCGGACGACTCAGCCGTTCTGCCCTGGGCACTTGTCTGGAGTCACCCTCCAGCTCTGGCATCTGGGGCAGTTCTGCCCGTTCCTCTGCCCGGTCGCAGACCCTCCTTAGAAAGTTCTGTCCCTGCTGCAAGTCTCCCCAAGCCCTGCTGGCCTTGGAGCTCCTCTCCAGGAGCTGGAGTGGACCATGGGTAGGCCTGACCACCTCCAGGCCTGCAGCAGGCCCTGCCGACAGCAGTGGGATCCTCTGTCGTCTGGCCACCAGGCTTCAGTGCGAAGAGAAGCCCAGCACTGGGCAGGCCCAGAGGCTGGCCTCTAAACCTTGAGCTGTGAGCCTCCAAGCCACGTGGGCCTGTCTCCTCCTCCCATCTTTTCCAAGCCTCACGGTGTTTCGGATTTGTAGAAAACATGAAGTCCTTGGGAAAGCATAGGGAGATGCCCCTGCCCTCAGGCGTTCTCCTGGGCATGCCGGACGGAGTGCTTGCCTGCAGGCCTGCTGCTGGCTCACCCAGGCTCCCGAGGACCCAGCCGGGCCAGAGGTGACCCCACTCCAGGTAACGGCTCCAGGGCCCAGCCCACTTCCCAGGAGCACAGCCCTGTGCCTGTGAGTCCGTGTTCGTGCACCATCTGTGCTGTCCCTGTGGAGCTACCTGACCCCCAGCTGCCGCCCCGCGCTGCCCCAGCCTGGGCGGGTCCTCTCCAGCCCAACAGGGACTGTGAAGAGGAGGGGCTCCCAGGGGACCAGGCTGGTGCTGTGCCCTCTGTGCTCATCTCGTTCCATCTCCACTTCTTGTCTCTTGAGTCCTCTTTGTACATCAGCTGCGGCCACGGGGCACTGGGGAGGGAACCCGCCACCCAGCCAAGGAAGGGTCAGGCCTTGGCAGGGGCCACCACGCCCACCCCAGCCCGTAGATGCCAGCACACTCGTGTCTGTGTGTCTGCCTGTCTGCAGTGTCTCCAGCAGGACGCCTGCATGCCTGGGCCAGCTCGTGTGTCCTGCCACGCTGTGTCCTGTGTGTGGATGGGCCATCAGCCCAGCTACTCCGCAGGCTTGTCTGGTGTGGGGGCTCACCTGATTGTACCCCCTGGAGCTGGGTTATAGTTGCCCCACCACCACACCACTCTGGGAGAGTTGCCAGTTTGAAGTGGGGGTGCCCTGCCCAGAGCATGTGGGGTGAGCAGAGGGTGGCTGCACCAGGGGTCAGCAGGCTTTGCAGAGAGTGCCTGGCCCTGGCCCCAGCACCCGCTTTGTCCACGGCTCTTAGTTCTGAGGTGGACTGTTGGAGTCCCTGCTGGGAGTCCCAGGGCAGTTTGGGTGGCGTGGCTTGCTCAGAGCACCTGCCAAACTGAAACCATTCTTCTCTCCTCAGGAATCCCTTTGCCAACGTCCAGCTGAAGCCGACGGTGACCAATGATCGGTCTGCTCCCCTCCTCAGCTGACAGCCACCTACATCGCCACCCTCTGCCCCCACCCACATAACTATCTGTCACCACTTGTGAGTTCCTGTTGGGAGGACCAACGCCCAAGCCCCCTTCAGCCTCTGAATCTTGGCTGCTCCTGGGGTTGGTGGCCCCTGGACAAGGCTGACCAGGAAGCGACCTTGAGAACCCTAGGCCTGCTGATCCTGCCATGGCTTTGGCAGAGGCTGGTCCTCTGAGGGCAGACACCTCTGGCCCCCGGCGGTGAGCCCTGGTGCCCCTGGTCGCAGGAGGAGCATCAGCTGTGGACAGAAGGGCGCTGCTCCTGCTGCCCGCACCCAAGCTGGTCAATAAGTGAGCCGCCCCACCTGTGCCAGGCCTGACTGGGCCTGTGGGGTGGGCCCTGTTCTCCAGAGCCATCCATCTCAGCACATAGCTTCCCCGGGGCTCTGCCCTGCTTCCGCCCTGCCCGAGCCCCACTTCCCATCCAGAACTGCTCCTGGCAGTGTGCCTGCTGGCTGGTAGGGTCCCGAACTCTACCTGGGACTCCTGGGTGGGACTCCCCCAGCTGTTTCCTATAGGGGCTGGGCCGGACACAGGGCTTCAAAACTCCTGAGCAGAGCTCGTTCCCCACAGCTCTCCAGGGAGGCTCTGCAGCTCCTGGCTCGCTGCACTGCCTCCATGCTGCGCAGGAGGCTGGCACCCGTGCTCAGGGGGCACGTGTGGACTGAGAGAACCATAGCCTCGCTGCTCCAAAGTCTGCCTGCCTCTTCCACCCACTGCTGGGCCCGGGGACCGCCCTAGGGAGGTCTGGGATCCACCCTCCTCACCCAGGAAGAGTGGGCTGCAGGGGTCTCCCTGCCCTGGCAGTGCAGCAGGTCGCCTGGGTGTGCCTCCTAGCCCCCAGCCAGCTGGCAGCGGGTCCCCTCAGGCATGCCCAGGGCTTTGTCTGCAGACACCACAGAAGACACTGAGCACAAGATTGTTTTTTTTCTTAGCATGGTTTCTCTTAAAAAAACAAAAAAGAACAAGAAAATCATTGCACCAGCTTCCAAAGCCTCAAACTAATTAAAAAAAAAAAAAAAATCACACACACAAACTCAACATCCCTTCCCCACCCCCAAAGCAACAATAAACTTTACATCTCTTTGGCAACAATAACTTAGAATCATCCCATTTCCATTCACTCCAGCAACCGCGGTTACAAAAATACTCCCTGTGCTGCCTGTGTCCCCCAGCCCTGCCTCTTCCCCGACGTCCCTGTGGCAGGAGCCCCCACTCTCTCCTGGCTGCAGGGCCTGGGGCCAGGCGCTGTCCCAAGGAGGGGAGCTACCTGCCCTGGCTCTAGAACAGGGCCAGTAGTGGGGTGAGGCCTGGAAGCCCCTCTTGGCCTCTCTGGCAGCCCAGACCCTGTGGGGAGGGGCTTATGGGTGGAGGCAGTGAAGGGAAACAGTCACTCGGAGATAAGGACATTGGAAACACTGAGCCCAGGGGCCTGTTCTTGCACCAAACAAACCCAGACCCAGGTGGAAGGGCACAGGAAGATTTGAAGGCCTGACCTCATCTGGGGGTCAGGCCTTGCCTGGCTGAGGACATGAACATCCTGTGAACACAGGAAGGAAACCAGCCAGGCAAGGCATGCAGGCCTGTGGCCAAGGGTAGGTCCCCAGGCCCAAGGCCAACAGCAGCGGCCAGGCAGAGGGTGGCTGCAGTGGGGCCACCCAGGCCCAGGGTGTGGGCCTCTCTCAAGTGTGCATATGTGTATGTAGAGACACCCATTGGCCCACAGGCATCCCCGGGGGCTGACAGCAAACCCTCCTCAGGGTCACTTTCTGCCCCCAGGGCAGCACTAGCGACCATGCACAGCCAGTCCTACTGTCCACGCTGAAGAAGGGCCTCCACCTGCTCCTCCAGCAGCAGGCACCATGGGCACTGGAGTCTGCTGCCGCCAGGACCACAGTCCCTACTCATTCCTGGTCACCATCCTCGCTGCTGCCTGGGTAGGACGGCAGGGGCTCCAGTGACGCCAGCCTTCACAGTGCAGCTGCCTGGGTCTCAAGCCTCAGGGCAACCAGCCCCAGCACTTGCTGCAGGGCCTGCAAAGAGCGGGTGCCACATGAGCACACGGAGAGATGCCCCAGTTCGCTCCCCCAGAGTCCCCCCAGGCCCCTCCCCTGCAGGTCTGGGCCCAGGTGGGCCTGTTTCTCTTCGCACCACCTCAGGCCCAGCAGTGCTCAGCAAATGCCCTCCAAGTCCTCCAGCAGATGGGAAAACAGGCCTGGGTAGGAGGGGGTGCCCCTGGTAATCTGCCTGTCTGTACTGGGATGGTGGCAGGCCCTTGCCTCAAGGCTGTAGCCATAGGTGGGGACCGCTGTTGGGGCTGGGTCTGTCTGAGGGATGAGAGGCAGGCGGGGAGGCTTCTGGGAAGAGGTAGGCTTTGAGGGAAGCCTAGCAGGATCTGAGGAAACCTGTCAAGCAAGTGACACCTGGCAGTGCAGGCAGGGGTAGGCTAGGGCCCTTCCTCCAAGTAGGGCACCACCTGAGCACCAAAGGCCTTAGATGTGGCCACCCTGGTAGAGAGCCTGCAGGGGTTTCTGGCAAGAACCCCGCCACCTGAGATGACTAGCAGGTAGGGATGGGCAGGCCTTAGGTGAGGGTGTCCTAGCAGGGCAGGTTCTGGTGGCAGAGGCTACAGGGGATTTGGGGGATCCAGGGTCAAGCAGGGGAAAGTTGGGTAGGGTGCTCAGTGTCCAGCGGCCTGCTGTGGAGGGAGAAGGCAGAAGCCTGAGAGTGGGGCGGGTCCAGGGGCCCAGACACCCGTCGGCTCGGTCTGGGCAGGCCGCTGCTAAGGGACAGGGCAGACAGGCGACATGCAACGTCCCTCCCTGCTGCCGCGTCGCGCTGCCGCACCGCGCCTCACCTCCCACGGACTGGGCGTCCGAGTCCGACACGTGCGTGATGGAGAAGCGGGACGGGGGCGCGGGCGACACGGTGAAGCGCGAGAAGGACGTGTGCGCGGCCGGCGTGGGGGATGCGGCCAGTGCGGGAGCGGCCGGGTCCAGCGCGGTCGCCGCCGCCGCCGCCTTGGCGGGCGCCAGCGGGAAGCCGTCGTCCCACTCGAATCGGCCGCCTGCAAGCCGGCGCCGCGTCACTGGCGTCCCTCGCGCCCGAGGAGGGCCTGGCCCCGCCCCTGACGCCACGGCCCCGCCCCGCCCCGGGCGGCCCCGCCCTTGACGCCACGGCCCCGCCCCCGGCTCACCGTCCTGGGCCGACGAGCAGTCGCGCGAGCTGTCGTCCTGTCGCGGCCGTCCGGGGGCGCTGGGCGAGCCGGGGCTGCCCTCCAGAAACGCGGGAGGCGACTCCTTCGCGCCGGGGAAGGGCTCCCCGAGCTCCCGGGTGGGGCTCTCCTAGAGGGACGGAGAACCACGTGGCTCTTGCCAGGAGCCGCGGCGACTCTCACCCTCCCCCCGCGCCTCATGCCAGCTCAGACGCCGGTGGCGGCTACCCACCTGGTCAAAGAGGTAGACGGTGACGTCGTCGAAGAAGGACACAGCCTTCTTCTTTCGCTCCAGGTCTTCGCAGAAGGCCTCGGACAGCAGACTGGGCATCTTGAGCAGGCTGCGCAGGTTGCGCGTGCTCTGGCTCTCAGCCACCACCACTGGCACGGCGGGGGACTCGTCCTCGCTGTCCTCGCTGGGCTCCTGGATGCTGTAGCAGCGGAGCTCTTCGTCAGACTCGTCGCTGTCTTCGCTGTCCTCTTCCTCCTCCTCTGACCGGCCCTCCAATGCCCCAACGTGGCCAGGCAGTGTTAAGCAGAGCGGGTTTCTGGAGGTGCCTGAGCCCCCTGTCCGCCCCAGTGGGGACCACAGTCCTGGGGTCCTCTGGAGCTCTGCTCCTTCTCCTTCTGAGCTCAGTGGGACTGGGGTCAGCAGGAAAAACTTAGAGTGACTGGGGCTGGGCACAATCTGCCTCTCCGATGGATCTTGGGACCCAGGAGGCTCTGCCTGGGAACCACCGGGGCAGGCACCTGGCTCCTCACAAGGTGGCAGCGCCTCCTTGTGGCCAGTGCCTGGTGCCTCCTGGAGCACCCCTGGCTGGGGAGAAGGCTGTACAGATGGCCCAGGTCTCTGTGGACTCTTGAGGTCTGGATCTAGCCCTACGCCCTGGACCTCACTGCACTTCTGGGGGCCCACAGAGGGCTCAGACTCAGTGTCCAGGTCTGAGAAGTATGCAGAGTCTCTGTAGGGGTTCTTCTCACTGAGGCTTCCCAGGGAGGCCGGCAGCATGTCAGGTCCCTCACTCCCACCTTCGGAGGCCAGCTCCCCAAAGGCCCCAGGGACACTTGACTCATGGGCCTCCTTGAGCACAAACTCAGGGGACTCATAGTTCTCAGTGTCATAGCCACTGTCCAGGGCACGGGGCTGCCCACCAGGGATGCCAGTGGCTGATGGGCTGAAGACCTCACAGCCACCATCACTGGCTGAGGACGGGATGTCCAGCGAGTCCAGGGAGTCAGGGGTCCCCACCTGCTTCTGCAGAGATCGGAAGGCCGGCACTATATCTGGCTTCTCAG
Source organism: Sciurus carolinensis (assembly GCF_902686445.1). Taxonomy (NCBI): domain Eukaryota; kingdom Metazoa; phylum Chordata; class Mammalia; order Rodentia; family Sciuridae; genus Sciurus; species Sciurus carolinensis. Next base: position 1,675,827 of record NC_062215.1, on the reverse strand, counting down.
CCTGGGGGCCATCGCTAGACAAGTCAGTAAAGACACCTGAAGTGGCCTCAGTTGTGTCTTCCTCCTCACTACTGGGTGCCTCCTGTGCGGCAGAGCTGCTGCTGCTGTCCAGAGTTGGGACTGGCTCAGGAACCGTTACCTGGCTGCTGGTAGCGGGCGTGGGTGAGGCAGGAAGGGCATCAGGGGCGCTGGCCTCCTCTGAAGGAAGTGGGGCTCCTTCATGGGATGGGGAGGGGATGGAAGGAAGGGGCAGTTGGGGTCCAGCAGAGCCCTCAGCCTCCTGGGCAAGCTTGGGTTCTGCCTGAGGGTTGTCACCGCCACTTATCGCTGTCTCTGTGCAGGGGGAAATGACCTGGCACAGATGAGGTGGACTGATGTGTCCGCCTGGCTCCTGGCCCAGGGAGGCTGTCTGTGGCCCAAGCAGAGGCTCCCTGGGGTCTTCCTGGTCCCGGGGTTGGCCCAGCTCAGGGGAGGCCCTTGGGGTCTGGTTTGGGCTGAGGCAGTGGTCTGTGCAGCTGCCCACATGGCCTGGGTCCCAGGAATCTGGGTCACGGCTGCCACTGTTGTTGTTGGCTGAAGTGTTGGAGCTCCAGTGTCCACGCTGGGCAGCCCTTTGTGCCTCAGCCTCCCCCAGCTCCTCCGGTCCAGGAGATGGCCGGGCCCTGGAGCTCCCCAGTGGGGATACTCCCAGTGGGTCCTCAAAGAATGGCGGGCAAAATGCGGCTACACCCCAGTCTGCATCCTCTGCTTGCATGGAGGCCCCGGGAGAGGGTGCGAACGAGGGGGAGGGCGGATCCCGGGCCCGGCTGCTGCTCTGGTAGTGAGTGCAGCGGCCCCTGGGGCCTTCGGCCGGTGGTGCGTGGCCCAGCAGCGGCTCCATGGCCAGCGAGGCAGCAGTGCTACCTTCGGAGTCGTCGTCTTGGTCTGCGGCAGCGCGGGGGCTGGGGGCGCAGTCAGCACAGTCAGGATCGTGGCCGGCGGCAGGCGCAGCCTCCTCCAAGCGAATGAAGTACTCGCTACCCAGAGAGGGGCTGTGCGCGCTGAGTACAGGCACCACGCCCGGCGGCGCGCCGTCGGGGGCGCACAGCTCCTGCAGGCGCGCGGTGCGGCCCGGGCTCGGCGCGCCCCCCGTCGGCGGGAAGGCGTCGGCGCCGCGACCGGCCTCCCATTTGTACTCAAAGTTGAGGCCGCGGCTTGTCTCGGTCACTGTCAGCACGTCGTCGCCGTCCGCGTGGAAGCCGTCGCCTGCGAACTGCTCCAGCAGTGGGAAGGACGAGGCGGCGGCGAGCTCCGAAGCACCGCTCAGCGCTGGGCCCACTGCGCCCAGCCCGGGGCCTGCGCCGCCCCCGCCTGGCCGCAGCGAGCGCCAGCGCCGCTCGAACTCCTCTTCCGCTTCCGTGGCGCCCTTGGCGCACAAGTAGGACAGCAACAGGTGCACCTCCTCGGCCGTGGGCCGCTGCTCGGGCTGCAGCCAGCAGAACTGCATCACCTCGTACCTGCCGGGAGGCCCCATGGGTGGACCCGGCCATGCCAGCCCCCCACGTGGAAGTTGTTCTCCTGACTCAGCGACTTGAGGGCAGTGAAGGGCCGCCCACTTACTTCCCCCACACCCCAACCCAAGAAGCCAGCAGTTTGAGGGTAGATCCCCCTTTCCTGATTACAGGGTGCAGAGGCCCCAGGGGAGGTCAGAGGGTGGGGCCAGGGAGAGCTGGAACCCCAACAGTTGTTTTGAGCCACCTGTGCCCTGGGACTTAGAGCACTCCCCACTCTGAGCCCCTGTACAGGGACGTAGGTCCTCACCAGCGGTCAGACAAGGTCAGCTGCAACTGGGGCTTGGGCAGCTTGAGCTGCTGCTCCCGCACGGCGTAAGCCAGCACCTGCCGGTCTGAGTGGTGGGGGTAGGGCTGTGCACCCAACTCGAAGAGCTCCCAGATGGTCACACCCAGGGACCTGCGGGGCAGACCACTGTGAGATGGGGCTGGGCATGCCACACAGGACCCACGGACGCCTCAGGGGCATCTCCATCATCCTGCCAGCCACTGCGGAAAGAGCTCAGTACCACCCCGCTCCCAAGAACAGATCATGCCACCCTGGCCAGGACAAGATCAGCATCCAGGATGCCTAGCGAGCAAGAGCCAGATTGCTCTTGCAACCTATAATCCAGTCAATTTGTCCACTCACTCATTCACTGGAAGGAGGGCATGCAGCCCAGGCAGACCCCGCTGGCCCTGGGGAACTGAGGCTGAGAGAGGAATAAGCCCACTCCAACATGGGTAGGGCTGGGGTAAACAGCAGGAGTGCCCGGGGCAGGCAGGGCTGGAGGGAGCAACTCAGGGTCCCTTCCAGTGGGCCATGGCTTCACCTGGCTCTTTCAGACCCAGGAAGCTGGGGAGTAAAGGACAGTTATTCTGGCAATGGAGAAGTTGCTGACCTAGGTCAAAGCCCTGTGACTGGGGACCCTAGCCAGAGTGCAGTGGTTTGGGCACCAGGAAGGGACACCTGAGTATAGGGAATGGGAGATGGAGTGTCCACAATGGGGCATGGTTCAAGGGCCTAGGGGAGGCCCCCTAAAAGTTCGGGAAGGGTGACTGGTCCATGGGTGCAGGCTCTGACTGTCACCAGGAGGGAGACAGAAGCAGAGGCTGGGCCAGCCAGGAATGGGCACCCTGGTGGCAGGAGACAGCCCCAGGAACTGTGAAAGCTGACACTTTTCAAGTCCCCGGAGCAGCTCAGCCCTGTCCCTCTGAAGGCTGCTGTGCCAGGATGGAAAGAATGGCCACTGCCTGGCTGGGCAGGGGGCTCAGCACGGGGCTTCCAGGAGGCAGTCCTGGGAGACCCCAGCCCTACTCCTCTCTGCTCCTCCACCCAGCACGGCTGACCTCCACTCCCCAAAGGAAGCCAGCAGCCCACCCAGACCTCCCCAGGGGCACAGGTGTGACTCAGGCCCCACATCCCACGAGGACAGACAACCTGTGACTACTACCTGTAGTGGCATTTCGATCTTAATGTGCCTTCGACTGTTAGGTTGAATGTCAGCCCAGCACCTTGACTCCCTCCACCAGCATGGGGTTCCCACCCACTACACCCGCCCAGTCCTCTGGCATTTGCAGCTACAGGTGGCACTGGCTCCCAATGACCTCCTGAGGCCAGTATGGCAGACACACACATGCTGGCTCACCCTAGACTCTCCTGCAGTGGCTGGCTTGCACCCACCCACAAAAGATGCGGGATGGCTAGATGGCTGCGGGGCAACCCATCAGGCCGCAAAGCCAATGTCCGTCCTTTCTCTCTCTATTTTTTAATGGGGGATTGAACATGGTTCACTTCTACTACTGAGCTACATCCCTGGTCCTTTATTTAGACGGGATCTCACTAGCTTGCTGAGGGTCTTGCTGCGTTGCCAAGGCTCGCCTTGAACTTGCTATCTTCCTGCCTCAGCCTCCAGAGTTACTGGGATGGCAGGCACCCTTTGTTTTTGCTAGAGGCCTCATCTGAGCCCCAGGCAGCCCGAGGCTGAGCCTGGACAGGGGAGTCCCGTCCTCCTGAGCCACCTGGCTGCTGGGGAGGTGTACTCACCACACGTTGCTGGTCTTGGTCTGGTCAACCACCAGCAGGTTCCCGTGCACTTCATCCACCAGCTCGGGTGCGATCCAGCGCAGGGGCACCCACAGCTGGTCAGCAGTCACAAAGTAGTCTTCCTGTGGGCCCACAGGGAGGGTCAGCCCTGCCAGGCGGCAGCTCCCTGCAGGCCCCGCCCCACCCGACTTACCCTGTACTTGCAGTGAGACAGGCCGTAGTCGCCAATCTTCACCGCCAGGTCAGCTGTGAGCAGGCAGCTTCGCAGGGCCAGGTCGCTGTGGGGTGGGAGGCAGGGTCAACTGGGTATGCTGGGCTGGGGGCCTTGAGCACTGAGGGTCCTCTGCCCACAACTGGACAGCTCACCCCAAGGGTGTCCTGGGCTCACCCAGCAGGTAGGCAGGAAGAGGTGTCTGAGAGGCTACCCACGAGGGGTACACCATGCTTACCCAGAGCCCTGGCCCCAACCCTGCGCTGGGCACTCTAGAAAGCCCACATGGACAGGGCCTCGAAAGTGACTATGCAGATGAAGAAAATGAGGCCCAGAGAGGGCTAGGACATGTCCAAGGGTCCCCAGTGAAGGCACTGCCCAGCCAGCACTAGCACCCAGCTCCCAGCCCCTTCTACCCTTCTGGGGTACCTCTGCTGGCCTGCCCTGCAGTGGACCTTAGGCCACAGAGAGCCTGCTGTGGTCTGCAGCTTGCCTCCTGGGACCACCACCCTCCCGGCATGAACACAGCACTGCCCCAGCTCTCTGGGAGCTGAGACTCCATGGAGCGTCCCAGGGCATCCTGCCAGTGGCCAGAGCCCATGTTTCAGAGCCTGGTCCTGCCCTGCTGAGGCCCCAGGGCAGGGTGCAGCATGCAGGTCACCTAGAGTGACCTCCACCCCAGTGACTGGGCCCGGTGGCGTTTTACCCTCCTGCCTGGCTGGGGGCTGTGTGGGTGTCTGGGGACAGGCAATCAAGCAGTATGTGGTGGGGGGCACCCTCCACATTGCAGCTGTGCCAAGGACCCGGTGGGGATGGAGCAGCCCGGCCTGTCCCTATCCCAGGAGGCCCGTGTCTGTGTGCCGGGGACCACTGCAGAGGAGCCAGGCGTCCTGGGCCACAGCTGGGGCCTGGGGTGGGAGCAGCGGGGCAGGCGCAGCGGGGTCAGGAGCTGGCAGCTGCCCTCTTCAACAAAATCACTGATGCTGGAGTTGCCTGTGTCACCACTCAGCACCAGGATATTGTTGGGGAGGACGGCCCATGCGGCATCCGGGGCTGGCAGGGCCACTCGTCCATCGCCACTTCTTCCAGCACGTCCCCCAGTCTGGGGGACATCCTGGCCTGTCTTTCTGACTGCTGAGGCAGGACGGGGCCTCCCTACTACCAGGGCCCAGCTAAGCCCTTCCTTTTTGTCTTGATGGAGACAGGCTGAGGCCCCTGGGTGTTGCTGACCACCTCTGGGACAGAGCACAGGCCAGCTGGATCATATACATTTCTTTCAGTGGACCTGCTACAAAGCAGGTTTCAAATCCCATCCTCCTGGTTTAGAAAGTCTAGTAAACCCTCACGCGGTAGCTGTTCAATGCAACAGAAGTTGCCCAGGGACGCCTCAAAAGGCCCAGGAAGAGGAACCACCAGGCGAGGGGGCTGGGCACAGAGAAAACCCATCCAAGGGTCGAGACGGACCCGGCCAGCTCTGCCCCACCTGCCCTCACCTGTGCACGTAGTTGTTTCGATGCAGGTGCAACACGCCACAGGCCACCTCACAGGCCATGCGCTGCAAGGTCAGGGGGTCGGGTGCCATGGACTCAGGCACCCGGCAGCTCCGCAGGTAACCCTTGAGATCCCCCTGCCAAGAGGGAGCACAAACGGTCACCTGCCAGCTGGGAAGTGACCGCCAGTGCAGGCCTGTGCCCTGCTCCAGGCAGCCCCATGCCCACCCCCTGACCCCTCCCATGCTGGGATGCAGGTCGGAGCCCTGAGCCAGGGCTGCCTATCAGCCACAAGGTGGCAACCCAGAGGAGCACTGCACCCACAGCAGCTGGCCCTCGGCGGCCAGGACCAAGCTGTTTCTGGAGAGGGGCCAACCAGGATGACCCACAGGTGACCCATCACCAAATGCGTTCTCTGCACTGGCCCAGCCAACTGGCCCTGTGGAGTCCCTAGGGCCAGCTCCCTTTGGACGGTCGAGACCACGAGCCTGAATGGATGTGCTCACTGCCACATGAGCCAGGATTGGCTGACTGGCAGCCCCCGAGTGCTGCACAGTCCAGCTCCCAGAAGCCCCGGTGCCGGGAGTCCAGACCCCGGCGCATGAGGCCTGCGTCCTGCCAGAGGCCAACTCTGCCACAGGCAGCCTCAGTACAGCACACCTCAGCCCAGGGCTGGAGCTGTGCACATGCACAGGGGCCCAGGGGACAGTGTGCAGGCCGGGGACAGAGTCTGCCCGGGGAGGTGGCCTTTCCCAGGCTCTCACGATCACAAATGAGGAAGGGTCGAGAGCCCCGTGGCTGGCCAGGACCTTGTGCTACCCCACCCCCCAGGCTGCTCTGAGGAGCCCAGGCAGATGGGAAGCCCCCAGGGACACGGGAGCCTCAGCCCCAAGCCCACACTGTCCTGAGCCCCCACAGCCATCCCTAGTGCTGGGGTCACCCTCTCTGTGCATGCACCTCTGGGAGCTGGTTCAGCAGGGCCTCCTGGGGCAGCACTGTCCACCGGTAGGGCAAGAAGGGACCCGACTCAACAAGGCCCACCCCCATCTGGCAGCGGAGGGCTGGGGAGGGGGACAGCCACTCACCAGCGGGCAGAGCTCCATCACCAGCAGGTACGGCGTCACCTCGGCGCACTGGGCCAGGCACTGGAGCAGGTTGCTGTGCTGCAGGGCCCTGCAAGAGCCCACAGGCCTCCCTGACGCACGGGGCAGGCGGGGCGGGCACGGAGCTCGCTCTCCTTACAGGGGCCTCCCCGGCTGGCGGCGCCCCCGCCAGCCCTCTGCCCGGGGCACCCACCTGTAGGGCTGCGCCTCCTCCAGGAACTGCACCTGCTCCCGCACGCTGGCGCTGGCCTTCAGCTCCTTCACCACCACCTGGGTGCTGCTGGCTCCGGAGTGGACCTCGCCCAGGAACACCTGCCGGGCACGCCCGTCACCCTCCCCTCCCGGAGCCCTGCTCTCAGGCCTCTTCCTCCACCCGTCCTCCCTTTGCTCCTCCTCTGCAGAGTGGGCTTTGGAATCCTGTGACTGGAACGTTCTCAGCACTGTCTGTTCCCCCAGGCCCTGGCTTTCTGGCTCTCTGGGGTCCACAGTGAGAGAGGGACCCAGGCGCTCCATCCAGGCTGTCAGGAGGAAGCTGGGGCCACGTGGCTGCTCCGCTCCCGGTGGTTCCTAGGAGGAGCAGACTGCCCCTGCCGCTCCCACCCGCCAGCCGCCAGTGCTCTCACCTTCCCGAACCAGCCGTGGCCGATCTCCTTCAGGTACAGGAGGCTGTGCCGACCCAGGTCCGTGGACTTGAGGAGCTGCACTGTAACGGGCCAGGGGCTCAGGCCCCGCTCCCCACTCCCCCACCCACCCCCTGCCCCCAGGCCTGTCCTGGGGAGCTACCTGGAGTGTCCCAGCACCAGCCACATAGGGCACAGGCCAAACCTGGGGGCCGCCATTAGGGGCCAGGGTCTCTCAGGAGCAGGGCCAGTTGCTGCCCAGGGGAGCCGTGGATCTGCAAGCTCCAGCCAGGCATTTCTCCAGGGAGGCCTGGGGAACGGCCGCCTGCAGCCACCAGGACAAAGCAGGCCGGAGACAACAGGCCCTGGAGCCGGACCGGCTGCACAGGCAACACCAAGCCGGTGGGATGGCTGGGGCAGGAGGCTCATGCTGGGGCAGGAGGCCTGGGGAGGGCACCAGAGCAGCCGCCCCACCCCTACTGCAAGCTGGCATCCGTCACCAGGAACACCAAAGGCTCCTTTGTTGGGGGCTGCTTGGCACAGCCCCGTACGGGATACACTGGACCCATTCTCCCTGAAGGCCAGGCTGGATGAGGTCAGCGGGCAGGAGGGTCAGTGTGGGTCCGGGAAGAAGGGCCAGGGCTAGCTGCACCCACTCATGCCCCAACAGATTCCCCAAATTCTGCTCCCACGCCAGCGGTCTGGAGGGCAGGGCAGGGCAGGGCTAAGCCTAGCTGCCAGCAGAGCCCAGAGCCCAGAGAACGTTGACTTGATGCGGACTTTGCAAGGGGGCCATGGTTCCTGGTCTAGGGCTTTTCACCTGCAGCCCAGTCTGTCTGGACACTCCCTCCCACCTTGGGGTCTCAGGACCTACTTGTCCCTGTGCAAGCTCAGGGGTCCTGGTCATAGACACAGGGCCAGCCACAGAGGCAGGAGGCCAGGAGTGGGGGCGGGGGTGAGCAGGCCTGAGCCATGCTCCTCTGCCATCTTGGGACAGGTGGCCCTGGATGCCCACGTTTCTAATCTCAGACCCCCAGCCTTATCCCGTCTCTCCCCTCTCTGGAAGCAGAGTGCTCCCGGGTGGTCCCTGTTCCTTTCTGCACAGGGCTCAGGAACCCCACAGTATCCGGGAGCCTTGGGGGGTGGGGACATACATGGAGCCCTGGGCCCAGGCTGGAGGCTGGAGGCCTGTCTAGGTCTGTTCTGCAGACCCAGGTCCACGCTTTGAACCCTCAGCCTGGGGTGAAGGCCAGGTGTGGTCGGAAGCACCAAAGGCAAGACCACAGGGCACAGCCCAGGGCACATGGTGGGCTTCTCACCCCAGAAGCCCGCCTCCATACCCACAGAGCCCCCTGGGTCCAGCAGGGCTCCCTGGCCTGACATCCCTTCCCTCAGTGTTCCTGGAGGTCCTAGGGTAGGCAGCCAGGGGACAGCCAGTGGCTGGACCTCCCAGGCAGAGGGGCCTGAGAGCTGACTGCCATGGAGGCAGGTGGCTGGAGGCCAGGGACCCCATCCCTGCCCAGGACAGAACTAGGTTCCGGAGCCTCTGCCATTTACCATCCCCTCTGGAGTCCAGCCCCATGTCTGCTCCTGTGGTAGGCAGCAAGGGGGACTGGCTCCAGGAGGAGGAGAGAGGGGACATGCACCACTCCCAGCCTGACCGAGAGAGGCACAAACAAGAAGAGATCCTGCCGAGCCTGCACCCTCCCACCCACCTCCCACCACCCCACTCCAGACCCCAGGGAAAGGCAGCTCTTGGCCCCACCCACAGAGCCCCACAAGAGCCCCTGGCCTGGGAGCAGGCACAGCAGAGTCCAGCCTCCTGCAAGGTGGGGGCCCAAGGAGGTCGGAATCTGGGGTCAAGCATTCTGGAGACAGCAGAGAAGGGTGTCCACCCCGGGAACAGAGAGCTCGGCCACCCTGCCCACATCACCACCCCTGTGCATAGCAGCCCCCAGGTATGAAGTGGCAGGTAGGGCTGTCCCCAAACCTGTAGACAACTGGCCCCCTTCGGCCACAGTCCAGCTTATCGAGGAGCCAGCGAGCCCTGGGCTGCACACCCCATGTGGCCCTGTGCGTCCCCACCCCTGCAGCTGGGTCTTCAGGCTTCCCCAGAGGACCTGCGTCCGACACCAAGACGCAGGTGAGGGAGGGTGGTGAGCCCGTCCCCTCGCCCTACCTGTCCCACTCACCTGAGCGGCCGGGCTGCTTGGCCATGGGCAGAGAGACCTCCGTGAGGGGCAAGACGTACACATCGGGCCCGTTCTGCGCCGCCGCTGCTGGGGAGCCCTGCGCCGAGCAGTCCGCCACACACTCCTCCCCCTCGGCATTCTCAAACTCCTGCGGGTGGGCCGCCCGTGAGCTGGGCTCCAGGAGGCCCGAGCAGAGGTGCGGCAGGGCTCAGGCCCTCCCCAGAGCGGGGCAGCTGACCCCCAGTCGGGGCCCCACCCCTGCGCCCTGGACGGCTCCTTCCCATCTCCTCGTGCAGAGCCCTGCCCCCAGTCCTGTGCTGCCCAGATGCCCCAGGAGGACCCAAGGCAAAGCTAAAGCCACAGCGTCCAGCCTCCACCAAGGGACGGCGAGCCCCAGCCACCTGAGCCAGCCTCCGCTTACAGAAGGAGCTGCAGGCAGAGCCCAGGGATAGAGGTGGGGGACAGCCTCCCTGGCCATCCAGAGACAACGCCTCAGCTAGCCCTGCCCCAGAAGTCCCTCACCCCTGGGTCCTGCAGTGGTCCCCTCTGCCTTGGGGCAGCCTGGAGACAGGGGGTACATCACCCTCCCCTGCCACCCAAGTCATCTGGGAGAAGCAACGAAGTGTCCCCCCGTCCCTGGCCAGGCAAGAAGCAATGAGTCTGGCAACCTTCACCCCAGAGGGGCAGCCTGGCCCACTGCCCCTCAGCGGGCAGGCAGCCCCTGGCCTTCACCTGGCTGTACTGCTCTCTGGGACCTCCAGGGCCTGACACTGGGCAGCACCAGGCAGTCACTCCTGGCCAGGGGCTATTTTGAAATGCAGCTGCCCCAGCTGTCTGTGGAGGACCCCAGGTCCAGAGCATATTCCTAAGGACAGCCAAAGTCTCTGGGCACCTCCAGGCGGGACTTAAAACAAGTGCTCACCAAGTAATAACGGCACGTCCCTATGCACACGGCACGCCCATCCCAGCCACACTGTCCCCCCAGCAGCCCCCAGTGCCCAGCAGGAAGAGATGAGTGGGGTCCAGGGACTTCCTGAGAAACTGAAGCCTGGCCACCCACTCGGGACCTGTGCTCTGTGGACAACACCTGGACGAGGAGGGAGGGGCCTGGGTCTCAGAGCTGGCCAGGCGGTCAGTGTGCCTGCAGGCAGTCAAGGTCCCCATGCAGATACAGAGCCACCTGGGGACAGGGCAGGGGCTGGTGCCTGTGGAGACCCCTCCCCAGGGCCCAGGAGACCACCCTAGGACCCCCCTGGCCTCTAACTCACACTCCTGGGCTCTGCCGGTGCCCGCTTCCCACTCAGGTGGGCACTGGCTGCAGTCCATTACCTGCCCGTGTGGCCTGGAGGCCCGCTGGGTCCTGCCAGAGCAGCGGGTGATCAGGTAGCACAGAGTGAGCATGAGGGCCTGCCAGCCGCCCAGCACACTCTGGAAGGGGAGCTGCCAGGGAGCCCACTATGGAGCCAGGCCCTCCCACCAAGGCACGCTAGTGCTGGAATGTTCCGGGCACCGTGTGCCCAAGGAGGTGAGGAGGGCATGGGTAGGAGGGAGCTGCTGCCAGCCCTTGTGTGAGGCCTTGTTCTCAGGGGCCCTGAGGAGGGGCTGCTGCACAATGGCCCCACCAGTTCCACCCTGCCCCCACCCCTGCCCACATACCCTAGAGGCCCTGGTCTCAGAACCCTCTAGAGAAACACCCGGCCTTGCCTGGGCCCGCCTGCCGTGTCCCCAGGAGGGGGCACCTGGCAGGAGCAAAGACCCCACAGCCCCCGGGGGCCCTGCCCCTCTGGCCCAGCCCTCAGCTCCCTGTAGGATGAGGTGGCCAGCAAATGTTGGCTTTGGGAAAGCGAAGGCCACGTTCCTGCTGCTCACCTGCCAGGTGGGCAGGGGGACAGGGGGCTCGCTTGGCCTCTCTCTGTGACATGACTTTGGGGACAGGGAAAGGTTCTGGGACTCTAAAACGGGGCAACGTGGCTGGAGTGTGGGTCACCCGGTAGGAAGGTGCCCCTAGAATGTAGCTGGGCACAGTGTGGCCACAGAGGCCCTGCCCACCCTGACCTCCCCCAGCCCAGGAATCTGACCTCCCAGCTGGACTGCCTGCGTGGGTGCAAGAACGGCCAGGCCTTGACGTGCAATGTGCTGACCTGCAGGATGGAGGCCACCAGCCCTGGGCGGTGCCTCTGCGTAGGGCGCAGGTCCGTGCCTTCCCACCCAGGCCTCCCTGCTCAGGGGCACAGCCGAGTCGGGCGGGTGTGGGGGCTTGCAGAGTGGGGGACAGCACCCAAGGGATGGCCCTCAGCCACTGTCCGTGGAGGGGAGGCCTCATCTTGAGGGTCCCACCACCTAAGGGCTGGCCACAGTCAGGGAGAGCAGGCGCCCGGGCTTCCAGAACTGTGCTCCACCGGTGGGCAAAGGGGACTCCAAAGGGCAGTCTGGGGGCCAGAGAAGCGTGTCTGCATGGCTCAGATTCCCTCCCACGGGATGAGCAGATCGGGATCCCCAGAGACGCCTCCCCACTGGGCCGGGGCCTCTGCGGGCAAGCCCCTCCCACCCCGGCTCCGAGCCTCCATGTCCCCCAGGTCACCCCCAGCCATCCCAACGGTGAGTGGGATCCAGGCCAGTGTCCAGATGGTCCCCAGGTGTCACCGGCCTCCCAGCGGCTGCCTTGGTGGACCCAGGAAGGAAGAGAGTTCAGGGTTGAGTGGGAGCCCCAGGCCAGGCCCTCAGGGTCCCACGGACATCCCGTGGACCCCAGCTCTCACCTTGAACCCGATGCCTCCCTTCTTGCAGCACAGGCAGGCCAGCATGAGGACGATGACGGTGAAGAGTCCCGAGAAGGACACGGCCACCACAGCAAGGGACGACGACCAGGAGAGCTCGCTGAGCGGGGCGCCGTCTGTAGAGAAGGGAGCGTGCAGGGCAGCCCGGGCCCTGGGGTCCGGGCCCACTGTCCACCCTGGACTCTGCAGCCTGGGCTGAGTCCTTGCCCGGGGCCCCCCAGACCCTTGCCTCCACGAAGCTGGTGCAGGTGGACGCAGCCTGCCATTCAGCAGCCGACCACTGGGAACCACTCTGACCCCACCACAGGACATCAGGTTGCTGACCCGGCCAGGGCAGGCCCCGTTAGCAATTCTGGGGCTCGGGATACTTCTCTGGGAGGTCAGAGCCCGGGGGACCGTGGGTTACCCTCGAACTTGGGTCCCTCTGAGGCTGGGAGGGGGAGTCACAGACCCTGCCAAGCAGGGGAGATGGTGGATCTGGCCCTTGGCCACATGCCAGGCTCTGGACAGCTGCCTCCAAGGTGAGGTGATCCCACTGACCCTGCATCTGCTGGGCAGCAGGGCTCTTCCAGCTCCTGGCTGACCCCTACTGGACCTACCACCAAGACCTCTCAGTGCTACTTCTGTCCTGGGGGCAGCAAGGATCCCCTTCTACAGTGCCCAGTTCACAAGAGCTCCTTCACCCCAGAGGAGGACCCTGAGGTGCCCGGGACAGCTTGACGCATCCTCCCACTTACTGAGCCAGAGTCTGGCTCCCAAAGCAGACCTCCCCACAGAGCCAGAGCTCTGGGGGAAACTCAGCTCGTCCGGAGGCCCAGAGGGCCCGGAGAAGGCCTGGACAAGGCCTGGACAGAGGGGTACACTGAGCTGGCCGCTCCACCCTGCCTGCCCCACACCACACCCAAGGGTCCAGTCCATCACCCCAGAGGCCTTCTCTGTCCCTCTGTCCTTCCACTAGCTCCTCCGGTCACTGAGCCCCTCAACCTCTTGGCTGCCACCAGCAGACCCCTCAGACTCTGTCACCTGACCCAGGACCCCCTACGGCAGCAGCTATTCTACCCACTGGTGAGGAGGCAGGTCGGCAAGGCGAGGGCCACTGTGCTCCCACCAGGCCTGTGACCTGACAGGGCATCTGGGAGGACTGACAGGGGGCCTCCAGACCCACTGCCAAACCACACCTGAAGCAGAGAGGGGTCGTGGGCAGCCAGGCTAGGGACCAGGCAGGGCCCAGGGACAAAAGGGCAGGTCATCCAGCAAAGCCTGGAGGTGGAGACCCACGTAGAGGGTGGCCCGCCCCGAGTGGACGCCGTTGCAGGACGTGAGTGTGCAGGCCTTGCACAGAAGAACCCCCCTCGCTCTGCCCCCACCCTGGGCACCACGGGCATGGACCTGAAGGTGCACCGTGCAGCCCCGAGCCCCAGGAAGCTGCGAGCACCCCTGCACTGTTGCCATGGCGAACATCTCCATCTGGACCCAGCTCCGTCAGTACGCCCCCCTGCCACCTCTGCCTCGTGGCACAAACGGGCTGGGTCAGCCCCTCGGGGCCTCGGGGCAGCAGGTCTGGAGGAGCCATCCAGGAAGCCCATGCTCAGCCTCCTCAGTCACCTGGGTCCTTGCTTCCTGTAGAGGCCCCACAGGGGCGCCCCGCTGACCTCCAGGGGCCACGAGGTGGGGCTCATGCAGCAGCATGTGCTGAACCAAGCGGCCATGGAGGGCGGGCAGACGAGGTCCAGGTGCTCCGCCCCAGGGCCCACAGACCTGAGGGCAGTGTGCAGGGGTGGGGGTCGGCCAAAGGGCCCGCCAGAGCAAGCAGGGGACACAAGGAGGCTGTGGCTCAGACCTCCAAAGCCTGAGACGGTTTGCTGCTGAGACAGCAGAGACCACGGCCTCCGCCGTAGCTGCAACTGCAGTAGCTCCTCCAGACCCGCGCCTTTGCAGACGCGGACACAGGCCTAGGTCACCAGGGAGCCTCGCCCTCCCTCCTCTCCCCCTCTCCACAGCCAAGGGTGCCCCCGGCAGAAGGTGGTTCCTGGGCTGCAAGCTGGCTGGGCCCTTGGTCCCCTGCTCTGGGCCACCCTGACATCCTCCACCGAGGCTCCCAGAGCCCCTGCTGTGCCCACTTAGGGGGCACCTGCCTCGGGGCCCACGGGGCATCAGCTCCTAGGACAGAGAAGGATCCGAGGGCCAGGCACAGTGCTCTGGGGCCCCATCACACGCGCCAGGTGACATGGATAGAGCGTGCCCGCGTGTGCACCACGTACACAACCACGCACCGAAGACACCATGGACGCTAGCCCCAAGGGAGCAGGCTCACAGACACGTGCACACACCACACAGTGTGCCCATGCATGCACACGCCCCAGGTGCACACACACCCTTCCTGTCCCAAGCCTGTCCGTCAACCCCACTTCACAGGTAAGAAAACCAAGGCTCAGGGCTTCGCAAAGGTGTCTGCAGAGTGGCGGCTCCTGACGGTGCTTCTACCACCCACAGGAGGAGGGACAGCCCACCACCCCTGGGATCCCTGCCTGCCCGAGGTCAGGGAGGGGTCTGCTCAGGGGTCCCTCCCTCCCTTCCCACTCAGCTCAGTGCTCGGTCGGGACAGTCACTGGCTCACAGGTCTCCTCCTGCTGGTCTGGGAGCCACCCAACACCACGTCTCTAGATAGACAGTCAAAGCAGCTAGCCTGTCCCTGTCGGTGAAGGGCATGCGGACAGGGCCAAGGCCACAGAGCTGGGTGTCCATGAGCCCAGGTTATGAAGCACTAGACACTCAGGGACCCTTCTGGCCCCGAGGGGCACCTGGTACCTGCACACGTGAGCTTCCTCCCTCTGTCCACCCAGGGCCTGGGAGCAGGGCCCAGGGATGCACTGCCCACTGCGGGCATCCACATGGCCTCCATCTCAGACCTCGTGCCCAGGGAGACAAAAGGCGCACGAGGCTTTGTTGAAAGGAATGCTGAGCATTAACTGACAGGCTGCCCCACAGCAGCCTCTCCCAACGCCCCAGCCTGGGGGCCACCAATCAGACCCAGGCCAGCCCTGCACTGAAAGGCCCACTCAGACCCCCACCCCGTCACCCCCACCAGTGCCCCGGCCCTTCGCAGCTCCACGTCACCAACAGCTTGGCTGGGGGTGCTTTGGGGACCCATGGCAGAGGTCCATGTAGGTGCACAGACCTTGGCTTCCCAAGGCCACAGCACCTAACCCTGCCAGGCCCCCGCCCCGGGGCCCAGAGGATGTCGGTTCCGCTCCCACTCCTGCACCTCCGACAGCCTCCACCAGGGAGAGCCGGGCCTCCGCCCCACTTCCTGCTCGTTGACATCGGTACCCAGGACAGATTTCACTCGCGGATCTGTTTGAATCTCACATGGGAGTCCCATGTCCTCGGGGGACGGCAGCCTGCTGGTGTCTTTACTTTGATTCTCACGTCGCCCCAGATTTGGTGAGAGGCACCTGGTGGAGCCCCAGAGCTGCCCCACCTCCTGATCCCCAGAACTCAGGACTTTGTGAACATGACCAGGGAAAGGTCTGAGACGGGGACCAGCCTGGGTCACCTGGAGAGACCAGCGTCACCTCGAGACTCCTTGGGTAGGAGGCCGGGGTCAGAGAGGTGTGCCAGTGCAGCAGAGCCACCGCGACAGGAGGGACTGTGACATGGGTACCTTAACGCTGGAAAGGGCAAAGGAGTGGCTTCTCCTGGAGCCTCCGGAGCCGGCCTCCAACACCTCAATTTTAACCAACAGGCCGTTGAAACCACTGGGCCGTAGTGCTGTACCACCAGTCACAGACGCCAGGACTCGGGTCCAGCAGGTTCCCGACCCCACCCACCCTCTTAGCAAGCCGGGCACAGCCCCTGCCCCAGACGCCCTCTTCCTGCCAGGCAGGTGCAGGACCGGACCACATGGGGAGGGGAGGAGCCCACAAACACTGTGTGACAGGCAGCCCAGCAGGAAGCAAGGGCTGAGCCGCCCACCAGCCAGTCCTGACATGAGGGTGCGGTGGGCATGACTGTCCACGGGTCTGGGCATCTGGAGGTGGCGGACCATCTGCCTGTGCAGCAAGGCTGGGGTGACCCCTCAGATCACGATCCGTTCAGCCACTGTCCTGTTCTGCGAGGGTGGGGCCGGCTCTGCAGAGAGGAGGCGGGCCAGAAGGCGGTGGGGCCAGGGAGAGAGGACGAGGACAGGGCCTGAAGCCCCATGTGGCCTCTGCCTTCAAGCTCCACCCACCCAGGTGTGGCCCTGCCCTCACCTGTGAGCCTGGCCCACACCTGTGCAGCCCTGCCCTGCCCTGTCTAGTGGCCCAGTGTCCAGGGTGACTGTGCTCTGCAGGCCACCTGAGCCCCTGCTGCACAGGATCCCACTGTGGGTCATCCTGTGCGACCCCCAGTCTCCACCAGGTGGCGCCCTTTGGCCACTTTACAGGCGGGTTCTGCCAGGCAAGCGCCTCCCCAAGAACACCGTTCATGCGCAGAGGCCTGGGGACCGAGGTGCTCGAGGGGCAGCCTGGGGGCCACATTCAGGTGCCGCAGACCCCCAGCAACCTGGCACACAGCCCTTCCCAGGAGGGGCTGCTGGCGCTTGCTCAGCCCCCACGCAGCCCTGGCCCACACCTGGCTCTGCCTGCCCTGCTCAGGGATCCCAGACCTGATACTCCAGGACAGCCCTCTGTGGCTGTCACCAACGGACCTGAGCCTGTTACCAGACACTGCCCTCCGAGCAGAGAGGAGGCCCCGAGGCCCAGAGACGCCACCCGGTCCCACAGGGTCCAGCACCCCCATGACAACCCACCTCTGTGGGCTGGGGAGAAGCAGAGGCTCCCAGGGCCTCATGCACTCCTGGACTCACCACTGGGCCAAGCCCAGGGCCCTGGCCATGCCCATCACACCCAGCTCAGGAGGGGGTGCCAGGGTCAGGGGTCAGGGGTCAAGCCTCGCTAACGAAGGAAACCTCTCCACCACCTCAACACCGCCTGTGGGCTCTGGGCAGCTGGGGTCCTGCCCCTGCTCTGCACATTCTGGGGTCTTCTCTCGGAAGACAGGTGCCCCAGGCCAGCAGTTGCCCCACACTGGATCTCTGCCGCCCGCTGTCCCAGGACTGGCTGGGATAGCCCCAGGCAGGATGAGTCTGCCCAGGGGTTGGGAGGGGCACGTAGGACAGAGGCCTGCGTTTCAGGTCTGCCATTCCCCGGCTGTGGGGCACCAAGCTTCGGCCTCCGCATCTGGAAAGCAGGGGCCTCCTCCCCTAGGGTGCCCCTTCCCTGCACTGAACATGCAGCAGAAAGACGTCATGCCTCAGCGTCCCCTGGCCCTGGCCCACACCCCAGACCCTGCGCCGGAAGATCCCCTTCATCTGTGCTCAAGGTGTATGCGGGTCCCTCCAGGCACTGGGCCAGCTCCACCCGGACGGACCCCCCTCCCCGTCTTCACTGCAGCCCCAGGTGAGGGAGGGGGCCAAACCCTGAGCCTCAAGGATAATGGGCTATGTGTGCAGTGACCTGGGCCCCTAGGCCCCAAGGCACAGGCCCCCCTCCACGTGAGGGATGAGCCACACACGTGCTTCTAACTGACCACCTGTGTGCCCCTCAACCATCTGACCACCTGAGCATATTAACACTGACCTCTACCTTGAGTGGGGGCCAGACACAAGCAACCCCACAGACCCCCCAGCATGGGATAGAAGATGGGGTGGCAGGTGCTCGGAGTCCTGCCAGGGCACAGCGTCTGAGTGGATGACAGGGGACACGGCGAAGACCCCGCTGCCCCGGACACAAGGACACATCCTCTTGACTGGCAGGCTCCGGCTCTACCCTGCTGCCCTGCCGCCTCAGTCCTGGCAGCCTACTCACTTGAGACTCACGGGGTTGGTCGGCCACTCCCAGCACCTGGCCAGGGACCTCTTTCTGCACCCCAATGCCCAGTGTCCAGGGCCATGGAGCAGTGCTGGCTCTCTGAGGACGAGGGCACTCGGCCTGCCCCGTCCTGGCCCAGGCCCTCTCCAGGCCAGCCCCACCTCTCTGGGCAGGCCCTGCCAACGTCGTAACATGACCAGTCCTCAGACCCAAGCCCCTGGGTGGGCTTGAGGAGTGGCCTGGCTGAGCTCAGGGGTGGCCCGGTTGCTGGAGCCCTTGGTCACTCTCGTTCAGGTAGCCCTAGCTGCAGCAGCCTGCCCACTTCCCAGGCCAAATCTCAGGAACCCATGGCCTCCAGCAGGCCCCGCCTGGCCCGCCCAGCAAGACTCTTGCTCCACAGGACTGTGCCCAGGACCCAGGACCCCACATGGTGCTCTGGGTGCTGGGCGGTTCTCTGCGTGGGCTCGTGTCCACGCCCCCAGGCCCTCAGCCTCCCCTCAGCACGTCGCCCCAGGAAGTCACCCGAACCCCGGGAGCCCGGGACCGCCGGGCCTGCAGCGAGACCCCTCGGGAGGGCGCGGTCCCGTTCCGCCAGCTCCTCGGGCTCTCCAGGGCTGTGGAGCAGCCATGTGCCTCCGAATGAGGTGTGGGTCTGAGCTCAGGGGCACTGCCCAGTGAGTGCCACCAGGCCCTGGTGCCCCCGTGGGCCTCCCCCACTGACCCACCTCCTTGGGCAGGTGCCCAGGGATGAGGGGCAGCTCGCCTCAGGTTTCTCCTATGGGCTGCAGCGCCTGTGTGCTCCCTTCTAGTGACGCGGGGCCTGACCCCCTTCCGCGTGAGTGGGCATCACAGCCAGTGTCCCTGCACAGAACCAGCCTGGCCAGTGCTCCCAGAACGCTCCCAAATGGCCAGAAGCAGGTGGGGATAAGCAGCACCGCAGGCAGGAGCTGGGGCCAGAGGCAGCACCCCTGTGGCCACCCTCCCGCCCCGCTGCCTGCCCCACTGCTCGGGACTCAGGAAAAGGGCGGGCAGCATCACAGAGGGGCAGGCTGTGGGTGGACAGCAGGGGGCTGTGGAGGACAGGAGGGCCGGTGGGCTCAGGGAGGCCCCCAGGGTCTCCCGTGGGCAGGGGCCGGCCCCATGCGCGGGCCGTCTCTGGCTGACCCTCCCCTCTCATTGTCCAAGCTTCTGATAGTGAGAGTCACACAGGGAGGACTCCGAGTCCAGCCCTGGAGAGAAAGGGCACCTGTGAGTGGAAGGCGCGGGTGCCCACTGAAAGGAGTGCAGAGGGGCTGGAGGGCCGAGGAAGAAGGGCAGAGGGGACACTGGACTTTCCCGCAGTCACCACGGCACGGGGACAAGGACTGAGCACACACGGTGCTGACCCCGGCTCGGGAGGACGGAGAGAAGGGCCCTGCTTGGGGGTGGCCACCAGGAAGGCTCCCCGCCGACCCACCTCACCGCCACCAGAGCACCCACGGGGCAGGTTACGGCAGGTGAATATCAGTCTGCCTTCCGCTGCCGCCGTGGTACGGGGGTGGAAGCCAGGGCCGGTCCTCACCGGAGGACTGCACAGGGGCGCTTCGCCACGGAGCCGGCCCGGCCCTCTCTGTTTTTACTTTGAGACTGGGTGTCACCAGCCTTGAACTTGGGCTCCTGCCTCAGTGGTGGGGGGAACTGGGATCACAGGGGCACCACCGTGCCCAGCGTAACTGAGGATTTTTAAATTAAAAGATGACGGGAGGAGTCACAAGACAGAAGGCTGACTACATGAAGCTGTGCCAAGGGGCCGGCTGGGGCTCGGGGCAGCGCTCACCCGGCAGCGGGAGGCCTGGGGTCCATCCTGCGATCCTCCGCACCACGGAAACAAAACACAGGTACTGCGTCACCTACAGCTAGGACACAACACCACAAAAGACTGGGCGGCGGGCGCGTGGTGCCCTGCGATCCCAGCTACTCACGCAGGAGGCCGAGACAGCAGGAACGCCAGCTCCGGCCAGCGGGCGGCTCAGTGGGGCCCCATCTTGAAATACAGAAAGGGCCAGCTGAGCGCCGGGCTCGCACCTGCGTGGCCTCGGGTCCAGCAGCCAGTACTGCAAAAGCAAATCAATAAATAATGTCTGCGGGGTTAAAGCCCCCAAGTTAAAGGCGCCTCAGGACATCGGTCGCCAGTGAGGAGACGCAAGTCCTCAACCCCAAGGAAGCACTCGCTCCCTCCCCATCAGAGACCCCCAACCAGAGCAGCCACCAGCCACCTCCTGCTTCTCCCTCTGGACACACAAATCCAGGTGGGAGTGAGTGAAAGGCACAGGAGCGAGCCACGAGGATGGCCGGGGATGGCCGGGGATGGCCGGGGATGGCCGGGGATGGCCAGGGACGGCCGAGGCCCCTTCTGACGGGAAGGAGCCGCGTGAGACCTCTGCACTGCGGGACATGCAGGATGGTCGAGTGCTCCCTGCACGGCTCCGTGCAGTGCCTGAGGCTGTGTCCAGGCAGGCTGTCCACAGAGGCCCATGTCCTCACAGTCACCAGGGCTGGGGCCAGAGGGGGTGGTGCTCCTCCAATGGTGATGGGAACATTCTGGAACCAGAGGCAGGGGCTGAGCCCACTGCAACACCCTGGTGCGGCTGACCTGCCCACTGGAGACCGTGGGCCTGTGGGCTCACCTCTGCACGTCCCGTGACGAGCAGTCACATCTGGTCTCCGTGCCAGGGCTCCCCCAGGAAGCTGTGGCCAGCCCTGCCCATCCCAACCTGCAGCTCTCCCCGCGCCCAGGTCTCCCCCGGCCTGCTGTCCTCAGCTCTACCTCACAGAAGACACCCAAACCCTCCCGGAACAGGGGCCAGGCCACAGCAGACAACTGCTGGAGGCCACTTCCTGGGCCCCCTAGGCCAGACCCCTCTGCTGCTCACACTCGGGGGACTCACCCCCACCCAGAGTCAGTCAGGCACTGTGGGTCCCTGAGAACAGCGTGGCCGTGCCGGACACTCAGCCAAGCCCCATCTCACCACTGAGCTACAGTGGCCAACAGGGCGGGCCAGGTCAGGCGGGGGCATCGGGACCTCCTGGCGCCGGCCCCACCCCCGCCTGGTGATGCAAACGGGATCGCGCTCAGGAAGGAACTGGCGCAATCCGTGGGGGTCACGTGCTGAGCCGAGGCAGCCGCGGGCACACGGGTCTGCACACCCCAGTCAGGGGCTCTCCAGGCCCTGCCGCAGACGCCCCCTCCAGCTCCCACGGAGCAGGCGGCAGGACCGGGAAGGAGGGCACCCTGTCCCAGGGCCACAGGAGGGCGGGCAGAGCAGTGGGCTGCGGGCGCCAGTCCTCGGGGAAGGTGCAGCCAAGGCCCAGACCTGAGGCTTCTTCCAGAGCGGACAGAAGTCCCAGCGGCGCAGAGAGTCCTGTTCAAGGTGGTCGGCACGCGTGTGGAGGGGCCGCTGTGGTTGTGGGCCGGCCTCCCTGGCTGGCCTCCCTGGCTGGCCAGCCCTCTGGGCCCATCTTCCCACAGCCTCCCAGGACCAAGGCTATGTCCAGGGGACAGCTCTACCCCAAGAGCTTTCAGACAGCCCCCAGCCACTGGCCCCGACCACCCATAGGCAGAGAACTGAACTGGCCCTCCCCACCTCGGAAGCCGGGCTCTGGGCAGGGAGGCCAGATCCCACGGACCCCCAGCAGGAGAGAGGCAGCTCGAGGGGCACTGAGAGGAGACTGTGCCCTGAAGTGCCCTCTCAGCCCCAGAGCCCCCTGAAGGTAGGACACCTACTCAGTGGTTACGAAGTGACCACAGCCGTTCTGCCAAGACAGCTGTGACCTACAGCAACAAACCCAGGGTCCTGCAGGAGCCAGCCCACTCAGGGCCACCAGGACTCAGACCGGACACTTGGCGGGGGGACTCGAGGCCCCCACGATGTCCAGACAACTGGAGGCCCTGTGCCCATTGCCTGCCAGGGGAGGAGAGCCCACTGAGGTGGACATGGCCAGGGCAAGCTGTGGGCAGAGCGAGCAGCTGCAGGCTTGGCCTGTGGGCAGGGGGATGACAGGAAAGAAGGTGGACGGCGTGTCTGCCCTCTCCCAGACCTCGGGCCCAGCTCCAGGGGGGCCCGCTGTGACAAGATTGGGGTCAGCCCTTTGCATCGTCACCCTGGACCAGAGAATAGAATGTCACCTGCACCAGAAGCCTGTGAGCAGCCAGGACAGGGAGCGCCCGTCCAAGGGAAGCTGGGGACACACGCACGCCCACGTCCTTACACACCTGTGCCTCACACATGCCCACCAGCTACACACACCTGTGCACACGCACACACACACACAGGTGTGTGCACACAGGCATGGATACGTGTCCACGTGTGTGCCTCACGCATACACACATGCACACCGGCACACGCCTCTTACACAGGACCTGCATGCTCACACACACGCCCAAACCCCCACACAGCACACCCAGTTCTCAGGGAGGGCAGCCTGCCCTCGTGCTGGGTCCACAGGGTCCCGTCTGCTGCCCAGCCCTCAGCAGGCCGCCGTGAGCAGGCTACCGGGAGGCCCAGGGGCAGCAGGAAGTTCTGCCAATGCGACCTGAGCAACAGCCCCAGTGCTGACGCACACAAGGTCCTGCCTGGGCTCCTCACTCCAACACCCTCACCAGGCACCTCAGGGCCCTTGGAGGCCTGTCCAGGGCGGGTGAGTGCCCACGATGCTGCCCCAGGCATCCTGGGACAGAAGCCCTGAGGGACAGCCCGCCGGCAGCTCAATGAGGAGGCCAGGTTAGGGCTGCTCAGGGTCCCCACGACCCCTCCCTGCCATGCACTGCCCCACACACCGTCCATCTCTCTGCACAATGTCGGCCCACCGTGGCCCCGACCTCGCCCCCTGATGCCTGTCCCTCGGCCCGGACTCTCTGGCCACCTCGGCTCCCAGCCCTGACCCTGCACCTAGGCAGAAGCGAGGGGCTGTGAGGCTCCGACGGCGGAGGAGGAAGCCGCAGGTCCTCGCCAGACCCTCGGCCCCCAGAATGCAGGCTGGGTGCAGTTATTTTTAGCCACGACTTATAGGACTCAGGAAGAAAAACAAGGCAGAGACGGACAGGTCAGTTCCGGGTCCAGAGCAGCTGGACGTGGTGCCATCCTTGCTGGGACCCCGAGGGGCAGAGAGCAGGACTGGAGGTCCTGGAGGCTTGGTGGCAGGGCCAGGCCAGGAGAGCTGCAGCTCTGGATGGAGGGCCTGACCAGAGCAGGCCCCACAGGGCCAGGACAGGACTGAGTGTCCACACAGAGTCCCGACAGGATCACCCCTGCAGCCAGTGGTACGAGGCAGGAACTGCCTCTCAGGAATGACAGCCTCAGGCAGAGAGATTCCAGGCGGCCCCGGGATGAACAAGGCTGGGGCACAGTGGGGAGCCAGGGGCACTGGTCAGCCAGGTCTGGAGATGAGGAGAGGGAGGCATGTGGCTCCCAGTCCCAATGCCCCATGGAGCTGACCCTCCTCACAGCCAGAGCAGGGCTGCCAGCAAGTGAGGGACAGAGGCTGACAGGTCCGGCATCCAGCCACTAGTGCTACGCAGAGCAACCAGGAAGCCTCTAGGCCGGGGGAGAGGACTCCGCCCGGCCAGCAGCCCTGGGAAAGGCCTCCAGGCACCAGGGAAAAGCAAGCGAGGCCGCGCACCCAGGAGGCTGAGGTGAGGAGGTGGACAGGCACCCACAGAGAGGGGCGCGGGATGCACGACCTCCTGAGCCCCTCTGCTACCGAGACCCTGCCAGTCCCCAGGCCCAGCCTGCTCCCGGATCTGCCACCAGACACTGCAGGGTGGTCAGGGAGCCGGGAGACCGTGCCCAGGGGGTCAGCCAGAAGGGAGGCCTCCAGGCCGGCGGGCAGGACGAGGGAGCGGGAGCAGGGAGCGAAGGCCAGGGCGAGGGGCTGGCAGCAGGGGCGCGGGGTGCTGCAGAGCTGGGGCAGGCTGCGTGACTGAGCACTGACCACCAGGACACCACCCTCCACATGGACGGACCCCACGGCTGCACACTGACTCTCAGGAAGGGAGGGCGGCAGGGGGTGGGAGAGCAGAGGAGCTCCACCAGCACGCTCAGGAGGGCACGCCAGAGCTGGGCGGAACCGAGCATGGGCCCCCACGGAGCTGACCACCCCTCTGCAGCAGAGGGCAAGTGAGATACCTCAGCCTGCAGAGCCCAGGGACAACGGCAGGGTGGGGTCTGCAGCGGGGACAGGGATGGGGCCAAGGGGGTGGCCAAGCAGGGGCACCGTCACATGTGCGTCCAGCTGGGCAAGCCCATTTGGAACCCAGCCAGAGACCCAGCCATCCCACCGCTCCACCTGTCCGCCCACCCAGATGCCCCACTGCTGGCCCTGGGCCGGACCCCACCCCGGGCAGCAGCAAGCAGCTGCGGAATGTGAGCAGGGCCCTCCTTCAAAACCACCCAGAACGCCAAGTCGGCAGGCCTGAGCCGGAGGCCAAGGCCACCTCCTGCACCAGGGGAGCAAGACCAGCACAGCGTCCTGGACGCCACCCTGGCCTCGAAGCACAGCCCGGGGCACAGGTGACCCGGGCCAGCTCCACCCGGGCTCCCCTATCCCCCACCACAGCAGGCCGGGGGCCATCTGGCCAGAGCTGCCTGCTGCCACGCCCACAGCGGTGAGGGGAGGCCTTCCAGGGCCCCAGGGCCGAAGGAGCTGGCTCCCCTCTGGGCCAGGCTGACGAAGGCCACAGCACCAGCCCCCTGCCCGCCTCCCACATCCCTAGCCTCCCTCACCACCCGTGACAGGTGACCCCACTGCCCAGGAACGCCCCTGCAGAGAGAGGCTCTGCCCATGCTGGGTGTGGCCACATCCTCTGGCAGGTCCAAACCCCGCAGAGGCCTGTCCCTCAGGGTCCCCCGCCCCTCACCACCCCACCTACCGGGCTCTGGCCAGCAGTTCCTGGTGGCTCCAGCTGCGGCTCCCCCAGGGTGACGCTCAGGAGCAGCCCACCCGCACCTGGCCCGAGGCCCCGGCCCCCAACCCAGGCCCTGGCAGAGGCGGGCAGGGAAACCGCGTGACCTGCCTACTGTGACAGTCCTCAGGCGGCCATGGCCCAGACAGGCGGCCTGGGAGCTGGCTCCGGCCCCTGTCCGCTGCCCTCATTTCCTCTGCCGGCTTCCTCTGCTGGGGGTGGGGAGGCCCAGGCTGCCCGTCCTGCTGCCGCTGGTTCCTCTGTGACAGGCAGGCGGGACACAAACGCTGAAGCCCTCCCTGCACTCTGGCCTCTCCACCAAGGACCCACCTGGGGACAGGACGAGGCCGGGCTCCCTGGACAGCAGGCCGGGCTCCCTGGTGGTGGCCTGCTCCAGGCTCCCATCCGGGGCAAGGCCAGGTTGGCTCCCTCTGGCTTCCCCTTGGTCCTGCCCCCAGAGTCAGCTGCTGAGCGGGACAGGCATCCACAGGGCCCAGGAGGAGGGCCTGGCAGGGGGCTGGGCACCGCCCACCCTCAGGAAGTGCTCCCTGAGCCAGACAGGTGCTGGGACAGCCACCGCCACAGGCTTCATCCCCGCTCCTCCCCCGCCTCATGCGAACACACCAGGGGGCCGCGGACCCTCTGCCCCGGCAACGTGTCCCCTACAGCTGGCAGCAGTTCTGGGGCCACCCTGGCCTGCAGCCCCTCACACCCCGGTCAAGCCAGCCACGCCCTCCCTGTGCTCCAAGGGAGTCCTCTCCCAGGGGGTCACTACCCAGTGTACACGGAGGACATGGCCTGCACGAGCCAAAGTTGGACACGCCCCAGGCAAGGCCATCAGCTCTGACCCCTGGGGCCCAACACCGAGAGGGACGGAGGAGACAGTCTGCACCAGGGCCCTGGGGCTGCGAAGCAGGGTCACAACCTGATTCCCCCAGTTCTGGAGGCCAGAGTCAGATCCAGGAGCTGGCAGGGCCGCGCTCCGGGCACGGTCCAGGGGAGGGTCCTCGGCCTGCTGCAGACTCTGCCCCGCCCTCTGGGGGCTGTCTTCCTGCGTGCGTCCCTGCTCCCCGCTTCAGGTAGGCCCCACCAGAGCAGGACCCCGTCCTAACCAACTACGTCTCCGTAGAGCTGGATCCAAATCGGCCCCTCTGAGGTCCTGGGTGGACATCGATCTGGGTTGACACCATTCAGCCAACCTACGCCTCGAGGAGCTGTGAGAGTGGACGCGGCGTCCAGGGAGCAGGCTTCCAGGCCACAGGTGAGTGAGGGGCCACAGGCGGGAGCGCTGCCCTGGTGGGGGCCAGGCGCCAGGCTCTCGGAAGCCACCCCGAAGAGGAACCTCAAGCTTCCCCACACGTTCCAAACCACCGACCGCCGCAGGCCCGGCCAGGTGGTGTGGGGGACGCAGGCCCTCACCAGAGCCAGCAGCGCCAGCAGGCCCAGTTCAAGGTCACCCAAGGCCAGAGAGGGGCTCTGCCTAGGAAGTCGAAGGCACAGACGGTGGAGGGAGCTGCCCCAGGAGCCCCAGGCGATCACTGCACGCGGGCGCCCAGAACAGCGGCTCTGCCCGTGTGCACAGGTGCGAGCGTGCAGGTGCCGTGTGGTGTCAGCGGCGTGAGGCGTGGTGTGCACCTGCGTGTACCTGTGCACCTGAGCTGCACACCTGTCTGAGTGCTGCCACGCAGGCGCGTGTGGGTGGTGGGGACCCCAGGCAGAGTCCAGGCAAGAAGGGCCCATCTGAGGGAAGGGCACAGCCCCACTTTCTGGAGAATGTGCCAGAAGGAAGAGAAGTGGTTTCCCTGCCCTGCCCTGGGCCTGGGACCTTGCATCACCGACCCTGTGCACTGTGGGCTCCCTCCTGGACTCCGGGACCACTTCCCAGCAAGGCCACTGCCCTGGCCTCTCCAAGGAGTCTCCCCAAGGGTCACCTCCCCATGGGCCCCAGGGAGGGTGACGGGTCACCAGCGGGCTCCTGCCCCTAGGCCTGGGACACTGACTCCACCCAGGCCCCACATCGCGGCTGCACAAGTCGGGGTCACCACGTTCCGGGTTCCAGGGCCCATCCGTGAGCTGGGAAGCAGGACTCGGGAGAACACCCGTCTGTGCCCAGGGCACCTTCTTGGGCCCTGGAGACCCCTGTGCTGCTCAGACCAGGCCTGGCCTGGGACACAGCCTCCTCTGCCACATGGTCACTGTGGGCCCTGGTGTGCCTGGCTCTGTGCCTGGCCGCACGTGGACCTGGGAGGAGTCACTGTCCTGGTGAGGCATGGGCGCTGCCCCCAGAGGCTCCAGGGAGTGGACTGAGGACCTGGGCAGGGAGCAGGATGTGAGCCGAGGGGCGGGAGGATGGGTGGGAGGTGGGGAAGAGCAGTGCACAGCCCTCCACAGGCCTCCGCACGCTCCAAGTGCTGCTGACCGGCCGTGCCACCCTGGCCAGGAGCAGCCTCAGGAAACTGTCCAGCCCCAGCTCAGCTCAGGGCTCCACACCAGCACAGATGCCACAGCCCCCAGATTAAAGACCAGGAAACCAAGGCACGGGAGGGCACCAAGGGGCCAGCAAGGGGCCTGGCCCCTCCCAGGCCCGCCACCCCTGAGGCCTGGGTGAGATGCATGACCTCCCCGTGCGGCCGGCACTAGGACAGCCCCAGGCCAGGAGCCACAGTGCCGGGCGCCCTAACGGAGGCCTGGACAGCAGGAACCCGCTGAGGCCCTCCCCTGCACCTGGTCATCCTGAGGCTGGCAGCGAGAAACGGGTCACCCCTGCCTGGGGCACTCGGCGGAGCGATGGCCCTGCCCCTCGAGGCAGACACCACCTCCCTCCCAGTCCCCTCCGGCTGCTCCTGTTCCCCATAAGGCCGCCCTCTCACCCTTCATGATGACCCTGCCCACCTGGTCTACCCAGGAAAAGGTTTCACCTGTGCAGAGCTGACCCCAGAGCAGCTGGGTGACGGCCCAAGACTACGCAGCCTAGAAGCCACCTGACTGCAACTGCCAAGAAACCTCCACCATCACCGAGTCCTGGGTGTCGCCAGGCCCAGGGGAGGAGCCAGGCCCAGGGGGACAGCTCTTCCCAACGCTCCCAGGAGCGAGCGTTCAGGCCTGCCCCGAGCACCCTGACCTGCCCGGCAGGGCTGGGGGCACCCAGCAGACCCCAGCAGGGGCCCACAGCCTGCACCTCCAGCTCAGCCCCTGTCTCAAACACCTCTGCCACCACCACCTGTACCATCAGGACCACTGTCACCTCTATGCAGACCAGGCCAACTCCTGTGACAGACCAAGAGCTGGTCTTGGGTGCAGGGCACAGGCTGGAGACCACCAGGACCCTCTGCCTAGCACTGCAGTGACTAGTAAGTGACCCCATAAATAAGCTGCAACCATTGCCAACATGAGCTCTCTCTTCTCTGGGTTTTGGTGGCCTCAGCAGGACCACCCCACAGATGCCAGCTGACCTCAGAAAGGACCATCTCTCTCCACTATTGGAATGAAGAAAAGCCAGCAAGTCACTGTGGTCACAGGGACCCTCAGGCACTGGGCTGTACCCCAAGAGTGGCCGACCCGTCTGCAAGCCTCCAGAGCAGCAGCCTGCTGAGTAGCAAGCAATTCATCCCACCCGGCCCGGCCCCAAGCATTGTCCCATTTTACAGGCAGGAAAACAGAGGCCCAGAGAGGCAAAGCAGGACAGAGGGACTTCAGTGGGGGACAGTAGGTGCTGAATGTTGGGTTAAGTACAATCAGAGGCAGGGCACCCCACCTCTCCGTCCCAACACAGAGGCCCCGCTGGTTACCCTGGCAGGACTGTCCTCTCCCACCCATCACCACCCAGGGCAGACCAAGAAGGGGCGCCATGCCTGCCGGGGCACGCAGCTGGAGACAGCCCTCTCCCCTTCTCCCAGGAGCCTCCTTCCCTCCTAGGTCATTAAACCCACCCGCTGTAAGGACACTGATCACACCGCCGCCAAGTCTGTACCCACGCTCAGAGCTGCTGTTCCTCTAAGACGGGAGGGCCTCTCTTGCCCTGGACACCCTGGTGCAGAGCTGGGGTGCCAAGATCCCAGCACCGTAAGTCTGTACCCAACAGAGAGAGGGAGACTGAGATGGGCTGAAGGGCTCCTCCCTCCTGGGTCAGCCTGGCACCCACCCCCAACCACCAGTAGTCCCACCGCCACCCAGCTGAGCCAGGACCTGCTTCCCAGCAGGAGGAACCATGCTCAAAGGGCAATGCCTGGCATGGGGCCCGCCTAGGCCCAGTGCCGGCTCCCAGCCACCTGGATGCTGATAGTCTGGGCCTGGGGCTGCTCAGTGAGGCTGCCTCCCCCCACCCCCACCCTCAGATCGGGCCAGTGACTGCCACTGCTGCTGGGCTCTGAGCCATCTGCTGATGGTGGCACTGTGGTCTCTGAGCCCCTCAGGTCACCCCAGGAAGTCATTTCCAAGCAAGTGACATCCATGGCCTTCAGCCAAGCAACAGCCCTCCCCCAGGAGCAAGTGCCTTCAGACCTGCTCTGCCCAGGGGACCCTGTGCATCACGGCCATGCTGGAGAGCCATCCTGTGCGAGCCTGGCTTTGTGCACGCTGCGCGGCCCTGTGCTGAGCCCAGGGACTGGGGTGGGACTCCAGGCCCCCAGCGGGGGTTCATCCCCCACTTAGGCCCAGCAGGGGTGGAGCTGGAGGCAGCAGAGGAAAAGCCTACCTCCTAACCACACTGGGGCTACCAACTGCCCACCCAGCTGCCACATCATGGCCAAGCAGCCACCGGTAAACATGTCACGGTCCACAGGGGCGGGGGTGGGGTGGGGGCCTGGCCCTAGTCTTGTGCAGCCAGGTTTACAGCGCCACCTTTGCCTCACCTGCTGCCCAGGGCCTGGGCACCCACCAAGGCCCATCTCTAGGCCTCTTCCTAGTAGGCCAGCCACCGCCTCCCCTGACAGGCTGCTGGGGCTGGTGAGGAGCACCCCCAACCAAGGCCACAGGACAGCAAGAGTTCACAGCAGGCTGTGCCCCTGCCTAGATGCACCCCACACCTCCCTAAGGGCTCTGAGTCCTGGCAACCTCCTCTCCTGCACACCTGGGGCCAACCTGAGCCCCGAATCCCAGTTACCTGTGCTGGGGAGGCATCCCAGGGGCACGGCCGCCACCACCGCCAGCCCAGCTGTGCCCTGTCCGGGGCCCCAAGGCCTGCGCGGCTCCGCAGACCTGTAGGGGGTCCTGCCCAGCCTGACCCTGTTCCTCTGTGCCGGCTCAGGGCAGAGAAGGGGTTAATTTCCATGCAAAATGGGAAACCCAAGGTCTCGCAGCATCCTGTCCGCAGTGGGGAGACAGGTGTGGGCGGGAGGCAGCCAGCAGGCCCAGGGGCGCCGGGCGGACTCACCGGGGTCGAAGTGCGAGCTGAAGGCAAAGCTGGGGTTGAAGAAGGAGGACGACATGGCCAGGGCCAGCAGCGCGACGGGCATCCCCGGGCGGGCGCTGCGCTCAGGACGCCCGCGGCCCTGGCCCGCGCCGCGGCATCGCCCAGCGGCCGCCGCAGGTGCGGAGCGCGCGGCCCCCGCGCCCAGCGCCCCCAGCCACCGCCGCAGCGCGGGCACCGGTGGGGGCGGCGACAGACGAGGCGCCTCCGCCTGCCGCCGCGGCGCCGCGGGGCTCGGCTGGTGCAGTCCGAAAACGCGCGGGAGCGCGCGCGGGGGGCTGGGCCGGGCCGGGGGGCGGACGCGGGGCCGCAGAGCTGCGGGACCCCGGGGCCCGAGGGGCGCGGGGCGGAGCGGGCGCGGGGCGGGAGGGGCGCGGAGGCGGGGGACGCGGAGGCCGGGGATGTGTGCGACGGAGGCCGAGGGACTTGGAGGCCAGAAGCACAGAGGCTAGCAGCGGGCACAGAGGCCGGCGAACGCGGAGGCCGGGAGGGGGCCCAGAGGCTGGGGGTGCGGAGCCTGGGGCCGGGGGTCTGGCAGCGGCCGCCGCAGGGGCCGGGCGGCGCGGGAGTCCCGGGCGGGCTTCGGAGGCGGCGGGGTCCCCGCGTGCCCTCCGGGCGGCGCCTGCGCCAGGGGGGCGGGGGGCTATTTTTGCAGAACCGCTTGAGGCTGTGCCACGCTGCGACACCCGCGGAGAAGGCACCGGCCGCCCCCACCCGCGGCGAGCCGCGCTCGGCGGGCGCACAGGGGCTGTCCCCTCCCGCCCTGTCCCCTCCCGCCCCTCCCCCGCCCGCAGCCATTTTGCCCCGCTGCGGTGGCGCTGCGGGGCCGCGGGCGCGAGGGCAGCCGCTGGGCAGAGCCGGCCGTGGCCTAACAGGTAGGAGAGGCTGGGGAGTTGAGTCGCCTGGAACTCCCGCTCTTAGGCTTGGGCCAGCTGCAAAGCCCCTGGAGGCCTGTTGGAGGGCAGGGGTCGCAGCGCCCGCCGGAAGACGGCCCAGAGAGGCCACCACGACCTTAGGTAGGCGGGAGAGGGCTCCAGGGCTCGCCCATTTTTTCCTAGGGTGGCTCTTCCTGCAGAAAGGCCCCTTCACATGTGCAAAGCAAGGAACCCTTCCCTGTCCCCTCAGGTCCATAGGGGTCTCCTGCAGTGGCAGGTGAACCCCACACACCCCAAGCCTGCCCAGGAGGCTGGGCTGTCCAGACCTTCTTTCTGTCCCAGATTGAGTGGCAAACGCTCCCTGGGGGTTTGTCCCACTCTGCTGTAGACCTAGGAGCCACAGGGTGAAGTGGCCAGTGCAGGGTCTTGCCCACAGCAGCCTGTCCACCTCATCCAGTCTGTGTCTTCTGGAGACTCACGAGAACAAGAGGCCAGGACTGCAGGGATGGTTCACTCCCCCGGGGATGGGGTGATGCAGTGGCCCCTGAGGGCTGCTGTCCAGGAGTGCACCAGTATGAGGGACAGGGGCCAGGTACCCAGCGGCAATACTGCCCAGTCCCCCTATGGAGGACCAGCCTCTGCCCAGCTGGAAGGTACCCCCGACACCTGTACCCAGGCAGGGAGAAAAGTCCAGTACCCCCAGTTGGTACTGGTTTTCAGCTGAGAGGGAGTCTGTCCAGACTGTGAGTGCCAATGATGGCCTGCCCCATGACCAGGCTCTAAAGATGGCTCACTGGAAAGAGCCCAGTTTGGGGTTTGCCTGTGGACATGCGCGCAGGCATGTGCACAAGCAGGCCAGATCCGTGTTGGGAGCTTTTGAGTCAGGTGTACCTGAGTCCCCATGAATGGCACCAATAGGGATGGGCAGTTTGGCCTGCCAATCTGGGGGTGACCAAAGGCCACTGACCCAAGTACAGGCTTCTTCCCATTCCAGGGTAAAGTCAGCTAGCAGCTCTAGGGAAGAGGACCTGAGGATGTGGCCCTGCCCTGTCTCTTGGCCTGGGGAGAGCGCAGTACCCCAGAGCCCTTCGGTGCCTCTGCAGGGACCATGCCCAACAGTGGGAATGAGCACCTGAGTGACCACGGCTGGAGGTCTCAAGCCCACAGTGTGGTGGTCACAGAAGTGCGGGCAGCTGACCCTGGAGGACACCGTTGAGTCCTATAGGATGCCAGGGGCCAAGGGTAGTGGAAGGAGCTGACTCCAGGGGCCCAGCCCAGTGAGAAGGGGCTGCGCGTCCAGGAGGCAGAGGATGGGAGGCCGTGGACGGAGGTCTTGGGTGTGGTGGCAGGAGGTGCAGGAGCAGAGGAGGAGCCTCAGGGTGTCGAAGGTGAGGCAAGGGAGGCTCTGCCCCAAGGGGCACCAAGAAACTCGGGGTTGTGTCCTTCACAGCTGAATGGTGAGCAGCAGGGCAGGTCACATGGGTCCAAAAGCTGCGGCAGGTGCCGTCCCGGCCTGAGCCACAAAAGCATGGTGCTGAGTGACAAGCCGGTCGCAGGAGGCCACGCAGGTATGATTCTGTTCCCACGGGGACAGGAAATAGACCAGGGGTGCCAGGGCCCCAGGCTGTGAGTGAGTGTGGCTCCTTTTGGGGTGATGAGGCACATTCTAAGCCCTGTGGACACCCTGAAACACGCTCCTTCCTGCACTGGTCCTGGGGGCCTGGACCTCGGCTCCAGCTCCCAGGAAGCTGAGGTGAAAGATCCCTTGAGCCCAGGAGTTGGGGACCAGCCTGGGCAAGAGAGCAAGACCCTGTCTCAAAAACAAGACAGCAAGCCCCACTCGATCGTAGACATCAGATGGCAGTCTTACGATACGCAGATCACATCGCAGCAAAGCTGGTGAAAACACGCTTCGTACTTGAGGTGACCGACGTTGGAACGTGATATCCTAAAGAGTCAGAATCCACGTAGCCGGGCATGGTGACTCACACCTGTGATCTCAGCAACTTGGGAGGCAGAGGCATGAGGATCGCTAGTTCGAAGCCAGCCTGAACCTAGTGAGAGTCTGTCCAAGATGGAACATAGAACGAAGGGCCAGGTACAGCCCAGGGGGAGTGCCTGCCCGCTGTGCCCGAGCACACAGGGTCCGTGTGAAAAAATACGTAATGAGTGAACGAATACGACTTTGAAGAAAGGATGGAACAGAAAGGCCACTGAGCCCTGGGCCAGCCCTGCCCAGGATCCTGTCCCACATGCTGGTTCCAGCCATGCCAGACCTGGGGTGGGTGAGAGAGGCAGCCAGGGGACAGAGTGGCCTTTGTTCCCCTCCCTGGCCTCCCCTGCCTCAAGCCCAGATCATGTAAATGTCATGTATCAGGCACAGGTCCTGCCTCGTCTGGGGAACTCCAGCAGGGTCACCTTCTACAGACTGAGACCCAGGGGCTCAGGGAGGGGCACTAGTGGGGGGCCCTGGGGCGAGGGAGGGCAGCCGAGAGGAGCTAGAAGGTTGGGGGCTACCAGAACGAAGGGTCACAACTGGCGTGCTTGAAACCACAGGCCGATTCAGCCTGAAGCAGGTCCCTGGCCGAGGCTCTGGGGCAGGGCCTTCCCGTCTTCCAGCTCGGGCCCCGGTCCTTGGCGTGTGTCTGCGCCTCGGCTCCGACCCCTGCCCCTGTGGCCGGTGGGCAGCTCCTCCGTCTCCTCTTCCGAGCTGCCTCACCTCGGGCAGACCCACCCTCCGCCGGGCCGCCCTTTTGTTCAGTGCTGGGGACGGAACCCAGAGCCTTCGGGTGGGCAGGTGCCCACCACTGAGCCACACCTGCCCGCGGCACCATCTTCCTCACCCCGCAGAGACCCTGTGTCCAAGCAAGGACACTGTGCCAGGGGCCAGGACCTGGACGTATCTTTGCTGGGGGCCACTGCAGCACTGGGCAAGGAGTGCAGAGCGGGGAGCCCAGCGCGGGGCAGGTCAGCACCTTCCTGGATTCTTCCCACACACATTTTAATCCCCATAAGCCACATTCCCATTTCTGCCTGTGAGCCGGCCCGCCCTGGATTCAGCACACAAACCAGGTGCTGCCGCCACAGTGGGCGGCAGGCACCCCTGCCTGGCAGGACACCACCCCATGCTGGGCACCTCGGTCACATCCCCAGCTCGGCCTGCGAGGCCCTCTGAGCATCGTCTCCAGTGGGCTGGGGCCTCCAGGCGCAGCCCATGAGCCAGGGCTGCAGTTCCTGAGCACACCCAAGGGGCAGTACGTGCCTGGCAGGAGGAGCCGCCCGGGACCCAGCTCGCCTGCGAGTGCCTCTGCACACGGGAGGGGTGCTCTGCAGGGCAGGTCTGTCCCTCCCGCAGCGTTCCCAGGACAGCCCTCAGCTGTGGGATAACCGCCCTGCACCCCACCCCTAACTGTGCTCCACAGGTGGTCACTGGGCTTCTGGCACCTGACAGAGACACCGTGGGCAGGGGGCTACCTGCCAAGGGTGCCCAGCCTCCACAGGAAACCCAGCTGTTGCCAGTGTTCAGAGCTGGCCAGGGGCTGCCCACCCACCACAGAAGGCACACCATGGTCTAGAAGGAGGCTGCAGCTTGATTTCTCTGTCCTTATACTAAAATGGCCCCAGGAACAGAGGAGCCAGTTCCTCTTCCGTTTGTAACACAGCAGGGCAGGCTGGGTGGCAGCAGGGCCCAGCCCCGTCCCCACAGTGGCTCCAGGCAGGAGGCTGGGCAGTGTCAGCCCTCCAGGAGCTTCTGCAGGGGGCAGCGTCCACAGTGCATGGGGACAGGGTCACCCTGTGCTGTGAGGTGTTCCTGTGGCCCTAGCTCCAACCAGAGCAGGGCCAGGGCTGGGGTGGGAGGGGCGACTCTGACCCAAAAATGAAACCTGAGGGGCCGCGGGGGACGGGCCATCTGTCAGCCCTGGGCAGGTGCTGGCTCCAGAAACTGTGGAGAGCAGAGCCAGCTGCCGCTTCCCCACCCCGCGAGGCCTGACTGCTCACACTGAGCTCTGCCCCTGCAGCATGCTTCTTGGACTTTGTTAAAAGTGCTCTGTCCACTCTGCAGGTGTCCTTCTCCTAGTGCAGTGAAATTCACACGACTAAGCTCAGCCATCTTCAAGTGGACAGACGGGTGGCTTTGTACACTTTCACAGAGCATGGGACGGTCCCCGCCTGTCCCCTCTCGAGAGGACGCCCTGTCCTCACTGCACACTGGCCATGTATCAGCCCCGGCCCTGGCACCCGCCAGTCTGCGCTGTCCCTGTGGACTGGCCTGCCGGACGCTTCGTAGGAAGGGGGCCTGCAGTGCATGGTGTTTTCTGTGGCCCCTTCCCCAGCGTACGTCTGAGCTCACCCGTCGGTGGCCTGGGCCGAGCATCGGCCCTTCACATGACTGAACAGGCTCCATTGTCCCACGTGTTGATGTCAGTGCAGCTGTTGTGACCACAGTCTCATGTGGACGTGTGGCAGGCGTGGCCACTCAGGGTACCTGGGACACCGGGCTGCGGCAGACTCTTGGAGAAGAACTTGGCAGGACCGGGTCCTCTGCAGCTTCCCCGGTGATCCAGCCCTGTGAACGCAGCCAAGGTGGAGGGGGCACTTCACACCGTCTCTCAGGACCAAGGCTCTGGAACCTTCCCAAAGCCCAGCAGATGGGCAGCCGAGGGAGCTGCTGGAGTAGCCCACAGGCACCATGAGGAGCTCTTCACCTCGCACCCGGTCTGGAGGGTGCACCGACTCTGGGCATAGCCCTCCCAGAGGCAAAGACCCGCAGCACAGGGAGCTGGGGACGGGGCTGGGAAAAGTTCGCACTTTTTTACCGTCATTTTGGGGTACGATACTCTTTCTAAAATAAAAGACTCAAAGTCCTAGGCCTGGAAAAGAAATAGATGGTGAGGTGTGCAGACAGGCCATGGCCAGGAGGGGCTCTCATGGGTGAGGTGTCCCTGCTCCACTCCCCAAGGTCTCACTCTGGTGGCAGCCCCGCGAGGGCACTACCTGGGGGAGAGGAGCTCACAGGAGCCATCTTGGCCTGACAGGGACTCCTTCTCTGCCCCTGGCCTTTACTTTAGGGGCATCCTAGCCCCTGGAGAGTCAGGACAAAGACAGCTGCTCAGCCTTGGCCAATCACTGGAGAATGCTCAGGGTGTCCAGGCTCTCCTGCTGGCTTTTCTTTTTTTTTTTTTTTTTTTTTTTTTTTTTTTGGGTGCTGGGGATCGAACCCAGGGCCTTGTGCTTACAAGGCAAGCACTCTACCAACTGAGCTATCTCCCCAGCCCCACCTGCTGGCTTTTCTGAAACCCTGGCCGCCCTGCTCCCACTGGGAGACCATGCCAGACCCCGCAGGCCAAACTCATGGACACCACGCACACCCTCCAGCTTCCATGAGCAGGAGGAACGTGGGCACAGGAGCAGTGGATTGGTTTGCCCAAGTTTACAGCTGGAAGGCCAGGGCAGTTGCTTCCTCCTGGACCACATCTTGCACTGTACAGGAAAACACTGAGAATCAGACAAATTCCTGGAAACACAAAACTACCAAATCTGAATCACAAAGAAATAGAAAATTGTCATAGACCGGTAATCAATAAGGAGGCTGAATCGGGGATCAGAACTCTGACAAAGAAAAACCTGGACCTAGTGTGCTCACAGCTGAGCTCTACCAAATTTTTAAAGAGCTAACATCAACCCTTCGCAAACTCCTCCAGAAAACAAAAGAGGAGGGAATACTTCCTGACTCCTTCTTGGCCAGCATTATCCTGATATCAAAGCCAGAAAGAAGGCCCCAGGAAAAGAAAACCACAGGCCAACATCTCTCGCGAACGCTGATGCAAAGGTCCTCAACAAAACGCTGACCACCTGAACTCAGCAGCACCTTCCAAAGGTCGTCCACCATGACAGGTGGGATTGTTTTCCTCGAATGCAATGAGAGTTCAGCATTCGAGAATCCATCCCTGCCACACACAGCTTTAACAGGTTGAAGGACAACTGATGCAGAAAAAATATTTGATGAGATTCAACACCCTTTCACGACAAAAGCACTCAACAGATGGAGTAGAACGAAAATACGTCAACACACCCCTTCTATGCAAAACCCACAGCAAACACCATGCTCCAAAGGAGGGTAGACCTCCTCTACAATCAGGAACAAGGCAGGGTGCCTGCTTTTGTATTTACAGTCAACATAGTACTAGCAGTTCTAGCCAAAGCAATTAGGCAAGAAAAGAAAAAACTATTCAAGTTGGAAAAGAAGAAGTCAAAACTATCTCTGCTAATAGATAATATGATCTTATATTTTGAAAACCTGAAAGATCCCCCAAACTGTTAGAGCTAACAAATGAATTTAGCAAAGCAGCAGGAAATAAAGTCACACACCCTTGTGTTTCTATATACTAATAATAAACAAATTGAAAAAAAATTGCAAAAACAATCTCTTAATAGCAAAAACAAATCTTAAAAATAATTCCATTTATAATATCAAAAAGAACAAAATACCTGGGAATTAAGTAAGGAGGTAAAAGATGTGTATAATGAAAACAGCCAAACATTGCTGAAAGAAAGAAGACATAAATAAATGGAAATGCATTCCAGGTTCACATTAAGATGTCAGGACCAGGGCTGGGGTTGTGGCTCAGTGGTACAGCACTTGCCTCGAATGCGTGGGGCACTGGGTTTGATCCTCAGCACCACATAAATAAATAAAATAAAGACACTGTGTCCATCTATAATTTAAAAAAAAAAAAAAAAGATATCAAGACTACCAAAGTGAGGGCTGGTATCTAGCTCAGCTGGTAGAGTGCTTGCCTTGCAAACACAATGCCCTGGGTTCAATCCCCAGCACTGCAAAAAAAAAAAAAAAGAAAAAGAAAAAGAAAGACTACCAAAGTGATCCACAGAGTCAGTGCATTCCTCTCCAAATTCCACTGACAATCCCATTGTAAAATTCACATGGGATCTCAAACACCTGGAATAGCCAGGACAATCTTAAATAAGAAGAAAAAGGTGATTTCAAAACTTACTACACAGTTGCAGTAATTGAGACAGTGTGGTACTTACAGAAAGACACATGGAAACTGGGATAGAATAAAAAGAGAAATTGTACTGTCAAAAAAAAAAAAAAAAAAAAACTGGGTTTTTGTTTTTGGTTTTGGGGGTTTTTGGTACTGGGGATTGCTTAACCATGAAGCCACATCCCCAGCCCTTATTTTTATGTTTTACTTTCAGACGGGGACTTGCCAAGTTGCTGAGGCTGGTCTCAAGCAATCCTCCTGCCTCAGCCTCCCAAGTTGCTGTGACTACAGTCATATGCCACCATGTGTGGCTGTCAAGTGGTGTTTGACAGAGGTGTCAAGACCATTCACTAGGGAAAGGGCAAACTTGCAACAAATGGTACTAGAAAACCAGATATCCAAATGCAACCAAGTGCAGCTAGAGCCTTCCCTCAGATCATGTGCAAAATTAACTCCAACAGGATCAAGACCTGAACATAAGAGCTAAAGCCATAAAACTATTAGAGGGAAACAGGACAAAATCTTCATGACATTGGATTGGCACTGATTTCTTGGATATGATGCCCACAACAGTCAACAAAAAAAAACATAAACTTGTTGTTTTTTTAATATATACATATATATTTTTTAGTTGTAGATGGATACAATACCTTTATTTTATTTATTTTTATGAGGTGCTGAGGAGCGAACCCAGTGCCAGGCAAGCACTCTACCACTGAGCCACAACCCAAGCCCAAAAACACAAATTTGAGTTCATGAAAATTAAAAAAAAAAAAAAAAAATGCAGAAAAGAAACCATCAACAGAGGAAAAAAGTCGATCCAAAGAATGGAAAAGCCAGGTGCAGTGGCTTGGGAGGCTGAGGCAGGAGGCTCACAAGTTCAAGATCAGTCTCAGCAATTTAGTGAGGACCTAAGCAACTTAGTGAGTCCCTGTCTCAAAATAAAAAATAAAAAGGACTGGGGATGTGGTCCAGTGGTAGAGCAGGCTCGGTTCAATCTGCAGTACCCCCAAAAAGAGAGAGAGACTGGAGAACATGTTGCAGTTGTTTATCTGACAGGGAATCAGTGGGGAGTGTACAGAGACTTCCTGAAGTTCAACAACAGAAGTCGAGCAATGTGATTCAAAAACAGACAAGAACTGAGAGACGCTTCTCAGAGCAGACACGGGCATGGCCAGGAAGCACCTGGGAAGGCGCTCAGCATCCCGAGTCTCAAGGACACCAGACCAAACCACCATGAGGCCCTCCCACACCCACAGGAGGCTACGATCGGAAGGCGGCAACGTGGAGACACGGGCCCACGCAGCAGCGGCCCCTCCATGGGGTCCAGCACCTCTGCTTCTGGCCATTCTCCAGAAGCACTGCAGGCAGGGACAGGAGGAAACGCGGCACCCAGGCGTCCATCAGCAGAGGGGCAGACAAACGAAATGTGATCCGTCCACACACAGGAAAGTTCTGCAGCCCTGAGAAGAAATGAGCTCTTTTCCCTCAGGTGCCCACAGGGCTCCTGCCCACCCAGTGCCCTTGGCATGGTAAAAACAAACCAAGGTCTCGCTCTGCCCAGGTCTCCCCGGTGCCGGAGCTGCACCTTTGCCGCGGGGTGGAAGAAGGAACCGTGGGTGAGCTCCCGCTCTGGAGCTACGGCACTGGCTGACCAGGGGCAGCTCTCCTCCCAGGCCCTGGAGGCGCCCACGTCTGTGCCAACCAGTATGTGGTAAAAAGCTGAGGCCAAGACGACCTCCGCATCGCAGGACCACCCGGCTCGAGTCTCCAAATCAGCAAGGCGCGGCCCCGCTCAGGGGCCAAGGGGCTCCAGACAGGGGTGTGGATGCCCTCGGGAAGCCCTGGGCATGGTGGCCAAGTCATCCTGTCCCTCCGCATCAAGTTGCAGAACAAGGAGCACATGGCCGAGGTCCATGCAGGGCCAAGTTCAATTCCCCGGCCACCAGAAGGTCCACATTTCAAAGGAGGAGGACGTGACCAAGTTTAGTGCAGACAGGTTTTAAGATGTGGTGACTGAGTAGCAGCTCGTCCACAGTTGTGGTCTCCCGGACAATTGGGGAGCCTGCACTCCTGAGGACTGCCATGTGCCCTTAGTCACTCCGCCAGTAAATCCTGTATCATGAC
The DNA here is from genome assembly GCF_902686445.1 of Sciurus carolinensis. NCBI lineage: Eukaryota > Metazoa > Chordata > Mammalia > Rodentia > Sciuridae > Sciurus > Sciurus carolinensis. Next base: position 1,635,653 of record NC_062215.1, on the reverse strand, counting down.
CGAGAAAAAGATGAAAAAAAGGGATCCGGACGCGTGCCGCACCACGGACTCTGAAATTCTTGTGCTAAGTGAAACAAGCCAGGCACACAGGGACGGGACCAGCGGAGGCCAGGCACGCAGGGACGGGACTGCAGAGGCCAGGCATGCAGAGGCTTCCTCCAGAGCTGCCCAGAACCACCCCTTCAGCAGGGCAGAGCGGGGAGGCCGGCAGCTGGGAGCAGGGAGGAGAGTCAGGTGTGGGGACAGGCTTCCGTCTGGAAGGTGGTGTCCCCTGGAGAGGACAGTGGTGGTGGCCGCACCACCCCGGGTGTGTGCTCAGCTGCTGACAGTGCACTTAAAGCCGGCCATAGTGGTGAGCTTCTACCACAGTGAAAAAGGAGAAAGAAGAGAAGCAGCTGGAGGAACCGGGAGAGGCCAGCCTCCTCGCGGGGCCTCCCCGAGTGCTTTGACCTGCGCGGACCTTCCACCGCAGTGCACTCCTCAGGGTCCCAGCAAAGCAAGGACACTGGCTAGGCCCCAAAGATGCTGAGGATTTCCCCAGTCCCTTGCTGCTGCGGACAGAGGCGGCTCAGCCCGCCACCCCTCACTCTACTGGGCCTGGTATCTGCCCTGAGGCTCCAGGTGGCTCTGTGACCCCCATGCCTGGTTAGGACAGGCCTCATGGTCTCCTCGAACAAAAAGAACGGGTGTTTATTTTTCCCCTTCCTGGGGTCTTCTGAATGAAGTGACAGAGCCTCCGGGCAGGGCCTACCCAAGGCTGACGGCACTGCATAACACGTCCATCACTGCTGACCCTGGGGAAGGGGGACTTCAGGGCAGCAAAACCACCAGCAGACCAGGAACTGTGCCCAGCCATGCCCCGCCCTGCCCTCTGCACGGCCTGCGTCCCCAGGGGTCCACCTCATGGGGCCCAGCTGGGCTCTGGGTACTACCTGCGCAGAAGGGGACAAGGTACCTGGTGCTCAGAGCCAGGCAGGGGCAGCCCTGGCCTCCTCGCCCACCAGAGGGACACCAGAGGGAAGAGGTCTGTGCCGCACCCTCCGGAGGCCTCCCAGCAGCAGTCAGCCTCCGGCTCCGCTGCACTGCGTGTCTTCCTGGCCCAAGTCCCCGACCTGCCAAAGACCACCTCTCCAGGGTCCCACCACCCCTGCCACAGCTGGGCAGTGGCCACAGCCTCCTCTCTTGGGCCTCATGGCCCAGCGCTCCAGTGCCTGGGGCACAGGGCTGTGGCAGAGGATCCAGGTCTGGGTTCCATCCTGTGACCTTGGGCGAGGCCCTTGGCCCTGCATCAGTCTGCCTGCCCCTCCCCCACACCATGCGGGCAAGGCCAGGTGCTGCCCATGGCTCGTCTGCCCAGTCTGGATGGACTCGCCAAGTGCCAGCAAGCCCCTTGGGGCCGCCGGTGCCAGGCTGGAGTGCCCAGGAGGGGTGAGGGGACAGCTGTAACCACAAGATGTAAACAGGCTGGGCAGGTCCCAGGTATAAAGCCTGAAGCCCCCGCAGCCATTCAACACACGGCCTGACCTGCCTCTCCAGGGCCCTCGAGGAAAGCAGGCGGTAAGCCCTGCGGGCGGGGAAGCCGCGGGCACTGGGCCTGGGCTTCATACACAGGGCAAACAGGGGCCCTGGGATCTGGGAGGACCTCAGACAAAGTCTAGGGGAGGTAGGGAAGGAGGAAGGGGGCAGCTCGTCGCGCCAACAGCACCCACGCCCAGGGAGCCCTGCTCCACAGACAGCCACGCGGGCCTGAGTCTCCGTGTGCCCAGGAAGGGCGACTGTGAGCCGGGACAGCGTGGGTGCTGATGGGCCCACCACCCTGGGGCCCTGGGGTGCACAGGGCAGGGTCTCCAGGGCCTCCTGATGCAGGAGCCCTGAGCTGGCTCTGGCCCCTCACCCAGCCCCTCATGGAACCCCTCCGTGCCCATTATCCCCTGGCCACCAGGGAGCCCTCCCACGCCGGCACCTGAACCTGGGCTCCTTGGCAGAGGCTTGGGGGCTGTGGCGGCCCCTGCCCCAGGAAAGGCCATGTGGGTGGCGTGGAGTGACTGGGCATAAAGGCTGGCAGTGGTACTGGGGGCACGGCCACTGGCAGGCCTTGGAGCTCAGTCAGTTCTGGTGGGGGAGGGCGGGAGGTCAGAGGCAAGGGGAGGCCTGTGGGGAGAGAAGAGGAAGGACCTCTCCAGGCCCTGAGAGGAGCACTGGGCCCACTTGCCTGGGCCTCGCAGTCTCTGCCAGGCCGGACTTCATGGCCTTCCTCTGGGGACTGGTCAAACCCCACCCCAGGCCTGGTCGCAGGGGCTATAAATAAACGGCCCCCTCCCAGCCCTGCCGGTGGGGACTCTGACAGCAGTGCGGTGGGAAGGGGCAGGCGAACAGCACAGGTCTAGGCAGGACATCGGCCTGTGGCCTGGCCAGCCTGGCCTCGGATGTGGCTGGGCCCCTTTGCCCCTAGCAGGACCCCTGAGATGCCAGGCGAGGGAGTCAGGAGCCCGCTCAGGACCCGGGGTGGCAGGGCCTCTGCTGTGCTGCAGGGGTGGCCACTGAGGTGACGATGGGGCCCAGTTCTAAGCCCACCGGAAGGTGCAGAAGCCCGGGCCACACCCTCCCTCCCCCGTTAGAGGACTGGGGCGGCCCCAGTGCCCCCAGCCCCAGGCCCAGGGTGGGGCTGCAACCTTTGACCTATCAGGAGGAGAGGAGAGGGGCCTCCGGCCACTGTCCAGCCCAGGCCAGGCCATGACAGCCACACTGCCCCTCCTGCTGGGGCCACGTGTTCCAGAAGTCTCCATCACCTCGTGAACTTTCAGGAGGGCCCAGGGGCCGTGGACACCTGCTGGCCTCCAGCCCTGGCCTCTGAAATAGCTGTTCCCACTTGCATCCTGGAACCCAACACCCCCCAGGGAAACAACCCGAGAGCCCGCAGGTCACAAGGCACTGCCATGAGGGGCACAGGTCGCCTGACTTGCCCCGCAAAGTGGGGACAGTGATATCTGCACCTGCTCGGCCACACGGGCTCAGGGTTGCCCCCGAGGAGCAGTTGCCCTGGGACCATCCTGCCTTTCTCAGGGGGAAACTGAGGCACAGAGGGGTGGGGGCCTGAGTCCTGAGCAGATTCCTCCACCAACTGCCCCTCTTCTAAGCCTGGGGACTCCCACACCCCAAGTTGTGGTGCCTGCTGCCCAGGCGGGGTGCACAGCTGCTCTCTACCCACCCCAGGACAGGATGGACGAGGACTTCTCCTCCCAGATGAAGAAGGTGGCGCTGGCCATGGGCACGTCTCTGTCAGACAAGGACATAGAGCTCCTGCCCTCAGACATGAGGCACCACGGTATAGCCAGCTCTGGACCCAGCCCGGCAGGGAAGGGGGAACTGGACACAGCTGCCCCTGTCCCTGGGCCCAGGCCTAGCGGGGACATCTGATGTGTGCCCCTGGGGCTGATGGGCACAGGACACCATGACCCTGGTGAGCAGGGGAGGGAGGAAATGGACCTGGCTGACCCCATCTCTGGGCCAGGCCCAGTGCACCAAATGACCTGCCCAGCCCCATGCACAGGTGGCTCTGCTGACCCCAGCCCGGTTGGTTCCAGGGTCCTTCAACTACCTCAGGTTCTTTGAGTACATGCGCCAGTTCCAGGCCTCAGGACAGCTGGAGAGCGCCATTCGCAAGGCCTTCCAGACCCTGGACAAGGACAAGAGCGGCTTCATTGAGTGGAACGAGATCAAGTAATGGTCTGGGCTGGGGAGGGGGCGCAGTCCCGGGCCAGGCGCAGCCGGGGCCCCAGGCACCCAGCAGACCTGGCGTTCTCCCTGGGGTCCACTGGCCAGGGCCACAGGTCAGTGCCAGACCCAAACCCAGAGGGCGGGGCGTTCTGGGCCCAAGCACCCCATCCAGGGCCTCAGTTTCTCCTGTAAAGTGGGCAGGGAGCAGCTGTGACCTTCAGCACGGCTGGCCTGACTCGAGCCCCCTCGACCCAGGTACGTCCTGTCCACCATCCCCAGCGGCATGCCCACTGCCCCACTGACAGATGAGGAGGCCGAGGCCATGATCCAGGCGGCCGACATGGACGGGGACGGGAGGATCGACTACGAAGGTGGGGGCAGCACGGACGGGCCGGGGAACCCCTCCAGGGCCCGCCCCCTGGCCGCTGGCCCCACAGTGAGGTCCAGGCAGTTCTCAGCACACCACTGTCCAGGCACAGCACTGAGCAGCCATCCCACCCCAAGTCTGTCAGCACCCCAACAGTAATACGGGGTTTCTGAGTGGGTGGGGGTTTCGCCGAGCAGGGACGTGTCCAGGGTGGGCCTGGGAAGGTCAGCGGCGGGCGGAGCCAGCGTGGGCTGGGCGGAGCCGAGAGGAAGTAGCGGCCACAGGCTGCCTCGCCTCTGGCTGCCCTGGGGCTGGACTTCCTGCCACCACTCACCCCCAGTCGTGGGCTGGGGCAGAGGGCAGGCAAAGTGGCCACCAGGAAAGAGCCAGTGGGCTCAGCGCCCAGATGCCCTGTCCAGCTGTGGCCCCGTCCCCACCCACCGAGGCCGACCACCATCAGACCTCAGTGCAAAGGGCAGCCCTGAGCATGACACAGAGCAGCTGGCCGGGTGTGCATGGGACTCAGGGCAGCTGCCCAGAAAGGTCCAGCAGGAATTCCCGAGGCCTCGGCACAGACCGGCCACTGTGAGCTCGCCGAGGGTCCACTGGTGACCTCCGAGGGGCACACAGGCACAGGACCAGGGCTCGAGTGCCCTCCAGACTGTGGGCCCTCACGAAGGGGCAAGCCTCCCACCGCTGGGGGTCGGAGGGCCAGCAGCCTGGGGCATCCGAAGGCAGGGCGTTTACCAGGAATGGGTTTCCTGCCCTAGAATTTTCTGAATTAATCAAGAAGGAGAAAATCCCGAGGAAGAAGTAACACCACGAGCAGCCCTGGGCCAGTGAGCAGCCCCTGTGGGCTGTGCCCCAGCGGACGTTCTCGGAGGAGACCATGAGGGTGGACGCCCTGTGCCAGGGAGGTGGGAGAAACACGCTGTGGACAAACACCGCCTGCCGCCCGCGTGTCTGTGAGCGCCACCGCCCATGTCGGGGCAGGAGGGGGGGGCAGGCTGGCCTGGGGGCGGGATAAGGGCGGGGCAAGAGGGCAGGGCGTGGCTGGCGTCCACTCTCTGCGCAGGGACTTTGGGGTGGTCCCCCACCAGCCCTGGGCTGCCTGGGCCTACACTCCCTGTGAGCCCAGTGCTTTCTGAACGGCCGCCTTCTGGTGCCCTGGCCTGTCCGGTGGCCTCCTGGCCCCACCCCCCCCAGTTCACAGCAGATGCGTGGACGGGTGTGAGGATATCTACCGCGCCTCTGCCCAGGGTGCTCTGTAGGTGCCCCTGGCCTCCCTATAGGGCCAGAGCCTCCAGCAGTTGACTCTCCATCATCCTGCCTCCCCTGGTCTCTGGGCTGCCGCCTCCCACCCACTCCTTGTGCTCCTTCCCTCCACAGCCCCGTCCTCTCCCAAGCTCTCTGGTGGGACTTGGGGCCCAGTCCTCAGTCTCTGCCCTGCCCACACTTGCCCACCCCTCCAGTCCTGTCATCCAGCTGTGCAGAGTGAGCACCAGGAGCATGGGTCACCTTGGAACCACTCATGGGGAGCAGGTGGCCTGTTCTAGTGCTCCACAGGAACACCCTGCCCCAGGGCCTTTGCACAGCTGCTCCCTCAGCTTGGCATGCTCCTCAGCTACATGATAAACTCCCCCTTCTCCTTCAATGTTTTCCTCGGATGTCACATCCAGTGAGGTTTCTGCCCACCATTCCATATTCCACTCACCCCCAGTCTCTCACGCCCTCCTTGGTTTGGTCTCTTTCCCCAGGGCACCGCCCCTCCTCTAAGACACTATGACAGTATGAGCAGACGAAGCATCAGAGACATGGGGTGTGAGACCCCAGAAAAGGAGAGCCCCAGGAGGTGGGCATGGAGGGGCACAGGTTCTGGCAGGCACCTTCCGGCCAGGGACACTGTCAAGGGCTGGCAGCCTCCTGGGTGTCCAGGATCAGTCAGGAAGGAGGTGCCCAGGTGGCAGCTCCAGTGGGGTCCCCAGCCGGCCCTCACAGACCTGGGTCCTTCGCCCCACGCCCCAGCTGCCCACCACAGCAACAGAGGGTCAGCAAATCACAGCCAAAACTGGTCTGCACGCCGTCTGCGGCTGGTTTTAACTACAAGGCCATACAGAGTCTGAAAGTAAAAGGAAGGGCAAAGAGACACCATGCAGGGCTGGGGTGGAGCGTTCACCTAGCACGTGAGAAGCACCAGGTTTGATCCTCAGCACCACGTAACAATACATAGATAAAATAAAGGTCTAAAAATGTTTTTAGTGGGCTGGGGATATATCTCTGATGGTAGAGTGCTTTCTTCACATGCACAAAGACCCGGGTTCAATCCCAGCACCACCAAAAAAAAAAAAAAAAAAAAAATCAAATTTAAAAAGAGACACCATGCAGGCATCAAGGAGAGAAAGCTTTACTATCAGATATAGGCACCTTTAAGGTCACAGAGGAATGACTCATAGTGATAAAGGGTCAACCACAGGGGCTCATCATTGTTCTGAATGTGTGTACTTCTAATAGAGCCTCAAAATGCACAAAGGATAAATGAACCCACTAGAATGAGACAGAGACGTTGCACAAACACTGAGGTGGGGGACCTCAGCGTTCAACTCTCCGGGACCAAGAGACCATTGCAGGGTAACCAGTGGGACTCCAGAAGCCTCCAGAAGCAGAATGGGCTGAATACTGATGATGCAGACAGCACTCTGCAGCCAACTGATGCAGAACACATGTTCTTTTTTAAATATATAGATGTAGCATTTGCCAAAAATGACTAACAGTTAGGCCATAAAGCAAGTCTCAATAAAGTGAAAGGACTAAAATAATAGGGAACATGCTCAGGGAAGGTAAGTTAGAAATCAAAAACAAAAATCTAAGAAAAACAATGCAGTTCTAAATAGTCCACCATATAAAGAAACCACTATGGAAATAAGAAAATGGAACCTAATGTTAACAAAAATGCAACATCACAAACCCTGTGGGTGCAGCTCAAGTTGTAATCTGAGGGAAATTCATAGTCCTAATGCCTTGAGTTGAAGGGGAAAGGGCTGGCAATCAATGATCTAAGTATTCTTTCCAGAACTTAGATAAAGAATGGAAAGTTCAGATCAAAGAAGAGAGGGAAGGAAATAAAGGGCAGGAATTCTGAGTAAGTGCCTTGTTTTCTGTCTGTACCCTGTGGGGACGTGGGCACCACAAGACCTGAGTGCACAGAGATGGCTGTGGCTGCTGGGACCTCGCAAAGGAAGGTGGCTCAGGAGTAGCCCTGTGGGGGAGACAAGACCCACGAGCACAGCGAGGCCGGCGGGGTGAACGAGCCCCAGGCAGAGTCCATCTGAGGGTCTCAGGTCTGACCTCCTCCCCTGGGAACACTCCCCCTCACCGGGGGACCAGACTTACCACCCACTCTACAGTCCAGGAACCGAGGGTGGCTCCGGTCGACTCTGGGCGTCCTCGCCCATGATCACAGACTCTTCCACTCCGGGCACCCCACCACATCAGGGACCCCTTCCCACAGGAGCTCCACATATCACGTCCTGCTGGGTGGCAGTTCTGCTGCCCCTGCCCTGACCTTTGGCCCACAGCCTGAAGGAGGAGTAGCTGGAGGGCCCAGGCAGCAGGCTGAGGACAGTTCCCCCCGAGACCCCAGGACGGTCCTGTGGAGTGAGGTGTGGGGGCTGGTCTGAGACTGCTCTCAGACCCTGCAGCTGTGCGCGGACGGACTGTGGACTCCCCTCCAAGCCCTTCCCGCCCCGCTCCCCAGGAGTCCAGGCCCTCGGACAACTTGCGCTCCCTCCCAGTTCACATCTGCCTCCAGCCTGTGTCCTCGTCAAGGGCACTTTCCAGCCTCACCTGAGGGCTCGGGATCTTCCTTCTGGTCAGCAGCCCTGTCCTGCAGATGGTGAGCAGAGGGGCCCAGCAGTCTGCACCCTCTGCCAGACACAGCCTCCAAGCCAGCCTGAGCTCAGGGACCAGCCAAGTTCTTCTCTGGGAGGGGCTAGACCAGGAGCAGACGTGGCTTGTATCCAGTAGTGACCAGGACGCAGACTGTCACAGGTGGTACAGGACAGAGGAGTCCTGAGCCTGGCTGGGCCCTCAGTGGGGGACCCTCAGAGCAGCCCCAGCCACAGCCAGCAGCACCACACTGCACAAAAGCTGCCGGGGTCCTACACACCAACTGCAGGCAGGAGGGTGAGGCTCGGGTGGTGGGCCCCCTGGCGACGCTGGGACAGTGTTGGGCAGCATCCCAACACCAAGGCCTGATCCTGGATGATGGTGCCTGCTGAGTAGACCCCCATCTCCCTCCACGCGCTTCAGGACTCTGCCTGCCCATGAGGGCTTCCCGTCTGTGCTGGCAACCCTCGGGGTGAAGGGCACTGAGCAGGCTCTGAGCTCATGTGCCAAGGCAGAGGCTGCAGAGGGTGAGGCTCGGCAGTGCCCGCCCTCCTCGGGCGCCTGTCCAGTCCCCGTTTCCAGAGGGCTCCAGGCACAGCTCACAGGGGCTGGGTCTCGGGAGAGGGCCGCCTGCTCCCCTGGGGTCTTTCCAGTCATGAGGGGCACAACAGCAACCCAGGGTCTTCAGGCACCCAGATGGGTGGAGCCTCCCGCAGGCCAGGTGAGGACAGAGGGCCATTCTCTGAGTTGGGCACCGGAGCTGAGGATTAGGGCCACAGGGCAAGGCAGGGAACAGACAGGGGCAGCAGGGGGTGCTGAGAGCAGAGGGGCTGCTGGGCACGTGCCATTTCCTGGTCAGTCTAGACAGCCGAGGAGGGAGACGGGGAGCACGGTAGGAGCCAGAGCCAGGCCTGGCCTCTGCAGTGTCCCCGGCCCGGAGAGAAAACAAGGCAGGTGACACAGGACTCTAAAACCACCTCTTTTACTGTAAAACAGCCACAGGCAGCCTGCCCGGCATCCTGAGCACAGGGCTGACCGGGCAGCAGGCTGCGCCTCAGCCAGAGTGCAGCCCCCAGCCCGCACAGAGCCAGGACTCGGCCCAAGCACCAGCCACAGGACCTGGCCACCTCCGGCCGGTCTCCACCCTGCAGGCGGCTTCACTGGGCAGTCGGGGGTGGCCGCCGGCGCTGCTCCAGCAGCTCCTCCAGGTGATCGGCCCGCTTCATGGCAGCCTGGGACAGGCACCAGCGTCAGGTGGGTGCCCCCCGCTCAGGCAGGACCCGCCAGGGGCCCTGGGACCCACCTCACGCTGTCTCTGGAGGCTGCTCACAGCCTCCTCCTCCTTGCGAGGGCCGTCTTCACCCTGCAGCAACACACAGTGGGCCAGCCTGCCTGGGCAGCCATCCAACCTTGCCCACCAACCACACCCCCAAAGCTGTCCTCAGCCATGGCCCAGAGAAGCTGCCTTTAGGGAGTCAGACCCAGAGAGGGTTTCCAGAGCAGCGGGCAGTGCCAAGACAGGTGTGCCAGGCCACGGCCAGTGTGGGCAGTGACAGGAGGACCAGGTGCCGGGGCAGCGTCGCCCTTGCTGTACCTCGCCTGGCCTGACCAGGCCTCCGGCCCTCAGGAGGCCCTGGGGCTGCCCCCAGAGAAGAGCATGCAGAGCCCCAGCTGAAGCAAGCTGCTCAGGAGCTCCCGGGCGAGGCCAGGCCCCCGATGCCCAGGAACAAGTGCTTCCTGGACACAGACCTGGACCGTGGGCCAGCCCTGCCCAAGGCAGCCTGCACCCCGGAAGCTGGAGGCCTTCACCTTGCTGCTTCCTCATCTGAGGTGCCCTCTGCCCCGGTGCTGCGGGGATCCTGCCCGCTGCCCCGCCCTCTGCCTCCAGCCCCTGCAACCCTGGCCACCCACCTCCGGTGCACCTCGTCCAGCTCCAGCTGCTGGCGGGCCTGCAGCTCGGCCAGCTCAGCCTTGACCCGCCGGTTCTCCTCCTCAGAGGCCGCCAGCCGGCCCGCGAACTCCTGGTGGACCACCTCGGCCAGGCTGCCTCGCTCGCTGGACAGCTCTGCGTTGACCTGGTGGCAGGGACGGCATGAGCAGCCTCCCGCAGCGGTGGGCTCTGCCGCGGGAGGGCCAGGCCACTCACCGCCCGCAGGTCGGCCAGCTCCTTCTCCCTCTGCCGCACCAGGGCCTGCAGGCGCTCCTGCTCCTGCTCGGCCGCCCCGAGGCGCCCCTTCAGCTCCGCGCACCGTGCCTGCAGCTCCCGCCGGGACTGCTCCAGCTCGGAGAGCTCTGCCTCGTACTGGTCCCGCACGCGCTTGATGCTGCGGTGGGCAGGGTGCGGGCAAGAGTGGCCTGGGCAGCTCCCTCTCCCCTCGCCTGGGCGACCCGAGCGGCCCGGCGCCAGCCCCTGGCCCCTCGCTCGCACACTGGAGGCCTCACCGGCTCTCAGCTGCCCGCTCGCTCTCTTCTTTGGCCAGGGTCATGTCGGCCTCCAGTCGGTGGATGACCAGCTCAATCTCCTGGTCTCGGCCTTTCCGGATTTCCTCCTTGAGCTCACGTTCCCGGTTCAGTTGCCACACTTCCTGTGGGGACAGGCAGCTGGCCTGGGAACCACCAAGGGTGGAGGACAAGGGGGACAGAGGGAAGCACAGGGCAGGGCAGCAGCAGGGTTCCTGGGGCTCCCTTCTCTGACCACAGGGACACACACAGGTTCCAGGGGCAGAGGTCTTGTCCCCGACCCCCAGGTGCTGTGGTCTTTGGACAAGGCGGCCAGCATGACAGTCCTCTCCTTGGAGACCCCCAGCTAAGGATGACCAAATGCCACTCTGCCACCAGACGGGCTGGGGACAAAGGGAACCTGCCACGTTGCTAAGTGGGGCTGGGCAGCCCCTGGCCTGGACAGCGTAAATGGGGCCAGCCTTTGGAAGCTGTTTGGAAATTGCCAAGAGGAAACAGCGGAGGCCAAGGAGGGTGCCCCACAGGCTGAGAAGCAGCTGACAGGGGCACGGGCAGGTGGCTGCTGGCCAAGGACAAGCCGCCCTGACCAGGCCGTCCTCTCACTGCCCACTCCTGGTTTTCCTGTGGCCACAGGATGACGGAGAGCAGCCCACAAGCTCAGAGGGAGGCAGAGCCCCACACAGCCCTGTGTAACCCCTGGGAGGGCCCAGGAGGCCTGGAGCCGCCCGCCCGCCCACCTCCTTCTTGGCGCAGTTGGCCGTCCATGCCTGCTTCTCCACCTCCAGCTGCTCCTTCAGCGCCTTCAGTTCCACCTGGAGGGGGACAGGGCGTGACAGCCACTATCCAGCCCTGCCCACCCAGAGCCCAGACCCTCACCCCACCGGACACCAGGCTCGGCACTGGGCAGGGGACCTGGTGCCGACGCTCCTGCTCCTCGCGGCCCTTCTCGAACTCAGCCCTCAGGGCTCGGGTCAGTGCTGCGCTGCTGTCCTGCAGCTGCTGCCTCAGCTCTTCCAGCTCCGCCCGCTGCCTGCAGGCCAGGGCAGGGGTCAGTGGGCAACGGGTATGGAGGGGTCACCGCATGAGCAGTCTGTGGGCGTGTGAGGGGACGCTCCAAGAAGGGCCAGCAGCCCCCAGGTGGCACCTGGCTGCCTGCTGGCCCAGTCGCTCCCTTTCCTCAGCCGCCTCGCTGCTCAGCCGCTGCCGCTGCCGCTCCAGGGCTCGCTGCTCCTGCTCCAGGTGCTGCTCCAGCCTGCGGGCCACGGGCCTGGCTCGCCTGGGCAGGGCCGGGGCCCCAGGACGCTCACGCGGCAGGGGCGGGGCAGCCCTGGGCCACAAGTGGCCCCGAGCATCCTTCCCGGGACGTGTGATGCCCGTCATGGCCGCCGCCCAGGGCAGTGAAGCCAGGCCGTGGGCCCGCTGCCGCTGCTGAAACCCCACCTCTCAACTGCAGCCCGAGGCGGGGCCTCCTCTCCTGTCCCTGTGTCCTCACACCGACCTCGTCCTGCTCAGCCAGCAGGCGAGGAGGGCCTCTTCCCTGTGTGAGGGCGCCAGGTGTGGGTTCCACGGTGGGGCAAGCGGCCTCAGGCCTGGGTCCTCATCCCACCAGGGCAGGGCTGTGGGTCTGGCCAGCTGTGTTTTGGAAGGGCCAGCCACGCAGAAGGGGCTGCCTGTAGGTACTGGCCATTGCCAGCGGGTCCCCAGGGTCTGGGGGCCCAGCCTAGTCACACCCAGCCTAGTCTGGCCAACACCCCCCACCCCCACCCAGGGGGCCAAAGAGCTGAGGGCAAGAGGCTGTTCGGGGCACCAGAGGGACCTCGGAGCCCCGTCTGGGGCTGAGTGCTCTGAGCCAGCTGTGGAAGTCTGCACACCTCCCCAGCCACAACCCAGCCTCACGGAGGGACCCGCGGGCCGGCACAGGGGCTGCACCCGCAAGCACGAAGGAGCCGCGGGTGCCGAGAGAGGCAGGGCTGCTCTTCTGGGGCCACAGCTTCCTGTGCCCTCCTGGGCAGCTGCACCAAGACCCCCAGACCCGGGCCTTCGGGAGGTGCCCACAGGGTCTGGAGAGGTAGCACCCTGCTCTGGACGGGGGTCTGGTACATCCCCAGCCCTCGCAGGCCCCTGGCCCTGGGCAGCCGGGAGGTACAGGTGCTCACCGCCGCTGGGCTCGCTCGCGCTCCCGCTGGCCCAGCGCCTCCTTCTCGCGCTCCAGCTGCTCCCGCAGGTCCTCGGCCTGGCGCAGGCAGCGCTGCGCGGCCTGCTCCTCCCGCTGCAGCAGTTCCGCCTCGTGCAGGCCCCTGAGCCTCCGCACCTCCTGCTTGTGTTTGGCGATGAGCTTCTGGATCTCAGGCTCCAGGCCTGGGGGTGGGGCACAGCTGCAGGCGCCACCTCGACCTCCCTCCAAGCACAGCCGAGCGTGAGGGCCGCAGGCCAGGGGCAGGGCTGCCCAGTGCCTGCTCCTGGGGGTCACCCTGCAGCTGCTGCAGGGGGCTACAGTGCCCGTCCCACCTGCAGCGCAGTGCCCCCTGACTGTGCTCTAGCCATTAGATCTCCCAGCACGGGCGTCCAGGGCCCTGGAGGGAGAGGTTCTGGGACAAGGGGCCAGACCAGGAGAGCCGGGTGAGCCACGGAGGCTCTTGGCTCCCTGGGACAGCGCCCTGGAGCCCAGTGCCCCACCTCCCACCCCCTGCTGCTGATCCCCAGTGCGGCCTGCGTGCCAGTCGCCCACTAACCCCTGATTTCTCCAAGCCCAGCCCAAGGGAGGCAGGCTCTGCCCCTGGGCTCCAGCCTCTGTGCCTGGCCAGGGAGGCCACCCCCCACACCGCCCGCCGTGCAGGGTCAGGGGTGCGTTCCGCCCTTCCCCCTCAGAAGCACCGAGCCAGTGCTGGGGTGGGCCCCACCTCGGACGGTGATCTCCTTGATCTTCTTGGTTTTCTCGCTGATCCACTTCTCCCTGCGGACTTTCTCTGTTGCACTCATCAGTTCTTTGAGTTTCTTGATCTCCTACGAGTAAGGATAGGAAGTGGAAAGAGAAGGTGCCGATGACGTCTGGCCCCTCTGCCACACCCATGGCCTGAGCAGGGCGGCAGCCTCCCACCTGCAGGCCCTGGAGGGTGACGCTGGCCTGCTGGGACAGAGAGCCCTGCTCTCCCCTGTGGCTGGGGCCTCAGTGCTGGCTGTCAGCCACGGACTCGGGAGCCTTTGGCAATGCTGGTGCCAACCCCACTCAGAATCTGGGCTCAGGTCTGGGATGGGCTCTGGGGCTTGGCGTCCAGATGGGAAGCACAGCGAGGCAGCTGAGGCAGCCTCTCAACCAGCCCTGGCCGCCAAGCAGGAAGATGCCGGGAGTGGTCCTGGCCCTGTGAGCTGGACCTGGCCTCCTGAGTCCAGGGCCACTGCCTCTGGGAAGGGCCAGACAGGTGCCATGTCTGGATCTGGGGCATGGAAACCCCACCGCAGGGCAGGGCTCGGAGGAACCATGGAAGCAGCCCCGGGGCAGATGCAGCTTGGTGCCAGGAACAGCCCTCCTGTCTGAACCCACATCCTCAGGGATCTGCTGCCCAGCTGAGCAAGGACCATGAGGCCCAGCGGGCCACCCTGGCCACAGTGGGCTCACCAGCTGGTGCTGCTCCTGCATCTGGGCCACGCGCTCCCGGCTCTGCTGGTCCCCCCGCTTCAGCTCGGCCACCATGGCTTCACACTTGCCACTCAGGACCTTCTTGTCTTCGATCAGCTGTGAAGGGGGTAAGGCTCTGACAAAGGCCCCCACCCAGGGGAGGCCTCACTCCCAGGACCTCCCTGTCCTTGGTCTGTGGCTGGATTTGGGCCAGCAGGAGGACCATATGTGCACATGGACATGGGGCTGCTGTCCCTCCTGGTCCTTGACCTGGAGGATGGGGTGGACGTCAGAGAAGCCCAGTAGGGACCACACCAGCCTGACTCCCGACCGGGGACACTTATGTCGACCAGCAGCAGTGGCCACCATCTTTCCAGCCCCAGGCCAGGAGCTTTCTCCAGATCTGGCCAGGGGTGTGGCTGAGCTGAGGGGCAGCCAAAAAGCTTCTGCTACTCTCGCTGGGGCACTCTGACTACCCCAGAAGCCCCAAGAGACCAGGAGTGGCCCTCCAGGGGTTTGATGACCCTGGCACAGCACAGAAAAGTTTGAAATTTGTCCAGGACACCTCCCTGTTGGGCCAGCAGGGAGCCGGCTCTAGACTGCCTGCCTCCTCCAAGGGACCACTGGTTATGCGCCACCGGCCCGCCACCCTGGGCACACACAGCAGGCTCCGTGGGCCCCAGGCCAGCTGCACCTGCAGCCAGCCCCCTGCTCTGGAAGCCTGGGGCCTGCGAGATCTTCCCAGCCCTGGGAGGCGTCACCTGGTCAATGAAGGTCAGGTGCCGCTGGATGGTGGCCTCATAGTGCTCCTTCTGTTGCCGCAGCTGCCGCCTCAGCTCCTTTTCTGTCTCTCTGACCCGCCGGACCGTGAGGTCTCGCTGCTGCGCCTGTGCGGGGAGTGGGCGGGAGGGAGGTGCTGGCGCCGGCCAGCCAGAGACCCAGGGCTGGGCCTGACGACCGTGGGAAGACGGCACAGAGGGCCTCAGGGAAGAAAGCGGCGCCCGCGGGCAGCCCTGGCGATGGCTCGGGCCTCACCAGCGCCCTCTGCAGCAGCACCACGGCCTGCTTCTGCTCCTCCACCTCCAGCTTCAGCCGCATCACGGACACGCTCCCCTCCGGGGCCAGCTCTGGGTGCCCACGCCCCACGTCCGGCACCAGCCCCTGCAGATGTGGCCAAGCATCAGGCACCTACTGCTCACCGGGGGATGGCCAGAAGGCGGCAGGGACGTGTGCGGGGCCACCTGCCGGCCCTCCACGGGACCCTCAGAGGGAGGAGCAGCGAGGTGCAGGCATCTGAGGGCCGGCTCACCCGAGACCGTTGTCCTGCTCAGTACAGGAGAGGGGGGCCGCGACCTCGTGCGAACGCAGCCACTGGAAACATTACCTCCACTCTGACCTCCCTGCCCGTGACAACAAAGTGGGCACCACTCCACTCAGCCTGGCCGCTGGCCTTCACCCAGGACGGACGTGGCACAGGGTGCCAGGAGGGTCCAGATGAACAGAGCGTGGGGAGGCGGCTTGAGGCCCCTCCAGAGAGGAATCCGCCTGGGAGAGCCGGCCCTGCCAGTCGCCCCCCTGCTCGGGTGGGGTGGGCCAGGCTACCGCCAGGGGCCTGGCGGGGCTCACCTCCGGCTGTGGCGACGGCCGGCCCTGCCCCGACTTCTCCATCTCGTCCAGGAAGCTCATGACGCTCTGCAGCTTGGCCTCTGACAGCAGCGTCCCGTCCTCGGGGGGGCTGTGGGGTGCACTGAGTTTCCCAAATCTCTCCAGGTTGTCAGCTGTCAGGGAGCTGGCACTGTCCTGTGGGGCGGGGGCCCAGCATTGGGTGCTGCCAGGGCGGCCCACGCACTCAGGGTCCCCTAGTGCTGGGCTGCTCTGCTGGAAGCAGAAGCGGGGAGGAGGAGCGGCTAGGCCGTGGCTGGGCCTGCCAGATGCGGGGGCATCGCCCACCCAGGGTTCTTCTGTGTCCTAACCTCAGGGTCACTGTTCAGGAGGGGACAGCTGGGCCAGTGAGGTCCAACTGGCTTGTCAGGGTCTCGACTGAAGCCAGGGGCTGGTCCACCCTGCTTTCCCTGACCTCTTGGCCTGTGAGCATGGTGGCAGCACCCCGGTGGGGGTGAGGGTCCTGTGGCTGAGTCACCTCATCGATCCAAGCGTATCTGTCCTTGTGATAGGCGCTGGGATGAGGCAGGGGCTCGGGGTCCTCCTCCAGCAGCTTCAGCATGTCCAGCAGCTCGTCCAGGGTTGCCCTGGACTTGAATCTACTCCTGGTGGGGCCCACCGTCTCCACGTCCTCACTGGCCACGTCCTGGGACAGGATGTCTCACAGTAGACAGGCGGGGAGAAGCAGCCAGCAAGGCCACTGGTGGCCAACAGCAACACTCGTGTACAAGGTGGACCACAGAGGGGCTGGGTTGGGGCCTCTGCTGCCTACTTCCTGTGGCTCCCTAGCCCACCTTGTGGGGTGGAAGCAACTCCACCTGTGGCGACATCTCAGGGCCCTTTCTCCAGGAAAATAGACAGGCTTGGCCATTCAGCCACATCACTGAGCAGCCTGGTGGCCTCACTGCCCCCTGACCTCTCTGACCTTCAAGCTCTTTCTGTGGACAGGGACACAAGGCCCCACCCAGAGCCAACGTGAAAACCTTACAGGGTTCCAGAGCAATTCTGTGAGATCCCACCCCAATGAGGGCTCCCCTAGCCTGCTGCTCTGCTGGGGCAGCCTTTCGGGGGAACCCAGCTGAGGAGGGGGCAGGAAACAGGTTGGCTCAGGCCACTCCTGGCATGGACATGTCCCTCAAAACCAAAGTCCAGAAAGGAAGGAAGGGCAAGCTATGCCCAGACCTGTGGTTTGTCCTCCGGAGACAGTTGGGGCTCTGAGGCCGAATCAGAGGCAGGTGGGCAGGGGTTCCTGGGGCCTATGCAGTGGACGCTGGTGCCTGCCCAACAGAATACAGCAGTTTCTTGAAACTGGAGGAGCCTGGGAAGGAGCCAGGTACGGGGGAGGCAGGTGCAACCCGCAGAGCAGAGGCCCTGGGAGGCCCTGTCTTCCAGGGGCCGAGGTTGGGGAGCTAGTGCAGGCAACCTCAGGCTCTCAGCCTCGATGCTCCGTGGGTCCCACATCCAGGACCAGCTGGCAAGGGCCTGAGCACCTCAAGTCCAACTGTACAGGTGAGCTGGTCAGGAGCGGAGGTGGTGTGAGGTGTTACCATGGGCCCAGGCTGGTGGGGGGAAGCCGCCCACCTGGCCACAGCACCAGGGCCAGGGTATGATGACAGAGGCCCTGCCTCCTTCCCAGTCGCAGCCTCCAGGGCCAGGGTGGACTGGAGTCACTCACCAGTGTTGTTGGCCTTGGGGGGCTGGCAGGTGTCACCGCCCGGTGTCAGGGATGGCTCTGTGGGGGGCCGAGGCTGCACCGCTGCTCTGGTTTCCGGGCTCTCCTTGGGCGGTCCGTGCTCGGCCTTGCCTGATTTCTGGGCTCGCTTCTGCCGCAGCTCCTGCCAGGGAAGCATCTCTGAGCAGTGCCCCAGGCCTGCCCTGTGGCCTCCCACCACCCAGCTGCCCTGGGGCTCGACGTCCTGAGGACTCCAGGCAGCAGTGCCGGAGTTGGGCTTGGGGTTCAGCTGTTCAGGTGCCACGGGGGCCCAATGGCACCTGAATGGCCGCCTGCCTGGCCTGGCGAGCCTTCTCCTCTCGGGCCTTCCTCCTCGCTACCTCCTTCTGCCGGTGCAGATCCAGGAGGTTGCCGCCGCCCAGTCGCTGCTGCCCCTGCCAGAAGAGCTACATGGAGCCTTTGCACCCGGGCACATGGGGTCCCCAGGGTCTGCAAGTTCACTGGGAAGGTGAGGCAAGCCCCCACGACCCTGAACCTGCCCCCTCTGCCCACGAGGGGCAAGCCCTCGGGGGAGGCAGCATGGTGCCTCGGGGTCAGGTGCCCATGCAGAGGCCTCCTGGGACCAGCAGGGTTTGCCGGCACACAAGCCTGACCATGGTCCCCACAAGAATCACGTGGGCCACAGAGGGGTACACACCTGTGTGGTTCCAGGTCTCAGTTCTGCTGGTCCCAGAAACTGCCTATGCCCAGTTCAGACCTGGACCTCTGCACCGCCCAGGGGGAGCCCAGAGCAGTGACGCCCACACTGACCTCACGCGTGGACGCCAGCAAGTGCCCCAGGCTTGTAACTCCTGCTCGGCGGCGCTGCACCTGGTGGCGGTACCAGCGCTGGATGGTGACAGCGGCCTGGTTCACCTGGTGAATAAACCTGCCCAGAGAGCAGGCTTCAGGACGGAGAGGGGCCCAGTGTCCCCCAGGTCCTGCAGGAACCTGCAGACTCGAGGCCCAGCCGGGCAAAGCAAAGCTGGTGGTTGCACACAGCCCTTGCTCCGCTGAACCGTGACAGGACCAGCCCTCCAGGGCTCCTCCCACTAAACCCCAAGCCTAACCTCCCAGGGGGTCCTAGGAAAAGCAGGAGTCGTCTATCCACAGACTTGGGTAGTCTGTGCACAAGAGCCACCAACTGGAAGCAACCCAAACATGCTCCACTGTCTTCAGAGTGGACACAGGTGCACCCAGGCAACAGGACACTGCTCAGCAGGAGCGGGCAGAGGACCACGGACAGGGCTTGGACTGGGGCACGTCAGAACAGCCAGGGCTGCTGGGTGGGGCCTGGCGAGTGGATGAAAAGGACTCAAGGGAACCTTGGAACTCCAATGGTCTAGTCTTGGTGCACTGCATCTGTAGACACCACTGTATACATTTGTCAAAGGGATGCATTTTACCCTGTATGATTGTATTCAATAAAGCTGATTAAACCAAAATTCTAAACTTGGGTTCTAAGGACCAAGTGTGGATCCTTCAGCAAAGACACCAAGGGAGAACTCTAGTGTGGATGTCGACTGCTACGAAGGCCCTGGCTCAGCGAGTGTGTCCCGTCCACCGAGGGTGCCCTAAGAGTCTTTGAGGAGCTGCAGCAGGGACAGCGGGCTGGTGGTCACTGAGGCCAGGTGGAGGCGTCTGCAGCAGTTGTCTGGCTGCTAAGTGGGGCAGGCCAGGATCAGGGTCCTGCGGCTCCACCTACATCCACCCTGCAGCCCCGAGGGCGGCTTCAAGTACACAGCCATGGGTCCTTTTGTTCTCAGTTTTGTATCTTCTTTCCCTTTTTCTGGGGGTACAAGGAGTAATCCCGGGGGTGCCTAACCACAGAGCCACGTCCCCAGCACTTTTGACAGGGTTTTACTAAATTGCTTAGGGCCTCACTAAGTTGCTGAGGCTGGCCTTGAACTTGTGATCCTCCTGCCTCAGCCTCCTGAGCTGCTGGGATTACAGGTGGGCACCACCATACCCAGCCCCATAAAGTTTTTTTTAATTAACAACTTTACTGAATAGAATTCATACACTATTAAAACCTGCCCACTTTCAGCAATATCATGATTTTTAGCAAATTTACAAAGTCTGTAACCACCAGCACAATCCAGCTCTAGAATGTTCCCACTGCCTCAAAGGCCATGGTCACCCTGTGTCCCCTGGCAGTCACTGCTCCCTTTCTGCCTCTAAGGATCTGCCTTTCCTTGGCATTCTGTGCAAATGGAGTCCCACTACAGGTGGTCTGTCAGCCTCTCCACTTCGCCACACCTGGACGAGGCTCCCGGGAGTCCTCGACCCCCGTGCCCTGCCCGGCTCCCCATGAGCATCACCTCTCTGCCTCCTCCTCTGTCACCTCCTTCCGCCTCAGCAGGTTGGCGGCAGTCCCCCCAGGGGTGCCCTGGACCATGTGGTCAGTGGTGAAGTTCTTGCAGGGCTTCCGGAAGCTGCTGCCCTCACTGCCCTCGCTGGTGGCTGCCTTGATGATGTTGCTAATCGGAAGAGAAATCCCAACTCGTTGTCCCAGGAGTGGCTCTGCCCAGGGTGCCAGGTGGAGTCCCAGCCATCCTGGGCTCTGAGCCTGGAGAAGGTCTACAGGCACAGCAAGAGGCTGGCCTCCCCACCCGACCTGGCCAGTCCCTGTGGACACCTGTACTCTGACAGACCCACCAGCCAGCACCCAAGCTAATGGCCTTTACCTACACTTTTTTTTTAAAGTGGTACTGGGGGTTCAGGGATGCTGTACCACTGAACCACATCCCCAATTTTATTTTGAGACAAGGTCTCACTAAATTGCTTAGGGCCTCACTAAGTTGCCCAGGATGGCCTCAAACTTGGGATCCTCCTGCCTCAGCCTCCTGAGTAGCTGAGAGTACAGGCATCTGTGATCACAGGCATGCACCACTGGGCCGGTTATTCTTTACATTTACAAAAGGAAGAAGTTCTCAGAAGCTACAGGAGTTCACAGCTGGCTGGGCTCAGGGAAGCTAGAGGGCCGTCCACTCAGCAAAGCAGTGTAGGGGCTCCCTTTTCCTCTCAGTCACCCCACAGGGACACCTTCAGTTCTGGACAGGGCTGGGCAGGGCCCCAGCAGGACTGGGCGACAGCACTGAGGGAGAGGGACCCGCTGCCCGGGCCCAGGCGCTCTCGGTGTGTGCGCACGCGCCCTGCTGACACGGCCTTCTGGCCTCGCACCCCTGGGAGGGCGCCAGCCTTACTTGAGGGAGGGGGCCGTCTGGTTGGAGCTCTTGCTTGGGGGCGCCTTCTCCGAGGGGCTGTAGTGGTTGTGCACCATGCTGGTGACACAGTTGCCCACGGCGCCCTTGCTGCTCCTGCCAGAGAGAGCGGGGCGCGTGGGCATGGGAGCAGAGGGCTGCTTGGCAGGCGTAGGTGTGCAGGGGGCCAGGCTTGGGCGTCACCACCAGGAGTCGGCCCAGGAGTCTCGGGCCGCATGCAGCACGGGGCGGAGCAGCCCTTCCTGTGCCCCGCGCAGGCCGAGAGTGCCGGGCCTGCCTCCAAGGCTGGGAGCTGGCCTGCTGCTTTCTCTGGGGCTTCCCCTGCCCCGCCAGCTTGCCCAGCGCTCCCGGACACTCTGGTGGGTGGGCGCCCCAGTGAGCGAGACCCTGAGTGAGCACTGCAGCCCTGATGAGACAGTCACTTTGGGCCCGAGGGCCACATGGTCCCCACCACCAGACACAAGCCTTGAAGCTCAGCTTCCAGGGAACCTTGAGAAGGTCACACAGCCCCACGCAAGCTTCCCTGCACGGAGGCTCAAGAGCAAAGCCAGGGGCCTGTGGCCTCTGGAGAGCGGGGCGCCCCGTGGGACGTGGCAGGCCGCAGTGCAGCCTCACTAGCCTGCCTGTCGAGCACAACCCCCTCCTTAAGCAGTGGCCAACAGCCCCCAAGACCCCACCTTGCAGCCTCTGCCTGTGGGCAAAGAAAGTCACTCATTCCAAAGAAGCTGGTGCCACCGCAAACACAGCGGAGGCGCTACCTGTTGTTGGCCGTGAAGCTGGGTGCCAGGCTGCACTCCCTCCTCCGTGGGCCCACCGGGGAGTTGAGGGTGCTGGAACTCTGGGCACTGGCCGGCGAGGCGAAGGCCCTGGGCTGATCATCCTGGAGGCACAGGGGACACCCTCTAGGCCCACGCCGGGGCCTTGTCTTCCCACCACTGCTGCCCCCCAAGAGAGGCACCCCGAGGGCCCAGGCATGCAGACTGAAGCCTGCTGACCAAGACAAAGGCAAAAGGCCCAGAGGAGCCGGACGGCGGTCCTGGGGGCAGGACCAGGACACACGCCACTTCAGCCGCCTCACCAGGACATTCCACGTGGCCCCCTTCCCATGGCACGGCTTGGGCAGACTGGCCAGGCTCCTCCCGCCAGGGTCACCCTCAAACAGCGTCAGGAAGTCAGTGGGCTCTGCCGGCCTGTGAAATGAGAGGACAGCACATGAGGACAAGGTCAGCCCACTGGGAGGCCGGTCCCAGGAAGACAGGGCCACATCTCAGAGAGCACAGAGGGGCCGTGACTCAGTGAGAGCTTCTGCTCCCAGCTGCAGCAAGCTGGCTCCTTAGGCCTGACCAGCAGCTGAGGCCAGCAGTGGGGCTCGGCAGGGCGAGCCTGAGGGGCGTGGCTGCTCCGAGCTCAGACTTCCGAGGACCAAGAGGACACTGCCGCCACTCTCTTCCCTATGGTCAAAGGGGACCGCAGGGGCCCCCAAGTGGTCTAGGACACACCTGGCCCCATCTCCAAATCTACCTGGGGCAGGAGCCCCAGCTGCCCCACCAGGCTGCTCTGATGAAAACGTGGTCCATCCACACAGTATGTAGGGTTATTATTATTTTATTATTATTTTGTACCAGGGATTGAACCCAGGGATGCTTAGCCGCTGAGCTTCATCCCCAGCCCTTCTTACTTTTGAGATGGAGTCTTGGTAAGTTGCTTAGGACCTCACTAAGTTGCCCAGGCTGACCTTGAACTTGGGTCCTCCTGCCTCAGCCTCCTGAGTTGCTGGGATCATGGCCACCACACCAGGCCAGTGAGGTACTAATCAAGCATGAAAGGGAATGCTGCGCTGACCAGCACTGAAAGCTCGGTGGGGCGCTGGCTGGACAACTCCACGTACTAGTGGTCACTGCACTTGTCCAGCACACGAGGCCCTGGTTCAATCCCCAAGACCAAAAAATAAATACAAAGCACAGCAAGCATCTCAGCTGCTTCGTGCCAGTCCTGGGCTCTGATGTTGCCTCTGGTGGACACGTGATGCCAACTCCTGAGGCCAGCTAATCTGGGTGGGGCAGCCCCATCCTGCTCCTCCAGGGGAGGTGACCCCTCGGCTGGCCCACTTCAGAGTCCACACACCTTCAGCCCCAAGGCAGCATCACCCTCTTGCTGACCAGGTGTGTGGGAGCAGGTGTGTGGGAGCAGTGCCGCCACTCAATGTGCAGCAGGGTCCCCAAGCTGGCACGGGGCCAGAGGCAGCTCGTCCCTCCCACTGGAGTGGAGCCAGAGGGCAGCCACCGCTTCACTGGGTGAAGACAGACGCGGGGCTCACAGGCAGGACTGGGAACCGCAGGACGCTGGTGCCTCCTGCACACAGGTCTGACCACAAGGGGACAGTGGGCAAGGCTGGAACGAAGTGGGACGAAGGCCTGTGAGGGCTGCACCCACCTGCCACCACGCCCAGCAACAGAAGCAGAGGACGCAGGTGGGCGATCTGCCTGGAGGACCCAGTCTGCAGTGTCCCTGCCAATGAGACAGGACGGGCTGCCTGCTGGTGGCCTCCCCACCCAGCTCAAGGGCCCCATGAGGGGGCCACAGGTGGAGCTGGAAAAAGGGCTGAGGCTAAGGCAGAAGAGGACAGGGGCTACCTGGGGACTGGGCTACCGGAGGGCACTGGGAGAACCCAGGGAGACCAGGTTACCCAGTGGGGCTGAGGGTTACCTGGGGGAGCTGGTCCATGGCTGGCTGACCTGTGTGGTGCTATTAGATCTTCGAAGGTTGTTGATGGCCCGCGAGCCCCCAGGCCCTGTGGCCTCCTGCAGAAAGGGAGAGAAAGCCACTCAGTGGCCAAGGACTCAGACCCTTGTCCGCCTACTCAGACAGGATGGAGGGCATCCTGGGTTCAGGAATGAACTGGGACTCAAGGTGGCAAGCAAACAGGCAGGCAGGACAAGAGGGCAGTGTGGGGTGTTGGGCAGGCCCTGACCCTAGAGCCTGGACTTCCTGAGCAGGTAGGGAGCCCTTGGCTCCACAGGTGGGAAGGGTCGACGGCAGGCCAGGCAGGGCTGCCGTCTGTGAGGTGAAGCGCACCCAGGGCAGCTCTGGGGCGGCATGTGGGCGGGGGTGGAGATTAGGGCACCAGGGGCAGCGGGGCCCCGAGCGAGAGTGGGCACAGAGCAGCAGTCTGCAAGCCCTGGGCGGAGGCTGTCGGGTGGAGAGCACTCCACGTGCAGGTCACACGGAGGAGGCAGCGCCATGCCTCCTGGTCCCAGGACAAGCCACCGAGGGCTGCTGGGCAAGCTGCTCCCCGGCAGGAGGCGGTGAGGGACTCCGCAGCCGCCAAGGCAGGGGGGACGCACACCACTCCTATGGGGAGAAGGTCCTGCACCTGCCCGAGGCCACCCTCCCAACCTCCCTGCAGCCTAAACGTCTTCCAAATCAAGCATTTTGAGGAAAAGAATCAAGTGGGAAGCAGCTGGGGACCCTCCCCACCCCACTGCCGTCCTCGCGGTCAGTGAGACTCAGCCTGACTCAGACGGGTGTCCACCCCACAGTGAGGCCTCCGGACCAGAAAAACAGACAGACTTCCAGCTTTATTTTTAAATCCGAATCCTTAAGCTAAAAGCAAGTCCCCCAAAGACGACAAAGCACAAAACCAAGAACCCGGTCACATACAGGGACCAGGAAGCGGGCACTGCACCGGGGCACCTCCCCACGGCCCGCAGCAGCCACACGGGCTCAGGGCTCTGACACAGATGGTGCGAGCGCCCACCTCCCAGCAGAGGACTCACACTGCCCACACCAGCTGTGGGCAGCAGACCCTCGCTGACCCTCAGTGTCCTTCCAGAGGTAGCTGCCAAGTCTCCTGGGTCAGTGACACACTCAGTGCTATTCCTGTGACCGTCCCAGCTGGACCATACCAGGGGCCCAAGGCCAGGCACTGGAAAAGGTGTCGAGAGGACAGACCTGTGGTCAGGGACGGGGCGTGGACCCAGCACCCAGGGCTGAGCGAGAGCCAGAGCTGGGGGTCAGTGGGCTGGGAGAGGTCGCGCCTCTTCTAGGAGACCCAGGAAGGTCTGCCTGGCCTCGGCCCTGTGCCTGTCAGACAGGAGCAGAAGGGCACCCTTTGCCTCCTCAGGACGGCTGAGGTGAGCGTGTACCTGCTCAGGGAGAGGAGGCAGCAGAGGCCTGGGCCTTGCCAGAGGGAGCCCCAGCCTCCACCCTCGGCCTCTGGGAGGTGACCTCTAAGCCCCCAGAATATCCCGCCTGATCAAAATACCAGTTTACCTGTGGCCCTGGGCCAGTCTGCTGGTCCAACAGTATGATTTGCAAGCGGGGTCTGGGCCACAGCAAGGTGAGGTGGGATGGGGTGTGGACACGTGGTGCCGGTCTACCTGCGGAGGGGCTGCAGGCTGAGGTTGCCCAGCATGTGCCCACCACGCCTCTGTGTGGACCAGAGGAAAGCAGAACACATAAGATGCAGCCAGAGCAGCTTGTCGGGCCAGAAAGTAAGAAAGCGAGTGCTCCAAACCAAAACTGGGGCCAGTCCGAGGGAGGCAGCAGCCGGGGCAAGAGTGCCCGGGGCCAAAGCTGCAGCCAGTGGACCAGCAGGGCCACGGGAGGGGGCACACTCTGCTGTGCAGCCCCACCCGCTAGGCCACGGCGAGAAGCCGGTGGTCATGACCACAGGACCCACAGAGGCATTCTGGCTGGAGCGGGCCCTC
The DNA here is from genome assembly GCF_902686445.1 of Sciurus carolinensis. NCBI lineage: Eukaryota > Metazoa > Chordata > Mammalia > Rodentia > Sciuridae > Sciurus > Sciurus carolinensis. The sequence goes on along the minus strand of NC_062215.1, from coordinate 1,610,302 downwards.
AGGTCCCCAGGTGTAGGCCGCGTGAGCGAGAGCCTTCAGGGCACAAGCAAGGAAGGGGACCTGATGAGTGGCAGGCAGGCCTGAGGCCATGAAGGGCCATCAGCTCTGTGGGCCCCCACACCTGCCCAGTCATGAGAACATTCCGCAGACCGCACAAGCGGAAGAGCTACTTAACTGTCCAGTGATGGAGGACAAGGCCTGAACCTCAGTCACGAGGGGACCCAGGGGACCAAGTATCACTTGAGATCCTGGGGCAAAAAAGGATGTCGGGCAAAAATTGAGGATGTGAACAACTGTGGGCTTCAGCCAATGCCGTGAGGGACGATCAGAACGCAACCACCTACAGCACGTGTGAGCGCGACCTGGGCGCTCCATCTGAAGCTGCGACCATTCACCGAAGCCTCAGGCAGACTCATCAGACTGGGAACTAAATGCAACTGATGCAGTGGACCATGTAGCCGGCACGGGATGGCCACGCCAGCCACTCAGGAAAGAAAAACGAATGGCAAGGAGTGATTGTGAGAGCGAGGCTGGGGCCCACGTGCAGAATCTAGTATTCAGCTTCAGTAGTCCGTCCAGCCCTTCCCTTCTGCCCACCCTCATGCTAAAACAGCCAATCACGCAGACTGTGACCCCAAGCTCCTCCGGTCAGAGTGAAGGGCAGTGCTGCACTAGGTTCAAGACATATGGAGGTGACTCCCACCCGGGCTCTTGCTGGCCAGGCTGCCCAACAGTCCTTCGGTACAAAGGCTGGTCCTGCCCACCCACTTTCAAGCCTGTGTTTGATTTTTGTGGCACCTTGTTATTTCTAACATGATGAATTCTCAGGCAAACTTTTCTCATTACCAAACATCAATTTGAATTTGAAAATATTTATGTTTTATTAAGGCATGTAATAAACTGTTAGTCATAATAAGATTTAAAACCATATGGTAAAAGATGACATGCAGATTATGAAATAAAAATAACATTGTTGATTATTTGCATCTTTTTTTTTTTTTTTGGTACCGGGGATTGAACCCAGGGGCACTCAACCACTGAGCCACATCCACATCCCTACCCCTTTTTGGCATTTTATTTAGAGACAGGGTCTTGCTGAGTTAGTTAGGACCTCACTAAGTTGCTGAGGCTGGCTTTGAGCTCACTATCCTCCTGCCTCAGCCTCCTGAGCAGCAGGGATTACAGGCGCATGCCACTGCACCTGGCTTCATCTTAAAACAATTTTCTAACAATGCAATAAAACCACCAAACTTACACGTCCATGTCCTGTTAAAACCATGTCTCATTAAAAGTACACTTTAGTATACTGTTTACATTTTCTTCCCAATGTGCTTACCTAAATGAGGCAAAGCTAAAAATATAGATGTTAATAAGTGAAATGAACTTTTCTAAAACTGCTAAACAATAGATCCATCAAACATCTTTTTTACATATCAAATTAGTAAAGACTAAAGCTTGTGGGCATACTGTGTCACAGCCCATCAAGTGGCACTCCCTGGCCACGAGGTGAGTGGAATGGGGACAACGAGCTTCTTTTTGCAGCGCCCAGGGCTCCTCTGCTGAGCCACACCACCCTGTGACGGCGATCTTTATCAAGAGCAACTTGGCAACACCTGCCAAGAAGCTAAAGGACATGGGCCCTGACCAGCAATTCCACCTTTAGGAGTCACCCTACAAGGTCACGGAGGCATTTGCAAATGCGGGCCTGAGGACATCTAGGGTGGCACTGCGTGCTGCCGGCCAACCCGCAGGCTGCCCACAGAGGACCTTCTGCCCTGCTGTTAAAGAGGGCCAAGGCCGCGAGCAGTCACATGTGTTATGCCAGGCAGTCTGTGCACTGGAGGAACAAGACCGCAGGACCACACGGCCACACTGACATGCTGCCCAGGAGGCGAGAGGCAGGTCTGCTGCTTGATGGGCCGCTTCTGGGGGCCTCTGCATTTTAAACCGTGTGCATTGACAATTCAAAATAAAATACATAGAATTCATTTTTAATATACATATTTGTAGTCGTAGACAGACACAATACCTTTATTTTACTTATCTACCTATATGTGGTGCTGAGGATGGAACCCAGGTGCTAGGCAAGTGCTCTACCCTGGAGCTACAGCCCCAGTCCCATTCATAGAATTTTTGAAACAACCAAACAGTCGCTGCATCAGGAAATGGATTTGGGCAACGTCACCTGTCTGGGTCTTTCTGGCAGCTGTGCCCCACCTCCCAGCTGAGCAGCAGACATCAGGGAGGCAGAGGGTCCTGTGCTCACTGAAGGCACCAAGGTGGAAAGGGAGTGCTCGGAAGGTACACAAAGTCATAGGCTGGGAGCCCTAAACTCCATCGCGGGATGGTCACCTCAGTCAGAAGACCAGTGACGGCGCTCGTGTCCCAGGCAATCTTGGGACAGAGGGCTCTGGATAGAGGGAAGTCTCTGGGAATACCAGGCTGATGGTCAGCAAGATTGCCCCCTGCCAAGGGCTACTCCAGCCCTGCAGAGGACAGGAGAGAGTCACAGCCCTGTGTCGGGGTGGAGCCTGGCCAGAGCAAATGCTCCCCACAAACCCCAAAGACACCAGTGGCAGCAAGGTGGCCAAGAGAACAGGCAATGCCCAGAGCAACTCTTGGTGGACGGTGGCTTTACGCCCACACCTGAGCCCTGCCAGGGATGCCAGGGAGCGAGCCATGTAGAGAAATGAAGTAAACAGTTGGAACACTCTGCCAAGGAGAGGAAGCACTAGCTCCTCCCTCAACACTGGGTGGGCAACGGTGCAGCCCAAGGAAGACGCCTGGACGGGACCTGTGCTGGTCTTGGCTTTGAGCCCGTGCTCAGGAACAGAATGCCCTCCAGCAGGAAGGTGGGAGAAGGCGACAGGTGCCCAGGTCAACCATAGGTGCAGCCACCCACAGCCAGGCTGCTGTCTCCATGGGCACTAGCAAGCCAGCACCTCCACTACATGTGCCACAGAGAGTCTACAGACCCTCTGCACCACCCCTGCCCCATGCCCCCTTCTAGGGCTCCAGGGGCAGTGGAGGGATCTGGGCGGGAGGTGGGGGTTCAGCGACTCTGGAGCAAGGTGGGGCTGCAGAGAGCAGCAGGTGTCAGTGACACACTAGCCTGAGAGGCCCAACCCTCCACTGAAGCAGCACACTGTGTCTTAAACCTGGGGCCACCAGGGGTGACCTAGTAGGACATCCCAGGTCCCCACCATACGGGTTCTGGGCTTTGGGAAAGTGTTTGGATGGAGGGTCCTCTACTGGACTACCGTCCTGGGTTTGGAACCTGGCTTTCAAGCTAGCAGGAATGACTTTTAGGGAGAAAGCAGGGGCAAGCCTTTTGTCTACAGGGAAACTTCCCCAGACCCATCCCAAGCCATGTGGCTACTCTCTACCCTGCCTGGACCCCACTAGGACTGCACTTGGGTGGGAGTCCAGTCTGGCTGAGCACCTAAGCCAAGCTCCCAGGCCCTATGGAGTACTCGCCTGGGACCAGACGCTGGCCTCTCAGTCATCCCTGCACAGGTGGCAGGGGACCCCTGCCCTGTCCACCTGAGCCCACCCAGGGTTCCCCAAGTCACAGGAGCTTGGCATCCCCTCTCTTCACAGGTCAACCTTGTTTATTAAGATTCCAAACAAATCCAAGGCGCAGCAGAGCAGGAGAGGCAGGGCCTGGTGCTAGGATGTGGGCTCTGCCTCAGGCCAGCTGGCCACTGTGATCTCCTGTGGGTCAGCTCCCAGGTCTGCATGGCCTGGACCCTCCTGCCTGGGGATGAACGCCCCATGACAACCCTGCAGGGCAGGACCTGGGACCCTAGCCTGCACTCACCAGCGCCTTCCTCCTCGTGCTGCTGCCCGTGGCCACGGAGATGGAGTGGACGACAGGCCTGGCAGTAGAGGCACTGCTGGGACGCCGGGACATGGGCAGAGGGAGGCCCGTCAGACGCAGGTCCACGCCTTCTGGGTTGTCCTCAGGGGCACCACCAGTGGCCCGTGAGCCTTTCATGGTGGATGTGACGGGCCTTAGGAGGGAACAAGAGGTGCGGTGAGACTCCTGGTGGGACTGCAGCTCCCTCACCCACCACTATGAAGAGCCTCACCAGCCCAGGACACTGGGCCCACCTACCACCAGACCGCCCAGGAGCCCACCACCGCCTTGCTGCCAGGCGGGCCCCTCGACAGGAACACAAGGGGCTGTTCTAAACCCCTTGCCACTGCAGGGCTGAGCAGGAGCCTCTGGTCAACAGGCTGGTGGGCAGCATGTGACTGTGGGTATGAGCCCGGCCGTTACTACCCACCCCATGACCCTGAGCAAGGAACGTCATCCGTCTGAGCCACTTTCTTCTGTGAAATGGGAATCTTAAAAGTGCCTCTGGGTAGGCAATACAAGGTGTGGCCCGAGGCTAGCACAGGATGTGCACTCAACAACCAAGTTACTCCAGGATTTGGTCTTGAAAGTTCTAAGTCAATAAGCTCAGGGTCCCCAAGCTCTGGCCAAGGTCTCTCAGAGCCCCTGGCCCTTCCTGGGCTCTCCTACTTTGGGGCTCCAGCCACCCCTTCTGTTGGCTGCTCTTAGTGTCCCTTCTGCCTCCCTGACCTGGTCCCACCCCAGCCCTCTTCAGTCACCACACAAGATTGTTTCCTGAATTGGGTGAGTCCCTTGAGAGGACAGGGTCCTTGTAGGCACAGTTCCTGACACCCACCCGGAAAGTGCTCAGGTGGTGAGTGCTGAGTGAATGAGGACATAAACTTTACACATGGTTGCAGACCCTGTCATGGAGTCTGGTGTGCCAACTCCAGACAAGGGCAACCCGTCATCGTGGGGCAGTCTGCCTGGGTGCTACCCCACAGCAGGTCCCCTGTTCTCCAGCGGCCGCCCTGCCACTGTCTGGTCAGTGGCCTCAGCTCTGTTTCCGGTTTGCTGGTGAAATTTTACACCCCCCTCTCCTGGGCACTGGTCACGCCCAGCTGGACACCGGCGGGAGGGAATCAGCGGACTCTGCTGTCCCAGCCACACGTGCAGCCGGCGAGGCTCCAGGGTGGTAAACACAGCCTCTCCATGGAAACCTCCGGCCGGAGGAAGGCAGACCTGGGAGGCCAAACGCACCCGCGATGAGAAGGTGTTTCTCCCGGGGCCTGTGGGGTCAGGTCGGGGGTCCGCCTGGCCTTGGAGCGTGGGGGCGTGGGGGACGCGGGGGCGCGGGGGCAGGGCCCATGCGCGGCGCGGCGCCCTCCGCTTCTCCCCGGGCCGCTCGGGTCTCCCCGGTTCCCCGGGCATAGGCAGGGGTCCCGAGGCGCCCGGCCGTACCCCACGTCGGCTTCTGGGGCCGCCCTGGGCACGAGCCTCGTCTCACCTGCAGGGCGAGACTCACCTGCGCAGACGCCCCTCACCTGCGCGGGCCGTGGATCCCCTCACCTGCGCGAGCTGGGGCTGGGGCGTGGGACCCGCGGACTCGGCCGGGTGGGCGACCTGGCGCCCCGCGGTCCCCGGCGGTGCCCCCGGGCGGGTGACAATGAATCGCTGGGAGGGCTGGCGAGCGGCCGCGGCTAGCAACCAGTGCGGCACCGCCTCCCCTGTCCGTCACCCGCCCGCCTTTCCTGCCAGCGTCGCTCTCGGATTGGCCTTCTGGCCGCCCGCTCTGGGCTTCTCGGGATCTCATTGGACCACTGGGCTGTCCTTCGGAAAGTTCAAGCGTGGGAGGAGCGGCGGAGAGCTGAGGGCCCCGCGACGGTGGCTGGCTGACGATTGGATGCTGCAGGGAAGAGGGAGGAGCTTCCAGGGGCGGGATCAACGCGTGGGCGGAGCGGGTGGAGCCAAAGAGCCTCTTGATCCCGCCCGGGACCCGCTCCACCAGCCGACGCCGGGGAGCCAAGCTGCGCAGAGAGTGCGTCCACTTACTGGGGTCAGAGCCCTTACCCCGCTTTGGCTCTCGGCCTCTGCCCAGGAAACCCTGGATGTACAGATCAGATGCCCTCTTCAACAACACGTACTGATGGTGGCCTCTCCACATATCTTTAAAAAAAAAAAATATGTATATACTTTAAGTTGTCGATGGACCTGTGTTTTATTTATTTATGTGTGGTGCTGAGAATCAAACCCAGTGCCTCACACATGCTAGGCAAGCGCTCCACCACTGAGCCACAACCCCAGCCCCCTTCCCTTTTTTACCCCCTTAAACTCAAATGCCTTTGTTATTTTTTATTTATTTATTTATTTTTTAAGTTTTGAACCACCGGGTGCGGTGGCGCATGCCTGTAATCCTAGTGGTTTGGGAGGCTGGGGCAGGAGGATCGGGAGTTCAAAACCAGCCTCAGCAAATTAGCAAAACCCTAAGCAACTCAATGAGAGCCTGTCTCTAAAATACAAAAAAGGGTTAGGAGTGTGGCTCAGTGGTCAAGTGTTCCCGAGTTCAATCCCTGGTACAAAATAAATAAATAAATAAAAAGGTTTGAAGTTGAGAGCCATGGATGGTGCAGGCCTGTAATCCCAGTGACTCAGGAAGCTGAGGCAAGAGTATCACAAGTTCAGGTCCAGCCTGGGAAACTGAACGAGGCCCTGTCTCAAAATAAAAAACAAGGGGCTGGGAATGTAGCTCAGTGGTAGAACATGCCAGGGTTCATGCCCAGGACTGCCGTAAATACATAAATAAGATAGAAGGGGTTGGTTCGTACAGGGTCAAATGCACAGTTTTGACAGTTGTGTAACCACCACCGTAGTCCAAGTGTGGAACACTCCGCACCTGCAACAAGGCCTGGGGGTGTGAGGGTGTAGATCTGGAATGCTCCCAAGGGATGTGCTGAAGGCCTGGTCCTCAGTGCTTCAGAGTCCCGAGAAGGGCCTGCAGGGGGCACTGGATGGTGAGGCTGAGCTCACCAGGGAGTTAATCCACTGATGGGCACACAGACTGCTGCAGGGCCCTGAGGCTGTGGGGGTGGGACCCACCTGGAGGAAGTGGGTGACAGAGGTGTGCCCTGCAGGGGTGTTTCTCGTCTGGGCTCCTGCTTCCTCTTTCTCTTTCTTTTCCTCTCCTCACTCTTCTGACTCACCTCAGGCCCAAAGCAATGCAGCCAGCCAACCATGGACTGAGGGCCCTGAAACCCAGCTAAAGTACAAGTTGTCATCCCTGGGTATTCACCGCAGTGACAGAAAGCTGACTCGCACAGGGCCGCCTCATTGTCAGAGCCTCCGCACCCTGGGGCCCGGTGACCACTAAGCTGCCCCTCCTGGTTCTGCCCCTCCAGAGTGTCACAGTCACAGTGTGTAGCCTTGGACCTGGTTCTCCCACTGATGTTGAAGACTGGTCCCTGCTCCTCACGGAAGTGTTCAAGCCACAGGCAAGCACAGCGCCGACCCCAGCATGGCAACTGAAGAAGCGGCTGTGGACTTGCTTGCAGACGGTGCGGATGCGGTTTCCATCTCTGGGGTGAGTGCCAGGAGGGGCCTGCTGGCTGGGTACCGTGGTGTGGAACCGCCATGCCCCCCAGCCAGGCAGCTACACACTTGGCACTTGGTGCTGCCAGCGTCCCTCTTCTGCAGCCCGTGACAGGTAGGTCATGGGAGCCCACGTGGCCTTCAGGGCCCCTTCCTAATGACCAGGGGTGTTCAGAATGCACTCCTGAGCCGTGCCTTGTGTCCACGTGTCCTTTCGGGACACGTTTGTTCACATGTTCTGCCCACTTTGTAATGTGGGTCCTTTTATTTTACAGTTGAGTGTTCCTTACGAGGCCTTCATATCAGTCCTTCATAGGAGACAGGTGATCTCAACGAATCTTCTGTCTCTGCTCATTCCCTGTTCCCTTAACTGTCAAAAACAAGTTGTTTTTGTGGGTGTTTTTTTTGAGATACTAGAAATTGAACTCTCATGCATGCTAGGTAAGTGCTTTGAAGCAGGGTCTCACTAAGTTGCTGGGGCTTGCTCAATTACCCAGTCTGGCCTTGCAATTCTCCTGCCTCAGCCTCTGAAGTAGCTAGGATTACAGGTGTGTACCACCGCACCTGGCTTTTTTTTTTTTTTTTAATAAAGTCCTATTTTTTTCTTCTGTGGTTTGTGTTATTTCTATCTCATAAAGCCACTGCTTAACCCAACTACAGAAACTTCTCCTTGTTTTCTTCTGGAAGCTTGATAGTTTTCAGTTTCATGTTGAGGCCTATGGTTCCCTTTAAACTACAGGTAAGGTATGAGGTAGGGGCCAAGATTTGATTTCTGTTCCTTTTTCCACATGCAGATGTCTGGGTGCTCAGCACTGTCTTGAAAGGCTGTCCTTTCCTCAGGGTGGAATCACTTTTGCAGAAGACTGATGGACCATTTGTGCTGGTCCATTGGGCAGCATCTACCTTGTCACCAACACCAGCCTCAGCTGTACTGAAATCAGTTACTGGTGTGTTCCTATTCAAGATTGTCTGCTATTCTAATTCCTTTGACTTTGGCTGTTTGCCCACTATATCTAAAAAAAAATCCAGCAGAGGGGGCCAGGGCACAGCAGGTGAGTCTCTGGGCTCCATCCCCAGCAATGAGGAAAAAACAAAAATCCCAGCTAAGACTTGATGGGGATCACCTTAAGCCTGCAGGTCTGTAGTTCAGGAAGCAGGGACATCTTCATCTGTGAACATGGTACATCTCCTCTGACGGACATCTCTCATCTCAGGCAGTAGTCATGTGACCACCACCAGGCTCAAGGTGTGAATGGACATATTCTTGCTCACATAAGGTTAATGGCAAGCATGGGGCCACTTGGCAGTTCTGCCAAACAGTTAAGGAAGAAATAATAACTGCCTTACATTAAGAAATCCTCAAAGTGAGCCGGGTGCAGTGGCACACGCCTGTAATCCCAGTGGCTCAGGAGGCTGAGGCAGGAGGATAAAGATTTCAAAGGCAGTCTCAGCAACTTAAGCAAATCAGTGAGACCCTGTCTCTAAATAAAATAAAAAAAAAGGGCTGGGGATGTGGCTCAGTGGTTAAGTGCCCCAAGTTCAATCCCTAGTGCGCGCCCCTCAAAAAGAAATCCTCAGCGTGTTCTTACTAACAGTGTCTTCATTAAAATGCAGACATGCAGAAAAAAGGGGAAAAAAAACAAAGAGTGGCCCAACTCCACATAAACAGTAGTGTTTATTCAGAGTGTAAACCCCAGCACTCTTACAGGCCTTTGTGGGATGGACCTCTTCCCTGTGGTCTGTAGGAGGAAGGCCAAGGGAGCAGCCCGAGCCTGGAGCAGGGCACACAGGAACCAGACCTGCTGAACCCATGTGCACCAAACCAGCCTCATCTGCACCCTGCCCCACAAGGCGGTGGGTTCTGTCCACTGTGGCCTTTCCGAGAAGGAAGGATCTGAGGTCAGGACCAAAACAAAGTAAGGACCAAGCTATTGTTCCCAAGTCCATCCCAGAAGCCTCAACTCTGAAGGTGAGGCTACTCCTGGACCCCAAGGCCAGCACCTGAAGCCCTGTCTGCTGCTACAAGAATTCAAGTCCAAGTAGCCAGCATCTAGCCAAGGAGATGAGAGTAGATGGACAGGACTGAGATAGCCCTGGGTTCTCCTCTGGTCAGGTTGACTGGAGACTGGCCAGTAGCCTTTGGGAAGCATTAGTCTGCAACGCAATGGCCCCAAACTCCCATACAACAGGTGGCCCCCAGTCACCCAGACCCTTGAGAAGCCAGGTGTGGGTCCTGTCCTCCAGGTGTGGGGGACTGGCCCTGGAGGGTGGGTGTCACAGAGGTCTTCTGGGGGCACCAGATCAAGCAGCTCTTCAGTACCTACATCCAGTCTTGGCTGGTCTGTGGCACGTCAAGGTGCCATGCAGTCTCCACCAGGGGCAGTCCTCCTGCCTTTTGGCCCACTGGGGCTCCCTGGCTCAGGGCTGACCACACCAAGGCCTCAGTAGGTGAGAGTGAGAGGCCAAAGTGGGGCGAGGAAACTTCCAGCAGACAACAAGGAAACTGTATGCCGTCCACCTGGTCACGCATTTAAGAACGGGAAAGCTGAGGGCTCAGAACCCAGAGGCTCTGTAGCTGCTGCCTTCTGGGCCCATGCCTGGGGAGGCTGGGCTGGGTGGGGCTCCTCTGAAGCAGCCCTGGTCCCACCCAGGCGGGGGCAAGCCACCAGCTCCATGCCAGCAAACAAGGAGCCACGACTCCACGGACACCTGCTGGGCCCTCTTTCTGGGGTGCCCGCATCCTGCTCTCTGGATCCTGCTGGAGAAGTTTCAGCCTCACTGGCGTCCCCAGGGACTGGGAGGGGACAGGAGTCCAGGAGTGGGGAGGGTATACGGCTCCTGGGCAAGGCTGGGGTGGAGCTCAGTGGCTGGAGGAAGGCCTGGCCCCCAGAGGGAGGCAATGGGCCAGTCAGCAGGTCAGATGGGGCTGCAAGGGTGGCTGCAGGGCCAGGCTGGGTGCAGGGCCTGGGAGCAGGAGGCCGCTGTCCACAGGAGGCCTCCAAGTGCCTCAGGATCTGGAGGAAGAGAGGAAGTGGGAGGTTCCTGCAGGGCTCCAGGAGTCCTGGGGGACAGGTTGGTTCCTCCCCAGATGCCCTCCTTAGTGTTCTGCCTAGAGGGCAGGGCCAGCTCGGGCAGGTGCCTGTTGTCATCTGCCTGCCTGTCTGGTGTCACTATCATGCAGATGGACATTCCCGTCCTCAACTTCCTGGGCACCACCGAGGGAACTGAAGAACCCAGCACGTCTGCTCATCCCAATAGCTGGACATGAGGTGCACCCAATAGCACTGTGGCACTGTGGCTGAGTCTGCCAGTGGGCAGCAGTGGCAGATGGCACAGGGCTGGGTGACGAGCAGCTGCACTTCCACAGAATGGGAAGAAATGGGGACCAGGTTGACAGAGGGGTAGACCAGGCTGGGGGAGGGGCCAGCAGGTGCTCAGAGTGCTGGGGAAGTGGACGTAGACCAGGGCTGGAGTTGGGAGGACCTTAGCCATAGGGGACTCTCCGGCTGCAAGGCTGTGAGGAGGGAGGGAGAGAAAGAGCCTCCTCTAGCTTTGAGCCAGGCACTGGGCCAGAGGACTGTGCCCCATGGTGCAGCCAGCACGAGGACAGGGGACAGCAGGGACCCTGTTCCATTTCCTCTGCTGGCACTGCCCACCAAGAAGGGCTTTGAGGGGCATGTGTCCAGAAGAGGGTAGGTCCTGAGCCCAACAGGGACTTCTGCCGGGTACATGTGGCCCCAGCTGCTGCCCACCTTGGTGGCCTTGCTGGTCACAGGTCCAGGGCTGCCCCTGCTGAGCTCTTGCAAGCGCGCCTGGGAGAGGAGGAGGACGTGCTCCAGGGGAAGGAGGTCGGCACAGCTGAGTGAGGCGATGGCGCTCAGGGCCCTCTGGGAGGCAGGAGCAAGGTCAGCACCCAATGGCCCACCCAGGGCTGAGCCCTCGCCCCCTCGCAGCTCCCCAGGAGGCCTGGGACAGGCCCCAGCCCTCACCATCTGCTCCCGCTCGCCGGCCCCGCCCAGGTGGTGGAGGAGCAGCTGCAGTGTGGCCTCACAGTTGAGCAGCCCGCACCTGTGTGCAGGAGGGATGTCTGGGTGGGGGTCCTGGCTGGCCTCCCATGTCGACATGGGGGCAGGGCCTGGCTGCGGCAGGGGTGGGCACGGGTATCGACTCACTGTTTGATGAAGTGCTGGGCCTCCTCGCGGCTCAGGAAAGTGCGTGGCCCCTGTACCAAGGTCCTCACCAGGCTCAGCTCCTGTTGGCAGTCACTCGGGGCCTCGGCCTCCACCCTGGGCAGGGCAGGCAATCAGGCAGCTCCGGCCCTGGTGAAGGGGGACAGCCCTTCCCCACTATGCTGGGGTGAGGCCTGGAGGGCAGGAAGCCACATGTCCCCCACCGCTGACCCTGCTCACCTTTCTGCCAGGTCGCCTGGCTCCCGGCTGGCCCCTGAGTGGCTGTCACTACCAGACCGACTGCCCAAGTCTGAGGCCCTGCTCAGGTCGCTGTCCTGGGAGGAGTTCTGGGAGCTGGGGCTGCTGTCCAGCTCGTGCCAGCCCCCTCCGGCCTGCCCGGGCTGGTGTCGGGTGGCTGGAAGAGAAGGATCGCTTATTCTAGGTCCTGGGGCAGCTCTGCTTCCTACTCGTCCCTACCCCCTGTGGGGAAGCACTGCCATCTGCCTCCACACCCCTAAAGCCCCTGGCCCAGCAAACAGGAGTGACCTCACTCCTGAGAGCGGGAGCCCTTGCCTCAGTACCTCGGACACTGGGGATGGCTCCGGGGAGCTGGTTCCCGAGGGTGGGCAGGCCATGGCTGACTGCAGGAGTCACGGCGGGCTGGTAGGTGTCCCCCCATGGTGGGGGATTCTGGGCTCCGGAGCGCACGGCATTAGCCACCACCTCTGCAGCCCTCTGGATGGTGGAGAGGAGGGCCTCACTGGCAGAGCCTATGGCCACAGAAGGGAGCCAGGTGAGCCCCTGGTCCCCAGGTTCTCCAGCATGGAGGCGCCAGGGATGCTCCCTGCTCAGGGATGGTGAAGTCAGGATGTGCACTACAAGTAAGGCAGAGGTTCCTAGTGGGACCCCAGCCCTCTGGAAGCTTCCAGCATATTCCACTTCAGCAGTTGCTAGGAACATGGTCCTGGACACCCTCAGTTTACAGCAGCTTGGGGCAAGAGGTATCCTGAGAAGGAAAAGTATCTTTGACCTTTGCTTGAGGGGTGCTAGGGTTTGAGGGGTTGAGGCCTGGTGCCAGGGGGCCAGGCTTCCGGGGCAGCTCTGCTTCCTGGGCTAAACAAGAAAAAGTCCCCAGAATATGGCTTTTAAGGCCCACTCCTCCGAGGACAGCCTGCCCTGCCCCTAAGATCAGGACCCTGTGCAGGTCATATCCAAACGAAACATCAGCAGGAGCCCCCAGAGCTGCGACAAGGATGGTCTATAAGAGTCTAGTAGTGGGCTGGGGATATAGCTCAGTGGGTAGAGTGCTTGCCTTGCAAGCATAAGGCCCTGGGTTTAATCCCCAGCACCACAAAAAAAAAAAAAAAAAAAAAAAAGAGTCTAGTAGCAAACCGCTGGACCCCAGGAGATGCCAGCACCAGGGGCCAACTGAGGTGCTGGTCCCAGCCACAGGCTTCACTATCCTGAGGACAGGAGGCGTCTGCAGGCTCTGCTCCCTGTACCACTCCCACAGGCAATGGCTCTATGTTCCCATCCCGCTGGCTGCTGCCCTCGGCCCTCAGTCCCTTCAGGAGACTAAGCCCCTGCTGACTTCCCAGCTTGGCTTCTCTCACCTGTCCCCAAAGCCAGTGTGGCCCCACCCTGCTGCCCTCCTCATGGCCTAGCAGGAAGGTGCCAGTGGGGACCATGCCAGGAAAGAGTCCATGCAGGTGAGGCTGGGGGTTGCGGTGGCAGCAGGGGAGGCAGAGGGGCCCACTCCCCTGTCCTCCTGTTCCCTGCAGCCCCAACGTGTTGGGCCCGCACACAGCTGCACCCCCCATACCTGCCTGGGCTTGCTCCTTGCTGTAGCCGAAACCCTGGAGGGTGCCCTGAGGCCTGGACTGGGAGCCCATGCCTAGGGGAGATCCTTGAGTCAGATCAGCCAGCCCCACCCACACAAGCAACCCCAGAGGAAGAAACCCAATGACAGGCTGGACAGGATCTCCAGGTCCCGTACCTGCTGGAGCCAAGGCCCGGCGTGGCTGGGAGGGAGGCAGTGGCAACAGGGCATCAGAGAACAAGGTGCTGCCCAGGTCCTGAAGGAGGAGGCACGGTGCTCAGTGTCCACTTGGGCCTGCTGTTCTGGCCCCCCTGTTCCTGTCAGCTCTGTTCCATCTCAGGTGCTTCCCCTGAGCTGCCCAGCTAGATACAGAGGCTGTGGGCTGGCAGCAAGGAGCAGAGCCTGGGGTCCCGTGTGGGCACTCTGGTACAAATCCTGCTGCCCTGTGGGCTCCAGGGTGACCCTGAGCTTACCTGGGCAGCTGCCCGCACCTTCTGGTACAAGCTGTTCCCATGGAGAGGATCCGGGGGCCCTGCAAAAACTACGAGGCAAGAAGCAGAAAAGGGGGCGGGCTGAGCCTGCACTGCTCACTGCCTGTACAGCAAGGCTTATAAGGCCCGCTCCCCAAAGCTGCATGCGTCAGACACCCCCATCCCTGCCCGCGTGGCCATCAGGGACTCCCTCCCTCGGGATCCTATGCAGGTCTCACCCAAGCAGACCCTCGGTGCCACCCACAGTGGCTGCTATCTTCTCCCCAGGCTCCCCCACACCCTCCCCTCTCCTGCCGAGTCAGGGCTTCGCACTCTCACTGCTGCCTTAGCCCAGTCTCCTCCACCCAGATGCAACACAAGAGGCTTTGCAGGGGCTGGACAGTACAACCCAGGTCTGCATCATAGCCTGAAAGGCCCTGCTTGGTTCAGCCCTGCTCATGCCCAGCCTTGTGCTGAGCCAGGCTCCCTCTGCTAAGAAGCTTCAGTCCTAGAAAACCACATTCAATCATCCCCAAGCTCTCCTGCCTCAGAGCATGACGGCACCCCGATGCCTACTCAACCTCATCCTGTGAGGGCTTACAGATGCTCCCTGCAGAATCCCTCTGCCGGTGTCTCCAGCACAAACAAATTTCCCTTTTCACCCCTCACAGTCAATCAATCGACAAGTCTCCTCCCTGCCATTCCACCCTGGCTCCCCCCAGCAAATCTGTGCTGGCCCCATGTACCTGTGGCTTCTTGGATGAGGGCAGAGTTACGTTTGAGGATCAGCAGGAAGGAGGAGGAGCCGTGGTCGCACAAGTAGAGCAAGATCTTCAGCACCTGGGGAGTCAGCAGGTAGAGTGCTGAGGGTTTGGGGAGGGGTGCTCAGGCAGGGCCCAGTCACCGGCCACACTGGTTATGCCCTCCCCTCCAGCCTGGCCACCCATAGTGCCTGACTAGGGCCTGACCACTGCCATCAAGGACTCACCTTGAGCTTCACGTGGCCAGAGCTGCTGTCCAGGCGGTTCAGGAGGTATTCCAGCAGGCACTGGCTGCTGCCCAGTGACTCGTGGGAGATTTCTGGAATGCACTCAGATTAGGGAAGGAGCACGCTGACAAAGGTTGCACTGGGAAGCCCTGGCTGAGGAGAGAAGCCCACCCTCCTAACACCAATGGCCTTCTCTGGGCATGCTTCCTACAGGCACCAACTGCAGGCCCTGGTGTCAGAACTGTTGGGCTGCCAGAGTCTCCTGATCACAGACAGCTTTCAGACCCTGCACTCCTGGATCCTACGGTGATGGAGCTGTGGACACCCCTGGAGAGTAGAACCCCCAGTAACCTCATAAGCCACAAAGCGCCCCTGCCATCCACTCTCCCCCACACCAGGGACATGGAGGAAGGATACTAGCAATCTCTTCAAACAGATAGCCTGGACACGGGACATCATCATCCGAGGTGCCCTTCAGGAGAATCGGGAGCTGAAAGGGAATAAGAGCCATGACACATTGCCATTTTACACAGGTGGGCCCACAGCCACCAAAGGTGTTGGAAACAGGACTCACTCTAGCTAAGAGGCACAAGAAGTGACCCACTGGCCACAGGGAGACGAGAAATGAATGATGTTTCTTTTCCTGGGTCAAAAAGAGACACAGCCCCTGGCCTTCTTATTGACCCATGAGATGTTTTGAAATAATACCCCCACTTATTGACTAGCAAGAGCAAAATGCTCAGGACATTCTACATAGAGAATGTGAACGGTGCCAGCAATCCTGAGCACAGGGTCAAAGGATCAGAACCATTCGCCCTGACTGGCTCCACATTCCTGAGAACAACTAACTGAAGTTTTAGGTTTTGTGCTCACATATCAACTGACACGTTTGCTTATATGTGCTGACCTGTAATCACAACCGTATGCTGTTGAAACCTAGAAATAGTTTGTCATGTTATCCAGTATCCGCACAGAATGGAAAAATTGGGGGATATTTAAATGATAAGCACTGGAACCATGTCTGGTGCCAAACACAGGCTGTGACCCGAATGGCAGCCATGTGTCATCACTACACGTAAAATCGTGCACCATGAGCGTTACCACAGGCCGCCAGCACACGCACACACAGCCACATCGCGTTATTTGCCCACAACGCCCTGAAGTGGACCTGGAGGGAGCGGTCTGCAGGACCAAGGGAGAGCTCGCACATAAGCGCACGGTCCCGGGTTCTGCACGGGAAACCTGACTCCCCTCCAGCACGGCTTCTAACAGCCCAAGGCACGCGTCCCCGGACTGCCCGGTGCTCTTGGGCTCAGGGCTGTCAAAGAACGTCGCAGCGTTTCGGCCAGTGGCTGGTCACAGCCCCTGACTTCTCCCGGGGCTTCTACTACACAGGCGTCCAGCTTCCCCTGCGTCGCTTGGAGATGTCTGCATCTCCTGCACGCCGCGTCTCCAAGACCTGAGGCCCCCTCCGCAAGGCGCCATCCGGAGTGCCGCGGTCCCCGGCTGCGGGAGGTCGCCCGCCCGCTGCCCCCTAATCCTCCGCGATCGGGAAGAGCTCGGCCCGTCTCTGCTGCTGTTCAACAGTCCTTTCCCACCGCTCCATGAAGGTCCCCGGGCGCCCGGCGTCGGTGGGGCGAGCCGACCTCACTCACTCGGTGCAGGAAGCTCAGGCGATCCCGCAGCGGCGGTGCGGCCGCCATGGTCCAGGTCACCTCCCGGCCTGCCCCGCTTCCGCCAGGCCCGGGTCCTCCAATCACCGCGCGGCTCTGGCTCCGCTGGCCAATCGCTCGCGGGAGGCGGGCCCTAAGGTCGGCTTCGTGAGCAATTTGAGTCTGAACCAACCCGAAGTCTCAGACCACAGACAGACAGGGACCAGAGCCAACTGCAGGGGCTCGAGGCCTCCAACCAGGAAGAGCCGGCAAGCTAAGGACGGAAGTGCCGGCCGAATAAGCGCTGGACGCCGGAAGGGGGCGGGCTTAAGATGGCGGCGCCCGCCGGGGTCCGAAAGAGCCGCTCATGTCGGCGAACGGAGCGGTGTGGGGGCGCGTGCGGAGCCGCCTCCGCGCCTTCCCCGAGCGCCTGGCGGCCTGCGGGGCCGAGGTAAGGAGCCGAAGGAGGGGCCATGCATGCGGGGCAGGAAGGGCCGCGCGGGCGGTGGCGGCGGTCAGGTCGCCGACCGCGCCCTCCCTCCACAGGCCGCGGCGTACGGCAGGTGTGTGCAGGCCTCCACGGCCCCCGGCGGCCGCCTGAGCAAGGACGTCTGCGCGCGGGAGTTCGAAGCCCTGCGGAGCTGTTTCGCCGCCGCGGTAGGTGGCGCGATCCCAGCCCCAATCCGCCCCAGGGTCGGGCTCCGTCCCTCCTGCCGCGGGAAGGAAGGGCGGGGACCGGTGAAGGCGCTCGCGCCAGCTCGCGTTGGCACCGTCGCCCAGGGCCGCCCTGCCCCAGGGGACCGCAGCGCGCGCTCCACGGAGGGCAGGACAGCCGTGAGCCTTCGCCGATTAGTCCACAAGGAGTCCTGGTCGGTCTTGGCCCGGGACTTGGTCTGCCACTGACCTCCCCATCTGCGTCCTTTGTTTCTTGGCCTCAGCATGGGGCTTTAACCACAGGGGTCTTGTGCCATCATCATTCTGGGGTCGCATAATTCAGCCTGGGGTCTGAGGTGAGTCATGGTGCCAGTGATCACTGGTTCACTGGAAGCTATTAATGCAGGGAATTGGACCAAAAAAACCCGTAGCTGGGTAAGAAAGAACTCGGCAGGATTCAGTGAATCCCTGGCAGCTTCTTGATTTTCTGGATTGCCCTAGGCAGAATGGGCATCCTACGTGGAGTATCTTTGGTTAATATTCTCCTTTTTGAAAGGCTTAGCGAACTCCTTTCTTCGAATGGCTCAGCCCCACCCATGTGGCCCCTTAACTAGCGCCCATCCAGAGGCCAGTCATTCACCAGAAGTTGCCCTGTGTTGCTTCTGGCAGCTTGCCAGCCTCACAGCCCTCCACGAGGGAAAGGCAGCCTGCTCTTTGTGGTTTGCTCTTTGTAGCTTCACTGCAGCATGTGTGTGTGAGATGAAGAGTGGCTCCTGCTGTTCATAGGTTTCTGTGGCTAGTCAGGAGTTCAATGTGGGCTGGGGTCGTACTCTGGTGCAGTGCTTGCTTAGCATGTGTGAGGCACTGGGTTCCACCCTTAGCACCATATATAAATAAACAAATAAAGGTCCATCAACAACTAAAAAAAAATTTTTTAAGTTAACCTTTAGGTTATCTGGCCATTTGTGGTTCAGAGTACCACTCCTTTGTCTAGGTCAAATAAAGGCATCCCCAAAGTAGTCCCTGCATAGTGCCTGCAGGAACCTTCACTCACTATGACCAGACACAGGCTAGGGCCCCCAGCTGTTTCTTACAGTGAGGAAACTTGCCGATGAGCCTGTTTTGGCCTCTCCTCCCTGTGGCCCAAGGTACTTTTACGGGGTGCCACGAGAGGTGGAAGGGGCATTGGGCTCAAATTCCTACTCCATCCTTGAGCCCTGTCACCTGGGCAAGTGATTGCATCCTCCCTGAACCTAGCGACAGTGGTCTTCTGCTACTGTTGCCCTTGTGAGTGTGGGTACATAGGTGCTGGGCCTGGGTAGGGTCTGGTGCAGGTGGTGCTCAAGGGTAGGAGCAGTGAGGTCTGTGCTGGCCATCAGGGTCACTGGGTACACCCAAGTTTTTTGTAAGGTCATTGATAAAATACGGTGTCTGTTGGGGTGAGTTTCTTACTTTTGAGCCATATCTAGTTTGGAAATAAGCCATTCAGACAAAATGCTTTTATCTTTCAGGCCAAGAGAAGCCTCAGAGGAAGTTCCTAGGAAAGACCCTGCTCTGGCCTTACCTCCACTGCCATGATGGCCCACGACAAACATTTGGGGGCTGAAAGGGATGGGAGCAGAGAAGTTCTGCTGTCAGAGTGTGTTTGTTAACAGGCTGAACCTTGGGTAGGCAGGAATTTATTTATTATATGTAGGGATCTGGGTTAGATTAAGATGACAAAGTAGGTGACAAAAATATTAAATCCTGCAGCCTCAGCTTTATTGTACCGAGTGGCATGTGGGCCTGGCCTCTCCCAGAGACAGTGGATCAGAGCCTCCCGCAAAAACCTGGCAGGTCTGGGCTCCGGAACTCTGCCACCCGGTCCCCACCTAAGAACATTCTCGCCAGATCCACTTAACCTGAGTAGTGAATGAAGCCCCCGAACCCGATGGCCAGTTCATAAGACACACCAGATAGCAGTCCAGTGGCACCATGAGGAGACCCACTCTACAGATGACCAGACTTGGGAGGGGGCTGTTCTAACTACAGCCACCTTGTACCTGAGCCACCAAGGAGGTGCCCTTGAGCACATAGTCTTTTCTACCCCCTTGTCCCAGCCCCTGAAAGGTCCCATCTCATGGGAACCTTTTTAAAAGAAAGGTCTGAAGTGTAATGCCCTGCAGGGCACAGACACTTCTGTGGCCACTGGGAAGCCACAGACCTGAGCGCCACCTGCTGGGCACTGGGAGACCATTCAGTTCCTCTTCTGCTGGGCATAGAGGTCACACTGTCCTTGTCACAGCTTGTGCTCGCCCTCAGGGCCCTGGGGCACTGCACCCTGTGAGCTCAAGTCTGTGCCTCTGCCTTGTATCTAAATGCTATTTCAAAGCCCCAAGTGCTGAAAACCCTAGGAGGGTGCAGTGGCCACTGTATCAAGGCTCTAGAGAGGCTGGATCTTGTCCTCGGGTGGGGCAGCATCAGACCGCACAGGACCAGAATGTGCTGGCATGACCCTCATCTTGCTTCTGCTGGTGTGATGGGACGGGGGCAGCCACATCTCAGAAGCACTAACTTCTCTGCTCCTCAGGCTCTTCCTGAGCTCACTGCGTAGGACCAAGCCTCACTAGAAAGACTTCCTTTTGCTCAGAGTGCCACACCCTAAGTCCTCCCTAGCCCACAGATCTGGGCCTGTCTGGCCAGGTTCACTCCCTGCAGCTCAGACCTCCAGGGCCCATTCTCCCAGATTCTTCCAATCCTGCCTTGCCCTTTGTTCCCGCCCTCTTCTCCTGGGCTGACAGTGCCACACTGTTGGTGTCAGGATGCAGTAGGGACGGTCTCTGCTCCACTACAGCTGTATCATCCCACCCAGGCTTGTACTGTTTCAGATGTGCTGTGTGGGTTGCCATCACAGAATACCTCAGACTGAGTGGTTTATAAAAAATGTATTTCTCAGTCTGGGGGCTGGAGGTCCATTGTCAGTGGTGAGAGCCCTCCTGTTGCACCTGCTGGCAAGTGGCAAGGCAGGAGCACATACACCTAGGCACTGCCTGAGTTCCCAGGAGCCATAGGCATGGTTTATAGCCCAAGCCCCTCCTGGAGGCCCACTTCTTCATCCTCTTAGCAGCCTTGCTTTACACCCCAGCAGATGTCTTGATTCCCAAGTGGGAGCTGGAGTTCTGTAAAGTTTGAACGTTCCTGCCCTGGCTCAAGGTGCAGCGCACCATCTCTGCATGCAGCATGTGCTGACCAGGCAACACTGTCCCCGCTCTAGAAGGGAGCCTGAGAGGCAGGCACCCTCCCCTGTGGTCTGTACTGGGGTGGACCTGGCCCTGTATCTGTCAAGGGCAGCAGCTGACTTGGAATGGTGGCTCGCTGATGGCCCAGTCTGAGTTCTAGCCAGGGGTACAGCCACACTCAGCAGTCACATGACCCAAAAAGGTGTCAGTGAGGAGTCAGAACCCTGGTCTAGCGCCTGGGGCAGTTCTGGCAATGAGTTCCACCCAGAAGCCTGCAGTTTCTGGGGGAAGAAGTTCCTGTCCATACCTGTGGAGGGCTGCTGACCGAGAGCAGCAGAGGGACAGCCAGGAGGAAAGTGTTGAGGGGGGAGGTGAGGGCAGCAGTGGCTGTGGCGTGGCCAGTCATGGTGCTTGCCTACTGGGGTGGGTGGCCCTGACTCCTCTAAGGGGGCAGGACAGGGAGGAGGGTGGGATAACATCCACAAAGGAAGAGAAAACTGGTTCAAGGCGAGGTGTTCAGGGAAAGCCTAGACAAGTGACAACGGGAACACTCAGGTGGTGCTTCACCACCAACCAAGCCACAGCTTATTTGGAGTTGAAGGGAGGATGGGAGGTGACTTGGGAGCTACACCCCTCCTGTGTGAGCAGCACCCCCTACCACAGCTCCTGAGGTTCAGCAGGAATCCCAATCTGGCCTGCAGAAGCTTCTACTCCTATTCGTTTTCTAGTCTTCAGGCTGCCTGATGACATGTTTAAAAATTACAATTAAAAAATCAAGGAATGGGGGCTGGGGCTCAGTGGTAGAGTGCTTGCCTGGCATGTGTGAGGTTCTGGGCTTGATCCTTAGTACCACATAAAAATAAATAAAGGTATTGTGTCCACCTACACCTTTAAAAAAAAGATTTCAGCAGGTGCAGGGAGAGCACACCACAGAGTGCAGGCAGAGCCCCGCACAGCCCTAGCCAGGCTTCCAAGAGGCACACACAGGGTGCTTCCATGACCCTGCACGGAAGGGCCTCGGCACAGTTCCCTGAAGACAGGCCAGGGGTGACAAAAGAGAATACCCTCTTGTTAAAGGGACATAACTAAATCCAACACATTCCTGCCTCAGTTCACAGGAGCAAGGCCCAGGGCCATACTGCACAGAGTAGGGAAAGGGAGAAAGGCGCGAGGCAGCTCTGCCCCCAGGCCTTGAGCCCACTGCAGGCACAGCACCTGCCACTTTCAGGGCTTCTGCCACTTCCAGGGCTGGCAAGGTATGCTAGGTTGCCCTGGTCACAGGCCTGCAGGGCCACCAGCCCAGCACTGGGGTTTGGGCCACGAGGACCAGGCCACCTGCACAGCTCTTTGGGGCTGCACTCACACTGTGGGCATCTCCTCTGTATGGCCTCCAGTCCCATCAGTCCCATCGAATCCTGACTGGGTTTTCCTTCAGGTGACTCAGTGCCAACTTGACTCTTTAGTTACCAGAGGTGGTTTTATTTTTTAAAAATATCATTAATTTCAAAGAATAGACCATGAAGTATGTGGAGAACTGACAGGAAGCTTAGGGCAACACACACCCTGTATCTCAGAGGCTCACCCACCCCTGTGCCTCACACCAAGCACTTGGCCTGCAAGTGGGAGGCCTCAGCGTGCTCACGGAGGAGCCCCTGGCAGACCCGGCAGGCCCACCTGGAAGCACAGGCTGTGGTGCAACATGGGTGTCACGGAGGCTGAACTGGACTAGAGCTGCTGGCAACATCGGAGTGCCTGCCCCTCAGGGACGAGGCTGGATTGAACATGGCAGTGCCAGTCAGAGAACCTCTTCCTCAGAGTAAGCAGGGGAATGCCAGGGAGGAGACAAAGCCATAGACAACACGACCCTTCAGGCTTTCTTGGCGTTTACTGAGGGCCTCAGAGGAATATCTGGGAAGAAGCAAGTGTGACCTCCAGACTTATCAGGGACGTGGCTGGACACTAGCTGCCACGGGGGTTAGCAGATGCTCCGGCCTCCTCCAGAGCCCCAGGAACCTGTTTAATCTGCCGGCTGTGAACCACCTGCAGCGCAGCCCCTGCTGCCTGGCGGAGCTGGGCGTCCAGGGCACTGCGAAGATCATTCACCTGGACATCAGGGAGGGGGTTAAAGCTGATGATGACCCCATCCTTTGGGGCTGGCTCCTCTGGATGAGAGGCAAGATCCCGTCGCCTCCTGCGAAGGTCAGACCCAGCTTGCAGTTTCAGGTCTCGGTTGGGTTTGGCGTTGTCTGGCTTCTCAGCCCCAGGGGCAGCTACTCTGGGGCCGGGCTCAGGGTCTGGCCTCTGCTTGGGCTCTTGGACTACAATGTCTTCCCCAGCTCTCAACTGCTCATGAGGAGCAGGTGCAAGGTCCCCACCAGGGGGCTCCTTTCTTGCTTCCAGGTGACCACCTTGGCCTCCATCAGAGATGGCCCAGGGTTCCTTCTGACCCAGCATGGCTTGGGGCTGAGGGTCAACTCCTGCTGGCCTGCCAGAAGGGTCTGCGGCAGGTCGCAGGTCTCGGCTCGACTGCCTGGACTTCACATGAAGGTCCCCAGCCTCTGCAACTGCCCCTACCATGGGCTGGGCAGCCTCCTCCTGTATGTCAGCCCCAGTGGCTGCTACTTCCTGTCCAGTTTTCTTCCTTTCTTGGGAACCTCCGACAAAGATGTCCTGGCTCTGCCTGAGGACCTCCTCAGTAAGACGCTTTTCTGGGCTCCCAGGTGCCCCAGCAGGGTGTGGCTTAGGTGCTGGCTCCATGTCCTGGGCCATCTCAGGGTCTTTAGCGGCCTGGGGCACCTCGGGCACAGCCTCTTTCTGTTCTTCTCTCAGCTTGGCCTGAGCTGCCTGAGGCTCTGTGTCAGAGCCTCCACCAGGAGGACCAGCTGGATCTCTGCCCATTGCCCCCTCAGGTTCCCCTAGGGAGTGCTGGCCCAGCTCTTGGGGTGGAGCTGCGCGATCCCCTGGAGCTCCGAGTGGTTTCAAGGGCTGTGGAGGGGCATTCTCCATCTCCCCAGCAGGCCCGTCTTGGGCTTCCTTTTCCTGACCTCTGGGCACACCCACTCCAGCCTCTGGCTGCACGTCTTCTACAAATGAAGCTGGTGGTTAGTTTGGCCATAGAAACGAATACAAGCCGCTAATGCAGGGACTAAAAAGAACAAACTTGCAAGAAGTTAGGAATTACAAATCAAGAATTAAACTCGCCCTCTAGGACTTCAGGCCACCAAGCCTCAGATGCAGGCCCCTGGCACCCCGCCAGGGCCAGCCTACCTGGCCTGGACTTGTCCTCATCCTCCTGCCTCTGCTGGTGGATCTCCTTGTGCTGCTCCTCAATCACAGCCAGCAGCTTCTCCTGCTGGTCCAGCAGGCGCTTCTGCTGCACCTGCTGCTCTTTGATCACCTGCAGCAGGACAGCGTGGTCCAGCATCTCTGCCCTGCCGGCTTCTGGTGGGAACACACACAGTCAGGACACTGGGCTGCTGGACGCCTGGTGGGCTACCAGCATGACACGCCCAAGGCACAGAACTGCTGCGGAGGGCTGTGCCCCATGAGGGCCATGTTGCCTCCACCTCACTTGTATGAGTGTGGTGAGGGTCCCTGGAGCCCTGGGAACCCGCCCATTACTAGCTGGGCTGTGCCAGCTGCTGCTGCAGCCATGCCCTGGTGGCCAGGGCCATCTGACCAGTTAGCATTCCCACTGCTGTGGTTCAGACACTGGCAGAGCCCAGTACTTGCTGAAAAACATGTCCAGAGAAAAACCAAGTCAGTCTGGGATGTGCTGGAAGATCAGCACAGTTACCTGGGGTGGGTGATTTCTCTGCCTTTCACGCATTCAATTTTTCTAGCCCAGTCATATAAGAAAATAAAAACTACAAGCTACTTAAAAAAAAGAATATTGGCACTTTAGGAAAGTTTCCTCTGAGGTGAGAATGAAAACACAGTTTTCCTTTAAGAAGAGCATGGGGGCGGACACAGTGAGGCACAGGCCAGTGGCCAGCACACAGCTATCCTGGACACCCAGCAGCCCTAGCAGGTAGGGAAGCATGCGCCCACCCAGTCGTGGGATAGCACAGATGGGAGGGAGGCCTTGAACATCCACTTGCACCTGTGCTCTGTCTATGAACCAGCCAGGCCTCACCAGCAACTGCCACCATAGGGTCAGCAGGGAGCTGGCTTTTGCTGCAAACCCTTCAGCACTGGGTCAGTTATGTACAGCAGGCTCCTGTGGCTTATGAAATTTTCACAAGTATTAAAATGAAGAATCTCTGAAAGAGGACAGGTTAGGGCTGCCAGGGGAATAGCTCAAATCAACGCACTGATGGCAGGCCATCCTCCCCAAGAGTGACATGTTGAGTGGCTGGGGCAGTTCAGGGCAGCATCCTCCCAGGGGCAGCGAGTTCCCCTGGACACAGCCTTGGGGCTTTGCCCAATCTCCTCTGGACCAGTGACAAAGATGCCGTAGCTGACTGCATGGTAGACAGGACCGACCTTGAGGATGAGGGGCAACCATACTCCCTACCAACGCCCAGCCCAGGGCTGTCCAGACACCTGCCCAGAGGGAAAGGCCACATAGTAGAGTGGCCCCCACACCTCCCTTCAGGGAGCTATCCCCATGGGTTACAGACCAGTCACCTCAGCATGGGCCTCGCTTCACCCTGGCTGTCTAGTCATGAGCACGTGAGGTCCCACGTGCTGCTGGCGCATTCCTGCCCCCCCGGGAGCGGTTCCAAGAGCGCAGGCCTCCCACCTCCCATGTGCCTGGAGGATCAGCCCTGGACTGCTGCCAGGAGGGGCCGCGTACTACAGGAAGCCCCAAGGGACACAAGTGAGACACTGGAGGGGGGATCACCGAAGTCAGAGCCTACCAGGACCACTGGGACCACCAGGACCAGGCAGATGTACCAAAGGCTGCCCACATGTGGAGACCCATGTGGAATGTATGGACACACCCATCTCTAGTGGGTGGCCCTTTAGCAACTCCTCTCACAGTGGTCCTCTAAGGACAGGAAAGTCACATCAGGGCTGGAAGAAGGGAGAGTGCGCTGGGTGTCAGGGACCCACCTGGGAGAGATTCCCGGGCCCATGACGCCCTCATGAGGCCCTGAGCCCTGTTCCCACAACTCCAGGCCCTCCACGAGCACGCTCTCCATTCCAACACACTCCTTCAAGTCCTACCTGCTACTATCTTTTTAATTTCAGCTGTTCGTCCCGTTGAGAGGCATACGGAAGAAAGGCAGAATAGGAAACTGTGAAAAGTCTCTTTTCAGAAAGAAAAAAAACCAAAGCATCAAATAGGTTTAGGTGACAGATTATAGAAACTGGAACCAACAAGCACAGTCAGACCAAGAGGGAGGCAAGAGCCACAAGTATGGGAATGTCTTCCGAGCAACTCCTCACCCCCAGAAACCCACCATACGCCCAGCTCTGCCTTCCAGGACTTCTGCCACTGTGCCTCAGCAGAGGGCAATACTGGCAGCCTCGTCCACCCTGACGGTGGTCCCAGAACATGTGAGGCAGCACCATGTCCACAGCAGCTGAGGCTGGTGCCAGCCTGGCCCAGGAGAGCTGAGCAACCTGCTGCCTGCCATCTCTGAGAACGGCAGGGACCCAATCTCCCAGCACCAAAGCACAAGTGAGTTGTGTCCTGAGAATGGTGGCACATGAGGGGGCAAGGGGCTGGGAGCCAACAAGGCATAGAAGCCTGCTGGTCACCAAATCAGCAGGAGGGGCCATCGTTGCAGGCCACTAGAGGCCGCCACCTCCTCCCCTGTCAGAGAGCACTTGCGAGGAGGTCTGCAGGGTTCAAAGCCAGGAAAGGCAGGGCCAAGCTTTAAGGAGCAGGGGACAGACCTTTACAGCACAAAGGGGTGGAAGGGACCCTGCTAGGACCACAGGGTCACAACACTACCAGGCAGCCCCAGGCAAGGCACAGCCTTAAAGCACATCTTCACATCTGGGTATGCTAAGAGCCACACTTGGATGGCTTCAACCCCAAATGGAAACAGCGACCTACCTGCTTTAAGGTGAAATAAAGAGGGTAATTAAAAGCCATGTGGTGCCACGGCAGATCCTTTCTAAAGGGTAGACAGGGTGATGATAAAGCATTTGTTCACAGAGGAGCTGTGGGAAAAGCCCCTAGTGGGATCAGAAGAGGGCTGCTGAAGGCACTTCCTTAGACAATCGGAGGCAAGCAGAAGCTGGGGCATGGTGGGTTCCCAGGAACACCCCAGCCCCTCCCCAACCCCACCTTGGGCCCCGAGGGGCTGCAGCTCAGGCCTTACCCTCTAGCTTGCTGCCCGCTTGGTCTCCACCTGGGTGTTCTGTGTCCCTCTGCTCTCGAGGCTCTGGCTGCAGCCCAGCCCCAGGAGCTGGCCTCTGTGCCGGGAGGGCTGCCTTCCCACCTGCACATACAGGAGGCTCAGGTTTTGCAAAATGCTGGGGGTGGGGGACAAAGGAGGCAGCAGATGTTTCCTAAAATGACTCCCCGTCATCGCCCCCTCCCCACCGTCAGCACAGTTTATATTCAACCTGATGATTACCAGGGAAGTAATAAAAAAATATTTAACAATCTCATAGGCTTGTGGCAGGGAGCCAATGTTAACTACCTTCGCCAATTAAAATGCAAGCCTCGTCCTAACTAGCTCTTAGACGGGCACTTAACAATGTGTTACCTGTCAAGCGCTCCCGAGCCGTCCCCGGTGTGCACCCAGACACACGAGAACAGCGTGGCACCTGACATTTAGTGGTCTGCAAACAACTGTGTGACAGATATTATAGTAGCTGTCAAGCCACCAGACTCTTCTTTCCCCACCAGCTGCTAAAGGGGCTGCTACATTCACATGCTAATCTCATGAAATGAGAGA
Source organism: Sciurus carolinensis (assembly GCF_902686445.1). NCBI lineage: Eukaryota > Metazoa > Chordata > Mammalia > Rodentia > Sciuridae > Sciurus > Sciurus carolinensis. The sequence continues at coordinate 1,583,049 of NC_062215.1, read as the reverse complement.
GACGGGGACACAAGAAAGAGTAATCAGTCCCTCCTGCCGCATCCCGTGCCCACCCCACAGGGGAGCTCCTGCAGTAAGCGGCTGACACCTACCAGGGCCACTGTCTGCAGGCTTCCCCGTGTTCCCAGCAGCACCGCGTGCAGGCTGCCCTCCACCTGCAGCCAGGATGTTCTGCTCTGCAGAGATTGCAGCCTGGGGCCCCGGATGGAGATCTCTGTTGCCTGGGCCATGGTCATCCTTCCCAGGCTGGATACCTGGCTGGTCATTTGCTTCTGGAAGCTTCTGGGGACTTTCAGGAAGACCAACTGCTTCCTCCAGGACCTGAGCCTGTTCAGGTCTTCTCCCTGTCTCTCCCCTCTCTGGCTCCCTCCTCTCTCTCTCTGACTCAGGCAGAGGCAGCACCACCTGCCCCTTGTCCTCAGGAGTCCCTCCGTCTATGCGTCTGGAAGGCGACTTGTTCTCTCCTGGCCCTTCACGGTCTTGACGTTCGTCCACCACCACCTTGTCATGAGGCACAGGAGGCTCATGGCGGTGGGCCTCACCCATGGGGACAGCAATGCCTGGAAGGACAGGGCAGTTGGGGGATCAGGCTCAGTAAGGGATACTCACTTTCGCTTCCCGGGAAACCTTCCCAGTTCTCAGCAGGGTGACGTGCCCGACAGTACCATCGCCACCCCTGCTAGCCCACCACGTCTGGCCAAGGTCTGATGCCACTTCTGGAGAGTTACGAGGGCAGAATTGGCAAGCAATTGCTTCAGCCAAAGAGAATGAAAAGATGCAGAATGCTGGAAGGCAGGACCTAAGGCTGGGCTCAGGGAAGACGCACAGTCTTGAGTGTCCCTCTTGAATGGCCAGCACCACCTACCTTGACCGGGGCGATCAAGCTGTGCGGCCTCTTGCTTCTCCTTGGCATCTTCCCCGCCTGGGACATTCACGGGGCCTTTAATCTGGGCCTGCTCCAGGTCCTCTTTCTGCTCGGACAGCTTTGGCTTCTCCCGACCATCCTCAGCCATGTTCACCACAGGATCCTGGACTGTAAGCATGGACAGTAAGCTAAGCACCCTTCCACACAGCTGCCTGTCAATCAGCACAGGGAGAGGGTCGTTCTCCGGGATCATGATCACATTTCGCAAACAGCAGAGTCTAGGCAGCCATTTTTTCCTGCTCAATCATTAAGAGCTAAACAGCAAAGAAAACTGTCATTTTTCATGTATATTCATAACAAAAATATGTCAACATGCAATTTACACCTAACTGGAAACAGACCACTCCACATAATACTCAGTCATGACCACCAGGTGGCAGCGTGAACCCATCGATGGGCCGTCTCCAGAGGGTCTCCCTTGCAGGGTGACCTACCAAAACTCCCCTACCCTTCCCTTTAAGGAAAACATTAGAAGTGTTAATCTGAAATCCTGTCAATATCTCACTGATGATGGGGGAAATTCACTTCAAAAGGGCAAAAACACAAGGAAAGCTGGGCCCTGTCCCTGCACTGCATCCCACTGCAGCCACAGTACAGCGGCCAGCAAGCCAGAGAGGGATCCAACAGAACCCAGGAGGAACTACCTCTACCTCAAATGGCCACTTTCTATGTTTTAGGCGAGCATGGCAGAAACCAAAGACCTAATTGGGAAATCAGAATCCTTTCATCCCAGAGGCCCAGGGTCATCTCTGTGCCCCCTCCCCAACCAGCGCTGTCAGGAAAGGGAGGCAGAAGTGTGACATGGGCTCTGGTGCTGTGCTGCGGCCCACACGTGAGCCCTGTGTTGTCCGTTTGGGTAAGAAGCATCCTTAACAAAACAGGCTGGCCCCTCCCGTGCTGGACCACCTCACAGAAAGGCTCTACAGCGCCACCAAGTGACAAACGCAGGCAGGTGACAATGCACCAGTCCCCAGCACACAATTAGCCCCCTGGCAGAAGCCCTGTGCATGTACAGGAAGAACCACAGATCAAGAGGGGCTTACAGCAGAGTGCAGGGTTGATAATGGGGCTGAGGAGAGGGCCAGTGAAACAAAGAGAAGCCCACTCTCCACAGGACAGTTGCCCCTGAGAAGTGGCTTTCTAGTAGGAGACAAACCCTGTTTGTCCTTTTTTTTTTTTTTTTTTTTGAGGTACTGGGGATTGAACTCAGGGCCTTGTGCTTGCGAGGCAAGCACTCTACCAGCTGAGCTACCTCCCCAGCCCCCCTGTTTGTCCTTAAGGTGAGCAAACAGCCAGCCTGGTCACTGGGGCTCTTTGGGGAGCTCCACAGGGCTGGACTGTTCTGCCTCGGGGCAGTGCCACTGATCACGGCCGCTGCCCACCACTGCTGTGTCTTGTGGTCAGTACAGATGGAAAGCATCCCCTCTATGATACTGCAGATGTCCCTGCAGCCCACGCATGAGCTTCCACCAGAGCTGTACTCAGAGGCTCAGAACCCGAGCACCTCTCCATGGAGCAGGGAGAGGCTTTGTCAGTGCTCATCAAAGCCAGCCCTGCTCCAGACAACCTTCCCAGCCGTCCACTGCTGCCTTCCTCACTCTTACTGCATGAACCGACCACCCATTAAGGGCTTGATTTTAAAACCCCATCTTCTGGACATGACTGTTGGATGATCTCACTGTCTAATATTTCTGCAAGTCAGGGACCCCCAGGGTCAGATGGTCAACTCCTGGTGCCCAGAGGCCTCGGTTGGGTGCCCATGGCCAGCAGTGCAGTGATGGGGTGCTAGCAAAGAAAGTGATGCTGGACCCTCATGATTTTCAGGGGTGTCTGCCAGTGGCCAGTGGTGAGGGTCACTCCTCACAGACAGCAAGGTGGCCCAGGTCACACACACTCAATACAGGTCAGAAGTTGACACTGAGCTACATCACCAGTCTTTTTTAGTTTTTATGTTGAGATAAGATCTCATCCAAGTTGCCCAGCTGGTCTTGAACTTGAGATTCTCCTGCTCCAAACTCCCAAACAGCTGGGATTACAGGTGTATGCCACCAAGCCGGGTCAGAACATGAGCTTTTAGAAGCTGCCCAGTAGGGTATGGGGAGCACTGCCCAGTTAGGGAGAGAGGGGGAGCACGGGTGGCAGGGTCTTGCCCATAGCGCCCTGTCGAAGGTGCACAGAGCCTCACCCTCCTCCAAGACATGGCAGGGGAGCCGGTGTGGACAGCAGTGGAGGTCATGGTAGGTCATCAGGAATCCACAATGATGAGGTGGGAGAGATCCCAACAGCTGGAGGCATGGACGTGTGCACCACCACAAGCCCAAGATTACCTCTGTGCCAGCACCCACTGGTAGGAAGCAGTGGCTGCCCGACAGGCTCCACCCCATGGCCCTGAAGTTCAGGCCCACCTTCCAGCCAGGCTCACTTCCTCTTCCCACCAAGCAGCACAGCTTCTCCACTGCTGGGGAAAGGGGACAGAGCAGGGCACCAGGGTGTGGACCAAGGCTGTCGCCAGCATGCGTGAGCAGGAGGGCCAAGCTGAGAGGGAAGCTAGATGTCGGGAGGAAGAGTTGCGACACTCCAGGATCCCAATCCACCTGATGTCCTCAGGGTGCTATCAGACAGAGACAAATGGCCTACTTAACCTTTCTTAATGGATAACTCTCTGTGAGCCGTTAGGGGGACACAGCCATGCTTGTGGAAGGCCCAAAGGCCACATGTGGAGCCTGGACTGTGCCTGCCAGTCACATGTGTCCCACGTGAAGGCTGGACTCAGTCCTCAGAAGGGCTCCCAGCAGAGCAGGCAGGTTCCATCTGTGGTCTCCACAGAAGCAGAAGGCCAGATGCTCTGTGCATGCTGACAGTGCAGCTCATGGGCACAGGCTGGTGGAGTTTCCAGGTCCCAGCTCTGCCCCAAGGAGGCAGTTTGGAGGTGACTGGTGGCTAGAAGACAGGGGACTTGCCAGCATGAGGCTCTAAGAGGCCATGCGTTAGTCTCAGGAAAGAAATGAAGACCAGATGTGGCCATGGAGGGCCTCAGGTGAGCAGGTGGCATGCAGTGACAGGACACAGAAGCTGGCTCTGACCAGAGGCTATGCAGCACCACAGGACAGGAGACCAGCACTGGCCGAGTAAGGAGCTCAACACCAGGCAGGCCTGCACTTTCGGGAACAGCGTGACACCCAGTTCCTCCAGGGACCCCACAGACTGGAATTCAGCTCCAGTTGCCAGGACGCACGCCCCACCAAACCCCCTCTTCTGTTGCAGCTCAGCATCAGCACCTGCTTTGTACCCAAAGGCTCAGACAGTTTTGAACTGGCCTTTCCCGGGGGGACTGAGTCCAAGGCCATCAACTGGGGTGGGCACACACCAGCCACCTCCTCCCAGTCCAATTGCCACAGCTGAGGAAAGGCGGTGTGCAGCAACCTACAGCTTCTGAACACTCTGCTTTGCTTCTCTGGGGCCCAGCTGCCCACAGCACCTGCCTGGCAGGTCCTATCTGCTTCTCAACCTTGCGAATGCAAGGAACTGGAACAGAACCCGTCTTACCTGTTTTTGCCAACCCAGGAAGGCAGCTGTTCCATGCACAGGGCTGTCCAGAACAGAACGCCCAAAGGTGGGGGGCGGGCAGGGCAGGACAGTTTGTATGAGGTGAGAGACAGCAGTAATCTAGGCCCTGTGCTGAGGCTATGTCTCCAAGTGCAGGGGTCTCCCTTCAATGGGGCTGTGTCGTCTGTCCATTAAGAATGGTGTCTCTAGGGCAGGCATCCTCATGGTGACCTGAAATTCACCAGCAAGGATAGACTGCTCCCCCAGCAAGACCTCCCCAGAGCCTGTGGCTGGACGGAAGCTAGTGAATCTGGATCCAAGTCTCCTGGCTGACCACATACAGATGCACCCTTGGTGTGGCACATGGTCTCAGGGACAGAAGCCCCATGAAGGCCAGCACAGAGAGTACCCATCTGCTAGCATCACCTGATGCCACTTAGAGCTACTGGGCAGGTGTGGGGCTGGACAGAGGGTCTGAGGGCCTGCAGGCCATCCCTGCATTACCCTTCCTACCTGTGCCTGGGAAAGCCTGGGAGTTACACAGACCACCCAGACACACAAACTTCTGAGTACCCCAGATGCCACAATAAACCCCTGCACCCTTAACATGTATGGCCTCGGATGGGGATGACAGCACCACCAGGACTCCGAGGGACCTGCAGCTGCACAAGGGGGTGTGGGCTGCAATGCTATCAATGACTGAAAAACAGTTAACAACAGGAAACAAGGCTGAGACATAACTGCTGACTCTACTGAGGAAAAAAATACAACCACAAAATGAGCAAACAGGAGCACTACCATGGATTTACACACCTGTCAGTGCACCCAGGGGCCAGGTGCTGGGTCTCAGCCTACCACGGGCGGGCACGGCACCATCCTGTGACCCCGCACACTGGCCAGCCTCTGTGGAAAGGCCTTCACAGGCCAGGGTGGTGAGTCCCAGGAGCCCCCTGCCAGCTCCATCACCCACCAATGGAGGCCACTGCTGGAGGATTAAAACCTTCCGAGCAAAGCCAAGAGGCAGCCCACAATCCCAAGGCGCTGCAATGGTCACGGATCCCAAGAAGGCTCAGTGGGCTGGGGCTTGGGCTGGGACCTGATGCATACCTGAGAGTCGGGCCACCTCCGCCTTCCTAGCTCCCTCGACCTCCCCACGCCGGCCACCAGGAGCTTCCTTTGCCAAGTCCACAGGGGCCTCCTCGCTCACGGACAGGGTGGTGAGTGTGCTGACCACCAGGACACCCAGGCCGACCCATAGCACCACCTGGATCAAAAACCCAAGACAGGAAGTCATGGCAGTCCCCACACTGCTCAGTGCTAAGAAAACTTTCTTCTGCATGGAAGCCCAGGGACAGGGGCTGGGCTGGAGGAGGGCGACGGGAGGAGGGAGAACAGTGGTATGAAGCAGCCCTCTGGGAGGGCAGCACATGTAGGCTTGGTCCTGCCTGAGGGCAACACCCAGGGGAGATAGCCTGACTGCCAGCCAATCCAATGACACTAGAGGCTGTGATGGGGCTCTGACAAACCATGGCTCCCTAACTGACCCACGTGGTCTGGGTGCCCACAGTCCTGTCAGCTGGGTCATCTCCTGCCTGCTGGAGCTGCCTTGACAGGGAGGCAAGGGCTGGGCCACAAGGTGGAGGACAGGCATGAGAGGAGCCTCAGGAGAGCAGGGGTGCTGTATGTGCTACAGAAGCAGAGGCCCAAGCCTTGATCCAGCCTCCTAGGGAGGCCAGGTCTCCTGAACACCATGAAAGAGGAGCAAGAATCTCAGGGCACCTGCCCAACTCAGGGGTCTCTTAAAACCTACCATCCTCAAGGTATGTGCTCTTGCACAACCCACAGAGTGGGCCCCGTGCCAATGACACAGGCCACACAGGTATGGGTGCCCTATCCCCCAACATTACCCACATCTGATGCCCGACAGTAGGCTGGACATGCCCAGAGCTGGCCAGGTGGGAGACCCTGCCAGGCCAGATGTGGAAAGACAGCACCTCCTCTCTCGGTGGTGTGGTGGTACCCATCGGTGTCCCCATGAGCTGCACTCGAGCTGCACTCAAGGCATAAACAACTTTCAAGGGGCCCTGCCTCCTCCTGAAGGACTCCAAGGTCGATCACGAAGCCTGCAGTACCACAAAGTCCTCTGCACATAACTCCAACTCTCTGCAACTCAGGCTGCTTTAACATGTGCACACGCAGGGCCAACCCTCTGCCCACATATCTGTGATGCCTTGGCAGTGGGTGCTGCTGCTTCTCACCTGGCCTGGTCCACTCAACCCTCCAGGGGGCAGAAACTCCTGGTTTTGTGGTTCTGCAAGAGTGGCCAGAGAGGGGCCTTCCTGCACAACTGAAGGGACCCTCACTCATCAACTGCCTGAGATCTCAGAGCCATAACTCCAAACCCTCTTCTGAAAGGCAGGCTGCCTGAAAAAACAGCAGCTCAGCAAGGGTGAGGCCGCCTGGGTCTGACAACCACAGAAGGCAGGTTTCCACAGGGGAAGAGGACTCCAAAGAGGGGTCCTGACTAACTTAGCAGAAACACCTCAGGGAAAAGTCCACTTGCTTCTGTCACCTGACACCGTAAGCTGCTCCCACACTGACAAATGCCCTGGAGTGCAGGGGACCAGTCCCAGTCTGCCTCATGGATGTGCAGGGCTCCTGCAGAGCCCACAGGCCCACAAGCAGTAAGTGCAGCCAGCCAGCCTGTCAGGCAATAGCAGGGCTGTCCAGGTGCAAGGGGGACACTGTCTGAACTGAGTCCCTGGGACGGAGAACTCAGAAGCTCTACCATGCACAGAGATCAAGAGCTCCTGATCCCACTGTGCCCAAAGTATTTTCCTAAAAGTTTGTGGAGACCCAGCCTCAGCTGTTGCCTGAATATCTGCAAAGACATTTACAGACAGGATGGCGTCTGACAGTGAGCAAGGTTTTCTTAGGATAATAAGGAGGAAATATCCACCTCCTGAGATCATCCCTCCCTGCATTGAGGCATGGCGACAGTGTCCAGAAGCTGCCAGTGGGTGACCCAGTGGGTGACTTCAGGCAAGCACGGCACTGAAGACATCAGATGGCAGACCCATGACCTCCACCCTGCCCTCGTGGCCTGTCTTAAATCAAGGCTGCCCCAGGCCTTCCGTTTTCAAGGCTCCCTGTCAAACTTCTACTTGACGGCACAAAGATGTCAGAGCTGGGTGCAGTGGTGCACGCCTATAATCCCAGTGGCTTGGGAGGCTGAGGCAGGAGGATTGAGAGTTCAAAGCCAGCCTCAGCAACTCAGCAAGACCTTGCCTCAAAATCAAATATAAAAAGGGCTGGGGATATAGCTCAGTGGTTAAGTGCCCCTAGGTTCAACTCCCAGTACTGAAAAAAAAAAAAAGATGTCAGGCAAAGGCCACCAAGGGCAGAAGGTCCTCACTCTGAGATGTATGAAGTCTAACTGCTAACCATGTGCAAAGGAGTCATCATGGTTCCCTCGGGAGTCCTGAGGAAGAAAGAAAGAAAATGCATCTCTGAGCTCTAACACTCAGTGGGGATGGAACCACTGGGGAGGGGGCAGCTGGCCAAGTGCAGCCTCAGGCTCAGGAAGGAACCCAGCCTGGCCTCTGGGGCCCCAGTCTAGCCTCTTAGTACTGCGCCAAGCCGTACAGCTTCACACATGGCAGAAGAGCTGCTTTTGAAGCAAAGGACCCAGTGGATAAGTGGAATCCTGCCTGCCAGACATCTATCTCAGAGCACCCTGCTGACTGAGATTCTGGCAGCAACACATCTTTACACAGCCACAGAGCCAGCTGGGAGAGGTGCAAATCCATCTTGGAAGTCTCTGCTCAGGCCTGGAAAATACAGGGCCTTGACTGGGACCACAGTCTACACAGTTGATGCAGCACCCATGCCTTGTGGAGTGACCTGAGGCCTCCAGCAGAGAGGGGCTGACTCAGTGCAGAGACAACCCACAGGGGTGGGGACAAAACATTCACTTTTGCTGTATGGGCGACACACAAGTCGGTGACAGAACAAACACCTGGAGGCAGGGGTTCTGGCCACTATGCAGCCCTGTGGCTCAATTTGGAAGCCAGGGTCATCTGAGACAGCCCCAGTGTGCACCGGCACCTTTCTAAGAACAAGGCTTCCTGCCCTGGGGGCCCCTCCTCTGCCTCCCTGGGCTGGCCTTCTTTGCCCTAGGGACTGTCCTTTTAAGTGCATCCCCTCCAGTTCCTGCCCGAGTCCCACTGGTTTCAGGGCAGCCCCAAGTCAGATCTACCAGTTGAACTGGAGGTGTCCTCACTTAAGATTGAAAAGAACTCTCTCTGGTTTTCTAAGACAAAAAAATGGAATTCATAGGGGCAGACAGGGTTTCTTTTGATTCACTTGGTTGTTTTCGTGCTTTCCAATTACTCTTCTGGGAACGCTCTGGGAATTACTCTTCTCAGAACGCTCCTTCCTTTGCACACTGGTCAGCTGCCCACAATGCTCACAACTATGCAGAGAGTAAGCACCAAGGCAGAGAAAGCTCAAGGAAGCCAGGCGCTGACTCTGGGCCTGTCCCTCAGAGGGAGCAGCTGGAGTTCCTGAGAGGTCTGGCCCTGAGTGGGGTACCGGCTTCAGCACATTCCCAGAGAGCACTTCAACCTAACAACTCTGGCACACCCCAGTCAGTTGGTCCAATGGCCCATTCCAGATGCAATGGCAGCTGGCAGGCAGCTCCCAGGGAGAGGAGAACTTCAGGGTCTCCCCAGCTCGGCCAAAAAGAAGTTCCGGTGATTTAGCACATGTTCTAGAGTTTAAGAAATGCAGTAAAGCGGGCAGGGCACAGTAGGTCTCTGGCAGGACACCATATGTGTTAGTGTTCATGTGCACTGGACCTGGGCCCACCTGTACTTGTTCCTATGCCACCAAGCCAAGAACACTGGGCTGAACACACACTAGAAGACATCCCTGATGAGTGGGAAGGGGAGCTGCCGACTCAGCCAGCACCTCCCAGCAGGCACACACAACACAGGCAGATGAGGACAAGGGACGATGGGAAAGAGAAGATGAAATTATCATTAGCTACAGGTCAAGAACCAGAGATCCAGTGAGAGTTCAATACGGTGAACAGGTAAAAAATAATTTGTGAACATCTGCAGCTTCCCTACATACAAAGAACTGGTTAGGAAAGCCAACAGAGAAGATAGCAACGCAGGAGGCATGACAAGAGACAAGCAGCCATGGAGGAGAGCAGGAGACGAGAGGGAGGCCCTGCAGGGGCCTGTGAACACATGAACCCACACCCATCTGTTGAAGAGGGCAGCTCCTGGGTGCAGAGTGCAGATCAGATGAAGCATAAAGACATAAATTCTCCTAAATTAATCTAAAGCTTCAATGAATTCCAACTAGACCAAAACAGTGGGACTGATTTTTGTTAATCAGATCAGCTGATACAAACATTCATAAGGACACACCAAACAAGAATATCCAGAAAATTCATTAAGAGCAAGAGGAGGGTTAGAACTGGAGGAGGGGTTAGGTCTGGAGTGGGACAGGTAGGAACGCAGCGAGCACTGTAGCAGCTGTGGCAATCGACACAAGGAAAGGCAGGGCCAGCCCACCAGGCCCCAGGAGCACCAGGGTTTCACACGTGAGAGCGTTAACATTTCATCCCAGGGAGGACTACTGGAATAAACCTAGTTCTACAATGAGGCACCATCTAGACAAAAAGTAGTACCTAGAGTTTGCTTCTCACACCAAAATAAAACACAAATGGATCAAACATTTATATGAAAAAAATGAAGTCATAAAAGTACTAGACAAAATGATGGAGGAATTTTTTTTTTAAATAATCCTGGCATGGGGAAGGTCTTTGTAACTATATATTTAAAAAAAAAAAAAAAAAAAAGAAAGAAAGAAAAGAAAGCCTGATGTACTTAAAATCTGGAGGACATGACAAACTGGGACAACATCTGCGATCGGAGAGGCAACAGGCCACCTTCCTCAATCTCACTAAGGAACTTCTGCCTCAAGCCCCAGCAAGAACTGGTATTCAACTGGTCTTCCCACTTAGCCACAGAAGCCAGACAAAACCCAAAGTCACCCAACCGAAGCACTGGGGAACAGCCGTTAGCAGCTTGGACCAGAGAGGCTGAGACCCATGGAACAGGACAGCACTTGGAAAGGCCAGGCTGACTGCCCATGGCACTTAGGACCAGAGCTGCCACAGTGAGGCAGTGCAGGGCAGCAGAGGACGCAGGTAGACTCAAGGGAGGAGGATGGGGCGGGGAGAAGGAAACCCCAAAGAGGCTGCCACACCACCTTCTATACGCCACTCTCCTGGAGGCACATGTGGCTACGAGCCGCGCAGAGGGCCAAGCAAGGACTGAGCAAGCCGAGTGTGCCAGGAGAATAAGCTGAGGGGACAACCCAGCAACCTGTAGGGCCAGTGTGCTTGAGATCCCAGAGGTGGGGCAACCAGAACGGGGCTGCCTCAGCTGTTCAATGGACGGTCGCTGGCACCACTCAGCTTTTGCAGGCCTCGATGGCTGCACAATACCAAGCACACCAGAAGACAGGACCAGATGACAAAGAGGAGCTCAAGCATTAAGACTGATCACATGTGCTTCTCAACACACAGTGGGGTCACGTCCTGATAAACCCAAGCCATGCTGACACTGTCCTAGGTCCACCAATGTGTCAAATCCTTCTGACCTAGTGACACCCCAGCTGGCAGCACAGCAAAGCATCAGCAGTGCCCTGCTGAGCGTGCAGCTCACGGTGAGCCGCCATGGTGCTGCCCAGCATCATGGGAGCAACATGCCAGGCAGCGCCAGCTTGAGAGAGAGCAAATTCAAAACATGAAGCATGGGTTCTACTAAATGTGTACTGCTCTCACACCACCATAACGTGGAGAACTCTAAGCTGAGCCATCGTAAGAACTGTCTGCATTTGAAACAACAGTAACGTGGGGCTTTAAATATGCATAGAATTAAATACAGCAGCACCAAAGGCCAGGGAGGGCAAATGGGGTGATACTACTGTGGGACACTCGCCTTGTCTGGAAAGTGGCTATAAAAAGGAATTCACAGTTGACGAAGTCAAAGAGTCACAGTATCTAATGTGACCACTAGGTTAGAAAGGTACCCACAAGAGGGAAAAGAGTAAAAACTTTGCATGCTTTACTGATCAAAAGAAAAAGATGGGAAATGAACAGATGAAACAAAAAACAAAGAGTAAGACAAAAGCTTCTTCCTCAAGTCAGTAATCATATTAACTGTGAACAGTCTTAAACACTCCAACTAACAGACTCCCGTTAAGAAAACAAAACCCAATAACACGCCATTAAAAGAGACACGCCTTCAACTCAGAAGAGCACAGAGACCACAAGGAGAGAGTGAGCAAGCAACTACTCACAGTGTGGCTGGGGTTAGCTCATGAAAGCCCCACAGACAACAGGACCCTCACAAGGGAAGCATCAAGTCGACAGACAGTATGACCAACCGGAGCCCACATGTTCCAATGACAAACTAAGAAGCAATAACCGAGAGAAATACAAGTACAAATAAGGCCAACCAAAGTCAGAGGAGTCCCCACACCTTCTAAGTGAGAAACAACACCAACAACCAGCACACGCACGCCCACTACACACCCGTTACTTAGGAACCCCACCCAAGCCACGCATGGGACACCCAGCCGAGAGGTGCAGAGCCATGGTCGCACAGGCCTGCGGAACTGACCTGTGCCAGGTCACACACCTCACCCAGAAGGGCTGCCTGTTCTCTGTTGTGTACTACCAAACCACACTGGGACAAAGCTAGAAAGCAGCAAAAAAAAAAAAAAAAAAAAATCACTAGGAAATCCTGAAGTTTGGAAGGCTAAGGAAGCCATGGGTAAAAGAAGAAATCACAATGGAAACCAGAAAATTTTGTGAATTGAAGGATGATTTCAATTCTTCCATCTACTCTTTAATACAACCCCAATGAAAACTTCAAAAGGTCATTTTCAAGGAAGCTGATAAGCCATTCTAAGATTTAGTAGGGCAAAGAGTCAACTACAGGAAAGAACATTGTAAAGAGGAATGAAGTGGGAGGACTCCAACTGCCTGCCATCGAGACACCCTGCAGAGCTGCAGTCCTGAAGTGGACAATGCTGGCACAGGACAGAGAGGTCCCCAACAGCCTCATTGTAGGTAGGGGGCTGAGGGCGACAGGCATGGGAAAAGGGTCAGCTGGAGGGCGGCAGGAGCCCTGCCCCACACCCACTGACTCCAGGTGGAAGAGAGATGTAAATCTGTGAAAGACAGAATTAAAAGCCTTCAGAGTGCAGCTGTCTTCCGGACCTAAGGTAGCCAAGAACCAAAAAGCATCAAGGGGAAAAAAGATCCATAAACTGGACCACACTAAATTTCAGAACTTCTGTTCATCTAAGGACATTTCATGTCCTTATAAAAGCAAAAAGGTAGGAGGCTGAGGTTGTCCCAGTAGCCCTTGCCTGGCATGTGTAAGGCACTGGGTTCCATCCTCAGCACCACGTAAAAATAAATACATAAATAAAATAAAGGTATTATGCCCATCTACAACTAAAAATATTAATAAAAAAGCAAAAGGGTAACCAAGAGTAAGATAAAACATTTGTAATATAGTTTCTGAAAAAGGACTTACATTTAGAATTTACTTTTTAAAAATCCCTACAAATCAGTAAGAAAAAGACAACCGAGTAGGAAAAAAACAAGACTTGAAAGGCAGTCACAAAAGAAGACCCCCACGTGGCTCAGCCCCATGGAAAGGTGCATGAGGTCATCAGTAGGGCAGGGGCTACAAACATCCAAACCAGGGGCATCAGAAGGGCAGCTCTCAAAAGGGGCAGGAGACAGGAAGTGGTGGAACTCTCAATGCTCCTGGAGGTGCCACTGTGGAAAACCAAAGCCCACTCGGCAGGACCTACCAAAGCCCAAGGCCACACGCAGGACCTCCTCCCAGGTGTGCAGCAAGCCACACACCCACGGGCACCAAAGAACGCTCAGCACAGCAGACTAGCAGCTCCCTGTCCTGCCAAGGGAGCGAGTGCTGACGGCATGCAAGGGGAACCACACAGTGAGGACAGTGGAACCTCCGGAAGGCCCAGGGTGAGCTCAGACCTGAGGCCCAGCATGGGGCCAACAACCAAGGACACACGCCATGAGGTTCTGTTTAAGTCAAACTGAGGACAAAATCATTCTAAAATGTCAGCAGACAGATGGCAGCAACTCTGGTCCACAAGGGTGGATGGCCAAGAGGTGTCCGAGGGAAACTCTGGGTGCCAAAATGTTCTCCACCTGCCCTGGAAGGTGGTTCTGAGGCTGGGCACACTTTGCAAAGGTGGGTCAAGCTATATACCTACCAATACACATCAGTAAGAAAGTCAACGGCTCCATTAAGAGTGAGCAAAAGCATGAGTCCACAGGGAAAGAAAAGTAAATGGCTTCCAAACTCTCAAAAAGATGTTCAGGTTCACTCCAGGAAGACAAGAAAGAGGAAGGCAAGGAGGTGGTATCATGAGGTCACCAGGCACTTGGGCAGAAGGCCCAAGGATCCCATTTCCAGAATGCTTCCTGCAGACACATTCTTGCACACACTGATATGTCCATGACAGGTGATCTGCAGCAGCAAAGGCTGAAGACAGGCTCCCTGGGAGACTGGACCACAAAGCCTTCCCAGAAGGAAGCCTGGGAAGCAGCTCCTCACAGCAACACAGCTCTAGATATTCATATGCACAGCTGAGAAGCAGCCTTCAAGAGGGTAAGCAAAATGGGGGCTGGGGTGCAGATTAGTGGTAGAGTACTTGCCTAGCATGTCTGAGTCTGGGTTCTATTCCAGCATGCTGCCTTGCCAACATGGACATATATGGGGGGACAGGCTGTGAAGCACCCAGCACCAGGTAGTAAGGTAAGCTCTGGGAAGCACCAATGCTCATGGGCACTGAGGGCAAAGACTGCTCTGCCTGGCTGCACACCTCCTTAACCAAGTGCCTCTTGTGCTAGGAAACAAAACCAGAGTCCATCTGAACACTAAGGAAGGGGCTCTTTCCCACTGTCTCCTCTCCCAAGCCAGCCTGGCTGGCCAGACACTCACCTGCGAGGAAAGGGCATTCTTGTGGGCCTTCCTGTAGATCAGAGCTGGGCAGATGAAGCAGATGAGGCTCCCCATCGTCGCCCCGGTGAGACCCAAGACAGTCTCCACTGGAAGAGATACAACAGCAAGGGTGAGCCAGAAAGAGCAAAGCAGCTTGCAGGTGAGCAGTACGAATGTGAAGGCTGTCAGTGAGGAGCAAGGCAGCCACTGTGCAGAGGGCTCCACGAACCAGGCTCCTTCTGCCTGGCTGATCTGACTCTCAGTGCAGGTTTCTTTGGCTGCCGATCTTTAAAGGACCAGTCATCCAGAATTTCCTAGCAAAATCAGATGCTGACTCCACATGGCCTAGGTCACACTGCCTGTTATTTCACAGGTGACCTAGTGACCAGTCCTACCACACACATGAAAGCCAAGGGCAGAAGTGTGCTGGCCAAGTACAATTCTCAGCAAGGAGTTGGACAGGTGGCCTCTGGAGTGGGAACCTGCAAGTTCCTGTCTGGTGACAAGCTCCACCCACCATGTCTGCTAGGGAGGGGGTGCATCTGGATACTGAAAGTGCTGCCTCTGACCTTCCCTTGGATACCATGTTGACAATTCAGCAGTCAACAGTTACAGTAAGGAAGGAGCAGCTTTACAGTCATTCACTTTACAAACTGGGCCCGTGTCCCAGCTCTGGAGTGTCTGCCCAGGTGCTGAACTGCTTGGTGTCGACACACATTTGCTGCTCCATCCGGCTGCCAATGCTATCCCTTACTTCTCTGTGAGCCAAGGGAAAAAATAGCCTGGGAATTTCTGGGCTTCTAGGGCTAGAGGATGGCCTGGAATCTTGGCTGAATGCCAAGACATAGGGCAGGGACACCTGGGCCTTTTGTGGAATGTCCAGAACAGAGTAGAAAGAAGAGAAAGGAGGGGCCACCCACCTTACCTACCATTGGGGATCATGATGCCACCAACCATGGTTCCAAACACAACCGAGAGGGTGAGTGCTTTAAACCGGAGAGGAGGCATGTAGCCTCCAGCAGCAAAGGTCCCATCTTTTTGCTGAATGGAAGAAAATAAAAGGTTTGAAAGGACTGATTTCCTTTACCACTCTCCTGAGGAGCAATGCCGTCCTGGGCTCTGACAATTACAGCAGGCTCCCTTGGCAGGAGGGAGCTACTGGCAGGTAAGCCCTGCAGTGTGGCTGAACCGGGCCATTGCCTCGGGGGAGCTGCAGGATGCAGGAAGGTAGGGGTGCTCTCCACCCAGGTACCAACCATCCATCCTAAAACCTGACCTAGAGACCTTAGTATCAAGTTCTTTCATTCTCCTTTTCACTTTTAGAGCAAAGCCACAGAGAGATTATTAAAGGAAACACCAAGTGTGGACAACAGAATACCAAGTCCCCAGGGAGGCAGCTCAGCATCTCCCAAGCGCAGGCTTCGGAGCACAGGCAGAGGCCCTTCTCCACAAGCGCACAGTCCCACGCACCTGGCTATGTTACCGTCATCTCTGAAAGACGCATGATGAGCACACAACAATTTCAAAGTTCAGGAAGAAGAAAAAAAGAGGAGAGGCGTATAAAGTGGCAGAGCCCCTTGCACCCAGCTTCATGCATGCCACGTGCAGAACAAAGAATGCCTTTCCAGGTGGAAGGGCAGAGGCAGCTGGCCCTAGAACCCCCCTGCCCAGGACCCCGAGGCTACGTGGTTCAGATCCTGGCTCTGCCATTCACCCCTCAATTTCCCCCACAAAGAGAAACATCTCCTCATCAAGCTGCAGTGAGGACCACATGAGTAAACATACAGGAAGGGCTGCCCATAATGATCTCTGGGCTGGAACTGCAGAACATTCCAGAACTAGAATTTCAAAGCACCAATTTTCAGAATAGACTGACACAGGATGAACTGAGAGAGCTGGAGCCACAATCTCTGACTCTGGGACAACAATTTGTCCAAGGCTTTAGGTTTACAGCCCAGGAGTCCCAGTATTACTAATTTACCAAGAAATACTCTAAGAGAAGGGGAAGAGGGGAATGTGAGCACACTCATGAGCCAGTTACCCAAGGAGGTCAAGCGGGAAAGGTCAGCAACCAGCAGCCATCCACAATGGGGTGCAGGCTCTATGGTTTCCCAGGAATCTCAGAGAAAAGCTGTCTGCACACCCACAGAAGTCAGAGGGACCAGGAGCTAGGGGAACACTGCTGCGCTCCCATAATCAGATCCACGAGGGGTGGGAAGCAGCTGCACGGTGCTCCGGGAGGGCTGCAGGTGAACTTTCTTCCTTGATACTGCCTTTCATACCACTGTTGATTTTTTTTAACTTTACAAAAAATTATAAAAACATGTTATATGCAAACACACAAATGCCATGGTGATACAAAGTGAGAGATGGACTTCAGCAACCCACAGGTGGAGGCAGAGTGGGGTAAGCCAGGGGGACTCCACAGCTAGATGAGCAGGCCTCACCTTCACCCCGCAAGAGCCAGAGTCCTCAGCCCTGACTTGCTTGGCGTACAGCTGAATGCGAGCAGAGGTGGACCAGAGTGCCAGCACATGCAGGGCACTTGGTCTCTGGGACTAAGTCTCTGCCATTGCTGATGCCAGAGTCCACAAGGAGGAGACAAGAGCTGCAGCTCTGCCACAGCCATGTCCCTGGCTTCACGAGTGAGGAGTCCTATGCCAACCTCCCTCCCCAGTCTGCCTGCTGGACTCTCCCATGCATTCTCTGGGACCACTAAAAAACCCCTTGCCATAAGCAATTCAAATGACTTTGTGTCCTTGGCCACCAGGAGTCCTGGTGAACAAGACAGATGGGGCTCAAAGACTTAGGGCAGAATATGCTGCCACAAAGAAGCTTCCAGTCGGCACAGACCATTTTGCTAGGCTCGGAAGGAAGGGATGGCATCTCTGGACAGGTAGGGGGTGCAGAGCTCCTGCTGACACTCTGGAGAGTGACTTGGGCCCAAGTGTCACAAGAACAACTTTGTCAGCTTGACAACAGAATCTTTTTGTTTCAGCCCTGAGAAATTTTCTTGTAAAGGACTAGGCAGCTCTCTTCCATACACATAATAGTGCAGAAATCCTATGTTAAATTAAGACTTCCAAGTCACACAGAAGTGAAAAGAATGCGGGCTCTGATCTTTGTCAGCACTGGCCAGTCACCTGGTTCCTCCAGCCCTCCCCAGGCCCACTCAGAAGCAAAATGCTGGGCTGGGGAGATAGCTCAGTTGGTAGAGTGCTTGCCCCGCAAGCCCAAGGCCCTGAGTTCAATCCCCAGTACTGCAAAAAAAAGAAAAAAAAAAAAAGAAGAAGCAAAATGCTGTTTCTGTTCTGCTAATTCTAAATACAGCATCAAAGTTGGGAAATCAGATGCCAGTCTAAGCTTCAGGTACACGTGGGCTGACTCCAAAGCCCATCTTTAGTGCTCTTTCTTCCAAAGTTGACTTAAATACTGCCTACTGGGAGCTGGAGTGGTTAAGCATGTGCTTAGCGTGTGCAAGGCCCTGGGTTCAACCCCAGCACACGCACACAACTCTACAGAAAGACTGTTTCCACTGAAGCTTGCTTATTTTTAACTAGGAAAAGCACCCCCTACCACCACCTAGGAAAACAGAATGAGCACAAGCAGTGGAAGACACCCCAAGAACATACCTGCTGCTCAAAAAGCAGCGTGTTCAAGGCCTGCCTGCATGGCAGGATCATCATGGGGAAGCCCACAGCCACTGACATCACGAAGCCCACGCGGATCATCTCTGTCACCAGGTTGGAGGGAAAGTGCATCAACACGTTGCCTGCAGTGGCCTCAGTGAAGCTGACGTAACCAAAAAACCCCACCTGTTAGAGGAAATAGCAATGTGGCAGAGGTGTGGAGAGCGGGGTTGCCAGAATGGCCTCAAGCTCCTTCCCAAGGAAGCTGGTGCAGGAGAGGGTCTGCCAAGGACAAAAAGGCCACTCAGCTCCTAGTATGCAAAACGTCCTCCTCTGACAAGCAGAGGCCTTTTAAAATGCTAAAAATGAGGAGCTCAGCACACTTCCCGACAGGGCCACAGGGAGGAGAAAACGGAGCTGCCTGAATGGAAGGCAGGCACCAGAGTGCTCCCAAGCCCTTCAGAGGCCACTCTTAACCTGGTTCCAAAACAACCAGGGTACCAAGGTCCTTTACAGAGGTAGGCTTGGGAGTGGTTGACACTTGCCAGAGACCACTCATAATTAACTAGAACAACAACAAAAGCCTGAAGGCGAGGGAAAGAGGCCATAACCTTAACCTACTTATAATCCTGCTAAAAGACAAAAATTGGAGCAGTAAGAAGACTTCAAGCAAAATCTACCACAACACTGAATGCACCTACGGGTTGGACCTGAGGGTACCCTCTGCTGTTTCATGCCTCCTCGTTTCTCTTCAATGGACACACCCCGTTTGTGTTTTGAACAACAAAAGTCTGGGAGAGGGGAAGCAGAGTTCCTCAGTTAAAGTGATCTGGGGGCAGCCCTGTTGCTGAGGTGCTGGGGTTCCTCTGACTGAAAGATGTCAACATAGCCTGGGGTGGAAGGGGTTGGCAGGGCCAGCCCTGCAATGACTGAGGTTGAGAGGACCTGCTTTGGGTCACTGCACATGCAGTGCACCTCCAGACGCTGGAATGGGAAAGGGGAAAGCACCTGCTGTGCAGAGTGAAGGTCTCAAGGGCTGGAACCTCGTGCTGATGCAACCCCAGAGAGGAGAGGGCACAGATGGGTTCCTACCATGACGTAGAAGGTGGTGACCACGTTGAGGGAGGAGGCAAATATGGAACTCATGGTCTTCACTGACGGCTCATCCAGGCTGTCATAGGTGGGCAGGACCTGGCTGCATGGAGACAAGAGATTCTCAAAGTGGGCTCTACAGAACCTTGCCCACCCTGGTGGACAGCTCCCAGACCTCTTCTTCAGCCCTGCTAAAGGGCCACTAGCACCCCTTCACATGGCACTCGTCACACACTGACTTGCCGCTCTGAAGCCAGCAGGTCTCATGACACTGCAACGGCAGCACTGCCACAGTCCCCAGACCTCCCTGAGAACATGCTCCACATGGACATGTGGAGCCAAGGCCATCTGTGCCCTGGAGACACAAGCATGCCCACTGCAGGGAGGGCAGCACTGAGGGTTAAGGGAGTCACTCAGACATCACCTCAGAGAAGGGAGAGTCCGCTGGAACAAGTCTGGCAGTTGTAGCCCAACCCAGCACCCCAGACAGGCATGAGTGGAGTGGGCACAGACAAGGGGACAAGCCAGACACACTTCCCAACTTACAGACTCTCAACCGTGTGATAAGGAAACTAGCTTCTCAGACCTGGTGCTGGGAGGATGGTGCTACCGGGCAGATGGGAGGGACCCATTGCTGGCTGGGCAGGGGTATGACAGCCCTGTGCAGGTTCTCTGCAACAGTAAATCTGAGGATATGGGGTAGCAGCTAAGGAAAGTTCAGGGGACCAGGGTGGGGAACAAGAGAGAAAGGAGGAAGGAGGCATGCTGGGGGCAGCTCAAGTAAGTGCACAGGGGTTGAAAGAGGATAGAGAGGGAGTCCAGTGGCACCCTTTAGGGCACCCCAGGCTCAAGGCACAAAGACACCAGGTCAGTGCAGGGTAGGAAGGGAGGGTCAGGACGCAGGAAATCAACAGCTACTAAGTGGATAAGCACAAGGTCAGTTGAGCCAAACAGCAAAACCACCTTTTAAAAGTGAAATAAAAACAAAAAAACACCCAAGCTAGATCAAAGAGCAGAAGAGAACAAGTGGGAAGGCCCAGCTAGGTGGAGTTGTTCACCCAGGTTCACCACACACTGTCCCTCAGGCCACCCTCAACACAGGCACCACAGAAGCCAGAATGGGCAGGACCTGGCAGTCACACACCCAGGCAGCCCAGCAGAGAACCCAAGAGAGGTCACCACAAGCCCCAGCCCAAAGCTCTGGAGAAGACTATGTCCCGTAACCAGCTTCCCAGTGCTGACCATCAGTGCTGAACCACACTAGGATACCAACTTATAGGGATCAGCGCCAGAGACCCACGACACATGCTCGTCCCCCGACCCCCCATGAGAACCACTGCAAGGAAGCTGCAGTGGCTGTGAGGAGGGGCCGTCTAGCCACCTGGGGACGGACAGGACAGAGAGGCCAGGTCACAGGCTCTCCTCTAACCCTGTGTTCCCAGGGAGCCCCTGGATTGTCTCCTGGAGAGAAGAAAGGTCAGAGCCACAGACCTCCTAGACACCTCCACAAAGTTCCCATGCTGCCCTGGAGGGTGTGGCCCTGAGCACCACTCCTGGCACCCGAAGGTATTCCCAGACCACCGACCTTGCAGAGTGGCCTCCATGACAACCTGCAGCTGTCCCATTACTGGGACTGCAACTGGGACCCAAGACTCCAGAGAGACCTGCCCTGCCCAGGCCTCTTATGCTCAGTGCTACCACAGTCACTTCTCTGGGCATAGGATGACAGCTCTGTATCACCCAGCATTCAATGTGTAAGGCCAGAAGGGCCAGACAGTGACGCCAACAACTAGACCAAAGGGACAGGTTCCTGGCTGCAGAATGCCCCGAGAGGAAGAGTTCCCGTCACTGTGCCTGGAAAACATTGGCATGTTTAAGGCCTGGGGGCAGCAGGCTGTCCAGCATGGGTGATGTGGACAAGTCTGTGGCCCCACGCCCTTCTGGGAGGAGAACAAAACCTGCACTTAGCTAGCTATGTGAGCCCACCCTCCCCAACCCACAGTTTGCTCTAAGAATCAAACCCAACAGATGTGCACTGGCTGCTACGTGGCCACCACTGAAGCAGCCAGACCACAGGCTTAGTTTAAAAAAAAAAAAGCAAACACACAGACAGAAAGGACAACTGGTAACTAGGTACATGGTACAAGAATGTAACTTCTGTCACCAATGATAATGGGGACATTAAACAGCAAGGCTGGAGCACGTTCTGGTGGAAACTGAGCTGCCAAGAGCGAGACGGTAAGTGGGAAATGACGACTTGGATCTCTATGTGGGTGTAAACACAGCAGTGTGAGCAAATTTTATCTGTCACATTAGTTTATGATTGGCACAATACATGCCCACTGCCGCTATGGGGGGGCCCGCTCTGCCAGCCCCCTGCACGCTGATGGTCTTTTCCCGTCCGCACCGGATTTATGCCTCTTTTCAGCTGGTTACCACTCCTGTCCAGGCATGAATCACTAGCTCTTGCCACCCTGGTGGAGAAGGTACTGCCGCTGCAATGGCGGAGCAGCCTGATCTGCATTCACAGAACCCCGAGTGCCAGAGTGAGCCTGCCCGCCTGCACACACACAGGACCGGAGATGTCCCAGCAGCAGCCTGAACCTGATGTTTGTGCAATCTCCTCTCAACATTCTCAGAAGAACAGCTAAATTCTGGCAAAACTCTCGGGACTCTGCGCAATCAGTTGGCTGTGCTGCTGCCGCGCCCACAGCCAGCTTTCCACTCACAGGATCTGGCAAAGCAGGCGCTCCTGCCAGCCAGTCCCAGCCAGTTTCTCTCCGGGTCACACAGAACTCCCAGCCTCAGCCTGGACAGGATGGGTCACACTGGAACAAGACAGCACTCCTCAACTACTTATGATTGACAAAAGACCAGAACTGGGACTCCTGTCTGCATCTGCTCCCTCCACCACCTATCACAGCGGTACTTACGACTGACAAGCGAAGGACATGCCAAAGATGGGGATGCAGCGGAAGACGCCCTCCCAGCGGACATAGCTGACCCGCCGCAGCCACTGCCCACCAAAGAGGCCATGCTTGAGGGAGGACAGCACGATCTGGAAGCAGAGAACACAGGTCAGGAGCAGCCTCCCTAGGCCCACCTCCTGAGGTAGGAGCCACGCAGCTCCTACCACCCCACTCTGCGGCTGGGGATCCCATGCCTTCCCAGGCTTTCTGCCTTTTGCCCTAGAGCACTCTGGCCCAGGCCACGGGTCAGCTGGACACTGCCAAAGATGCACCCAGCTGCCTGGGATCCCTATTCCCTGC
The DNA here is from genome assembly GCF_902686445.1 of Sciurus carolinensis. Taxonomy (NCBI): domain Eukaryota; kingdom Metazoa; phylum Chordata; class Mammalia; order Rodentia; family Sciuridae; genus Sciurus; species Sciurus carolinensis. The sequence goes on along the minus strand of NC_062215.1, from coordinate 1,560,512 downwards.
TCACATCAGAGCTACTGTCTACAAGGGCTACCCAGCCCAGACAGAAGCATAACCTTGCTCACCATGCCTAGCCTCAGTGCCCATCAAATTACAGAGGACAGTCCCCTCAACATGGACAGGTCCTTCCCTGGCCCTGGATCATGCTGAGCACAGAAATCTTTCAAGAGCTCAACCCACTGAGGCTGCAGCTATCTGAAGAGCAAGGAACTAACATGCTGGACTGGTCCTCAGAGAGTTGTGAAATGCCAGTGAACTTCAGCTCCAACAACCCGAGCCAGCTCAGAGCAAGCCTCCTGTAGAAATGCCAGGTCCCTTCCCTTAGGAAGGATCCACTCTAATCTTGCTGTGAATAGCTCAGGTCCAAAAGGACTCATAGGGCAGTGTAGGCAGAGCCCTGAGGGCTCTCTCTGGGAGGCCTCCCCATACACAGGGTCAGTTCCACACTTTATCCTCCAGCCTAGTCCACCAAAACACTCATTAAGAAAAACAATAACTTGCCACCATGTGACAAAAAACTGAACTACCATGCTCTGGATCACAAATCCCACATGAAAGATCTTTCCATAAAACATGCACTTATAAGGCTAGAGAAATAGCTCAGTAGTAGAGCATTTGCCCAGCACGTGCAAAGCCCTGGGTTTGATTCCTAGTATGGAAAAACAAAACAAAACAAAACAAAAACTCTGCAGATGCTACTCCTGTGTTCCCCAGAGGCTGGATGAAGAGACACCAGCCTCAGAGTCACTCCTGCCCCATGGTGTTCACTAGCCAGGAGACCTGTGAGTTTCATGGCATATTGTGATCTTTCTAACACACCTCCCAGACTTGGAATCACTTTCCCATTGTCCCCCAAGAGGCAGCTGCTGGCAGACAAGTCAGATCTGGGCATATGACTGAGCCCTTCCATGGTACACATGGCACTCACCACAAACATGAAGACGGTGTAAAAGATGAGGGCCATGGCACTGAAGGACTGAATGGAGGCCATCATGTTTCTCTGCAGGCTGAGCGGGAGTACAATGCACAGAGACACCACGAAGAGCAGGAACACACGGAAGGTGCCAGTCACCTACAAGGGAATCAATAGGGTCCCCTGGGCTGCAGCACTGAGCTCACTCACTAGCAGGGCTCATCCATTCTGCAGAAGGACAGGGAATACCATGAGGCTCAGGGGACCAACAGCACCTAGAGCAGAAGATGGTGAGGCTCCAGAAATGGCCCTAAAGGTCCCTGTGCAGTGTGGCTCACTATACCACCCATTTCTGAACACTATGGGATCCTGTCCAACACAAAATGAGACCAACCAGAGCCAAAACAAAAAAAGAAAGAAAGATGGGGCTGGGGATATAGCTCAGCTGGTTGAGTGCTTGCCTTGCAAGCACAAGGCCCTGGGTTCAATCCCCAGCACCACAAAAAAAAAAAAAAAAAAGAAAGAAAAAAGTCAGCTGTTCGCCTTCATACAGGGAAGGAAGGTGGTGGAAGCCCAGCATTAACAGTGCAGGCAGAGACCCAGAGAACCCAACACAAGGTGCTTCTCCAGCCAACTCAAAGTCAACCTTGCTTCAAGGAGGATAGAAGTCTTGAAACACTAATCCAGAAAATCAAAGGCAAAACTCCAGACTAGTGTTTACTTTAGCAGAACATGCAAGGGTCTAGGGTACCTGACGTGTCACCTGGCTGCAGCCAACACATGCTTACCCAGCTTCTGATTTAGAGCTGCCGGCAGCTGGCCAGAGGTGGTGCGGACTCTGCCAAGACTCTCTGAAAACATCCCTCAGCACACTCCCCAGCTCCAAACACCTATGCACCTATCCCAACACCACACCTCCCAGCACGGGAGTGTCACACGTGCAGGAAGACCTCAACAACACACCAAGGGAATGAGACAGACAGGCACTGCATGCACTGGCCTGCTGGGAAGCACTGCTAAGCAGCAGCAGCCACCACTGTCTCTCCTGCAAGTCCCCCAGGACCAGTGAGATGTCTGGATCTGGGGCGCAGTTAATGGTACAAGGACAGTCCCGTGTGTCCTACGGGCAGAAATGCCTCTAGAGTCCACAATGAGGCTTGGGAAGTAGAAAATCAAGTAGGAAGACATGCTCAGGTCATAGACCAGGGTTACGCTCACTCACTGGAATGTTCTCTGGCAATGTGGAAGTCTGGCACATTCTACTCATGAAAAGGACCCCTCCCCGCAGCTAAACTCTTTGCAAACTGAAATCCTTTTCTACCCCTCTGGCATCCAAATATGAAGAGAATATGAATAGAGAAGACCCTCTATGTGTGACTTCATGTCCTCACCCTAGCCAGCCCCTGGCTACAACTCTGCACCCCAACAGGGGAGCAAAGAGGTGTGGGGCCCAGTTCACAGGTGGGACACCTCAGGGGCAAGAACACAAAGCTTGGAGGATGCCACACAGATATTCCCAAGGCTGCGCGAAGCACAAGTCCAACAGCCCTGGCAACAGCACCCTCACACCCACCTCGGCAGGGTGAAGACCAAGCTCCCACTGCGGTCACTCTAACCAATACCTGAGCCAGTAGCCAAAGAGGGTGTGGCGCACCTTCTCTGCGCTGTGCCATGGTGAGGTGTCCCACTGCCCCTCCTCCCACCCACGCCACACAAGCCATGGGCAGCATTGCAGCTGGTCGCCCGGCCTCTCCAGCCACCTCCACAGATGCTACCCAAGGCCCCTAGCTCCAGCTCAGGGAGCTTCTCCCAGTCAAGCACACTGGTCTTAGCTGACTAATGGGAGTGACACAAAGCTGCCACAGAGACAACCACCAGCAGGCCGACAGACCAGGAGCGATGAAGACATCCTTACCTGAAACCCAAAGAGCCGAGCGAAGAAGTTAGACCCCAGGTCACCAATCACCACATAGAAGGCAATGCACGTTCCCAGCATTAACCCAATCATGCTGCAAAGAAGGAAACAGTAGTCTGAAGGGGTGCACTGTCTTGTCTCGAATGAAGCAGGAAGCAGGTACCGGTACCTGCAAGTCCTGAGGGCACTGAAGGCCTGGAACCTTGTTCCCTGGGCTGTGCTGACCCATGACTGAACAGGCTGGTGGAATGAGCGTGCAATTTCAAATGTTCAAGTTCACAGCAATCAGGCACGTGTGGGGTGCACTCTATTGTACTTGGAGTAAAGACTGAACACAGTGAACTTCTCTGTGTGGTACTGTATTTCTCTCTCCACGGGAGGTTCTCAAAGTTCTTTCAGGTGTGCAGAAATGGATCACGATGTTAGACAAGTTAAAAAAACAAAGACCTGCTCCAAAAAAAGGGGGCTTTCCTCCCCAAGTTTACAATTCCCTAATTTAGAAAGCAAAAAGTACAATTTCCCCAGTACCAAAAAAGAAACAAGTAAATAACTAAAATTTGCAATTTCCCAGCAAATTTTCATCTCATAGAATTCTATTCCAAATGAAGAAAACCACGCCATTTTCAGTTTAATCTACCTTTCTGCAGCAGTGCTGGGGTTACAACACTGGGAGTTAATTACAGTGGAGGGAGAACTATTCTGTGTTCCAAGTTTTCCATTTTTATGTACTTCTTGTAAGACTCACGTAAGGCTTTCAACCCTGAGGACAACCACAATATGATAAACTAGACTTTCAACCATTCAGTAAGTGACGTTACAAACCAATCCACACGTGAAACATTGCTTGTCTCCTACAGTCCGCAGCGTCTGCAGCTGCAGGTGATAAGGAAGAAGAGAGGAAGTGAGCGCGGCCGCAAGGCTTACCTGGTCTCCACCAGCATCTTCCCAGCTTTTCCATAGGCGTGGAATGCTAGCACAAAAGAAGAGAAAAGTGCTCAATCCAACAGCAAGAAACAGGGCAGGGAAAAGGTCACTGAGTGATGTGAAGTGAAGAACCATGTGACAAAAACCCACTGGTCTCATGTGTCACAGGTGTAAAGGGGATGCTTTCAGATTCTGGTCTCCGGGCTTTTTTGGGATCCACCTTCCATAACCAAGATAAGAAGAAAGCATGGAAGACACAGGCACAATAGGATTTTTTGGTGTGTGTTTCACAACTTTAGTAGAATATTCTAACTATTCTATACAAATCGAAAACACCATATTCAGGCACAATTTTTAAAAAGAGAAACCGAGAAAAGTCCCCGCAAAGCGGCAGTCCCCGTACGTGGCAACCACAGGAGGCTTGCCTGGAACAGTGCCAATACAGGGGGCAGAGGGGAGAAATCTCCAGGTCTTGGAGGCACCCAGGGGTCCAACCTTGGTCAGAAGGTCAATCTCCAAGCCTGCGGCACAAGGGCAGAAGGGCTTTTGTCTTCACCCTCCAACTGTGATTGGCACTGCACTTTGGGGAGAGAGGAAAGGAGAGCTCTGGGGCTTGCCAGTGCAAGTGGACAGTCAGGCTGCGCACTAATGAATAGCGGGCACCACCATAGCACAGGGCGTCCTACCACGAACAAAGCCTCTGTTTCCTTCCTGACCCCAGAATCATTTCTAGCAATGAGAAATTAAATGCTGACCTGGCAAGGTCCCTCCCAGGACCCTGACGGTGATCTTGTCACCATCAATTTCCCCACAGTCCTCTTGGATGAGGGAAAGAGAAGTTCTGGTCTCCAAAGAGCAACCCAAAGGGGGTGCAAGTGACAGGATGGTTTCATCCTCGTCAGCAGCCCCAGCTTCCTGCTCATTTCCTTCATTCACATGGGGTCGGAGGCCCTCTCACGAGGTCTGAAAGCAGGAAACAAGGAGCCTGTTGGGTAATGAATGATCCTTATCGTTTTTAACTTACTTGGGAAAGCACTGTGTTGGCAAGAACTGGAGACCTGCGTTAGCTTAGGCCCAGCCTGATAGCAGAGAGGGCTTCAACCTCCAGGGGTCACTCTGGCCTTTCCCAACTCAGTTGGCACCCTTCAAGCCCATCTAACAAAGCCAAAACCTGAGCCTGATCCCTACACAGAATCCAGAATGCTGATCGAGATATAAGCACCAGCTGTCAGGACACAGAATCCCCAGTCCCACATGGGAGTTAGGGTACCTGCCCATCCCCAATTATTCTTCTCCAAAAGGAAGTTCATCAGTCTACAGTATGCTTCCCACACTGGAATCCCCTGCTGGAGAAAAGTTCCAGAACATGCCTGCATCCCAGACATGGGAAAGTGAAAGGAAGACAAAAAAATCAGAGAATAAGTGAGAGGTGGTTCTCTATTATGGCTCCTAGAACATTAACCCAAGCAGTGTCCATGCCAAAACCAGGCCCTGTCACTGCAGCCTCCCCTTTTCCCTCTTCTTTTCCCCTGGGTCACCCATACCCCAGTATCTGCAGGTGTCCAGGAACAACCTTGGTGTGGATAGGCACACCATTCCCCACACTCCTGGGCCCCACTTCTCCATCCGGGGCAGGTCACATGGAAACAAGGAAGCCAGCTGGCTCTGGAATCAGGGAGGCACCCAGGCTTTCCAGCTGCCTCCCTCCTGCCTTCCCAGGGCCCTGAGAAACAGGGCCAGGTTTACCTCCCGAGCACCACAGGTTGTCCAGCAGAGCAGGGGGTTCTGTGCAAGATGGGGGCACATACGGGGCAGAGAAGGGGTGCTATTTAAGACAGGACAACGCATACAAGGCAGAGAAGACCAGCCAGTGACTTCAACCCAGCTCCTCCTGGAACCAGGGCAGGAATGGTATTGGGGACCCCACTGCTACATGGGACAGAGGAACAGCAGCACAGGGCCAGAGAAAGCAAGTGTGGGTAAGATTCTGATGCCTGAAAGCTCGTTTTCACAGCCCTGTTTCCCAAGCCACACACAGCACACACACAGGTCACACACGCCCCCAAGGACAAGCAGAGATGAAATCTATCTGCATCCGCCCCTGCAGGAGCCGCCCCAGGCCCAGGAAGCCCAAGGGCCATGGAATTTGTGTGAGCCAGCCCCAGCAACACCTGTTGCTCACAACCAAGCACTCAGAGGTTGAACACATGCCCCAAAGGTCCCTGCTGTGGTGGAGGCAGCTTCCAGCCCAGACCACACATCTCAGGGTTCGCACCATAATTCAGGGCAAGGCCCAGGGCTCAGAAAGCTTCACGGGGGGCCATGGCATCTAAAGCAACTGACTGATATGTCTGTACATTTTCTGAAATGAAATGAGATTTGAAGGACAAGTGGAGTAGGACAAGCTGGGCAGAGAAGTGGGACATAAGAAGTTTACAAAAACCATAAAACAACCATGACACCAAAAGCAAACAAACATGTGCACAAACCCACTAACAAAACCACTGGCAAAGTCCATTCTACAAGGCTGGAAGGGAGGGCAGGATCAAGTAGGAGAGATCACTTCCACAGCTCGCCAAGCTATAAAATGTCACAAAGGCAAACAGAGCCTCAACAGGGCAGACGTCAGGTGCCAGCCATCCCAAGGACTATGCACAGGCTAAACGGGCTTGTTGGAGTCACAGCTCCCACTCCTCCAGGGACTCCCACATCTTCTTCCATAGTCTCCAGGTTTGAACAACAGCCACCTGCCCATCTGACCCTAACAGTTGTCCAAGGCCCAAGACCCAGCCAAGGAGGCACTACCACACATGGCCCTGCTACAGGTGATGCAGTGTGGGGCTCTTCTTCCAGGTTCACTCTTGTCAGGCACTCTTGCACAGGAAGGGGACAAGGAACAGGCTCTCTCAGGAAGGTGTTTGTGTCAAGCTACAGCAGAAGCCCCAACACTGGGGACCATCCCACATGATGGGTCTCTCCACCTCTGGACACAAAGGGAAGCTGATGCTGAGCAGTTGACCTAGGAGACTCCAACTGAGAGGGCAATTCCACTTGGGAACCCGCACAATTCAGCCATCTTGTCTGGGATCAAACACAAAACCTGAGCCCACTGGTGTCCAGGAATCTTTTCTCCTTCCAGCAGTCACCCCATTCAGTTAAGACTGGAACCCCAGGTGATCAGCACAAAGGTTGTTCACTGGGCAGTTTTCTTTCATTCTTTCACATATAGCCAAACCAGTTTGACTTCTCAGGAACTCTCGAAGAATAATCAGCCAGCCAGTTATCAGAAGCCATGGCCTCCCCAGCCAAGGGCCCCACAACTTGTTTCAGGATACGGTGTGAGTATTTGAGCTGCAGTCTCTGCTACAAAACGCAGGGAGAGACCTCAGTGGGGACAAGCATCACACCAGATACTTCATCCTTAGCAGCAGTTAGGCCATCTCACTACGAGTCAAGTTTAACTGATAATTCACACTTCCTCAATGACAACAAAAGACTGAGCACCACTGTCCTCCAGAGCAAAAGAGAAGGAAGGGATCCCCTGGTTCTGAGGTCAGAAACAAATACCAGTGTCCCAGTGCCAGTGCAAGGCAGACTGGGAGAAAACAAGAGGCCATGTCCCCGTTCACTGCACATGTCCAGAGGTCTAATTTTCTTTGGCCTTGTAACTCTGCACCCCATTTCCTCTCACCTGTCTGCTCCCTCTGCCATGAGAGCTGAGAGGAGGAAGCCCAGGCAGGCAGAGAGACCTGGAGAGAACAGAACACACACTGTCCTGGTTTAACACACCAGCCTGGGGCAGGCAGACAGGAAAACGAGGGCCATGTCCTCAAAGCCAAAATACTAAGAAAGAGTCCAAACCAAAATGAAGTGGAAAGCACAGCCTTCCTACTTCTGGCTAAAGTCACATCAAAGGAAGAAAGAACTAAAGGAAACGAAACTGCAGCCAAGGGAACCAGGAGACAGACGAAGCCTATGGTCTTTGTCCCATCAAATCCCAGACACAGCCTGTGTCTCAGGACAAGATCCTCCATGGACTTACAGGTGGGGAGTTCAGCAGAATCCCTTCTGACAGCTCCAAGGTGGACTTCTGGGTATGGGGAGTGACACAGCCAGGTAGTCCTCAAGAGGGTGAACACAGCTCTCTACCAGTCTTGGAAGAGAGACCACATGCATTACCTGCTCAAAGTGGGGGTGCAGGAGGGCAAGAAGGAGACCTGACACCTCATACCTTTCTGTATCATTTCAAGTCTGAAGCAGGTGAATCAATTAACAGGTTTTTTTGATTGTATTAAATTTTAAAATAAGAAAGAACACTGCTATCCAAGAAACTTTTTAAGAATAAAGTAGAGCCAGTCATGATGGTGCCTGTAATCCCCACAGTCAAGAGGCTAAGGCAGGAGGATCACAGGTTCAAGGCCAACCTAGGCAACTAAGCAAGACTCTATCTCAGAATAAAAAATAAAGAAGGGCTAGGGGTAGCCCAATGGCAGAGCACCCCTGGGTTCAAGCTCCAGTACTGCAAAAAATAACAACAATAATTAATTTAAGAAATAAAGTGGAGCTGGGCGCAGTGGCACACACTTATAATCCCAGTGGCTCAAGAAGCTAAGACAGGAGGATCATGGGTCCAAAGCCAGCCTCAGCAATGGTGAGACACTAAGAAACTCAGTGAGACTCTGTCTCTAAATAAAATACAAAATAGGGCTGGGGATATGGCTGAGCGGTTGAGTGCCCCTAAGTTCAATCTCTGGTACCAAAGAAAAAAGAAAGAAAGAGGAAGAAAAATAACCAAATCCCAGAGGAATAAGACCCCACAGCCTCAGAGCTGGAACGTATGATTCTTGAGAAGGGGCTTAAGAGCTCACAACCAACCACTTCAAAAGCCAGTTCTCACCTAGGCCGGCGTAGGTTCTCCGTTTGCTCAGGCTGGCAGACTTCACCAAGAACATACATGACTGATGCGTCATCCAGGAGCAGAAGACCAAGAGCAGGGCACCCAGCACAATGCCACACTGGAGGGTGGAGACAAAGAGACGTCACAAAACAGATCCTCCGGCCACCTCCACCCCACACACAGCATCAGGGTTCCCGCAGCACTCTCCGCTGGCATGGACGGTGCAGTCTCTTCTTATGGTGACACCTCCTAGTGCTGAGAAGCTATTCCCCTGGAGAAAGGGCAGAAATCCTGCATGTGGATCTTCCCCTTCCTCAAGTCCTACTGGACAGCTGGGTACTGCCAACAGCTAGCTGGCTTCCCCAGTTCTCTGCACATACCTCACATTCACCACCCTTTAGCTACTTGGATCAACAGATGTAAGTGGTAAACACATTCTGAGAGATTAGAAATGACATGTATGCCTTTCTTATAAGTTAATCAGACACTTACCATGTGACCCTGCAATTACACTCCGAAGTAATTCTCCCAAAGAAATGCAAATATGTCCATGAACAAACCTATATCTTTACAGCAGGTGTAACCATAATCCCCAAACTGGAAAAACAACCCGTGTGGCCTTCGGCAATGATAAAGAAACTGTGGTCCATCCATGCAAAGGAACATTATTCAGCATTAAAAAAGGAACCACTGACCCCATACAACATGGATGCATACCTTGACCTGAAGGTAACTGTGGTGCCATTTATAGGACATTCAAGAAAGGTAAAACTTGGGCCAAAGAACAGGTCACTGAGGTTGAGGATGGGAGAGTGTGGGCAAGAGGGACAGAGGTGACTTTCTGAGGTGATGGAACTATTGTATGTCTAAGTTGCATGGCTACATGACAGTACACAAACATCAAAACCGAAGGAACAACACCCTAAAACAGGGAAGATGCACTGCATGTAAACTATCCCTTAATGGACATTTAAAACATCAGTACCTCCACATAGAAGGCATTAACTGAGGAAAGGGGGATGGAGAAGGGGTTACAGGAACTCCATGTACTTCCCACTCAGTTGGTTAAAACCTAAAACTACTCAAAAATATAAAGTCTATCAATTCTTAAAAACACACAAACAAACCAGGCATGGTGGCACATGCCTGTAATCCCAGCTACTCAGGGGAGACAGGAGGATGGCAAGTCCCAGGGCCATTTTGGGCAACTTAGCAAGAACCCATGTCAGAATTTTAAAAATCAAAGAGCTGGGAACTCAGTGGTGGAGCACTTGCTCAGTATGTGCAAGGCCCTGGGTCCAATCATCAGCACCACAAAAAATAAATAAATGCACACACAATGTGATGTCACCACACTCTCATCAGAATGGCTTAAATGGAAAAGAGGATATCAAATACTGTAGAAGAGTGTGGAGCACTTGGGCCTCAGACACCTGCTGGCAGGAGCAAACACTGGAACATCGGCCCCAGAAACTCTGGGCAGCATCCACTAGAACTGTACACCCACACCTCATGACCTTGATGTCCTACCCAGGTACACACCCAAAAGAAATGCTATCAGACACTCACAGAGCCTAACTAGTAACTAGTCCTAAGAGTTCCAAACAGGAAATACCATAGATGTCTTGCAAAGGTAGGACAAACTGTGCTATTTCCATAGGACAGAATACTAGAGGGACACTGAAATATAAACACTGACTCCACCTACTGCCAGCTAAAATCAGGCAATAGTACCTCCAGCACCAGAGGTAGGTGGTGACCTATGTGGTGGGCAGGAGTGACTGGCAGGGGTGCTTGCACGGTGGGATTCTTCAATTCAAAGTGAATTACACTATGTTTGCTCATTTTATAAAAATTCATTGAGTATACCTTAAGTGTACACAGTTTTCTACAGGTTAAACTTCAACAAAACATTTGTATATGTGCGTGTGTGTATAAATATATACATATATATATAAATATACACATGTATATATATTTTTTTCTTTTATGCCAGAATGACTGGGGGGGTGGGAGAAACACTAAAGCAAAATTTCTAAAGACGTGTCTGCCAAACACCAAACACACACCTCTCCAAACAGCATGTTGACTTCAGGCTGTGCTCCCATCAAAGGAGCTTCAGCTGAAGATGATGAATCCAAAGGAAGTAGCTGGCAGGCACTCGGGACGCGAGACTGTTTCTAGTCCTCTGCTAGGACACAGGCCCCCCTGCTAAACTTCAAGCTCTTCCCAGGCAAGTCTCTGCAGACCTCATCTTCACAAGCTCTGGCAGGGGCCTATTACCCCCAACGCACTGCAAAAGTGGGGACACCTGAATCACTGGGCCCTAGTGGCAACCACGGGGACATTTCACAGCCACCGTGCCACATCCCCGGATAGTTCTGCTGCCAGGCAAATCGCTGCGCCACTGGGAGAAGCGGGCATTCCGGAAGCACCCAGGGGTAACAGGCACAGTGCTGGGTGCCCCAGGGACTCTAGTGACACCGAGGTCTGTCCTCCCGCCTACCCTGGCCAACAATGTCAGACTAACAACCCACACAAGAATTCTAAGTACATTTTCACTCACGAAAAGCCTGCAGCGCTGTGTGTGCGGGACCGAAAATTCCCGGGTCACCAAGTTTTTTTCATGTTTTCATCCAAAAGATGCTACATGTGAAGCCCGCGAAGTGCTCGTCTAAAGCTCAACTACCGGCACCCACCTACGGTTCCAAAATGCCACCTCATTTTCATTCTACCTCTCTGGCGTCGCCGGGCGCGTCCCGCGGCGAGGACCTCGGGCAGCGCGGCCGGGCCCAGCGCCGGGGGACCGGCCGTACGGAGGGCCAGCCTCCCGCGAGCCCGCCCGCGCGCCGGGAGCGGAGCCCAGGCAGGCGCGGCCTCTCTTCCACGTGGCAGCAGCGCTGCGGGGACACCCAGCTTTCCGCGGGCGCAGCGGGGCTGCGCGCCCGGGGCTCACCTGCTTGAAGCAGAAGGGCATGGTGAGCACGCTGACGCCCACGATGCTGTTCACCACGTTCGTCACCAGCCCCCAGTTGGAGGCGGCGGCCGCCGTCATCCTGACGGCCGGGGCGGGGGCGCGCGGCTCACCCTCCAGACCCCGCCAGGCCGCGCGGCCGCCTCCCGGCCATGGTCCTGCGCTCGCTCTGCCGCCCAGACCCGGAAGAGCCGGCGGCGCAAGAGCGACACCTCAGCTCTGCTTCCCCGGCCCCAGCACACACACTTCCGCCTTCCACGCACTACCCGCCCGGAAGTGACGATATCGGAGGCGGGGCACGGTGGGACACGAGCCAATGAGGGGGCGGTTCCGGAAAGTTCAGCGGGATTGGGCGGCGCTTGCCATGACGAGGCGGGATTAGGAGTGATATGCACCAATGAAAGGCCAGGGGGGCGGGGCGCGACGCTCTAGCGTTCGCTGTCCCTGCCGGTGCTTAGCAGGCGCTAGCCCCGTGGCTCCGCTACAGCTGGGTGGGCTTTTCCACCTGGTGCTGTTGGGACTGGAGGGCTAGGGGTTCGTCCCGTGGGACCTTCATCCGGAAGGGCAGTCGGGACTGGAGAGAAAGGGGGTCGCTGCGCCTTCCGAAGAGGAGCGGGGTTTCTAGGGCTCATTTTCAGCGCTTAGCCCCTAGGACTGATTTTAGTTCTTGTGCTTGGTACTGAGAACGCGGGGGGTGAGTCTTACCTGAAAACAACTTGTTCGGAAAAGTAGCACCTGCAAGGGGGTCGTCCACTCCGCTAAGGGCACAAGACAGCTAAGACTCTAGCGGGGCGTGGAGTCTGCAGAACCACCCCCGGAGCAGTGGGAGGAATCTAACGCCCCGGTATGAAAGGAGCAAAGGAAATGTGAAAGGAAGAGATGGAGAGACTGACGTGACCAGAGAAATCGAGGACAGCTTCCAGAGCGAGTGACCTCTAGGCTGGGGCTTGGACAAGTGAAGACTCTTCTGTAGAAATGGATGTTGGGGAAGTGAGAGAAGAGAGGAGGGCCCTGACACGCAGTAAATCCTGGTACCTGGCATTGCTCACCAGTCCGCTGGGCTGGAATTGCGCATGAGAATTGCAGGTTGCTGGGAAAGCTATAAGGCCACGTTTGCAGGCAAATGTAAGCTCTGAGGTCTTAGACGAGAGGCTCTTCAGGCATCAGGCAGCGCAGCTACTAAGTAATGCCCTGTCCCACCTTCAGGAGAGGAAGTGGAGGAGATGCCAGGGTAAAGAGTGAGTACAAAAACAAAATAATAACTGTCTGCACTCATTTATTTTATGCAAATATGTCTATAAACTGCTTTTGATTAATTACATAATTTTTATGAAATTTCGTGTACAAGGTAGGATGTGAAACTTAACATATGTGTAATGAATAACAATAAATACCCACGGGACCTTCAGCTTTGAGAGCAGGGTGTTACTAGAGACTGGAATGCTCCCTCTGAGTTCCTCCCTAGTTCCCTTTTCCCTACCACCCTGGGATCATCATTATCCAGATTTTATCATTACTTTTCTTTAAAGTTTGCCACATATAGATACACCACTTAACAGTTAAGGGGAAGAATACTGCTTGTGTCTTCATTGCCATTTATTCCATCTTCCAATTTAATAGGGATTTGGCCTGCACCTGTGACTGCCTATATAAGAAAAACAGTTCCCAGCCTCCCTTGCAAGTTAGGGTGGCCATGTGACTAAATTCCAGCCAACAGGAAGTGAGCAAAAATGACAGCTGCAACTTCCAGATCAACCCTTAGAAGGAGGGATTTGTCCCTTCATGTGCTGTTTGGAACACAGACCACGGGGGCCAGGATAAGACTGTGGCAGGATAAGAGGAGTGGAGCTAGGTCCCTGGACACCAGGGGCAGAGCCATCATACCTGTCCCTGACCATTTTCTCCAGACTGCTCCATAGGGTAGACAGACTGTCTGGTTTAGGCTGCAGTTATTTTGGATTCTGTTTCATGAAGTCAAAGCTATAGCCTAATTAATTCAATAGTACATTGAGATAGAGAATTTTTGCATTTTTATTTTTATACTAAGGGAATTATACTGTATATATTCTGCAACTATCTCATTCGACATTGTTTTTTAGATTCACCATCACGCTGTATGTGTAGGGTATCATTCTTTCTTTCTGCTCTACGGAATGCCATTGTTTAATTAGCCCGGAATGTATATCCATCCTTCTGCGGAGGGCACCTGGGTTGTTTGCAGTTGTTTGACATCGTACACAGTGATGTGCCAAGCATTATTGCGCTTGTCTCCTTGATGTCTGCATGTTAGAATTTCTCTAGGGTAAATACCTAGAAATTTAATTGCAGATTCAAACCCATGCACACCTATATCTTTACTAGTAATTGCCAAATTGCTCTTCAAAGAAGCTGTAAGAGTTCTTCCTGGTTTACATCAGAGATTGGCAAACTTACTGTCAAGAGTTAGTTGGGGGCTGGACTTGGGGCTCAGAAGTAGAGCACTTGCTTCACATGTATGAGGCACAGGGTTCAATCCTCAGCACCACATAAACATGAATAAGATAAATTAAAAATTAAAAAAAAAAAAGAATCAGTCGGAGCTGGATGTGTTGGTACACATCTGTAATCCCAGTAACTCAGGAGGCTGAGGCAGGAGGATCATGAATTCAAAACCAGCCTCAGCAACTTAGCAGGACCCTAAGCAACTCAGCAGGACCCTGCCTCAATAAAATGTTTTTAAAAGGTCTGGGGATGTGGCTCGGTGGTTAAGCATCTCTGGGTTCAATCCCTGGTACAAAAAAAAAGTCGGTTGGCAAATATTTGCTGCTCCCCTGGCCTTGCTGTGTCTATCAGAACTATTCAGTTCTGCCCCTGCAGCATTAAAGCAGTCCTGGGCAGACGTAAAAAGTGGGTGTGTCTGTTCCAATAAAACTTAACTTACAAAAGTTGCAGCTAGCCCAGGCTGATTGTGGACCCCCTGCTCTATGCTGCCCCCAACATTTGTTATCACCAATTTGACCAATCTGGTAAATAAAATGTAATCTCATTGAGGTTTTAATTGCTCCTCCTTAATTACAAATGAGGTTGATCATCCATTCACATTTTTGTTGTGTGCTCACGTTTCTTCTGTGAAAGGCATGTTTGTTTGTGCACATTTTTTAAAATATTTTTTAGTTGTAGATGGACACAATACCTTTATTTTATAATTTATTTATTTTTATGTGGTGCTGAGGATCAAACCTAGTGCCTCACACATGTGAGGTGAGCACTCTGCCTTTGAGCCCCAGCCCCAGCCCCCTTATTTTTCTTTTTAGCTGTTTGTTCTTATGAATTTTGAGGCATTCTTTCTATGTGTTTGATAAGCAACCCTGTTACCCTTAATTTGGGTTTGGTTGATGTTGCTAGTAATTTTTTTATTGCTGTTGTAACAATTACCACAAACCCAGCAGCTTGACACCCATTCGTTATTTCTTAGCTCTGGGGTTCAGGAGTCCAGTGCAGACCTCACTGGACTGAGTTCAAGGTATCAGCAGGCCACCTTCCTCTCGGGAAGCTCAAGGGGTGAGCCCGTTTCCTACTTATTTGGTGAGTAGCAGAACTTGGATCTTCTGGTCATGGGACCAAAGCCCCTGATTCTTGCCAGCTGTAAACTGGGGGCCCTTCCACCTTCCAAGGGCTGCTGCCTTCCCTGGCTGGTGGCCCACTTCCTCCATCTTCAGCCAGTAAAGCTGGGTGGAGAGTCAAGTATCTTTCCTGCTGCATCTCTGACCCAGCAGGAGAAAGCTTTGCGATTTTAAGGATTCATGTGATTAAATCCGGTCCATCAGATAATCTGGGATAATCTCCTATCTCAAGGTCTGTAACCTTAATCACACCTACAAAGTCCCTTTTGCCACATGAGGTCACATCCTCTCCAGGATTAAGAGGTGCACATCTTTGGGGGGCCACAAGTCTGCCGACCCCCTCATGATAAGATCTGGGTTATGAGGTGGTGCTGTTTCACACTCCTATCGGGTGACACATCCCATCGCTGCTGAGGTCTGCTTTGATCACCTGAGCTTCTCTACAAACCTTCCTCTTTTTCCTCTAGAATTAATGAATGGTTTCTGGGGAGGTACTTTGAAATGACATAGCTTGGTTCTTACCAAGCTTTCAATTAATTAATCTATATCAGTTTGTGACTCCTATTTTATTCAATGGGTTATAATTCATGGCTGATTTTTTTTTGCAATGCTGGGCATCAAACCCAGCCTCCCACGTGAGGATACTAACACTTTGGATGCCTGAATTATCCCAGATTTGGCCTGAGGAGCCCTTTTGCGGCTCCTGTGTCCTTCAGTCCCGTTCTTTGAGCACCTCCTTGCTCTCTGGCCCCAGGGCTACTCCTGCTGCTTATGCTTTTCCTGCCCCTGGCTGGAATCAGCCACATCTCCCTGGACCTCTGATTCCTCTCAGTGGAGGATGGTGTTAGAGGCCAGACGGGCACGAGGTGTCTGCCGCTGCTCCCAGGTGTCTGTAGATAGAGCTAGAACAGATGTGTGTGTGCACCCAACTGCGCCGGGCGACCATACCATACATCCCTGTCTCCATTTCTTCCCACGTCAGCCACCTGCACCAGAAGACTCAGTTCACACTAACACCTCCAAGCTCCTCTGGAGGCCCAGGCCTCAGGGCCAGCCAGCCAGCCATCTCCCACCCATCACCATGACTCCCACAGTGAGGTTCTCCACCTCTCTCCCTCCTTGACCTGACCTGGGTGGCCCCCCTACACACCCGTCTCCTGCAACTCAGTTTCTCCCAGGGCCCTGCTCTGCCTAAATACTGACGAACAGTTTAAGGAAGGATGGGGCGAGGACACACCAGGCCCTTCACCAGACGCCTCCGGTGATGCTCTCACAAGAGCACAATTCCCCAGAGTGACTGCAGCTTCTCAAGCACCCACCAAGGAAATGCAGGGCCCGTCCTGCAGTTTAGTCCACAAAGGAACCGTGGCCTGCTTCCAGGAAGAATGCCTGGGAGAGGAGACCAGAGCTCCGAGGGAACCAGCGGTGGACAGGGCCTGGGCCAGGTTACCTGGACAGCTGAGACCTTCCTCAGCCCCTGAGGCAGCCTTCATGAGGGATGAGGAGTCAAATCCAGCTGGTCCTTTTCACCAACTCTGGGTGCTGTTTGAAGTACCCCATCAGTTCAATTTATTGGCCCTTTCGGGGAGGGGTGGGGAAACTCAGGCCAGTCCCAGTGTGGCCAGCAGGTTTCCTCCTCCTCTGTCAGGGCCTCCTCAAAACCAGGTGGACAAGGGCATGGCTCAGCCACTCCTTGGCCCTGCCCTGCCTGGATGTGTTAGGATGAAGCATAAGGAAGGGACAGGGAGCAGAGCTGGGGCTGGATGGGGTGGGGGTAGTCAGGGAGGCCAGGTCTGGGGAGCCCAGGCTGGGACCTGAGGATTTCTTGGAGTTCAGGCCCTTTTGCATGCCCCTGGTGGCTCCCCTTTTGGGAAGAGGGCGGGGGTCTGAGGCCCAGGGGTGCTGAACAGGTGGGTGCCCGTGTGCTGCCATCCTGACAGGAGAGGAGGCAAGGAGCTGCCTGGGCACTCGGGTGGAGCGGGCCTGGAAGACCCACTAGGGGTCAGCAGGGTCTGGAAGGCCTGGATGCCTTCTTGACTGGGTGTCCTGCCTCTAGAGGCCTCAGTTATGGCCAGGCAGCCATGAGACCCTCAGTTGGAAAAAATGCTGGCAGTGGCCCTAGCACAATACTTGGGGGACCAGCCCTCCAGCGTGCCCACCCCTGGGCTCAGGGAGACAGAGAAGGCAGGAGCCCTGGGAAACCAGCTTCTAACAGTCATCCCTAGAGGCCAGGCAGCCTCCACCAGCCTCCCCACATCCCTCAAGATGGCCCTATGCAGGGCTGTGTGCGCGGGCAGGGAGACACCAGCCCTGGGGGAGACCAGCTGGGTCAAGGGAGGAGTTGGGGATCCCCTTTGGTGGCTCTAGGACCCAAGAAGGGTACCCAGGAAGCCCTTCCCAGCCCCAGCCTACCCTCCTCCTCTCTCAGAAGGTAGAAAGACCCCACCACCCCACCACCCTACCATCCCCAGGAATCTCACTGCAGAGACCCAGGATGTCTGGTGGGGGATAGGAAAGGCCAAAGGGTATTTTCCGCAAGGAAGTCAGAAATGGCCACTAGCAAAGACCAGTCTAAGCAGGCTTCCGTATCCTTGGGGCCCCAGGCCCCACCCGACTCCTAGCCGCCTGCCCAGGAGGCCTGCAGCTCCTCAGGGCAGGCCCTGCAGAGAAGCTCCCAGGACCACCTCGTCCACCACTGCAAGAGTGGCGTTGCGCCTCAGTCCCAGCCCTGGGTACCTCAGAATGTGACCTTTACAGATGTCACTGGTTAGGCTGAGGTCCTCGTAGAGTAGAAGGGGCCTACTGCCAACATGCCTGGCGTCTTCATATGAAGGGGAGACTTGGAGACGCACATGTGGGGACAAACCTGGAGAAGATGAAGGCGGAGAGCAGGCTGTGCTTCTACTGACCAGCAAACGCCAAGGGTCCCCCTCAGCTCAGAAGCCCACCTGAACTTGGACATTGGCCTATGGAGCTGTGGGACCACTTCTGTTGTGTCAGCCCCCTCTGGCCCTGTCCATCGCCCTTTGTGCCAGTCACCCCAGGACCCTCGCTCCACGTGTGCTGGTGCACCCAGGTCCTAGGCCTGCTACCATGGGCACACGGGCAGGCCACCCACAGCCCCATACCTGCCACAACTTCTGCTCGGCCACCCAGACCACATGTGTCCCTGGTGCTTTTCTCAGCCCACCTCCCTGCCTGCCTGGGCTCCGTGCCCCTCACCACCCCAACCACCCAGAGGCCAACCAACCGCACACCAGCCTGGAGCAAGTTCACAGCACCCCCTAACGTGCAGCCCTGGGCCTGGAGAACCATAGGAAGCATGTGCTGTGCGAAATGTGGCCTAATTCCCACAGATGGAGAAGCCCACCAGACCCTGCCTGCTCCCCTCCTCTCCAGCCTGGGCCCCTTCCCACCTGCCTGCTGGGTGACCACTCTGGTCCAGGAACCCCAGGCTTGGGGAGATTTGCAGGCAGGCACCTCACCTTTACTGACCTCAGTTTCCCTGAGGGTGGAGAGAGCCCCCACTGCTGCCCAGCTCTGAGAATGCTGCTGCCACTGAGCCATCTGAGTCCTGCCTGTGGCCCACTGGGCTCCTTGGCCCTCAGCACAGGAGCAGGTGAGCAGCATCCTCCACTGTACGCCTCCCTGTCGCCAGTCCTCTGTCCCACCCTCGTTTTAGAGCTGCTGTGCAAGGGTCAGTCACACTTCCCAGTAGTCTCAGGTCTCTGGGGGGCTCCAGCCAGGACCCAGGCTGAGCACTGAGGAAGGCAAGTGTCCTGGGAGCCAGGTGCTCAGGGAACTGGTGAGCTGCCCGGGCTCAGGGTTGAGCTACGACCCAGCGTGAGGCCAGAAGGAGCAGGAAGCCAGGCTCACGCCCTCAGGAGCAAGGAAATGAGAACACACAAACGCTAGGCTTTCTGAGTCCTGCGAAGGGGTTTGTCAGGCAGGAAAGGGCCTTTGGGGACTTGGTATTGTGGGTCAAGGGGGTGGCCCCCACAACATGGGTCTACAGGGAGCCTCAGATCATACCTCGTTGTCAGATGTAAGTAAGGTAAGGATCTGGAGGTGAGATCATCCCAGACATCCAGTGGGCCCTGAATCCACCTGGCAGACTGGAGTGATGCGGCCACAACCAAGAAACACCTGGGCCATCGGAAGGCGGAGGATCAGGAAGACCCCTCTCTAGAGACTGGAGGCAGCATGGCCCTGCAGACACTCGTTGTTGGACTCGTGGTCCCTGGAATGGAAAGAGAATGAGCTTGTGCTGGTCGATTGCCAGCCAGCTGGGTCCTTCACTGAGGCAAGCCCCAGGTCACCGGTGCTTTGTTTAGTTGTTCTTGGGGTCCCTGAGATGCTGAGAAGCACAGGTGCAGGGTGATCTCAAGACAGGGCAGAGTCTCTCCAGGAGGTTCAGGGGAACATCTGCAGAGAGACCCAATGAATGTCCCAGTCTTCACCAGAGGGTGGGAAGAGAGGGCAGCCAGGCAGAGGAAAGCATGCTATGTGGTAAGACCTGACCAACGTAAGCAAGAGGTATGGGTGGGGCTGGGGTTGTGGCTCAACCCTGCCCTATGGACACCCCAGGTGCTTTAGGGAAAGGAGGACACACTGAACACAGATTTGCCTCTAGTCTGACCTGGGTGCTAACCCTCTGCAGACCTCCAAGAGGAAGGGCAGCTAGGCCTCATGCCAGGGCTCCCTTTGACCGGGTCTCAGGGTGTGAGCCCTTGCCAGGCCCAGCAGGTGGTGGCTAATGGGGGGGCAGTGGTCCCACACACATGTGAGTCTCCAGGTCCTTCAGGGTGGGGTCTGAGAGTGGTGAGCTCCACCCGGCCCCAGGCAGCTGCACGGGGAGGGGAGCCGGCCAGACAGCGTGACCTTCACACATGTCCCCTGCTCAGACAAGAGCTGCAGGTTATCATCTCGGTCACCCGGAGGGAACTTGCTCTGAGCCTTCCATTACTGTGTTGTAATTAGCAGGGTGGTTGAGAATTCCACAAGATGAGAGCCTGATTTCCTCGGCAATTTTACCCCTTGTCTCAAAATTCCAGACCCAAGGGGAGTGGGCCTGGACATGCAGGTGGAGGGCACGCAGGGAGATGCACACACAGCTGCCAGTGAACCCTCAGGCCTCGACCCTGGTAGGGCCGCTTCCCCACTGCTGGCCCCTGGGACATTCTCGCCTGGTTGTCCTTCCTGTTTGGGCAGGAGGCAAGTCATGGAGGCCCAGGAACAGAAGCAGTCCTCTCTGAGCACACTCTCCATCTCTTTTCCTCTTCCTGGTGTCCTCACATCAGAGCCCAGTGTTGCCTGGCCTCACCCAGGCTGGCCCTGACCACCAGGCGGCACGGGGTTTCCACAGGATGCAGGCCTCAGTCTGCTGTGGCCCGGGCAGTGCCGTGGCTGCCTTCTGCCTAGACATGTAGGGCAGAGCCGGGCTGAGACCAGCACACACTCTGCTGCCCTTTCCCATGCCAGGGACTCTGCCCAGGGAGGCCAGTGAGGGTGCCCCAGGACCAGAGCTGAGGCCTTGGGCTGCTCAGGCCTCGTCACAGGGCGCGGGGAGAAGGGAGGATGTGTGCTTCCCAGCTGGCCAGCATGAGACACCCCAAGACTTTGGTTCCAAGAGAAGGAAACTGCAACTTCACACTCTGGAAGGGAGAGACAGCAATGCTCCCTGCCCCCAGACCCCGTGCTCACTGGAACTCTGGCCTTGCTCAGGAAGCCTGTGGTGTGGGTGGGAAAGGGCCTGGGGATCCTCGCCTGCATCCTCTGCAAGCGGAGGCTGGAGCTGCTGATTCTAAAGAAGGGGAGACCACTCCAGGGCTGGCACTCCCAGCAGCAGACCAAGGAGGAGAAATGTTACCTGTTTCCCCAAAAAGGTGCACCCCAGGCGTGACTTGTCTAGAGGCCATGAGGCCCACAGACTTCAGGGAAGATTGTGACCCACAGGGTCAGAGGTGACTGAACCTCAGAGAGCCCTGCCTTATGTGGGGATTCCTGGGCCCCTTTGCTGATTAAAACCCCAGAGCTCCTCCGAAGGCCCCAGATGCCAGAGAGAAAAATCCCTGTTTTCCCTCTGTGGGGCCCTGGGACAAGCTTCAGTAAGGAGGGGGTAGAGAATCAAAGGGGCACAGCTGGGAGTCCTGGGGCACAGTTGGGCTGCATCCAGATCCTCCTTTCAGCAGCTGCAGCCCCCTGGGGTCCCTGTGCCCTTGGCTACCCTGCAGCTGGGTAGGACAGTGGCCCCAGGGAGATGTGCAGGTATGCAGCATGCCCAGGCTCCAGAGGGCCTTCCCAGCTGTGCAGAGGCCCAGGCAGATCAGAGGCAGTCTGGTGATTAAGACCCCTGACAGCTGAGGAGTGACGGCCGCAGGGAGCATGGGGGAGGGAGGCAGGCTCCCTGGGGACAGAGTGGAGCCAGCAGGGAGAGATGGCTGAGGCAGTGGGTGGCCAGTGGGCAGTGGGCTCCAAGAGAGGTCAATTCTAGGGCCAGGCTGGGCCAGGGAGAGTCTGCACATGCGGAGACTGACCTGCAGGTTTCACCCGCAGGCCAGGAGAAGTGGTCGAGACCCCATGCTGTAGGATCTGCCACTCCCACCGAAGACAGACTGGGACCACAGGGAGGCTGCCACCACAGGCTGTGCCAACAGCCTCCCCCACATCACAGCCTCCCTCCGAGCCCCCAGGGCTGCTGCTCTTGACGCTGCCAGCTGGCGTTGCTGCCAGGAAAAAGAGCCTTCTCCTCCTCCGTGCCGGGCAGGGAGAGGCTCCAAGAGCGCAGTGGCCATCCTGCCCTTTGTCTGCCTCTCTGTCCAGCCCCAGCTCCAGGCCTAGTTTTCTTCTTTCCCCACGTGACGCGCCCTGTTGACAAACATCCCGTGCTCAGCAGCAGCAGAGGCCTGGGGAAGGTGGGAGACCTGTCCCCATTCCCATCCCCAATTCCTGGGGAAGGACAGAGCCTGAGGAGCTGCCCCCACAGGGGGTCTTGAAAGGAACTTCTTGCATGGTGAGCTCCCCGCAGCTGACAGGATCCTAAACTGGCCCCTTCGAGGTCATGTGTAGGAGTCACCCTAACAGGTGATTCCCAAGAGGTGCCAGGCCTGGTTTCCCTTGCACTGCACGCCAAACCCACGGGGAAGGATAAGCCTGCTCTGAAACCTGCAGGGCCTGCACAAGATGAGAAGTTGAGGTGCCTGGCTCATAAGGCAAGAAAAAATGCCACAAAAAGTGTCATTTAATGGCGATTATCAAGAATACAAGCAACAATAGGTGTTGGAGAGGATGTGGGGAAAAAGGTACACTCATACATTGCTGGTGGGGCTGCAAATTAGTGCAGCCACTCTGGAAAGCAGTGTGGAGATTCCTTAGAAAACTTGGAATGGACCCACCATTTGACCCAGCTATCCCACTCCTCGGCCTATACCCAAAGGACTTAAAATCAGCATACTAAGAGATACAGCCACAGCAATGTTCTTAGCTGCTGAATTCACAATAGCCAGACTGTGGAACCAACCTAGATGCCCTTCAATTGATGAATGGATAAAGAAACTGTGGTATATATATACAATGGAATACTACTCAGCTATAAAGAATAATAAAATTATGGCATTTGCAGGCAAATGGATGAAATTGGAGAACATCATGCTAAGTGAGATAAGCCAATCTCAAAAATCCAAAAGACGAATGATCTCACTGATAAGCGGATGATGACACATAACGGGGGGTGAGAAGGGGGCAAGAATGGAGGAAGGAGGGACTGTATAGAGGGAAAAGAAGGGTGGGAGGGGTGGGGGGAAGGGAAAAAATAATGGAATGAATCAAACATCATTACCTATGTAGATGTATGATTACACAAATGGTATGCTGTTACTCCATGTACAAACAGAAACAACATGTGTCCCATTTGTTTACAATAAAAATAAATTTTTTTAAAAAAGTGTCTTTTAAGTCTGAAGCTTTTTGCCTTTCCACAGTGTCTCCACTTGCCTTTGCTTTTTTTTTTTTTTAATACTGGGGATAGAACCCCAGGGGTGCTCTACCACTGAGGCACATCTCCAGTTCTTATGTTTATTTTTTAAAATTTGAGATAGGGCCTCTCAAAGTTGCTGAGGCTGGCCTTGAACTTGCAATCCTCCTGCATCAGCCTCCTGAGTCTCTGGATCACAGGTGTGCACGGCCATGACCAGCTCCACGTACTTTATATTTGCCCATGATAGCATTCTAAAATAAAGAAGGGTTGGCGTGCAGCTCAGTGGTAGAGTACTTGCCCAGCCCACAGAGGCTATGGTTTCCATCTCCAGCACCACAAAAACATAAAGAAAGGAACATTTAAATTTTTGATGTGCATTTCACTGTTCCATCTCTGTGTTGCACAATGCCAGCTCGAAATGCACAGAGGCCAAACCACTGACAACACACACCAGTATTTTGTAGTCAAGGTAGGCACAGTGTCCTTACTACCAAAACAATGCACGGATTGCACGAGAGGAACTCGACTCTTTGTTTCTTTGTCCCTCTGGTGCTGGGGATGGAACCAAGGGTGTGCTCTGCAAGTGCCCAGGGCCGCAGCCCAGCCCAGAGCCAACTGCCTTCACTTCCCTTCTTCACTCGTTTGCACCCAGAGAGCTGCTCCGCCCTGCCTCCCTGAGCAGAGCAGGACAGGAAGAGGGGCTTGGGCTGCCCTCTCCTCCCGCTCCTCCCCCTCATTCCAGTGCAGTTGGTCAGTCGGCTGATAGAGGAAGGAACTCAGGGCGCCTGCCATGCTTTGTGCTGTGATTGGGGCGACTTCCATTTCTGGCAGGAAGTGTGGCCCTGGGGCCCTCGATGGCCCATCCTCACATGGTGACCACCTCACAGCTGGTCCCCAGAGTCCAGAAACCACTGGGTTCTGTGCTCACCAGCACTGAGGACTGCGTGCAGACGTGGCCTTGAAGGACCCTGTGACACGTGTAGTGATTCTGCTTCAGGCCTGCTCCAGCATCCCACCTGGACCCCACCTGGACGTGGCAAAGCAAGTACAGCAGCCTGTGAAGACTCAGAGCAGGGCTGGGCTGGGGCTCTGTGGCGGAGCGCTTGCCTCGCACGGGAGAGGCACTGGGTTCCATTTTCAGCATGACATTGAAAAAAATAAGTAAATAAAATAAAGAAATTATGTCCATCCACAACTGAACATATATTAAAAAAGAAGGAGGAGGAGGAGGAGGAGGAGGAGAAGAAGAAGAAGAAGAAGAAGAAGAAGGGGAGGAGGAAGAAGAAGAAGAAAAAAAGAAGAAGAAGAATTATTTCAGAGCAGCATTTAAGCCACCGGCACTTTCCAGTCTGCACCTTGTGCAACCGTAAGGGGCACCACCCAAGAAGCCAGCCCTGCTCCTTGGCAAGGATCCAACCTACAAACGTCAGACGTAGCTCAGGGGTTGGGAGAGAGACTGGGAGAAGGCTGGGTCAGGAAGGGACACCTGCTGGGCTCCCACAGGGCACTGGGTCAGGGATGCCACACTGGCTGGCCCGGCCCTTCTTCGTCACAAACCTCCTCCCACCCCACCTGCAACGGCCCCACAATGAGCCCAACCACCCCTCTCCCTTCTCGCCACCTGGGAATGAGCTCCCGCTGCCCACCAACCACGCTGCCCAGTCCCTGCCAGGCTGCAGGCCCAGGGCTGTCCTCCAGCCTTCTGGACCTGGCACCTTGAAGAAACCAGCCCTTCCCTTCCCTCTAGTCCTACCCCTGACCCTCTACCCAACAGGCTCCTCCTTCTTATCCCTCTCCAAACCCCTCCTGGAAGACTCCCTGGCCTTCTCGTTCCCCTGACTGGGTCACACATGCCCTGCCCACTTGCTTCGGAGGCCTTGCATTTACAGGACGTCTCTCCATCCACCACGGTCAGCAGGTTAGTGAGCTCCGTTGTATAGTTTCATGCCTAGAAACTCGTCAGTACTCCACAAATGAGGGTGGGCAGGTGGTGGGCAGGTGGTGGACAGAAAGGGGAATAGACAGGTAGGTGAATGGGTGAGTGAACAGGTAAGTGAGTGGATAGAGGGGTGAGTAAAGAATGGATGGGTGTATGTTTGATAGAATGATGGAAGAAAAGACAGACAGACGGATGGGCGGGTGGGTGGATGAGTTGGGTGGGCGAGTAGGTGCGTGAATAGACAGCAGGATGGATAGGTAAATGGGTGATGAATGGGTAGGTGAAAGAATGAGGGAGCGGATGGGCAGAGGAGTGGATGGAAGGATGGGAGTCGGTGGATGGGCACACAGGTGGGGGTACTGGTGGGTAAGTGGGCAGGATATAGATGTATGTATGGGGTGGGGGTGCAGGATGGATGTGATTCAGAGAGGTGGACAGGCGTGCAGGTGAATGAAGGGGTGGCAGGTAGAAGGAAGGTGGGGTAGATAAATGGGCAAGGTTGTGGGTGTGATCTTGACTGAGGTCTTTTCTAGGTGGAACCTGAAGTTCCAATTCTGTTCATTTCATTCTACTGGAACTTACACCAACCACAAGCTTCCAACAAGTTTTTGACAGCAGAAAGCAAACCTGTTCTCTTCATCAAAAAGATCAAAGCATGCACAGGGCCCTGGGTTCAATCACCAGCACCAGAAAAAAAAAAAATGTGGTTTGTGCATTACACACCTGTAATCCCAGCAGCTCAGGAGGCTGAGGCAGGAGGATCACAAGTTCAAAGCCAGGTTCAGCAACTTATCGAGACCCAGTCTCAAAAAGAGGCAGTGGGTGGGTGGGGTTATGACTCAGTGGTTAAGCATCCCTGGGTTCAATCCCTGGTACAAAAAAAAAATCGAGATTGGATCCTGGGGTGTCATTTAATGGCAGAGAACTTGCCTAGCATGCAAGGCCCTGGGTTCCACTGGGTTCCATCCCCAACTCCTCCAAAGAAAGAAGAAAGTGAGAAAATGAAAAGGTTGAGATTAGAAGACCATGAAGTCTCAGAGCTGAGACAGTGGCTGAAGGCAGAGCTCAGGAAAAGGACCCTCAGAGATGTGAGAAGCAGGAAGAGCATCAGTCATCTTTTGGTGGCACAGCCTGGCCAGTACTCCCCAGAGCCACACAGGCAGGACTCTGCCCAGCCCATCACCTGGGGACCTGGTGTCTGCCGGCCAAGGCCTGGGTTACAGGGCATTCCAGCTGCAGGAGAGCAGAGCCCAGCTTCTGGCTTCTCTTCTGGGCAGCAGAGGCCACAGAGCTGGGGAGACCTCCTCCAGCCAAGATCAGGTGTGGCTCCTGCTAGTCTCTAGGACAGAGCCCAGTGCCCAAGAGTGGGGTCTCCTGGCAGGCCCCAAGCACACCACATTTGCATCCCCACCTTGAGGGTATCCCTGCTGGGGGACAGGACTCACCCTCCTGGTGGGGTTGTGGTGCATTCACTTGTCTGACCTAGAATCAAGTTTCTTCAGGGGGAGCCCAGGCCCCAGGAGGTGGGGCCGGAGTGAGTCTCACCTGTCTGGTTAGCACCTGAGTCTGTGACAGTGCCCACGTCCAGCTGGGGGAGGCACAGGGGGACCTCATCCCAGGTTCCCAGAATCCTGTTTGAGGGGGGTTGGAGGCAGCACCTGGCAGAGGTGGGGGCGGGGGCAGTGTGAGGCTGAGCTGTCTCACTAGCGTGTCTGCTGCAAGTTTTCTAAACATGCTCTTTGTCACTCCATGAAAGATTAGGGCCCACCTGCTACGAAGATCGTCCTGGTCTTAGGAGGCGGCCCCCAGAGGTAGAGGCTAAAGGCTCCCAGCCACTCCCTCCTCCAGAGGAAAGGGGGTGTGAGGGTCTCTCTGTGACCCCACCATCCCTGTCCGCAGGTGCAATAAGAGGACTTGGCTATGGCATCAGGCAAGAACTCTGAGCTCGAGAGAGAAAAGTTGTCTTGGGGAATCAGTTCCTTCCTCAGGCGCGGCTGGTCCCTGGGTCCCAGGCCTCAGGCTCAGGTGACGCCTTTGCAGCCAGAGACTCACACCAGCCCAGCCACCCCTTCATACAAAAAGTGGGGACGCTGCTTTCAAGGATTTGTGTCCCTGCCTTAGCAGGGCCAGCAAGAGCTCTGGTGGTCAGGGCTGGTTGCTGGAGGAGGCGTGAGGGTGGGACTCCCCTCAGGGGATGTCCTCTGGCCCTGCAGCAGGGTTGGGGGCTGGAGCAAAGGCTTGTGAACAAAGACCAGGTGAGGACATAAATCAGCTGCCCGATCACATTTCCTGCCCTGAAAGCTCCTGTAAAACACGAGAGAAAATTGACCTGTCAGGGGGATAGATGGGCAGCGATAGTGGCCGCCCACCGGGGGCAGCTCCCCCTCCACCTTTGGGGTCTCACCTGCACTGAGCACCCGCCCTGCCCGGGGCTGGGCTCCTGCTGCCTGGGCAGCCCTTGGGGAAACCAAGAGGGGGAAAGGCAGCCTGATGGCCAGGCCACCTGGGGGGGCTTGGCTCCTTGCCCCCACCCCTCTGCACCCCCCGACAGACGGGGCCCAGCTGCCTGATCCCAGCAGGCTATAAAACGGATGGAGAGCAGGGATGGTGTCAGCTGACAGCTAGAGGACCTTTTAAAAAATGTAATCTCTTTTTATTTCCCCTCCCCTGCCTCCCTCCTCCCTCCAGACAGTAACGGCCCGTCACCCTCCCCCCTCCTGGGCAGCACCCCAGCTGGCGGTGACCTTGGTGCCCAGACCTTGGTGTGGGGCCGCCTGAGCCTTCAAGGACGCCCTCCCCACCTTGAGGATCTCTGCTCGCTGAGCCAGCCCGCAGGGGAAGGAGCAGGCGGCAAGCAGAGTCCACTAGGCGGGCTGTGGCTCCCTGGCCAGGAGCCACCTCCTCCAAGGTGACCCTGCAGCTCCTCAGCACGAGGGGGGCCTGGAAACCCCAAAGGGGCCCCTGAGGCCGCCCACTGTAGGCCAAGGACAGGAGACAGCCTGCGGCCCACTCCTCAGGACAGTGGAGGGCACCAGGAGAAAGTGAGGCCTGCTGTTCCACCAGGACCTGACTGTTCTCTGTCAGTCCATTGTATGGCCAGGGAAAGGGGGACTGGAGTTCCAGAGAGGGTCCAGGGTCCTGATGGTGGACAGCCAGGCTGGTGGGACCTCGCCTCTGCCTGCTCATCCCACCCTCCCAGAGGCCTAGGCTACATCTTCCCCAGGCTGAGGTCTCTGGGATCCTGAAGGGCCCAGGTCTCCTGGGCTTCCTGGCCTCAGCCTCCCCCTCTCATGGAAACTGCCCCTCCCAGCCCAGTGTCACGCTCCTGGGATGACCCAGCCCTTCCATGGGCCCGGCCATATGGCACATACTCTCCTGCCCCAGGACTCTCCCTGGGTGCTGTCCCTGCCCAGACTGGCAGCCACGTCCTACAAGAGGGTGATCGCCATTCCCAGCAACGTCACCATCCACCTGGGGGCTCCCAGGGCCTGGGGGTGGGCAGCGGAGGTGCTGTGCATGCTGGTCTGATGAACGTGCTCACCTGCACACACGCACACACCTGTGGTCCTTCTCACCCACCCTGCCAGTTCCCTGCCCCAGGCTCTCAAACGAGGGGCTGGGCCCGAGCTACTTGCGCAGCTGCTTGGGCTCAGCAAGCCCAGGTGCTCATGGGGCCACAAGGCTAGGAGGGCAAAGCTCATGAAGCAGCCCCAAGAGGCTATTATCTGGGTGCTGGACAGAAAGGATTCCTTTTGCGTTTCTGCTCTCCCCAGCCCCTGGCCAGTGGAGGGACCTTCTGGGTGCTAAGAGGATCTCTCAGAACCAGCCCATACACCCCACCCAGATCAGCCCCTCTCCATCAGCCCGTCCTGCATGGGTCCTCTTGCCTCTGAGATGCCCCCGCCACATTTTCTCTCTTCTGTCTTGTGGTTTAACCCTCAGCCTGCCAGGCCTGGGTCTCCAGGACTGAGCCCTTGTGGGGGCCCTGGCTGGTGCCCATGGTCACCCCCAACCCACTAGCCAGCCCAAGTCTCTGCCCCTCCATTTGTCCACCACTAGTGGACTTAATGTCTTCTGGCAACCCTGGGCTCTTCATCTGCCGGTTCCCCCTTCTCCCCTGCTTCCTATGTGTGCCAGCCTTTCCTCTGGTCTTCTCGGCTCCGCCTGAGCTCCATGACATTAAGCTCTAGCTCCCCTGTGACCCAGGCGCAGGCTTAAGTAGGGCAGGCCTCTGCCTCCCAGGGAACAACTGACCCTGAAAGCAGGTCTCAGCCATCAAGCCGCAGGGCCAGTCAGGAACTGTGAGTTCAGGACCTGCCTGGCACATGGAGTGAATTGAGGGGACATCATGTCCAGTATGTTCAGGATCCTGAGTTTCCAGGGCTCAGGACTCCAGGAAAACAGGCATGGAGCGTGTATCCCCATTTGGTCCCCAATTTTGGTGTTTTTTAATTTTAAATGTTTACTTTTCCACTTCTCAAAAAAAAAAAAAAAAAATACTAAGCTTTCTAACTCTAAGGAGATAAAAGAAAAAACTCAGGAAGCCAGCAAGATTAGGGACTCCAACGTGGGCCGGCATTTGCAGGGCCAACCACTGGGGGGACAGAAGAGCTGTCCATCTGGGGATATAAACGTAAGCGGTGGGCGTGGGGGCGTGGGGACCGAAGGACCGGCCTACAGCAGCTTGCAATCCCTTGCCCAGGCACCTGGGACCCTCAGGACTGGACGAAGGAGCCTGACCCTGGGACCTGACTCGTTCCCTAGTGAGGCGGACTCGGATGCCTGGAGTGTTCTCTTCCCAAACATACCTCTCTCTCCCACAAAATAATTTAATGCAACTTAATGGCTTGAAGTTGATGTAAAAATTACAGGCGTGTGCGGGTGGGGTGGGGCGGGGGCCTCGTAAGAAATCCTTTTGAAAATATAATTGAGTTAATGGAGCCATAACTGCGTCTCATTTTGGGGGTAATTGGTCCGCTTTTTGTCACCCTGTCCATTTACATACTCCTGTTTTCTTTTTGCGATTGATTTTTTCTTTATAAAGTGGGCCACTTTACTGCAATTTTTAAAGCCCCAGTGATGAATAAAACCTCATCTCCCCGCTCATTAAGACACTGGAATTAGCTGGGCTCAGGGCCCCACCTGTCAATTTGCTTAACAATCCCAGGCTGCCGGTGTTTGGGTAGAGACGGCTGCCTGCAGCAAGAGAGGCCCGCGTCCTCCTGAAAGTGGGTCCTGGACAAGGGTCCACCTCCAGGGGAAGAAAGCGAGAGTGGAGGCGGCCAGAAACCCCCTACTTGCACCTGCCCCAGCATCAGGGTCTGCCCAACCTTGACCTTGGGACCCCTCCCCGTCCCGACCTTCCCTTGCTGGAGGCTGGGCCTTGGACTCTCCGCCCCTAGCCTGCCTGACTGAAGCTGCAATCCAGAGGCCCCACCCACCTGCCTTTGACTGAAGATCAAGGTCACACCTCCTTCAGAAAATATTTTTATAATTATAAAACCCACGGTCACACAGAGTAAACCAGTCCAAGAGCACAAAGGGACATAAAGCAGAAAGCCGCTCAGCACAGGGCGCCTGTCCACACCCCCACTCCCCCGGGCACCGGAAGCCCTGGAAACCCGCTGACCCGTTCCGCCTGCTCCTCCCAGGTCGCCTTCCTTCGGTCTCCTACCTGACACCACTTGCCCGTCTTCCACAGTGACACCTGTCCTTTATTTATTTTAGCAGTACTGGGCGTGTGAGCTAGGCAGGCGCTCCATCGCTGAGAGCTTTTTGTTGTTATTTTGAGACAGGATCTTGCTCCTTCGGGCTAGCCTTGAACTTGTGATCTTCCCGCCTCCACTGCCCCAGGTGCTGGCTCTGGGCATGCGCCACGCACACTGCGCCTGGCCCACCGTGGGTACCGAGATCCCTGTGGCACCTTTCCTGACTTCCTGGTGCTCCCTGGCATGTCCATGCTATGGTCTGTTCAGCAGCCAGCAGCCTAGCTTTGAGGAAAGGGGTGTCCCAGAGCCTGGGGCTGTCAGTGCTAAGGTCAGCAAGGACAGTCCCCAGCAAACTGGGACAATGGGCCAGTGCTCAAGATTGGGTCCAGAATGTCCACTGAAGACCATGCTATGGAGCTACTGGGAGTTGGTGAATCTGTAGGAGGTGGGAGGAAGTTAGGTCAGGGCTGTGCCCCTCAAAGAGGGTATTGGGATCCAGTTCTTTCCTGTCCCTCCCTCTCACTTCCCAGCCACCAGGAGGTGAGCAGCCTCCTCCACCACATAAGCCTGCCATGATGTACTGTGCTGCCACGGGCCCAAACCAACAAGGAGACCATGGACTGAAACCTCTGAAACCATGAGCCAAAATGGACCTTTCCTGTTTTTTTTTTTTTTTTTTTTTTTTTTTTTTTTTTTTTTTTTTTTTGGTGGTGCTGGGGATTGAACCCAGGGCCTTATTTCATGCAAGGCAAACACTCTACCAACTGAGCTGTATCCCCAGCCAAACCTTTCCTCTTTATAAGTCCATTATCTCAGGCATTTTGTCACAGAGACAGAGGACTGATAACACAGTTGGTTTACGCATACTTAGCCAGTGTCTTACTGTTGAACATTGAGTTGCTTTTAATTTTTCAACAAAGCAAGTATTGTTGCAAAGAACATCTCTGTATTGCTTCTTTGATTAAGGTGCAGGGGACTGAACCCAGGGCCTTGCACGAGCTAGTCCAGTGCACCTCCAGGCTTTTATACAAATGTATCTGAAAGATAACAATTCCTAGAAGAGGAATCACTAGTTTAAAAGGTATACATATTGTGAATGCTGATTGATGCTACCCAATTGCACAGCAGTATGCCAAAATACACATCCCTCCCACCCAAGGATGAGGGTCTGCTTCCCTGCATCCTTGGCAAAGCTGAACTCTTTTTTTATTTTTCCCCTCTGAGGTGCCGAGGATTCAAACGGCGGCCCTTGCCCATGCTAGGGGTGTGCTCTCCACAAGGAGCTAGTCCTCAGTTCCTTGGCAAAGCCGAACTTGATCAGTCATTTTGACTTTTGTCATCTGATAGGGACAAATAGGACCTTGTTCTTTTTTTATTTTGATCCCTTTATTGAGATACACTTTAGAAACAAGAAAGTGCACCCATTTTAGCTGCTCAGCATTATGAGTTCTGACAAATGTTCGGCGTGAGACCAGACACAGTAGTGCTGGGCACAGCTCAGTAGATGCAGCCAGCGTGTCCAGCCCTGCAAGCGCCCTGAGGCTCCCTTCTGCTCAGTCTCTACCCAGGCAGCCACGGGTCTGCCTTCTGTCACTGTAGGTTACTCCCCCCCGAGCGTTTCACACAGATTGGAGAGTGGGGGACATTCGGCCCCCTCTGGCTCAGCTTAGTTGTTCTGTGTGTCCACAGCTATCCTCGGAGATGCTTCTGTGCCCTGTGGCATGGCTGTCCTGCTGGTATAGCACTCGCTCTGGAGGGACCTTCGGGTTGTTCAGTTTGGGCTGCTAACGTATAAAGCCGTTGGGACGCTGGAGGACGGGGCCCGCGGTGCGTGTGGAGTGGCCGTGTCCTGTGCTAGGTGGGTTTAGCTCCCCTTCCCTTCTCTTCCTGCTGCTGGGGACGGAACCCGGGGCCTCACACAGTTGTGACTTATACCCGGGTCAGGATGGTTTGAACCCCACTGACTCTTAGGAACTTCCAGGGGACAGAGCCACACCCAGGCTGCCAACTCCCTTCTCCCCAGGCCCGAGGCCGTCTCCAGGGCTTGTGGAGGTTGTGTAGAGGTGGACGTCACTGTCCACGTGGGCCAATGCCGTGCCCGGGCCAGACTTGCCACTGCTGAGATCTCCATCCCTTGGGGGTTGAGCACGAGCCACCCACACGCTGCACGGTCAGCAGGGCCTCTGCTCCCAGGGCTCCCAAGTCCAGAGGCCAGGAAGATCCAAACACAAGCCAGAGGGCACCTGGCACCGGCAGTGGGGGCCCGATGTGGGGAGACCCAGTGAGGTCCCATCTGACCAGGGAGCCCAAGCTGCCTATCCCCAGGGCCTGGGTCCCCCAGGTCTGTCCCTTTCTCACACATGTAACTATGTCCCACCTCCCATGGCCACAGTGACCATTTGCCCAGAAGTGTGAGCTAACGGGGCAGGAAGGGGACAGTGGAGCCAGCTGGGGAGGTGGCCCCACTTCCCTGCCTGTTCCCTGGGGGAGAGAGAGCGGCAGAGTCCCCCTGGCTCGGGCTGATGTCCAAGAGGCAAGCCCCCTGCTGCCAGAGCTGTGCCCTGGGCTGTGGGGGGTCTTGAGTCCAGTCCTGTAGTCCAGGCCTGTTTCCCTCTCCCCACCTGCCTCTCCAGGCTGGGTGCGGCCCAGAGCAGAGGTGCAGAGCATACGGAGCCAGCAGGCAGGACAGTGGAGACCATCCCTCACAGCTACCCATGGGCCCCCAGGTCAAGGGCCAGGCTGGCCTCTGCCTCTTCTGGAACCTAGCTCTGGGCCTCAGGCCCCTTGAGAGTGCCCAGTGGGCTTACAAAAGTGTGGGACGTGTGCTTCCACTCTGTGGCCAGGGCCTCTGGGAAAGTGTGACTTCAGTGCTTCCAAAGGGCATCAAAGTGGTCACCATGAGGTCTGGCAGACCTGTGTGGACGGGGTGGCGCCAAGGTCTCCCAGGGCCCTGCGTCCTTGCCCAGCACCCCTGCTGAGACTGTCCTATCTCCCTAGGTGTCCCCACCAAGAGGCCCCACGCTGTCCTCCCCTGCCCTGTCCCTCCACACTGCCTCCTGTCCCCTCTTGAGGCCACTCACTTTTAACATTTTTTTTTTAAGTTTGTAGATGGACACATACCTTTATTTTGCTTACTTATTTTCATGCAGTGCTGAGTATTGAACCCAGGGCCTCACCCGGGCTTGACGAGTGATCCATATGGAGCCCAGCCCAGCCCCGCCACTCATTCCCCACTGTCCACCGCCCCCTGCCCACTGCTTCTCTGCACCTCAAACCAGAAACCCACACTTACATGCCAGGACCACCAACCCCAGCCCACACAGGGTGCTGTGAGTGCAGATGAACAGAAGGGGTGGCCAGGATGCAGAGGAGGAGACCTGCCCCCCGAGCTGGGGGATTTCTGAGGGGAGGACATGCTCTCAGCAGGGTCCTGGGAGCGAAGCCTGCAGAGGACACATTCTGAGTGCCCAGGGACCGTGGCAGGGCTCTGCTGACCGAGGCGTGACCTGGCTGGTGAGTTGTGGATGGGGCGTCTCCCAGCCTGGCCTCTACTCTCCTTCCCCTCCTGCACCCCACACCCGTCCTCCCCCCACATGATGAGAGGTGCTGGCCAGGGAGCCCCGCAGTTACTACAACTGAAGGGACATTCAGAGAGCACCTACCCATCAAGAAGAGGCCTTGGCGACAAGGGCAGCAGGAAGGACTCCAGGTAGACTGTAAGATGAGCCAGGTCTTAGCAAAGGAGATTAGGGTACTGTTCTTCAGCACCAGGCAGAACCATTTTCCCCAATCCTCTGGGCATATTTGGGAGGAAGCCTGCAGGTCTGAAGTACAGTGTGGTCTTTCCTCAAAGCCCTGAGGCCAATCCTCAGGGGTCACGGGTCTCCCCTACAGCACTGCCCTTAGCGCTCAACTGGCCAGGCACGCTTGGTGCATGTGCTTCGCTCTGTCCTCTGGTCAGCCTGCACGGTGAGTTTTCCAGGCAGGAAACCGAGGCTCGACGTGAGAGTCACACGCCACCTTCCAGGACTGCTGTACCTCAGCACGGCCCCCATCCTGCCGGGACCAGGGCCGCTCAGGCGTGCTGCTCCACGTCCACCGCTCTGGTTCCCTGTCTGTTCTGTTTTACGGCAAGGAGGTGTGGCGCTGGTTCCCGACCCGATTCTTGGAAGAACCTTCCCTGCCTGCTCCTGGGAGGGGCCGCCGCCCCCACCTCAGGGAGTCCCATGTGTCACCCCCAGTGGTTCCACCTTGAGAAGCGTCAGAAAGCCCAAGACCAGTGGCCGGCCCCGCTGTGTCCAGGCGGAGTCCTCCAAGGCAACCACAGTGGCCGGGCCTCATCCTCTCTTTGCCTGTGCTGGGGGTCTCTCTGGGCACAACTGCCAGGTCCCAGGGACCCCCTTGTGCAGAAATGGAAGGCTGCACTTAGGCAAAGGGGGTTCTACTGCTAGGCTGTCCACAGGGCCTTTGGACCTGGTCCTGGCTGCCCCCAGACCCACAGAGGTGACCCATGCCCCTCTGCAGGCCACTGGAGTCCTGGTGAAGAAGGCTGATTGATTGATCCAGCCTGGCTTCACTCAGACCCAGTCATGTGATTGAAGCACAGCTGCTCTGATTGGCCACACCAGGCTGTGTGCCCACCCCTGATGGGAGGAGGCCCTGTGATGGGCAGCCCAACCAGGAGAGGGGCTGAGGAGGGTCTCCACTGGGCATGTTGGGATCCCAGGTGTCCTTGTACCTTCAGCTCCTTCACAGTGCAGTTAGAGCCTTCTCCCCTCTCCCAGCCTCCATTTCCCTCTGTGAAGAGGGGCTACACCTTGCAGCACCCGGAAGCCCCTGGGGCACAACCCCACACCCCATCAGGGGTGGTGGGAGGACCTCCATCCCAAGCAAGCCCAGGACAAAGGGGACCTGGTTTTCAGGAGGCCCCTTGCAGCTGAGTTGGAAGGCCACCTCTCCTGCTTCCCCAACCTCCCTGGCGAGTAGGGGCCACCTGGGGCACCCAGAGTGTCTGCTTGCCTGGGCAAAGTGTGACTACCACTGAGCTCAGAGAATGACCTGCACTGACCTGCCCCAACGCTGCAGGTGGGAGCACGCGCTGGGGTGGCCGCCATACTCAGGTGGGGACACCTGGGCTGCAGGTGCTGCCCCTGGGAACCTGGCCATGTTTGCTCTACACTTGCCTTTGGGGATTGGCCCTGGCCTCTTGGCTGGGCAGGCACACGGCCAGGGGCTGCAGGGCAGGCCATCCAAGTGGCTGGGCCAGTGGGAAGCCACCAAGGCCTGAGCCACCTGGACTCCTGCTGAGTGGTCACTGCAGCTCTATTTCGTCCTGTTGCCAGGCAAGAAGGCACAGGCCGTGTCTGCCTCATCTGCTTACGCCCAGGAGCCCGAAGTGGGCCTCAGAAATGGAGGTGGGTCCTAAGGACCTGCCTTCTGACCCAGCCCCACACATCAGTCAGAAGGGCCCCTACAGACAGTCCCTTCTGCCTGGTAAGGCTGGTGGGGGCCATGGGGAAGCTCTGGAGCCTCAGGGTCCTGAGAGACCCCACCCTCTCAAAGACCCAGAGAAGGGATGTCCTGGCTACACCTGGCCTCCTCACCCGAGATCGGTGAGCCTGGCGCCTGCTTGTGGGAACTTGTTGTGCCTTATTTGAAGATGTCTCCTGGGCACCTGTAGTGTCCTGGGTAGGTTCTGGGAGGCAGCGTGCCTGTCCCCAGGGTCTCCCCAGGGACCAGTCAGCATCAGGACCAGACAGAGCCTCCAGCAGTTGGGCATGGCAGCCCCACCCCAGTCCCCCAGTCTTGCCACTGGAGTTCTGGCCCAGGTCCCAGAGCCTGGCCCAGGTCTGTCTGCCTGGGCTTCACATCCTCGTCTGGAGGAGGGCTTGGATCTTGGGCCCATGGGCAGGGGAGGGCCTGCAGTGGGCTGGACACAGGCCCAAGGCCACCAGCCACGTTCCCAAACCTTCCAGAAGAGGCAAGGTGCCTCAGGGAGGGAGGCTTGAGGCCCCTCCTCAGCCAGGACATGGTTGGAGGGGATTCTCTGCCACCTATGTCTCCTGGAGTCAGGACAGAGCTCTCCAGCCTCCTTGTCACTGAGAGGAGAGGCCTAGAAAATAGCGCAACCTCCATAGCCCAAGCTTTGTCCCCGAAGCTAAGATGAAGTTGGGGGCTCCTAGACAGGAGGCAGCCAAGAGGGCACGAGGGAGGGTGCTGGGCTTGCTGTGCCAGGTTCAGTGGGCCAGGGAGCCCACAGGCCCGCCCACTGCCCCTGCCCTGCCTGACGTCCTTCCACACTGAGACTCAGCCCCTGACCTGCCAGGTCGCGAGGCAAGAGTCGGGAACAAGAAGAGGCTGCCCCCGCTGGCACGGAAGGCAGGGCAGAGAGAGCTGCAGACCCGGGGAGGGGACAGCAGGCCGAACCAGGGACCGTGAGCAGAACTCCAGGAAGATCTGAAGTTGCCCCAAGTGGTCAGGAAGCACCAGAGGCACGGCAGGGGCAGAAGAGCACCCAGGATCACGCTGGAACCCAGAGGTGCTGGAGCCCAGCCGTGGAGGTGGGTCCTCAGCACCACGTTCCCCAGGCGACCACCCCTGGCCGCGGCCCTGGGGTCCTGAATGCCTGGGGAAGGGATCTGGCTGGTGAGGGAGGTCAGCTCTCATGACACCCTTGAGGGCCACGGGGGACCAAGAAGTAGAGCCCAGAGCAGCCGGGACCCCAGCCCGGGCCTCCTGCAGGAGCCAGGGCCTCGCCTACCAGGGCCTGTCCCAGAGAGGCCTGGCTGGAGCTGGCGGCCTTCAGGGACTTGAGCCTCTGGAAGGGAAGGGCGGGGCATGACTCCCAGAGCCCGGAAGCCCCTGCCCCATCCTCCGTATCCACCCCCGCACTCCTCCACCCCACAGTCCCTCCTAACCCCGAGAGTCTCCCTCCACCTGCCCCACACAGGGCCACAGATCAGAGCGGTCATGGGACTCCTGCCCAGGCTGCTGCCCGGCACTGAGGACAGGTCCCGACTCCCTGCCCCTGTGCTCAAGTCTCCTGAGCCACATTCCTTCCAGAGCCAGGCCGGGCTCCAGGGCTTCCTTCCTCGCAGGACGGATGGACCCTGCAGTCCCAATCTACCCCACAGGGGTAGGGGGACAGGTCAACCCCAGGCCAATCTGCCCACAGTATGTGCTGAGCTGGGAGAGCGGACAGGAGTGGGCACCTTGGCCCAGGCTCCTTGGCCTGCCTGCCCCTCCCCGGTCACTGGGTGCAGACTCTCCTGGAGGAGGCGGTGGAGGGACGGGGGCTGTTGCTGGGGAGGGGGCTTGGGGACCCTTCTGGGAGTAGAGAGAGAGCCAGTTAGACAATGCTGGGAGTGACCTCAAAGCCCTAGAGGCCCTGGAGCCCAGGCCCTCCCCACCTGCCCTGGGAACTCTCCCTGCAGCTGTTCTCTGCAGCAACTGGAGGCTCGGGTCAGCAGGAGGCCAGGGGAGGGGCTGGGGGTGTGAGGCTGGGGCCCTGGCCTGGCGGCCCGGGGCCCTGGGGTGGGGTGGCCAGGCCAGCCAGGAGCCGCAGAGGGCAGGGGGAGGGCAGGGAGCGGCCAGCCGCCAGCAATGTGGTTTCAATCTAATTGTCCCAAAATATTGTTACAACACAAACCACGTGGCATCCACTCACCTGCAACTAATCAGCACAAAGCTACCGAATAAATCGGTTCCACACCCTGGGGCCAGGCAGCCCTGCGCGAACGGGGCGCCCTGGCGGCCGAGGCCAGGCTGCCGCCACCAGGGCCTGTTTCCTGTTGGGGCAAGAACCGCAGGATTAAGAAGAGGCACAGAGGAAGGGCAACTCTCTCTGCGACCCCGGCTCCATGTCACCGCTGGCCCAGGCCTGGGAGAGTCAGCCAGGGAGCCGGGGCCGCGCCGAGCGCGAGGGCCCCTCTGCCCCTCCCCACCCTGACTGCCCCATCCCAACATTGTGGTACCGAGGGTCTTCAGCCCTTCGTGAGATAGTGTCACGTCCGCCCCTGCAACAGCAAGACAGGCTTGGAAGCCACCAGGGTCTCTGGGTAAATATGGCTTGAGCGACTCCCCTGATACTCTAACGAGCTAAGGACGTTCCCCACTCAGCCAAAGAGGAAAGGAAGGCTCACAGGACCCCAGTGCAAGGGTCCCTGCCTGGCACCTGCACATGGAAGGCCAGTTGGGATGGGCATAGGCCCTCACAGGGAGCCCACAGTGCTGGCTGCAGGGGCGGGGACAGCAGAATCCAGCTGAGGACTGCTGGAGTAGCAGGTGGCCCTGACCCCTGGAGTGGGGGAGACCCAGCAGCAACCCCGAAATTGGCCCGGAAGTCCAGCACTGTGTCCAGGTGCAGGAAAGAGGGTTAACAATGGCATCCCCTCTTCAGGTCTCAGGTGCGGTCGGGAGTCGCCTCTCACTGGGTTTCAGGGGTGGCCTAGCATCTTGCAGTGACTGGGGCCCCCAAGGAAGGTGCCCTGGCAGCCGAGGGGGCAAGGCCATCCAAGGCACCTAGCCACCTAGGGGGCACTACCCTCTACGGAGGGAAGCCAGAGCCCCAGAACTCGAGGGTGCATGGCCTCCACCCAGCCCCTGGGTGTGGTCAGGGCTGGTGGCAGCAGTGATAGCTGTGCAAGGGACCTGGGGCCTTTGCAACTGACCGCAGAGTCAGGAGCTTAAAACGCAGACGTGTGTTCTCTCACAGCTGTGGGGGCAGAAGACCAGCATCAAGATGCGGCAGGGCTGGTTCATCTGGGCTCCTAGGGAAGGTCTGTTCCTGCTATCCCAGCTCCTGGTGTTGCTGGCTGTTCTTGGTGCTCGTTGGTTTCTGGCATTACATCGCCATCCCTGCCTGCATCTCCCCATGACCCTCCTCCCCACACTTGCCTTCTCCCTTTGTCTTCTCTCTGAGGACACTTGGGGTTGGACTTAGGGCCCTTGCTAACCCAGGATGACCTCAAGTAGAGATTCTTAAGTGAGGATCAGAGATGTTAGCAACCTGTCCCAAGGCGGCACAGCTGGGAGATGGTTGTTCACAGGAGGACGGTGCTCTGCTGAAGAATAAAGCCTGCAGGGTAATGGCAGACGCCTGTGACGACTGGTGCAGAAAATACAGGCACATGGTGCCTGGCAGGGAGAAGAACAAGGCCCCAGGGCCCACATTCACGTCTGGAGAGTGGTTCTGTCCTCCGACTCTGCAGTCCAGGAAGGTGGTGGTGTGACCAAGGCCACACAGTGGGCTGTGACCATGGAGATGCTCAGGCTGTTCACACTGTGGGGAAAATGCCCCTCCACGGTCACTCCCATGGGCACCCGCAGGCCACCAAGGTCAGTAGGGTGATGGAGGCAATGCCACCTGGTAGCAGGGTAGCTCCTGGAAGCAGGCTAAGGCCAGGCGGTCACTCCTGTCCGGGGTGCAGCCTGGAGAGGAACGTGAGCAACTGCAATGACCCAGCCTGTTTGCACCGTGGCTCTCCCAGGCCTGTCCAGTCTGAGAGGCAGGGTGGGCAGCATCAGGTTGGTCTGCTGAAGAAGCGCAGCCTGGCGGGCAGCCGAGCAGGGGCTGGGAGCTGCTGGCCTTCCACGTTGCCCCTCCTTTTTTATGCAACATCAACTAGCCCTTTGAATGAAGCGTTTTGGTACTGGGGATTGACCCCAGGGCGCCAAGGAGCCGCATCCCCAGCCCGTCTTAAAATTTTTATTAAATTTTTGAGACAGGGTCTCACAAAGTTGCTGAGGTTGGCCTTGAGCTTGTGATCCTCCTGCCTCAGCCTCCCAAGCTGCTGGGATCACAAGTGTGCTCCACCGTGCCCGGCCCCTCTGAACCATTGTTGAGTGTGCGGGTTGGTGGCACAGAGCAGCTGAGCACTCACGGTCAACACCCCTGGGCTTTCACCTTCCCAGCAGAAGCCCTGCCCCTCTGAGCAGTCCAGGGAACCCGTAACGCTATTCCAGGCACTTCACGTGCGTGGAGTCTCACACCTTCCTGTTTGGCTTGGATTCTCCCACTGAGCACAGGTCCTCAAAGAGCACCAATGTTGTGACGTGTCAAACTTCCAACTTTGGAGGCTGACACTCCATCATGTGGATGCAGCATGCTTGGTTCATCAGTCACCCGGTGGGCACTTGGGTGCTGCCCCCAGTTGGCTCTGTGGACAGTGCTGCACAGGACGCTGGTGTGCAGCCATTGAGGCCCCAGTTGCGATCTTCTGAGTGTGCTCAGGAGTGGCATGGCTGGGCCACCACTTTGCAAAGAAAGAGACTGTGGTCTGTCCCCTCTCCTCCACTCAGGAAGCTGTGAAAGGGGTGCTTCGAGAGTCTGAGCCAGGCTGCACCTCTGAGTCTCACTCAGCTCCACCCTCCCCAGCTGCAGGGCCTGAGCTGACCTCCCCTTCATTCTGAGCCTCAGTCTCCTCATCTGTCCACAGAACAGATCTACCTCTGGGCACAGAACAGCATCTACCTCTCAGGAGGAGTGAGCTAGGAGGCAGGTGAGGATCGGCCCTCAATAAACATCTGTCCTCACCACCCACAGCCTGGCTCAGGGTACGGGCAGGCCCAAGCCACCTCTCCCGACCTGGCTGAGCCTCAGCACTTTGCCCAGTGGATTCTCTTCTTGTTAGGACCCCAGCGTCCCCAGGGCAGGGGCAAAGCCAGGGAGAGGGCACAGCTCTGGGGGAAGAAGGAAGCAGCCACCTGAAGGAGGGACTTGGTGAGGACAGGGGCAGGAGGACAGCCTGCTCCCCAGGCCAGGGTGTGTCAGCTGGGGCTCCCACTCTACTGTGGCAGACGGACGGGGTGGGCACCGGGGCAGCAGCCTGGGCTGGGTCTGCATTTCCCTGCCGGACTGCATAGCCTTTCCTGAGGGACACCTGGCTCAGAGCCGAGGTGTGCATCCCTGTGGTTTGCAGAGCTCGGATAAAGAAAGAAACTGGTCACGTGGCCGTGTTGGGCTATCCACCTGAAGGGGCCTGAGAGCCAGGAGAGTTCAAGATGGCACTGCAGCTGGAAGGCACCCAGGAGCAGATCCAGGCACAGAGAGCAGAAGGCTGCTCAAGGTCACCCCTGGGCCACCAGCTGGGCCAGGAGGGGCTTGGAATGAAGGAGGGGCTTGGAGATGGGGGATGCGTAGGTGAGGCGGTGTAGGCTGGGGCCTGCCCTGCTCACTGTCACCAGGGCAGTGGGACCCCAGGTTGCCTGGCAGGGCTCCTTCGGGGGTCCAGCCCATCCCAGGGCAGGGGGCTTCCTGCCCTGGGGCTGCCCCTTGGGGTAGACACATCCCAAGTTATGGAGGCGGGGCACAGGCCCTCTCTGAGGTCCTCAGTTCCTGAAAGAGGTTCTCCCAGGCTGGGGGTGCCGGACATGGCCCCAAGAAACCTTAGAACACATGTTTTATGTTGGTGGGCAGTAGGGAAAACCCCACACACCAACCTGCACATCAGACCAACAGTGTGAACAAGAACAGGTTAAAAAAAACCATGAAGTCACGGGGGGCTGTCAGGGGGGACCAAGTGGGTTGCAGACTTCAGGCCTGGATAGGGTGAGGTTTGGGATGCTCCCCCATTTCCATGCAGGTGCCTGGCTAGAGGGGGTGGGCAGGCAAGGGGTCTGGCCCGGCTCAGGGGAAGGAGCCCTCCAGGCCCGGCAGGGATCCTCCTCTGTCCTTCCCACTGGTTTTTCCTGTTTGTCAGGCGGGCAGGCTGGGTGACTCACTTGGCCCGGCCGTCTGCGTGCACCCTGCCCCAGGAGAAGCAAGAACAGGGATGAGAGGCCCTGCCCGGGCCTGAGGCAGGCCGGTGTCTGGGTGACAGCCCTCCCCGCACCCACACAGGCCTTGGGGTCTGGGCCCTTTGGCGCTCTCCTGGCTCTGAAACAGTGGCCACCTCTCCCCAGTCGGGAACCTGGAATTCAGATGCCCCTCTTGGGCTCCGCCTCCCACTGGCGCACCTAAGCGGCTGGGGATCCTGGTTGCCACCTGCCTCTGCTGCCTGTTGGCTGCCTGTTGGCTGCGTGGCTTCCGGCCCTTGCGCCAGCTCTCTGAGTCTCAGCTTCCTGTCTCCAGATGGCTTATCCACACCCTCCACAAGCTGCAGTGGGCTCCCAAGACCTGTCTCCGTCCTCCCCCCTTACCTGGAGCACAGGGTCAGGTGTCCTGGACCCAGAAATCAGGTCACAGTTCTCTCTTGGCCTCCCTGGCAGAGAGGCCAGGAACAGTCTCTGGAGTGGGGGGTTCCCTGTCCTGGGGGACCCCTCCTCTGGAGTCCAGTGTGGGGCAGTGTCTGGTGGATGACCTTGGGGAGCTGAGGGCAGGGTCCTGGCAGCAGTGGGGGGACCTGCCCAGGAGCACCCAGCACCAGGACAGCCAGCATCCTGGGAAGCAGCAGGCCTCGCAGGGGAGAGCAGGAGGGAAAGGGATGAATTCTGGCAGAGAAAAGGGCAAAGATTCCCAGGCCAGGGCACGAGGCCACCGTGTGAAGGGGCAGGGCATCAGCCGGCCAGCTCTGGCCAGGCTCCCTCCCAGGCCCCAGCTCCAGCTCCTGTTCCCTGGGCACATAGCAACGAGGGGTTATTGGCCCTGATGGGAGTAGAGTCAGACATTTCCACACCCACAGGGGCAGAGAAAGCCTGCCAAGATCCCGCCAGCAGGTGCAGGACAGAGCCCCCCAGCCTGGATTCAGAACAAGTGTCCTGTGCCTCTTCTGGTCTGGCAGGTTCAACAATCCTGGGCTCCAACCCAGCCATCGTTTCCAGAGGAACACAAGCTCTTGCCCTGGGCCCGGTGGTCCCTGCCCATGGACATATAGATGAAGGAGTGCCTGCTGGCTTGGGGGACCACCCAGGGCCCTGTGCCGTGGGTGGGTGTGCCCAGGAGTGGACTGGGAAAACACCCAATAGGGGAGGCCAGCAGGGCCTTGGGAGGCAGAATCTGGGCTGGGGCAGCACCAGCCTGGAGCCCAGGGCGCAGAGCACCCACCTGCCTTGACTGGCGGAGAAGGGGCCCTGGGTTGAGTGACTGGACCTCAGGGGAGGCTAAAGCCACAAAGAGGACTGGAGCTGGACGTGGACCCTGTGGACCCCCACGAGGCCGTGTCGCTTTCTGCCTGGGTGAAGATTCTGTCGCGTATTGAGAAGAGACCAAAGCAGGGAAGAAGGCAAACCCCAGTGGGCCCCGGAGCTCTGGGGGAGCTGGGAGTGTCCTGCAGGCTGGCAGGAACCTCGAGGGGCAGGGGCCCCGTCCAGGCTGTCTGGGCAGGGACTCTAACAGCAGCAGCAGAAGTCGGACCCGTGTGCAGTCTGCATTCTGAAAACGCGCAGCCTAGAGTGGGGGTTTCCACAGAGGGCTGACCGGTCCTCCCTGCAGGAAGCAGACTCCCTGTCCCCAGCCACCCGTGCTGCCTGCTGCAGAGCAGGGTGAGCCCAGGAGCAGGGGGCAGCAGGGGACAAGAGAGGACCTGTGATGGCCTGGGGGTGGGTGGGCAGCAGGCAAGGACGAGGCTGTGCCCTGGAGCCGCTCTAGGGCATCTGATCCCCAGCCTACCCTGTGGGCTCAGGCCAGGACCTGGAGGACCTGTCAGGAACCCACCCTCCTCTTTCTGAGAAAGGGCTGCAGGAAAAGAGGATGGGTCCCTGCTGAGGCTCCTGGGGCACAGGGAGGCCCTGAGGTCCAGGTGTGTACTGGTGGGACCAGCCTCTCCCCTCCCTCGGAGCTGGCAGCACCCAGAG
This sequence comes from Sciurus carolinensis, assembly GCF_902686445.1. Taxonomy (NCBI): domain Eukaryota; kingdom Metazoa; phylum Chordata; class Mammalia; order Rodentia; family Sciuridae; genus Sciurus; species Sciurus carolinensis. Next base: position 1,515,937 of record NC_062215.1, on the reverse strand, counting down.
AACAAAGGGAAGTGTCCCAGATCCCCCTGGGTAGAATCTCAGGGTGGGGTGTGTAGTCAGGGCTTTGGGGGCCAGTTGGAGGCAGTGCGTGGCTGTCAGAGCCGACCACGGGCGTGCTGACCGCACTCCCCCAGTGGGGTTCTGCCGCAGGTGGCATGCGGTTTGGATCGGTCAGGGCCTGGCAGGCCTGCCCAGAGGGCAGACCCGGCGCAGGGTGGGGCTTGGGGAGGCCTCTCGGAAGGAGCGCGAAGTGCAGAAGTGCGGACAGGGCGCCGTGCGGTGTGGGGCGTCCTGCGCTTGTGGATGGCAGGTGCAGTCCCTTCTGGGCAGAAGGGAAGGGGAGGAGACAGTCCTCTGAGGAGAGGGGCCAGGCTGCACACCCTGGCCTCCCACCTGCCCCAAAGCCACCCAGACCTGCGGCCTTCAGGGCCAGAGCAGGGTAGGAGCACGTCCCAGCCTGGCCAGCACAGCGGCCCTTCCTGCCTGACCCCTCACTCAAATCAGTGAGCAAGCGCAGGCCCAAATTCCATTCCAGTGAAAACATCACCCAGGACTGATTCCCAAGCCCAGGAGGGAGCTCACTGCCAACTTCGGAGAAGCCCGAGTCCCCTCTGAGCTGGGTCAGGCACCTGTCGGGATCCTGCCAGGCTTCCCTGTTCACCTCAGCTCCTGGGTCTCCCCACAGGCCAGAACTGCCCTTCTGAATGTCCCCCGTGATGCGGACTGGGAAACCCATCCCCAGACCTGGGTGGGGCAGGATGGCAAGAGAAGACAGAGGACAGCTCACGCCCAGTTCAGGAATGGCTGGCTTGGGGCCGTCTGGATTCCCTGGCAGTGTGGATCTGAAATGCATGAAGACAGCGGAGAGAAGCCTTGGCCAGGGTGGGGCAGTGAGCCAGGAGGCACCAGGGACCAGGTGACCTTGAGACATGTGGGCAGGACTGGAGGCTGGGGCCTGGGTGAAGCAGTGAGGCCCCCACTCAGAGAGAGCTGGTCCCTCTGCCTTGTGTCCTGGCCCCGTGTCTCCACAATGCCCAGGGGTCCTCAGGCCCAGGAGCCTCGCGGGGGTGCTGCACGACACAGAGGCCTGCTCCAGAGCTCCTCTGGAGTTGGGGATGGCATCCAGACCTGAGCAGAAGCCTGTCCCCACCCAGGGCCCAGGTGGGTAAGAGGAACTGTCCCCGGGGGCCTGAGCTCATGCTACAAGGCACGTTGGACAGGGAGGTCCCGCGTGGCACTGGCTCAGTCAGGCAGGAGGGGAAGTGTTCAGGACATGCCCCTTCCTCTTGGCATCTGAGCGCAGACAGCACGGGGCCCTGGCCCTATCCACGCCCCATAGCTGCAGGGGGAGGCCTGAGCGCCTGGACCCCAGAAGCTGCCTCTCCAGCCCCTGTAACCTAGGAGGCCAGGTCAGCTGCCCAACCAAGAGCCACAGGCACTGTCCTGGGCAGGAAAAGGGCCCTGTCAGATGGGATGATGACTTGTAATTAATCTACAAAACATTGTCTTAGACAAGGGTGTGTCCCATATAGACAGATTTGGATTAAATCCTGCTGTGTAGCCTTGGGCATATTACTGACCCTCTCTGTGCTTCATATTTTCATTTGTAATGTTCTTTCTTTTCTTTGTCTTTTTTTTTGTATAAGGAAGCATTTGAGGTTTAACATGAAATCATACAAATTAAATCTGTGTAAACAGGAATCCACATTGTGTAATGTTATTTCCATGGCATAGTAGCCATGGGGCCCCAGAGTGCTATTGTTATAAATGTACTTAAGTCCAGGTATTGCCAGTGACAGTTTTCCCTTCCACCCTACCCTATGTCCCTGTAGCTCAGGGACAAAGCATTTTGACAGCCACCAGGCCTTGGTAGGGGTCAGAACTGCTCAGGTGGACAGGGCCTGGCCAAGGGTTTGAGGTGGCAGCCTATGCACCTGCCGGCTGTGACACTGACCTGGAGCCCCAGGCAGAGGCCACGCCCTCCCCAACGACCCTGGTGCCATCTTGGACCTGCCCCGTGCATGCCCCAGCCCCTCCAGGGCCACCTTCACGTTCCCAGCGTGGGGCTGAGCTGGCTGCAGCCAGGCCCATCCGCAGGGTGCTGCCCGAGCTGTCAGGAGAAGTAGGGATCCCTCTCTCCTCCTCCAGCATCCGTCCGCCTTCTGGGTTTGCTCCCATCTCTGGCTCCCCAGGGAAGCTTCCAGGTGGGGTCAGCTTTGCTGAAATGGGCAGTGAACCCTATGAATGGGCCGAGGGACACTTTGGAAAAGATGAGGATTCAGCCACCCTCCACTAGCTCAACCCCTCCCCACCCAGGGTCACAGGGAAGCCCAGCCCAGGTGTTTGGCAAGGATGGTGGACCACCCAGTTGGAAACATCTGGGGTCCTTGGTGGCCACACCCACCTCCCAGACTGGACTCTGGGAGGCCCCTACCTTCTGGATTTTCCTCCAGGACCTCTAAGAACCCATGTCAAAGACTCTGAAGGCCAGGAGCTGGCAAGGCAGCTGACAGTCGCAAGGGCCTGTTAGGGACCCAGCCGTCACTCCCAGGGACACAGAGGCCAGCTGCCCTTGTCCTCCACCCTGCACCCATTTCCTGCCACCTGCACTGAGGGAAGGCCTGTGAGGCCAGAGCTCCAGAGCACTGGGGACCTGGGCAGCAACTCCTTGTCCGAGAGACCTGGGGCGAGGTCACCAACAGCATGCACCCTCTGAACCCGGAGGACCAGCAGGACCAAGGCCACTTGTCCATCAAAGGAGGGGCTCCAAGAGGGGGCAGGCAGTGACCACCTCCTGCCTCTCCTCTACAGCTTCTTTCCCAGGGCCTGCTGGCCCAGCCTGGAGCATTCCATCAGGGCTTCCCCTTCCCCTCTTCTCAGGGGCTTTCCTGGGTCAGTGACAGGGCCTGATTGGAAGTACCTCGGAGGACCGGCTGGGCCCAGGCTACGTGGCCACAGGACCGGGCTGCCTGGTCTGGGGCACGAGGGGTGTGAGGATGGCTCAAACCCTTCCCGAGGGACCCACCCTGATGTCCCTGTCCCCGCACCGGGGCTGCAGAGCTGAGCTGCGCAGGGGAGCCCTGGCCCCTGGAAGATCTTGTTCATGCCAACGGCTTCTCTGGGGTCCTCTGATGCACCAGGCCTCCTCCTCCCAGCTGGCCTGATTACAATGAGTGCAACACCAGGAAAATTATTAATTTCCGTCCCTCAAGTTTACTTCTGGGAAAGTTTGCCAATTAACTCAGCAGGATGAGGCTCCCAGAATAAGAGGGAAAGGGAGGCAGAGGCCCAGGATGGTCTTGGGGGGAGGGCGGCAATGGAGAATCCACCCTCAGGAGCTCCCAGGGTCAGATGGGACCAAGGCCACTTGCTGGCAGTGACCTGAAGGGGAGTTCAGAGGTGGCCCTGCTGAGTGCCGCAAGGGGCAAGGCTGCCTGGTACTGCTTCTCCAGGGAGCAGGGCTGGGGGTGGGGGGCTGGCTCTGAGGGCAGGCGTGTACTCGCTCAAGACAAGGCTCCAGCGGGGTCTGAAGCAGATGCTGTGATCGCCATGGCCAGGCTGCTTCCAGGGTCTTCAGGTTGTCCCACCGACAGCCCAAGGCTCTGGCTCCCTCACGTTCCTCTCCTGTGCCTGCTTGGCAGTGCCTGGGATGGAGCCCAGGCCAGGCCAGCGCCCTACCACTGAGCCCGCCGCATCCTCAATGTACCCTGTTCTTTTGTGCAAAGCCAGGCCTCCTCCTCAGGTGCCCACTGGACTCTCCCAGGCGGTGGCCCCCTGTCCTGTACTACCGCAGTGTGCGTCTGCTCAGGCAGGTTGGGGTTGAAATTCTGTCAAGATCTGGTTCTTGCTGTGCCCAGTCTGTGTAGCTGGGGAAGGGACAGAGGGCAGTGCTCCTCCTGCTAAGGCATCCGGGGAGTGGCCTGGGCAGTGGGTGTGCAGCTGGAGGACTCAGGGAGGCAGACACCAGGTGCAGGAAACAGAAGAGGCACCCCCAGAGGATGTCTGGGCCCTTGGGCCCTGGTAATGCATATGGCACCCAGTACTCTCTGGAGGCTGGCGAAACCCAGAATCAATTCATGCAGAGGAGAGTCACAAGGCCAGGCACCAGGGGCTGCCTCCTCTGGGTAGGGGGTCCCCAGCTGCTTCCTGACCTAAGGAACCTGCCCAGCAGCCCACAGTGGGAGGCAACCCACTGTGCCCAAGGTCCAGGGGTCCCCAGGGACAGTCCTGCCCAGCTGGCTTCCGGATGTGGCTCAGGAATGCTTCCCTCAGCAGCAGCTAGGTCCAGAGGACAAGGCCACTGAGTGGTCTTTCTCTGCTTTTTTAATAAGGTCCCCCCTTCCTGACCAAGCACCCATGAATGTAGGTCAGAGATGTGGGCCCGGGCTCCCTGGCAGCCCCCAACACGCACACACAACATGTACCCTATCTGATACCCAGGAGGCCCATAGCAGCCACCTCCTGCCAGCCTTAGGCCAGGGTTGCTTGTCCCTTCGACCCAGGTTCATCTCATCTCTGTTCCCTCCAGAGAAAGGGGCTTTGGGCCCACCCCCTCTAACCATGCCTAACAGCCCCTATCAAGCTCCAGAAGTGCTTAGAAATGTAAATGTAAACAAACGCATTTTTAAAATCACAAGTAGGGGCCATGTTTTGTGTGTGTAACGACCATTAATGAAGTGTGGACCCTGCTGCCGTGATGGCCTGGGGACTAAAGTCCAATCCCCGCCCTCCATGGGGCTGGGCGTGGGTCACATCCATGATCCTGTCATGACACAAGTGTAAATACACTTACAGGCAGGGAGAAGGCCCAGCCAGCAGACCACTGCAGGGCACGTCCCGAAGGCTCCAGTGCAGAGCTGCTTCTGGTGCTGACAGGTCAGAGGATCCTGGGGACGCTTGGACACATGGAGGCCCCTCCAGGCCTTTCCCACAGGGGAGGAAAGAGAGAGGCTGAGACCTGCCGGCCTCCCCTTCCTGACCAAGCACCCATGCATGTAGGTCAGAGATGTGGGCCCCGGCTCACTGGCAGCCCCCAAGACACACACAACATGTACCCTATCTGATACCCAGGAGGCCCAGAGCAGCTACACAGGGCAAGACAGGCTGGCCAACAGGCTTCCCAGGCCCCTTTCAGGACACGGTCACTTTTTTGGGCTCCTGTCCCACTGGGAGAACAGCCAGGAGGACCAGTCCATCCTTCCGCAAGATGGATGTGCTGGAGTCCTCAGGGGTGCATCAACCAGAAACGGGGTCACTCAAGTCTGTGGTTAGCACCAGGGCTGCTGACTTTCCTCCACTGACAAGGAGCCAGCGGCTGTCCCCCTCTTGAACACACTGCCCAGCCCTCCAGCTGGGGGAGGCAGCAGCACTGCCGAACTGGGGAGCTGCGTGCAGAGGCCAGCAATGGCCCAGGGAGGGGTCCAGCGGGAAGGGAACAAAAGACTGCCAGAGTCCTCTGCAGGTCCCCCCTCCACTTGCCCATGCCAGAGATTCCTAATCCTCAACTGCCCCTGGGCTAGTGTTAACCCCCAAAGCAAACAGGGGCAGGCTTCCTGGGGAGGGGGCATCGCTTCCAGACACTGAGCAGGGATGGGGCACTGGGGGAGATGCCTTAAAGGAGGGCGTAGGTGAGGGGTCACCTGCAGTGGGCTTGGGACAGGGCACTCTGACCCCAGCCCCTACTAGTGCTGGAAGACACCAACTTCTCATCCTCTCCCCAGTTCAGAGTTGTGACCCAGGGGAGACCAGGGCAGGGTCCACAGGCAAAAGCGGCCCTCAGAACCTCAGCCGTCAGAACCAGGGTGGTAGGTGGAAAGGTTGCGCCTCAGCAGGAGAGAAGCCCCCACTGCAGCCTGAGGGCAGAGTCCCTGGAGAGAGCAGGGGAGAGGGCTTCCTCCTGAAATCCGCTGGGCCATTGTTAGACTTTCTGAGGCCAGGGAACGTTTCCAGGAGACTGTGACAACCAAAAAAATAATAATAACGCCCCTCCCCCAGCGGCAGGAATTCTGGAAAAAACAGCTGCTGCCGTTATCCGCCCGAGGAAAAAACAAGGTCAGGCGCTGTGAAGATTTAATTTAAGGCGCTCCCCCGCAGCCCGCGGGCCACGCACGGGCACGCACGCGTCCTCCCGGAGCGGGACTCCAGGCTGTCCCTGCAGCCGCGGAGGTCCAGGGACACCAGGTCTAGCTTCCAACGTCGTGGCAGGGGTCTCAGGCCTGGTCGTGCCAGAGGTGGCCTACGCTCATGCTGCTTTCCGCCCTCAGCTTCTTGGGGGCAAAATCAGTCCCCAACAAAGCACCCCGAAACGGGAGGGGGCGCGGCTGTCTGGGGAATAAGGTCGACCTTAATCAGAAGTGATGGCTGAGTGCGCCGCGGGCGCTGCGTGCCAGGCCCGGGCGGGGCCGCCCAGACCCTTGTCCTTGTCAGGCGGAGGCTTGAGATTTCGGGCTCCTGGCACTCAGAAGCGGGGTGGCTGGACCTGGAAAGTTCCTCGCGCCAACGCCCACTCCCCACGGGGCGCACGGGCAGTCCGGACCGGCTGGGGTGCGGCATGCGGTGGATGTTGGGACCAGCTCTTGCCGCGAGTCCTGTGGTCGCTGCAGGAACCCGCGGGCCGGTGCGGAGACTCCAGGTCAGAGCGCGCCTCCTCTGCCCCGCGCTCCGGCCAGGGAAAGCCGTGCGGTAGCCGGAGTGGACAGAGGCCTCAGGGTCGGCGCCGGGAACCCCGACGTTCAGGGGATGCAGAGCAGCGGACCTAGAGCGGTTCCGCGTGCGCACCGCCGGCCAGGCCTCCCAGCCCCCACACGCCTGGGTTCCTGGGTCCCTGGCAGAAACCGACTAACACCAGTAGTTCTTGGCATTTCCCAAACCAGCGGATTGGGGGGTAGCAGGAAGGACGGAGAGGGGGAGGGGACGGGGTCGAACCCGTTGTTTTTTACTTTAAAAATTACATATTTTATGTCACAATCGCTTTTCGTTAAGACCACAAACATCCAATTTGGCTTGGCGTAATAAAATCAGCCGGAGCTCCCTTAAACTGAGCCATTGCGGAGAATTAAGTTGTGAAATCTAATCTATTATATCCATAAAGGAGAATGCTTTCATTGTAAATTCAGGTTATAAAGAAACTATACCTGGGCCGCCAGCCTCCCTTTCGGGTTTGCTACTTGAAGGCTTATCAAATTACTTCAAAATGTTGGGCTACCCTCTCCATATCTCATGGCAACAAAAATTAAATGTGGCAACATTTCTTTTAATAGTAAGAAAGGTCAGAAACAACTGCCACAACAGGGAGATACAATTAAAAAGAAAAAAAAATAAGGCAACCCCACCTCAAATCTGCGATGGGAAGAGCCCTACTGTTTTCCCCAATTAATTCCAGTTTTTAAGAAATCGGAGCGCCGCAAGACTTCAAGTTCTCTCCCGCTGCACGGCGGGAGGTATTGGGTGCAGTCCCGAGTGGACCGCAGGTGGGTTCTGCAGCTCTGGGACACCGGCGGGGACCAGCACCCAGCCAGGCTCTGCTGGGGCGCGCCGCACACCTGCGGGGCCAGGCGCCTGGGAGCCGGCTCGGCGCGCCCCGGTCTCCAGATCGAGGGCGCCCCGCTGGGATGAAGCAGTGGCCGGGCCAGACAAAGGAGTCGCCAGCGAGGGGTTAATCCGCCCCTCACCCTTCCCCGAACTCCCCACCGCATCCTCCTCACGTAGTCTGGAGTGGGAGAAACAGGCACCCTAATATTTATTTGGTTTTACAAATAGGGTGGAGATGTTTGTTGCTCTGCCTCGGATGGGGGGCTGGGCTCCTGGGCCACTCGCGGCCCTGGTCTCCCCCTCTCCTCCCCATACCTTCGTCCGTTTCTGAGAATTAATTCGGGGCTTGGGCCTGGGGGCGTCTTGGGCTGGCCAAAAGTCGGGGTCACCAAGGGCTCTCCGCCCTCGCTCCGGAAGAGGGGTGTCTAGGGTCCGGCAGGAGTAGATGGATAAGTTTCCGAATTCGCAGGGAACTGGAAGACGCAGCGTTTGTCAGGCCTGCGAAAAAGATTTATGAGGCGGCGGCGGAGTGTCGGGCCGGCTTGGCCCAGGCCGCCAGCGCACCCCGTCTAATCTTTGATTTCCATCTAATCATTTTTTTCCTGCCACCTCCAACTCGGTGTCCGGAGAGGCGAACAAAGAGAGGATGGGGGATGGGCCGCCAGGCAGTGTCGAGGGGTCGGCCCGCGGACCCCGCGTCGCCCCAGGCGTGCGCCCTGCGCTGCCCCGGGAGGACGAGGGACGAGGGGTGACCGGACTGGGGCGGGAATCGTGGGGAACTCGCTCCGCCGCAGGGCCTGGGTGAACGCCACGACCCTCAGGTGGGGCTTGGAGTCGTAGCCGCCCGCACCCGACCGGGCAGGGCTTCTAGGGAGCGGTCCCTGAGGTGCCCTTCTGCGCGGGGGAACGAAAAAAATCCTTTTTCCCCGACACTGCAATTCACCAGGCTGCGAGGGGTGGGCAGCTCGGCTCCTGGCAGAGGGCGGCCGTATTTTTCTTCTTCCAGCACGGAAAAAAGGTACGCCCAAGCGGGTAAGAGAGAAAACTTGCATTTTTCATGTTGTGGGGGGAAAAAAATCCAAAATGGAAAATTATTTTATTGGCCACCACCTATAAGTCAACTAAAAACAGGGATAATTAGAGTGTGGGGAATTCGGGAACCATAAATCTGAGATGCCTTTTCCACTGGGTCGGGAGCCTTTATGGCTTGTTGAGTTTTATTTTGAGAGAAATGAGGTCCAGGGCTTTGGTGGACGCGGGTCTGCGCCCCAAGGGCCACGCAGGAACCGGAAGGGACGCGCACATCGAGAACGCCAGGAACCCTTGTCCTCAGAGGGTGGCCACAGAAACTGCGCGCTTTGCCCCAAAGACAGAACTTTACAGTGCCCGGGCCCTTCTCTCCTCAGCCCAGAAACTGCTACTTGGAACGAACCGGGGAAGAGTCCCCGGGGCTCCCGCCACCAGGGCCAAGCACGAGGCCCAATCCGCCTCTGGGCAGAGGAATCACTTTCTTCTCCACCCACACTCGGATAAGATGTTCGGGTTTGCGCCGGGACTCGGAAAGAAGGGATTTAATATCGTGTTCCATTCCGCTGGGGGGCTTTCGAACCCACAGCCCATCCCGCCCCCTCCGCCCCGGCCTTTTGTTCTAATCTATTGGGGGAGGGGAGGACACAAACCACCCCCCTACACACAACCATCAAATCCCTTAATTTTCAATCTTCTGCAAAACAGCCAAAGACACATTTCACTGCATGGGGGTTTTTAATCCCACCAGTTGGAAGCCAATTTTCCAATTTCCCACATAGCTTCTGAAACAGTCTTCTAACAAAATCACCCCAAGCAAACATCATCTAAAGTCCTATTAATCAGGTAAGAAATTGGGGAGCGTTGTGGCTCACTTGCCTCTAATTCTTGGGGGGGCGGGAGGAGAAAGAGCAAATGAATTTGTATTTTTTATTTTTAGTGGTGGGGACTGAACCCAGGGCCTCGTGCTCGACCGCTCCACCAGTGAGCTACATCCCCCGTCTTTCTCTTTTTCTTTTAAGACAGGGTTTTCGCTAAGCTGCGGAGGCTGACATCGAACTTTCCATCCTCCGAACTCAGCTTCCTGAGCAGCTGGAATTTCAGACGTGTGCCACCAGGCCAGGGCTGAAATCTCTTTCTTAAGGAACCCCGAAATATAAGCGGCTCTTTTCCATCAACTCTCTCCAACCTTCCCCTTTGTTGTAAAAACCCCGTTCCTAAGAACGTGGGCGGGGAGAAGTGCAGACCCACATTCAGAAGAGTTCTACCCCTGAAACTACTCTCCAAAGGTTTCTTTTGTTTGAAGTGGGCATGGGGGAGGGGAAGGAGCCTACAGCAGGCCGGCCACCCGCCGCCTGACCAAAAAAAAAAACCTAAAAAACCCCAAAGCCCAAGGACCTCTCCTAACCCTGTGAGATGTGCAGACCAGGAGAGGCTCGTTCCAGGGGAGCTGCCCGCCCTGTAGGGGCCAAGGTCGAGTCTCACCATTTCGACCTTCCTCCATTCCCCCGACCCCCCCAAAATTCCCTGAGCGTACCAGCTCAAGAATCCGGATTTCCAGGGGGTGGGGTGGGGGACGACTGAGGAAACAAAGCCTGGTACTCCTAGTTCTGAGGCCGAGGCAGGACACATGGTGTCCTTGGCCAATTAAAAGAACCAGGAAAAAAAGAGGACGCACATTCCCAAAGGGGCCCAGCTTCGAGCCTCAGGTGAGGGTGGAGAAGTGCCGCGGTGGAAGCTACGGGAGCAGGGGCTGTGTCTACCCCGCGTTCCGCCGCCTTCCCTGCACCCAGCAAAAAGACGCGTTTGCAGCGAAAGGCTCTTACACATCAGCCGGGTTTTTATTCGTTCCCTCCCCGGAGTGCGCTCTGGGCGCGCGGGAAACAAGGAAAACGCACGTACCTGGAGGCGCTCCGAGGGCGGCCTCGCGGGCCCTCCGCTGGCGAGGGGGCCCCCAGAAGTCACTCCCCGCCAGGCTGGTCGCCCCATGGCCTGTCCCTCCCTCCCCGGCGACGCACCCCGCTGAGCCAACTCCGCAGGAAGCGCGGGGAGCCGGAGATCTGGCCTGCAGTTTCCGGCGCGGCACCCATTTCTAGCAACAGGCCCCCGTCACCTCCCACTTCGCGGTCGGTGCAGAGGATCCCCACGATCCGGCGTGTCCAGAAGGCGCTCCGAGGCTCGGGAGCGGTGCTTCCGGGCGCGGCCTTCTGCGTTCGGGTTCCAGCGTTCCGGACAGCTAGGCTTGCGAAATCCGATGCGAAGCCCTCGGGGAAGAGGAGGCGGCGGCAGCGGCCGAGGCCCGGGCAGAAGCCCCGGGGCGGGAGGGGTGCAGGGTGGAGGGGCGGGCAGGCTGGCTTCCCGCGCCCCGCGGCCGCCGCCCTCCGGGGGCGTCGGGCCCCACCCACGTGGAAGGGCCCCGCCTCCGCGAAAGAAGCCATCCCCCGCCCCCGCTCGAATCCCCCCAGCGCACTTGCGCCGCGTTCTGCGCGGGCCCGCACTTCGACCCCGCCCGCCTCCCGACCCCGCCCAATCGCCTCCCACCTCCGTCGCTCCCTTTGTCTGGGCCGCGGACGCGGGCCAATAGGATCGTGCGGGAGCAAGGGCGGTGAGCAGTTTGGCCAATGGGAGGGATGGGGGCGGGGCTATGGGAGTTGCTGCGCCTGCAACCAACGGTCCCGCGAGCGCTGCAGTTCCCTGGTGCAGAGACCCAGGTGGCCGTGCATCGCTGAGCATCCGCGGGGAAGGTGGTCGCCGCGGGGTTCTGGGCTTCAGAATACCCTTTCACTTCGGAGGGCGCTCCAGAATCAGGAGGGACATGGGAGGGGATGACGTCGCATCTGCGGGGAGCGGGACGGCATCTTGAACAGGGTCAGTCCTGAGGTTTAAAAGGACTTGATTTAGAGCAGCCTTTTGCGCCTGTGGCTCACCCTGCGGCGCCCATTTCTATGAGGATGTGCAAAGGAAAATGCAGGAGACGCCAGGGGGAAGGAGGGTGCCCGGTGTTCTGATTCCGGAGCACCCCGGAGTCTAGGGACCGGGGTTTTTAGAGGTTCTCAGGCCCTGAACCTTGGGAGGGGGCCTTTGGGATTGGTGACCGCTGCCTCGGGTTCTCCCGGAATGGCCTCCTGAGCTTGAAAGGAAATGGTAGGATGCGGAGCTGGTACCTAGGGACTCAGACCCGTGGACCACAGCCAGGCTGCACGGCCTGCTGCTCTGTCTTCCCTGCGGCCAGCACAGCCCCTAGACAAGGGGATGGGGATGAAGGTAGGGCCTCACCAGTACCCTCTCCCATCCCGGAGAGGCAGCGCCAGTGGAGGTGACACCCCCCTCCCCCCAGCTTGTGACTTCTCTAACAGAAGCCTGCACAGCAGGCTCCTGTTTCCACACGGAAGGCTTTGGCCACTCCCTGTCCCGTGCATCTTCCTGAAGTAGAAGACACGGTTTTAGCTCCATGAGAAGGAGAATCCACACCCTGTGGTGTTGGTGGTCCCAGGTGTCAGGAAGGTGTTCCTTTTTTCTTTAATCTTTTTCCTTGGTTCCCAATTGTGACCCCCTAGCAAAATCACAGACACACCAAGATAGAAGTGGAAGCAGGGCAGTCTGGTTGGTTCAGTTTGAAAGTGACTGGGTGCAGACATTGTGAGGGGGCCCTCCCCTGTGGGGTCTGGTGCCTGTGTCCTGGGGTGAGCTGAATCCTGGACATAAGTGGGACATAAGTAAGCTGCGGTGTGGTACAGGAGACAGCACTAAGGGAGATGGTCTGGTGACAATCATCCCAGGACTGCATGGCTCAACCTGAGAGTTCTCATGTCCCTTGTACTGTGGAAATCAAAGCCACCAATTCCTTGTTAAAGTCACTAGGCAGAAACCTCAAAGGTTCCACCTTAAGGTTCCAAGGTGAGCACACAGCCATGCTCCAGGAGGCTAACGGCAGCCCAGAATGTAGACAGTACCTTGCAGCAGCCCCACCTGGTCCAGCCTGGTTGCAATCCACAGACCCGATCAATATGGCCTTAAAGATGCAACTCATAGGAATTAAGCATCCAAGGCCTGAGACATGAATGGGTTTAGAGACTGCAAAGGAATTGAATCAACATAGTGTCTAGACAATTCCTAACAGTCTCCCTTCCCACCTTCAATCCCTGGAAATGACAGAAAAAAATTTAAAATCCATTATAACCGGACAACAGGCAGGGTGCCTGGGGAAGTAGGTAGGGACATTGCTCTGGCTGGAGAAAGGAACCCAGTCTTAGAACACAGGGGAGATTGACAGCAGGGACGCTGGCTCTGAGGGCACCCTGCTCAGAGAGCAGCAGCAGCAGAAGGGCCCTGGGACAGCTGCCTGGGAATGGGCAGGATTCAGCCTCACCCCTGCCTATGCTCAGGAAGAGGCAGTGGGCAGAGAAGAAATTCCTTTGGCAGATAAGACTGGGAGGAGTAGAGGGTTCCCTATCCTCAGAACCTGTCCTTAGAACCAGCACTGATGATCCCAGCAACCTGCAGGAGCCCTCCACACCTTCTCAAGGCAATTGACCACTTGCTGATAGACACACACAAAACCTCACACAAAGAGGAACCCAAGCTAGAATCACTAACTTGCAAGCTGAAGAACTGACAACCGGGCAGGGCTGAGCTCGTAACCTCCCACCGACACCAGGCTCCCCTGCCTCCCTGGTCGGGGCTAGACCACTCTTACCAGGTACCTTGCAAGGGGTGTGGCCATGTGGCCAGTTCCTCCCTCTGAGGAAAAGAATTCACCTCTGTACCTGGTGCCTGTGTGGAGTGGCCCACACCCACTCCATAGCTTCTCCCTCCCAGGAGGGCCCAGATGGCAACAACCAGAGCCTTCCTGGAAGCCTCAAGAGAACAGCAAGGCCACGATCAGCCTGGGCCCCAGGTGACCACAGCAGTTAAGGCCAGACTGGAACCCTGGCTGCAGCTCTCAAGAGAAATGCATTTCCCTTCTGTTTACAGGGTTGTGCCAGGGTCTATTATGTCTGGGCAATTAAACTTCCCTTAAATTTATCTTAGGTTAACAGGGCACAGTAGTGCATAGCTCTGATCTCAGTGACTCAGGAGTCTGAGGCAAGAGAATTGCAAGTTCTAGACCAGCCTCAGCATCTTGGAAGACCCTGTCTCAAAGTAAAACAGAAAAAGGGCTGGGGTGTGGCTGAGTGTTAGAGTGCTCCTGGTTCAGTTCCCAGTACCAATGAATAAAATATTTTTCTTAGGTTGGATAATTGGTCCCAGTTCTTTCTTTCTCTCTTTCTTTCACATTGAACCTAGGGGCACTCTCACACTGAACTACATCCCAGAATTGAACTTCAGAGCCTCCTACGTCAGCCTCCCAAATGGCTGGGATTACAGGCATGCACCATCAGTTCCTGAATTTTACATCTATCTCTTTCCTGTGGCCTTCAGGAAGGAGACTTCAGGCTTGGCAGAGTAACTTGCTCTGACTGATGCGATCTTACCCACTGCGAAGTGAGCAAAGGTTTGGCCTGGTTCTCTTGAATGCCTGGAATTCACCATGAGAAGACTACCTCATGGAGGAATGGAGAGCAGACCAGATGATAATGGGAAGCTATTGGTTCTAGGAAAAGAGAGAAGTCCAGAGCAGTTCAGAGCCTGCCCTGTTTCCAGGAACCAGGGTCCAGCCGGGCTTGGCTGAGCTCAGCCAGCCCTCAGGTCTGTGGGTGTGAGGATCAACTTTGTTGTTGTTTTAAGCCACTTTGGGGTAGTGCATCAAACAGTATTGTGATGACAACTGAGTGAGATGCCTGCCCTAATATAGAAGTCAGCATGAGGGCACTGGCCCACAGGACCCTAGAATGTGTGGCACTGACTTAGCAGTTGAGTTAGGGTGATGGGGACACTTCCCTTGTTCCAATGAGGAAAGCCCGGTGGGAGGGAGAGAGCCAGAATATGGGTGTGCGTCGGCTGACCCTGGCAGCCTTACCAGGGTGTTGCTAGCAGGGCAGGTTTGCAGTCAGAAGTACCCCAGAGATGTGCACTCCTAGGTGGGAAGAGCCACTGTGTACCTCAGACAGGAGGAGAAAAGTTAGTATTGCTCTGAGGCCTGCCACAATGACAGCCCCTTCAGATAAGAGGGCTCAGGCCTTCGGCAGAACTCTGAGTAAGAATCAGGTTAAAGAGGAGGGGAGCAGATCGTTGACTACCTCGTGGGATGTCCTTTGGACCAAGAACAGGCCTCTGGACCCAATGGGAGGCTTCACGTATCCCAGCAGTAAAAGGCTTTGGGCTGGGTCTTCTCCCTATGAGACTGTTTCCACATGGTGGAAGAAGTGTGGTGCTTCTGGATATCTGGAGGCTAGAGGGCAGACTGACAGGCACTTGGCTGTCCACCGGAAGCTGCTGCCCCTTCTCGTGGGGCCGACTGCACTGCATCCCCAGAGTCCCTCGTGGTAAGTATGGCCTACGTAGCGCAGCGTGTGCTGGTTTCAAACATGCTGGAACTCCTGGGAGCCTCCTGTGGCCACACTGAGGACGGCGGAGCAGCCCTGGGTGGCTGTGTGGAGTGTCCCTTTCCCACTCAGTGCAGTGCTCGCCTGGGGCAGGTCAGAGGTACCTGAGCTGCTGCCACCCCTGAACTCCTGTGGCTGCCCGTGCAACACAGAAGCAGGAGTTTTCAAACCACACAGAACATTTCAAAACAGCACCAGTAATATCTTAGGAGAGGAAAATGGAGAATATTTTGTTCTGAAAAAATTAAGAACCTGGGGGCCAGAGGTGTAGCTCAGTGGTAGAATAGGTGTTTAGCATGCATAAGGCCCTGGGTTCAACCCTAAGGCAAAATCAACCAACCAACCAAAAAAAAAAAAAAAAAAAAACCTGAAAATAAGAGAAAGAAAAAATACTGATAAAAGAATCAGAGGAAGTAGATATGCCCAGATAATTTTTTGCTTTCTTACTTACAATTTTATGTATTATTCAAAAATTTTCAAGAATATAATAGATATTTAAAAACACAACAAAATCATGTTTGAGAAAATCTTAAAAACTTAAACTTTCCAAAACTCAGCTAGATCCCTCTGTCTCCCCCTCTCCCTCCCTCCCCCCACCCTCTCTTTTGAGGTGCTACAGGTCAAACCCAGAGCCTCATGCACACCAGATCAGTGCTCTACCACTGAGCTGCACCCCAGCTCCAAGTCAGCTAGATATACTGGGAAATAAAACGTGGGGTGTTATCCAGGCGCAGGGGTGCACAACTGTAGTCCTGGTGCATTGGGAATGAGCCACAAGGATCTCAAGTTCAAGGCCATCCTCAGCAAATTAGCGAGACCCTTTCTGAAAAAATAAAAAGGGCTGGGATTAAGGCTCAGTGGTCCCAGCGCCGCAAAAAAAAAAAAAAAAAAAAGAAAGAAAGGCTCAGTGGTAGAAGGCTTGCTTGTGAGGCACTGGGCTCGCTCCTCAACACCACATAAACATAAGCACATAAATAACATAAAGGTATTGTGTCCGTCTACAGCTAAAAGTAAAAAAAAAAAAAAAGTGCTCAGGAGACCAAGGAGTGGAATGGCCTCACCCGAGCCGTGGCCTCTGTACTCCTATGTACTTATGTACTTAAATGCACTCTTCCAGTGAGCTGGAAGACCAAGTGAGGAATTCTCTAGACCACAGAGTAAAAGGACAAAAAAAAAAAATGGAGGGAAAGCCAAGCAACAGAGAGAACGGGCCCATGGTCTTCTAGAACCATCCAGATGGAATTCCAGAGGAGAAAGAGGAGAGGGGAGGGGATATTTAAGGAAGTAATACAACTGCCCAGGCTGGCTCCCAGGGCCAGCCTCCACCGTGAGCTGCACCCCAACCCTGCTCACCTTCGAGAAGGCGGGGAAGAAAATAAAAGTCGCCAGTGCCTTCAGAAAAAGAAAAAGCCCAACACGAGGTGTCGGCCACTCGGAAATCAAAAGCAAGAGGGGCACCTTCATGGCTTCCGGGGACAAGTCTCTGAACCTTTGTGATTCCATGCCAGGCCTAATGGCCATTCGGTGATGAGGAAAAACACTGTTTTTGGTTGTGCCAGGTACGCAGGGAGTTTATGTCCAACAAAGACCATCTGAAGTAATTGCTAGATCATGTACTCTACAAAAAATAAGTAAATCAGTGCATCGAGGAAGGCAAGGGCCACACGAGCTGTGAGACGTTTTTCTCAGATTTGTGCTAGAAAATAGGCTTAGCAGTGTGAGAGGTGGACCCAGATGGCTCCAGCAGGGGCAGCGGTGGGGAACGGGAAGTCCAGCCGCCAGGGTCTGCGACTCGTCCCTGGGATGGCGCAGATCTGAATTCCCTGTAGACAGGGGTAGGAAGAGGGCAATTCAAGAACATGCTAAAAATTCTGTCAGCAAGGCTGGGGTGCGGCTCAGTGGCAGAGCACTCGCCTAGCATGCGAGAGGCCCTGGCTCCAGCCCCAGCCCCACCACATTGATTAATTAATTAATTCACCACTAGATAAATAGAATATGATGTAAACCTTCCAACCAAAGGGAACAGACAACCTGACGTACCTAACAAAAGCAAGAAGTGGGGACTCTTGGGGGGAACGGGGACAGCAGGGGACAGCAGGAAGACATGGCAATGAAACCCCAGAGCTGACCGCAGGGAACGTCTGGGTGCATTGGTGATCACAGTGCATGCTGATGAGTTAAATGAGTCAGTCATGCGTTCGCAGACACACACTTGGCTTAGATCAAAATTCAAAATCTTGGGCTGGGGCTGGAGCTCAGTGGTAGAGCACTTTCCTCGCACCTGTGGGTGAGGCAATGGGTTCAATCCTCAGCACCGCATAAAAATAAATAAAAATAAAGGTATTGTGTCCAATTACAATTCAAAAAAATATTTAAAAGAAAATTCAAAATCTTACTGGGCATGGTGGTGCACACCTGTATTCCCAGAGGCTTGGGAGGCTGAGGGAGGAGAATCGAAAGTTCAAGGCCAGTCTCAGCAATTTATCAAGGCCCCAAGCAACTTGGTGGGACGCTGTCTCAAAATAAAATACAAAAAAGGGCTGAGAATGTGGCTCAGTGGGTTCCATTCCCAGTACCAAATAAAAAAGGCAAGATCTGGACATGTGTTGTTGAAGTGGCCAACTCCAGCAGCTGTCCCAAACTCGACTGCCCTAGGACAGGTGCCCCTGACCTGGTCCCTGGAAAGACCTCAGAGGGGCAGTTCATGGACAGAGCAACTGGGCAAGGGGTGTCCATGCACATGGAGGGCAACATTGTCTCACTGATCTCTCGCTAAAAGCTGACGCTCCCTC
This sequence comes from Sciurus carolinensis, assembly GCF_902686445.1. Classification (NCBI taxonomy): domain Eukaryota; kingdom Metazoa; phylum Chordata; class Mammalia; order Rodentia; family Sciuridae; genus Sciurus; species Sciurus carolinensis. The sequence goes on along the minus strand of NC_062215.1, from coordinate 1,498,104 downwards.
TGTGGTGAACCTGGGATGGCTGAACGGGCATTCCTGTTCACATCACCCTGCAATTGTTGCAGAAACCTTGAAATTCTCTTTCTGTCCATCAGCACTTCGAATATTTGGTAGTTATTTAGTGTGTCAATAAAGCACATGTCACGTATCACTCATACTAGAACTTTTGCGATACACTTAAACAAGTACACAAAAGATATACAAAAATCTTTACGGGTCCTTTGTTCACTGTGTTTCAGTACAACGAGTTCCCCTTGTAACCCTCTGTGTTTTATTCTATGTATTTAAACACATCATTCTGACAAGGCGTCCACAGACTCTACCAGGTGCCACCAGGGCTGCAGACCAATCAGGGACGCACTGCTTTGGCCGGAGCTGGGCCAGCTGGACATGGATGAAAGGACATGTGCTCCCAGGTTCTGGTATCTGCATGTGCCAGGATGAGGTGCGCTCATCTTGCTCTGGCTCCTTTGGGTCTGGAAGGGGAGACTGCAGTGACCACCAGGTCCTCACCTGACCCAAGGGCAGAGCTGATGTCCTTCCGATCCCTGAAGCAAACCAGGAGGTGGGAGGATCTGAGGTCTGGGAGTTGCTGTTGCACCCCTGGTGCCCACTCCAGCACGGCCGCTGGTGCCAGTTTGAGGCTGTGTCCACTCCCCACACTCCCCAGGGAGCAAGCGCTGCAGGGACGCCAGCGCTGACAAGGGGGAGAGTGTTCTGTTTCTGGAACCAGGTGCTGGCTCCTCATTCTAGGAGCATGCAGGAGGGTGCTCAGGGGAGGAGCCCTCGCCCAGCCTTTGCCAGGCCCTGGATTCCACTGCCAGCCCTGGGGGCAGGATGAAGACAGAAAAAAGAATCAGATAAAGTCGGTACACTTCAATGTCTACATACCATGCTGCGATAAAGAGCCACGTCAGCTGACTGCAGAGGCACCACCTGTAACCCCGGCAGAGGCAGGAGATGGCAGGTTGAGGTTGGGCAAGACCCTGTCTCAAAATAAAGATAAAATATGGCTGGGATGTGACTCAGAGTGGAGAGCCCCTGGGTTCAATCCCCAATACCTGAAGGAAGGAAGGGAAGGAGGGAGGGAGATAGTTCTAAGTCTCAAAATCTATGCCTCAGCCCAAAGGAAAAATTTGAAAATGTAGAATCTTAAGTAGCTTATTGGAAACAATTAAATCGAAAAGGAATACGTACTTTTTTTGTTGGGCTGGGCACTGGAGATTGAATGCAGGGTGCTCTACTACTGAGCTGCATCCCCAGTCATTTCCTTTTCTTTCTTTTTAAAATATTTTTAGTTGCAGATGGACACCACACCTTTATGTGGTTTATTTAGTTTCATGTGCTGCTGGGGATCAAACCCAGGGCCTCACACATGCGAGGCAAACGCTCTACCACTGAGCCCCAGCCCAGCCCCGAGTCAGTCATTTTCATTTTGCTGAGACAGGGTCTCTGAGTTGCTGAGGAACTTGTGATCCTCCTGCTCAGCCTCCTGAGTCCTGGGAGGAGTGGCCACTGAGCCTGGCTGTACATGGAGCTTCCAACTGGAGAAGCTGGATAAAAAGCCACAGCAAAACCCTGATGTGTTGCTAGGGCTTCTGCATCCGTGGTCATAAAGGGGTTGGGACACAGATCTCTTGTCCACTTGGGGCTTTGTAGAGATGCCCTATCTCCTCTGTTCTTTCAAGCAGTTTATGCAATGTGGTGCTACCCCTGAAAGTGCTAGAACTTGCCTGACAACCATCTGGGCCTGAGGAGGTTTCCAGGGGTAGATCTTGACCACATTTCCCACTTCTGTGGCTATTTCCACATATTCTAGAGTCAGTTTCAGTATCTTTTCTCCAGGAAATAATCTGTATTTCAGTTCATTTTGTTCAAGCAGATTTGGTCCCAGTGTCCTTGTGATTTATTTATTTACTATTTTTTTCCCAGTACAGGGGATTGAACCCAGGGGCTCTATCACTGAGCCACATCTCCAGACCTCTTTTTAAACATTTTACTCTGAGACAGGTTCTCACCAAGTTGCCTGGGCTGGCCTGGAGCTTGCGATCCTCCTGCCTTAGCCTCCTGGAACCTGGGATTGCGGGCCTGTGCCTTGGTGTCCAGCTTCTCCTAATCTAAAAACAATCACCTGCCTGTGCTGGGCTCTCCTGGGTCAGTCCTGACCGGCTTGCGCACTGTGTCTCCACTCTTCCTCCCCCAGCTCAGGAGGTGGCTGTATTTGGCCATCACTTCCTCAGCTGGCTTTTCCTCTTCATCTTATAAACACGTGCAGGTTCTCTGCTCCTGAGTAAAGACCCTCAGCCACCAGCAAACCGACCAGGGCGCTCCCTTGGAAGGGGAGCCCTCCAGCTCCGCCCTGCTCTTCCTCCTCCCTCCTCAGGGATACATCTGGAAAGAATAGCTCCCTCCAGGTTTGGTTTGGTCTTGTCCCCAGTCCATTGCAGGCTAATGCTCTTGTAAAACACAATAGAAGGAATTACTAGAAAAATGGAAGAAAACCCCTAAAGACGTCCAAAGGCAGGCCCTTAATTTTTATTATTAGAGTCAACAGTCGTTGTTATTAGATTCATTCAGTCAGATTGCTATAAAAATGTGAAGCGCCTGCTCTCCATTCCTGTAGTCTCCTTGACACGGAAGAGGAACCAGCAGCTCAGGGGGCTCTTGTGGGAGGCCACAGGAAAGAGGGAGGGCTGCTCTGAATCTGTGGCCACTTGACTTCTGCTTCCCCCCATCCCCTCCCCTTGGTCTGGCAAGTCCCCAAAGCCAGTCTGTAACTCCAGCCCTCCGTCCTCTGGGTGACTCCTTGACTATTTCTGCTTCTTTTCTTCACTGACTTTGCTCTTTCCTGTTCCCCTGCCTTAGTCCATCTTCTGTTGCTATAACAAAATACCCAAGGCTGAGTAATTTATAAAGAAAATGGTGTATTTCGCTCCAGGTTCTGGAGGCTGAGAAGTCCAAGAGCAAACCATATTTTACCACATAATCATCACAGATTTTATGTCAAATATTTTTGCAAAAAAGTGGAGTGTGAACATTATGTGAAGCTTTTTGTTTATTTTGTTTAACTGTGCTAGTAGTAATTTAGTACGAATACATAACTTTGGTGCAAGACTAGGGTGCATGGGATACTCATAAGTAGATGTTAAAATCAAATAGTCCAAACAGAGGCACATCATTTCTTTGTGACAGTTTAGTAAACATTTTTCCAGTCTGAAAAACAATAACGTTAATACACTAGTTGTTATTGATCGTGCATTGTAGTCAAAATATTGTGCTTGAGAAAATTTACCACAGGGTTGGAGGCAGATTCTAAATTCTGATCCTACACGCCCGAGACCACGGGCTCTCTGGTTTCCTCGCCAGCCGCCTGCTGAGCCCTGCTCTCTGCGGGCACCGCGGGCACCACGGGCACCACCACCTCAGAGCAGCCCTGCAGCGTGGAGGTTGCTGGCTAGCGGCTCGGGCATCACAACCCCCTTGCTTTGCAAGCGGCCGGAGGAACAGCCCTGCGGCATGTGAGGATGACATGATGAAAGATGTTTGGGCTGGAAACACGCGCGAGGGCCTCGTGGAGAACACAGCTCTGCCGGCGGGCGGGGCTCCTTCCTCTTCTGTGGAGCCACTGAGGCTGCCCGGGCCCGCCCAGCGACCTCATCCCTCGGAGTCACCTCCCAGAGCTGCACTTCCACCTGCTGGCAGCCGTGGCCCTGGCGCGGCCCCTCGCTCCCTTTGACCTCCTGGAGGGACGCCTCCCAGCCCACCACTGGCAGACCAGTGCCCTCTCTCTTCCCTGCATGCTCCCTCTGGATGACCGCCTGCCCGGGGTGGGACCTGCCGCCGCACCACTGTGCCCCCAGTCACAGCCTCTTTGGCGCCCTCCTTGTCCTTTGGTCACTGCCCACTTGGACACCAGGTGTCCAACACAACTGCCAGGACTCTTGAAGTTAGCGGGAAGCCTCCCGGTTGGCTCTGAGGTCAGGGGTCCCGGAGCTGCCCATCCTGGTGTCCAGCAGGAAGGAAGCAGGCTCACTCCTGAAATCAAGTGGCAGGAGCCCAGGGCCATCCTGCTGGTGGCACACGGGAGGCACTTTCAGTGTTCTAGCCACTAATGCTGAATAACGGAGCTGGTAGCCCAGCCGTCACTTTATTGTGCTTACGCATTATGTGGTCAGCAGCTTGGACGGGGCCCAGCAGGGACGGCTCTCTTTGCCCCATCTGCTAGGAGGTCTCAGCCACCAGCAAGGACTCAGTGGCCTGGGGTTGGAGTCCTCGGGAAACTCCTTCCCTCATGTGTCTGACACTTGGTGTCAGCTTTTAGCTGGGGCCCCAGCCCCGATGTGAGGGAGGGTTGCAGACCCACCCGGTGGGAAGAGTGCCAAAGAATCGGTGAACCCGTTTTATTTCCAAACTGCCACTTGAGGGAAATGTTTTCCAAATTCTTTTCCCTTGGTCAGAATCCCAGGGGCAAGGGATTTCTGTCCCTGTGCAGGGTCATCTCTTGGAACACCCGTTTTAAACCCTGATTCCTGGCCAGGGCAAGAGGCCACTTAAGTGGGGGCCCAGCAGGCTCGCAGGGTGTTTCCCTGAACGCCTCCCATGCGGGTTCCTGGGGGACCCTGACTCTGCACAACACCAGTGGAACTTGCCCGTGTTCCCACCCCTCGGTGGTCCAGGTGTGTGGGTCAGAAGCCACGGGGTGTGGTGGCAGTGGCCTCCTCCACACTGGGCCTCTGCTCACTTGCTCACAGAAACTGAGTCCAGGCAGGGTGGACCCCGGGCCTGGCTGGGTGGGGCGCTGGCGAGATCAGTGTGCACAGGGCTTCCGCTAGAGGAGAGGCAGCCTGGGGTCAGTGAAGCGTGAGGTGGGGCGACGCAGGAGCGTGCAGCCGGACTGTGGTCCCCTGAGTCTGGGCCCTAGACCACGTTAGCCTTGTCTAACAGGCTGTGACAGCTTGAGGGCAGTGCCCAGCTTTGGCTTCTAGACTCCTGCACTGGTGCTGTGCAGGGCTCAGCCATTCCCTAGGACCAGAGAGAAGTGGCAAAGGGCAGGGCTCAGCAGAGGCCAGGGTTGGAGCAGAGGCTTGTCTTCTCTATAGGCCTGCAGTTCTCCTGGGCCTCCAGTGACAAACAGACCTGGGGACTTGCTGAATGCAGAGTGCCGGCCCCCGGAACTTCCAGTTTAGAGACTCTTACAATTTTATTTTATTTTTATTTATTTAATTATTTATTTTTGTGGTACTGGGTATTGAACTCAGGGCCTTGTGCTTGTGAGGCAAGCACTCTATCAGCTGAGCTATCTCCCCAGCCCCGACTCTTACAATTTTAAATTCACTTACACTTCTAAAGTGTGTGCCAATGAATGTAACAAATACAGCAGCGGGTATTCAGCAATTACATAAAATCACACATACATGATGTGTGTGTGCACAAACATGCTAGGATTCTTTTTCTGTTAAGCCTTTTATTTTGAAATGATGGTACATGCACATGGGGTGTCAGAAGTTAGATGAAGAGACTCCACAGACCCTTCACCGGCTTTCCCTAAGGTACATCCTGAGATCACACAAGACCATCACAGCAGGCGGCTGATGTGGGTCCAGCTAGGATGGGAGTTTCCTCTATTGTCCCTGCAGCCTCATCCACTCCCCATCCCTCCTCAGCCCCTGAAGACCCCCTGCTCTTTTCTCCATATCTATGACATGTCATTTCAAGGATGTTACACAAATGACCTCATTCAGTATGTGACCTTTGGGGACTGGCTTTTCTTCTTGGTGTCTGGAGGTTCATCTAGGTTCTGTCAATTCCTCCTTCCTCCTTCTCTCTGTTTTTTCTTTCTTTCTTTCTTTCTTTTTTTCCTAAGGATTGATTCCAGGGATGCTTTATTGCCAAATTACATCCCCATTTTTGTTTACTTACTTTTATTTTGAGACATGGTCTCCCTAAGTTGCTGAGGGTCTCACTTAGTTGCTGAGGCTGGTCAGTAACTTGTGATCTTCCTCCTCAGCCTCTTGAGTTGCTGGCATTACAGGCCTGTGTTGCCAAGCCCAGCCTCCTCCTCCTTCTTCTGGGCCACGCTGGGGATGGCACCCTGGGCCTCACACAGGCTAAGATGCACCCCAGTTGCAGCTGAACAGCATGGAGCTGTGGAGGTTCTTCAACCATTCACCCACAGAAAGTCATCTGGGTTGTTGCCCCTGTTCAGCTAAGATGAAGCTGCCGTGGATGTTTTGTTAGAGATACTGTGTGAACTTCACTTTTCTGAGATAAATTCCCAGGAATGCAATTTGAGGTTGTGTTTGTTTTTTAGGAAGCTGCTAAACTGTTTTCCGGAGAGATGGCAGCATGTTGCCTTCCCACCAGCAGTGCAAGACTGGTTCAGTTTCTCCACGTCCTCCACAGCAATGGGTTTTGTGACTATTCTTCGTTTTAGCCATTCTGATAGGTGTGTACCCACATGGCGCTGTGGTTTCAATTTGCATTTTTCTGACAACTGATGATGTTGAGCATCCTTTCTAGTGCTTATTTGCCATCTGTATAACCTTGCTAATGAAATGTTTGCTCACGTCTTTGCTCATTTTCTAACCAAATTGTTTGCTTTTTTACCATGGAGCTGTAAGAATTCTTCGTGTATTTTGGATACTAGCCCTTGGTCTGAAGTGGTTTCCGGATACCTTCTCCTAGTCTGCAGCTTGTCTTTTCATATTCTGATCCAGGTTTTGTTTTTAGCTGTTGAATAACTTCCAAAGCATAGAAAAGTTGTTGGTAATGCAAAGAGTGCTGAACCTTGTGGCCCCAATGCCCCAGAGTTAAACTGCATCACACTTTCTTACCCTGCTCTTTGAACCATTTAAGAGTAAGTGGCCGACAAGATGCCCACTGTGACTCGAGACAGTGTCTCCCAGAGCGCTGACCAGGTCCTACGTCATCAGCAGCATGACCATCAACGTCAGACCTTGCTGTTGCTAGGACACCACTGTGAACCACAGACCCGAATCATTACATGAACTGCCCTGGGAATTCTCTTGTGGGTCCAGAACCCATCCCAGTCTCCGTGTCCGTCTGTTGTCATGAATCTCTCCTGTCCTCCAATGTGGAATTCAAATCTTTCTTTGTGACTTTGTCCTTCAAATATTTGGTTCCACACTTGATTGGATAGTTGGGGTCAGTGGCTTGTAATTCTGGGAGGAAGCAGAAGCCAGCAAAGCATGTCTTAGCAGATGGGGAAACTGAGGACAGCAGCGCCCAGCAAACCCAGCTGGTGATGTTATTCGTCAGTTGGCTTAAGGTGACATCTGCCAGGTTCCTCCATGGTGCAGTTAATTAATTAGTATTTTGAACTTACTAATTACTAAGTAATAATTAGCAAACGCTCTGAGAGCAGATTCGTGGAGGCTAAGTAAATAGCCTGTTTCCTTCGACCTTTCACCAGCAGTTGGAGCATCCGCTGTTGATTCCTCCCTGAATCAATTATTAATACGCCGGTTGCCAAATGGAAGTTTTCTGATCCCACTGTTCCTTCCACATTTAAGAGGCAGCTTTCCCCCATTCACGTATTCAATCATTTATCTTTATCATGAATTATTTATGTCGCAAATAAAGATAGCAATCCATTACTACATTGTGTTGCTCAGCTTGTCCCAGGTCTGGCCCGAGGGAAGCCCTCTGACCGTCTTCCGCCTCTCCAACGTCCCTGTTGTTCCTGTCTTCCCTGTCGCTCTCCAGCACTTCCTGAGCACAACCAGCCATGCCAGGCTCAGAATGAACATGCACTGCCCCAGCCCTGGGCTCGGCTTTTCCAGAGTGGCCCTTGCTCTGGGGAGTGGAGGCAGGACTTAGGAGCCAGGACCTGGGCTCTGGGTGTGCTCTGCTATCTCTGGAATGGAGCTGGATTCCCCACATCCGTTCCTGGATCTGTCTATACTGGGAAACTGTGTTCACACCAACACTGCAGCCATAGCCCAGCACATTGGAGTTGATTCCAAACTTCTCCTTTCCATACTGGAAGCTTCCTGGTCGTGAGGTCGCTTCCTGAGCACTCAGCTCCAACACTTCCTGCCAGTCACCACCACCCAAGTGCCCACGAGGCTGGTCCCTGGAGCAGGGAGGAGGTGGTGTGACCTTCCTTGGGTCACTGTAACTGATGACCACAAACCTGGGGCTGGAACAACATGTATTTCCAGACATGTATTTTCTCCTGGCTCTGGAAACCCAGGGGTGGGCAGGGTGGGCTCCTGGGGTCCAGTCTGTCTAGCTTCTGGATGCTGGCAGTGCTGGGATCTTCGGCTGCAGACGCATTGCTCTGTCTCTGCCTCCCTCTTCCACAGCCTCTCCCTTCTCTGGGTGCAAACTGCTCTTCCCTGTCGCTGACGGGGCAGGGGTTCCAACACTATCCGTGTGGACCAGTTCAGTGACCAGCCTCACCACGGGCAGTGAGGTCACCCTAGCCCACTCACACTCCAGAGGCCTGTCTCCAAGTAAGACTGAGTCACAGGCACGGGAGCTGGCACTTCGACCATCTTGTGGGAGACAGACACAGAAACAGTGGGATGGAGCTGTTTGTAACAGACCCCAGGGCTTGCAGCTGCTGCCTTCCAGGACCCTGGGAGGTTGGAGTTGGGACCGAGGGGCAGAGCCGGCAGCCACAGGCAGAGGTGATAAAAGGACTGTTGGCCATAGTGGCCCCAAAGGGCTCTGGAGATGAGCTCACCCCAGATGAGGTGCTCAGCAGGACCGTAGGACCCCACTCAGGGACTGTCTGCTCACTCCACAGTAGCCGGGGACTGCTGGCTTGGGGCGCCTCTGGAAGTGTGCTGGCTGGCGGGGGTCAGCTGGGCGTGTCAGTCTCAGGGCTGTCCTCAAGTGTGAGAGCTCTGTGGCCTGAGCAGTATTGAGGACCTCCCAGGCTCAGGTTCCCACGTGTATGACGAAGGCTGAACTTGAGTCCCCCACCTCAGCTGGTGCCCCCAGGCATCCCCACTTGGGGACCACTGCTCAGGTTCCGCCAGGCATCCAGCCATGTAAAACCTGTCCTGGAGCTGGCACAGTGGCCACAGCTGTCATCCTAGCTACTCAGGAGGCTGAGGCAGGAGGGCCCAAGCTCAAGCCAGTCTGGGCAACTGAGCGAGACCCTATTTCAAAATGAAATATGTGCAAGGAGCAGGGGAGCTCTGGATGTAGTTCAGTGGAGGGGTTCTTGTCCAGCACACTCAAGGGCCGGTTCCACCCCCAGTCCTGCAAAAAAGCAGACAAAACCTACCTGTCCAGGCCTGGAGCTTAGAGGATGCTCCGGTCCCGGGCGCACAGGCCCTGTCTGACTGTTTCAGACCCCCCGGCGGCAGGCAGGTTTGCTAAGCACCACCATTCCCGAAGAGCATGGATCCCCCGCAACGCACTGCAGGGGGTGGCCCGCATCCTCCTCAGGGTTCTGCAGCATCAGACTGAGTCTAGCATCTGGAATTCAAGAAGGAAATCAGATGATGCCAAGCTGCTCCTGCAGACTGTCTCCCATGAGCAACGTGGGGAAACAGACTCACAGAGACTCACAGAGACGTGGAGCCGCCAGCCAGCGTCTGCAGTGGAGGGATCCCAGCCTCTGCCCAGATGTGGCTGTTGGGCTCTGGGCTCCGGGAAAGGGCTGGAGGGGCCAGTCCTCCCAGGCTGGAGCTGACGTGCCTCTCCCTCAGCGAGTCCGGAGCATGGCTCCCACACGCAGGTGCACCAGCTCGGTGAATCTGTCGACACTTGAAAGGCCCTGGTTTCTGTCCTAACTTTCTGCTCCAGTTCAATTGCCAACATAACCACAGGCAGGTTGATTGCATGTCCATCAACATGCCCAGGGAGAGCAGAGCCCGCGCCCAGCGTGGCCCTAGACTCCTGCAGCTCTCTGCGCGGAGCTGTGCCTGCCGGCAGGAAGCCAGAAAGCAGAGGTCAAGGCTCTCTACCACACCCTGGGGGCCTGCCCTGCGTTCTGGGGACCCCACTCCTCTTCCTGTGAGCTGCCTGAGTGCGGGCTGCACGGGGGAGGCTGGGCCCGCTGGAGAGCGCGCAAGTTGGAATGACCTTCGACCTTTGGGAGGCACCTACAACATTCATTGCAAGGGAAGCACTTCTGACCCAGCACCCCAGAGGTTGCAGGGGTTTCTCACCAGGACACCCAGAGGCAGAGGAGGGGCACATACAGGGACCACCTGCCCACCACACCTGGACTGGAATCTGGCTCTGCACCTGGAGAGAAGAGGAAAGGTGAGGTAACAGAGCCCTGCATACTCAGGAAGAACGAGGTGACCCTGCAGAAGGGGCAAAAAGGTCCCCACAGCCCTGAGCTGAACGACAGAAGCCAAGTGCAGGCAGAGGGGTGTGCCGTGCTGTCCGAGCCAAGTGCCTCTCTGGCCTTCCGTGCTGATGTGCCTGCACTTTGTGGGGGTGGCGGGTGGTGTGGGCAGGTGCCAGTGGAATTTTCTCTTTAGAATCTTTTATACCTTTTGAATTTGTTTATTATTTATTTATTTATGAGGTATGGGGATTGAACCCAGGGGGTCTTTACCACTGAGCTACACTCCCAACCCTTTCTAATTTATTTTGAGACAGGATTTGGCTGCTTAGTTGCCCAGACTGGGCTTGAATTTGGGATCCTCCTGCCTCGGCCTCCTGAGTTGCTGGGATTACGGGTGTGTACCACCTTTTAACTTTTTTGGGGGGGGTGGTACTGGGGGATTGAACTCAGGTGCTTTACCAGGGAAACACACCCCCAGCCCTTTTTATTTTTTATTCAGAGACAGGGTCTCGCTAAGTTGCTGGGGGGGCTTCGCTAAATTGTTGAGACTGCTTTGGACCTGCGATCCTCCTGCTTCAGCCTACTGAGTCACTGGGATTACTACCCCGTCCTGCAGCCTTTTGACTTTTAAAATAAGTATTGTATTACTTTCCCAGATCTGCTATAACAATTTCCACAAATTGGGAGACTTAAAAGTATAAAAGCTCATTTTCTTAGAGTCCTAAAGCCCAGAAGTCCAAAACCAAGGTTTCACAGGAACACCTTCTGAGGCTCCTCCCTCCTCTGGTGGCCCAGGCGTTCTGAGTTGTGGCTGCATCTCTGGTCTCTGCCTCCATCTTCACAGTTGCCCCTTTGTGGTTTTGAGACTCAAATAGTTTTTGCCTTTCTTTAATTAGGACACTTGTCATTGGAGTGAGTGTCCAACATAAATTCAGGATGACCTCATCTGGAAATGAGCCATAAATCAGGACCTGGAGGGGTCTGGGGACCTGCAGCCCAGCCCCTGCTCTACAATGGACCCCTGGACACCTGCATGTCTAGACACATGGACTCCTGCACTGTCCCCTCCAGGACCCCTTTCTTCAGGCCACTCTGGGAGACACACAATGGGAAGGGGATAGAGATGACAAGAAAGAAGATGCCAGAAACCACAATAAAAGTGTCTAGGTGTATTTGAGGCCTCAGGACCAAGCGCAAAGGGGCGTATGTGTGCGGCCTCTGCCAGGCTGCTCCAGATTGATGCCCTGGGGGGATCCCACCCACTTTGAGTGACACTTTGCCAGATACATAGCTGCAGAGCCAGGGGGATGCAGTGCTGGAGGTCAGGCTGCCCTGGGGTCTGTCCACAGCCATAGCGACTTAGAAGAGTGACCACTGCTCCTCATTGGCACAGAGCAGAGGGACAACAGTAGTTGGCCCTGGGATGGTGAGAGGATACAGCAGGATGGCCAGGGGGCCACTTTTCAACAGATGCAGTTGGACTGATTTCATTCTGCTCCTCAACCTGGGGAGGAGCAGGGGGCAGCCCATCCAGCCCTCTGGGCCCTCCAGCTCTTGTAGGGTCAGTTGGGAGGTTGCAGGGCCCACAGGAGTACCCCCCATGTGCAGTGTGGAGACTGGTGACTGGGGAGGGAGTCACACTGGACATGGGGTCAGTCCCACCGTCCATCAGGAGACTGTGTGTGCTGGGCCAGACTGCTGGGGGCTGAGGCCAGTGGACAGGCAGGACTGGGATGGGCACGGGGACAGGAGGCTCAGGAGCCCAATGAGCTGCTGGTCCTTCCTGGTGCCATCTATTTATTTATTCACTTGTTTATTTTGTAGCACTGGGGGTTGAAGCCAAGGCCTCACCCATGCTGGGTGAGCAACCTACTACTGTGTTGCGATCCCAGCCTGAAAAAATGCATTTCTGAAAGTTGCGGGACAAGCCAATGGTCCTCACTGGTCCACACCTAATAAGACAGCACCCCCCCTCCCCAAATGGGAAAAGTGAATTGTTCTGACTCAGAGGCCAATGCAGAAGCAGTCGCACAGTAATTAGGTGTATGAAGTGACATGGATTGGAATTCAAATGTGGCTCGTTACAATCGCTTGGCTCAATTTCCCCATCTGACCACATAAAATTTTCAGAAAGAATATGGACAAAATAAAAGGGAGACAGAGGGATATCTGAGACAGAGAGACCAAAGAACAGGAGCAGGCAGAGGTGGGGTGCTAGAGGGAACAGGCCAGGGAGGCTGGCCAGACCCTAGTAGGCCCCTCTGGAGGGCTCCTGCCTACACCTTGCTGCCAGCTCTTGCCTCTAGAACCATGAGAAAATAAATTTTGGGCATCTAAGTTGCCCAGTCTGTGGTCATTTGCTGTGACAACCCAGGACACTGCTTGCACTGGCTTTGCCAACGGAAGCTCACTGTTGGGGAGACCCTGGGGTGTGGAAGATTTGTGCTTTCGGGACCACATGGCCTGGCAAGGTCACAGGAGTAAGACTTAAGACGAGGCCATTTCCTCCTTCTAGTGCTAGAGGAGATCTTGGGGAGCTGGGATGGCCAGGAGGACCAGCCACGAACACAGAGGCACAGCCCCTTGGCAACAGCGCATAGTCCAGTCAGCCTAGGCGAGGGCCTCCTGGGGGTCAGGAGGTTGGGGCTAGCTGGCCTGGCAGGGAGGGGATGCTGGGGCTGAGCCTGGTCGGAAAGGGGTCAGCCTGTGCACTCGCACTTAGCCTGAAAGGGGGAGGGGTGGAGCAGATCTGCCTGGGCAGATCACCAGTAGCCACCATAGCACTAGATCCAAGGGCCAGTGCTCTGGCCTCCTTTGGCTGGCTCCGGGCAACTCTTCCTGGCGGAACATTCCTTCTGCAGGCCTCCTGACGCTACCCTGGCCCACTGCCTCTCTGGTATCCCCTCCTTGAACTCTCCTTCTGGGGCGCTGTCCTGTCCCCTGTAGACCCTGCAGCATGACCCCTTCCACACCACTGATTTCTATTCCCTGCTATGCCTCAGCTCCCAAAGCCATGTGTCCAGGCAGGGAGGGCGTCCCTTGCACGCTCCAGAACTAGCCGGCTGCCTGACAATCACCTCCTGCTGGCCGAGTCCAAGTCTCCGGGAAGCCTGCCTGGCACTCAGCCGGGTGGAGGGCCCCACCCCTGCAGGGGCAGGTCCCAGACTGCAGGCAGCGTGCCTGCCCCCCTGCCCAGGGCACAGCCACACACCAGCCCGCAGGCTCCAGCCCCAGCCCTGCACCTGCTCTGCCCCCGCCTGGGCCAGTGCTTCACTCCCACCCCCCTGGCAGCCCCTCCTCTCCACCTGCCTGCTGCTGGGCAGGACCCTCAGGGCCTCTTCCAGGGCTGTGGCTCCTTCCTCACAGTGGATTCCTCCACTGGACGTCAGTCGCAGAGCCAAAGGCACGGGGCCCAGGAGACCCTGGGCTGACTGGACCTGACCCGTAGCCAAGGGTCTGAAGGATCTGAAGGACCTCTGGTCCCACTCCTGGCCCTGCACTCTGACTGTCCCTGCTCCTCCCCGTCTTGCTCCCATGGAAGGTCCTGGCCTCCTTCCTGCTGGAAGCCCTGGGGCCCAGGCCCTGCAGGTCCCCTGCAACTCTCCTCCCGCAGGCCTGCTCCTCACTCCCCCAGCTCTGCTCAGATGTCAACATCACCTCCCTGTTTCAAACAGCTCTACCAGGCAGCCCTGGCCATGCTGCCTAACTGACACCATCTGTCCCAGGCCCCACTACTGTGCAGCTCCACTCAGTGTCAGCTCCACATGGTGTCCCTGCTTCCTGCGAGCTGGCAGCGCCTGCAATGGCCTAGAAGCCCATGGGGCAGCTGAACCAGGGTTCTCTGTGCAGGGCTGCTGTGAGCAGGGGCTGGCCCTTGGCGTGCCCTTCCGTGAGTGTCCCCCCGCAGCCACAGCCCCTCAGGACCTCTGAGGTGGGCTCCTGCAGGGCTGCAGTCAGGCTCTGGGAGAGAATGCTCTGCAGGTAGAGCAAGTAGTGGACACTGCCCAGGAGGGCCCTGCAGCCTCACCCTGAGGGCCCCTCTGCCTTAGCCCCTGGGTGGGCTTTGAGCAGCCAGCAAAGGCCCCAGTGATTGGCACAGGAATAGTCAAATAGGCCAGGGACCAGAGGGTGGGCCCAGAAAGCTGCCCCTCCCCCGACCCACTGATTTTTAACAAAGGCCACTGCCATGCAGCAGGCAGCATGGCCTTTCATCGAAGCGGGCAGGCAGGCAGGAAAGCTGACCCTCGATTCTACATCATACAAAAATTAATTAAAGTGGATCATGTACCAAAAGGTGAAAAATAAACCCCAAAGCTTCTAGAATAAAACAGAAGAATCTTCAAGACATTGTGGTCAGCAGAGGTTTCTTTTTTTTTTTTTTTTTTTTTGGGTGCTGGGGATCGAACTCAGGGCCTTGTGCTTACAAGGCAAGCACTCTACCAACTGAGCTATCTCCCCAGCCCCAGCAGAGGTTTCTGATGCCAGGGATACTAACTATGAAAGAAAAGACTGGATTTCATTAGAATTAAGAACGTGGAGCCAGGCACAATGGCACACGCCTGTAATTGCCCCCACCCCAACCCAGCAGGCCGAGGCAGGAGGGTCACAAGCTCCAGGTCAGCCTGGGCAACTCAGCAGGGCCCTGCCTCAAAATGAAGTAAAAGGGCTGGAGATGTGGCTCAGTGGTAGAGCTCCTGCCTAGCATGCCTGAGGCTCTGGGTTCAGTCACCATCGCTGCAAAAAAAAACAAAACCAAAAAACAATCCCACAATGAAATTCAAGAATCTGGAGCTGGTCTGATGGTGCACAGTCTGTAATCCCAGTGACTTGGGAGGCCAAGGTGGGAGGATGCAATTTCCAGGCCAGCACGGGCAACTCAGTGAGACCCTGACTTAAGAATAAAAAGGGCCACAAATGTACTTTGGAGGCAGAACAATCCTGGGCTCAATTTCTAGGGAAAAAAAGAAAGAAACACCAGCTTGGAGAAACCTCTGAGTGAATGCTAAGCCCAACCAACATGCCTCTTGACAGGAGTGTAGAAGCGACCAGCCAAGATCTGTGTCTAGATCTTGTCAAGAGCTACAAATCCACAAGAACAAGACACATCAACCCACTTTTTAAAAGGGGTAACACATTTGAACAGACCTCCTGGACCCGAAGGGTGAAGAAATGACTCACACACAGATGAGAAATCGGTCGGCCTTCTAATCATCAGGGAACAAGCATTAAGCTGCAAGGAGACCCCTTCCCATCCATCAGAAAGGCTGAGCTGAGGAAGACTGGCAATTCCAAATGCCAGTGAGGCCCAGGGCCCAGGGGTGCTCACTTCCAGTGGGCGTGCAGAGGGCACATTTGCTTCTGAAAGCCATTTGGTACTTCCTGCACCTCCCTGATGACCCAGTGATTCCCCTTCTGCTGGAATTCACCTATGAAGGTTGATTTTATGTGTCAACCTGACTAGGCCAGGGGATGCTGAGGTGTCTGCTCAGACCTAATTCCGGCATTTGTGAGGGTGTTTCTGGATGAGGTTAGCATTTGACTGGTGAATGTGGACTGAGTGAAGCAGACAGTCCTTTCCAAGTGGTGGACCTCATCCAATCAGTTGAACAAAGACCCAAATGGGAGACAAATGTTGATTCTCTCAAGAGTAAGAGGGAGTTCCTCCTCCTGACTGAACTGGAACACGCACTGCCCCCAAACCTCGACCGTACCATCAGTTTTCCTGCCCGGTGCAGATCTTGGGACTTAACTCCATGATCATGTGAACCCATTCCTTCTAAAAAAAAATCTCTTACAGAGATGTTGATACAGGTGTGGCATATCTCCTATTGGTTCTATCTCTCTGCAGAACCCTAAGGCAATATCCAAGATAAAGAAGGGCTTAAATCACCAAAAGGCAAGAAAAAGAATCACAGCTATATTGGTTATAGTCCCACTTTGAGTTGAGGGAGCCAGAGTGGGCACCATGCAGATGGACAGGCCTCACATCCTTTGGCCAAAGGACTTCCAGGTGGAATGCAGGGAAGGCAGGAGTGGGGGTCAGGTCCCAGGAGCCTGTAGGAGCCCCATCCACACCTGACTGGTGTGGACATCTTGGGTCCCTGATGCACCCAGTGATGGGTGTGCTTGTCCCACACAGCAGGGCACTGCCTCCCTCTGCCCCATTTGGCCAGGTGCTGGCACTGCTCAGGAAAGTGGGTGAGTGGGCCCATGACTGGGAGCAGAGAGCGAGGTGGTGGGGAGTGCTGGCAGGTGGCCCTTGGCCAGGTGGGGCATGGCCCGGGATGTACTTTGAGCAGGAAGGATGGCCTGGGACATTGTCCCAGAGCCCAGTGAGTGCAGCTGGCTGTGGCTCCAACCTGGGTGACAACTGCGATTGGAGGCAGGAGGCTGAACAGTCAGGGCAGACCAGATGCTGGCTGTCCCTCTCAGGTGGAGTGACTGAGGACAGTGACCCCACTCTCTGGGTCCAGTATCCTCACATTTTCAGAGTTGGGGCAGTTCCTCTGTACCCTGATCTAGGCCAGGGGACAGCTCTGGCAGGCTCTCAAGTGCCTGGGGTACATGGGGGAACCCTCAGGAACCCCAATAATCCCCCATTGAGGAGGGACCCTGGAAGCTGGTCATTCGGATCTGGCCTTTAGGAACACGTCCTGCATCTAACTTCCTTCCCGAAAGAATAAAGATAAATAAAGACCTGGGGAGGTCTCCCTGTTTAGTCAGGGTGCAGCCAGGACAAAGACAAAGCTGTACACGGACTGAAGCACAGGGCTGGGCTGAGGGTGTGGCTCCCCCAGGGGAGGAAGGTGGTGGGCAGCAGAGGCACAGCCCCACTGGAGCCCAGGCAGGTGGGAACTGAAGAGCTTGCTGTTTCCCAGCCTTTGCTTTGGTGCCTGCTTTGTGGTACTGGGGGACATAAGGGCTGAGCTCGGCCCAGAGAGGTTCCCAGCACTTGGCAAAATCCCCTACTGGCTATTCCGGCATCAGACTCAGTGCTGGTCATCCTGAACCAATGACCACTGGGGCCCTTCTGAGGTGTGCCCAGACCATTCCACATTTCCCAGAGTTTGCAGGCCGGGGATGGTTAGGCCCGGTTCCTGTCCATCAGCTCCCCGGCTGCCTGCTGGGGGCCTTGCTGGTAAAGGGGGATGCCTGGGGCTGAACCTGGCTCCCTCCTACGGATGCTGGCTCCAGAGCAGTCTCTTCCCAAGTCAGTTGCCAGGACAGCTGTGCCTGCCATGCCTGGCACTTCCTCTTGGCCATGGAGGGGTGAGGCGCTCCCAGGAGGGTGGCAGTGGCCCCTTCAATTGTGTTGGGGAACCTTTGCTGCCCTCCCTGGGGTCTGAGAGTCCTAAGGCTGTGCTGTCCACACTCTGGACTGCAGACCATCCCTAGCCCCTGTGTATAGTGAGTCAGAGACCCCTGGAGCCCACCTCCCACCCACCTCTGCTAGAAGTCCTCCGGGACACCAATCCTGGGGTAGGGACAGGGCAGGCTTGGGGGGGGGATTTTCATCCCACTCCCCCTGGTGGTGGGGGAATAGGAGTGCAGGGATCCACGTGGGCCCAACCTTGCCGCGAGGCTAGAAAAGACAGGTGGCCCTTCACCTGTACCATACCCCACGCCCTGGTACACAGCACACCCCAAGGCCAGGGCTCTGAGCCTCTGGAACACCCTTGTGAGCCTTTCCCAACCTCTGGAGCTCCGGGCCCCATATGCCCCGCCCTCCCAGTGTCCTGCGTCTTTGCTTTATCATGGCACATTCATGGGTTGCTGGACTGCTCCTCAGGGGCCATGGGCCTCTCCTGGGCAGCAAGGCCAGTCACTGGGGCACCTTCCTCTGGGTGTTCAGAAAACAACCACTTTGTCACGCGCTGCACCCGTGTTGGAAAATAGGAGAACTTCCAGGTGCTGGTCTGTACTCCTCCTGCATGCCCCAAGCTGGGAGCACCCACCTGGAATCCAGCTGGTGATTTCCAGAGGGCCTGGGGAGTGTGTGTGGCAAACGGAGGCACCCTTCCTGCAATCCCATGAGGGGCCTTCAGGGCAGGGATGGTCCTGGGGTTGAGGGACTGGACCTACTTCGCAGCAAGCCACTAACTATGGACCTGCAGACTTGTTCAGGGTGCTGCTTACCGGTTGTTTTGGTTTTCAATACAAAATGAATACAATTCCAAAGGGAAATTTGAGAAACGTATTTACATATAGAATCACAAAGAAGAGGGGGAAACACACCACCCTGCCACTGTCCAAGTGCACATCTTGGACTGTGGGCCCAAGAGGAGTGGGCAGGCCCAGAGGCTGCAGTCTGAGGGGTGCTCGGGCCCTCCAGTGTCCTTGCCATCTACTGCCACCCTCAACATTCACAAGGCACGGGGAAGACCCCATTGCCTCCGCAGACCTACTATTGCCCCCCAAGTGGTTGGGTCCACATATGGCCCTTACCTGTCCACCCCTTCCTGCTCCCAGGGTCTGTGGCCCACCATACCCAACTGCTCTGGAGTCCCTGCAAGATCCTCCCCCTTAGACTCACCTCCACCTCACCCCAGAGTCTCCAGGATCCCCGGATGGGTTGACGGGTGCCCAGGTGGGGCCTCCTCCTCTGGAAGTCCACTGGGGAGTTGTCTCTGGACTTATGCTGTCAGCTAGGTCTGGGCTGGGAGCAGGACTCTGTGCGGGAGGCTGTGTTTGTCAGAATCACGCCTACTGGACCCTCTCACCCAGCTGCCCTCTCATTGCCTCTAATGGCCACAGCCATTTTCATAGAAAAACAAAAAAGAGTCTAACACGTTCCAACCTTGGGCTTGAGGCTATTCCTCTCCTCTGCATGCCCTGGGCCCCCAGGCTTCCAGGTGCCAGGCACATGGCTGGGGAGATTGAATCCAGCACCCACTTAAGGGTTAACTGAGGCCAAAAAGCCAAAAACGCATGCAGCTCTTGTTCTGAGGCCCGCTGATCCCCCAGTCCCGGTCCCGTGGTCACCACGGGGTGTGGGTGCGGACAAAGCTGTGTTCATCTAAGCCTTGGGCCTGACAACAGTGGCACAAGGACCCCATTCTCTGCTGTCCCCAGCTGCGTCCCCTCCCCCGGTGGGCCTGACATCAGAAGCTCTGGGTCAGACATCCTGGGAGCCCCCACCCCCACCCCAGCCAGGCTCAGCTGCTGGACCGCCAAGACAAGGGCCTGCCACGGAGAGGGCAGGGCTGGGAGGCGGGGCGGGGGTGCTCCCGCCTGAACGGGACAGGCAGCTGCTGCTGGCTCATCCTGTCTTCAGCGGGAAGCTCCCTGCAGTTCACAACTGATTTTTGAACCTAAAAGTGGAGGTTTGCATCCAGCCTGATAGAGGTAATTTTGTTGGTCCCAGGCCAGTCTGGCCTTTTGGGATCTAGCTTCCAGATTCTCACCATGTATCAGCAGTTCCTTCTAACTGCAGAGTCAGAGGCTGGCCTCGCTGTGCATCATGGCAGTGACTGAGAAACAGGCCAGCTGGGTGGGGCCTGCGGAGAGGCCGCCCAGGCACCCCCTTCTGTGGGTGCTAGGGAGGCCCAGGCTTCAAGGTGGAAGTCCCAACTTCAAAGGTCTCAGGGCTACTGGGACTCAGATGCCAGTGAATCCTTACCTTGGCTTTGTAGAAGAATAATTCAGGGCCTAAGTGTCCAGGCGCCAGGTGAGCAGCAGGCAAGCCAGGCACCCCTCGGCATGCTCATCTGGGAACTGGCCACATCATCGGCCCAGGCTGCCTAGAGGTTGAGGGTCCCGGGCAGGATCTAGCACCCAGACACCCTCCATGTCATTCAGGAAAGTGATGGAGGCACAAGTGGCAGAAGCCTCACCTAGGAGCCCATCAGGCCCCAACCTGGACTTTGTTCATGGCCTCTGGATGCCCTTTGGCTCTGGGGATGACCTTTCTCCCCAGAGGTCCCCAGGGACTCTCTCCATTCTCCCTGAGAAGCACATCTCCTGGCACCCACTTATTGAAGGCCCAGTCCTTAGCCTGGCTGTAGGCCCCAGCATAGCATGTGTGACAAGACCCAAGCCTGGGACACCCAGGCAACCCGCGGCCAGAGGCGGTTGGGTCCGGTTCTCCTGGAGGCCCTCGCACGGCCCAGGAAGAGATCCGGGTGGGAGATGCGATTTGCGCCATGCACTGTCGCTGCCCCCCACTCCCCGCTTCCTGACCTTCCCAGAGGGGCGGACAAAGGCTGGCAGAGCAGGCGGCGCCTTTAAGGACGCAGCGCGGCGGGTTCGGTGCCAGGAGGCGCCGGGCGGGTCGCAGGGGAGCCGTGCGGCCGGCGGAGGGGAGCGGGAGCTCGCGGCCACCCCAGAAGCGCCCCGCGTCACTTGCTGTCTTTTCACATGTGGGGGCTGAGCGGCCGCGGTCCCCCCTTCCCCCTCCGCTGAGTGGGGGCAGGGAGCTCTGCAGGAACGCGTGGCGGGGGGTCCGGGACTGGGGCGGGAAACAGGGACTGCGGCGCAACGGGGCCTGGGGTCCTCTGAGCCGGTGCGACGTGGCTGCTGGACCCCGGCGCGAGGGTCGCGGCCCCCACCCCACCTGCGGCCGGGAGCACGGGATCTGGGGGGAAGGAGCTTCTGGCGCGGGTGCAAAACTCGGGGGGACCACTCTTCCTCCTGTCCCCAGCCCCCTCCCCGAAAAGTAAGACGAGGCGGCGTGGGGAGAGATTAGATTCCGCTCTTCTCTCATCAATTTTCTGTTTAATGTCACCGGCCCCATTGTGGGAGAGGGAAGCACGTCACCCAGGCCATAAATTTGCCATTATGGCGCCTCCTGGTTCTCGGGGACAGGGCGGCCGGGGAGCAGGTGGGACCCGCTTCTGTGGGTGCGTGCGCGCTTCTCCGGACGCGGGTCCGGGTGCTCTCGCCCGCTCCGGCGGCACTTCGAGACGCTTTTGTTTCTGGCTTGGCTGTAGGGGCTTTAATTTTATACCACCTGCTTCAGGAGGCTTTCTGCAGTGAAAAGTCAGCTTTAAGTAAAAGGCAAACAATTTCGGGAGGAAGAAAACTCGCTGCCCGCATTTATGTTTGTCCTTATGCTGCGCAGCGAAGCAGGCAGTGGCGTCTGGGTAGCGGTGGCACACTGAGATGGACCCAGGGGACGCGCGGGGTAAGACACAGAGCTCGGTAACCCTTCGCCCGCCTGAGTGGAATGTGCTCAAAAAGGCCCTGCGGAAGTGGCTGGGGAGGGCTGGCGGTGCTCAGGCTGGCTCCAGGGTAGCCCCCGCGCCCTGGCTTGTACTATTGGAAGGGGGTTTTCCTTTGGGGCACTTCTGAAAACCCTCTTGGCTGGGCAAGTACCAACTGCAGAGGTATCCACACACTGAATTGGGGTTGAATGCGTATTTGTGCAGGTCAGAAAAAAGTCCTATTGAGGGCTGGGGAGATAGCTCAGTCGGTAGAGTGCTTGCCTTGCAAGCACAAGACCCTGGGTTTGATCCCCAGCACCGCAAAAAAGTCCTATTGAACTATTAACTGAATATATCAACTCCTCTTAACAAAAGAGGCAGTGGCCATACTCCAGGGCAGGTGGGAGGCATGGGAGGCATGGGTTAGGTGGTCGTATGGCTAGTCCCTACTGCCCTTCTGGTAACTGGAGGAGAGGGCTTTCCAGGGTTTACCACAGACCCTGGTTGCTCTGTGGGAACTTTGATGGGAATCATTTATTTTTTGGTCTATAAATGCAGACAGTAACCAGGCCAAAGACTCCAATTCCCCCTGAAATAAGGGAGAGGAAAAGGAGGTGTCTGTCTTCAATCTTACTAGCTTGGTTTCTTCCCACGGAGGGGCCTATGGCCCATCACTCTGGAGATACAAGTTTTGGGGGTGCCCCAGGGCAGGAAGATAGTCAGCTCTCTCAAGGGCAGGAAGCTGGGCTGGATGGGAATGGGGGACTCTGGAAACAGCAGGACAGTAGTGTCCGGAGGATAGGCCTGTGACCTGTGGGACCAACTCCGATGTGTGGCACCCTACACAATGGGGCCCTCTGCTGGGGCAGTGGTGCTGGGTGGGGGCATCTGGCCTGGGCTGGGGTTTTCCCAGTATGGAGAACTGAAGGAATCCACGGGAAGCAGGCCTCCTGCCACCATGGGGTGGGTGAAGCGGGTAGGGGGCGGTTCAGCTGGCTGCCTGGGCTCTTGTCAAGGCCGCTGCAGGAACTGGGGTGAAGTAAGGGGAGCTGGGGGCTCTCTCCCGTAGACTCCTGGCTACCTGATCCTATAGGTTCTGCTCCTGGCCCTGGTGACCAGATGGAACCCTGCCTAAACCAGCTGGGCTTGATCAGAGGAGGCCCTGCCAGGCATACCCTGATAGTGACCCCAATAAGCACACCCAAGACCAGCACCCTGCAGCCAGCTCCTGGGCACTCCCTCCCCAGCCAGGCCTGGTGTGGTGGGCTGCGGGAGCAGGTGCCCTTGCGGGGAGGACCTGAAACCTGTTCTGCCTGGAGGTGTGCCTGGAAAGACCACAAACCACCTGGTAGCAGGCCCTGCCCAGGCACTTGTCCCAGCAAGCCACTGCAGCCACTCAGCCATCCTCACCCATTCCTGTACATTGGACCAGGGGGCTTCCCCTCCTGGGTCTGGCTCCTGTCCTCAAGGGACTTTCCTCACAGCCAAGACGGAAGGCTGTTTAGGTCAGCCTCCTGCCAGAACTGGTCATTCCTGATTCAGGAAGTCCCCCCCAAGCCATTCCCCTGTTTT
The DNA here is from genome assembly GCF_902686445.1 of Sciurus carolinensis. Taxonomy (NCBI): domain Eukaryota; kingdom Metazoa; phylum Chordata; class Mammalia; order Rodentia; family Sciuridae; genus Sciurus; species Sciurus carolinensis. The sequence continues at coordinate 1,475,118 of NC_062215.1, read as the reverse complement.
CAGAGAACCTGCCCTCTCCTGCCCTCTAGGCCACCTCCAGACTCAGCAGAATGAGCTGCCTGAGGGGGACACAGCCTCTTTGCAGGGGTAGGGGCCCCTAGTTTCTCAGTCGGGGGTCCAGGTATCTCCTTGGTCCCCTCTAGTAGTAATGACAACCGTACTGCTGCTAATAAAAAGGCAGGGAGAAGCCTGGCAATGGCGCGTCTGCCCTTTATGAAAATCACTTTGATTTAACCCAGATGGGTCTCCTTGCTGATAACCTCATGCGACCAGCACCCTGAATTATACTTTCCGTGTGAACACACTGGGTTATATTTAGCCACAAATTACAACTCTGTTTAACAAGCACCTTCCCTGCAAGGGGAGGGGGCTAGGCAGCCTCCTGACCTGGTTGGACAAAATCAGCAACAAAAGTTAAGCCTCCCTCAGAGGGGTGGCCCTGGCTGCTCTCCTTGCTGTTTAAAACTTACAGCCGGGTCCTGAGGTCTGTCTTAGAGGCACAACCTGTGCCTCCCTGGTGGTCCCTGGGGCTCAGAATGAGCACGGGCCTAGGCCAGCCTCCTTGCTTAATCTGGAGCTGGGATGGACCCTCAGAAGAGATGGGTTGGGTGCACAGTTGGGCCCCCTGGGCTGTCTGACAGAGGACTTGCCCAACCAGGCCTGGCCCTGGGACAATTCCTCCGTCCTGTGGCTGCTTTCTGCCCTTACCTTGAGCCTCAAAAACCCAGCATCCTGTGGGTGGGACAGCCCCTTCCTGACACCTTGCCTCTGGGTCCAGCTAAATACAGGTGCTGGGACTGAAAGCTTTGTTTTTTGGGAGGCAACCCTCTTCTCTTGGGGATCGAGGGCACCCTCACCTTCCTGTCCCATCCCAAATAAGTCTGCCTAACAAAGCTTAAGTTCCAAAGCAGAAAGATCTGGCAAAGAAAAGGCTACCCCACATCCCCAGGCACAAACCTCCAAGTAGCACCTCTGGGGGACCCAGGGCTTTTTGACCCACCTGGGAGGGCTTCAGGGAGCCTGGAGCACAGAAGAGGGAGCTTCTCGAACACCATGTAGACAAAGGTCCTGATGAAAAGACTCCCCCCTATGGTGGAGGAGGTCTTCCTTCAGGAGACGGGAAGGGGGCTCAGGACCTATTCTTCCAACCAGGGCAGTTCCTGGGAACTATCTTGACTTTTTTTTTTTTTTCAGTCCCTCTTATTTGAAGAGAAAGGAGCAAATTCTTAACCTCCTGAGCTGTCCTTGGAAACACTGTCTTTGGGCAGGGGTGAGGTACAGCTTCCCTCCCACCGAGGGAGGGTTTAGGGTGCTGTGGGTCATCTCAGCCTCCACCTAGGCTGCAGCCCACACTTCCTGTCCCTTCCTTCTCAAGCCTGGGTCCAACCTGCAGGTGTTCACAGGTTGATGAAATTCAAACCTGGGTCCCAGGGCCCCCAGTCAGCCCCTACCTTCCCTTCCATGCGCCAGCCTGCAGCACCCCGGCCTGGGTCTCAGGTCTGGCCTCTAGGCCTGTCCCCTTGTGCCTCTGGCGGGAAGAATTAAGAGTCAATTTTTGTCGTCAAGAAATTGTTTCTAATTTGCCCTTTGACTAATGGCCCGGGGAACAATGGAGAGACACCCAACACACAATTACCCGGCAGCGCAGCCCTGCTGCTCTCTGGCCCAAGTAGGCATTTATTTGGAGCAGTGACTAATTCACAATTTTATATAACTTGCCTGACACCCCTAGCCCCTTATATTAAAAAATGATTATTTGATGATTTCAGATAGAGTCGGACCCTGGTCATTTGGGAGCTGGGAAACCTAGATTGCTGCTAGTATCAAGTAGTGTAGGGGTAGGACAGGAGTGCCGCAGGGCTCCAGGACGGGCCTGGGGGTAACAGGCCGCCCAGCTGTGGCTGTAATAGCAGTTTTCAGGAGTGCTTCTCATGTGGATGTGCCCATGTGTTGGTGTGTGATGTAGAAGTGTCTCTGCATGCGTGTGTGTTTTGTTTTTGTGGTGCTGGGAATGGAACCAGGGCCTCAGGCATGCTAGGCAAGTGCTCTACCACTGAGCTACATCCCAGCCCTGCCTATATGTTGCATTTTATACCCATGTGCATGTGGGAGTATCACATGCTCTGAGACTCACATGTACCAGTGTGGGTTTGTGTACACATGGGTGATATGTGAGCACTCACGAACATGTGCATATTCATGGAGCACCCTTTCAAAACTGCACAAATGTTCATGTGTGTGCATGTAAGTAGAGCATTCAAGGAGTGGCCATGCCCAGGTGTCAGGGCACAGCTGGTTATGCATGGTATCCATTCATCTTCTCCCCAGGCCAGAGGGAACCCTGAATGGTGTCCACCAGGTTTGCGGAAGTGGCTGGGGCTCCTGTTGGGGAGGAATGGATCTGAGAGCTGAGGATGCTTCTAGGGTTTCAGGCTGCTGGGCAGGTGGGCTGGGGGCTGGGTGTCTTAGGTTCCACTAAGAAACCACTGGTTTGGAAAACTTCCGACACTCCAGCATCAAGACTGATATCAGGGCTGAGGTTGTAGCTCAGTGATAAAGCATTTGCCTAGCAAATGGGCACTGGGTTCAATCCTCAGCCCCACATAAAAATAAATAAAGTATTGTATCCATCTACAACCAAAAAAAAAAAAAAAATTTAAAACAGACTGACAGGCTTATTGTCTTCTCTCTCTGCCCCTCCTGGCCCTCTCCCCACCAAAGGTTATCTGCAGATCCCACTATTTTCCCCTAAAATTAAAAACATTTGTTAGCCATGGGCAGCAGGAGAGTCAGAGGGCAACCAAGGAGGTCTCCTCTATGCAGATAGCGAGCCCAGCCTAACGTGCCTGGGCCAGCGGGACTCCGAGCCTTGGGAGGGGAACAGAGGAGCTTATTTTGTCCTGCAGAGCTGCCTAGGGCTGGGCGCCTGCGCTGGGCAGCTGCCAGCCCCTGGCCGCATCCAGCAGAGGCCCGTCTACAGCTATTTGCTGTAACAACTGTTTTGAAACAGTATTGGAAGAGGAGGAAGAAGAAGAAGAAAAAAGCCCACTAGATTTGTTTTCAAGTGAACGCTGCAGACGAGATGGTAGAGGTGGGGGGCAGTGCACAGGGAGCTGAAAGTTCCCTTCAGGACCTCTCCACTTGGGAAGCCTCTCCCTGGGACACTACACAGGAGAGACATGAGACAGCACTTGGGGGTACTGAAGCTAGCCCTCACCCCTTAATTAGGAATCCCCGATGCTGCGATGCACAGGATCTAAACCCGCTAGCCAAGGGCGAAGGGGGCCCACACCCGCGCTATCCTGTGCTCATCCACCTCCTGGGGAATAACCATTTCTCATACTGCAACCGGGGCGCAGGGTGTGCCTTATCAGCCAGGTTCCAGGATCCCTCAACCATCTCTGGCCCGTTTGGGGGCATGGGTTGGTGGTCCCAGAGGCCTAAGCAGCTGGCTTCTCTGGAGGGGAGTAGGGCCTCAAGAGAGCTGGTGGCCCACCCATCCATCCCTCACAGGGTGGTTGGAGGCCAAGCCCCTTCTCAGAGCCTGCCGGGCCACCGCGGCGCGCTCAAGCAATTCCAGGGACACCTCCGGTCGACAAGGTGTTGTCTCTGTTGGATTCAAGATTTTTCTCATATATATGTTCTTTTTTTCTTCAAATGGGGGTTTAAGATTTAATTTTTAAGAAGAAAAGGTTCCTGGATTAAAAAACAAACTCCGTGGACAAAGTGGTGACAAACTCGGCTTCCAAAGGAGCGCAGGAAAAGGCGCAGCCTGAGGGGCGCCCGGCGCGGACCCAGATTTTGGCCGCTGCGCGCTTCCAACCCGCGCCTGCCCTCCTGAGGGCTACAACCGCGGCGTCCCCGACGGCTCCTCCCGGAAGAATTTCTCCGTAGCCGGGCCGCCTTTCCTTGGTGTGCGTGGGAGGCGGGGAGCCTCGGTTGAACCCTCCGGGCGGGACCCATTACAACCGCGTTCCTCCCGACATTCCCGTGTCACTGCTGGCCGCCTGGTGCTCCGGTTGCCACCAGGAGTGCGGTGGTCCGCGCGCCCCCACCCGCGTCTGAGCCTAGCCCGCGCCGCCCCCAGCCCAGACCCGCGCCCCGGACCTAATTCAATCGCCCCCGGCCTAATGAATAGACGCGCGCTAATCGGATCTCCGGGCGCTCTGCGGGATTTACGTCTCGCGCCTCTCCGCCTGCCCGCGCGCCCCAGGCGGAGCGGCTGCGGCGCTGCGCTTCCGAGGGCGCCTGCTCATGCCGGTCAGGGTCCCCGACCGCAGGGGTTCTGTCACCGAAACCGGATCCCAGGCCCGCTGCGCAGGCCAGCGAGCCTGGTTCTACGCCCCCGGCCCGGCCCGCGGAGCCTGGGCTTACCTGGAGTTCCTCCAGGCCGCGCTGCCCGAAGCGGGCGCCGGCGGAGGCCTGGTGCCCGGCGGGCGGGAAATCCCGGAGTCCCCGCCCGCGGCCCCCACCCGGGCCAGCGCGGCCCGCGGGGGGCAAGGCCGGCTCGTCGGTCTGCCCGCTTTCCCCTTTCTCTGCGGATTCCTTTGATCCACGGGCTCTCCGCCGCACCTCCGCTCCCGGGCTGCCGGGGTCGGCCCGCGGGGATCCTGGAAACAGTCCCCAGCTTATCTCCTTTCATCAAGCGGCCTGGGGCCGCCTTGAAACCGCGGAGCCAGTAATTGCTTTTTTCAGGAGGCCCAGTGCGGACTGGACAACAGCCAATCAGCGCCTTGTTTACACTCGGTGATTGACAGCCTGATGGCTAAGTGCCAACCAATCCCAGCAGTCCCGGGGGAGCGGGCGGGGGGTGGGGCGGGGAAAGAAACTAGACAACCGGCCTCAGGTTTAACTCCTTCACCTCCTAGCTGGAACGAAACCGTGGAGCAATTCTAATGCGTGCGAATGTGTCGGTTGGCATCTCATTTATATATCCTTTTTCAAGCGGAGAGAGAGGAGTAAAAATAATGTATTCATCGCCACTAAGACATCACCTCGACTCCTCGAGAAGAAATACCATTTGGATAAGAAACCAAATTCTAAATGAAATATTTGCTTGCAAAATATTTTAAAAAGTGGTTTGAATATGATTACAATAAAGATAATAGTTCGGTGGCTGCTTTCCATTTTAGTGAGAATTTAGCAGATGTGCAGGAGAGCACTGAGGCACTGAGAAATGCTATGCACGGTTTTCACACCTTGCGACCCCACCCCCAAATTATCAGGTGAAAGTACCTTAAAACCTAGGAGCAGAGGAAGAAAGAATAATCCGTCTTAGCAACAAATCCTCGATTTTCATTTTGATTGTTGTTCCGTTGCCAGGTGTGGCAGAGGAAAATAAAATTGAGAGCTTGCAAATAGACAGTGGAAGAGGAAGAACTCATTTCCCTGGGTTTGAGGCCGGGAGAAGACAGGGTGGTGCTGAAGCCCATGCTGCTCAAGCCGCGGGTGTGCATGCATTTCTGGGCTCCGGGCGAGCAGCGGCAGTCTCAGAGTGGTGGAAGGTCTAGGCAACTGGAGAAGGCCTCTGGGCTTGTAGATGGGGCCTACCTGCGCCTAGGTTCTGCCACCTGTCAGAGAGATCCCAGGTGTGAAAAGGGCATCTGCTTTAAGGGGCGTTGCTGTTTCTTCTTTTGTGCACAGAAACCAAGCGTTAGACCTGCGGATTTAAAAAAAAAAAAAAAAAAAAAAAAGCCTCCCCCTCGACCTGGACACGCGCTTTCTATCATCCCTGTTCCCTCTCCCGCCCAGCGCCACCACATTCCCATTCAGCAGCAATGATCTGCGCAAAGGAGCTGCGCAGTCGCTGGGCTTGAATTAGGCGCCATCGGGCTTGGTAGTAGCCCTGCTGCTCCCTGATTGGCAGCTCCCTGGCCCTGCGCCAGCCTATTGGGAAGCCTGTTTACGCCGAATGAGTGGCACAAGCTCCCGGCCGTGGAGGGCCGCGCGTCCAATCAGCGCGCGGGCTGCTCCAGGCTGAGTGGCACGAGCTTATTAGTATGCAGGGCCCGTGTCTCGCCGCGCCGGGCTGCAGGTTTGAGAGCCGCTCTGGATGGGCTCGCTAGAGTCGTTGTTGTGGAAGCGGTGCATTTACAGTGCAACAGTCAGCACATTGAAAATACCAATAGGAATACAAAACAAAGTCACATTTACTGATTTAATTGTATTGCATTCAATTGTATCCAGGAAACAGCCTCCAGTAAGTAACTGAAATTGCTTTCATTTTTTTTTTGTTTTTGTATTTTTATTATTTTATTTTTTATTTTGGCTTTGGGGATTTACATTTTTTAGCAAGATAAATTCAGGATTGTGGATGTTAAGAAATATTATATCTTCCCTTTTAAAAAAATCCGTTATAATGTCGAGAAGGCTTTTTTTTTCCTAAAAGATGGACTTATATATGAGTGCTATTTTTTTCTCTGAAAAATCTTATCGATCGGTTTAAAATTCCCCTCGTGATGCGTCCTTGCTTTGCTCTGAGCGCTTGTTGTCTCGATCGACACCCAGCATTAAAAATAAATAATCGAGACAGGACAGGGACTGCCAGGTTGTGTCTGCTTAGTGCCCCGCGGGTGGCTACGGGTAGACACTCAGCAAGCGCCCAGCTCTGGAGGAACCACGAGCACCCCCAGTTATTTGCTCTTCCATCTTAACTACCCTCGCCCGAAGAGCCCTATATGGGCTCCGCCCGTTGCTCCGCGGCACCAGGAACCGGCCGGCTCGTGGCGGCCACGACTGCTGCTCAGAGGGGCTTTCCCAGCTGCAGCAAGGGACTGAGAAGGGGAGGTTTTCGGGTTTCACTTTTAAAAGCCTAATTCATTTCAGAACATTTCAGAAAAAAATTTTCCCGGGAGGAGTGGGGGTAGAGGATGGGCACTAGAGCAATCGGACGTTTTCACTGCACGCGTTCTGGGCAGCGCGCGGGCTGGGGCCATGAGTTGCATGACAGGGTCCACAGGCGGGTGCGTCCCCAGGCGCGGGGATCCGACACGACCCCAACTGGCACTCGTCTCCCGGGGGGGTGGGCGCGGCCGTTTCGCTGGGAGCGGGTTTTGTAGCAGTGCCCGAACCCGGTACGCGCCTGCTCCGGGCCTGGCCCGCAGGCCCCGTTGCGCTCGCGGACGCGAGGGAGACCCGGTCGGAGCGAGGCAGACCGGCCCAAACCCTGATCCCCAGCAGGCAGCCAAAGCAAGAGCGGGTTTTTAGATGCAAAAGTTGAAAACAAAGCAAACCTGAAGAAGCCCGGGATCCCGAAGCGCGGGAGACTAGAGTCAGGCCGCCGGAAGAGGGGAGTCGAGGCTCCGGGGGTCACGCCCTGCCACCTTGGGGAGGTTTACCGAGGTTCAGTTCTTTCCGAAATGCCCTCGACAGCGATAATCTGGGAGGAGCGGGGCCTTCTGCATAGCACCGCTTGCGCTCGGTTCCCTGCTTGATCCAGTCCTACCCGGGGCTGCGGCGCGGTCTTCGCGGTCCTCTGCGGCGGCCTGTCCTGAGGTTGGGCTTGGGGTGGGCTTGGAGCTCCGGGACTCGGCGGGTGACGGCGCCACAGTTAAGGGCCGCAGGACTCTAAGCCCCGGCCGCGATGGCCGCCGGTCCTCGCCCGGTTCCTGACTGGCCCTGGTTCCCCGGGCTGTGGCAGACAAGGAGACGCGGTGCAGTCCCTCCCCGGGAGGAGGTAACACAAAGAAAAGTCTCCTCCAGTCCAGTAAGAATCGCAGCGGCGCGTACCGGCGACATAATCTGTTCCTTGTTTGCTTAAAATATGGAGCGGGTTGGTGAGAAAGGAACAATCGAGCCTGCAGTCCGCCCGCAGGGGGTGGAAGAGTTAAAATTACTGCTTCGTAGAGGAGCCCGCGTCCCGAGAATCGCGAGCAGCTTGCGTTTTCTCCACAACTTTGAAATTTCATATGGGGGGGAGAACACCCACAAAACAAAAGCTCAACACACACGACTCCCCGGAGGCTGCTGGAGAGCCTTGCACCCCCGCACGCACAGCCCCCGACCCCTCTCCAGCCCTCGGCGCCTTTGAAGCCGCAGGTTCCTGACCTCCCTCCCCTTCCTTCTTTCCCTTTGTCCCTCCCGACGCCCTCCGGGGCTCGAGAGGCGCCGACCTGGGCTAGGGCGGGCAAGCCTCTCGCCCGGCCAGGACATACCCTTCTCTGACCCCGGTGCTAGCAGCCCCTCGGCCCTGTGCTCTCCGCGCCCTGACGGCCTGATACTCGCTTGCAGGCCCGCGGGACAGAGAGCCGAGTTGTTTGTTGGACCCGGGGAGAGTGACGATCCCTAGAGGGAAGGGAGCCCCAAACCCCTTTGTATGCGGTTTCGAGACAAAGAGAACTCTTTGTGTAGTCCCGTTTATTTACAATGCAAAAGCTCTCCGAATAAATATTAAAAAAGCTTATCAGCTGAGCAAATATGTATTCACTTAATACATTATGTTTTCGGTTATAGATTAAATCAGACACAAAATAGTCTGCAAATAAGACGTTGTAGAACTCGGAGCATAAAATACAGCAATTTAAAATGGTATTTACGAAATGGAAAACATCTTAATCGCTTTGTTGTCACGGTGGGACGGCTTATTTAAAAAACACCACGAGGTTTTCTGCAAAGTTCACAACTAAAAAGAGTATGGAGCTTGTCCATCTCCCTTCTGTTGGAGGTGATAACAAACATTAAAACAATGTGTGTTTAGGAAATAAAAAGAAATATGAGGAATGAAGGAGGGGAGAGCTTTTGGTGGCATGCCCACGGTGGTGCACGGTTAATATCGCTTGTTCTGTCGCTCTACTGCTGTGTCTGAAATTGTCCCCAATTTCGCCTGGAAGTGGATGCTTCTTGGTGGGTGGGGGTGGAAGAGAAGATAGGCGAGGGTCATTTATAGTCGGCCTTGCCGAAGGTGGGGGTGGGTGGACCATGGAGATCCGGGGTCTGCTGGGCTCCGCGCGCGGGTGAAGGCCGCTGTGGACCGGGCCCATCCTCCCCAGCTGCTGGGCCGAACCCGGTGCCGCACAACCCGCATCCCTGGGCCCCGGACCACGCGGAGACCGGCCTTAGCTGGGCGATCGCGGACAGGCACTAAATGGAGAGAAATGCCGGGGCCGATTTGGGAGGCTGAAAGAAAACAATTTTCGACTCTCAAAGCATCCCCCTCAGAGCCCCCAATCCGCAGAGGAAGATCTTGGGCGAATTTGATTGGGGGGCGGGGTGATTGTTCCAGCCTCGCCAGGAAGCTCCCAGCTCGGGGACAGCAGGCCGGGCACTGCGGCGTGGCGGCCCAGGTGATGCCGGTGGCGTTCGCGGCAGCCCGAGGCTCTGGGGAGCCGGCTCGGGATCCTGGCACGGTGTTGGGGGGCGGGGGCCGGTCCCGTTGGGTTGGGGGGGCGACAGATTCAAAAGAATGGACTGAAAGACGCATGGGGGGATGGGAGAGGGGAGAAAAGGAAGGTTATAAAAAAACTCTTGAGTTACAATCAATAAAATTACTCGCTTAATTAGCATGGTTATTCGGTTAAGCGGAATGCAGTAAAAGCTGGACCTCGGAATGACGGGAGAGAGGAAAAATGAGAGCGTGGACCCCAGGCCTTTTCCTCCGAGACACCTTTGGGCAGCGGGGGAGGGGAGAGGGTGTGCGTGTGAGTGTGTGTGTGTGTGTGTGTGCGCGCGCGAGTGTGCGTGATGGCTTCGCAGATTTGGGTTTTTATCACCCAGCGGAGCCAGCAGCCTCTTCAACACGGCGCCCTAGCCGCAGGGACGCGCGGGGACGTAAAGGGGAAGCAGCGCGCAGCGCGGTCGGGTTGCCCCTGGCTCTTTCAGGCCAAACGCGGTCGGGATGGTGCGTGTATGCGCGGGGACCCTGGCACTGGGCGACCCGGGTGGCCCGGCGCGCGCGCGCGTGTGCGGCAGAAAGACGCGCCGAGCGCTGGGGTCCCCCGCTGCCCGGCCTGGCTACGACTCCGGCCAGGGCGGGGGGAGGGCGACGGGTGGGGCGGGGACCCCCGGGCGAGCGGAGCCCCCGATTCACCAAGTCTCCTCTGCTTGCCTTCACAGACCATGGACCTGCACGGCGGCCGCCAGCTCGATGCGCGGCCGCCAGCCGAGAAGCCCAGTCCGCCCGCGTGCTGACCGGCCCCGCTACTCCTGCCGCCGGTGACCCCAGACGCCGCCTCCTCCGCGCCGCCCGCGCGCCACCCGCGCGCCGAGCCGCCCCCGGGCCCCGGCCGCGCTGCTCCCGGGAGGCGGCAGCGGGTCGGGGCCGGGGCCCGGGCCCGGCATGGATGGCCGCGACTTCGCGCCGCCGCCTCATCTGCTGTCCGAGCGCGGGAGCCTGGGCCACCGCAGCGCCGCCGCCGCTCGTCTCGCCCCGGCCGGGCCCGCCACTCAGCCCCCCGCGCATTTCCAGCCGGGGAAGTACTTCCCGTCGCCGCTGCCCATGGCTTCACATACAGGTCAGTGCCCCTGGGCGGGTGCGGGACGGGAGGCTCAGTGGGAGTTGAGTTGGAACGTTCGAGTTCGAGAGTCGAATGGGTGCCCGCCCCTCCGCTCCTCCGAGCAGTTTACGAAGCTCTGCTTTCATTTCCCTGCCCTGCACAGAGAGGGCCGCGAGTCCTGCTAGTCCAGGAGCCGGGTCCTCACAGTTTACTGCGTCCTTTCCCGGGGTCTCCCCCGGGGTCTTGGAGGGAGGGCAGCCCTCTAGTCGGATAAAAATAAAGCCTTCCGCTTCTGGCCACCCTCCCCCACCCCTTCCTGCACAACTAAATTCCGCGGAAACCCCTTTTCTGCATTCTGCATTCACCTCCTCGGGACGCTCCGGGGCTGGGACAGCAAGGAGCTTTCTGCGGGAACAAAACGGCTGTGCAGCTGGGGGAGGGGGCCCGGGCGCGCCCGGCCCGCGGATTAGGGCGGTGTGCGCGGGGCTAGCGCTAATGGGGACGGCTGGTGTAAGACGATCAAATCCTGTTTCTATATAAAGCCTTGAAGTGTCAGGGCGAGAATGGGTTTGCAGGGGATGCATTTGCTTTAACAAGTGCCTCTGGTATCCTGCTAAAGCCGGACAAAGCGTGGCCAGAGTGCGGCCAGCCGAGCAACCCGCGCCCGGGGAGGGCAGCGCCGAGCTGCGCCGCGCTACGCTGGGGATTTCGGTGCAGGCGAGTGCGCGCGGCGAGTTTGCGCCAAGAGGAGAGAGCCTAGGGCGGCACCGGTGGAGCCCGGAGGGGCGTCTGCGCTTCTGTCCCTTCGAGTCCCCACCCTAAAGGGTCTGCCCTTGCCAGAGCCCACAGGCCTCCGGAGACCCAGGGTCGCCAATATTAACGACGAGGGAGGATGCAGGGGAAGGGCGTTGGAACTCCGCGCCCCACTCCGCGGAGGTCACTGGCCCTCTCCCTCGGAGTTTGTCGAAGTGCGAGAGGCTGTGCGGGGGACCCTCTGGGTCACCACGCAGGGTGGCTTGCTTTTGTTTACAGTTTGTTCTAAACATCAGAAATGTTTGCTGCTTTTAAAAAAAAAATTGGCAGTAACAGTTATTATTGCTAGCTTGATGAACTGTGAATACTAATAAAATTATATCTGCTTTAATGGGATTACAATTAGTGTGTGGATTAAAACGGATGGCAAAGACCGGGCTAGAAGGGAAACGTCGGAAGGGAGGGCAGTCAAAAAGCAAAACGTACATTTCCTTTAAAAAAAAAAAAAAAAAAAAAAAAAAACAAACTCGAAATTGCTCAATTACTAACGGGCGGCTAGCATTAACGGCAAAAGGCTATTCAGAGCTGCGGGCTCAGGGCTCCCTGTGGGTCAGCCTGGCACTGGCAACTTGCTGTCCTGTTAGAGCCTTCCTCCAGGCTGCCCTTTTCTCTCCTTTGCTCTTCTTTCTTTCTATCCCTTTTTCTTCCTCTAGATTTATAACTGGAAAGAGGAAAGGGACTTGCCCAAGCAATTGATGATTTAAAAATATATTCCTGCTGTCTCTGTGGTTATTAAGTGTCTCTTCCTGCCCCTGTGCTGAGATGCTGCCTACCCAGCTCAGGACCCACTAGGGCAGCTAGAGAGGGGATTGTGGTAAAGGCAAGGACAGTTCCCCAGCTTCCTTGCCAGCTCCTGCTTCTGGCTGCAAGGCTGTGGCCCCTGCTGTGTGTCGGGAGAGGCTTAGCCTTGGGATTGGGGGATGGGAAGGGAGCATTTGCCCTCCCCCCTCCAATATGCAGTGCCCTCTAGCCTGGCAGGTCACAGCACCAGAGAGGACGGCCCCTGACACCAAGGCTTTCACAGCAGTGCCCAGGTCGGCCAGGGCCATGCAACCTGGGGAGACCAGACCGGACCCTGTTCCCCATCACTTCGGGTCACTGCTGCTTCCTGACCCCATCCACCAACCCACAGCCCTGCCAGCTCTCCGTCAGCCGCCATTCCCCTTTTTGCCCTTATTTCCAGACCTAGGCAACACCCAGTCAGGTGGGCGCGTGGTAGGGTGGCCTGGACCTTTGTCTTGCTCATTCTAAGTTTAACCACGTGGTTCTTGGAGTGCAGGCTGCAGAGGGTTGTGAGAGATTGCACTGGGCCCTGCTGGCCTGCATCCTGTGTTGCGGTTGCTTGACCCCAAACCTTCCCTGCTTCCCCCATGCATGGGGGGCCCTAGAGGGCGCTGGAGGTCTCTCAGGGCTTCCTCTTTAGGGGCTGGAGGGCCATGTGTCCCCTGTTCCTGGAGGCCCAGTTTCTACTCCCTTGGGGACCCGAGGGACCGACAGTGCTTGGAGATGTCCGACCTGTTTGTGGTGGGAGCCTGGCTGTGCGGCATGCAGTGGAAAGCTGTTTGCAATCACCAAGAGCCCGGATATGGTATTAGCTTTAAAATTTTGATACATGTATTCTTAGAAAAGGAGTTATACCCGGGATCCCTTTGCTTTAGTCTGTAGCTCCATAGGATCCAGGAGGGAAAAGAGTGTAATCAAGTTAAACAATTTGTTTTTGCATCTCGTGCGTGGGTTTCCAAACGGCCAGTTGGGCGGACTTTCTTCGCATTTCTGTGATGGCCTTGTTCTGCAGGTCAGGGATGCAGCAGCCAGCCCGCTCTCCCTGCACCGACTGAACAGTAAGAAGAAAAATGCTGGGGAAGAGTGTCCCAGCAGGCAGAGGATCCAACCTTTAGGGATGCAGGCCTTGCCTCCACTGGTCCCTCTCCCCACCTGCCTGGCCTGGCAGGGCCGCCCAGACTGGACTGAGGGTCTCCCTGCCGGCTACCTTTCTCTGTTCCCACTCAGCACTTTCACACTCTCAGCCTGTGGGACTCCAGGGGGACACTGTGCTGCAGGGCTCTTTCCATTGTTTTTTCCAAAAATGAAAGTGCTGGTGGCTTTATACTCAGACTGTAGGGTTTTATGGTAAAGTGCTGTTCCAGTAACCTTGTCACCAAGAGGTGCAATTAAAATGTTTGGAACCATTATTTTTAGTGCGGTGTTAGATTTTGTCTCTAATACAGATGGTCTGGAGGCAAAGCTGTGAAATTGGGGGTGGGGGGCAAAAAAAAGGGTAGGGGAGTCAACAAAATCCAGCCCCAGATTTCTCATCAGCTACTGCCTGCAGCGATTGGGGAGCTTGCCTTTGGGCGGAGGGGTAGCCCAGGCAGGGGGAGAAGCCCGGAGAGCCGAGTTTGTCCCTGCCCCTCCCCCTCCGGGCTGTGTAGGATCCTATCCTGTCCTCCCAACACCCTCCTCGGTGGGGGCTCTGCCACCAGGCTGTTTCATGGAGTGGTTTTAATGGTCTTGGATTCCCCTTCCTGTCCCTTCTCTTGTCTGGGGTGTGAATTGCCTGGGCCTAGGCAGCCAGGTGCCCTGGGCTGGACTTCGTTCTGGCGGGAGCTGCAGCCTCCTTCCTGCTAAAAGTGCTTCAGGTGGCCCGTCTGGAAAATAAATAAAATCAAAACCACCAAAAGACCCCGCCTCGCCCCGTAGAGAAAAAAAAGATAATTTCCTAGTGTGAAAAGACCCCATCAAAGGTTCCCCCTCCCTCGTCACGTGGGTTTTTTTTTTTTTTTTGTAAAGAAAAAAAATACATTTTCGTAAATACCTCATTAACTCTATGACAGGATGGAGTGTCTCTGCGGCAGTTACCAACATTAAGTAGGTGTGAAAAGAGCTACTTTCTGAAGCCTCTACCCACCCTGCTCCATCAGTGACAGAGCCAGACAGCAAAGCTGCCGCCGTGCCCAGCGGAGCCGCGGGGCTCCGGGAATCTGGCGGCTGAGGACTGGGCCAGCTGTGGTGGCCTGGCCCGCCCGCTGCAGCCGTTTTTGGAATGTGGGTTTTTTCTCCGTGGGGCTGTGCTGCCACCACGTCTGATTATTCCTGTAAGGACACCCGGGTGTTCTATAGGAATATCCAGGTCATGTGAGCAACAGGGCGATTTAGGGAGGGAGGCAGGGAGCCGCCCTGGCAAACAGCACCTCTCCCTGAACACACGCACCCCAAACACTCCCCGGTTATTCTTAGAAATCCCCCTTGTCTCCCTGCGAGACAGGGTTCAGCAGCCCATACAGACAGGACAAAACGCATAGGAGGTTGTTAGGATAACATGGATGAGGCTAAAAATACCCTTCAGAAACACACATAAAAAAGCCAAATCCAACAACAGAACGAGCTAAAAATATTCCAGGCTTTGGCAAAGAGCACAGAGTTAAATAAATTATACAAGAGCCATTCATGGGAGCAAGTTGACTTTCTCTCTTACGGGAACTTGGTTCAAGCTAATAAAAATAATAATTTACTAGCCACTGAGCTTTGCATGAGTTTAAATTTAATTGGTGGGGCTTCTGGCGTTTGTCACTTCTTGGCGATTAGTGGTCTTGCCCTAGCCCGGGGCAGGGTGGGGAGGGGGTGCAAGGACAGGGTCCCTGGCAACAGGGGCATCCTCCCTTGAGGAACAGGGCCCAGTGCTAGGGCAGGATGCCCAGGAGGCCAGAGGAGGAGGAAGGCTGCTGGGGGTTTATTGGGGAGGATGGAACAAGCAAGGTACGGCTATTTTAATTTGATAAATGATAGTACACCTTTAAGAGTGTGTTTTAACAATCAAGATACACTCCAGCAAGTTGATAGGATGTTCGCTGTCAACTTACATATGTCATCAGAGCAAGCTGTGAGCGTAAATAATGGGCAAGCACTCAGGATGTGCCGCAGCCTCTCCTGGAGGCCCAGGCCGGCAGGTAGCACCCAGTCCTGTGGGCACCCTCCCCCATCACGCCCCCCACTCTCTCTCTCTCTGCAGGTCCCAGCCAGAGGAGAGCAGGAATGAGGGACACTGGATGCTTCTTTCACCTTGGAAAATTTGGTCCGGGTCCCTCCTCCCTGGGGAGTTCCCAGGTCTCCCCATCAAAATAAGAGCTTCAGAACTTGTTCAGAAAACCCACTGTGGGTATTATCTGAGGCTAGAACCAGGCAGCAGATGTTTAAATGCAGCTTTTCCCAGGAATTTTAAACTTCCACTCTTGATATTGGGGTCAGGTAGCCCCCTTTGCTCTCTCTTCTTCCTGGGCTGTTCCCTAACTAAACACTCTGGCAAATCTCCTGGCCCGCCTAACTCCCTAAGGACTACATTTCCCAGAATGCTTTGGTCCAGCTCCAGGGTTCGAGCCTGGGACATTCTGTGCCCCTACTATGGGAATTCCCAAGCACAGATAGAATTCGGCCAGTACCACTGGGAATAAGTGCTTTCCCAGCAGGCAGGCGAAAGGGACCTTGGTCATCACTCCCAGTGCCCCCTTGCCCTTCCCCCTCCGAGGCTTCTGGGTCCCACCTGGCTTCCTTCCTACCACAAATTTGGGAATATAGGCCCCGGGAACCGTGAGCTGCCCCTCCATGCCCTGGACACTGGCAGCTGCTGCTTGCTTGTCCAGACCGAAGTCCACAGGAGACTCTTACCAGCCCCTGAGCTCAGTCTGTGCCCAGGGCCCTCTTTGGGAACAGCCTTCTGTGGGGAGCTGGTGTGCACCCATAGGAGCTAGCATAGGAGGGGTGCAGGGGCTCTACCTGGTGGCAGAGGGCCACCCGCTGAGGCGTCCCTGGAGATGCCCGGGCTCTTATGCCTAATACCCTGAAACAAAGTAACTCCCTGTCTTACCATCAGCACTCCAAAAATGAGGTGGAGATTTCCAAAGAAGCTGTCCCCAGGACGGGCCGCCTCCGGCCCCTCTGGAGGCCCACTGACTGATCCTGACCTCTCAGAGGAGGTTCTGAAACCCTCAGCTCCCGGGCAGCCTCCTGCCCTGCATTCTCCTTGCATAGACCCAGACGGTCTCTTCTTGCTTTGCAGATACACTGCAGAGGGCTTTGGGGTGCAGTGCACGTGCCCTGTGTGAGCAAGCGGGTGACTTCCTCTGCCGGGTGTCCCCGTCCGCAGGGAGCAGGCCCCTGGGTTCACTCATCCCCATTAACCTCTGGGACCTCATATCCCCCAACCACAGGCACAGTGTAACAGGCAAAATACAAAATCACAGCCAGCGGGCAATGACTAGAAAGTCGACCCACAGCAGCTGGGCTGCGCTGGGAAGGACCGGCCTGGGGGCCTCGGGCGTGGGGCGGTGCTCCGCTTTGGCTCTGTCGCTCTGCCTGCTGACGTTTTTATGGGATAATATACCGTTTAGATCACGCAGGCCTATTTGTCAGTGGGCTGCCCCTGTTTGTCGTAATATATAATATCACTGCCGCCCGTGTCCCTGCGAGCAGCTGCCACCACAAGCTCTGGGGACGGGTGGGTGCCGGGTGGGCTCAGGAGAGGTGGTGGTGGGCTCCGGGCAGGGAGCGCTAGGCCCTGGTTAGCAGGTCCACATGGGGTCTGCAGTGGGCCTTGGCCTGGCTGGGAGGTGTGTAGCCCCCAACCTGGAGCCAGCGGGCAGCGTTCACAGGCTGGTGCTGCAGCTGTCCCTGTGATTGGGTTCCAGATCGGACCAGCCACCAGGTCTTGTCTTCATTCTGACCTAGGGGAAGTAAACAGGTGGACTGGGCTCCTCCCCCAACAAAGACTCCAGTGTCTTTGCCAGAAGAGGCTGAGGGGCTGGCGGGGCCCTTGCTGCTTCCCTGCACTGGTGGAGGGCCCACTGCCCGCCTGGAGTCGGAGGAGGGAGTACCCTCCCGCCCTTGGTGCAAGGACTTGGTTTTCTGAGGGAAAATTCCAGAAATGAGGGAGGGCAGCAGAGTGGGCGTTCTTCCCATGGAGGCCTCTGGGCAGTTGCTGGGTCCCTGAGACAGAGGGTGACCTGGGGAGCAGTGCTTTCGTCGAGGCACCAGGGTCCTCAGTGATCCTGGCCAACAGGAATCCTTAGGGTATTCAGTAGGAAACACACTGGCCTGCCATCATCCCCTGGAAAAGCCCGGTCCTGTTTAGACGCCCTTCCCGCCTGTCCTTCTGTGGTGCCCAGGGCTGGCTTCTGCCAGCGGGTCCAGCAGGTCCAAGGAAGGAGTGGCATGGACTCTGCATCCCAGAGCCAGAAGAGCCAAGCCCTCTGGTCTGCATGCCGGGAGCAGAGCTGGGGGAGTGGGTTCAGGAAGGAGAGGGCAGGCTGGGAGGACAGTTAGGGACCAGAGACCCAAGGAACACAAGCTCGGGGTGGGGAACCATGGTGGGTGTGGGCAAGGGGTCGTGCTGCGGATGGCCATGCTGTGTCCCCTTGGTGGAGCGAAGGCCCACCTGTAGACCTTGACACGGCGGTGCCAGCCACCGGCCCTATCACAGCCAGCAGTGAGCTGCTGGAGCTCGTGTGTGCCCAGGGGACAGAGGTGGCAGTCCGTGGCTGCACACACTCACATGCAGGCTCATACTTGTGCCGGCTCATACTGGCCCCAGGGAGCCACATTCCGCAGCCCTGGCAGAGCCAGCCTGGCCAGAGATGGGAAGGGGCCTGTTCCTTCAGGGCTTCCTGTCACCTGCTCTGTCCTTTGGCTCCTGGTGCCTGCTGGAGGGAGCAGGGCTGTGGGTCCTCAGTGATCCTGAGGCACAACCCAGGTGGCCTCCCTGCTGACAGGCTGCCCACCCCCGGTGACCTCTCCTTGCCCCCTCCTGAGCTCCTGCTCTGCACTGAGATTTCCCATGTCAGGTCCAATCCAAACTCATTGGGAGAGCCCATCCCCCTGCCAGGTACCTGACCAACTCCCCACCCTAGCTAGCCCTGCACCCGCCCCAGGCCCAGCCACTGGACCCAGAAAAGCCCCCCACCTGACCCTGCACTTCGCTCTGCCTCCCTCCCTCCTGCTCCTCAGCCCCAGTCCTCTGCACCTAACCTTAGCTCTGTAGTCCTGGCCTCTGCCACTGGCCACCGCCTGCCCCCTGTCCTTTTCTTTCTGTTGTCCCTGATAGTCCCACACTCTCAGCCACCCCACATCCTCTGCCACATGCCCAGCCACCTATGCCTCCACCTCATCTGTCACCAGACACTTTCTCTGCCCCCTTGCGGGGTCTCTTCTGGGACCCTGCCCCAGCACTCCCCTGGGTGGCCTCTGAAGCCACAGTGCCTGGGCCCCACCCAGATTTCTGACCCGCAGTGGGTCAAGGAGCCTGGTGGCACATTGCTTTGAGCCCTCAGGTGAGGTAATGCAGGTGGCAGTCCACAGGCCTCCCGACCCTGAACGTGTTCCACCCCACTCCACTGTCCACACGGCTGCCTCCCTACTCTCACGTCTTATGTCCAGTGGAGCTTTCCTGGGAAGCAGAGCCTTCTGGACCTGCCCCCCTTCTGCCCCTCTTCTGTCCCCCTGACCCCTACTGCATATACAGGACTGTCCCATGAGGCCTTGCAGGGGCCACTGTCCAACCAACCTGACCAGTGTGCTTAGGCCAGTGCCCTTCCCCCACACTGGGCCAACTTTGCTGTGGAGCGGCTGGGTCCTGAGTCTGGGTGTGTCCTCCTGTCCCATCACAGCTCCCAGGGCTGGGCCACACCATTGGCTGGGCTCCCTCTGCCCCAAGCCACCAAGGGCCACAGGTGGAGAACCAGCGATGTGAAGCCCTGTTTGGTGTTTCCCCTGCTGGAAAGGAGGAAGATGAATAATCAGCCCAGGGACCACCAGCCTCTGCACTGGAGCCTGACTCTGGTCCTTTCCTGGGAGATGGAGGCGCCTGCCCCTCCAAGGCTTGGGGAGCCCACTGGTGGCATCCTCTGCTGGTCTCGGGGGGCAGGGCTAGGTCGGCACACCTCGGAACCCTCGGTTGTCTGCATGGGTCTGGGTGGTGTGCTTGGCATTTAAAAGGTGGGTGTGAGAGCTGAGCAGGTTGCAGGCTGAGCCGTTTCCTCCTCTTGGAGCCCCACGCGCTGCTGGACACAGGGGTGCCAGTGGCCCAGGCTGGAGAGCAGGAGGGGACCATTCCCTCTGGAGAGACACTGCCCCCCATGGCTCCACTGGGCCCTGGCATGGCGGCCAGGGTGGTGTCTGTCCATCTCATGCCCAGGCTCCAGTGGGAGCAGGGCACCTATGATCAGGGACAAAAGCCAGTGACTTCATCGGGGCCACAGGGTGTGGGCAGGTGAGGAGGGGCCCTGGGAGAGCAGTCCCTACTAGGGTGGCCGTGGGTGCCCGCAGGGGCAGGGGCAGTGATCAGACTGACACGGGGCCTGACCAGCAGGGGACAGTCAGGACACAGTTCCCAAGGGTGCACGCCTGGGGATTCGCCCTTCCTGCCCTCTGACATGGCCTTGTGCTGGCTTCCTCCTCAGGCCCTGCACACTGTCGTGCTTTGTAGACCTGGGTCTGTCTCCTGCAGGCCCGGGCTCTGCACAGCACCTGGCGGGGTCAGTGTGGTGGCCTCTCCCTGAGACTTGGTCTTCCACCTGCCAGAGGGCTTTGTGGAACTGGGACACAGACCAAGCATTGGCGCCTGCCCCTTGTGGGCCCTGCTGGCCTTCCCTGTCACCTGGGATATGATCCAGGAGCCCACTTGAGCTGGCTGGACCCACACAGGTAGCCTGGGCATCCCCTTGACCCTTGGCCACCCAGAGGAGATAGAGGGGACCCCCTCTTCAGTGTCTGTTTCCAGGCTCTGAGGCTTTGGAACTGCTCCGACCATGGAACTAGGAATCTTGGGTGCCAGAGCCTAGCCGCCTCACCACCCTCTGTCCATGCTGTCCTTGAGCATGCTATGACAAGTTTGATGCGATTGGCAAGAGGGTCCTGGCCCTCCCTGGGGTGGGGCTGGCCTACAGTTCCTGGAGCCCCTGGCAGTAGAGCAGGAACTGGGGAGGGCAGGAGGGCAGGAGGGCAGCAGCTGCCCGTGTCCCCTGGAGAGGGGAGGCTGTGAGTCAGACCTGGGTTCCTTGTGTCCTGGGGCAGATACAGCCCTGCACAGCTTCCGGGTGTTGGGTGGGCTCCTCAGGAGGGTTGCTTCTGGAGCCACCCCGTGTTGGCTTGAGTGTGAGCGCTGGAGGGCTGGTCCTGGGTGGGCACGGAGAGGCCTTCTCCTCTGTGCCCCCTGCATGTGCACACCTCCCCTCTCCGGGCTCCAGGCTGCGGGCCTGGCCATCATGGGTGTGCCCCATGGCGCCTGAGGGAGCATCTCCCCTTTCCTGCAGCAGCCAGACCCTGCCCTGCAGGCAGCAGGGCTCAGAGCTGTGGCTAGTCCAGGCCACTGAGAGAGAGGCTTGGGGAGGACCCCGGGAAGGACGTGGACTCTGTGGATGGGAGGGGTCACGTCTGGGACTGGCTCCTTCCTCAGCAGCTCCTTCCTGTCCTTGACAGCCTCCCCCTCTGCCCTGTGCCTTGGAGCCCATGGTGGTCCCGAACCCACAGACCCAGGTGCCTATGCAGAAAGGGGGCAGGGTGGCCAGGTGGTGGCTGGTATAGGATGTGTCACCCCCTGCAAGTCGTCCCCGACTTCAGGCCCTCTGGCAGCTCCCCTACCAGTCTGCCTTGTTAGCTCTAAGCGAGTCCTGCCATAGTCCCCAGAGCTTCTGTTGGTCACAGCCCTGCGTGTCCAATCCTTTGCTGTGTAGACCCCCCACCCAGAGCCTGCACATTGCAGTGAGGACCTTTCCCACAAGCTCCTCGCTGCCCTTCTCTCCAGGACCGTGTCATTCTTCCCTGTTAACTCTCCCCGTCCCTGTCCCTGGCCCATGGCTGGCCCTGATGCAGAAAGCATTTGTGCTTAGCCTGACATGGCCTAGGCCCTCTCTCTCCACCAGTCCACCAGGCCTGGCAGGTAGGAGGTGGAACTGGGCCCCCAGCCTGGGCGCAGTGAGGCTTAGGAGCATAAGAGCAGACCCCTCTGTCCCTGGCCTGTGGACCAGCCTTGGGGTGCTTGGCCACCCTTGCCCTGTGCAGGAAGGAGAAGCTGATTCTATTGCCCCTCCATTGGCAGCCCCACTGTGCGCCATGACCATCTCAAGCCAGCAGGGCACCTCGTGGGCAGTTTGCCTAGAAGCCAGTCCCCTTTTTGCGACTCGTGGCATTCCTTTGGGTATCCTAAAAATAAGCTTTTAATTGGCTTTAAATTAATGTTAAAATTAAATCTAAATTGAATTGTAATGCATCTTTAGGCTAACCCTGAGAAATCCCTCAGTCCATGTGTATACAGCCGAAACCAAAGAAAACCAGGAAACCACACACCAGGCTCCACATCCTCCACACACGGTGCAGAATTAGTGGTAAATGCTGAGCAGAAGTCCAGCTTACCAACTCCAGCGGGCCCTTGGGTGGGAGATGGACCAGGAGACCCTCCTTCGAAGGCCAGATAGCCTGGACAGGGCGGGCGAGTGTGCCCCACAGAGCTGGCTGCTTTTCCACGCAGCGCTCAGGACTCAGTGGCACTTGGGACCTGCTGGCCAGAGCAGGGCTTGGGAGTCTTCACGCCCGAGTCTGCATTTCTGACTTGTGCAGACCTTGTCCCCGGGTCACCATCTCCCCTCGCCCGGGAGCTCCCCTTGCCTTCCTGAAGGTTCCACCTCCTCTCTGGGCTCTCGGAAGGGCTGTAAACCACCCGTGTGCTGTCTCTTCTCTGTTGTAGTTAGCTATTGCCGTATGTCAGATTTTCCCCAAATTCAGTGGTTGAAATGGTAGATGCTAATTTCACACTTTCTGTGGGTCAAGAATCTGGGACTCCTTGTTGGCCGGGGCTGTGGGCATCTCCAGGTTCAACTGTGGGGTCCCCTCTAGAGCTGGTTCCTGGCCATCGTGGGCCTCAGGTTTTTGCTGGCTGCGGCTGGAGACAGTGCCTGCCCACAGGCCCCTGGTCAGCGGTGCACCACCTGGCAGCCGGAAACCAGCCTGTCTGTAACCTCCCTGCGGGGTGGCGGCCCTCACATCGGCCACAGTCCATTCATGGAAGCAAGTCTGTGTGAAGGATTGCATAAAGGGACAGGTTGGGGGACATCTTGCTTCTCTTGTGGCTGTAACTGCCCACCCTGCCCTCTGGCTAGTGGCTGGGCAGATGTCCCTGGGGATCCTGTGGCCAGGCCAAACCTGCAGCTCACTGAAAACCCCTAACGCTCCTCCTCTGCCCGTTCCAGCTCAGGCCCTGGATGTGCCCAGACTGCCCTGCGTGTCCTGGCACCCCATATCCTCCCTCCTGTCTTGACCCCGCATCACTGCTGCACCAGGGTGCCATTCTGGGCCTCCCCTCCATGTGGGGTCCCCTGACACTTGCAGGGCATCCCCCAGCCCCGGGGCACTGGTGTCCACCACAGGCCGAGCATCGTCTTACCCTCTGCAGGAAGCAGGTTCCCACCTGTGCCAGAGGGTGGAGCAAGTTGGCCCCCAAACAGCCGAAAGGTCCTTGTGACCCACTGCAAGATTGAGGGCCAGGGGTGCAGGTCAGAGCACATGGGTCACCCATGGCTTCTTCCGATTCCAAGCTGGCCTGGGGCAAGAGTGGGTGACCCTGGCACAGTGTGGGCATTCAGAGACTCCCTAATGAATGAGCTGGGATTGAATTTCACTCTCTGGACAATGCTCAGGGCTCGCGCTGTGGCTTGCACAACCAGGGGGTGTGCCCTCTGGTCTGGGCAGCACTTGCTCCAGGTGTTTCGTGCCAGCTGCTTGCTCAAGTAGGGTGCTCCCCAACCCCCCTTGGGTCAACCCAGGCTCTGGGGGCAGACACTAGGTAGCTCTAGCCCACCCTGGGCCCAATGTCTGAGGGACAGGAGCTACCCTGAGCCAGGCCAGTTGGATCAGGGTGGTCTGAGAGTCACTGTGTATCCAGGGTCAGCCATGGGCCTGCAGACTCTGAAGAGTTCAGGGAGGGATGCTTCCAGGGATCTCACTCTCTCCGGGCAGCCCCAGCCCTGAGCCTCGGGCCCCCACCCGGGATCAGCCTTGCACCTCACACCCCCTGTCATTCCCGCCCACCCCCAGGTGGCAGACCTCAGTGAGGTCATTTGCTTGCCTGGTGGCCACCTCTGTACTGGTGAGGCACCCCCTTGCCATGACCAGCCCTGCAGTGTGGGCCGGCAGCAGGTCTTCTCTGTCAGGTCCTCTACAGGGTCCACACAGGCTGCTCTCTGGGCCCCACTTAGCTGGTTAGCTGCAGCCCACCTGGGTGCCCGCAGGCCCTCTTCCTGGGGGTTCCTCATGGTGGGATGTGACTTGCCCATCCCAGAATTTGCCCCCATCCTGCTCATAGGAGTTCCAAGAAACACCGTACTTCTACCTGAGAAAGCTGAGCTTTTCCTTCTCCGCATTCTCTCTACTTTTAGTTGACATGGACATGGTACCTTTATTGATTTGTTTATTTATTTTTACGTGGTGTGGAGGATGGAACCCAATGCCTCATGTGCAAGGCAAGCGCTCAGCCACTGGACCCCAGCCCAGCCCTGTCCTCCTCCTCTTGAAGCATACAGTCCTTGGGAGTTCTGGAGCTTGAACCCAGGGCCTCACACCTGCCAGGCCAGCGCTTCACCCCTGAGCCCCCTCTGCAAGTGCCACCTGAGTCAGAGAGCAAGCCCTGGGATGCCCTCCTCCTGGGGAGACAAAGGTGGCCGTCACTGTGCTCCCTCTGTGGGCTCCCTGTGCGGCCTCGGCCATCTCTGCCTCTGTGCCCATGTCCCTACGTGGAAAGCACTGCAGGTCATCCTGGTGCCTCTGGGAGGAGGTGTGAGTCCTGGTGTCCCCAGCTTCCAGGCACAGTGACACATTCTCTTGAGAAGTCGTCACTGTTCTCTAACAGTCAGTGGGGCATCTCCTGTGCTCTGTCCCTGCCCCTCGGCTGCACAGCACTTCCGGCTTCGGTGCTCACCCCGTGCTGTGTGTGTGCCGGCTGCGCCTCTCACTGGCCCTCAGAGTCTCCAGGTGTGGGGACGCCAGAGGCTGGGTGACTGGAGTGCT
This sequence comes from Sciurus carolinensis, assembly GCF_902686445.1. Taxonomy (NCBI): domain Eukaryota; kingdom Metazoa; phylum Chordata; class Mammalia; order Rodentia; family Sciuridae; genus Sciurus; species Sciurus carolinensis. The sequence continues at coordinate 1,450,831 of NC_062215.1, read as the reverse complement.
GGACTCAGGCAGCCACTGCCTGGGTCTCCCTCTGGCCACCTTGCCCGGGGCGTCCCACTCCCCGGCCACGGGGCTCACCCTGACCTTGACCCTGCCTTTGTCTTTCTTCCTGGCTCCTTCCCCTCCTGCTTACCCAGAGCCCAGTTCCTTGCTCCCTGGGCTGGCCTGGACCCCTCCTCATCACAGAGCCCAGCTGCCCATCACAGAGCCTAGCTGCCCGTTTGGCCTGTTGCATGCACAGCTGGGTGCTGAGTAGAGGGCTCCAAGTGGGCGGGGGGATTCCAGGGAGCAAGCTTCCCTGGGAAGGGGGCCAGACAGCACTTTTCAGGGGTGGCTGGGCTGGGCGCGAGGTGGGCATTGAGAAAGAAAGTCTGGGAAGGGCAATGAGTCCCCCTTGAAAGGGCAGCACTGGAGTGTGAGTCGCTGGGTGACTGGAGCCAGCTGCACCTGAAGCAGTTAGCTGGGAAGTGAAGACAGGTCGCTGGTACTGGCACAGCGACCTGGAGCACCCTTCACCCGACTAGTGCTCCTCCTGGCCCCCCAGCGTGCTGCCTATTTGGGGAGTCAGGTGCCGGTGCCAGTCCTGCTCCTGAGCTGGCGTGAGTCCTCACAGTGGCCAGAACACTCTCTTAGCCCGATGTGGTGACTGACCCCATGACTAGAACGCTGACCACCACGAGCATAGCAGACCCTGCCTGCTGCCCGGCCTGTCTAAGCTAGCCGACCCAGACCAGCGTCGGTTCCACCTGGGTGCAGGGTGTGGGGTGCCTGTGTGGGCCAGAGCCTTGCCAGGTGTCCTGGGCCGGTCCTCAGATAGCCCCAGGCCTGTGCAGGCTGGCCTGGGTACAAGGTGAGGTGTCTGGAGGACACGTTGGCCTCTTGTGGAGGGTGCACCCAGCCCTGACATCCAGCTGCAGGGAACCCTGCACTTTGTGCAGCGAGAGGCCTGTGGGCTCAGCAAGCAAGAGGTCGGAGTCTGTCCAATTCTTGGTGCCTTGGAAATGGTCCTTGTGTCTGTGGGGCTGGGTGACCACTGAGGAGGCCTGGGCCAGGGAGCTGCGCTGGGGCCACAGCCCAGGTGGGCCCCCGAGAAGGGTGGGGTTGGCAGGCGAGGATCTGAGTGTGCACCCAGGGTCTGGGGGCTGTGACTCCCCCTGCTCTGGCTGCAGCTGCAGGCCAGGTGCGAGACTTGTGACAGAGGGCTGCAGGCCTCACACCTTCAGGCAGGCCCAGCTGGGTGGATCTGCTTGGAGGGCATTGGGGGTGGGGAGCCCACCCCAGGGGGCCCCAGGCCTGCACCTTGTCTCCGCTTCCTTAACTCCTCAGCTGCCCAGGCTCCGGATCCTCTTCTGAGTCCTGGGGCCAACATCACCCTGGTGTGGTTGTGGGCAGGGGTCAGTGAACCATAGGTGGTCCACTGGGCAGATGGAGAGTCCTACCTGGTGCAGGAGAGCAGGGTGGGTGCCCGAAGCTGGACCAGAGCCTCCAGTGGACCTGCACTGGGTCGTGTGTTTGCACACGCTTGTGTGCTCCTGGGTAGGTGAACCTGGGTGTGCCTTTGTGTGGTGCACTGTGTGGGTGGAAGTGTGTGTGTGTGCTTGTGCACTCCTGTGCACAAGTGCTGATTGCATGAGACCTGACGTTCGGTCGGTGTGGCCACATGCAGCTGCTGGCCCACCTCTAGGCAGCGGGAAGGACGTGTGTGCTGGCCTGTAGGGTGCTCGTCCCGGCTGTGGGGGCAGATCCTGGGGGTGCTGGCCCACCACAGCCACCTTACCACACCCTGCCTGTGCTGGGGGAAGTCCTGACCACCTGCCTGTTCAGGGGAGGGAGCAAGGGACACAGGCAAGGGATGACCAGGGAAGACAGGCGGCCCCTACACCCCGCCTGCCCGCCCTGGGGACACTCTGAGTCACTCGGAGAGGTGGAGGGAATCCAGGGCCGCCCCAGTGGGGAGCCTTGGCCACCCCGCCTCCCTGCCCTAGCCAAAAGCTAAATTTACCCTTTTAATAAGAACCAGGCGTAGATGTGATTTTTCCTTTTCTTTTATTAGTTCTGGGCAGAGGTGGTTGGCCTGTCCCTGTCATGGCTGCCTCCAGTCATTTCCATGCTGGCTGGGCTGGGTGGCCCAGCAACCACAGAGCTTTCCTATTATGGCCTGAGAGGGGCTTCCTTTGGGCCATGGGGACTTTGGAGGTGCTGCTGGGCTGTGGAGGGGCTTCCCAGGGATGTGCTCACACACTCCCACCCCCGCCCTATATCCCACGCCCACTGGTCCACATTCTTGGCCTCCCCCACCCCTAGCCGTGGTTCTAGGCCCTTCCTGCCTCCCACCTCCCTCCTTCCTCCTGTTCCTCTCTCGCTGGGCTCTGCTCAGCCTCCTCTTCTCCAGCCACCTGTGGGGAGTTGGGGACGGTGGCTGTGGTGGCAGAAGTGGCTCAGTGCGTGGGGTGAGCGGTGCTGCACAGACTGACACCTGGTGGCTGCAGCTCAGACTCAGGGCGGGGACAGCCCAGAGCTAGAGGGTCTGTGGGCTGCTGAGGGCCACCCACGAAGGCTGCCCCTGTGGGGGCCTAAGATTCAAGAGGGCTCTCAGCCTGGGGAAGGCCCGTCCTGCTTCCTATGTTAGAGGGGAGATGGACCCCTCCACGTGGCTGGCTCTCCAGAGGCCACAAGACTCGAGGCCACTTCCTGCCCAGAGAGCTGGCCGAGAGGCTGTACGGGAGAGGGCTGGCTCCCAGGAAGCAGGGGATCTTGGGCTGCAGTCTGGGGTAGACTTGAGACAGGAGGTGGGCGTCCCTCTACCACCTGTGGCCATGGCAGGCAGATGAGGTGGGCAGACAGGCCCAGAGCCTTTCCAGTGCCTGCCCCGGCCAGTAAGGGGATTATGCAGGTGGAGGCCTGACCCTGGGGCAGTAGCCTCTTCAAGAACCTGCCTAGCCCATCTGCCCTCATGCCCAAGAGTGGAGGCAACTGCGGCTTGTACCCCGTGGCCACAGACCCCAGACGTGCGTCCAGCCGGAGCCTATTACACACCCAGAGGGTGCACGCTTAGAGCACGTGCACGTCACATCACTAGTCACAGACACACCCAGAGACGAGTGTGCACTCTTGGAGACACACCCATGTGAATTCACACACAGTCCCTGTCCAGGGGTGGCTGTTTTGTTTGTGCTGAGGATTGAACCAGGGGTGTTCTACCACTGAGCTGCATCCTGTGCTTTTTATTTTTATGTTTTATTTTGAGAAAGGGTCTCACTAAGTCGTCCAGGCTGGCCTGGAGCTTGCAATCCTCCTGCCTCAGCCTCCCGGTTTGCTCAGACGGGCCTGCCCACCCTCGATCTGCCTACGTGTACAGCACACACCCCCGTGTGGTCTGCTGGGGCCACCAGTGGAATCCAGTGGTGTGGGGGCGTCCCTGCCTGGGTGGTGTGTGTCACCGTCTCTAAGGCCTCCCTCACAGCAGTGTCCAGTTTCCTGGTTCGAGGTGAGGATTACAAAGTGGCCCGCCCACCAAGGCCTGGCATCCTCTTCTGTGGCCCCTCCTGCTCCTCCTGGGCAGCCAGATGGTCAGATGCCTCCCCCTGCCTCCAAGCAGGCTGGACCTAGCCTTTTTCCCTGCATCCAGGCATCCCCGAAGGAAGCCTGGGGTGGATGTCCTCCCTCCCATTCTCTGGAATGAGAGGAATGCGGGGCAGGGCGGGAGGGGGTGCTGTCCTTCCTCTGATCCTCTGCTCCCCGTGGGCTTGGCTCTGAGCAGGAAGGAGCTTTCAATGCCCCCTCATTCAGGCTGCCCACCACACCATCTCTCATAGCTCCTGGAGTCCCCTGAGGAGAACAAGGGACAGTTTCCCTGGGCCTGGCAGAGCTGGGTGTCCCCAGTGCCTGAACAACCCTTCAGGGAATTGGGGGAGGTGGAGCAGGAAGCTGGTGTGAGGGAAGAGGGGAGCCTGAGCGGGTGTGAGAGGGAGGGTGGGAGCTGGCGCTGGTGGCGGGTGCAGCCGCCAGACGCAGAGCCAGGGAGGCCCGTGCCAGCAGCCCGTCAGCTGGGCTTCCGGAAGCAACAGGAGCCCTGAGAGCCTGGAAGGGACTTGCTTCTCAGGAGCTGCCGCCATCTCATCTCAGTGAGCCTCGTGTTTTTTTTTTTTTTACAACCCATTTCACAGTTTCCAGAAAGGAGGGTGCTGTGTCAGTGGCTCACGTAACTCAAAACAAATGCTTGTCCCGGAGCTCTGCCCCACCCCTCTGCCTGCCTCGGCTGGCGTCTCGCTGCAGAGCCCGCTGCCTGGAGGAAGAGCCGGGGGGACCAGCGGAGCCCTGGCCCAGCCTGGTGTGCTGGCTCCTCAGGGGCCCCCAGGCGGGCATCTTCCCCAAGCAGCACATGGCTCCAGTGGAGCCCACCTGCACCCTCCAGCCACCCTGCTGTGGCAGGTGGGCCCGGCAAGCAGGGGGGCTGGAGGAAGACCCAGCCCCCACCCGTCCTGCCTGGGCGCGGCTGCTGCCTCAGCCGGTGCCTTGGCCCCTCCTGTGGGCAGCTGCTCCCTGCAGTGGTCCTCTAGTCAAGGGCCTGGCAGAAGGGTCATAGATTCTCAGGGTGTCCGGGGACCCCAGCCCAGCCCTGCCTGCTCTTCTCCCGGCCCTCCTGCTGCTGGCAGCCCTGGAGTAGCGCGGGGTCCGGGCGTGACTTGTCTCCCGTGCAGGTCGGCCGGCCCTGGGTATGGGACAGTCGGCCCCCAGGGATGGGGCTGCGCCCGAGGTGCCAGCGACCCAGGCGTGTCAGCCGGCCCTCCTGGCGTGCTGGCTTCCGGAGCCGTTTTCTCAGCCAGCCTGGCGCCCGGGCCAGGCCTCTGTGGTGTCCTGGGCAGAGCTGAGGTGGCCGGGAGCTGGGACAGAGCCGGCCCTGTATCCAGGGCTGCAAGCCGGGCAGAGGGGTCAGTTGGTGGGGGCTGATGTGAGGCACAGATGGCCTGCCTCAGTGGCCTGCCCATACCGCCGCATTCAGGTCCCTTTCCGGGGAAAGCCCTTGGGTGCCGGACTCCTGTGACGAGCCAGGGAGAACCCAAGACACTGGCCTGGACACACTCCAGGGGGCCAGCACGCCGCCTCAGAGTGAGCAGGTCCACTGAACATGGCAGTAGGGCCGTGCGACCCAGGCCCACCTCCTGTTCCCTTTTCAGTCCTGTGGTGGACGCCCCTGGTGGCCTAAGGCATACGGGTCTGTAAAGCGCCTGGCGGGGGAGGTGCCAACATAGTTGGTGCCAGTTTCTGGGTCCTGGCCAGAGGGGGCTCAGGACAGAGCCCCTCAGCCCTCTCCACTGCACAGGGCTCCTGCTGTCCCCTCCTGCACAGCACTTGGTAGGCAAGGATTTTGCCGACAGGAAGGAGCCTTCAGGCTAGTTCCCGGCCAGAGTTGGCCAGCAGCTCTGGGCTGGCCAGGGCCCCGGCTGACCAGGCTCCCAGGCAGCCACTGCACCAGTTCTGTCTGGGGTTGGCCACTGGTCAGGAGGAGGGTCTGGGGAGGGGGCAGCCCACAGCTCTGCTGGTTGGGCGTGCTGCCACCACCCAAGTCCTTAGAGCTAGAGGTGACAAGACGGGTGCAGTGCCTGGGCGGCCTCGAGGAGTCAGTGGTCCCTGCCCTCACCCCAGGAGGCTTGCTGCCCGCCAGGAGAGTGCTGTGGGATCTGCTCCCAGGCCCAGTGCAGCGAGAGGCAGTGCTGGGGCAGGGGGTGTGTAAGGCAGGATGTGCCCGCCCAGGCGTCCTGAGGTGCTGGCCTGTTGGCCGGGGAGTGAGAGCCCTTGGCAGCGGCCACCCTTACAGCCAGTTTCCAGGGGAAAAGGCCACCTGGTCCCTGTATGGAGATATCTGGGGCTCTCAGGCAGGCTCAGTACCCAGGTCACCTGTGCCTGGATGAGGGCAGGATCCGACTCCCTGTGACTCTGGAGAGGCGTGTGCACCTGAGACACTCGGCTACCTTCTGAGGGCAGTGGGCCTCGGGTGGCTCTGCGTCCTTACTTGTGCTTTATTCTTGAACCTACTCTAGTGAAATGGAGACCTTTCTGTGGTGAGGACGCGAGACCCAACCCTTCTTCAGTAGGAAAGGGGAGAGAGGAGTGACGGTCCCCAGCAGATGGCCCCACCTGAGGCCAGGCCCAGGAAGGACACTGCCTCCCAGCCACCAGGTTCTGGGCAGGACTCCCTGCCTTAATGGGTTCAGGGAAGCCAGTTGTAAAGAGACTCCCCTAGAGGGTCCCACCCTGGGAGACAGGCTGGTGTGGAGCAAGGAGGGCCCTGGTCTAGAGGGGCCAGCTGTGGTCTCCTGCCGTAGCAGGAAGTGCAGCCTGTTACTGGCGTGTTCCCTGCCCTTGTGGAGCCAGGGTGAAATGCTGGCTGGCCTCTAGTGCAGTCCCCAGGTCCCAGCAGTGGGCTCCCTCCTGTAGTGGCATGTGAACAGAGGATCAGATCAGCGAGAGCCCCTCCTAGGACCAGGATCCCACTTCTGGGTGGAGGCACGGTGGCCTGAGACCCCAATCCTGGACTCTGGCTTGGGGGGCCCAGGCCACCCAGCAGGCCCACCCTGATGGCCCCAGGGGGCTGTGGACGGTGGCATGGTTTCCTGCTGCCCCTCGGAGCCTTGGGAGGGGCTGCTGCGGAGCCTCCGCTTCCCTGGGTCTGCCTGCGGTGTGGGGCGCTCTAGGTGCAGGGTTCCCAGGCCGAGGGCCTGGAGAGATTTTTTCTCCAGACCTGACTTTTGGACTCTTGGTTGCTTCCCACCATCCTGGGGAGGAAGGGGTGGGTGGGGCTTCCCTGGGAGGGCCGGGGCGGGAAGGCCTGGGCGGGCGGGGAGCCTGCAGCTGGGCGGCCACACTCAGCCTGCAGGCATGCCCCCCAGGGTCCTGAGCAGGGCAGGGAGACCACACTTCCCTTCCCAGCCCGAGTCCCCTCCCCTGGCTGGACACGCCTGTGGTCTGGCGGGGGCCCCTGGCAGTCCCAGTCCTGTGGTCTGGGAAGTCCCTGGCTCCCAGGCACCTATGGCCTGCTCTTCCTCTCCCCTCGCAGAGGCCCTGGCAGCCCCCTCCCCACCACGCTCACTGACCCTTCCTCTGGGGCCTTGAATGGGAGAGGCCCCTCAGCTGCCCGGCCCTCTTGCGCCAGGGTGAAGGAGCTGCCGTCCGGCCGGAGCTGGAGAAGCACAGTGCTGCCAGGGTCCCGTGGGGCACCCGCCTCTCCTGGCCTGGCTGCCTCTCTGCTGAGTCACCCAGTGTCTGGGAAGCTCCCAGGACAAGCCAGGCAGAATGAGGCATCACAAATTCACCAGTTCCCCTGTCTCCTGGGCGGGAAGCAGTGGCCTGACTCACCTTGGGCCAGCCCACCACCTCCCCGTGCCCAGAGTCCCTCCTCACGCCCCTCTCAACCCTGGGACGGCCCAAGCCAGGCTCACTGCCCAGGGACGGAGGTGGCAAGGTGCCAGGGTACCCTGCCAGGGTGGGGCCGGCAGCGCAGCCCAGACCACCCACCAAGCCATCCTGCGCGCAGAGCACTCTGTGCATGTGTGTCCTATGTGTACATGAGCCGTAGCCATGGCGACTAGGGAGACTCAGCCTCATCCTGCTGCTGGACCTGGGCAGAGGGAGCAGGGTCGCTGGTGACCGGGGGCAAAGGATGCGGCAGGCTGGCAGGCAGGCTCTAGAGGCTGGCCCAGAGCCAGCAGTTCTCCGTCTTCTGAGCTCCCCGGCTTCCCAGGGCGATGCCAAGTGCTGGCTGGGCCCAGGAAGTCTCTGGCCGCTGCCTAAGCCCCAGACAAGTGCTGTCTGATGCTCAATGCCAGCCTAGCCAGGGCCTGACCCTGAGCAGCCTTGAGGGACCTTAAGAGCTGATCCACATAGCTGTGTTCTCTCTCTGTCCTTTCCACCTCATCTTCCCTGTGACTCAGTTCCTCCCCTTGCTCACCTGGGACTGGATCACCCCTGTATAGCTAGTCATTTAACTGGACTGGGAAGAAGGATAAAGACCCGCCTTTGGAGAAAGGCCCTGCCTCTCATGCTGCCCATGAGAGTGTGGAAACCTTTGCACCCACAGGGCTGGCCTGGGACTTTCACCCTTCCAAAGCATTCTGCGAGGGGCACCCACATCAGAGAGGCTTTGGGACACCCGCTGCTGTGGCCTAGGACATCAGGGTGCCCTGCCTCTGGGAAGGGCTGCAAGGCAGTTTATTCCCCTCAGGTCCTGAATGCACCTGGTCAGCAATGGTGGTGGTGACGTGGTGGTGGTGGAATAGTGGAGGAGGTGATTGTGGTGGTATGTGGTTATGTAAATGGTGATGGTGGTGGTGTGGTTGTTGGAGATGGAGGTGGTGGTGGTGTGGTTGTTGGTGGTGGTGGAGGTGATAGTGGTAGAGGTGGAGGGGGCGTGGTAGGTGATGGTGGTGTGATGGTGGAGGTGGTGTGATGGTGCAGGTGGTGTGGTTGGTGGAGGTGGTGGAGGTGGTGTGATGGTGCAGGTGGTGTGGTTGGTGGTGGTGGTGGAGGTGGTGGTGGTGGTGGTGGAGGTGCAGGTGGTGGTGGTGGTATTAGCAGTGGTGGTGGTGGAGGAGGTTGGTGGTGCAGGTGGCATGGTTGGTGATATTGCTGGTGCTGGTGTCATAGCGGCAAAGGCTTTACAGTCACAGGAAGGCGTCAGTCCTAGGGCACCTGAGTGAGGTACGAGGAGGCTCAGGAGCATGTGACTGTGTGGGCCTGTGAGGGCGCTTTTCCGGCCATTGACTTTGTGGATATTTGAAGATGGAGGCCTGGAGAGCTTGGGGCCTGGGAAGTGCCTGTGGAGGAGGGCTCCTTGGTGGTGGGTGCTGCCCTGTCCTGCCCACGGCTGCACCTAGAACTGCTGCCCAGACTCACTCTGCCCCTGTGTCCACAGCCAGCAGCCGCCTGATGGGAAATTCTCCGGCCTCCTCTTTCATGGGCAGCTTCCTCACCAGCAGCCTGGGCTCAGCAGCTGCCACACATCCCAGCGGCCCCACCTCTGCCCCCTCTGAGCAGGCCTACCGTGGCTCCCACCCTGCCCCCACCCAGGTCTGGTTCTCTCACTCCCACGAAGGTAAGTCGGTCTTGGACCCTCAGCAGCACCCCAGGAGCTGCCAACTGGCCATGGGAGTCCGGCTGGTGGAGGCACCGAGGGTGCCCAGGAAGCCCCTTGGGGAGGTAGTAATTGGTTGGGAAGGTGGGGGTGGCTAGGCACCGGTCCTGGCCAGATGTGTGCTCCAGATGGGCAGAGAGAAGCAGGGCTGGCAGGGAGGGCCGGGGCCGAGGACTGGGCTGTGCCCTCCGTCATGGGCTACGCCCACTCTCCAGGCCTGCGGAGGCGTGGGCTCCAGATGTGCCATCTGGGAGGGAGGGCCAGGGAGGAGAGAGCTGTCAGCAGGCATCGGCTGCTACCCCGGGGCCCTGCCGAGGACCACAAGCCCCTCCTAGGCCAGCAGCCTCCCTGCTCTGGGCACGCCAGGTGGATACCTGCCGCTCTCAGACTTCGTGACCAGCGGGAGGACCGCTGGAGGCCTTGCTAGTTCCCTGGACTCCCCGGGCCCTTCCCAGGGTGGATGGGAACCTGAGGGCTGCTCAGCACCCTGTTGCTATGGCGAGTGCTCCTGGCCCCACGGTCCCTGGTCCTGGAGCGGTTGGTGTGCTCTCAGCTGTGCCGTCCACCACGGCAGGCGAAGGGTTAAGCCCCAGCTGGCACGCGGGAGGTAATTGCAGTTGGCAGCGGGCACGCTGGGCTCTTGCTCCTGGCACGGGTGCTGCCGTAACTCAATGACTGCTGCGCTCGGGCGTCGTGTTTACAGAGCACAGCGGACCCACACACCGCGCCACCGCCCGCCCGTGTTCCAGGCAGGGAGATTAGCGCCCGGCACTGCTGGAAGCCAGAGAAACCTCTCTTTGTGCAACAAGAAAGGGGCTGTTTTCCAAACAGGACAGGTGACGAGTGAGGGACAGTTGTTAAAATAATCTGGGCTTTAGGCGCCGCTCGGAGTGCACATGTTGGGCAGGCGATAAGGAGCAGCTCCCTTCCCGGGTGGAGGAGAGGCCAGCAGGGTCCTGAGGACCAAGTGGGCATAACCGTGTCCTTGGCCCAGCCTCACCTGCACTCCTGCTGCCAACCCTGGCCATCCCAGCAGCCTCCTGAGGGGACACCAGACTCCCTGGCCTGGTGGGAGCCCAGGCCCCACAGGCATTGCTCATCCCAGCCCCACTCTCCTTTCAGCCTCTTTTGTCTGCTGGGCGTCTCCTGGCCACAGCATCTGGCTCCCAGGATGTCTGTGGGAGGGAGAAGGGTGGCCCGGCAGAGGAAGCAGGCAGGGACCCCCGCAGCAGAAGTCAGGGCCACTGAGGGCACATGGGCACTCCCCTCCCCGCAGCAGACAGCATCCCCTGGCCCGGAGTGGAGCGGCCCACCCCCAGCCCTGCACCCCTCCATCCCACCCTTGGGAACCCCACCAGCAAGGAGGCCGTTTGTGGGCAGCGCCACCTGCCCTGGAGCTCCGTCTTGGCCCAGGGGGTGGCTCAGGGCAGGTGGGTGGCAGCCTTCCGACGGTGTGCACAGCGGCTCGGCCGCTCACTTCCCCTCGAGCCAACGGCTGCCTGGTGGAGTCGCTCTGTGGGTTCTACCTTCCCGCCCCAGCCCAGGGCACCTGTCGGGATGGCCAGTGTTCAGGGGGCTCTCTGGGGAGCCCAGGCCCTGGCTCCTGGGCGGTGGCCTGCACCAGGCCTGCCCCTGCCCCAGCGAGGTCCTGCTTCTGAGAGGCAGCTTCTCCACGTCTGGAAGAGGGCTCCAGCAGCCGACCCTCTGCCAGCCAGGGTCCCCCTCGGGCCTCCTCCAAGACTGTCCACTGTCTGCGTGGCCAGGGAGGGATGCGAGCTCAGGCGGGTTCACGCAGCAGAAGCAGGATGTGCCTGGGCCGCCCTCGAAGTCCCGGGACACCGCGGTGCTGCAGACAGGCCTGGGTAGGCAGCCGTCCTGCGCTGGGCGGCTCTCCCGTCCTGCAGCTCCCTGTAAGAGTGGTGGGACGGAGTCCCCGGGGTCTGGGGATGGGGCAGCCACGCAGACCTTCCACGCCGTGCCTCAGTTTGCCCTCTCACGGTCCCTTCCTGCCTTCCGCTAAGCTCCCCGCCCCGGGATCCCCTCCCTGCGGGGGTTCCCCTGCCCTCCACTCCCCAACAAGCCACATGGTGCAGGCCGGCTGTGAGCTTGCTCTGCGAGCAGAGGCCAGGGCGGGCGGGCCCAGCGAGTGGCAGGCTGGCTGGCTGCCCTGGCGGCCTGCCTAGCTGCTCGTTTGACTGGGTGCCAGCTGGCTCCCGCGTGCCGGGGCCTGTTTCTCGGCCGTGTGTGTTCAGGAGGGCGGGGGGCAAGGCGGGCAGGGGGCACGCGACTCTGCCGAGAGCAGGGCCTGGCCAGCGCGGTGGGCTGCCTGGGCGGTCTGCTTTGAGGCCTGGCCTCGCCCTGTCCCCGCTTCCTTCCACGGCCCCGGGATAGGCAGGGAGGCAGGTGCCAGCAAACAGTCTGCTGTTCCCTCTCTGGCCCTGGGGTCTCATGTCAAGGGCAGGAGGGCCAGGGAGGGGCCGGCAAGGGCGACCCCACTGGGGGTAGCCTCAGGTGCCCCCTGCTCTAGGCGGGGCCCCCCAGCCAGCCGGAAGCCCCCCAGCACCACCACACCATCTGCAGGGCAGCTGCTAGAGCGGGGGCCGGGGCTTCCTGTGTCCCTGGAACAGCTGGGGGTGCAGGAGACACCCCGCAGTTGGAGGAGCCGCCCCAGAACATCTGGCCTGGGGTGGGGCCCGTTGGTTCAGCCCCCAGGCCTCCTGGTCCCACTGCGCACCCTAGACCAGGGTTTCCACAGCGGTAGACCGCTCTGGGCTTAGGGTGGGGTGGGCAGCGGAACTGGCCGGAGGCAGGGGTGAGCCGCTGTCCGGCCAGCCTGTGCTGGGTGGGTCAGAGCGGGTGTGGGTGCAGCACAGCTGGCCCTATTGTCAGTGAGCCCCTCCCGCCCTACCCCCAGCCGCCTGCCTGGGACCACCCACAGGCGATGAAAGGGGATTCTGTTCCTGAGGGGGTGCTGGGGGCAGGAACCAGGGCGCTCCCACAGCCAGGCTACTCACGGTCTCTTGTGCCACCTGGAGGGGGCCGTGGGCACACATGCCAGTGTTGGCTGTCTGCCTGGTGGCCTCTTGGTCAGAGCCACCCCTGCCCCAGTGGCCCTTTCTCCACAGGGGTCTGGCCAGGTTCCAGTGGGGGCAGGGGCCATGGCAGGAGCCAATGCGCATGCCCCTTTGTGGCGGATCCCACAGCCTCCTGCATCCTGCCAGCTGTCCCTTTGTCGCCCTCCGTCCCCTCTGAGGCCCTGGACTTGCCAGGACTTGGGAGTGAGTAGGATCCGGAGCGTGTCTTCGGGAAGGACGGAGGTCCTAGCAGTGTTCTCCCCCTGTGGTGGGCCAGAGGTTCCTGAGGTCCCTCAGCACCTGCCCTGGAATGGTCCTCTGATGGCTGCTCCTGCTCTGGCCCTTCTCTGGAGCCGCCTTCCTCTCTTGCTTGCTTCCTTGATGGTGGAAGTGTCCCCTGGTCCCAGCCCCTCCTTTCCCCTCCGGCCCCCGCCCATGCCCACAGGGAGAGGCTGGCTGGTTGGAGAAAGCTAGTTGCTGCGAGATCTGGGGAGAGCAGGGGTAGAGGGGCAGGGGAAGCTCCCGCCGACCCCTCTGAAGTTTCTCCTGGCCTTAGGTGGCCAGTCCTCCCTGCCCCTGCCCTGTGCCCGCAGTCCCTCCTGGTGTCTGGTCCCAGAGCTGGAGTCTTGGCCAGGTTTCTGGTGTGGAGGTTACGCTGGTCCCAGGAGGTCCCGCACATGGTCCCTGCCCACACCTGGGCAGCCACGAGGTCTCAGGGCTGTGACAGGCAGGGCGGATGTTCAGGGGGGGGTCTTCACAGCCCAGGGGCCGCATTGGACTGAAGTCCACATGCCCAGCTCTGAGGGGCTAAGCCTTCGTTCCCTCTGTGAGCCGCTGATCAGAACAGCCATTCAGAAGCAGCTTGACTCAGAACCAGGGCTGCAATTGACAGCGCAGGTCCTTCTCTCTGGTGTCCCCTGTGGTGGCTGTCCTTTGTGGGGGCATCAGCCTTGATCACCAGGAGGGGTCTCCCTGGGGTGGCATCCCTGGGTCTGATGGGGGCGGCTCCCCAGAGGTGCCCCTGTACGGTGCTCATTGGCCAGCGGAGTCCCGGGTGCGACGCCACCACACCAAGAAGGGCGTGGCCGGTGCAGGGCCGAGCTGCCATCCTGCATGCTGGCCAGAGTGGGGGCCTCACCCAGGTTGCTCTGAGGATTCTCAGTTGCCTTCCCCAGCCTGACGCCGTGGTGGTGCGACCCCAGCCCTTGCCGACACAGCCGGCCTGTGCTGCTGACCTCGCCGGCACGTGGGGGGCCTGAGGCTGGGGACTGCTGGGGATCCTGGGCAGCCTGCCCCTGCCTCTGCTCCAGAGGTGCCATGGAAGCCTGGCTCTCTCCCCAGCTCTTACCGTTCTTCAGTCCCGGTGGCCCAGGAGCTGGGTACTCCAACCCCTCAGGGGGTCTCAGGTGGCTCCCCAATGCCAAGCCCTGGGAACTGCACTTGACATCTCCTGGGGAGGTGAGCACCTGGGCAGGGGCCCAGCAGGTGTCCGGTGGGGAGGACATGGGAGGAGCTGTCCCAGGGTCATCTGCAGGCGCTGATGCTCAGATGGCAGGCGGCCGGCAAGCTTGCTGCCCCGGCCTGCCTGCTGGGCAGTCGTGCTGCCTGAGTGAGGCTTCGGGCTCCTGTAACCCGCTGGCTGTGGCAAACAGACTGCAGTGGAAGTGCACTGCCTCCTGGAGTGGAAGGGACGTCCCCTGCCAGAGGACCGGCCTCGAGCTGGCATGGGTGTTGGTGCATGTGGCAGAGCCCTGAGTGCCAGGTCACGAGGAGCGGGAACCCAGGTGGCCTGGGTTTCCACGGGGACCCGGACAGTTCCCCCCGAGGCCCTCCTGCCCCTTCTGGGTAATCATTAGGAGCCCCCAGCCCGCCTTCCCCAGCTGCCCTCCTGTCCGCCCTGTCCTTCAGTCGCTGCCCGCCTGGCAGATGCCCTCCTCCAACCCTCACCCTCTCCAGACTCCTGTGGCTTCACCATGCCCATCAGGTGCTGGGTCCCTGAGCATCTTCTCCCCTGGGCCACTGTGTCCCAGGACCAGGCTCTGGCCTCCCAATAGTACTGGCAGTGGACATGTCCGGATGGGTGTCCTCAGGGAGACCTCCGCTGCCCCCTCCAGGGCTCTTTCCCCAAGATAGCTGGGGACTCCAAGGCAGGCACCATTCCTTTGGGGTGAAGGAAGGCTGAAGTGAGGGAGGGAAGTCCCGGGCCTTGACCTAGCAGAGTGTGGGGCCCAGCAGCTCTGGTGCTGAGTCCGAGCACCCCAAGCCTGGTTGCAGGCCTGGCCCCACCCCGCCTGGCCTGGCGCCTGTGGCCCTCTCTGCTGCTCTGGCCTCTTCCCACCGTCCTGGGCCATCCCCCACCTGGGCAGTTTCCTTGGTGTCTCCCTGGCCTGGCCACACCACCCAGGCTTCTCTCTTGGTTCTGATCTCCAAACAGCTCCTTTGATTCATGAAAATCATTTTTTATTTTCTTCCTCAGTTCAGAGAGTGCAGTGTTTGGGGGAAGAAGAAAGGCCTTTCTATCACTGGGCAGGGCAGACTTCTTCTCCCCGCCTCGGCCCCCGCCCCGGGCTCCCCTGCCCAACCTGTGCCTTTCTCCTTCCTGCCCAGCACCCCATCCTCCTCCTTTCACCCCAGCTCCCCATCTGGGACCTCAGAGGTTGGGGCCTTGGGCAGGCTAGAGGTGGGGAGCTGGCCAGGACTTTGGGCTGGGCCTTGCTAGATTTCTGTCCCCACTCTCTGGCCTGAACACCACCAGCTGAGGCTCAGAAGTGGAGGAAGGCACAGGGCCACCACCCTCACACTGCCCCCAAGGGCCCGGGCAGGAAGGAGTCTGCTGCCCAAGAGCAGCAGGCGGCCAGACCTCCTGAGGGGCACAGGGAGGTCCATGCCTGGGAAACTGCGTCTGGGAAGGAGGAATTTACAGACTTCTGTTTACCAAAACGAGGCCCGTAAAACATTTAACAGCAGCCAATTACGGGGGGGACAGCTGCACTGGCTTAACCAGCCCCCCAGGCCCTGCCCCCCTGCTTGTCCACCCCACCCCCATCCCTGAACCTTGTCAAGTCTTCCAGGAGCTGAGTTTAATCTGGTAAACATCTGCTGCAGATGTGTTCCTCACACACCAGGATAGCAGGCGAGCCTGCCAAGACTCAGCCTGTTCCTCGCCAGTCTGGGTGGCTGCAGGGGCAGGCCAGGGGTGGGCACGGTCCCCAGGTCCTCGACATGGCCCAGGGGTGGGCCCTCAACCAGGCTCCGCTGGACCCGCAGGCTTCAGCCCCTCTCGGAGCTCTCAGACCTCCCTGGCAGGCAGCGGGCCTCCAAGAGCGTTCGCAGGTTCCCCTGGACCCACTGAGTCAGAGAACACCCAGGGCATCACCAGGGCTGAGCGCTGGTCTGCCACCGCTCATGGCCCCGCGGGCACGGCGCCCTTGGCGGGGGAACCACAGATGTGGCACCCTTGCCCCTGTGGGTCCTGGGGTGCCCTGTCCAGCTGGAACACGATGCAAGCTCTGCCTCTGAGGCCCTGACCCTCCCTGTCCCACCCATAGCCCTGCCCACCAGGCCTGGCCACCCCTTGACCTCAGCCTACAGAGGGCCACCTCTTAGCTCCCCTCTGTTGCTCAGGGTGGGTTCCAGGGTGCCAGCCTCCAAGCACCACAGACATCCCCCAAGACTGAGTTGGAGCACCCCGACTGTGCTGGCCTCCATCAACTCCAGTATCCAGGCAGGTCAGCCTCTGGCAGGGCAAATGTCCCAGCCCTTCTGAGGCTGTGAGGACAGACACAGGCCTGCAGATCTGTCCTGTAGTTCTGACTTCCAAAATGGTGTTTCTAAGTGTTCTGTGGAAGCCTTGGCCCACGAGTTGTTAAAGGAGTCCACTAAACGGCCATGGGGTTCTGTGGTCAAAGAAGTTCAGGAGCCAGGTGCAGTAGGACTCACCTGTGTCCCACCTAATCGGTAGGCAGGAGGATCACAAGTTCAAGGCTAACCTCAGCAAGGGATGAGGTGTGGCTGGGTGGCAGAGCACCTCTGGGTTCAGTGCCCAGTACCAAAGCAAACTTTTAAATAAATTATCTGAAAATGGTCTGGGGTGTGGTTCGGTGGTGGAGTACCCTTGTGTTCCCCGTACCGGTGAAAAAGGAAAGAAAAAATCGGGAAACAAAGTAAAACAAGGGGAGTGACGCGGTCTGCTGCAGGACTGGCCAGTAACTTCGCACCCCATAGGGAGTCCTGATGCCTGGATCTCAGGGGCATTGTGGCTCAGGGCACCTTTCAGCAAGTGACCAGTATGACGGGTGTCCAGACGCTCCCCTGGGAGGCTCCCGTGGGACCCACACAGCATGCCCCTCCAGGGAAGTCCCAGATTCCTGCTCGCGCCACCTCCCGAGCAGCCCGGGAAGTCGGACAGCGTTGGAGAGCTCTCAGGACAACAGTGGGGTCTCCAGGAGAAACTCCCTGGGTCCTGTCCTCCAGGGGGAAAGGTCAGTGTTTTGAGTGTGGCAGGGTGTCGTGGAGTTGATGCCCCAAGTGTCCAGCTCAGACTCTGCCCAGGGCTTCCCTTGGCCTCAGTCTGCAGGGCCCGCTGCCAAGCAACCGATGCTCACTGTAGGCCCCAGGGCCACCTGAGCCCCATGGCCAATGGCCCCACGTCCAGTCTCCTCACTCCACACTGAGGACATCCAGTCCCCCTCAGGAACCCCCACAGGCCACATAACACATGGCATCAGGGTCTGGCCAGGAGGAGCTGGACACCTGGCACTGGGGTGTGAGGCAGGCTGGAGGAGACCAGGTCCCCACGCCTGAGGCTGCCATGGTGATGGCAGTGGGCAGGGTAGGGGTCTGGTGGGTATGAATCTGTTGAACGCTGCCAACGTCCAGGTCCCCTGGATCCCCTGCCAGACCTGGAAGGACCACCCATAGGTGGACACTCCTGGTGACTGCTGATGGCTCTGGGCATCCACTCTGGGCCTTCCAGAAGGGCTCTGGGGGGCGCATCCCAGGCTGGTGCTCAGTCGCCTCTTCTGCAGGCTGGATCTCGTTTGGGTGGGAGGTAGAGTATGTGTCCAAGGTGACGAGAGCCACCCGAGTTCCAGGGCCAGCAGGGTGAGACAGCCCCAGCTGTGGTAACTTCCTGTGCTGGGCAGGGGCAGTCCCTCGGAACTTTGGTGGTCTCATTGGACTGGACCCCTCAGGTCAGGGGTGACTCGAAGTCCCCAGCGAGGGCTGGGAGCTGCAGCCTTACTCATGGGGTTCTTCTGGGGCCAGTGCTGACGCTACAGGGACCAGCTCCCTTTGCAGATGACGGAAATGGAGAGGTGGGCCTGGGCGGAGAGTTCATTCTGCTGGAGACACTTGTGCACCCCCGCCCGGCTTTGGTTCACTCGGGGGCTCCTGCGCAGCGTAGATGGGCCAGGGATGTCTGCTGGCTGGGGTCCTGTGGATGGCGCAGGCGGGTTGCTGGGTCTGCAGGGCGTCTCTCCCCTCCTGAGATACCTCCCAGACCTTGGTTGCTCCCCCACCGAAGCACCTGCGGCACCAGTGCTACTGGAAGGGAAGCAGAGGCGCGCTCCTCCAGCCCCCTCCCCAGCCCACCAGCGTCCAATCTGCGCTGTGCGGGGGGATGGTATCCGTGGAGTCAGAGTTAGCATGATGTATTGATGGGCTGGTTTCCCACCGGCAGACTGTGTGCAGGGCTCTGAAGGGTTTTGCTCCTGGGCCGTCCACAGGCTTCTTGCCTCCCTGGGCTCAGGACAGTGTGGGCCAGGGGGCCAGGCGCTGCCTCTCCAGCCAGTTCCCTTGCCTCTCTAGCTCCAGCGTACCCCAGGTTTTCGGGGAGTCTGGCATCCACCTTCCTACCCGTGAGCCACTTGGATCACCATGGAAACAGCAATGTTCTCTACGGGCAGCATCGTTTCTATGGAACCCAAAAAGGCAAGTGCCGCCTGGGGCCTAACACAGGGTGCAGGGCATCCTGAGGGGTGGGCGGGTGGCAGGCTTCTGGGACACATACCAAGGCAGCCAGCCCGGGGGCACCCTCAGGAGGCGTCCAGCCTAGTAGGTCCCCTGGAGGGTGTAAACCCTGGGTCTAGGACCACCACCAGGGGCAGGTGGGGTTCCCAGGCTGGGGAGCACTGGGGAGGGAGTCAGCTGACTCAGCTCAGCTCCAGGGAAGGACCGTGGGGCTTGGCCTCCACCTCCTCCATACCTGGCCATGCCCTGCACCTTCAGGCAGCCAGGGGATCCCGGGGTGCCTCAGAGGAGAATGTCCTCAGTCAGGGACAGGGAGAACCATAGAAGCCTGCTTTGCCCCACTCACTTGCAGCACCTAGGCTAGAACAGGGCTGCTGGACACCCACCCCCAAGTCCCCACCCCTGCCTTGAGGTCAGGCAATGCTGACAGCGGCCACTGGGGTAGGACCAGAGCAGAGCCGTGTCCTGGAGACAGAAGATGGGCTGCTTATTCTGGTGGTAGCAGATGTCACCAGAGAGGGCTGTTGGGTTTGGGTCTTTGCTGGCAAGATGGAGCCAGTGGGCCCCCGGGTGTTACAGAAGGCGGGGGAGGCTAAGGTAGAGGTCACAGATCAGGAGGCTGCAGGAGAGGCGGCTGACTGGAGAGGGCAGGGTGGGTCCAGAGGCTTCACCCCGTCTCCAGGTAGAGGTTTTTCCTGGAGGGCCATTTCATTTACATTTTAGAAAGCGCCCCCACTAGTGGGCACCCCAGGGTGGTCCCTGGAGACTGGGCAGGTATTGGGTCAGTGGCCACCCTTAAGACGAACTGTGTGTGATAGGACTTGAATGCAAACGTGGAGCCCCACAGGACTGGAGCCAGTGACGTCAAGGAATGGGCTGGGGCAGGGAAGGGCAGAGGGTCTCAGAGCCAGTTCCTGGCCCAGGCTGTGGGAGGGGCTGCTGAGGAGGCCCAGAGGAGAGGGGTGACCTCAGCTTAGATGGAGAGGCTGCACGCTGGGTCACTGGACACTCACAGCCCATCAGGGGTGAAGCAGCTCCTGTGCAGAGACAGTCCACCACGTCCCTGGGGAGCCCCAGTGAGGCAGAGGAGCCAGCAGGGCCTGGGAGGTGAACTGGACTCCCAGGGATGCAGCAAGCTGTCCAGGGCCCGGGTAGCTCTCCTGCTGTCCCTCAGTACCTTCTCACCACAGGCCCCAGACTCAGGGTGTGTCCTGCTTGTCTGGATTCCCTCAAGACAACTGTGGGCACCTGCAGACTGACTGGGCCTGGAGGATCTGGCCACGCCCGAGGGGACTGTCCTTTGGGCAGCAGAGCCCTGGCCCTTCAGGCCGCCAGCTCCCCCAAGCTCCTGTCAGCCTCCAGTGCCTGCAGCTGTTTTGACAAGAGTTTGTCAGGGGTAGGCAGGTGTCTGGTCTCAGCCCCAGAAGTCCCGCCCCTGAGCCAGGGCCCCGGGACTACAGGGGCAGTGGGCCTGCTGGTGTGGAGGCAGTGCTGGCCCTCTGGGCTTTCAGAATGTTGTGGTGGAGCCTCATCCAAAGAACTCTATTTGGTTTTGGAAACTGAGCTAATTAGGTTTCTCCTGGGCTGCCCTCTTCCCCCTTGTTTCCAATTAGCAGGAAATTGACAAGGAATTTACATGACTGAGGACAGTTTTACAAGTTCCAAGCCTTTCTTTTGTTTCCCCCTCTGTCTGCTCCCTGGCTCTGGGCTTTACCCAGCCGCCCACCCACCCAGCTGGGCCAAGGAAGGGACAGCCCCCAGGGTCCCCAGGGTCCCTCCAGGCAGTGGCCTGGCCCCAGGTTGCTGGGTGTGGTCCCAGGGTTGGTCAGAGAGCAAGGAGCACACCCTACCCGGGCAGGGTTTGCCAAAGATTCAGGGGCCCCACTGGGCAGCCAGTCCATGGACCACAGAGGGCACCTGGCACTGCAGCCAGGCTGGGTGGGACCCAAGCTTGAGGGGGGGTGGATGCAGGGGCCACTCTCCTTCCTTGCTGTTGCAACCTGCTTCAACCCTCCCCACCCATGTCCACCAGCCCAAGAGAGCAGCAAGCTGTCTAGGGGCAGGGCAGTTCCCCAGGCTGTCCTGAGTGTGGCCCCCACATCCCCCACCCAGCCCATCCTTCTCCAAAACCCGCAGCCTTGCTCCTCAGGGGGTCATGCCACTTGGGGGTCCTGGGGGGCTGCAGGCATCCCAGCACATGGGGCCATCCACAGTACTTGACCCAGGCTGCAGGGGCTCTCTCACTGGTCCCTGGCCAGCCAGCTCTGCAGTGGCTTACCTCACAGGTGCCCCTCACCTGAGCCCACAGCACGACTACTTTCTCAGCCCTGCATTGTACTCCCCCGAAGCAAGTTCCCCACCCCTACCCCCACCCACCACTCCCAGACGTGGGGACCCACCTCCCTCTGAAAGTCTGCGGGACCCAGGGACAGAGTGGGTGGGGAGCAAGGAGCGGTGCCTATGGGGAGAGAAGCTGTGGAGGTGGCTGCTGGTGGCGGCTGGCCCACTCTGAATTCACGTAAAGCCACTGAACTGTACACTTAAAATGGTACAGTTCATTGTGTATTTTCACCACGAGTTTTTAAAAAATGGAAACAGAAACCTTCCCTAGGAGCCAGAAACCTTGGGTAGGCGCCAGCTGGGGCTGGGGAGGCTCCTGCAGCATGTTCTTGGGGTCTGGGCCCCACCCCGCTGACCTGGGCTCCCTCTGCTCACAGATAACTTCTACCTGCGCAACCTGCCCCCCCAGCCCACGCTCCTGCCCGCCAACCACAGCTTCCCCGGCCTGGCCCGCACTGCCCCTGCCCACCCCTGCAGCCGGGAGCGCGGCGAGGCCGGCCCGCAGCAAAAGGGCCCCAGGGAGTTTGACCGCTTCCTCACGGCAAAAGAACTGGGCAAAGAGAAGACCGGCAAGGCGGTGGAGGAGGACGGTGGCAAGGAGCGGCACAGGCTGGTGCCCCCCGTGCCGACCGAGGGGCCCTGCAAGGAGGCCGGCCCCGCACCCCGGGGCTCCTGCGAGGGCCGCCCCAAGCACCTCACCTCCTGCCTCCTCAACACCAAGGTGCTCAATGGCGACATGGGCAAGGCAGCACTGGCCAGCTGTGCAGGGGGCGTGCTGGGGCGGCCCAGTGCAGGGGTGGCAGCCTCTGGACGTGCCAAGGAGGTGGCGGGCACCCCCGAGCCCGGGCCGGCCTTCAGCGAGTGCCTGGAGCGGCGGCAGATGCTGCACCACACGGTGTCCTACACGGTGCCCTCCGGCCTGCCCGCCGGGCCGCCCCCACCCCTCAGCACGGCCGCTGGCTCCTTCCCCTGCCTGCAGCTGCACACGGGCCCGGATGGGCTCTGCCCACTGCAGGACAAAGTCTCCCGGGACCTAAAGGCCAGCGGGCCCACCTTCGTGCCTTCTGTGGGACACCTGGCCGATAAGAGCCGCCCCTTCCAGGCGGCCGAGGCCTGTGCTGTGGCAGGCGAGGGAAAGGACCGGCACCTGGATGGGGCCATGGTCCCCGACCACGCTGCAGCCTATGGAGTCTCCTACGCCCACCTGAAGGCTGAGGGCAAGGGCGAGCGGCGGCCGGGGGGCTTCGAGGCGGCCCTCAACCCCCGGCTGAAGGGCCTGGAGTACCTCAGCACCCGCCCCGAGGCCTCCTTCCCTGGACTCCCCAAGGGTGGTCTGGACAAAAGTGGCTACTTTGAGTTGCCCACCCATTCCCAGGACTGTGCTCGGCCCAGTAACCAGGACCTGTTGGGTGCGAAGGCCACCCAGGCCTGCTGCACTTTAGACAAAGCCACCAACAAGGAGGCCCCTGCCGCACCCCCTGGGGCCCAGAAGGTGGCCCGGATCCGGCATCAGCAGCACTTGGCAGCCCCTGAGGTGGAGCCGGGGGGCAGCGGGGCCGAGGTCAAGCGCAAGTCCCTGGAGCTGGCATCTCTGGGCTACAGCGGACCCCACCTGCCCCCGTGGAATGTCCAGGCTGGCCAGGGCACCACCATGCCCATCAGTGAGGAGCGCAAGGGCAGTGCCTACCTGGACCCCTTTGGCAGTGGCCTGCAGCAGACGGCCCTCCTGTCCCAGGATCTGCCCACCCCACCAGATGAGGTCTCGGCCATGAAGAACCTGCTCAAGTACAGCAGCCATGCACTGGCCGTGGGCCAGAAGGCACCCTTTGTGGGCCTGGGCAGCCTCAAAGCCAGCTGTGTCCAGCAGGAGACAAAATTCCCAGCCTCCAAGGGCCCGGGCACAGTGGAGAGGCCGGACTGTGCCCGGAGCCGGGAGCACGAGGCTGCACAGGCAGACGGGGAGGTGCGGCAGCCGCCTGTGGGCATTGCGGTGGCCTTGGCCCGACAGAAGGACACGGTGAGCCGGCCCGAGACCACCTACAACACCAACAACGGGCGGCAGGGCCGGGCTGCCCCCACTTTCAAAGGTACGGCCCCTCACTGGCAGGGAGGCGGCTGGCAGGGGGTCCAGGACCAGCTGGCCCTGCCTCTGTCAGTGCGCCCTATTGGCTCCTCCGAAGCCCCCAGAGCCAGGGACCCTCCCTCATGCCTCAGCTCCCAGCTCACACAGGGTCATGGCTTGCCTCGCCCAGCGGTGCCCTGGCCACCCCATCTCATCCTTCTGCCCTCTAACCCTGTGCAGCTGGTGGAGGCCCCCGTGCCACACACACCCTGGACCTGGAGGCTGAGGAGGAGAGGACACGGCTGTGTGATGACCGCCTGGGGCTGGCTGGCCGCGAGCTGCTGCTACAGTAAGAGCCAGGCGGAGGCCCTGGCAGGGGTGGCACATCCCAGACGGCTCACCCACTCAGGGAGGGGAGACGGGGTGCAGTGGCCAGGAAACCAACTGCGGCTGGCCTGGCAGGGTCACACTCACCTCCAGCCTTTCCTGAGGGCTCTGCCCGCTCCCCTCTGCCAGCAGGGCCGCTGTGGGAAGGGAGGCCTCTGACATCAGGCCCAGAACCGGGGGTCACCTGTCGCCCACCTCCAGCTCCCCTTCAGGGCGATGGCCCCGGGGTTGGGGAGCCAGGCGGGGTCAGCCAGGTGGCAGGGCTGATTCTGGTGATCTTACAGGGACAACAAAGACCTCGTGGAATTCGCCCGGATTCACCCCTCAAGCAGCTGCCCTGGAGAACTGGCCCCCCACCTCATGATGCAGGGTGGCCAGCTGGGCGGGGACCCAGCCCCCCACCCCCACCCCGCCCACCCCCCATGGCTGCCCCGCACCCGCAGCCCCTCCTTGTGGATGGGGGGACATTCCTATGGTCAGTGCTCTGAGGGCAAACGGGGGCTGGCCTGGGCTGGACTTTCAAACGTGGGAGACCTGAGAGTGATGTGGGTGCCCCCCGAACCTGATCCTGTGACCTCTGTTCCCCAGGCCTCGGACACCCTGCCCTGCACCAGAACCTGCCCCCTGGCTTCCCCGCCTCCGTGCCCGGCTCTGTGCCCTCCGTGTTCCCCCTCCCCCAGGATGCCCCCGCACAGCTCCTCATCCTGCCCTCGGAGCCCACGCCCCATGCTGCCCCCCACGCGCTCGGTAAGGGCCTCCGGGGCCTGGCTGTTTGCACCTGGGGCTGTCGGCAGTGGGCCTGGTGTGGGGGACAGTCTCTGGGAAGTGGGAGAGGGAGAGGCAGGTGCCTGGCCAAGGCCCAGGAGGGACTTTGAGGTGGATCATCTGGGGACAGGGCTGGGTGGACTGGGGAAGGGAGGTGGTCTGAGGCGAGGGGAAGCCGCCAGGGTAGGCCCTGGTCCCTGGCTGGAGCTGACTGCCCTCTGGCCTGCCTGCAGCTGAAGTCATGGACCAGGCCTCACTGTGGCCCCCCATGTATGGGAGCCGGGGCCCCACCTCCCACATGCAGCACCCGGGCCAGCTCCCCGTGTACTCCCGTTCTCAGCTGCTACGGCAGCAGGAGCTGTATGCCCTGCAGCAACAGCAGCAGCAGCAGCAGCAGCAGCAACAGCAGCAGCAGCAGCAGCAGCAGCAGCAGCAGCGAGCTGCCCAGGCCCTGGAGCTGCAGCGGGCCACCCATTTCCAGGTACCACCTCAACAGCCATAGCCAGCTGGGACCCAGGGCAGTTGTCCCCCTCCCCATCCCAACCTGGCCGGCCCCAGGAGCCCTTCATGCCTCCTGCCAACAGTGGATGCACAGGTGCAGAGGGGGCCACCTGGCTGAACGTCTCCCCCAACTCAACAGCGGAAGCCTGAGGACCACCACCTGGAGCTGGAAGAGCCCACCCAGGAGAAGGCCCTGAAGTCCACCCACAAGCCAGTTGCCTTAACCCCCATGGCCAAGAGCGGCCCCTCGCCTGCCGCTGCAGGCCCCGTCAAGCTGTCACCCTGCTGCCACTCACCCACCCTGAAGCCCCCTACCAGCTGCCCAACACCACCACCTCGTCCCAGTGCCCCCTGCACTTTACCCGTCTGCCCTGCCCGCAGCCCAGGGCCCAGCTCCAAGCTGCCCAACGCCGAAGACAAGAGTGGGGAGAGCCGGCGGGCCGGAGCCACCCTCGCCACATTGGAACCAGGTGAGCCTGGGCAGCACTGTTCTGCCCCACACTCCACCTGGGGCCACCACCCCCTCCTGGTGGGCAGAGCTGACTGGAGGGTCTGCTTGCCACCTACCCAAGCCCCCTGTGGGGCCCAGGACAATGCCACCTTCCCCTCCTTCCCTTCTCCCTCTGGATGGCCCACAGAGAAGGGAGCATGCAGGTCCCCACTGCCTCTCTCCCAGCCCTTGGCAGGGGGACGGCAGGGCAGGAGGTAGGGCAGGAGGCAGTGCAGGCCCTCATGGCCAGCACTGGGGGCCTGTGGGTGATGATGTGGCAGGGCCATGGGGACTCCAGAGCAGGACCTGTCCCCAGCCCTGACCCTGGGTCTCAGCAAAGCTGGGCATCTCTAGTCATCTGGGGCAGTGGCCCCTGCCTGGGCCTGAGCAAGGAGGGCCTGCTCCCTGCCCTGCCCAACAGCCACCCGGTTCTCTGAATCAGGCTGAGAACTGAACTCTGGAAACCCGTGTGGCGAACACAAAACCCGTCCCAGTTCCACAATAAGGATACTGAGCCAAAGAGGTTTTGTGTTGTTTTTTCTTTCTTAGTTTCTTCCTTTAGTTTTTTTTTTTTTTTTTTTTCCATTGCAGTTAATGGGGCGTAATGCTTCACACTGCCGGCTTGTTATGGTCCAGAGAAAACCCTGGTTCAGGCATCACGTTTAAAACCCCCTTTTCTGTTTAACCATACTGTGCTGCACCAGAGATGGCCCCCCGTGGACCCCAAAGCCCTGACCATGAGTCGGGGCTGGCTCCGGGGCTCTCTTTCTGCCACCCTGAGGCAGCAGTTCTTGGGCCCTGCCTCAGGCCAAGGGCTGGCAGGGACCCTCCTTGCCTTATGTAGGCCTGAGAGCCCCAGCTCACCCCCACCCTGTGACAGCCGCACTTCCTGCAGCTGCCCCACCTCCTGACCGATCCCCTTTTTCCCAGACCTGCCTCCAGGATACCTGCGCCCCACGCCTGGCATGGGCTTCTCCACCTCCCTGCCCTCAGAGGGGCACTCATCTGACCTCCCAGACCCCGAAACTATGCAAACTGCTGCCCCAGGGGCTGAGCCCGAGCCTGCGAGGACGTTCCTGCCCGGGGAGCCGTCCCCCTGCAGCCCCAGGAGCCTGGAGGAGTCTGGGCTGCTCTCAGGGGCCAGGGAAGCCACCCAGGACCTTGCTGCCACATCCCACCCTGCTGAGCGGGGAACCCCAGGGAAGGCAGAGGACCCCAGCCCGCTTGAAGGGCTGCAAGAACTGCAATTTGGGGGCCTCCTCGAGGGAGGGGCCCCTGAGGCCACTGGCCAGGCTAATTCTACTCAGGGAAGGACGCAAGAGGAGAGGACCAGAGAGGAGGGGGTACAGGGACCCCCACCAGGGGCCTCCCCTCAAGCCCTGCAGCAGCGAGCAGGGAGCCCTGGTGCCCTGGACGAGGATGAGGAGGGTGTACGGCTTGCCCCCCAGGAGGCCCGGCTGCAGGAGGGTGAGGCCCAGCTGGAGGAGGACAGTGTGGAGGACTCAGAGGAGGACTGGGGGGCTTCCAGCAGTAGCCACCCACCCGGAGTGCTGCTGGGGCTGGATGCCTTGGTGGCTGCCACTGTGGACCTGGGGGACCTGCCCAGCCTCAGCCTGCTGGATCCTCCACCTCCCATGACCTCTGGGCCCCCCAGCACGACCACCCTGCCCCGTAGCTCAGGGATTCATGGAATCGCCCTCCTCAGCGAGCTGGCGGACCTGGAGATCCAGCGGCAGAGGAGTGAGCAGGCCACACAAGGTAAGCCCTGCCTGCAGCCTTCCTGCAGGACCCTGGAAGCTGGACCCTCGGGCAGCACTCTCATGTGCTGCCTTCATTTCACATGGGACATGGCAAGACCCAAGGCACAAGGTAGATTGAAGTCTTGCGACAGGAAGGGGCCTCCTCCTCCTTGGGACCCCCCACCACCTCTCGGCTCCATGACTCCCAGCCCTGGGCCTGGTGTGGCCAGCGAGGGGACATCGGACTCACCTTCCAGACCCAGGGGACATAGCACCAAGGCTGGAATCAACTGGACCACTGGGTCTGAGCCTCCGGGCTGACCAGCAGGTGTTCCTGCTCCGGGCAACCTGTAGGACAAGGAGCTCCTGGGCTCACCCAACCACCTAGGACCCTATAGTGTGCAGGGTAGGGCTGTGGGCCAGCAGGGTGAGCTGGAGACCATGGCCCCCTGCCAGGCTGGGGCCTGACCACCTGAGATGCCCAAGGGATGCCTGGCAGGTCCCAGCTCTGCCCCCAGCGTCAGGACCCCCGCCCTCCTCCCCCAGTGCCCCACTTCCTCTTCTGCCAGAGCCGGACCATCTTCCCCTTCAACCCCAGAGGAGTCCCTCCTGGGGGGAGCACCCCGGCAGAATCTATAGAAAGAACCTCACAAAGCCTCGTTTTCCTGATGCACAGCGCTCCCCACCGCCCCTGTGCCTTTCGTGCTGTGTGGAGATAAAGGGAATCTTCCTGTAAAGCTCATTCCCCTGTGAAGGCCTGTGTTACTCCTCTGCTAGAGGCTGCAGGGCGGCCTGACCTGGGGCCCAGTCTGGCTGTGACCTGGGCAAGGGGAGGCCACTGGGCAGCACCAGGACATGCCTGCCCTAGAGGTGCACCCCGTAGTCTGCTCCTGCCGGACTCTGGTAGACCTCACTGGGCCTCCTGGCCACATGAGGTGGGGGCACCCAGGGTAGGCCAAGCGCCAGGGACCCCCATGTGAGCATCACATGGCAGTGACGGGGTGGCTAAGGGGCACTAGGCGGCTGCAGCGCGTGTGTGCGCGCGCTGTGAATGCCAGCTGGACTGGAGCCCATTCGCTGAATAAATACATGTGGAGCATGTGTCCCGAGTAGGGCCGAGTTCCGTGAGCCAGCACGGGTGTTGTGGCTGGCAGGCCAGGCCATGCCGCAGTCACCGGGTGGTGTGGAGCGGGGCTGCCCCAGCTCCTGCAGCAGCCACAGCCCTCCCGGCGCTGGATGGCGGGTCCTGAGTCGTGTCCCAGCAGTAGCTGTTCCCTGTGAGTACAGTGAACCCCATCAGCTTCATTCTGCACCACAGAGCAGAATTCAGAGGGTTCAGTGGGAGAAGATGTAGGAGCCAGTGGGGCCTGGGCGCTGGCTGGGGAGACCCTTGGGCAGTTCAGGCCCCCTCCCCTCGAGGGCCGGCAGAGCCATCTGTGTGAGGCCAGGTGAGGGCTACACACCTGTGGCCTTGAAGTCACCTGGAGAAAGGGCAGGGGAGGAGCAGAGAGGACCTTGGTGACCCCAAGGGACAGGAGACCAGGGCTTGTGCCTGAAAGGGGCTTGCAAGATGGACCTCTGTTACTGCCCACTGAGGAAAATCCCCAGCCCCCTCCCTGCCCTTATCAGGGACCCTGGACCTCTGTCTCCAGGCTGAGGGTGTCCTGTGGTGGAGACCTGTGCAGTGGCCTGAACTTGTGTCTGGAGGTTTGAGTGTCCGGCAGCTGGCCCTCTGGGCAGCCCCTGGCATCTTGGTAGCAGAGAACCTGCCCACCCCTTTGTGGGCCCCAGGCTGCATGTCTCGGGTGGTTGGATTCGGGTGCACTTTGGCAGGGCCAGCTGTGTCCTCCCTGGGAGGTTTCAGTCTGCTCTGTTGGCTCTGATCTGCACCATGTGCTCCACCCTCCCCACCTGCCCCATGCAGTTCAGAGCCCGGGAACCCGGTGACACCTCCCTCTCCACTGGTCCCCAGCTTCTCTGCTGACAGCGGCGTGACTGGCAGGTTCTCTTTGCAGTTGACTACAATCCATTCCTGTCGCTTTTTATTTTGATGACCAAATTGCCCCAGGTTTGGCCAGAAGAGCCCTTTGACGAACTCCTGTGTGCTTCCAGGGTGTCCCTGTCATTGATATTTATTTATTGATTGATTTTTGGTACCAGGATGGACCCAGGGGTGCTCTACCACTGAGCCACATCCCCAGCCTTTTTATTTTTGATCTTGAGACAGGGTCTTGCTAAGTTACTTAGGGTTTCAGTAAGTTGCTGAGGCTGGCCTTGAACTTGTGATCCTCCTGCCCCAGCCTCCTAAGCTGCTGGGATGGGGCGTGGCCACTGTGCCCGACTCCTGCCAATGCTTTCTGAAGTGCCTGGCATCCGACCTCATCCTGCACCCTCACCCCAGGGGACTCGCCGTCTCCCCAGGAGCCCAGTGCCCTTTGGTGGAGAGTGCTATTAGACGCCAGGTCTGGGTGCTGGCAGTGCTTCTTGCTGCAGAGGTGCCACTGTTCCCAGATGCCCTCAGAGGACGCTGTGGACACCACTGACCCCATAGGGTCCTCCTGGTTTTCTCCCCTCCCCCTGTGGATGTCCCTGTGGGGCCAGCCTGTGTATGCCCAGTCTTCCATCCCTGCTGCTCCCCCTCCTCAGGCCCGAGTCCACTCCAGGCTTCTTCCCTGAATGGACACCACCACTCGCTCAAGCTCTGATGGCATGTTGGGCCATCCTCCCCGACCCCACTCATCCTGTCACTGGTGAAGGTGACTTGTGACACCCTGCTGGACCCCACGCTTGAGTCCCCAGATGAACCTCCAAGCCTTCTTCCTGCCTGTGGTCAGCCATGCCCACTGCTGCCTGCCCCAGGGCCAGAGTGTGCCCGTTGCCTCTGCCCGGGTGTGTGGGAGAAAGGGCCAGGCGCAGCCCGGCACTGCCTTGGGGCCTGGAGAGGTCAGGGGCCGCCAGGCGGGGCGGGGCTTGAGGGGAAATGGAGAGGAGTGGGTAGCCCTCCCCGAGGAGAAGGGCAGGAAGCTGCACACCACCTGGGCCAGGCGATGGGGCACCTGGAAGCCCCTGGCCCAGCCTGGCCACGCTTCTCAAAGAATCACGGACTGCCATCCTCCTCCTATGACCACTCACCACCCACCACCCTGCAGCTGCTCCTGGGGTCTCCCTCAAGCTGGCAGGAGGGTGGATGGACATGTGGATGGAGGGACCGAGCCCTGGGTACTCCTGGAGGCGGTCAGCCAGTCCCTGGAACCACCGTGGTGAGCACAGCTCAGTGGCATGGGCCTGCGAGGTGGGAGGCCTCTGCTCCTGAGTGAACTTCGCCCATGGCTGGTGCATCAGGGCCTCAGTGCTACTGTTGGCCTCCTGTCCTGAGGGGGGCACAGCTGCCAGCTGGCGCTGCCTGACCTCTGACCTGACCACAGCTGGCTCCCCTCGTGAGCTCCGCCTCCAGGAGGGTGCCTGGGTCCCGCCCCACCTCCCCCTGCACCTGGGGTCTCTCCCCACCTGGAGCTCCTGGGGCTGGAGGCACCCTTCCCTGGGCCTGGCCCTGGGCCTTGGTCCTCACGTCTGGGACTGGGCACTCCAGGGGCTGGGGCTCTGCACAGTGGGAGCTAACACTAGGAGCCTCTTTGAGGGCCAGCGTGACCCTTGCTGACCCTCCTGTCCCCCCAGCAGAGGAGGATGAGGACGTGCTAGCCTTCAACCTGCAGCACCTGGCCACACTGGCTACCGCCTGGTCCCTGGTAGAGGCTGCCAGCCCAGACAGCTCCATCCCCTCCGCTCAGCCCCCAGCTGCTGACCCCAGGGGCCCCAGGCTCACCCCCCGCATGCAGATCCTGCAGCGCAAGGACACCTGGACTCCCAAGACCAAACCTGTGAGTGGCAGTCCTGTTGGCACATGCCCAGTGCCATGACAGGGCAAGGTGCCACCTGCCAGCCCTGCCCTGAGGCTCTGGCCCAGCTCTCAGGCCCTGTGCCCTTGCACACAGGTCTGCCCCTTGAAGGCTGCCATTGACCAGCTGGACACACAGGAGGTGGAGATGCGTGTGCAGCTGGCAGAGCTACAACGGCGCTACAAGGAGAAGCAGCGAGAGCTGGCACGCCTGCAGCGACGACACGATCATGAGTACGTGTTTGGGGCTGGAGCTGTGCACCCACACTCAGGGGCCCCTTGCCAGGGGAGGTGCCTGGTGCGGTGCTGGGGCAGATGCAGGTACAAGCCAGGCCATGCTGGCTACTTTGTGGGCAGGGGCCTTCCAGGGTGGCCCAGGAGCTGGGGGGTGAGACTTCCAGCCAGTAGAGGGTCTTGGTGGAAGAAACCGTCATCCAGAGGCCAGTCCACAGGGTGTTGAGGCAAGGGGGCAGTGCCCACGGTGGTCTGGCTGTGAGTGGGGCGTGAGGGGAGCACCCCACCAGTGTGCAAGAGAGTTGGCGCCCAGAGGCAGGGAGGGGCAGGTAGAGCCGCAGGGAGGGACAGGCTCCCAGCTCACTCCCACCCAGCAGCCCCCTCAGGGCAGTGGCGACAGGGGGGATTCCCTGACAGCCCCTCCTGTGGCCCCCAGGAGAGAGGAGAGCTCTCGCAGCCCTGCACGGCGAGGTCCTGGCCGCCCGAGGAAGCGCAGACACTCCAGCTCGCTGTCCTCCCTGCGTCCTGGGGCCCAGCTTGCCAGGAGCGATGGCAGGAAGGCCAAGTGAGTGCTGGGTGGGGGACGGGGTGGGCAGGGCTGGCACTCGAGGCTTGGGCAGCAGGGCCGGCTCCTCTGGCATTCTTTCCCCGCCGCCTGGGCTGCTGCAGCCCCTTCGCATGGGCCCAGCACGACCCTCCTGCAACTTCGGGACTTGGGGAGTGTCCCGGGACAGAGCCCCGCCGGGCAGGCGCTGCCGAGTGCAGACACCCAGGCAGCCACTGCGCCCGCGCCACCCTCGGGAAGCCCCGCCCCCAGACCGGGCCACACCAGCCCCAGGACCTGGCCGTGGCCGGGCCTGCCCCGCGCCCGCCCCACCGCCCGGGCTCGCCCCCTGCGTGTGAGGCGGCGTTGCGTAAAAGGCTCTTTATCTGCACTGTATAAAGTCGTTGGTCACGCTGCGCTGCTGCTCACGGCTGCCGCGCGAGGTTATTATCCATTACCCGCCCGGCGCTGTCGTCGGCGCACTCCCGGGCCGGGTATAATTGTCCTTCTCGGCTACAAATTGCCTCTCCCGGCAGGCCCATTTGCATAAATCCTCCAAGCTCCTCCGAACGCGATTGGCGCGCTCGCGTGTGCACCGCATCAATCCCGATGATTTGGTAATAATAGTTAAATCGGCACTAAATGGTTCCTTCAATTAAGACAGAGGCAAAAAATTAATCTCAGGGCTTTATGTCACAAAACATTAGCAAATGCAGAGAAGGTGACGGGGTGGGGGAGTCTGCGTGGGCTGCAGGAGGGGGTTCACCATATGGCTGGGCAGTGCCGAGCTGTCCCTCCCTGTCCAGGTGTCACCCAGTGGGGGTCTCCCTTTGAGAACCAGCCAGCACCCTGGGGGCTGCTGGGCAGGAAGGGCCACTGCAGGCCGGGCCCTGGCCAGGAGCCCTGTCATGGAGCCCTGCCTGGCTGTGCCCTGGCAGAGTTGCTGTGCTTCACTCAGACCCCCAGCCCCAAACCACAGCCTGAAATCTTGACCTCGTGACAGCATTGCTGACCCAGAGAAGGCAGCCCTGGCAAGAGGGCAGTCACCTCATGGCTGGAAGGAGACCGAGGCCAGGGAGCAGGGCCCTAACTCTCTCCCCCCTCCAGCTTCTGTCCCCACTCTCCATCCACACTACAGATACCAAGGCTGCAGCCAGCAGCTGGGCCCAGGGGATGGGCCCTCTGCCCTACCGGAAGTGGGAGGGTCAAGCAGGGTGGGTAGGAAGCTGGGGGCTAGGAGGATCTCAGCTGCAGGGGCTTCCTGCCTGGCCTTCTCCGCCAAAAGAGGCCCGGCCTTCTTGCTGGCCAGGAAGGTGAAGAGGGATGCCTGGCCCCACAGGCAGACTGGACCAGCCCCTCAGTCCCATCTGCGACTCACTCTCAGGAGCAGCCACGCTCCCTTATGCACCATGTGGGAAGGCAGGGTTGATGGGCAGACCCCTGAGCCCCAGCCCCTGTCCAACCCAGGGCAGCAGACAGCGACATAGCCTCAGTTTCTCCAGGCACATGGGACTGTGAGGAGCTCTGAGCCCGCCTCCTGCACAGGGTGAGGGACAAGGGATCAGACTGAGTCCATAGCAGGTGCTGACCCTGTCATCCCCAACCTGGCTCCAGCCTAGAGGAGGCTATACACCTGCGGGGCCTAAGGAAACTGAAACACATCCATCTCTGGGAGATGGACAGTAGGGTGCAGTTTCCCTCCACAGGACCCCAGGTGAGGGCTGAGCCTGGTGGGGAGCCCCCAGGGACTGGGAGGCAGAGTTTGTGTTTCTGGGGCTGCTGCCCCACCCCCACCCCTGCAGAAGTGGACCCTGATCTCAGGAAGCTGTCCCAGTGCCCTCTGCCCCAGCTTTGGTAGGACCTGTCCTTAGACACTTGCTCAAGGCCAGACCTGGACCTGTTTGATCCCTGTCCTGACCTGGACGTAACTGTGTTATCATCCCAATCTCTGGGTGGAAAGACGAGTCCACCACCCCAGTTACACAGGGGCCTGGCTGCCTCGAGGGGGCTAGGGCTTCACTAGCCCCCAGCCCTTCCCTCTGGGTCACCGTGGTTATGACTGGACACCACCTCGGGCTTCCTCCCCAGCAGAGTAGAAGGATGGGGTGGTGTAAAAGAAGTGCCCCACTTACAGCACCTTCCTGCGGGAACAGGGGCAGACACCAGGTGCCTGGCTCGCAAGGGCCAGTGTGTGGCAGGCAGAGCGTGCTTGGGGGGAGCTCCCAGAGGCGCTCAGTACTGGCCCAGACCCCCACCCCAGCAGAGGCCTGTCCTGGAAGGCTCAGGGGCTGTCCTGGGCACACAGGGGCTGTGGGGACGAGGCTCAGGCTCCTAAGCAGAGTCGCCCTGCCCGTGCCCACCTTGCACACCACTGCCTGTGCCCCAGGGCGGTGAGGGCCAGCCTGAGCCTGCTGTGCGCGGAGCTGCGAGGCCGCGAGGAACCCAGGAAGAAGCGGAGTAAGCTGGAAGAGAGCATCTACGTGGGCCTGCAGCCGACCTCCGGGGTGAGTCCAGGTCTCCACCCTCCTCCAGATCGACTGACCCGTGTGATGTGGAGGCAGGGAGCAGCTGGGACGCCCACTGCTCCTGAGCCCTCTGCCCCTCCTGCTGACAGGAAGACAGCACCCTGGAGCGAGCACTCTCCGGAGAGGCTCTGAATGTAGTGTCCACAGTGCCAGGTGCATACCTGGTGCCGGCAGGGCCTGGGAGCCTCCAGCCCCCAGAGGAGGAGGCTGGTCCTTCTGCTCAGCCCTGCTTTTACCGTTCTTTAGAAAAACCAAGAGCGTCACCAACCACACCCATGGCCTCCTGTATGGGATGGCTGAGGTAGGGGCCACTCAGTGGGGTGGACAGTGCCATTGGAGTGCTGCTTGGAGCCTGGAGGCTGTGGTGGGCCCGGAGGTAGTCACGGCCTCCTCGTTCTCAGGAGAAGGTGCGGTGCAAGAAGAGCAACACTCAGGGTGAGCTGCCATCCTCCGTGGCCCACAAGGTGGCCCAGCTGAAGCCGAAGGTCAAGAGCAAGGGTCTGCCCACTGGCCTCAGCCCCTTCCAGAGAAAGGAGGCTGCCCCAGGTGGGCGCATCCGGAAGAAGCTGTCCCGAGCCAAGAGTGCCAAGGCGTCCGGGGCAGCCCGGCACTCGCAGCTCAACGGTGATGGCGGCAGGGAGACACCAGTGGTGGCCACGGCACATGAAGCAGGCACGTTGTTGGTGGGCATGGTCACAACCAGGACCTCCAGGCCACGGTCACCTGGAACTGGAGGAAGGGTAGATGGGGCCATGGGCAGATCCAGGGAGGGCCTCTCACTGCGACAGGCTGTGGAATAAGCCCCTTGTCCCTAGGGCAGAGCTCAGTGGCTCTCTGTGTGGAGGAAAGAGGCCCCTGGACACATCCTGGAAAGCAAGGTTAAAAATAGCCTCTGCTACTCCCGCCTCCGCTCCCACAGCGTCCGGCCAGGCCGGCCAGGGGTTATCTGCCCCCAGCAGCCATGTGTCCAGGAACAGGAGCCTGGAAAAACAGACACTTCCTCCCTCCCCAACCCTTCCCCCAGGGTCAGGGGCCTGAGCAAGAACAAAGGGAAGCACTGCTGGGGAGGGGGCAGGAAGCCGGGGGCCATCTGGGCCAGAGGATGCAGAAAGAGGGGAAGGGGCTGCCCTGGGGAGGGGGCCCAGCCAGTCAAACTGGGACTATAGAAAGAAAATCTCCCTCCCTCTCCCCCACCACCCGCCCTCAGCTTGAGGGCTGGGTCCCAAGTTCCTGCCCTCAGAGAGCAGCCCAGAGGGTGTCCTGACGGGCCAGACCTGCAGTCCCCCGTGGGACCCCCAGATGGCAAGGGTCAGCACCAAGTCACCAAGCCCTGTTTGCTGTCCCCAGGCAGTGGCTATGACAGTGAGGGCTGCCAGGCCCTCCTGGAGGCAGAGCCATCCCCTGAGGAGCCCGGGCTGGGGCTGCACACGGGGTCCGGGGCAGCTATGCTGGGGCCTTCGCCCTCCTCTGTGGTCAAGATGGAAGCCAACCAGAAGGCCAAGAAGAAGAAGGAGAGGCAGGGCTTGCCAGGTAACGAGGAGGCCAGGCAGGCGGGGCTGGCCTGGAGGCAGGGGTCCACAGCCGGAACCCCTGTGATGGCCTCCCTTGCTCCCACAGGGGCCTGCCGCCTGTCCAGCCCCGAGAGTGAGGTAAAGATCAAGCGGCGGACAGTGAAGGCCAAGGTGGGCGCCAAAATGGAGCGGGCCCAGGGGCGGCGACCCCCAGGTGCACCGGGCAAGAGGAAGTCCAAGGGTAAGGCCGAAGGCAGCCTGCGGGCAGAGCCAGGTGCTGCTGCCACCAGGGATGCCCTCTTCGGTCCCACCCGGGCCTTCGCCTGCGAGGAAGGCAGCAAGCTGGCCAGCGAGCGCCTAAAGAGAGCCACACGCAAGAGCACGTTGCTGCAGCCGGTGCTGCGGGTGAGGCCAGCAGGGCCACAGGCATCCAGAGGGTCCTGGCCCCCCAGGGGAGGGCACTAGCCGGGAAAGGACTTCCAAGGTCCACACCGCCTCCCTCCCGCTCACTGCTCCCTGAGGCCTGGGTCAGCCCGAGTGGCCAGGCTGGGCCTCGATGTCCTCACCACTGTCCCTCTCTCTCACCGCCACACGCAGCGCAAGAACGGAGCCCTGTCCATCGCCTTGTCTGCCCGCAACGCCAAGGCCATCCTGGGGAAGGGCAGGAAGCTGGCCAAGGTGAAAAGCAAGCCCCTCGGCTCGCGGGCTGCAGCCTCCCCAGCCTGGGAGCCCGGCGGGGCCCAACCTCTCCGGCCCCACCTGACTCCTCTGGCCCCCCAGGGTCAGGGCCGCGCAGTGAGCCGGCTCCTGGAGAGCTTCGCCGTGGAAGACGACTTTGAGTTCGACCGAGACAGCAGCTTCTCAGAGGAGGAAGGGGAGGGGGCCAGCAGTCCCCTGAGCGTGGAGCAGAGCGCCGCCCTGGGTGAGCAGGGCAGTCGGGGTGCCAGGCCCCGGGTGGGCGCGGGGCGGGCCTGGCCAGCGCTGACACTCTGCCCCTCAGCTCGCTCCTGCACCATCCACAAGGAGGACCTGCAGGATGGTCTGCCCGTGCTCATCCCCAAGGAGGACAGCCTGCTGTACGCGGGCAGCGTCAGGACCCTGCAGCCCCCTGACATGTGAGACCTGGTGTGGACGGGAGGGGCAGGGCTGTAGCTGGCCACCGCACGTCCCCCGAGACCCCTCACACTCTCCCGATACCCTCAGCTACAGCATCGTCATTGAGGGCGAGAGAGGCAACCGGCAGCGGATCTACTCACTGGAGCAGCTGCTGCAGGAGGCGGTGAGGGAGGCGCCTGCCGGGCAGACCCTGGGCCCAGAGAGCCTTGGCCTGCACTCTGGAGAGTGCCTGGGCCAGGCCCCACTGTTCACACGCTGGCATCGCCACTCTACAGGTTCTTGACGTCAGGCCTCAATCCAGCCGGTACCTCCCGCCTGGCACAAGGGTCTGCGCCTACTGGAGCCAGAAGTCGCGTTGCCTGTACCCAGGCAATGTGGTCCGAGGTAAGCGTGCCAGGGCAACGGGGCCAGGCTCCCTCGAGCCCCAGAGCACCCGGGGCTCCTGCCCACACAGCACGTCCTGCCTTGGAGGTGGCGTGGGCACACCTGGGCCTCCGCTTAGAGCCACATAGCAGAAGCAGCTCCCAGGGGCCATGAGAATCCAGGAGGGCCTGGGGCAGGAGGTGCCCACCTCCAGCCAGCCAGGACTTAGATCCCAGTGCTGGGTCCCCGGATCTATCACGCACACACCAACTCTCCCGAGGCAAAACCTTCTGGTGCCAAAGCAGGGCATGGGGGCCCCTGGGTAGGAAGGCTGGTGGGTCCTGCAGAGGAGTGGGCAGGAGGCCAGGGCCTCTCCTGGAAGGGGCTGCCTCCTGGTGGGACTGGCCAGAGCTGTGCTTGCACCTCCCTGCACGTGTGTGTGCCCTGGCCTTGGATGGCTGTGTCACCTGCCGGCCGTGTCCCAGCAGGGGTAAGAAGGCCATCAGCTCCCAGGCTGTAGTGGCAGCTCTGGAGTCACCAGGGTCAGGGAGCAGTAGCATCCGGCTCTGTTCCTCCCGCCTTTCTGTGTTGGTGCTGCCCAGCAGGGCCTGCCCCACACCCAGGCTGTGCCCCCTCTGCAGGTGCCTCCAGCGACGAGGAGGAGGACCTGGAGTCGGTGGTGGTGGAGTTTGACGATGGGGACACAGGCCACATTGCTGTCTCTAACATCAGGTTGCTGCCTCCGGACTTCAAGATCCAGTGTGAGCACCCCAAGTGTGCCAGACGCCCCCACCCGGAGCCACTCCAACCTGAGCCGGGGCCAGCTCTACCTCGGCTCCCTGAGAGGAGGGACAGAGGCAGTGGTGGCCGTGGGCCCCACTGAGCCCTTCTGCCCACTCCACAGGTACAGAGCCCTCTCCAGCCCTGTTGGTGTCCAGCAGCTGCCGCAGGACCAAGAAAGCTGCTAACGAGGCCCCCCCACCCAGTGAAGCCCCCACCCCCAGCCTGTCCCCTAAAGCACAGGATGGCCCTGAAGCCTCAAAGACCCCCGGGAAGAAATCCATCGGCAAAGACAAAGCTGGTATTTGCAGGACTGTGAGGACCCGGGGGGCGGCCCTCTTGCGGGTGGGCAGCCGGGAGGGGGAGCACCCACCGGGAGACCCGGGTCCTGGCGGGGCTGGGGAGGGGCAGGTGGAGGCAACTGGAGGACCCAGCTGGTGCCGCTGACCCTACCTGGCTTCCCCCCCAGGCAAAGCAGACCTCCTAACCTCAGGTGCCAAGTCCCCCTCGGGGGCCTCAGACCACTTCCTAGGCCGCAGGGGCAGCCCCCTGCTGAGCTGGTCAGCGGTGGCGCAGACCAAACGCAAGGCGGCGGCAGCGGGCGGCAAAGGGCCAGGGGTGCTGCAGAACCTCTTCCAGCTCCACGGCGCCAAGAAACTGCGGGCCCGCGAGGCCCTGTTCCCCACGCACACGGCAGCCGCGCCCGTGTTCGGCAATGGCTTCCGGGCCGACTCCTTCAGCAGCCTGGCCAGCTCCTACGCGCCCTTCGTTGGCGGGTCTGGGTCAGGCCTGCCCGGGGGTGCCCACAAGCTGCTACGGGCCAAGAAGGCTGAGAGGGCTGAGGCGGAGAAGGGCGGGCGGCGGCGGGCTGGCGGCGAGTTCCTGGTCAAGCTGGACCACGAGGGCGTGACCTCCCCCAAGAACAAGAACTGCAAGGCGCTGCTCCTGGGCGACCAGGATCTCGGCCCCAAGCTGGGGCGGCCCCTGCCCGGCCCCAGCTACACACACCCGGCCCTCGTGGGCAAGGACAAGAAGGGGCGGGTGCCCGCCCACCCGCTGCCCGTGGGGCTGGCCCTGCGCAAGTACGCGGGCCAGGCCGAGTTCCCGCTACCCTGTGACAGCGACTGCCCCAGCTCCTACTCGGACGAGGACGAGGACGGGCCCGGGCTGGCCGCCGGAGTGCCCTCGCGCTTTCTCACCCGCCTGTCCATGTCCTCCTCCTCGTCCGGCTCGTCCACGTCCTCCTCCTCAGGCTCCATGTCCACCTCCAGCCTCTGTTCCTCGGACAACGAGGACTCCTCCTACAGCTCTGACGAGGAGGACCCAGCCCTGCTGCTGCAGACCTGCCTCTCCCACCCTGTGCCCACCCTCCTGGCCCAGCCCGAGGCCCTGCACTCCAAGGGGGGCAGCCCCCATGCCCACGCACAGCGCTGCTTCCTGTCCAGGGCGGCGGTGGCCAGTGCAGGTGCGGGCCCCGGCCCTAGTGGTGGCAAAGCCAAGCTTAAGCGCAAGGAGGCCCTGAGCTTCTCCAAAGCCAAAGAGCTTTCCCGGGGGCAGCGGCTGCCCTCCGTGGAGAACCGGCCAAAGATCTCAGCCTTCCTGCCTGCCCGGCAGCTGTGGAAGTGGTCGGGGAACCCCACACAGGTAGGCGGGCTCGTCTCCCCTGCCTCCTCTTCTCCTTTCCCTGTCTACTCCCCAGTACGGCTCCGGGGGTAGCAGAGCCTCCTTTGGAGGAGGCAGCTGCCTTTGCCCCAGCCCATGTGCTCCTACCAACCACCCTCAGCGCCTCGGCCTGGCAGCTGCCCGCTCTCTGCTTTCTGTGCCCGGGGTCCCCTGGTAGTGCTGTCTGGGCTTCTTCTCGTTGATGATAAGGCCGCACTCACAGTGCCTGAGGTGGTGCGCAGGGGTTTGCACTTGAGGACGGTGCTGCAGGAACACCGTGCTCCTCTCGGCCTGATGCCAGGGGCACCGGCATGGCTGTGGCCTGGCTGTCCCAACCCCGTGTGCGGGGCAAGCCCAGCGGGCCCCTCCCAGGACCTATGGTGGGTGCCGGCAGCCCCTGTGGAGCCCTGAGCACAGCCACTGGGCGCGCCGCTCCTCCGCCAGGCCATCCTGCCCCGGGCCCTTCTCACCCTGCTCTCTGCTGTCCCCTGCAGCGCCGGGGCATGAAGGGAAAGGCCCGGAAGCTGTTCTACAAGGCCATCGTCCGGGGCAAGGAGGTGCTGCGCATCGGGGACTGTGCGGTCTTCTTGTCAGCCGGGCGGCCCAACCTGCCCTACATCGGCCGCATCGAGAGCATGTGGGAGTCTTGGGGCAGCAACATGGTGGTGAAGGTCAAGTGGTTCTACCACCCCGAGGAGACCAAGCTGGGGAAGCGGCAGAGCGACGGGAAGGTGAGGCCCCAGCGGGTGGAGAGGCCGGGGGCAGCATCCCAGCCGCCAGGCCGGCGGGGCAGCCTCTAGGGCGCCTCCCCCAGCAGCCCCAGGAGCCCTGCGGGAAGCAGAGCAGCCGCCTGGTGCACCCGATGGTCCCACTCCCGCAGGGCCGTGACCCACAGCACCTGGCTCCACACAGGTCTAGCTTCCTCCCTGCCCCTGGCCCTCTGCCCACCTCCCGTGCCCCCAGCCCACCCTGGGGAAGAAACGGCGTTCCCGGGGGATGGACGAGCCCTCGGTCCCCGGCACAGGCTCCCAGGCTGCACCCTTCCTGGGCACAGGGCCCCGGGGACGAGCATGGGCTGGGCCGGCCCCAATGCCCTGCGCCGTGCCCGGCAGAACGCGCTGTACCAGTCCTGCCACGAGGACGAGAACGACGTGCAGACCATCTCCCACAAGTGCCAGGTGGTGGCGCGCGAGCAGTACGAGCAGATGGCCCGGAGCCGCACCTGCCAGGACCCGCAGGACCTCTACTACCTGGCCGGCACCTACGACCCCAGCTCCGGGCGCCTGGTGACGGCCGAGGGCGTGCCCATCCTGTGCTGAGCTGCCCGTCCCGCGAGGCCCCCAGGTCGGGCCGAGCCAATATGCAGACCCACCCGAGGCTTTCCCGTGATTTTCCCTGGAAAGAGCGCGCTTAGGCGTGGACCCCACTCCAGTCCCATCTGCTGCGGAGGGTCAGCTGGCCCCAGGCCCCTGGCCACTCTGCTTTCCCGCAGCGTTCTCGAGAGATTCGTATCCAAGCCATATTTCCCTATACCTCCGACTGTCTCCCACCAGGGAAAGCAGAAATCAGGTGTGTTGTCTATTTATTTCTTATGTAAATATTGTATTTCTGTGGGGAAGTTTTATGGAAAACAGTGGAAAAGGATCTCCCCCACTGGCGTGACGAGGGTGTGTGTGTGTGGGTGCATGTGTGTGTCTGTGTGTGTGTGTGCCCGGAGTTCGTTCTGGAGTTTTCTTTGGAAGTGCGCTGTTCTCCTCAGCCTAGCTGAGTTCCAGCGGGGACGTTGGTGTTGACAGGCAGCTGGGACTGGGGGGCAAAGACCATGGGACGGGTCGGATGGGACCCTTGTTGCACCCTGTAATCTCATAGGGCCGACTTAAGACAGAAGTCACACTGGAGTTCATTTCCTTTCGCTACGTCTCTTAGGTAAAAGAAGTGTTGGGTTGCGGGTGGCAATGAGGGTCCCCCAGGAAAGGAATGGATTCCAGGCATCAAGATGAAAGCAGGACCACATCCCCACCCCAAGGGGCAGCAGCCATGCGTACCTTACCTCTGTTTAAAACAAGCAAAAACGAACAAATGTTTTACAGTACAAGAAAAAGTGGTGTTTTTATTTTATGTCCTAGATATTCCAAGTTATCTCTGATTTCCGTTCACATGGCCAGTCTGTCGCGGGGAGCAGAGTCGGCCTTGCTCAGAGCAGGGCACGGCCAGCCCAGACCCCTCGCCCTCCCGCACCCGAGGCTCCCCCTCCCCTCCCCCTCCAGCGGCCCGCCAGGGCCTGGTCCAGTTCCACCCAGCCCTCTTCCACCACCAATCGGGTGGGAGTGAAAGACACCCCTTCCCACCCCAGCAGCCTCCCTGGTGCCCCAAGGCCACTGGCCAACCTCACTGGCCTGCTCAGGTGCAGATGGCGGAGAGGCCCATGGAGGCGCTGGGGTGGGGGGGGAGGAAAGAAGAGACCCGGGGAAGGCCCCTCTCCCCATCTGCCCTCCACCCGGCTTCTGGTCCTCAGCCCCCTGCCTGCCACACCCCCTGGGGTTTCTGGGGCCTTTCCGTGGCCTCTTGGCAGGATAGTTTCATGGCCTGGGAGGCTCATGCAGGGGACACAGAACAGGTGCCCTCCTGGTCTCCTGTGCCCACACCCTGGCCCCGAGCAACCAGGAGCACCTGGCACCCTTCCCTTCTCCAGACC
This sequence comes from Sciurus carolinensis, assembly GCF_902686445.1. Lineage (NCBI taxonomy): Eukaryota > Metazoa > Chordata > Mammalia > Rodentia > Sciuridae > Sciurus > Sciurus carolinensis. The sequence continues at coordinate 1,409,048 of NC_062215.1, read as the reverse complement.
ATGCCAGAAGGCCCTTGTCTTCAGAGCTGTGTTGGGGGCCACATGTTCCCCGTGTCCCACCACCAATTCCCTCACCCGCGGGGGAGCGTGAGAAAGCTCCCAGGAGCAGTGGTGCATCAGGGCCCCTCAGCCCCTCCTCCTCGGCTCAGGCTGGCCAGGAGCCCAGCCCCAACCCCAGACCACCCCAGGACCTGTTTCCCTGTTGTTGCCCCCGCCCTGGATGCTCTTGGTGGCCCCACGGGGCACTCGAGGAGGGGAGGGGCCGCTCTGCAGGGGCCCTGGCACCCAGCTCTCCGCTGCACCCGTCTCCCCAATGTCTCCGCACGAGCGTAGTATTTCATTCCTGGTGGTGGTTGGGGAGACCCTGGCCAGGTCCTGCTGGAGGCCTGGGAGTCAGAAAGCTGTCAAGTGAAGGAGGACGCCCGACCGCTGGCCGCCCCAAAGCCCAGTGTGGAGTGAGCGCCAGGAAGGGCCTGCTCCTCCCCCTCCTGGAAGTTCTGTTCCTGCCCCGCCCGCTCGCCCCTGCCTTCCCTTTTTGCGTTCTTTCCTTTGTTTCTGTGTGTGTGTGTGTGTGTGTGTGCACGCGCGCCCGCGTGCGCGACTGGCGTGACCCCCCACCGTGGCTAAACGTGGCGAAAGCACGGTCCTTGTACATGTGTAACTAAGAGGATGGTTGGATTTTTTTTCAATGTAAACACTAAAAACAAAACAAACAAAAAAGGTTTTATGAACAGCAAACTATGTAAAGGCATTTTAGTATTAAATTTTTTATTGATAACTTGCTTAAGAATAAATATATGAACTATTGTACAGGTTTTCCGTGGTCCGGATCATGACTGCTAGCCTGTGTGTGTGTGACACAGTGGCTTCCCAAGGACCCTGGGGGCTCCTTGAGGCTCAGCAGACACATCCAGGTCCCAGAATGGGGGATCGGGCCGAGCGTCCCCACCTGCCTCCTGCGTTAGCCAGAGTGGAGCCCCTCTGGGTGCTGAGCCAGACCAGGAAAGGTGCATGTGACTGAAGTGGACGTGAGGTGCCCTCGGCTGGTCGCCCAAGGGCTCCTCTCGAGCCTGGACTCCCTCCCCTGCCGGTCAGGTCTGATCCCGGGATAGGTTGCTCACCTGTGCAGCCTGAACTCAACACGGCCAAGGGGCATCCCTGAGAGGGGAACAAGATGGGATCAGCCCCCACAAAGCACAGGGGTGGGGAGTGTTTCCCCCAAACCCACTCGGCACCGGGGACGCTAGGGAGGAGTGCAGAACGGTGACAGGATGGTGGGCACCTCAGGGAGGCAGGGGCCCACTCACATTTCCTCAGCTGACAGTCCTCATTGTTAAACTGGCCTGTGCGGCCCCTAGAGGCAAGCCCAAGATCGGGGTGCACTGGGAGTGGGGTTCAGTGCGGTCCCAGCTGGAGACAGCCCCCCCATGCGGCTGCAGACCCAGAGGAAGCCTAACACTCGCCAGTGCGAGGACGTTCCTTGTGTCCTGGGAGGGAGCCCTGGGGAGGGCAGGTGTGCAGAGGCAAGGTCGCTGGGCAGTGGAGCTGTGGCCCGGGCTGCAGGCCGTGTGCCCGTGGGCATGCCCTGGCCGGGCAGCTCTCTCTCCACTCCTGTCCTGCGCCTGCGTTCCTCTGCAGGACTCGCTGGGTGGGAGACCTCCCTGGGAGGCCCAGCAGGACCTGCCTACCGCGTGGATTCCAGCAAGGAGGAACCCCACAGCTCCCTCTCAGCCAGCTCCAAGTCTGTGGAGAGTAGGGTTGGGACAGGGACCCTAAGCACAAGGCGTGGGCTGCAAGCAGCTTTGTGCCATCGTTCCAGGGACCCTGTCGGAATAACTGTGCCTGAGGTCCTGAGCACCCCCAGAGCCCCACTTGGTAGGGTGAGCCTGGGGGTGGTTTCCCACCCTGGCCATAGAGCTGGGTGCTTGGGAAGCAAGGCCGAGATCCAGGACTGTAGTAAGGAGGGCAGGTGTGCCTGCTGGGCCAGGCTCCTGGCTTAGGGACCCCCGGTGGGAGGGAGGACTGAGTTGGGGCCAGAGGCCCCCTATGGGGCCTTAGTAACTTCAGTCTCTTGCTGGGCAGAGTACAGGCTGGACAGCTCCAGAGCAACGGAAAGCTAGGCACGACTGCCTGTCACCTCCTGCCTCCCCCTCAGGAGGCCACACAGGGAGGTCAGCAGGCAAGGGAGGGAGGCTCTGTGGCAGACCAGGGTGGGGGTCAGGGCAAGATGGGTGACAAAACACAGAAAGGGGGTGGTGACATTTCCCCTGGGGTCCATGGGAAGCCTCTGTGATGGGCCTTGGGTTCAAATCCTCCATTCGGCCCACTCTCACGGAGCCAGCAGTACGCTACAGTGGGGTCAGCTGCCAAGACCCTGCAGCACCTGAGAGGGTGGACAACAGTGGCTGCCAATCTTGCCAGGCCAGCTGCCAGGATAACCTCCCCCCAGCACAGTAGTCGGTCATGACCGTCTGTAAGGAGGAGTGTTGGAAAGGCACCGGGCCTGGTAGCCCCAGACCAGGATTCCAGCTCAAATGGGATGTCTACGGACAGCAAAGCAGACCAAGCTCTGGTGTCCCTGGATTGGTCTGGCAGGCTGCCGGAGGTGCTGCTGCCAGGGCTGTCTTGGAGGAGCCCAGGGCAGGACCGGCAGAGGGAGCCCCAAGAGCTGGATGTGGCCTGCACTCCCCGCTGGTCCATGCTGCACCTCAGCTCCACACACCATCCACTGGGAACGTGCCCTCTGACCCAGCAGTCAGGGTTTGAGGAGCCCGGCCGGCCCAGGCCCCCAGGGAGGTGCTGACACCCAGAGAAAAACCCGGGGTGCAGGCAGGGATGCATAGGGCTGGGCCAGAGGCCGGTGGGAGGAGGTCTGGAACCTGGTGGGAGGAGGCGGCCTGGCTAAAGGCCACCAAGGGGCCGTGGGAATGTGAGCGAGTGGGGTGAGCCCCGGGCCAGGTGACCACTGGGCAGACCAAACAGGCTGGACCCGTCTCAAGCGCCTGCCTTCCCTGAGGAGGTCTACAGGAGTCTGGTGGACCCAGGAGTAGGACACACAGCTCTGCACACGGTCCCCGCACGCTGGGCTCCACACCCTCATCCCTGACATCCGTGGCCTCCCCACCCCTCGCCTCCATCCCTGCCCGTTCCTCCTCCCACCTCATCTCAGGCAGGGCAGTCCTAGCCTTCCAGAACCTGCTGCCCCAGAATGGGGCCCTAGCCAAGGGCAGGGCATCAGGGAAGGACACGGGGCTGTGGGTTCCCGAGGGTTAAACATGCAAGACTACACTTTGATCAAGACAAACGAGCCATTATGCGAAATGCTGAAGCAAGATGGATGATGGCCCTGGGCACGCGGGATCGATGGACTGACGTTTCATCAGGCAGAGATGACAGCCGGCTGATCGCGATTCGTTTTTAATACCGCAGACCAATCGGGGACGAGGGGGCTTTAATTGCAGACCCCCGCCCGGGCGAGGCTGCAGAGCCGCCTAGGCAGCGAGGCTCGGACCAGGTCGGGGTGGGGGGGGCGCTCCTGCACTCAGCTGGCCAGGAGGCCCCCAGGCACCACGCCCAGCAGGGGGAGGCCACTCCGGGGCCCTGGGTGCCAGCGGAAAGAGCAGATGGAAGTGGTGCTCCAGGAGAGGGACTCGAGGGGTCCTGTCCAGCCCTGCCAAGCGCCCACCCACACTGGGCCTCTGCCCTACCACCTGCCACCCACTTCCCTTCCCAGGGCCTTGAGAGCCAGAGACCTGGCCATGAGCTTTCTGTGCCCTTTCCCAGGCACCGAAGGCCACCTGCTCCAACCATCCATAGTGGTGACAGGAGCCTGGCCTCTAGGTGGACAAGCCTGAGTCGAGTCAGGCTGGTGGGCCACTCAAGGCCAAGTCCCTCGTCAGGACACCTCCCTGTGGCTGCACCAGACTGCAGCTGGCACGGAGACCAAGAGGCCCCAACGACACCAGTCTTCAACCTGCAAGAGCTGGGCAGGAAGAGGGGTGGGCTTGGGACCCGGTCCAGACTAGGCCCCAGGTGCCACCTTACTCCCACTGGTGACTCTGGGCTCTGTGACCTCACCTGTGAATTGGAGACCTTGACACTTCATTGCTCACCTGCCCTGAGACCAGGCAGCCTAAGGGACTTCTGAGCCAACGTGTGGCAGGGCCCACCCAGCCCACACCAGGGGGCCCCAACCAGGGGACAAGCCCTCCCCTGGTACCTCCTCCTGCACCCTCTCCTAGCCGGCAGCGGCAAGGCCTCCAGGGGCAGGAGGATACCACAAGGCCTGGGCCTGGTGCTGCAGCCGCACTCCACCGTGCCATTAGGTCAGGGGTCCCGGCTCGCTGCACCCCACAGCTCCTCAGAGACAGGGAACTGTGGATTCCCAGGCAGTGGCTCAGGCTGCCTGGGCTTCCCTGAGCACCTGCTCCCTGGGGTGCACAGGGCCTGCATTCACTCAGCCCTGTTCAGAGGGCCAGGCATGTCAGGTGTGTGTCCTGCCACGCTCCAGGGACGAAGCTGGAGACCTGCTCAAGCCTGCTGCAAACACCCGAGCACTGGCTGGCTGGCCAGAACAGACCGTGACACCCATCCCACCAGATCAGGGCTCTGCGCACATCCATTCTCAACCCCCACGGATGCCACCCCTCCTGGCACCGACACTGCCTGTTCTTTCTCAGCCCATCCCTCTGTCCCTCCGTCGGCTGATCCAGAGGCCTCCCAAACCCACCTCTGCCCCAAGGTTCCAGCAGCCCTTTCCACAGCCACGGGATGGTCTGAAGGCCTCCTCACAATATGGTCGGTCGAGAGGGGGAAGTTAAAACCAACCTTGTTATGTGGGAGCCTCTGAACAGGTTTATGATCTTGCCCCTTGTCAAGAAATCTGTTTTCACTTATGAGAAACAGGCTTGGGATGCAGCTCAGTGGTAGAGTGCTGGCCGACCACGTGGGTTCAGTCTCCAGCACTGCAAAAAACGCAAAAAAAGAAACCAGCTCGGGGTGCGGTGAGCAGGGCAGCGAGACGGTTACCCTGACAGGTACCAGGCCCTCAGTCGTGCCCTCGACGCCCCACGATGGCTCCCTTCTTCAGGAGCCTGCAGGGATGGTCTGGAGAAGTCGAGAGGGAGGGACGATGTAGAGGACGGGAGGAGGGTGAGAAGGGGCACGCGCCCACAGACATGCCCAGGTTAGCTGCATGGGCACCCTGGGTGCCAAGGGCGAGCAGGAAATCTGGAGGTCCAGCAAGAAGAGCACTCTGCCTCCAGCCGAGCAGGACCCCAAAGCGACAAAGCCCTGGAAAGGCGCTCAAGGCCGCTGCTCCTGGACCACGGAGTCCCTGGCAGTCTCCTCTGTGCGGGAAGGACCAGCTGGGGAGACCGCTCCGCAGGCACGCGGCTCAGCGAGCCGGCAGGCAGCTGTAGGCACAAGAGCCAATCCGGACCCCGCAGGGTACCCCGCCCCCCCCAAGCCACAGTGATTGGCTTTGGGTGATCACATGACCTCAGCTGAGTCAATCAGAGTCTGTTCCTGGGATTGGGTGGGTGGGGCTAGCAGCCTTCTTGGAGGTAGCCTGGTGAGGATGCTGCAAACCTGGACACTTTAGTGGTCGCCTCCTGCCTCCGGTCTTCGTTTGGTGCTGGGCTCTGGCGGCGACCAATCCCCAGACTCCCAGATGGCATGGCTGAATAAGCTACAGGACTCCTAGTTTAATTTTAGTTTCGAGAAAGAAGAAGAAATTTGTGGTGCGTGTATTCCATGGAATATTTAGAACATACTCATACTGAAAAATGATTCATTCTTTTATCTGAAATTTAAATTTAACCTGACATCTTGTATTTTATTCGCTAAATCCAGCAACCTTGAAACCCATCTGTCCAATAATAAACTAGGTATTCTGCAGCCCACCTATCAATAACCAGGTATACCAGCTGTCCAGCTAACAGAAAGGATGGATACAAAAGAGGCCAAGTAGTTGCTGGACACTGAAGGCCACTGGAGCCCACCTCTGTCATGTTGACCTTCCCTCACCGAAAATTCAATGGCCCCTCAGAAGTCCAGCTGAGGGGCTGGGGATATAGCTCAGTTGGTAGAGCGTTTGCCTCACAAGCACAAGGCCCTGGGTTCAATCCCCAGCAGCACCAAAAAAAAAAAAAAAAAAGTCCTGCTGATCAAGGAGGTGGCAGCCACGTTTGCAGACAGCTCTCTGTATAATGTTGGCAGTACCTCAAGTGCATGACTGAGCCCTCAGAGCCCCACTTTATAGCACAACCCTCCCAGGATACAGAACATCGAGCAGGTGTCTCCACGGCGAAGGTCAGTGAACGCTCAAGCAGTGCCCGACCCTCTAGTCAGACTCGAGGGACTAGGAATGAGCAAATGGCAGCCAAGTGTCAGGCAGGTTCGAGGTGGAGAACATCTTGGGCTGTGCCCAGCTATGAGTGCCCACGCGAGCGTCGCAGGAGGCCCCACTGCCAGTGAGTGCTTAATAGTCAAGTGCATGACCCACTTGCAACCTGGAGCTTGCCCGGGACTTGTAGGTCGGGAGCACAATCACGCACAGGACCCCACCATGAGACTGCGTGCCCAGGGCTGGCTCGGATCCCTACTGACAGATGTCAGGAGCCAGGACAGACCTTGATTTCCAGTTGTGGGGTTGCTGACCATTTTGGATACCCACGTCGTGGCGCGGGTAGCAATTTGTCCTCACCAAGAGTGGACTCTGGATTTGAACGTGCCGGGGACCTAGACAACCTAGGCCTGCCCCTAGAACACACCCCGCCCCTGAAACCCAGGAGCTCATTTCCAAGCACAAGTTCAACAAGGAGCTGAGCTATGGCCCTTCACCACCCTGCCCCTGCCCTGGCATCCAGGCTCCAGGGCCTGGCCCACTGAGGTGGGGCAGAGCCTGGACCAGGAGGCAGAGCTGGGAGGAGCTGAAGCCTCCCACTGTCACACAAGTGTCCTAGACTCTGCCCTGTCCCGCCTCAGACCTGTGCTGCTCTGCAGTGTGGTACCACAGGAGGACAACCTGCCAGTCCAGGGCCTGGGAGCCACGATCATTTGGCCATTACAGGGAAGTGGGAGAAAGAATGCAGGCCACCAAGATGGACTGTGGCTGGGCAGGGGGACATGGGTGGAAGTGGGGACCTCAGGAGCATTCCTCCTCAGGTGTTATTGGGATAATAAACTTTTGTGACCCTGGGAGGCCAAGAGCCACAGGGGCTTTCTCGGGAATAAAGGTTGGGTTGCCCCAGCAGGGGAAGAACCCCCCATGCACAGCTTTGCCTGTAGGAGGCAGCAACATGGCAAAGGCAGCGTGGGCTCAGCCCTGGAGGGACTGCAAAGATCCACCTGTCTTGACCCCTCGGGATGAAAGGAGGGCACCCGCTCATCATTTCTTGCCTGGGCCAGAGGCTTTTCATTTCCTCCTTCCTCCCCCTGCCCACTGAGGGTTATGAGATGGGCTGGTGGGGGTAGTGAGGACTCCACCTTGCCAGAACTCAGGAGATGGACGTGTCTGGAGAGCTGGCACAGGCATCACCTCCCACAGCCATGGTCAAGGCCTCGGTCAAGACCTGGGGCCAGGGCAGAGTGATGGTGACCACTGGACAGCTGCACAGTGCTAGGCCAGCCCCCAGGAACTGAGGACGTGAGCTAAGGGTGAGCACGTGAGCACACGGCTGTAGGTGGTCCCTGCCGGCGCTGATCTGCTCCGGAACCTCCTGCTCACTCGTGTGCGTGTGCACACGCACGTGTGTGGCGCTGGGACTGAACCCAGGGCCGTGCACATGCTAGGCAAGTGCTCTGCCCCAAAGCCACCACGGGCCCCTCTGTCTACTTCTCATGGAAACAACCCCTCCCTCAGGCAGGAATTGACCTCACCCAGTCCACACGATTCTGGTCGAGCTGCTGCTCAAGACCCAGGCCTGGAAGCCACACAGCCACGTCCCCCGGCCCAGGCAGCCGGCTTGGGAAGAACCGTGTGTCCCCTCCAGGCTGGGCTGAGGTGGCCTGGCCCTGCTGGGGTCACGTCCCTATGCTCCGGTCCAGCCACGGGGAGAAGACATCTGCTGTGAGGAAAGAAGTCAGCACACAGCCAGGTCCTGGACAGAAACACAGAGAAGGGACAGCCGGCAGACAGACAGGACTTGGACACCTACGTCCCCAGAGGCCCCGAGGCCAGTGCGAACCCTAGCTGTTCTGGTGGTGACTTTCTTTTTTTCTGAACGTGTTTGAGTTGGTCTTCCATCAAGACCAAAAGGATCTTGATGTGCCAGCCCTGGTGATCAAGTGTCGTGACTCCTCCATGTCACAGAGCAGTGACAGCCTGCTACAGCTATTGGTGAGTCCACACCCTGAGCACCTCTGGGCTTCTGGAGCCCCACAAATACTCTGGTAGCAGGTGGGGCCGGGGGGAGCCTGATGAAGGAGAAGGACCCTCACCCGAACACCCACACACCCACAACGCAGGCACCTCCTGAGCAGTGAGGTCCAGTCTCATGTGAGTGGCAGCTCAGTGCTCAGCACGGACTCCTGGGCCAGGAGGTGAGCGAGGCAGCCGTAGGAGAAGAGGTCTGTGTGTGGGGAACGTCCAGCTGGGCCTGGGCAGGCCTGTCACCTCTGCTGCCAGGGAGACCGAGGCAGGCGTGGCCTTGAGTGGGAGAGGAGACCCTGCCTCCTAAAGGAAGAAAGTGGGGAGGGAGGGAGAATGAGCCCGGTAGCCGCTGCGTGAGGCCAGCCTGGGGCCTGCGGGCACTTCATAGTGTTTGTTCTGGTTGTTCTCTGCAGTTTTTTTTTTTTGAGACAGGGTCTCGCTGTGATGCCCAGGCTGGTCTCAAAGTGGAGAGCTGCATGGAATCTCGCCTCAGCCCCCCGAGCACCTGGGACTGCCCATGCGCACTGCTGGGCCGGTGCCCTTCACCGTAGAAGGGTCTGGCATGTGCCCTTTTGTGAGTTCTAATGCAAATGTCAAGGCAGTAGGACAGAACAGAGCAACTGCAACCGGGGGTCAGGCTCAGACCCCGCTCAGGCACTGGGGGCCACTGCCCTTGGCCTGAGAGGAGGTTGAGACCAGGGGAGAGCAGCATGTAGACCCCCTTCTCTCTCCGCCTGGCTCCCGCTGTGTGCCAGGAGGGCTCCCAATGCTGAGTGTGCACCTGGTCTTCCAGAGTGTGGCCTCCCTGGCTGTGGTCCCCTGCCTTGCTGGAGGTGCCCAGGGCAGAGGGGAAGACATTTGTGGCCAGGCCTGCGTCCCATATAAAGAGGTGGTGCTGACGCCCGGCTGTGGAGGGACCGGAGAGAAGGAGGAACTGGGGAGGGAGAGATGGGACCCCTGAGCTCTCAGGGCAGAAGCTCTGACCTGCCGTGGCAATGCTGTTGCTTTGGCCTGCCTTCTGGCTGGGGGTCTTTGGCAGGCCCTTGGCTCCCTGGGCCTTATTTCCTTGTCTGTGAAAGTGAAGAGAGAAGCGTGTCAGGGTGAGGACACACCCCAAGGAGGGATGCCTCCTGCCTCAACCCCAGCCCTTCCTCCTCACCTACCAGGAGGACCCAGGACCTACACTATCCTTTGTTCTCAGTAATAGACCCCCAAGTCATGACCATCCAGAGTGAATTGCATTTCCCAGTTTCCCTTGCAGCTACACGCAGTCATGTGACTGAGAGTGAATGCAATGCCACACAAGATGGGAACTGTCCTTATACATAGGGACTGTGTCCTTTCTCCCTTCCTGCTGGTTGTATTGTAGGTGAAATGGCTGGAGCATGAGCAGCCACCTTAGATCATGAGAAGAAAGCCACATTTGGGAATAACAGAGATACAAGACAGGAGCCTGGGTCCTGGTGATCATGGAATGACTACAGTTCTGTAGAGTTTCTGCGGTGCCTACATTCGATCATGGCTGATGTGTTGGGCATGATTCAGTCCAGCCCCAGTCCATGGCTCTCCTTCTATTACTAGCCCTGCCTGTCTACATTCATTATTTCCACTCTCTACTTTCCCCACAACCATTCCCTCTGTCCAGATCCCCCTGTCTTTCTGCTGGGACACCCCATTAAGAGTCCCCAGGGCACTCTGGTCTCTGAGGCTGTAATTCCCCCTGTTTGATGTCAAGGCCAAGGCAGGCCCTCCCCCAGCACAAAGGGCCCATCACAGCCTGAGTTACTACTGGATTGCTGCCTTCCCAGGGCTGTCATTGGCCTGAGGGCAGGGCCACCGTGCTCACCGTGTTGTCCCCAGCACCCAGCTCCAGGACAGGCGTAGCAGGTGTCCGTGAGCACTCCCAGGTGGGCCTCACAGTGACATCCACCCTGCACATCGTCCCCAGGTGAGCCTCACAGTGGCACCAACACCCACCCTGAGCATCGCCGGGGCTCAGCCCCGTTCGGGCTGCTTCTGTAGCCCACAGCCTTCCTCTCCTCCGCCTCCTCCTGACCTGTGCTGTAGGTCCAAGCCTCAAGGCCTTCCTGCAGCCCACACCAGCCACATCTCACCTTCTGAACTCTGGTTCCAGACTTGAGGAAAGAAATGAGGCCCGAATTCCAGAAGCAGCCCCAGGCTTGCAAATGGGCATAACGGGGCCCCAGCGAGGTGCCCTGTCCACAGGGGCATTGAGAATCAAGGGTGGAGCATGTTCCCCTGGCCCCAGATGACCAACAGGAAGGGACAGACAGTCCCAAGTGCTGATATGGATGTGGGGACACCAGAACCCCCTCCCCGTGCTGCTGAGGGAAGAAGTGGCGGGCAGGACGGTGGCTTGGAGGAAGGGCAGTCTGCACTCCTGCTGGACGTTCGCCTCCCTGGCAACCTAGCTACTCAAACCCAGAGACACATCGGAGCGTCCATAGCAGCACTATTCATAAACTCTGGGGATGGCCCAAGTGTCTGTTAGCGGGGTAAATACGCTGTGCGGCACCCCTACAGTGGAAGACAGCACAGCACGCAGAGCCCAGCGCAGACCTGCAGAGCCCGAGGGGAAGCCGCGGCATACACCACGCAGGAGCCTTGTGCATGGATGTGGAGGCCAGGCAAGATCCACCCACGGGGCGTCCTGCCACTGGGATGGGAGAGGCACAAGGGAGCCCCTGGGGGACTGAAGGTCCCCGGATGATAATGTAGTCACACGGGTGTAAATTTAGAATTGGTGCACTTACCTCGAATTTTTACAAATTTTTAAAACAAGGAGATAAGGCTGGGGGCGTAGCTCAGAGGTACAGAACTTGCTTGCTTGGCATTTGGCAGGCACAAGACCCATCCTTAGCATGACAATAAAAAAAGAAACAAAAAGAAAAAGAAAGGGGGTGCAGCGTGGGACGCAGAGTGTGGTCCTGCAGGCAGGCTCACCACCCAGCCAGCCCTCACTCTCCGCAGCCCCTCTCTGTTTAGGGCAGCGTGAGAGCAGCTTCCTTGAGATGGCTCTGCGTCACTCCCCTGCCTGAGCCCTCTGTCCCTGACTTCTGGCGGCTCCTTCTGGTCCATCCTCTCTCTTCAACCTTGATGTGGCCTCCCTGTCTGCCTGCAGCATGAGGGGCTGTTCCAGCTGTGCAGAGCACGCACACACCCTGAACCCCTGAGCCAGGGCTGCTCCTGTTAAGGACAGGCTTCTGAAGCCTCTCCACCGCACTGTCCAGGTGCACCCTGCCCATCTGACTGAATGCACTTCCAATCAGGAAACAGGCTCAGAGAAGACTCAGACCCGAGCCGCGGGGTCCAGAACCAGCACTAGTGATTCCAGGCCATGAGATCCCAACTTCTGACTGGTCTAGTCAGGGGTGGCAAACAGGGTCACCTCTGTGCCAGCTGAGATTGCTCAGCAGGGACTGCCTGGAGACTGCTGTGGATTCTGAGGCCGCTTCCCGGTGCTGCAGGACAGAGTGGCCGATGGACTATCCAGGTCTGCCACATGACCTCCCTGAGGCCCATCCTCCCTGGAAACCCTCTACTGTCTGCACACAGGTCGCCTGCATCCCACCTCCCTGACCACAGCAGATACCGATGGCTCACGTGTGCTCACCAAGCCTGTAATCACCCGGCAAAGACAGTGTGCCACACACGGCATGCGGGCCCTCGTCCAGCCTGCCCAAAGGACCCATTATTATCCCCAGATGACAGGTGTAGAGGGGTGGCCTGCCAGGGCCCCCTGACTCCCATGCGGCAGAGGCTAGCTGTGCACACAGCCAGACTCCACTGGATGCCACATAGCTGGAGGCCCTAGCGTCACCTCCTTGCCTCTGCCTTTTCTCACCTTCACCACCCAACTCCTATCTGCCCTTCAAAGAGCCCCCCCCTTCCCTGTCCTTCTGCAAGCCCTCCTCCTCCTGAGCCTCCCAGGGCTACAGCCACTGCAGCCTGGACCACAAACCTCTCCAAGCCTGGACTGCACCTGTCCCTTCCTCCCTGGGGCCCTCATGATTGAGCCCAGGCTGGCACAGAAGACCTCTCCAAAAAACCTTGCTGAGGTAATCAACGCCCCCTGCCTCGGAGGGAAACCCTCATTTCAGACTTTGTGCAGGCAAACTCCTGGCTCTTCTTCCTTATGTGCTGAGTGCTTAGAAAAGCAGGCCCTGTGGAGGAACAGTGAGCAGGATTCACCCTTGCCCTGGGACTTCCCGTCCCAGTGGTGCCCTGGGACACACGATGAGCACCTAATGAAAAATGGAACATCCAAGAGGGCCACCTGGAGGCGGAGCAGCCGGAACAGCCCTGTCCATGTGCACTTACAGGCCAGTGCTCCTCATCCACTGTCTGGCTCCTGGTGCGAGTCCTCACTGAGGGGGATGAGGACCCCTCCAGAGAAGGCCGCCTTGGTCTAGGGAGGCTCCAGTGGTTCTGCAACAGGAGGGGGCTCAGCCTAGCCAGCCAAGTCACCTCCAGGCTCCAGTATAGGATGCACATCTTTCCACTTGCATTGCAAGGTGCCACCCACAGAAACAAAACTAAACAGCGACATGTCCTAGGAGGCTTTTATTCACACTTCATGTGCTGGTCACCCTCCCACTGTCCTGCCCCAGCCCCCTGCCCTGTGCCCTAGAAGCTGACTGCAGGCGCCATACCAGTGGGCCTTGCTTTTTCTTCCCAGGTTCAGCCAACGGGGAGCCCCAGCAGACAGGAGGAAAGTGAGTCCGTATGTCATCAGGCTCCTTCCTGCCAGGTCACAGCGTCCCCTCTCCAAGGTCACAGCTCCCAGAGAGGGGCTTCTCCTGCTGCCGCTGTCCTTCAGGTCTGGGGTGGTAACAGCTCCCCTTTGTTGCTGGCCCTGGGTATTGCAGGTCTCTCCTTAAGTGCATGTATTTCCATTTATTCAACTCTCCTCAAATGCCCCGTCTGAGGGCGCCATAAAAATGTAAGGCCGTGTCAATTGCCCATATCAAAAAACATTCTTGTATGTTCCACTTGGAGTAGTTTAGAGGGGAGACTAATGGAAACGGGGGGAGGCTAGACCCCAGGCCTCCGCGGGGGCCACTGCTATGTGTGTCCCCAGGGCATCAGAGGAGGTGTCAATAACCCACTCCATCAATGAATGAACTGATCCCTCCACAGCGAACAGCAGGACAGCTTCTTCGTTCCTTCCATGCCACCCGCTTCGGCCTCCCGGCCAAGCCTAGGCGGTGCTCCGCTCCTTCCCCTGGTTCCGCAGTTCCTGGGCGCCTGTCTCCCGAGCGTGCAGGGGACCGCCACCACGCCGGCCGCGCCTGGGAGCCGCAGGCTCAGCGCTCCGCCAGCGCTCTGGAAGCTCGGCACCGCCTGCGGGCCCCGGGCGGCGGGTACGCTAAAGGCGGCGCGGGTCCTCCCCGAGCCCCCGAGCGCGCTGCGCGCGGCCGACCCACGCGCACTACAGCCCGCATCCGCGCGCACCACCCCACGTGGGGCCTCACAGGCTCGCGGTCCGGGTACTCGATTGGCCAATTCTCAGCCAATCAGAGTGTTCTGGCTGCAGCGGTCGCGCCGATTGGCTGGACCTGGCCGGGCCGGGCCGGCGGGACGGGGGCGGGGCGCCCTTTTGTTCTCTGCGCCCGCGCCGCCACCCTCCGGTCCGGGGTCTGTCTGCGCGCCGCTCCCGCACTCCGGCTAGCCCGCACTCGAGAGCGAGAACCAGCTTCCTGAATCGCGCAGGCCCTGACCTTGGACAAGCCCTTGCATTCTCTGTCCCCAGTTTCCTTACACTGGTTTTATCCCTGTCTTCTGGGAATTGTGGCGAAGAGCTGTCCCTTCCAAATGAGCTTCGGATCTTTCTAAAATCTAACATTAATGATAGAAGGGCTCTGAGCTTTTCCTGAGAGGGGGCACACAGGAAATTGTCTAGCAGGGGAGACGCGGTTTCCAAGTTTTCCCAACCTGAGCCTGTCTTCAGGGTGAGTTCTAACCATGGCGGTGGGAGGCCACTTCTCCCATCCCAGGGCTGGATGGGAATAGGGCAGAAGCCCTGCTTCAGCCTGGCCAGCTGTGCAAACTCTCTCTATTAAATCATCCCCTTCTTCAGTCATCCTCTCAATCAGTGGTAGTGGCCTCCCTCTGAGGGGGAAAGTAGTGGCCCCAGGAGCCAGGGGCCCTCACAGGGAACAAGGGCTCTGGGCTGGGCTGGAGGGTCAAGGGTTCAAGTCTGGATCTGCTGACCTCAGAGTCCTCCACCTTCCCCTAGAAACTGCCTTTTCCCAGCAAAGCTGTAGTCAGAAGTGCTGCCAGCTGTGGACACAGGCCCCCAATCTCCCCAAGGGGGTATGCAGGCGAGGAGATCAGGGACTGGGAATCCTCAGTCCCCCTGCCAGCACTGATTTACCTGGAAAAGCCCCCACGTCTTAGGGCTTTGGTAGAGAAGAGTGAGCCCTGAGGCTCAGGGCCTGAGATGGCAACTTGGCCAAACTCAGTGTCAGCTCCAAGGTCACCCTCCCAGACCTGGGAGTCTATGAGAGAACCCGGCTCCCTGAGTATGCTGTTTGAATCCGGGCAGCATTCAGGATGGCTGCGTGCTGTGGGTGGAGCACGCCCTCAGCCACAGGGTTCTCCTCAGCTCTGGTGAACTGGGCCACCCACCTCAGCTCCCAACAAGCAGCATGGGGACCAGGGCCTCCCCTGCAGCCTGGGCTAGTGGCCCCTGGAAGGACTCCCAAGCCCCAGGGCCTTGGCAGGTGTCTGCCGCTCCTCAGGGATGGGGCGCTGGGAGTCTGACATCTGTGGAGTGTTTTTACTGTTGAACAAATTGAATCAATTAAACAGGCCCCATCAGGGTGGCTAGGAGCTGGGGGAGCAGGAAGGAAGAGGGAAGCAGAGCCAGGGCGGCGTGGCTGGTCTGCAAGGGTGTCCTCCACCCTGTGAGGGTTCAGACATACTCCCTTTCCCTGCTGTTTGTCAGCCTCTGTGCTGACAAAAGGGAGGCCACATTACCAGAGGTGGATGGTGTAGGAGGAGACTGGGTGGGGACTGGTGCCCCCGATCACACGAGGCCCATTTCTCCATCCAGGGGGCAAGCAGCACTGGGCCTTTCAGCTGCCTGCCTCCTTAAACCTTTTGGGGCAAACCAGGCTCCCAAGATACCCCAGCCTCCTTTCCAAAGGCATCTTGTTATGCTTGCATGGAGGACTCTGGAAGCTGGGAGGCTCCACTGGGGACAGGAGGTTGCCTAGGGAATCTAGAGGAGGAGAGAGAGGAAAAAGGAAGCAGATTGCAGGACTGATAGCCACGGCCAGGGTCACCCACGAGGAGCAGAAGCTTCCCCTCAGGCAGACTAAGAATGATTTAGGTGCCTGCTGCTGTGACCCAGCTGACCAGGGTGGCCACTGCTTGGGAGCCCTCGCATCTGCCGCAGCATCCCTCCTGCCCAAGCGGCTCCCAGGCCCCCACTCAATGCACAGGCAGCACAGCCACCTCCTCAAATGCCTTTTCCAAAAAATCCAGGGCCAGTGGCTTCTCTTCACACCGCTTGCTGTTCAGAGCGAGCAGGCCAAAATCCCCATCACTGGCCACCACATTCAGCCAAAGAGCCATCCTTATTCTCAGACCAGGTCTGTGCCTTGATGTCAAGTGGCCATTACTGGGTCACCTGGGAGGCACATGGTAGTCTCATCAGCAAGCTCCCAGGGCAGACAGAATGGCCAGCAGGAGCCTTCATCTGCAGCACTCCGGAGCCCCAGGCTGGGAGACTGAGAGAGGGCATTGGCCAGCATGAGGTCAGGGGCTGGTTGAGGTTCCAAGAAATATCTGGGAACCAAGGCTAGAGAGTGCCACTGTCTTCCACGAGAGGCTGTGCAGGGAGCCCCTGCAGGTGTCCTGTCTGTGGCCATGTGGATGCTGAGCTCTTTCCTGGCTACCAGGTTCAACTGCTGCAGGAAGATATACACAGGGAGGAGCAGTGCAGAGAGACAGGGAGTGGTGAGGAGTGGGACCACGGTGCTCTAAGTTCTTGTTTGGAAGTCACCAGTGAGGACCACACCTCTGCCTTTGGGTTTGGTGTCGAGGTGTAAAGGGTTGGGGTGAGTCAGATGGCAAGGAAGGATGCCTGGGCCATCCCGCAAGCCCCCAGAAGCAGGATGCACTCATACATGTTGGACGTAACTCCAGCTGCCCATAGAGGGGTGGGCACCAAAGCAGTCCACAAGTAGGTACCAGGTGCTGGGAGAAATGAACATGTACTGTTAGTCCATGGGACTATTTCTATATTTTCTCCCCATCTACTGACTTGCTGAGCTTTGGTGCAGCCTGGGACTTCCGGTGGCCACAAGTGAGTCCAGCCTTGAACTCAATTCGACTCTGCAACCTCCCGCTCTGGCCCTTCAATTACAATTCTGGCGTGAACCAGGAGATCAACTTCTAGCACCCCACACAGGGGTCCTCCCGCGGGAGCCGACCGGCCGGTAGGAGCAGTGCTGGGGCGCCCTCCAGCGGTCTCATTAGGGATGGCGAGCTGGTGAAGGGTAGGCGTGCGGGCCTCGAGACTCTACCAGCAAGGCCCGAGTTCCTGATTGAGGCGCGCGCTTCCTGATTGGAAGCGCCTGTGCTGCGGAGGAAAAAGCAAGAGGTCTCCTGAATGACCTCATTGGGGTCCCGAAGGGGCGGGGACAGGAATGCAAGCAGCACAATGCTTGGCGGGTGGGGGTGGGAGGGTCACATCAGGAGATGGCTGGAGCTGGGAACACTGGGTCAAGAACTGGAGGAGCACCGGGTCGAGAGCTAGGGAGCATCAGGCCAGGAGGTCGGTCTGGTTTTATCCCCATCACTTGGAGCTGTGAGTCCTGAGGAAAGCCACGCCTTGTGCAGCTGGGTCTTCCATCTGTAATAGACCCCGACTCCGCATGAAATTTCCGAAGGAGGCATCCTGCCCTGTCCCACAGCTCAGCCTTGGCAGTTGGAGCTCAGTAGCTGCTACCCTTTCTCTTGAAAGGAAGCAACTCCCCGACCCATCTGAAGTGATCACCCCCTCCTGGGAACCAAATCCTGCCACACCCAGAGCCTGCTTGAAGCAGAGACTTGAAGCACACACTGCTTCCAAAATGATGGCGGTAAAGTTTGTAATAGCTGTATGGAGATGGAGTTCGCACACCTTAAAATCCATCCATTTAAAATGTACGGTTCGGTGCCCTGGGCATATTACATCGTTCGTTTTCAATGAAACGAAATTGTGGAGCTAAGTGTGTATATTAACTATTTTACCTGCTTTTGCGTGTACAATTCAAGGACATTAAGTACATTCATGGTATTTGTTGTACACTATCACTGCTATCCATCTGCAAAACTTTTTGATCATCTCAGAAACTTAGTTCTCATTACCCAATAACTTCCCATACCCCTGTCCCAGCCCTTGGCAAGCTCTCTCATCTACTTTCTATGACTTTTCCTATTCTAGATGTTTCAGATAAGTGGACTCATACAGTGTGTGTCCTTTGTCACTGGATTGTTTTATTTAGCATGAGGTTTTCAAAGTCATCTTGTTGCAGTGTGTGTCAGCATTTCCTCCCTGTTAAGGCTCCTTCATTGTGTGTATACTCCACATATGTTTATCCATTCCTCTGCGGATAGACTCGTGGATTGTTTCCACCTTTTCGCGGTTATGAATACCTGCAATGCACATTGGGAAGACCAGTATCCAGGGCTCCGCTGGAGCCCTTTGAGTGTGTGCCCAGGAGTGGAATTGCTGTGTCACACAGCCATCCTATGTTTAGCTCTTTGCGAACAGCCAAACTGTTTTTCACAGCGTGCACCAGCATTGCGGGAGGGTTTCAGTTTCTCCATATCCTCATCAACACTTGCTTTCCAGTTTCCACTAGGAACAGCACATTCGTTGAAATAATTTACAAATCTGATGAATATCTGAGCGATGACCACTGCTAATTTTGGGTGACACTTTTCCACAAGCATAGGCTGGCTTTTACCGACTGGCAGGACAGACGCAGGGAGAGCGGAGGAGACAGGCAACCACGGTGAGCCCGACGAGGGGCAGGCAGGAGGGGTCTGGCCCAGGGGCCGGCTTTGCTACTCGCGCACTGCGGTTGTGTGCACCAATCCCTCGCGGGGGGCCGTGAGGATCGCAGGGGCGCTTGATCAGAGCCTCACCGCCCTACCCGCACGGCTCCCGGTCGGCCAGCGCAGCTTTCCACGCGGTCAGATCCTCCTAACGACAGCAGCAGCGTGCCCATTGGCGGAGAGTGCGGCCGCCGGAGCCAATCACAGGGCGGCGGCCAAATGCCCAATGGGAGAGCGGCAGGCGGGAGGCGCGCGCGCGCGCATGGGCCCTGCGCGGTCCGCCCTCCGCCCGCGGTCCGCCCTCCGCCCGCGGTCCGCCGAGTCTGCCCGACTCCTTCCCTCAGCCCGCAGCCCTAGGCGTGACCCGACGCCCGCATTCCAAGCCCCGGTGCCGTCTTGCCCCGGGGACCCTGGCGTGCCCTGCGCCCCCACCCGCGACTCGCACCGGGCTCAGGGAGCATTTGATTTGCCGTGGAACTGGGGTCACCGTGAGAATAAACATCTCTGCACAAAAGCGAGGCGCAGAATTCACGAGGCAGGACCCCCGAGCCCGCGACGGCTGGCTGCGGCCTTCTGCGAGCTCGGCTTTATCCCAGGACAAAAGCCAAACCGCTGCGCAGCCCTGTCGGCGCGCGGCTGCGAGACTGCGCGCTGGGCTAACCCCGCGCCTTCCTTCGCCCGGCCTTCCCGGCCCTGCCCCAGCGTCGCGGCCGAGCAGCCAGGTTGCTCCTTGGAGCTTTCAGGGCCAGAGACGGAGCGCGGCTGCGACCACCGCCCCCGGAGGCGATGCTCGGGTCCGCAGAGCGCTCAGGGCAGGGTTTTGCGGTTTTGCTTTGCGCCTCCTTTCCTTCTTTCGTGTGTGTGTGTGTGTGTGTGTGTGTGTGTGTGTGCGCGCGCGCGCGCGCGCGCTGGGGATCAAACCCAGGGCCTCGCGCGTTGCTAGGCAAGTGCTCTGCCACGGAGCTACATCCTCAGTTCTTGGGCCGCCCTTTGAGGAGTGTCCTGGCGCCGCTGCCCTCTCGTGG
The DNA here is from genome assembly GCF_902686445.1 of Sciurus carolinensis. Taxonomy (NCBI): domain Eukaryota; kingdom Metazoa; phylum Chordata; class Mammalia; order Rodentia; family Sciuridae; genus Sciurus; species Sciurus carolinensis. Next base: position 1,389,575 of record NC_062215.1, on the reverse strand, counting down.
ATGCGGCGGAACACATAATCCCCGTTAGTCTCCTGGCCTCTGGCCTCCACCAGTGGCCCAGTCTCGTTTGACCCAGAACCCCGACTGCGACCATGAGACTGCGTGGGACCTCCAAGAGGGTCAAGGGTTATGCAGAAACCTCCAGGAAGGGCCACCCGCTGTTGTCCCCAACGCCACTCGCTACTCGGGGAGAAGATGGAGGTGGAGCCTTATGGAACCCAGCTGAATGCGGGCACTCTGCACCCCAGGGCAGTAAAGGGAGCCACCCTTCAGGAGCATGCATGAGAGGACAGTAGGGACCCAGGGCCACCAGGCCCACTACCTCCTACCAGCACAATGTAAAGAACTACACCACCCGCTCCCATCACTACTACACGGTCCCTTCCCACCTCCCCGCATCCCTGTTGCTCCCTTTGGGACAGAAAGGGACATTGTTATAACCTCACTAGTCTAGACAGACAGGTCAGGAACCCCAAGTTGTAGAGTGCAGGCAGGGGCAGGCAGACCTATGGACCAAGGCTGGGCTGTAAGTAAGCTTGAAGGTCCCTGAGCATCAGGTGGGGAATCCTGCTCACCTGCCTGCCTTACCCTGCTGAAAAATGTCAACCTGTCCACCAGCACCCAGAGAGGGCACCTGGGAAACCAGGGCCCACCTGCCTGCCTCCCTGTGCTGTCCCACCTACCTCTGCGTCCTCCAGGCCTGGAAGATGCCAACTGTGCTCACCTTGGGATTTTTGCACTACTATTCTGGGTTTCCTCCTCTCCCTGCTGTCCAGGACCCCCCATTGAAGGATGTGGAAAATAACAACCTGCAGGGAGAAAGGAGAACAGTAGGCCCCAGGGAACTTCCCTTATCTACAGCTGTTGCCCTACATGCCCTCCGCGCCTCGCCCTAAATGAGCCCACCACCAGCTGTCAACAAAATTCCTGCTATGACCTGGCCCTGCTACACCTATAAACCCAGACCCTTGTAGCCCGTCGCCATTTTCCCCTTGAATGCAGCATCCCTGGTCCGTGGAGGTCTGCCTGCCCTTCTTTTTCTTTTTGTGTTCTCTTTCACTCGCTTTCATCCATCCCCTCTTAATCTTTGTACGAGTGTCCTCCTCAGGGCCTTCCCCACATACTTTCGATGACCCGCAGTCCTCCTGTCCCCTCTGGCAGCCCCCCGGGTTCTCCCTGCAGGTGTTCCTTACCCAGTGCGCAGGTGGCCTGCCGGTCACACACTCCTTCCCTCAGCTAGGTTCCAGTCCCTTTTGCCCTTTTCCTTTCCTGCTGTATCCTGCCTCGTTCTAGGGAAGCTCCAGGGAAGTATTTGTGGAGCAGTGGATATAAATCCATTATAAAATTCCACCTGAACATGAGGGGATCTCAGGCTGGGGTCACCTTCCTCCTAGCCCCATAGTCGGGCCGCTGCTGCGTTGGGTTTCTATTCCAACATTCCAGAGGGTCCAATCAGCAGGGAAAACAGATGGGAGTCCTTCCATAGGAAACAGGAAAGACATTCCAGTGGCTGCAAAAGAAGGAAAAGAGGTACAACCCTTCAAAACCCGAGAAATGCAAATGCAAACAGTCCCAGAGGCTTGGGAGACTGAGGCAGAAGGATCATAAGTTCAAAACCATCCTGGGCAACGTTGTGAGACCTTGTCTCACGATAAAAATAGAAAGGGCAGGCGGTGTAGCTCAGTGGCAGACCACTCACCTAGCATGTTCAAGGCCCTGGGTTCATCCCCAGTACTACCAAAAGCAAAGGAAAAAACCCAACCAGCAGGTGTAATGGCAGGTATTGATGGCGATGCTGGGGAAGTCACCCTGGGAGAGAGGGCACAGGCTTAGCAGCACAGTCTGGCTGTGCAGGGCTGTGCAAAGTGTCTCGCTAAGGACGGGGAGAGCCGCAGACCTCGGGCTCACTCAGCCTTGGTGTGACTGTGTCGCCAGGCCCCTTGAGCTCAGGAACCAGGACAGCTCCCGACCCCCGCTGGGCCTCCTTGCTGTCTGTCCCCAGTGCAGTAGTGACAGTCCTGAGAAATCAACTGGGAGGAGCCTGGCTCTGAGGCTGACCAAGTCAGCATGGGAGGCTGGACTCATGACCTCCATGGAGGGGCCTGCAGGCACCATGTGGTCAGCCAGAGGAAGCCAGAGCAGCCCCAGGAACACTGACCAAAGAGCCCATAAGTCACACCTCCACCTGCCTCCTCCCTGACCCTCCCCTCTGCATTTCTGCCTGAGTTCTTTTTCTCCCAGAACCAGGGTTGGGACCTCAGCCTTGCACATGTTAGGCAAGTGCTCTTCCACTGAGCCACACTCCCAGACCTTATTTTTATTCTGAGATAAGTTCTTGCTAAGTTGCCCAGCCCCTGCTTAAATTTGCTATCTTCCTGCATCAGCCTCCAGAATATCTTGGATTACAGGTGTGAGTCACTATGGCACCAACATTGGTTTATATTGATGGATTTATTTATTTGCAGCACTGGGGATTGAACCCAGGGACACTCTTCCACTGAGCTACATCTCCAGCCCTTTTTTAAAACGTTGAGACAGGCTGTCTTTCATTAAGTTGCCCAGACTGACCTTGAACTTGTGATCCTTTGCTTCAACCTCCCAAATTGCTAAGATTTACAGGTATGAGCCACTACACCTGGCTAATTTATCTTTAAAAATGGGCAAGACTGGGCTGGGTTGTGGCTCAGTGGTAGAGCATTTGCCTAGCTACATGTGAGGCACTGGGTTCAATCTTTGGCACACGTAAAAATAAATAATGGTATCGTGCCCATATACATTTTTTTTTAAATAAGCAAGACTGCTTATTTGATTTCCATAGAGGCTCTGTGAGCGAGAGAGCTGAAAAGTTATCTCCTGACCCTGGGATGGCTGATATCATGGGTCCCCTGAGTTGAAGGTTAGCTCTGGGATGCTCCTATGTTTGGTTCTGGGCCATTACCCCCCCCTCGTGCAGTGGTGTTAGTGTTATTATCAGGGTGTCCAGTTGGGGTCCAGGTCCTTGGTGTCCTGAACAAAGAATTGAGCAAGACACACCAAGTGACAGGCGAAGCTCAGATTCATTGAAGGTGAAGGTGGAAGGAGCTCTCCATGAGGTACAGTGGAGTGGTCCAGGAAGAGAGGCCAGCTCGAGGCTGGCGAGTGGAAGCCAGCGCCTCATTTGCTGACCTATGTGACCTGACTGGAGACTCACCCATTTACCTCCATTGGTTTCTCTATGATACCTGATCCAATTTCCCCCATGGGCTACTGTAGAAAACCTAATTAGAATACTGCCCACTTTACCCCCATTGGTCATTTTAAAATACCGAACCTGTGGCAGGAGTTGTCATGGAGATAAGTCCTCGGTGGCTGTGGCAGTTGTCATGGCAATGGGACTTCTCCTCATCAGGGACAGGACTCCTCTTCCTGCCTTGTCCTCCAGTGGCATCCTTCTTACCTGCTTCCGCCATCTTGGTGTCCGGGACTCCTACCCAGCATTAGCTGGTGCAGCCCTTGCCCCAGACTCCTTTGCTCCCAGCCAGGATGCCTGTCAGCCCAGGACACTCTTGGGCCAGCATCGCTTTGCCCTTGCACCTCCATTCCACACCACAGGGACCCTTCTTGGCCTGACACGGAGTGGCCATGGCTCATGGAGACAACTTAGATCCTGCCTGTTCCTTGTCTACATCATCAGGACAGGCAAGATCTGAGAGCATCACAAAAAGGGTTCTATTTGCAGCAAATATGAGTATTTTCAGAAAAAAAAAAAATTGAGAGAAAGTTGTCCACGCTGGAAAGACTGAGCCTGCAGGACCTCCCAAGAAGGGGTTGGGAAGAGCTGAGTCTGTTCTCTGGGTGTGCCCTTCAATCTGCTGCAAGTAGCTTGAGGCTTCTTAACAACAAAACTGGCTAATTAGAGATTAAAGAAAACACAGACAGGCAGACACACACAGAAACAGAATGGCAGCTACCCAGGGCGGCCAGCCTCCAGGTGCTTCCGCCCCTGCCCTCCTTCCCACACCGTGGGCTCCACCTCTTCAGGCCCAGCCCGCACACCATCACACTGGGGTGCAAGCCTCCAACAGTGAAACTTGGGGGACCAACCACACCCAAACCATAGCACCATCCAAAGAAAACCTGGAGGGCCAGAGGCCACTACAGGAGGATGGCAAGTTCAAAGTCAGTCTGAGCCACTGAACCAGACCTGTCTCAAAATAAAATGTTTTAAAAGGGCCGGGGAAGGGGAGAGGAGAGGGGAGGATGGAAGGGAAAAGGCCAGGATCACGAACCAAAATCGATTTCCATGCAGTATGAGTTAATCAGGATGAACCCAACTACTGTGTATAACCATAAAGTTCTACTAACTTTCTTAAATTAAAAAAATAAAAAGGGCTGGGGAGCCAGGCCTGTAATCCCAGCAACTCAGGAGGCTGAGGCAGGAGAATCACAAGTTTGAAACCAACCTCAGCAACTTAGTAAGGCCCTAAGAACTTAGCAAGACCCTGTCTCAAAGTAAAACATAAAGCGGGGCAGGGGACTGGGCTGTGGCTCAGTGGCTAAGTGACTCTGGGTTCAATCCCTGGGAAAACAAGAAAACAAGAAAAAGGCTGGCGTGGAACGCAGAGGCCGAGCAGGCGCCTCGCAGGCGCCTCACAGGCGCCAGGCCTGGGTCCGTCCCCAGCACTGCGACAGGGTCCACTTTATGCTCTGAGTGAAGCCCTTGCTGCCGTCACAGCAACTTCTTTCTTTTTCTTTTTCTTTTTTCTTTCTTTCTTTTTTTTTTAAGGTTGCTAGTTATTCAGAAGGGAAAGGCGGGAAATACCTTCTTTTTTATTTAATTTTTTAGTTGTTGCTGGACCTTTATTTTATTTATTTCCTCGTATGTGGTGCTGAGAATCAAATCCAGAGCCTCATACCTGCCAGGCCAGCGCTCCACCACTGAGCCTCAACCCCAGCCCAAGAGCAACTGGCCTTTACGATGGACGAGTTTCTCTTCCTCTCTGCCCGCTCCTCCCCAGCCTCTCCCCCTCCCTAATCTCAGGGAACACAGGATCACCCTTCCTCCCATCCTAGGCAGAGTCCCCTGTCCCTGAGCACACACGCACCATAGGAAGGAAGCCACCCGGGCGTTGGGGATGGTACCAGAGATCTCAGAAATGACTGTCTCCCACATAACAAGTGAATTACAATCCAACGGGGAACACGTGGACGGTAGCCTTTGAGTCACTGTTTAAGAGCCCCCGTGCCTGCCGCTGGGCAGAATCACAGCCCCTGGGACAGGAGTCGCCTGTGCGTCTCCTTTGCTAGCAGAGCAATAAACCTGCTTTTCCTTTTTCTCAGAACCTTGTCCTCCTTATTGGATTGACATCGGGGACGAGGACTGAGCTTTCGGCAACAGTACCAAGAAAAAGAAAATAAAAGGTTAGAGGAGATATAGCCACACACCCATCAGGAGCTGGCTATAAATCCAGGAGTGGGGGAAAGAGGAAACCCGGGCGCAGGCTGAGGGCCGCTGGAAGGCTGCACTTGGGCTCAGAGCCCCAGGTGACAGCCTCCACCCTGTCCCCATCTCCTGCACCCAGTCCTTCAGGAGTCTTCCGACCAGGGCCCCCAGGGTCCCTGCATGTACCAGAAGCTTCCTGCTCACCTCCAGGGCACTTACCCCCCCCCCCCCCCAGTGGAGCAGGCCTGTGTCACCCAGTCTCCCCCCCAGGCCAGCCTGGGGCTAAGCAGACAGGGGTGGGGTGGTAGCACTCGGTTACACAGATCGACTCCGGGGTCCCCAAACCCGCCTGATAGGCAGATACCCAGGAAGAAGAAACAGGCACAGAAAGGCTGGGGGCAATGGCGCAGCGCGGCAGAGCCGGGATTCACATTCCGGCCCCGAGCCGGGTCTGTGCTGGGGCGGCCGTTCATACTTCCGGACCCAAAAACTCAGGCTGGCTGGGGCTGCAGGGAACACCCACACCCTCCGCGCCAGCCCAGGCGCGGGGAGCACGCGCCAGACGGAGCCTGCCCCGCACCAGCAAGTGGGATCCGTGCTGCCCTCCGGTGTGGCTGCTCAGCCAGACCCGCCCGGTCAGAACACGGTTCTCTCCGCAGACCCGCAGAGCGCTCGGGCTTTTGTTCCTCCAGAGCCGCTGGGTGGTCCGTGCAGCTCTGGAGGCGCTGCAGTTACTTCGCCGAGCCAAGCTGGAGTCGGGCCGCGCGGGCCGGGAACACGGGAGCCCCGGGCTGGGGATGCAGTTCAGAGCAATGTGGAGTCCTGAGCGACCCGTGCCTGCAGCTTCTAGTGGTTTGATGCCAGTCAAACAAGGCCTGCTTCTGAGCCCAAAACGGGCGACAGTAACAGCCCACCAGGCAGCTGAGCCCGGCTCAGCAGATCAGATGTTTTCATGAGACTGAATCTCCTGGCTGGGGCCAGGGCTCAGTGGCGGAGCTCTTGCCTTGCGTGTGTGAGGCACTGGGTTCGATCCTCAGCACCACATAAAAATAAACAAATAAAATAAAGTCATGCTGTTCATCTACAACTCAAAAAAAAAAACCCAAAACAATTCAGCAGCACTGAGAACTTTGGAGTCCACAGCAGAGGACAAAGTGCAAGGAGGACCCTGGACTGGGCTGTCCTTCGTGCAGGGTACTTCCTGCCCACCTTCTGAGGAGTGATCTGCGTCTCCCAGTGTCTTAAGCGGGCTGCCTGATCTCATCCCCAAGTCCACCTTTTCTCACTTGGCTTGAGTGCTGGTTGCATGTCACCAAGAGTTCTGCGTGATTTCTGCAGCCCGTGTCCACGGGAAGCACAGTGCACACGCCCGCATCTGCCCCAGCTTGCCCAGCTGCACCCAGGTAGGCGGGCAGGACTAGCCGGGAATGAGCTTGAGTGCAGGTGACACAACACCCAGCTGACAGGAGAGTCCACTCACAGGGCTTGCTTTTCTCATTTAACCAGCCTCCCGAAGGTGGGTGGTCCCTGCTGGGGATGAAGACCCCTCAGTCTTTCTGTCGCGATGTCCCCAGCAGGAGAGCGCTGGTCCTCGTGGTGTGCATGGGGCTGCAGGAACTCCACACACACCTTCAGTCACAGCGCGTGGAAAGGACAAGAGACTCTCTCACCCTGCGCCCTCAGGTTGGTCCCCAGAGGCAGCGCTGCCACCTTGGACCAGAGCCGTCAGCCAAGACAAGCCTCTTTTCTTTATAACTTTAAGAAGTTCTCTTTGTGACTTAAAAAGGAAGGGGGTGAGGTGGGGAGGAAAGGAGGAAGAGCCCCGGCGGGTCACCTTGCTCCCCTCCACGGGGAAGAAGCCCCTGCCGTGGACCCCACCCGCCTCCTGTCCAGAGCAGCTGCCCACGCCACGAGGGATGCCGAGACGGGGAGAGCCCAGCTGTCCAGCTGGCCCTGTCCACCAGGGCTGGCAGCCCCAAGAGGAGTGCTGCCCGCAGCTAGAAGGTGGGCCGTGCACTGGGCGGGTGACAGGCCTGCCCACCGCAGGCCGCAGGGTGGGTGCGGAGGGGCTCACCGATGGCCCGGGGGGAGCTCTGTGCCACGGTTGTATAGCCCGTGGTCCTGCTGCAAAGCCGGAGAGCGGGACCTGCCTGTGCTGCCCCCGGCTCAGCCACCTCAGCTAGGGCAGGGGTGCCACTGACGCGCACTGGGCCACTGCCGCCCGCTCTCAGCCCTGCCGCCCCGTGGGCAGCGCCGGTACTGTCCGTTCCTGCTTGGTGTGCGCCAGGTGCCCTTTCAGTTCCAGGTTGGAGACACACACCTGATGCGGGGAGCCCGGGCCAGGCATGGTCCCAACAGCAAGGGATGCGGAGGGAGTGTCCTGCATTTTCCTTTTTTCTTTTCAGCGTTGGGGACTGAACCCAGGAGCGCTCTGCGCTGAGCCACACCCCAGCCCTTTCTTCTTTTTATTTTGAGACAGGGTCTCTCTGAGTCGCCCAGGCTGGCCTCAAACTCGTAACCCTCCTGCTTCAGCCTCCCACGTCACTGGGACGACGGGTACACCACCACAGCTGGCACGTTTCTTGGTTTTGCACTAGAAGACAGGTTTCGCCTCTTGACTAGGAGGTGACTTGAGGTACGGAGACTCCTCGGGCCTGCTAGAAGCCTCAACCGGCACAACTCTAGGGGGAGTCATTTGGCAATGTGTAAAACCACCAAAAAATGACTCTAACCCGTTGTCCAGGACTCGCGTCAGGTCGTCTCTCCTAGGGATGGTGGAGGGAGGTGGGTACCTGACACCTGTCATCATGGCAGGGTGGTCGTAAGCGCAAAGGAGTGACAGCAACTGATGTGCCCTGGGGTGGGGAGGTGAACCTGGGCCGGGCATCCTGCAGAGAACCTTTAACAAGTCAGGGAAGTGTCAGGGCTACAGCAACAGGGCGAGGGCAGGAGGGCTGTAGTTGTCTTGCAAAATCTTACAAGGTGTTAGTTACTGAAAGCAAAAACTTTCTTGTCGGGCCAGCCTGACAATAAGTTAGCCAGGAAAAATGTACGGAAGATCCCAGTACTAGGTAGCCATGAAGGCTAATGTATGTTCACAGATATATGTAAGCTCTTTATGAATTTAAACCCATGTTCACGAATATAAAAATATGAACATAATGAAGATAGAAAGGAATGATATCAAGGAAGTCAAATGGAACTTGTAAAACTAAAATATCTGAAATTAGAAATTGACTTATGTACTTCACAGTGGATTAGATAAGCAAACCAAAAATCAGCAAACTTGAAACACAATAACAGAAAGTATCCAAACTGAATCACACAGAGAGAGCAACTCCAAAGAATGACAGGCCTCAGGGACTTGTGGCACCTGCCAACCCACCGTCCAGACCTGGGACTGGAATTCCAGGATAGAAGGCAGAACAGGTATTGAAGAAAATTACTGTTGAAAACCTCACAGATCCAAAAACTTGACAAAGCACAAGAAAAATAAAGAGAAATAAGACCATATGGGGGCTGGGGATCTAACTCGGTTGGTAGAGGTCCTGGGATCAATCCCCAGCACCACCTCCAAACAAACAAAAAGACCATATGAAGTAACATCCTAAAGCTTTGAAAACCAGTCATAAAAAGCTTAAGAACCAGCCTCAGGGCTGGGGAGATAGCTCAGTCGGTAGAGTGCTTGCCTTGTAAGCACAAGGCCCTGGGTTCGATCCCCAGCACCGGGAAAAAAAAAAAAAAAAAAAAAAAGAACCAGGCACAGTGCCATAGTCTTATTATCCCAGCCTCTTGGGAGGCTGAGCTCAGTAGTGGAGCAACCCTTGGGTTCAATCCTCAGAACTAAAGAGAAGGAGGAAGAGGAGGAAGACTAAAGAGTGCTGTGGTTCAGGCAAGTGTCCCCAAAGGCCCTGTGTTGAAGTCTCGGTCTTCAGCCCTGGTGCTGCTGGGAAGTGGACACTCTGAGCTGAAGCTTAGCTGGAAGCCTTGCAGTCGCCAGCCAGGGCATGCCTCTGACGGGGACGTGGGCCGGCCCTCCTCTTGCTCGCTCTGCTTCCTGGCTGAGCACAGGCTCCCCACCAGGAGGGACTGTGCTGCCACAGGCCCAGAGCAAGGGGGCCAGCGGGCCACGACTGGAGCCTTCAAACCCCAGCCAATACAAGCCCTCCTCTTCGTAAGTTTGTCCTCCCGGCCATTTCATCACGGCAACGAAAAACTAGCACCGAGAAACACTAAAGCAGCAGAGAAGAGGTCGTTTTACGCTCAGCTGAAGCTGCAGCCTCTCAGGGGCCAACCAGGAAGGCCGGCAGGCCGAGGCACCTCCACGCCCACGCGCGCAGGGCTCCCCACCATTAGGACGTCGTCCTTCACGCTGGACTGTAGACTGACTGTATTCTAATCAAAGTCCCAGGAAGCTTCGTTCGTGGAAAGTGACAAGCTGATTCTAACAGTCACATGAAGTGGGAAGGACTCAGAACGGCTGAGGTGATCTTCTGTTTTGATACGCGGTCTTGCCAAGTCGCCGGGCTGGCCTCGACTCGGGCGCCTCCTGCCTTGGTCTCCTGAGCAGCAGGCGTGACGGGTGTGCACCGCTGCACCTGGCTTGTGAGATCACTTTAAAGAAGGAACAAAGCTACTTTACCTCCAGGTGCCGCGAGGCCACGCGGTGCCAGCTCAGGGATGAGGCGCGGGCGCGGCCGAGCACACGCTCTCCCACGGGACTACACCACCAGCCCCCGGCAGGTTGCTGTTTGCCGAAATAGCTTGATGGGGAGGGGGAGTCTTCAACAGGCACTGCTGGACCGCCTGGACATCTGCTTTGGGCTAATGAACACTCACCTGGCACAAAATTCCACCTCCCCTGACCAACTCTAACCAAGTCATGGCTCCAGCTGGAAGTCGCAACTGTGCAACCTCTGAAAACACGGGAGAACGTTTCGCTGGCCTTGTTACGGGACACAAAAGGCACAAAGGATGAAGACGGGTGCGGTGGCACACTGCTGTGGCCCCAGCCCTGGGGAGGCCGAGGCTGCAGGGTCGCCGCGGCCCAGGACCTAGGCCAGCCTGAGGCCAGCCTGGGCAACACTGTGAGACCTCATAAAAAAAAAATGGTATTTGACTTCAACAAAATTTTAACTTGGTGTGTTTGAGGCCAGCCTTGGGAACTTACTGAGATCCTGTCTCAAAATTAGATTAAAAAGCCTGGGGTATGGTTTTTCACACGCAGGTCCCACAGTGGCTGGCTTTGAGCGCGACACCCTGGCGAAGCCGCTGCCCCAGGGCAGAAGCTCTCCCTTCTCAGGTCCCCCTACCAGCTGGACCTCATGGACTGGGTGCTGCCACCCCCTTGGGGAGACAGTCTTCTTAGTCGATAGATTCGAATGCTAATCTCTTCCAGAAACACCCAGAAATCATGTGCTGCCAGCCATTTGGGCCCTTAGCCCAGTCAAGTGGGCACATTAAAAATAAAAAAAAACTTCGCCATGGGTGAAAGACCCGAGCAAACTTCACCACCGGAAGGTCTAGACTGTGCCAACGCACACGTAAGAAGATACCTACTGTCATTATTCACCAGGAAAATGCAGATTAGGGCCACAGTGAAATACCACACTGACCTCGCTGAGGGCGTCTGAGATCTAGGTGGCTGACAATATCGGGCGCTCAAAGGCCGCGGGGCTTCTCCTGCCTCTCCAGAATGAGCGTGAAGCGCTGTGAGCCTTTGGAAAACCATCCGACAATTTTTTTAGAAAGTTAAATAACCACCCACCGCGTGATCCAGCAATTCCAGTCCTAGGAACTTACCCAAGAGAAATAAAGTGTAGGTTCACGTAAAGACTTGCACATAAATAGTCAGATCAGCTTTCTTGTCAAATCCCAGACTGGAAACAACCCCCGAATCCATCAGTCACCCCGTGGGTACCTCAGCTGTGGTGGGGCTCCACGGTCACAGCCAACTGAGTCTCGACAAAGATGCGACGGACAAAGGACAATCTGAACACACAGTTCTGGATCCACTGACTATGCAGACGAGAAAAAGAAAAAGAAGCCAGGCTCAGACCTGGCTTCCACCAAAAAAATAACTCAAAACAGAGACTATAGACTTCTAGGTGAAAGGCAAACTCTAAAACTTGTGCAAGGAAACAGGAAAAAAAAAATCTATGTGGCCTTGGGTTAGGAAAAATGAGCTTTTAGGTACAATACCAAAATCATGATTAATGACAAAAAATTAAGTTGTACTTTATTAAAAGTTAAATATTTTGCTCTGTGAAAAACACTATTAAATAAAAAGAGGAAGTCATAGACTTGAGAAAAAAAATTTTGAGACAATATCTCTGCGCTGCACAGGCTGGTCTTAAACTTCAGGCTTCAAGCGATCCTCCTGAGTAGCTAGGACCACGGGTGTGCACCGCGCCCCCCTCAGACAGAATTCTCTAATTATTTATTATTTTTGCAGTGCTGGGAATTGAACCCAGGGATACTCTACCTCTGAACTACATTCCAGTTTTTTTTTTTTTTTTTTTTTTAATTTTTTTCTTTTTTGTACCAGGGATTGAACCTAGGGACACTTAGCCACTGAGCCACAACCCAGCCCTTTTTATGTTTTTTTTGTTGTTGTTGTTGTTGTTTTTGTTTTGTTTTGTTTTGTTTAATTTTGAAACAGGGTCTCACTGAGTTGCTTAGGGCCTTGCTATGTTGCTGAGGCTGGCTTTGAACTCACAATCCTCTTGCCTCAGCCTCCAGAGTAACTGGGAGTATAGGCGTGAGCCACGGTGTCTGACTCTGGAGAAAATATTTAAATCACATATCTGATGAAGTTCTTGTATTCCAAATATACATAGAATTCTTAAAAATTGGACTAGGGCTGTGGCTCAGTGGTGGAGTGTTTGCCTTGCACGTGTAAGGCACTGGGTTCAATCCTCAGCACCACACAAAAATAAACCAAATAAAGGCATTGGGTTCATCTACAACAACAACAAAAAGTTTTAAAAGGAATTCTTAAAAATTGACAATAAAAACGTAGCAATTCATAACCAAGTAGACAAAAATCTAAACAGACCCCTGGCCAAAGAAGACACGTAGAGTAAAAGTAAACACAGGGAGGCATGCCCAGCCCGGGCAGCGCTAAAGAAATGCAAATTAAAGTGAGGAGGGCTCTGGAGAGGGGCCTCCACCCAGGACAAGAGGGGCTCTCAGAGTAGGGAGTACGTGATAGGAGAAGACTCAGCAGGCGCCAGTCAGAGCTGCAGATTTACTTAGGAAAGCAGATGCACACTGGGGGGGAAGGCAACGTGGGCTATCTCCAGAGAGAGCTTTTGGATTAAAGAGATGCACAGTGACCAGGCACGCTGACACACACCTGTGCTCCCAGTTACTCAGGAGGCTGAGGCAGGAGGATTGCACGTTCAAGGTCAGCCTGGGCCACTTCGAGACCCTGTATCAAAATAAAAAGGACTGGGATGCAGCTCAGTATGCATGTTCTGGGTTCAATCCCCAATACCAAAAAAATAATAATGATAAAAATAAAAATAAAAATAGAATCACCATGTGATCCAGCAATTCCATTTCTGAATATATACCAGAAAGAACTGAAAGAGGGTCAGAGGGACATTTGTACACCTATGTTCATTGTAGCATTTCCACAAGAGCCAAAGATGGATGCGACTTAGGCGTCCAACCACAATGAATGGATCAGTCAACTGTGGTCTGTTCAAAGGGCGGAATATTATTCAGTCTTAAAAAAAGGGAAATGGGCTGGGTGCATCTCTATGGCAGCCTGCTTACTTGGCAGGCTGGCTTTATCCCCAGTGCAGGTGCGGGGAGGAAATTCAGACTCACCTCCAGATGCGCTCAGCGCAAAGGGACCACCACCTGTGTGTTCCACACACGTGCTGTGCACAGAACAGGCAAAGCCAGAGACAAGAAGGAGCGTGGGGTGCCGGGGCAGGGAGGGGCTTGCCGTTTAAGGCACAGCCTTTCAGTTTCCCATGAGGAAGAGTTCAGAGGTTGGGGGCAAGACAGTGGGAAGTACTTAACAGGTACTTAATAGCACTCGCTGCACACTCCAGAGTGGTCGAGGTGGAAGATTCTAGGTTATGTTCTAGGTTATGTGCATTTTTTTTTTATTTTATTTATTTATTTTTTAATTTATTTTTTTTATTTTTTTTATTTTATTGTAAACAAATGGGATACATGTTGTTTCTCTGTCTGTACATGGCGTAAAGGCATACCATTTGTGTAATCATAAATTTACATAGGGTAATGCTGTTTGATTCATCTTGTTTTTTTTTTCCCTTCCCCCCACCCTTCCCGGTTATGTGCATTTTACTGCGGATTTTCAGGAACCTGTCCACACCGGTTGCTCGCAGGGCGTAGAGCACCAGGAACTCACTCATTGCCGGTGGGAATGTAAATGCTGTGGTCACTTGGGGGACAATTCGGCAATTTCTTGCAAGGAGAAACATATCCCACAGGTCAAACCCAGACACTGTGCCCACAGATGTTTTACCCAAGTGACCTGGAAACCTAAGTCCACACAAAAACCTCCACAACAATGTCAACAAAAACCAAGGGAACAAGACGTCGTTCAACAGGCAGCCGAGCTCGCAGCGGCTCTGCCATTGCAGGGGTCACCAGTCAGTGAGGAAAGGACGACGTGGCACCCAGCACCCACACAGAACCCAAGGAATTGTAAACACACATCTTCAGGGAAGTCAGCCAGCTGGTAACGCTACCCAGTGTGTGATTCCACTTGTGTGACATTCTAGAAATGGCAAAGCTACAGACAGGGTAGAGATCAATGGCTACCAAGGGCTTGGGGTGGAGGGCGAATTGAAAAGGTGAGACAGGATTGGTTGATTGATTGATTGAGGTCTGGGGATTGAACACAGAACCCCACACATGTGAGGCAAGTGTTGTGCCACTGAGCCACACCCCAGCACTTTTTATTTTCTATTTTTGGGCAGGTCTTGCTAAATTGCCCAGGCTGGCCTTGAACTTGTGATTCTCTTGTCACATCCTCCCGAGTAGCTGGGATTGCAGGTGTTCGCCCCCGTGCCCGGCACATGGAGGATTTTGGGCGGGTGGTAAAAGTGTTCTGTGTGACGCTGTGATGATACAGGTACTTGACCACACGCGCTTGTCAAAAGCCATAGAGTTTCACAGCGGAGCTGGGCACGGTGGCCCACGCCTGTGAGCCCAGTCGCTCAGGAGCCCCAGGGGCACAGCTGCCTCCTGCACCTTCCTGGTGTTGGATCTGTCTGGGGCTCTGAGCAGGGCTCCTGGGGCTCTGCCTTCCTGCCTTGAAGACAGCACTGCACCTGCGAGTTCCTCCAGACTCTTGGGTCTTTTCTAGGAGGTCCTGGTGAGCAGGGAAGAGAAGAGGACACCACCATCCACACTGGCCCTAAGCTCCTACCCTCTCTCGGTTGTCTGAGATGTGGCCCTGGGCCAAGCCCACTGTCAATGGGAGACGGCAGTGTAGCCACCCTCAGCAAAGGGCAGTCTCCCGAAACCTGCAGGACCCTGGGAACCAGGATGGAGCAGACTGGCCCACAGACACCCAGGGAGGGGCCCCAGCAGGAAGCTGGAAGGGACCAAGCGACAGGCCATGGGCAGATGGGAGAGGCAGGTCTTTGTCCTGCTGCTGTCCACCACGCAGGGCACTCCATGGCCAGTGGAGGAAACACTCTCTGCAGAAATGTTCTAGAGGTGAAGGAGGAAGAGGAGACGAGTCCCATGTGCAGCCCTTCGTGAGACGTGCCAGTGGCTGCCCACTCCCTCCGACAGGTGGCCGGCCCCCTGCCTCAGTGCACGGGGTCACAACGCCACCTGGTCGTATCCTTTTTTTCCCAGTACGGGGGATTGAACCCCAGGGCTCTCAACCACTCATCTGCATCCACAGCCCTTTTATTATTTTTCATTTTCAAAAATATTTTTAGGTGTAGATGGACACTAAACCTTTATTTTTGTGCAACCCAGTGCCTCATACGTGTGAGGCAAGTGCTCCACACCGAGCTACAATCCTAGCCCTTTGTTTTGAAAATGTGGTTTGCTAAATTGCCCAGGCTGGCCTTGAACTTGCAATCCTCCTGCCTCAGCCTCCAGAGTTGCTGGCAGTATAGGTGTATGCCACCGCACCCAACTGCCTGGTCAGATTCTTGTTAAAAATAATTAACCTGAATTAGGCTGACCAGTGAAGACATTGAAAGTCAGACCTAACTGGAGGTTTAAAGGGAATACCAAGTACTGAGAAGCAAGGCACCCAAGCATGCCATCAAGGTCCAGAGTGGAGGAACTCTCTGGAGTAAACATCTATGGTCTGTCAGGTACAGTGGCGCAGGCCTGTAATCCCAGCAGCTTGGGAGGCTGAGGCAGGAGGATGGAGGGTTCAAGGCCAGCCTCAGCAACTTAGCAAGGTCCTAAGTAACTCACTGAGACCCCGTCTCTAAATAAAATATAAAACGGACTGGGGTGGGCTGAGGCTGTGGCTCAGCGGTAGAGCACTTGCCTGGCATGTGTGCGGCAGTGGGTTCTTCCAGAGCGGAATGTTCCAGGCTTGTCTGTCGTGGCCTGTGCTGTGCTCCTTTAGGGCTCCACAGAACCCGTCCTGTGACAGATGGAGGTTGCTTTACCTGCTCACGGGTTGCTGGTGATATTCGCACCGTTTGTTTGAACCACTGTTTTGGTTTGGGGGAGTACGGGCCCAGAGTGGAAAACTGCGAGTTGCTGTCCCCAGTGGTCACAACGCCTGCTGGCGGGCTCTGAGGGCGCCCACCCTGGCCAGCTGCTCTTCTCCCTTTCTCTCCCCACCCCACCCCGCCCCCATACCTGGGTTTGAACCCAGGGCCTCACCTGTGCTGGAGTGCCCCACACTGAGCCATGTCCACACCGACCCCTTCTTCTCCAAGGGCCGTGGCAGGGGCTTGGATGTGTTCCCCTAGGGATCGGTGATGGCACTGGGTACAACCCAGGGCACCTCACACCGAGCTAGACTCCTGGGACCCCGTCCCAGCCCGAGGTGAGCACCGTGGAGCCCCGGGGGCCCTGCGTGGGGAGCACCAGGCCAGGCCTTCCAGAGCAGCCTCCCTGGGACTGCATGCCCGTTTAGTTGAGGTGAATAAGTGCTACCTAGCAGAGGGCCACGTGCTGTCCTCTGACATCCCAGGAGACTGCAGTGCGCACCTACCAAGCAGGAGCGACATTGGGTCGACATCTCAACGTCTCAGAACTCCACAGCAAAGTCCAGTGTTCTCCACTGCAGCCTCCAGAGGGAGGCAGCCAGCCGGAGGGGCAGGGCTGCTTTGGCACCTGCAGGCTGGCCTTCCTGTCAGCCAGCTCCCAGTCAAGAGCCAGGACAGGTGGTTGGGGATGGGGCCCAAGTGGCATGGACACCACTAAGCCACCTCTTGTTCCTGCCCACTCCCCTCCACAAACTGCTTCTGCCCAAAGAACCCACCCACAGGACAGGTCAGACCTCCACTACACAGGGCGGGAAAATGTTTTGCTGGGGCTGTCCCCGAGGCTGGGAGCAGGCAGGGGTCCCAGCGTGGCAGGGACTTATCTTAAGCATCCTGCCTGCCTGCCTCTGGTTCCTGATGGGCTGATAAGAGTCCCTTCCCCTCTTGGGTGAAATTTGCTTCCAAACAAAACATCCCTTACTTTCAAATATGGATCCTTACCTTTCGACAATCCTCGAACTTTCCCAATAAAAAAATTTTTTTGGGTGCCAGGGATTGAACCCAGGGCATCAGGCATAGTAAGTACACTACACTACAGCCCAGCCCCAGGTTTGCAGCTCTGCCTTAAGAGCACGTTTTGCTGGCTCTTACCTGGGATTCAGCTGGGATCGGTCTTCAGGCTCACTTTGCAGGCCCCAGGCCAGAGCCCTCCCTCCTGGACAAACCCTAGCACCTTCAGCAACAATCCCTTGGCTGCTGCTTAGCCAACCAGAAGCAGCCTCCAGCCTTAGTGCCGTGCTGCCTCAGGTGCCTGGCGGTGTGCAGGACCAGACACACCAATGACTCCGAACCCCAACATCCAGCCTGTCTAGCAGAGGCCCCATCTCTGGTCTGGAATAACTGCCACACCCACGACGCACACCCCAGCCTCCAGGCCCGTGTCCACCCACCCCGCCCACCCCACACAGGAGCAGATTTCCATGTACTGCAGCACTTTATTTTTCCTTACTCAATGAAGTGTTGCTGGGGCCTAATGTTCTCACATAACAGTAGAAAACCAAAAATTTGTCATCTCGTAAAGAATTGAGTACAAAAAACCTTACATAAATTAAATGAATAAATTTACAGGTGTAAATGCAAACCGTTTCCAACTCAAGGCAAGTAATAACCAGTGGTGGTCAGGCGGGAAAACATTGGTAAGAACGGAAACTGGGTCCTAAGGCTCGAACTGTCCCACCCTGTTAGAACAGGGAGAAGTGACAACTGGTCCAGGAACTCTTGCCAGCCTGAGCAATCCTGGAACAGCCTGTCAGCCGACACAAGAATACCCTGCACAAGCACTGCTGTGGTCTCAGATTCGCTAAGCCACAGACTTTCCTGTATGCATGCTCCCACCTCAGGCACCAGGTGAGTGAGCCACATGGACTAAGGGCTTAAATCAAAGATATGCACAGGGCATCAAACACATACCAAGGAAACAGTTAACTTGAATACAAGGTCAAAATCAGCAACAAGCTCTACGATCCAGTGCTGACATCAGATACAAGCTTCAAGGACAAATTTCTTTTCAAAGGCTTATTCCAGTTTCATGAGGCTAGCATGAGGTGTATACATTTGCCAGGGCAAATTTATACTTCAGAATCAGCTCATGCAGCAGGTGCCTGGCACCTGCTCAGTCCATCTAGAAGCATTTGCGGTGGACGATGGAGGGGCCCGATTCGTCATACTCCTGCTTGCTGATCCACATCTGCTGGAAGGTGGACAGGGAAGCCAGGATGGAGCCGCCGATCCACACAGAGTACTTGCGCTCAGGGGGAGCAATAATCTGTAGAGGAAGGACAATCGTGAGTGCCCCAGATGCCACACTGCTCCCCACTTCCTGGGGGCCACACCAAAGCAACTACCCTCTCCACAAGAGCCCAGCCCCCAGCCCCCAGCCCCCAGCCCGTCCCCGCGGGACCCGGCCTGCTAAGGCTGGGTGGACGCGCACCTTGATCTTCATGGTGCTGGGGGCCAGGGCCGTGATCTCCTTCTGCATCCTGTCTGCGATGCCCGGGTACATGGTGGTGCCACCGGACAGCACAGTGTTGGCATAGAGGTCCTTGCGGATGTCAACGTCACACTTCATGATGGAGTTGAAGGTGGTCTCATGGATGCCGGAGGATTCCATACCTAGGGAACAAAGCTCTCCCTTAGTGGCCTTGGGAGTTCTGTGTGGCTTGATCCTCCCAGACAGCAAGGTCCTAAAGCCTGCACCCCATCTAGACACCTACCCAGGAAAGAGGGCTGGAAGAGCGCCTCTGGACACCGGAACCGCTCGTTGCCGATGGTGATCACCTGCCCATCAGGCAGCTCGTAGCTCTTCTCCAGGGAGGAAGAGGATGCGGCGGTGGCCATCTCCTGCTCGAAGTCCAGGGCGACATAGCACAGCTTCTCCTTGATGTCACGCACAATCTCCCGCTCGGCTGTGGTGGTGAAGCTGTAGCCGCGCTCTGTCAGGATCTTCATGAGGTAGTCTGTCAGGTCCCGGCCAGCCAGGTCCAGACGCAGGATGGCGTGGGGAAGGGCGTAGCCCTCGTAGATGGGCACTGTGTGGGTGACCCCGTCACCAGAGTCCATGACAATGCCAGTGGTGCGCCCAGAGGCATATAGGGACAGCACGGCCTGGATGGCCACGTACATGGCCGGTGTGTTGAAGGTCTCGAACATGATCTGGGGGGACAAGGAGCAGCTCAGTCAGAGGCGGGAACCCAAGGCCACCCATGCCCACACACTACATGCCGCATGCCACAAATGTGATGTGTGGAAAAAAGAACAGAACGCAGGCAGAAACAAACAAGAAACCTGGAGGCCTCAAGGAGGAAATGCCAGGAGAGGAACAGAGCCCTGGAACAGCAAAGAAACACTTGACCGTCAGGAAATGAGGCTCAACGGAAAATGACTTGTGAAACGAGGGCACCAGGCTGGGTGCTGCCCTACCTGAGTCATCTTCTCTCTGTTGGCCTTGGGGTTCAGGGGGGCCTCGGTCAGCAGCACCGGGTGCTCCTCCGGGGCCACGCGCAGCTCGTTGTAGAAGGTGTGGTGCCAGATCTTCTCCATGTCGTCCCAGTTGGTGACGATGCCGTGCTCGATGGGGTACTTCAGGGTCAGGATGCCCCGCTTGCTCTGGGCCTCGTCGCCCACGTAGGAGTCCTTCTGGCCCATGCCCACCATCACGCCCTGCAAGGGACGGCCATCAGGCTCTCCCGCCCTGCCGCGCACCTGGGGGCCGCGGGGGTCTACGAGCCAGGGCCCGGGGGCCGCGACTCACCTGGTGGCGGGGGCGCCCGACGATGGAGGGGAACACAGCCCGGGGGGCGTCGTCGCCCGCAAAGCCAGCTTTGCACATGCCGGAGCCATTGTCGATGACGAGCGCGGCGATTTCCTCTTCCATCGCGATCTGCTCAGAGACGCGGCTCATTCAGGGGACCCTGGCGCTCGGAAACGGCCCTCCCCAAGGGGCAGCCTTCCGCCCAGAGCCGCAGGGCCGGCGCCGCGCCGCAGCAACCGTCCGCAACCGGCGGCGGGCGGAGGGCCGCACTGCGCCGCCCCGCCCCGCCCGCGGGCCCGGGTCCCGGCCCTTTGTTCCCGCGGGCCGAGCTGCGGGGTTCCCGGGCGGCGGGCGGGCGCTCCGCGGAGCGGGGTTGGGGCGCGGGGGCCCGGGGCGCGGGGCGCGGGCCGCTTACCGGCGGAGGTCGGGCGGCGGAGCGGCGGGAGGACGCGGAGCGCGGGCGGCGGCAGCGAGTGAGACCCAGCGCGGCCTCCCCCGCCGGTACTTAAGCGGGCGCGGGGCGCGCGCGGCCCCAGAACATGTCCATATATGGCGATCTTTCCGAAAGCCGGGCGCCCATTGGCCCGCCCGACCGGGACACGTGGGGCCCCGGCCCGGCCCGCGCCGCCGCCAACCGCCCCGCCCGCGCCGCCCCCGCGCGCCCGCGACCCTGCGCCGGCCGGCCGGGCCTCCGGGGGTCGCGGGGAGGGCCGCGCGGCGGACCGGCCGGCCCCGCCCCGGCACTGCCGCACCGCGGGGAGGGCCGGCCGCGCACCGGAACTGCCGGTCCCGGGCGAGCCGCGCCCCGAGCTGGGGTGAGTCCCTGCGGCTCCGGGCCCGCGGGGGGCCTGGGGCCCCTGACGCCCCCGCGGGCTTCCCCCCGGGTCCGCGGAGAGCCGGGTCGCCGGCTCCCGGCGGGGGAGGGGGCGGCGTCCCCAGGCGCGCGGAGCCGCACGCACTCGTGGTCGCAGGGGAGGGGCCACTGGTCCTCGGGCCGCTCGGCCGCGAGGCGCTGCCTGGAGGAGGGCGCGCCCGGGGCTGGGGCCGCTCCGCCCCGTCCTCCTCGCGGGAGGCGGCGTGCAGGGTGCTTCGCTTCCTTTGGTCACCTGTGGCTAGTCTAGGGAAACCGAGGCAAGGATAAACCCGACTTGTTCCCTTGGGCCCCCTCCGTTCCCGGGCTGGCTGGGCGGGCGCCCTCTCCTCTGTTCACGGTGCTAGGAAAGAGCTGGGTCGGGGCAGGAGTGGGTTTGGGCGCCGAGCGAATCCACCCCAGGAACCCACGCCGGAGGCCGGTCACCTTTGACTGCGACTGGCCGCACCTGCCGGCGTGTGTCCCTGATCACGCCCGGAGGGAAGCGGGCACCGTGGTTTCCTCGGGCTTACGTGTAAGCTTCTGGGCTGTTAGGGGTAGAATTAGCCGCACAGGCGGCCGAGCGGGAGAGGCCGGCAGTGGAGCGAGAGACCAGCCCAAGGTCACGGGCGCCCAGCCTGACCCCGGCAGGTAGGGGGGCGGGGCCGGGCTCCCCTGGAAAGTCCCGCACTTGCTATCTCGGCATCTTTGGGCCAGCAAGGTCGGATCGTGCCCCGCCCGACATGTGGACACGGGACTCGGGGCCAAGCAGCCGACACAGCTCACCGCTGGCGGAAGGACCTGCGCGGACGGCCACCGTGCCTAGCAGGGAGGCTGCCGAGAGTGCGAGCCCCCAGGTTTTCCAGGGGCACCGGCAAGGCTACCAAGTGTGCCCCACCCACGGGAGGAGGTGCGGCTGGACCGCCAGAAAATCCACCCTGACGCGGGTTGCGGGGCAGAGCCGCGCTCCGGCCTGAGCCCCGCCGGAGTCTTCCACTTGCGGAGGCCCAAGATGCAATGTCACACACAAGAGCCCTGGGGATGCGGGACGTAGCCCTAGGTTCGGCCTGGGCGCACCTGTGCCGCCTCAGACCCCAGCCTCCTCCTGGAGGCCTTTGCGCAAGCGAAGCGGCGCCGCGGCTCCCCAGGTGACTTCCGACGACCTCTGCCCCGCCACGCCCTTCCTCTGCCCACCTGCTGGCGGCGAGGGACTGGGGGGGGACTGGCCGTTCCCTACGGGGCCGCCTGCCCCTCCCTTCCTCTCCCCCGGGCGCGCCGCGCGGCAGAACCCAGGTGCGCCCAGGTGTGCGGGCGGGAGGCGGTGGCGCGCCGCGCGGCCTTATTTGGCGAAGTCGGCCGGCGCCCCGCCCGTCGCCGGGAGGCCCGCGGCCACCCTGAGTCACCGGGCGGACGTAACGGACGGGGCACCCGACTGCGCTCCTCGCCTTATTTAGTCAAGCAGGCTACCCATTGGCTCGCGGGACAAAGGGCGGCGGCGGGGAAGCCCGGGAGTGGGCGGGCAGCCCCCCGGCCCACCCGGCCCCGCGCGTGCCCGAGACCCTCAGCTGCGCGCAGCGGGAGCGGTTGGTCTGCAAACTGAGTGCCCGCGGACTGGAGCTAGGGAGGGAGGTGCCGTGTGTGCAGTGATTTTTCTGTTTTGCATCTGGGCAGAGGGAGACCTCGCTCAAGGTCACGTCCGGACGTTCTGGACTGTGCTCTGGAAGCAGGTGGTGCAGGAATCCCCAACCCATATTGGAGCTGGAACCTCCCTGGGAGGGGACCCTGTATATGTGGCAGCCCCTGGCTTCAGTGAGCTGGGAGGCCCTGGGCAGCAACTGCATTTCTGCCAGAAGTGGGTGTGTCTTCCCATTGTAAGGAGGAAGATCTGTTCAGAGAAATGTTGTGATTTATTTTTATAGTTCTGTGCTGATTTTAGGGGCTTTTTATTGTGACCTTGCAGTGTCTCATTTCATATTTCACC
Organism: Sciurus carolinensis; assembly: GCF_902686445.1. Classification (NCBI taxonomy): domain Eukaryota; kingdom Metazoa; phylum Chordata; class Mammalia; order Rodentia; family Sciuridae; genus Sciurus; species Sciurus carolinensis. Next base: position 1,366,835 of record NC_062215.1, on the reverse strand, counting down.
TGTGTAGGGGATGAGGAAGCCATGGCCTAGGGAGGTGGCCTCTCCCCACCTCAGGGAGTGTGGCAAACCTGAGACAACTCAGGCCGGTCCTGCTCTGCCCTGGTCCTTCCTTTGTGTTCCTCTGCACAGGCTCAGCTTCTCATCTCCCCGTCTCAGCCTCCAGGGATTCTCCCTGGACTCCAGGCCACCTCCGCCCTGGTACCACCGTGCCCAGCACACACCTCAACGCTGGCACCTCTCACCACCTCCCACAGCAGACAGCAAGGAACTTGGTAATGAGATGCCACCTCCAGCTTTTGCCTCTGGGTTGAGTGCCTTTCCTTCTCCCACCCAGTGCAACCGGGATCTTGAAACAAAAAAGACATTGGAAGAACTGGTGAAACTCAAGTGAAGTCTGGAGCTTAAAAGTAAGTCCCGTCGTTAACCTCTCAGCTGTGACAGTCATGCCATGTTTCTGTAAGTTGTCAACGTCAGGGACGCTCATTCTGCCTTTGCAACTTTTCTGTAAATCTTAAATTATCCCTCAATAAAATAAGTTATTAAAAATCCAAGGAAACTGAACTTTATCTCCTCCTCACTGACTTTCCAGTTCTTGCAGACCTTTGCAGACAGATCAAAATCAAGGCAATAGTCCTGTTTCCTGAAGCCCTTTCCAAGGTCTTCCAACAGCTCTGATAGGGACCAGGGCAGTTCTTGAAGTGGGCTCTGCCCGTTTGGAACAGTAGTCCCAAGGGCTGCCCTGGTGGGCAAGACCAGCTTCCTATGGCTTGGCTTGGTAGTCAAAGGATGAGGCCATGGTCACTCACTTCTGTCCCCTGGCCCGGGTCCAGCCAGGGGCCCCATTCTCCTGCCACCACTGCGCAGACTGAAGCCCAGCAGGCCCTGCTGCCTGGAGGTCTCTGCATTCCAGAGACTGGGCGTTAAGTGGGTGCTGTGTGTCTGTCCAGGCCCAGGAGGCATGGGCTGGGCCTCTGTCGACATTGTCTAGTCCCAGCTACCTGTGGAGGCTCCGAACTGCCGGAACACTCCTGGCTCACGATGAGCCCGAGTGCAGGGCCATCACATCCTTGGGGGTCAGAGGTTCTGGAGGGTTGTGTGGGTACCCCACATGAAGTTGGGGGGAATGTTGGCCAAGGCCCCCACCCCCACCCAGTTCCAGGTCTTTGGAGGACAGAATGCCCACTGGAGTTTATCCAAGGGGTCCCATCTCCATGCCATGATGCTGCAGGATCCAACAAGGCCCCTAGAAGAACCCTGGGCTGGGAGTTGGGCCACCTCGGCTCTGTGAGGGTGTGTGGCCCAGCAGTGGCTTGAAGCTGGGAAGTCTTCCTGCATGGACAAGAGGTCTGCATAGAAGGCCACCAGATGGCTCAGAGAACCTTCCCCAGGCCTCTGGACTTGCTGTCTCCAGGCTCTGTTCTGTGATGAGTAAGCATTTAGCATCTCCATGTCAGACCTGAGCCTGAGCAGGGGGGCCAGCTCCTCAGGCTGCTTTCAAGGACACACCTGCAGGTCAGGTGCTGCCCTCAAGGAGGATGGCTCACTGCCTGGAGCCTTGTTTCTCTGTTGACCTCACAGAGTGCCTCCTTGCCCCAAGATTGTCCACGTCTCACTTCGTTGCTGTGAAGTGCACATGGTAAATACGTAACTACCAAGAATGATTAGGAGGAAGCCACCCTGCTCAGGCCGGGCTATCCAGGGCCGGTGTCTCCACCTCTGCTGGGACCGCACCTGCAGGCTTCGACAGGAGGCCCACCCTCCGACAGCTGCACCCCACGTTTTCCACTTTGGGCACGTGGTGGAGCCAGAAGCCAGCCCCACCCGCCCCACTTCTCAGACTTGCCCCGTCTGGGCCCGCTCCCAGAAGCCTCATCCTCGCACAGGCTGGGCGTGCCACCTACCATGGTTTCTGTACCATCAATCCCCCTGTGGGAAATCAGACTCCAGCTGCTTCCTGGCCAACCACTACCTGTGGCAGAATCTGCCTCCCCGACACTATTGCACCCTTGCTCACTGCCCTCTGCCTCTGGCCACTGCCAGGCTGTTGCCTTTGCCCCCAGGTCCTTCCTGCTGGCTGCCTCCTCCCCCGGCCCTGTACCATCCACAGTACTTCTGTGTCCTTGCTTCTCCGCCTAGTACTCCCTGGGGCAAACAGCCCTGCCCTCCTTGGTGAACCGGTCCGCACCCAAAGCAGCGCTGACAGGTGGGCGAAAAGCCTCAGCGGAGGGGAGGCAGAGTGAAAAGCAGGGTGTCCCACCTCCGCCAGCCGGAGGGGCTGGGGGCGAGGAAGTGGGGCAGATTCAGTAATACCCCGACCCCTGGGCCTGCAGGAAGGGTACGGTCTCAGCCGGGAGAGGAGTCTCAGGCTTGGCTCTTCCTAGGGACCCTCCTCCTGGCCCCAGATGGCTAAGTTTCTCCTGCTCTCCCAGCTGCCGCTATGGCAGGGAACATGGGTGGAGGGGTTGCATCCTACTCTGGCGGCAGGCTACATGAAGCTCTCCCAGTGAGATAACAAAGCTAGACTAGGCAACCCCACACACCTGGTAGGATGCCTAGCACCAGGCCAGTGGGACAGCTGGACAAGGCAGAAGGGTACTGCTTCTGGACGCTCCGTAGCCCTCGCCTCTGTCCCAGGGGCTGCGGCTGGTGTGCACAGTGTTGGGAGGTAGGGGCCAGGCTGAGGTCGACCCGGGATCGCTCTGACCTGGACCTCCCCTTCCTGGCTCCTGGTACACACCTAACCTGAAAGGCGGCTGCTGAGCAGGCTGGGCTGGAACCAGCGGGCCAGTGTGCAGGGGCGTGGCCAGGTGGGCACCGGGAGGGGTGGGCATTACTGCCCTCTGCCCAAGAGTGAGTCTGGCCTTAATGACACGGAGAGACCCCTCTGGGTGAGCCCCTGGTGGCCTCGCCTGTCGGGCTGGGGCTGCACCCCTTAACTTATCCTGGGGCCCTGCGGGGTTTGCGGCACAGCTGACTGCACGTCCTCGTGGGCTGCCCCACTGCGGGGAGCCTGGTCCGCCACCTTCAAGCTCTCCCCCGCTCCCGTTGAGGTCAGTGCTAGTGTCACCCGGGGAAAGAGTTGTTCCCCGAGGACTTGGTGGGCACGAGCAGCAAACCTACGGGCGGCGGGGTGTGTGCGCAGAGGCTGCGTGGGAAGGCGCGAACCGGGCCGAGACCTGGCGCCCCTGGCGGGCCACCATTGGGGCACTTGTGCGGGCCACTCGGCGCCCGCTGCCCCTGGCGCTGGAGCCCCTCCCCAGCACGCTTGGCGCGGTCGCCTGGCTAGGTGCGGGCGGACCAGGGCGGCGGAGGGCGCGGGACCCTCGAGCCGCACCCCGCTTCCTGGGATCGGGCACCTGGGGCCTTTCGGCGGCCGGTGGGTGCAGGGCTCCCACTGCCCACAGCTCTCCCGGCGGGCGCAGACTGGGAGTGGGGACGCTTCCCGGGGGCCGGCAGATGGCGCCCCTGGCGCGGGCGCTGAGACCGAGTGGCTGGCCGGTGTCGTTCCCCGACGGGCCGCCAGGCGGATCCGGCTACCGCCGCAGGGCGGCCGGGTCAGGAGCGCAGAGCCCGCTCCGCGCCGCCCGCAGGGACCCCGCGGCCACTGGCAAGGCTCGGCCGGGCTGCGCTCCCGCTGGCCGCTGAGTCGCTGCCCGCCGCCGGGGTGACGGAGACAGGGTTGCGGGGAGCGGCCGGCAGCGGCCGGTGGCCTCGGCCAGCGCTGACGCACGGGAAGGAGGGGCCCGGGTCGCCCGCGGGCAGGGCCCAGCCTGGCCAGCCCACCGAGGGCCCGGGCAGCTGTGTCTGTGGCTGGCACTGGGGCGCTCGGCCTCCAGCCGCGCCGCCCTGGGTACTTACTGGGCACCACCCGGCTATTTCGTCCGCTCCGCCATCCAGCAGAGGACCGCCGGCGACCACCGTTCGGGTCCCGGCAGGGAAGCGGGGCTGGGCGGGGCTCAGTAGCCTGCTCCCTCGCTTCTCCCCTTTGTCTTCTCTGCGGGAAGGAGTTCCCCTTGACTTCTAGGCTTTGGGTGGAATGTTTCATTTCAGTTATTATAGTTTTAACCTTTGTTTTGAAATAATCCCAGGCGTGCCTGGTTCAAACGTTTTGCAGCACTTGCTCATCATTCTCTTTGTCTCTGCTTCTGAGCCATTTGGAAGCAGGTTTCAGGCACGATGCTCTTAGCATTTCAGAGCCTTTCTTCACAAGGCGTCATGCCATCTAATACAGTGCAGGGATCAAGAGCGGGCGATCCAACACCAGGCCAGCAGTGTTCGCTCTGCAGCCCGTGTTTCAGTGACCACCCTTGTTCCTGTACTGGATCGCGTTCTCCTGACCTAATCCAGGATCATGTGTTGCATTTTATTGTCATAAGCTCTTGTTTTTAATTCCCAAGGCTTCACTCTTGTTTTCTGGACTGTTTATGGAATTAACTGTAGGTGATGAGACTTTTTTGGACAGCAGACCAGCACACTGTGGGGCTGAGAAATGAGGCACGCTCCCATGGGAACAATGACAACCCATGACAGTGGCCAGGCTCTGAGCCTGTGTCACCCTTTCCGAGCGAATGACTCATGTCTGTCCTGTCCCAGAAGTCAGAGGCTTCCTTTGTGAATCCCCAGCCGGGTCTGGCACCCAGCAGGTGCTTGCCAAGCGCCAGTGTGATACGGGAGTCTGCTCTTGTGGGATGAACTGCGTCTCTGCGGACAGACGTGGTACTCTGCATCCAGGCACATCTGTGCCTGTGTGAGCATGCGTGTGTGCACGTGTGTGTAGATGCTCAGGATGGGGTCGGCAGAGCTGTGCGATCATGGCTGTCCCCACCAGGTGTGGACACTCGTATGTCTGTGAGCCCAGGTGGGGATGAACAGCCATCTACCTCTGGCAGGTGGTCTGGCCCTCACTTCCGCCCCACGTGGTCGGGGGGTTTATGTGATGACTCCTGTGAATGCTCCCTCCCACCCCAGGAATGGGTGCAGTCCTAGGGTGTGTGCAAGGATTGCCCAGCGACATGGGCGTCTGGACGGCTGAGACACCCTCAGCCCTGCCCTTGTGCTTGCTCTGGGGACTTTTAGCTGTGCTGGGGCCTGGGTTTTCTGGTAGAACCTGGGGCCTCTGTCTCCCCTCCCCGTTTCTTGGCTTCTGCAGGTGCTCAACCTTGTGGTTTTACAGGAGACTGCGAAGCTTTTGCTTGAAGGACTGGGGAGGACCCAGCATACTTCAGTAGCTTCTGTGAGCAGGCAATGCTGGGCATGGGGCCCAGGGCCTCGGGCTCTGCCACTGAACTACACCCCAGCAAAAGCAGCTCTTACACTGAGCCACCCTGCCAGTGGGCGGGGGGTGGAGTGGGAGGAGGTGCACACTGCGCACTCTGCAACTTGGGAGCGCCCAGCTCATACTCTTCATTCCAACACAGACCCCCCTGCTGAGCAAAGCCTGTCACTCTAAACCAAGGCCCGTAGGCTCAGTAAACCTACCCAGGCTGGAGTAAGAGAAGCATGGCCCCTGGCTGGCCCTGTAAGTAGAACTGCAGGGAGCAGAGAGCTCAGCCATGAAAAAATCATGAGGCCACCAAGCTGGCGACTGCCTCAGGAACAGCACAGGAGGCCCAGCCCTGGGTGCCTGCCAAGCTGGACCCCAGGTGGGGGAGGAGCTGGCGGGACCCAGGGGCGGGGAAGTCAGAGCCTGGGCCAGTGCCCAGCAGCGCTCCAGCGACGGGAGGAACCTGGGGACAGATGGCCAAAGGGATGCCCTTTGACCGTGGGACGGGGCAGAGCTGAGGACTGAGGTGGGGCCCTGGGAGGTGGGTGGGGTGCTGGGGCTTCCCCATGACCTCTGCAGGGAGGATGCCGGGGCCCTGGAGGACGGCCCTCAGCGGCAAGGCTGCCCTGGCTGCATCTCCCAGTTTCCAGGGCTCCCGGCCAGTGGAGGAGGGCGCCGCCCTTTCCCCAGCACACACAGGCCCACGCCAGCTCACAGCACCAGCGTCAGCGTTGCCCGGGCACCCAGCCTAGCGCACGTGCCGGTCGCCATGGCGTTAGGCAGTGTGCTGGCAGGCGTCCAGCCTGGGCTCTGGCGGCCTAGGCCAGCAGTCCCGACAAGACAGGTGGTTATCTGTCCCCGGCTAACCCCATGGTGGGGAGTAGAAAGGAGGCCCTACAGTGACCAGGGCACCCAGCCCACAGCATCCTGAGAGAGCAGCAGCTTCCTGAGGGCTTGAGGGTGGGCACCAGAGGGCTGGGGGCAACAGGGCTCTCTCTGCTCTAGCCCAGCTGGGCCCTCACTGAGAGGGGCAGGGACCGAGGCTCAGGCCTGGCCTTGTCCCCAGGGGATCCCACAGGGAGGCAGTCCCTACCTTCTGGCCCACCTGCAGCCAGCTGCTCACTGAGTAGGGGCTTGGGGCACTGCTCACCCAAACGGCCTGTCAGCACCCATCAGGAAGAGATGGCCCTCTCTCAAGACAGACATTTAGGTTGGCGCATCAGATGGCCTGACTTCTGTGTCCAGGCCCGCTCAGTGCAACAGCCATGTGTGGCCATATACTGGGCACACACGGTCTTCCACCTGGACTTAGAGGTGGGCTGTGCAAGGGCCTGGGGCTCCCAGAATGCCAGGGCTTGGGTGTTCCCAGAGCACAGCCCGGACAGGCCACAGCGCAGACAAACGTGTGCACTCCTGGTGGGGCTTGCTCAGAAGCGAAGCTGGAGGACCCAGGCTGGGCCTGCTGTGGGCTCTTGTGTGTAGTATACATCTGGCGTGTGACTGGCATCCTAGAAAGAGGTGTCCTTGAACAGTGCACCACCTGGTTACCCTGCTGAGCAGCCCTGAATGGGCTCTAAGGCTGGGCTGCACAGTAGCATCTCCAGGGGCCGAACTGGATCAGCAGGCAGCAGTGAGGCCCAGCCCCCGCCTCAGGGGACCTGAACACACACAGAGACACCCGTGTCCAACATTCCACCTTACTGCAGAGGCTCAGCCCATTGCACGAGAAACAGACCCCATGTGGAACAGCCTAGGCGCACTACCTGGTAGGTACGTGTGAGCACCTACCAGGAGCCAGAAAGCTTGCTGGACCCAGAAGGAAGCTCTCCCTATCAGGTAGCTGGCTGGAGCCCTGGGGCTGCGGGGGAGGCTGGTGTGGAGGGAGCTGGCGAACTGCCTCTCTTCCCTGGGACCCAGCAGTCCCCTGGCCAGCGCTCCTGAGTCGGTGCCAGCCCCCCGCCCCCCCCCCCGAGCTGTCGGGCCACAGAACTGAGGAGGCACTGCCACTTCTGGCCCTGCCACCCGGAGGCTGCCCAGAGCCAGGACGCTTAGTGCCTGGCCACTGCGCTGCTCCTGAGGGCCTGCCAGCTCCTGTCAGTGCTAAGGAGGCCTTCCTGTCGGTCCCAGGGACACCACAGCCATCTCCAGGCTGAGGCCTGGGACAGTGGAGAGCAGCCAGTGTCCACACCTGGAGGGCACCGTGAGCAGGGCCTCCCCGCCTCACTCTGACTGACTGAGGGGAGGCTGGGGTGTGGCAGCACCACTGTTTGCACCCCCACCAGGGGCATGCCCCACATGGAGGCTGGGCCTGGAACGTGAGGGGCATCATGGGGGGCTGGCACACAGCTTGGCACACAGCCGGCCACACAGTCAGGCCTCTCAGCACCTGTGGCTCACGGGGTGGTCACACTAGCCTGCAGGGGGAGTGCCCACGGCCGGGATATTCACTTGACAGTCTCCGTGAATCCTGCCCGACCCTGTGGGGGGACAGGTCCACTCCACATCCTCAGCGGCTTGGCCCGGAAGGACCCGTGGCACTCTGTGTACTCCCACAGTGGACCGCTGTGCCTGACTGCCCTGCGAGGGAATGGAGGGCCCAGGGGACAGTGGAGGGACTGGGCGTGGTGGCTGGAAGTGCCCCATCACTCTGTTCCTGGTCCCTGGGGAGACCCGAGGGTCACCGCTGTCATGAGGAAGAGGACACCAGGTCTGGACCCAGCCCAGGTTGGGCAGCTCTGGTTTCCCCTCTTGGCGCCTGGCCCCTGAGGCAGGTGCAGGAGACAGGCAGGCAGTCTGAGCAGGGCCAGCCCGTGGGTCCCACCCTTGGACAGGTACCAAGGGGCACCTTTGGGAACAGGAAGCAAACTTCACCCCACAAGGCCCCTGGACCTGCGTCTGTAAAGACCCCAGTCAGGCCGTTCACCCTGGCGATTCAAGTGGCAGTTACTAGTTCCCAAGCCCACCCTGCAGGTCTGCTGAAGGCTACCTGAGGCTGAAAGTGAGCAGCCTCATGGCCCCAAGACTTGCCCAGGGCACTTGGAAGCCTGGACAGGCGGGGCCTCTGACCACGGGACAAGGGAGCTCCTGCACCGTCCTCGGTGCAGGGCACTGGACTGGCTCCCCTCCTGCCACCTCCCAGCCACCCCAAGGGAGCGTCAGTCGCCAGGACTGCGGGCTAGGGTGGGAGCAGGGTGGCCCAGGTAGCCCAGGACGCGCCGCAGCCAGCGGGTGAGGACCCTGCCTGTTGGGGCCTTGGGGCTCCTGGCAGCAGGAATCAGAGGAGCAGTAACTGGATCCTGCCAAGGACCTGGCGGCCACTGAGGGTGGAGGGCTGCGATCGGGTTGCGCCCGTGCTGAGTTTTCCACTGGGTGGCTTTTTCTACCTTGGGAAGGACTGGGCTGGCCCAGAGGTGGTGGACAGGAAGGAGAGAGGCCAAGAGGTATGGACATAGGGTTCCTGACTTGGGCCCCAGCAGCTGTGGGAGAAGATAAGGTGGCTAGCCTGCTGTCCAGTCCTGCAGGGCGTCCGGCTCCAGCCCCCGTGTGAGCCAGGAGAGGCTGCAGCCCCAGCCGGGGTGACGAACGGCAGCCGCTGCCACTAAGCCGGCACACTTCCGACACGCCCTCCCCACCGCCCTCTACTGCCCACTGGCCACGTAAGAGCTGCCTGGGTGGCCAAGCTGCTGGCCAGACGGTGTTGGAGCAGGTAGCAGGGTCCATGACGACAGCGGGCCCTGGGGGCCAAAGGCCAGTGGAGCAGAGCTGGGCCTCTGGGAGGCCCCGGGGCCTGTGAGCACTCAGAGAGAGCTTCCCCAGCCCCTGCAGAGACCTGGCCAGCCTGGAAGATGCCCACCAACGGCCTGCACCAGGTGCTCAAGATCCAGTTTGGCCTGGTCAATGACACTGACCGCTACCTGACAGCCGAGAGTTTTGGCTTCAAGGTCAACGCCTCGGCACCCAGCCTCAAGAGGAAGCAGATGTGGGTGCTGGAGCCAGACCCAGGGCGGGGCACGGCCGTGTTGTTCCGCAGCAGCCACCTGGGCCGCTACCTGTCGGCAGGAGAGGATGGGCGGGTGGCCTGCGAGGCAGAGCGGCCAGGCCCTGACTGCCGCTTCCTGGTCCTGCCACAGCCCGACGGGCGCTGGGCCCTCCAGTCAGAGCCACACGGCCGCTTCTTCGGAGGCACTGAGGACCAGCTGTCCTGCTTCGCCACGACTATCTCCCCGGCTGAGCTGTGGACTGTGCACCTGGCCATCCACCCACAGGCCCACCTGCTGAGCGTGAGCCGTCGGCGGTATGTGCACCTGTGCCCTCAGGAGGACGAGATGGCCGCAGACGGCGACAGGCCCTGGGGTGTGGAGGCCCTGCTCACCCTCATCTTCCAGAGCCGGCGGTACTGCCTCAAGTCCAGCGACAGCCGCTACCTGCGCAGCGACGGCCGACTGGTCTGGGAGCCTGAGGCCCGTGCCTGCTACACACTCGAGTTCAAGGCCGGGAAGCTGGCCTTCAAGGACTGTGATGGCCGCTACCTGGCACCCATGGGGCCTGCTGGCACGCTCAAGGCTGGACGCAACACGCGGCCCAGCAAGGACGAGCTCTTTGACCTGGAGGAGAGTCACCCACAGGTGGTGCTGGTGGCCGCCAACCACCGCTACGTCTCCGTGCGGCAAGGTAGGGCAGAGGTGGCCGCCCTCTGCACGTCTGCCGGGCTGGTGTGTGTCTGGGGGGACACGTGTCGGGCTCTCAGGCAGGGGTCCAGCTAGGGCTGTGAGGAGCGGTGGGCAGGAGGCCACGGAGGCCCTGCCACCGCCCTTCTGTTTCTTCTTCTTCTTTTTTAATATTTTTTAGATGTCGATGGACCTTTTCTTATTATTTGTATGTGGTGCTGAGAATCGAACCCCGGGCCTCACACACGCCAGGCAAGCGCTCCACCACTGAACCCCAGCCCAGCTCCTCCCCTGGTTCCACCATCCCACTTACTGGACCTTAAGGAAAGTGGGGTGGGGGCCGGGGCAGGGTAAGAAGACAGCACAAGGGGAGTAGGGTCAACAGCTCCACGTGCCCCCAGGAAGGGGGTTTGGGCCACCTGCCCCAGACCTGGCTCCCCAGTGGGATGGCACTGCCTCTGTTCCAGTGGCTGTCCCCATTCCCAGCCACTGGTCACCTGTCTCATGGGACCCCCCAGCAGCCTGGGGTTGGACACAGCAGTTCCCACCTCCCTGTGAAGGAGCACTGTGCTGCTGAGAGCAAGGCCCTGGCCCAGGCCAGCCTCACCACACTACTTGAGCTCCCAGTCCATGCACCCCAGAGCGGCTGGGCATGCCCGAATCTGGGGTCTGAGTCAGGGGAAGAGGGAAGATGGGGAGAGCTCCTCCTTACCTGCTCAGGTCCTGCCAGGCCAGCACTCCCCAGGCAAGGGCAGCTACCATGTACCACCAAGTCCCTACCCTGTGAATGGCAGTTTCCCTGGGCACCTGCCTCACCTTAGGGATCTGGGCACCAGCTACCTGGACCAGATGGCAGAGGTAAGCCATGCCCAGGGGGCCTATGTCTGCAATCAGAGCCCTCAGGCCAGTCAGGACAGCAGTGGTCATTAGAGGCACCTTGTGAGTACTGGTCCTGGCATGTGACCAGAGTCTCTGGTGGACAGGCAGTGATGGTCTTTCCTTCCTGCCAGTCCTGAAGTGCAGACACACCACTTTCTGGCCTTGACCAAGGTCCATATGTTTGCAGTCCTTAATTAGTAATATGAGTTAACTAGGAGAGGGGTGGAGAGAGGGCTTCCTGTGGAATCAAGGGAGGTGCTGGGCACCAAGCACTTGTGAAAGAGGCTCATGGTGCGTGACAACAGTGGTGTTGATACTGATGGCATGGTATGGGGTGGCAGTGATGTTAATGAGAGTGTGGTGGTGGAGGTGAGGGTATGGTGGAGGCAATATGGAAGGGTGGTGAATGTGGAGGTGAGGGTAGAGGGATAGTAGAGCTGGAGGTGTTGATGGTGAAAGTCTTACAGAGGAATGGTGGAGGTGGAGGTGATGGTGGAGATGGTGGTGATGGAGTTGGTGGTTTAGTGATGGTGGAGGTGGAGGTGATGGAGGTGGTGGTTTAGTGATGGTGGAGGTGGAGGTGATAGAGGTGGTGGTTTACTGATGGTGGAGGTGGAGGTGATGGAGGTGGTGGTTTAGTGATGATGGAGGTGGAGGTGATGGAGGTGGAGGTGATGGAGGTGGTGGTTTAGTGATGGTGGAGGGATGGTGGCCATATGAATCAGGTTAGTCTCGTCCCACCCTGGATCATCACCTGCCTCCCTCCCACTTTGGGAGTGGGAGGCACCTTGCAGTAAGAGTGAGGCCACCTGACCCGTCCCACAGGTGTTTCAGACAGATGTTTGGCAGCCAGTGGTGGGAGTGTGGGAGGAGAGGCCAGGGAGCGGGTGCCCGACTTCCAGGTAGTCGCTGCAGTGAGTTCTGCCCTCTCTTCGCCCTGCTGCTGTCCTGTGTCAGCTCCTGGCCAGGCAGCCCCTAACCCTGTCTCCTTGCCCCGGAGGTGTGTGAGCTCCCAGTGCGCGCTTTTCTCCTCTAATGAATTCCTTTCCCGCCTCCATCAGCCAGCCTGTCTGCCTTCCCTGCCTCACAGTGCCGGTGGGTAGCACAGCGGTCAGGTCACTGACTAGGATCGGAAAGACACTGATCATCATGTATAAATGAAGTCCAGCAGCCTCAGGGAAGGTGCAGTTCCTGGCAGGGCATCATGGTCAGCTCTGTGGTGCCACTAAGGGCCTTTGTTCTTACCTCCTCATTGAACCACTCTCCTGGGTCAGTGCTGACCTTAGACTGACACCTTTATGTTCACGAAATAGCTGCTGCATCTCCAGGCCTCACATCCAGACAGGACGAAATCCAGAGGAAAAGGGTCACTGGCTCTTCATATGCTTTCTTAGGAGTAAGAAAATTTCTCCCCTGAATCCTAGCAGATACCTCATTCACACTCATTAGTCAGAACTGAACACTGCCCAGCCCAACGGACCCCTCCAGAGTAGGGTAAGACAGCACTGCCCAGACCAATTTGAACTCTATGTCCTTCCCACTGTGAAGTTGGCTTCCTCAGCAGGCAGCTGTGAGCCCAGGAAGGTGCTGGACAGCATCTGCCTGAGAAGGGGTGTGGGGTGAGGTGGACACATCGCATTCCTGGCCAGGGAGACAGTAGCAATGGCCACTTGGCATGCCCAGCCAGTCCTCCCTCAGTCCCTGCAGGGAGGCCAGCTGCCACCATCTCCCACAGTGGCCCTCGACACTCAGTGGATCTTGTCCTCTGCCCAGCAAGCCCAAGCATGTGTGGGCAAGGGCCATGGTCTAACTCACGGCCAGTCATGGGCCAGGAACAGCTCAGGGCCAGAGGAGCTACCCGTTCAGTTCAGTGTTGGTTGCTGGGATGATGGAGCTGGTGTTGGTGGGTGGACAGTGGCAAAGATGCTGGACCCCTTCCAACTGCTTCTCTGCATCAGAGTGGTGACCCCCCAGTGAGAGGGGGAGACCCTGACCTAGGGGCCACCTTTGCGCACCAGTGAAGGGAAGAGATCCCAGGCTGTCCCCTAGGGGTTGCTGCCTGATGCCCTTCTTCCCATGGGCAGGACTGGGTAGGTTTAGTGGCCCCCTCAGACCCTTGTAGGGCTCTGTCTGCCACTACCTCCCATTCCCTAGCTGGCCACACTGGAACTCCTGGGCCTCATAGGGTCTGCAACCTGTCACACCGAGTGCCCAGTAACCATGGAAACAGGGATATAGTTTTCAGGAGGGACCTGGAGATGCCATGAATGGGAAGATCCTGGGGAGGCTCCAGGGCCTGCCTGCTGTTCCTAGTCCCAGGCATAAGTGCCCACTCCCACCCTCTTCTGAGAACCCCAGGCACAGCCTCAGGCAACTCCGACCTCCCCTAGGGCTTCTGGGAGAACAAGCATATATGCATCTGGGGTCCTATCTGTCCCTGGACCCTGGCCGTGACCTGGGTCCACAGATAGGGTAGGGCAAAGACCCTGCTATGCTCACCTGGCAGCTTAGGGGTGAGTTATAAATAGAAGCTGGTGTAAGTCCTGGGTCAAGAGAGCAGGAGCAAGCAGATTACCCACTGATTAGCAGGAGTGGGAGATTTGCCAGCACGGAAGGATCTCTCTTCCATGGAAGAGCGAGGGGCCCTGAACCGGGTCCCCCTGGACCTCATGGTCCTGGTAGGTGCTTTCCAAATCTTCCCAAATCCAGAGGTTCTAGATGAGACTGTCTGGCTTTGGGGATGCCCCAAAGCATGCCTCTTTAACCCCGTCCCCCCAGGAGAGTTGTGAGGGCTTCCCCATCTCCTCCCTCTAGGGGTCAACGTCTCAGCCAATCAGGATGAAGAGCTAGACCACGAGACCTTCTTGATGCAAATTGACCAGGACACAAAGAAGTGCACCTTCTATTCCAGCACTGGAGGCTACTGGACCTTGGTCACCCATGGGGGCATTCAGGCCACATCCGCACAAGTGTGAGTGCCCCACGTCCTGGCCCCCACCACCAACAATGCGTCCATGGGCCCCTCACCACTTGCACACCACCATGCCTGCCATCGCTGCCTCGACTGCGACCCAGTCAGGGAGGAACGCCTGCTGGGTGGGGCAGCTCCTAAAGGTGGTGGGTGTGTCAGTGGAGGGCCTGGAACCTGGTGGGGAAGGGGAGGTGGACCCTGCACCCCCATATCTTGCCCTGTTCCCTTCAGTTCTGCCAGTACCATGTTTGAGATGGAGTGGCGTGGCCGGCGGGTGGCACTCAAAGCCAGCAATGGACGCTATGTGTGCATGAAGAAGAATGGGCAGTTGGCAGCCACCAGTGACTTTGTGGGTGAGCATTCCCGCTGCTGGGCGTGGGGGCAGGCTCTCCACCCAGCACCAGTGCCTGCACTCAGGCCCTTCTCCCCCTCCCAAGAAACGCTGCTGCTGGGCAAGGCACCTAGTCTAGATGCCCACCGGGGGACAGCTAGCTCCCAGAGCCTCCTGTGTTCTTCATTCCACCTCTGGGCACCCGGGAGCCTCTTCCACTCTTGCACGTGTGGAGACTCCTGGGCTCCACTTTGGCAGGCACCCTGCCAAGTCTGCACACCAGGCAAGGGCAGATCCGGGCAGGTTCAGGACTGTGCTCCCAGGGCGCTGTGGAGCCGCCTGCACAGCAAAGAGGGTGGGAGGGCGGCTCCACAGCGCCCTCTCCTGCAGGCGAGGACGAGGAGTTCATCCTCAAGCTCATCAACCGGCCCATCCTGGTGCTGCGTGGCCTGGACGGCTTTGTCTGCCACCGCCGAGGCTCCAACCAGTTGGACACTAACCGCTCGGTCTACGACGTCTTCCACCTGAGCTTCTGCGACGGCGCCTATCAGATCCGAGGTGCGCAGGAGTGAGTGGGGGACACCGGGGTCGTGGGCGCACAGGAGTGGGGGGCGCGCGGCGGGTGGCCCACGCCGACGCCCCGGTCCCCGCCTCAGGCCGCGGCGGCGGGTTCTGGTACACCGGCAGCCACGGCAGCGTGTGCAGCGACGGTGAGAGCGCCGAGGACTTTCTCTTCGAGTTCCGCGAGCGCGGCCGCCTGGCCATTCGTGCGCGCAGCGGCAAGTATCTGCGTGGCGGCGCCTCGGGGCTGCTACGCGCAGACGCAGACGTGCCCACGGGGGTCGCGCTTTGGGAGTACTGAGGACCAGCCGCGAGCGTGCATTAAACCGCGTCTGACAACTGCTGTGAGCTCTGGGTGCCCCCTGGGTTCAGAACGGTTGTCTCGCAGGATGGCTGGGCTACGTTGCTGAGCACTGGGCACTTTTGTCCCTGGGAAGACCCTGGCCCGCTGCAGCCCCTCCCTGCATCCTCTGTCCAGGGACTCCTTCCTGCAGTGGGCCACTCACCCTTCCTTCCATAGCTGGGAGTCCAGAGAGAACCCCCCATTCTGGACAGTCACCACCCTGGTCCTCCTCTGGTTCCCTCACCTGCCTTGGGTGCTGTCATGTCTTGGCACACAGACCCTCCTTCAGGAGAGACACCCCAAACCCCTGCCGCTGACCTGGGCAGTCCCCACCCTTCCCTGGGGCCTGGAATGTCCTCCAAGGCAGGTGATGCCCAATGAGGGATACGAATCTGGGCTGAGGGTCCCCTAGGGCTGGGATCTGCCCACTGCCTGGAACAAGAGTCTGCCCTTGGCTTCTCCAGAGGGGTTATCCCTGGGGTGAGTGCTGGGCAGGTCAGTTAACCCTTGGAGGGCCAGACATGGGGAACCTGAGTGGGCCAGGAGGGGCAGGTAGACCCAGCGTGTCCCATGGCCTGACCCCATGGTCAGTCAGGCTGGAACCAGGTGGCTTTTGTCCCACTGTCCTTCCCAGGTAACTGAACAGTACTGATGCCTCAGAGAACTTATCTTTAAGAATGCCCTCCAGGGCATCGGGGCTGGGAGGGGCTTCAGCCTGCACAGTGCACAGGCATTGCACTGGCTCCACAGGATGGCAGACCAGTGCCCCTGGCCAGGTCTCATTCTGGGTCTGTGTGTCATGTCCAGCTAAGGCCTGACAGCATCACTGCTCTAAGACAGCGGCCTCTTGGAACATCTGCTCTGGCTCCTGAGACTGGCTGGTGCCTGCTGGGGAAAGGGGAGCCCTGCAGGCAGCCCAGACCCCACCATCTCTGGGATCCCCACAGCCTACGATGGCAAGGGAGGCACTGGGAGGTGTCAAGTATGACAGGCAGAAGCCAGCACAGCCTAGGACATGTCACCTTCTCCAGGGCAGATGGACGCAGGCCTTGCATATCCTGGGGGCTGGACTGGCCTCTTCATCCTTGCAAGACACAGACAAGAGCACTGGACAAAAGCTGGAGCCAGAGGCTTCCACCTGTCCTGTTGGGACAGCTGCGATGAGGTCCTGGGCATGCCAGGCCAGGCCAGAGCTCCTTCGAAGGCCAGCCCTTCCCCAGCCCTGGAGCAAGTGGCTCTCCCTGCAAATGCCTGGCCTTGTTACCAGGGCCATGTCTGGTGGAAACGGGGGCTCTCACAAAGGCAGACCCGCTCCACCCTCAGCCTCCCTCCCTGCAGAGCCCTCTTGGCCCTCCAGAGATACCACAGGGCAGACCCTCAGCAAGAGCAGCCCTGGTTGAGGGTAACTGGGTGCTGCAAAAGATGCCCTTCCGCAGGGAGTCCCAGTCGAGGGGCCTCCTGCTGGCCCCAGGGCCATGGAGAGAGCAGCTCTGGCAGGGGTCCAGCAGAGCAGGGTGGGTGCTTCTTGGAGGGTGCCGAGAGGTAAAAACCAGCCAAGGCCCAAGCTCAACATAAATGGTCACTTGTCAGCAAAGCACCTCACAGCACCTGCTGTGCCCATCGCCAACAGTGCTCACAACAGGAGTGGGCACGCTCCACAGAAG
Organism: Sciurus carolinensis; assembly: GCF_902686445.1. Lineage (NCBI taxonomy): Eukaryota > Metazoa > Chordata > Mammalia > Rodentia > Sciuridae > Sciurus > Sciurus carolinensis. The sequence continues at coordinate 1,350,156 of NC_062215.1, read as the reverse complement.
TCCAGACACACAGCCACCCTGATAGCAAAAACAGCACCAGCAGCTGGGCACTGCCCGGCTGAAGGAAGAGGCTGGGGGCTGGGCTGCTGGGCTGCCCAGGTTTGCAGTCCCTGGCCCCGGGTGACCCTAGAGCAGCACAGTGCCGGGTGCGGCTCAGGCACGGCACCTCGCTGTGAGCACCCTGGCATGCGCCACCCTGCTAGCCCTTCATCAGTGAGGCAAGAAGCCACTGGCACCTGTAGGAGCCCCACGTCTCTGTGCTTTGGTTGCAGGGTACCCTCCCACCTGGTGGCACCAGAGGGGCAGCTGGTGCTCCTAGGGTGTGGGGGGAACAGCAGCAAGTCATGAACCCACCCCAAGTCCCAAGCCCAGAAGCTCCTGTCCCTCCACGGACTGCCTGCTCCTGCTGGGGCTTCAGAACTTCAGGGGATGAGATGCTGCCAGGCGAGCTTCAAGGCCTGGGCAGAGTGCCTAGCAGTGTGGCAGGGTGCAGCCAGCTGCTGGGGAAGGGAAAGCGTGGGCGTTGGTGGAGTCCAAGTGCAGACACCCCGGACTGCTTCCCACCCACTTCCTGGTGCCACATGCAGGGGCGGGGACAGTCCAGGTCTTTCTCCGAATAACCAGCAAGGGTCCACGGGTTGCTGGAGAGGGCTAGAGGAGGCCTGGACTCACCTGCTCACAGCAGGACGAGGCTGGGGCTGCGCAGCTGCTTGTACACCTGCAGGAGCCTCTGCGCTGTGGCGCAGGAGCTGGCTTCATCTTCTGTGCACAGCCGGTCACGCAGGGCCTGCACCTCCCGCAGCAGTACCTACGTGGGCAGCACAGCTGGGTAGCTCTCAGCATCCGTCTGCACAGGGGCCTGCCAGGGACACTCCTCCCTGCCCAGGCTGGCAGGACAGCCTCCCACAGGTGCTCACCTCATGGTTGGCATGGATCTGGCGAAGATACTGCATGCGGAGGTCCGGTGGGCTGGAGTTCTGGGCAGCCTGCTCCCTGACCATTGCCTAGAGGAGACAGTGGGGGCTGAGGGATGTGGAGGGTGCTGCCCACTGTCTGTCCTAAAGGTGTCTGCACTAGCAGGCCCTCATGCCCATCGGGCAGGGTGAGGCCTCCCCACCTGCCCGCAGCCGGCTCTCCAGCTCATCCCCCCTGCTCTGCCCTGTGCAGGACCGGCCCCGACCCCCACTGTTTGGTGTGACCGTCTTCTCAGAGCCGCAGCGGCATGTGAACCCCACCCGATAACCAGTTATTGACAATAAATTTCTATTTGGTCCTTCTCCTCCACTCATCCCTAAGGAGCTTTCCTGTGCTCAGATCCAAAGTCCCCTCTGCCCACTGTCCTTGGCTCACTGGCTGTAGAAGCTGCACCTCGGGCAGGCCCCACTCGGCCATCTGCCATGCACTCAGCAGGCTGAGGGTGCTGGCAGCCAACTCCCGATTTCTGAAGGCAGCCTGGTGTGCCACGTGCCTGAGTGACCAAGACAGCGAGGCCCCTGCTGCCCTTTCCAGAGGTGAGGGGGGCCCGAGGTAAGGTCTCCACCTGAGAACACCCCAGGCGGTGCTGGCCTGCAGTGGGAGTCGTCCCCCTGGTCAGGGTTCTGAGAGCTCTGGCCAGTGGATGTGGGGGTTGGTGTGTTGCCACAGCAACACTGAGCCCCATCCGGGGAGAGTGCACTCTCCCTGTCCAGGCTGGTTGTGTTCTCCAGATGTACACGTGGAAGTCCTAACCCCAGCACTTCTGAATGCCATGGTTTTGAAATGGAGCTCTTTCAGATGACCAAGACAAAACCCTTAGGGTGGCTCTAACCTCACATGACTGTGTCCTTATAAGGGGAAATTAGGACATGGCTGACAATGTTCTTGGGGACAGGGTGGACCGTGGGAAGCGCCTCCTCTGATGGGTGGCAGCACTACCCTAGAGGCTACCCTTCCTGTTCACGGTGTCAGGACCAGACTCCTGCACTGCAGCAGAAGCCACCCCATGCACCAGGGGCCTGCTGCATGGGGTGAGCTCAGGGTCATGGCACGGCACTGACCACTGGAGTCACATGCTGAGATCACCAGGTGATCTTTCTGAGCTCTGATGGCAGCTAACACCTCCTGCCTGGCTCACGGTGCATCTTGGCACACTGTGGATCCCAGCTGCCATAAGGTAGCAGGTCCTGTTCTCAGGGAATGTGCTGCTTAGGGATAGGCAGGGGTGACAGGTTCCTGAGAGCCCACAGTGGGCCAGAGCTGAGAGCCTGCTTAGGACTGGCTTACTAAGGCTACTGCAGACTCAGCAGCAAGGACCAAGCTGCACAGCCAAGACAGGTGGAGAGGGGTCAAAAGGCTCTGGACTGAGCCGCCCTGCTCTGGGCACCAGTTAGACTCAGTGGGAATATGGGAGTTTCTCAGAACTGGAGGCCACTGGCCGAAGCAGCCTCGGCACAGCACCAGCACATGTTTCTGCCCAGCAAACTGCTACTTGGCATGGGCAGACACCGTGTCTGGGACCCATGCCCATGGTGTGCCTGTCCACACAGTCTCTGCTTGAGCAGGGGAAAGAGGAAGCCTCAGGATGTCCTGGAAGCCATGTGTGGTGCAGGCAGGCCTTGGATTCGGGGTGACACAGGGCTGATGGCACAACTGGGTGGTCGTCTGCTGAGTGCTCGCCCACACGCCTCCCAGGTGCCTACATGTGCATAGCACTGCACCTGCCAGCAGAGGCAGTGGTGGTCACAGACCACGTGGCCTGCGGCCGCACGGCACCATGCAAAGACCTCAGCAAGTCTCCACCACCCGCCCACAGCCCTCACCAGCCCACACCAACCACTATACCTGCATGCGCCCAACAATGGCATGATGTGCCCTGCACATGTCTGCCAAAGAGGAGCTCTCCACTTGGATCTCCACGGCCTGGATGGGCCCCGCTGGGCACAAGTCCGTCACAGCCACCTGCAACACAGAGAGGCCTCAATGCCAGCCCCTGCGCTGCCCTGGAGGGCTCAGGCCACACAGAGCCTCCCAAGGTGCCAGCATGTGAGGCCCTGGGTGGCCCCAACTCCCTGCCTGAGTGCCCCTCTACACCCTGAAGATGGGCAGGGCTACAGTCAGAAAGGCCCTGGCCTAGGAACAGTCAAGTACTGATGGCAAAAAACCTGCCTGTCTGGGCACAGATACATCCAGAAAGACCCTCAGGACCCAGACCTGTGGAAACCACCTCACTGGGGAGCTATGACCAGGCCCTGTACATCTGGGCCATGTTCATGCTCTTGAAAGCCCACTGTAGGCCACTCCCCACCCACACTGGGTGCCACAACCCATCTCTGACAGCAGGGCCAGGGGTGGAGCCTGTAGGACGGCCAAGTGCCCTCCCAGAAGCTCTGCCTGTGCCAAGCTGGACAGCCAGGAGCTGGTACCCCAGACATGGACATGAGGTAACACCTGGAGACTGGGTCACTGTAGGCTCCTCCACAGGACAGAGCTATTGCCTGACCCCAGGCTCAAGTTGCAGGGATGCTCTGACCCAAATGCTGGTCCACCCTTGGCCTGAAGGGGCCATACAGTGGGCAGCAAAGAGATAGCATCTGGGAGACACAGCTCGGTTCTAAGGGCCCTGAACTACTCAGCAACAGTGGCAAGTGGTGCCTGAGGGTCTGTTGTAGGTGACTCTGGCAGGCAGGGGAGGAGGGCAGGAGAGGGAAGGGCAGGGTGTCCACTGGTGGTCTAAGGGCTCAGCTTCTCAAAGCCCTGTGGGCCCCTGCCTGCTACAACTCCAGCAATGTACCGGAAAGGGGACCTGGTAGTTGAGTTAGTGGGATTGGTCCTCAGAGGGACCTGGGCTGACCCTTGTCTGGGTGACCCAGGAGGCTGGTTCCTCTTGAACTTCCTAGTGCTGCTGGTCCAGGGACCCCCTTCTGAGAGTCCCTGGCAGACAGGCCAAATCCCCATGGACAGGTGAACTGACCCCTGCTTGCCTCACGGATGATGAGGTGGATGTCAGTGCCACTAGGGGCCACTCCCTGGATGGAAGAGAGTGCCTGGGCCTTCACGGTGTCCACAGCAGCATTCTCAGCAAGCAGCCACTGCAACGTGGCACTGCACAGGGGGACACCTGGAGGAGAGAGGCCCGGTAGGGAGCTCAGGCGGGTCCTGCTAGCCAACACCGGGTGGCTTCCTGCAGTTTACCCTTCTCAGTGCCATCTGAGTGTCCCACCATCCTGCAACTCACCCAAGCAGGGGGCCAGGGCAGCTAACCGAGAAGCAGCTTTCCAAGGGGGAGGCAAGGAAACTGCAGTTAACTGAAGTCAGAACCTCACTCTGGAGGAAGCCCTGCCAATGCTCAGCCATGTAGCCCTGAGAGCTAGCAGCTCTGCTGCAGCAGACAGAAGCTCCCCGCAGGGATGCCTGCGGCGGGGTGGCTGCTGCTCCCCGCCCTGTGCAAGACAGCCCCAGAAGCCATCAGACGCGCGCCAGCAGCAGAACAGAAGCAGTGACACAGGGCACACGCTGACAGAAGACCCAGCATCAGACACCGTGAAGGTCCACAGCCAGCAGAACGCAAGGCAGAGAAAGCAAACGAGAGCTCAGACAGTCCTGCCAAGCTGTGCCATGGGCTTTGGGGCTGGGCTGGCTGGTTCCCTGGGTGCTCGCCATGCAAAATCTCCCTGGTGACACCTCTGCCTCTCTGTCCAGGTCATGCTTCCACACATGGTGTTCAAGAAGCACAACGTAACAGGACAGGACTGCTGCAGGGTGCAGCAGAGCTTGGAGGGACAGGGAGGGACAAACATAGCCAGGGCCTCTAGGCCCTGAGGCCAAAGCGCAGCCAGTGAGTGCCACCAACCTGAGCGAGCATCCTCCAGGGCCGTCCTGAGCAGCTCAGCTGACACCTGGACAGAGGCCACAGGTGGGGGCAAGTACTTGGCCCGCAGGGAGGCAAGGCCAGCCGGTTCGCGGCTGGGTACACGGCAGGTTTCCAGGAAGGTGTCCACAGGGTCACAGGCCGGACTGAGCAGGCAGGGCGCCTGCGCATGGGGAGAGGCCAGGCCAGGAAAGCGCAGGCACTGCAGCATGTCTACCGTGTGCCTGCTCAGAGGCAGGCAGATGCCCTCCTGCTCGGGAAGGAGGTCAAGGGCATGCTCCTCCAGAAAGGGGTCCTCCAGGGGGTCTGAGGGGGCCAAGGCCCCGCCCACCACCTCCCTGAGGCTGTAGAAGAGCGCGCAGGACACAGTCACAGGCAGGTCAAGCACACCGCTCTCAGTAGGGCCCAGGGGCAGCGTCACCTCCCGCTGACTGCCAGGGCCAAGCCTGTCTACAGGGATGGTGTAGCTGACAGCTGAGCCAGCTGCGTCCAAGTCTAGGGCAGAGGAACTGGTCAGCACCTGAATACACAAGGTCCAGCCCCGGTCCAGGCTGAAGTCACCGCTGTTCTCCAGCAGGCAGGTGGCTGTCAGCACATCCTGCAGGGGCAGGCGGCTCCAGGAGGTGGTGGTGGTACAGGAGATAGGCCGGGGGCCCTGCCGGCTGGACAGCAGGGCGCAGCTCAGATTCATGGCCTCATTGAGGCTCGTCAGGGCCTTGTTCCGTTGATCGACTGCCTTCTTCAGAAAGGACACTCTACAAAGGGCAGATATGGTACCCAGGGAAGGGAGGAGACCACAGCAGAGGGAGCCACATCCCTGGACTTCAGGCGGGGAGAGGACCCAGAACCTGCTTCCACAAGCTGGCAGGGTAAGGGTGTGGGCCAAGTCTAAGGAGCAAGCTGTCCTAGTGAGCATCTCTCTCCTCATCCCACCCACATTGAAAGCCCTTGGAAGCTGCCAACTTCTCCTCTTCGCCACTGGACGCAGGGCATATGATGGAGCTGGTAAGGTGGCAAGTGCTCTGTGGGGCTGGGCCAGCCCCCCAGTTCAAAGAGGAAAGTTTCCCACCCACTCAGCGACTCAGAGTCATGGCTGCAATGGGGTTTGCCCAGCCTGTCCTCAGCTGCCCTAGATGTTCCTAGTCAGTCTGTCTCCTTTCCGGTGCTCCAAACCACAGTGACAGGGGGAGGGGGATGCAGGGCACAGGAACCTGGAGCCTACAGGACATCTCTAGGACCAGAGGAGCCAGGTGAAGACCAGAGGAGCCTTATAGACCCTGGAGTGTGCCCTCGCCACATCCCCTGAGCTGGCAGTAATGGTGGCTTTTTGCTGAGAGCAGGAAGGCAGAGCCCTCTGAGAAGGGGAGTCCATAGGGGTGGAGGGCTGAGGAAGTGGCATGACGTCTCCTGTGCCCCCTAGTGGGGAAAGGGAGTGGGGCATGACCTGAGAAGAAAGGGTCTGGCTCGTCTCCCAGAAGTCTCCTGTGAACCTCTAGGGCTCTCTTCTGGGACCCACAGGCAGAGTAATGGCCCACACAGACCACAGCCAGTCAAGGACATTCCCAGTTCAGGACAGCCCCCGAGGATGCAGCCTCTCAGGAGCAACGCCAGCTCACTGGGCCCGAGATCCTGCTCACCTCTCAGAGACATCACCAATGCCAGAGAGCAGCTCCTTGATCTTCCGGTCCGCGCTTGCTGCGGTCATTCTGGTGGGGCCAGGAGTCTTGCAGCTCAGGCTGCAGGTCATCAGGCGCCCTTTGGCAGACAGAGCTAGGAGCAAGGTCTCACCTGACAAAGGACACGGGTAGGGCTGCTCAGCAGTTGGGCAGCTGCAATGACAATCAGCAGTGTTTGTGCCAGGTGCCAAGATAAGCATTGGCAGAGCACCAAGGCAGTGTCCAAAGTAGGAAAAGAAGGTCCTCGTGGTGACCTGGGAGATGCTGCCTGTTGGTCTTTGACACATTTTGAAAGGCCTCCCTGAGATGGGCCATCAGCCCAACACAGAAGGGACACCATGGTGTCATTAGGTCCCATTGGACATGGATAGGAAATAAGGGGCTAAAGAAGGACACTGTGTGCCACCATATTTTCTGGGCACAGTCTGACCTTTAACAGGCCACAAAGAGCAAGACTGCTCCAAACTTTTATAAATGCCCCATGGGGGCCAGGTCCCCACTCACCCTCCATCCTCATGGGGCTTCTAGACAACCAGAGACCATCACAGGAGACAAAGGCTGCCTCTGCTGAAGTCAGACTGGCCCTGCCCCAACACTGGGCATGCACAGCTAAAACACTTCCTGGCTCAAGAGCTCTGCCTTCAGTCAAGCGGCCCACAAGCACATGGAGGCTTGAGTAGCGTGTCCCTGCCCTCGGAAGATGCGTGCAGGCATGCCCTGATCTAAGACCTGATGCGGGAAGTGCTCTTGCACTGGCCACTGGGGGCCACATGCTCTGAGTGGCCACTCCAGTGAGGGATGGAAACCCACCCAGGCAGAGCAATGGCCTGCTCAAGTCCAGGAAGGACACACACAGCCACTCCTTGGCTCTATGACGGCAGGCTGTGGCTGATGAGGAAAAGCCTGTGCCTGCCAGTTTAGGAGCTGGAAGAAGCCAGGGAAGAGGACAGGCAAACCCACAGGGAGAGTGCCAAGAGGGAGCCCCTGACAGCTTCGGCTCTCCACATGTAAACAGCCACTCGTACCTGCAGGCGCCCTGGGTGACACAGACACAGTGAGGACGCTGCAGATGCTCAAGCTCGCTGGGCACAGTGTGGGCGGCAGGCCTCCAGGGGCTCTGTTGGGCTGCTGAGGGTCCAAGGGGATGCTTCCCTGAGCCAGATCCACCACGCAGAGGTCCAAGGGGGTGCTGTGATATATGCGGCCGCCACGACCACAGGCAGCACAGAGTACAGGTCCTGGGAGGCAGTACTCTTGAAGCTCCGGCACCAGATTCCCTGACTCGTCCCAGCTGGCCTTGATGGCCAGCGTCCGGCCATCATGACCAAGGGCTACTAGGCAGTCAGAGTGGACCTCCTCACTGGGCAGCTCACTCTCCACAGCCTCCTCAGTCTGTGGCTCTGTCTTCAAGGCCCCAATGAAGATGACAGGTTCCTCCAGGTGATGGAGGATCCTGACAAGGGCCTTCGGGTTACCAGGGGCTGACTTGGAGGTGACCAAGGCCCTCAAGACCACACAGCAGAGCTGGCCATCAGGAAGACCACAGAGGATCACAGGTGACTCCAAGAGGGTGGCATCAGCTCCAAAGAGTAGCCCAAAGAGGGCCTCCTCTAGTGTGAAGGCCCCGCAACCCTGAGGGTGACCATGTGGTGCTCTGGAGCCTGGCAGTGACACACAGCACAGCACTGGCAGGAAGCAGGGGGCTGTGGGCTTCCCTGGGATCCCAGCTTGGGGCGTGTAGGTGGACAACTCCACCTCACCGACCTGGCCTGGCTGGGGGTCTTCCCCTAAACGGGGGCGCTCAAACAGCTGCAGCTTCCACTGGGTAGGGCCCTGAGCCAGGGTAACAAGCAGGTCATCCAGCACAGTGAACGCACAGAGAGTGGCATCCGGGAGGACGCAGGCATCCGGGTCCACAGGGATCACAGGGTAAGGGAGTTCACCGTCTTCACTGTCCTTGTTGGCCTGGCTCACAGACCTTCCGAGAACAACGGAACTAGTCAGGATGGGGTAGGGCAGACTGTTCACCAAACCTGCCTGGGAAGGGCTGGGCAGGGGTCTTTACCAGGAGTGCTGAAGGGCCTCCACAGTGACTGTCAGCCTCTTAACAGGCCATTGGCCACACAACCTCCCAACTCCCACAGGCTGCTCAGGACACGTTTGACAGAGTTCAGGTCTAGACACAGGGCTCGGATAGAACCACCTCTCAGAGCGGGTCTGCGGGCTCCAGGCCAGGCCGTGAGCTGCGCGCTGCTTCACATCACCCGGCAGCCGCCAGACCTAGAGCAGGCCTGCTACCTGGCTGCAGACTTCGCTCCTGAACCCCGCTAGCTACGGACTCCCTGCGAGCAGGGGGCTCTTGGAGAACGCGGCAGCACGGTGCTGGGTGTGAGGGGCTCCAAGTGTGGCAAGGACCGGGGCGAGGCTTCAGGGCCACGCACAGCCCTCTGTCCCCAGTGTAGTGATGGTGGACTGTCTCTCTGAACCAATCCAGGCGCAAAGTGCGTGCAGATCACAGAGGGATGCGTGAACAAGTCGACGCCGTGCAGGCCACACCGGCCCCACCGTGGACAGGGACGCGCAGGGCCACGCCCACCCCTCACCTGCTGGGGGTGTCCAGCGACAGGCAGTAGATGCCCCTCCGGGCGCACAGGACGTAGAGCGCCCTGTGAGGGGCCAGCAGTTGCAGGTGCCACACCTGGCCCGGGAACCGGTACACCGCCTGGACGCCGGGGGAGTGCGGTCAGGCCAGGCGCACGTGCGGCCCGGGTCTCGCTGCTGAGCCGACCCGACCCCCGCCCGCCGCCCGCCCGCTCGCCCGCGGCCCGGCGCTCACGGTCAGCAGCCCGCCCTCCTGGTCGTACACGTAGACGAACTCGCTCCCGGTGGATAGGAAGACCTCCGCCTCGTGGCACAGCACGCGGGGCTTTCCCGCCTCCAGGCCACCAAGCGGGCAGCTGAAGCCCGCCAGGTAGTGGACGCGCGGCGCATCGCCAGCCATTGTGCGGGCGGGCGGCCGGCCACCGCGGAGCCCGGCGGGGGCGGTGCCGCCTGGGGGCGCTTTACGGCCGCCCACGGCAAGGCGCGGCCTCCACCGTAAAGCGGCAATGCGGGGGCGGGGCCGACCCGGAGGCGGGCCTGTTGTGGGCGCGGGCGGGGCCTGACGGGGCGGGGCCCGACGGGGCGGGGCCCGGGCTCCTCGCTGGCGAGCTGAGGCAGCTCTTGGGTGCCGTGGCGCGCAGGATCGGCAGCAGCCCGCTCTTCCGCGCGTCTTTGCGCGGGTTTTGGTGTCAGCGCCTCGTCTCCAGGACTTGGGAGGGCCGCGAGGAGTCCGGCAGCTGAGAGAGGGTGGGGGCAACGCCACCTCTCGTCACGGCCCGGCGCCCTCTGCTCGTGGAGCGGCCCCAGGCAGGACCCCTTCTCGGCACACTAGGTGCTTTGTCAGAAAGCGCACCACTCCCCTCACGTTTCACGCTTGAACACGTGGGGTCAGAGAACAGCAAAGGAAATGACCGGCTGAGACTTGGGGGAGGGATCAAGGGTGAGGCCACTTCCCCTCCTGGCAGCTCTCCACTTGCTCCAGAAGCTGCAACCAGGGCCCAAGAGACCCACTCTACACGCGTCCCTAAGTGAAAATCCAAGACCCTCCACCCTCTCATAAAGCCCACCTGAAGCAGGGCAGAGTGGGTTTCCATCCCACTGAGGCTGAGGCATGATCACTTGAACCCAGGAGTTTGGGGGCAGATTTAGCAACACAGCAAGATCATACCTCTTATACCTCTTATAAAATACTACTACTAATAATACTAATACTAATAATCATAAAGAGTTCATCTGAAAGGTTCTGAGGCCACTCAGGAGGAAAAGAAGCCATCTGGGGTATGGCAGGCCTGGCAGTGGAAGGGCCAGCTGGACAATGTCCAGAATGTGCCCCAGGCTGAAACATGACCCAGTCCTGGTGTACTTGCCAACATGATCAATGGCCAAGTCCCGACCCCACAATGAATAGGGCGTGGGCCAGCTGCCGGTATACCCACGCCAGGTGCTGACCAGACTTGAATGTGGCCCCTGAGTTCTCAGCTCACTCTGCACTCCTGGGCTGGTCTGAAGGTGTTTTGCCTGGAAATGCTTCCCTTGTTGCTGGGGAGGGCGGCTGTGGGTATGAGAGCTGAATCTGACTCTTGTCAAATTACCAGCTCACATGCCTCAGGCTTCCTGGATCCCACCAGGTTAACCAGGTGGCTTCCAAAATAGAAAACATGCCAAGACTGTTCTAGAAGCAAGTGGATGTGGGAGGTGGGCTGAGCTGAGCAGGACTCATGACGGCTCCCTCCAGTCTAAACATACAGTAGACCTGGATACCTGGGTTGAGGAAGGCACAAGGGAAGGGCCCAGGACCATGCCCAGCCCCGCTCTGCCAGTGGAGTGGACGGTGCACACAGTCCTTACTGCAGAGCATGCCACTGGAGGTCACAGTGACTCTGCCAAACTGGGGGACTGCTGCCTCCCAAAGGACAATTACAGGGGCAGATGCGGGAAGAGAAACTATGGAGCGTGGAAACTGCCGGCTATGCCAGAGGTGCCAAAGCCCAACTGGAAAACCTGGCAGGTGGAGGTTGGGACCTGGGGTGCAGGAGCCCTCATTTCTACTTCCAAGCAGTGTGATTTGACTTCTTTAGGTGGAGACAGGGAGGAGGGCACATCCCAGAGCCTGGTGACCTGTAGCACCCTGGAGGATGAAGGCACCTGGACTCCCAGTCCCTCTCACAGGAACTTTCTTCACAGGCCTCGTGTGAAGGCCAGCTGCTGGTCAGACCAAGCAGCCTATGCCCCACCAAGGGAGCTGTGGGTGATGAGCAGGATGCTCAAAGAGCCGTGTCACCTGTTGGGAAGGGCCCTTTCAGACACAGCTGTTGTGCTTTTTAGTGCCATCCCAGGGTGCAGCTGAGTCACTCGCCTGAGGACTGGATGGTGCTGAGCTGTGGATGTATGCTGGTACCAAGGTCAGAGGAACATGTTAGAGCCTCTCTGGCTATCCAAGAAGATGGCAGTCAGCTCCAGCCCTGCTGCTCACTGTACCTGTGGTTGTGTAGACATTGTCCTTCACCTGCCTGTCCATGATGCAGACTCACAGGCAGCCAAGTGGGGAAGAGAGAAAAGGTGTCTCAGGGAAGCTGGGCAGCTCCCTTCCACCCAGAAGCGAACTTGGAAGAACAGTGCTCAGGAACCATGCAGGGTAGCAATGGGCAGGGGAACTGAGTCCCAGTGTGAAGTGGTCCAAACACATCAATGAGAACAGGACAGTCTTGGGAGCAAGCCATCTAATCACCTCATCCTGATCAGATGCCAGACAGGGCCTGTGGACAACCATTCAGCGCACAGGAAGGACACGCTGGGAACGGGCAGTCACTTCAGGCGCTTTTTATTAGGTTCCACTGCAGGGCTGGGGTCAAGGCAATGCTAGTCCAAACCCAGGTGACGCACACCTGTGAGCCCAAAGCAGAGCACCTATGTCCCAGGAACAGACTGGTTGGGGGTGGGCTGGGTGGGCAGGGCCGGGGCCAGGAGGGGACCTGGGCAGCCACTGTGTTCACCTGGGTAGGTGTGTGCTCAGGCACCCCACTCTGGAATGTGGTGCCTGGTGGCATGAGGCTGTGTCCACAGGGATGAAAGATGGGTCACTCCTGAGCAGGAGGTGGTGGCTGGGCCTCTCAGGCCTGAGCTCTCAGAAGCTCATCCCAAGCCAGCAGCATGAGCATGACTCTCTTTGGACAATAAAATAAAGTGCATTACTGAACAGAGTAACTCAAAACCATAAGCAGCAAAATCACAACACTTTCTTTAGCTAAAAGACAAAAGAAAACATGGATTGTGTGGATGCCAGAACCGCAGAGTGATAAAAACTATTCGTCGAGGAGAGGAAATTAGCTCGGTGGATAAAGACGAGAGCCAGTGGAGAGGAAGCACAGGTGTTGGGGCAGCGAGTCTCCACAAGTCTGTGCTGTCCAGTGTCTGCCCGGGCTGGGCAACAGCACTGGCGTGAATGGTCCTGGAAACAGGTAAGTAGCTGGCACAGCAGCGCCCAGGCCGTTCAGGTTCACAGCTGATTGATCTCAGGGACCAGAAGAGACAGGGAAGGCGAAGCCACAGCCAAGATGGCTCCCAGGAGGGAGACCAGACAACCCTCCAAATCTTCTCCACAGTGTGCAGCAGATACAGGGGAGACCACTTGCTTTACAGCCCTGCTGTGGCCAGGCCAACCCAATGGGCCCACAGCCCCAAGGTGGGATGAAACCTGGACCTCCCAGTAGGGGTGCCACACCAGGTACACCTGAGGGTTCCAGACACAGCCCTGCCATGAAAGAGCCCAGCAGGCAAGCATTCTGTCTACAGGGCCAAGGATGGGGAGGGCTGTGTGGGCTTGTCCTAGGTGACACACAAGCCTCCTGGCAGTCTGTGACCGGGCCAGCCTTTCCCTGGGTGCAGCACAGCTGATTTGGCTCATGTTAAGGCAAAGAGGCATCAAGATGCCCTCAGCTTACCTGGGGTGGGCCTGTGCCCCAGTCCTATTGTGGAGGACACTTAAGAGACTACTAGGACCCTATTGTGGACTGCCTGGTCCTCACACTGTGTGCATGCCATCAATTGTCCAGGTTCCACAGAGGTCGTTTCAAAGGCCAAAGCACTATGCCAAACCGGGGTGTGGCAAGGCTGTGGGTAGAGGAATGATGCTGGGGGAGGGGACCTGGGCACTGATGCTCACCCATTCAGTCTAGAGAGGCTGCCCGCCAGGCAAGGGCCACCACTCTGCTCCTGCTCAGCTGCCCATATCACCAGCTGCCACAGCTGTGTGACTTGGTAGAAAAGTCTCAGGCACTGAGGTTTGCTTCATAGGAGGACTAACAGTGGCCCCCATCCACTACCACCCTGAACTCCCAGGAGGGGCTGCGCTGAAGAAGGGGAGGAAGTGGAAACTAGTCTCTCACACCCCTGTTGTGCAGTTTTATCTTAAAAACAATAAATAAAAGTCTTCTGGAAAGGAATTGCTGAAAACTGTTATTGCAACCAGCGCAGACTTTAAACTTCCACCTGGCGCTGGGTGAGAAGGCGCACTAGCCTGCAGGCTGAGCAAGGAAGCTTTGGCCGGCACAGGCAGGGCGTCTGCCCCAGAGCAACAGAACACAGAGGCAGCCAGGCACTCCCAACCAAAAAATCGAGCGGGGGACAGAACAAAAAGCATTGAAGAGGAAGGAAAAGAAAGCTGGGTGGCAGCAGCAGCCTTCCCTGCACCGCCAATTTCAGGCGACCGTCTGGAGGTGCCCAGTTCTTCCACGGTGGGGGCTGTTAACTAGGTGAGGCGTGTGTGGTGTTCTCAGGCAGGGCCTCTCTTTCCAGTCGGCGTTTACTTAGCCCCAGCACACTAACTGAGCTCCCTCTCTCTAGGATCGGTGCCAAGAAGCTTCCCTGGGTACCAGGGTGGCAGGCCCCGCCTCTCAGGGCTGTCAGCTCTGAGCCTTACAGAGAACACCTCGCGCTCCTGGCTTTGGAGGGCTGGGCTGGCCCAGTCCCACCCAGCAGAGGGCCGGAGCCCTAGGTCCTGGGGAGGCTGCACATCTCGCAGTGGCCAGTTCCTGGCTGGTTCATGAAGGTGCAGTGCTGGCAGGCCCACATGGCAGAGGTGGCAGCATGTGCGGAGCCTCCGACGGCACCATACTCTTGGAGGCCCGGGAGCTGCACACCAACGGTGCCTGCAGGTGGGAAGAGAAGCAAGCACTCAACACTTGTGCAGAGTGGGCGCTCTGCCTGGCCTGAGCTCTGTACTGTGGGCAGGACAGCTTGAGCATGCCCACTCCTCGCACCAAGGCTGCCATCCTGCAGCTGTGGTGCACATGGCCAGCAAACACGATCCTGCTCTGCATCTGCATGTGTGGTTCCTCTCTGGTGCTGAAGAGCACTCCTCTGTGAGGACCGTCATGCCTACTGGTGGATATTGGGTGGTATGCAGTTCTGAGCTATGAGGGCAAAGTTGCCATGAGCATCCTGCCCTCCTGTGGACCCATTTTTACTTTTTCTGGCAAAAGTCCAGCAAAGGGAAGTCTGGTCAAGGGTGGATGCATGTTGAGCTTCCTGAGACTTGCACCTGGCCTTCCTCTTTTGGGGGACAGGGGGGTACTGGGGAGTGAACCCAGTAATACTGAGCACATCCCCAATCCTTTTTATTTATTTATTTGTTTATATTTTTTTTGCAGGGCTGGGGATTGAACCCAGGGCCTTGTGCTTGTAAGGCAAGCACTCTACCAACCGAGCTGTATCCCCGTCCTTTTTATTTCTTAAGACAGAGTCTTGCTAAGTTGCTGGGATCATGGGTGTGTGCCACTGAGCCCAAACTGGGCATCTCATGTTTTGTAATGCTTTTATAAACGCATGCTATTATTCCATTGCCAGTCCTAGGCACAGGATTGGACAATCCCACATTCAACTTTTTAGCAGAGTGCGTATTGAGCACAAGGAGCTCTAGGGCACAAGCTGCTTCAGGTGAGGAATCCAGACCCTGTCACCTACTGCTATGGGAGTTGGGTTTCTTTTTATACCATCACAGCATAAGGGGTTGTGCCAAGTGCCCCATAAAGATGGCAAGGATAGGCTAGGTGATCAGACAGATCTTTTCCAGATGGAGGCTCCTGGGACACCTACAGCTGGGCGTGTCTGGCCTAGACAGCACTGTTATTACATCAATGAACACAGCACTGTGCCTGGCAGGTAGGCCCTGTCTTGTCTGTTCCTTATCCACACCACATCCCCAGTGTGCACCCAGGGCCACGAGTCCAGGGCATAAGGGGCAAAGTGTGGGGCACTTACTGCAAAGTTGCTCAATAGTGGCCCACTGCTCAGACTTCTTCCACGTCTGTGCCAGCTCCTCATTCCTGGTCCTCACTGCCTCCAGCAGAAGGCTGATGCTGTCCTGCAAAACGCCAAAGGAAGGTTCATCTTGCCAGGTTTCTCAGACATCAAGACACATTTCAGGGCTGGGGAGATAGCTCAGCTGGTAGAGTGCTTGCCTCGCAAGCACAAGGCCCTGAGTTCAATCCCCAGCACCGCAAAAAAAAAAAAAAAAAAAAAAAAGACACGTTTCAGAGGGAATTTAAAACATTGTATAGGCCGTCACTATAAAATGCAAAATGCTGCTTAGGTCTATGAATTCATGTGTTGAAGCAAGTTGGGATTTCAATTCTTCCCAAAGAACTCCAAGGGGCTCCTGTGCTTCCCTGTGCCATGGGCTGACAGTGGGCCCAACAGCCCAGATGACAGAAACTCACGTCCCTGGTCCCGGGTTGGGACCAATACTCCTCCCTCACACTTCACCCTCTGCCTCCTCTTCTCCATCGTACCTGGAAACTGCACACTATATCCTAGGTTTCCAGGTCGACACAGAGAACTGAAGTAGCTTCTGTAGTGAGAGGCTGGTAAAGCCTTCAAGGGCTCTCTTCCTCTAGAAAACGTGACTATAAAACAGTTTACAAGCAAGGTGGCCCAGTGCAGAGGGAGCCTCACCTGTCACCCATCTCAGATGGCAGGCTGACCCTGAGAGAGGAAGTACAGTGGGACCCTGAGAGAGGAAGGGACAGTGGGAAGAGCCACATGGTTCCTGAGGTTGCATTTCAGACTGGGTGGTTGGGACGACAAAGAGAAGATAAGTGGAGCAGCATGCAACAACAGCCACAGCTGCCCGCCACAGCGGCCTGGGAGGGAGGGCTTCACTGTCTCCTTGGGGAGCGCTACTGGGCTCAGAAAGACTCCTCCCTCCTTGTGTTCCTGGAGGTCTCAGGCAGAGAAGAAAAGGTCATTGGAGGCCAAGGAGGCCAAGACATGTGGCAGGACCTGCTACCACCCCCTCAGGGAGCCCCGCTGTATGCTCGACACCTACCCCTCCTCCCCACATGGGCTTGGGAGCCAGCCAGGCTTCTGGGCCAAGGCAACATGCCAGTGTTGACTCAAGAGGCGGGAAGGGAAGGTAGGCTGAGATCCTAAAGCTGTCGGGACTGGGGCTGTCTCAACCATGACCCTCAGGACTGTAGGCCAGATGACGGACCACATTTGCCTTGCTCTCCAGGTGGTCACAGCCAACAGAAGTCTCAAGGGAGACAACCCTGCACACGAAGCTTCACCCCAACTCCCCACCACTGTGGCTTAAGGAAAGTGGGATCAGGGAGGTCTCCTCAGAGCCACGCCCTACCTGTAGAGGCATGACTTCATTGGTGACCAGAAACAGCAGCAGGTGGAAATCCGAGATGGTATCCAAGAACACAGATGAAGTATTCTGGGACAAATAGGTGGCCAGACTGTGGAAGTCCTGGGGCGAGAGTGGTAGGAGAGAAGGGAAAACGGAACTATCTCAGAACCAGAGCTGGAACCCCCCACCCCACAAAATGCTGAGACATCCCACCTCTCTTCCAGAACCACCGAAAGGGTACAAAATGAGGCACAGAGAGCTGCAGGTGAGCTTCTTCTGACCCTCCTGCCCAGGGGAAGCCCTTGGCACACCTCACTGATGGTGGCACAAAGAGCTGGTGTGTAGACTGGCCCAAGGGAGACACAGACAGACACATGGAATCCACCCCTTCACCTCAAGGTGGAAGAAGGCTGAGGGAAGGCCCACTGGGGAGACCCATCTGGCCCCTAGGCTGGACCAGCGAGTACGGAAGAGGAGTGGGGAGGGCAGCAGGACAGAGAATGGGACAGAGAATAGGACAGAGAATGGGCAGCAGGACAGACTCCCAGAAGGCAGTCTGGGAACCAGTTCTGGGTCTGGCATGCATCCCATGTCCATTCCTGGGCAGATGGACAATAAGCAATCACAGTACCAGAAGAAAGCCTCAGTGCAGACACTCCTACCAAACCACTGTGAGTACAGACTGTGCGTGCAGAGAGCAGAGGGTCAGGAGAGAAGGCGTGAACACAAGCCCAGTGGCATGACACGCCAGGCCCCTGTGAGACCCACAGAGCCCTGATGGAGCCCGAGGGGCCTGAGAAATGTAGTGGGGGCTGGAGGGAGACAAATAGTAGAGAAGCAGACCATCTCCACTGTTCACCTCCAAACCCACAAACCAGGAGAGCCTGCTGGCAGAGGACACAAAGCGACTGACTGAGAAGGTGCTCCTAGCAAGTCTGTAGGCCCATGACTCAAGGTTACCTAGCACCTGGCTTGAGAGGGTGCCCTGACCCCCTTGTTGGTGGGGGTCTGGCTCTGGTGGGCTTGTTACAGGATGTGGGAGGAAGCTACGAGCATGGCACATTCTGGGAAAGCAAGACTGATGCTGGACAAACAGGTGACTTAAAGTGGCTTCTGAGACAATGAACTTACCTGTGTCTCACCCAGCACGTCCCGATTTTCAATAGGAAATGGATTTTGCGAAATAGAAAAAGTGTAAACTGGATCCTTGGGGAAGGTTGTTGTGATCTAATGAACAAAAACACAGACTGGTGAACTATGCTGAAGATGGGGTGTCCCTCCAGCCAGTCCCAGCGCTCAGCACGTCCTACAGTGCTTCCCAGAGTCCTGCAGGCTGGGTATGGAGGGGCAGTTCACTGTTGGTATCAGATCTACTTGGGAAATCTGAAATCTCTGGCACTGGGGAGCAAACCGAAGCACATGTTTTTAAAGTGCACACATCTGGGCAGCTCCTGGCACTGCAGCGCAGTAGCTATGACACCTAACTGCTGCGCCAGGACAGCCTCAGAGTCTTGCTGCTATGCTTGCTCTGCCCATGAACAAGAGGCTGGTCTGCCCCTGGTGCAGGCTAACAGAACTAAGCACAGAGAAGGCCTGAAGGCTTGTGTGCAGTCAACCAGTGCTGGGTCTAAGAAAATGACCCTCTGCTACAAGTCCACTGGGAAACCACCCTCTAGAACCCATGGGCTTTTCAGGCAGGTGAGAATCACAAGTAACCCCCGCTCCCTCGGAGATGAGCAGACTGCAGTGGAGAGCTTCCACCGAAGGTGAGCCAAGTCTTTCATTGGCTCTGACATGCCTTAGGAACAGCAGAGGGCATCTGAATCAGAAGCCAGGTACAGTGGTGACTGCGCAGGAGCGGAGGCAGACAAAGGCTTCGCTCCTCCTGGCAAATGCCCTCCATGGGAGAGCACCCAGTGTGAGCGATAAACTACCTCTGGCTGACGCAGCTCCCTCTGCATGTGGCACTAGCAGCACTGGGCCACCCCCTTCCAGATTCAGGGTAGCCAACATGGCTCCTTTGGGACTACTTCTAAGGAATAAAAGCATCATTCTCTTCTGTCTTCTGTGTCAGCAAAGGCAGTGAGCTATTTCTGGTTTCCAGCATCAGCACTCTGGAAGGCGAGCTGAGCCACTGGAAGTGCCCTAACCCAAGCTGGCCAGTCCTTTGCAGACAAGCTTGTGCAGCAGGGGCCAAGGCATAGAGCTGGGCCCAGTGTCATGAGCTCATCTGGGAGACAGATGATGGGAGGAGCACATGAGGCACTCAGTCCTAGCTGAAGTCTGGCTCTAAGGGTGGACAGTGTGTCCACATTGCAGAGACAAGGGCCTGGACTACTTGGGTCCCTTCTTTTGGAAAGGCAGCAATAGGAGTGAAAGAGTGACTGAAGAACACTTACCAGTAAATAAGCTAGTACTCTCAAGAGAGGTATTTGTTAGCCTTGTAAGTGGGCCCTGGAGAGTGACAGAACCAGTCTACATCAGCCCTGGATGACCAGCCCACCTCATCCTGTGCTAAAGCCCTCTCTTTTCCCAGACCGTCTTGGGGTCACCAACTGGACGATGCCTAAAACCTGCAGAGGCCCAGAAAGTGCTGGCTCACACTTTCCTTACCTGCAACAGCTGCCCCTCCCTAGGTTCCAGAACAGCACTCAGGGCCTGTGGACCAGCCAAGGAGACTTTTGTGGGCACCACCTCTCAAGGGATTCCAAGGCTCACTTCCACAGGGACAGAGCCTACTTAGGGGTCACAGGGCAGCATGCTCCCCAGCAACTAAGCAGTGCTAGAAGAGGACACACTGGCAAGAATTTGACTTCCTATGTGAAAAGAAAGCAGGGTGGAGAGGTGTAGTGAGGGAGGAAGCCTTAGAAGCAGTACTAAATCATGCCGACCCTTCTAAAGTATAGGTCCCATCAATCTGTTTTCATCTTAATTATACCCTAGGTAGTCTAAAAAACAGATGCCTTTATGGCCTGGGTAATAAATATGTTCTTGAGAGCTGTCAATGGAGTGGAGCATCGATGGGTTTGGCTCAGGGGACCCTCTGCTTCAAATGCAATGATGTTTTACTGCCTGACTCACATGCCCATCCTCAATCCAATGCAGTCTGCACAGATCCTGGTATAGCAGCAGCATACCCATCACCCCCAGACAGAGCTCTGGCAGGCAGCCAGCTGCTCAAACACAGGCTTTGTTCTATGGCACTTGCTGCCCTGTGGTGGACGGTACAGCCATCTCTGTGACCATGTGATGCCTCCAGAAATGAGGAGGGCTCTGAGAAGATGCAGCAGAGTCAGCCTCTCTTGTTTTCTGCAGTTCCACCCAGGAAACCATGCTGACCCTCCCTACTCAAGGACATGGAGTCACAGGTATGTTCTTGAAACTGGGTAGGACAGAGTAGCCCCCAGGGCACTGTGCCTGTAGCAGTGTGCTCCGACCAAGGCAATACCTGCACAAGCCGGGCAGCAGGTAAACCACCAGCCAAGCACAGTGTCCAGGGCAATCCTGCTCAGACACCCCCAAGGACTGGGCCTTCTAGAAGTCCCTGAACAAGGGTTGGGGGTCCTTTAGAACTTATTATTTTTAAAATCTTTTTAGTTGTAGATGGACATAATACCTTTATTTTGTCTATGTAGTTTTTTTATGTGGTGCTGGGGATCAAAGCCAGGGCCTCACACATGCTAGGCAAGAGCTCTACCACTGAGCCACAACCCCATTCCCTCCTTTGTACTTTAGTATGCAGAAAGTTAACCCCTAGGTTGTTTTCAAGGACATAAAAAACCTGAAACAAAAAGAAGTCATTAAAATTGTGAGCTTTCCAAGGAACACCAGGGGCTCAATAATAGAACAGACACCCCCAGCACTACAGAAGAGAGTGTGTGGCCAGGCCCTCCCTTTCCCCAGAGTACTGAGCTCCTGGGCCTTGGTGTCAGGGTCACCCGTGCAGGATGAGTGGGGAGCACTTACGTCTATGATCAGATACTCCACGGGCAGGGGGCGGGCCAGCTGGGTGATCTCATTGCCAAACTTGTCGATGTCCTGAAAAGTCAAAGGTGCGTGGCTGCTGAGTGAAGGCGATAGTGACAGTGCCCTTTACAAACATCTCTCACCTTTTAAACCACCCTCACTCTGCTGAGGTGCATGAGAAGCAGATGGGGAACAGTCACGTTGTGGCCACCAATCCTCCTTGCACTGAGGAGAAGTGCTCTTACGCCAGGACCTGGGAACAGCTGTGGGGCACCTCCCTGGGGAAAGCACGTGGGCCCCGCACCTCTGCAGGGCTCAGTCTGGCACCAGGGCCCAGCTGAGACACGCAGGTAGCATGCTGACCTGTGCCCGTCCACCCTCTCAACCACGCAGATGACACAATCTGAAGGCCAGTTCTCAAAAATCTTACTCATACCTCTGAAAACCAGACTCTGTGGGAACTGAGTATTCACACATTAACAAAACAGACATGCACAAATGAGCGCGCGCACACACAAAATATGCAGACAGGGAAGACCCCCACCACCTATCTGTCAAAGTCTAAACTTGTTTTGCTCTGTCAGATGAGCAGGACATAAAGTTTAATTATGGGGAAAAATGGCCAGCATATGTTCATTAATCATGAGATGACAACTAGGTCTGATTTATGTCAGACGTGCTGCTGAGTTCCAACAGGGCTCTCGAAGTACATTCCTTAGAACCCATGCTTTCCATTAAAGATTATGTAAGAGGGATCGTACTTTCCTTCTAAATCATCACTTAACATTATGTGAATTACTGATTGAACCATACATAAATTATACATCCATAATTTCCAACACAAGGCTTTACACAAAAGTCTGGTCTATGTAGGCTCTCAGGCATGAACTGGTTGCCAAGCACTTGTCCCCAAGAAGTGCTGTGAGGCCACTACCAGCACATCTGCACCTTCTGGGGACACAGAGAGCAGTGTTGTCTTTTGACAGTCATCACAAGCTGGTCCTCAGTCAAACCAAGCCCATCACCCTAACAAGACGTCACTGGCCCAAATGACTCTGTTCCTTGTTTAAGTATGCCACTGAAGGACTTGCCCTTCCCCTCCAGAACAAGTGGTCCAAACGTATCTAACCAGCCCGCTACTCAGAAAGCATTAACTCAACTCCATTCACAGGCTGCTCGTAGGCTATTCCCTACCGTGGCAAACACCATGTCCCAGCGAACTTAGGGCTCTGTTTCAAGAGCCTCCTGGAAGCTGAAACACCTCTGCACCCACCAACCTGAGGAAGGATCCCTTGCTCCTCCCCACATGGTAACTATGCAGTTGCGGCAGCCTCCACATCCCATGGCTCTTCCAGACCACAAAAGTGTGGGCCTGAGGGGTGGAGTCCTAGGACCTCGAACAGGCAGGAATTAAGTCCAATCAAACTAAATTACCATTTCCAAAAATTCATGCTTGCCCCTACAAGAAATAACCTGAACAACTCACATATAATTAGCCCATCTGGAACTCATCTTCAAATCTAATTAAGCGCTAATATGCAGAAACATTTCTGCAGCACCTGTTCACTTGAATCTCCCCTCCAGGGAATGCTCTTGTTAAATGCCCTCTCTCTTTTTTTGTGTCGTGTTATTCTCGTTCAAATTTAACTACCCAATGCTACTTTTTTTTCCCCCTAAGAAAATAAAGGTGCTGTATCTCCCTTTTTTCCCTGGGGGAAAAACAGGTACCGTCTATCTCTCCTAAGCCTTCACTCAGATGTTTCCTCCAGACAGTCACTATCCCTATACTCCACTCTTGACAACGATTACTTTTTACGGTGTTAGCAAATGTCAGGGAACATGTGAGGAGGAAGCTGTCTTGATTCTGAACCTGGCAGCTGCCAAAGTGTCAGCAGTTCTGATTCCACCTGGAGCAAGACACCAGGAGAGTCAGAAATGGTAGCTCTCGATGCTTCACTAGCCTCACGCCAGGTCTGGAAGCAGGGCAGCGTGGTCTTGACACTGAAGGGAAACAAAGGACCATGTCTCTGTGGGCCCACGGAGCCTGGACTTTGTGGGCCTTGCCTTAGAGAAGGTGGCAAAGCCCCCAGTGTGATGCTTTTCTGCTAAGAACTGGCAGGAGACAAGTGGACTCGGCACTGAGTTCTCAGCACAGGTGTCAGAGCAGGGCGTAGTCCATGAGCGTCCAAAGGATACCTGTCAGAGTCAAACTGAAGCAACAGCTGGAGTTTCTCAGGCACTCGCCATGCCTGCTCCAGGCTGGATGCCACGTGCACAGGCCCATCTGGCCCTCACAACTGCACAGGTCACAGGCACTGCCACTGTGCCTAGCAAATGCTGGGGAGTAACGGGTTAGTCGTCCCCAAGACCTGGTGGCCGGCAGAACGAGAGGAAGGCTACAGGGCAAGTTCAGTCTCATTCACAGCCAGGCTCAGTCACACCCCTCTCTGACGTCACTCCAACACTGGTGCTTTGAGGTCAGGCACACTCAGACCTGACTCCTGTCTGTGTGGACCTGAAGGCTCAGGCTCTGGCCCCAACACTTCCACTGGCATGGAGGGGGAAAGAAACACAAGATGACAGGGACCACAGACACCTCCTCCTAGACCAGGACCACGCCACTGTCAAGACCTAGGGAGACATGGGCACTGCCATCCTGGGTCAGGTGCACAAACGTGGAGAAATGGAAAACTGGTCTCTCCTCTTACAACAAAACAACATAAACAGCTTACAGGTCTTAAAATAAAATCAAACCACAGTAGCACCAAAATAAGACATGAATAAAGACAGAGCTTTGGGGTGAAAAATTACTTTGAATTTTCTGATCATATAATTTACAGTGCTGGGAATTGAACCCAGGGGTGCTCTACCACTGAGCAACATTCCCAGTCCTTTTTATTTATTTCTAAATTTTGAGACATGGTCTCACTATGTTGCCCAGACTGGTCTCAAACTTGCAATCCTCCTTGCCTCAGTCTCCTAAGCAACTGGGATTACAAGCGTGGCCCACTGGGATTATTGCCCAGTACCAACAGCAAAATTATAATGAAATAGATTAAGGTATTTTTGAAATAAAAAAATATTTCAGCTCCTTTAAATACAAAATACGAAGAAAATAAAAATCTGGCATGTGTTTGTGACATATGACAGAGTCAACACACAATGACCTCACAAATGATGCAAAAAACGATGAATCACCTTATAAGCATCTAACACAGGAACAAGAGAGTCGCAAAGAAAACTGCTGACAAACACAGGCCTCCCTGAGAGTAAGCCAGCAGAGATTGTGAGCTGAGCGCGAGGCCTTGCCTGACAGGCAGCCCTGAAGGAGATCTCAGAGAAGGCACACAACTGTTTAAATATATGGTGGCATCTGACAAAGTAATATCAGCTCCATGAATTTGTCCCAAGTAATTAGAAATACACACAAAGAACAAGTTAAGGACCGTTCACCAGACACTGTTCCCAGCAGGTGCCAGGTCAACCTGCATCCTGCTGAGAAGAAGCTGCCAGCCTCAGGACGTCCCCTCTCGTAGAAAGACCGACATTCTCCTACAACATGTGGAACTCCAGCACCGTGTGGTCCTCGCCCAGGCTGCTGGTCAACACAGCTGTCAGGGCTACCAACCTTAGCACTGTCCCTTCCTGCTGGGACATCAACTTTGGCCCCCTCTGTGACTGGCCCCTGCTGGGCAGCATCCTCAGGGATTTCAGTTTGTCTCATCTATGGCCAGGTCTTTGATTTGGACGTTCTATGAAGACCGACGGCCTCGAGACTGACATCACTGACCCACTTCTCCTGCCAAAGCTTCCCAGTCTCAGTGACAATTGACTACCATTCTGTCACTCTCGAAGGCACCTGGATTCACCTTCCTCCCACAGACCCAGTGCTCTGCTCTGGCACCACAATCTACCTGTTTACCCGGAGACGTTCACCAGAATGCTCCCTGCACCCTGCTGATCTCTGCGTCCCTACAGGTCACAGGAACCAAAGGTGGCAGGACCCTGTCCAGCACGCCCCAACTCTATCTTGCACCCCAGAATGTCAGTGCCTGTACTGGGTATGGGTTCTACCCTACCCCACCCTCTGACCTACTACCCCTCCTGACTCAGGCCACAGCAAGGATGCCTGGACCATCGCCAAGCCTCCTCCAGATCACTCCTCACATCACATCCATAAGGAATGTTCCAGAACTCACTTTCTACCCTCTCTCCAGCTTCCTTGCCTACCGTGCCCACCGCCACCTGCACTGACTTGACTGGCACATACTATTCCCTAAAAGCCTGGCTCAAATGGAACCCACACCACAACAACTGAACTCATGCCCTCAAGTCTCCACTAGGGCCTGCAAGCCCAACTCACTCAGCAGTCAAGGCTCAGGGCCAGTGGAGTGCCTGGGTGGAAAAAAGAGCAAGTCTAGGGAAACAAGAAGGCTGTGGCCCAGAGCCCTCTGCCACAAACACAGGTACAGGCAGCAAGTGAGGGGCCACCCAAAGGCAGGTGAGGGTGCCTTCCAAATGCTGGTCCCAAAAGCCTCAGAGCCCTCTTGTCCCTGTTCTGGCTCAACCTGCACACTAAGCCTCAGGAAATCCTGCCTACCTCCAGGATTTACCCAGACTCAGATCATTTCCTCCACTTGCACTGCTCATAGCCTGGCCTGCCTCCTGTCACTACTGCTGCTCCACCATGTCTCCTTAATCCACTCCCAACCCAGCAGCTAGAGTGACCTTCTGCACCCCAGGCCTGAATGCTGTGTTCTGTCCACCCCACTCAAAGTGGTTCAGGATGTCACATGCCCCCTTGCATCTATACCAGCAAGACCAGCTCCTCACTCATCACTCTGCATGCTTGGAACAGGCTGCTGCCTTTCTAGGATGATCAGCCCCAACCCACAGGGCTGATTCAATTGACACTTCCTCTACCCTTGACAGCACTCCTGACCTGTCAGCCTGCCCACTTTGGTTGAAGGCTGCTGCTCTCTGCCATAGCACTCTCCATAGTACAGAGCCCTATCTTATTCTCACTGGCTCTAAGGCTCCCCAAACAGCCAACAGTACTTCCCACGTATCCCCTATGCACAGAAGTGGTCTTCCTCAGTAATGCATGTCAGTGCTGCCACGTGCTGGTGGTGACACAGGCCCAAGGGAGAGGCCTAACTTCACCAATGTCCATGGGGCTGAACAGAAGCAGACCAACACCCCAGCTCCAGGGCTCTCTAGGGCAAGGGAAGGGGAGCAAGCCAGCTCAGCAGCTCACAGTCAGCACTGACAGCCGCAGGAACAACATCTGCACCTGAGCAGGGCTGTGCCTCCAGTGCAATGGAAAGCTGGGGAGATGCCACGTGGACCTGCAACGCTGCAGGCAGATCTGTGGGCTGGATATCACCCAGCTCTGGGTCTGCCAGCTTGTTTTCACCAAAGCCAAAGATTATAGCTTAAAGGAAAAGAAAAGAACCTTTTTAAAACAAGTCAACAAGATCACCATGTCACAACAGAACTGAAAGCCAGTCCCCTTGTGACTCACTGTCACTTGTTTTTGGGTGGTTCCTTTTAAGTCCACCAACTAGTGACCCCTGCCTAGTGCCCCTGCCCTGGAGCACGTTCTGCTCCAGACCAGACAGGGGCAGGAAGGCTGAGCACCCTCACAGAGGAGCCACCAGTATGTGAGGCACCGCCCGAGTCATGGATTCAGATTCCATGGGGAGGGCACAGTCTTATATCCTGAGGAGTCAGACAAAGCTCCAGAGCTTGAGCCATCTTGCGTAACATCTCCAGCACACACACACCACACAGTGCCTGGGAGGAACATTCCTGGAGCAGAGGCTCAGGAGCCCCCCTTACCTGCCACATGGTAAGCAGCTCCAGCTCTGACACCCCTGGGGACATGCAGGCACAAGGTGGGCTCCTATGCACAGAGAACACACAGGGGCCAGGAAGCCTCACCACATGTGGTCTCCAGCCAACAAGTCTTGGTGAGGGCAGTCCTTCAGTGCCACACCCACCAGAGCCCCAGCATTCCCCTCAGGCTGCTGCCTCCTGTCCAGAGATGGGCTGCTAGCACAGCAAGAGGTGACAGGATGGGTGTCCCTACGCAGCACCTCAAGACACTGGTCCTGGAAGCAGAGCAGCAGAGCATTCAAAAGGTAAATGTGAAGCCTGGTGCATTACACCTGCAATTTTAGGGTTAGGGCATAATGCAAAATAAGGGGTATTCAATCAAGTTTCCCCTTAGGGGGCAGCTACATAAAGTGGCTGGTTGTGTGACCTAGAGCTCTAACTGTATCATCTTTACAGGGAAAGGCAGGAGACAGCCAAATACTTCATACCTGGTTGTATAAATCTGGTCTACAAGTGGAGTGGGTTTTGTTACACTTGGAAAACAAATAGGAAAGAAGTCCAGGCCACCCAACAAAACAACCCCCAGACCAACCTGGGGCCTGTAGGAGGCTCTGCAGCCAAAGCCCTCAAGGTGGGTATGTGGAGTAACAATCCCCTCCTGATCTAAGGATTTCCTGATCTAAGGCCAGGTGTCCTGCTTAAAAGGACCATCTGCCATATCTGCCCAGCCTATGTGCCATCAGAGCAGCTGCTGTCACAGGCACATTAACACACCTATGTGTGCACTTAGAGCTGGAATCTATTTTAATGTTTTTTTCCTAATTACGAAAAGAAATACTGAAAATAAAAAATCTTAAAAAAAGAAGAAAGAAAAACTAGTAGGACCTGTTAAAGGGCAAGGTGGGAACATCTGTCATAATTCAGAAACCTTTAGGCACAGTGGCACACACCTGTAATCCCAGCTACTCAGAAAGCTGAAGCAGGAGGATTGCAAGTTCAAGGCCAACCTCAGGGACTTAGTGAGATTGTCTCAAAATAGATATTAAAAAAGACTGTAGATGTAGTTCAGTGATAGGGTGACCCTGTGTCCAGTCCCCAGTACTGTAAAAAAAAAAAAATACAAAAATTAAAAACTCAAGAAACCTAGTGCCCAGTAATTCTGCTTTGAGGACATATGCATGAGGGTGTAAGACTGGCCACTTTGTAACAATAACCAGAAATAATTGAAGAAGCTATCAATACTTGACTAATTAAATACATTCTGAATTGGTCATTTACTGATAAATGTATTCATTTATTCTGCAAGATTATAAATTCTTTTTTCTTTCTCTCTCCTTTTTTTACTTTAAGTACAGAAAAGAAATGTCCTCCTCCTATTTTTCTGCTGGGAAACAAGTGTCCATAACAAATGTGTGCAGCTATTTTCCAAAGACAAGAACTCCCATGGAGAGGAAAGGCAGCATGGAACACAGAGGAAGCCCCAGCCTGAGCATCTGAGATGAGTGGCAGCAGTCCTCACTCCTCAGGGAAAGCCATGTCTCCACACAGCCTCATGTGCACTGATTTTCAAGGCGCACACATGGGGTGCTGTACCCCTAGGCCTTCAAAGTCCTCCTTCAGCATAACTCTGTCCCACCTCTTCTCCTCCTGCTTCAGTGGCTGCAGAGGACAGAGGGGTACGCAAATATGCCTCCTGTGGCACCCACAGGCTTCCCACTCTTACCTGTGTGAAAGCATACATATATAAATACCTACACATCCTAAAAAACAAAGTAAACTGGGGATTGGGGTGTAGCTCAGAGGTAAAGCATTTGCTTAGTACAACCAAGAGGCCCTGGTACCATCATCCCCAGCACAGCAAAAATAAAATAAATAAAATAATAAAATGGGATTATACTTTACAGATCCATTTTAATCTCACAGCACAAGTCGCAGCCACATCTCAGGTCTCTAGTGCCACACACACAAAGCATTCTGCCATGCATGCACCGTACGCCAGTGTCCCCAAGTTACCAGATGCTTGGTTGTTTCCAGTTGGCATAGGTCTTGTTTAAAACGCACATTTTAAAGTCAACCACAAAGTCCACAGGAGGACTAAAGGCTCACTTATATATTTGCTTTTTTTTTTTTTTTTTTTTGGTTGTAGATGAACACAATAC
The DNA here is from genome assembly GCF_902686445.1 of Sciurus carolinensis. Lineage (NCBI taxonomy): Eukaryota > Metazoa > Chordata > Mammalia > Rodentia > Sciuridae > Sciurus > Sciurus carolinensis. The sequence continues at coordinate 1,321,440 of NC_062215.1, read as the reverse complement.
CTTATTTCATTTATTTATTTATATGTGGTGCTGAGGATCGAACCCAGTGCCCCAAACATGCTAGGCAAGTGCTCTACCACAGAGCTACGACCCTGCCCAAATATTTGCTTTTAAAATTCATAATTCTCATTGCTCAGACTGATGTCTTCCTGGAAGCCATGATAAATGTTTCAAACAATACAAGACTATAAAAATTTCAGATTCGCTTTCTGTCTACTCTCATAAGTGGGCAGCTAAGCACTCTATGAAAGCAGCAGGGTGATTAAGGGAATACCACATATTTCAAGACAAAATAAAACTCAATTCTTAAGTGCAAGAAATGTGCAATGAGGACTGGGGGGTGTGACTGAGGGACTGCATCTGCCCAGGAACTCAGGAGGTTGAGGCAGGAGGATTGCAAGTTTGAAGCCAGTCCCAGCACTCTAGTGACACCCTGTCTCAAAACAAAATACAAAGACTGGAGATGCAGCTCAGTGATAAAGCACTGCTGGGTTCAATCCCAAGTACTGAGGGTGGGGGAACAAATTTCCAACCTGATAAAAAGGCACTGGGCTGGGGTGTGGCTCAGTGGTAGAGTATTTGCCTAGTATATGTGAGGCACTGGGTTCAATTCTCAGCACCACATATAAATAAATAAACAATAAAAAGGTCTATCAACATCAAAAAAAAAATTTTTTTAAAGGTATTTAAAAAAAGCCCTCCAGCAAACTCAGTTACTGACAAAACCCTAAAAAGCAATTAAGATGAAAAGCTGGTAGCCACTGCTGTTGGCACTGTGTGGGCGATTACAGGGAGCAGGTAAGCCACAGGAGAAATAAGGCTGCCGTGAGCAGATGACTGCACGCACAGAAACCCAGGGCTGTGCCACCAACGGCAAAGTTGCAAAGCAAAGTCACCTGCCTCCTAGGACCTAGGAATGACCTGACAGACAACAAGAAGCAAGACCTCCTCAGAGAGACCCTGTAGCCTCCAGAGACAACAAAGAGCACAAGTGCAAGACTAGAAAGGGTCAGAAGCAGAGGAAGCCCTGGGGAGGTCCAGTGAGGCCCCAAGGAGGATGTCCTTTTCGGAGCCACCTGGAAGGCTGGTTCTGGAACACTGGGGCAAGGAGAGTCAAGCTCCTGAAGCAGCAGAGAGCAGAACAGCCAGCAGTCACTGTGGTAAGCCCCGGTGCTGGTTTAGGAAAACTGGCCAACAGGGTCCAGGACCCCATCCGTGACTTGTGGAAATAACTGAGGGCTGAGAGATCTCACATGCTGACAGGGAAAAGAGGGAGGGTTTCCTTCAACAAAAGGGGCTCAGACAGTTGATCATCCACACGGAGAAACTAGAGGAAGGCACCTAAGGGACCTTCAGCGGAAGCGTGGTTCTTCACAGGTATGGCTCACTCTGAGCCTGCATAAGGCACAAGCAGCTGAAAATGGGGAGGAACCACCACCAGGAAGGGCCGATGGCAATGGGATGAAAGTCCTCTCCCTGCTGTCTGCAGAGGCCACAGCAGGAAATGCAGGCCCAACAGACACTGTGGCTGCTGCGCAGGGATATAATGAGAGGTCAAAGACACAGGGTTACACACTTGCCACCATTGAGATGTCAGCAAAATCTTAGGGTGCACAGTGCAGGGTGCCCACCATTTTAGCTGTGGGAGACAGGAGCCAAACCTAAACTAATTTTTTTTTTGGTACCAGGGATTGAACACAGGGGTACATAACTACCAAGTCACATTTCCAACCTTTTTTTACAATTTTTTATTTAGAGACAGGGTCTCACCAAGTTGCTTAGGACTCACTAAATTGCTGAAGCTGGTTTTGAACTTGCAATCCTCCTGCCTCAGCCTCCCAAGCCACTGGGATTACAGGTGTGCACCTCACGACCAGCCAAACTTCAGGTACCTCCCATAACTTCGTCAGGCCAAGGAGACAAAAGCTTTAATGTGGTTTAACACCTTATAAGTTACCTGAGAACTTGCATGCCTAGAAAGTGGAAAACCTGGATGACCCCACTCCAGAGACAGGGATATCTGATGGCAAAACAACTGGGTCTTACCAAATCCAAGTCGCTGGAAAACATCATGGTAAGTGAATTAATAAGCCAGATACAGAGTCAAAGGTCAAAGACTTTCTCTCATGAGCAGAAGCTATTCCAAAAAAGGTGAAAAGGCAGAGGGACCCCATGAAAATAGAGGGGAGATATGTGGAGTACAGAAAGGGGAGGAAGTAGGGATGGGAAAAGGGAGGAATGCCACTGACCAAACTATCCTATGTGTATACACGAATACACCACAATACATTCCACCTGTATGCATATCTACACAGCACTAATTTAAAGAAAAATTATAAATAAAAAGAAGGAGGACAAGTAGAGTGGAAGGAAGAGAATAGGGGGAGGAGGAGGAAGGGAAAGGGGAAGCACTGAATCGGAGCAAATTATATTCCCCACTGGTAAAATTATGGCAAAATGAACCCCAATGTTACATATAACTACAATGCACTAATTAAAAAAAAAACTGTTGCCTTTAACCAAAAAACAACCAAATCAGACTGAGCCAGCCATCTGCCAAGGGAATGGAGGTGACAAGCTACCACCTACTTCACCACAGAGGGGAGCAGAGCCCTAGCTGCAGGAAGAGGCCCTGGAATTTCTGGCTTCTTCGTATATAAGGAGCAGCACATAACAAATACCTCCACGAAGAGGGATGACAGTGGCCCACAGAGCACATAACCAGAGACTGGACCCACAGAGCCATGGCAAGCACGAGCAGGGCAACTGTGCAGGAGAAAGAGCAGCAGAGCTGCTCCCAAGTGACAGACAACAGCAATCACAGATGAGGACACCGGAACAGTCCTCAGAATTGTATCTGCATGCTGAGGAAGTGGAAACAGGGAAGCATAAAAACGACAAGAAGCTGGGCATGGTGGAGCACACCTGTAATCCCAGCAGCTCAGGAGGCAGAGGCAGGGGGATGGCAAGTTAAAGGCCAGCCTCAGCAACTTAGCAAGTCCCCAAGCAACTCAGTGAGACCCTGTCTCTATATAAAATATAAAACGGGCTGGGGTGGGATGAGGCTGTGGCTCAGTGGTAGAGCACTTGCCTAGCATGTGTGAGGCAGTGGGTTCAATTCTCAGCATGGCATATAAATAAGTAAGCAAACAAAGGTCCATCAGACAACTAAAAAAAAAAAAAGAAAAAAAAAAAAAAAAAGACAAGGGAAACTTCCAGCAGTGAAAACTACCACATCCGAGACAGACAACGCACTAGACGGAACAGCAGATCAGATGCTACAAAGGTAGATTCATAAATCTGAAGACATAACAAAAACTGTCCAAAATGAAACAGAGAAAAAAGGCTGAAAAGATGAACAGCATGAGCTGTGGGACTTCAAGCAGCCAAGAGTGCACATGATGGAACTCTCCAGAGGGCAGCCAAGGACAAGACCTCCAGCATTTCTCGCCACCTTCTGTCTTTAGACACTGACAGTCCTCAGCTGCCATGGTCTGCTTTGGTGCCAGGTGGTTCCACTCCAACACCTCAGGAAGTCTGAGTGGTTAAAAACAAGCCTCAGAAGCATGACAGGTGCCTTGAAACACAAGTGGAGCTCCACCACCATGGCTGACCAGTGACAGGTTCCACCAGGCCACAGGACGAGCAGATCCAGGCAGGCTCAGAGCCTGCACCTCACGCCTTACCTTATAGAACACGTCAGGCACGTACTGCTCACTGCTGGACTCCTTGGCGTAGCCGAGCTCAGGGGCATCCTTGCATGGCAGCAGACACTCATCGCGGACTAGGGCCATGCACTGATTGGATACCTGATACCCCTCAAAGTGGACCTGGTTGTCGGGACCACCTGCAAGAGACAGAGCTTCAAAGAGAATCTTCCGAAGGACACTCAAAACCAGTCCATGTCTGCTACTCTCTTGACCACAGGAAGCAGATGCTCAGAAGTCTGTCCCAGGTAACCTGGCAGTGGCTGAAGCACCAGACTAAGCTCACTCCTCCACAGCTGCCTAGCCTCACACAAATACCACCACAACCCGGCTGTCCGTCAGAAATCCAGGCACTGAAACTCCCCAACACCCATCCCCAAAGCTGTGCTTAGTGCCATCAAGCACACAGGCTCTTGGATCTTAACAACACTGGGGTTAAAGGGCAAACTCGGTATTCTGCATGCTTTAGTGCCAGAATGAAGGGGGCTGAGAGGGGGATAAACTCACCTGGGGGCAAGGAGGGTACCAGGTGTAGGGACACAGGACTACCTTCAGTACAAACACCCTGCACGCATCCTGCAGATGCAGCAGTCTCTGCCTTACAGAGACCTCCATGGCCACACCGGGGTCACACACCGGGGTCACACACCAGGGTCATGTCCTAAGCACCGCCTTTCACACGAGGAGGCATAGTGGACACATGGCATGCTCTCGGCCCTGCACTACCCTCCAGGTTCCCTCTTTTCCTCCCTCCCAAGCTCCACGCCCTAGAACCTGAGAGTCAAACACATGGAGCACAAACGGCCAGTAAGAGGGACAACCCAGCCAGCTACCCCAGATCTCTGAAGTCTGGAGGCAGGCAAGGCCATGCAGAGCTGGTCCTGGGGCAGACCTCTGCCACCAGATGTGCTTCCAGAACCATGGCTACGCACTAGGACAGCTCCGATGTCCAGTTTTTAATCTCTGGAGAATAAAAATCCCTCAGTATTTCTATTTCACTTTAACAAAAGAGTACTTTACTGATCAGGGAACAAATCTAGTTCATCTAGCTTCCAAACACACATCAGAAACCGGACCTGATGACCAGGAGAGTGGAGAAGGTGGAAGGCACAGGCAGAGCCAGCCCCCAGTGAGCAGACAAGGCAGGCTGCTGCTGCTGCTCACCTCACACACAGTAGGTCAACTAAGCTGGCCGCAAATGCTATCTCCAAAGGCCCCACTCGGTCCAGAACTTTCTCGTATTCCCTAACACCTTGGTGGCACACACCAAGCTCTGTCTGGTTGTACAAATGTTGCACCAAGACAGAGCGCTGGTTCACGAGGCACAGAGGCAAGGGATGGAGGAGTATGGAGGGGCCACCTGTGCATGCCTGCTTATGCTCCACTGTGGGCACTGTAAACCCACACTGGATTTTACAATCATCCAAGTGTGGTGGGTCATTAGAGGAAGAAAAACATGGCCTACTGAGAATGAGAAAAATGCAAAGCTGGATTTGCAAAACTGAAGCCTGTTTAAAAGGCAGCCTCAGGCCATGAGTGGCATCCAAAGGTCATTCCCTAGAAGGGACTGCAAACAACCCCTTCCCCATGAAGCAGGAGCAAGACAAGACCCTCCATGCCCATAGGCCATGAGGCTGCCCTCACCTGCACCCCACAGGGCCAGGAAAGGGGCAGTGGCAGAAGGAGCTGAGCTGCTCTTGGACTTTAGGTGCATTTCTGCCTTCTGAAACCAGACTCAGTTATCTTCACAGCCCAGGAGCCACATGTGTGTCAAGTGATGAGATCACAGTTTGGAACTCAGATTCGGGCTCCATGGGGCACTCTTTCCACATCCTCCTCAGGGTTCAAACTACCACAGTTACGCCACAGAGGCTGTGCACAACTGCAGGGCAGAGGAACAGCAGGCAGAGGCAAGGGCGCTGGGCTTTGCCTGCAGAAATGCCAGCCCCAAGCCACAGGGGGCTCAGCTTCTGGGAGGTTCTCGCCCTGTCATCTGGCAAGGGTGCATTTTCCAGCAGCTCCACAGGGTCCCCACTAGCCCTCTGGCCAATGGTGGGAAAGCAGGGGAAGAGCACACCTTAGGGAGGATGTGCAGTGCCACAGGCAGCCACGCCCCTGAGAGTAGGTGACACCACAGCCCAAAAGAGAGCAAGCAGCACCCAGATGCAGAAAAATCCTGCCTGTAGAGTTCGCTGTGACTGAGACAAGTCATTGGCCCATAGTTCCAGAACGTTCTGTAAGCGCCAACTCCTGAAGCAAAAACTTCATGGGTGATCTAGCTATATAGTTTCCAAACTCTCAACAAGAGGTGGACTCTATGAATGAAGGTGGCAGACCCCAATCTGGAAACCATAACTTTAAAAAAGGAACAGTTCCTGCCAGGTGTGGTGGCACATGCCTGTAATCCCAGCATCTCTGGAGGCTGAGGTAGCTCGAGGATTCCAAGTTCAAAGCCAGCCTCAGCAACTCAGGAAGTCCCTGAGCAACTCAATGAGACCCTGTCTCTAAATAAAATACAAAAAAGGGCTGAGGTTGTGGCTCAGTGGTTAAGTGCCCCTCGCTTCAAACCCCAGTACCGAAAAAAAAAAAAAAAAAAAAAAGGACCAGTTCCTTTGGCCCATAGGACAATTTTCCAAGAGAACAGTAATTACAAGAGCTGGGTCATCACGGGAGCTCCTGAGAACCCAAACAACAAGTTCCCAGCGACAGTGGCAGCCCTGGAGGCCTCTGAGGTGTTTCTGGTTCTCACTAGTGGGGTACCGCCAGCCTGTCCACACAAGCTGTGTGGGTTGGAGCAAAGATGCCAGGCATCTTGCCAGGCACGGGGGTATCCCACACAGCAAGATGTTCTATTCATATGACCTTCAGTGTCCCCTGTAAGCAGGCAGAAAGCCTTATTATCATGATCTGAGACTGAACTCAACACTATTTTATAAAGAAGCACCAAAACACACGGTTTCACCCACTTAATTCTCCAGGGCTCTAGTACTGTGCCAGCTGAGGGAAGGACACGCTGCTCCTCTGGGGCAGAGCAGCACACCAAGGGCAGCACCAGTGCCTCTGTGTGGACCTCGCCATACCTCCCAGGCACTGACACTGGCGGGTGGCCCTCCCGTAACCTGTCCTCTTGGGTCTCCCTTACATTACAGTCAGGTGTCACTGCTTGCTCACCAAGCTCTGTATAGGCAGGCTATGCTGCCCATGAAGTGTACATGTGCAGAGCAAAGGGTGTCACAGAACATTCTAGAAAGGGAGGCTGAGAAAAATACATACATAGAAAGGTAGACCTTAGCCTAGAAAAAATAGTGATAGGCTAGGATTGTGACTCAATGGTATAGAATGCTTGCCTGGCATGTGTGAGACACTGGGTTCGATCCTCAGCACCACATAAAAATAAAGCTATTATGTCCATCTACAACTAAAAAAATATTTAAAAAAAAAAAAAAAAAAAAAAAAGTGAGGCTAAGTCTGGCAAGTGTGAGAACTACCGGCCTCTGCCACTGAACCAAAGCATGGACCTGAGAGCAGGGCGATAGGAGGCAGGGACAGAGGCAGTACCTTCCTTCCCTTCTTCAAGGGCAGCCAGCTGAATCTGGCCATGCCTTCACTCTCTGTTCAGCAGTTACCAGCGTCCCTCCCATGAGAAAGAACTCCCTGTGGGTCTTTCGTCTCCTTCAATCCTAGCCCAAAACCTCAACCCTCCCCTTCTGCACTTGACCACAGCAACAATTTAGAAAATTCATGTGTGTGGGACTTTTTTTTTGTGATACTGGGCATTGAACTCAGAGATGCTTAACCACTGAGTCACATCTCCAGGCCTTTTTATTTTTTGAGACAGGGTCTCAGCAAGTTCCTTAAGTTGGCCTCAAACTTGCAATTCTTCTGTCTGTCTCAAATTCCCAAATTGATGGTTTTACAGGCATGCACTGTGGTGCCCCATGTATGTGACATTACTGCCAGTGTTGCTCACTCCTCATTCACTTTTGAAAAGGTGCCTGTCAATCCAAAGGAACCTAAATCAAGGATCTGCAGTTTGCTAACATACAGCAAACCTTAAAAATTCTGTCAGCGATGGTCTGAGGTGCAGTTTAGCACTGGAGCACTGGACTACCATGTGCAAAACACAGGGCTCCACCCAGTGATGCAAAATAACCAAATTCTGGCAGTGTGCACGTCTTCCTAAACAAGGGTCCAACAGTAATGGAAACTGGATTTAGTTCTTTCCTTACGTGACACATGGGCTGGTGTGTTACATGAGGATGCATCTACGTAACTAGGAAAAGGGTAGTTACTAAGAAAACTGGATTATCATGTCTCTTTGAGGGCAGAGACCAGGTCTTCACAGGATCAAGATTAGTGCTGAGTTCTGACCAAGAGCAAGGTGCACCAGTAACCCCAGTGACTCACAAGGCTGAGGCCTGGGAAACTGTGAGACCCTGTCTCAGAATGAAAATAAAAGGGGTTGGGGATATAGCTCAGTGGTAGAACACTTGCCTCGCACATGCAAGGCTCTGGGTTCATTCCAAGCATTGCAAAAACAAACAAGAGTAAACCTGGACTTGTAAGGAGAGTGCTGGACGGGGGGAAGCTGTGCTGAGGTTCCAAAGTTTTGTCAGTTCTGCAGAAGCTGTTGCTAGGTTCAGCATTGTCACCATGAAACAAAAGGAGGAATCTATGTCCCTCAGGTCTATCAAGAACCCTGTGACAACTAAGTTAGGGATGAAAAGCAGCTGGAGAGAGGGACGAAACATGTTACCAGGGCAGTAACGCTCACGACATGACTCTGTCCCATCCACACCTGTGGCCACTGCAGTCACAAATTTGGACCCGAAGTGCCCATCCGGAGAGAGCCGGCAGGCGTTGGGGTGTTTATTCTGGAAGTCTCCTGCAGTGATGCACTCTTCTGAGCTCAGGAAGTAAGTGTCCTAAAATGAGAGGAGCGGCATGCCAAATCTTACAGCATCATGTTAAAATAAGTTGTTTATTCTTTAGGAAATAATAAATGCTAAAAACTATATGTCTCCAAAACCATAGTGACACACACCCATGAATCCTAGCCACTTTGATTCCTTCAAAACTACCAGGAAAGTCAGAGGCACTAGAACCCATCCCGAAAGGTCTGTATAACTAGTGGGTTTGGCCCTATGGGTCAGAGTCCACAGACCAGCCTTGATTTACCGAGAAGGTCACGTTGAAAACTACTTGACCTAGAAGCTCACAGGAGCTATTCAGAGACCCTGAGATGCAAGTCAGCACCGCCTGCACAGAGCTCTGAGGAAAGCCAACATCCCTGTCTCCTCACCTTATTCCGACTGTATCGGACTGTACCCTTTCTGGTATCTTCCGAGACGAGGTCTGTGAATATCCAGCCAACCTTAACAGAACAGCAAAGTGTCTTAAAAGGTCTCCATGCCACAGACAACAACAGGTCCCCAGTCCCACCCAGCGAACTTGAGGGGTCTTGGGTCAGTAGCTGTCCTTCCTCCACCCGGAGTCAACCCTATGAACCACTCCCCAGTCAAGTTACCAAGCCACACCACAGTTTTCACAACCCACTCAGCAGAAACTGGTCACCTCCTCTGGTGCTGCTGGTTGGGCAAATGCAGCGCTCACTTCTTTATCTGTTAAAAAAGTTCTGCTAGGCTGAGGGCATAACTCAGTGGCAGAGTGAGCACATGCCCCAAGTTTGATCCAGAACCACAAAAAAAAAAAAAAAAAAGCGGGTGGGTGTTACGCTCAGCACCAACTGTGCTCAACACTGAGCAAGAACCCAATGTGAATGAGACCAACAGGATGGGGTGGAACAGAGGCCAAGCTCCAGAGCAGACAATGAGAAGCACTGTGCAGCTTCTGGGGCTAGACACCTCTGAGAGGTGAGCAAAGGACAAGGTCGTCCTGGAAAGAACTAGAGGGCACCATGATGGGTACTGCACTCATGTGCCCAGAGCACCAGGACAGGTCCAGCAGGGGCATCTGCCGGCATAGCATCTGGAAATCTGCCACTGGGAAGCCCAAAAGGTCAGTCCCAGAGTTCGGGCAGGGTACAGTTCCTGCAAGTCCTATAGCAACAGCACCTGCCTGTTCTAATCTAGGCCCACCTTGGCCTCCTGGGTCGCAAGCCTGTGGGAAGTTGTCTGAGCAGCACCAGAGGCCAGGAACAGTGACCACCTCCACTCTTGGGAGTCCCCAGGGACTGTCACCATCATTAGAATGCCCCAAAACAGCCCAAGCAACAGCAATGAAGACACAGAGATCAAGTAACCAGGCAGCAAATAAAGCAGCTAAAATCAATGGAGGCTATTGAGGGAAGAATGTGTTCTGAGAAAGGCACTTAACTCTGAGACTTTCTCCTACCATGAGGTTATCAACAAATGTTACAGCAAGCACAAGCCAACTCATAGGACCGGTTTCTCTTTAAAACAGAAGAAACTTCCAGGATTTGAACTGAACTCTAACCCTACATTGAGAAATTGACTCCCATTGTTTTTTTTTTTTTTGGGGGGGTGCTGGGGATCGAACTCAGGGCCTTGTGCTTACAAGGCAAGCACTCTACCGACTGAGCTATCTCCCCAGCCCCCTCCCATTGTTAACTGTAGGACATAAGTGCCCTGTGACCCACATTTTCTTTAGATCACATTTTCACTCTTCCCCCTTTATTTGTAGAAAGATAAAATAAAATAATCCACAGATTTTCTCTCTCTGTCCAAGGTGACTAGGGATAAAGGGTAACACTGACACAGCTACTAAGACTGAACTTCCAAGATGACCACAAATTCAGCTCAGTGTCTGCAAATGCCACTCTCCTGGGAACCTTATCAAGGATTAAGCCAAACCATCAATAGACTCTGGAAAAGTCCCATTCTGCCCTCTAACTGTCCTGGAAACTGAGCGGACTCTAGGCTCAAACGCCTGAGTCGCAAGCAGGAAGTCTGCTGATGGACAAGGAGTGTGAGGATGAGGATAGCCACGCTGTGTGGGACAGGAGCTCCTCAGAGGCACACGCAGTAGGGCTGTGCAGCTCCCGCCCAGCAGTCCCCAGGCAGTGTGGCTGACAAGATTGAAGATGGCTCCTGTGTTGGGGTCACACTTTCAAGTTCAAAGAAATATTCCCACCTCATTCTAGGTGAGAGGATCACACAAGCTACCAGTACCCAATGAACACAAGTGATCTTTCAAATGGGTCAAGACTGCACCTGACCCTAAGTGGGTGGGGGCACTCTGTCCCAGACCAGACCTGGCCACCCCACCCACCTAGATGTCCCCAGTAGAGGGCATGAGCACCCCCAAAGGCCACCTCGTTGATAGAAGGCCCTGTACCTTCCTCAGGCCAAGCTTGGCAGCGATCTCATCAACCACCTCGGCTTTCGGGTCTTCAAGGAGCTCCAGGCTGTTCTGTGTACCGATCTATGGGAATCACAGGGAGAAGATGGAGTCAGAGGACAGGGCTTAAAGAGAGCACCTCCACTGCTGTCCTAGGGGATCACAGGCATGCTTGTCTCCTCCCTGCTGGAGATGTATAGCCACTGAAGAACACAGTCCATTCCCTTTCTAGGCCTTCTGTCCTGAGGCTGTGATGTGCTGAAACCTGGTGTGGTCTTAAGGTGGGAGTGCCACCAAGTTCTGAGTCAAACGTGTTCAGGATGTAGGAAAGCTGTCTATGCTGTCTGAAAAGCCCCTTCATAAGAGAACGAAGTCACTTTTGAAAAGCAGTTCTGCTGGAGATGGATTCTGCTGACAGACAAGACTACAGCTGTATGGTGGCATTCATCCCTGCACCAGCACTGGAACATGCACACACCAATCCTGTGAGGATGACATTCAGTCCCACAGCCAAGACCAAGTCAGAGGGTCAGTCTGGCCCACAGAGCAGCAGACACACCACAGGAAATACACCCTCTGCAGCTCCAGGTCCCATCTGCAGACCTTGAAACACTCATCCCAGCAGTGACTGCCAGACATCTTCCCCAGCTTAAGAGGCAGGCTGGCAAGGAGTGAGGTGAGAACAGCAGGCAGGAGAGGGTACACACAGAGAAACCAAGGGGGCGCAGCACAAGTCTGCAGGCCTGCACACCTGCCTACATTAAAAAGTCAAATGCAGCTGGGGGCAGGGCGCACGCCTGTAATCGCGGAGACTCGGAAACAGGCGGGACACGGCAGGTTGGACGTTGGCAAGTTGTCTGGGCAATCTCTTGAGGCTCTGTCTCAAAACAACATGAGTTGTAGATGCAGCTCAGTGTTAGAGCACCTCTCGCTTCAATCCCCAGTACAACAGGGCGGGGGCGGGGGGAGTTCAAACTTTAGAAGTCAGGCCAAAAAGCCTTTAAAAATAAGAGGCAAAAAATTAAAAAAAATAAGAGAGAGAGAGACAGAACCAGGTGAAGAGGAATACACCATTTTGTAAACCTGACTCTTCAACTGTGCAAATGGTTTTTATTTTGTTTCCAACTTTTGCTTAATAAAATCTCAAATCCTTTGCAGCCCTATCTTGGTGGTAATTTTTCAGTGATTTTGGTCCCTGTGAAATGGGTCCCTATCACTCAGAGGATGGCCACACTGCACAGAGGTGAGACAGAATCAGAGAGAAGAGCTGCAGCAACTGCAAACCTGGATCGCAGTGGCAGGTGAAGCACTGTGATTGGCTCCACCTGCCTAGTCAATACCACACTCGCCCATCAGAGTACCCACCACGGAGGAAACTCAAGTGACCTTGCTCTCCAGTAATTCAGATGATGGAGCCTGTGCGCAAGGGAGTGCATGAAGAGGCAGGGAGCACCAGTGACAAAGCACATGGAGCCAGTCGCCAGCTCTGGGAAGCGTCGTCCACAGCACTGACACAAGCCCAGCCTTGGGGACTGCAACCCTGCACACTGTACCTGAGGAGGTTCATAGATTGCAGCCACCTCGGCCCTGATGCCCAGGGGAATATCCTTGTGCTCCGTGTACCGTCCATACAAGTACCCAAAGTGCTGGTTCCCTGTCTTCCTCCAGAAGTCAAGAAAGCGGTCAGCAACGGTGTGGTTCTCAAACATGATGTTGTCCACGTGCCTGTACTTCTATAGAATTAACAAGGGGCTAAAGTAAAACATTCCACCAAAAACCAACTGTTTTTTTTAAATCAAACCATCCCAAAGTGTTTTTTCCCTAGTTCTTTAAAAAACAAACCCCAAGTTTTAAGGACTTGGGCAAGGGGTGGGGAGTGCGGCGGCGGCTATCAGTCAATAAATTCAATAAATTCAAATTTATCTCACCAAGATTTCACCTAAAAAGGAGATTTTAACAATCTCTAGAGCAAAAAGTAAAAATTGGTTTTCAAGAGGGAGTAAAGGAGGGTGGTTTCTAGAGTCAGGAGGCATAGCCCTCTGTGAGGGGCTCGGCGTGGGCAGGGTGGTAGGGGACAGATGTAGCGGCTGCTCTCAGGGCACTGTGCCGAGTTACAAGGCCAACAACATTCCTGAGCCAACTGCACAGGTGCCCTGCTCCGTCTCAGGAAGGCTCCCGCACCAGCACCCACACCTCCATGGAACAGGTGCTTTAGAGGCAAAGTCACTGAGCATTTACCAAAATTTCCAAAACATTCCACCACTACGGGAGCCAACAAAACACAGAATGAAGTTTGTGCACCAATGCCACGAGCTAGAAGTTCTACAGATGACATCCTCAGCACATGACTCCCACAAGAAGGCTGATTGACAAATCAACAATGCCTGAGGATCTGCCACACCTAACACCCTCTCCCAGGGAACATCCACATCTCAGTCACGAAAATCAAGCTCAGGAACACAAGCCATCTCACCTGCCTGTTCAGCGTGATGGCACTGGGCTGGCACTTGGTACAGATGCCGTTGGGCCACGGGAGGTGTCCCTCACACCCGGACTTGATCTTGCAGCTGATGTTTTCAAGGGCAACGAACTTCCCCCTGAAGGAGAGTGACTCAGTTAAGCTGCTGGTGGTGAAGTCTGGCAGACGAGGATGGCACGTGAGCCAGCTTATTCTCACCTCCTGGGCAGCGTTCCCAGGGGACAAGCATGCAGGGACGAGCCACCACCACTCTAGTGCAAGTTCCTAAGCCCAGCTTGTCCTACACGGAGACCACAGCTCTCTTCCTGCAGAAGTGCACGTTCATTCAAAGATCTACTCAACATCCCTGAGGCTTTCAAGAACACAGCCAAGTCGCTGTTGATCAAACCAGTGCCACTCAGAAGCAGTTCCATCAATTTATTAACAGGCGGGATGTTATCAGCCCAGTATTTACACATCTGTAAAAAATTCTGACTCAGGAAAAGCCCGATTAGGGTACAACACCTTCACACTGCTTTTAGTTGGGGAGGGAAAAAAACTGCTGTTAGTTACTTGTCAGTGAGAGGTTCTAGACTGCCCCAAACTTTGGGTGAATCTGTGTGAGGACTGTCTTCTCATTCACACCATGGTCTAATAATTCTTTTCCTTCTTTCCCCTCCCAGCTTTACAGAGATATAACTGACAAAAAGTTATACATGCATTTCACAGGTACAGTGTGATGTTTTCTTAAGCAAATAAAAACTACATTTTTAGTATTCTTTTTGTGTATGGTACTGGGGATTGAACCCAGTGGCAGGGCACTCTGTCACTCAGTTACAACCCCAGATCTTTTATGTTTTGTTTTGAGATAGGATTTCCCTAAGTTACTCAGGTTGGCCTCCTACCTCAGATGTGCCACCGCACCAACTGGTGTTCACAATTTCTCAAATACATTCACCTTGAGGAATTGCTAGGTAACATACACATCACCTGCTCGCCGATCTCCCTACTACCACAAGCACAAGCCTGATGACTTAGCAGCTGGGCAGCATTATGGGCGAGCCCATGACTCTGACAGACAAAGGCTGAGCAGCTCCACTCACCACAGTGACTCTCCACCCAGAGCCCAGCAGAGGGAGCCCCATGGCTTTCCCACTGACAGGCAAAGTATGTTTGTGGTGGATTTTATTTTCTGGCCTAACACTTTTAAAAAGTCATTTTAGGATGTCAGCAGGTTGTCAGAGAAAAGCTACAATCAGGAGAATGGAATATTCTTCACAAATGTTGCTGACTTGGGTTTAGCTACCATGCCCTCATGTCACATTGACAGGAATGACAAAGCTATCCTTGCGGTCCACTGCACCCTGCTGTGGCGTACAGAGTGTACAGAGGGAGCTGCACAATTGAGCACTCGATGTAGGCTAAAAGAAATCAAAATGCTCTCAGTTTATCCCTTTCTGACCGCTGCTGCTGCCCAAACTCAGGAGATGAGAGAAGGCTGCCCATTCTGCCCACCTGACCAAGACTGTGGACCACAACTGCTACAGGTCTGAAAATGAAGCTGACAGAGGACCCCGGGGAAAAGGCTGATGGCCTGATACAGATGAGCTGAGACTCTCATAGGGAAGTCATCTCTCTGAAAAACAGAAGACGACTCAGGCCCACAGGCACAACAGGCCACCTCCACCACACACTCAAACCCCCAGGGTGCTGTGCACATAGCAAGGTCAGTGGCAGGATCCATCCGCAGCCAGGTGTCTGTGCTCTGAGCACAGTGGGCAAGTAGAAGGCTATCGGACTCTTCACGCCCATTTCTAGAATCAACAAAATTCAGCAGTCCCATGGCTTGTGCCCTGCCTGATTCTCATTCCCACACCCGCTGGCTATAGGCCACACTTGGAGAGACACAGCAAAGAACGTGTGAGCCAGGGCCACAGTGGCTGCTTACTTGTCGGCCCCGCCCTTCAACTTGCGAATGTAGGCGTGGAAGGACATGTGCTTCACAGGGGGCTCCAGGTGGTTCAGGTAGTCCTCGTCAAATGGCTGCCGAAACACAGGAAGCAAGCAGTCACACGCCTGCCAGGGGAGGCAAGGGCACATGCACGTGGGGGCAGAAGGGGCAGCAAGCCTCTGCAGTCAGGTCCAAGGTAGACAGGAGCTGGTCCAAGCTTTTCTTTGTGTGCTAGTCATCTTTTCTAGGGGCGGGCATATAGCCTAGAGGTAGAGCACTTGCTAGCGTGTGTAAGGCACTGGGTTCAAACCCCAGAACTACAAAACTAAAAAATAAAGTAAAATAAAAGCTTACTAAAACACAAATGCACCAGGCATGGGAGTGCCAGCCTGTACTCCCAGCAACTCAGGAGGCAGAGGCAGGACAATCACAAGTTCAAGGTCAGCCTGGGTTACTTAGAGACCCTGATTCAAAAAATAAAGGGGCTGGGGGTGTAGCTCAGTAGTACAGTGGAATTAAAAAAAAAAAAAAAAAAAAAAAAAAAAAAAAAATTAAAAATAAATATAAAATACAAAATGCTTTTTTTTTTGGGGGGGTGGGTACTGGGAATTGAACTCAGGGGCATTCAATGACTGAGCCACACCCCCAGCCCTATTTCATATTTTATTTAGAGACAAGGTCTCACTGAGATGCATAGTGCCCTGCTGTTGCTGAGGCTGGCAATGAACTCGTGATCCTTCTGCCTCAGCCTCCCAGGCTGCTGGGATTACACCTGGCACACAAAATGCTTTTAAGTCAAATAAGTTTCAGGAGAGTTTTGCGAAATGAAAAGCCCCAAGGGGGCTGGGGAGGTAGTTCAGTGGTAGGATGCTGAAGCCCTGGGTTTGATCCCACACCACCAGAGGAACAAGAAGACAACCATGAGATGAAGCCAGAGGGGCTGCAGGCTGGCCTTGCTGCCCTGAGTTCAGTGTCTCTAACATCACCAGTCAGCATTATCATGGTAACTCTCAATCTCACCAGGACACAACGGAGACGTGAGATTCACGACATGGTAAATCAAAACACTGACAAGCACAAACCGACAGCCAGCTCTATGTCAGATTTTAAAAGGACAGTCCAGGAGCTCCTATGCCTGCTGCCCCTTCATCAAAGCAACACAAATGCGTTGGTCATTCATAATCCACCACAAAGGTCACTCCCATAAATACAGGCTCTTTGTGTTGCCTGTTCAAGCAGGCACAGCAGGACTAAGACAGTAATAGATATGTCCTTCTAACCACAACACCCGAGTGCAAAAACTCAAACTGCTTGGACAGCACTGTCGTCAGTGGTCAGCTGGCAATTCTCTCTGCATACTCACCTCCAGGGGGACGCAGTGCACACACTTCCCCAGGGGGCCATGGCGGCATCTGAGGAAAACAGGCAGAAGAAAGGCACAGTAACATGCAGGTTACTTGCTGTTAGTGCCTCCCAACATTCTTCACATTAATAAAGTGTTGCCCCACCCAGGAGGAATTACTTTAGGTGGCACATGAATATTTTTAATAGTTTACTATTTATTTTTATGTGCTTTTAGAAAAAATTGACCAGCACATCAAATCTGTGATTTCATGGATATTAACCACTTAAAACAGCACTAACGAAAAATCAAAGTAATGCTTGGAATCCCCAGGACACACGCATGTGCGTGAGCACACACACACAAATGAAAGGATTTAAAGCCAACTTAAATTTTTAAAATGTTAATAATAAAAAAACTAATACTACACAGATATGGCAAAAACCCTAAGAGTGGTGCATTAACCCAAGTTGGTAAAACACCCACTTCATGCACATTTGGAAAAACACAAAGGATGCATGGCTCTGGACATTTCCAGTCAGAGACCTCAGAAGCTCAACATGCGTAACACGAAGCAGAGACGTGCTTGTTTAGGAGGCGGTGATGAAGTGGCTGGCACAGCCAAACTGTCCCCCAGGGGCAAAGCCAAATTCCACTAACGGGGTCAGGAATCTGGATGCGTATGAGCTCTGCATCTCAGAATGGAGGAGGCCTCAGTGCCTCCCGACAGCACGTTCTTACTGATGACAGGTCAGAATTAACACACTCCATATGCATATGCTAAAAGATCCTAAACAAAGCCATGAGGGCCCAGATCCTGAGGGAGTGAGCGCTGGAAAGGAAAGCTGGAAAGGGCATGCTGGCCGGGGCCACGGGCACCCGCAGCTCCAGGTCAACTGCAACTGAGCAGCATTTGTGGCTTTCTCACATAAGACACAAAAGCTGCTAACGCAGCATCTGGAATCCCAATATCTCAGAGTCAGCACCCTACCACATTTACAGAGTGAGGCATTCAAAGACTCCACAGCAGAGACAAACAGCCTTCACTCAGATAACTGTATATCACTGAATATAAACTTAGAAGTTTGTTAATGGTTTCTTTTAAAAGAATCACAAAAATTCTAAAGCAATGTACACATGCATCAGCATTTTACATAACCCTGGGAAAGTATACATTCACAGAGTGGCACCCTCTGCAAGTGGGGTGCTCTCCCGAGGCTGGAAAGCACCCACAGGCACACACCACCAAGGCCGCTGCTGTCCCTGGCAGACATCCTTCCCTCAGTCACTTGGACTGTTCACATCTCTATTGCAAAGGGTCACAGGATCACCCCCACCCACCCCTGGACACCTTTAAATCTCTCAAACATTTAAAACATTTTACATGGAACATATTCTGAGGTTTCAACTGATGAAACACTAAAAAGATAATATGAAGTGAAATTGAATCTCAAGGGCTGGGGTTGTGACTCAGTGGTAGAGAACTTGCCTAGCATGTGCGAGGCATTGGATTCGATTCTCAGCACCACATAAAAATAAATGAGTAAAATAAAGGTCTATCAACATCTAAAAAAAATTTAAAAAATAATAATAAATTTAATCTGAAAATACATGGTCAAACTCAAATCTTCCCTGTCTTTACCAGACACTCACACCAGACAGCATTTCCTTTAATGACTCAGCAAGACCATGGGCTGGAGTCGGAGACAGGGCTGGGAACCCCACAGAGCACTTACAGCTGAGGGTCTCGGCTTCTGTAAATCTTCCCATCCTGCTTGCTGAGGTACTGATCGATCTCATCCTCCACCACGTTGGGGGCTCCAAAGGCTTTTAACCCTGGTGGGGTCGACGTCTCCATTTCAGATGAGGGTCCAGCAAGGCTCGAGGGAAACAAGAACAACAGATCGCCATGCCTGTTCAAAAGACAAAAAGTGGAAGTCGTCCTGTACGCCACCCAGCTGCACACTTCACCCTGGAAGAGCGAACTCTGACTCCTTCAAAACGCAAATGCCACTGTCCCAAACTCCCACATCACAAGGTTTCTAACAGTAAGAGACAGCAATTCTCTTCGTGCTTCTTGTCGTCAGGAAGATCAGCAGCAGAAACTCTGTAATGAATTTCCCATACCACGTTATTTATTTATTTTATTCTTTTTGTGGTGCTGGGGATTAAACCCAGGCCTTGTGCTTGTGAGGCAAGGACTCTAACAACTGAGCTGTATCCCCAGCCACACCACTTTATTTTAGAAGTGGTAACACATACACACGTGCCTGTGTGAATCCACACCCGAGAATGCAGTCAGCACTGTGCTCGCCCAGGCCTGAGGCAGCTCCTCCTATTTGTCCAGTGCAGCCCCCAACTCCCCTTTCACCTCAGCCCTCTGATCAGCGGCCCGCACACCATCTGCCCAGCTCAACGTGCAGACAGACCTAGGGGAAAGGTCACTGCTTTACAAGAGGGCAACGCAGTCATACCTTGCTCTTCACACCCAACACCCCTCACAAAAGATGCCGCTGTCTGATCGTGACCCGAGGGCTGCTTAACACTCTGCGTGACATGATGAGGGACACTTCTGCCCCCCCACAGCACCCACAGATGCCCACAAACAGAAGCTGTGTGCCTCCCCTCCCACAGGAGAGGATTCCAGAAGCAGCCCTTTCAAGTCTGCTCCCGAGGCTGCTGCCATAAGCCTCATTTCCAACGGCAATGGCTGGTGTGCTGTCACTGTGTGTAATGGTCAGATTCACACGGTAACCGGTAGAAGCTGAATGGAGGGACCAGTGAACATTTTCACTCATAAGCTGTCCACAGCTGCACTGTGGGTCACGTGGACCAAGGTGCCTCACAACACTGAAACAGGGCCAGTCCTGGAAGAAAGGCTGCAATGGACCACTTGGCAAACACATGACCATCTCAAGGAGATGTACACATGGGAAAGAAGACTGATGGGTGGCCAACCACAGTACTGAAGAGCAACCTGAAGGGAGAGCGGAGGCCAAGACAGCAAATCACAAGGACATATGCATGGCAAGACCCCAGGTCACAGCCCTTTCACAGAGTTGCTCTAACTCCTTCTTGCTCCATAACGCAACAGTGACAAAACTGCCAAGTTGTAATCAGAGACTTCTATTTCTAACAGCGGATTAAATAGTCCCAAAACAGCCTCCAGCTACAAAACCTTGGCACAGACTTGAGATAGATTTTAACAAATACACCCTAAAAACATTAACTGAGCTCCAAAGAAAGTGAAGGAAATCCTCAGGGGTCCATAATCCAGCAGTAGAGTCACCAAAACCAGGAGACACAATTCAGAGCTGACGCAGGGCCAAGGCTGCGATCAGGAGCTCAGGGTTTGGGGCCTACAGTTGTTCACTGAACAAGAGACAAGGCCAGAGCCTCCCTTCCCAGGCAGGCTGCTAAGCCTAAAACTCCCATGCGAAACCAGAAGGCTGTCTGAACAGCTGGGGAAAGCCTCCATTCATATCCATTCACACCGTATGGAAAAAACCACCTCCAAGGTCTGAGCAGGGGCCATGCATCCTGGAAGAAACCTAGGCCAAAACTCAAAGGCAAGAGTTGGGAGGAGTCCGGGCTCCACAGTAGCCCTTGTACCCACAGAAATAAACATGAGACTCTTCTGTAGAAACATTAAACCCTTAGGATGCCCCAAAATGAAGTTTGGTCAAACATAACCTCTAAAAACCAAAAATCCCCAGAGGCACAAAGGAAACAAGCCACTTCGAGCAAGGATGGTCAAAGACTACAACACAAGCACCGAGAGGTAGGCCCAAGACTCAGTGCTTGAATCATCACACACAGAAGCAAAATGCAAAGAGCAGAACAGAAATCTTCTAGGAAGGAGCTATGGACAGAGTGACCCGGACTGCTCAACACCAAGAGCCAGATGGGAATGGAAACCAAACTTTGAAACAGAAGTGAAAACGGCCAGGCACGGTAGACTACCTACAGTCCCAGTGGCTCGGGAGGCTAACAGGAGGATGGTTCAAAAGTCCAGGAGTTTGGGGCCAGCCTGGGCAACAAGAAAATTCTGTTTTAAAAAAAGGTTGACACCCTGTCTCAAAATTAAAAATAAAAAGGGCTGGGACTATGGCTCAGTGTTAAACAACCCTGGGTTCAATCCTCAGTACCAAAAAAGAAGTAAAAAGCAGACACCCTCTGGTCCCAGTGAAAAGGCACACCACCCCTTGTTTTTGCTAAGGGCCTGGCCCAAGCCCATCAGGCCTCTGCACCTAGCATCTGGTCAGCACCCCACACCCACAGCCAGAGTCCTTCATCACACAAGTCTTAAGAAAAGGAAAGGGTGGAAGGGGGAGCTAAAGACCAAGAGATATAAGTCAAACAAAAGATTTCTATAATCAAGGCCACACCATAGCATCCCAAGACAGACATTTGGTAATGAAAGGATAGGAAATGCACAAGACACATGACGACTGCAGAGGCCAGAGCAGCGGGCCTTTAAGGAGCAGGCAGCCCCCAGGCGGCACTTAAAGACAACACATCAACACACACTGCCTAGGCTTCAGCACCTGCCTGATTCAATAATAAAAAGGGGAGCGGCTGGGGATGTAGCTTAGTGGTAAAATGCTTGCCTAGTGTGGCAGGAGGCCCTGGGCTCAATTCCCAGCACCATTAAAAATAATAATAATAGGGGGCTGGGGAGATAGCTCAGTCGGTAGAGTGCATGCCTTGTAAACATAAGGCCCTGGGTTCAATTCCCAGCACCCCAAAAAAATAAATAAATAAATAATAACAATAAAAAGGGGAGAGGAGAGAAACACCAAACAATGAAAGGTAAGGGAGGTGGACAGTGGCACAGGCAGGACAAGACTGGCTGTGAATTAATCATCCCTCAGGCTGAGGAAGGGAAATAAGGATTTCTCCATGTATTCTGTTTACTTTTACATATGTTTAAAATGTTGCATATTTTTCAAGTTGAGCTTAGAGCTGAGCTCAGGGCAGAGCGTTTGCCTAGCTAGCACGTGTGAAGCACTAGGTTCAATCCTTTGCACTGCATAAAAATAAATAAGTAAAACATTTAAAAAAAAAAGTTGGGCTGAGGTTGTGGCTCAGTGGCACAGCGCTTACCTCACACACATGAGGCACTGAGGTGTATCCTCAGCACCACATAAATAAATAAAATAAAGGTACTGTGTCCACCAACAACTAAAAATAAAAATAAATAAATAAAATTTTAAAAGTTGATCTTGGACTGGGATATAGTTCAGTAGTAGAATGTTCACCTAACACCTAACATGCAGCATGTGGGAGGTCCTGCGTTCAATTTCCAGTATTTTTCCCACACACACAAAAAGCTGATCTCATAGAAGCTGACAGTAGAATAATGGTTACCAGACTCTGCAGGGAGCAGGAGGGAGGGATGGGAAAGGTTGATCAAAAAGCCCAAAGAAGCCAGGTGCACGCCTATAATCCCAGCAGCTTGGGAGACTAAGGCAGGAGGGTTGTGAGTCCAAAGCCAGACTCAGCAAAAGCGAGGTGCTAAGCAACTCAGTGAGTCCCTGTCTCTAAATAAAATACAAAAAAACAGGCTGGATGGAGAATGTGGTTCAGTGGTTGAATGTCCCTGAGTTTAATCCCCAGTACAAAAAAACAAAAACACCTGAGGAAGGTATTTTAAAGGTTTTTTTTTTTTTTTAGTTGTAGATGGACACAGATTTATTTTATTTATGTATTTATTTATTTTCATGTGGTGCTGAGGATTGAACCCAGTGCCTCACACATGCCAGTTGAGCTCTCTACCACTGAGCCACAACTCCAGCCCTAAAGGTTCTTATCATAAAGAAATCACCCATGTTTTGAGAAGATAGGCGTACTTACCTGACTTGAATGTAACACAATATATATGTATACCAAAACCATACATTTCATAAGTGTGTACAATGTTTTGTATTAACTTAAAAAAATTTTTTTTTTAAAGTTCTACATTTAAACAGTCAGTTGCAGGGCTGGGGTTGTGGCTCAGTGGTAAAGAGCTTGCCTAGCATGTGTGAGGCACTGGATTTATCCTCAGTACCACATAAAAATAAAGACACTGTGCTCATCTACAAGTAAAATTTTTTTTTCTTTTTTGTGGTGCTGGGCCTTGGGCTCACGAGGCAAGCACTCTACCAACTGAGCTATATCCACAGTCACTAAAAATATTAAAAAAAAAAAAAAAAAAAAAAGAGGGGTTGGGGAGATAGCTCAGTCGGTAGAATGCTTGCCTTGCAAGTACAAGGCCCTGGGTTCGATCCCCAGCACCCAAAAAAAAAAAAAAAAAAAAAAAAAAAAAAAAAGAAGTTAGTTGCAGTTATGCACACCTGTAATCCCAACAGCTCGGGAGACTAAGGCAGGAGGATCTCAAGCTCAAAGCCAGCCTCAGCAACTTAGAGAGGCCCTGAGCAACTCAGTAAGACCCTGTTTCTAAATAAAACATTAAAAAAGGGCTGGAGATGTGGCTCAGTTGTCAAGTGCCTGTGGGTGAAATCTCCAGTACCAAAAAAAAAAGCAATCAGAAGGAGCGGGACATGGTGGTTAGCATAACTGTAATTCTAGCTACATGGGAGGCTGAGACAGGAGGATCACAAGTTCAAGGACAGTTTCAGCAAATCAGCAAAACCCAGCCTCAAAATAAAATTTAAAAGGCTGGGAATGTAGCCCAGTGGTAGTGTGTCCCTGGGGATTCAATGCCCAGTAGAGTCAAGGAAAAAAAAAAAAAATAGCAGCAAGAAGAACAAAAAATATATACCAGCTAGAAAGGAACACCATTTAGAATCACAATGCACTGCTAACCAGCAGAAATGGAAGGAAATGGAGGAAGATCTATAGAGCCCCAAGAAAGTCAAGACCACCATTAGAAACAAGGATGAGGCTGGGCATAGTGGCACATATCTGTAATCCCAGCGGCTCAGGAGGCTGAGGAAGGAGGATCACAAGTTCAAAGACAGCCTCAGCAATGGCGAGGTGCTAAGTAACTCAGTGAGACCCTGTCTCTAAATAAAATACAAAATAGGGCTGGAGCTGTGGCTCAGTGGTTGAGTGCCCTGAGTTCAATCCCTGGTACCCACCCCCCCATTCCCCCAAAAAAAGAAACATGGATGAGGCACACAAACTTCAGATAACTATTCTAGCAGTAACAGAATCCAGTTCAGTTCATGTCCATGTCCATGCTGGCCAACAAGAGTCACAAGGCCCTCTATACACACACAGGGCATTTGAGGACAGTGCAAAGGCAGTTCTCTCCAGTCAGGAAGAGACTCCACCAAAAACCATCCAATGGTACCAGGGTCCTGGACTTCTAGCCCCCAGAATTGTGAGAAAACAAATTTGTTGTTTAAGCAAATAAATATCACAACTATCACTAAAAATATACGCTCTAGGATAACTCTGCAGAATCCGTGCTCCAGTCGCCCTCTAGTCCCACACTGGCAGCACAATACCACAATCTCCTGGTTTCTGTGTCCACCCTTCCTGGTTTCAGCCATGAGATCATTTCTTACAGTGCTCAGTGGAGGGGTGGGATGTGCCCACGCGATGGAGGCACCATTGCCCTCTCAGATAGGATCCAGCATCTTCCCCAAGCTCACGGTCCATAAGTGCAGTTTAAGTACAAGTGCACATAACATTCATGAAAAATGATTCTCAGGATGCAAAACCCAAGGAACGCTGCCTGGGTCATTCAAGAAATGGTCACAAACATTAATGAAAGGCATAAACTAATTATAGGATAGGAAAATAGTGGGCGCTTGATAAATCTTTGTAGAAGAATAAATAAATGCTATAACTACGTATTTTTCCTAGATATTCTAACTTGTGATCAAATTGCCAGACCAGCACACTGATACCCAGGCATGCAAGCAACCAGAGGCCAGGCCCAACCTTTTAGCCAACAGCCACAATATGTGCCTACAGTCAAGGACTCCGAGGCCCACAGCCTGAGCAATGAAAGCCCATCAAAGACTCTGCTCACTGACGCACCAGAGCCCATATGATTTAGATGGGAATCATCAAGCTTGCTCTGTAAAGGGCCAAAGAGCAAATACTTTCAGCTCCACAAGTCACATGCTCTATCACAATCACTCAATGCTGCCCCTGCAGTGTGAAAACAGCCACGGATGAGGTGGCATGGCTGTGTCCCAATAACACAAACACAGGCCACAGGTCACAAGTCTCTGCATGCTGGAAGCTCCAGCACGATAGATCAACTCAAAGGACTGACGTGGGTCACCACGTCGTGGACTGCCTACACAGAGCTGCCTCCAAGATCCTTCCCTCCAGACAGGCAGCTGAGTGTAGACAGGGACCCAAGACTACAACCCTCTCCTTGATGACACACAACCCGAACCTGCTCAACAAAACCGGCTCAACAGAGCCCCAGAGCAGATGATGGTGCCTGCCTCCTGAGGCAGGAGGATGGCAAGTTTGAGGCCAACTTGAACAATTTAGAGGGACTCTATCACAAAAAAACAAAAACAATAACAAACCCATTCAGGCAGACCCAGTCTGAGTGCTTCACACCTGTGGAGCAATACAATCACCTATACTGTCAGCAGTCAGCAGGACTATAACTGAAGTGGTAAAAAAACAGGCACAATCTGGGCAGCCTCAGGGGGATCACAGGTGGTGATTCCTCCTGTTCCCAGGGTTCTCCTAGGTGGGCACTTACTTGATTTTTAGCAAGTGGAGGGATTTGCTGGACGATGCTGTTATCTCCCCAGTCTTGTTTCTATTGATGTACACTGAGAAGCCATTGTTTTGGAAGCCAAACTCCTTTGCAACCTACAACGAGCCCCAAAACAACAGAGATTTTATAATATGTTCAAATATCACTATACATATTGCAATCCATCAAATACCACTGGAAGAGTCTGACACAGTGGCACACACCCATAATCCCAGCAACCTGGGAGGCTGAGACATGAGAATTGCCAAGTTCAAGGCCAGCCTCAGCAACTCAGTGAGGCCCTGTATCAAAACAAAAAATAAAAAGGGCTGGGGGTGGGCAGGGGGTGTAGCTCAGTGGCAGAGGGCTTGCCTAGCACATGTGAGGCACTGGGTTCAATTCTAAGCACCACATTTAAATAAATAAAATAAAGGTCCATCAACAATGAAAAAATATATTAAAAAAAAAAAAAAAAAGGCTGGGTACTTTCTTTTGGTTCAGTGGTAAAGTACCCCTGGATTCAATGCCTAGTAACAAAAAACAAAACAAAAAGAAGTTTGAAGCAAGCAACAGTCACAGTCATGAGTGAAGAAATTAATTTCTACTTGGGAATCAATTATAAAAACTCAATTGTGAAACCAAACAGAGAGAAAATAACAGTGCAAAATACTGCAAATTCAGTAAGAAATGTCCACTAAGCCAGGCATTTTATGAGATACTGGGAACACTGAATCATTTGTTCAACAAAATATGTAACATTTCTACTTCTGAGGCTCTAGAGTTCTGGATGCTGAGAACACAACACTGAATTTAAAAAGATGAGGTCCCTACCATCAAGGATCCCACCATCAGACAGGGCAGATTTAGTTAAGGGGTGACACAAAAGGAAGAGAAAGGAACCTTTCCAGAAGTGACATAAACTACACAATCCAAAGATGAGATTAGAAAGAAAACCAAACAAAACCTGAGGCAACCACAGGACAGTGACAAATGATCAACAGGAAAAGAGTGAGATCAAGGCAGAAAAAGCTCAAAAGAGTGGACATCAGGAGGAATGGTGCATGTGGGGACATGGCTCAGTGGTAAAACACCTTTGGGCTAAATCCCTAATACCTTAAAAGAGAGAGAGAGAGAGAGAAAGAGAGAGAGAGAGAATGAGAATGGCCAAAAACCCAAAGTTAAAAACCATTAAACAATAAATCCAGGAAGTTCAGAAAACCAAAGCAGGATAAATACAAAGAAAATCATTGCCGGGCAGGTTAAAGACAAACCAGTGAAAGCCAGAGACCAGTGGGGACCAGAGAATGATGGAACAATCTCCTCAAATGTCAAATGGGAAATAAAACCTGGCCACTCCAAATTCTCCATCTGGTGAAAAGTCTTCAAACAAAGGTAAAATGGAAACATTTTCAGGTCAACAAAACCCGAGAATACCTCCAGCAGGTCCACATACATCAGGCTGAGGAAAAACACCAGACAGAAACAGACGAGAATACTCTGGGAAAGCAAGCAAGGCAGGATTGAGGATAACTCAGAATACACACATGGAACCAGCACATTAAATAAAATGATATGTGACTGGTTAAAAAAGAGTCCACACAGAAATCCCAACCAAAAAATGATGCAGGTCAGGAGTGACACCAGGCAGGAGCTGTACAGGCTTCTCTGAGTCAGCTATGGTCTTGTCCACAACTAATACCTTGCTGTGCCTGATGTTCTTTCCCACAATCGACATCCTACCACATGCATATGTGTGTGTATATATATATATATATATATATACACACACATATATATATATACACGTGTGTGTGTGTATATATTTATATAGAGGTTTTTTTTTTTGAGATGAGATTGATGTTGTCCAAGCTGTTCTCAAACTCCTAGGCTCAGTTAATTCTCCTGCCTTATGCATGCTACTGTACTTGGCTTTTAAAATAGAATTATTGATATAAACTTAATTAGGACAGGCATGGTGGCTAGCACCTATAATCCCAGCTACTCAGGAGGCTGAGGCAGGAGGATCTCAAGTTTGTGGCCAGTCAGGACAACTTAGCAAGACCCTAACTCAAAATAAAAAATAAAAAAGGGCTCGGAGTGTAGCTCAGTGGCGGAGCACATACTTATCATGCATGAGACCCTGGGTTCAATCACCAGTAACACATACACACACACACAGACACACACGATTAACTATAGAGTGCTAAAGAGCCCTTCATGCTTTAATGTACATTTAGTTTTTGAGTGTTTTTGGTGGTGCTGCTAGGGATTGAACTTAAGACCTCAGACATGCTATGCAAGTGATGTACCACTAGATTAATCCCCCAGTCCTACGTTAGATATTAAGCAATGACATAAATTAGTTTTGTTTATGAAATTTTTGCTCATGAAAAAAATATATAAATCTTTGATCATTACAAAAGTAAAACCCACTTGCAAGAATTCAAACACAGAAATGTATTAAATAGGGGTTGGCGAACTTTTTCTGGAACAAACCAGACAGTATTTCTTGCTTTTCACAGGTCACACAGTCTCTATACAACACTCAGATCTGCTCTTGTATCTCAAAAACAGCCACCATAGTTTGCTGACCCCTGGCATAAAAAGCATAAAGCAATAGTCACTCCGCCTACTTGGGTCCTCTGGTCCAGGGTTGTCCACTTTGGATCTGGTTCATGTCTTTTTTTGGGGGGCAGTACTGATGACTGAATCCAGGACCACGTGCATACCAGGCAAGCACTCTACCACTGAGCTTGCCCTTTCTTAACAAGACCCCATCTCAAAATAAAAAGGGATGGCCCTTTTTTACGTTTTGAGATGGGGTCTTATTAAGTTGTGCAGACTGGCCTTAAACTTGTGATCCTCCTGGGATTGTGATCCTTGTTGGGGTCACACCCAGCTCTTTCACATCACCCTCTGTGCTCATACAGAAGTGTGTGAGGCTTTAATTTCCCCGAAACAGAGTAGAGTCATTCTATATGTTCTTAAAAATTCCCTTTTGAAGGACAACTAAAATTTTCTCCAGGCCAGGTGCAGTGGTGCCCAGCTGTAATCCCAACATCTTGGGAGGCTAAAGCAGGAGGATCTTGAGTTCAAAGCCAGCCTCAGCAAGAGCGAGGTGCTAAGCAACTCAGTGAGACCCTGTCTCTAAATATAATACAAAATAGGGCTGGGGATGTGGTTCAGTGGTCGAGTACCCTGAGTTCAATTCCCAATGACCCCCAAAAAAGAATTTTCTCCTAATTTTCACTTTCATAAATACTACTCCTGCAAAATACTTTGGCTCTTGGTCCTGCATTTTAAGGAGTGATCAGTTTGTGACCAATATCAGATCCAGCAGCAATTCAGCCTGACCATACAAAGAAAAGCCATTCAAGAGACAACCTGGTTAGACTGGGGTTGTAGCTCAGTGGCAGAGCGCCTGCCCGCTTGTCTAGCACGTGCAAGGCACTGGGTTCAATTCTCAGCACCACATGTAAATAAATAAAATAAAGGTCCATTGCCAACTTAAAAAAATATTTTAAAAAAAGAGAGAACCTAGGCTAAGCAGTGGCATACTACTGTAATCCCAGCAACTCAGGAGGCTGCAGAGGAGAATCATAAGTTTGAGGGCAGCTTGAGCAACTTAGCAAGACCCTGTCTCAAAAAAATAAAAAAGCTTGACGGTGGGAGGAGAGAGAAAAGGTGGAAAAGAAAGAAAACAGATGGGAACAACAGCTGAGAGTGAACAAGACCTTGGACCTTGAAAGGTAAATGCTTTGTGTGGCAGCTTAAGCAGGTAAATGCTCACACCTTTTTCAAAAATGTTGCAGCAGTTTCTCTCTTCGTAGCTGTGATCCGCTTGACCCCATCAGGAGACTGGACACGGATTATCTGTTAAAAATGACACAGATGGTTAATGTACAGCCTAGTGAAGCCTGACTTATTACTAAAACTTACATCTGCAGTTTTTCAACATCTGGGTCACTGAAACTGAAAGTCAAACTCCAAGTTCCCCTCTCAATACCCAACTCAAATCTTTCTAGAAGAAGCAAAGGGATGAGGTTTAAACACAAAGAGAACAGTCTAAGAGCACTGTGCTGATTCAAAACTCTTACAGTTTCACCCCAAAAAACACAAGTTCAATATTTAATCTTTATTTATAAAGAGTATATCTGAGCTGGGGTGGGGTTGTGGCTGCTGGGCTAGGTGTGACTCAATGGTAGAGCGCTTGTCTAGCAAATGTGAGGCACTGGGTTTGATTCTCGGCACCACATAATAACGAAATAAAATAAAGGTCCATTGACAACTAAAAAAAATTTTAAAAAATAAAAAATTTAAAATAAAGAGTACATCTGAAACCTTTACTTTCTTTCTTTTTTTTTTTTTTGTACCAGGGATTAAACTCATGGGGCACTGGACCACTGAGCCATATCCCCAGTCCTATTTTACTGAAATCCAGTCCAGGATTTCACTGAGTTGCTTAGCACCTCGCCATTGCTGAAGCTGGCTTTGAACTTTAAATCCTCCTGCCTCAGCCTCCCGAGCTGCTGGGATTACAGGTATGCACCACCACGCCTGGCTTGAAAGCTTTTCTTTCTTCAAACTTACAAAAACAGAAAAGAAAGACCCACCAGGAATTATGAATGACTGGATTCTTTTTTTTTTTTTTTTTGGGGGGGGCACAATACCTTTATTTTATTACTTTTTATGTGGTGCTAAGATTGAACCCAGTATCTCACACACAGGAGACAAGCGCTCTACCATTGAGCTACAACCCAGTCCCAAATGACTGAATTCTTTCCAAACGATCTTACTTTGCTATAGGCACAGACATTAGTTAGACTGACATATAAGAATCACAGAAAGCCTAATTTATTTGCTTTTAACAAAAAAAAAAAGAAAAAAGAAAACAAAGAAATAAAGGTCTTTAACATCTCTGTAAACTTTAGTAGATATTCAAACATTTTCATAGCAGGCCGGAAAAGGATGGCAACACCGCAAGGCTACTGGACAAAGGCATGACTTTTTAGGACCTGATTTTTGTGTCATCAAGCCCTTCTGAGGGTATGTTATGCTGGTTACTGTGCCAGCTCCTGTTCTAGTCAGGGAGCATGAATTGGCATGCCCTGGTGTAAATGGGGCAGCTGTTGCCAAACCACCTGAGGGGTGGGAGGGGAAACATAGGAACATGACAGAAAACGCAAACCTTGCATTCTTTCCTCTTTCTTCTCAGCAATTACTCATGGGGCACTGTACTTAGAACAACCCCATGCAGATGAAAAACGTCACAAGACATTGTTCAAAAAAAGATTCCCAATGATACTCTACAAAACATCCCAGGGGATTAACTTCTACTGAACTCTGTCTACTCAAAGTAGTTGAAATGCTCTAGATTCTCCTATAATAGAATGACCATGACTCTCATTTTTTAATAGCTTTCATTTGGTTTTGCAGCATCTGAGTTTAACAAAAAAACAAACAAAACTTGTACTGAGGATTGTGCTGGCTTAGCCTCTAACTACAGAGCAAAATACATAGGAAGAAACAGACTTGGTCACAAGAACACACAGTCTCTAGTAACTTAGGTTTCCCTATTTGTAAGAAAATTTGGCTGAACTTGGGGGCACATGCCTATAGTCCCAGTTGCTCAGGAGGCTGAGGTAGAAGGAACACCTGAGCACAGGAGTTCAAGACCAGCCTTGGCAACACAGAGATTTTTGTCTCAAAGAAAAAGAGGCAGACAAGGTGATACACCCCTATAATACTAGTGACTCAGGAGACCAAGGAAGCAAGATCACAAGTTTGAGGCCAGCCTGGGCAACACAGCAAGACCCTGTCTCAAAATAATATAAAAAGCACTGGGAGGCTAGAGTTGTAGCTCAGTGGTAAAGCACTTTCCTAGCACATGTGAGGCACTGGGTTCAATCCTCAGTACCACATAAAAATAAATAAAGGCACTGTATCCAAATACAAGTTAAAAAATATATTTTTTAAAAAAGTGCTGGGGGACTGGGGTTGTGGCTCAGTGGTAGAACACTCGCCTACCATGCGTGAGGCCCTGGGTTCAATCCTCAGCACCACGTGAAAATAAAATAAAGGTATTGTGTACACCTACTACTAAACAAGTTTTTTTTTTTTTTTTTTTTAAAGCTGCTGGGGATGTAGCTCAGTGGTAGGGTACCACTGGGTTCAATTCCCAGTACCGCATTAAAAAAGAAAAAGATAAAATCAGCCCAAAAAACCTCATACAACTCATTATCCCTACAGGGATTTTCGAGAGACTTTGTCTAAATTTAAAAAAAAAAAATTTCTAAACTTCTAAAATCAGTTTCAGAAGAAAGGTCAGTTTTAATCCCTCACAATCTGAAAGATTCTATCACAGAGACCCAAGGCTGTCTGTAAGAGCACAGACTACATTCACTAGTGGAAATTGGTCTTGCCCAGAACAACTCACTGGTACAAGGTTGTTTTGACTCAGTAAAAATTTAATTACACTAAATAGAAAGTTTGAAAGCAGATCTGAGCGCTGAACTCTAACCTATTTCTAGGCAAGTCACCAATGACAGCAAAACTTTATTCTTAAAAGGAGTATTTGAGGTTTCCCTTGGGACACGAACTCATTCACCATCTACAAGCAGGGAAACACTGAGAGGGCAGGAAGCCCTAAAGCGAGCCATGAGGGAGGAAAGGAGACCCTTGGAGAAAAGCCTTATATGCAAAAGCTGGATTTTCTTGGAGACCGAGACATCCAAAAAGAAGGACCGCGGCCCTTCGGGGCACCGGCAGTTAGCTGCAGGGGCGTCCCAGGGGTGAAGACTGAATTCGGCTTTGCCGCCCCCAGAAATCCCAAATATTCCTTACGGTCGACCAAAACTCTGCCCACCGGGGCTGTAACCTACGCGACGGCAACTCCCGACCCCGGCCACATTTACGCAGGGGGACTCGGCTCCAAGGCGACCGGCGACGTCGGCCCGGCTCCCCCGACTTCCCACTGACACTTTTCACTTTCAGAGGTAGCGGGCCTGGCGAGCCCTATGTCGGGCAGAAGCGCAACCACCCTTCTTCTCGCTCCTGCCGGGCAGCCAGGCCCGGGCGCTCCCCCCGCCGCCTCGGGCCCGACTCTCCCCGAGCGGCCCGAGAGGGCAGGAGGGGCGCATCCGCGGGCCCGCGGGGTCGCGCCGGCCGGGTCTCCGGAGCGGCCTGCGCCCGCCGGCCTCCCCGGGCGGCCAGGGCAGGGCCGGCAAATCTGCTGCCTCATCCCGGCCGCTCCCGCCCGCCACACTCACGATGCTCTCGGCCATGGCGGCCGCTCCTGCCTCCGCGCTCGGGCCCCGGGCCCCCGCCGCCACCGCCGCCCCCTGCCGTCCCACGGGCCTCGCAGCCCCGGCCCCAGCCTCAGCCCCGGCCCCGGCCTCCCGCCGCCGCCGCCACCGCCGCTCCAGCTTCGCCGCCCGGTTCCGCCAGCCGCCGACGTCCGGTGCGTCGCCTAAGGCGCTCCGCGGGGCGCGCAGCCCCGAAATCGGGTTCCGGCCCGAACAATGGCCGCGCGCATGCGCAAGCAGCGCCGCCGGACTCAGGCAGCGTCACGCAGCAGGTGTCTGGGAAACGTCACTGCGGGAGGCACAGAAAAGAACCAGAAGAGACGCACACCCGAGATCTCACCCAAAAATAACCCTCATTGGGTTGTACTCGGGGAAAACAGCATTCCAGAGAATTTAAACTGCATTTTAGATAATGTAGATGCCCCAGGACCAGCGTCAGTGCGATCCACCTGCGATCCTTCTGCCGCTCCGAGGGCTTGGGTCTTGATTTAATGCTCCGTGTTGACACTCAGCTTTCCAACCGAGAGATCCGCTTTTTCAGATGCACTGGGCCCTGCGAATTTTGTAGCTGGTCTCGCGTATGATTTTTTTAAATATTGTTTAAGTTGTAGATGGACACAATGCCTTTATTTTATTCATTTTTATGTGGTGCTGAGAATCGAACCCAGTGCCTCACACATGCTAGGCAAGCGCTCTACCACTGTGCTATAGCCCCAGCCCCTCGCGTATGATTTTGAAAAATAAAAAAAGTTACGAATCTCTGAGAGCTTAAAAGATCATTTCTTTTAGCCTCATGGTTCAATTTCTGATTGTATTTATTTAAAAGATATTCTCCTTTCCTCCCCACACCCACCTCTTAATTCCTTGATTTCTCTAACCTCCACTTCAGTAGTTATCTGCTGCTTATTTACTTGTCTGTAGCGTGACTTTTACACTAGTGATAGAGCCGAAAAGAGATAGACCTCTGTCCTGGTAGGATTTACCAGCAGGAAGATCACCATGCCAATCTGTAACGTCAGGTTGTGATACTACCAAAGCAGGTAGACTGAGGAGAGTGACATGCTGTTTGAAATAAGATGGGAGTGTAGTTCAGTGGTAGAGTGTTTACTCAAGTCCCTGTGTTCAATCACAAGCACCACAAGGGAAAAAAAAAAAAAACAAAAAAGATGATGAAGAAAGACCTCTCAGGAGAACTTTGAGCAAGATCCCAGGTGAGGTATGCTTTGCAGGAACCTGGAGAAAGAGCAGTGTGGGATGAGGGGGAAGCACATGTGAAGCAGCCTGAGATGTGCTCGGGTGATCCCAGGACAAGGGGGCCAGTGAGGCAGGAGTGCAGTGGAGTTGAGGGGAAGCATATCAGGAGGAGCGGGGTCGGACATAGAAAGCCCTTGGATTCTATTCTAGGCATGTTGAGAAGTCTTTGGAGGGTTGAGAGACTTGCTTTCTGTTACATTTTTTGAGGATCTTTCTGGAGGCTAAATGGAGAATGGACAGCAGGGGAGGGGCAGAAGGCTAATGCCCAGAGGACAGATGGTGGGGCAGCCAAGGACCAGAGGTGGCTGGACCCAAAACAAGCACTGGGATTTGCCTGAGAGGCAAGTACAGGACTGCCTGGGAGGCACCAACTGAAAGACCAGCCAGAGCCCAGCTGTGTATGATGTTGGGATTCCTACTGGGAAGCAGCTTTGTGGGCTCTAGATGTGGGTGTAGTCAGGACGGAGGACACATCTCCTAAGGTACTTTGTCACAATGCTGTGTCAAGTCTTAACACAAAGAATAGATTTTTTTAGGTGCTAGGGTTGGAACCCAGGGCCTTGAACATACTAGGCAAGCTTGCTCTACCACTGAACCGTGGCCCAGCTCAACACAGAGAACGATTTTGAATGAAGTCCATTTCATTTGAACAATGGCATAATTCTCCACATTCTCACCTCAGCCACCTAGAATCTGTCTTGGCCTGTCCTTGCCTGTTCTACCTCAGGTAAGGCATTTCCCACCCTCTCCTGCCAGATGCAAATGCCTCCACCTGGTGGGATTTCCCGACTGGGTCTTTTGCTCAGACACATCCCTCTCCTTCTGTCCTGTTCTTACACTTCACAGCCTGTGATCTTTCTCCATCTCTTACATGCAGACATTTGTGATGCAGAAAGGCCAGCTCTCTCTGCCTAAGATACTCCTAGCATGGTCCTCAGTGTCTTGTGCTAACCCTGCAGGACAACATCCTGTTATACCTTGCTTGCCTTTGACTCTCCTTTGTGCTACTGAGGGATTTTAAAATTATGTTAATTGGTTAAGTTATGTTAGTAGTTGTATTCTTTTTGCTAGAGCTGCTATAAAAGAAATACCAGAAGGGCCAGGCACAGTGACGAATGCCTGTGATCCCAGCAGCTTGGGAGGCTGAGACAGGAGGATCGCAAGTTCAAAGCCAGTCTCAGCAAGGGTGAGGCTCTGAGCAACTCAGTGAAACCCTGTGTCTAAATAAAATACAAAATAGGACTGGGGTTGTGGCTCAGTGGTTGAGTGCCCCTGAGTTCATTCCCCAATACCAAGAAAAAAAAAAACAAAATACCAGAGCGTCTGGGCATGGTGACACATGCCTGCAATCCCAGCAACTTGGGAAGCTGAGGGAGGAGAATTGCAAGTTCAAGACCAGCCTCAGAAATTTAGTGACCTTGTCTCAAAAACCTAAGAGAAAAAAAAGGTAGAGGAAGTGACTCAGTTGTAGAGTGCTTGCCTAGTCAAGCACAAGGACCAGGATTCAATCCTCTCACCCCCACCCCAAAAAAAGACATGACTTTTTTGTCTAGCTTATGTCTAGCTTATGTCACAGTGTTTTTAAGTTTCAACCATGTCATAATGTGTCAAGAACTCTTATTTATTTGTTCATTTATTTATTCTGCAGTGCTGAGAATAGAACCCAGGTCCTTGTACATGCTGAACAAGTGCTCTACCCCTGAGCCACACCTGAACCCAACAGTCCCTGTTTTACATCAGTGGAATTATATAAAATATGAATGGAGCTGGACATGGCCGTGCACACCTATAATCCCAGGGACTGGAGGAAGGATGGCAAGTTCAAGGTCAGCCTCAGCAACTTAGCGAGACCCTAAGCAACTTAGCAAGACCCTGTCTCAAAATAAATAAAAGAGGTGAGGGGTGTGACTCAGTGGTTAAGCACCTAGGTTCAATCTCAAATACCAAAAGAAGAGAAAAGAAAGATATGACAGGAGGGCAGGCTACTGCTCCCTGGACTGTGGAGGAGGACTGCATGTAGGAGGTGGTTTGAAGCTGGCTGAGAACATAGAGAGCTCTTGCCGATGGTGACAGTGCAGGACGGGTACTTGAGGGGATGGCGAAGGTCAAGGCAGGTGCAGCCAATGGGGCCAGCAAACAGTCAGCTGAGCTGGATTGTAAAGTGATGGCCAAGAGCAATGGCAGTGGACCCTGGGTTCAATCCCCAGTACCTCAAAAAAGAACAATGGGCGGCTGGGGTTGTAGCTCAGTGGTGGAGTGCTTGCCGAGCGCCTGTGAGGCACTGGGTTCAATCTTCAGCACCACATAGAAATAAATAAATAAAATAAAGGTCTGTCAATATCTTTTTAAAATTTTTTAAAAAGAACGATGGTGGATCTAAAGCTCCAGGAGAGGAGGGGCCTTGAGTGGCAAAGAAAGAAGTCGAGGGTGGGGAGGGGCTCGGGCATGCAGCAGACCTGCAGCCGCCCTTTTTCTTGCCATAAAAGCACATGTGCAGAGGGCTTCCTTGACATTCCTCCCCTGAGGCTTCCAGAGGACCTGGGTCCATCACGATGACCTAGATACATTCATGTCCACCTCCCACACCCCAGACAGCCCAGGGAAGCCAGGGGTGTGCCCAGAGCTGGTGGTAGGTGGGGATCCAGCCTTGAGAGCCTCAGAGCATACTCTTGATCCACATAGTGGCTATGTGACTGGGCTTCTCCCAGGCACAAGGACCCAACAGTGACCATGACAGAGTTCTGCTCCTGAGACGCTCATAGGGTGGTATCCTAACCCTGGTACCTCAAAAACCAAGAAGGATGTGGTCTGGCAGATGGCTCTCTCATCCTTGCAGGGCATCCACTGGGGAAATAAATCAGAGTGAACAAGGTCTCAGTGCAGTCAGACAGCTGCTCCCTGGTAGGACCAGGTTGGAATGGGATCCCTGTCTAGGCACCTGGCCACAGCTTCTTAACTCACCAGCAGAACTGGACACCTGTAGGGCTGCCCTCACCTGCAGCACTTCAACTGGTTGTGCATTGGGATTATTGTACTATGAACCAATTTCTGTGCATCTGATTCCCTGGGGAACTGATGAAGCAGCCACTGAACCTGCAAAGCTGAGGCCCATACTGGACCCTGGGTGCTGGCCACAAGGCACACACTCCAACAGCTCTACTCATGAGGCCCCTGAGCAGGGCTGAGGAGATCCACAAAGCCAGGCCAAGAATTCCGAGCCAAGAAGAAGGCCTGTCTGCCTGCCTACAAGCAGGGCCGCCCTAAGCTCTAGAGTGTGACTTCTCACATGATCCCACTGTGACTCCAGCAAGCATGTGGGGCTTGCAGCTCCCAGTTCCTGGACTCTACAGCTTACAGAGTAGCCCAGGACCACAGCAGGGTCAGCCAGTGGGCCTAGCGTCTGTGCTGAGGGCTTTTCCTCTCCGCATGGAGGATGGAAGAGGGAGAGAGGCGCCCCTTGCTGTCCCAGGTAAGCCAGTGCCCTGTGGCCTCTGCAGGTGGGAAAGGTTCCCTGCTGTGAAGCCCCACCTAGGGCCCTACCAGGTTGCCCAGTCCCGGCTCCCCCCAGCCTTGTGTGCTGAGACTTGCCACTGGGCAGATGCCAGAGGACAAGCTGCCACGTTTGGGGGTGGGGGTTTCACTGTTGAGGTGCCAACCCCTCCTCACTGCTGTGGTTCTCTCGGTCTGCCAGCCTCTGGCAGGTCTTGTGGATCTGGGGTCCACTCTGGCCCAGGGCACAAGAGAAGGGGAAGATGAATATTCCGGGAAGACAAATATTCCTGGAAGCCAATGGTGGATGCCCACTGCCTCAGATAAGGCCAGTCCAGCCTGCGGGGCTCTGCCAGCCTGTCCCTTTACTCCTGCTGATTAGCAGGGACCCCAGGGGAGGGGGTGGCTGTAAATAATTCTCCTCAAGTTCAGAGTGAACAAGGTCTCAGTGCAGTCAGACAGCTGCTCCCTGGTAGGACCAGGTTGGAATGGGATCCCTGTCTAGGCGCCTGGCCACAGCTTCTTAATTCAGGCGTCAGCAGAACTGGACGCCTGTAGGGCTGCCCTCACCTGCAGGAAACCCCTCTCACACCTAGCTGCTTGGCTTAGCATCTGGCTAGAGGGCAAGTGTCTCTTGGAAGGTGCTGCCTCTTATAAATGGCTCCCCAGTGTCCTGACTACCCCCTCCTTGCTCTAGAAGCCAGGCAAACAGGGTCCTGGCCAGTCCCCTCCTGCATCTGCCACCACAGGGCCCAGCTAGCAACCACATTTGGTGAGGGTTTAGCTGATGGAGCAACCTTACAGTTCGTGGGATGAAGGATGAGTTTCAGAGGAGGAGGCAGGAGGGTGGCCACGTGGACCAGCCCCTCTCCTGGCAGGCCTGCACCTCCTAGCCTGGGTGAGGAGGCCCCTCTTCTGACTACACAAAGTCACTGCCAACCTAAACAGACCTGTTTCAAACACAGGAAAAACAGCCTTGCCTGCCATGTCCCTGGTGTACAAAGGTCAGGTCCAGGCAAGGTCAAAGTCAGCACCTGCATTGCACAGTTATGCAGTGAAGGGGAGAAGGTGCATTTAATGAGCACCACCCTGCTTAGTCTTTACCGCAGACCTTGCAGGGTATGGTCATTGCTCTGTCCAAATCATTAGGCAGGAGACCAGGACCCTTACTGTCCCTTCGCTGTCCAGCCAAGCAGGACAAGCCTAAAGGCCCCCATGCCCCTTCTCATCCCCTTTCTCCCTCCACCATCCAGCCTCCTTCCATCCCACTGATCCTCCTGGAGGCGGTGAGGCCTCACCTCTGCTGATCGTCATGAGGTCTTGCCAGCAAGCCACACTGGCTCCTCTTCCCTCTGCAGGATGCTGCCAACCAGGAGCCTCCCTTCTCTGTGAAGAGTTCACTCACCACAAGTCATCCTGGTCCACCTAGGGAGGACCAGGTGGGGGCCTGGAGTTGCTGCTGCTGTCCTTGTGGGGTCAAGCACCAAGCCTGGACGGAAGGCCTGGGGGGACGCCTGGCCCCCTTCCTCCCCTGGGGGACCAGTTGCCTCAAGTATCTGACCTTTCTCTCCAACTTCCTCTTCTCCTTGCTGGCCCTTCTGGCCCTGACTGTGGGACTCTGGGGCCTGGCTGTCAAGGGGTCTCTGGGGAGCTATTGGGAGGATGTCCTGCCCCCAGACCCCATGCTGGTGCTGGTGCTGGGGGCGCTGACAGTCAGCACGGTGAGCCTGTTTGGCTGCCTGGGAGCCCTCTGCGAGAACAGCTGCCTGCTGCGCTGCTTCTGCAGGGCTGTCATCCTCTTCCTGGTGCTCGAAGCCCTGGCCGGGGCCCTGGTGGCGGCTCTCTGGGGCCCACTGCAGGACAGCCTGGAGCACTCCCTGC
Source organism: Sciurus carolinensis (assembly GCF_902686445.1). Taxonomy (NCBI): domain Eukaryota; kingdom Metazoa; phylum Chordata; class Mammalia; order Rodentia; family Sciuridae; genus Sciurus; species Sciurus carolinensis. Next base: position 1,282,054 of record NC_062215.1, on the reverse strand, counting down.
GTGTGGCCATCACCCACTACCAGGACAGCCCAAACCTGCACTTCCTCCTTGACCAAGTCCAGCTGGGGCTACAGTGCTGCGGGGTGGACTCCTACCAGGACTGGCAGCAGAACCTGTGAGTCCTGGCATGGGCGAGGGAGCGGGCAGTGGCCGGGCAGGCTCACACCCACCCGTGTGTGCTCACTTGTGCCCACACACTTGTGTGCTCACACTCACATTCACCTGGCACATTCCTGGGTGTCCTCACAAAACTCGACCACACACTCACCTCCAAATACGTTCACACACACACATGTGCACACCCACCCATGAGGTGCAGGGGTGTGTGCCCCCCACTGGGACACTGGCTCACTGGGCCTTCTTGTGCCCAGTCCAGACAGGGCCTTGCAGACACAGGGTCCTCATGGAGAAGCCACACCAACAGACTTAGAAAATCACTTTTTTTCAACAGTTGACCATCTCAACATCAAATGAAAGTAACTTTGAGGTTAACTCAGGACTCACAGCTTTCCCTCCACTGTGTGTGTGTGTGTGTGTGTGTGTGTGTGTGTGTGTGTTTGTGTGGCATTATGCCAGATGTGGTGGCAAAGTCCTGTAATCCCAGTGACTCAGAGGGCGAAGCCTAGAGGAGCTCAAGTTCAAGGCCAGCTCAGCAACTTAGTGAGACTCAGTCTCAAAGTAAAAAGGGCTGGGGATCTAGTTCACTGGTAGTGCACCTCTGCGTTCAATCCCCACAAAATATAAAGACAAAAAATAACCGCCTGCCTGGGGACGCGGTGTGCTGGGGATGGAGCGGCAGAGCCTGTGTGCTCCCACCGAGCGCACCCCAGCCCTTGATGCAGTGTTCTGTGTACTGCTCCAAGGTACCTACTTTGTAGTTTCCCCAAGTGCACAGACACCCTGAGCAGTGCCTGTCCTCCCTGAGATACCCAGGACAGCTGGCCACAGAGAGGGACTCAGAGGAGACTCCAAAACTGGCCATTTGCTCTCAGGAGTTGCTAGGACTAGTTGGGTCCTTCAACGTCACCGTGCTTTGCAAAGTTCCCACAGGCTGCTGTGAGCTCTCCCTGCAGCGAGGTGCCCTCCACTGATGGCTGAGTTAGCCTGTGAGCTGGTGTGGGTCCCCCGTGGGGCTCCTCAGCAGGGGCCAGATAGATGAGGTCCAGCCCCACCAAACCAGGCCTGCGTGCAAGTCTCTGGATACCCATGGGAGGCCTGGGGCCCTTGAGGACCCCCTGCAGCAATGCTCCCCAGCTGCCTGGAGCTCCTCAGAGCCCCCTGCCCCTTGTCACTACTCAGTACTGCCACTTCCCGTGAGACATTCAGACCATCCTGGAAGCCTCTGTCCGAGCTCTGTCCACCTTCTGCTGCAACTCTGCCATCTCAGATGAACTCGCAGCATCTGTAGTAAGTCTCCTCAGCCAGTCCTCATCAAACGTTGTCTGCCCCTTCAGCCCTCTCACTAAACACTTCCCTTCTGGTCACACAGCCACTTCGCCTACCCAAAAGAGCAGGGGGCCGTCAGGCACGGGGATCCAGGAAGCCGGGTGCCCTGCGTCCGCGTGTGTGCGTGTGCACATGTAAGGGTATGCATGTGTTCATGTGTGGGCCTGCATTCTGGTGCATCTGCCTGTGCGTGTGGCCTGAGTTTGAAAATGGGCAGGAGATAACCTCCTCAGGACTGAGCTTTGTGCACCTTGCAGGTACTTTAACTGCAGCTCTCCGGGGATGCAGGCCTGCAGCCTCCCTGCCTCCTGCTGCATCAACCCCAGGGAAGATGGGGCTTCGATGAACACCCGGTGTGGTTTTGGGGCACTGCGCCTGGATGAGGATGCAGCCGGGCGTGTTGTGCACCTGGAGGGCTGTGGGCCTGTGCTCCTGCGGTGGCTCCACAGGAACGTGCCGGCCCTGGGCGGCTGTGCCATCGCCATCGTGCTGATCCAGGGGACTGAGCTCCTGCTGGCCACCTGGCTACTGAGGGCCCTAGCTGCCCACAAGGCAGTGGAGGCCACAGAGCCTGCTCCTCTGTGAGCACAGATGCCAAGCAGGGCCAAGGAGAAGCTGTGGTGCAGATGGGATCCAGGTCTCCCTCACCTGTAGGACTGGGATCAAAGACATACCCCCTCCTCCTCTGCCAGGCCACTGCTCCCTAGGCCTCTGGCCTCTGCCACACCTGTCATCCCAAGGGCCAGCTAGACTGGCCACCTGCCCGACAGCTCTGACTGCCTGAGGACCCACCTAAATCACCCTGCTCCAGGCAAAGTCTGTGGGGGTCTGTGTCTGACCATGTCTGCCTCCTGTCTGGCTGGTGGGAAGAGCATGGGGTGGGTGTTCCTGCCTCCCACTTCTGCCTCCCAACACACCCCACCTTGTCTCTGCTCAGCCCCAGACCCCATTGCCTCACTGCTGGCACTTGCCTGCCCTGAGGGCCACCTCCCTCTTTCTGGTCCTTGGTGCAAGGGTGAGGCCCGGCTCCTCCTGCCAGATGTCTGTTTGTGGGGAAGAGTAAATCACTTGTTGAGGGGCCTTATTCGTTCAATAAACTGCCAATCTCAAGTGGCTGCGTGAGGAACTCTCACACCACAGACCACCACCTGGTCAAGACGGGAAGTCCCAGTCACCCAGACTCCCCCGTCTGTCAGCCCTGCTCTGACTTCATCTCTTCTTTTTTTCAGTCCTAGGTGGACACAGTACCTTTATTTTACTTTTATGTGGTGCTGAGGATCGAACCCAGGGCCTCATGCATGCTGGGTGAGCGCTCTGTCACTGAGCCACAACCCCAGCCCCTGACTTCATCTCTTGAAAGTGGAATGACAGAGGGCACTCTGAGTCACATGCAGCCATTGCTGTGGGGTGGACCTCACGACCCCCAGCCCTCCCGAGGAGGCATGCAGTGCCACCACCCAGCCTCTGGGGCACACGTGCAGAGTGCAGTGTGGCCCATGCTGCTGTGCTGCTAGGTGGAAGCTCCAGGTCACGCTGGGTGTGTGCTAGCTGTAGTGGGCACAGTCCAAGGGTGGGCTGGGGTCTGGGTTTCCTCCCCTGTGAAGTGGAGACAGAGCGCCTGACTCGTGCTGTCTGGCACCTCCTTCTTGATGAGGCCCGCTCCGACCATCCACATGCTTCACTGACTAGTCCCTAGGAGTGAGGGAGGCAGGCTGGCTTGCGTGTCTGAGGCTGCTGGGGGCAGCTCTGTGGGGCGGTTGTCCGTGGGTCATACCCCTCCACCTGGCCAGCCCCTCCTGCCCTGCCCAGGGCCCCGAGCGTCCCTCCAGGCATTCCTGCCAGCACAGCCCGCACCCCAGGGTCCGACCCAACAAACACACCCAGACAAGCAAGGACATGCTCATTTTATTGTGACATGGGGACAAGAAGGGTGGGCCACGTTGGAAAGGCTGATGATGAAGGGCCTCATTCACTGCACGGCAGGATTCTCAACACCCACCATGGCCAACCCCTGGTCCAGCTGGAGTAGCTGAGGGGAGCAGCACAGGGGCTGGGAGTGGGGGACGCTCCTGGTCTCCCTCTGTTCCAGCCATGAGGAGGGGAAGGCTTGGGGCCGGAGCCCACCTCCCCTCTCCCTGCAGACCTGAGGGGGTGGGCCAGGGTCTCCAGGAGGTCAGCAGGGTATCTTGGGGTAGGTGGTGTGCTCCTGGCAACTACCATCCAGGGCCGAAGATCACCCGCCCTCAGAGGTCAGGGGCCAGCTGTGCTGGGGCCCCTGGCGGGATGTTGAGCAGAGCTCACAGTGGGCAAGGGGAGGGTCCAGGACCCCAGAGGGTCTGGCTAGATGATGCCGTACTGGGCCAGCTCGTGAAGCTCCAGGTGGTTGAAGGCTTCCCAGGGGCAGATGACTGTGATGTCTGCAGGAAGCACGTGGTCAGGAGGATCCATGGCCCAGGAACCCCGCCCCTGCCCTCCTGTCCCCATGCCAGCGCGGATGGCTGAGGGGGAAGGGCAGCAGGGATCTCATTCCGGCGCTTAGTATATGTGCGCCCCCATGGGAACAGCCCCACTCAGTGGGAAGTAAAGCTCGATGTTGGGGGAAGAAGCGAGAGGCAAGCCAGGGGGACAGTGGCCTAGGTAAGAAGCTGGGGGAAGCTGGGGTTGCCGGGCTGTGGGCCCCAGGCATGCCTGGGGGGACCTGGGAAAACCCTCAGGACAGCACTAGCCATGGGGATACCTGTTCCCAAGCCTTCCATTCCAGGGATGTCATCCCCAAACCTGCAAGGACAGAACAGTCAGGAAGAGTGGTCCAAGTTCAGGACCTAGCCCTCCCAAGAGACCAGGTGCAGGCTGGGAGCCCAGTGGACAGAGACAGGTCTCCTCCCCAACCTCCTGCTGTGTGCCAGGCAGGCCTGAGGGTTCCTTCCAGGAGCACAGGCTGAGCCCAGCAAAGGGGGAGTGAGCGGGTGGGCAGGTGTATGCCTTTGCAAGATTGCAAGAGCACAGCATGAGGGCTTCTGGGTGGGTAGAGAGCAGTGTGTCTGAGTGTGCTGCTCTGGTTGGAATGTGGCTTGTGCTCGAAGGTTCAGTACTGGAGGCTTGGTCCCCAGAATTTAGTATGGAGAGGTGGTGGGTCTTTAAGAGGTGTCTAGTGGGACATGATTAGGTCAATGGGAATTAGTGGGCTATAACTCCGCAGAACAGAGTGAGGCTGTCATAAAACTTGAGCCTGGTGTCCCATCTCACCATGTGATTTGTCCCTGGCAGCCCTGCCATGACACCATCCACCATGCTGTGATGTAGGCATGGGGCCCTAACCAGAGGCTAATCTGATGGAGTGGCTCCACCAGGGAGACTCAGCCTCCACACCTGAGCCAAAGAAACCTCTTTCCTGCATCAAGTGCCAACCTTCATTATAGCAGCAAAAAGTAGCACTTCTCCGTGTGCATGTGGGTGTGGCCTGTTTGTGTGTGCACAGGGAGTACAGTGGTAGGGTGCACACACATCCCCAAGTTGAGCCAGTAGCTGGGGCTCTGACTGGCTCAGACCTTCAGGAGCTGCCTTTCCCCAGTTACAAGGTGGCTGAACTCCTCCCCAGGCCCTGCCTCCCCACTTCCTGGGCAGCCCCGGGGACTGGCTTTCTGAGGCTGCCCCCGCTCTGCTTACCCTTGGACGCCCTTCTTGGGGGGCTTGCTTTTGAACTGCCTGGTTTGCCGCTGCTTAAATCTGGGTGGTCCTTTCCTGGGAGTGACGGGTCCTCCAACCACCCTGGTAGCTGGTCGGATCTCCGCCTTGGGTAGCTCCAGGTTCATGGTGAGGCTGGCAGAGACACTATGGTAACCCTTGGCTTCTGGACTTCCTCAGAGTGGCCCGGACTCCTCATATGGCTGGGGTCAGACCACCCAGGGGTTCTGGTCAGCCCTCCTGCTCTGTTGGGGTTGCAACCCACAGAACAGAGAATCCAAGACAGCACCACCGGCCATCCTCCAGTGTGCCTGAGATAGCAGCCCCACCCTGGAGAACGCCTTCCAGCTCCACTTGGGTGCACCCCCAGAACTTTCGTTTGCCACTTGGCCCCCAGAAGGTCCCTACTGCTACACATCACTCAGGCCGTCTCTCTGCAACCCTGGTGTCTCTGGTCTTGCTCATCCAGCCTCACACAACCAGTCCATGCCAAACCCATCCTCCTGGCCCCTCCATGTCCTAAATCAGGGCCCCTCACCTCCTTGTTCTGTGCAGGTGGCTGCCGGAGACCCTTGAGGCCCATACCCCTCCCCCTTTGCCCATGACTGACATTTAATCCAACCATGTCACTCTGTTGAGAGCCTTCCGGGGGCTCCTGCTAGAACTGGGATGAGACTCAAATGAGGTCCCCTTCCAGGCTTTGCAGGTCGGGCTCAGCAGCCTCTTCTTGGGCCACACTGGCCTCTGGTCTTTCCTTCCTGACAATCTACCCTCAGGGGCTCCAGTTCCCCTCTTGGGAAGGCCTTCCCTGCCCCCTGCCTCACAGTCACTGTGCTTCAGGCCCTGATTTATTTATTTATACCATGACTTGTCCATGTGATCCTGTGACTGACTGTACTCATAGTGATGTGCTTACTCTGTTTATCATCTGCCCTTGGGACATGGGTTTGGGACATGGAGAGTTAACAGTGGCTCACAAAGTGGGCGCTCTGGGAAGGGCCCTCTCAGAACCAGATGCCTTTATCCTCCTGGCTCCATTTCACGGGGGACAATGGCTCTGGCGTTGGACTCGGCTGCTGATGACACCCCTTCCCAGAGCCACTCCCTGAATGCCCATGTCCCAGTGACCTTGGTCAAGGGCACCTCAGCTTTCTCTAAGCCTATTAGCATCAGAGAGAAACTCCTAATCTCCCAGGGAACTGCATAGCCCACATAGAGCCAGAGGTGCTGAGGCTGTGCACATGACATGGACAGAGGACACTGCCCCTGACCCCAGGTGCCCCAGGGTCTACCTTATGGGCTCCTCTTTCCTGTCCTGCCATTTTGTGGGGTGGGGTGCCTGACTGCAGCCTTGGGCTGCTGCTGGCTGGAGCACCGGGGTGGAGACGACCATGGCCTTGCTGAGAGGGCATGGCAGGGTCCGCCCAATCCCAGGGGCCCCACTTCCTCTACACAAGGCCCTGTCCCTGGGGCCAGCACCAGTCTGGGAGGAACCAGGGCTCAGAAGCCTGGTAGTGCTGGCTGCTCGACCAACCTCTGTGGCACCCATCCCTCACTTTCCAGACACCCCAGACCCAGCCGGACCACCTCTCCAGCCCCAGGCCACGGGCAGCTTGGGCCTGAACAGAGCTCCAACTATGCTGTTCCCATGGTAATACCTCCTGAGTTGTCCTAGCCCGGCTTAGTCGGGGGCTGGTGCCAGTCAGCTGGCTGGTCACTTGGGGCCCCAGGCTCCCAGGCCATCACTGGTCTTAGGAACACTGGCACCACCATTCGACACTGGTAGGCTTCCTCTCTGAAGGACAGGGTGGGGATGGACTCCTGAAGACACAGAACTCAGCCTTGGGGGTGAAGGCCCATCATCTCTCCCCACCCCAGGGCAGATGGGCAGATGCCTGGCTGCCGGGAAAGGCAACTGTGTTAGTCAGTACTCACCAAGTGTTGGTCAGGTCTCAGGGAGCCGCAGGTGCCAGGGGCTGAACCTGGGTCAGCAGGGTGCTGGTCCAGCCATTTATCCTGCTGCCTTTGAACGGATTATGACTCTCCTCTCTGACACACACTAATGAGATTGGGGATCTGAGAAAGAAATCCTACCAAGGACTCCAGGGGTGGGCAGAGACACTTAGGTGCAGCCAAGGGCCTGAAGACAGGACACCCAGAAGATGGCCAGAGACCAGGAGGCCAAATGTGGTCCTAAGCAGCCCATGGGTGGGACTCTGTCTCCAAACACCACCTGCCCGTCTCTGGCTCGGGCCATCCCCATTTCAGCCCCAGCCTCTGAAGAACCTGCCTTCGGGGCACCCAATGCCTGTGTGGCCTGGTCTGATCCCTCTCCACTTCTTTGATTTCACCATTTACCCCCGCCTCTTGAGCCCAGGATCATTGCATCTGCTCCTGCTGGCGCAGTTCCTGTGCCTCTCCCCTTCCCTGGTCCTCCCTCCTGGGCCTCTGGATCTCTGGGCCCAGCACCCCTTCTCAGGCAGCCCCTCAGGCTGGACCAGGGGCCTGTTTTGGCTAAGACTTGCCTTCCTCATACATCTTGTATTTATGTGTTGAATGGTTCTTGTCTTAACTTTTGTCCTCACACTGGAGTAGAGGAGGCCGGGTGGATTTCTGTCAGTCTTGGGGGCCAGCCCAGTCCTGGGCACTTCACGGATGCTCAGCAGGTACCTGTAGACTGAAAACTGAAGACAATATCTGAGTCAGTGTGATAGTCTGTAAGTTCTCCAGGAGAGGTTTGGCCTCACACTGGGGGCAAGGCCAGTGACTTCTCTTTAGGGATGACTGAATGGTCTGCATGGTCTGATCAGCCTGTCATAGCTGCAATTCCAGAATAGGCTGGTTTTGAAAACCTGCGGGGTAGGATGTATGTATGCATACAAGCATGTATGCATACATACATGTGCACAAATGTGAAAAATAAAGGGACCTCTTCATTCATGCATATATATTTTTTCTTTTTTCTGTTTGGGCTCTATCACTGAGCTACATCTCAGTATTTTTTACCTGAGACAGGGTCTAAGTTGCCTAGGTTGACCTTGAACTTGTGATCCTCCTGCCTCAGCCTCCTGAGTAGCTGGGACTATAGGCAAGCACCACCCTGCCAGGTGTTGCAGGCATTTTTTTTTTTTTTTTTTTTTTTTAATTTTGGGGATCAAACCTAGGGCCGTGTACTGGCCAGGTAAGCACTTCACTACTGAGCTACATCTCAAGCCCTTTTTGTTTTTTGAAACAGGATCTTGCCAAGTGATTCAGGCTGGCCTTGAATTTGCCATCCTCCCACCTAAGCCTCCCAAATGGCTGGGATGACAGGAGCATGCCATGGTGTCTAGCAGACTTCTTGTGTCTCTATTGTGGAGACAACTCCCCTCTATGTTGTCCACTACCACAGGGCCACCAAACCCCATGGTGCTGCCCTGTCTCTGGGCAACATGTTTCTTTTTCTGGGCTGACTCTCACTCCATACAAGGTCTGGGTTAGACCATGCATTTGCCAAGTTTAGGGCCTAATAGTCATGCAGTCACGTATTTCTGAGTCCACACAGGACTTGGTGCTTTTGGATGGTGCACATCAGTTGTTCAAGACACCAGGCTGCCCCACCGGTGTGGCACCCACCTTGTAGCCTCATAGTCCTGTTGCCACAGATCCCTGTGTGAAGCTGGGATACAGAACAGCTATGTGCAGCTCTGTATAAGCCTAGCTTTCCCTAAATGATAAACATACACACTCAAGCCCAGTTCTGACCTGGCCACTGGCAACAAGAGCTTGGAACTGCTGGCAGGAGAGGTTGGGGTGGGGAAAAGTTCCATGGAATGGGGAGGGAAGTGGGCAGTGAGGACCCCAAGATCAAACCTTATCCTTGGCTAAGGTCCAGTGGCCAGGATTGCAGCCAAGAATCAGGCTGGTGCCTGGCAGCTGGCATTGGAGCTGATGCCCCAGGTCTTCCAACTGCCTTGGCGGCCTCAACCTAGTGAGTTTGGAAGGACTGGTTCCAAGCAGAGCTTAGGCTCCTGTGGGTGCCCACAGCCTCTACCTGGTAGGACCCAGCAGGGGACTATGAGCTGCTGGAGGAAATGGCTGCCTCCAAGGACCTGATCACAGACCCTCACAAGCCCAAATAGCCTTCCTCCTCCTGCACTGGGAGTATTAACTAGAGCTGGCCTTCAGTAGGACATGGGGGATGCTGGAACCCAGAGGGAGCCTGTCACTTGGGCACTCAAGTTGATGGGGTCTTATTTCACCTTGTGGGCTAGGGAGGTTGCTTGGCAGAGGTACGGTACCAACACCTGCTTTCTTTTTCTGTTTGGAGCAATTCCAAGATATTCACCACTGAGTTGCAACCCTGACCTTTTGTTTTTTCTTTTGAGATAGGGTCTTGCTAAATTACCCAGGCTGGTCTTGAACTTGCTATCCTCCTGCCTCAGCCTCCCAAAAGGTGTGCACCACCACACCTGGTTGCAACTGCTTTGAGAAGGCAATGTAGGCCTTGTAAAAGTACAAAAGCCTCCTGTTCAACCACCATCAGAGATTTTATTTATTCTCAGGGAAAGTCAGTGAAGAGTTCCTCCTAGGCTTGTAAGATGTATCAAACCCAGACAGGGAGTGTGAATAAAGGCAACTACTGCTGCTTTCTGAGCAGAAGCAGGACTGGCCTCTCTGTCCAGGGTGAGGGTGTCTGGGGCAGGATGGTTCAGTCTCCACTTCGCGTGCGGAGCTGGATTTCCATCCTGAGGAAGGCTTTGAGGTTCTCATCGGCCACGTGCTCCTCCAGGGCAGCCAGGGCCCGCTCCCCGCCATCCTGGTAATGCCGCAGTAGTGCTTCTGCATACTCCACCCACACGCAGTTGGGACAGCCACTCATGCAGCAGTTTGTGGGAGGCTGGAGCTCAGGTGGCAGAGGGTATGGGGGTTCTGAGGGGCTCCGACAGGGCAGGGAGGCCTTGGACTGTCTGGCATCATCTGCACGTGCTTGGGAGCTCCCCTCCATAAGGTCAGTCTCCAATTCTCTGGGGCCATCACTGGCTCCCACTCGGTCATGGTGCCTGTGAAGGATGCAGCCCGCGCCCTGTGGATGCAGATAAGCATGACTGTGCAGGAAGCTGGTAAGGCCTTGCTGTCCCAAGATACTCACCACTGGGAGGCTGGGAATACAGCCTGGGGAGCTTTCAGCCTTCCTGTCCCTTGACAGGTGGCTCCATGTCCTTATTAACTTCCCCACTTTCTGCATGACCTCAGACAAATTATTTTACCTTTCCAGATTCAGTTTTCCCACTCATAAGACCATTAGAATGGTTGGTGTGAGGACTGAGTTCAGGGTATGTGCTCCACCAGATGGGGTCGGGGGGCTGGGGACCTCCAGCGCAGAAGACTAGCTAGATGAGAGCTCCCGGACAGGAATGAGGAGGTCCCCAAGCTCCTGGCCATGCGGATACCCTCTCCTTCTTCAACCAGCGTGGTAAAGCCGTGCCCCTCCTGCTAGACCATCTCGACTAACCACATCGCCCTCATCCCCGCGGGCGGCCCCCCCCCCCGCCCTGGTGCCCCAGCCCTCGGTCGGTCCCTCCCCCGCATTCGCCGCGTGGCACTGGTCACTGCCTGGCACTCCACACTGGCAGCCTGCACTTATTTACTAGCTCCTCCTGCGAGGCGCATCCTCACTGCTTAGCCCCAGAGCCCGGAGGGTTCCAAACAGAAGGCGCTCAGCGGACGCACGGGACAGCTAACCAGAGCCCTCGGCCCTGCCTGCCTGCCCGCCGGTACTTGCCCAGCGTCGGATGGTGGTGCCCAGGGCGCGATATCCCGGGGCCACACTCCACAGCAGCATTGCCGCGGCCAGGCTGAGACGACAGCGACAGCCGCGCCAGCCAACCCCAGCCCTCCAGGGAGCCGCGCCGCTCCAATGAGCGTGGGACCGGGTGCCGGAAGCGGAAGGGGTGATCGTAGGGCGGGGCTAAAGGAAGGGCGGAAGTGGCTTCACTCGAGACGTGCCCGGAGTGGCGATGGAGGGAGCTGAGAGCCAAGCTGCGGCGTCCGCGGGGTTGTCGAGGCTTGGCGGTCCAGGGCGATCACAGGCGGGGCGGCGCGGTCAACAGCAGCCGCGCGGGTCGCAGCGCTCGGCCCCGCGGCTGGGGCAGCGCGGGTGGGTGCCGTCCTTGGGGTGGGGGCCCAGTCCGCGAGCTTTTCCGCGTGCACTGGGCGACCGGGCCTGGGTCCTGGTTGCATGGGCCCCAGCCACGCGAAAGTCAGTTGGGTGAGCGGGCGTGAGTTCCTGGCTTCGCACTTGTCAGGTCCCGGCTGTGAGGCCGGCCGTCGGCCTTCCAGGGCTCTCGGAGCGCCTTCCGTCCCGGTCGCCGCAAGAAGGCTGTCCGGGATAGCCTCAGCGCGGGTGGGAGCGCAGGCTTCCTCCCTGCCGGGTGGCTGGGCCACACCTCTTCACGGGCCGGGCCTCCCTTTCTCTGATTCTGCTTACCCTGCTCTTGGGACGGGTCTCATCCCCGGATTTTTCTTACCAGCAAAAAAAAGAAGAAGGTAAATTGCAAGCCCCAAAACCAGGACGAACAGGAAATCCCTTTCCGGCTCCGGGAGATTATGAGGAGCCAACAGGAGATGAAAAACCCCCTCAGCAACAAGAAAAGGAAGAAGGAGGGTATGTGCAGGTCCCTGCTGGGTGGCAGCAAGCTTAATGCTTGAGGTTGCCCAGTTGTCCCACGTGGGTGTGGGCGTTTCAAACAGGAAATTCACCCTAGTTCCCTAGTGTTCTAGGGGCAGGGCCTGGGCAGGAGGACTGAGCGGAAGTCAGTGTTGCTGGGACCAAAGCTGTGGCTGGTGGCAGCGTAGTTCCAGAGGAGACTTAAAAGGAGCTTGGAGCGGGTTCAGGGAGCTATGGGAAGGAGTGTTAATATTTCTTCCTAAAAGTAATGGAGATCCATCATAGGGTTTTTAAGCTGGAGTAACCGGTCAGATATTTTGCCTGCCTGCCTGCCTGCCTCCCTCCCTCCCTCCCTCCCTCCCTCCTTCCTTCCTTCCTTTCTATTGAACTCAGTGGCACTTAACCACTCAGCTACATCCCCAGCCCTTTTTGTATTTTATTTGGAGACAGGATCTCACCAAGTTGCTTAGTGCCTTGTTTCTGCTGAGACTGGCTTTGAACTGACTATCCTGCTGCCTCAGCCTCCTGAACTGCTGGGATTACAGGTGTGCTGGCCTGGTCAGATTTTATTTGAGAGCGGATCACCAGAGCACTGAAGCCATGGTGGAGAGAAGTGGGTGGATTTGGAGCATAAGGAGGAAAATTATACCCCTCTGAGGAACTTGCTTTTGTCATCCCCTGCTCCCATTGTCTGGGTAGGGGGTCCACCTGGCAGCCTTCTACCACTATGGGAAGGTTGGAGAATGATATTCATCGTGTTTGTATTTTATGTGTACACACATTTGTTTTCCAAACATGGGGCTGATTTTACAGTAGCGCTGTTTTAGAATTTGTATGTAAACTTCAGACTTTTCACCACAGGATGGTGAAATAAAGAGGTAGGAAAGGGGAACAGGTAGAGGAGGTTCTGGCCCAAGTCGAGGTTGGCAGTGCTGGGGAACCACCCCAGGGTTGCATGGTAGACAAGTGCTCTACCACTGAGCTGTACCCCAGCCCACGATGGCACATGTTGAACGGGGCTGCACTGCGCTGGCTTTTTTTTTTTTTTTTTTTTGGCGGTACTGGGGATTGAACCCAGGACCTTGCACATCCTAGTCAAGCATTTCACCATGGAGCTATGTCCCTAGTCTTTTTCTTTTTTTTTAATATTTTTTTTAGTTGTTGACTGACCTTTATTTTTATGTGGTGCTGAGAATTGAACCCAGTGCCTCCTGCATGCTAGGCAAGCACTCTACCATTGGGCCACAACCCCAGCCCCCTAGTTTTTTTTATATTTTGTTTGAAATAGGATCTCACTTAAGTCACCGAGGCAGGCTTGTGATCTTTCTACCTCAGCCTCTTGAGTATCTGGGATTACAAGTGTGCACACCACTTCTAGCTGTTAGATTATTTTAAAAATAAAAACTCAGGCTAGGTGTTGGGTATATATCTGTAATCCCAGCTACTCAGGAAGCTGAGACAGGAGGATCATGAGTTTGAAACCAGCCCAAGCAACAGTGAGATGTGTCTCAAAAAAAAAAAAAAAAAAAAAAAAAAGGAATATATTTAAGATATAGTTTAATGGTAGAACATTTTCCTTGCAGTTGTAAATCTTGGTTTGATCCCTAGCACCACACAATATGCAAACATAAATTTATAAATAAAGACTGGTATCATAAGTCAGCAGTAGTACACTTGCTGAGCATGTATAAGACCCTGTGCTGTGAAAGAAATATACATGTGCAAGTTTCTCATCTTGCACATAATATATATGCATGCTCACATACGTGGTAAAGTCACATAGCTCTGCAAGAGGTGTGAAGTAAAGTGTGGACCTCCCTCCCCTTGAAGGGAACCACTGTTCATTTTCTGTCTAACCCCTGGAAACATCTATCCACCTATGCACATACTTACATGATGCAAAACCTCTGATTTCATCCTGTACTTTATTTTGTGGCCTACACTTATTTACAAAGGATTGTATATATCTCTCTACATCCCTCCACATAGGTCTCCTGGACTTGTTTCAGAAGTTTGTAGGTGAGCAGAGGGTAGTTCATTCAACCAGACAGCTTTGAGTGGATATATAAGTTGTCTCTGACTTTTTTCATCTGTGCTGTGCTGGACCACCTGACATGTACCAGCAGGCTATGGGGTTGCATTCCTAGGGATGACCAGGTTGGGCATTTTAGGTCCTTTGGCGGTCTTCTCCTCCTGTAACCCTGGGAGGTGAAGTGAGCTTGGGCACCCTGACCCTTGGGTTCCATTCCCTCTTGGCCTCAAGACATGCTTCTTCTGGTGTCTCCCTTTGTCCTCAGCTCAGGTGGCCTTCAGGAGGACTTTAGAGAAGGAAGCAAAGGGAATGGAGCCAGACATCATTGTCCCCAAGTTCAAGCAGAGGAAGGGGGAGTCTGATGGATCTTACATCCAGCGCATGGAGCAGGAGGCTCAGTACGTGATGTTCCTCAGTAAGAACCAGGCTAGCCGTCAGCCAGAGGTGCAGGTGGCTCCCAAGAAGGAGAAGTCTGAGCGGAAGAAATCGTGAGTTGAGGGATGGCGGGGTCAGGGTCACCCGGTGGCACCAGGGAAGCAGGGCTATGGGTTCCAACAAGTGTTCTGTAGTGACAGCATTTCGTTGCCATGGTCAGGTCTACCCACCTGCTGTGATTTCAGAAGTTAAAGCCCTGGTCATAGCAATTTCTTAACATGGGGGAGGGGACTCTGGACTTCAAGAAGATCTTGTTTTGTTTTTACCTTTTTCTGGGAAAGCACGAGAGAGGTCCAACAACCAGGCTAGATCCAGGTCCAGGCCCCCCCACCTGCTGGTGAGCAGGGAAGTGACTTTGAGATGTGTAACCATAGCTTTTCTAAACGAACCAGCTCCAGCCTATTTTCCCTCTTTGCTGGTACAAGGAGGGCACCTTTGTGTTTTGTTTTTGAGATGGAGGTATCACTATATTGTCTGGCTGGTCTTAAACTTGTGAGCCCAAGTTCTTCTCCTGCCTCACCTTCTGGGTAGCTGGGACTACAGGCCAGGAGTTCACCACATCCAGCAAGTCATACCTTTTGATTCTCTAAAAGCTGCAAAGGCTATATAGATTGTTTCTGGGTTATATAGAGTTTTTCTGCTTCTGAGTTCTTGTAATACTTATAGTCACGTTAGCCAAAGGAAATCACATCACAGAAAATCTAGCCCAGATGCAGCCTAACACTTCAGTGGTTTCCAGAACTGTCCTGAAGCCTTAAGGTTCAGGGTCACAATGAGGTGCTGTGTCCTGTGTCAGCACTTTCCTGTCTTACGGACCGCTGACACCCTCAGGGTTCTCTTCAGTGCTGCTGTCCTGTCCATTGTAGAGTTTCAGCACCATCCCTACCCCATCCCAGGGTGGCAACTCAGAATGTCTGCAGACGTGGCCAAGTGTTTCCTGGGGCTGAGAACCACTGTTGAAATCCCTGAGAGGCCTGGTGGGTGTAGAGCAAGCACTGGTGGTGGCTGTGGATTGGGGGTGAGGAGGGAATGGGAATCAAGAGTGGCCACCTGGTCTCAGCTCTGCCACCAGGCACCACCCCTAAAGGGCAGAGTGACCTCTGCCTTCTCAGGCAGACAGAGGTTAGGAACCTGGACAGCATCATGCTTTCTTCCCAGTTTCCAGAAGCGGCGACTGGATAAAGTCCGGCAGAAGAAGGAGGCAAGGGCAGCAGATAGACTGGAGCAGGAGCTGCTGCAAGGTAACTCTTCCCAAGTGGCCATGTCCACTATGGTCCCCACAGGGCTGGGCCTGGACTTGTGCTCTCCTGCCAGGTTCACAGCCAGAGAGCAGGCTAGTGAATGAGCCTGTGTTCTGTGTCCTGGCCTGTGGGGGAGAGCAGGCAAGAGGGCAGGGACAAAGGGCTGTGGTGGTTGTATGGGCAGCAGACTTCTGTCTACTCTGCCCCTCCAGATACAGTAAAGTTTGGAGAAGTCGTCTTGCAGCCCCCAGAGCTGACCGCCAAGCCCAGGAGGAGTGAAACCAGGGACCAGGTATGGGGTACCAGGTACGTGGGGGAGGTGGAGTTGCTGGGTTTGCATGAGGTCACAGGGAATGAGAGCCCAGACCCATGGGTGCTGGCTCCATGGGGCCTCGTTCAGGACTTCCACACTGGATTTGGAGCTCTTGGACCAGGTGTGACCTTGGCCATCTCCTGAGCCTGTACCTCAGCCTTCCCTCTTTTCCTCAGCCTGGCCAGAAGTCACTGATGCTAAGGAAGCTTTTGACCCCCAGCAGTGTGTGCCAGCCCCTGACCACCTCACTGGCCCGGCAGCGAATCATGCAGGAGGAGCGGGAGCGGGCTGTGCAGGCCTACAGAGCTCTGAAGCAGCAGCAGCAGCAGCGGCAGGGGATACTGCCTACACAGCGGCCTGGCCGCACCCAGAGGACACTTGAGGCACAGCCATGATGGAGAGATCCAAAGCCTCTGTGAACCCCTAAAAACTGGCCTGGGGGTGCTGAATCTGAACAGAGGCGGGCTACACGAGTCCATTTCCCTGGACAGAGGCCTGCAGGCCAGCTTGCCATGCAGGAGAGTTCCCAGGTCTTTTCTCTTGTTCTTCCCCCTAAGGACTGTCCTTCCAGGATTGACCACCAGTGTGCTGATCACAGGATTGCCCCCTAGATTGGGGTTGATACCTATTGAGACACAGCCAGTGGGGCCAGTGTCTCATTGTTCCCCTGAGCCTAGCTTCATTCTAAAATAGAAAAGTCCAGACTGAGACAATCCAGGGCCACTTTAGGGTGGGCCCGGTCCCATAATCCTGACTCTAAACACCAGTTATTTATTGAAACTGCTGATTCAGGTCAGCTCAGAGTCTAAGAGGCTCTGGTGGATTCATCAGCACGATACAAGGCAGGGGCCAGGCTGAGTTAGTTAGCAGGCCAGACCCGGGGCAGGGCTGACGGGCAGCACCTAGACCACTTACAGGGTCTGTAGGTGCCAGGACCCCTGCCCACTTAGTGCTCCCCACAGAGGCAGGGGAGCCCCAGCTCAGGTGTGGTTTGGAGACAGATGACTTCCCATGTGCCAGGAGAGTAGAAGCAGGTTTGACCCACAGGATAGGTCTTTGGGAAATGGGCTGACCTCTAGAGAGGGCTCTGACTCGGATGAGAGCTCCCACGTAAGCAGGATCTTGCCAGGTTTGAATCTCCTGTTGGCACCAAAGGAGGGAGCACCTGACTGGCAGTTCCAGGTGGGTGTGTGTCAAGGGAGGCTTAAAACTCAAGTCAGGGCTGAAGGTGCAGTTCAGTGACAGAACACTTGCCTAGCATCTGTGAGGCCCTGGGTTCCACCCCCAGCACCTCCTTGCACCCTGCTGGGAAGTGAACAGGCCTTCACAGCTGCACACCTCCCTGTCTGCCCCTGGTGAAGTGGTCCAGCGAGCTCAGCAAACGCCCTGTTGGCCCAGAAGCACTTCAGAAGTGGTGTGGTTGTGTGTTGCCCTCCCCAGGCTTGCATTCTCTAGAATAATGTTTATTAAAGTTTTCTTTTCTTTGAAATTGGGTTGGGGTTGCTGCCTTCTTGAGTGGTTTTGCCACTTTTTTTTTCCTTAAAATGTTTTTTAGTTGTCGATGGACCTTTATTTGTTTTATTCATATGTAGTGCTGAGAATCAAACCCAGTGCCTTACACATGTGAGGCAAGTGCTCCACCACTGAGCCCCACCCCAGCCTGTTTTGCCACCTTGTCGACTCACTGGTGGCCCCAGATTGCATCATGGTGACTCGGGGTAGGTGGCTATACTTGGAGATATACCTGGCAGTGCTGATAGCCTCAGGCAGTCCAGAGAAGCACAAGTCAAACTGTTTGCCACCTGATTTCCTAGTTTGCATTGGGACACTAGAGCCAGGCACAGCTGGTTGCAGGCTTAGACTCTGAATCTGTCGGGAGCAGCGTGGCCTTCCACCTAATGTACATGATGGGCCCTTTCAGCCACTGTCTTGGATTAAGGAACTGTTTATCTCTGCTTTCCTTAAGCCTTCCTCTTACAGAGACTTTAGCAGAATCCTGCTCCCTGTACCTGGGCCAGGCTGGGTCAGGCTGTCTGGCAGGTTTTTCTGCTCTTGCCTTCTGGACAGCAGCTGGCACTCTGCCTGTACCAGGGTTAGGGCTCTGTCTTTGCCCGAGTACTCCTGCTGGTAGCCAGGTGGTGGCACTGCCACTTTTTGATGGTGGGTACTGGGATTAAACCTAGGGACTCTACCACTGAGCTATATCTATCCCAGCCTTTTTTTCTTTTTTTTTTTTTTAAGTTTACTTTAAGACATGGTCTCAATTGCCCAAGCTGGCCTTGAACTTGAGATCCTCCTACCTTAGCTCTTGAGTCTCTGGGATCACAGATGTGCCATTGTGCCCTGTGCAACGACACCTGGAGATGTTAGTACTGACTTGGTGGGTGCCCCTGTGGTGTCTACCTGGAAATCTGGGGTCTGGGGGTGGTGGGAAGTACAGGGTACCTACGGCATCCTCCAACTTCCCCACTGTGTCCTGGCTGAAAATCAGAGCACCTTGACCTTGTGTGATCAGCCAAGCTTGAACCTTCCCAGGCACTGATAAACAAAGCATCTTGTGTGTGTGTGTGTGTGTGTGTGTGTGTGTCTGTAGGGGTGTCACAGGAATGTGTCACCATGCCCTGCTTCCTGCGCATAGGGTATTACACTCGTAGGCACAGTGATCCCTTTAGCAAGGTGCTAATGCCCAGCCAAAGGAGCACCCTCAGACTTAAGGAACTGTGGGTTAAAACCTCAGGCACTCCAGCAGAGGTAAACCCTCAGCCCTTTTTAGAATTCTCAGGTTTCACTAAGTTGCCCAGACTAGCCTCAAACCTGCATCTTCCTACCCTGAGCCTCCCAAGTAGCTGGGATTGCAGGTGTGCACCACCACACATTTAAGAAACATCAAAGCACACGTAAGAATGCTGTGACCATGTGAGCAGTACATGAAGCGGGAGCTTCAAGCTTGGTGACCTGGAGGCTTTACACCACCCACCTGAATAGGAGGTGCCCTGTCCTCTCTGGACCACTCATGCTCTATGGCAGAGCTGTGAGGCAGAGACCCTACTTCTTTTTGGTGACACCTCACACTCAGGCCACACTCATCTGCTCAGAAGATTCTTCCACTGCTGGGGGCACGACTGCAGAGTGGCCATGGTCTCACTACGCCCTGCCATCAGGTGGGCTGGTTGACTACTGGCTAAGACGACAGGCCCCTTGTGCCAGAGCACTAGGGTCCTGTGGGGCCTATTCGTGAGCTCCTTGGCAGTCCTGGCCCCAGCCTATTTCTGAAATGCTGCTACAAAGCCCATGTTGAGTCAAGTGAGCTGTAGGTTGGTACTGGGAGGGTCTGGAAGGACTGAGGGGCCCTCTGGTCTGCATGGGCTCAAGAGCTGCCTTGGGGAGGACAGAACTTACAACTAGTGATCCCTCCACATCTGGGATCCTCATACCCTCAGCTAAAGAATAGGACCAATTTCACTTTGAAGAGATGCTGCTAATACTTGGTGATTTTAACTAGGCTTTGCCTAAGTCCTCTGAAAGTGGGAGACCTCTGAAAGCCAAACTTGGACTCTTAGTTTTTTGTTGCTGTAAGGAAATACCTCAGGCAGACTACTTGTGAAGAAGAGGTTCATTCATAAAACTATTTTGGTACTGTCACCAGCTCAATTTGGTGAGGCCCTCTAGGAAGTGTCACACGGCAGATGGCAAAGTAGCTATCTTCAGCCAGGACCTGCCGTCATGGCTCACAGCAGGAGAACCCAAAATATGGCGCTGAGTACTTTGAGGACCAGATCTCACCAAGTTGCTAAGGCTGGTCTCAAACTTGTGATGGTCCTGCTGCTGCCTTCCGAGTCACTGGGATCACCACACCTGTCCCGTAGCCCTTCATTTGAATAAGGAGCCCTGCCCAGCAGAGTGGACGACTGGACTTCTGCAGAGGTCGGGCTCCCTCTGCT
Organism: Sciurus carolinensis; assembly: GCF_902686445.1. Classification (NCBI taxonomy): domain Eukaryota; kingdom Metazoa; phylum Chordata; class Mammalia; order Rodentia; family Sciuridae; genus Sciurus; species Sciurus carolinensis. The sequence continues at coordinate 1,262,313 of NC_062215.1, read as the reverse complement.
GCTTCCACAGCTCTGTGCCAAGGAGGAGGCAGCAGGTCCCTGGGACCCTTCTGTGGTTACAGGAGCCTGAAGAGCCAGCAGACAGAGCCATTTTCATAAAACTCACAACCACACTCAGAACAGTTTTATTCAATTATTGTAGGTTGAGTGGTGGCCCCAAAGGTGTGGCCAGATCATAGCCCCAGAATAAGTAAAAGTGACTTTACTTGGAAAAAGGGTCTTTGCAGGTGTGACTATGCATCATCCTGGATTTCCAGTTACAGATATCCTAAAGAAGAGAGAACACAAACACAGAAGAGGAAGACAGGGAGAGACCACAACTCATAAAGACCAAGGACTGCAGCAGTACTAGAGAAAAGAGGAAAGGGCTCCAGAAGGAACCAACCCTTCTGACACCTTCACTTTGGAGTTGTGGCTTCTGAACTGTGAGAACAAATTTCTGTGGCTTTAGGCTCCCCCAGATGGTAGTCATTTGCTTAAGAAGCCCCAGAACACACTGATGCACCACTCATCACAGTAAGCATTCTCCCACAAGCTGGCTTGGCTGAGGTGACAAGCCCCAGCAGGATACCAAGACCCCAGGCCTCCACCCCCTGTGCACCACCTGGCCCTCACCTCCTGTCCCTGAGGGAAACAGTGCATGCTCTGGGCACCCCAGAGCAGTAGCCACTTGCTGAACAAGTGAACCAAGCTCGTTTGTAACCTGGGCTCACTTTGTCCACTATGTCATGCTGTCTGTAGGGGACATGGTCAGGGATTAGGAATTGGAAGACTGGAGCTTGTACTGCAGGCAGGAGACTAGGTCTCAGTGGCACTGTGCAGTCCAAACACCCTGGGGCAAGGAAAAGGTGTCACAGCACCATCCAGGATGGCAGCAGGATGCCAGTCGCCTGCAGCCCTGGAGAGTCTTTTCTTTTAGAGGCCCATTGTCAGGAGCTGACCCACTGCTGCGCCTCCACACCAAGCCCTACCACCTGGGCCACCCTGCGGGCCCCCATGAGAAAACACCAGCGAAGGCAACAGTGCTATCCTCTGCCTCTGGGCGCACTTGTCCACTGGTCACCTGCTGCTTCGGGGTTCATCCTGGAGCCACTGCAGCACCTTGGCCAACCCAGTGCCTTCCCGGGCGCTGATTTCCACTGTAGTAATGTTCTGCTTGGCACAAGCAATGATGTCGGGGAGCCTGATTAAGGACTTAATCTCCTCCATAGTCATATAACAGGGTAGGTCACTGTAATTAAAGAACTGCCTTGTTAGAATGATGGCCACCGCAAACCTGCCTGTCCCCCAGGTGCACCTCCTCATGGGACCCGTGCCACATCCTTCTCAGCAAGTAAACCCATACATCTTATTGAAGAGTATCAAGACTGATGCTTCTGCAAGTTGTTCTGAAGAAAGAAGACCCAAGAGCTGCACACAGGAGGCAGAGAGCTGAGTGGGGTTGGAGGCATCCATCATGAACTGGGGAAGAAGAAAAGTATCAGTAACACCCTGCTTTGAAGACAGTTCTGGCCACATTTCCTTGCCTGGGGGTTACAGGCTTATGAAGAGCACCACCATCCCTCACCCCCCAATACTGGGGGATTGATCCCAGGGCCTCAACTGTGCTAGGCAAGTGCTCTATCACTGTGCGACATCCCCTCCCCCCACGATGACTTAAACAGAGTGCTTTGGAAATAGGCAGAAGCAGAGGCATAGAGTTGTAGGACAGATAACTCTATGTCATTTGTTTCTATTTTGATCTACATGGAAATCCATATTCATGGGGTGATCAGTTCCCCATCTTGGAATTTGGGCACAGGTCTTGTCAGGATGGGGCCAACCAGAGAATGTGGAAATCAGATGTGCATGTAGGACACAGCCAGGGACAGGAGCAGAAGACAACAGACGCGGCCTCAGCAAGCCATGCCGTGCTCTAATGTCAGTTTTGAGCACAAACACCAGAGAAGAGATTGGTGCCCTGCTTCTTTGACTAGCACAGTCGCCAAAGAAGCCAAACCCCATCCTATGCCAAACCCGGTCCTATGCCAGGGACCTGAGGGCTCTAAAGGAATTTTAAAGCATGCTGACCCACCAGGAGGGAATGGCAGTTTCCGCAGTAACTGGACCAGATAGGGCCCATGCAACCCCCGAGCTCCCGGATGGTAATCTTTCTCTGGGCCACGATGTCAGTAAGGTTGGTACCCACCTGCGGGAAAAACCACCAGTCACGCAGGCACTGTCCTGCGTGAATGCCCGGACAGCGGTGCGCCAGCTTTACCCCGCAGGCCCGAAGCAGGACCAGCTGCCAAGCAGGGAAAAGGCGTTCCCTGGTGGCGAAGGCGACGACGGTCCCTCCGGAGGAGGGGGGGAACGTGCCCGCCACGGGACGGGCCCCGAAACGCTCCGCTCGGTCCTGTGGGGAGTCCCTCTGCCGGGTCGGTGGGCTCTGTCAGTTGCAAGGTGACCCGCTTCAGTCCCTCTCGCGGCGGCCGACACCTACCGTGGGCCGCGTCGGCGGGGGCTCCCCCAGGTCGCCCTTGCAGTCGCGGGCGCTCAACTGTGCGGGAGGTCAAGGACCCGAGAGCGGCGGAAGGCGGAGGCCCAGCGCCGGGCGACGCGGCAGCCCCCCGCCCGAGCCCGAGCGCCCCCGCCCGCCCCACGGCGTGGAAGGATATTCTGCAGGCGTTTCACTAGCAGCGTCTTCCCGACGCCCGCGGCCCCCAGCAGCAGACACATCCAGACCCTGCGCCGGCACCCGCGGCTCGGCGCCGCGCCGCCGCCGGGCCCGCCTCCGCCCGCTCCTATTGGATAGGCCTCGCCTGCTGGCTGCTCATTGGTTCTCTGGGCTCACGCCGCCGCGGGCGCGGCCCAATCGTCGCCCAGCGTCCGCGGCCCCCGGAAGGCCTCGCCTCCTCGCGGTTCCCTGGAGCGTGCGGCGACGTGCGTGTGCGCGCGCTGGAGCTGGAAGACGGAAGCGGAAGTGGGGGGCGCGCCAGCTCGCGGAGGGGGAGCGCCCGCGGCGTCTGTCCGGAGCGGGGTCGCCATGGGGCGAGGCAGCGGCACCTTCGAGCGTCTCCTAGGTAACGCGCCCGCCCGGCGCTACCCCCAAGACCCGAGGGCAGCGGCTGGCCGCCCTTCCGCTGCTCCCGGCTGCGGGCCTCGGGTGTGGCCGGGCGCGTCCCTGGGCGCCAGCGAGCGCGGCGCCGCGAGAGTGGACGCGGGGCCTGGCTTGGGTCCCCTTCCGCCAGCGCGGGGCAGAGCGGGCCGAGCCTGAGTCACCGAGTGGGTGACGGAGCCAGACCTCACGCGGGGCCTCCGACCGAATGTCGGCCCGAAGGTGGAGCCCGGGGTGCCCTCCCGGGACCTTTCCAGCCCGGTTTGCCCGCCCTGAGCGCCCGCGGCTTGGGAAGGCCTTTCTGCTCGGGCGGGGCGCCCGCGGAGCCCCCGAGCCTCCTGGAGATGCCAGTTTCAGGAGGGAGTGTTCGCGTGCATGTTCCATCCTCCCGGTGAAATGCGCTTGTCTGGGGACGGGGCCGGTGCTGTCACCGTTCGCCCCAGTCCGCCTCCTTCTGAAGCGTGCTTTTTGGGGAGCCCTCAGGTGCAGCTTTCCTTCCTCCGGACACGCAGACCCAGTGTCTCATCCTTAGGGGTTGGTTCGGGACTTCACCGTTGAATTCAGAAATTTGCTGAATCAGTGCCCAAAGTGGACCCCTCCGTGCTGGGGGAGGATGATGCAGGGAGTTGAGTGGTAGCTCCTCATTCGTGGCCTGAGGCCGCACGGATGTGGAGAGAAGAGGTTTTAACTGGAGAATCCTTGGGGGGGTCCGTTCTGCCTTCATCTCTCAGAGCCCTTGTAGAGGCCTGGAGTCCATGTTACATGTCTCCCCAAGGCTTGCCCCGCTAATATCTAGCCGAAGGGCTAAAATATCCGAATGACAGGGATTCTGAGGGACTAAGTGACAGACTTTTGAGAAGCAGCAGAGCTTTGCATTTCAGAGTGATTCCCAGCTCTGTGTGTGGCATGCTGTAACTTATGGCAGTGCCCTCAGCCTGCTTGGGTTTTTTTGTCTGCATGTACATAGGTAGTGCGTAGCTCAGAAGGTTGTGTGGGAATTGGTTGAATTAATTCCAGTGTTTGAAATGGCACCGAGTGTAACAAGCATGTAACAGCCGTTCTATATCATTTCCATTTGCATCTTGTTTGGAAAGGATGGTATTTCCATGGTGTGCTCTGGAAGGATTTTCATATGGATTTCCATTCAGTCTAGGTGTCTTAAAGGGAAGGGGAGAGTTCTCTTTTCCTGTTACTGAGCTGGGGGCTGCCTAGGGAATCACAAACAGACCTCCTGAATGGTATCTCTTTCCCTCAGACAAAGCCACCAGCCAGCTTCTACTGGAGACCGACTGGGAGTCCATCCTACAGATCTGTGACCTGATCCGTCAGGGGGACACGCAGTAAGTGATAAGAGTCTGTCCTATACAGCATTGAGGTTGCATAGTGCCCACTGATCCTCCAGGCTTCAGCTGACCACATGAGACCTCATGTGGGCAGTCACATGGTCCTGGGAGTGCTGATGTCTTTTAACAAATAGGGGATTTTCCATGCAGCTTAGGGACACTTGGTTACGTTAATGTTTGCTTAGAGTATCTGAGGACCAAAGCAGTAGGGCATATCCCCCATCTTTCTTGCTGAAAGTGTTTTTTCTCTCTGTTGCTACCTATAGTCTTTTTCTTTCAGAGCAAAATATGCTGTAAATTCCATCAAGAAGAAAGTCAATGACAAAAATCCACATGTGGCCTTGTACGCCCTGGAGGTAACTGGACCCCTGCTGCTGTTCTCTGGCTTCCAATCTCAAGGGTTCCCACCTCCCAACATCAGGCAGGCTTGTTCCCGTCCTGGGCACACAGCAACCCGTGAAGCCTCTTCTAGTCTTGAGTGCAGTTGTGAGCAGTGCCACTGAGCTTGGTCACCTGAGGAGTACAGGGGAAAAGTCATGCCACTGGTACTCTGGCTGTAGTCCGTAGGCGAGCCCTGACTGTCAGCTGTTGGTTGCAGTTCATGACTATAAGACATGATGTTGTAGGGGCCATGGTATGTGGGTTTGCTGCCTGTCACTGAAACTGCTGCTTAGAGTTCCTGACAGGCTGGGTGGTCTGAAAGGCCTTCCCATGGGGATGTGGGTCCCTCCAAGGGGAGGAGAGGACACTGCCTTGACCACTATAGTGACCCTTCCCTTCCTTGGGGTCTGCAGGTCATGGAGTCTGTGGTAAAGAACTGTGGCCAGACGGTTCATGACGAGGTGGCTAACAAGCAGACTATGGAGGAGTTGAAGGAGCTGCTAAAGGTAGGTGTGCCCAGGAACCATGAGGCTGGGTTTGGGGGCAGGTGTAGTCACCTGCTTTTCCAGGTGTTCATTGGGCATCTATGACAGGAGCAGCACTGGATGCAGCAGAGGGTGTGAAGGCAAGCACTGGTGGTCCTGCTCAAGCCTGGGCTCAGGCCTGGGCAGACAAAGGCTCTTGGTTGAAGCCCAGTTGTGTCCAGAGCACAGGGGCGACATCTGATTTTTTTGAGGTGCCAGGGAAGGCCTGTCAGAGCCAGGGTGTGGAGCTGAGTCTTGGATGTCAAAAATGGTGGTGCCAGTGCTGTGCGGGCAGATGCCTGGAGAGGAGGCTTAGGGCAGCAGCCATGCGGGCGTGGGAGGGATCTGAGCAGGGGAGAGACAGTCTTCTAGCCATGTCTCTGGGAAGAGTCAGGAGGGCAGACAGCAGGTGAAGGAGCTGCCTTGGAGAGGGTGGGTTTTATACCTTCCTTTGTCAGAGAAGGAAAGGTCTTTCAGATACCTGGGAGGTTGTCTCCAGGACCACCTTCAGGGATTGTGATGTGGGTGGTGATGCAGAGTGAGGGTGCTGTGGCTGTTGTTTGAGGTGAAAGGATGTCCCACCGAGGTAAGGCTGTTCCTCCTCTGCTGTGACCCAGGGCCTGGCCTTGGTCTCATAGGAGACTCCAACCTGGACCCATGCTTCCCAGAGCTCACCTCCATGTCCAAGCTGACAGCTGGGCTTTTGAGAGGCCATCACTGGTACCTCGACCAGTTTCTTATGTGGCCCTGGCTGAAGGAGGGGAAGGTGTCCTTGTATGGGCTGCTCTGTTCAGTTTGTACTATGGGTGCTCTGCTGGCTTGCCCCTGTACTGGGAGGCAGGGTGGTGATGGGGAGGGAGTGACTGCTGGAGGACCAGGTGTGGAGGAATACTCGAGTCCTCGTGTGAGAGCTGTTACTGTGTCTTCTGGAAGCAGCTTTCTATCCTTTGTCCTCTGTGTCGATGTCACGGCCTCCCTGAGAGAGCACCAGCCTGAGGCTTGCCTGCGTGCTCACTGAGCGGGGATGGTGTTTCTGAGGGTTTGGGGCCCCACTGTGTGTGGAGAAGCTTCCTGGGCGCCTGCCCACCTGCATTTCCCAGTCTGCGACTGGATGGGAGAGCAGCCTTTATCCTTAGTCCTGAGGCAGTACTTCATGGCAGGGCCTAGTTGACTCTGGCCCTGTGAGACTGTCAGGAGCCTGGGACTTCCATGGCCGGCAGGGACTGGGGAGAGGGAAGGAGACACTCAGCTGTGGGCTCTCAGACTTGGAGCAGTTTGACTCCAGGGAATCCCTTGGCTCCTTGTGAGGTTTAAAGAGTCATGGTCTCAGCAAGTGTCTGCTCAGGGAACCTGGGCACAAGTTGATGCCTATCCTATACATCCTACCAGGGGATCTCCCCATACCCCACCTCTGTGCCACTCCTGTCTGCTCAGGGCAGCTGCCTCCTCTTGCTGCCTCTCAAGTATCCTAAGGCCCTTACCACCTCCTCCCTGCCTCACAGAGACAAGTGGAAGTAAACGTCCGCAACAAGATCCTGTACCTGATCCAAGCCTGGGCACATGCGTTCCGGAACGAGCCCAAGTACAAAGTGGTCCAGGACACCTACCAGATCATGAAGGTGGAGGGTGAGTTGGGACGGCTCAGGACCCCGTCCAAGGCGAGGAGCACTGCTCCAGAAGCCACAGGGCCACCCTGCTGGGCATTCATGCCAGCTGGAACCAGAGATGCAGGGCGAAAGAGGATAGGCAGGTCCTCACCGAGTGATTGGCCTTGGGAGCAGGGGAGGTGGTGTTCTGGGAACTCCAGAGAGGCCCCATTGTGGGAGAATGGACTTCAACAAGCTCCTCTTTTCTGGACCTACCACAGCAGACAGTATAGGATAAAAAGTCAACAGACAACCATGTTTTGGGGAGCAGCGTGGCCCTGGGGGCAATGCAGGATGAGTGGCCAGGGAAGACCTTGTAGGCGGCTGCCCTAGGTGCCAAGACCTGGGCATAAGAGGGAAACAATAGAACTCTTAGATTCTGAGGCCCTGGGGTCAGAGCTCACTTGGCTACTGAAGGACAGAAAGGATGGCACATGCCCAGAAGAGAGCTAGGCCAGGTTTAGTATAGCTCTCTGCATGGCAGTCAGCAGTGGGCTTCAGCTCTGGCCATGGCTGCTGGAGTGTGTCAAGGCCCCTTTTCTGCATCCCTCTTGCTGTTATGGTGACCCTGAAGAGCTGGTGGAGTGTGGGAGAGAGAGGGACAGTGGTTTGAGAGTACATTTAGAGGTGTAAACTGGGCTCTGGGTTCTGAGGGCTCTGGGTGTCCTCTGGTGGTTTTGTCTGGTGGGGAAGAAGATGTCAGGGTGGGACCTAAAGGTGACTGCAGCTTCCTTTCCTAGGACATGTTTTCCCGGAATTCAAGGAAAGTGATGCCATGTTTGCTGCTGAGAGAGTGAGTCCTGGGTGGGCCACTGCCAAGGGGTCTTGGAGTGTAAAGAAGCCGGGAGGGAGGGTCTTCCTTCTGTCTTATTTACACCTTAGTGGGTAAGAACTGAGAGCATCAACATTCCTGGAGCACAAGATGTAGCCATGACTTTGCAAGATGAGATGGAGATGTGTTTGTGGTGTTACTGGGAAAGAAAGGACATGTTAGCAGAGCTGGAGACCTGTGGGAAGTGTCGCTGTCATGTCTTTGGCAAAGGAAGAAGTCTAGGCTGGGGTCATGGTTCAGTGCTACAGTGCTTGCCTAGCATGTGTGAGCCACTGGGTTCGACTCTCAGCACTGCATGTAAATGAGTAAAAGTAAAGGAGCATCAACCACTGAAAAAAAAAAGAGGTCTGACTGGGGGCTTCCCATCTGAAGCAGTTCAGCCATGGGCCTTATGGCTCAGGCCAGGAGGAGGGCTTAAACTGGTGCAGCTGCTCTGGCCACACAAGTCTCTGGGTCCTTTTCCTGTCCGTGGGACCTTGGGTGGCTCTGCCACCTCTGGGAGCTTGGCCGGGGCCAGGGAGTATGGGCCTGAGTCTTGCTGTCCCGCAGGCGCCTGACTGGGTGGATGCAGAGGAATGCCACCGGTGCAGAGTGCAGTTTGGGGTGGTGACCCGCAAGGTGAGTGCCTGCCCTGTGGGCTAACGGGGTTCTGTGGCCAAGTCCCCGCCAGCTTCACGTGTCACCAGGCAGACGTCATCACTGTGTCCACTGCCCCATTGGCATGGTTCTGTCCTTTCTACTGTAATGTGGTAATTTTGGCAGCCATGTGCCAATGCCCTCCACCAGAGTTAGCCTTATAAAGGGCCCAGACCTAGAGCCACAGCCCTGGCTAGGTCTGCTCTTCAGTGTTGCTGGGACTGAGTGACTGACTCAGTGCCTCAGATGAGAGCCCATGTGGACTCTGCCCTGAGGCCGTGTCCTCACTTCCCACAATGCCCTGAGGGTGCCATGGGGAACGCTAGGGGTCAAAACAGCCACTCTGGAACAACACACTGCACTCGGAGCTCATGTGTCAGGATTCCTGCGCCTTCTGTTCTTAATTCCCCTCATTTCTCCCAAACTGGTGACTGAAGTTGAGTCTCTTGAGAGTGTGTCCTATTTCTCCAGGGCTTTCACGAAAGTCCCTCTGGGCATTTGTTCTGCTTGTCCTTGTCTCCTCTTTGCTCCCAGACTGAGGCCCAGCCTCAGCATTGTCCAGGGTGGTTCTGGCCAGTGGTTGTGGTGGGTGCCCCAGGCCCGTCACCAGGCTGTCCTACCCACACACAGCACCACTGCCGGGCGTGCGGGCAGATCTTCTGCGGCAAGTGCTCCTCCAAGTACTCCACCATCCCCAAGTTCGGCATTGAGAAGGAGGTGCGCGTGTGTGAGCCCTGCTACGAGCAGCTGAACAAGTGAGTCCCCTCATGGGATCCGCAGGCCACCTGCCTGCCTCCCCTGGCCACAGTGCCCCACAGGCCTAGGTAGGCCCCCAAATGCCAGCAGAGGGCTTAAGGGCCAGCCCCAAGGCCAGGTGGGCAGGCCAGCAGGGCAGCCTGACGCTAACCCAGCAGGCCAGTTGCTTGTGTTTGTCCTTGGTTTATTTGTACTTTAAATTTTGGGGATAAAACTTGGAAAAGTCATAGGCTAGTGAAAAGTCACAGGTGTACCTGAAGAACACGGGCAGGTGCCTCTGCCTAGACGCCTCCGTTGTGACCTGTGCAGGTCTCTGCAGTGTGTGCTCTCCCCTCACCCGCGTGCCCACGTGTGCACGTGTTCACGTGACTGCAGTGAGTTGTGGCCCGCATGTCCCTTTGTGCCTGAGCGCTCCCACATGTCTCCTGGGGAGGAGGGTTCTCTGAGGCAGGTCAACACTGCTCTCAGTGGGGACATCTGACCTTGCTGTGGCACTAAACCTGCTCTGCTGAGGCGCTCCAGTTTTGCCGTCACTCCAGGAGGCCCTCTGGCTTCCCATACCTGTCAGGGCCCATTGGGGCCCACACTGCACTGTCCTTGTACCTCCCTAGCCCTGACCTGGAACACACCTTCAGCCTCCGCCATCCCTGACAGATGCTGCTGCAGTGCCGGCCATTGTGGCCTGTCTCACGTCTCCCGAGTCTGAGTTTACTTCCTGCTCAGGTTCTGTAGGTTTTTTGTTTTGTTGGTGATACTGGGGATTGAACCCAAGGGTGCTTGACCACTGAGCTCTACCCCTACCCCTTTTTTATTTTGAGGAAGAGTCTTGTTCAGTTGCTCAGGCTGACCTCAAACTTGTGATTCTCTTGTCTCGGCTTTCCTAGTCACTGGGATTACAGGTGTGTGCCACTATGCCTGGCCAGGATTGCTCCCCTATTGTGTTAGTTTGTTCTTCATCACTGGTTAAATACCTGAGAAAAACACAACTTAGGGAGAATTTATTTTGACTCACAGTTTCAGAAGTTGAATCCATGGTTGGCTGGCTCCATTGTCTTGGGCTTGTGTGACAGAGTAGCCTGGCAGGGAATGTGTGGTGGAGCAAAACTGCTCATCTCCTGGCAGCCAGCAAGCAGAGAGAGAGGAAGGAATTTGGGACCAAAAGCAGGGACCTGCTTTAGGATCATGTTTTCATTCAGAAAAAAGTCAGGGCTCACTCTGGGGAGGGGTCTGCTCGTGCTGTTAGAATTGTGAATGTGCTGTGTGTGGCCCTCGGCCTGCTTGCTCTGGAGAAGGTCTTTGTGCTCCAGGTGGAATTCTAGAAAAGGCCTGAGCTGGCTCTGTGATCACGAAAGGTCTTGCAGCCTTTCCCAGCACCTTGTTGGGGTGAGGCCTGTTGCTGGTCACGGGGACACTGAAGGCAGTGTTCCAGGTGTCCTGGCCAGCTGGGATTTTGAGTTGCTATTTCCAGGAGAGGGATTGGGCTTAGGCTGAGTGACCCACCCATGTCCTGAGTGACCCACCATGCCACAGCCCCTCCTGCTGTTCCCTGGACCATGGCCACTGGGCTTCATCCTCACTTCATGGGAACAGCATGAGGGAAGCTCTGGGTGGTTGACAGCTTTGGTAGGGATGGGGCAGGTGTCAGTGGGTGGTCACCTGCAGCATCCCATCCTGCCTCCAGGAAAGCAGAAGGAAAAGCCACCTCCACGACTGAGCTACCCCCGGAGTACCTGACCAGCCCCCTGTCGCAGCAGTCGCAGGTACCCAGTCCCCCCACAGTCCCCAGCATGCCCCTCCCCTGAGCATCCCTCACTGGCCTTGTGTCCTCAGCTGCCCCCCAAGCGGGATGAGACAGCTCTGCAGGAGGAGGAGGAGCTGCAGCTGGCCCTGGCCCTGTCACAGTCAGAGGCAGAGGAGAAGGAGAGGCTGGTGAGTGGTGGGAGGAAGGAACCTCCAACTTCCCTGGAGATGCTGGGCAGTGCCCACATGCCTGGGGCCCACCGCTGTGTGCAGTCTCTGCCCTCCTGCTGTGTCTCCTGCTCCCCCAGTGACACCGTACCCCATTCTGCTTCAGAGACAGAAATCAACATACACTGCACACCCCAAGGCAGAGCCCACACCCCTGGCGTCATCGGCACCCCCAGCTGGCAGCCTGTACTCTTCACCTGTGGTGAGCCTGCCATGTGACCCAGCCAGCCTGGCTTGACGCTGCTTGTGGGAGGTGTGGGGGCAGGTGGGAGGACACCCAGGTGCCTGACTGTCCTGGCTCAGGGCTCCCCTGCGGGGGCAGAGCACATGAGCACAGGCCCCGTAGGTTAGACCCCTTGCACCCTCAAGCACTGAAGCACTTGGTTGGGGCCACCTCACTCCTCCAGCCAAGCCCCACTCTTAGTAGGGCAGGCTGCAACAGGTCTAGGAAGTCACATCACATGCAAGCTCTGGTGGGCTCTGTAGAGTGGCTGGGCCACGGTCAGGCCCCTGGCTAGGAGCAGCCCTGCCACGTGCCAGCGGTGCAGCCTCCCTCTTTCTGTGCTGTCAGCCGGGCCCCCACAGTGCTGTGCGGGCCACATGGGGTGCCCTGTTCTGGCCTTGACCTGTGCTGGGAATTCATGGGAGTGCTGGCCAGGTGCCACTTGAGCCTTTCATTAATGTCACAGAGCCGTGGTGTGTGACGATGTCAGAGCCTTTCTAAGACCTTAAGGTGGTGCCACCCCACAGAGGAGAGTGCTGGCCTTGGCACCTGCACTGCCAGGAGCCTGTGAAGCCATGGCTGTGGGCACCAAGCAGGCACAGACTGGGACCCAGGGCCACGTGGCACCATCTAGGCTCCTGCCTGAGTCACTTGGGAGCCGGATGCTGCTCCCCTCTACTGTGTCCCCTCAGGCCTCCCTTTGTCTCCCCAGAACTCTTCAGCGCCTCTGGCTGAAGACATCGACCCTGAGGTAAGGGTCCTGTTTCTGCAGTGCTGTCCTTTCACGCTTCCCAGACCACCAAAGTGACCCCTTTGTTGCTGTGCAGCTTGCACGGTACCTTAACCGGAATTACTGGGAGAAGAAGCAGGAGGAGGCTCGGAAGAGCCCCACACCGTCTGCTCCTGTGCCCCTAACGGAGCCAGCCACCCAGCCCGGGGAGGGGCATGCAGCCTCTGCCAGTGTGGTGGAGGTGAGAGGCCACTATGCTCCTGGTGCCTGTGCCTGGGGGTTGTGTCCAGGGCAGACTGGATGGAGGCCCCTCACCGTCTGGTCTCTTACAGGCTCCCCTCCCAGAGACAGATTCTCAGCCTATAACTCCCTCTGGTGGCCCCTTCGGTGAGGTAAGCTGGGTCTCCCTCCCTGGCCGGGAAACACTGCAGAGCCTGTCCTAAGCAGCAGTCCCACCAGAGTGCCGACGCTGCTGTGCCCATGTGGCTTCTCAGAAGAGAACGGGTCTGCTCTCTGTGGACCTGATGTTAACCCCACATTCCAAGCAGCCCAGGCCTACTCAAAGGCACTTCTGCTTCTCCTTGGGGCTTCTGGCTTTGTCTGCCTCAAGTCAGACCAGGCCCATGTCACCAGGGCAGGGGGCTTCCAGTCAGCTCCAACCTGAGTGGCACTGAGGATGAAAGCCAGGCCTTGGACCTCATTGCTTTGTCTGTGGACTGGGGATGCTAATGGCCTGCCTTGTGGAGCTGACTGAAGTCCCAATTGATGGTCTGCTCCAGGCTCTGAGCACAGCAGGCATCATCCAGATGCCCATGTGCCACTTTGCAGGGAGTCTGCTGAGACCTTGCAGACTGGCCCGTGCCCAGGGAAGGCTGGCCTAGCCAGCATCATGGCCATGCTCAGCCGTCCGCCTGGTCCCCAGCAGCAGTACCATAATGGAGGATCGGAAGAGAGCCATGAGCAGTTCCTGAAGGCCCTGCAGAACGCGGTCACCACCTTCGTCAACCGCATGAAGAGCAACCACGTGCGGGGCCGCAGCATCACCAACGACTCGGCTGTTCTGTCGCTCTTCCAGTCCCTGACCAGCATGCACCCACAGCTGCTGGAGCTGCTCAACCAGCTGGACGAGCGCAGGTGTAGGTGCCATGGCCGGGCCCCTCAGGCAGGCTTCCTGGGCAGCACTGCATGCTCAGCCCTGACTGCTGTGGACATGGGCTGCCCCAGGAGAGCTGGTGCTCCTTTTCTGTCCTTCCCTGAGGCGTGGGCTCTGCCCTTCTGTACCCTGCCCAGCACAGGACCCTCCACCCCTCCAACCCAGGTCCTCAGTGCCTGCAGCCTCAGGAGGTGGGCTGGGTGGGTGAGACCAGCTGGAGATGCAGGGGCCCACACGGACTGGGCCCCATCTGTGCTGTAGCGGTCAGGGCCGTCCTCTCCTCTCTCCACAGTGTACTATGAGGGGCTGCAGGACAAGCTGGCACAGATCCGGGATGCCCGAGGCGCTCTAAGTGCCCTGCGTGAGGAACACCGTGAAAAGCTGCGCCGGGCAGCAGAAGAGGCTGAGCGCCAGCGCCAGATCCAGCTGGCCCAGAAGCTGGAGATCATGCGGCAGAAGAAGCAGGTGCGGCGGCCAGCCCAGCGTGTGGGCGGGGGGCCCAGGCCTGCCTGACCCCGCCCTGTTGCCACCACAGGAGTATCTGGAGGTGCAGAGGCAGCTGGCCATCCAGCGCCTGCAGGAGCAGGAGAAAGAGCGACAGATGCGCCTGGAGCAGCAGAAGCAGACTGTCCAGATGCGCGCCCAGATGCCCGCCTTCCCCCTGCCATACGCCCAGGCACGTGCTGCCCCGCCTGCCCCCCCCCCCCCCCGTCTGAGGCCCTCTCTCACCACCGTGTCTTCTCTGTCCCCAGCTCCAGGCCATGCCTGCAGCCGGGGGCGTGCTCTACCAGCCCTCAGGCCCTACCAGCTTCCCTGGCACCTTCAGTCCAGCAGGCTCCGTGGAGGGTTCCCCCATGCACAGCGTGTACATGAGCCAGGCAGCCCCAGCTGCCAGTCCCTACCCCAGCATGCCTGGCACCACAGCAGGTATCCACAGGGCTCAGACAGCCCCAGACCACAGCTTTGGTTTTATTTTAGCCCAATTTATAGAAAGTTAAGAGAATGACACAAAGAATTTTTTAGATTTTCTAAACGTGAACATTTTCTCAGGTTTGCTGTTTCCATCCTCCACATGCACACACACTTACCTTGAGAGTAAGGGGCAGGTAACACCTGCACCCAAACACCTCTGCTAACACTGGGGCATGCACTCAGGCCAGGAGGTCATCACAGAGTACCATGGTGACAGCTCATTGCATGTGGCCCGCAGGGCCCCTCCAGAACATTCCTCAGGCACGGCTGCTTGGCACTGGCCTGTGAGCAGACTGCCCTGTGCAAGTTTGTTCTGCCTAAGGAGCTCTGGGCTGCACTTTTGGTTAGAATGGCATGGAGGGGGCTGTTGTGGGGACAGTGTTGCTTTGTCCCAGCACAGCAGCCTGGTTGGGATCTGCATGCGTCTCTGCAGACACCGCCTGTTCTTCTGTCACCAACAAGTGTGTTAGGAGAGAGAGGTGCACTCTTGGGGCTGGGGTGATAGCTCAGTTGGTAGAGTGCTTGCCTTGTAAGCTCAAGGCCCTGGGTTCGATCCCCAACACTCTTCAGGTGTCTGTACTCTTCCATCATTTTGCCTAGCCTCAGCAGTTTTTGCTCAATTTTGCCTGAATTTATGATTGATTGTTTGCAATGAGGTCTAGCTGTGTTGCATGGGCTAGCCACAACTCCTGGGCTCAAGCAGTCCTCCTGCCACATCCTCTGAGTACCTGGGACTGCAGGTGTATGCCACAGTGGCTCTCAGTTTGTTACCTTGCCAGGTAGCACCTAATTGTGCCATTGACTTCCCAGTGGAAGGAGGGGCTCTTCCCTCTCCACTCCTGTCCTTTATGTCAGCGTGGACGCACAGGCTCCTTCAAAGAAGGCAGTCCTTCACTATCACTGTTGGTTTTGCTCACATTATCTCGGGTGGTCCATGGGAGCCCTTGGCTGGCTCCTGTGACTTTGACCAAGGTGGGTCAGCTGGACACTGCATGACCTGTCCATTCTTGGGCAGCCTGCTTCCTCCTACTGGAGGGTGGCCTTCACAAGCCACACTTTTGTCTTTTGAGAAGCTTGTGCTTCTCAGTCCTATGGGCAGATGAACCTGGAAGTGTGTACGTCACCCTCATAGGTGTGCTGTGTGGCATGTGAACGTGCCCTCAGGTGTAGGACCGGAAGCTAACGTATCCTAGTGTCCCCCAGTCCAATAGTGCGGGCTTTCTTCTTTGTTCTCATTTGTCCGTTCCCGCGACACAGAAGGCTGGACTGCAGTGGGAAAGCCACACCTGGCTTGAGTTGAGTTCATCTGTAGATCCTGTTGTCTGTGACCCGTCAAGGTTCTAGGGTCAGCTCCCCCAGCCCCTGCAGTGTGACTGGCACTCATTTCAAATACAGTCTGGCTCATTTGTTGGATTTCATTGTGTTTTAGAACCACCTCTCATCCTTATTGGCTTTATTTTCCTTTTTTGAAAATATGAAACATAAATGAAGTTCCCAAAAAAATCACAACAAAATCTCAAGAGGCAGGCACAGTAACACATACCTGTTAATCTCAGCTTCTCAGGAAGCTGAGACAGGAGGACTGCAGGTTGAAGGCCAGCCTGGGCAACTTAGTGAGACCCTGTCTCAACAAGTAAAAAGGAGCTGGGCACAGTGGTACATGCCTGTAATCTCAGTGACTTGGGAAGCTGAAGCAGGAGGATCACAAGTTCGAGACCAGCCTCAGCAACTTAGCAAGGTCCAAAGCAACTGAGACTCTGTCTCAAAATAAAAAATGGTTGGGGACGTGGCTCAGAGGTAAAGCACCTCTGGGTTCAATCCCCAGTACCCCCTGCCCCAAAAGAAAGAATACTGCAGAGAAGGGTGTCCAGCCTCCCTGCATGCCCGCTCCTCAGAAGTAGCTCATCTATCCTATTTGTCACAGATCCTAGCATGGTGAGCGCCTACATGTACCCAGCAGGGGCCCCTGGGACACAGGCAGCCCCACAGGCCCAGGCTGGGCCCACTGCAAGTCCCGCCTACTCGTCCTACCAGCCCACTCCCACCCCAGCCTACCAGGTATGTAGACAAGACTGCTTCTCCCAGCTGGGCACAGGCCCTGCCCATTCCCCATTACACCTCTTCCTTCCACAGAATGTGGCCTCTCAGGCCCCGCAGAGCCTCCCAGCCATCTCCCAGCCTCCACAGCCAGGCACCATGGGCTACATGGGAAGCCAGTCAGTGTCCATGGGCTACCAGCCATACAACATGCAGGTATGGGGCACTGGGCAGGCTGCTTCTGGTGTTGGGCTTTGAATTGCTCCAAGCCAGGAGGCCTGACATCTGTCTGGTCACAGGGCTGTCCTCTCAGTGTCTGGCTTCATCTTACTCTCCACAGAATCTTATGACCACCCTCCCTAGCCAGGATGCATCCCTGCCACCCCAGCAGCCCTACATGACAGGACAACAGCCCGTGTACCAGCAGGTGAGCCCCTCCCTGTCCACTCCCTCTGGTGTCTACTGACAGGCTTGGGCTTTGTGGGTTAGGGACGAGACCCTGACTACTGTGGGGCCATCCCATGCTGCATGTCCCATGGGGAGACAAGTTAATGCTTAGGATCTCAGCAGACAAATTAGGACGTAAAAGTACAGGTGGACAGGTTCACGTGTGGACAGGAGACCTGTGGAGTCACGTGGAAGGTGAGCTTCCTGGGCTCCATGCACCAGTGTTGAGCTTCTGCAGTTGCCTTGTATGGTGGTGCAGCATGATCCAGATTGGCCTTCCCGGAGAGCCATGGCTCACATCTCTGCTCTCCTGCCCCACAGATGGCGCCCTCAGGCGGTCCTCCCCAGCAGCAGCCTCCTGTGGCCCAGCAGCCCCCTGCACAGGGGCCTCCGGCACAGGGCAGTGAAGCCCAGCTCATCTCCTTTGACTGACCCTGGGCTGGAGATTCAGACCATCCACAGTAACACTACGTTCATCCGCAACCACCTGTGTCTAACTAGCTGTCTCCCTTGCTCCGTGTGACCTTCCTAGCCCCAGTTCTCCTCCCCACCCACAGCCTGAGGCTTCTGTCACTGGCTCCCAGCTTTGGTCCTGTCTTGGTCTCTGACTTCTTTCCCCAGGGCTGGGCCTCGGGGAGGGGAGGGGGAGGAAATGACCTTCCTCGGGAATCCTCAGCTCTGTGTGTTGGAACCTGCAAGAGTGGGGCTGGAGTGGGGACTCTCAGCCCTGAGGTAGCCCTCCGTGGTCCCACTGTGATGGCAGTGAGCTGTCCAGGCCTGGCCCCCCATTCAGCAGGGCGAAGGCTTCAGGCTCTCTGGCTTCTCTGCTTTTCAGCTGTCCTTTAACGCAGAAGAGATAATAAAATGTATTTCAAAAAGAATCCGCTGTTTGGTGGCTCAGCTCCAGAGGCAGATGGGCCGTGTCCCCATGCGCTTGCTGTGGCTATAGCAAAATACCTGAGGCCGGATAGTTTGTAAAGAACTTATTTCTTAGGATCTGAAGGTTGCGGGGAGCTTAGCCTTATTGCAGGTGGGGACCTAGGGCGTCCCTCTAGCGCAGGGCATCACGTGGCAGGCGCATCCGAGACTTGCTGCAGTGGCGACCCACTCGGGATGAGCCGTTATCCTGAATGGAGGTCCCACCTTCAATGCCAAAGTGGGGCTAACTCAACCTGGGTTTTGGTTGCGGCGTCGGAGCCACCGCAGGAGCTGCGGCCTGCTGTGAGTGGGCTCCGCGGCGGGTCTTACGCCTCACCTCTCGGGGAGACGCCAGCTGTCAGGCAGGAAGTCCTGGAAGTCGCCGCGCGGCTCTGCCGGGCCCCAGCGGGGTTAAGGTGGCTGCGCGCCTGCGCGCCGCGCCGCCTTATGGGTAATCTCGGGGCCCGCCGAGGCGAGAGCGAGCGGCGGCTAGAGTGGCCGGGCCCAGCTCGAATGCCCGGAGGCCTGTCGGCTAGAGCGGCCGCCCGGCTCGCCTACTCCTGGCTAGAGCGTCGCCTCTGCGCAGAGCCGCGTGTGACCTTCCCGCTCCTGGAGCGATGCTGCCGGCGACCGCCCGACGCCTGTGGGGGCCGCTCCTCGGGCTTCGGGGCGCCGCGCTCCGCCTCGCCAGGTACTGCGAGGCCCTAGGTGCCTGGACTGGGCCGGAGGGTGGGGCCGATCGGGCGAGGGGGCGGCGGGCGCGCGGCCACCCTCCCGGGCGGGGCCGCAGGCGTGGGGTCCGCTCGGCCCGGGCGACCTTGGCGTTCTGGTCCCCGGGGTGCGGTCAGTGCGGGTGGCGGCCCGGCCACAGGCCCGCGTTCTGGAAGGCTTCTTGCAACGAGTGCCCTGGCCAGGTGATGGAGTTCGCTCCAGAAGCCCGCCGTTGTGGGGGGTCACTGCACAAAGTATCGTGGGTTCCTCAGAGCAGCCCGAGGTGGCCCGGAAGCCCTCAGCCTGCCGGGCCCAAGGAGCGAGGTGGTCTCCCGTCCCGGTGGTGGTCCTGCTCGCGTGGACCGCCCGCCCGTGCCCTGGTCTGTGAGTGCCCCACTCCCTTCCGGGCTTGACGGCTGTTTGCATGGGGACTAGACAACAGGCGCCGGGTGTCTGCGCCGTGCGACACATGAGGAGCAGCAGCCGCCGACGGGGTGAGGCGCTGGCTGGGGCACCCCTGGACAACACCCCCAAGGAGTACCCCCCCAAGATCCAGCAGCTCGTCCAGGACATCGCCAGCCTCACGCTCCTGGAGATCTCAGACCTCAATGAACTGCTGAAGGTAATGGCGGAGTCAGCACAGACCACACACCGGTGAGGTCCGAGGGCCGTGCCTTGGGTCTCTTTTGGGAGTCTGGTAAATTGTCAGTAGTGTGCTTTCGGGTCAGCCATGGGGGCATATGCCTGTAACCCCAGCTACTCCGGAGGCGGAGGCAAGTGGATCACAAGTTCAAGGCCAGCCTGGACAACTTTGCAAGACCTTGTCTCAAAATTTTAAAAAGGACTAGAGATGTGGCTCCAGGATAGAGTGCTTGTCTAGCATGTGCAGGGCTCTGGGCTCAGACCCCAGAGGTGCTTTACCAGGTCCAAGGACCAAGCCAGGCTTTCCCCCCAGTAGTACACTTGGGGTGTGACAGCCATCTACTGAGACTGTTCTCTGTCCCCACAGAAAACGTTGAAGATCCAGGACGTTGGCCTCATGCCGACCAGTGGAGTAGTACCTGGAGCCCTCCCTGCTGCGGCAGTCCCTGAGGTGAGCCCTGGCCGTTCTGGGCAGAAAGGCTGATGTGTCCCATCATCTCCAGTCTCATGTCATGTGGCACATTTCTCCTGTCCTCATCTTGTTCCTGTAGCCGCCATCCTCGGCGCCCTACACCTCTGTAGGGTCCCACTGTGGGCTTCCCTGCCAAGAATGTTTGCATCACCTAGTAAAATGGGGCAAGTGCTGTGGAAAAATCAGGAAGAAGCTTGAGCTTGGGGAATATTAAGATTTCAAGGAAGTCCTCCTCAAGGAGAGGACATCAAGGAAAACTGGGGGGAGTTGAAGAAAGAGTCCAGGCGTTCCCAACGGGAGAGGACAGATACGAGGGCTCCCAGGCAAGAACATGACCTTCTGTCCCCTGGCAGAGGGGAACAAGTTCCTGTCTGAATGGAAGCCAAACCCAGCCTCTGATGGGTGGCTTGGGGGTCCCTTGCTCTACAGAGGACATGAGGCCAGTTCCTGCAGAGCATCCCATGCTCAGAATGGGTGGTGCTTCCACGGGGACCATCCTCACACTGCCACTCGGAACTGGGAAGTGGCTTTAAAGGCTCCTTCCTGGGGTGCAGTTCAGTAGCAGAGCACCTGCCGGGAATGCAGGCAGCCCTGGGCTCCATCCCAGCACTGGAAACACAGAAAGCCTGACAGATTCAGCCAACACTTGAAGCAAGGGTAGGACCGTCATATGATCTGTTGTCCAAACTGGAATGCTTTTGAGAATGGACAGTGCTGTCGATGACCTGGCAGCAGGCCCAAACCAGGCAGCCCAGGCTGTGGTACTCACAGTGGCCCTGGCAGTTTGCGCTGCTGCCCGTCGCTCCACAGTCTTGCTGGGTGAGAGTAGAGGTCAAGGCAGTTGGCTTGTCGTGGGCCTGTGCCCGTGCTCAGCCAGGGACTCGAGTGGGACTGCTTCCATGGAACCCTGGAGTCTGCAGAGCACTTCGGTGTTGCTCCCCCTGCCTCATGAGGACGATTTTTTTTTTTTTTTTTTTTGGTAGATGAACAGCATGCCTTTGTTTTATTTGTTCATTTCTAGGTGGTGCTGAGGATCAAACCCAGTGCCTCACACATGCTGAGCAAGCACTCTGCCACTGAGCTGCAGCACAGTCCATGAGGAGTGTTTTTATGGGCAGTGGGTACTGTAGGTGTGTGAGGCAGGCTTCAGGGTGATCTGTAGTGGAGTGTTTCTAGGTGAGGAGCCAGGTCCAAACCCTGACTAATGTGTGAGGGAGGAAATGCACCTGCTGGTCCCGGCATCAGCCCTAGGCAGCCCACCTCCGACCCAGACTTTGCTGGGGCTGGAAGCTGAAAATGTGCGTGTTCTTGCCTGCACTTCCCACGGGGGCGGCCCAGCAAAGATAGCTCTACCTTCGCCCCATTCTTTCTTACCTTGCCTGCTTTCTTCTTCCCTAAGGCGGCAGAGGAGGAAGACCTCCCGAAACAGAAAGAACAGACGCATTTTACCGTCCGCTTGACAGAGGCAAAGCCTGTTGACAAAGTGAAACTGATCAAAGAGATCAAGAACTACATCCAGGGCATAAACCTTGTCCAGGTGGTGCTTCCTGTTCCTGGACCCTCTTCCCTGGGACTGGCATGTGCTGACAATTGTCTGGGGTGGTCCCTTCCAACATGGGCTTGGTTGTGGTAGCCTAGGGCCCACAAATCTCCTAACTTTGCTGTCTGTCTCTGGCAGGCCAAGAAGCTGGTGGAGTCCCTGCCCCAGGAAATCAAAGCTAATGTTGCCAAAGCCGAGGCAGAGAAGATAAAGGCAGCCCTGGAGGCCGTGGGCGGCACTGTGGTTCTGGAATAGCTCCCACCTCTGAGGACTTACGGACTGGGGTCCCTGGGACCCAGGCGAGGCCCTGCCTGCGCACTGTACCCCCAGCACCAGGCTCCCAGATGAAGATTCCAGGAGGCTGGAGTTACTGGCCATCAGTCCATCTGGGAGGAACAGGATGGACCTGCTGTGGTGGGGGGAGGGAAGCCACTGCCTGTGCAGAGCACGGGAGGCCACCTAGGAAGGTACGGGGTTAACAGGAGCTCCTCTGGTGGCTGCTGAGAAAAATAACACTGTTGAGGCTCAGGAGTGTGGAGTGGTGTGCCTCGGTGGGTGGTGTGGAGGGCCCCTGGGTGGTGTGCCCAAAGCTCCCCAGGGCTGGTCCTGCTGCTTCACCCTCTCCACCAGGGTGCCCGCGGGTCTGCAGACATGCCTCCACTTTCATGTGCAGATAGGCCTGTGGTTAAAGGGACTGGCAGTACCCTGGCCAAGCCTGGAACACAGGAGCTGGTGTTGGACTGGCCTGGCCCACCCTCGGCTGCAGGCCCCTTGCTGCCTCTGCTGTGGGGCTGGCTGAAATGGCCAGGGCCCCTGCTCTGAGGACCCTTGGCCTCCTTTCCTCAGACAGTCCCCTGTTCAGCAAGCCTGGGAAGACAGTGTATATCCTCACTGGCCCTAGATAGGCTGACTTCCACTTCCTGGATGGCCCTCAAGTGCCTCTTTGGGGAACAGGATGCCTGGGCAAAGGGCCCCTGGGGGCCACACCTGACTCTCCTTAGGTTTGGTGTTGGCCAGAAGAGGGCACTGTGTTTGGGAGCACTGCCCACATGGTGGGAGGCCCCTCCCAAGGACCTTCAGTGTCCCTGCTCCCCTGCCAGGCTCCACCTGGAGGTTCCCTCTGGCCCTGGCAGTTCCTCAGGTTAATGATTCTCCAGCAGCACATCTCTGGCTTCACCTCAGCTGAGGTGAGCTGACAGGCCTGGGTGCAAATAGACACCCTGCTGACGCCGGGGAAGGCGGCGAATGCCTCGGCCCAGGGATGGGCCCCTTCTGCCATCCGTCAAGCCCCTGCATCCTTAGGGAGCTGGGAGGGTGACTGCCGGAAGGTGGAGATGACCATGACCCTGGTTCCACCTCTCCAGGTGGATCCATCCACTGGGAGCTGGTACTTACCCTCCAACCTGTGTCTCCTGGACACCTTTCCCCTGATCACTCCTGGCCTCAGGTGGCTGCGTGGTCAGGCCCTCTGGTTGTTCAGGCCTCCCCAGCTCCCTTTCACCTGCTCCAGACTGTGAGTGGCCCATAAGGAATTGTCGTGCGTCTGAAAATAGATGTAATGTGACAACTCCTGGGTAAAGTGTGTCCCCAGGGTCCCTGGAGGTCTCTTGGCTTTGACCTTTGCACCTAGCATCTGGAGGTGGGTCTGTGGGCATCCTGAGTTCGCTTCTTAAGGACCAAGCAGAACTTGATTGATCACCAAGTCCTGAGAGATGAGACAAGCATCAGGCTTCAGGCTGGCGAAGGCCTAACTGGACATTACTGACCAAACCCGCTTCACAGAGCACTGCTCAGGGACCCAGTGACTACTTAGGCATCTGCTAAGCTGCCTGCATGGCCCCATCCCCCATGCAGGGCACCTCAAAGTGTGTGCCGAGGGACCTGGCACCCCATGCTGTGGACACAGCATGGTCCAGAGCCTGGCTGGGAAGTCCTGTAATTAGCTTTGTCTACGCCTCGGGCCCAGGACACGCATGTTCAGTTTTGAGGATCTAACTGAATTCTCACCGGTGGGTTTGCCAACCCGCAGTTTGTGAACTGACTTCCCTTAGAGCTTCTAGGCTCAGGCGCATTGTTCGCCCTGACTCCTCATCTGTGGGTCCCGCTTACCCCAAGGCTTTTGTCGCCCTTGCTTCAGCTATGCGTCCTACCTGTGAAAGTCACTTCCACGTCTTGGCCCCTTCCTGGGCTTGGCCTGGGTAGCGTTTTTCACTCATCTGGCTCCCCACACACAACTCCTGTCACTTCCCACAGCCCGGCCAAGTACACCTGGCACCTCTGTGTGGGCAATACTCCCAACACACCTGGAAACACCACAGGTGAGGGGCACTTGACTGGGACATGGACCCCAGGCATATTTACTGATGACCTCAGGGTCAGAGGCCACCTGGAGTTCTACAGGACAGTCTCCTCATCTCTGGGTGGCCACTAAGCATAGGCATGGTGGGGTCTGCATCTGCTGCAGGATCACTGGGTCCTCGGGCAAAGCTGGTCACCTTAGTGGCTGGTCAGCAGGCTCATAGCACCAGGGTAGAAGTGGCATTAGTGGCCAAGCCTGAGCCCTAAAGCAACCTTGGATTTCATCTTCCAGCAGGTGCACCTTGGGCCAGGAGCACACCTGTATTTCCTATGAGGAAGTATGATCGGGTGGGAACCGAGATGTGCTGGGGCCAGGTCGATTCAGAGCACCTTCCAGGCGCCTGCATCCCAGCGACGCTGAAGCTTGTACAGCCCAGAACCCACCTCCCAGCCTCCCCCAGGGGGGCTGCCTGTGGTTGACTGGTCAGAGCAAGGTCTGACTTGGACTTGCTGGGAGCGCTGGGCGTTGGGGGTGGTGCGGTTGTCTTAGCTAATTGCCTTTGGCCCTAGATTTTACTTAATCTGCAAGCCGGCTCCCAGGAGATTTCCTGTTCCTTTGCACAGCTGGGCGGGGACTGGGCCCTGGCGCAGCGGGTAGGTGGGGGCGAGATTCACTGCCCTTGTCTCCCGACAGGGGCACATGCGCCGGTGCAGGGCGCAAGTTCAGACTACGGTTGAGGCCAAGGCGCTTGCAGGGACCAGGCCTCCCCGGGCGTGTGGTCTGGCAGTGACTTTCGGAGCCGAATCCTAGGCCAGGATCTGGGGAGCGGAGGCGGTCATTCCACCGGCGCCGGGCCCGTTCGGTTTCGGTGGGGCCCAGGCCCGGCTGCTCACCGCGGCCGCTTTAAGGCGCTGGGCCCGCGGCCGAGACGTGGCCCGCCCGCCCGCTCTCGCCGGGGCGGAGTCCCGCAGGCCCCGCCCCCGGGCCGCGCGGGCGCATTGGCTGCGCGGGGCGCGGGCGCGCGGTGGCACTTTGAACCGGTCGCGGGGCGGTTGCGGCCGGGGTCGCGGTAGCTGCCCGGGTCGGACCGGGTCGGGCGGGCCGAACCGCAGCGGATCGGGCCATGGCGGCCGAGGCGCGCGTGTCGCGCTGGTACTTCGGGGGCCTGGCCTCCTGCGGGGCCGCCTGCTGCACGCACCCGCTGGACCTGCTCAAGGTGAGGCCGGCCGGGCCGGCGCCGGCGGGACGTACGCCCTGGCCGCACACCCAGTGATTGTCGCAGCCGCAGGACGGAGGCGCTGGCGCGGCGGTCGCCATGCGCTGCCCTCAGGGCCTGGGCCTGCGGGCCGGGCCGAGTGGAGGAGCCCTGGGGACCCTCTGCAGGTGGCGGCCAGGCCTCGAGAGGCGGCCGCGCTCCCCAGCTTACCAACTGACTCCCGGGTCCTGGCAGGGGACCGTCCAGCTTTGCGCTTTAATACCTGAGTGAGCCGGGAAGGATGGCACACACTTGTGGCCCCAGCCACTTGGGAGGCTGAGGCAGGAGGATCACAAGTTTGAGGTCAGCCTCCGTGATTTAGCAAAACTCTACCCCATAGTAAAAAATAAAAAGGACTGGGGATGCAGCTCAATGGTAGAGTGCCCCTGGGTTCAGTCCCCAGTACCCTGGGGGAAAATTGGAGGGTTTGGGGGTTCACAGGTGTCGGGTCCTACAGATCTGCCTGCACCGCACACCTGGCCCAGGGCCAAGCTGCTCCCAGCCTGGTGAACGATAGAAGGGAAAGGAAATGAGGGCTGAGGCCTGGGTTAGTGGGGTGACCCAGGCCCCCTGGCCTGGGCTAACACAGCCCCCTGGAGAGATGCCAGGAGCCCCTGCATCCACACGGCTCCCAGCGAGTGGCGTCCCTGCCCAGCAGTATACATGCCTCAGTTTTTCCTTTGAAAAAAGTGCTTATGGGACAAGTGAGGACAGAGCTCCCCTTGTTCCCTGGGCCAGCTGGAGGTGGTTTCTGACCCTGCCTCCCAGCAGAGAACAAAGGAGGGCCCGAGACCGGACCCAGCCTGCCTGGGGGGCTCTGCCTTCGCCCCGATCCAGAGCTGCTTGGGATTGGCCCCTGTGGCCTGGCTGGCGACCCAGCCGCAGGCTGGATCCTGTGGCTGGGTGTCCAGGCCCTCGCTCGGCCTGCGCACCTCTACTTTCTCGAGGGGAGGTGGGTTTTGTTAATTAGTAACAGGGCTGGCCACCCATTGCAGACAGGGGCTGACACCCACGTGCCAGAGGCGCCTGCACAGGTCCAGCCCCAGGTCCAGCCCCAGGGCCAGGAGGCCAGCAGAGGGAGCAGCAGGGGCGGGGCTGGCAAGGGCCCTCCTGGGGCTGCTGCCTCTCCTCCTCCAGATGGCCACAGTGCCCAAGCCTCTGGTGTTGATGGACGGCGACTTGGAGTCCTCACTCCTGTCCCTGGTCCCAGGCCCTTCAGGGCTCACTGCCCCTGCCCCTGGCCCCACCTCGGTGCTTTCTTACTACAGAACACTGCCTGGAGCCTGGGGAAGTGTGAAGGGTGGACAGGGGCAGTGCCCCACCGCTGGGGAGGAGTGGCCAGGGCTTTCCTCTGAGGGCTACCCACCAGGACCTCAGGGTGTGGCCACTTGAAAAACTGTTTTGAAATTCCTTGATCTGTCCACTCTGCCTGCATCCCAGCGTGGTCCTCTGGTGCTTGTCACCTGAACAGGGACTGCTGTTCACATGGCCACTGTTCTGGGGTCCAGCCTTGTCCTGCCTGGGAGGACGGTGTTGCTGCACAGGTTCCTGGCCCTCCCTCTGCCCCTACCCATGTTGGCTGTTCCGGGTCCTCTTGGGGACTCCCCTGAGTAAGCTTTAGGGGGCCCATACTTGACTGTGGACAAGCTCCTTGGGGTCAGTGCTAGGGGTGGGGCCTGGGAAATGGGATCAGGGCCTGGCTGCTGGCCCGTGGGCCCTGCTTCTGCGTGAAGTATAGGCCGTCAGCAGGAAGATGGGGGAGGCCCTGCGAACATCCCCAGCAGGGGACTCCACTGCCCTGCCTTCGAGATGGGGCACTGATAGTGCTGGCTGCAGGGACACTGCTGGGTCCCCAGGTGGCCATCTGGAGAGGTCCTGGAGCTGGCCCCAGGCCACTCCCTCACAGCCTCCTTGCCTCTGCTCACTGCGCCCAGGTGCACCTGCAGACCCAGCAGGAGGTGAAGCTGCGCATGACGGGCATGGCGCTGCGGGTGGTGCGCTCGGACGGCGTGCTGGCCCTCTACAACGGCCTGAGCGCCTCGCTCTGTAGACAGGTGGGCGCGCAGCTGCTTCCGGCCTCTTCGAGGTTCCCTGGGGCCAGCCTCCCGGGTGGGGTGGGGCTGGACCCCAGGCTGGGGGGGCAGCCCCTGGTGTGTGGACGGCCCCACACTGGCTAGCCCAGTGGCCTGGGGTCAGCGCTTGCATGTCCCGGCCCGTGGGGTGTTCGCCATGCCTGCTGAGGCTGGTGGGGCTGCCCTGCTGGCTGAGCTGGCCTCTTCCCCAGATGACCTACTCGCTGACTCGGTTCGCCATCTACGAAACTGTCCGGGACCACCTGACCAAGGGCAGCCAGGGGCCTCTCCCCTTCTCCAGCAAGGTGTTGCTGGGTGGAGTCAGTGGTGAGCGCCGGGCGGTGAGCCGGGGTGGCCTGGGCTGTCACCTCCAGGCATCACACGCTGTGGCACGGGTTGTGTTGCCCCAGGTTTAACCGGAGGCTTTGTTGGGACCCCAGCGGATTTGGTCAATGTCAGGTTTGTGGGTACCCCCACTCCCTAAGGTGGGGGGTCTCCTGTCCCCAGACAGCCCAGGGCGTGTCCTGGCGGCTTGTTGGGGTCTGCAGCACACTCACCCTGGAACAGGCCCCGGAGTCCTGGGAACGGGTGGGGGCCTTACTTCACCAGGGCCTCCCGGGCCTCGGGGGCACATGCATCCTTTGGCCCACCCACCCTGCTCTTTCAGGATGCAGAACGACATGAAGCTGCCCTCAAGTCAGCGGCGCAAGTGAGTAGCGGGTGAGGCTGTGCCGGCAGGGCCAGGCTGGTCGGGCAGGACTCCAGCAGGCTGCATGGCCCGCGGGTCCCGTAGAGCCCGTGCTGGGGGCTGATGGTTTTTCAGGAGCGGACGTCGTACGTGGCTGGTGCCACTTGGGTGCTGGGAGTATCACTGGGTCCCCGGGATCTCTGGGTTCCTTCCCCGTGGGAAGAGAGTTGCTAGGTTGAAAACCGTCCCCAGCCTCTGACACCTGCCCACAGCTGGCGATGGCTGAGGGGCAGCCACACCCAGACGTCCCTGTGTGTGTGTGTACGGGGCCCAGAGGCTCCCGGGCGGGCATGCCCTCCCTGCCCACTCCCAGGGCTCCTGGCTGCAGGGAAATGGGTCGGGTGCAGCCACTCCTGCTGCAGCAGCCCGCTCCTTCCCACCGGCCTCAAATATCCCTGGCCAGGGCCCGAGCCAGCAGGCACTGGCCTCCGTGGTAGGAGCTGTACTGAGCCTGGGGCTCTCTGGGGAAGACAGGACCTCCCCCAGGACAGGCAGGGCAGGGTGGCTGAGCTGGCAGCCCCCAGAGGGCCCAGCATTTCCTGGGCGGACCCCCAGGAGTTAGGGAGGAGGTGAGCCTCATGCCCATTCTGTGTCCCTGGCAGCTACGCCCATGCCCTGGACGGCCTGTACCGTGTGGCCCGTGAAGGTGAGAGGAGCAGGCTCCCGGGGCCCCGCGGTAGGGGCTGCAGCGGGGGAGTGGGGTGCAGGACTGGGCGGGGGCTTGTGCTGTGGGCCCTGGGCTGGCTGTGTGCTCAGGCCCGCCTCCCCCTGCAGAGGGTCTGAAGAAGCTGTTCTCAGGTGCAACTATGGCCTCCAGCCGCGGGGCCCTCGTCACCGTGGGTCAGGTAGGGCTCCTGTGCAGGGCGGGGCTTATGGGCAGCCTCCCTGACCTTTGCTGTCCTTGGGGGTCATGGGTCACCTGCTGTCCTGTGGATGGAGGCTGGAAGGTGGGGACGGAGGCCAGGGCTGTGGCCTGGTCTGGGCCTCACCTGTCCGCCCAGGTGTGGCTCCGGCATAGGTGACGGGCAGAGCAGGTGCCTCGTCAGCACCCTCTCCAGCCAAGGGCTGTGCTTGGCCTGACCACCCTGCCCCCACCACAGCTGTCCTGCTATGACCAGGCCAAGCAGCTGGTCCTCAGCACCGGGTACCTTTCTGACAACACCTTCACCCACTGTGTCGCCAGCTTCATTGCGGTCAGTGCCCAGCGTGGCAGGGGCGGGGTCCCTGTGAGTCCAGAGCCGGGCGGAGGCGTTGGGTGAGCCCAGAGCTGCCTCTCTGGGCCACACAAGAGGCTCCAGGCTGGCGCGGGTCCTGATGACCCCTGAGGCCCTGGAGCCTGCACCCTCTCGGCGAGGGCCCGTTGGTGACAAGCCCCCTCCCCAGGGTGGATGTGCCACGTTCCTGTGCCAGCCCCTGGACGTGCTGAAGACCCGCCTGATGAACTCCAAGGGGGAGTATCAGGTGAGGCTGCGGGCGGGTGTCCCCTGGCCTGCCTCCCAGGCCTTTGCTTTTGTTTTAGATGGACGTCCCTCAGGCGGCCTGTGGAGGCGGCCTGCTCTGCTGGGCCTCCTGCCTCAGGCTGCTCACCCCTCCCTCCTGCCAGGCCCTCCTTTGTCCTCCTGGCCCCACCTCCTCCTGTGCCACCAGCCCCTGAGGGCACAGGCAGCAGGGGCCTGGGGCCCTGGCTTCTGCCCCCACCCCCCGCCCGCGGGCGCTGACCTCAGGCTGGCCTGGGGCCGGGTGCCAGCCAGCGCTGGGCTCACCGCCGCTCTTCCCGCCGGCGTCTCCTGCAGGGTGTGTTCCACTGTGCTATGGAGACTGCGAAGCTCGGACCACTGGCCTTTTACAAGGTGGGCTGGGTGGCGGGCGGCAGGCGGCCGTCACGCCCCGCTGGCCCTGCTGGCCCTCACGTCTCCGTCCCTGCCCAGGGCCTCTTTCCTGCGGGCGTCCGGCTCATCCCTCACACTGTGCTCACCTTCGTGTTTCTGGAGCAGCTGCGGAAGCACTTCGGTGTCAAAGTGCTGACCTGATGGCCCCCGGGCTGCTGGGCAGCAGGGCCCCAGCCACCGGCACCAGCCCTGGGAAGAGGCGGGCTCCTGTCCTTCCCAGCCTGGGCCCACCCTGGGCCACCTCCACACTGGGGCTGGGGGCCTCCCAACCCTGCCTGGGCCAGGGCTCCCTGCAGGGGCCTGGCCCCCTCTCTGAGCCTCCCCACCCCCACGGGTGTCTCCCCAGCCTCTCCCCCGACAGGGGCCGGTTCTGGGCTGAGGCTGGTCCCCAGCCCGCTGGTGCTCCAGTTGCTGCTGGAGCTGGGGTCCTGTCGCTGCCCCACCCCCATCTGCAGAGGTGCGCTCCATTCACCGGTCGCTGCCCGGGCCTCCAGCAGCCCCCAGCCTTGAGTGGCAGGTGGGGCATGTCCGCCAGCCACGGAGCATGTGCACTTTCAGGTCACCAGAGGGCTTCAGCTTTGGTGCCCCCTCCAAGACCTCCTGCTCCCTGGAGAGGGGACAGGTGACGGAGATCACCAGCCGGAGCCAGGAACCAGCGCTGGTGGCCCCCTTCTCACGCCCAGCTCCAGCTGCTTTAGTGGTTAGTTTTGCCAAAACCTCTCAGCGCCCACAGGCCGCTGCTGCTTCAGGGGTTGGCCCAAGCCCACCTGTGCCCTCTCCTCCCTGGCTTCCTGGGGACCAGCCCACACTGGCAGCGATGGGTGGCTGGGGCATCCATGGGCTGCAGAATGTCCCCCAGGGCTTTCTTCCCTGTGTGGCAGGTGGTCACCTCACAAGAGCCCCACAAGAGCCAAAATCCATCACCAAAGCTGCCTGTTTCCCCCAAGTGGGGTTGGGCACCTATCTGCCTCCTCTGGTCCCTTGGCACTGGGCCCAGGATGGAGCTAGTGGATCCAGGGGTGCTGCCCGTGCAGCTCTGCAGGGGACCTAATAAATGACAGACCTGCTCCACGCCTCGTCCCTACACAGACCACTGGCAGGGGCAGTGGGGCCCCCTCTGCACCCTGTGAGGAGGGGGCAGGACCACGGCCTTGGGGGAAGGAGCTTGGTCCTGCCTGCATACATTTGGGCAAAGAAGTTGGGGTTGGGGCAGCCTCCCCAGCACAAACGGGAGGGAGGGAGGGAGTTAGGGTTAGGGTCTGGGCTAGTGTGGAATCCCTAGAACACTGAGCTGATTCCAGGCCAGGTGAGCTGCTCCAGGTGGTCTCTGGGGTGTGCCCACCTGTAGCCAGCCCTGGGCACTGCCCAGGTGTCTGGCAGACCCAGAAGGTACCAGGGAGACCCTGGGAGCTGAGAGGCAGGGGCTGGAACGATGGGATGAATCCCCGAGGCCAGCCTGGGCTGGGTGGAGGGCCTGTACCCAGCCTTCAGAGCACAGCCCCAGAGGCTGTGCTGGACCTGGGGCGAGTGTGCAGGACCCCAGCTTCAGGGGAAGTGGGGTGTCCCAGCGCCGCCGGGCTCCCGCAGTGTGCGTCTGTGGTCCCGGCCTCCCAGGAGGCTGAGGCAGGAGGATCACTTGAGTCCAGGAGCTCAAGACCAGCTGGACAGCTCAGGGAGACCCCATTGATCTGCTGTCCTGTCACTTACGTGCAAACGCTTCAGTGCACGTCTCTGTAAATGGCCCTCAGGGCAGGTTTGCCATCGCTGCAGCAGCAACCTCAGGTGACACGTGACACTGGCTCTCGCCTCAGGTTCCCAGCCAGGGCTCAGGTCCCTGTTGCCGCACATTGTGAGACCTGGAGCCTGTGGGCATTTCTCTTCCTGTGGCCTGCTGGAATCTGGTGCTGTGCGCAGCTCCTACTGTCAGGCACAGGGTGGTGTCCTGGACCCTGGGGTCTGCCAGGGTCCAGGGGGGCAGGAAGCTGCCACACTTCCTGGGTCTGCAGTGGCAGGGTGTTCCAGGTTGGAAGCCCGCCTTGGACGGGTGGTGGAGAGGCACTACCCCTAACCCCTGGCAAGATCCAAGGCAGGCCTGGCCCACCGTCCAAGACCTCACCGTGGGGGGAGGTGGTTGGGATGAGAGTTGCTGGTCACACCAGGGTGTCAGGGCCCACCAGGAGACCGCTGTCCCAGCCTCCTCAGCATGGAAGCCAGCCCTGTCTGGACAGAGCCTCCCTGGAGGCAAGAAAGTGCCCAGTCTGGTTTGGTGGGGTGGCCTGGCAGCCATCCCTGCAGGGCAGGGTGCAGAGGTGGGGTGGGAGGGAGCCCCAAGCCAAAGGGAGGCGCTGGGTAAAGTACCCAGCGGGGACCTCCTGGGCAGGTCTGAGGGCAGCCGCTGTGTGCGGTGCCACCCTTTGGGGTCAGCGGGCAGGTACAAGTGGGCTGGCCCACACCCGGTCGGGTTCCTGCCTCACCGGCAGGTCACATGGCCCCAAGGCCAGAGCCAGCTGACTTCCCACTTGGGCGCCGGGTATAGGTCCAGCCCTGTGCGGTCAGCATGCCCTCCCTTGGCCACAGGTCTTCTAAAGTGACACCACAGTTTACCAAAAGTCACAGCGTAGTTGTTACTGTCAGGCGGCAACAGCAGGGTGCCCAGACGTTCCCCCCACGGAGAGAACAGCTCTGGCACCGGGAGAGCGGGCGCCCCTGCACAGGGACAGTGGACCTTGCACCAGCTGTACGCAGGAGGTCCCTGGGGCTGGCCCAGACCCACCTGTGTGTGGAGGCCAACTGGTGGGAGCTGAGGCCACCCAGGAGACTACGGAGGCTGTGCATCCAGGGCTCTCCCTGCAAGTGGGGCAGTCAGAGAAGAGCAGAGGCTTTGAAGTGGACGAAGGGACACTCGGGCGAACCCTGCGTTGGGCCTCCTGGGCATGGCTCAGGAGCACACCAGGCTTGCTCTGGTTGGTCCTGAGTCGGAAGTTGGAAGGAAAGGGACTGGGGGAGTGCCCACCTGGCATGCAGGAGGCCCTGGGCCCATGCCCAGCATCCCAAAATACTAAGGAGCTGCAGGTTAGCAACCGAGGTGGTCACCTTGGGCCAGCTGCCACAGGGCAGTTGGCTCGCGACCGGGATGCTGCAGAGCTGGGTCAGAGTTCTCTTCATACACGCTGAGCTACGTGGCGCCCAGCACACACTAAGCGCATGCTTCACCTCTGCACTGCACCTCAGCCTCTCCCCAGACTGAGGGGCTGCTGCGTCCGTCTGTCGCCTCCCAATATCTCAGGACCACATATTCGGCAAAGGGTTCCTAACGTTGACACCAAAACACAAGCATCCAAAGAGAAAACAGGCACCATGCACTGTGTCAAAATAAAAATGGCCTTGGGTCTCCTTCTCTGGGGCTCGGACAGCACCTTGCTGGGATGGGGTGTCCTGGGTCCATACCTTTGTGGTGCCTTGTGACAAATGGCAGTTACCAACGGCAAGACAACTTTGAATCTGTATTCCCCGCCTCATTTTCTACAGTAAGATACTAGCTGCTTAAGAAATAGACACTTTAATTAATCTATTGAACAAATTGGAAGAACATTCCAAGAGATGCAACCTCTTTAAAAAACAGGTCAAATTATTGAACTCTGTGCTAGATATGGTTGTAAATGAACCAATGGCATGAAAAAATAAAATGTGCTTCAAAGAACACTGTCGGGCTGGGCATGGTGCACATATATGATCAAATGTCTATCTTTACTGTATGGGTTTTTATTTTGCTGTACCTTTTAAAGGACAAGCCCCTTCATCAGATCAAGAAATCACCCTTCTATGCGGTGATTCACACCTGTAATCCCAGTGACTTGGGAGTCTGAGCCAGGAGCACCACAAGTTCAAGGCCAGCCTCAGCAACTCAGTGAGACCCCGTCTCAAAATAAAAATGGAGAGTGCTGGGGATGTGGTTCAGTGGTAAAGCGCCCCTGGTTTCAATGCCAGTACCAAAAAAGAGAAAGAAAAGAGCCGAGCTGGGCACAGTGGCCACGCCTATAATCCCAGTGGCTGGGGAGGCTGAGGCAGGAGGATTGCAAGTTCAAAGCCAGCCTCAGCAACTTAGTGAGGCCCTAAGCTACTCAGCGAGACCCTGTCTCTAAATAAAATACACAAAAAGGACTGGGGAGGCGGCTCAGTTGTTAGGCGCCCCTGGGTTCAATTCCTGGTACCAAAAAAAAAAAAGAGAGAGAGAGAGAGAGAAAGAAAGATGCCCTGTGCTTCATGGTGGGTGTCAGAGGTCAATGGACTGTAAGTGACACATCTCGACTGGGAACCCCAAGACCCCAGAACGGGGCGGCTCTTCCTGGTATGGAATAGGGTGTGTGCTGGGTGACTGGGAGGAGGAGCTGGTTTCCAGGCAGGGGCTGAAGGGGCAGGGAGGAGAACAGCAGTGGTCCTTCAGGGCTGCTTCTAGGGCAGGGACGGAGAAAAGCAGCCATTGGCTGACTCCAGGGGATCCCAGGGTCCTTCCTGTGAAGGGTCAGGGCAGAGGCAACCCACAACCGTGCCAGTTGACACTGGCCTGGTGGGTTTGGCGGGAAGGTCAGGTGAGCAGCGTGGCTGCTGGCCATGGTGGGAGCTTTAGCTTGGGCATGTCCTTTTTGGCCTCAAGCTTGGTCCAGTGCGGAGTTTAGTCCCCCCCGCTCCCTTCCTCCCGCCCTTCCTTGACGTTCCTCCTCTTCCTGCTCTCCTGCTGCTGCCTGTCCATCCCAAGCCTGAGGCTGCCCAGGAGCCAAGCTCAGAGTCCAGCTCCTTGGACAGGGTAGAGCTGAGAGTCGGGGCCCCACCCATGTGAACAGGTCAGGAGGAAGTTCAGAAAGACCACCTGAATTTTATTACAGCAGGCTTACTGAGGCATCATCCACGTACAATGAACCACACGTGACCGTAGTGCACTGGGCACATGCGTGCTCCACAAACATCACCCCAGTCCAGAGTGGGCACACCTGGCCTCCCAAAGCCAGGACTCATCCCTCTGCCCCTTCGCAGCAGAGGCAAGTGATCTACCACTGAGCTACACCCCCAGTCCTTTCCGTCTTTCTCTTCCATACAGGGTCTCAGGAAGTTGCCTGAGCTGGCCTAGAACTTGCAATCCTCCTGCCTCAGCCTCCTGTATCACTGGGATCACTGACATGTATAGTCATGCTTGGCTGAGAGAGAACATTCTAAAAAATATCACATATGGGATGACAAGAGAACCCTGCAAACAACTCATGCCAATAGGTTTGAGCGGCACGATGAAATGGACGGTGTTCTAGAATGAAGTCGAGAGGCTGCAAATAGAAACAGACAGC
Organism: Sciurus carolinensis; assembly: GCF_902686445.1. Taxonomy (NCBI): domain Eukaryota; kingdom Metazoa; phylum Chordata; class Mammalia; order Rodentia; family Sciuridae; genus Sciurus; species Sciurus carolinensis. The sequence continues at coordinate 1,227,686 of NC_062215.1, read as the reverse complement.
GGCGGGTGTGCTGAGGGACTCAGAGCCTCTGCTGCACCAGGCCCAGAGCAGGCAGGACTTGACCAGTTGCTGACAGCCTCCCTCATTTTTGTCCCCTCTTCCAACTCAGGACCTACCAGAGAAAGCCAACCCCACAGAGCCGCACACACTGGCAGCAAGCCACCTCTCGCTGGGCCCCTGGTGCAGGGCTCCTCCATGGAGCTTTCTCATGGCCTGCCTCTAAGCCTCAGTCAAAGGGACTCCGCAAAGCAGGCTCTGAATAGAGACGCTGGTTCTCATTTGCATGGTCTTCACTTATGTGATAGTTGGTTTTCCGTCTCTGTGACCAAAATTCCTGACAGGAACAATTTAGAGGAGGAAAAATTTATTTTGAGGTCAAGATCTCAGAGGTTCAGTCTGTGGTCAGTTGACTACATTGCTTTGGGCCTGAGATGAGGCATCGTGGCGGAAGGACTGGTGAAAGAAAGCTTCTCAGCTCATGGCCATCAGGAAGCACAGAGGAGCCAGGGACAAGCCATAATCCCCAGGGGCACACCCCAGTGACCTATTTCCTCCAGCCACCGCAGCTGCCCACAGTGACCACTCGGAAATCCACTCACATTCTTAATCCATTAAGTGGATTAATCCACTGATGAGGTCAGAGTTCTCACAACCTGATCATTTCACCTCTGGACATTCCTGCATTGGAGATCATGTTTCCAACACACGAGCTTTTACAGGAAAACTTCATACTGAAACCATAACAACTTACATCCACAGTGTTACCAAAATTCACACCCGCCCCCACTCAACTCCAAATGTAGCCGGTTTTGTCACAGGACATGGGTCTAAGGAGGTCCCTCCAAGGGGTCAGTGGGTTCTCAACCCAGCCTTGGGGGGAATACCTCCTGAAAAGAACTCCAAGCTGCATCAGAAGCAAGGCACAAGCAAAGATCCACCAACAGGCGGCAGAGGTACGTACACCCGAGACGCGCAGTGGCCCTGGCCTCTCAGAAGGGGAGTGCGGCCCGGCCGCACTCCCTGACCGTGCGTGCGGCTCTCAGGCAGGCCAGTCACTCGGCATCGGGTTGGGGTGTCTGCTCCTGGCTCGCCCGCCCAGCCGTGAGTCAGCCGTGGGCGTGCGGTGCAGGTCTTTGGACCTGGCCACGTCTAAGTGGACCATGCTACTGTTCTCATGAACCTGCTGCAGGCACACACCGCAGGCCCGTTTTGGCCGTGCTGGGACCTGAACCCAGCCTCACTCCACCACTAAGCTACATGCCCAACCCCGCCCACGAGGGCCGCGCCGGCCACGCCCACCCCGCGACCCGCCGCCGGGCCCGCCCTCCGCGCCGCCGCCGCGGCTGGCCCCGCCCAGGACCCGCCCACAAGAGCAGCGCCGGCCACGCCCCCTGCCCGTCCCTCCCTTCTGGAAAGGAACCCAAGTCCCTTGGCGCCCCTGGGGGCGCCTGCCCCTCACCACGCCTTTGCCACCGCCCCAGGCCCCGCGCCCCTGGCCTACCCCACGCCCAGTGGCAGTTTCCTTGCTCGCTGACCTGTGCACCATACGACTTTATTTTTAAAGTACACATCTTGGCTGTTTACCGCGCTACAGAGTCCGCGCGAGGAGCACGGCTGGCTCTGTCCCTTGAGCACCGAGGCCGTCCTTCCTCGGGTCCACCCCTTCCAGGGCTTGGCAGAGCTCAGCCGTCCCCTAAATGAATGATGAATGAATGAGTGAGCGTGCAAGTCTGCTGGAGTGGCCCGCGGAGGGAGGGCAGCCTGCCATTCCCCGTGTGACCTCTGGGTGGCAGCCGCGTGGCGCCAATGGACTGGGAAGGCTTGGCGGAGACAGGGTCAGGGGCCGGTCTGGGAAGGGCCCCGCCCAGCGGATGGAGGTGCTGCCCTGCCAGGCTGGGGCGGGGGCTCCTGATGCCAGGCTGGCCCTGGGCGAGGACGTGGCTGTCCAGGGTGAAAGGGGGGCCCATGCGGAGAGTCAGACCGCCTGGCAGAGGGTCAACCTGTTACAGCCGGTCGGTGGAGGAGCCAGCTAAGGAAGATTGGCTGGAATGTTTTCCAGGTTTGGTTGGGAACATTTATGGCCTGGAAAACATAAACTGCCAAACTCTGGGATGTGGATCCAGTCCTAGCCGCCTGCCTGACAGGAGGGACCCGTGGAGCTCCAGAGAGGGCGGGCCAGGCCAGGGGCTCTAGAACTCAGGGCACCCGCTCCAAGCAGCCTTCCTGTAGACCCACGACCTTCCTGGACTCACCAGCCCCAGGGACAGGGTGAGATCTGCTTTCACAGGCCAGGTAACCCCATCCTGGTGGCCATCATCACCAGCACCCAGCATTGGCTGACTTGGTGACAGACACCAGCATGCCACTAGGCCAGTGGGAAATGGGAAGGCAGAAGAAGGAAGGGGTCAGCTCTTCAGGGTGGGCCAACCAGGAGGCTCCCAGGCATGCCACTGGTCCTGGAGGGAAGGAAGGGTCAGGCCTGTGAGGCCCAGGCTGTGAGGCCATCTGTCCATGTAGGATTGTCCTGTATGGGAGACCTGGGGGAGCAGCGGCAACAGGGTTTACAGCAGAGAGCCCAGCAGATGCGAGTGAGGAAAGGAGGTCAGTAACTGGGGGTGTGATCATGGGGTTCAGACAGGGCATGGAAGGACCAGGGGAGTGGCCAGTGCAGAGGAAGCCATGCGGGAGGGCCTGGCTGCATTTCCAGTGTGGGCCCAGGGCCTCTGCATCCCTCCAAACTCCCAACCCACCCCCTGACCCATGGGGGTCCCTCACCCTCAAACACTCAGGTCCAGCTAGACCTCACATGCCTGGAAGCTCGGGACCTTCCATCCCCCTCAGCGCCTGATCCTGAGAGTCCCCAGGGACAGGAATTGAGGACCTGCCACCATGACCACTCACGGTCAATGCAGGGACCACACCTGGTGGCAGGGATTCGGCAGGTGGCCGCACCTCTCAGAACAGGTCCTCAGAGCCCTGTAGATCCTGGAGCCCTGTGGCTTTGTGGGACACCACCTCCTGGAGGAGCCACCTGCCCCTGGCCAGGGTCAGGACAGACTCAGGGACCCCCCTTTCTCCTCCTGTAGGACTCAGAGCTTCCTCAGGGAAGTCCACACTTTTGGGCCTGACTTGTGCTTTCAAGGAGTGTATTGTCAGGATGTCCAGTTGGGGTCCAGGTCCTTGGTGTCCCAAACAAAGAATTGAGCAAGACACACCAAGTGACAGGCGAAGCCCAGATTCGTTGAAGGGGAAGGTGGAAGGAGCTCTCTGTGAGGTACAGCAGAGTGGCCCAGTAAGAGAGACCAACTGGAGCCCAGCAACTGGAAGCCAGCACTTCATTTGCTGACCGGAGGCCTTCTCTTCCCTATACGACCTGACTGGAGACTCACCCATTTGCCCCCATTGGTTTCTCCATGATACCTGATTAGAATATGGTCCAATTTCCCCCATTGGCTACTGTAGAAAACCTAATTAGAATACCGCCCACTTTACCCCCATTGGTCAACTCCTGTGGCAGGAGTTGTCATGGAGATAAGTCCTCGGTGGTGGTGGTGGTGGTGGTGGTGGTGGTGGTGGTGGTGGTGGTGGTTGTCATGGCAACGGGACTTCTCCTAAACAGGAACAGGATTCCTCTTCCTGCCTTGTCCTCCCGAGGCATCCTTCTTACCCTGCTTCCGCCATCTTGGTGTCCTGGACTCCTACCCAGCAGGAGGAGGGCGCTGGCCATCACCCTGCTGCGGCCCCTGCCCCTTCCTCAGGGAGAGCTGGGGTGGAGGCCACATGGGACTGGCCCCCAGAGGAGAGCGGCTGTCTCTGCTGAGTCACCCTCTTCAGCCTGCGGGCTGCAGGCGGGTCCAGTGTCTTCCCAACCTTTCCCCCAGCAGGGAGTGGAGCTGGAGCCTGGGAACCGTGGGACAGGATTCCCTGGTCCACCCCCTCCCCGCCAGGACACTCCAGCAGTTTGTGTTCCCACATACCAGGCCTCCTGGGTGCCTCGGGTCACAGACCCTGGGATTTCCCAGCCCTTGACCAAATCAGCAGAGGACACGAGACCTCCGCTAGTCCAACCCTGGGCGACTCGGGACCTTGGTTTGATGTCTGGGGTAGGGGATGCTCTCCCTCTTGAGGGCGTGCGTGGCAGGCAGGTGCTGAAGACGAGACTGGCAGCAGCTGAGGGTGAGGCCAAGAGAGGCGGGCAGAAGACAGAGAGCCCAGAGACCAGGAGCCAGTGCCCTGATCAGGCCTCTCCTGAAGTGCGGTCAAATCAAGGAGAGCTGCGATGGGTTTTCTCTTCAAGGCAGTTCCAGATGAGTTTCCAGTGGCTTACAGTCAGAAGATCCTAGACGAGAGGGCACGCGTTCCAGTGTGGGCGCTGTCAATGACAGCAGGGGCGTAGACAGGCCACTAGGGCCCAGTGGGGTGACACACACCTGTAATCCCAGCCACTCTGGAGGCCGAGGCAGGAAGATCACAAGCTCAAGGTAAGACCCTGTCTCAAAATAAAAAATATCGGACTGGGATTGTGGCTCAGTGGTCAAGCACCTTTGGGTTCAATCCCTGGTACCAAAAATAAAGTAAAATAAATGGGCTGGAAGTGTAGCTCAGGGGGTAGAGCACTTGACTCGCACGTGCCAGGCCCTGGGTTCACTTCAAAAAAAAACCTCGTCACCAGGGCTCGAACCCAGGCCTTGGGCACACTCTCCCCCTGAGCTGCACCTCAGACCAGCGTTTCTTACTGTGGTAAAATGTTCATACAGTTCACACTTTGGCCATTTTAAGATCTGCAGTTTGGCGCGTTACACAGAAGCGCATCACTGAGCCGTTTCACCACCGTCCAGTCCCAGAACACTTTCATCTTCCCAAACTGAAACTGTCCCCGTTAAAGGCCCACTGCCGCACCCACCCCAGCCGCTGGCCACTTCTGCTTTCTGCTTCCTGTCCCGGTGGCTCTGGGCTCCAGGGACCTCCCCACAGGAACTCTGCGGGGTGCGGGTCTACGCTCCCGGCTGACCTCAGGCTTCACCAGGTGGCAGCCTGTGCACTTCCATCCCCTCCCTGTGGGTGGACTCCTGGGCCACCACGGCTCCCGAGAGCGCAGGTCTGACCCTGACCTGCGCTGGTCCTCGGGCGGGTACCAGAGTGCAGCTGCTGCATCAGAGGGTGAGAGTCTGACCCCCGAGGGGCCTGTCTGGGGTCTCGGAGGGTGACACCATTTCCCGCAGGAAGGCCTGATGGCCTCAGCGTCTCCGTAGCGGCTCCGGAGGTGTCCGCATGGTCTCCTCTCTGCCGTGTGCGGCTGCCCGAGAGCTGCCACTGGCCTGGAGTCCTGCTGAAGGATCACCCTCTCTGGATCTTTCTGGGGACCCTGCCTGACTGCCCAGCCACAGCTCCCTCTGTCCAGTGCCGTCGAGGCTGGGCCTGACCCACCCGGCGCTGACACCCTTGTGAATGGCCACCCTTGGGTGTGGACGGCACCTGCCTCTGATAAGCAGACTGTGACTGAAGCAAGGGCTGCCCTCACACTACCCCGGGGGCTGCAGGATGACCGTGGTCTCCAGCCCCAGGCTGTGGGCTGCCGACAGAGTGGCCCTGTGGGCAGAAACTCTCCAGCAGTGGCCAGCAAGGCCCGAAGGCCCACGGTGGCCAGGGGACAAGCTTGGAAGGGGCCTCCAGAGTCAGACCTGGAGATGCCCACAGCCCAGGCCAGCACCGGGTCCCAGACTCCTGACTCAGAAACTGCAAGATGATCGACTTTGCTGTTGGGCTGGGCTGTGGTTCAGCGACCTGCACGCGTGAGGCACCGGGTTCCATCCTCAGCACCACATAGATACAAATAAACAAAATGGAGGTATTATGTCCACCTGCAACTAAAAAATTTAAAAATACACATTTGCTGTTTAGGGGAAGGGCTTGGGAGGAACTCGTTACACAGCACCAACAGCAAATCTAGTCCCAAGGACACCAAGTCCTGCTCTGGGCCATGCCCGACGCCCGCCTCCTCGCCTACTGAGGGGTCAGGAAGGACACTGAGCGTCTCATGAGTCTGGTGGCCCCTCCCTGGAGTGTTCCTATTGCTTGGTGACAGGAGTGTCCCTGGGGCTTCCCAGGGAAACTTGGCAGCTGCAGGTTCTCTGATCTTGTGAAGCAGATCCATCCCGGCCCTGCTGCCTCTCCCAGCTCCTGGCCCTCCCTCTGCCAACAAGGCTGTCCACACAAGCCACGGTCACCCGCCAGCCGCTGGCAGCCACCCTGCCTTGCATTAGCACAGCTTTCAAAGTCCTTATCAGGGATTGGGAAGTGCCTGAGTGTAGAGCTCCCTTTTGCCCCAGCACCCTCCACACCCGCTGCGCCTGCTGTCCAGGTCCGGCCGCGCCCACCTGCCCCCAACTCCTGTGGTAGACCAGCCTTCCCCACCCTGGGGGGCACCACCCAGTGCACGCAGGCCTGGGTCCCCCTGAAGCACCCTGCGCACACACGCGGTCCCCTGCCCTAGCGGCTGGCCCAGAAGCACTGAGAGGCAGGGCAGACTCGGGGAAGACCCCCCGCCAGGGGAAGCCTGCATCCAGGTCCCCCACCTGGCCGGGCTCACCGCTGTGGGGCTCCACCAGCCCGCGGTCAGATGTTGGGCCTGGTTTGCCACAGGCCACCTCTGTCTCCAGGGAATGAGGTTTCTGTTTAATTTTATTTTTGAGAGTCTGGGGAGTAACCCAGAGCCTTGCGGGGCGGACCTGACGGTTTTTTCATAGTTGTTGATGGACAGAATGCCTTTATTTATTTTGATGTGGTGCTAAGGATGGAACCCAGTACCTCACACATCCTAAGCAAGTTCTCTGCCACGGAGCTACAGCTCCAGCCCCCTAGTGACCTCTTTAAAGGCCTCATCTCTTCACCACTGAGGTCCTGGGGTCAGGACTTCATATAGGACTCAGCCCACAAAGGGCCTCTGGGACCTCGCTGCAGGGGGATCTGAGTTTCTCGAGCTGCAGGCCACGGATGCCCAACCTCACCGCAGCACGGCCATGTCTCCCGAGTGCTGCAGGCGAGGCAGGCCAGTGTGTCCCCATCCACCTGGTCCAGGCCAGTTTCCCAAGTAAGCCCACGACCACACAGCTGCCGCCAGAACCCCAGAGGACGCAAGTTGGAAAACACCCCACCAAGGGCACAGGCTCCATGCTGCGGCGGGAACCACCTGGATGGCCAGTCCAGCCTCCCAGGGCTTCTGTGGTCTTCACCCAGCCCCCTCCCCATCTTCCCCAGCCTCCCTCCACCCCTCCGCCCCCGCTCACGGCGGAGGGAGGACAGTGTCTCACCCCTGGCCTCTGTCATGCCCAGGCTGGCTCATTCTCTGGGGCCACATCACCTGGCATCCATTCCAGCTCTGAAGACCAGATGGGGTGCAGGGCCTGACTTAAGGAAGCCATGTTGGTGCCTCCTAATGTGACCTCACAGTCTAATGACCTTGGCAATGGCTCTGGGCAAGGGGTTGCTGGGACTCAGCTGCTCAGTCACTGTGGCCTCCCACTTTGCACAGAGATGAGTGGTCACTCAGGAAAAGAATGGGAGGCCTTCCCCTGCGACAGGCCACCTCACTCCAGAGCCTCGGGTGTCCCATCTGTGGCGATCCTGGCGTCCACTGTGACCAGCTTCTGGGCAGAGCCACTTTCTTGTCAAGCATGTGGGTTGTGGCTCTCGTTATCACTCTTGCCAGTGTCTTTGATCAAGACCGAGTTACTCAACTTCTCTGCCCTCGATTCATCTTCCTAAAACAGGCCCGTCGCCTCTCCCACCCATTCTGGGGGGACTCAGGCGGCCATGAGTGGGGTGGGCAGTTTGGCCCACAGGGGGGTGGGGAAGACTGGGGTCTCCACAGCCCTGATAGGAGATGTTGGGAAGGGCAGCAGCCTAGAGTCCAGGCCTGCCTGGACCCAGGAACGGGGGCTGAGTGCAGCCACAGGGAGCCAGGCCCTCTCCCCTGGAGCTGAACTCCAAGTCCATCCGGGCTTCAGGCATCGGAGGGTACGGGACCCTGTTCATCTTGGAGCTGCAGATGGAGGCTGTGGGGAGTTTAGGTGGGGCAGGAGCTGCCTACCACCTGCTTCATGCAGTGGTCTGTGGCCTTGTGGGGAGCAGCCATGGTGACCAGCAGGACAGGTGTGAGTGGTCGAAGCCAGAATGAAGTCCTCAGCACAGTGACCGCTGCCAAATTCGGGTGAGAAATCATGCGCTCGGCAGACTCCTGAGCTGGGACCACTCAGGCCCCCGGCTCAGCAGGCAGCTGCCTCTCACCCACAATCTCATGATCTCTTTCAGGCTGGGTCGCTGAACTTCACTCGGCCCCTCTGGCCCCTCCACCTGAACCCCAGGATCCCAGCACACAGCAGCCCTCAGGCCAAGGGGCTCAGTGAGGTTGACCCCCAGCTCCCTATTGCCTGTGGTTCAGAAACCCACAGACACCCATCCCGGGCACACAGACACACGCACAGAGACCTTCCCTGCCAGAACAGCGCTGTTACCCAGGCAGCGCCAGCTCAGGACCTTCCATGCAGGCACCGTGGCTCTCGGCTAGCAGAGGTTGGCTGCAAAGCTGAAGAGTCGGCTGGGAGGAGCTATCCCCCAAGGAGTCTCTCCAAGTCCCTGCTCCTGCCAGGAGCACTGGCTGGGACGGGAGGGTGCCGGCTGGAGGCGCTCTGGGGGCAAGGCAGAAGGACCTCCGACCCCCTGCTCCCATCTGTGAGATGCAGCAGCGAGCCTGCCCAGGGCACTGGAAGTCGGCAGAATCATAAGGAGCATCTCAGTGTCTACAAAACAACACTATCTCCATTGCAGAGATTGAATTTGTAGCTAAAAACCCTCCCAGCCCAGATGGCTTCCCAGAGAACCCACCAACGTCTAAGGGGTAAGAATATCAATTCTACACAAACCCACAGATGGAAGAGGAGGGGACGCCTTCCAGCTCGGGTTGTGGGGCCAGCAGCACTGACACCAAAACCAATTTCCTCATTACGAGAAAATAAAATTACAGACTAATATCCTCAAAGAACATAGACACACAAAAAAATCCTTAATAGGATACTAGCAAATCATGCCCATTATTACCAAGTGAGATTTAGCACAGCCCAGAAAGGCTGGGACAACATTTCAAAATCAGTGCAATTCACCATAGTAATAAACTAAATTAGAAAAATTACAAGATCATCTAATCAAAAAAGAAAAAAGCAGGCAGGATGGCACTTGCCTGTCAACCCATCTACTTGGGAGTCCAAGGCAGGAGATCTCAAATTGGAGGCCAGCCTGGGCAACCTAATGAGTCCCTGTCTTAAAATAAAATTTAAGAAAAGAGGAGTCTGACCAGGCCTGGTGGTGCTCGCCTGCCATCTTAGCGACTCGGGAGGCTGAGGCAGAAGGATCACAAATTCAAGGCCAGTCTCAGCAACTGAGTGAGTCCCTAAGCAACTTAAGAGACCCTGTCTCAAAATAAAAAAGTTCTGGGGTATAACTCAGGTAGAGAACCCCTGGGTTCAATCCCCAGTACCAAAAAAAAAAAGAAAAGAAAAAGAAAAGGAAGATAGAAAGAAAGGAAGAAAGAAAGAAAGAAAGAAAGAAAGAAAGAAAGAAAGAAAGAAAGAAGGAATGGAAGGAAGGAAGGAAGGAGGGAAGGAAGGAAGGAAGGAAGCAGGCCTTGGGATCTAACTCAGAAGTAGAGTACTCCTGGGTTACTCCCTAGTGCTGCCAAAACCCCTAAACAAACAGAAAGATAAAAAAAAAAAAACAGGGCTGGGGTTGTAACTCTGTGGTAGAGCGCTTGCCTAGGGTGTGAAGCCCTGGGTTTGATCCTCAGCACCACATAAAAATAAATGTCAATGGGCAACTAAAAAGCCCCCCCACGTACCACACTTCATTCTTCATGGTGAAAAACGGTGCTCCCTCCCCACCCGTGATGCCCGTATCCACTCTTGCTACCACGTTAAACGGTGTACTACAGGTCACCACTCATACAATGAGTTACAAAGAACAAATAAAAGACACACAGACTGTAAAGAAAGAAAAACCCTTTATTGCAGGCTACATAGTTGTCTGCATGGAAAAACCTGAAGGATCCACAAAAACAAGAAACTAGAATGAAAAGTGGGAGTTTGAAAAATCCTAAGAAGTGAAAAACAATCAGTTATAATCAATCAATCAGTGTGTGTGTGAGAGAGGGAGGGAAAGGGAGGGAGAGGGACAGGGGTCGGGGGAGGCCTGATCAAGCCAACCCGGGCCTGAAACAAGCCACATCCCCAGGTGGGTGGTTTATCATTCACTATTTATTTATTTTTGTGGTGCTGGGATTGAACCCAGGGGCGCTTAACCACTGAGTCACATCCCCAGCCATATTTTGTATTTTATTTAGAGACAGGGTCTTCCTGAGTTGCTTAGCACCCCGCTTTGGCTGAGGCTGGCTTTGAACTTGCCATCCTCCTGCCTCAGCCTCCCGAGCCACTGGGATCACAGGCGTGCACCACCTCGCCTGGCTCTTACCTTTTCTTTCTCTCTTTTTTCCCTGCCAGGTGCTGGGGATGGAACCTGGGGCCTTGCACGTGCTGGACGGCCACGTTACCATGGAGCCACGCCTCCGGCACTCCCCCCACCTTTTTCTTTTTCTGTTTTTGTCATGGGTTCTCTCTGCTGCCCAGGTCCGCCTCGAGTGCCTGGACTCCAGAGTCCTCCTCCTCAGTCTCCCGGGAGGCTGGGCCACACTTGTGCCCCGTGTTGGCAGACGCTGTTTCTGGTTGGCAAGGGGTGCTGGGACTGACTGTCTTCCCCACTCTTCAAGGGTGAGCAGGGGTGGAAATGGCCACGCCCCCTGCTGTGCCGGCACCCGCTGGCTTCCCGCCGGTGCCTCTTCTCTGCTTGCCTCTCACGCACACTCTTCCCACTCGCGAGCGAGGGCAAGGCACTGGGCGCGGCCTGGACGCCCAGGCCCTGGGCCTTGCGCTTTGCACCTCTGTTGGTCCTGCAGCCTGAGAGTGACTGAGCGAACCTGCTGCACCCCCAGAGCACAGTACCAGCCGCCTGGCCAGCACCACGGAGACAAGTCCTCAAACTTGTGAGGGACGCTCACAGGTTGCGGGGAGGAAAGCTGGCTGCAAAACCATAGCAAGAGATCTAGCGTGCAGGCATGGGGCGCACGCCGTGACCCCAGAGACTCGGGAGGCCGAGGTAGGAGGATCCCAAGTTCAAAGCCAGCCTCAGTGCCTCAGCCAGGCTCTGTCGCAAAGTAAAAATGACGGATTGTGTCTCAGGGTTGGAGTGCCCCTGGGTTCAGCCCCAGCTCCTAAATACAGAAGTGCCGATGTGCTAATGCACTTCAGTCCTGGAAGAAAGAGCCCCCCAGGGACACCGGGTCCAGGGGCTGCTTCACTGCCCTCTTTCTGTCCCCTTCCCTAAACGTCCCCGTTTGCTGGGCCCTGAGAACATTTGCAGCTTGCCCCGAGTTCAGCAGCAGCTCACCTCCCTGGAGGGCCCCTTCAAGAAGGAGGAAGGGGACTTGTGGAGGGCAGGCACGGTCCCTGTCCCCAGGCCTCAGGCTCCGTGGGAAGGCCCAGCCGCCCTCGTTCCCAGCTCTCCCTCTGTTTACGTCTTTCGAAAGTGGGAGAAACCCAGAGCAGGACAGTAGCCACACTGGCAAAAACAGATTTTATTCAGGCTGTAGTGGTAGGGGCAAAGAAATCTCAGTGTGCACCTGGGCTCAGAGCACAGCTGGCCAGTGGAGACTGACTGCCCAGGGCAGGTGGGGGTCAGCGAATGGAAAATTCCAGCCAGGAACACAGAAGGTGAGGAGAATTCTGGCTAACCTACTAGGATTCTTGCTGCAGGCAGGCGAGGGCAATGGGACATCAGCAGGGGTGGAGGACAGGGAGTGGGGTGGGGTGGAGGGCTTCCCCTGACTCAGCAGGGTTTTTTTCCCCCAGAAATATTCTTGCTAAATCTGGATTTTACAGGCTGGCATGGCCTAGGGGTGCTTGGAGACTGACCGTCTGGGTAAGCAGAGAATCCCGGACGTGAGGTCAGCTGCGTCCATGGCATCCTGCTGAGTGTGCTCTCTGCAGGCATGCCACATGGCCGCTCCTGCTGTGCCCCACCGCTGTCCTCAGGAAACGAGGCCCAGCGGGAAGACCCTCTTGAGACCCCTCCTCCCCAACCTCCAGGAAGAACCTGCCCTGGGTAGAGGAGGGTGGGAGCACAGCCCCAGAGCGGGAGACCCCACTCCCTCTCCCCCAGCTGTGGGGGCCAGTTCCTCCAGCTCCCCGACACGGCACTGCCCCACCGAGCCTCAGCCAAGGGGTGGCCCCGTTACCCCACTTTCAGGGACAGATCGGGCTGCAGGACTCAGTCCCCCAAGAGCAAAGCTCGTGATCTGTGCCCCAAGAAGGGTGGGGTAAGGGGCACAGGCAGCCCACCAGCAGGCGGAGACCTTTGCCTTCTGGCCATTGCCTGAGCCCAGCTGTGCTGGGCCCCGGTTGCAGACCAACTGGCAAGAATGGGGTGCAAACTGCAAGAAGTGCCCCAGGAGCACCCTGTCCTGAGCCCCAAGCCTGGCTGCAGGGCAGGCCTGCGAAGGTCAGGGAGGTGTCCGAAGCCCATGACCTGCAGCACCTATGGGGCAGTGAGACCTCAAGGGTGGAGAAGCCCATGGGGGATCTGGGGTTCCGATGCCCCTAAACAGCACTAGAGTCCTGGAGAAGGGCCCCAGGACAAAGGACTGACTCGGGTTGACCTGTGAGCTAGGGAAGGTGTCCCAGCGGGTGGCGGCCAGGACAGGGGTGATATGGAGAGAGCAGAGAGATTCCAGAGAAGCATGAGAGAAGCACGTGGAGATGGACTGGGCTGCCTGAGAGCAGGCCTTGGACCCAGTGCCAGGTGTCTTGAAGGTGAGGGTAGAGGAGAGGCCCTGGAAGGAGTGGTCAGGGGAGAGGGCTCTCAGCGGGTCCAACGACATGTGTGTGTGTGTCGGGGGTTCTCTGGGAACTATGGAGGCAAGACAGCTCCAGGAAGAGGGGCGAGGAGGCTGGAGGAGCCTGTTCTGGAAACCCTCACACAGAGAACTTCCTAGAAGACATGACCGTCAGTGTCCAGAACATGCAAAGCCAGGAGAGCTGAGGCCCAGAAACACCAATGGATTTGGTGACCCCGAAGTCGCTGGGCAGCAGCAGGCCCTGATGGTGTTGGGGCATGCTTGGGCGGAAGGGTGGTGAGTTAGTGCTGAGGGTTGACGCGGGTGCTGCAGAAGGGCCACAGCACCTTGGACGTTGGCTTTAGGGGTCAGTTGGTGGGGGTGAAAATGTACTCCTCCCAGTGTCTGGCTCAGCTGCTGTCAGTCCTCAGGGGAGGAGGCACCTGGGGTGGCACAGTGGCAGGGTGCAGGCTGGGCAGCCAGCAGGGGCTACAGAATGGGTATGCTGGAAGAGGGTCTGAGACCTGGGTGTGGCACAGAAAGGGTGAAAGGGGCACCTAGGGGTCACTTGGCTGGAGACCTCCTGAGCCCCACATTCTGGCCCCCAGGAGTCCCCATCTGCAATGCAGGATTGGTGGCAGAAGGTGTCACCCAGGAGCTGGGTGGGAGTAAGTGTGTGTCACTCCTTCCCAGAATCAGGAAGGTAACCAGGAACACAGTGGTGAGACCCTGGGAACACAGATGAAGCAAGAGGAAGGGGTCTCAGCTAAGGCCCGCACCCCAGCACGCCCCCGCGCACTGACACACGCGTCCCTGCGGGCAGCTGAGACCTGCCCGGCCGCCACCTGCCGGGGCCAGGGTCAGCGGGCGGGGATCAGTGGGGAGAGCCCACAACACCCGCCCGTATCCACCAAACAGGGTCGGTCCGTGGGGTCGAGGGTCTACAGGACTCGATGCGCGGGATCAAGGTCTGCGGGGCCAGGGTTCGCGGGGTCGCAGTCCGGGTCAGGGTCTGTGCCCAGGGGTCCGCCATCAGGGTCGAGAGTCGCGGGTCTAAGGCGGAGGTCGGCGGAGGAGAGGCCCTGGGGATAGCGCGGGCAGGGTCCGCGGAGCGCGCTGCGAGGGGCCGAGTCCGCGCTCGCCGCCGCCCGCCGCCGGTCAGCCGCGCTGGGCGCGGGCGGGGACCCTCGGCTGCCCCACCCGGCGGGCCGCTCCCGCCCGCCCCCTCGCCGCCCAGCGTCGCCGCCAGAAAGTCCGAGCGCAGTAGGCGCGGGGCTGGCGGGGGCTGGCGCGGACCCGCGCGGGGAGGAAAGCGGCTGCGGGCGCGGAGGACCCAGGGAGCCCGGCGGAGCCGCGCGGTGAGCACCTGGCCGGGTCCCCAGGGCGCGGGCGCGGGCGGGCGCGGCCGGGGCGCGCGGAGTAGGGCATCGGGAGCCGGCGGTCCTCGGGCCCGGCTGTCGCCGTCCGTGCCCACGTCGGACACATCGTTTCCCAGCCCAGGGATGCGCCCTCAGCGCTTGGACGGTAACCTGGTCCAGCACCGTCGGCTCAGGAGTCTCAGGGTCTCCCCGCGAGCTCTTCTCCCCTGGGGGACCTGGGTGAGGAGGGCCGCAGGCGCTGGCACGCGCCCTCCCTCCAGCCCCTCGCCCTTCGGCCATGCACGCCCACGCAGCACCGCGGCTGCACCCCAAGGCCCAGAGTCCCCGGCAGCTCGGGCTTCCCGCCCTGGCGCGTCCCTGCTCCCCAGGACTCCCCAGCAGCACCCGGGTTTCCCAGGGTGGGTGCGGGGAATCGGAACCCTGCCGGACTGTCCTTCCACTTGTGACTTTGACCCCGGGGCGAGTGCAGGTCACTGCCCTACCCTGCCCTACTCCAGCCTCTCTGGCGGTTTTCCTCCCTCTTCTGGGTCAGGGGGATCTATGCCTCGCACCCCAACTCAGAACAGTCGGACCCCTCCCCTCTTGGCGGCTGCCGTCCTCTGAGGACCAGCCAGGGCTGTTTTGCTGTCCTTCTGCGTTGGGGGTGGATCTCGGCACACTCTGGCCTGCATCCCAGGCTTGCCCAGCACTGTCAACAGCCTGTGGCCCCAATCCCACCCCCAGGCCATGACCTTCCAACTACTTGGGTTCCACAGAAACATCCCACCTCCCACCTCCCTCAGCCTGAGGCGCCCTCCCTACCCCTTTGGGTCCTGGGGCACCAAGGGCAGTCTCCTGCCTTCCTTGGTTAGTGGGTCACCCACTGGGGTCCCTCAGCTACCCCCAGTGGAGATCGGTGTGACATTGGCCTTGCCAGAAACACCTGAGTCATGTGTCTTGCTGGAACTGGCATGGGGGTTGTGCCAGCCACAAGTAGTGGACCAGCCAGGTCAAACCCAGGTGGCCTTGTGGCCAGAGAGTTTGCTGGGGAGGAGGTGAGGAGGGAGGGGCCTGCTGGTAGCAGGGCTGGGGAGACTGGGTTGCAGCTTGGGGGCGTCCCAGCATCATATCTAATCCTCGGCTCACTTCCGACCCTTCAAGTCTGGAGCCAGAGACGGGGTTCACTCACCTGGTCCAAGAAGAAGAAGGGTAGGATGCTTGTCTGGTCTGCCATCCGGTGTCCCCCACCCCCACGTGCTCCTTCCCAGGGAGGTGATAAGGTGGAAAAGGGCGGGCCAGGGCTCTGGCCAATGGGAGCCCCTGGAGTGCACATCCCCTGCACCCCAGGGTTCCCGCCCACTCACTCATTTGACAGCTGTCTATCTTGGCACTGCAGGGCTGTCTCTGGGGTCAGTGGTGCCCCACAGTGGGGGCCTGGACACCACTCAGGTCCATCAGTGCTTCCCTGTAGGTGACAACCCTCTGCCCCCTGGAGGCCGGTCACCCTCAGGGATCCCGACTTGGGAAGTTAAATTATTTGCCTTGGCCCGGGCGGTGTGTCTGCCCGCTTCCCTGGGACCAGCCTCCTGCCTGAGAGCTCCCAGCAGGAGCTTGGGGAACCTCGGCCTCACTCACGCAGCTGGAAGTTGGGCCACACACCCCTGCCACTCCTTCCCAGAACAGAAGAGTCTGGGGATCTGCCCACACCCCCTTGCCACCCCGCAGGTGGAGGGCTTGCTGACTTTTCCTTCCCCAGTTTCTATCAGAGATCCAGAGCTGGATTGCCCAGGCCTCTTGTATTTTGAGGAGGGGTCGGAGGCTCTGACCCCCAGGGACCTGGAGCCCAGGAGTCCTTGAACCTGTCTAGCCTGTGGCCTGGGACGCTGAGCAGCCCTACCCTCCTGACCTGTGGGGTGGGACGGGGGGCATGCAGCGTGCTTCCCTTGGACAAGCGGCCACGTAGAAAGCCCAGGGCCCCAGGGGGCCCAGAGCAGCAGCCCCTCGACCCTGCCTCTGGACCCTGCTGTACTCTGGGTTCCCAGACCGATGGAACCTGGTGGCCAGCCCTGGCTTGAGCAGCCTCTGGAGTGGACCAGGCCCAGTCTTTCCCACAGTCAGCTTCAAAGGTCCTCATGGCCCTGGGAGGTCAGCAAAAAGGTGTCAAAATGCTCCCATTTTCCCAACAGGGATTTTGGAGTGAATTTGGGTTCTGGGGCCTCGGGGTCTCCTCACTGGCCGTCCTCCCACAGTGCCTGGGCCACATCCTTCCTCCTGTGCCCCCTGCCTGTGACTTCAGGGTCTCTCCACCCTGGCCATCCCTGTCACTTTCCCCCTACCCCACAAATATGCCCACCCACCAGCCCTTCTCCTCCAGGGCCTCTGGGGAGCCCAGCAGCTCTCAGGTGGGGGCTAGACACAGTGGACAGGAGGCTTCAGATGGGAGGACTGCTCCTGGCTGGGCTACTCCCGACCCAGCCCGGCTCCGTAGACTGGCGGCAACAGCAGATAGGGTTGTTTGATGAGAACCAGAACTAGGGACACCACACTCCCCCACCTACCTGCCAGTGCCCTGCCCTCAGCAAGAGTCCTTCCTTGTAGTGGGCGGCAGGGCGCACCTGTAATCCAAGCTGTTCAGGAGGTTGAGGCAGGAGGATCCCAAGTTCAAGGCCAGCCTCAGCAACTCAGTGAGGCCATAAGCAACTCAGCAAGACCCTGTGTCTAAATAAAATACAAAAATGGGCTAGGGATGTGGCTCAGTGGTTAAGCGCCCCTGGGTTCAATCCCGGTACCAAAAGTAAATAAATACATATTTTCAAAAAGAGTCCTTCACTCCGTGGGTCGCTCCCTTGACCCTGAGCCTGAATGTCTCCCCAGCTGGGTCAGGGACTGAGGACCTGCCACTCCTGGGTCCTGCCTCCCACAGGCCCTGCATGACTGAAGGTTCCAGCTGGGTTGGGGAGTGCCCTAGCAGGCTGTGAGCCAGGGCTGTGCAGAGCAGCAATGGCTGAGTGCCACCTGTCACCGGGCTGACCCCCCCAGGCTGAACTGCGTTTACTGTGAAGGGTTAGAATTCAGGCTTCCCCTTCTCAACCAGGTGCCCAGGCCCACCTGGAAACCCCTCCCATAGCCACAGCCTCACCCCTCTCCTTCCCTACTCCCGAGTCTTCCTGGCACTGTCTTCCAGCTAGCCATCTGTCTGTCCATCCAGCTGGACACTGCTCCTCCTTTCTGGAGTGCACGGGGAAGGGCCCGTCACGGTCTTGGGCTTGCAGTAAGGCCCACCGAGCCCTGCAGGCCCCAGGGAGCACCTCTGGACTCGCCCTCAGGACTCTGTTGGGGCAGAGAGAGCTCTGCCCATCTGCAGGGCTGCCCGAGCTCCCCGGGACAGATGCTGGGCTCTCCAAGCCCCGCAGGCAGCAGGTGGGGGCAACCCTTTGGGCCCCCCCCACTGGCTATGCTAACCTCAAAAGAATGTGCTGCCAGCCAGCCTGTGGTGCCCCAGGGGACCCAGAAGCCCAGCCTGAGTCTCGGATGAGGGCCATGGGGTCACATGGGCATGCTGGTGCTGGGAAAGGTGGCATGAGTGTGGCAGAGACCACCTGAGCATGTGTCCCACACACCTGGCCCCTGGCATGGTGGGGAGCTGGCCTGGCACTGGGGTGAAGTGATGGATGGGCCTGGGTACCCCACCCTCATGCTTGGCACCCCAAGCAGGTCAGTTTACCTCATCAGCCTGCTTTCCCGGGGCTAAGAATGCAGGGAGGACTGGGCCCAGCTGAGGCCACCAGGCTGAGGGAGGAAGTAGACGGCTGGGGCCGGTCCTCCTCCATGAGCTTTGGGTGGCCACATAGGAGGGTGGGGGGTGGCTGCCCCCCGGGGCTCTGGAATTGTCAGAGTCACTGGACAGACAGCCGCAGTGGGGGGACAGTCCGCTGCATCTCCTCCCAGCCCCACACTGGCACAGACCACTTCTGCTTCCCCTGCTGCAGCTGCCACCTCATCAGTAGCCCTCCGAGGCAGAGGGCTGGCTTTAGGGGCACAGGACACCCCTGGCCAGGCCTCTCTCCAGACCCCACTGCTCTGACCCTCTGCAGTGCAAGGAGGCCCCTGAACACCCCCAAGGACCCACTTGTGCGGCCTCTGCCAGATGTAGGGGACGGCCACCCAGCGGCATGTCCCCCACCTGGCCCTGGCGTCCCCTCCTGCTGCTGCTGCTGGCCTGCCAGGTGAGGGCTGAACAGCCACCATCCCCTGCCCAGGGCCCCCAGCCTGCCTGTGCTGACCGCCACTGGTTCTCTGTCTCTGTTCTGTCTTTCCGGCTGCTGTCCACCCGTCCACCAGCCACAGGCCCTCTCCGCTCAGGTAATGGACTTCCTGTTCGAGAAGTGGAAGCTCTACAGTGACCAATGCCACCGCAACATGAGCCTGCTGCCTCCCCCCACTGGTGAGCCCCCTGCAGGCCCCCAGCACCTGCCTGACTGTGCAGCCTGGGGCTTCCTCTCAGGAAGGCTTCCCAGGTGTTCAGGTGGCCCCCACGGTTGGGAAAACAGAAGGGGCAGCACTGCCCAGGACTGGTGTGCTTCGCTGCCCTGCCTGCTGCTGTGCTGCCCCGTGCTCAACGGAGATGGCTGGCAAAGCCCCCAGACAAAGCAAGTGGGAGGGAGAGGGGCCAGATGCAGACCCTGGCTGGTGGTCACTCAGGGCCACACAGTGGACCCTGAGGCCTACCATTGTCAGATGAGGAAGAGCAGCCTATGGTAGCTGTAGGGTTGGCTCTGCACGGAATTGGGGCTCAGCCCCCAGAGGAAGATGCTGCAGGGAGGTGGGGGTTTGGGACACACTTGAGACAGAGATCTCCAAGGGAAGGTTCTCTGGCAAGGCCAGGACCAGGCTGGGCTGGAGACTGGGTGGGCGTGGTAGGGCTGGGGGAGGCAATCAGGTGGGGAGGTTGCAGCTCTGGGCTGCAGGTCTGGAGAGGAGAAGGCAAAGCTCAGGAGCTTCCAGGAGGAGGTGTGAAGGGTCCTAGCCTGCAGGCTCTGCTGAGGAGCCCCCGCACCCCACCTCTGCAGACCTGGTCTGCAACAGAACCTTCGACAAGTACTCCTGCTGGCCAGACACCCCTCCCAATACCACGGCCAACATTTCTTGCCCCTGGTACCTGCCTTGGTATCACAAAGGTAACTCTGGAAGGTCTGGGTGGCTGAGGGGGCTGGACCTGGGGCTAGACTGACCAGAGCCTGTCCCCATGCCCTAGTGCAGCACCGCCTGGTTTTCAAGAGGTGTGGGCCGGACGGGCAGTGGGTGCGTGGGCCCCGGGGACAGCCATGGCGCAACGCCTCTCAATGCCAGATGGAGGACAAAGAGATCGAGGACCAGGTCAGCGGAGGGTGGGCAGGCACTGTGGGACTGGGTCAGGGGCAGGGAAGTATCTCCCAGCCCTGACCTGCCACGTGGTTTGCAGAAGAAGGTAGCCAAGATGTACAGTAGCTTCCAGGTGATGTACACCGTGGGCTACACCCTGTCCCTGGGGGCCCTGCTGCTCGCCCTGGCCACCATGCTGGGCCTCAGGTACGCTGTGGCCCATCACCTGGACAGGGCAGCCCTAGGGGCAGGTGGCAGGCACTGATTCACTGTCCCTGCAGCAAGCTGCACTGCACCCGCAACTACATCCACGTGAACCTGTTTGTGTCCTTTGTGCTGAAGGCCAGCTCCGTGCTGGTCATCGACTGGCTGCTGAAGACCCGCTACAGCCAGAAGATCGGGGATGACCTCAGTGTCAGCCTCTGGCTCAGTGATGGGGTGAGTGCCCAAAGCAGACCACCTGGACCACCCCATCTCAGGCAGGCAGGGTGGCCTGACAGCTGCCCGCGCTGTGCCCGCCTAGGCGGTGGCCGGCTGCCGTGTGGCTGCAGTGATCATGCAGTACGGCGTGGTGGCCAACTACTGCTGGCTGCTGGTGGAGGGCGTGTACCTGCACGGGCTGCTGGGCCTGGCCTCCTTCCCAGAGCGGAGCTTCTTCACCCTCTACCTGGGCATTGGCTGGGGTGAGTGAGCTGCGCTGGGATCGGGTGGGCTGGTCAGCAGTGCAGGGCCACAGCCTCTGCCCCCCTACAGGTGCGCCCTTGCTGTTCATCATCCCCTGGGTGGTCGTCAAGTGTCTGTTTGAGAATGTCCAGTGAGTAGGGGCAGACGAAGAACGGGCCATGACAGCCGGCACGCTTGGTGTGGGCTCCTCGCGGGGCCTGGGGTGGTGGGGCGGGGCTTCTGTGCACACCTCGTGTCTGGGGAGTGGGTCACTGTGGCCTTTCCTTCCTTTTCCTGAGGTGCACATCAGAGCCCAGCGCCACATATAAGTAACGAAAGATCCACTGACAACTAAAAACAATATTTAAACATTTTAAAAAATTCAAGATGGGGGCTGAGAGACTTGCAGGGGCTGTGTGCACCCCAGGCCATGCGTGGCTGTGCCCACAGGTGCTGGACCAGCAATGACAACATGGGCGTCTGGTGGATCCTGCGTGTCCCAGTCTTCCTGGCCATACTGGTGAGGAAACCGGCTCTCCTTGGCCTTCTGGAGACTAGGGGGCACCCTGCCTGGGAGGAAGGGAGGGATCCAGCACTCACCAGGACACTGGCCTGGGCTGCGGGCAGGCTGCCTTCCTTGGCTGGATGCCTGCCAGCCTAGGAACAGGTGGCTGTGGCCCATCCGCTGGGGCCCAGTGGGGGCCATCAGCGTGGCACCCTGGGCAGCCGGGACCCGTGCCCTCCTCCCAGATCAACTTCTTCATCTTCGTCCGCGTGGTTCACCTTCTCATTACCAAGCTCCAAGCCCGCCAGATGCAGTACACCGACTACAAGTTCCGGTGGGTATGGGCAGCGGCTGGGGTTCACCGACATGGAGAGGCCAGAGACGGGGGCCCCAGCCACGTGGGCGAAGCTGGGTCTGTGGGTACTCAAGCGCCACCCCTGCAGGCTGGCCAGATCCACCCTGACCCTCATCCCCCTGCTGGGGGTCCACGAAGTGGTCTTCGCCTTTGTGACCGACGAGCAGGCCCAGGGCACCCTGCGCTCCGCCAAGCTCTTCTTTGACCTCTTCCTCAGCTCCTTCCAGGTGAGCCCAAGGCCCCGCCCTCCCCTGCTGCGCCCAGGGCCAGGCTTCTGACCACCCTTCCCTTCCAGGGCTTGCTGGTGGCCGTCCTCTACTGCTTCCTCAGTAAAGAGGTAGGCAGGGGCCAGACCCGCAGGTGATGCAGATGCCCGCCCACCCTGTGTGCTCTCCCCTTCCTCCCACAATCACCGAGATGGTTGCCATGGCATTGGGTGTCAGGACACCAGGGTCCTCAGGGAACACAAGTGTAGGGGTCTCTGGGCTCTGCAGGCCCTGGCTTTCCCTTCAGTGAGGCTGGGGCTGAGGCTCATGGCTGAGGCTGTTCACTTTGGAGGCCCACCAGTTGGGCTGGGACTGTGTCTCCTCCCCCACCAGGTCCAGGCAGAGTTGCTGCAGCGCTGGCGGCGCTGGCATGAGGGCAGGGCACTGCAGGACCAGCGGCGCAGCAGCAGCCCCTCGGCCCCCGCTGGGCCTCGCCCTGGCCCCTCCTGTGAGGAACTCCGACTTGTGAGGTGTGGCAGCAGCAATGGGGCTGGCCAGGACCCCTCTGCGGAGACCCCCTTGGCCTGTGGCCTCCCTAGGTTGGCTGACAGCCCCTTCTGAATCTCCTGGGCTCAGGCATCAGAGAGGGCATCACTGGACAACCCAGAACTGGACACCTGATGGAGTCGAGAGACAGCAGCTCCCATTGTGCATGTCACCCCTGGGGCAGGAGTTCATGTGGTGGGAAGTTGGGTCATGAACTGCAGGCCTGTGTCTGTCCTGTGCATGTGGAAATGTGTGTCCTCCAATAAAGAGCTGGAGTAGTGGCCGGGTGGGTGTGGGCAGTGTGGAAGGGCGCAGGATGCACCCCCTCGAGGGGCCCCTTCGATTGCAGTTTCACAGAGAGTGGGAGGGGTCCCCAAGGTGGCTAGCAGTGCCTGTCCCGCCTCCCATCCTGGGTCAGGTCAATGACCCCTCTGGAGGCTTTGGCCTCACTGCCCTGGCAGGTCTCTACTCACCAGCAGTGTGTGAAGGGGCAGCGGTGGCTGAGAGAGGCCACGTGGACAGAAGCCCCCACCTGGAGACAGCAGGACCATGGACGCTTGGCTCAGGCCTGCTCTTCCGTAGAGACCAACCTCTGCCCTCAGCTTCAGCCACCCAGCAAGTTCTGGGCCATGCACTGTCCACAGCAGAGAGCAGTGGTTCCCAGAGTCGCCATGGGTCCAGGTGCAGAGAGCAGAGGCCCTGCCCACAGCAGTCCACGCTCCATCCTGCGGTGGGTGGGCACACTGCCTATCAGGTGGGGGTGGGGCTGACACCAGCCAGAAAAGCGCTCCCCCACCAGCACTGAGTGCAGGAACAGCCAGAAGGTCTTCGGGGCGGGAGGCCCCGGTCAGCGGGGGTGCACCCTGAGTCTAACTTGAGGCATGGTGTACAGCAGGAGGGTCTGTACCCCCAAGTTCAGATAGGCCATCCAGGACCACATTGCTGGGCAGAGGCAAGTCCAGAGTGGTAGCCCATGAGGGGACTGGCCAGCCTCTGGGGTGGCCCACGCAGTGGGTACCATGACGCCTGGTGGGATGTGTGCATGGGGTGGAGAAGGGACCAGGCTGGTGTTCCTGCTGTGCAGAGCTGGCGAGGTGGCCCTGAGGCTCTGGGGGAGGGGTGCCCACAGCTGCTGGAGCACGTGGGCTGGAGCCACTTGGGCAGAGCTGGGCTAATTGGAGCAGATGAAAGGACAGGAGGCCTCTCAGGAAAGGTAAACAGAATTACTCACCCGCAGGTGGGGGCCCTCCCCGGGAGGCCCTCTCCCCCACCCAGCCATACACACAGGCCTGAAGCAGGGCAGGGAGTCGGGGGCACAGACAGAAGACTGGTTTAGGAGCAGCTATACCTGCTGGAGGCTGAGGCACCTGACCTGAGGCTTTGGCCAGCTCTCATCCCAGGTGCCCAGGCCCAGGCCCTGACTCTATGGAGCCCTGGTTGCTTGTTGGGCACAAAGCCACACTGAGTTAGCACAGGAGCAAATTCTCCTTCACGCCAGCTGAGCTCGGGGTGGGGACTGCCTTGGGGGACAAGTTGCTCTCCTGGGGCCTCCGGACAGCCCTCCCTACCCCAAGTCCCTGCCCTTGTCCTCCTTCACCCCTGCCCCATCCCCATCCCCAAGGGAACTGGATGGAGCAGGCTACAGTCAAGGGTGGAGGTGGGGGCAGGCTAGGGCTGGACTCACCCGACCAACAGACAGGCAGTCCTGCAGGTGGGCAGTGGAGGGACCCTCCTCAACACAGCCAGGTGCCCACACAGCAGACCTTTGGGAGGAGACTCCACCCCTTCCCTTCCCATCTCTGCAGTGCCTCCCACCTCCCCTCAGTCCTGCACCTCACCCGCTTCCTAGAGTGTGTGAGGGAGTGTGCTGCAGAGGGAGCTCCTGGGCGTGCAGGCGCTCCGGCCCAGAGGGATGTAGTCGTGTGCCTTGTGAGCACCGGAACCTGCACTACCAAAGGAGGGTGGACCTCAGCGGTCAGGATGGAACCTGGGGAGGGCACCTGCCCTTGGCAGGAGGCTCAGGAGAGACCCCTTGAGGACATGGAGGTGACTGAGCACACCCAGGGGAGATTCAAATGACTAGGCAGAGTTCAGAACTTATTAGGAACTCCAGGAAAACAGAGTTGGGCGGAAAATAGAAAACAAGCCTAATTTGCCTTATGGCTCAGTTCTGAATACAAACAGACACAATGTAAGCACTCAACACTGATAAAACCAAAGTTATGGGGAAAGAGCTGTCTAGGGGAGGTGCTGGAGGCAAAAGCCCAGCGGGTGCTGCGGGCGCGGGGACAACCTGAACAAGGTATTTAGAAACAGGAACCCAGGACACCGGGCTGTGGCTCAGCAGTAGGGCATTTGCATGGGCCAGGCGTTGGTGCAATTGCCAGAAGCACAAAAATAAAAAGTAAACTTAAAAAAGAGAGAGGGTTGGGGTCATTGCTCAGTGGTAGAGCGCTTGCCTAGCATGTGTGAGGCACTGGGTTCCATCCTCAGCATTGCATAAAAATAAATAAAGGTAATGTCCATCTACAACTAAAAACCTTTTTTTAAAAAAAAAAAAAAAAAAAAAAAAGGGAGAGAAGAAATAGAAACCCAGCCAGGCACGGTGGTGCACACCTGTAATTCCAGCAACTCTGGAGCTCGAGTCAGGAGGATCCAAGTTTTGAGAACAGCCTGGGCAACTTAGTGAGCCCCTGTCTTAAATTAGAAAATAAATTAAAAGGGCTGGAGATGGGGCTGAGGTTGTGGCTCAGTAGTAGAACACTCACCTAGCAGGTGTGAGGCCCTGAGTTGTTCCATCCTCAGCACCGCATCAAAATAAAGGTATTGTGTCACCTACTAGTAAAATATATTTCTTAAAAAAGGGCTCAGTCGCAAAGCACCAAGTTCAATCCCCAGAAAATAAAAAATCAACAACTAAGTTCTTAAAGGGATAGACACTTAGGGATGGGGCTGGGGTGTGGCTCAGTGGTGGAGTAGTTGCCCATCATGTGAGAATGTGACGTCCTGGCTTGATCGCCAGTGCTTAAAACAAAAAACCCACCACTAAAATTCCCTTGAAGGTCACTGTTTCCTGATTTGTAAATCAGGGTAGTAAAACTTGGACCATGGAGTTGCCAAGGGTGAGAAGTGAAGCGTGTGGATTCCTGTGCAGGCTGCCCAGGCAAAGGGATGGACCGTGACCCCCAGGATGCTCACTCGTCTCCCTTGGCCATCCCCACGGAGCCGCCAGCTGGATGAGGGCCACCAGCACCCCAGAGGAAGACAGGGGCTGGCCTGTGGGAGGCTCCTGGGCCTCTAGGAGCTGCTGGCATGAGGGTGGACAGCAGGCTGGGCACTGCTCCGGTGCCTGCACTAGCTCCCCCTGACAGCCCCATTGTGGAGCACTGGCCCCCATGAAGTGGACTCAGCTCTGCGGTGGTCCCTGGAAGCCCTAGGTGAGGAAGGCAGGCGAGCCTGCTGTGGGGTTGGAGTGGATTCCAACGGGTACATCTTGGTAGGCCTTCCAGGTAGGCCTTTTCTCCCGCCCCTGCTCACCCCTGGTCTAGGCCACAACAGCTCTTACCCAGGGACTGTCCCAGTGCACTGGGCTCTGCTACAGGAGGGTGCGTAGCAACTCCCTCCTTTTGGTGTTCTTGTAGACCATGCCCAGGACTCCAGCTGGCAGGGAGTACCAGGGAAGAGACCATGAGGTGTGCGAGGAAACGCAGGCATGCGGGCCCAGGTGGCTGGGTTATACCTGAGGGAATCCAGGTGTGGCCAGATGCCAGAGCAGGACTTGGAGAAGGCTGGGGCCCAAATCAGCACTTCTGCACAGCTCAAGCTGTCTCTAGATCATGTCAAGCACTAACTGGGTCCAGTGGCCACCACAGCTCCCTCATTCTGCATGTGGGAAGCTGAGACGGGCTCATGGCAAGTCGATGGCTGCAGCACAAGATTCCCACCTGAAGAATAGTGGGTGGAGATCTCTGCAAGGCCCTGGTCAGCCACCCAGGAAATGGGCACTAACCAACACCAAAGAACCTGAGGTCAGAGACTCAGCAACTTGCCCAAGGACCCCTCTGCCTCTGGGAAAGGTCAGGAAGTCCCCAGCGAGCCTCACATGCAGGTGGACCTCACCTTGCCCCTTGCTGGCCCCAGCAGACACCAAGGGGTGGAAAGTACACCTGCTGGGGCCTTGCTTACCCCTACCCACAGCCTTGACCTGGATGCTCCAGGGTGCTCTGGAGTGCTAGTGAGGAACCCAGTGAGCTGTGTGCCCACCCCTCTCCCTTGGAAGCAAGCTAGGGTGACCCCAGCTTTGGTCACTCAAAAGCCTCTGTGGAAGGCCTTGCAGGTCCCCAGGGCCTAATGAAGCCACATGTTCCAGGGGTAGCTTGGCACCTGGCTCCCCCGAGTGCCACTGGCAGCAAGGTGCAGCTGATCCTCACAGGCACTGTCCTCTCCCATGGAGACCTGCCCAGCCCAGCCCACCCCCAGGGGCCCATGGGGCCACTTGAGCCCCGGAATACTCTTCTGGGAAAGGGTGTTCCTGAAATAAATTCCAGTTTGGCTCTGTCTCAGGAGCAGAAGCCTTCCAGGGCTGTTTCCATGTTTGAAGGTCAAGTGCAATTGGGGCTCTCCAGGGGCCCAGCAGTCATCCCTTCATCTGGACGATGGAGGAGCCAACTCCCCCACACCAGTATACCAGGCCATAGAAGATGGGTCCAGGGTGGCAGATGGTTGCCCACTGCCCCCAGGGTCCCCACCCCCCAAAGGGAATGGCCTTGGGGAGCCTCTAGCTGGAACAAGGGCTGACTGTCCAGAGCAGCTCACCTCTCCCCCAGAACACCCTCAAACCCCTCCCATGTTCCCTGACCCACACTCAGAAGCGCTAGGCAGGGTCTCTAGGAGGGCTGGGGTACCCAGCCCTGTTCAGGTGTGTGGGCTGTAGGGTGGAGAGCTGAGAGACTGCGAAGGGGCCAGTCCCAGTGCCACCCAGGTTTATTCACAGACCCCCAGGCTCCAGGGCCACACAGACACTTGACTTCCAGAAGGTACAGGAAGAAAAAGGGGCCCTGGTGACCCTCCCACACACTCCAGAGAGCCAGGACAGGCCCAACAGCACCACTTCAGGGTCAGTCTCGGGACCCCTGGCCCACAGGTGCCACTGTGGCCACAGGACTGTAGGCACCAGGCCAGGTCTGGTTGCTGGGGACCCCTTCAGGAAGGTCAGCACTGTCTCAGGCCCAGGGACCCGGTGCCATCCTGAAGCTGAGGCAGAGAAGGGGTAGGCTGGACAGTGGGGACTGGAGGCTCCCCAAGTATCGAGGCCAGAGGAGCAGCAGGGGTCGTGGGGCCCCAAGCTGGGCACAGGGGCAGTGGTGCTTGTCCCACTTCCTGGTCATCTCAAGGACAAAGCGAGTCAGTTCCACCAAACTGGGAAACAGGCCCCCTTCTCCTTCCTGCTCCTGTAGTGGCCAGGACCAGGAGGGAGGGGCAGTGGCAGGTGAGAAGGGACAAGGGTCAAGGCCTCTGGGGGAGGGCAGGCAGGGTCAGACCCCCCTCAAGTGACAGGGGCAGCCTGAGATTCCCAGGGAGAAAAGGAGAGGACGCAGAGAGGAAAAGTGGCCTCAGCCATCAATTCTGCTGACCCTGGGGTTTGTAGCCCACTGGAGCACAGCCCCTCTCTCCTCCTGGGAGTGGGGCCCACAGGACAAGAGGAAGCCAACATCAAGTGCACCCTGATCTTCCAGAGGCCAGGGGAGGGGCACTGGCACTCTAGGACTTCTTGGCATCCTGCGTGTTCCGGCGCTTCAGGTCACTTAGGTCAATGGGCTTGAAGGCTGCCAGGGAAGGTGTGGTCAGCGCTGGGGCAGGCCCCTTGCCAGCACCCACCTCTGGAAGCAGGTAGCTTTCCTGCCCCAGCCCCACCTCCCAGGGCAGCCCCACTCACTCTTCAGGCTGGGGTTGGGGACCTTCTCCACGTACTCCTCCACCAGGCCCCGCTCACCGCCCGACAGCTGGCTGCGCAGGTCTCGCTCCACACCCTGCCAGGCTGGCACAGGCGGAGGGCAGTGGGGTCAGTGTCAGGCAAAGGTCAGCCAGGAGACCACCCTCTCCATCTTCCAGCACCCAGCACTCCCCACCTTGGCGGGCTGGCCCCTCAGTGAGATGCCCATCTGACCCAGCCGGGATTCTGAGCAGTGCTTGGTCTTAGCTCGGCCTTCCTTCTGCGTCCTCCACCGACCCCTTCTCTGGGTCAGCAACTGCTGGGGGCACCCATCTTCCACACCTCCCTCCTCCCCAGCACCCCAGTGCTGAGGACAGGTTGCAGACGCCACCCTCTCCTCTAGGGCTATTAGAGTATCCCCCAACATTCAGAAGGACTCATGGGGTGGTGCAGTGGAGGTGGAGCATCAAGCTGAGCAGGGAGGCTGACTGCTCCCAGGAGGAGCCAAGTGGCACACCCACCTTCATAGATGAAGCGCACATTCTCCTCGTGGGCGGGGGTGAAGATCTCACTGCTGTTGGTGGGCGAGCGGGGGCTGCTGTTCCTCTTGCCGTTGTAGACAACTCTGGAGACGGGGGAACTGGGGAGGCCAAAGTATGAGGTTGGGCACAGGGCAGACTGCCCCCCCCCACCCCCAGGTGGAGGCTGCCCTGCTGCCCAGAACCCACCTGGTCATCGCTGGGCGTCTGGTCCTAGTGCTCTGCTGCAGGATCCCCTCAGCCTCTGAAACAGGAGTGGGACAGAGCATGACTCCTCCAGCAGAGGCGAGGGAGCGGGTACGTCCACTGCCTCCCTGTAAGCAGTGATCAAACTGTGTGGACCTGCCATCATCCAGGGGACCCCGCGGAGTAAGGCCCAGCCCTGGGTGGTCAGTGGGCTCCAAGCAATCCTGGGCAGCCAGGTCAGCTGGAGGGTGTTAGGGGCATCAGCTGGTCAGACACCTGCAGGACGCAGTGAGCTGGCCTGTGTGCTCTGCCCCATCACTGTCAGAGGGCAGGGGCCTCTCTCAGCATAGGGTCCAGTGCCCCCCACAAGCTGCAAAATGGGAATGAGCTTCCTGATGGTGAGGAGCCTGGCATATACCAGAGGCCCCAAGGCTGCTTGGTGTCAGGCCTGGATTCCTGGTCCCCTGGGACCAGGCTGGGGTGTGAGCAGAGTTTGTGCCCCAAGGATAGAACCTACCAAGATGGGGGCAGAGGGAGCTGCCAGGTCTGATCAGTAATTAGGACTGAGGGAGCACTGCCAGTTTAGGCTCAACTCAGAGGATTTTCACAGCTTGCACCTATTTTGAAGGTGGGGCTTTCACACTGGCCAGCTCTGGACACATGGTCCACACAGGGTGCAACCCAGGTGCTGGGCAAGGGAGTCCCAGAAGGGGGCTTCTAGTACAAAACTCTCCATGCCCATCCCCAGGGCCAAAGGGCTCCACACAGCCCAGAGCACACAGCTGCAGCCCCTCACAAAGGGCAGGAAGCTTGGCATTCTGGGCTCTCCCTCCCTGGCTGCTGAGCTATCACATAACGACCCATCATTTGAATGCAATACAAGCAAATATAAGTCCACCGCCAAAAGCAAGAAAAAAGGCACAAAGTCAGCTGAGGGCACTAGGACCCTGTGCCCTCCCCATGTGCTCAAGCTTTCTTGGATCCCAGGGGCTCTCTGCCCAGGGTCCTCTAGGGCTGCTCGCCTGGGAAGGCTAGAGCATAAGGAAAGGCCTATGGGACCTGATGAGGCAGCAGGACCAAGTGAAGACCCTCAAAGAAGGGAGGCACTCAGCACCCTGCCTCAGCTCTCAGGGCCCAGAATGCCAGCTCCCAACACCAATGGTTCCATTAGGGACTCCTGCCTCCAAGCCCACCCTCCTCAGGTGCCTTCCTTCCCAGGGCAGTCTCAGCAGCCACAGCCTCCAGCGGCTGCCTGGCTTTCACGAATGCCATGCCCTCAGCCTGGGTCCCCCTGCTGGCACCAGCCTGGCTGGCAGTGATGTTTGTGTTTGGCTAAGTAAGGACAACCTGAGTATGTTTACTGGCCAGGACAGAGGGAAGCATGACACCAGATGAGCAGGGTCCCTGAAGCAGCAGACATGAGGAAGCCCAGGACCACAGGGATGGAGTGGGCTGGGGAGAATGGCTCAGGCCAGCAGAAGTGCCAGAAAGCATGAGAAAACCCCCAAGCTTCAGACAGCCATCAGGTTGCAGCCTGTTGCTCTGCAGCCGAGGTAGTGAGTGGTGGCCGCCAGGCAGACCAGAGGACAGGGAAGGGTGGAGGGAGGCAC
The DNA here is from genome assembly GCF_902686445.1 of Sciurus carolinensis. Classification (NCBI taxonomy): domain Eukaryota; kingdom Metazoa; phylum Chordata; class Mammalia; order Rodentia; family Sciuridae; genus Sciurus; species Sciurus carolinensis. The sequence goes on along the minus strand of NC_062215.1, from coordinate 1,197,491 downwards.
TGTTAGTGGGCAACAGGGAGAGCATGCAGGGCAGCACTCCAGGCCTCACCCCATGGGGCCAGCCCCAGGCTCGGAGCAGGTGGACACCACCACCCCAGGTCCACACACCTTCCTGCCTTTGTCCTCTCTCTTCTCATAATCATGTTCTCAATACAGGAGCTCAACACCTCAGCCTACATCCCATCAACCTAAAATACTTCTTTAATATGGTGCTGAAGACTGAACCTAAGCTCTCACATGCTAGCCAAGCATGCCACCACTGAGCTACAGCCCCAGCCTTTGGAAAAATCTTAACTTCAAGACAGGGTCTCAATAAGTTGCTCAGGCTGGCCTTGAAATTACAGTCCTGCCTCAGCCTCCCGAGTAGCTAGGATTCATGCACAGACCACACAGCATTCTAAAATACTGCTCCCTCATGACTTTGAAATTGGGCTGCATATAGCAGTCGCTAACATGTCAAAGTGTGGCAGTGGTTTTTTTCCTTCTCCACGGACCCACAAAACAAGGGGAACCTCACGATGGCAGTGTCTCAGACCTGAGAACTCAGTGACGGTCTTCCCACCCAGGACCTCCCACCCAGAGTCCCTCCACCAACACACTTTTTTCCATCCACGACCCCCACCTTGCTGACACCCAAGTCCAGCCCTGCTGCATCGGCCTCGCAGTTGTGTGAGTGCACACCCTCCCCCTGCCACTCACCAGCAAGCTGCCAATGGCCTCTTCTGCCATCAAGCCCACTGCCCAGGTGTTTCATGTTCTCTCAGGGGTCACTTCCTGCTACTCCCCAACCCCCATTCCAAATGCAGCCTTTGCCACAGAACTGCCTGCGAACTGCCACCCCACAGTGCAAGTGAGCGTTCCGTCTATGTGCTGTGCAGGACTCCACTGCGTGCGGTCTCTGACTGTCCACCCCCCTCTGCCGCCGGCTCCAGGCAGGCCGGCTCGGCCTCGGCTTTCTATCCGAAGTCACGCAGGAAGCCCCTGCCTCCAGCAAGGTCTCCATGGCTCCTTAACCAGCTGACGCTCCGAAGGAAAGCGATGCTGCTGGTTACGAGCACACACCAGGCGGCTCTGGGCGGACTGGAAGGCCGGCCACCCGGGCAGCGCAGGGTCCCGAGGAGGCCGCCGCTGGCGAGGAGGCCTGGCAGCCCCGCTCCAGGGCCGACCCCGGCCCGCTCCCGCGCAGGTCGGCGGCTGCCTGGGCGCTGCCCGACCGAGGAGCAAGGCAGGGTCCTGGCCTCCGGGACGGCGCGGTCCCCGGCCGCCCTGCGGCTCTGCTGGGACGGGGGCGCCGGGCACCCCGGGCGGCAGGGGCGCGGCCCCAGGTGGTTCTCCGGTCCAGCCGAGCGACAGCGGGTCCCGAGGGAGCGGGCGGTGCGCGGCCGCGTTCCTTCCTCCGCAGCTCCTGGGCCGCGCCGCCCCTCGGTGTCCTGCATCCTCTCCGGCCGGTGAGACCTCGAGGGCCGGGCCGGGCCGAAGGGCCGCCGTGAAGGCGGCAGGCCCGGCGCCCCGCCTGCACCGCCCGCCCGCCGCGCGCCTCGGCCCCGGCCGCTCGCTGCCCGCCCGGGGGCGCGGCGGGAGCAACCTGGCAGCGGCTCCGGCCGCCGGCCGCCCCGCCCCGCAGCCCAGGCCCGCCGCCGGCCGCGCCCGCCTCACCTGGCCCGCCGCGCCGCCGCCTCCCGAGGGCCGGCCGGAAGTGACGCCGCGCAGGCGCAGTGGGCACGTGACCGCGCCGGGTCGGGCGGGCCCGCGAAGCCGGTCGGGGCGGGGGGGCGGTCGGGCAGGGAGCCCGGGAGCCGGAGCGGGCCGCGGGCCGGTGCCAAGGGGGCCCGGAGGCGCCCCCCGGCGAGGAGCGTGAGCGCCCGCCCTGGTCCCCAGGAATCGGGCCACCACCACAGGCTTGGGAATCACGTTTATTGAAAAAGTACAAAGTGTCACAATAAAAAATCACCTAGCGGGCTGGGGACGTAGCTCAGTGGTGGAGCACTTGGGAGCACTTGCCCACCACGTGTGAGCACCTGGTTGAGCCCCAGCACCACACGAGAAATTCACCTGGTGAAAAAGCCAAGCCAGAGACATGGATGTAGGGGACAGGGGTCGCGCCCCAGGACCAGTCCTGGCCAGCCCAGCGGCAGCCCTGATCCGACAAATGAAGAATGCCCTGTTCCTGGAACGAGCGCAGGAGCCCGGGAGTGCAGGCCTGACTCAGTTCATCCTGGTTCCTTTGAAGAGCTCCACCAGGTCCTTGAAGTCTGGGTCGATGAGGTCGGAGGGCAGGTCACCGTCGTCATTGGCTGCCTCTCTGTCTGCCCCCAGGGAGATGAGGTACCTGGGGTGCAGAGAGCAGCCGAGGTTGAAGCTTGCTGCTTGTCCCCGCCCCAGTGCACAGGCACAGAGCCCTGGGTCACCTGTTTGTTTTTCCAGGCAGTGCGAGGAGGAGGAAACCTGACCCTTTGGAAGCTGCAGCTAGCTTTCCAGTTTGTTCTGGGCCACAACAGGACAGAAACTGGGTGCCAGAGGACAGCCTCGGGGTTCGTGCCTGCACCATTAGGGCTGTGCTGTGGGGACCCACACCCTGGAGACCAGTGGAGGCCTGGAGAGTTTGGGACAAGGCCTCTGCACCCCGTCCGGCCCTCTCACCTGGCAATGTCTGGGTACCCATCGCTGCAGGCGATGTGCAGAGGCGTCCACCCCGTCTCATCGCGCTGGTGTATGTCAGCCCCGTATTTGACCAGCAACTTCACACACTCCAGGTTTCCAGAGAGCACTGCTTCATGCAGAGCAGCCAGGCCTGGGCAGAGTGGGAGGGCCGGGATTAAGGCTGGAGTCCTCCACATTGAACTTCCCCAGGAGCCCCAAAGGCCCATGACCAGTCCCTCTGGGGCTCACTCACCTGAGGGGTGGATTGTGTCCAGGGAGACTTTCCGAGCCCGGATGAAACGCCCTACCTGCTCCAGGTCACCCTGGCGGATGTGGTCCAAGAAGAGGACGTCATTAGGGAAGCGCACACTGCGGTCAGCCAGCAGCCGCCGGCGCCGCTGCCGGGGGCTATAGCGGGTATAGCGTACTGTTCTGCTGGGCATCCTGGGGGCTGGGGTGGGTCCCTACACTGGGAGGAGGAGTGTGCCGGCCAGACCAGGCCAGCCTGCAGGTTCTTCTGATGGAGACCCACGTCCTGCTTATATAGTGTCTGCAGAGCTATATAAAGCTGCGCAGTCATGCTGTGGACAAGAGGGGCTGAAACCGAGCTGCTCCCCTCCCTGTGCACCGGATCATGTTTGGTGGCTCATCTTTCAGCCCACCTGTCGTCATGTCCGGCCAAAGGGGTCAGATCCTTCCTGGCCACCGCTCCCTGCCCCACAGCTGGACCTAGAAGGTGCTTTAACAGAGGGCAGGAGAAGGACAGGGCCCTTGAAGAAGGCCTCAGTTGTAGACTGAAGGGCAAGGTAAGTGCCACAGTTATAAAGAGGCCTGAGCACCTGGGATGACTGGCCTCTGCCTCCTGGAGAAGGAGGGCCTCCCCACACCCCAGGAGCACTGGTCTGTTAGCATTGGGGAGGCCAGGCCCAGCCCCTCCCACCTGTCACTCTCACCTGCATCATAGCTTCTAGATGCTGGGTGGCTCTGTGATTGCACAGACCTGTTCCCCAGGCTGGACACTGCAAGACCAGGGTCCTGCCCGGCCCTGGGGATCCCCTCTCCTGCCATTTCCCCTCCCTGCCACACCTTCTCTTGGTTCTGGGTTCTGGACATGCTGCCAGGACCGTGCTCACACTGAAGGTGGTGTCTAGCCTGTCTCCCATGTCGAGAGACCGTATGGAGAGGTGTGCCCTCAGCCTAGCCCTCGAAAGCTGGCGTTACCAGCAGCCCTCGCTGTTTTTTTTTTTTTTTTTCCGGTGGTGGTATTGGAAATTGAACCAGGTTGCTTTACCTCTGAGCCATTTTTTAGTTTATATTCTGAGATAGGAGCTCAGTAAGTTGCCGAGGCTGTCTTGAACTTTGATCCTCATCCTTATCCTCCTGTTTGCTGGGATTACAGGCCTGTGCCACCACACCTGGCCACATCTCCTTTTCATAAGGACAGAAGTCATAATGGATTTATGGCCCGCCTTACTCCAGCGTGACCTCATCTTAACCAATTACAGGAACTGCGACCCTGTTTCTAGATAAGTTGTCATTCCAACTGGGCACAGTGGTGCACATCTGTCATCCTAGCCTCTCGGGAGGCCAAGGCAGGAGGATGCAAGCTCAAGGTGAGTCTGGGCAATTTAGGAAGACCCTGACTGAAAAAACAAAAACAAAAACAACGACCGAACACGGCTGGGATGCCGCTCAGTGGTAGAGTGCTCCTGGGTTCAGTCCTTAAGTCACATTCCAAGGTCCTGGGGGATGGGACATGAATCGGAGCAGAGCTCAATATCCCATTGGCGAGATGCTCCAGGTGGCCTCTGGAGGCCTGAATTACAGGACCTGGACTGGCCAGCCCTGCAAGCGGGGTGAGGGAGGGAGAGCTGGCGTGTGAGCAGAGGCCCTCCATCATCAGTCAAGAGTCCAGCCAACAAAGTCAAGTCAACAAGCGTGTCCAGCGCCCTCAAGGTGCAAAGCCGTGGCCGAAGGCTGCAGGAGAAAGCCCTGTCCCCGCCCTGCCTGGCAGCAGCCCCTGCCTCAGTGCCCAGGTGCACCCCACTGTGGCCTGGGACCTCACACCCAGGCTGCTCCCTCTGTGTCTCACACAATGTGGCAACCCACGCAGCCTGTCTAGGCCCGACCTGCAGGGACCCTGCTGGGGCCGTGCTGTGTCCTGCATTTCCAGGGACTCGGGGAAGTGCTGGTCTGTCCTGTAAACTCCTGGTCGCTTGGGAGGAGTCAGTACAGTTACTTGCCCCTTGTTTACAGGAAGCCAGGAGCCTAACATTAGGGGATGCATCCTCTGCTGTGAACATTGCCTTTTCTTCCCTTGGTCAAGGACCAGGGTTCCTTCCCTGACATAGAAAGAAAGGTGGGGGTGGGGAGAGAAAGCTAGTGAACTTGTGAGGTGAAGCTGCCTCCTGACCAGCACTGACCAGGACCAGCAGAACAGCCCTGTCTAGCAGGCTCTGGGCTTCAGGCTGGACAGGACTAGGTAAAATGGGTCAGATGAGCCTGTTTGGCCACCCCAAGTGGCAGCCCAAGTGGATGCCCATCCTAATACCAGCGACCTGAGGGAGTGGAGGACTTTGCGCCTTTGGGGTTTTTGTGTGGATCAGAGAAGGAACTGGTCCCCGAGGCCTCTTAGTCTCCACAGGTCCCCTAGATGGGTGGACATGCTTTTGTTGGAGTTGCTGGAAATCGTGTCTGCACCCTGAGCAGCAGATGCTACCTGGAGTACCTGCTGACAACTGTCGGCAGTCCTCCCTGCTATCCTGGGTGAAACAAAACTTGTATTTTGGTAGCTTTGTCCCTGATTTGTCTTTGTTGGTATGAACTTGTGACAAAAGTGAGCTGGTCTGCATGATTTTTAGTTTCTATTTTTTCAACATCAAAGTAAACATTTATGCAAAAAGGTTACCATCTGCCAGGCATGGCAGTGCATGCCTGTAATCACAGTGACTTGGGAGGCTGAGCAGAAGGACCACAAGTTCAAAGCCAGGCTCAGGAACTTAGTGAGACCCTAAGCAACTTAGCAAGACCCTGTCTCAAAATAAAAAATTAAAAGGACTGGGGATGTGGCTCAGTGGCAAAATGTCCCTGGGTTCCATCCCCAGTACCAAAAAGAAAGAAGAGTTGGCAGAGGCATGCTGGAGTTTGGCCAGCCAGGGCCAGGCCCCGCCCCGGCCCCTCCCTTCCAGGAAGGCTCTGAGGCCAGAGGACCCTGGGGGCAGTGAGCCCAGACTGGCATCTGCTTTTTAGGTTTCAGTAGCTTCTGGTCATTTAGGGAGAGGGAGGGAGGGAGGGAAGGAGAGAGAGAGAGAGAGAGAGAGAGAGAGAGAGAGAGAGAGAGAGAGAGAGAGAGAGAGAGAGAGATTGGGAAGTCCCGGGCTGCTAAGCCTTCGCTGCCTCCCCCAGAGCCCTCAGACTTGCCTTGCTAATCCACTGGCCCCGTCAGGGTTTTGGACACCACCCCACAGCCTCCAGCACAGCCTGGCCCGGGAATGCACTCATCAGCTGCCTCTGTGAAGGGGAAAGGTATCCGTGACTCACTCCCTGACCAGGAGCGCGTGATGGCAGCCGCCTGGTCCCAACATTCTATCCAGAGGCCAAGCATCTGCACAGCTGGGAAGCAGGGTCACCCACACCCTGTCCTGTGGGCAGGGAGCACAGTCCACCCCTGTCAGCCATGGCTGGAGATGGCCCTCTGCTCTTGGCCTTGCTGCATTCCTTCCCCTGGAGGCCCTGTGGCTCCTGCAGGGGCCACAGCTCCAGGGCCTCAGCTCACACTTTTGGGGGCAGAGCTAGTGTCCTCTTACCCAACGTCCAGTTCCCTGTGCCTACTGTAACGTGGAGACCACGCCACTGTGTTGGCAGGACCCAGGCATGATGTACAAACGCTGCTGAGGCCCTTGGAGTTCAGCTGGCTGGAAACCATCCCCAATATGGGCCACCTGGAAGCCAGCAAAGTGGACGAGCTGGAGTGGGCAGTGTCAGGACCATGGGAGCCTGGGCAAGCTGGTGCTGCCCCAGGGTGATGCCAGTCCTCATCACCTGCCGGCTGTGTGCTGCACTGTGCAGGGGCAGCCCTGGGCTTGTGAGGGCCTGTGTGGCACTGCAAAGGTAGGCATGGGGGTACGGGTACTGGTCTCCCTTCAGGCCCCTGGGTAGGCACCCAGTGAGCCCTGCATTGGTCCGACAGCCAGGTCTGCACCAGTGGATCTGAGGGCTCCTGTGATCCTGCTCTGGTAGAGCAGGAGGGGCCCAGGAGGTCAGTGGTGTTGGAGGTGAGGCTCCTTCTCCAGGAGGCCAGTCATCTTTCCAGTGTGGGAACCAGCCATCCTGCTGGTGGCTGTGTTGGGCTCCTTTGGATGCCTGCCCCTCCTGTGTGGTCACCATGGGACTCCTGATGCATCCCAGTGCGCAGGGGAAGACGCCGGCTCAGGAGCTCCCTCGCCTGCATGGCGTCATCTGTGGACTCCAGTTGTCCTTTTCCCCATGCGCCCCACACGCGAGTCAAACTTTTTAAATTTAGTTTTGGTACTAGAGATTAAACTCACGAGTGCTTGACCACGGAGCCAAATACCCAGCACTCCACCTTTTTAAGAAATCTAGACAGGGCCTGGGTAGGTTGCTGAGGCCGGCTTTGAATTTGCACTCCTGCCTCAGCCTCCCGAGCTGCTGGGACTATAGGCATGTGCCACCTCACCTGGCTCAGCTTACATTTTAAAACCCAGGAAAAGCCTTACTTTTAATACCAGTCTTACTTCCATCAAGGTTTGGTCGACAGTCAGGGCGAGCTGTTCGTTTGACCTCTTCTTGAGGCTTGTCAGACCCCCAAGGTGATGGCACGGGTGACCCAGCAGTGGCCAGGCGCAGCCGCGTCCAGTCCACATGGTGACACCAGGCACAGGCAGAGCAGCAGCTGGCCTGCCGAGGGGCACGTCAACACGCCCTGCAGGGCGGCCCGTCTGCTGAGGGCTGGGGTTCCCAGCCCGCACACAGGCCCGAGTGACGCTGTGTGGCCGTGTGTCTGTACTTTGTAACACACTTCAACAGAGGTCTCAGTGCCAGTGACCCCGCAGAGCTGGCGGATCTTCAGTCCAGTCAGTGGGAATCTCAGTCCAGCTCCTGCAACTTGAAGAAATGAAGCAGAGGCCACGGTGGGTAGTAAAATTTCAACTTTATTTGGCCAATGTGTTCAATTCCCATGCTGTGGTAGAAACGCCTGAAGAACGGTCAAGATCTGACTCAGCCGCAGTGTCCCTGGCCGTCCCCCGGCCTGGGAACCAAGGGTCCTGGTTCTGCCTCGTGTAGGCCTCGGCCGTGCTGGAGGAGACCCCGCAGCCAGCGTGCAGCGCCTGAGACGGTGGGGAGCCCTGGCCTGAGGAGGAACAGGTGAGCTGTCCAGGTCTGTCCTGGGCCTGCAGCCAGCAACCACAGGGCCTCCTCTAGACGTGGGGCACCCCTGACAGGGTCCAGAGGTCTCCATGTAACCAAAAATTGTTAGAACCATGTGCAGTCATGGCCACACTGGCACGAGGTGCATGGAGAATGACCACATCCAGTGGACCCGTCCCTCCCCACACAGGGCACAGGGGTCTCCAGGGAGGCCCGGCCAAGGTGGAGCAAATACCCTGACGTCGAAAAAATGTCTAAAAGTCCCACAGATGGAGAGCACAATCCTCTCTAACAGGAAAGAGAGTACCAGTGTGAGATCCCAAACATTTTAGCGAGCACTCGGGACAAAAACCATGTACAAAAAAGTACATCACAATTTTAAAAAAAGGAGCCCACCCAGACGGGCTGGCCTGGAGATAAATCCCTTTCCAAACATTGAAAAGCAAGAGGAGACGGTTAGGTGCACACGCGTGTCAGGATGAGTTCCCTGGTCTCCGAGGAGGCTCCCTGCGCAGGTGGGGCCGGCTCCGGAGGCCTGGCTGCAGGGCGGCCCCGGTGCTGGACTGGGTGGACTGGGGTGCCATGCTGGCCTCTGCGTCACAGTTCGTCTTTCACAGCTTTCTGCTCCTCCTCCTCCTCCAGGTCTGGCTCTTCGGCTTCTTCCAGGTCTAGGTCCTGGGATGCAGGAAGAGAGGGGCAGTCACAGGGCCGTGGCCACAGGCCACCAGGATCTGCCTGCAAGACTGGATGAACCAGGGACCCCAGGCATCCTGGCGGGAAAGTCCTGGCAGGAAGTCCGAGCACAGCGAGCACTGGGTCCCACTCAGTCCTCGGGTCCCTTGTTGCACGGCCAGTGGTGACGCCCGGCGCCTTGGTCCAGACCCACCCCAGCAGCCACAGTGGCCTCAGGACCTGCTCTCACCCCTATCATACCCTGACCACACCCTCCACTCCCTGCCCGAGGCCACCCAGTCACCTGCTCCACCCCCAGGTTCTCTTGACTGCCCTCCACCTTCCCCAGAACAACTACGACCCGTCTCTGGCTACGAGCCGAGGTGGACAGGACTGGGCTCCTGAGGTCCAGCCCATACCCACATGCAGCCTGGGGCCAGCAGGGTGCCCCACACAGAAACTACCAAGTGTCACATTAGCAAGCAATGGTGGGCTTTAGCCAGGGGTGGGACTCGAGTCCAGTCAGTAGGGATGTGAGGGCCCGTGGCCCGCGTCTCTGAAATCACCCTGCAGGAGGCGCATGGCCCCCATGCTGCGGTGGGAGCACCTGTCCCCAGGGCGCCTGGGTCCAGGCCTGGAGGCACAGCTACGCCTCCCACGTGGACGGAGGCCTGTGTCCCCAGAAGCCAGCCCAGGTGTGTGACCACACTCACATCATCATCTCCTGCCCCGTCCTGGCCACCACTCTCCAAGAACTTCTTAAAGCCCTCCAGGGTCCGCTCCCCGTTGTAGTCGATGACCTGTGAGACGAGGAGCGAGGGCATGGAGCCAGCCTAGACCACCAGACCCCAGGGGCAGCAGCGTCCCTGTGCTGCAGACAGGTGAGGCTCCTCAAGAGGAGCCTGCAGGCCTCTCCCACCCAACTCCTTCCTGGCCCCAGGGGAAGTCGCACCGTTCTGTCTGCACGTGCAGGGAAGAACTTCAGCGTGGGGAAGCTGTGCACCCTGACCGCCTCCACCTCATTGGCTGTGGAGTCCATCTTGGCAATGACGATGTTCTCATGATCCCTGTACGTCTCTCCCAGTTTGTCCCAAATGGGGGCCAGCTGCTTGCAGTGGCCACACCATGGGGCATCTGAAAAGAAGGCCATGATGAAAGGTCCACACTGGACCAGGAGCCACCTTGACTGCTGGCTCTGGGCTCTGAACGACTTACAAATTGCTCTGAGGGGAAGACAACCCAGGACCTGAGACGCTGCACTCACAGAATTCCACAAAGACGTTCTTTTTCTCATCAAAAGCCACCTCTTCAAAGTTCTTCCCAACCAGCACTTTGACGGGTTGCTTGTCCCAGTCTTCAGGAAGCTCCTGGCTCATCAGGTGGGGCTAGAGGGCAAACAGACCGGGTCAGAGGGAGTGCTGCCCAGGGGCCCACAGCGCTCCCCCCACACCCAGCCCTGGCCTGGCCGAGGCACACGCTGTCCTCAGAGGCCGCCAAGCCGGCGGTGCCAGGCACCTGGCGAGAGGAGAGGAGCCGGCAAGGTCGGCCCAGTGAGAGAACACGAGGGCACCTCGCAGCCTTGAGGCCACTGCCACGCATGGCGGGGCCACTCGCAAGGACGGCAGGGCCCCGCTGCCAGTGTCTTCAGACTCTGAGGGAAGCCGCAGACGCCGGGGACGCCGGGGCCCAGAGCCCAGGAGCAGGGCCCACTGCCGACCTTGATCTTGCCCTCCAGGAAGCGGTGGCAGAACTCCGAGATCCTCTCTGCCGTCAGCTCCTCTGACTCGGGCTTGTACTTGGTCATCTCCTCCTCCAGGGTGATCAGGCGCACTGCTGGGCACTCCTCCTTCTTCAGGCCAAAGAACTCGAGGATGCGCTGGTTGTCAGCGTGGTCGCTGTCGATGAAGATAAACAGGATCTTGGGGGAGAAAAGGCACACTGAGACAGGCCCCGCAGCCGTGGCAGCAGACTCCGGTCCTGGAGCTGCTCTCTCCTCCCAGCCCTGCGGGCGACCGCCAGCAGGCCGGGCTGGCCTAGGGGACCCCCGTCACCCAGACCCCAAGGGGAAGCTTGAGGCCTTGACCACCTGGGGAAGCCATACGTCCCCAGGTGGCCCACCTTGCCCTTGAAGCCCCCGGCGGCTTTCTTGAAGTTGCTCAGTTTGCTGTCATAGTCAGACACACTCTTGGGCAGGAACAGCAGGATGTGAGTCTTGATTTCACCTCCAAAGATCTTCGGGGCTGTCTGTGTCACAAACAGAAGTTCCTGGGTCTAAGCACAACTCATCTTTGACAGAATGCTCTGATGACAGTGACAAATGGACCTCCTGCACACCCGGGGAGCCCACCTGCACCACTGACCTCCACTCAGGGCTGCAGGGGACGCACCTGCTCAGTGAACTCAATGACCAGGGGCAGCTGGTTGTGCTTGATGAAGTCCAGGAGGTTCTCTTTGGTGATCTCCCCTTCAAAGTTGTTCCGGCCCTCATCAAACTGTGGACAGAAAGTGGGTTGTGAGTTTTGCTGCTATAAGCCAGCCTGCCACAGGCTTCTAGGCTCAGCCAGGCATGTCTGAGGACCCCAGCAACGGGGACAGAACACACTTGCTCCCTGTGGCCACCAGCAAGTCTCCATTTGTCCACAACTCAGGCGTCATAGCTCCAGGTCCTCTAGCTGCTCCAAAGGAAGCGCGTGTGTGGCAGGACAGTCACAGAAGTGACTAGATTCTATCCCTGTAGGCCAGACAAGGCTAAGAAGTCACTGCAGAGACCCACTGCTCAGAAGCCCATGGAGTGGCACAGGATGGAGGCAGGCGGCAGCCCAGGGCATCGTAAGGAGACTCCATCGCTGCCCGTGGGCTGAGATGCTCCAGTTGCTGAGTATGAGGGAGTCCGCCAGGCTCACCAGCCTTCCTCATCTCCAGCTTCCTGAGGCAGCATTCACAAAGCATGGCCCTGCCCAGGTCCCCAGTGTCAAAGCCACCTCCGTCACCAGGCCCTGTGGCTCTTTGTGCAGGGAGGAGAGGGGTGGCAGGTGTGTGCATAGCCTGAAGGCACAAGAGGAGGGCCTGCAGTCTCAGGCTGGTCTCTGAGAGTTGCAGAAATCTAAATACCACTCTCCTCGCTAAAGTGCTTTTGTCTGAGAAAAAATAATTTTTGTAAAAATGTTTTTCATTGTAATGTGTAACAGGGCTACCATTATCTTATTTGTATTTATTCTGAGACCAGGTCTTGCTGAGCTACCCAGGCTGGCCTGAAACTCCTCAGCCCAAGGGATCCTCCCACCTCAGCCTCTTGCTGGGAAGACTGGCCTGAGCCACCAAGCCTATCCTACTCCTGAAGTTTTTTTTTTTTTTTTTTTTTTAAAGCATTCTTCTTTCTTTAACCTTTCTTTCTTTACATTTATGTGGTACTGAGGATCCAACCCACTGCCTCAAATATGTGAGGCAAGTGTCTCACTGAGCTACAGCCCTGAACTCTTCCAGGTGGTTCTGATCCAGGCTGGGTAGACTTGAGGATGTGGAGCTGACTGGACTGGCCACTTCCCACTCCCAGGGTGGGTCACACCCAGGGCAGGTCTGTGGCAAGCAGACCTTCTAGCTCAACCCTGGCCAACTCCACACCGTGGGCTGCTCCCTACCCCAGCCAGGGTGGCAGAGGCTTCCAGGCCTGCTCTACCTTCCCCAAAGCAGCAAATGTGGAGAGGATGATGGGGTGGAAAGGCACGGCCAGGGAGCACTTTGAGGGTGGGCGGGGCCTGCTCTCCTCTCCTACTATGCCGAGCCACAGGGCACCTCAACCTGCAGAGGGAAGCTTCTGCTGCCCCCAGAGCACCAGGCATCACGTGCACAACCTCACACTGAGAGCCGAGAGCACAGCTGATGAGCATCTGTCAGGCATCTGTCAGGCTGCGATCCTGCTGGTCACATGGCCACTTACACTTGGTCACTGTCTACTTCCTTTCTGTTTTGGGGATACTATAGGGGAACCTTGAGCCACATCCCCAGACTGGCTTTGAGCTTGTGCTCCAAGCACTGGCATCGCAGGTGTGTGCCACCATGCCCAGCCCACGCTTTAGTCTACTCTGGTAAAGCTCCTGTTCAGCTGGGGGCAGCCGCCAAGAGGCCTGCCACGGGGCCTCAGGTGAAGGCCACTATACCTCCACCTACATCTCAGGCTGGACATCAGTCCTGCCAGGTCACCATGACAGGAGTCACGAAAAGGCGGATGCTGCAGGTTGGTGGAGGCCCCTGACCCCATCCTTATCCCTAACTCCTAAGACAAAAAAGTGAACATCAAATAAACAACAGGACCACAGTCCCAGCCAGGGCCTCCCTAGCTTGGATTTTCCCTGACTTCCTCCAGGGAGGACAGGAAGCAGGCAGCAGCTGGTTGCCTCAGAGCCTGGCCTGCTGGAAGGTGAGGCACCTGTCCCCACCAAGCCAGGCCCAGGACAGTGCCCTGGGCAGATAGCAAGACCCAGTTCACTTGGCAGAAGTGGGTTTAGCAGCCTGAGGAGGAGGAACAAAGGTAAAGAAAATAAACCTGACAGAGCAGGGAAGTGGGTACTGCAACACCAGAAACCTGAGATGGACTCTAGCACCATCCTCCTGTCTGTCCAACCTCAGATGTGCCCCGCTGCTGACCCCCTTGGCAGGGCTGCCAGGAAGCAAGCCCTCGGCTCTGGTGCAAAAGAAATCACCACCCACCAGCCAGCACCAGACCCAAGGGCATGCCCAGCCCAGTGGAAAGCAGATAGCTGAGGTACTAAAAATCACATACAGTTAGACATGGTGGTTCACACCTGTAATCCTAGCAACTCAGGAGGCTGGGGCAGGAGGATCACAAATGGGAGGCCAGCCTCAGCAACTCAGCAAAGCCCTGTCTCAAAAAAAAAAAAAAAAAAAAAAAAAAAAAAAAAAAAAAGAGCTGGGGATGTAGCTCAGTGGTCAAGTGGCCAGGGTTCCATTACAGAACAAAAACAGAAAAAAACAAAACAAACAAAAACAAAAAAACAAACCCCAACCAAATCAAAATACTAACTACACACCAACAGCCTAAACAGGGACCTACCTTAATGTACTTCATGCTTCCAAGGCAAGAACAAGAAACTGTTGTCCTAGCCTACAAGGATATGTAACTGCCACAACCATCCACCCAACGTGCACATGGCTACTCAAATGCAGCATGAGGGGCAGACTGGTGGACGGAACTGAAAGTGGCGCCTGCAGGTTCCCATGGGCCTCAGAAACTGTCCCTCAACCTCGGCTTTAGGAGATGGGCAACCTTCTCTCGCACTCCAGAGTCTTGGTTCTGTCTGCTTCACTTTGCACTCTCAGGTTTTTCTAGGCAGTTATCTAAGATTTGCTGTGGGCCTGTGCAAAGACAAGTGGCGACCCAGCGGCTCTACCCGCGTCAGGCATGGAGGGGAGCATGTCAGCTGGCTGGGGCTCTGTTGAGGAAAGAGTAAGGGAAATGGCTAAAAGCCAAGAGCAAGGGCACTCCGCCCCACCTCCTGCGGTGTAGCTGCCCACCGGGAGGGGCCCTCAGTCCTCCGCCCAGTCTGGAAGCGCAAGGAGCTCAGCCCCCAGCCTGAAGCTGCTCGGGGTGCAGCACATACACAGAAGGACCTCACTGAAAAGCCAGCGTCACTGCCAGCCGGGCAGCCTCGCCCACCAGCACTGCGTGCTTCCTGCAGTCTGCTGCTCTGTGGGGTTCCTTCTGCTGGGAACAGAGCAGGACGGCACTCCAAGACCCCGCACTCCAACTGAGGACACCGTCTTGCCCGGCTCCTTTGGTCTTCCTTTTCATAGAGCTTCCTCTCCCTTTTCCTTGTGCAATTTGCCACCTGGACGGCACTAACCCGGGAGCACACACTCCCAGGCATGGCTGTGCTGCAAGAGCAGGGTGTTCTGTGCCAGCCCGACCTCTAGGGAGAAGACCAACCCACAGGCCCACAGGCAGCAATGGGCAATGAGGAGACTGCTATGTCCCTGTAACAGGCAGAATCAGTGAAGAGACACTTGGCTTACAAAGAGGAAGGACAGCAGGGTCAGACTCAGCAGTTTCCAAGGTGGAAGGCACAGGAACTGTAGCTTTGCCCACCAGTGGGAACATACCCAGAGAGTTCACACTCTAGAGTTTCCATTTGGGGAGAGGAAAATGTCCCGAAATAGACAGGAGTGATGGTGGCATGGCAGTGTGAATGTGATGAATGTGACCAAATTGGTCACTTAACAATGCTGGGCATGGTTAATGCCGGGTATAGTGGAGGCTGAGACAGGAGGATCTTAAGTCTGAGGCCAGCCTCAGTGATTTTATCCAGGCCCTAAGCAACTTAGTGAGACCCTGTCTCAAAAATTAAAAAAAATATAAAGGCTGGGAATGTGGCTCAGCAGTTAAACGCCCCTGGGTTCAATTCCTGGGACCAAAAAAAAAAGTTAAGCTAGCCAACCTTGCCCCAAGTGGGGGAAAAAAAAAAAAAGTTACCAGTCCAAAGTGGCTGCCCTTGTGTCCTTTAGGAGGCCTAGCACATTGGCTGTCACAGGAGGCTGGCCATAGGCCCTGCACTCCAAAGTCCAAAGGCCACTGAGTGACTCCTGCAGTCTGGCTCTGCCAGTCGGCGACACCCTGGACAACCCAAGCCTCCCAGCAGTAAGAAAAGCAACACCACCCCCTGCAGACCAACATCTGTCCTGCCCTGGGTGCAGCTGTCCGGGGTCACTCACCTTCTTGAAGAGGACCACCCCATCTTTGCCGAGCTGGTATTTGGAGAACACATCACTGTTGGACGTGATTCCAAATGGTATGTCATCGATGGCCTCTGCTGCCAGCAAGAACTGCTTGGCAAAGTCCGACTCGACGTCCTGGGAAAGGAAGGAAGAGCAGAGGTGGCTGCACCCCAACACCAAGAGCCCACCTGGCAGAGCAGGCAGGCAGACACTGCAGTGCCCAGGCCACGGGAACCCTCTCTCTAAAGTGATAGCAGACTGCAAGTTCCGAAGCTCTACCTTGAAGAAGCCAATGACAGCCACTTCGCTGGACTCTACCAAGGACTCTGCAGCAGCACCATCGGGCAGCGCGGTGGCAGCAGGGCCTGTGCGCTTCTTCAGCCAGTTCACGATGTCATCAGCTTCTCTGCCAGCTGTACCCCAACAAAAGTAGGTTCCAGAGTCAGGGGCCTCATCCTGCTGGCACCCTCTCGCCTGAGCTCCACCCAGCAGGCTGAGGACACCTGACTGACCCCTAAAAAGAGCTGTTCTCTCCACGGGGAGGTCTGCACCCTGGCCACCCACCTCCTGACTCCAGCACGGGAGGCCACGGCTATGCTGAAAGGCGGGAAGTGAGTGTCATTCTTGGGAGATAAGTTTTTGTTCTCAAACCCCTTGCATTTTCTAAATTTTCTTGGACAGTAAAATTGATAAAACTCTGCCAGGTGCAGTAGCACATGCCTGTAATTCCATCAATTTGGGAGGCTGAGGCAAAGTTTAAAGTCAGTCCAGGCAACTTAGCAAGACCGCATCTCAAAAAGAAGAAAAAAAAGAAAAGGGCTGGGAGGTAGCTCAGTGGTAAAATGCCCCTGGTTCAAACCCCAGTACCAAAATTTTTTTTTGCTGCTGCTGTTTTTGGTACTGGGGTTGAACTCAGGGGCACTCGACCTCTGAGCCACCTCCCAGCCTACTTTGTATTTTATTTAGACACAAGGTCTCATTAAGTTGCTTAGCACCTCACTTTTGCTGAGACTGGTTTTGAACATGCAATCCTCCTGCCTCAGCCTCCCGAGTTGCTGGGATTACAGGTGTGAGTCACCACACCCGGCTCAATCCCCAGTATCAAATATTAAAAACAAAACAAAATTGTTTTTTCATTATACTCACACACACTTTCTCCCCACAGCACTCATACCAAGCAGAGTTGTGGAGATGTAGTTAGTTATGTCAATCTCAATGCCAGTTCTCCCTCCTTGAAAACAGGCTCAACTTGACTTTCTGACACTCCCAGGTGGGCCAGCTGTTTCTAAGTCCAGTCTTACCCACTTCCTGGACTGGTAAGAACTAGAGAGGATGTGCCTGCCTGCCACCCAAAGCAGACAGGGATAAGAAAGAGGCCTGCCTGCTCCTTCCAGGTGGAGCCAACAAAGCTGTTCTCCACTTCTTTCCTGGGGTGTGACTACCTGGGCCAACCAGGAAAGCGATGCCCCACCCCAGAGTGACCAGGATTCTGCAGCCAAGTGCCTACAAAAAGCTGAGTTGCCAAACCAGTGGATGCAGGAGCAGTTGTCTCATCTATAAAACCCAAGTGTTAGTAGGGAACCATGGTGACTTTGGACAAGGTGCTCCCTAGTCCAAGACTAAACATGAATTAAACAGTGGGGACCAGGTGCTGGGTGGGGTGAAGCACACCTGTAAGCCCAGCAACTCGAGGGTGAGGCAGCAGGATCCCAAGTTCAGAGCCAGCCTCAGCAACTTGTGAGGCTGTAAGCAATAATAAAAAGTGCTAGGGCTGTGGCTCATGGTTAAGCACTCTTGGGTTCAATGTCTGATACCAAAAAAATAGTGGGGTCTACTAGTGAGGCAACCAGAGTGGCTGATGCCGATTAGGACATGTCTGTTCGAAGGGATACTTCTGCTAACACTGGGATGGGCAGCCCTGACAGACATTCTGAGGAACTCATCTTAGAGACCAGAAAGCCTTCCTGTGCTGCCAGTCATTGATTTGTCTTGGAGGTGGAAGGACAGCAGCTGGGAGCTTGCATTTGGGACCTGCCTGGAGACATCACACGGATGCTTGGTGTGGTGGCTGGCACACTGCAGGCAAGTCCACATGTGCCACAGATGCACAGCTGTTCTTGGAAGCGATGAGAACCTGAAGCCCTGCCAGCCAGCGGCAGCTCCAGATAAGCCCTGCCAGCAGGACCCCCAGAGGCCACCAGACACAGTGGGCTGCACCTGAGGATCTTCCTCCAGGGAGGGAACTTCCTCACAGGACCCTAAGACGTGGACTAGTTGTGAACACAGTCCCCCCCAAGAGTCCCTGAAAACGGGCCCCCACCTCAGATATACTACTGGATGAGCTTTCAGCTAGGTTCGCCTCCAAGGCCTGCACTGTGGTCACACCTGTATACTCCTTGGGGGAGGCGGTGTCTCCATTCTTGAAGAACTTGATTGTGGGGTATCCTCGGACGCCATACTGCTGGGCCAGGTCAGATTCTTCAGTAGCATCCACCTTTGCCAGTCGGATCTCAGAACCTTCTGCCTTCAGCTTCCCAGCTGCTTTGGCATACTCAGGGGCCAGTGCTTTGCAGTGACCACACCAAGGGGCATCTGGAAAAGAAAGTGGGACTCTGGAAAGCAGTCCTTGATCCAGTCCCACTGCTTTCCTTGCTTTCTCTTTTGCCCTTCCCTTCATAAAAACCTTATCTGCACACCAAGATAAGACCTCTTAACCCATGAGGCTGAGCTGATAACTGCTCTCTTGGGCAACATCAGGAGAGAGGCCATAAGTGACAAACCAACACCACCCCCTGCTCTGCTCCTCACCACCAGCACTGGAAGACACACCCTCTAGGTTGGTAACTTCCTGTAAGCTGCAGGTGGTCAGGGCCAGTGTGTCCCTAGGATTTCCCTTTAAGAGCCCAGGACAAGTTAAGGGGTTGATGACCCAGCTTATAACAACCAAAAAATACTTGAGCACGTAATACACATCTGTGCAGGGTCCAGCATCTGCTCAGATTCTCATCTAAAACCTTTCTTTACAGGTGGGAGTAACACAATCTGCCAAGGAAGGGTAGCAGCTGTGGTGGGCAGAAGATTTCCCACTGCGGACACAGTTGGAGCCCAAATACTTGTTAACAAGCAAAAGCCTCGGAAGGGCTTGCTACACGACAAGAAAGCTGGGGCAGGCTAAGGGTGGCGCGGGCAGGAGCTGGGCATTCTGGGTCAGTCCAGCTGGGTAATTAGCAGGGCTGGACCCTGGCTTGCTCGTCTTCGGCGGCCCGCACAGGTCCGTCCTGCTTCTCCCACTTAAGAGAGGGTTCCTGCCATGTGGACGTCGGGCACAAAGACAGCTCCCTGGCTCTCCGCCCGGCAGTCACCCTCGAGGAGCCGGGACGCGAACCCTTCCAATTTAGGCAGGAAGGATGCCCTCCGGGCGGCCGGGGGCAGCGAGGCTGACAGCAGGCGCGCCCGGCCAGGCCGAGCTCGGCGGGCGGCGGGCCAGCACGGCAGGCAGCCCCGCCGCCCCGGCCCGACGCGCGCAGGGCCGCAGGAGGCGGCGCCCCCAGCCCGGCCGGGCCCGCCGCACTCACAGAACTCCACCAGCAGGTACTTGTGCGTCGCCAGCGCCTCCGCGAAGTTGCTCTTCTTCAGCACCAGGACGTGGTCCTCCTCCTCGGGCGCGTCGGCGCCCACTCGGGCAGCCGCGGCCAGGGCCAGGCACAGCAGAGCGCGGCTCAGCATGTCGGACGCCGGAGCGGGCGGGGCGGTTCGGTTGGGGCCGCCAGGACAGCCGAGGCGACGAGAGCGCGCGCCGGCCCCGGCCTCGCCTTTATAAATCCTGTTCCGGGGGCGCGCCCGCTAATCCGCCGCGCGCGCCATCCGCCGCGCGCACGCGCCCCTAGGGGCCCTCGGATTGGCAGGCGAGCTGCGGGGGCCTGCGCTCGCCGCGCACGGATTGGACGCCCACGCTAGGACCGCCCCGGAGTCGGAAACGCTACGGAAGCCTTCCTCGCCCTCCTCCGGGATTGGCCGCGGCGCTCGCGCTCGCTCAGCTTCCCATCCTCTGATTGGCTCCGAGCGGAGAACTTTCTCTCCCTCGACTTCTGACTGGTGATATACATCCACACCTTCCGCGGGGCTGGAATGGCTGCTTCTTTTGTCTGTGGTTCCTGATTGGCCAAGATTTGCGCGCACCCTGAGCGTCCCTTCGTCGAACGTGGCAGTGGGGCGGAGTCCCTGGCCGGGGGGTGGAGCTGCGCCTGCGCCTCCGAAACCCCTCGTGTTGCATTCTGACTGGACCGCGTATCCGTAACTGGCACCGCCCCCTGACTGTCGGTCGGAAGTCTGGCTGACGCAATTTCCGTCGCGCGTGCGGCTCGTGCAGCGCCTGCATGGGTGCGGGGTCCAGCAGGTGGGCAGCTCTGGCGCTCTGCGCGGTTTTGGCCGGGTGGGCCAGGCGGGGTTCGCGGGGCCTGTGGCGCCTGCGGGTTCAGCGGGCGGTGGCGCCCCCGCAACCTCCGAGTGAGGCCTGGTTGGTGTCAGACTTGGATGCCGGGCGGACGGAACGCGGCCGCATCGATGGCCGTCCGTCGAAGTGATATTTTTCTTTATTTCCGTGGATTTTGGGAACTTAAGTTACACACGAGGCCCGCGTTTTGACTGTTTGCCCGCCGTGGAGTCCTCCGCCTCCCGCGAGCCCTGCCCTCTCGCCCCTGCCTCCCTTTCGCGTGCAGGGCTCTTCTTAAGGCTCACCAGGAAAGGGAAGCGCTCCCCACTTAGAGGTGCACGTTGACTGTAATGTCGTCCTGGTTTTCAGAAATGGCAAAATACAGAAAGAAATGTTCTTGTTCTGAGCGTTTGTGTGTTGGGACTTTGTTTTGCGGTACTGGTAATGGAACCCGGGGCCTCCCACATGCCAGGCAAATGCTCTACCACTGAGCTACACCCGCAACCTTTTTTCCATTTTATTTTGAGACAGAGTCTGGCTAAATTGTCCAGGCTGAGCTCGAACTTGTGGTCCTGCCTCGGCCGCCCACTTAACCTGGAAGTATAGGTGTGTGGCACCTTGCCCAGAGAGAGATCGTTCTTGAGAGAGTGCACTTGGAATGTGAGTTCCTTGCCTTTGAGACCCAGTGCTACCAGCTCCGTACGTGTAATTACTGCAACTCTGGGAGCTGAAACAGGGATTGCAAGATGGAGGCCAGCATGGGCAACTTAGCTACACCCTATGTCAAAAGGACTGGGGATGTAACTCGATGGTAGAGGCCCGTGGAATCAGTCCCCAGCTGGGGGTGGGAAGACACCAGGTGCTATGAGCCTCAGCCCTCACCTACATGCAAACACACATACTGCTGGTAGAGCAAGGGTCGGATACCGGTGGTACCCGCTGGGAGACGTGCCTGTTTCCCAAGTTTGACTTTTCAGGTCTAGAAGGACTATGAACCAGTGTCCTGCACCAGCTCAGCGGGACTGACCAGGTGCTTGCCCACTGAACTGCATCTCTTCTTAATGTCACAGTGGAGTGGTGATTGCTTCAGATTGGCTTCATTGTACTATTTTTGTGCTTGCTTTGACTTGTTTTACAAACCACAGTTTGGGGCCCAAGACAAAAGACTTTTGAGGTTAGATTCCTAAGTATGGAGGCTTGTGTTTTGTTCACTGATGGGAAGTGAGGGGATATAAGGTTCTGTTGTGTTGATTAGCTTTTGATGGTCTGAAGGCATCTTGTCCCACAACATAAAAAGTATGAGGAAGTGTTCACATCTACATCCCCAGAATCAAGCAGAGGCCACTCCAGGTGCACAGATCAATGGTCCAAGTAGCCGTGGTAGAGTCTAAGGTTGGCTCTGGCCCTCCAGTGGCTTATGCCAAGGGCAGTGGAACACACTTCAGTGCCTGTAATTGCCTCACCAAAGTAGCAGAGAGCAGGGCTGCTGTTCTCTGGCCCAAGTGGCTGTGGCTAAGCTGATGCTCTGTGAAAACCAGGGTAGCCAGCAGCACTCTGTCAGGTGTTCACACTGTCACGGCTACCCTGGCAGCTCTTCCAGGTGCCTGGCCCTTCCTGAATCTGCCTGAGAAGGTACAGCAAAGTTGGTTCTTAAGAGGCCAGCAGGAGGCCTGAGAGACCCCTGGATACTCTGGGTGCATCCCACTTCCCTGGATACTGGCCAACCCATCTGAACACAGATACCTGTGGACCTCAGCCCTGAGGGGAGGCTGATGTCTGTTTCACATGGTAGAGGAGCTAGGTCACTCAACCTGTGCCCAGGCCTTCAAGGAGTGTGCCCTTGGTTGGCCTCCCCAGAGGCAGTGACTGGCATTTCTCTGGGCCATAGATGCTTCCATACATCTTCCAGTGTCACATTCAGAGTAGGTTGCCTGTTAAACATGGTTTCCTGCAGAGTAATCGTGTTTTGATTAATATTACCCTTGCCAGGTACAGTGGTGCACACCTATAATCCCAATGACTCAGGAGGCATTAGTAGGTGATGGCAAGTTCCAGGCCAGCCTGGGCAACTTAGTGAGACCTGATCTCAAAATAAAATCAGAAGGGTTGGGATGTATCTCTGGTAAAGTGCCTCTGGATTAATCCCCAATACCAGGGAAAAAAGCTACTTTCACCCCTGCTGTTTTTGTGGTATTGGTGATTGAACTCAGGGCCTTGTACACGCTAGGTAAGCACTGTGCTACTAAGCTGAGCTACATTCCCAGCCTCAAAAATATTACTTTCAGAATTGGAGTTCTTAGAACATAACTTCCTTTCAGCCTGCTCTCATGCTGCACTTGTAAAGGGGTGACCAGCAAGTTCATGGACACCCAGAGAAGACTCGGGGCTACTGGCTGCAGGTTCTCACCATACTAGACTTCTGTGCCCAAGTCTGAGGCAGGAGTGCGAGGGAGAGCGG
The DNA here is from genome assembly GCF_902686445.1 of Sciurus carolinensis. Classification (NCBI taxonomy): domain Eukaryota; kingdom Metazoa; phylum Chordata; class Mammalia; order Rodentia; family Sciuridae; genus Sciurus; species Sciurus carolinensis. The sequence continues at coordinate 1,175,172 of NC_062215.1, read as the reverse complement.
GGTTTGAAGCAGGGCAGTGGTGGTACCTGGCAATTGTTTGGTCTCATCCAGACCTGACCTCATTAGCTAGCACCAGTTATGGCCTCCTCAGGGAAGCCATAACTTCTCCTGTCTGGGAAGGCCAAGGAGATGGAAGCTTGGGGATTTCTGAGGGCCATGGACAAAGGGAGGTGACAAGAGGGCACTGGTTGTGGAGCTGGGAGGCCAGCCTTGGAGCAAGAACCAGGCTGCACAACAGGTCAGGGTGGGACCCGGAGAATCAGGTTAGACTTGGGACATGAGAGACACGTCATGCACCTTTTGCAGGTGCCACCTTCCTCCATCAGGAGCTAGAGCAAAGTCCTGGCTGTTGGCCCTGTGCCTGTACAACTTGGCACTCAGGGTCTGAGTTCACATGTCTAACAAGCTTGGAAAATCCCAGAGAAAAAAGATTAAGCCTCTTGGCCCAATGCGAGCCTCAGAAGCCCTTGCCCAATAAACAACTGCTGGCAATGAGACGGGACCTTTTAAGGAGGAGCTGGGAGAGGTGTGATGTGACCAGCAGACCCAAACTGCTGCCTAGGAGCCCATTCCTTCTGCACTGAGGTGGTCAGCCTCAGGGCACTGCCTCACCCTGCCTGTCCCTTGACTGGGCCAGAACCTGATCTGAGAGACTGGGTAGGGTCACTCCTGGTCTGGCTGGGCCACTACTGCTCACAGGCTATGCTGAAGGCCAGCTCCAGGTTAGCTCTGGCTCTCACAGGAGCCTAGCAAGGATGGCCAAGGTAGCCAGTGGCTGGAGGGATTTGGTCTGGCCTGGGTGGGTCTCACTGCACATCTGGACCAAGTGGCAACAAGCTCCTGGCAGGGATCCCCTACTGCTCAGCATACACTAAGTGGACCTATGAAAGCAGAATCAGATGGTTTTGTGGCAACCGCCTAAGCATGGAGCCACCTCTCCTGAGCAGTGCAGACTGCAGAGGGCAGATTTAAAGACCTGGCACCAAGCCATAGGATAGGAAGTGTCTGGAGAGATGCCTGCCACTGGTTATAGTTGGTCTACCCCTGCCTGTCCAGGGCAGGTGAATAGGATGTCACTGCAGATGGGAAGGTTCTGGTAGCCTCTCAGGGTGCCACCAGCTCACCTGCACCTCTGTGCAGTGTGATGGTCCCTTCCATCCCACACAGCCTATTTTATCCACCCTTGGGCCCCCAGCCCTCCCATCTCGGAGGACCCTAACCACAATGGGGGCACTGACATCCTGCATCAGCCTCAGCTTCCCGCCCACACCTGGCTGGCCCATACGGGGTTGTGGTCTCTCTGGGGTTCCTGGTACTCCTGCCAAGTTCCCCTTTAGTAGAACTGAACATTTCTTGAGATGCCCAGATGCCCACATGAGCAGCACAGGGCCTCAGTGGATGATGGAGGATGCACCAGAAGCAGGGTGAGCTAACACCATGTTAACAAAATGCATGGTCTAGACCACCCCCCATTCATCTTTCTTAGAGGTTCTAGACTTGAGTGCTTGGTGACCATGAGTCACTCCACCCACTGAGCAGGTGTGATAGAAGGGGAACTTTATGTTCATTTCTCATTAAATAGCTGAGAGCCAGCAGCTATGGCCTCTCAAGGCTGAGAATGGAGAACCTCAACCCCAACCCCTAACAAAGGACCATGACCTAAGGGGCCTCTGCTCTGCTTTACCTCCCTGCTAGGGTCACACCACAATCGCCACAACCTCAAGACGAGCAGCAAATCCACAGGCTCCTTCAAGGGTGTTTATTTCCCGGTCAGAAAAGAAGCAGGGCAGGCTTCTCTGCCTGTTGAAGCCTGGGCCTGGCAGACACCACACGGGGACCGGGGACAGGGAGGGGAGGCACAGGAGACAGCTCCCAACTTTGTGTGCGCTTGGTCCCGCTTTTGTCCTGGCTGGGTCCGGGGAGGGCCTGCCCAGGATGGTGGCACTGAGAGCCGGGGCAGAGGCAGCAGGCAAGTCGGCCCAGAGGACGGCACAAATGGAGGCAATAAATACTGACAGGCCAGGCACGAGGTTCCAGGCCACCGGGCCCAGGTGGGGCAAGTAAGGCTCTGCCGCTGGCTTTATCCCTCAAGGGCACTGAGCACTGCCTCCTGGGACAGAGAAGGCAGAGGTGTGAACACACCTGCTTCCCAGATGGGGCCGGAGGCATTGCGTTTGGCAATTTGGCCCTCCCCAAGCTGCTGGAGTCACCTCAAGCCCTAGCCCAGAGAGGAAAAGGGCTGCCTAGGCCCTGGCAGGCTGGGCAGGGGCAACAGCAGCACACCCCAGGCCTCCCCGGGTCACCAAGATCACAAACAGGGCAGGGACAGGGGAGACCACATGCTCATGCAGACAGGGGAGTTAAGAGTTAGCGAAGGCCCCCCAATACACGTTCCACATGTTAAGGCATCATGGTTAGACGGTGACTGACAGCGATAGATGAACTGGCCAGGGAGTGGTGGGGCTGGAGGCCAGTTGGCTGGGGCTTGCACTGTGTACCCCAGTTCAACTGGGCAGAGACAAGGTGGGCTGGGCAACCTGGACAGTGCTCCACTCCCTAAAAGCCAGGATCTGGGGTAGGACGGGCAGAGAACCTGGCGGGACACAGAGGGGGCAGAGGCCTGGGTTGAATGCCCCCCGACACTGCACAGGCAGAAGCAGCAACATGATACTAGAGACCACAGGGGCCTGCAGGCGGGAGGGTGGAAGAGGAAGGGTTGAGGAGCTTCCTGTGGACCAGGTGGGATGGTGGCAGGGAAGGGGCCCTGTCAGCACTTTGGTTTGGGATGGGGAGGGGCATGGGGTGGGACATGTGCGTCCGTCCGTCCGTCTGCCCTGCCTGCCTGCCTGCCTCCTGGCAGGGGCTCAGTCCTTCCACTCCTTTTTGATGGTGAGATTCCACTCCCACGACAGATGGTCAGTCTTGTCGTCATCTGTGAAGCGGGACTTGATGTTGTAACTGCCCCGAGCCAGCATGCCCTTGGGTGCCTCCTCCATAGGAGTCAGGAACTCATACTCCTCCGCCCGGGGTCCATAGCTCCCCACCATGTAGTCAGTCTTGTCAACTGCAGAACACAAGAAAGGGTATGGTCACCAGTGCTAATGGCCCTCTGGGGAAGACTGAAGCTGCCCCCCACCCCCAGTCCTGGGAATTGAACCTAGAGGCACTTTACCACTGGGCTACACCCTTAGATTTTTTTTTTAAATATATTTTTGTAGATGGACACAATACCTTTATTTATTTTCATGTGGTACCGGAATCGAACCCAGTGCCTCACGTGTGCTAGGAAAGCGATCTACCACTGAGCCACAACCCCAGCCCCATTCTTAGATCTTTATAAAATTCATTCTGAGACAGTCTTGCTAAGTTTCTGAGGCTGGTCTCAAATTTGTGATCTTCCTGCTTCAGCCTCCTGAGTTACTGAGATTACAGGTGAGCACCACCACACCTGGCCCCTTACTTACTCTTGACGCCTTTCCTGTACGTGTGCTGGATGTACTTCATGCCTGACACGATCTCTCTGTTCACCTGTAGGGACCCCGGGTGAAGTCAGCCAGGCTCTCCAGCCACACTCCCACAGTGCCTCCCCAAGTCCTGGCCTTACCCTGAAGGAAATTTTTATCCGATATTCCACACCTTCCTTCAGCACAAAGGACTGCTTCTTGAAGCTCTCCAGATCACCTGGTTGGGGAAGAGGCTCAGCTGAGTGTCCCGCACCCCCTCGCCCATCCCCACCCTCTTCAATCTCCTCCTCCAACACAAAGCAAAACCTCCAAGGGCACCTGACTGCACTTCCTGCATGCCCCACCAGAGGGCCCCTGTGCTACAGGAAAAGTATTTTTAGGGGCAGTGGAAGGGTGCCAGCCAGCCCCACCCAGGGACCTCAGTGTACGCCTCCCGGCCTCACCTGTCAGGTCCAGCTCCAGGGGGCCCGGGGCAGTGCTACACACCAGAGTCAGGCGAGTCACGATGACGTTGGGGACGTTGGGGTCTAGGGAATGACAGCAAGTTAGAGCCCCACCCCCTTGGTTCTCCTCCCTCAGACAGCCAGGAAGTAGAGGGGGAGCAGAGGTTGAAGGAGAGTGACAGGTGTCCCTGCAGGAGAGCTGCTGAGTGAGCTGGGGCCCCCGGCCTCCTGCTGAAGGGCCACTCACCAGCAGAGACAGCCACGCGGCCCAAGAGGGCTTCCTTGTACTTGCGCAGGCTCTCATCATCCTTGTCCAGCTCCTGGATCTCCTGGATGCTCTTCTGGGCTGGGGGTTTGTAGTTCACAGAGTGCTCATCTTCCTCATTCTCAGCTGCAATCTGGGCTAGCTGCTCGGCTGTGGGCTCCTGTTCCGCCATGCTCACCTCTAGCCTGGGTATGGGACACCTGTGGGTGGGCAGGACTGTGACAGCTCGGACAGTACCAGGCCAAGGAGAGGGTCCCCTTCTGAGTAGCAGAGGCCCTCCTCAGACTCACTAGCCACCTGGCCCTTCCCCCTCCGGGGGGATTTCTGGGCTGTCTGAAAGGGCCTCACCCTAGGTATAGAGACCGAAACTAAATGGGAGCACAGTCTGTTCCTCAGGGAGATAATGGCGCACCTTTTCCTTCCCGGGCAGAGGCGCCAGACCCCAGACCCAACTGGAGGGCCAATACTAAACCCCTACTACTGTCCTGCTGTTGCCTCTCAGCTGCCAAGACCCTCACCCAAGGGATCCCTACTGAGTCCTGAAGCTGAGTGTCCCTGAAGAGGAATGCTCCCTGCCAGAGCCACGTGCAGGACAAGGGTCTGCTCTGGTTCATCCTGCCAACTGGTGCTGTCCTACAGCTCCGATGTCCGGCCGTCTGGGTCCCACAGGCCCAAAGAGGCACGAGGATGTCCCCACTTGGGTGAATGTGTGGCTATAGCTCGGGGCTGCTGCAGACTGAGGCTTCTCAGGACCCTCGGGGAAGTGGCGCAGCCGCCGTGGGCGGCGCCGACCAAGCAGCGACAGCGTTGTCGCAGACAAGCCCCCTTCCCCTCGGCACCGATCAGCTCCCAAAGACCCTGAGCACATCCAGGAGCCCACACGGATATCGCCGGGCGGTACCGAGGGGTCGGAGCACAACCCAACAGACGCGGCCAGCGCCTTTTTCCGCTGGCCCAGGGAGGGGCCGGTCCAAACGCCCGAGAGAAGGGCCGCCGGGCCCCAGGAGGCGGGGGTGGCCGCCGGGCCCGAGCAGGCCGCCGCTTCCTGCGGGCGCGCCGCTGGACGCCGCCCGAACGTGACCGCAGGCGACAGCATCCCTGGGCGCGGTCCGCGCTTCCGCAGGGCCCGCAATCCGGGCGGGGCGTGGTGGGGCGCGGCCGGCGGCGGGAGCTAGCGGCGGGCGCCCACCCCGGAGGCCCGGCGCGCAGTCCTGGGGGCGCCCCTGCACCAGCCTCCGCGCGGCGGCCGGAGCGAGGCGCCCGCACGGGTGGGGCCTGCGCGGAGCCCCCGACCCGCCCCGCCCCGCGGAGCCGTCGCCGCCGCCGCAGGGCCGCCGCCCGCGAGACCCTGCGCGGGCCAGGCGGCGGCACAAAGGCAGCCCCTCCCCTCGCCGCGCGCCGCCGGCCACTCACCGGAGGCTCGACCGCCGCGCTAGCGCTCCCTCCCGCAGCAAATGACGAACGTCGTCGGCCGCCCGCCGCCCGGACGGCTACTTCCGGGGTCACGCGACTTCCGCTCCCGCGGGTGGGGCCAGCGCGCATGCGCAGAGGGCGGTGCGCCCGCCATCTTGCGGCGGCTTCGCGGGCTCGTCCCGCGTGGGCGGCAGCGGCCAGAGTCCGGGTGGGCGGTGCTGGCTGAGAGCTGCACGTTCCGCCGTGGCCGGGAAGGCCTGACGCCCGCGCTCAGGGCCCGCCTTCTCGGCTCGTCCCGTCCCGTGGTTGCGGTGGCCGCGACTCTCCCATTGTCCCGCTCCCTCTGGGGTCAGCCCGACGGGAGTTCGGCCCTCTTGAGGCCGCACAGCGCCTCATGGGCACTGGTTCCCTGCGGCTCTGCGGTGACGCCCACGCCCCGGCAGGGTCCCCGAGCTGGCCCTGAGCGGCCACAGCGCGCGACTGCGTGATCTCTCTCGGGAAGGGACCAGGGGCGCGCTTGGCAGCCCGCTGCCGGACGGAGCCGCGTGGGTGGCCTCGCTCTCCGCTCCGACGTTGGGTGAGCGGCAGGAAAGGCCGCTCTCCCCAGCCCGGTGCTGTAGAACCACCGCCCAGAACCTCTGCGGCGACTTCAAGCACACCGGTCAGCCGCCGCCCGCCACATCACACGGTCCAGAGCATCAGGGCGCCACTGTCGGCTGGGACGTCCGACCTGGGCTGCGCAGGAGACCCCGTTCCTCCTGAGGACATGCACCCAGGCTTGTGGCCTCCTTGTGAGGGGCCTGACCACAGAGCAGGGGCTTCCCCTCGGCGGGCCCCGAGCCGGGGAGCAGCTCCTAGACGGGTCATCACTTGTGCCCTGCTCTGCTGCCCACACCGACCTGCCCCACAGAGCGGGGGTGGGGGACGGCTCTGGGCAGAAGTCGCCCCTTAACCGAGGTGGAAGGATGGTATCCGGAGCCCAACGGGCTCACCACCCGCTGCCACCTCCTTTCCACGTACACCCAGCAGCTTTGGAGTGTCTGGTGTCCTTTCTACCTATGCATTTCGGCATGCATTTTTATTCCTAAGGGGAAAGTCCTATTTTGGTAAATAATCGCCGATCTTAACCTGCTTCAGGTATCTGCTGCTCTGTGACAAACCATTGCAAATAGCGGGAACCTTCTTTAATTTTTGAAATTTCTCTTTTTTTTTAGTACTTGAGTGCTTTACCCCTGAGCTATGTACCCTAGCCGTTTTTAAAATGTTTGTTTTGCGGCAGGGTCTCACTAAGTTGCACAGGCTGCCCTCAACCTGAAATCCTCTTGCCTCGGCCTCTGAGTAGCTGGGATTCAGGTGTGTGCCATTATGCCCAGTTTGGAGTTTTTTACAGAACAACAGGTACCCGGTTTAGCTACCAGGAATATTAACAAAAATCTTAAATGTCTGGTCAGTATTTTCCTTGATTGTATTGTGAATTCTTTAGCTACCCCCCCCCCCCCGCCCCTTTTCTTTCTTTGGCACTGGGGATTGAACCCACGGGAAGTATACCACTGAGCTACTTTCCCAGCCTCTTTATTTTTTGAGACAGGCTAAATTGCCCAGGCTTGAACTTGTAATCCTTCTGCCTCAACTTTCCAAGTAGCTGGGATTACAAGCTTGTGACACTGTTCCAGGAACTATTTTTCCTTCTTTTTAGTTCATTTGTTGTTTTTCCAGCTTTTTTTTTTTTTTTGGCACTGGGATTAAACCCATGGGTGGTCTACCGCTGAGCCACACCCCCAGCTCTTCACACGTGCCAGGCAAGCACTCTGCCACTGAGCTACAACCCCAGCGCACCCCCGGCCCCAGTCCTTTTCATTTTGAGATGGTCTTGCCAAATTGCTGAGGCTGGCCTTGAACTTGCAATCCTCCCGTCTCAGCTTCCTGAGTCACTGGGATTACAGGTACACACCATCATGCCCGGCTCAGGCATTACTTTTTGTCTGAATCAGAATTTTAAAAATTCCAGGGTCGGGTATTTAGCTTAGTAGTAGAACACTTGCATACACAAAACCCTGATTTGATCCCCAGCACTGCAAGAAGCAAACAAAAGTCTGCATTGCAGTTGGCTGCTGTGTCTCCTAATCAATAGACTTGATCTTGTCTTAGTCCATTGGGCTAGTTGAACAGTACCTTAGACTGAATAGCTTAAACAACAGACATTTAATTCTCTTGAGTTCTGCAGGCTGGAAGTCAAGATCAGGGCACTGGCAGGTTTGGTGTCTGGTGAGGGCTGCTTCCTTCCTCAGGCAAGTATCACTCCCAAAAACTCCACCTTGAAATACTACCACCTTGGGAGCTGAGATTTCAACACAGGCGTTTGGGGAGGACCTATTGAAAGCACTCAGGCCTCCTTTTGCTCCTCCTAATGTCAAAGGATCAGTGTCTAGTGCTGGAGTCTCTGCAATCCTGAGCTGAACATGCTCCTGTCTGCCCTATGGCATGGTGTGTCCTTGCAAGGGGGATTGCTATTTTGAACTTTTTACCAAAATAGCAAAAGAAGGGGGAGAGATATAAGTGCAGAACACAGGAGCTGCCACACTCAACCGAAGCAGCAGGGCTCACACCTCACCTGGGCACGTTTGCCTGGTTCAGTGAGGTCTCCTTCAGGGATGCATCCTGAGGAACAGGCCTTGGAGGTGGAGAAAGGTTTCATCAAGAATGTTTACTGCAAGGGGTGGGGTTGTGGTTCAGCGGTAGAGCACTGCCTGGCATATGCGAAGTTCTGGGTTCGATCCCCAGCACCGTGTAAATAAATAAAGGCCCATCAACATCTGAAAATGTTTTTAAATATGTTTACTGCAGTGTTTTGCCACCCTAAGTGTTGAGAAGGACTCCCCATAGGCAGAGGCCACTGCTCCACTGGGACCTTTGAAGCTCTTGACGTGTTGTATAAAATGGCAATAGCAGGGTGTGGTGGCCCATGCCTGTAATCCCAGCAATTTGGGATTAAACTTTTCACGTGATTCAGATAAAAGTACTACCCCGCCCTTCAGTACTGGGGACTGAACCCAGGCCCCAAACATACTCCTACTTCCCCTTTGTTTCTTCATTTTGAGAGAGGGTCTTGCTAAATTGCTCAGGCTGACCTGAAACTGTCTCAGCCGCTGAAGTCTGTGATTATAGGTATCCACCACACTTGGCTTTAGTCTGTCAGTATTTTTTTTTTTTTTTTGTAGTACTGGGGATTGAACCTAGTGCCTTGCACATACTAGGCAAGTACTCTACCACCCAGCTAAGCTTATGCCCAGTCCTGGAATGGATTTTTAAAAAATACTTTCATTTACTTACTTATATTGGTGTATGGAACCTAGGGGTACTCTACCACTGAGTTATATACATTCCCAGACGTTTTTTTTATTAAGAATCAGGGTCCAAGTTGCCCAGGCTAACCTCAGACTTGTGATCATCCTGCTTCAACCTCCTCAGTAAAGCAGGTATGGCCTCTTGTGTGAGGTGCTGAGCACTGGACCCAGAGGTGCTTTACCACTGAGCTACATCCTGAGCCCTTTTTACTAAAAATTTTTATTTTGAGACAGGGTCTCACCAGATTAAACTTGGGATCTCCTGCCTCAGTCTCCCAAATCACTGGGATTACAGGAATGTACCATGGCACCAGGTAGGAATGTTTTATTGACTTATTTTTAATATGTTTTTCTAAGTTGTAGATGGACCCCATACCTTCATTTTATTTATTTTATGCAGGGCTGAGGATTGAACCCAGCACCTCCATGTGTGAGGCACGTGCTCTGCTGCTGAGCTACAACCCCAGCCCTGGAATGTCTTATTTTTAACCTAACAATATCACACCTAACAAAACCGACTACTTTCTCCACAATGCCCAAGTCCCTGACGGTTTCCTGGGTCTCAGAGCTGCCTTGTTCCAACTGTTGACAAGCAGCCCGGTGTGGACCAAGTTCACACTGCCTACCTGGTCAATCCTACTTCTCTCTCCTTTGCTGTGCCTGAGCCACTTTTGTCAGGGAAATTAGGATGACTTGATGCATTGCCCACATTCAGGACCTGCAGAACTAAATCCCCAGGAGTCCTGCATGTCTTCTATACCCTGCACTTCTCAGGTGGGACAGAGGTGGTGCTATGGGCACTGCTTCTCCTCAGCACAGGGGTCTTCCTGTCCTATCTGTGCTGAGGTTCCAGAAGTCAGGCTTGTCTACGCTCTATCAGTGGGGACTGAACCAAGGCATGCTCTTTACCACTGAGCTATATCCCCAGCTGCTTTTTAAATTTTGAGACAAGGTCTTGTAAATTGCCCAGGATGGCCTGGGACTTTTGATCTTCCTGCCTTGGCCTCCTCAGTTGCTGGGATTACAGGTGTGTGCAACCATACTGGCTAAGATTTTTTTTTTTTTTTTTTGCAGTGCTGGGGATTGAACCCAGGGCCTTGTGCTTGTGAGGCAAGCACTCTACCCACTGAGCTAGATCCCCAGCCAAGATTTTTTTTTTTTAAAGCACTATTATGAACTTGGATGATTACATATTTGACAATGATTTTTTTAAAAAATAGTATGAATCATGAATGGTAACTTGAATGGCTTGTTTTAGAAACCAGAAGTAGATCAGGAGCTCCATTGAGGAACACGAAGTGTAGCCTTTTATAGGGCAGATGGGGAGATAAAGGAAGCATTAGACTGGTTAGTTAGTTATACACTGGGCTACATGGTAACCCTAGTTATCCTAGTTATATAACATTGTTGGCAGGTTCAGAATGGCTGAAATTAGCTGTTTTTCTTTAACTTGGGCAATTATAAGAAATAGCCAAAATAAAGTTCCACTTAGGTTAGTATGGCTTTGTTTACCTACAAGGCCCAGCTGTTTTGTCTGCTCAGGAAAGCAAGCCAGGATGAGGGAGAAGCTCACTGTGTGCAAACCAGAGCCATGGGCGGAAGGAAGAACTCGTCGAGGGGACGCTGGACCCTACGAGGCAATACAGGAGCACCAGTGCTCCAACACTGTGGTAGCAAATGCCCCTCGCCGGTTGGCCTGCACTATGAAAGCCAGGGGCACACCAGACACTGAAACTGTGCAAGTAAACAGTGTGGCCAAGGGCCAGGCTTCTGTCAGAGAGGAAACAGACAAGAAAAGGGGGCGCTGGGCATACAGCTCAGTCAGTAGAGTGCCTCGCATGTACAAGGCCCTGGGTTCAATCCCCAGCAACACCAAAAAAAGAAAAGCAAAAAGGGCAGGGCAGGACTACCCAGTGGCACTCGGGTGGTCAGACACCTGTAGGAACTCATGGTTTTCCAAAATGTACACATCCAGCCGTGTGTAGATGGTTTTTAGCACATGCTTCCTGTGCTGTGCCTGAGGGTCAGAGTAGCAAACGTGGCCAGTGCTGAGATCCTGGTTGCTAAATGCCAGTCTACAGGGAAAGGGACCAGGGCTCCTTGGAGAAAAGAACACGTCAGAATGGCACAGGCCACCTAAAAGAGCTCTACTGCCCAGAGATAAAGCCATTGGCGCAATAAAGCCCATCCTGACAACTAACCAACCAAATAAATGCTCGAGAAGGGACTGCTGCTTCTTAGATAAGAATTCTAATTAATAAGGGTCAAAGGAATGTGGAAAATATGAAAAACTATGACAATATCTGCACCCAAGATTCAGTAGATGCTAAAATTAGTGGAAAAAGATTGAAGTAACACAGATATTCACCTAAATATCTCATATTTCAAGATATTTTTGTTGTTGTTTTTTTAAAAAGGGCTCAGTGGTAGAGCATCCCTGGGTTCAATCCCCAGTACCTAAATAAATATATCTCACAGAAAGATTTTGGGATAAAGTTGCCTGTCTGCAGTCTTCTCTCAATTCATTCAGAAAAAGGAGAGAATAACAAACTGTGGCAAATCACCATCTGGGAAGTCTAGGCAGTTATACAGGAATTTTCGATAAATCTGAATACTAAAATTACACAGCTCTTCAAACATTCAGTTAAATAAACAGGCTGACATCAACAGAAGCATTGAAGAGAGATGCTAGATCACATCTCCAGCCCTTTTTATTTGAGAGAGTGTGTAGCTAAGTTGCTCAGCTGGCCTTGAACTTGGGCCCTCCTGCCTCAGCCTCCCAAGTAGTTGGGATTATAGGCATGTACCTTTGCACCCAATGAGCCACCTTTTTGTATTAAATTTAACAACACTGCACTTTCCTATACTGTGATAAAATACTGGACACAACATAAATGAAGGAAAAGTTTATTTTGGCTTCCAGTTTGAGTCTATGAGCTGTTGGCTTATTTGGGTCTATGGCAGCACAGTTTAGGATGGCATCCATAAGTGAAAAAAGAGGCCAGGGTCTCAAAATCCCCTTCAAGAATGTGCTTACAAAAACCTAATTTCCAAGTAGGCCCCACAGCCTAAGGTTCTACCAGCAGTTAATTGCACAACAGACTGGAGTACAGGCATTCATCAATATTCAAGATCGATTGTCTTCTAGGACCACAGGTGAAGGACACCAGGCCTGGCAACAAAATCAACATTTGAATCTATTTTGTTGCATTGATTAACACCAGTGGTGTTTAGTCCCATGAAGGCCATCAATGTTCCCAAGTGAAATCCTCTTAAGTTTCCAAAAGAAAAGTCTTCCTATAATAATTTCTATCTTATCCAGATTTGAAAAGGATTGCCAGGCACGGTGGTGCACGCCTATAAACCCAGCAGCTCAAGGATTACAAGTTCAAAGCCAGCCTCAGCAACTACTAAGCAAGACCCTTAGCAACTGTCTCAAACAAAAACAAAACTATTGTAAACGCTACTAACATTGGTCTAACAGCCACAAAGTTGAAAATAATTAAAATGCACATCAATGAACGAATTAAAAATGTGCATATTCAGGTCAGGCACAGTGGCCACGTCTATAACCCCAGTCTATAACCCCAGTCACAACGTTTAGGAATGAAGGTGGCACATGACACAACATGAAGAAACCTTGAAACATGTTGTCAAAGCAGCTAGATACAATTATTTTGATTCATTTATATAAAATGTCCAGAACAGGCAAATCCAGAGATGGAAAGTAGATTGCTTAAGACTGGGGAAATGTGGACTGACTGCTAGGGAGTGATGGAATGTTCTGGAATCTGACAGTAGTGCTAGACATGAGATCTGTGAATTCAGTGGAACTATATCACCTCTCAATAAAGTCCCTTCCAAGTCCGCCTTGCAGAAGGGAACAGCAAGACTTCCTTCCCCTGGGGAAGGTGGGAGATGGCTTGCTTTACATCCTCACCTTTTGTGCTGCAGCAAGGTTACTTCTTTAATTAAAACTCTACGATTTTTTTTTTTTTCAGGTTGAGGCAGTAAGATGGCAAGTTCAAGGCCAGCAACTTAGCAAGACCTTTCTCAAAATGAAAAAATTAAAAGGGGGGAGCGGGTACTGGGAATATAACTCAGTGGTAATGCACCCCTTGGTTCAATCCCCAGTACCCCACACCCCAACCAAAAATAAAGAACTGGGAGTATAGCACAGTGGTAGTACATTTACTGAACTTATGTGGATCCCTGGGTTCAAATCCTTGGGGCTAGGGACATAGTTCTGTGGTGGAGTGCTGTCTAACATGCATAGGCCCTGGTCTAATAGCCATACATGCAGCTCTTCCCCTAGCCAGACTGCACCCCTCTGGCTGGTGTCCTCACGTTAATGCCTCACGTCATCTGCTGCCCCCTACAACACACACACAGGGATCCTGGGCTGTTCCCACTCTTCCTGTGTTCTCACGTTGGGCCTTTTTACTTGCTATTCAGCCTCTCCCCGTTAGCTTTATTTCCACTGTCTGCAGGGCTCACAACTCCCCCTGTAGCTAGCTCTAAGACCAGCCAGGTGTTAGAGCGCCCTACCGTACCTTGCATGGTTTTCTTCCGTGGCCTCATTGGATACCCTGTACTTCACCTCCTTCCACTTTTTTTTGCAGTGCTGGGGATCGAACCCAGGACTTTGTGCTTGCAAGGCAAGCACTCTACCAACTGAGCTATCTCCCCAGCCCGCCCACTTTTTTTTTTTTTTGTTCCAGAGATTGAACCCAGGGGCACTCAGTCACTGAACCACAATGCCTAGCTCGTTTTATTTTTCATTTAGAGACAGGGTCTTGCTAAGTTGCTTAGGGTCTCACTAAATTGCTGGGGCTGACTTTGAACTCACAGTCCTCCTGCCTCAGCCTCCGGAGTTGCTGGGATTACAGGAGTGTGCCACCACACCCAGCTATCCTATTTTTTCTCTACTAGAATGCACTACAGTTCTGTTAGGCAGAGATTATTATTTTGTTCAGTGCTGTTTTCTCTGCTACCTGCAGCAGGCACTCATATTTTTGTTGGGCAAGTTAATAAACTTCATTTTCTTTAAATTCTTTTTTTTTTTTCTTTTGTGGTGCCAGGAATCGAACCCATGGCCTTGTGTTTGCAAGGCAAGCACTTTACCAACTTGAGCTATCTCCCCAGCCCCTTCTTTTAAATTCTAAAGTGAAAAGATCATATCACCAAATTCTTGAAAGGATGAGAGAGCTACAGAGAACACTGAGTAGAGTACAAGGTACAGGCCAGGACCTCAACAAGTGCTTGACAACTGCAGCTTGTAGCAGAAGTGCTGTTCAAGTCTGCCCCACACTGTGCTTCCACTTCCTACTTCTCCTCTCATTACCATACATCTCACTGTTTTATTTCCTACTTAAACTACCAGCTTGTTGAAAGCTAGATCAGAACTAATTTATAAGATGACCCTTTTGCAAGGTATAGACAGCAAAAGAAGCGATTATAATGCTGTCTGCATACAGCAACTGAACCACTGAATAACTGCACCCAGGGCCTGCGGTCAGGTCAGGTCTAGTAGGACTGGAACTCCAAAGGGAGGCGCCCCTCCTCGGTGCAGGGGTCTGGTAGGCCTTTGCTCAACTGCTCATGCATGCACCAGAGAGCCACCTCTAATGCCTGGAGTTGATGTCAGTGCTAGGTGCTGTGAAGTACCCCAAAATCTGGACTTGCTGTTTCTCCCCATTACTGGCCTTCCCTTCTTTCAGCACATCTGAAAGCCCAGTCTCACTCTTGCCCTGCCTGAGTCATGTGCCCTCCTTTGGGTCAATCACTGTAGTTCTCATGCAGCCCACAGGGCGACACAAGAACTGGGTCGCCCTGGGCAGCTGAAGGGCTCTGGCAGCCAACCAAACATCTGCAGCTCATGGTCTGAGGGAGGAACATAAAGCAGAAAAGCATGCAGAACACCAAGTTCATCCTTTCCTCCGACATTGTTGGGGTCAATGGTTCCCTCCTCCCGCTCCAGGCAGGAAACTGAGGCAGCACCCTCCAGATGACCTAGACTACTGCATGCACCTTGGTTTCCACTGCTCACCAGTGCATGCCACAGAAGAGCCCCAAATCTTCCCTGAAAAGCACCCAGGCTCAATGGCCCAGAGTGCACACGAGGGCTTCCTTGTGCTGCAGACTGGGAACACAGGTCTACTTCAGCAAGGAGGTGATCCAGCTCTTTTGCTCACCACTCACGGAAGCCAGTGGCCTCCAGATTGGCCCCACTAACAATAGTTACAAGTGGCCAGCCCTGTCACCCCCATGCCACCATCCTCTACCTCCTGAACAGCACCCATGTCCCCAAGGCACACACTAGTCACTGCTTTTGCAGTGTCATCTTCCTTATTTCCGCTTCTTCCAAAATTTCCCTCTGGGCCACTTCCACTTGCCAAACAGCTAACACAGTAAAGACGTCCAGTTCAAAGCAGATTCTCATACAGGACACCTGGATGTCTCTGCCCGTCTTCCATGTCTACCACATAGCCAGTCAGTGACTGCCACCTTCAGCCTGCTCCTTCCTGGGACATTCTCTCCACTGACACCCACCTACAGCACTGAGGCTGCACCTCACAATATGTCTTTCTTCCTTCCTCCCAAGAATGTCACAGCCCCCAGCCCTCCTCAGTCCTCCGCACTGGGCGCCACTCACCAAGTGCTCCTCTGCCTGCTGGGCAGGAGGTAGCAGGAAAGGTTGGTATGGCATGTGCCTACTCAGGTCTGCTCCAATACTCGGGACCAGCTGAGGCCACCTTCTCAGGGACAGCCTCACTCCCAACTGCATGAACTGCTTTGCCTCTCATTCTGATCCTCTGCCCTGACAACTAAAGTCAGACATGCAGCAGTCCTTCCCTGTACTGGACTAGGCTCCTCAGAGGTCCAGGATGAGTCACCTTGTTTGGTACTAGTAATGGCCCTGCCTGGCACAGGAAAAGGCTTTTCAAGTGGCTGCCACTGATTTTTAGTAGCATCACTATCACACGCACACACACACTTTCACACATGACTCAAGTCAGTCCAAACTCGAAAGCAGAGGTGGTCTGGGGCATGTGCCCAACAGACCTGCTGTCTACAGCAAGAAGCTTCAGTTCCTTAAGTGAATTCCCTCTCTAGCTTCAGTCTTCACAACACTCACCCATCCCTGGTCCTCCCGACCTCCCAGCAGAGTAAGATCTGAAACTGCCATCTCCATGCCCAACCCATTCTCAAAATGCTATCACCAACTTAGCATCAAGGCTATCCCTGTTGCCCTGCCCACTATTAAATGGAGGTTAGATTCTGCCTTGGCTTCCACTAGCTACTTGATCAAATACAGCCAGCTCTCCACATCCTGGTCCAACCACTCAAGGACGAAGATACTCAGGACCATTGTGAGTGCTGCCACAGATGCTGGATCACACGCAACTTTCTTTCCTAGCATTACAGGATGACAACCAGTAACAGCATTTGCCTTGTACCGGGCACAAGGAGCCTACAGACAACTTGGAAGTCATTGGGAAAATGTGCACAGGATCTGTGCACGCACAAAGCAACTGTATAAGAGGGACTTAAGCACCCTTGGATTTGGGTATCTGCACAACAACTGTACAAAATTAAGGGGGAACATGTATGTCCTGCTTACGAGGAGACCACACAGAACAGTCAGAATCTCAGAGCCCAGGTTTCCCTGCTACAGTGCAGAGAGGGGAAAGAACAGTCCAGCAGCATGCCATGGAAGAACTCGAACTGCACAGATGACCCACCCACCCTTCAGCTTGTGGCACAGGCAGAGTAAACAGGCAGCTCCAGGGAAGGGGCCACTGCTGCTCTGGTGTCTTCCCATCTATTGATTTAGGAGTAGTTAGGAAAGGTGGGGAAAGGGACAGGAGAGTGGCATCCACCACCTCCGGAACATTAGTTCCAACCCCGTGCCAGGCACCACAGATGGCTCTACTCTCCCTTTCCATAGGGCATACACCCAGCACTGCTAGGCAAGGGCACAGCAGCAGTGGGATGGATCAGACAGTTCCAGGTCTACACACATTTCTATTTTATTATGGCAAAGGTGAAAAACGTCACCTTCTCCACAACAGCAACCAGTAAAATTTATCCCAAAAATAACTTGGTACAAAACAGGTCTGTTTCAGAATTAAAAAAAAAAAAAAAAAAAAAAAAAAAAAAAAAAAAAGAAAAAGGAAAAGAAAAACCTTTACATGAGTTTTTAAATCCTATTTTAAAACATAAAAGAAACAAATCCGTCATTGGCTGCACAGCCCAGTTGCCACCCCCTCCCACCAGGGAGCAGGGACGAGACGTCTGGGTCCTGTTCCACGCGCGGTTTGCCCGGCTGCTTAACTGGTGTCCATCTGAAACAGAGGGAGGAGGTTCACTCAGGAGGACCTGGCCTCGGCCCCTTCCTAGCTTTGCTAGCCCCAAAGGACTTACTCCCCCACTGTGGCCTTGGTGGCCTGCTGGGACTCACCCTCGCATTATAGGCATCCAGCTGCGCGTCCAGCTCCTCCGCAGAGAGCTGTTGCTTTGAGTTCCTGCCGGTACCTCTGCCTCTTCCCCGGCTACCTCCACGGGTCCCTCTCCGGGTGCCACCACCACCAAAACCTCCGGAGCCACGGTTTCTAGTCATGCCACCTCTGTTTATGCTGGTGAGGAAAAGAGAACTCACTGACCTACCTGGAAGGCCTTGAGGGGGACGTGACCATACAACTCAAGCCAATCTCCACAGACCCTAGAGGCCATGGAACTCACCTCTGTACGGGTCTCCGCTGTGTGTCAATCTGTGATGTGACAAGCTGGATGTTCATGGGGCGGCCTGTGGCAAAGAACACAAGAAGGCTCACTCCAGAGGCTCTGAAGCCAGCCCAGGGGGCACCATACCCTGGTCTCCATGCAAGCTCTGGAAAGGGCCTTTGTGCGTCTCCAATGCCCCCAACAAGGGAAATGGCCTGGAGAGTCTGGTGGGAGAACAACGAATTGGCAACAACAACAACCCCACCAACACCTCCTCACTCCTTCTCAGTCCAGGCTAGGTGGGCTGTTTGGTCAGGTGTCCAGGGTGCTCATGGGTGGACAGGTGTGGGTGACCTGACGGAAGAAGAACAGGTACCTTTGTCTTTACGACTACAGCCCCGCACTCAGGTGTACTATGGCGGTTCTGAGAAGGCTTCACAGAAGTGAATCTTCCGGAAGGAGCTGAAGGAGGGGAGGGATGTAGCTTGCTGGATGGGGGTTCACAAGAGGTTGGTCCAGATGTGTGGGGCAGCATGAGAGGTGGCAGAATGGAAGAGAGAGACAAAGGGGCAAATGCAAAGTGTCCTCAGCCAGAGGGGCAACCCATATTCCTACAGGGACAGGTGCCAGCCCCAAACTCCACGAGCCCCACAGGCATCCTGGGCCCAGCCCCAGACTCACCATCCAAAGGGACACCGTTGTACTGTTTCATAGCCTTCAGGGCATCTGCTTTCCGTTCAAAGTGCACATCTGCTGTCCCTAAGCTGCGGCCAGAGCGATCATAGTGCACAGCCGCCTTCTTCAGCGTTCCAAATTCAGCAAAGAGTTCCTAGGAGTCAGAAAGGGCAGATGTTGGCAAGGCAGCTACACTGCTTTCCTTCTAGTGGCCCAGGGACAGTCCCTGCAAGTATGAATGCTTTGGGGACGCATCCCTGGCAGCCACCTACAAAGGGGATGGGGCAAAGGCAACAGGAACCAAGGGAAAGGATGGGCCAAGAGAAACAGCAACTTTGAAGAGCACCTGGGTCAGGAAGACTCCTGCCCATCTTGGGACCTGACATTTGTACCACCATGCAGGTAAAGGAAGCTACAAAGCTCCCTAGTATAGGGATTAAGTCATTACCTTTTTCAACAATGGTAAACAATGGTAAAATATGCCCAAGGGCTGTTTCACAAAACAGCAGAGGCCAAGAGCAAGGGAAACTGTCTAATAGACCAGGCCAGCTCAAAGTGCCCACTGCTTCTGGAGCCCTTATCCCAGCCCCTCCCCCAAGGGCAGATTCTGGCTGCTCACCTTTCCCTCTCCTCCTACTCAAGCCTGCCTCAAAGTCTGAGGTCAAGCGCGCCATGGAAACTGCCCTGACCTCAGGCAGGCTGGGAGTTGGAGAGGGAACCCAGAGTGTGGGGCTGCTCCGGCTGCAGGCACACAGCAGGGAAGTGGAGTTCACCAAAAGCGGTTTCCAGTGGATGCCAGAAACCACCTTAAAAAAAGTGTTGAGACACTGTGAGTGCTCACTGGCCTTGCTCTGTCCTCCCATGGCAAGGTCAAACAGCTGGGCTCTGGGAAATGGAACCCAGGGAGGCCCAGTACCCCAACCCAGCCATCTCCAATACTCATTCCTAAAGAGCTGTCTCTTCAGCAGAAAAACAACTTTACTTATTTATTTTGCACTGCTGGAGGTTGAATGTAGGGCTTTGCACACACTAGGCAAACACTCTACCACTAAGCTACAGCCCCAGTCCCACAAACAACTTTGAATGACTTTGAAGTCCAATCAAAAGGAAAAAAAAGTCTTCAACCAAAGATGGGTTTAAATGAACCAAGCTACTGACAAGATCTGGGAAAGATGATAAGACACAGTGCTCGAGGCAAGCAGGGCCAGAAAACACGGCTACCACAGCTTCTGTGCTTTGCTGGTCAGAGAGGAAGGACTTTCTTCTCCCCTTAGCTCAGTACCGCAGGCACGAGCTTTACGAAGCAAGCAGCCTCCGTGTTATCAGTAACGCAGGAACCCCGCACACTCGCCCTGTCTCTGTGCCCAGCAGGAGCTGGACGCCCTGGCGGAGGACTTGCACTCAGAAGCTTCAGCAGGAGAATGGGGCGTCCGGGTCACGCAGGGGTCCGCCTTCCCAGACTGACCCACGCGTCAGACGCCTCTGGGGTCCGCCTGCTAGACTGCCCTCACCAGTACAGCCGCTGGCCTTTGGGCAGCTGAGAAGGCGCAGGTCCAAGGCGGGAAGGGACGCGGGGCCACATCCCAGAAACCAAGTGTGCGTGCGGGGGAGCAGCGCGCGTCTCCTACCTGAATGTCGGCGTCTGACACTCCGAAATCCAGATTTGACACCAGCAGCTTCCCACCCGTCTCCACGCCGGCACCGCCCCCGAAGCCGCTGTCGAACAGGTCGTGCTGCCACTTGTCGGGAAGCTGTTTCGGCTGAAGGAAAAGCGCAAAACGGAACAGACCCGTGAGCCTCGCGGCGGGCGCCCCGGGCCGCTGCGCCACCCCGACCCTGCTTCGCGCGGCGCCGCCGGCGGGCGCCGAGGCGGGCCCGGTCCCCGCCAGAGCAAGCCCGGGACCGCTCGCCCATCTTCCCGCCGCCGCCGCCGCCACGAGGGCCCGTCGGGATCACACAAAGCGGCGGAAGAGCCCCCGCCTCGGGGCCGGGCCTCGCGGCGCGACTCCGTCTCCGCCCACCGCCCCGCGGACCGCACTCACGACTGCCGGGCCGCCCGCCCGCGCCCGCGCGGCCCCGCACTCACCCTGCTGTAGGGCGCCGGCCGGTTCCTGCCGCCGCCGCCCGCAGCGCCGCGGGCGATGGCCGGCCGGTTCCGCATGAGTCCGCCGCCTCGATTCACCCGCGCAGCGGCCTGCGCCCCGCCGCCACGGCCGCCCTGGGAGCCGGCCCTGCCGCGGCCCCGGCCCCCGCCGCGGCCACCTCGCTGGCTCCGGTTCAGCTTAATGATGTCGTCCAGAGACATGTCCATTTTGTCGGCCATGGCGGGCGCGGAATCGGGCCTCAGCTCCAGCCCGCGCGTCAGCACGCTGGCGCGTCACTTCCGGCGCCCCGCGCAGCCTTCCGGCGACGCGACCCCGGAGCGGCCGGGGATTGGCCACGGCGCGCGCGGGGCGGGAGGGCGCGTGCGCACTGGCAGCGGGGCTCGGCGGGCGCAGCTCTGGAGGCGCCGGCCGCGGTGCGGTCGTTTTTATACCTTCCCGCGCGGACGCCGGCGCCGCCAACGGAAGGGCGGGGCGGCGCGTGATTAGGCGGCGAAGGTGCGAGGGCGCGGGTGGGCGGGGCCTGGCGCCCCTCCCTGCCCGCGGGTCGGGGTCTGGGAGCGCAGGCCGGGGAGGGTTGCCCTCGGGCGACGCGCGGCGGCCGGGCCCAGCCCGCCTCCCTCAGGCCTGCGGAGTGAGCGACCACCACGCCTCGCCGGCCTCTCCTGTTGGAAACGCCGCGCGGCGTCGTGGCGACTTAAGGAGAACGGGCGCGCCCTTTCGCGGGCGCGGGTCTGACCACTGCCCAGGCGAGCAGGGCCGGCCTGCAGGCCCGTGCGCCCTGCTCGGTCGGGACGCGGCCCCCGGAGCTGCCCGAAGCGCCGAGCCCCGACCCTCGCGCAGCACTCCTACCTTGGTGCCCAAACGTTGTAGCCGCGCAGAATAACTTTATCCAGGTCATCCTCTTCCCTCGGCCCGCAGGCCCCGGCGCCATGAAGGTGAAGATTAAGTGCTGGAACGGTGTGGCCACTTGGCTCTGGGTGGCCAATGACGAGAACTGTGGGATCTGCAGGATGGCGTTCAATGGCTGCTGTCCCGACTGTAAGTGTCTCCTGCGCGCCCTGCTCTGCTGGCTCACCCGGGCCTCGAAATCCCTGGCTTTAGTCTCCTTTCCTGAAAACGGTTAGGCAGGTTGGGATCACGTCGGTATAAAGACCCGGTCAAAAGCCGGTGTGGTTCCTATCTGGTCCCTACTCCGGAGGCTGAGACAGGAGGATCGCTTGAGCCCAGGAGCTGGAGACCAGCATAGCAAGACCCGGCTCAGGAAGAGGAATAAGGACCCTGCCAAAAGTTGCCTTTTTTGCCTTTTATTGTAATCAAACTCAGACGCTGAGCATGTGTGGAACGAAGATAGAGATGTTTTAAACATTTTGTTTGAAAATTCTCGAACAGTGGAACAAAGACAGATACTTTGGACTGGGGATGTTGCTTGGTAGTAGAGCACGTGACTACCATGTGCAAGAGATACCCTGTGATCCAACCCCCAGTACTTCCCAAGAAAAAGGACACCCTTGCCTACCACTTTGAAGTGAATACCATGTTTGCTTTTTTGTGGCTAAGTATTTTATTTTTTCAGTACTGGGGATAGAACCCAGGAGCTCTTTAGCACTGAGCTACATCCTTAGTCGTCTTTCTTTTTAATCGTTTTATTTTGAGACAGGGACTCACTAAATTGCTGAGGATCTCACTAACTTGTCCATGCTGGCCTCAAACTTGTGATCTTCCTGCCTCAGCCTTACAAATTGCTGGTATTATAGGCCTGCACGGCCATGCCAGGCAGTGATGTTTTTAAACTATAAACACTTTAACCTTGTGTCTCATTTAACCACTATTGTAGCATCGGACAACATGACTGTCATTTTGGTTCTTGTTCTGTCATCTGTAGCTATTTATCCTTTTACCGTTGGGTGTTTTGAACGAAACATTTCAACATTGCTTCATTTTTCAGCCATTTAATCTAGAATAGCCCCTGTCTCTTACTACACTGCTACATGTTGTCAAGGTCTTTGGGTCATGGGGTTGGAGAGGTAGCTCAGTCGGTAGAGTGCTTGCCTTGTAAGCACAAGGCCCTGGGTTCAATCCCCAGCACCCAAAAAAAAAAAGGTCTTTGGGTCTTAAAAGTTTGGTGTGGTCCTTGTAGATGTCCCACCTTCCAGGCTTTACCAGGGTTTTTTTGTGGTATCATTTGTGTGTGTGTATGTGTGGTACTGGGGATTGAACCCAGGGGTGCTCTGCCACTGAGCCACATCCCTGACCTTTTTTACATTTTTATTTTGAGACAGGGTCCCCCTAAATTGCCAAGATTGTCCTCAAACTTGGTGATGCTCTTGCTTCAGTCTCCCATGTCACTGGTATTATAGGTGTGTGCCACCACACCCAGCTCTAGACTTAATTTTTACATCTGTCCTGGTTGAAAAGAAATTCCATCATCCAGGAGTTAATCCATGCTGATTTAATCAAATAGGTGAAATGTATTTTAAAATTGATTGGGAGTGTTGGCACATGCCTGTAAATCCAGCTTCAGCAACATAGTGATGCCCTAAGCAATTTAGCAAGACCCTGTCTCAAAAACTTAAAAGGGCTTGGGATGTGGCTCAGTGGTTAAGCACCCCCCCTGGGTTCAGTTCCTGGTACCAAAAAAGAATTTGTAAGCCAGGTGCAGTGGTACACTCCTGTCATCCCAGCTACTCTGGAGGCTGAAGCAGGAGGATTGTGAGTTCAAAGCCAGCCTCAGCAACTCAGCAAGACCCTGTCTCTAAATATATAAAAAAGAGGCTGGCGATGTGGTTCAAGACCTGGGGTGTGGCTCAGTGGTAGGCCATTTACCTAACATGGGAAGTAATTTATTTAAAAATATTTGCAGTAACTTCTGTGCCTTTTCTGGCCTTCCCCACAGGCTGGGCATGGGCAGTTGATCCTATGGATTGAAGATGGCTATTGAACCCAGAGCTGCTAGACCCCACAGGGATGGACTCACACATAGCCTCAGAGCCCAGCCTGCAGCATGCCAGGGGGGGTCCTTGACTGGGGCATGCAAACAAGGTCTTTGCAGTTGAACACTCAGCATTTCATGCTTGCGCAGTGTGCTGAAATTTTGTTAAAACAGGGCCAATTGACTGTAGACAATAGGGAATTCAGTCCAGTGCTTGGAGTTGTTGATGGTTAAGTTAGAGGGAGCTGATTTTAATGTGCAAAGTGTTTGACAAGTCTAATGTGCTTTCTGGATAGGTTAACTAGTGCCAGATTTCTTGCTAAAATTGAACACCTGTGGGCAATCCATAGTGACTAAGGCAGTAATAAATCTGCACATCCCAGTGGGGCCTGGGTTAAAGCAGTCTTGTTGAGAGATGTTTTAATTAAAAATACAATTTCATCAGGACACTAGCAGGCCCCCACGTGAGTCATCCTCTGTACATCCAGTCATCAAATGCCCAGCAGGCTTCCTACCAAGATCTCACTGGAAGGAGCAGTTCCTTCCTCCACAGCAGCCCTCCCACCAGGGCCAACTGGGTGCCCACAACTCTAGGCTCACAGGCTGTAACCCTAATTTGAAAGGGGTGACCTTGTGGAAAATTCTAATGTTGGACAAGGCACTGTGGGGAGACTGGGAGTAGGTGTGACAGAACTGGTACCAGAGGGTGGGTTGAGGGCAGCGAGATTTAGCTCCTCATTGCCAGGCTAATTGGGGCAGGACCAGAGAGCATTGCTGTGCTCTGATAGAACCTGCACTTCAATGGGGTTTCCCAGGTCCTTAGAAATCAGGACTTCTGTTTCTCTTGATAGGGAGTGTCCCTCTCTGCACAGGGGAAGCATTTCCAGGCCCACAGGTTGGGTGTCTGCATCCTGTTCCCCTATCCTTGGAGCTGCAGGTGGGAAGACGAGCTGGCCCTTAAACACCAGTGTTCCCAGGATACGTGTAGCTCACTGAATCCCTTAAGTCTAGGGAGGGGATCTAGGTCCCTGCCCCTCCTGCCTTGTTAAAGACAAATAGCTCACTACTCAGATTGTCTTCTTGGCACCTTGACCAGTGATATTCCTTCTGGGTATCACAGTGGGTCAAGAAGCCACAGATGGTCCTCAGGGCCTGTGAGATCAGATGTTGCCCTTTCTGCCCAACCTCTAAAGTCACAAGGGTCCTGGTGGGCCAGCCAGACTTCTTCCCTCTGAGGGGGTTGCTAAGCTCCTCTCTGCTTCACTTGGGGAGGGGGTCTGTTGCTGCAGCACTTGGTGAGGCCTGCAGATCTTTGTAGGGATGAGCTGTGTGAGAATGAGTCTAGTCACATTCCTGATTTCTGTTGTTTTGCACAGTGGATTGAACCCAGAGGCACTTAGCCACCAAACCATATCCCGAGCCTTTTTTTAAATTTTTTTTATTTAGAATCAGGGTCTCACTGAATTGCTTAGGGCCTTGCTAAATTGCTGATGCTGGCATTGAACTCAAATCCTCTTGCCTCAGCCTCCCAAGCTGCTGGGATTACAGGCATGCCTGACCTGATTTCTGTCTTTGAAACACGAGACAGGAGAGGTTCTGGTCTGGGGCAGGAGCCACAGCCTGATGTCCTGGCACCCCTGCCAGGCTTGCCACATGCTCTGTATAGCATGCCTGAGAATGCTGGGCCCTCCCTAATGCTGTACCCTCCTGGCCCTCCCACAGGTAAGGTGCCTGGCGATGACTGCCCGCTAGTGTGGGGCCAGTGCTCACACTGCTTCCACATGCACTGCATTCTCAAGTGGCTCAACGCACAGCAGGTGCAGCAGCACTGCCCCATGTGCCGACAGGAGTGGAAGTTCAAGGAGTGAGGCGCCCATGCTGCATCTGGAGCCCCTTTCCCCCAGTGCCATGCCTGGGCTTAGCCCTCTTACCCAAGATGGCCTCTGAGTCCCCTCTTCACAGTGGAGCCTGATGGCCATGGTCTGGGGACAGTCCTTGGGCTGTGACAGGGTTGAAACAAGGACTGGAACCTGTTATTTTCCATCACAATGCTGATGCTTTTATTCAATAAGTAAAACTCATTAAAGTACCTGAGCCTTGCTGGAGGCCTTGGTTGCCTGTCTTCTTGGCATATTGATGAAGCTGCAATGTTTTGATATGAAAACTCATGAATAAACATTTTGATGAAACACCCTGAAGCCCTCATGGAACCTGAGTCACAGTTCTGGGAGGAGGAGTAGAATCATCAAAGAGCCTGAGGCAGGTTGTGCCTGAGTAGAGGCCCTGGAATAAGTCTGCACCGGCAGGGGAGACACAGGCCATGGCCCATCAGTGGGCTTCTAGGGGGCAGGAAGATGTCTCTGAACAAGTTCTGGTAGTGTCCAGATGGGCTGCAGATTGCCATGGTATTCTGTTCTCATGGACCCTTTTCCTTTGTTCAGACTGAAGGCCAGGTCCAGTGTAGGCCCTCAACATCGGGATGTCTTTAGGTGTCACAAGGAAGGATAGCCCTCGGGAGGCTCCTCTGGTCCCCACAGCTAAAGTTCAGCAGCCATGGCGGGGGGGGGCAGTGGCCCAGCCCTGGAATGTTGGGCAGCTCCTGGGCGAAGGTGAATGTGGACTGCGTTCTAGTAGCCACTGGAATCCTTCCTGTACTGTTCTTAGTAACTCCTACCTTCATGGGCTAGGAGCCCTTGCCCAGTATGAGCCAGTATGGTGCCTCGCTTCTGGAAACCTAATCTAGGGAACCTGCTCTTCTGTCCCTGTCCTCTGAGAAGCATCTTCTGAGACAGGAAGTGGCCACCTCAGGCTCACATTTGGGTTTCCCCTTGTTATCCCTGAGTTGCAGTTGGGTCCTTTCCTCAGGGTCAGCTCCACCCATCTCTGCTTTGCTCACCAGACCTCCCAGAATGTTGTTTCAGGAGATTACAAACCTAGGATTCACCCTGAGCCCATATTCCCACCCTACACACGGGGCTTTAATTCCTGCCCTTTTATCCCATTGTTCTGCTGCCTGCCTTCTGTCAGAAAGTCAAGACCCCTGCAAAGTCCTCATCAAACCCAGTATGTGACATTCTCTCCCTTAGCCCTCTGTCCAGGAAGGCAAGAAACTCCTGTGGGAGGGTCACCCCACTGGTCTTCAGACTCTTCCCAAGCATCCCCTCATCTCCCTGGGGGGACCCCTTCTTTGTCCCCCACCTATTCTAGGCAGGGACTATGTCCTGTTCATAGCCTTGGCCCTGGCATGTTCAGTACATGTCTTGAGCTACTTCTGGGCAGTCTCCGTATCTAGTGTTTGAATATATGTTTGCTGAATGACACAGAGAAGGCTCCAAGTGCACACACAGGTGGAAGTATCTCTGAGGCCACCATCCAGGGTCAGAGCTGGGCAGGGAGGGGCCTGGGGTCTGTAATCCCTTAGTCTGGTCTTCCCAAAGTTGGATCCTGGCCTTGCTACCCTCCTTACAGGATCCAGCCTGTAACAGAACCTTCCACAATAGACATGAAACAGACCGTAGTCTCCCATGCTCGACCCAGGGACCTTGATGCTTGTGGTCAATAATTGTCGCAGGGGGTGGGGGGAAATCTAGCTCAGTTGGTAGAGTGCTTGTCTTGCATGCACAAGGCCAGGGGTTCAATCCCGTGCACACACACACACACACACACACACAAAATTGTCAGTTCCTCTTGAGAGGGAGAATTTGCCCCTTGAGTACTATGCAGGCGTAGCCTCGGGAGTACTGAGGAGTTGGTGGGGGTGACTCTTTGGGTCATTTGGGGGTTCAGTGCAATCAGCCCAGGCTGGACGAGGTCAGTGGGAGGGTCAGCGCGCCTCAGCACGATGCGGTGTTGGGGCTCACCGAAGCCTCCAGCGTGCCGTATGCCTGCGGGGCGCTGACGGGTCCTCTGAGCGCACAGCGCCTCAGCCCCGCACCTCGGGGCCCCTCCCACCCCGCTCCCCAAGGTGGATATAAGGCGCGGCCAGGCTCTGCAGCTACACCCCGCCGCCCCAACCTGCCCGCCGTCCGCATCCTCATGGCCCCGCGCGCTACGCTGGTAGCCCTGGCCCTGGCGCTACTTTCGCTACTGGTGCCGCGGGGCCTTGCCTGGTACAAGCCGGCGGCGGGGCCCAGCCATTACTCGGTGGGCCGCGCCGCGGGACTACTGTCCGGCTTCCGCGGATCCCCGTTCGCGCGGCGCTCAGAGTTCGCCGTCGAGACGGGCCCCCAGCGCCGCGCCAGCGCCTCCTCGGAGCAGCGGCCCAGACTGCGGAGCCTCGTGAGTGAGCGCAAGCGGGCGGCTGGGGCCGGTGGGTGCGGGCGGCCACTTCAGCCTCCACCCCCCACCCAGGCCGTGTGCGTCAAGGACGTCACCCCGAACCTGCAGAGCTGTGAGCGCCTCCCCGACGGCGGCGGCGGGACCTTCCAGTGCAAAGCGGACGTCTTCCTGTCGCTGCGCGCCGCCGACTGCCGCCGCACTTGAGTCCCAGACCCCAAATCCCGACCTCGCTGGCCCCGGTGGGTGCCCCCAACGCCCACTGCCTGCTCCGGGACCCCCTAAGCCTGCCGCGCGGGATGGCACTCCTAATCCTCCCTCCCTGGCCCAGCCTGGCCGTGCAGTAATCAGCTAAATGAATAAAGAAGTCAAGTCAGTCTTCAGAGGGAACTGCTGGAGGGGTGGGGCCCGAAAGTCTCCTAGACTGAACAAATGCAGCCCTGGTGGCTGCCTGACCCAGTACACTAGGGTTCCTGCTAGGGTTGCCCCAGGTACTCCTCTTCTCTGGTCAAGCTGGCTGGGCCTTTCCAGGTAAGGGGTGGGCCAGAGCCCCCAGGTGCTTCAGGAGGGAGTTAGGGTACAGGAGCCCTTCTGCTTGGGTGAAAGGTCCCACCCAAGAGTACCCACCAGGCCCTGGCAGACATGTGCCAGGCTGACTTATGGCACCCTGCATAGGACTCCAGGCCCCACAAGGTGAACCCATCACCCTTTCTTGTGTAACCTCCCATGGGCCCCTACCTTACCTGGTCTTCAAAGCCTCTTCCTACCAGCCAGAGCGCCTGGGGTCCCTTCAGGAGGCCCTGCCTGTGCCCTGCTCCACCTGGTATGGCTTTTCTTGTCTCCAATCCTAATTCCGGATCTCACCCATTTCTAGAAATAGGTCCTCCCACAACACCTCCAAGTGCTGAGAGCAGAGCCACTATGTGTACAATGAATTAATGATCAGAATAACAGCTGCCAGGCTGGCCAGGCAGGAGGGCCAACTGGGTGTGCAGGTCCAGGGAGGATGGGATTGCATCTAGATGAGTTAGGCCACCCAGAGGCCCTCAGATCCATCCATAAGGCAGGACACAAGCCTGGCAGCTCTGGATTCCTGCTGCCCCCACCCAGGGGGGGCACTAGCCCCTGTTGCCTTGAGGGCTTAAGGCACTGTGGGATTCCAGTGGCCCCCATTTCCTCCACTCAGGCTAATTCCTGCTCTCACCCCCCACACACTCAAGGATTCTGGGTCTTCCCCTACAGCATAAGCTGGGGCCTCTGGCTGCTTCCCTCTTGTTCCACTCCTGGCAGGGCTGAGACAGAGGATCCAGAGTTCCAGAGTCTGCCTCTCAGGGTGTCCCCATTGTTCCCTGGACAGCCGGACCTGCCAGCTCTCCACCCAGAGATGCCACGAGTGGCAGGTGAGCAGGAAGTCTCCCCTGGCTGGATGATGTGTCTTTGGGGCACTGGGCCCAGGCTCTTTTTTTTTTTTTTTTTTTTTTGGTACCAGGGATTGAACTCAGGAGCACTCAGCCACTTAGCCACATCCCCAGCCCTATTTGTATTTTATTTAGAGACAGGGTCTCGCTGAGTGGCTTAGCATCTTGCCCTTGCTAAGGTTGGCTTTGAACTCACGATCCTCCTGCCTCTGCTTCCCAAGCCGCTGGGATTATAGGCGTGCACCACTGCGCCACTGTTGATGCAGACTAGACCCATGCCCCTGCTGCAGGGTGCTGGCCCCTCTGCTCAGGGGTCTGAATGTGAGCACCACTGCACTCCTGAGACAGGGCACAGAGGGAATTGTAAAGCAGACCTCAAAATCATTAAAAGGAAAGAACAGGCCCATCTTCCTCAGAGAGGAGCCCACCCCTTTCTACCTGGCTCAGCAGCTGAAGGTGTGAGGGCACTGGGCTGGGAAGCACCTTCGTATCCTTCTTTCTGCAGAACTGGGGACGAACCCAAGGACTCATGCACCCTAGGGCATCACACTGTACCACTGAGCTATGCCTCTGGCCCTAATCCCCACATCTGAATTCAACAAAAAACCAAACCATTGCCTCCTGGCCCATCAGGAGGCAACCCTGAGGCTCTGAGGCCAGCTTCCTGATCTTGCCTCTCCAGGAGCCCCTGTGGTGGGTGGGTGAGCTGGGAGCAGACACAGCACTTCCCAGCAGGCTTTATTCAGCTGCACCAGAGAGGTACAAAACAAGACCAGGGTATCTGTCGGGAGGGCAGCAGGACAAGCACATCTTCCTGGAGCCAGGCACAGGGTACCGGGATGTGTGCCAAAGGGCACAGGGTGCCCAATGGGGAGTGGCCCCAAGAACACTGCTCCCCAAAGCCATCCACTCTGTGCCTTCCACAAAGCTGGATGGGCAGGAACTGCAGCCTCCAGCCAGGCAGGAGGGGCATCCCTGTCCAAGATGGAGGAGCAACAAGTTAGAAACCACTGGATGGAAGCACACTGGAGCAACAGCCCTCATACCACTGGTGCTCTCTGTTCATCCCATCTGCTGGGCTGTTCCACTGCTGGATGCCCTCTCTGAGCAGTTTAGCAAGAGGAGCTGAGAGCCCACTGCAAAACAGGCACCTTGCAGGCAGGAAGGAGTAGTGCCCTTCCCACCAGCCCTGCTGGAGCCAGGCCAGTTAGTGGGTGGTGCTGCAGCTTCCTTTAGAATTGCGTGAGCCAAACTCTAAGACGCAGAAGCAGAATGAGGCAGGCGCTGGCACAGGGGCTCTCCATGATGTCCTCCGGACAGAAGTCTAGTCGCCCTCCCCAACAAGCTGCATCTCCTGCTGCCTTGTGGCCTCCAGGAAGGCCAGCTCCTTGGCTTCTTTCTTCTGGTTTCGTGCCTCGTACTCTAACCTGGGGGCCAGGCTAGGGTGAGCTGCGCCAGGGAAACCTCCCTCTGCTGGCAGCTGTGTGGTGCCCCCAAGGGGCCCCAGGGGTACCTGTTCTTAATGATCCTCTGCACAATGAGATCCGTAGTGAGGTCACTGCCACTGTCGATCTGATAGAAGATGCCTCTTCTCTTGGGTTCCTGGAAGTCTCAAGGAGAGAGAGAGGATGAGTCCCTTCCTGACCACAGAAACTGCCTGTCCCTGCCCTGCCTCACAGGGAGACCAGCCAAGGCCAGGGGAAGCAATCGCTGCTGCCCATTAGCAACCTGCCTCCCTGTCCCCTGAAACCACACAGCAGCAAGGATCTCTGTTCCATTTGCCAGAAGCAAGTTGAAGCCTTAGGGAGCTATCCACGAAAAGCGGTGAGACCCACCTGGTAGGGATCAGAGCCATCCCGGTCAGGCACAATTTCTGTCTTCCCGTGACAGACGAGGTCCACCTGGGGAGGGAGCAGGGATCAGCCCAGGTGCCTCTCTGGGAGCCACAGCAGCACCAGGTACCTAGTCCTTGAGACACCTCACCTTAAAGTGACCCAGGAGCTCTGCTGTGACCGCATATGGGGCCCCAATCACCACTTCTGACACATACTGTGGGGACACAGAGAAGAGTAGTTTGATAGGTCCCCAATCCTGGCAGCCAGGACTGGAGAGTGGTAGGAGATGGCCCAGGTGCAGGTGAGCCAGCAAAGACAGGTATGGCTGGGGCCAGCTGGCCAGGGAACCCAAGACCCCTGAATCTCCTGGGCCTTCTGGGTTCCTCAGTGGGGGAGAAACACCACCACCAAGAGGGCCAGACACCCACCACCCACCTTACCAAGTGGGATGGGAGGGACCCCACCCTGGTTCAGGGAAGCCTTTGGAAGGGAGATGCCAGAAGATGTTCCCACTCCTGGGCTGGCTCCTGGCCCGTGCTCACCCGGCAGGCCAGCACACTCAAGGTCCGCTCGTGCAGGTTCATGATGGGGTAGTTCTTCCCCTTGTAGCGATTGACCTCCTAAGGGCAGAACAAGGTCAGCTCAGCTGGAGGACCTCGTGTGGATGGCGTTTCTCCCTCCCGGCTGTCCCTTATGGGCAGAAGTTGGAAAAGGAGCCAGGCAGGATAGTTCTGGAGCCCAGAGGAGACCCAAGCTCACCCACCCAGGGGCTCTCTGGCCTTCAACAGGCACTCGAAGCCTCACTCCTCCAGAGGCCACCTGCGCCCAACATCCGCCCTGGAGCCCCACCAGGGCCTCATGGCCTGATAGTTGTCTGGGGTTTGGGAAGCAGGAGGCAGGGCAGAGACCTGGTCAAAGTGCAGGCCTGCGATGACGTAGGGCCTGTCAGCGAGCCTGTACACCTTCTCCAGGAAGTCCACGTGCCCAATGTCTGCACACAGGTCAAGAGGCAACAACAGGCCCGAGGGCAGAGAGCTCCCGCCTCCCAGCAGTTTGCCCAGCACCTCACCACCGGTCTTCCTGCCAGGGCTGCTCCCTGGGCCCCCCAGCCCAGTCCCAGGTCCCCAATCCATGGTGTGGGCATGGCCCAGGTCACTAATCCATGGCCTGGGCGTGGCGCCGAAGAGGAATGGAGGAGGATACGGAACAGGTCAAAGGCACCAGCCACATAGATAACAGTCTCCCCTGGCTGGGGTTCCTTCCCAGAAGCAAACTGGATGATCTTCTGGGATGTCTGTAGAAACTGGGACACCCCTGTCCAGGGGTTACGCCCCCCAGGGCACTGTCAGCCAAAAGAGGGAGCTGGTCAGCAGCAGAGGCCTCCCAGGCATGTCCCTTGCCCAGTCCCTCCCTGGGACCACTCTTCTGGATCTGGGACTGCCTTACCCCTGCCTGTCATGGTGTGGGATGGGGGAGCAGGTGTAGTAGCACTACAGGTCAGGACTTCACGGTCCCACTGCAGCCTGCAGCAACTCACAGGCCTGCAGGGGCAGGGTCACCACTGCCAGTCCGGGCAAGGCCACTGCTGCTGGCAGGACTATGGCTCTGCCTCATGGCCACAGCAGGGACTACAACCAATACCAGCTCCCCTTGGTGGCCTCACCACCATGAGGTACAGAGCCTAGTGGCCTGTGGACATAGTCCTCTGGGAACCAGCACCCTTAGGCCACCATCTGGTCACCTCGGAGGAGCCTTCTGAGAAAAGTATGTCCCCAGCAGGTGTCGGGTGAGGGGGCTACAAAGGGAGAGAGGGCCAGGCCATTTGGTTAGAGGCCACCTGTCAGTGCCAGGCAGGGAGGGAGGAGAGCTGGCCTTTCCCCAGAGGGAGCCCTGAGGGCAGTGTGGGTGGAAGACGGGCAATCAAGCACTGGCTGACTCCAGGGCCCTGCGGCCCGCTGCACTCACCTTGCCAAAGCTGTCTGCGTACTCCCTGTACTCGGAGGACATCTCCTGCACAGGAAGGACAGCAGCTGAGGGGCCCCGCCCTCCAAACTTGCCAACCCCAGGACTGCACATCTCATGGCTCCCCCAGCCGGAGGAGAGGTGGTGGAAGGGAAAGATGGGGCAGGGTGGGTGTCCTCAGCTCAGGGAATCAGGGACCGTGCCCTGTCCTGCACACTCACCTGGCTGCTGTGATGGGCCTTGGTCACAAGCAGCATGCGGCCCACAAGGTCTGTGGTAGATACGCCCTGGGTGCGTTTGCACTCTCTGAGGGGGACAAGGGAGGTGGGGAGTTCTTGTCCTGGACCCCTTCACCAAGCCCCATCTGCAGTGGACCCCACCACGAGGGACATGACCTCAACCTGCTGCTGCATCTCCCTGCACTTGACCACACCAGAAGACAGACTGGGAGCCTGGGGCCTGGGGCCTGGGGCCTGGGGAGGAGCACTGTGCTTTGAGCAGTTAAGAAGGCAGGAGCAGAGAGCAGGCAGGGCAGACTCAGAGCGTGCAGCTCCAGTCCCCATCTGCCATCAGGCCTCTGGCCTCCCTCACGCCAGGTCCTGCCCCACTGGGTATTCTCTAACAAGGGAATTCAGGTTGCACCACCTCTTGCAGGAGCCACTGGCCACAGCTGGCTCTTCAAAGTAATTAAAATAAAAGCTGGCTCCACAGGGGCAGCAGTCCACTGAGGTCTCACAGCTGTGCTGGGCCTGGGGGCGTCCCCACAGCTCTCATCCAAGCTAAGCTCTGACTACAGTTACTTCTCTGAAGATCGGAATCACTTCATGGCCGTGAAGTGAGGGCTACAGCAAGTGCTTCCCTTCCTGCACCCCCAGTCCTGGTCAGAGGCCCAGATACTCTTCTCAGAGGTGGCCGCAAAGCAGCCAAGAGTGAGCTGGAAGGAACCCCGACTGGCAGGCCCCCTGGGGACTTACCTGTACCTCCCAGCCTGCTTCACTTCCTCATAGGTGTCACGGCCATCAACGGTCAGTGTGATGTCATCTAGAGGGTGACAAGGTGGCCCAGCCTAGAGCCCAGCACCCAGCACCCTCTCAGTCCCCAGCCTGCCCTCATATCTGTGCACTCATTTATGGGAAGGGACCAGAGCTCTCCTGGAGCCCCAGAGAGGAGGCCGGCCACCTCCAGATACCACCAGGAGGACCTGAGCGCAGCTGCCCCAGCCCCACCCACTCACTGCCGTGGACACAGAAGTCACAGTTGTACTTGTCCAGCGTCTCCAGGGTGGTGACGTAGGGAGCCGCAGGTACCACCTCATCCACCCACTTGATGGCCTGCACCATCTTGTATCTCTCTTCTTGGGTAAACACTGGTGGTCCCTTGTGCTTGGCAATCTCCTCTACAACAACAGAAAAAGACAAAACAGGTGACCTCCAGTCTCCCAGGTCCCTTCCCCAGGAGACCCCTACCCTATACATACAGTGGGGTGCGTGGTGGGGCCTGCCTCTCACGGGTCCTCAGCCCACAGGCCAAGACCACTGCTGTGTTCCAGTCAGCACAGCAGATACGCAGCTGCTGGACGGCCCCTCAGTCCAGCCGCTGAGGAGCCAGGAAAGGGGTGGAGGGGAGTGGGCAGCACAGCCAGGGAACCTGCCAGTGTCGGCACTATTCACAAATGCCACAGGTCTGTTCCTCAGTCGAGCAAGGCTGGGTTGAGCTTGCTAAGCCCACTCACAGCTGAGCTCTGGGGAAGGATGCATGGACCTGTCCTACCCAACCTGGGGTCCTACAGGCATTCCTCAGTCAGGGAAGACCGTGTAAGACTGTAGGGTGGTATGGGCACAGCAGCCTGCACCTTACCATCGGTGTGCACACCCACGATCAGGTAGTCACCCATGGCCCGTGCCTGACGCAGCTGGTTGGAGTGGCCATAATGCACCATGTCATAGCTGTGGGAACAGACAGGGCAGTCAGGCCCTATGCTGAGGAAGTGGGTAAGGGGCTCTGTGGGGCATAGCTTTGCTCCTTCCAGGACTCCTTAGTTCTCTGAGAAAGCACCATGGGAAACTGCTACCCAGGATCTGGCCAGAAGCAGGATTTCAGTGGGGAGGTAGGCACTAAGACATCCACACCCCAAGGGCGTGGGTCAGAAGTCAGGACCCCACCAGTGCCAGGACAAGCAAGGGTGGCACACACAGGGACACAGCCTGAAGGAGTGTGAGGCTGAGGAGCTCCCAGGACAGACTCTCCCACTGGTGGCTGTCGTCATTTCTCAGGTCTCAGGTGGTTCCTGCACTTCTCTAAATATGACCTGCTGTAGGGAGTCACTTCAAAGTTTAAAACAAACATTGTGGGTTGGGGCTGGATCCTGTTCTATCCTGAGGTCCCTGGGGTCAACTCAAAACCAAAACTCCAACCAAAGCAGCCAGGGAATCATTGATTTTGAAAATCTCATTTCCTTCCCCACTGCCTGGCTTTGCTCTCTTGGTTCTAGAGCTCTTATCCTCAAATCTGAGTCGAGCTAGGAGTACACTTTCCAGCTCAAGGCTACTCGGCCCCCTGCAATGTCCTGGGCCCCAGGTGCTCCCGCACACCACGGGAACAGCCCTCGTACTCCTCTGCAGGGCCCTGGGTTGGTTCTGCTTCCTTCCAGAGATCCCCATCCCCTGTGAGATGTGATCAGGCAACTGGAGCAGCGCTGCCCCCTCTTAGAACAGCCACCTTTCATTCTCACACAGTTCAGGGGGCCCCAGCAGACAAGCTGCGTGGGGTTACAGGGTTCAGGTCCAGGGTCTGCACAGGCTGGATAGGAGGGGGAGGAGGAGGAGGAGGAGGCTGGATTGGGGGAACACAAAGGGGAAAGAGGGCGACACTGGATCCTAGTTACTGTGGCCTGTAGCCTGGTTGGGGTGGGTCCCTGGCCAGCGCCACGGTCAGAGTCTACCAACAGGAAGCCTCTTCCCAAGGTGACTCAGGAGCAAAAGACAACAAAGTTCTGCCTGCTCCCCTTTAAGCCTCCTCAGGAGCTATGGGCTGACCAGCCGGTGTCCCTCCCCACTTCATCAGGCCTGTGAATCACCGAGGGCTGCAAGCTATCAGAAAGGTCAACTTTCCTTCTACTTGTTGACAGCCCCAAACTTTCTTCAAAACAATGACCTCCTCTACATTGCCAGAGAAGCCCACCGCATTCCGGACCCCCGACGGCGCGGGAGCCTGTGCGCTCCACAGCGCCCGGGAGGAGCGGCAGTCCCCGGGACGCCCAAGGGGCGCATCTCCAGTCTTCCGGAAGGACGCTGCCGGCTGCACCGGCGTCCGCACGTTTCGCGCCTAACCGCGAAGGGATCAGACGTCGGCCGGCCTCGCGCGGCCCGCAGTGCCAGAGCCCCGAAGGCTCCAAGCCCGAGCCGGCAGGCGTCGCTGAGGAGCCGAGGGGGACATCAGGGAAGCCCTGGGTTAGGTACTCGGACCCAACCGGGGTTGGCGGCACGCCGAAGGGCGCGACCGCAGTCGCCCGCCGGCCCCCGGACAACTGCCGGCGCGGGACCCCGGGAAGACTGCTGGCCGCCCGCCCCCGCCCCCGCTCACCAGCCGTCGCACCACACCCGCACCGCGCGCCTGCCCGCTGGGCTCGGCCGCTCCGCGCCGCCCGCCGCCCCGTGCCCGTTACGGATCATGGCCCCGCAGCGGCGGTGCGGTCCCGCAGCTCCAGCGACTCCGAGCGCCGCCGGCCCGCCCCGCCCCGCCCAGCGCGCGCCGTCACGCGGACCTCACCCGCGGCGCATGGCCAATAGCATGAGCCGTCAGCACAGAGCTCCGCCCCCAGGCCCCGCCCGCCAATCCGCAGCCAATGGAGAGCACCTCTTCGCCCCGCCCCCAGCATGCAACCAATGGCCCGCATCCCCGAGCCTCGACCGCCCCTCCGCCCTCCAGCACAGCCAATGGCATGCGCCACCCCCGCCCTCCGGCCACATCGGCCTCTGTGACTCGCCGCACACCTGGCCGAAGGGACAGGCTGGTACGGCGCGGTGCTTCCGCCACCGTCGCCTTAGTGTATTCTCGAAGGGGAGTTTTTAAGCAACCACGGCGCGCGGCCGCTCGGTGGTGAGAACAGCAGCCACCCGGACACGAACACAGTGCAGAAATATTTAATAAGAAAGGTCTGTACCGAGCCAAGGCTTGGAACCGCCCCTCTGCCGCATACCCAACACAGAAATTTCTATAAAGTCAGCTTTTCAGTAAGAAGGAGTAGAAATTTGGGAGGCCCTGAGAGTAGCCTGATGAGTGAGGTAAGGCAGCCGTGGGTCCTTCTGCCGGCCAGGCTGGGATGGACCCAGCTCTGTCCTCACAGAAAGGCCTGCTGCCACCTCTCGTATGGAGAAGGGGTGTCCTTGATGGTCAAGCCCATAATGTGGGCCACCGTGCAGTGCAAGGGGGCTTCCCACAAGGACACACAAATGGCTAAAAAACGTCAAGGTGACCTATCACCCCCAGGAGTTCTTCCCAATAGACCCTTTGGGGGCAACCTGGTCTTGACAGTGACACTGGCCCCTGAACAAGAGTTCCAGCCCTCTGCAAAGTGCCAAATATTCTTCATCAACACCAGGTTATGTGGCTTTCTTCCTTTTTGCACGTTTGGCACAGCCCCTGCCAAACCAGCCCCCTAGGATGGGGGCTGAGGTAAGTGGGGCACCCCGGTCCCCAGGCTGGGCCTCTTCTCTGCTTCGACACAAAGACTTCCGACTGTGGCTGCCTTCTTCACCAGCTCGAAGGGGAGTCGCCAGGGAGAAGATTGGATCCTGCCACCTACCAAGAAGGGAAGGCTGCATCAGGCAGGTCTGGGACCTCTCAGTGCAACCCGCCCCAGCACAGGGGAGCTGTCTGAGGTCACCCGCCTTCCCTCCCCCTCCCCGCTTGTCTTTTAACCATGGCTGGGCTTTTGGTTGGTGGTAGCTGCATCGTCACCAAGCTACAGAAGAGCTGTAGGAGAGGAAATCTCCTTGGGTGGCACCCACCCTAGCTGGTCTCCTCATGACTCAAGTGTCTCATCCATGATTAGTGGGCTATGCTCACACAGGGTGGGAGGGCAACAGCCCCAAAGGGGTGGGGGGCTGTGTCTCCAGGGATGGTCACTAGCAACGCTGGGTCCCACCTTTCACTTGTTCAGCCAGGGGCAGGTGGCCCAGACCCTCTTCCCCTTCCCAGACTGCACGACGGGGATGAGAAGGATGGCCAGCTGACTGGGGAGGAGCGGCCCACAGACCACATGTGTCTGACTGAGATGTAGAACCACATGTTGTAAACGTAAGGCACACATAAGCACTGATAAAGAAAATGAGCTAAGTCAATGTCAAAAAAAAATGCAGGACACAATAGGCCCACGTCACAGAACACCACAAACATAACATACAGGAATTGCCAGGCCCAGAGGTGAAGGGATCCTTAATTTCTTGAACCCTTTGATTAAAAGAAGTTACTGATTTCCCCTATAAGACCCTGAAAATTCACAGAGAAAGAAAGTGTAAACTTTTTACTCAACACATATACCAAGTCTAAATTATCACAAATTCCGTATTAAGGCACAGTTTAAGCTTCCCCCAAATATGTCAACTCCCAAAACCAAGGACAATGAGATTCTGTTTGACTGGAGTAGCCAAGTCCTCATCCCCTCCAGGCCCCTTTGCATTCACGTTTGTCTGAGAGGTCAAAGGAAAGATCATGTAGAACACACTGGCTGATTCCCTCTCCCTGCAAGGGATACTGGGCACCACACCAACCAAAGAGAAGTGTGTACACGTGAAGTCTTGCCACCTCTGCCAACCACTGAGGTCAGTTGCTCTGGAGGCCACATGCTTCAGTTCACCTCATATAGTGCTCACAACACCTCAGAGCTTCCTCCACGCTCAGCTCACAGGAGCAGACGGACACGGCCCACCACAGAGGGGAAGGGACGTGGGGTGACCCAGCTTTGCCCACTCACCTGTTGTAGAGTGGAATCTCCAGGCCCAGCTCATCCATGAGGAGCTGCATGACGTCATCACACTTCCCATGAAGCTTCAGGGCAGCCCAGTCATCCTTTGGGGTCCACTGAAGACAAAAAAAAGCACGTGAGGCAGGGCGCAGTGGCACACACCTATAATCCCATCACCTTGGGAGGCTGCGGCAGAAGAGTCTCAAATTTGAGGCCAGCCTGGGTGACCTTAGCAAGACCCTCAACAATTTACCAAAGTCCTGTCTCAAAATATAAAATAAAAAGAGCTAGCGGTTTAGCTCAGTGATAAAGTGCCCCTGGATTCAATCCCCAATACTAAAAAAAAAAAAAAAAAAAAAAAACAAACAAACCAGAAGTTCCTGTTTCTCCCCAGCCCTGTCAGCCTTGAATTCTGCAGGATCAGTCAGCACTGGATAAGCAGTTGATCAGCACTCCCCAGGTACCCACCTGAGCTTGTACTAGACCTCAGGTATGGATGTGGGATGTCTTTCTGGCTCTTCAGATCTAAGCCCCAGGTCAAAGAAACCAGCTCTGAGTGCCCAAGTTACCTGTAAATTCACAATGTAGAGCTTGGGTCTCCGGTTGGGGGGCTTGGTCATGCACCAGAGGCGAGGATACTTCTTTAGAACCTTTGAGAACAGATAAGACACAACACGCACGTGAAGAACAAGGCTGGAGAAACAGGGTCCAATGCACACTAGGTGGTTTACCAGGCAGGGAAAGACATGCTCACTCCGCAGTGGGATTACCATGCTGTCACCACATACCTTCAAACTGGACCCTAAACACAAAATCGTGTCTGCTTTGCTTGCAGCCTCTGTCGCAGCCTCCCAGTTCAGAGGCTGCCCCAAGGTCCCCCTCTCTCCAAAGTGCACAATGGTATCCCGGAGCTGAGCCCCACACTTGTGGCAGGTTCGGCCTGTCTGGTGTCGGTGGAGAGCAGTGCGTTCTGTCACATCAAATACACGCACATACTCCCTGTTGGGGATGCAGGAGGTGCAGACCTGAGGACAAGAGGACACAGTGAGTGGGACCTGCCTGGCACCCAGGTCCTGGGTCCCCGCAGCACTGCTCACTTCAATGTGCATGTTCCCGTGGAGCTCTGAGATGGCCGTGCGTGGCAGCCCGCTCCGCAGGTGGAGCCCGTCACAGTTCTGAGACACCACATGCTGCACCTGGAAGGCAGGACATGGCGCAGTCAGCATAGGAATGGGGGAAGCAACCTACAGCAGTGAAACCCTTCTGAGCCCAGTCTAGCCAAGAGCTGCCAAGACCAGGTGCAACTATGACCCTACAGAAAGCCTTGGAAGGTGAAGGATGTTGCAAATACATCCCATCAGGACTTGGGAGGGCCCCATAGTAGGGAGGGACCATGTTCTCCTATCAGCTCTGACACTCTCAGAGCAGCTGAGAAGGCAAGCATCTGTGTTGTACCTATACGGCTAGGAAGTGGTTTAAGGTTTTGGGTGCTGGTATAGCCACTCTGCTCCAGATAATGCCTTCTTGGGTCATTTATTTCAGGTCCCTGGGGACCCAGAAAGATATCCCCTTTCCAACTTGATTGAAGGTGCCCAGCAGAGGGCCTCAAGAGGTTTCTGACAAGCTTCCCTGTGGCTAGGGAGGCTTCCAAGGCTCCGGGTAATGCAAGAGGAGCTGGAGAAACTGTGGGCTGGCCCTGGAGGGAACAGTGCAGGGCAGGGGATACCCTTTCTTTTGGAAGAGGAAACTCCATAGGATCAAACAGGAGTCTGACCTTCTGGGGGGTGCTCATTACAGGCAGAGGTGGAATACAGCTGCCCACCTGGGTACTGAGGTTATGGCTCTGGGTCCCAGGCCTGGCCCTGGGTGAGTATGCCAGTCACAGTGGGCTCTTACCAGCTTTTGCTCATGTAAACGGGCAATACTCATGTGGGTGAGGGTAGGCTCTGCCTCACTCAGATCAGCAGCACTGTTGGGCAGAAGGGAAAACAGAGGTGAGGGAGCTGCAGGCCAGGCTGTGCAGCTCCGGCTCAACCATGTGGGAAGGCTGCATGTGGGCTGCTCACCTCACATTTCTCCCTTTCTGAAGCAGTGTCCACACTCCATTAGGGCCCCGGTAATCTGGGATAGAGGCTGCCTGCACATTCAGAAAAAAGATAAGCCCAAGGAAAAGCCATCACTGTGGGTATCTATAGAATTCTCCAAATGGGACATGCCACATTCCAGACTGGCCTTTATTCCTTCCACAACTACCTGCCTGACCCCAGGTGAAGCATGCCCCAGTGCAGTTCCTTCCCTCCGCCTGGACTTCCTCTTCCTGACAAGCCCAGCTCATCCTTCCAGGCTTCAGCTGAGTATAAGCCTCAGATCTGTGGTCATGTCTGTTGACCACATTGATGTGGAGAACTGGTCAGGTTCATCTGTGTTTTCACAGCCTGCTAAAGAAATATTTAGCAATGCCAAGCCCCTAGGTGGGAGCACTCCTCTGTCCAAATTATTTTATCCTGAAACTGAATTA
Organism: Sciurus carolinensis; assembly: GCF_902686445.1. Classification (NCBI taxonomy): domain Eukaryota; kingdom Metazoa; phylum Chordata; class Mammalia; order Rodentia; family Sciuridae; genus Sciurus; species Sciurus carolinensis. Next base: position 1,133,834 of record NC_062215.1, on the reverse strand, counting down.
TTCCCACTCAACTCATAGAGGACAACCTCTCCAGATGAGATAAACATCTGCTTTTCCAAGTTTCATTGATTTTAAGTAGAAAGGACTGAACTCAGGGATGCTCTACTGTTGAACAGCTCCACCTTCAGCCCTTTTAATTTTTGAGACAGGTTTTCACTAAGTTGCCCAGGCTGGCCTCAAACTTGTGATCCTCCTGCTTCAGCCTCCCGAGCCTCTGAGATTATAGGCATTCACCACCACACAGTGCTTAAGGAAAGTTTCCAATCCAGTGAAATAAACCAATCCTAAGAAGGAAGCAGAAAGCAGCTAGGATCCAAGTGTCTTATGTTCCTCTCTGGGGAGACCCTGTCTTCTCACTGCTGTTTAATCTCAGACAAATGCCACTCTGACCAGTGATTCTGTCATACTTCAAAAGGAGAACAGAGCCAGGAATGGTGGTACAGACCTATAATCCCAGGAGCTAGAGAGAAGCTGAGGCAGGAGGACTGCCAGTTTAAGGCTAGCCTCAGCAACTTAGCAAGGGCCTAAGCAACTATGCAAGACCCTGTCTCAAAGAATAAAAAGGGCTGGGGATGTTGACAGTGGTTAAGCATCCCTGGGTTCAATCCATTGTGTAAAAAAACAAACAAAAACAGTAGTGTGTTCAATGTTATTCAAACAATAACAGATAAAATAAAGCTGCATGTGGCTTTTAGTTGCCATTAGAAGATTTGTGAGCGGTGACAGTATTGTCATTCAACAATCCCAACTGAATTTTTAGACGTGGCTATGAAGGAGGGGGCCTCAGATGCTTGGGCTCCAGCAGCAATCTCAATTTACACATTCTTGCTACTGGACTTCTGCTGTTTGTTTGGAGTGCCTTATACCCACTTGGTCTGTAAATTTTCCTCCCCTCAAAGCCCTGACTCAATACCACCTCCTGCAGCCAGCTCACTGGGAAAGGTGCCCCAGTTTTGAGTATTGAGTGTGTGTCTGGATTTCTGGGATAGCAACCCCACACAGTCAGCATTCTGTTTATTTGTTTACATGGCTGATTACTGTCACCTAACTTTCTGAGGATAGAAATCATTTCACGTTCACCTCTACTGGGCCTAACACTCACACTCCCGGATCAGATTTCAATTAGATTACCCGTCATTCACACTTTCAAAGTTTAGTCATGTTCCACAGTCCAGGATATCTTATCAAACTTCTCAAAATCCAGTGCATTTCTTGTATTCTGATTATTACTGTCTTGCTTTCTATTTCTCGTCCTTACGAGGTGGGAGAGCACATGAGCAGAATAACAGAAGACTGAACTCTGCCTGAGTAACCTAGGTCTATCCATTAGCTTTAAGAAGGGGGGACAGAAGGCAGTTCGCTACTATGTCTATTTCCATCTGTTTATTTTTAGTGTTTGTAACAGAGAATAAGCGGTTTGTTTTTTTTTTTTTTTAAATATAGGTTTCGTTGTAAACGGACACACTATCTTTATTTTGTTACATGTGGTGCTGAGGATCGAACCCAGGTCCTCACTTGTGATAGGCCAGCGCTCTACCTCTGAGCCCCAGCCCCAGCTCCAAAATAAGCGTTTTTAAAGTCTGCCTTGGTTAACTTTGCTATTAAGTCGTTTCGTATATGAAGGAAGGAAGATACCTTAGAGCTGCTTCAAAGACGAATTTGTCTCTGCGACCGGGTAGTGACCTAACTCTAACAGGGACTGTCCCGGGTCAGTCTCCCAGACGGGGGCGCCCACACCCGCGTGGCCCGCCTCCGTCCCTACCGTGCTGATGCCCGCGCCGGTGTAGACCACTAAGTATTTGGCATTCCGGACGGCGACGGCCAGCTCCCGGACCTTCCTCCGCAGCTCCTCCGGGTCATCGCACACCTGCCGGGAGCCGGGACTGGTCACGCCGCCCGCCGCCGCCGCCGCCCGCCGCCCGCCGCCACCGCCGCTCGCCGCGCGGGACTCGCCTCCTCCTGCCGCCGCTTGAGGCCCTCGCGCCGCCGGCTCCGGCCCTGCAGCTCGGTGACCAGGTCCTCGCTCTCGGCCAGCAGCCGGCCCTCCTCGGCGCTGCGCTCGGCCGCCGCCTTCCTCAGGATGCGCGACACCTGCGGGCGGGCGGGCGGGCGGTGAGCGGCGGCGCGGGCGGGCGCGGGCACGGGGGCGGCGGCAGCCTACCTGGCGGAGGCGCTCCCGCTGCTGCTCCTCCCGCAGCCTCCGGACCCGCTCCGCCGCCTTACGTTCTGAGCGGCTCAGACCGCCGGCTGCCATCGCTCCCGGGACCGCGCTTCCTGCTTCCGCTTCCGCCTCGCCCGGCAGCCACGCGAGCGCATGCGCGTGCCGGCCCCGCCCCGCCCCTTCCGGCCCCAGCGCGTCGCCCCAAAGAAGCACCTGCAGATCTCTTTAAAAGGCGTTTATTGATCATATACAAAATAAAGAAAACCTTATATATCACAAACATACACTATGTACAGCAATAAATACCCGGGGCCAGGCCCAGCGCCGCCCCTCCTGGACAATAACTTAGCAATAAATACTGCGCAGGGTGCGGGCGGGCACCAAAGCCTCTGCCCCACCGAGGCCAGGCCCCTAACCGCCCTACACGGTGTGGGCCCTGGGCCTCTCCTCCAAGCCAGTCCCCGGCCCTCACTCCAGCGGATCTCAGGGTACCCTCTCCCAAGCCTCCCCCTGGCTTCAGCCCTCAGCAGGGCAAGCAGGGGCTGATCAACTCTGCTGGGACACACCTCTCAGTGCCATGAGACCAACAGAGCTGGACACAGGGTAGCCCTTGTCCTGTTGCCCTAAGTTGCCAGGAGAAGGCTTTCTGCACCCACTCCTGTTTGGTTAAAGGCTTCAGGGACTAGCGGATGGAGGGATGGGAGGAAGGGCAGGGCTGGAACATTATGCTGCTGGAGACGCAGAAAGCTCAACTGCTGTCACCAAGAACAGCTCACAGGGATACACTCTTAACACTCCACCTCAGACTCAAGCAACACCCAGTATCAATGCTGCTACTCCAGGGGGGAGGTGGAAATGTCTGCAGTTGGCCCAGCAGGTACAGAACATGACCAAGATACACAAATCAGAGCAGGATAGGCCATGAAAAGCTCTGGCAGGCCTGCCTCTGTGTGGCACTGATTATGTACTCTGCTCTCTACAACTGCTCCAAAACCAGTCAACTGGAAGGTGAAAGCACGCCAAAAAGAATTATTCAGTGGCTTCTGGGGAAAAAAATCGTTAATGTGTTGATTCCTTTCACCAAACCACAGCCTAAAAATGTAACTCACAAGATCCCCGAACGGAAATGGTGTAGCAGGCTGTGGCTCAGGTTGGCCAGCTGTGGATGGGAGCTTTGGCCAAGTGGCCATTCCAGGCAGGGGGCAGTAGGGATGTGGCCTGACTACCATCCCAAAGCAGGCTGTAGCTGATCAGAGATGTCAGCCCAAGCACTGCCCAAGGAGCCTGCTGCTGGCAGGTGTGCACACAGACTGAAGTGTGGACGGAGAATAGCCTGCAGGAAGGCCTGTCCAGCAGAAAGCCCATACACAAAACAGCGGTCATGGAGTGCCTTACTCAGGGAAGCACCACCCTGGAGCAGCAGCCAGGGATCTCAGGGAGGGTTCTCTGGGGCCATTCATTTTGGCAAGAGCTAACCTGTTCACTTTTTCCCCCTTCCCTCTGAAATCTGAGCGTCCACATTAGGATAAAGGAGGAGGAAAGACGCACATTATGGTTTACTAAGCGGACAAGTCTGGGAGACCTGGCCTCAGCCAAAACCCTCAATTCACTGTGTCAGAAAAGTTGAGATAAGAAAGAACACAATACCCTCACAGCAATGAAACATAATCAACAAGGATCAGAAAGACAGCCAATAGTCACATGTGGACAGAGAATCTACCGTCAAGAAACCAAGGTGAAGGGAAAGGGGTGGTGTGGCCCTGCAGGACTGGCTTGATGGACTCAAGAAACAGTTGCTCCAAATCCAAAAACCACAGAAGGAAGCATAGCTTCACCAAGCCCAGAACTACTTCTCTACACCAAACCAAGACAGCAACTTCTGCTCAGTACTGGCCCAGTCTCAACCTCCTCTTCCTCACCTGCACCCACCCCACACACTAGCTCTACAACTGGAGAGCATCATTCAGTGGTGCCTGGACTCCCAGTCAGGACCAAAGGACATGGAGGGCCTGTCCCTACCCCTCTCTTAAGGGCAAACTTGTTCCATTCCAACTCTGCTGCTACAGCCAACAGCAGCAGCTTGCATCTGCCTTCCAGCTATCGAGACTACAGGAAGGGATGAAGTCATCAGGTGACTCAGTCAAGTCAGAATTTCCATCTGTAGCAGTCTCAGGTACCAATAGGACTGTCTGAGCACCCTGTACAAAGGAGCCCCTTGAGAGACTACGATGGCAGATGCCCGGCTCCCACCCCATGGCAACCAGATGAAACTCTGGGTGAAAATCCTGCTGTCTGTGAAGTGAATGCTTGTTGAGTCAGTCAGTCCCCTCACCAGCCCACACTCCTGTGCTTTTCAGGGATCCAGGGCTGCCTCCCCCCTGCCCCCCAAAGAGGATACCAGCAACCCTGTCAGAGGCCAAAGGCCACATGCCCAGAGATGGGGCTATACCTCTTTTGGGGATAGGGGGACATGGGCACCAGCCCTGGTCCATTCCTATGAGGAGCTTCCTGAGCCAAGTCTAGAAAGTTGGCAGTCTCTGTCAGGCAGCTGGGACAGCGAAGTGGGCTGAGACCCTGCAGAGAAGCACCTCCAAGTTGAGCAGCAATCCCTGGAAGACACAGATCCCAAAGAGAGGAGGAAGAAGGGCCTGGAGCCAAGAGTTGCCAGCAGAGACCAGCAGGGAAGGGACAGACCCAGCTTTGGAGTCCAAGTCCTTGTCTGGATCTGGTGGAAGTCACCTGGGCCCTCACAGTGAAGCAGAGAAGGTGCTGCCCCAGGTGGAGCCCCTGACTATTCTGCCTGGGAAGCAACACACCACAGCACAGAGCCAGCTCAGGGCTAAGTGAGCAGTAGGATTTGCAACCCATTAGGGCGGGTCCCTTGAGTGTCCAAGCCGAGCTGAGGCCTACAGGAATAAAGCCAAGGTCAGAAGGAAGACAGCTAGGAACAGCTTGGCCACAGCTCTGTGAGCACCCACAGTGACTCCTTGGTCCCTAGAATGCCACCACCCAGGTAGGGCCAGGGGTGATGGATGTGGAAGCAGCATGGAGGCCCTGGATGGCCCCTCAATTTCACCTACCCTGCCAATAGATCAACCCAAGCCCCATACACACCTATGAAGCCAGAGCTCAGCACAGGTGGGAGTGGCAGAGTCCCTCAGCAGACCACCTGGGGCAAAGGGCAGGCTCTGAAAGCAGAAAAGGCTGGGCTGGCAGGCACTGACACCCACACTCCAATGGAGCAGGCACTGCCTGGGACCCTGGCCCAGCTCAGGTCCAGCAAGCCAGCAGAAGCAAAAACACAACCAAATCCAAAAAAACAAACACAGGAAAATACACAAGAAGGGACGGCCACAGGTCAAAGGTCACCAGAAGCACCAGCACTTTACGGCTGCACAAAACCTCACCAGGCACGGACAACACCACGGCACCGGCAAGAGACGGAAGCAGGAAGGGCAAAGGAGTAAGTCACTTTCGGTACAATTGCAAAAGAGATATCAAAGAGGATGGCCTCGGTCGGCTCGCGGCTTGGTTTTTTTTTTTTTTTTTTTTTTTCTTCCTTTTTTTAAACTAAGTTTTATAAATAATGTCTGATAACTCTGTGTATATAAAAACTAAATTCCAACAGCCACAAAGAGTTGTCCATAAGTTTACAAGAAGGGATTTTTTTTCTTTTTTTAAACTAGCAAAGTTACTATTATACTTTCTTCCCTTTTCCATTTATATGATCAAATGTTCTTTTCACTTGTTTTTTTTTAAAAGACAATTTTATAAATACTCTGCAGCTTTTTTTCTCTTTAGCTCTTAAACATATAATTTAATAACTTCGTAAAAGGAACTTCTCTTTTAAATAAAGGGCTATATAACCACACAAATAGGTCATGTAAACAGTGACACGGAACCCATCGTAGGACACACTGACATACCCTCCACGCACGCTCACAGCCAGTGATTTGGTCTTGTTCAGTGCACTGTGTCAGGTTTGAGCGCCAGAGCCCCTGCCCCAGAACCACACAGCCCCTGCCCCAGCACCCATAGTTCCCAGGCGGGTGACCTACCTGTCCAGGGCCCTCAAGGACACCCCACTCTTCAGAGTAGAGTCCCTTTCTTCCTGCTGGGCTGAGCTGAGCTGCCTGCCTGGATCCGAAGACAAGAGAACCCCTCTAATCCCACTCCAGCCTGGCAGCCTGTGGGCCATGGGCACCAGGAGGGGAGGGCAGACCTTGAGGCCCAGTTTGCTCACTGGCTCTCCCACTCTCTCTTTCATTCCCACAGTGCTCGCTCTAGACTCCTAGCCTGCATGGCTTAGGTACGAAGAGGGTTAGGAGGAACCCGACATCACCACCAAACTGACCAATCCCAGCGTACAAACACACACGCACTGACGACAAGATGAGATCAAGGGGGCTCAGCCCACTGCCCCTGGGGAACAGGTTGTGCTTTGCAGGGAAGGGAAAAGAGGGGGAGAAGGGGAAGAGGAAGGAGAGGGGAGAGGAATAGGTGGGACAGGGCTGCTGACTTCGCCATGTGCCTAGTGGCCCCTCGAAGACCTGCCCGGCAATCCTGCATGTCCCTACGACCGGGCGTCCGTCTTGGACTTTACTATTGTGATGACGCTGGTGGCAGCCACCTTGCCAGGGACCAGGGGCCCCAGGCCAGCGGCAAGGGGCCCCCGAGCTGGGGCCACAGGGCTGCGGGCCACGGTCCTGGCGAAGTTCTGCAGGGCCTCATACTTGGAGCGCAGGGCGTCGAGCTCCAGCTTCATGCTGGCGTTCTCAGAGGCCAGCTTCTCTACCTCCTGCTGCAGCTCCGCCTTCTGCTTCTCCAGCTCCTCCTTCTGCGTCACCCGCTTCACACGGCAGCTGGCCGCATAGCCCCGGTTCTTGAGTGTGCGACGGCGCTGCTTTAGCTGAATGATCTCCTCCTTGGACAGGCCCCGCAGGTGCTGGTTCAGCTCACGCACCGACATGGTCACCAGCTCCTCATCTGTCAGGCTGGTGCCATTCTCACCTGGCTCCCGCTTCACCTATGGTAGCACAGTGCAGGGTGGCAGCTAAGCAGGGCACCCCACACTGCCCACTCACAGCCTCCCCTGCCTTGCCCACTCACCTTCAAGGCCTTGCTTCCTTTATTGGGGGTCGTCATAACCCGGGGCACAGTGAGCAGGCACTCTGCAAGACACAAGGCAGGGGTCAGGACCCTGCAGACTACCCCACCCCTACCCTCCCCAGTTCACAAAAGCTCCACACCACACAGCCCTCCAGGGAGCCTGGCATTCTCCTGGTACCTTTGGGTTTGCCTCTCCTGAGCTGGGCTGCTCCTGACCACCCTTCCCCTAGAGAACCAGGTGGGAGGTCAGGGAGATCTGATGGGGGAAGGGGAACTGAAGGCTGAAAGGAAAGCAGGGGCCAGACAAAGGGGCAGGGGGAGAGATTAGAAGGAATAAACTCAGGAGGGGCAAGCCCAGAAGGAAGCGGAGCTTTAAAAATAACCTCAGTGCTGCCCCAGAGCACACTGTTCCTGGCGAGTCACGCTGACTCAGCACATCCCCTCCCTCCAGGCCCAGCCTGCTCCTGAGGCCAGCCAACAGCCAGCGCCCCAGGAGACCTGCTGCTGGTGCCAACAGCAGGTGAGGGCCAGTCAGTGACTGTGCTGTATATTTCAGGGTCCTACCTCCCACCGCTGTCTTCCCTAAGCGCTCATGGAGCAGTTCCTGCTCCCTCCAGGGCTCAGGAGGCTGTCCCTTGGGGATTCAGGCCTCAGTCTCCCAAAGATGTCTGAGGTCAGGGGTATGCCTCCCAGTTACACTGTGTTTGAAAGGCTGGTCAGGGATTCCCATCACCTTCCAGATGGCAGGCAATCCAGCTGACAGGAAGAGCCTTGAGACCACCCCCCCAAGGCCTCCCTGTCCACCTCCTCTGATGATGGAGTAACCATCCTGTGGCTTTGAGTTGCAGCATCCTGCGCCCTACCCCACTCCCACCCCAATGTTTCACAAGGTTCCCCAGCTGCCCACACTGGGGGCCTGCTCAGCTGGAGGAAGGCAGGAGTCAGCCTGACTGCTCTCTGGCTCCTCATCTGGGGTCAATGCCACAGGGCCAGGGAACCAAAGCAAAAGGGTTACCTCCTATACACTCAACCTGACTCTTTGGCACCCCAATCTCACTTTCAGATTTCTGAAGCCCTGCTGGGACATTTTTGTACACCCAGTCCAGGGAATCCTCACCCAGCTCAGCCTCCACTAGACCCTTGGGCAAGGACCACCCCGCCATGCTCCATCCCCTCCTTTCCAGGTTAGATACAGGAGGGCAGGGCACTTCAGTCAACTGTGGGGACAGGGTTGAAGGAACTTCTCACCCTCATCAAGGGAGCTAGAGTGTAGCTGGGGAGGTGGAGGAGCATGTTCCCACTAGAGACCCCACCTTACCTAGCCTTGTACCCAGAGGCCAGGTTGCATGCAGAATAGGCTGAGAAAGCCACTGACACCTCCCCACACCAGGCCACCAAGCACATCAGAGAGGCAAGAATCCTTCCAGATCAAAAGGTGGGAGACCAGAGTTATAGGTCGTCAGGGGATCTGCCTGTCCCACAGGCTCCAGGAGTCAGGTTCCCACAGCAGAGCCTAAAGGGGCTTTCCCACCTGGAGCACAGACAGGATGCAGGGATGCTGCCCTGGCACAGGCTTTTCTCACCCCCATCCTTCCCCCACCCTGACTATAAGCACAATGATAAGGGTGACTTCCTGAGGAGATCACACAGAAAAGTGCGGAGTGTGGCAGCTGGGAGCCGAAAAGTGCCTCCTCAACAGATTTCACCCTCTGCAGAAGGACTGAACTCAGCACAAGTGTAGCCAATCGTCTCCTAATCAAAGGTGTGTGTGTGTGCATGTGTTATGCATGTGTGCATGGTGGGGGGAAGGGCAGGTCTTAGCAAAGCTGGTGCTTCCAGCTGCCTGCGGGGAGATACAAATTGAGCCACAGCCTCAGCGGATCCTGTGACTGGATGATTAAGAAGCTACCCCATCTCAGCCCTCCTTTAGGTCCTAAAGCCTGGTGAAGGGGTTCAGGCATCCTTCACTTTTGCTCATCTCTTTGAGGAAGCTGTCGCATGGAGGAGGCAAGATGGTCATACCCAGAGACCTCCAAGAGACTCTAGGCCACCCACTCAAGACCGAGAGCCAGGAAAGAAAGGAAAAGCAAGCAAGTGGCAAGGCAGTTGTCCTTGCGTCTTCATCCTGGCCTGCAAACCCCAACGACCAAGATTCCTAGGCATGAGTTTGGATGCTCTGGCACCCCAAACTCCAGACCCATCCCCTCTGGACAGTCACTTTTTGAAAGAACCTAAAGTTTAGTTTCCTCTGAAACATAAATGACTGGGAAGACATTAAAAAAAAAAAAAAAAAAAAAAACCCACACGTGGGACTCTGAATTTTCCTGGGACATAAAATTCTACACCATAAATGAGCTAAAGTGTGAAAACACCTGGCCCCTACAAGCCCCAGGGCTGAAGTAAGGGTGCTGCATGTGGGGTGGGGAGCATCCCTAAGAGCACACCACATGGTAGCCTGACCCAGTCATGAACCCTCTGCAAAAGAAGCAGTAGAGAACAGTAAGTGCCCATCTTTCGGCTTGGGCCCTCCACTCTCCCGCTCACATTTCATGAACCCCCAGTTACTAGGTTAAACGCCCATCAGGGCACACTCTTTACTAACTTCACACAACACTGAAACCCCACACCTCACGTGGGCAAACTTTGGGGTGACTAGGAACTGAATTCTACACCAAGGCCGTACCCCAAGGTTCCCACCTGCTGTCTAGGTTCCCCACTTCCTCTCATTTGCAATTTCCTGGTAAAACTGTCCCTGCTTCCTCTATGCCACACACCCCTTTTTCTCCCGGTGCCTCCCTGTCTTCTCCATCAAGGGAGGCCCAGCCTGGCCGGCCAGACCAGTCGCAGGGAAAGCCAGCTTCCCAGCACGGCAAGCTCGGCCCACCTAAGCTCCTCCCATCTTCTCACTCCGAACTGTATCCCAGTTTGGGGAACTGCCCCAGACGTGGGATCGGGGCCAGCTGCCCGGGAACTGCCTGGGAGCGATGCGCAGGCCCGGGCTTCACCTTCCACCCCGGGAGGAAACCTGCAGCGTGACACCAACCCCTCCTCGCAGCTCTGCAAAACTTAAACAGGGAGCGACCCTCGCCACCGCACCTTGCCCTCCCTCCGCCGCCGAGGCCAGGCCCCCGCCCCCGCCCCGCGTCAGCAGGAGCACCGAGTGACCTCATGCTGATGACTCAGCACGTCTCCGCTGGGCTCGCACGCGCGTGGCGGGCCGGAGCCGCGCGGCCGGGTCTCCCCGCCGCCGCCCCTGCCGACCCGCAGGGACCCAGCGCGTGGAGACGCGACGGACACCTGATGAGTCAGCAGCTCGGCCCCGCGCGGCCGCCCGAGGACCCCGCGGCCGCCCGGCCCCGCCCTTTCCCCGCGCCCCCCGCGAGGCGCCGGTGTCTGTCCGCCGCGCGCACACCCGCTCTCGGCCTCGCCGTCTCCGAGTCCGCCCGCACCCGGGCGGCGGTGACCAGGCGCTGGTTCCTGGCGGGTGGGCAGATCGAGGCACCGGCCGCGCCAGGGCGCGAAGCACACCCGCGGCCGGGCCCCGCCGCCCCGCCCGCGCCGCCCCGCCGCCCCGGCCCCGGCCCCGCGCACTCACCACACTGCGGGCCCGGGCGGGCCGGGGCGGGGCCGCGCGGGGCGGGGGCCGGCGCGAGGGGTCCGGGCCGGGGCTGAGGGTGCTGGCCGCCTGCGCGGGCCGGGCCGAGCGCGCTGGGAAGGCCGGGCCGGACCGGGCTCGGGATCCGCCGCCGCCGCCGCCGCTCCTCAGACGTCACATGATGTTTGGTCACGTGGGCTCCATTCATGAAGCGGCGACGCGGCCGGCCGCAGCTTAAAGGGAAAGGCGCGGCGGCGGCGAGTCGACGGGCGGGCGGGCCTCGCTGCGCCTGCGCGTCCGGGCGCCGTAGCCCCTGGCAACGCGCGCCGCGCGATCGGCCCCGCGCCCTGGTCGGGTCTCGCGGGACCCGGCCCGGGCGCGCGCCCCTCCGGCCACGCCCCCGCCCGCAGAACAGCCGGCCTCGACCCGCCCGGAAGGTGCGGCGCCAGTCTCCAGCCGTGGGCGCAGCTCACTGGGGCGCGCCTCCAGGCTCGAGGTCTGACGGAGAACCCTCGTGTTTCGTGGTCGTGCGCCGTTATCCCACTTGTTTACCCCTCGTAGCCGCTATCCCTCCTTGGTCCCAGTTGACGCAACAGGCTGGAGGGGGCGCGCTCTTCAGGGGCAGAGCCGAGACCCCGGCCCATTTCCCCGGATCTGTGCAGTGTGCACAGGTCTCGGAGAACATTCACCCAATGGCCCTAATCCCTGAGACACTACGCTAGGGATGACGCCTCCGGGGCCTCGGAGCGGTGGTTGTCGCGTAGTAAGTGCAGTGAACAATGAGTTGATGCGATCCAGGTGTGTCGCATACCTGGAGTCCCAGCTACTCTGGAGACTGAGGCAGAAGCATCTCAGTTAATGTCGTCGATTGCACTTTTCCTCCTCTCCCTTTGCATATGTGCCTGCACCTTCTGTTAGGAAACAACTGCTGTTGAAAATTCCCAGTGGAGGAAGTTACAAAGGGGAAAAGTGGAAATTGGAGTCATGCAATTTTTACTTATAATTTCCGAACTTTCCACTCAGTCCTTCTCCTTTTTCTGGAGTAAAGCCAAGAAATGTGACCCATCCTGCCAGGTGGGTAAGAAGATGAGATGACAGAAGAAAGGGCATTCAGCCCTCTTCACTGAATGAAGAGTGAAGGTACGCAGAGGCCAACCAGGAGCCCCCAAAGCTATCCACCCTGCAGGTTTCCAGGACTTTCCACCATCTCTGGGTCGAGCTCTGTGTGTCATTTTGTTTTGTTTTGTTTTGGGTACTAAGGATTGAATCCAGGGACACTCAACTACTGAAGTGAGCTACCACTGAGCCACATCCCCAGCCTTTTTATTTTCTCGATAAGTTGTTGAGTCTGGTTTTGAACTTGACCATCCCCCTGCCTCAGCTCCCAAATTGCTGGGATTACAGGCATGTGCCACAGCACCCCGTTTGGTTGGCTCCTATTGTAATGAGCTCACTAGGGGAGTGGGTTGGGACCTTCATCTTTGATCCCTGCACTGTGCATGGCTGGAGTCTTACAGAATATAGGGATTTAATCTGCTTGTTATATGACTTGTAAAACCTTTGACATGTGCTTTATTTCCTTTTCTAATGAAATGGCGTCTCAATATGTTGCTCAAACCAGCCTTGAACTTCTGGACTCAAGACTAGCTGGAGGCTGGGGTTGTGGTTCAGTGGTAGAGGGCTTGCCTCGCACTCATGAGGCCCTGGGTTCAGTCCTCAGCATCACATAAAAATAAAGAGACTATGTCCACCTACAACGAAAAAATATTAAAAAAAAAAAAAAAAGACAAGCTGGGACTGCAGGTACAAACCCACACCCAGAAAGCCCTCAACTACTTGTTCGTGTGTCTGTATGTGTGTGTGTATACTGGACATGAAGTCAGGTGCTTTACCACTGAGCTACATCCCCAGCCTTTTATTTTATGTTTTTATTTTGAGACAGGGTCTTGCTAAGTTGCTGAGGGTCTCTGTAAGTTGTCCAGGCTGGCTGCAAACTTGCATTCCTCCTGCCTCCGCTTCCCGAGTCACTGGGATTATTATTTTAGAAAAGGGCTGGGGATGTGGCTGGATGGTTGAGCACCCCTGAGTTCAGTACCCAGTACCAAAACAAAGGATGAGGGGAATGGCTCAGTGGTGCCCCCTTGAGCCAGCCCCCAGAGGGGAGGGTGATAAAGGAAAAGCCGCAGAGCACTTGAGTGCAAGCACCTCAGGGCCTAATCTTTGTTGAACCTCTGCTGGGGGCAGCGCTGGGGCCTGGCTCCCTGATCAGGCCCTCTCCACACCTCCAGCACCAGGTGAACACCACCGCCTGCAGGCACCTCTGACAGCCTCTGACCCCCACAGCCCCTTTCCAGGATAGGCTGCACCCTTCACGGGCTGACCTTAGGATCCCACTGCCCCCTCCTGAGCGCTGCGGGCTCCAGCCTGATTGCCAATGGGAGGCTCAGGGTACATGGGATATGACTGGAATCCACACCCAGTCGGGCTATCCCTGCTCTCTCTGTGCAGGTGGACATCCTCCTTCTCTGCCTGGCCAGGATTACTGATCCAGTTGTTCTGAAGCCTGACCTGCAGAGGGACCACAGACAGGGGTCACCCTGGTACAAGAAAGGACTGTCAGAGGTGGATACTGCAAAGGCCTCAGCCAAACAGGCTGGAGTCAAGGGCCATGCCAGTTAGGAAACTGAGGCAGAAGCTGGACCAGAAGTAGCAGAGGGGCTACTCTTCCATTGACCTCCTCCAGTTTTTGTGCCAAGGGCAGTGTGGCTCACTCTAAGTTCTACCCTATCTGGCAGTGGTTTCCAGGACTGCGAGGTACCAAAGCTGGCAGCATAAGGGTCCATGAAGGTACTGTCCAGCTGACTCCTTCTTTGTCTCCTCTTCATGGCAGCGCTGACACTCTTGGTCAGTACTCCTAGGTTCTGCATCCTTGGAGCCCTCTCCCTCCTCAGCTTGCTCTAGATCCGTGTAAAAGATGTATCCCTGCCTGGCTTTGCTGGGCTTCCACTCTTGCTGGCTTCCAGACAGTCATTTCCCCACAGGCTGCCCACACACCCTTTGAGATTTGGTCTGGCCTTTTCCTTAATCAGGAACCTCACTGGGGATGCTCATAGGGCCTGCCTGCTGAAATCTGACACATTCTCTACAGATAATTTTTGAACTAATTAATTTAGTTATTTTTATTATTATTTTTTTGTGTGTGTGCTGGAGATTGAACCCAGGGCTTCATGTGTGCTAAGTAAGAACTGCTACACCCCCCCCCCGCCCTTTGTTTTTTTAATTCTCCTTTTTTAAGACAAGAGCTAAGGATCTCAGTTGCCCAAGCTGACCTTGAACTTGGGACCCTCCTGCCTTAACCCCTGGAGGTGCCAGGATTATAGGTGAGACCACCTATAGTGTTCTATACTCCCAGTCATGTTCTGATTGAGTCAATACCCATGTCTCCTTGCAGAGCCTGTCTGGACCCAGGCCCTGCCTTCTTTTGGACTCCAGTAGGACTCTGCCTCACTTGAAGTACCTGGCTGTCCTTGCCTCCCTCATGCTCAGACCAGGTGCACTGTGCCAAGCCTTCATCTTTTTCTTGGTCAGTGCCTGACAGGAGGTATCCAAATAGGGACTGGCCTTGACTTGGAGGGAACAGTTAAGTCCTAGGGCAGACATGTGGCTTCTAGGTGGGTCTCTGTCCAGGGGAGGGTGTCAGGGTCTCCTGTACTGCCAAGGACTCTTTTCCTCCTGGCCCAGCCCTGGCTGTGAGACCACAACTAACCTGCTGGGCTGCCAGATCACAACCCACCCACCTTACCCTTGGTCCTGGGCCTGGGGGCCACTCTGTATGTGGGGAGGATCAGGACTCTCCATGGCTAAGAGGAAGAATGCAGCCTCAACCCCTGTGTCGCTGTGCCCCTGCTTTTCCTCCCCAAGTCTCTTCTTCCCTTAGACCTGAGGGGCTGGATTCTCGTCCCCAAAGTGCCCCTCTGCCTACCCCAACCAGCCTTGGTGCTGAAGTGACATGGGGAAGGAGTGGGCACACAACCCTGCTGCCAAGCCCCTTCAGAAGCCCTCTGATCTGCTCCCCCACAGGCAGGCCCCTACCTTGCCTGGTGCTCCCCCTGCACGCCCTCCTGGCAGGAACCTGTCGCCTCTGCAGGGGAGGGGCCTCGCCTTCCTGCTTCCACAGTCAACTGCTGATTGAAGAAACAAGAGCACATAGTGTCCACTGCTGCTGTGATCCCTGCAGTGTCCTCCAGCCTGTGGGCCTCCTATGAGGATGCACTTTATGTGTAACTGTTGGGGCCACACCGTGTCCATATATCTATTCAGACATTATTCTGAGTGTTTCTGCTAAGGCATTTTGCATGAGATAAACATGTAAATCAGTACGATTTAACATTAGATAAGAATAAAATTTTACTCAATAAAGCTGACTGCCCTTTATGATGTAAATGGGCCACATCAAATCAGTTGAGGCCTAAATAATGGAAAAGACCATCCCTCTCCCAGGTAAGGGAGAATTTTTCCAACACACAGCTTCAGATTTCATTTACAATATTGACTTTTCTTGCCTGCCAGCCTTTGAACTGGAACATCAGCTGCCAGTGCATTAGGGTTTCCAACCTGCTAGCCTATCCCTTGCCACTTTAGGATCTCCCCATGTGTGTCTGTGTTCTGTGGGCTCCAATCATTCTCTCTCTTTTTTTTTTTTTTTTTTTTGTGATGCTGGGAATTGAACCCAGAACCTTGCCCATGCAAGGCAAGCTCTACCAACTGAACTATCTCCTAGCCCCTGGGTTCCATTTTTCTACCAAACTCCAATATATGTTCCTAAAGGGTTCCTTTCTCATTGGGAGCCTGGCCCTGCCTGGTCCTGCCTGGCCACAGCTGGACGTAAGCCCCTACCAGCTTCTAGGTATGTCTGTAATGAGTGAGGCCCAGGAGCTTCCAGACCTCTGCTCTCCGGGGGCCTCAGCCTGGCTGCTATGGGACTACAGGGCTTAGGGCCGTGAGTGGCTGGCTGGGCCTCTGCTGTGCAGAGGCCTTCCTCACAAGTGCTAGTTAGAAGTCAGGGCATTGAGAGCTTTCAGAAACCAGTTTATTCAGCCTGAAGGGTTGGGAGGGAAGTGACAGCACCCACCAGGCAGATCAGGAGTGTGATGGTCTGAGTGTGCTGGTAGTCACAGGAAGTTCGTCAACTACCCAAGGAGTACTCAAATGTTCAACATGTTTGAGGAAGCTGGGCAGCTGGCCAGAACTTGGGTCCCTGGCACCAAGCTCAAGATGCCTGGGACCTGCTGCCAGCACACAGGAAGGAGAGCGAGTAGAGCGTGGAGAAGGGGCCTTGGGTCTTTCTGTGTTGCAGTGCTGGGAGGGGAAGCAGGGACTTGCCATGCTAAGTGCTCTACCACTGACCTTCTCACTCAAGGAGGGCCAAGCCCAAGCCAGCTGACACTGGGGCTGAGGGAGGGTGAAGACCCCCAGGCTAGAGCATCATAAAAAGCTCAGGGTGGGCAGAGGTCTAAGAACCCAGCCCTGTTATGGGCTGAAGCCTGGGGACCATGGAAGTTCCCAGTGGAAAGTGACATGTCCCTCCCTGGCCACAACCCTAGCTGACCCAGACTGTGGGTAGATGTCCACTGAAGGACATCTTCACTAGATAACCCCAGGGCAAGAGCCTGGAGTCAGGAAAGGAAGAAGTGGAGAGCAAAGCTGGGTCCCAGCACTTGGGAGGCTCAGGTGGGAGGATCAGTCGAGGGCAATAATTCAAAGTCAGGCACGGGCAACACAGCAAGAGGCAGGGAAGGAGGGAGGAAGGGAGAACAGGCAGAGGCAGGGCGCATCAGTCCTTGCCTGCTGGGGCCAGGCTGCGGGCCAGTGGCTTGGCAGGGCCAGAGGACAGAGAGGCCCCTGCAGGAGAGTCCAGCTTCATCTTGTCCAGAACAGTCTTCTTGATGGCAGCAGGCGAGACCTTCTCCTGGTCAGCCATGGTCTGCAGCTCCCTGGAGAGGCAGCAAGGGCTGGGTTCAGGCCTCTGCCTCCTCCTGGAGGCCACGGCTCCCAGGGCCTGCCCACCTCATAGTGCTCTGCTGTACACCCTGTGGCCACCTTCTCCACACAGCTACAGGGCTCCAGCTCACCCATTCAGGGTGGCTCAGGGGCATCACATCTACTGATGGCATGCCTGAGTCCCTGAGCAAGTCACGTGGTACCACTCGGTTTTCTGAGAGTTTGACTAGTTGATGGGTACTGTGGCCAGAAAGCGCTCTCTACCCTATAGACCTGGCTCTGCGTTTGACCAGCTGCAGGATCCCAGCAGTTTTCTTTCAATCTCAGCAGGCTTTCCTTGGGCTAGGACACTATTGGGTCTCCTGCTTATCTAACTCCCTGACCCCCAGCCAGGGCAGGAGGGTGTTGAGACCAGGCCCCAGGGCTCCCTAACATGCCGGGCAGCCTTTCCAACCCAGTCCTCTGGCCATAATGTTGATGAAATTGCACAGGGGAAACCGTGCAGGCCTGGAGAAGCCTTCCACTTCACATGCGGGTGCCCCTCCTTACAGGACGATGGAAGTGGGTGAGGGGCACTGCAGACTGACTCCAGGAACCTTGGGGTTCCCTGTGCCCTGCCTAAATCTAGGCCACAGCTCAATAAATAATCTGCCCTGAGCCGTCGCCTGTAAGACCAAGGGCCTAGTGTGCTGGAATGGGCAGCAGAGACTGGGCAGTAGAAGTGGCCACCTCGTGCGGATGCAGGAGGCCTCCACCGCATTGATGAGCAGGGAGCGGAAGCCCCCACTCTCCAGCACATGCAGGGCGTGGATGGTGGCCCCACCAGGAGAGCAGACGTTGTCTTTGAGCTGGCCTGGGTGCTGTTCTGAGTCCAGCAGCATCTTGGCAGCTCCCTACAGCCAGAGAGAGGGACTGATGGGGATGGGGCATCCACCTGCCTCTGCAGGCACTGTCCCCAGCCACTCCAGCACAATAACAGCAGCTGCCCACCCACCCACCCTCTGTGTACCAGTGTCAGAGCTGGCAACGAGCCACCCTCACCAAAGGGTCAGGAAACACTGACCAGGAGGGCCTGGGCCCCAAGGCGGACTGCCAGGCGCCTTGGAAGTCCCATTTTGACACCGCCATCAGCTAGGGCATCCAGGGCAGTGAATGCCTGCAGGGAGAAAGCACCCTGAGCCCCTGCTCTGGCCTCTCCTCCTCCTCCTCTGTGGCCCAGAGCACAGCACAGGGTAGAGCACCAGTTCCCACAGCCATGAAACCTCGGCCCTCCAAGGGAAGCAGGGACACAGGGTGCCCCAGAACCCACGGAATTTCCAACTCTCCCCAGCCCCACCCTCCACTACCGGCCCTCACATAGGCAGGGCCACTGCCACTGAGCCCTGTGACAGCATCGATCAGGTCCTCCTCCACCTCCGTGCAGAAGCCCACGCTGCCTAGGAGCTGCTCCAGGAGCCTGCCATCCTCCACTTGGGCATGGGTGCCCGTGGCATATACAGTGACCCCCTCTCGCACCACAACTGGGGTGTTGGTCATGCAGCGGATAACCTTGGGTGCTGGTCGAAATGCTGTCAGTTTCTAGAAGAGAAATGGACTGTATCACTCTGGCCTTGGCCACCCACCTTCACCCCAGTGAGGGTAGGCATAGGAGTGGACACACTGCCCCAGTGAGCATCTCCTGCCCATTCACAGATGGGGATCCCAGGCATGGTGCTCCTGACTGTGTGTACTCCATGCCCCCCACCAACAGGCCCTGTGGGCCCAGCCCACAGCACCCACCTTCTCAATGGAGCTGATGGTAACACCGGCCGCACAGGATACCACGATGTGCCTGTCTTCAATGTCAGTGCCAATCTCGTCCAGGATGAAGGGGATGATGTGTGGCTTCACGGCCAGGAACAGCACGTCGCTGTGCTGCACAGTCTCCTTGTTGTGGGGTGTCAGGTTCACCCCTATCTTCTGCAGAAGTGCAAGGCAGGTCAGCCTGCCCCAGGAGCTGTCCTCCCCTCTGCTTAAACCCAGAGCCCCAGAGGTAGAATAGCCCAGAGGCTGCTGGGTCGTTTCAGGCTAAGCCAAGGGCCCAGGGCATAGGGAACCCATCCAAGCCACGGTCCCACCCCACTCACAGGCTGCAGCCTCCAGAGATGTCTGCTCTCCAGGATGGGTGATGGTTTCAAGCTGAAAACCCGCCTACCCTTAGATTGGAAACCCTGACTCAGCCCTGACAAACCAAAGCTGTATTCAGCCCCAGGAGTGTCTTGTCTGGCCTCCTGGCTATGGCCTCATCTGCCAGACTCCCAGTGGCTCCCTGTGAGCACTGTTCACACTTCAATTCCAGACCAGCACCACTGCCATCAGCCTTGCACACCAGGAGCAAGAGGAGCCACAGCAGGGTGAGGAGGCAGGGCCTGGAGGTACACCAGCCCAGGCTTGCTTCTCTCACAGGGGCCCAGCCCATCACTATCAGGGCTGCCAAACACCCAGCCCCAGACTCGCTAGGAACTGGGCCTTCCTGCCCCACACCTACCCTGAGGGCAGAAACTGTGGCCAGGTCCATGTCTGGGGAGCTGGCCATTATCTTGTGGGCCGCCAGGATACCTGGTGGGGAAGACAAAAGTTCCTCCCTCGAGGCCCAATTTTGGCCTTTCTCCCCCAACTCTGGGGGAAAGAAGCTGCAGCAAAACCCCACCTCCAGGGTAAGAGAGCAACCCCAACATATGGAAGCTGCCAATCCCACAGGACTCAAGCCATGTAACCCAGACCCCCATGTTCAGCCCCCAGCCCCGCACAGGGTAAGGGAGCCCAGCCTGTCCCACTTGGTCCCTTCCTGACCTGCTGATGTAAAGCCCTTGGCCAGAGCAAAGGCCAGCTGGCCAGCCCCGATGAAGCCCACGCTCATGATGCCTGGAGGCCCCAAACCGGCAGCCCTCACAGCTGGTTCCGGCTCTGCAGGGCAGCTGCGGGACGAGACCAGCCGAATGGAGAGCTGGAAGTTAGGTGGGCAGTACCAGGGCTGGCCGCTCCTCAGGCAGCCGGGAGCCCACCACCTCCTAACCCAGCCAGTCTAATCTTCCCAGTTGTTGCCCATCGGTCCCCACTCGGTAACTATCCCAGCCCCCTGCCCATAACGAGGGTCCCGAGCCCGCTGTCGAGGGTCCCCAGCTCTCCAGACGGAGTCGGGGAGCCCCCGAGAAAGGATCGGAAATGAGAGAGGGCCGGTAGAGGCCCAGCGCCAGGAGAACCCCACGCCCGAGCCGCCGGCCTGCCCGTGCCCCCAGCAGCGAAACCTCTGCCGGACCCCTGCCCACCTAAACCCGCGCGGCTTGTCCCGCCGGAGTGCCGCGCCCGCCACGCGGCACCCGCGTCCCGGCCCCGCCCCCTCTGTTCCAGCCAATCCGCGGTGCAGCCGCTGCGCGCCGGCCAATCGGGAGCGGCGGCCAGAGCCTGGGATGTTGCATCATTCCGGAGGCCGGCCCGTCGGCCCCGCCCCGCCCCACCGCAGCCGCCCTGGAGAGGGAGGCTCTTGCACATCAGGTCAGCGCCCCAAAGCCCCTACCTGGTGGGTGTCTCCTCTGTAGAGCTACCTCGCAGACGCGACTTTGAAAGCTGGCTGTTCTTTGTGGTCACAGGCCTCTTACACTCCAAACAGGTGGTATTCAACTAGTAAATTGGGGAGGGTGATCTTGTAGCGCCCCAGCTCCCCAATCCCCTGACATCTTATCTGCAGAGACCCTGGTACTTTTAGACCCTGGGTTTTAGGGAGAGTAGGGGTCTAGTCATCCAACTCACACCCCAGGGCATGCCCAGGATCTATTTCCCGCCCTTCAGGCTGCAGGGTAGTCTAGGGTAGTCTGGGGTCCCCCAGGCGCAGGACCAAGGCAAAGTGGAAGTGACCACCACGACAACCCACCCCCCCCCCCCCGACAAAGGGAAGAGGTGGCCCGTTTCATTTTTCTCTGTTCTGTGTTTTAGATGAGGACAAGCTATGGGCTGGGTGTAGTGACGAATGCCTGTAATCCCGGCAGTTTGGTAAACTGAGGCAGGAGGATCACCAGAGTTCAAAGGTTCAAAGCCAGCCTCCACAACTTAGAGAGGCTCTAAGCAATTTAGTAAGACCCTGTCTCTGAATAAAATATTTTTAAAAGGGCTGGGAATGTGACTCCGTGGTCAAGCACCCTGGATTCAATTCTGGATATGCGCCACCCTCCCCCTGCAAAAAAAAGGGGAGGATGAGCTGCTTCAGAAGATAATCTCAGAATGATTAAGACATTTTTGTCCGCCTGGCTGCAAACTCTGGCTTCCTATCTACCTGGTCCCCTTCTCCTGGACATTTAATGATCACCACCAACACTAGGGCCCTGTTTGGTAGGGATGAGTTTGGTCTATGCACTCCCAGGGAGAGACTGGGATAATGGTGAGTTTCAAGTGTGCAGCTTGGACCCATGACACAAGCCAGGTCTCCATTATTCTTCTAGAACAGAGCTCCCTGTGTTAAAGGTCACTATTCTCCAAGTGACAACAACAAATTTTAGTCCTTCCTAAAAACAAAACAGAGCAAAGACCAGGAAGTAACCATAGCAGGACTAGCCCTGATATGAGCCTCCCAAACCCTTCTGCCATGCTCCTCTCTGCCTTCCCTCAGGACTTCTGAAATTCAGGTGGGGCAGGGTGCTGGGGGCAGAAGGTCACTGGACCAGTGAGAAAATTGTTTCAGAGTTTTGTCTATCAAAGGAAGGAAAGGAGAAAGCACAGTCCCTCCCCAGATGATGTCCAGACCTCCCTGTGAGTCAGGACGGGCATGGCGTACGTGCTCCTTTGTTATCTGGCGACATGACCTCCTGACCCCAACTTTCTCAGTCAGTAGACCCAGCAGCTGTCTACCTGCCCTTGGGGATCCGCTGTTGGGCCTCAAACACCCACCCCCTCCAAGCAGAAGAGATCGTTTCAGACCCAGTTTGTTGACAGACTCAAGGGTGCCCTCTCCAGCTGGCCAGCCAAGGCCACTTGGCTTATGTGGTACCACACAAGACCTTCAGGGCCTGCCTCTCTGCTCAGAAAGTGTCAGAAAGGGCTAACCAGAAAGTGCAGCAGTCCCTCCGCCCATGCCCCAAGCCTCTGGAGACCCCAGGTGGAGGTGTGGGCACCTTTAGGAAGGAGGAGGTGGAGTGACCCTCCTTCTCCCCACTGGTCTGTCACTCACCAAGGGAGAGGGCTCTGCCTGTCCCTTTCTTGAAGCCCAGTTCCTCAGGAGAAGAGGCCCAGCCTTCCCTGCACTCCAGAGTCCGCGTTTTCCTTCGGCCAAGCCCCAGGGTATGCTCTCCTCCCAGAGCATCCAAGGAGCAGGGAGCCCAGGAGGTGTAACTGGGCAGAGACAGCTTGGCCATAGCCAGGTTGCAAAGGAATCTCCATTTATTTACTGCTCAAGGTCCTGGGGACAGTCAGTGGGCTGAGGAACTGACAAGATGCTACACACATACTCCTGCTCTGGTGGCCAGTGGGCCTGTCCAGGCTGGGCTTGTCTTAGCTCTTGTGCAGGAGAAGCTGGCTGGAACATGGAGGATGTTGGTGCCTGTGGGCCCTGGTTGTCAGGAGCAGCAGGCAGCTGGATGCCTGGTGCCCAGGCTCCACGTCCCAGTGACTGTCCAGGCCAGGCCATCACCCTGTGTCGGTGTTGCCTACCAGGCCAACCTCCCAAAGCAGCCTCTGCAGTAGCTTCTGTGTCACAGCCCACAGTGGGCATTGAGCAGGGCCTCCATCACTGGGACCCCGACTCCTGGTGGTGCCGCCAGCTCAGCAGGCCCTTCCAGGCTACCAGCACTGTCTCCAGCCACTGAGCCCTGGAAGGCAGCCATGGGTGGCCATAGCCCAGTCTGCACTCGCCTTCCAGTGGCCATGGCCACTGGGAAACTCCCCAGAGGCCAGTGGAGCAGGCTCCTGATTTCTGGGTTCCTTTTCTGTGAGCCGGCACAGCTCCCAGCAGAGCTCTCTTCCCAGGGTTCTGGACACTGCCCCTTCAAATGAAGAGGAGGTTTCTGCTTCACGGTCCCCTCCGTGGGCCTGGCTCTGGTGCTCTCCTGGGCTTGTCTGTGGCCCTTCCAACACCTCTGGAAATCGTCCACTGTCTAATGTATTTCCCACCTTGAGTGCCATATCCAGACACTGAAGGACACACTGGGCCATATCTGAAGTCCATTTAGCCTGCATGCCCCATCTGTAGAATGGGCCTCAGCAGTACCTGCTCCAAGGCTTCCCACATTACAGTGATCAACGCTGGACCCAGTACTGGACCCAGTACTGGACCCAGGGAGAAAAGGACTGGGAAATGGAGAGAGAGAGAGAAACACAGATGGAGACAGACAGAGATAGGAAGAATGAGAGCTGTCCTGTGTCCCCTGCACAGAGAGCCTCCTGCCCCCATCTTTCTTCTGCCCTGCCAAGCCCACCCTGAGTGCCGCCAGAAATCCAAGGGCGTCCGCTGCCCGTTGTGCAGCGTCTGCCTGAGTCCTCAGACCCCCTCCTGCTCACCCACATGTCTTGTTCCCCACACATGCCTGTAACCCCCAGCCAGAGAGCGGAGGTGGGCCGGCTTCGCCTTGCCAGGCTACAGGGTAGGCACGAAGCGGATCCTCTGAGAGTAGGCGAGGTCGGCGACGTAGAGGAGCAGGTTGACGTAGGTGAAGATCGCTACCACCAGCTGGCTGTCCCAGGGGCAGCTGCCCCGGGGACAGTCGGGGGGCCTTCTGGGCTCCCCGTACTTGGGATCAAAACAGAAGACCGGCCAAATCACAGCGGTGCTGAGGTACAGGAGCACAGCCAGGAAGGTGTACACCACCACCAGGCGGTCGAAGGGACAGCCCAGGCTGCCCGCGTGGCCCGTCACGCTCAGAGCCACCACAGCCATGGTGGCCAGGAAGCACAGGCTGTAGACGGCCACGCACCACTGGGTGGCCATGTAGCGCCCATAGCGGCTGTCATGGACCAGTGCCCCAAAGATGATGCAGGCCACGAAGGCCTGGACGATCTTGAGAAGCCCTGACACCGTGGCCATGTAGCTGGCCACCTGGCCAGGCCGGGCCCGCGTTAGGGCCACCTCCGCTGCGTAGGCCAGGAAGAGGAGCCCGGCAAAGACGCTGGCCGCCAGGCGGAAGTCCCTAGCTGCGCAGCCGGCAGGCTCTGGCGGGCACTGCAGCCGGGTGAAGTACAGGGGGTAGATGACGGCAGCCGTGGCACACAGCAGCGTGGCCAGCATGGCGAAGGCCGCTGTGAAGTTGCCCCAGGAGAGGCGGAGGCAGCCGTGGAGCTTCGTGAGCTCACAGGCCACCACCAGGAGTGACACTGCGAAGCAGAAGCCCCAGGCAGCCATGCAGAAGGTGCCCTGGACGCCTGCAAAGCCGCCCCGGTGGGCAACCAGGCTGAAGGTGGTGCAGCCAAAGGCCAGTTGCAGCACCCGGGCTGTGCCCACGGGGGACGTCACAGCACCCAGGTGCAGGTATGCACCCCCGGGGGGCTCCATTGTGCTCCCCATCTGGCCAGCCACCTCCCGGCTTCACGCAGTGCCCCAAAGCCCTGGGGTCCCTGATGGCCTGGGGGCCCTCTGTCCTCTGCAGTGGTGACAGGTGCCGGCAGCCTGCAGCAGCGGTGACGATGGTGACATTGCAGCAGGGCAGCCTCTCTGCCGCCTGAGTGGTGAGCGTCCCCCACCCCCGCTCTATAAATAGACAACCTCGATCACAGCCCCGGAATAGCACTGTGAGCCTGTCCCGGTCCAGGAGGAGTATCTGACCCCTTCGTCCCACGCAGATTCTCCGCTGGACCGTTAACCCCTAGGCTGCCTAAGCACCTGCATCCGTCAGTCTGGTCAGTGTCGGGAAGGGGTGGGGAGCATGCAGAGAGCATGGGGCTTCCCACCAGGCCGCCCCACCTCCAGCAGCCTCCAGCGCCAGCTGCACTGGGGGAGGGAACAGGGAGGTGGGAGGCAGCAGCCCAGCGGCAGGCCCTGGGGAGGGGGCTCCCTTCCTGTCATTTCTCCCACCCCTCCCAGTCGGTGGCTCTAAAGCTCTGCTGGGTTTCAGGACCCTGCTGTCATTGTCCCTAGAGCCCTGGGGAAGGGGAGAGGAGTGTAGAGAGGGGGCCACTTGTCAAGGGCCCACCCTCAATCTGGCCTTGATCTTCAGCTTGTCCCTGATGGTGCTGGGCCAGGGAAGGTGGGAGGGTTGAGTTTTTAGTTTTTGTTTGGAGGTGAAGCCTTTGTCCTAGGCATGTAAATACCTAGAAAATAAGTCTCAACTCCTGGTTTGTTTTTAGTGCTGAGGATTGAACCCCCGGGGAGCGGGGGGCTTTACCACTACATTCCTAGCCCTATTTATTTATTTATTTATTTATTTATTTTGGTGGTTGGTGGACTTTTATTTTATTCATTTATTTATATATGGTGCTGAGGATGGGACCCAGTGCGTCACACATGCTAGGCAAGTGCTCAACCACTGAGCCACAACCCCAGCCCAGTCCTCTTTATTTAGTCAGTCGGTTTTGGTACCAGGGACTGGACCTGCAGGTGTTTAGCCACTCAGTCACAGACCCAGCTACTTTCTTTTCTCTTCTTTTCTTTTATTTTGATGCAGGGCCTTTCTGAGTAGCCCAAGCTGGCCTAGAAATTGCAATCCTCTTGCCTCAGCCTCCAAAGTTGCTGGAATTACAGGTGCTCATTTTACGTTATTTATTTGTTTATTTATTTATTTAGAGGTAGAGTCTTGTGTTGCCCAGGCTGGCCTCTAACTCCTGGGCTCAAGTGTTCCTCCTGCCTCAGCCCCTGGAAGAGTTGAGACCGTATCTGGCTAACTTCCCCCACCCCCAATAGTACTGGGGATTGAACTCAGGCCCAGCCTTTTTTTTTTTTTTTTTTTTTTAGTTGTCGATGGACCTTTATTTTATTCGTTTATTTATATGTGGCACTGAGAATCGAACCCAGTGCCTCACACATGGTAGGCAAGTGCTCTACCACTGAGCCAGTCCCCCAGCCCTTTTTATTTTTTATTTTTTATTTTTATCCAGGGTCTCCCTAAGTTGCCCAGACTGGCCTTGAACTTGCCATTCTCCTACAGAGTCTCCCCAGTTGCACCTGACGTTCCATTTTTAAGCTGTTTTGTTTGCTTGTTTTGGTGCTGGGGATTGAATGCAGGACCTTGTATATGCTAATCATGCACCCTCCCACTGAACTATAACCCTAGCCCCAAGCTAAAATTTTAATAAATTATGAAAAGTTTCTGAAACGATAAGCAAATTCTGATTGTAAAGCTAATTAATGCACGCTCAGGCCCAATCAGTAGAGAAAACAGACAGAAACATTGCCTGTAATTCTACTGCCTGGATCAAACCCCTGTTAAAAGGTCTTGGTGTGGGGCCTGGGGTGTAACTCAGTGGAGAGCACTTGCCTAGCAAATGTCCCCATGTGTCTTCATAGATGTTCCCTCAACTTGTAGTCAAAAAAACTTCAGATCCGGGGGAGAGTTGCAAGAGAGCAACCCACACCGTGTCCCCTTCACCCAGGGTTGAGGATTTTCTTGGTGTGTGTGTGCACGCCCAGGAACTGTTCATGTTGTGCCCTGTCTGTACCCACTTAGTTATTAGCTCTGGTTCTACAGATGTGACAGTGTGGCCCCAGACCCTTCCCCAGCAGCTCTGCAGAGCAAGGCGGTTTCCCTAGAGAACCACGACACATAGATGATGTCCTGATGCATGTCCCCACCTGTCCCCGGAACACAGATCTGACCAGGGTGATGCGCTGTGGTGGCTGTCCTGGCTTTCAGTGCTCTTTGCTCTGGAACATCCCTTCTTTGTGTTTCATAACACTGACTTTTTCAGGGGTTTCGCGGACTAGCCTTCAGAATGTGTGTTGTCTGGCTGTTTCCTGGTGGTTGGGTTCCAAGCTGACTGCTTCTGGCAGGAAAAACTGGCAGAGGAAGACCCTGACAGTCCACCCGGAGCATGAGAAGGTCGACTGTCTGTTGGGGCCCTCATTCAGGTGTCCACTGGTTCCCCAGCAGCCTGCCCCGGGGCCTCTGGAGGGCAACCTTCTCTGGGAGCTTACACCCCTTGAAAAGTGGAATCACACTGTTCCTCCACTCCAGGATGTTCACTCCTGATCTTTCCGGAATAGTTCATGCAATGAAGAAACAACACATGGGATGACAGGGGCGTGCCACAGGGCCTGGCACCAGCCACCGTTTGTGTGCAGGGACCCCAGAGCCGATCTCCACAGCCCATCTCTTCATCTTGGGTTGCCACAGAAGCAGCAAGTGTCCTCCGCGTGCTGGCTGATCTCAGTTCTCTTTATCATTTTGCAGAGGGCACAACATTGGTCCCAGATTTACTGAGGATCCCAACCTTCTTATTTATTTATTTACTTTTTGGTACCAGGGATTGAACCCAGGGGTGCTCAACCACTGAGCCATATCCCTAGTACTTTTTAAAATATTGTATTTAGAGACAGGGTCTTGCTGAGTTGCTCAGGACCTCACTCAACTGCCGAGGCTGGCTTTGAACTCACGACCCTCCTGCCTCAGCTTCCCAAGCCTCCCAGCAGTCCCAGCCTTCTTGATGTGATTACCTGTGTTACCAGCACTTAGGTCCAATCCCAAAGCCAAACAATCCCTCTTGTTATACCCTTGGTCTCTACTTCTGTCCTCCCACATCTGTCCATCAATGAGTCACCGACTGTGGCACTTGAGCACTGGGCATTTCAGGGAAACCCAACGTCAGTTCTGCTGACACAGGCCTCCAGTGTCCCCAGGGGCTCCAGACTGGCCTGCACATCTGTGTGGTGGGAAGTGGGCTTTCTATAGAGGTCTGTAGTGGTCTGGAAAGGTCACCTGGGAGCCCGGCTGGACACCTAAGAGTGACCAGTGGCCTCTGGGTTCTGAGTAAAAGCAGCCTTGGGAGGCACTGCAGCAGTATCCCAGAAATGGCAGCTATGACTACCTGCAGCCCCAGGGCTGTGGGTGGGCTCCCTGCTGGCCCCACTCCAGGCCCACCTGGCCCTGCAAGGTAAGGGAGCCTTCAGGGACCAGCCCAGGAGAGAGCTGTGGCCACAGGACTGCACTGGGCTCGGGAGGGAGCAGAAGACTCCCAAGAGGGAATGGGTCGTCCTGGACTTGCTGGATGCCGGAAGGCCAGACTAGGAGCTGGAGCCTCACGTGCTCTGGGAAGGAGGTGCCAGCCTGCAGAGGTCTCCTTATCACCCTCTGCACACGAGGACACTACAGCTGCTCGGCCCGAGCCGCCTGGCTACCAGCCACCACCCACACCCCACTCAGCAACAGCCACCCCCAAGACTCTTGTTTAGTACCTAGTTTGGTGAGAGTCTGGGGCAGGAGGATGGCCTTAGCCCTGGAGCTCGAGGCCAGCCAGGTCGACATAGCAAGACCCCTTTCTAAACAAAAAACTTCTTTCTGTGCTCTGCTGCTGGGACTGTGCCCACCCACAGTGGGGGCTTCTGTCTCTGACGCTGCAGCCCCCTGATCCTCACTGCTTGACCCTGTTACACACTGACTTGCTCGGTACCCTGGCCTGGGAAGCAGGCTGGGTGGCCACTTCGAGGCTAACCCAGAAAATGCAGAGCAGTTCCAAACATCAAACATGGGCTATGTCTCAAATCCCAGATATCAAGTCCCCAGAGACTCAGCCAGCCACGATGTCTGTCTGACATGGTGACAGGCACAGAGATTCTGCACCAACAGCTTCTCCAGGGGTGGGGGCAGCAAAGGTATTCTGCAGCAAGGCAGCTGCAGATCACCCAGAGGTTTGGCCATGGGGGCTGGTGGTGCTCTGACCTCAATGCCATGCTTCAGGCTGGCACCCACCCTAGGGTCACATTACAGACAAGGGAGGACAGACCTGAGGAGGCCACAGGGTCGGAGCCTGCACAGGCCCTGTGCGGGTCACACAAGTTCACTCTTACAGCAAGAGGAGTGTGGATATGTGGCCTCAGAGACAGGGAGAGGCCGGGCGAGTCCCCACAATGTCCCCGTGGCTGCCTCTAAGTGTGGAGTGCACAGTGCCCCTGTTTGTTCTTTGGATTTTTAAAAGTTTTCCAAGTTTTCTAAAATGAAAATCACATACTTTCCAAACCCCTAGAAAGAAGAATAATTTTTAAAATTAATTTTCATGTTTTGAAAACTAAAATAGAGGGACTGGGGTCTGTAGCTCAGTGGTAGAGGGCTTGCCTATGCTTTTACAAAAATTTTAAAGTTTCTCCTTCTCCTTCTCTTCTTCCCCTCTCTCTCCCCTCCCTCCTTCTTTTTTTTTTTTTTTTTTTTTTTTTTTTGTTGTTGTTGTTGTTGTTGCCAGGAATTTAACATTTAATGCAGGGCTGCTTTACCACTGAACCACACACCCAGACCTTTTTTTATTTTTTATTTTTGATGCAGGACGTCGCTAAGTTACCTGGCTGGACCAGAACTTGTGATCTTCCTGCCTCAGCCTCTTCAGTTGCTGGGATTACAGGTGTGCACCACATGCCTAGAGTTTCTTCTTTAGAACTATTTTTTTTTTTTTTTTTTTTTTTTTGCGGTACTGGGGATCGAACTCAGGGCCTTGTGCTTGCAAGGCAAGCACTGTACCAGCTGAGCTACCTCCCCAGCAGAACTATTTTTTTTTTAATGGTCCTGAGGCTCAAACCCAGATGCTCTATCATGGAGCCACATCCCCAGCCATTTTTATTTTATTTTGAGTCATGATCTCACTACGTTGCCCTGAGTGGCATTGAACTTGTGATCTTCCGGCCTCCCAAGCCTCTGGGATCACACCACCCAGCAATATGCTATTTTTTCCCCTCTCCTTCTGATTAATGTCTTCACTAAACAAATCTTTCTCCAGTGATTGTGCAGTGCCCTGTCTTGCTCAAGGCACCCAGAAACGCAGAAGGACAAAGGAGACCACAGCCTCAGAGCTGGACCATCAGCTAGACAGTCATGGATTGTCAAGTGTTCTGTAGAGACAGGAAGCATGAGGTGAGAAGCTGAGGTCATCTTTTCTGGGGGAGATCAGCCAAGGCCACGCTGAGGAGGTGACAGCTGGACTGTAAGCTCAATGAGGAGGTCGGCCCAGGTACAGAGGTAAGCAGCAGGTAGAGGGATCAGCAGGTGCCAGGGTATGGCAGATAGAAAGGCCTGGTGTGCTCAGGGGCCAGGGTTCAGGGCAGGAGGGATAATAGAAGAGGAGAGAGAAAGCTGGGTACAGTAGCCAAGCCTGTAATCCTAGCAACTTGGAAGGCTGAGGCAGGAGGATCAAAAGTTGGAGGCCATGGAGCTGGGGTTGTGGCTCAGTGGTAGAGCGCTTGCCTAGCATGTGTGAGGCACTGGGTTCGATTCTCAGCACCACATATAAATAAATGAATAAAATAAAGGTCTATCAACATCTAAAAAATATTTAAAAAAAAAATAGATTGGAGGCCAGCTTGGGCAATTTAGTAGGACTCTGTCTCAAAATAAAAAATCAAAGGGGCTAGGGAGGGCTGGGGTGTAGCTCAGTGGCAGAGCCTTTGCCTAGCATGTGTGAGGCACTGGGTTCCATCCTTAGCACCACATAAAAATAAGCAAAGTAAAGGCATTCTGTCCATCTACAACTACAAAAAAAAGTTTTTTTAAGGGGCTGTAACTCAGTGGCAGAGTGCTCAGTTTCCGTTCCCATTGAAAAAAAGAAAGAAGGAAGAAAGAAAAGCAAAAACCCAGCTCTGTCCTTCAAGAGCTTTCCTTTCCTTTCTTCCTCTTTTTTTTTTTTTTTTTTTTTTCCTAGTGCTCTTGGTCAAACCTGGGCCCCAGCTCATGCCAGGCAAGGCTGGGCCGTGGACACCCCGGCCCTATCTACTCTTTTTCAGTTTGGGTTGAAACGTGTCACGGGTGTCGACATGGAGTTCAGGTTCCGCTCTGGCGGAGGCTTGCGGAGAGGAGAGGCCCAGGCGGGCGAGTGTCCTGAACACTGCTGCTCCTGCAGAAAGTGTAAGGCCCAACATTTCCAGAAAGGCCGAGAAGTCAGCGCAGAGAGGCCCCTGGCCACGTCAGGGCTTCAGTGGACAGGCTGGGTCTGGAGGGCTGTCGGGGCTGCGCCTCTGTCCTCGTGTGGGCCGGCGTTCCTTCTGTCTCTGGTCCTGGCAGGAGAGCGCGGCAGCTACCTGCCCACCAGTCCCAAGGTGAGCTCTGCTTTCTTCCTCCGTCACCACTTTCATGCGGAGAAAGGGCTTATTCATCTAGGAAAAGCCCTTTGGGCCTGACCCACAGTGTCGTGTTCAGCAGGTCTGGTGTGCCGGACACACAGTGTCCTCGGAGGCCTTCGGGGCCCCTCAGAGGGAACAATACACACTCTGATTGGAAGCCGCCACCTACCCCCCTTCTCTGCACAAATAGGGGCTGGTACCCAGCGCACCTCCCACGTCCCAGCCCAGCTCCGACAGCACCTCCCTCCCAATAGCCTCCTCTCACCAAGAGGCACCCGCCCCATGGCTCCCCAGCCTCCTCTCCTGCCCAAGTTCCCTCATGGAGAGAGTGGTTCAAAGCCTTCCCAGGAGGTCTGGCTCTGGAGGACGGAGGACCGGCTGGTCTCTCAGGCCAGCAGCACACCCTTGGGTTGCCCTCTTCCTTCCCCAGCCCCCAGTCTCTGCAAGTCTACTGTGCCGTCTCCCTTGGCTGCTGGGACTCCATGGATTTCTGCAGGAAGCCATGTAGGGTGGCCCGTGGAGGAGACCTGGGGAAGTGGACATTCGTGATGAGAGGCCCCACATGGGGCAGGACAAGGCCCCAGTGTGCTTTGGCGGGGCCTAGCAGGGCTATGCCTGCCAGGGCAACACCAGCAGTTCGGGCAGCTCCGTCCTCAGGCCCAGCGTTGCCCTGAATTGTTGGCCTGGTCAGACCCTGAGACACGTCGGGGTCCACCTGGCTGTCCCCACTTTGGGAATGGAGCTGCAGTTCCCTGGTGTCTGTGGCTGGAAGCCAGACTCAGAGTCAGGCTGAGCTGGGACAGGGCCTCTTTGAGCCGTGACTTCCTTCTCTGTAAACTGGAGCTTATGACAGAACCCTCCTTGCAGGGCCACTGGGAGAATCAACACCTGGGTTCGCACAGACTGCTTTGCTCAGAAAATTCAACCCACAAGTCCCAAGGTCAGAGTTGCCATGACCAACTGTGGCACTATCAAAACTGTTCCCTAGCCAAGTGCAGTGGCCACGCCTGTCATCCCAGCGACTCCGGAGGTTGAGGCAGGAGGGTCATGAGTTCAAAGCCAGCCTCAGCAACTTAGTGAGACCCGATCTCTAAATAAAACATAAACAGGCTGGAGTGCGACTTGGTGTTAGGGCCCAAGTTCAGTTCCCAGGGCCAAAATATAAATTTAAAAAATCTCTCCTCTGCCTTTGTCCCCACAATCCCACGTCTGAGGTGAACATTGGTGACTGCTTGCCCACACACTGAACCACGCAGATACAAAGCTACTCGCAGGTGTCCTTTGCACCCCATAAGCATGGAAGACAGAGCCTACTGGAGGCCCGGGAACACTGCCCAGTAGCCGCTCCCCTAGAGCTCCAAGATACAGGAGCGGTGGAATGAGAAGCGAGCAGCGTGTGCACAGCCACATGGGTTACAGAAAATGCACGTGCTCCTGGACGTGAGGCAGGGGGTGGGGAGGGTGCGGGTGGGGAGGGGGCATCCCCCCACTTAAATACAGATGCAGACTTCTAAGAAAATGTCAGCTACATAGGCGACACATTTCTGTAGCGATGAGTTTTGAAACAAGACAAAGTTGGCAGTCGCTGCAGCTGCAGGACACGGAACGTGCTAGATGCCATGGTCATTGAAATACTCCTGTTCACTTATTTATTTGTACTGGGGATTGAACCCTGTACCACCGAGCTGCACCTCCCCCAGCCCTTTTTATTTTGAAACAGGGTCTTTTTAAGTTGCCCAGGCTGGCCCCAAACTTGCCATCCTCCTGGCTGGCTCAGCCTCCTGAGCCACTGGATTACAGGTGCGAGCTGTCACTGTCAACACTAGGAACTAGGTATTTGCTGAATGAATGAACAGGGCCTTTCAGGGGCTGAGACAAGACCAAGGTGCAGTGGGCGCCACTGAGCATATAGTGTTTCCAGCCTCCCCAGCCTCCTGCTGCCCTGGGGGAGGTGCGAGTTGAGTAGAACCGTCCCTTAAATAAACAGGTCGCAGTGTGAGCTGCTTTCGTTGTCTTTTTTCATTATTTTTTTAAAAAGTTACAAAACAATGATGGTTCATCATATATTTCTTATTTTTCTTTTTTAAAATATTAAAGTAATAAAAAAGTCATTTTATAAAATAATACAAAAGGACATGATCAGCTGGGGGCATGGCAGGACATGGGTGGCTGGGCTGAAGAACCCAATGCGTCCCTTCTGGCTCCCCCTCCGCACCACGGGCTGGGGGCTGGGGGCTGGGAGGAGGTGAGTGGGCTTGGGAAGGGTCTCCAGGCTGCCCTCTGGATGGGATTCCTGAGGGCAGTGGGAGAGGAGCTGGGTACAGGGCATCCACACCCAGGTGGGGGAGCTGGACCCCGCTGGTCCTGGGAGAGGCAGGAGGGCCTGCTGGCCACCAGGAGGCAGTCCCCTAGCTCCCACTGCTCAGCATTCCCAGCAGCTTGCTGGGCTCCAGTCCCTGCTGCTGGGCCACAGTCTGCACGTCGAAGCCCATGTGCATGAGGAACTGGGCCACGTTCATCTCCTGCCCCGTGAACTGGTCCCGGATGGTGGGGCACGAGGGGTTGCAGTGGGGCCAGGGGCAGCTGTCCACCAGGTGGACAGGGCATCCCTTCAGGGAGGCTTTGCTGGCCTTGTGGCTGTCGTGGAGGCTGCGGTCCCAGCAGTGCAGTGCCCGAGGCAGTGAGGTTCCCTTCACCTGGACATCTGTCCAGTGGCTGCAGACAGAAATCCAGGTGGGGTCAGGAAGGAGGGGCTGACCATCACTGTTGAGGGGCTGTGTTGATCCTGGCCTCGCAGTCAGCTGTACAATAAATGTCTCTGGAAACCCCAACGGGAAACCCTTCAGGTAGAGGTGGGGTTGGGGGGCTCAAGGGAGGGCAAGGGCAGGCTGGGTGGGAGCTTGTGGTGCTAGAAACCAGTGCTGCAGACCAGGCTGCCCAGGGCCCAGGGCACTGACCTGCGGATGATGATCTCATGAGAGAGGCAGGCAGGAGCAAAGCTGGCCCTGGGGAGGAGATGGGGCCTGAGCCCAGGCCCAGCCCCGCCCACTCCATGCTGCTCGCCCAGGTACTCCACCCTGTTTCCCTGAACCCCATCTTCTGACGGGAGACCAGTTCCTCCTGTCACTGTGGCCAGGCAGCAGCAACTCTGCCTGGGTCTTGTCCCCACCTGCCAGCACGCCCCCTGCTAACCCTGCCCTTGGTGCCTACAAATCTTGCTCAGAGTCCACCTCATCCACCTGGGGCCTGCCGGGCAGCAGCAGGGGTTGTCCCCGACAGATGAATCTCTTGCCACTTCAGCTCTGTTTTGGAATCAAGTGGCTTACTGAGGATGCGGAGGGGCTGCTGAGCACCAGGCGGGTCCCCACACACTCACGGCACATCCTTGAGCGTGCTGCGCAGCTCGCGGCCCAGGTTCTGGATGTACAGCCACTGTCCCTCCTGGACTGGCTGCCCCGTGAGGTGCACGTTGTCCACAGTCAGCTGGGCCTCGTCAAACAGCCACTGAACCACGAACACTGGGCCTGGGAGGGTACCTGGCTCAGATGGGCCTGCCTGGGTGCTTGAGGTCCTGGGCAGTTCTCTGGCAGGCTCAGTCTCCCTACCTATGTGTTCTCTCTTTTCTTTTCTTTCTTTCTTTCTTTCTTTCTTTCTTTCTTTCTTTCTTTCTTTCTTTTCTTTTTTCTTTTCTTTTCTTTTCTTTCTTTTTTTTTTTTTAAGTGCCGGGGATTGAACCCAGAGCCTCTACTGCTGAGTGACACCGCACCCCTTTCCTTCCTTAAAATCTGCCGTTGCTGCTGGGCATAGTGGCACCCGTCTATAATCCCGGGGACTTAGGAGGCTGAGGCAGAAGGATTGCAAATTCAAGGCCAGCCTTAACAATTTAGCAAGGCCCTACTAACTTAGCAAGACCCTGCCTCAAAAATAAACACAAAGGGCTAGGAATGTAGCACAGTGGTAGCGCCCCTAGTGTTCAATCCCTGGTATGAAAAAAAGAAAAATTACTGTCCTTTGAAGAAACTTGCTATCACCTTGACCTAAGTCTCAGGGACTCTAATTTGACCAAAATTTGGTGATTATGTCTCTAGCAGGGGACCTCACTAGTCCTCTGAGTTTGGGTCCTGCCTGGGGCCCTGTAACCCAGAGGGACAGCACAGGGATTCAGCTCTAAAGCCTGTCCCCAAGCACGGGTGTAGATAAGGTCACCAACCATCCCGGTTTGCCGGGACTGAGGATTTCAGAGCTAAAACCAGGACGGTTGCAGGGAAACAAGAGTACCAGGTCAGCCTGGCAGAGGTTCCTCCTCCGGCAGCCGAGAGGCTGCACCAGGCGGGTCTAAACTTCCCACTGCACCCCACATGCTGCTCTCAAGTCAGTCACTCACAGCGCAGAGTTGGGTACACTTTGTAGCCAAAGAAGCAGTTCCACTCCTCGCCCTCCTTGAACTGGCGCCGACAGCGCTCCGGAACCATCCCGTTCCAGTACCTGGAGCCACCGCTGAAGTTAGGCTGCTGTGGGTCCGCTCTCCCTAGGAGCTCCTCCCTCAGAGATGCCACCCTGTCCCAGGCCCTTTGCATGGGCAGGCTCCCCAGTATGGGTCCAGGGCCCTCCCTCCTGGGGCACCTGATCCCGCGTCGGATGGCCTCTGTGGGCGCACAGGTGACGGTGTCGATGCAGTCTGTGCGGCGGTACTGCTTGTTGTCCAGGAACCAGCCTGAGTCAGCCAGGCCCCGCACTTGAATGGCCGGGTAACCCAGGTCCTCCAGCTGTTCAGCTACACGGTCCACGTTCAACAGCACTCCAGTGCCCCCAGCACTGCAGGGAAGGCCAGACATGAGGCTGGCTGGCTGGGGAGTGGCACCCAATACCCATACCAGAGCCTGCTCAGCCCCTGCCTGGGCCCTGAGGAGGGCCAGGGCTCTTGCTGTCTCCCAAGGATGCATCTGAGCAGTGGATGCGTTGCCTGCTCACATGCCAGACCCTGGGGCCTCTTGGGGGCCTGAGGCAGAGGGCTGATAGGGTTCCAGGCTGGCAGCACAAGCCTCTACTCCTGCTCAGGGCTGAGCGTTCTTCTCTCTCCTTCCCTTCCCCACCCTCTCAGCCTCAGTTTCCTCATCTGAAAATAAAGGTGCACTATGTTGCTTTGGGCCCCTTCACCCATTCCACATGCACACGCTGCTGCCTATCAGGATCAGAGACTGAACAACGGCTGTGAGCCCTGGAGAGGAGACATCAACCAACTGCCCAGGTCACTGCAGCCCAACCTCCACGGGTCCACAAACCTTCTCTGGACAGTCTCTCATTACAGAGGCCTAATCTCCTCGATATCCCTGGTGGTACATGCTCTCCTGGCTGCAGCCTCTACCCCATCACTGCCCGCCAAGGCCTGGCAGGGCTGGAGCCAGCAGGCACTGGACCTCCTCCCCGCCCTGGCTCTGCAGGCCTCCACCGCCTCCTCTCCCTCCCACCCACAGTCCCATCTCAGCTTGCCCCAGGGGCTACTGCCCCGTGCCCACCCAGCCCTGTCCTGCCCACCTGCTCCCGGCCAGCAGCAGCACCTTGGCCCCGCTCAGCCCTTTGCCCAGGAGCTCCCGCACCACCTCCTGGATGATGAGGGCACCCATGAAGGCATACTCGTCTGCGTGCAGGAGGGGTGGCTTCAGGCAGGGCCTGGGCAGAGAAAGACCTCCACCCGGGCCGGCAGGAGGAGGGGCCTGGGGTGTCCCTGGGGCTGGGGTAGACTGCAGGGAGGTGGGCCAGGTGCAAGAGGACCTTCTGGGGGTCCCTCCCCAGGGAACATTCAGGAGCAAGGACCCCTTGGGGGCCAGGCCAGCCACAGACAAGTTGGCCCCGGGGGACAGGCAGCAGAGGGGTTTCAGAAGGCTGAAAGTCTGCACTTCCCCAGAA
Source organism: Sciurus carolinensis (assembly GCF_902686445.1). Classification (NCBI taxonomy): domain Eukaryota; kingdom Metazoa; phylum Chordata; class Mammalia; order Rodentia; family Sciuridae; genus Sciurus; species Sciurus carolinensis. Next base: position 1,096,853 of record NC_062215.1, on the reverse strand, counting down.
GCCCACCATGCTGCCTGGTCACGGGAAGGGGCCTGGAAGCCAGAGACTCACTCTTCTCAGACTTGGAAGACGCCCCACTCCAAACGTCACTGGAGCAGTAGGGGATGAAGCTGAAATAGGGACCTGGTGAGACTGCTCTGCTGCCAAGGTCCCCAGGGAAGACCGCCGGGCAGGACCACCCCCCAAGGCCCACGCCCACCAGGAAGAACCGTTCAAGACAGCACCCTCCAGGGAAGACCACCCCAAGATGGCCCCTGTGCTCTTACACCATGTTGGCGTTCCACCAGTGGGGATTCTCCTCGGGCTGAGAGGACAGGATGCCAGTGCCTGCAGGCAGAGCGGCAGGGGATCTTTCTTTTTGTGGCAGGGGCTGTAGGCAGTGTGGGCAACAGGGGCTCCTGCTGGGCCCCAGCAAGGAGGCGGACGGTACTGCTGGCCTGAGCCAATGTTGCCAGGCAAGTGGGGGATGGATGTGTTCAGTTACTGCAGGCGGTCACAGAGGTCATGACGCCCAGCCAGGCTGTGACATTGGATGTGACCCTTGGCCTCCCCACTCAACACCAGGTGCTTCAACCCTGGGGGGGATGATCGGGGATCACCATCAGCACTGGAGAGTTATTTGTGAGATGGTCACCAAGGGAACTAGCATGCTGGTATAGGGATGTCCCAGGCGAACACATCCTTTCCTGCAGGATCTCATTTTGAGAGCCTACTGCCTTGAGGCTACTCCCCACCTCAAGACTCTCTCTTAGCAGGCCCACCACTGCTGACCTGTCCTCGTGTGCGGCCAGTCTTTAGAGCTCATAAGGCGCCGCATGGTGTCATATCTGGTGTCGCAGTTCTCCCGGTTAAAGCAGTACCAGCCGCCTGCAGGCACAGTCACGAAGTTCTAGTCCACGTGTCCAAGGGCCCCAGCCCATTCCCCTCCTGGTTCCCTAGGACGCACCTTCCAGAAAGAGTAGCCACCGCCGGCTGCCCTTGGACTCCTTTAGGTAGTAACTGCAGGGAAGAACGCACGGAGCGGGTGATCAGCGGGGGCTAGGGAGGCCACAGTAATTCACTTCGGGCGCCAGGCTCCGGGCGGAAAAGGTCGGTCCACCTGTCGTCCGGTGCGCGCGACAGCCGCATGGGGGCGCCAGCGACCAGACCCACGCAGAGCGCACGAGCCCCGCGAGCGGCGCGGCAGTCCCGGAAGGTGGCGCTCACGGGGAGGGCACCCCGCGAGGGCTGTGTGGTCCGTGGAAAATCCCCACGGCCAGCCCGGTGCGGGACCGCTGTCACCTCGTGGGGCACACGAGTGCACTTGGAGAGCCGCAGCGCTCACGCTAGATAGAGGTCTGGGTGTGGGTGGGGGTACCGGGCGCGCCGAGCGGGCGTGGGGGGGGGGGCGCGGGCGCCGATGAGGCGGTGTCTCGGTCTTCCCACTTGGGCCCGGCCTACCGTCCACCCACCAAGCGCGGGAGCACTCCCAATCCCTTCCTCATCCCCAGCATCACATCTGTCGTTCACTTCGAGCCTGGAGTGTGACCTTGCCGCACCCGGGGTTTTTCTGTCCCACCTGCGACCCTCTCCTAACCCCTCTCTCTAGCTAACGATGTAATTTCCGACTGTCCAAAGTCAAGTTGCTGGGGCAGAGGGAGACAGCAAGGTCTCTCCCCGCCCCCAGTGTCGCCTCTTCTTGCTGGAGTCAGGGCTACTCTCAGGTTGTTTCCAGTCTGTCTCCCCAACTCCCCCACCCCCCGCCCAAGGACGCGGGCAAAAGGGATGCGCACTGTGGCCCCGGGGGTCAGTGCCCGCTCTGGCCAGGGACCAGGCCTTCCAACGCTGCCAATCACCCCCTCCCCCTGGCACCAAGCCAGGCCCTCCCCAGGGCCAGAACGGCTGGGCACCCGACGGGAGCCCTTTTCTCTGGGGGCAAGAACTGAGAATTGCCACCGACAGTAGGGGTCCAGCGCAGAGTCTCTGGATCCGCTCAGGGGCAGGGAGGTGGAGCTGCGGGTGCCACCGGTGATGAAGCGGCCTGGAGCTTGGCGGGGGCGACCGGTTAGGAAGGCAAGGCGTTCGGACGAGCCTCCCGAGGTCCTGGCCGGCGCGGGCCTTACCCGGCTGGGCTGCCGTCGTTGCAGGTCACCGATGTGTTAAGCAGGAGATGCAGGCGTAGGTCCTCGTTAAGCTGTTGCGCCGAGCAGGGATACAGGGACTGGGCCAGGCTCTTGACCTGAGCCATGAAGCTGTCCATGTTGCCCTCCACGGCCGTGAAGTCCAGCGGGAAGCTCTCTACTGGTTGTCCGGCGGCCGCCTCGGCTCGCTGCGGGGGAGGCGGCGGGGGCGGCGGCAGAGGCGGCTGCTGGCCGCGGCGCCGCCAGGTCTTCCTGCCCTCGCCGCCCCCGGCCCAGTGCAGCAGGCCCAGTAGCAGCAGCACGCACACCCTTCGGCCCATGGCCACGCCACTCGGGCCCGCGGCCACCTGCAGAGAAGCGGGCGGCCCTGAGGCAGCGGTGGTGCGGGGCACCGGGCCCAGGGCGCCTGGACCGCGGGGCGCCGGCCGCGTCTGCTCGCTTGTCCGTGCTCCCGCGCGCCGGGCCTGGCCGAGGCGGCGTGGGCTCTCGGCGTCGAGGCTCTGGGTTCCGGCGCCGTCGGCCTCGGCAGCTCGGGCTCGGCGTGCAGCCGGCCGAGCGCAGCTTAGGCTCTGGGTGCGCTGGCTCTGGCCCGCGCCAATAAGCAGCGGGGCAGAGCTGGGCGTAGTTTGCGGGGGCCGCGGCGGCCCGGGTGCCCGCGCGTTAGATGTGCCGCCGCCGCCGCCCGGGCTCGGTGGAGGGGGAGGGGGCCGCGCTCGCTCTTTTCTTGGCGGAGGCATCGCCTTTTCTTACCAAACCGCAAGCCTGACGGAGGGGCCTGGACTACCCCGTCGCGGCCGCGGGAGGCGCTCCCGGCCCGGCTCCGTGGGGGGCAGCGCGGCCGGGCGGCCCCAGCGGCTCCATTCACCGCGGCCAGCCCGGCGCCGCTGCCCCCGCCCTGGGAGCGGCTGGGGGCGGGGAGGAGCGAGGCCTTTCCGCGTCGAGGGGCGCTCCACCCGCGGCTCCGCTGCTCGGCCCGACGGGCTGGGGCGCGCACCTGGAGCTGCAGTGTCCCTCTACCCCCGTCCAGGCCCGGAGTAGTCGCGGGCTCTCGCACCCTGGCCCTAAAACCCGTATCCCGAACGGCCCCGAGCCCTGCGCTCACCGCGGCCAGCGCGGGCAGCCCCGCGGCCCCGGCTCCTCCGCGTCGCTCGCGCTGCGCCGCCCGGCTGGTGCGCCCGACTCGGCTGCGCTCCCCCTCTGGCGCTGGCGCAGAGCCGCCCGGGACTTTTATCCAGCCGGGCCCCCGGGATCAAAGCGGCGGCGGACACAGGGCTCCGCGCCGAGGGGCCGGCAGTAGCGGCGCCGGGGCCTCCCGGAGGAGCGGACAGGTGTGGCGCGAGGCCCCGCTCCCTTGGCGACCTGCGGGAGGGACCTGGCGCCCAGGCTCGGCGCCGCGGGGGAGTCTCCCTGTCCCGCGCCTGAGCGAGTGATTCTGGGCGGCTCTCCGAGGCACTGGGATCAGAGGGACCGCTGTGACTTACCAAGGTCTATCAGCTGCGGGGACAGGTCCAGGTCTGTCCCGTGAGCGTCCAGACTGCCGTACTGCCTGCCAGAAGACCCCCCAAACCTCTGCCTTCCCCAGCCGTCACTGGGGGAGGGAGCCGAGGACCAGAGAAGAGGCCGGCTTGGTGACCTTTTTGCAACCTAGAGCATCTGCCCTGTCACCTCATCTTCTAAGCTGGCCTCACCTCAACGTCCCAGGGCTCTGGTCACTGGGGACCGAATGAAATTCCTATCCTGTCAGAAATCAAAATTGGGGGAGGGGAGCGGGTGTTTGCTCAGGAGCTTTTCTTCTCCAGTGGCAGCGGGTGGGGGTGGGCAAAAGAGAAAAAGGTGTATCCACTGTGCCATTCATGCTCAGTGCCCAGCCACCCTCTTCCCCTTTACCCTGCCACCCGCAGCCTGGTGGACTTTTCCTAAAGACAGGAAATAGGCGCTTGCCTTTTGGGACAAGGATCCAGACCCAGGGAGGGTTTCTGGATCCCACCTCTTAATTCAGTGCAGTGGGAGCCTAACTTACCTGGGAGGCAGGTAAGAGGCTGCTAGGATGAGGACAGTAGCTAGGATGCTGCCTGAGCTCCGGGGCTTTTTGGTCACAGGTGCTTACTGCTGGTCACCTGGCTCAGTGATGAACTGTAGCAAGAGAGCCCAAGCACACCTGCACACCCAGCCCCTAGCAAAACACGGCCAAGGCCAGAGGCCAGAGAATCCCTTGAGAACTGTCCAGTTGTGCACTTGAAGTGGTGCAAGTTGCCTCAATCTAAACTGCAAAGCCCAACATCAGGCCAAGAGGTTCCCAGGAGATCGACCGACGTCAGGACTCAGTGAAATGAGAAACACACAGGTCCACTCTTCAGGTACCTGAGAGCAAGTGCATACTCACAGCAACTAAGTTCAGAGATGGTAACAAAAGCACTGAAGGCAGCGCCTCGCTCTGTTCGCTTAGAAAGCCATATTTGCTGTGCCTCCATTGTTGGGTCAGTTTAAAGGTCATGTTTGGTTCTGGCTGGGGCAGGAGCTTCACCATCCTGATGTGTCCTCCTGGGTACCTATCAGCGGTGTAGGCTGATCCATGGTAGGATTTCTGCATTGGGTAAGAACCTGCCCCAGGAGCTCTCTGTTTTAGGAGACTATCATTCCAAGTCCCAGCAGAGAAAGGCTAACTTCCAGCTGGGTGGCATGGCTGTGCAGGGTTGTGCTGCACACTGCTCTGACCTTGAGCCATTTCCTGGCAAGGAGATCCTGGGCAAGGCCCGTGACCTCTCTCTGTGCCTCCATTTCCTCTTCTTCAAAGAAGGGCAACAACCGTTGCTCCATCAGAGAGTTGTGGGATTACAGGAGCCCATGCATGGAAGTGCACAGCGGGTCGGTGGTAATGATTGCCAATAAAATCCCAGGACGAAAGAAGAACATGCATATTATGTTCTCTGGCATTTGCTGTGATGCAATTTATCCTGCACATTGAGCCACCATGAGTTCATGTTTTGGTTTACTCAACACTAGTAGCAGAAGCAAAGAGGGGCTCAAATCCAACCTTTCCTGGAATTTCTTTGCCTTCTCTCTCAGTTTTTCACATCTCCTTTCCTCTCAAGCCCCTGTCATCTGGCCAGATGACTGACAAGGCTGCAACCTTATGGCCACGGACAAGGCCCTGAGACTGCTCATACCCCTGTCCACCTGGTGGTATCTCCCCAGTGGGCAGATCTTTAAAGCCATGAGTGATAGGTCCTGCTTTCAGGTCACCTGCAAGTGAGACCAGCAGTCACTGTGTCCCTGACAAGTGTACTGAAGCTCAGGTTAGATACTATCACATACCCCTTGGAGGGCTATGAGGGAAACTAACAAGTGTTGATGAGGGTATGAAAATATTGGAAGCGTTGTGTGCTGCTAGTGGGATGTGGAATGGGGCCACTGCCATGGATGGTGGCTCCTCAGTAAGTCAAACATAATGTTGTCATATGACCCATCCCTTCCACTCCGTAGATCCAGAAGAACTGAGAACAGATGTTCAGACGAAAGCTTGTGAAAGAGTTCACAGCATCACCATTTACAGTAGCTAACAACTCAAAACAACTCAAGAGTCCAACAGATGAATGGATAGATGCAATAGTCTATCTCTACATTGAGATATATTTCACATGCTACAGTGTGGATGAGTCTTGAAAACACTATGCTGAACGGAACAGCCCAGACCCAAGGGGCACATGCTGTGTGATTCCATTGATATGAAATATGCAAAATAGGCAGACCTCAGAGACAGAAAGCACAGTGGTGTTGCCAATGGCAGGAGGAGGGAGTAGCTACTGATGGGCATGGGTTTATCTTTGGGGTGCCAAAAAATTCTTAAAATTGCCTATGGGGATGATTGAACAACACTGTGAACATATTAAATACCATGGAATTTTAAAGTACATTTTAAAGTGGTTAGTCCTATGGATTTTACCTTTAAAAAATGCCACCAGCTAGGTGTGGTGGCTCATGCCTGTTATCCCAGGGACTTGGGAGACTGAGGCAGGAGGATCAGAAATTCAAGGCCAGGGCTGGGGAGATAGCTCAGTTGGTAGAGTGCTTGCTTAGCAAGCACAAGGCCCTGGGTTCAATCCCCAGCACCGCAAAAAAAAAAAAAAAAAAAAAAAAGAAATTCAAGGCCAGCCTCAGCAACTTAGCAAGGTTTTAAGCAACTTAGTGAGACCCTGTCTCAAAATTAAAAAAAAAAAAAAAATTGAAAAATGGGGATGTGGCTCAGTGGTAGAGCACCCCAGTTTTAACCCCTGCTATCAAAAAAAAAAAAACTCAACCAACCAATCAAACGAACAAAACCCACCAATGGGTCAGACTGCTGATGGTCAGCAGGCTGGGCACAGAGCACCAGACAGCAGGAGCAAGGCCTGAGGCCAGGTGAATGGAGGGACTGAGGATGGGGTGGACTGTTCTTCTGTCACCACTGCCTGCACAGCTGGGGATGGAGAGGGTGACAAAGGGCCTGCCTTCTGTGTTTGGACCCTGGCTGTTCTGCTGGCTTGTGACTGAGGCTTTGAAGTTCCTGGTCAGTGAAGGGGACGAGACAGCAAGAGTATCTGCTGCATGTGGTCATCGTGAGCATCAAGTGAGAAAGCCTGTATGGGAGCTCTGCCTACTGTTCTTAGGCGAGGAATGTATGACAGGTGGCAGTAATGGCTCCCAGTGCCATGGTGGGTGTTGATGGTCCCTCAGGGACCAAGGTGTGTGAGGTCCCAGGTACAGGAGGCTTGTGGACTACCACAGGGTGTGCCCATCTCTACCCCTGGCTGCCCACTGCATGTTAGGGCCGGGTTCTGCAGGGTTCCTGCCCCTGGTCTTCCTCGGCCCCAGTCAGGTCAGTGGCAGATGCTTCTGTCTGTGTGTAGATGTTTTGCCCATTCGGCTGCAAGGGGGCTTGGAAAATGAGAGCCCCCACGGGGGTTTACTCCTTCTGAGAGGAGCCCTAAGAACAGGGTGGGGTAGAGGGTTTGGTTCACTTTTTCCTGCTTTGGGAAGGAGGAAGGGGGTCCAGGGATGCACAGATGAGCACAGGATTAACTGAGAGTCATGGGCCTCCTCTTAGTGGGTAGAAGCCTGATTCCTAAAAAGATAGGGTCAAGATGGAAAGTTTTGGGAATAAGAGTTAGGGTGCCTGTTGGGGTGATCACAGGCTGGGCTGACCAGCAGGGGCTGGGGAGAGAGTGGAGGGTATAGCAGAGGGCAGACAGCGGTGCATGGGCTCCCACTTGAGGCCCTAGCAGATCAGTGACCTGACCAGAGGCTCCGTGTCCAGTCACCCCGGACCCAGTTTCTATGCCCAGATGTAGGATGCTCCATGCCACCCCCCAATCTTGCTCCTTCAACAGCACGAGAGTGGTTTCATGGTCCAGCAACTGCCTGTCATCTGGGGCCCAGCTTCTGTGCTGGCCCTAGCCACCCTGCCTCATGTGGCCACCTGGGCAGTTCTGAACCTCACCTGGGGCCTCTGAGGCCCAAGTAGGTAGGGAGACTGGGCAGGCCACCCCTTACTCTATAGCCTGCTCCAAGAACAGGCCCTGATTCCAGTCCACTAAGAGCCTACCTCCAACTCTGAGCCTGGGGGCCTCAGGTGGTCCCAGCACAGTTTAAGCCCCCTTTGGGTTTCCTCAAAGCCCCACCTTTGGATACTCCCCCATTCTTTGGCAGGAGTCTCAAACCCTTGTCCTGAGAAAAGCCCCTTACCAAGAGCTGTCTGGCAGAGATGGTGTTGAGGTTGGGAGTCACCATGGTCATCTCTGCTCAGGCCTGCAAGGGGAAGAAGGAGTGGGGCCAGAGGTCAGGCCCAGCCCCTTCAAGAGCAGTGGTCTCTCTAGAGCCCCCGGCCCTGGTTCTTAGGCCTGGTGTGACCGCTAGGGTGATCTGGCAGAAAGGCCCTTACCCTTGCCCTAGAACTGCAACATGCCACACTCAGTTCCTCCACTGGGGGTCAGAGCCCTCGGACACAGAGGCCGCGGCTGTCCCTGTACTCCACTGTGCTCCTGACCACTCCCAATTTGCAGTCCTATCTGCAATCCAGACCTCTTGGGGGTCTTCAACTCTGCTGGTCCTTTGGTAGGATGGACCCCCTTCTTGACACCCCAGCAGCTGAGCCTGCCCTATCTCACTTCCCTATGTGGCCTTGCTTGGTAGGTGGTCCAGCTGACGGACCCTGCTGGATGCTGGCCTGTGTTGATGTGGGCTAACTGTGGAGGGTCAGGGTCCACCTTCCAAAGCTGGGGGAGGAAAGTGTAGCATGGGTGGGTCTCCTGGCTCATCTGTGGACACGGGGCTTCTTGGGGGTGTCTGGGAGCATCACCGAGATGGCCAGTATTCCGCATCCTTACTGGACAGTTGAGGAGCCAGTGTTCACGTTGGTCAGGGACCCAGGTGCTGGGAGAGGGTGGAGAGGCTGCTCCTTAGCCCTCCCAGCTGTTCAGCAGAGTCCTGCGAAGCTGCAGGCCTGGCCCCATCTGTCCAGTTGCTGGTCCCCATGCTCCTGCTGCAATAGTGGCTGCAGGCCAGAGGCCGGCTGGCCATGTGACCTTAGGCTGGCCCTCCCTCCCACCCTGTGATCCGCACGTGGCCTCTGGGGAGGCAGAAACAAACCCTCAGATCTTGCCACTGGGAACCTTTCAGCGCCAGAGACATCAAAGGGGGCGGCGGGGGTGGTGGATGCTTCTCTTAAAGGGCCATGCAACTTTTAATTCAAAGCAGATCCTGGGAACAGCTGTCTAGCGGCTGCAGGAGGGAGGATGCTGGCAGCGAGGAGCCTTAGGAAGGTGGCATTGAGAGGCTACCCTTCCTCTCCAGACCCACTGCGTTTGCTGTCCAGAGCCTAGGTGGAGCCCAGAGGGTGGTGGGGGCTGGGAACAGGAGGAGGTTCCCTAGGTGACTTCCCCACCCCTCCTGCAGGAGCCCCACCCTCTTCTCAGGAGGGGCCTGAGGTAGGGCTGGCAACTTAGACTCTAGGCTGATTTAATGAAAGAAATAATGTGTCTCTCTTGCACATCTGAGCAAGGACTGAGTCCCTACCTGGCCAGGTGTCTGCCTTGTCTGCAGGCAGCTGGCTGCGTTCAGAGGTGGGTGGCTGCACAAGCTGGGGAAGGCGCTCTGATGGCCACGCTGCGCACACCTGGGCCTGTCCAGGCCCAGGGACACAGGCCTAGACGGCAGGGTGGGCATGCTTTGCAGGGCTTGTCTTTGGGAGCTCCCTGGCAGAAGGGCAGTTGGCGCAGGCTGGAAGGGAAGTGTGGAAACCAGGCAGAGAGAGGACCCGCACCAGGCCCAGACCTCTACGGCCAGGGCGAAGACACTAACCTCACCTTGTGGTCAGGCTCAGGGCCTCAGACATGCTGCCCTATGCTGGGCCAGCGCCCACTCCCCTGTGAGGGTGGTGCGTGGCTGCTGCTGTGCCGTGGGCGAAGGACTGAGGGCGGGACAGCCTATGCACAGGCCAGCAGAGAATGACTTCCCTGCAGCCTGTCCTGCGTAACCCACCCAGGGTCGCTAGGCTGCAGACGCTGGGACATCCTGCTCAAAGGGACACTTTGGCTCTTAACTTACCCTGCCATGGGGAAGTCACAGTGCAAGGAACAAAGGAGGCTATGTCCTGTCACCTATTGTATAAGAAGGAAAAATAAGGATCCGCAGCTGGGTTCTTTCAGCATTCTAACACACACACTCTCAGCTCTGCAGAGAGAGCAGCTACACCAGATGGAAGGCGAGGGTCTTCTGCGGGAGCTGGGAGGACAGGGTTGGCCCTGTCTTGCTTTATCCTTGTGACTTTTGAATCACTAAATATTTTGAACGAACAAAATGTAACAAAGCTGGGGTTGTAGCTCAGTGGTGGAGCGCTTGCCTAGCGTGTGTGAGGCACTGGGTTCGATTCTCAGCACCACATATAAATAAATAAAATAAAGGTCCATTGACAACTTAAAAAATTTATTTAAAAAAAAGGTAACCAAAAGTTAAAAAAGAAAAAGGGGGTGGGGAGCTGGGGATAGAGCTCAGTTGGTAGAGTGCTTGCTTTTCAAGTACAAGGCCCTGGGTTCAATCCCCAGTACCGCCAAAAATAAATAAAATAAAATAAAAAAGAAAAAGAAAAAAAAGTAAAGAGAGAGAGGTAAAGAGTAGGGTGTGGTGGCACACACTTGTTATCCCAGTGACTTGGGAGGCTGAGGCAAGAGGATCAGAAGTTCAAGGCCAGGGGCTGGGGTATGGCTCAGTGGTAGACTGCTTGCGTAGTGTGTGTGAGGCACTGGGTTTGATTCTCAGCACCACGTAAGATAAGTAAGCAAAATAAAGTTCTCATTGACAACTTAAGAAAAAAAAGGTCAAGGCCAGCCTCAGCAACTGAAACCCCGTCTCAAAATAAAAAAATAATAAAAAGGTCTGGGAATGCAGCTCAGTGGAAAAGTGTCCCTGGGTTCAATTCTCAGCACTGCCAGGGTTGGGGATGGTGAGGGGTGAGGAGGGAGTGAAGAAAACAAACTCTAAAATTCAGTAAAAAGTAAAATAAATGAGCATAACTATGCATCCGATTGTTACCTGACCTAACTGTAATGGTAAATTTCATGTCAGATTATTCGGCTAGCTGGGAATGGTGACACACACTGTAGTCCCAGCCACTAGGGAGGCTGAGGCAGGAGGATCAAAAGTTCAAAAAAAGCTGGGACACTTAGCAATACCCTGTCTCAAAATAAAATTCAGAGAGGCTGGGGTTGTAGCTCAGTGGTAGAGCACTTGCCTGGCATGTGGGAGGCACTGAGTTTGATCAGAAAAGGCTGGGGATGCACTTTAGCAGTATTGTGCTCCTGGGTTCAGTCCCCAGCAATGCACTAAAAAAAGAAAGAAAAAAAAGACTGAGCTTAGGGGTGCCCAGATAGCTGGTAAAACATGATTTCGGGAGTGCTGAAAGAGATGGGTATTTTAATTAGTTGGACTGAGGAGATCTGGGGGGAGTCTGAGGCAGGAACAGTTGAGTCTAGAAGTTAGTGGCCAGCCTGGGCTACATGGTGAGACCCCCATCTCAAATAAATAAAAATAAAATTGTTGAAAATTTATTTGAATTAATTATGCTGGGGGATTAGGTTAGATTCTCAGGCTACCAATTCAAATGTGTAAGAGGATGATTGAGAGGTCATCCAATTCATTGGGGAACAAATGGCACACAAGGCAGAGGAAGGGCATATTCTGCCTTCTTCCTCATTTCCTACCCGCCCCCACCCCCCTCCACCCCCGCGGTTGGAACACAAGGCAGGCAAGTGCTCTACCGCTGAGCCACACCCAACCCCTTCCCTGTTTTTGAGCTGGGATGTCCTTCTCTTCCTGCCCACTGGGCTTAGAGCAGTGCAGGGCCCACACCTCCGCCCAGTACTCAGGCCTTTGGCCTCAGAGTGGGACTATATCCAGCTCCCCTGGTTCCTAGGCCTTCAGACTAGGACTGAATCACACACTGAAGCTCTTTGGTCTTTGACTGGCAGACAGCAGATCATGGAACCTCTCAGTTTCCAAAACCAGGTGAGCCAATCCCCATAATGAATCTCCTCTTACACATTTGAATTGGTAGCCTGAGAATCTAACCTAATCCCCCAGCATAATTAATTCAAATAAGTCTTCAACAATTTTATTTTTATTTATTTGAGATGGGGGTCTCACCATATAGCCCAGGCTGGCCACTAACTCCTAGACTCAAGTGTTCCTGCCTCAGTCTCCTCAGTAGCTGGACTACAGACATGTACCATTGTTCCCAGTCTTAAATAAATCTTGAACACAATACTCTGTATTTCTCTGGTGGGATGTATTCTAAGAACAAAACAACTATGAGAAGATCTGAAATTTCATCACCAGGTCCGTGGTTACTTGCAGGATCATTGTAGTAGCTGGAAATCGAATCCAGAGCCTCACAGACGCTGGGCAAGCGCTTTACTACTCAGTTACACTTCCAGCCCTGGAGGGTGATTTCATGCAGAACAACTCAGCACATATATTGATTTACTGAAAACAAGGCTGGTCACTGTGGACAAAGGAGATGTGAGGTTGAGCCATTTACTATTTTTTATAGAGAAAAACTATTGGGGCTGGAGATATACCTCAGTTGGTAAAGTGCTTGCTTCACATGCATAAGGCCCTGGGTTCAATCCCCAGCACCACAAACAAACAAACAAACAAACAAACAAACAAAACAAACTATTGGCAATTTCATATGATCCAACCAAATACAAATATGGAATTATGGAATGAGGGAAGAAAAGGAAACGCTTAGGTGTGGCAAGGAATTAGCAGCTGTGGAAGACTTCGCAGTGCTGGTTCTGTTCCCGAGGGGGACTGGAAGGCAGGGGCATTTCAGGAGCAATGAGCACACTTGGTACTCAAAACTTGCTTCTGAATCCCATTTCCCTCTAAAGGGCAGCAGGGCTTCCTTAAAAAATGGATGACTTCAGGGCTGGAGCAAGGAGGAAGTGCTCAAAGGATAATGGAAACCTGAAAGAACAGAAAGGGTGTCATCCAACAGTTAGCTATGGATTGGTTTAGAGTATGGTACCAATGTTAGAGCTTTCCATTTTGTGTAACAGGAGGGTGGATCTATTATGGAGTGCCCTTATTCCTAGAAATGCACACTGAAGTTTTCAGTGGCAAAGAGACACAATGTCTCCAGCTTATTCTCAAATGATTCAGAAGAATTTTATACCCAGGTGGAGAGAGGCTATGATGCAGCCAATGGGGCAACATGCAGACAAATGATTAATCTGGCTACAAGACATAGAGATTTCTTACAGATTTCCTCTAAGTTTGAAATGATATAAAAATTAAGCCCGGGTTCAATTAAGTTCCATGGCACAGGATTTGCCTGGCATGCACAAGGCCTTGAGTTCGGTCCTCTACCCTGGAAAATAAATAAGTAAAAATAAATAAATAAATAAAAACAAAGCCTGGTCCCTTGGTGCATGCCTATAATCCCAGCAGCTTGGGAAGCTGAAGCAGAAGGGTTGCAAGCTCAAAGTCAGTCTCAGTAATTTAGTGAGAACCTATCTCTAAATAAAATACAAAAAAGGGCTGGGGACGTGGTTCAGTGGTTAAGCACCAAGGAGTTCAATCCCCTGTATCCCCCCAAAAAAGGAGGACAAGAGACATAGTGAAGGAAGTCAGTCTCACTGACTAAATTTGAACCAATTTAAGCATCAAAAAGAATAATGAGGGACTGGGGTTGTAGCTCAGTAGTAGAGCACTTGCCTAGCACATGGGCTCAAGTGTCAGCACTACATAGAAATAAATAAATAAAATAAAGGTATTATTGGTTGTCCATCCATGACTAAGAAAAAAGGAACCAATTAAAAAAAAGAATATCAAATTCATGTTAGTGCTTAAGAACATTTTTAAAAAGAGGAAAAATATTCTTTGAAGAAAAATTGCTAAATGTAGGAGAAGTGACTGACTTGGAAAGTCATGATTTTGCAGCTATAAATGTAATGGCTCCATTTATCAACTGATGCTAAAATTGTTGGGTAAATGGTTATGGGAAAAATAGCTTATTTATTACATGAAGAAGATGCTGGCCTTGACCATGGTGGACTCTGGCTTACCCCAATTTGACCAAGTGGTCAAATTTCATGTCCTCATGCTCAGGCAGGACATACAGATGTCCTGGATCTCTTGATGACTTGCCATCGGTGCCACTTTGCTGCCCCAAGTGTTTAGCTGGAGGATCCCAACTGGGGCATGTTGGAAGAAAATAGGCCCAGAGTCTGTGACACTGTGCCATGGATGGCAGGCCATCGAGAGAGCCAGGACATCTGTTTGTCCTGCCTTGAAGAGTGGGGACAAACCCACCCAGTTTCGTGGGGCAGCATGTTGGGCTCAGGGAGGGTCCCAGTGGGCTGTCCTCTCCCGCAGGATTTCTCACTGCCCCCTTCTACATAGGAGTGTTCATCAGTGTACAGATGTGTGTGTGACATGGATGGTGGTCTTTACCAAACCGACCCGAAGCACCCGAAGGAGGAGAAGCCGTGGAGCAGACAGACAACTGATGTGACCAGCATCAGGCAGCTGGGCTGGGGAGAGCAGGAGTTCAGGACAGAATTTAGAACTTAGCCAAGCCAGGGCTTGGGGGAACGCCTGTGCGATTGCTGGCCATGGCTAGCAGTTGGTGGCTGGAGAGTGAGGGCAGTTTACCCAAAAGATGGGAGCTGGTCGCTTTCAGCCTAGGTGGCTGAAGCAGACGCCCTCCAACGCCAGGATGCTGCGGCAGGTCCCCTGAAAGCCTCCGCTCAGCATGGGGCTTGGCGAGGGACGTCCTCTAGGCGTTAAGTTAGGAGTGTGGTTTTCTCAAGGGTTCTGGGACGTGTCCCCACTTCTCTATTCTCAAGTTTACAGAGATCTTTACAACACCTCCGAGAACCGCAGGTATTTCACTCAGCCCCCTTCAGCCACGAAGATGAGGTGGACAGGATAAGGTCAGGAGCTTGGTCAGTGAGGAAAGCCAGTGCAGCGGGTGGTTGCCCCACCGCTTTGTGGGTAGACGCGTGGGCGGCTAGGAACAGGCACTGGAGTGGCAGAGGCAGGGGTGGTGTTGCGTGAGAGCTGGGCACAGGGAACCGGCGCGGGCGTGGCTGCGGGGGAGGAGAGCGGGGCCTCAGGCCTCGCGGTGTAGACTGGGGCGGACGCGGGACCTTTCTCAGGACGAGGTGGGCAGCGCAGTCCGGACCGCCGCCGCCCGCACGCGGTTCGGAGGCCGCTCGGGGGCGGGGCCTGGAGGACGGGGGCGGGGCAGGCATCTGGCCCCGCCCCCGAGGCCGCGTGGCTGTGCGTCGCGGCTGTTGCCGATAAAGTTGTTTGAGGGCGAGCCGGCTGCGGGTCACGTGAGCGGAAGATGGCGGCCCCGGCGGGCGGCGGGGGCTCCGCGGTCTCGGTGCTGGCCCCGAACGGGCGGCGCCACACGGTGAAGGTGACGCCGAGCACCGTGCTCCTGCAGGTGCGGCCGCCGGCCCGGGGCGGACGGGGGGTCTCCGCGCCGGCCCGGCCTGCGGTTGTCCCGGAGCGGCGGGGCGGAGCCCGGGGCGGGGCCTGCGGCGGCCAATGAGCGCCTCCCGCGCGGCGCCCCGCCCCCCTGGCGGCCCGCGGCGCGGGCTGGGGGGTCCCCGAGCGGGGCGGCGCCCTGCGCAGAAGGGGGTGTCGCGTCGCGCGTCTTCCCGAGGTCCCCGAGGCCGCGGCGCTCCTGAGCCCAGCCTTCCGGGGCGTCGGGCAGGGTCCGCCCCCGCCCCACCGCGTTCTCCGGGACTTTGGATGGGCCGGCCTGCCCGGAAGCGGCCTGCTGAGTCACGCACTGCACTTTTGCCGGGCGCTGCTTGTGACCTCGAGTGATTTCAACTTAAAAGTGTTAATTTCGCTCCTGCTGTAGGGGACAGCTAGGGTCAAAGGGACACGCGAACGATGCCTGTAGCAGGAGTCCACGGGGTGGAGTGAAGTGGGGGACGCAAAGTTCAGAAGTGGAAATTTTGGCAGTCTGCAGGGCCCCAAGGACCTACAGAGTGACCCTTTTGAGTGACTCCAGGGCTTGGCTCCTGGAGAAGAGGGGTGAGGGTCTGGGGAGCAGGTTTATAAAGGCTGTTAGGCCGCGGGGTAGTCAGCCCCTGGGCAGGTT
This sequence comes from Sciurus carolinensis, assembly GCF_902686445.1. Taxonomy (NCBI): domain Eukaryota; kingdom Metazoa; phylum Chordata; class Mammalia; order Rodentia; family Sciuridae; genus Sciurus; species Sciurus carolinensis. The sequence continues at coordinate 1,081,076 of NC_062215.1, read as the reverse complement.
TGAAGCAGAGGGCAGAACTGAATAGTTTGAACTTTATTCCTCGGAAGAGGGAATCTCAGGGCATGTGATAGAAAAATGTCTGTGGAGTGAGGACCCAAGAGCCCAGAATATGGATATACTGTGGCCAAAAGAGCTGAGCAAATAAGGCAGGTTGTGGAGGTCCCTAGAAAAGGGGTGAGAGGATAGAATTTGTGGGTTAGTTGCACAGAGCTTTAAGTAAGCTGCTTATCCAGTGACCTTACACCTGGTTTTGTCTGGACAGCCAAGCAGCTGGCTCTGCAAGACTGATGTGTCTGCCTACTGGGCAGGTGCCCTGGTCAACACACCGAGGTTCACTGTCCTTTAATCTCCCAGGTTCTGGAGGACACGTGTCGGCGGCAGGACTTCAACCCCAGTGAATATGATCTGAAGTGAGTTGGCTTGGGCTCAGCTGTGGGGTCCCAGTCTTGTTTTCTTCCATACCCCCCACAGGTACTGGCTCTGGCTTAGGAGAGGCCCCTTAGATGACTTAAAGCAACAGAAGTGTATTTGCCTTTTCTGGAGCCTGGAAGTTCAAATTCAAGGTGTGGCAGGGACATTCTCTCGGGGAGAGTCCTTTCTCTCCTCTTCCAGCTTCTGCAAGCCTGGGTACTTGGTTTGTAGCTGTATTGTTCTCTGGCTCTGGCTTCTCTCTGCCTTAGGAGGATACTTGGCATTGGGTTTAGGCCCACTGGGTAGTCCAGGATGATCTCATACAACATCCTTATTATGTCTACAAAAACCCTTCTACCAAATAAGGTCACATTCACCGGTTCTGGAGTTAGGACATCGATGTACCTTTTGAGGGCCACCAGTCAACCTGCAGAGGGCTTGAGTGCATTTGGTCGAATTACATTCCTGGCAGAGCTTTCAGGACAAAGAGGTCATGGGGAAATAGGAAGAAACCCTGCAAATTGGTTGGAGTCTGGCAGCCCTAAGTCCCTGGCATTCCCTGCACAGTTCTGTGTGGGCCTAGATCCAAAGAGAAGGCCTCCACCAAATCCTCAAGGAGTCTGAGGCCTGTGGGGGTCAGGACCCTTGTACTCTTGGGTGTGGGTTTCCGTCTTGCCTGTGAAGCTTTTCTCTCTAAAGACAGGTCCTAGCAGTATTATCCTGATGGGTGAGCAGAGTGCAGGAGCCTGCTCTCAGCGTTGTCCACACCACCTCATGGATTTTCCAGGGAGGAGTTTCTCAGGAGGTACTATCAGGTGGTGCTTCTTGTCTTGTTCATCTGAGAATTTCAGGACACCTGCTCCCACTGGTGAGGTTGTCCCTGTCACAGAGTGTTGTGCCAACTCTGTTGCCTGCAGTCCACACGATGGTGTCTGGTTGGAGCCAATGAGTGGTATTTTTTTTTTTTTTTTTTGTGGCAGGGATTGAACCCTAGGACACTTAACTGAGTCACATCCCCAGCCCTTTTAATTTTTTATTTTGAGACAAGGTCTCACTAGGTTGCTTATAGTCTTGCTAAGTTGCTGATACTGGCTTTGAACCTGTGATCCTCCTGCCTCAGCCTCCTGAGCTGCTGGGTTTACAGGCATGGGCCACCACGCCCAGCTAATGAGTATAATTTGAGTCAGCTCCACTGCAACACTGTCAGCTTTTCTCTTGTCTTCCTGTCATCACTAACTGTGTCATTTGTTTAAGAAATGCTGCCACCCCTCTCCTGGGTGAGTAAGACTTCTCTCTGCCCACTGCTCTTGATCCTCTTTGGACTTGCTGTCCTGTCTTGCATTAGACATTTTAATGGCAGTTTCCAGTCTGCTGGCCATGTTCAAGATGGGTATCAATGTTGCCTTGTTTCATTTCTTCCAAATGCCTTTGGGCTTTGTAAACTGCTAACAGCCCGTTGTCTCTAATGGTGTTTTGCATTTGCAGTTGTCGGCCACTCTGTATTCAAATTTCACATGAATTTCTCTTCCTAGTTCTGTAGTTTTTCCTCCAAACTTTCATTAAAGTAGAGCCCAGTGTCTGACTTCTGAGTGACAGTAGTTCTTTTACTTGTTCTTCCATTGATTCTCTCTGATCCATGTCTCTCTGTAACTCAGAGCCAGCAACTTTGTATTTTTTAAGATGGGTGAGCAGGGACTTTCCTTGTGTGTGGTCCTTCCGGTGGACCAGTGGTTCTTGTTCCATTGCAGTCCTGGAGCCTGTGGGAACTGGCATGAGAAGGGACAAGTTGGGAAGACTCCCAGGTGGATTGCTCCTGCCCTGCCCGCCCACCCAGCTGAAGGTGGCACAGTAGTTCTCCTGATGCCTATCGTTGTCTTCCTGGGCAGGTGTTGGCTCTTTGTGAGTCTGTGGCCAAGGTGTTTTGAGCTGGGTGTCAGGAGCGGTACACTGAGGTCCCAGTTGTACCTTCGCCTGGCCTGGGTGCCTGCTGGGCTGCCTCTGTCTAGAGCTCCTCATCAGAAGGCATGCTAGTCTCGATGGAGGCTGTGCTTTCTGGAAGGGGTAGGCTCTTGAATGCTGGTCCAGGATGGGCTCAGGGCTGCTGCTTGTTTCTCCTTCCCTTGGATGAACCCCTCTACTGACTCACCAGAGCTTTAGTCCTTGGAACTTTTGAGAGAAACCGCATTGTCTGGGCCTTTGGAAAACCTGTGATCCTCCCTGCCCAGGCTCAGAGGAGTTGTTGGGCTTGCCCTGTTTTCCCAGGGATTTGGGGTTGTTTTTTGCTGTCCAGGAGGCTCTGAGACCTCCAGGCCTGGTGCACAGCTGACCCCCAGGAGACGGCAGAGGAAGGGTTGCTGCTGCAGGGTGGAGGCTTTACTGTCTGCCCTTGGCCTGAGTTCACCTTGAGGATGTTGGGCTGGGCCATTCTGGGTGTGGTTTCTCTAGAATCTGCCTCCTCTGTGTGTCTCCTGGGTGTGGCCCCCTTGGAGGATGGGGGGGGCACTTGCACTGCTGGCTGTCCCCTGGTCACCTGTGTGAGTAACTGGCAGTGGGCTTGGTGGAAGGTTGTCTTGTGGAACTTCTGGGGCATTCTGCATGTTTATTTCCTGAGGTCTAGGTCTCTTGTGTCCAGAGGTTCATACCAGTCTCCTGATCCTGTCCCTGTTTCCCTGGCTTTCAGGCTGAGTCAGTGTTGCCCTTCTCTTGACTTCCTGAGGCCCTGTGGCTGGGGACCTGGCTCTGCAGGTCGTTACTTTTTGTTGGGGTCTGCTCGGTGGGTAGCTGCCCTGCAGTCTGGACGGAGTCAGGGCGAGTGTGGTCTGTGGGGCAGCAGGTGACTTTGGTCTGTTCCACAGGTTCCAGAGGACTGTGCTTGATCTCTCTCTCCAGTGGAGATTTGCCAACCTGCCCAACAATGCCAAACTAGAGATGGTGCCCGTGTCCCGGATCCGCGAGGGGCCAGCGAAAATGGTATGTGTCTGGCTGTGAAATGAGGGTGGAGGTGGGGGTTCTTCTCCCGTTCTCGTTCAGGCTGGAGCACAGAGTAATCCTGCAGTGGGCTAAGTAGGGGAGGTGTGCTGTCGGTTTGGGCTGTGAGCCCAAGAAGGGCTAGGAAAGTCGAAGTGAGTCCAGGGACCTTCCTGGGTCAGGCTGCAGCAACGTTTTCTACCTGGTGTGACTGGAAACCGGTCATGGTTTTGTGTATTTCTTTTTTCTTTTTTGGTGCCATGTCCATCTCAGTCTGTCAGAAGTGTTTGCCCATCAGGCTGATGTGCCTGGTTAGAGTCATAGAGATGGAGAACCTGAGGAGCCAGGTGGACCCCTGACAGCTGCTGCATTCCTCGGCCAGCTCATGTAGGGCTTAGGCCTCCTTCTGCATCAGGGCTTGCAGGTCCCTGGCTGATGCTGGCTGCAGACCTAAGGTCCAGGTTGTAAGGGTTTAGAAGGTAGCCACTGTTGCAGATGATAACAGCAGCCAGGGTGATGACCGCCCTCTTACCAACCACTGCCCAGGCCTTTGCTCCTGAGATTGCGTTTTCCCTGCACGGCAGGAAAGTGCTTTCTCGTCAGACCAGGGGGCTCCACCCTGGGCATCAGTAGCTCCCCAAGGCCAGGGCTGGACCATGCCGCCAGGACTTGGGTGTGCTGGGGCTGAGCCCAACACTGGTCTTTCTGTTACTGCTGCGGTCCTCTTCTACTGTGTAGAAGGAAGCCTGGCTTTTTTCAGGGTTCCTCAAGTGTGAGGGGTGAGTAGAAGGCTGGGGCACCCTGACATGCAGGGCCGTTCCTCCTTTGTGTGTTCCTGGGATTTGATGTGAATGTGCACTTGAAGGAAGAATCCTATGGTGAAAACAGCAGGGTCAGCTTGATTGCAGATCCGTAAGCCTAGACCATGTTGTGTGGGCTGAGGTGGAGCTCAGGTCTGCACCAGAGGATCTGTTACTTGGCAGGGGGACTAGAAGGAACTTTCCCCTTTGGGTTATAGCCTGTGCCCTGAATGGGCACACAATTATAAATAGTAGATTTGGACCAGGTGCAGTGGCACACGCCTGTAATTGGGGCTCGGGAGCCTGAGGCAGGAAGGTCACAAGTTCAAAGCCAGCTTCAACAAAACAATGCACAAAGCAACTCAGTGCGACCCTGTGTCTAAATAAAATACAAAAAAGGACTGGGGGTGTGGCTCAGTGGTGGAACGCTCCTGAGTCCATTCCCCGGAGACCACCCCCCCAAAGCAAAAAAGTGCTGGGGATGTGGTTCAGTGGTTAAGGGACACTGGGTTCAGTCCCCGTTTTAGTCCAAAACTAAAAAGATTTGGAAAACCAATGGGTTCAGTTTTGAACAAAATTCAGAAAATTGCATGTGTCAATTACCTATTGCCTTGTGACAAATTTCCAGAAACTTGGCAACAATTACTGTCTCAGGGTTCTGGGGTTGGTCGGGGCAGTTCATCTGGGGGCCTCTGGTGGTACTTCACCTGCTGAATGGAGCTGTGGCTTTCTGAGGGGGCCTCTGGCGCCGTGGAGCATTTCCATGAGGGCTTCCTCCTGTGGCACATGAGTACCTGTGCGCACAACGTGTGCTGCTGCAACCCTCACAGGCCCCTAAGCCACTGGCGTCTCCAGAGTACACAGAGCGGCAGCCGTGCTCCCCGCGGGTGCCTCCTGGGCGGGGCCTGTGCCTTCTGCCTGCTCCCTGGGACTCAGGGAGGCTCGCTGGGATGGCCGCTCTTCTCCTGATGGAGTTTCTTGTGTCCTGCCCGTCCAGGTTCGCATTGCTCTACAACTAGATGATGGCTCCCGGTTGCAGGACACTTTCTGTTCAGGCCAAACCCTCTGGGAGCTTCTCAGCCACTTTGGACAGACCAGGTGAGTCTTGTTGGGCAGGTCTCCGACACTGCCCTGCCCCCTCCTGGCAGCTATGCTGCTGTGGCCCTGGGGTCTGAACCCCCCTCTGCTTCGGGCCTGAGCCCGAGTCTGAGCCTTGCCTCACCTCATGGTGGTGCTGGTCGAGAAGATGGATGGGATGTGGCGGCTGCCCATTTACTGGTCAGCACCCAGTGCTGTGGGTGGCCAGTGGCTCCTCTTACTGAGCATTCAGGCCTGACAGCTGGCCTTGTCCTTGCTCTCCAAGAGGACCAGGGGCATGCCTCAACTCTGTGGGGACCTGAGAGGCCCCCAAGGGTTTGGCGAGCAGAGAAGGGGACTTGGACTGGTGCCTCTTCACGTGCCTGTGTTTCCCTGGATGGGACCGGTGTTTGGGGTCCATGGATGGAACGGACAAGAGACTACGTGTGAGCCCTTTGCCACCACCCTGCAGGTGTGAAACTCCTCATGAAAATGAGGTGTCATCTTCTTTTAATCCCCTGGTACTGGGGACTGCATCCAGTGGGGTTCTACCACTGAGCCACATCCGTAGCCCTTTTTGTTTTTTACTTAGAGTTGATAGATCATTAAGTCGCTTGAACTTGGAATCCTCCTGCCTCAAGCTCCCAAGTAGCTGGGATCATAGGTGTGTACAGTGTGCCCTGCTGGTCTTCTTAATAATACCGGCATATGTCAGTTCCTGTCTGTGCATCTGTGGCTTCAGCTTTATTCCTGAATGTGTAGAACTGGTGGCCCTTTAGTCTGGCTGGTCTTTTCATGGTGGGATGGAGTCTTTATTCACTTTAAAAGTCTCAGCAGCATAACAGGAGTAGTGTTTGCTGTGTGCTGTACATTGCTTGCACTCTCAGTGCCTCTGTGGCCCCAGCTGTTCACGAGCTGGTGTGTCTGGAGCTGAGAACAGGGCTTGGGACAGAGGCTTGTGAGTGGGAAAGTGGCGCTGCGTGGCAGAGGCCCCCGAAGCGAAGCCTGCTGTGGGTGGGCGGAGTGTCCAGTGTCCTCAGCTGCTCTGAGGACGAGGTGCTGGGGTCCACAGCCTGTGTTCTCAGCAGCCCAACAACAGCAGTTTTGTTGGAGCCCAGTTTGAAGGTTTAAAATGAATGGAGGCCCGGGGAGTCACTGTGAGTGGAGACCAAGTCTGTGTAGCTGCCAGAGAGGCTGTGGGATGAGGAGGAAGATGGCCTCTGCATTGGGTGGGACCTGCAGCAGTCACTGTCCTCAGAGGACGTGCAAGGTCACTAGAGGAGGCTGTGTTGGAAAGGAACATCAGAAGAGGTGGGTTCTGGGACTGCAGGTGTGCCCGTGCCAGGGCACCTCAGGCAGCGTGTGCTGGTCAGCAGCAGCTGTGGTCACACACAGTCCCTGCCTGGCCTGCTGGCTCCTCCTCCTGATTGTGGGCTTCAGAGCAAGAGTGTGCAGAGCCTGCCAGGCCTGTGGCCAGCACACGAGGCTGGCAGGCTCCTGGCCATTGCTGGTCATTGCCTCCTGGTGGGTGTGTGACTGACTCCTCTGGGGATAGAAACTGCACCTCCTTGGTGTGTGGAGGAGCTGTGGGGGCCCTACTGGAGGGCGGAGAGAAGAGGGCAGAGGGTCAGTCATGAGGTCAGTGGGTCCTTCAGCCTCTGGTGTGGGTCTCTGTAGTGCAGCACAGAAGGTTCGAGAGCCCAGTCCAGGGTGTGAAGGACCCTTGTTAAGGGTCCCCATTGTGAAATACAGGATATGAGGACAAAGAGACAATTCCACACTGTGAGGGAGGGCAGGCCTGGGACCCCCGGGCGTGGAGAAGTGCCTCCAGAGTCTGTGGGAACACCCGCTCTCGTGGAATTCCATACCTTTTCAGTGTTGTGGAAGGGTGAGGGTATCATCCAGACGGTTTTGGATCCCAAAAAGGTCTCAGTTTTGCCCCATACGCCCCTAGAAAAGCCTCTGCACCTCCAGAGAGTGGGCTGCAGGCCCTCGAGGAGTCGGGTGGTGCCGACAGCACGCGGGCAGCCCTAGTCCAGAAGTGCCTCCTAGGCCAGGTGCTGCCAGGGTGGCATTCCCGAGGCTGCGTGGCATCAGCACACTCACCTCGCGGACTGTGCCTCCTTTGTTGTCGTCTCAGTGGTAGGTGGGTATGAAGACCAGGGCTTGGCCCCAGGTACCCCAGAGTGGCCTCGGGGGCAGCCTGAAGGTGTCCACAGAAGCCTCCTGGGTGGGTGACCGTGAATGGTGAAGTGTGACTGGAGGGAAGGGTGGGGTGGCCCTTCCACCAGCACAGGTGGGGCCCGCAGAGGCTGCCATGCCTGGAGGCCGCGGCTTGGTCTAGGTGGCCATCGGGTCTGTCTAGGGCTGTGACAGCTCGTGGACAGGGGAAGGCTGTGGGGGGAGGGCTGTGCCTGGCCTTCTCTCTGACCCCCTGGAGAGTCACAGGCACCCTTCCCACTGCCCTCTGCAGAGGGACATGACTGCTGTCTGCACCTGACCAGCTTGCCGGAGCTGGCAGCCGACTGTTGCCCAGCCTGTGGCTGCTGGCTGCACATCACCCTTAGCTCCTCCCTCAGGATCTGTTCCGGAGGCAGAATTGCTGGAGCAGGAGGTATTTTGGCTCTCGGAATGCAGAACCAGTTCTATCTTTGAAGCCGGTGCCCCTCACTGGAAAGCAGAATGGAGGCCCCGTGTGGGTGTGTTTCTAGCTCCGTGGTGAGGGCTCCGTGCCCAGCGAGCGAGGCTGTGGATGGGGCAGAGGGTCAGCTGGGAGCTGAGACATCCCTGGTCCAGAGAGGTCTGCACGAGGTGAGGAGGAGCGTGTGGTCTGACTCTGGGACCCCTGGTCTCCACTGAGTGGGGCAGGAGGGAAGCTGGCTGCCCCCTTGGTACTTCTGCAGGACGGAGAATATGAGAACCCCACAGGTGCTGTGCTTAGGTGGGGACCGTGGGCCACACCCCGCCTGGGAGCCCTGTGGAGGTCAGCATGGCGTGTGGGCTCTGCTTTGGGTGTTGGGGACCACCAGGTGGTCTCCTGGGCTGGAGGCAGTGATGGTGTTAGTAGCGGGGCTTCCTTCCCTGGCCCCCAGCCTCTGGAGCAGCTCTGGCCCCTCGGAATACCACAGAAATCTTGCTCACAGGTCACGAAGAAACTCAGAATTTCCTAGTACCTAAGGAGAAAGTAAAAACATGTATGACAATTTTAGTAATACGTTAATTAGCTCAGTATTTTTAACAGGTAATCAATAGGAAAATGAGGTCACTGATGTGGGTCACTTATGAGGTCACTTGCGAAGCTTTGTATTTAAAATATTTTTAGTTGTAGATGGACACACTACCACTCTTGTATTTATTTTTTGTGGTGCTGAGGATGGAACCCAGTGCCTCATGAGTGCAAGGCAGGTGCTCCACCACTGAGCCTCAGCCCCAGCCCAGTGAAGTTCTTAACATTGGGCAGGAACGTGAGGAGCCCTTGCTGGCTTCTGGGCTGGACCTTCCGTGCGGCTGGGGTGCCCTTCAGTAATGAGCCGAGGCACCTGCAGGTCAGGCTGTGACCATGGGCAGCCTGGGAGGAGCTCATCTGAAGCCACACGCAGAAGTCAGGAACTCGTGGAGGGAGTGCTGGGGTTCTGTGGGGAGCCCCAGGACCGGTGGGTGGAGCTCGCAGGACAGGTCAGGCAGCATCCAGCTGCCCCATGGGCGTCCCGCACGGCAGCCACTGCGCAGGCAGAGTTCTGCATGACCGTGTGAGCCGGGAGGAGGCAGGGGCTGGAAGCCACCTCAGGGGCTGAGCTGTGCTGTGAGAAAGCCCGGCTCTCCTTTGGTATGGGGCAGAGATGCCCAGTTGGGAGCTCACTGCCTGGGCGTCCAGGTGGCCCTCTGCCTCCTCCTGCTCCATGGTGGCCCAGCCTGCTCAGGCTGCTCTCTGAAGTCAGTTTGGGAGTACTGCAGGGTTTCGTAAATGTCACGTCCAGGGACTGAGGGCATGGGGACTCAGCCCCTCCTCTCCTCCCAGCTGTGTCTGTGCCTCCCACCCCCTGCTGTGCCTCCTTTGTTGTGCCCCTGCCCCTCTGCTCCCAGCCTGGGTTCATGGTTGAGCCCTGCCTGACTTGCACCTTCTGTTCCCTCTGTTAGCAGAACTATATTTCCTGGGAGGCCAGGGGGTCTTGGTGGTCCCCTGGGTGTGGAGTGGCTGCCAGTGAGAACAGGGTTCTGCTGGGGCTCCGAAGACAAGCCTGTGGACACACTCAGGGTTGGTTTGTGTGCCCAGTGGCCAGCTGGCTCCAAACTCCTGGCCACAGCTGCTTCTCCTCTGGACTCTCCCAGGCTCAGCTGCCTGGCCCTCCTTACTTCCTCCAGCCTGAACAAGGGGCAGGGTGCATGGGTCCGTGCTGTCATATGGCAGGTGGTCAAGACACCTGCTGCCCTTGCCTGGCACTTGCAGGCCCTCTGAACCAGGAGGACTCACTCTCTGCCTGCAGTCACGGCTCAGGTGATCTTGCTGGCTTTTGTCAGTGTGTGTCATTCTTGCGTGGGGAACACAAACTTTTCTTGGCAGTACGTTTGTACCAGCCCTGGTTTGTTCAGGCCCGAACAGGTGTTATAGACACCTGCCTTGTCTCAGCCTTGTCCCCAGCGCTCTGTGCACTGCACAGGAGCTGGACTCTGAGTGGGCAGATGGTCTGCCCCTTAGGGGACGATGAGCTTTGTGGAGGGTAGAACTTACACCTAAGGCCAGCAGCAGTGGCATCTCTGCCCTGACCAGGAAAGGTTTGCTGGCCTTCAAGGGAGCGAGCGCTCACCAGTTCCCCAGCATCCTCTCGTGGCTGAGGGGTATCTCGTGTGAGTGGGTGGCACCCGGGAGCCATGTGGTGCCCCTGGTTTTGTTTTTCACTCAGAGCGTAGAGTCCAGTCCACCTGACCTGTGGTGCAGGGCCAGGTCTGCAGAACCTGGGGGTCTGTGCAGGGTGCACGAGGAGACCGCCCTAGGCCTGCCAGCCTGGCAGAGAGCCCCGCTTGCTGATCTGAGTGGCTGAAGGTCTGGAAGGGGTCTCGGTGCGCCCCCCCTTGGCCCCTGGCTGCTCCTCGGATCTTGTACAGGTGAATCTGACCCGCCTTGTTCCTTCTGGAGAAGCCACCTGTCAAAGCCAGTTCAAGCTTTGGGGCTGCACTGCTGTCCTGCACCCCTCTTTGCTACTGTGGAAGGGCTTCAGGGAGCTCTGGCCGTGCTCAGTGGGCATCAGGGCCGTGGGCGGGCCCAGGTTGAGTGGTGCGGCCCGCTGTGCCATCAGCCCGCTCCCTCCTGGAGCAAGCCATGTGTGTGTGTGTCACACTCAAGAGGCTGGCCCTTGGCTTCCCAGACTGCTTCCTGGCCGGAGCTCCCTGTTTCCTTAGGTCGTGGGTGAGGCGGCTGTTCTCGCTGTGAAGAGTACCTGGGAGAAACAGTGTGACGGAGGAAAGGTCTATCGCGGCTCGTGGTTTCAGAGGCTTTAGTCCATAGCCGTGCAGCCCCACGCCTTGGCCTGTCGTAGCAGTGCTTGGTGGCAGAGGGTGTGGTGGAGCCAGCTGCTCTTTGCAGGGCTGCAGGAGTAGGGGAGCCAGGCGGAGGGGCTGAGGCCAAGTTCGAGACCCCAAGGCACTTGCCGCGAGCACCCACTCCCTTACTGGGTTCCACCTCCTAGTTTCTACTCCTGCCAGGGGTCCCATCGAGCGGTGAGTCTGTCTGGGAGTAACCCAGGAAGAGCCCAGAGCCCTGGCGAGCAGACCCCTTCCCAGGTGCCCCTCTGAGCAGTGCTTGCTGGGGAGCCACTTGTGTGCTGATGTTTCCTGCCTGGGTGGTCCCAGTGCACTGCCCCTGGCCCTCCCTGGCCTGCAGCTCGTCTAAGCCTTGCCTTACCTAATCTTTGTGCCTGCCTTCTCGTTGCCAACTCGGTCCTGTGTCTTGCTGTCCCAACCCTGTCCCTGTGTTTGGGCCCATGGTGGCTGACTGATGTGGACAGACAGGCCTGAGCTGAGTGGGGACCCGAGGTGGACCACGTGCACAGCCCTCGGTGGGACAGTGGAGGGGCAGTGTGGGGAGGGTCCATTTGGGTCTGGTGTTTCCTGGCCGGTTCCTGCTCTTGTTCCCAGCTGGGTCGGTTACCGGGGCTCTGCCTCCAGACTGCCATCTGGGCAGGCGTGGGTCAGTGTGTTTGCAGTGCCACTTCCTTACTGTGTGAGGTCATCTTAGGAGCTTGCCCTGTCCACTCGACACCACGGGTGTTTACCTGTGCTGCACAAGGAGGCGCCACCGTCACTGTCCGTGCCCTGAGATCACCCACGGGGCCGTGGTGATGCAGTCCAGCCCCTCAGGTGTGGGGTGACTGCAGTGTATGCTGTGGGTTTGGCACTGATGCTGCAGCCCTGAGGCCTGCTGCCTGTCCACCCGGTGTACCCCTGTGGGTTGGGCAGAGGGGACAGCCTGTGGCCATACTCAGGGCCTTGGGGACTTGACCTCTTTGCTTCAAGTCTGCCTAATGTCTTTGCACCCTGAACTGGTCCTCCTGGTCTCAGGTCAGTGGCCCTCCGAGAGGCACCTTGGGATGAAAACCCGGATCCCGGGACCCCTTGTCCTTGTCGCAGGCCCCTGACCTAGTGTACAGCAGAGCAGAGCACCCTTGGCAGTAGGCCACTCCTGGGGTTGTCTTGGGCTGCTCATCCCTCTTTCTCGAGGCTGCATTCCGATGGCTGAAGCCCTTCTCCAGGCTCTGCTGGGCTGCCTGCTGCCTCCTCCCAGTGGTCAGGGGTGGTCAGGGTGTGGGAGGCTTTGCCAGGCTAGGCTGCCTGGCTGAGGGCTGTGGCCCTGGGCGGGCTGTCAGAGCTCTGGGGCCTCCTGTCCCCCGGCTGGGCTGGGTGCCTGGGGTGCTGGCTGACCCACCCAGTGGGCCCTGACCTGTTCTTTCCCCATCCAGAGAGCACCTGCAGCAGCCGGGCGAGGCGACCCCTGTCTGTGTGTACATGAGGGACGAGGTAGGTGCCGCCACCCACCCCTGCCACGCTACACTCCAGCCCGCCCAGCCCGCCTTCCAGGCTGGAAACTCTGCCACCGTCTTCAAAGCGGCAGCCGGAGCAGCAGGCTCCTGAAAGCCGGTGTGTTTTATGGAAAGAAGCGGAACAGCCGGCCCCGCTGGAACCAACCGCGGCCGCCCGGGCTGCTCCCGAAACCTCCCTCAGTGGCCTGTTTGTTTTTTCAGCTTCTCTTAAAGCCCAAGAGTTACAAAAGTGGTTTCATTTTAATAAATATTTGCTTTGCTCTGTGTTTTGATCTTTTCAAAACCAAATGCAGTGTGGCCCAGGCACAGCCTGGCAGCAAGGCCCTGCCGCCCGCCAGCCTGCCCGCCATGGGGGGACCCTCCTAATGCCGGCTCCTCTGGCCTCACAGGGGCTTTTTGTTTCAACTCTGGCCCAGTGCCCCTTGCTGGCTTGGGGCGGGATGGGGGCACTGTCCCTGAGGGGCTGGGACAGCCCTGGTGTGGACAGGACTTCCCCCTGTTTGTTCCCATTGACTTTCCCTGACCCGAAGCTGTGAGGGGCAGGGAACTGTGAGGGGACCAGGAAACTGTGGCTACCCGCGCTGTCTGGAGAGGAGACCAGCCACCAGGCCTCTGGGACCCGGATCTGGCTGCTGGAGTGTGGCCCCACACTCCGGCTGTGCTGTTGTGCCGAGGGCAGAGTCCAGCCCTCGGAGGGATGCGCCCCCCTGGAGGCAGCTTCTCAGAGAGTCAGCCTTAGCTCAGCGGGTGTGGACAGCGGGGCCTGAGCTGAGGCCAGGAGTGACTCCTGAGGGGTGTAGCTCAGTGGTAGAGCACGGTGCTGGGTCCAGTCCCCAACCAAACTAAACAAAGCAAAAGTGACCCCTTGAGAGGGGAGGACCTAGTGGACAGGTTGGTGGTCTAAGGCAGCACTGGCCTGGGGCAGCTCTGGCTGCATGTGGGCGTGGTGGGCAGGAGCTGGGCTGTCTACCGCAGGCAGGCTGCACAGTGGGTGCTCTCACCCTGGCCAGGCCAGGCGAGCCTGTGAGGCTGAGTGTTCTGACATGGGGCCCCTGTGGCTCAGAGGGCTTTGAGGAGGCCGTGCCGCCAGCCCCCTTGACTCTGCAGAGAGTGTGGGCTCCTCCAAAGAGGCTCCTGGTCCTGCTAGAGCCTGGCCAGCAACTGTGGGCAGGATGAACCGGGCAGGGACCCACCTGGCCTCTAGCGTCTGGCCCCCTGAGGCTGAGGCCACCTGCTGCAGTAGACTGGGAGTGCTGGGGAGAGGTTGGGGCCTTTCTCTCAGTGGGCTGCCCTGGACAGACTCACCAGTCATTTTGGCCAGTGGTGGCCATGGGCCTGGCGTTCCCAGAGCAGCCTGGGCAGTGGGTTTTGGTGGGGTGGGGCCTGATCTCTGCGTTCTCATCCATCTCAACTGCCGTTGACTTTGGGCAGCGCTCTGGGCCTCAGGACGGCCCCCACCCAGCCCGTTCTTCTCTCCCTGGCCTCAGTGGGCTCAGTTCACAGCTGAGGAGGCCAGGCCAGGTGGAGAGACAGATGGTCATGGGTCCTCACCAGCTCCACAGCTGGTCAGGTGGCTGGACCTCGCGGAGCACACCGTCCTGCTGAGCACAGGGGCAGAGGAAGGCCTGGGTGGGAGGACACTGGTCAGTGGGAGCCCTAGCCTGAGTCAGTGAGGGCTTGGGGTGTTGTCCTGTGTGTTGTCATCTGGGAGAGGGACTCAAGAACCCCGTTTGCTTTTCCTGCAGGTGACTGGTGGAGCGGCCCTGCAGAGCACGACACTGCAGTCACTGGGGCTGACCGGGGGCAGTGCCACCATCAGGTAAGGACAGGACAGCTACAGGGTTTGGAGTTCCATTTAGTTAAAAGAAAATGTAATCTCAGCCAGGTGCAATGGCCTCTCTAATCCCAGCAACTTGGGAGGCTGAGGTAGGAGGTTTTCAAGTTCAAGGCCAGCCTCGGCAATTTAGTGAGACCTTGTCACAAAAAAAAAAAAAAAAAAAAAAAAAAAAAGAAGAGGACTGGGCTGCATCTCAGAGGCAGAGCCCCTGGGTTCAACCCCCGTAACACAGAACAAAACAGAAAATTCAGAGGGAGTGTGGGAAGTCGGAGAGGAGGAGCTGGGGCGCGGGGGCACCCTTCCTTCCACTGCTGTGGTTGTTGTGCTCAGAGGGGGGACGTGAAGGTCCTGTCCTCTCCTCTGTGGTGTCCACTCACTCTCTGGCTCCCGCAGGTTTGTCATGAAGCGCTGTGACTCTGCAGGCAAGCAAGAACCTGGGACCGTGGGGAGCGAGACCCCAGGAAGCCCAGCCGTCTCTGCATCGGCCACCCAGGCCACCGGCAGCCCTCTGCTCCCCTTAAAATCAGAGGAGCTCAGCAGGGGTGGCCTGAGCTGTCGGGATGATGCAGGCACCTCAGGGACCAGCCCCACGGGCAGCTCAGAGCCAGGAGACGCTCCAGCACATCAGAGCACAAAGGAGCCTGTGCCCACCCCCTTTGTTCCTTTCTCTGGTGGGGGGCAGCGACTGGGGGGCCCTTCCCAGGCCTCAAGGTCTCTAGTCTCACCTTTGGCCAAGTTGCCTAAGTCCTTCTCCAGCCCCGGAGGTCCCTCCAAACCCAAGAAGTCAAGGCCTGGGGAGGAGCCCCAGCAGGAGGTAAGGGCGTGGCGGACTAGGGGGACCTCAAGCTGGCTGCCAGCCCCACCTGTCTCGGTGGTGGCTTGTTCTGTTGTGGTCTGTGCCCACTGTTGGGTGAGGGCCTGTTAGGTGTGTTTGATGTGCCCCAACAAGCCCTCTGTCTGCGGCGGCACCACCCTGGAGCTGGCCCGCTCCCTCTACGCCGCTTTCTGCCCAGCTGGGAGGTTTTCTCTCTGGGGATTCAACCCACTAGTGCTTAGCCGTTGAGCTACACCCCCAGCCCTGACGTGGAAGTCTGGTCAGCTTGGTCTGCTGGGAGAGAGCGTGCGAAGCAGCGGGGCGGCTACCGGCCTTGGTGACGCCTGCGACGCGCCCCCTCCCTGGCGCCTGCCTTGTGAGGCGCGGCTTCCGTTGTGCAGAGCACGCCTGTGGTCCTGTGACATCTGGCCAGTTTTGCTAGTGTGTTGTCTCAGTCCTGGGGCCATCTTTGTGTTCCTGTGACCTTTGTCCCTGGGTCTCATCCTGCCACCTGAGAGATGGAAGGGGCCCTACCTTTTGGATCACACCAGGTGGGTGGCTGAGGGTGAATGCACGGCTCCTGAGAGCAGGCTCCTGCCCAGTCTGGGGCTGCACGTCTGCAGGAGCCTCTTCTGCATCCTGGTGGGCCCTCAGGAATGCTGTGTCCACCTTCTGCCACCTTTCCTCCACTGGCCAGTGGCTTGGGCTAGCTCCAGGTGAGCCATTGATTGGTTCTTGCCTAGAGTCCCGTCTGACACCTCTTGGACTCTGCAGCTGAGGTCGCATGGTTCTGCCAGGCTCCGTGGGAATGTGTGAGGCCAGCGTCCTCTCCAAGCGATGCCGTGGTTCAGCCCAGTGGGCTCTCGCTTGCCCTCTGGGTGCCACAAGACCCTGTCTGCCCTAGGAGTCAAAGCTTCCTTGCTGATTTCCCAGGGAACACTCAGGTTCTTGGATGTGCTGCGTTCCTCTTCCCCAGGGCTTGGTTCCAAGGAAGGTTCAGTAGTCCAGCCAAGTAGGCGCTGTCAAGACTCGAGCCCGCGGCTTCTGGCTCAGAACTAGGGAGGGTCTCTCCCTCTGGCCAGCGTCACCTGAAGCTAGTTGTGCCCGGCCTGGGCGTGGCTGGGCCTGGTGCCCTGGTCCTGCATCCTGAAGGAGGGAGCTCGTTTGGGGAGGATGTTAGGTGTGCCCTTTCTCAGCACACATCTCCTGCCTCGGTGTTAGGGACAGCAGGGGACACATAGTGTCCTGACCCTCAGAGCATGACCATGGGCCAGCTCCTGTCCTGCCTGGGATAGAGCATCTGCAGGTGCTGCCTCTGCACACTCCCTGCAAGTCTGTGTTCCTCACGCTTCAGAGGCAGGAGGAGAGGGCCTTCCTGAGATGCTGGTGTCCTGCCTGGGGTTGTCCCGGCCGTCGGCTCCAGCTGAAGTGACTGTTTGTTCTCACGTGTGTGGATGTCCTCAGGGTCTACCTAGATTTTATTTGGTAAGAAAAGTCCTGCTACCAAAGAGAACTTGTGGCTGGTGAGTTCCTGGTTGGTGGCAAGCTGCTGGTGGGTCTGGGGACGGCGACGTGAACTCTGGACACAGTGCTTCCCTGGAGGGCAGCTCACCCTCGTGCGGCCTGGGCGTTGCCCTGCGCTGGCTGGTCTGCCTGTGTGTGCGCTGACCTAATCTCAGCTGCTGGTGCTCGTGCTTGTGAGGTGGGACTTAGAGGGGCGGTGATGCCGTAGGCAGCTGGAAGGTGACTTGTCATCCCAGAGAAGTGGCCCCAGGGATGGAGAGGACCAGGAGGGAGCCACAGCGAGTCCCCAGGTAGGCCTGGGTGCCGAGTGGCTCTGGCTGGTTGCTCGGGGAGCTGCCGTGTTTGTTGGGAACATCTCACCAGAGCCTGTGGACACTCACGTGTTGGGTGAGATGGGTCACGTGCTGTGGCTGCACACCGACACCTCAGGAAGGAGTTTCTTCTGGTCTCTGAAGTGCGTGGAGATGTGCCACACTTCAGTTCAGAGGAAGAGCAGGAAGGTCCTGAGTTTCCCTGTCCCCATGTGGTCAGGTGTGTCATGGAGCCGCCAGAGAAGGGCCAGACCCGGATGCTGCCCTCTCGGGGCACTTGCCTCTTAGAGAGCAGGGTGCATGCAGCACAGGGACAGTGAGAAGCAGCCCCCTGGGGGAAGGGGCTTGTGAACAGGCCAGGAGGAGAAGCCTTGTCTCTAAAGTGCTCAGGGAGGACAGCGCAGCAGGTGTCGACCACAGCTACCTGCTCTTGTGTTCTTCTTCCAAACAACACGTCCTGGGGAGCAGGGACGAGAGTGCTGCATCAGAGGACATAAATTCTTCAAGGTTCAGTGTTCGAGTCTGATTCCTGCTACCTTCGTTCATTTCTTAGTCCTCTGCAGCTTGGGCAGCGGGTGGGGAAGACTGCCTGGAGGAGGCAGCTGGTTCTGCCCAGTGTGCCCTGGAGGCTCTCGTGTGTTGTCTTAAAAGCAGAGAGGGGTGTTGGGTGTGGTGGCACATGCCTGTGATCCCAGCGCTCAAGAGCCCGAGGCAGGAGGATGGTCACTTTGAAGCTAGCCTCAGCAACTTAGGGAGGCTGTAAGCGACTTAGTGAGACCCTGTTCCCTGTCCCACAAAAAAAAGTGGAGGTGGGGATGTGGCTCAGCAGCTGAGAGCCCCTGGGTCCAGTCCTTAGAACCAGAAAAATGAAGCAGCAGAGAGGGGTGGGTCCTGGGTTCCAGGGCCCGGGAGAGACGTGCTGGAGGCTGAGGCTCTGGCTCCGTCCTCGTTTTGGTCTTCCTAACGCAGTCATGCTGAGGGGGTTGAGGAGGAGAGAGGAGGGAAGTCACCCCAACCCCTCCACTCTAAAACTCACCCAGAAGTGTCTGACTTTCTTTCCAAAGTCCTTTCCTGGTCACATGTGTCCGTGTGTTGGAGCATGGCACACGTATGTGTGTGTGCATGGGATTTGTGCACACGTGTTGCGCCCTCAGGTGAGTGAGGACTTGATGGTGTCCCTCAGGTCCCGGCCCTTTCCGTGCCTGGTGCCCGCGGCCCCTCCCTGCTGCAGTGCGTGCTTCACTCCTGGGGGAGTAGCTCTGAGGTCTCAGCAGGTGGGTTCCACTCTGGGCTCCTTGCTGCCTGCTGTAGCGCTCCACCGTTTGCCCACCGTTTGTTGGCTTTTGCTGCGTTCGGTTTGTGTGTGTGTGTGTGTGTGGTTTTAGATCAGTTTTAATGACTGACAGCAAAATTGTAGGGAGGGGACAGATTTCCTGTATACCCTGTGTCCCTCCCAACAGCCCCTACAGAGTGGAGCATTTGTTAAGGGCAGACCTGCAAGTCGGGCGTGGTGGCCATGCCTGCAATCCCAGCCACTCTGGAGGCTGAGGAAGGAGGATCACAAGTTTGAGGACTGCCTGGGCAACTAAGCCAGACCCTGTCTCAAAATAAAAAAGAACAGATTCAAGGACTCGGAGTGTGACTGGGTGGTAGAGTGCCCCAGGTTCGGTCCCCAGGACTGCAAGAAGAAAGAGGACAGGCCTGCGGGCCGGGTGGCGTCCTCGGAGCTCCGGCTGTTGGCCTGGGGGCTTGCACACGTGTGGCCGGGCGCTCCTCTGCCTGACGCACCCCGGCCTCTCTGTCCCGCCCTCCTGGCCCTGGCAGCCCCTTGTCCCTGCAGGCTTTCCTCCTCCTGGGTCCCTGTAGGCTGACGCAGCACTCTGCCCTCGGACCCTCGAGCCTGTCCTTCCCAGGCAGGTGCTCCTGCCCCTGCGGCTCCTTGCTGGAACCCACACCAGCCTCACTTTGCTGCAGCTCCGCGGCTGCGCCGTCTGCTGGGATGGGTGTGGGTGTGTCTTGGGGGGTTTGGTGTCTGGCTCGCTGCCGCCTGCTGCCATCTCCTGCCCGACTGACCGCTCTCTTCTTGGAGAAGTTGCTTGTGCCTGTGGACGTTGTGGTCGTGTTGTTGTCCACCGTGGCTGTGCGGATCCTGCGTGGAACAGTGGAGGCCGGCTGCTCGGCTGCACCGACCTTCATCCTGCGGTCTGCTTGCAGGGTCTCAGCGCCCTTCCTCACCCCACGGCCATGGCGAGGTCATCCTGGGCTTGTCTTCTCTGGGCTCCGCGGCTTTGCCTCTCACGCAGTGGCCTTCTGCAGGTCCTGTTGTGCGCTGCGGGACAGGGTCTGGCCGGATGTGCTGGCGGGTGTGCCCATCAGCGTGCAACTCATGCTGGTTCCAGGCATGGCTCTCAAGTGACTGCTGCAGTGACGCCCTGCCTTCCTCTGCCCAGAGGTGACCTCTCTGTTCATCCCAGAACGCCACGGCAGTCCCTGTGGAACTCTTCATGGGATTCCTTGAGGCTCTCTTCCTTGGGGAGCATCCTCTCGTCCGCAGACTCTGCACCTTTCCACTCGGCATTCTGTCCTGCAGGATTCCATCAGCTTTTCCCGTGCAGATCACATGTAGACTCGGTGATTTCCTGATACTTGGGATTGTTTTCCACGGTGTCCAGGAGTGTCCTGGTTCCAGTGAGGTGTGGACGGCTCTTTACCAGTCCCGACAGCTCATCAGCTTCCCTGGGGTCTGTGTAGTGGAGCGAGCTGTGTCTTTTCCTCTTGCCTGTCCTCTTACCTTTTCCTTGTCACTGGTGTTGGGTGACTGGTAGCAACATGAGTAGATTTTAAGGGTATCTTGATCTAAAGGTGTATGGCTGGTTTTTCTTTAAGAACGATGTGTGCTGTAACAAGCCTTTGTCAGGCTAAGGATGGTGCGATTCCCGCCCTCCTGAGGTCTTTCCTGTCGTGCATACATAGGTATCACAGCTTTTTCTGCATCACTCGTGTTATCTACTTTTCCCGTCAGTTCATGCGTGACGCGAAGTTCTGGATGGCTCTAGTGTCGAGCCATCCTTGCATTCTGGGGTCCTTCCGGTAGCCAGTGGTGTGTTTTGTTGGTAGGCATGTCAGCTGGCACTTGGTTTCAGGCTTAACCTCTGCATCTGCGTGAGCCTGACTGTCACTTTCTCTCACTGTCTTTGCCGACTTGGAAACTGAAGGTGTACCGAGCCCCGCAGGCCTGTTTGTCAGAGCCCTGCCTTTCTGCCTGGAATGCAGCACTTGTGCAGGGGCCATCCGTGGCAGGCAGTCTTTGCTGCCTGCTCCCAGCTCTGTGCCTGCTGCTTATGACTGGTACACAGACCTGCAGGTGGTGACTCGGCGTGCCTGCTTGGGGCCATGGTACTGTACCTCACCCCTTCTCTGGCACCTGCTCGAAGGTGGGCTTCCTGGCCCTTCAACTTAGCCCAGCCATCCCCATCCTGGGCCCCGTCTGGTGGCTCCTGGCCACACACTGGAGCTCAGGTTCAGCTTCCTCGGCCTTCTATACTGAAAAGGCAGTGGCCCCTGTGGATTTGGGCCGGAGGAGGCAAGCGAAGCCCGTGGCTCCCTCAGTGTGGGCCAGCGGCTCCCAGACGACCCCGGCGTGGGGCGGGGCAGGAGGAGGGTGACTTGGGCCCGACCATCTTGGGAGCCATGCCAGTGGCTGGGGCCAGCATGAGCTCTTGCTGGCCTGGGCAGTCTGCTGGACTCCCACGTGCAGGATGCTGGTGGTGTGGGGACCCTCACTGCTGTGGACTTCCTTCTGCAAGCCAGTCCTGCTCTTCAGAAAAGGCATTTGCGTGTTTCAGCAGATCCCGCCTTTCTGAGAGATTTTCGTGGCTATACTCTGTCCGTGGCCTGCTTCCGTGTCTAATGTCAAGGTGGCTATGGAGAGGGAAAGGCAGTGCTGGGGATGTCCCCCTGCTCCGGCGTCCTGCCAGGGCCTGCCCTTGCCCACTGGTGGCTCCGTCTACAGCTGCAGGAGCTGCATAAGCAAGCCGTGCTCTGACTGCTGAGGGGACCCTGGCCCCGGCATGTGTCGACCTTGGGGTTGAGGGCTGCGTGGTTGGTGTGTGGAGTCCACCTTCTCAGGCCACTGCTGATGGTCAGTGCCTGCCCTGCCCTCCCAGGCCAGCACTCTCTTCTGCCTCCTGCCACACACCTGGGAGCTGGAGGGTCCAGGCCAGCGTCCTGCCTTTGGAATCCTCAACCTGAACTGTCCTTGACATGTCTGATGAGTGGACAGGGGAGTGGGCATGGAGCAGGTGAGGGGCACCCCTGGTCCCAGTTTGGGCTCGTCCTGGCACGGTGGTGACAGTGGGCCCCCCTACCCTTTGGGAAACGTGCTTGCTTCTGCCCCTGTGAAGCCCCAGGCTCCTCAGCCTGGGCTCCTTGGCATGTGTGACTGGGCCAGCTGGTGCCAGGGTTCTGGCCACCTCAGGGTGCTCCTCCTGGGCAGGAAGACTGTCTTTCTCCCTGGAGAGCAGGCCCCAGGCCCCAGCTTTCGGCCCTTGCTCTTTCTGTGTGGGGCTGGCCTGGGGTGTGTGTGTCTCCGTGTGTCCCCGTGATGGGTTAGTGCAGCAGCTGGGAACAGCTGGCCTGGCCTGCTCTTGGGCGGGTGTCACTGTCCTCAAGTGCTAACCCCAGGCCCCCAGCTGGCAGGGGCAGGGGGCGGGGTCGGTACTCCAGGGGAGGGTGCGTGTGCCTTTGATCTGGAGCCGGGGTGGCTGGCTGATGGAGGAGCACCTCACACACCTCCTGTCACTGACAGCCACACGCCCAGGGCAGGCCGCATGTGTCTGCTTTGTGTCCCTCCTCAGGCCTGGGGGAGGGGAGGGAACAAGACAGAGCTTTTTTGGGGAACTTCAAAGGTACACTTTAGTAATCAAGAAGAGTTTCCAAGTTTCCCATTAATGCTTTGCCTGTGTGTGGTTTTTGGATTTAAATAAAGACTCAGAAGAAAGAGACAGGATAAAATACAGGCAGGTCCTCGCTGAGGCCGGGATGGTTCACAGACCCGGGCGGTTCCTGCCTTTGATGTCAGACATTAATTATTAGAAGGTAGTTTTACTGGCGATCAGAACCGGGCACTGGGAGAGGCTGGGGCTGCCCGGCGCCCCCTGGCCCTGTCCTTTGAAGTCCCTCCACGGCCGGGAGGCTGCTCCACAGCTCTGTGCTCGCCAGCAGACGCCCCCCACGCCTGTGGCCTCCCCTGCAGCTGCTGGCACAAGGGCTGGCCCTGATCAAAGGCCCCGTCCCCCAGGCAGGACTGGCTGCTGCTGGCTGGCCTGCCCCTCCCCCTCGAGAGCTGCCTCGGAGCGCGTCCTGCTCCCCCAGCCTGGCTTTGCCCTGTGCCCAGCCAGTCAGTGCTGCTGAGGCTGGAAGGAGCCTGTTGGGGGTGTGAGGTCGTTGTTGGTGCTGATCTGGTGAGACCGTCTCCCTGCTCCTAGACTTGAGCTTGTGGGCAGGGCAGGCTGCTGGAGTTCAGTGCCACTCTCCCCTTCTCAGCCTGTGGTCCCTGCCCTCCCCTGCTGTGCTTGGTGGGTGTTGGTGGACACCCCACCTAGCTGTCCTGAGAGCCTTCAGCCATGCCTTCATTGGCATGTCCACTGAGATTTGCTAGCAGCTGGCTCAGTGGCATTGTGGGTGCTGGTTGGGTCTTGGTGCCTGGTGACTGGCAGGTGCTTGTGCCTTAGTGCCTTGAGGCTGATGCTCCCTGCATGAGCTCTGATGGATGGGCCCTTCAATGCCAGGACCCCGCCTGCCCCATCAGGACCCGGCGCTCTGCCAGGCTCTTCTGGGAGCTTCTGTCTTGTGTGTGTGTCCTGTCTTTCCCCAGCTCCTATCAGTTGCCCGACCTGGCTGGCCTTGTGGGTGAGGGTGTTGCCCGTGACCTGGGCTGGTGTTCACTCTGGGTTGGTAGTGTGCCCTGTGCCCGTGGAAGACACTTGACTCCAGGTGTGCAGTGTGGCCCTTGGTCAGGGATTAGCAGCTCTGTGCTCTTCTTTTAAAGAGATGCTTCTCATTTCCTTTTTCTTTTCTTTTTTTTTTTTGGTACCAGGGATTGAACTCAGGGGCACTCAACCACTGAGCCACATCCCCAGCCCTATTTTTTGTATTTTACTTAGAGACAGGGTCTCCCCGAGTTGCCTAGCACCTCACTTTTGCTGAGGCTGGCTTTGAACTTATTATCCTCCTGCCTCGGCCTCTCGAGCTGCTGGGATTCCAGGCGTGGCCACGGCACCTGGCAGATGCTTCTCCTTTCCTTTCTTTGTGGTATGAGTGACTCATATTCACAGTAGAGAAGTAGGACAATAAGAAAAGCCCCAAGGAAAATGAAAACCTGTTGCTGAGCACCGTGAGCGCGTTGTGTGGCGCTTCTGGCTGCCTTGGTGGCAGTGCCCACGTGCCCAGCATGCACCCAGCATGCACCCGCCTGTGTCCGCAGCGGAGCTGTGGGAGTGCTGTGCTCTGGCTGTGAGTGCTACGAGTTGCTGGCTCCCTGGCCACCGTCCTCTTGGGGTTGGGCTGTTCTCGCACAGTTATCTGTAGCCTGTCAGACCTTCCGGAAGTCTGGGTGCCTCTGGGGCTGGAAAGGGTAGGAGAGGCCCTGGATGGTGGCGCCCTCTGCCCCCTGCCTCAGCTGGGTAAGCCCGGGTTCAGGGGACATCATGGCACTGGGGAAGAAGGTTCTGAGCTGACCCTACTGAGCGTGGCGTCCAGAGGGGTACTGGCTGCACAGGCAGGGCCCCCTGGGTTGGGCATGTCTCCCAGGAGAAGGCACAGGTGCCAGGTCTCCTCGGGACCGTGTCCCTGCTTCTGACCGCCTGTTTCGGCCCTTTCCTTGGCTGCGTGTGGCTGTGTGCCAGCAGGCATCCCAGGCAGAGGTGCCGCTGCTGTGCCCAGGCTTGTGTCAGGCACAGTCTTCCCTGGAGGGTCTTGCTGCTGGGGCCAAGGCTCTGCCTCTCCAGGGGCCGAGGTGTGCAGCGTGCTTGCTCCAGGCCACGTAGCCCCGAGCTCAGGTGCAGGCCTGGCCTCTCGCCCAGGCACAGCCACCCCCCTCTGAGCTGTCCAGAGCCTTTGGTGGTGTCCACACGTCCCAGCGCCTCTTCCTGAGGGCCGCCCAGCCCTGCGAGCAACACGGGAGGTTTGGCCCACGTCCCTCCTGGAGGGGTCCATTCAAGCTCAGCCTCAAGGGGACGTGCTTTGCATTCCCCCTCACCAGAACCCCATCTGGACAGTCCCCCTGGGAAACGGGTCTGGCACTGAGGTGGCCTCCAAGCAGTGTCCTCAAAGGTCCCTGTCAGCAGGGACACAGAACTGGGCACCCCCATCCCCTATCTGGGGTCTCCCTGCTGGAGTGGCCACTGAGTCTGGCCACCAGCCGTCCCGGGGTGGCTGCAGCCCGTCGCCCGCAGGCTGGACATTGCCACGGTGGTACCCGCCTTCCCTTGGGGCTCTGGTCCCTCCTAAGTGTCTTCCCTGCCTCTCTCTGGGCTGGCTGGCGGTCCTTTGTCACCGAGTTTGCAGACAGCTGGGGCCCACCTGCCTTCTGTGCTGCTGGCCCCTCCTGGTTTTTCTCCTGCCCACCTGGCCTCCTCTCCAGTTTCTTATCTGTGACCTTCACTGGAGGCAGTGGCCTGGAAGTCTGCCGGGGCTCTGAGTTCGCAGGAAACAGGGTTCCCCGACGGCCTTCATTGTTGGGGTTCCATCCCGTGTGGGGTTCACAGCCTCATGGCCACAGTGAGGCTGGCCACCCCCAGAGCCTCCTCCCTCCTGTGCCAGCTGCTCCCTTGGGCTCTCTGGCCTCCGTTCCCTCACCCATCATGTGGCAGTCGTCACACACACCACCTTACTGACTTTTTTTGAGGATTTGGAAGCCCCACACAGAGGCCTCAGAGCTGGCCCCCTGCTGGCCCCCGTGTGACAGATCTGTTTGTCCTCACGCCTCTGCTCTGACTGTAGCACCTGGGTGCCAGTGCGGGGACCAGGTCTCCTGGCACAAAGGGATCGGACAGGAAGATGGTGTCCTTGGAAACTGACTGGACTCTGGAGCCCAGGCCAGTGCACGTTCTCGGTGACGGTGCTGACGCCTTGTGGGGCTTCTTGGAGGCCTCGAGCAGGGCCGAAGATTTGCCCTGTGGAAGCCGGCGGTCAGGAGTGCGGAGAAGGTTCTGGTTCTGTCCCTCGGCCTTCTTCATAGCTTGTAGGTGCCCCCGTGGACCAGTGACCTGCAGGGCCCCGGTCTGGGCTCCTTTGCCTCAGCACTGGAACACATTCAGGGATTGGGACTTGGGTCAGCCCTGTGTTAGTGAGGTTTTCGTTTCTGTGCTCAAAATACCCCACAAGAACCACTTCGAGGAGGACATTTATTCCGACGCACAGTTTCAGAGCTTCAGTCCACAATTGGTCCAGCCCACTGCTGTGGGCCTGAGACGAGGACCACATGGGGAAGCGCAAGGAGGTGGACGGGGCCCAGGGCAGAGGCACCCTCCAGAGCAAGGCTGACCCGCCTCCTGCAGCCACACGCCACCTGCCAGCTGCCTCCAGTCACCTCATTCCACCTGGATGGCCTGACCAGGCTACGCTCAGTCGTCACCGCGCCTCTGACGAGTCTTACCACTGCATGAGCAGGAGCTTCCGGGACCCTCGTCTCCAGACCACAGTGAGCTCCTCACTGGCCAGTTAAGTGCTCCAGGACGCGGGAGGGTGGCAGCTGCAGGGCAGGGTGCCAGGAGCCAGTCTCACTTGAGAGAAGCTGTGACTTGGAGACGGGCCTGTCTCCAGGATGGGCTGTGGGCACCTGGCACTGCGCTGGGAGCCGCGGTGGAAGCTGGTGGGTGCGCAGCTGCCACAGCCATGCTCCCAGCAGGGCCCTGCCCCCCAGGAGCCCGGCTCACGTCGAGGGAACAAGCAGGGCAGGGCGTGCACGTCAACTCGGGCGTCACGTCGACCAGCTCTTCTTGGCTTCTTCGTCTCTGAGAGTAAAAACCTGGGCCCTGTCCGGCCGTTTGCACCTGGGACCTCCCACACCTACCTTGGCGGTTTCGACCCGTCAAATCAATGATTGGATTCTGGAGGGTCTGGGCTTGGAGGTGTGTGAGCACAGACCAGCCTGGTGCCTCCGCCCGTGGTAAGCAGGTGGGAACCCTGGGAGCCCCGTTGGCTGCAGAGAGGCATCTGAAGCAGGTGCTTTGGGACCTGCCCACCAGCCTGGATCCCTGCAGTTTCCTGGAGACGCGCTTCCTTGGTGGGAAGAGGCGCATCTCGCCAAGCCCCCAGGGGCTCTTCAAAAGATCCACCTTTGCCACTACTCGGCCTCAGAGCCTGGCGGCCTGGGCCCTGCACCTCCTGCCCACGCCTTTTCCTGAAGCCACCAAGAGCTCTTTAACTGATCTGGAGCCCTCTCTCAGTCTCAGCAGATGGAAACAAAGATTTCTGTAGCCCTCCCAAAACATACTGGAAGGGAGAGGAGGGGGTGCGGCTGTCTGCGTCTGTGTGCACCGTCTCGGCAGCTGGGCTCCAGGGCATCTCTCTTGCTTCAGCGTTGTCCCGGCCAGAGAGACAGCAGAACCTGCCCCTTTCCTCTCTCGGCACCAGCCGGGAGGATGTCTCTGGACATCAGGCCCTCCTGGAGGCCCCCTCCAACCACCAGCATGCACCCCGGGCCTCCCTGCTTAGTCAGGCCTGGTGGTCCCCACAGTGCCACTGTGGGCTCTTCTGCTGGGGTCTCATCCCTAGATCTGTTCTCCATCTAGAACCACCTCTGCAGCCCACCTGGGAGAGGAGCTGTGCGTGACACTGTGGATGCCCACACAGCACGAGGGCCAGGTGCTGGGCCTGCTTGGCCCTCCCCTGGCCCTGACACGCCCTGCCCGGCTGGCCTGCTCAGCGGCTGGCCCTCCGCGAGCGCTTTGGCTCCTCCCACTCCTCTCGGCCCAGCTGCAGATGCTGCCGGTGCTCCTGGGAGAGCCGGCCCTCCCCAGCTGTTTGTGCAGCCTGCACCTCGCCCAGCAGGCTCCCGAGGGCACCTGGCTCCTGCGGCCCTGTGTTCCAGTGCCGTGAGGGGCCTGGGAATCCCATCCGTCCTGTGGTTCTGGTCCTGGACGGGACCCTGGTCTCTTTAAACCCAGGCTTCCCGAGCAGAGTGGAGGCCTGGGGGATGGCGGGTAGGAGTCCAAGATGGATCCAGATAAGAATTTTGTCAGTTTTATTTTGAACAGAAATGCAGTGGCCCCTGCAGCATGAAGCAGGTGGCTCTGCCCCTCCCACCCTGACCTGCAGTGTGGACTGTGAAACTTGGGGTCCTTGTACTTCCAGGGGGGTAGATATATTTGTGACCTGCTGTCCTCTATGGAGACCCCAGGATGACATGTCCTTCTTGGGACTAACTGCTGGCCTCTGACCTCTGCTGTATTGCTGAGTTCTGGGCACAGGGACTCTGTCGGGTGGTCAGTCTTGGTGTGATGCCATCACTGTGTTGCCTGCCTGCTGCAACCAGTGTGGACTCAGATCCTGTGGGTCTGGGCTGGCTCCTCGGGGGAGGGGCTGGATTGGGCCACTAGAGAGCCTGCCCTTTAGCTTGGGGCTTTGAGGCCAAGTGCCCTGAGGCCACATCTGCGTCAGGATCTCGGCCTGGACTGGCCATTGCTGGGCACATCCATGTCCTTCCTGCCTTCCCTTGGGGGCCTGGCGGGCTCATGGCCCTTTTGGAATGCAGATGCTGGCCACGGGGCGCCTGGTGCCTGCAGCTTGTAAAGAACTGGCGCAAGACCGCCTGCGGCTGCTGCTGCAAGGCTGTGGCTTGGAAGGGGCAGCCCCTGGAGCCTGGTCAGCCACCTGTGGGCCCCTGCCCGGGCCTCAGCCAGCTCCTCTTGGGCTGCAGCCCTTGGATGAGGCGCGACGTAGCTACACGGTTGGTGGGCCGTACGGCATCCATGCACAGGGCTGGGGGTAGAGGCTCAGGTGTGTTTCCAACTGTCCTAGTGGGTGTTTTGGGCGTGCTGGTCCCCAAATACTGTGCAGGGCTGACCAACCTGGGCCTGGAAGGCTGTCCTCAGGGCCGTGGGACCAGGGTGTTGCCCAGCTGCTAGAGGGCTGCAGGAAGGCATGAAGGGAAGCCGGTTCCCAGATCTGCCAGTCCTGTCCCCCAGGGCAGAGGAGCAGGAGCAGGCCAGCCTGGGACCAGAGGGGCCCTTGAGGGACAGGGCAGGATCATAGGGCAGGTTCCTGGGGCCTCCTGCCCTCTCTGACGTCTCGGTTGTTTTGTGTGGGGAAGGACAGGATCACTGTGGGCCCTGCCGGCCCAGCCGGGCCCTCGGTCAAGCCTGGCTCTGTGGGGTGGCCTCTGCCCCCAGGAGGTGTCCTACCCTCCCAGAGCACCGCAAATGGAGTGGGTCTGCCTTGTAATTTTCATTGCTGTTGATGCCAATTAGGAGTGACGCTGTCCCTTCCTCTGTCCCCAGGGTGGGCAGAGGGAGGGTTGGCTCATTCCCCAGGGGAGGGAGAGGTGGAGTCAGCCTGGCCACGGGCTGTGGCTGAGAGGGCAATGGGGGCAGCCGCTGGGGTTTTTGCCAACACTCTAATTTGGTGGCTGTCACTGCCCCTCCCCTCCGTGGAGCCCCTGACGTGGCCAGGAATGGGGGTGTTGCTCCACAGTGGGTTTCTAATCTTGGGGTTCCCGCGCTGAAGCAGAGAGTGTGCAGGTGGGCTGCCTGTGTTCCCCCTCACCCACTCCCCAAGTCCCCTGGGTAGTGCTGGCACCTAGCCTGGCCTGAGCTAGACTTGAGGCCACAGGCCCTGCTGGTGAGCAAGATCAGGTGGTGATACTGATTGGGGTGCCAAAGTGGCGGGGAGAGGAAAGGGGCTGCAGCGTTGGAAGAGCTTGTCTGAGGCTTGACCCCTTGTCCACTGTTCCAAGTCCTGCCCTGACCCTGTGCTGGCAGGTGGGCTGGGAGGGACGGGCTGAGATTGAGAGTGCATGACCGTTCCAGCCGTGGGGGCTGAGAACCCCCAGGAGACCCACGTCAGATGAGGCCCTTTGCCCCCAGCCCGTGGACCGAGACCCTGTGGTGTGCCACCCCGACCTGGAGGACCTGCTCCAGGCCTGGCCAGCAGAGCTACCTGATGAGTTCTTCGAGGTGACTGTAGATGACGTGAGGAGGCGTCTGGCCCAGCTCAAGAGCGAGCGGTGGGTGCCCCAGTCCCCAGCGTCTCCTCCACTGGTTTGCCCTGACTGGGTTTTGCCTCCGGCTGCTAGCTCTGCCTGCCTTCCCCAGGGCGCAGGGGCTGCCAGGCTTGGCCACTGCCCGGGTCCCTGGCACCTGTGCCCTTGGCAGCACCTCGGGGGGTGTGGCAGAAATCCACTTGCTCCTGAGGGTTCTGTTTGACTGGGGAGACCTGGACTTTGCACCCCTCTTGACACAGGAAACGCCTGGAAGAAGCCCCCTTGGTGACCAAAGCCTTCAGGGAAGCTCAGATGAAAGAGAAACTGGAGCGCTACCCAAAGGTCTGGTGGACGGGGGCGGGGCTGTCTCTGTCTCAGCACGTGGCCGTGACTCGCCTGGCAGCCACCAGGGCTCAGGCAGCCCACACCGCTGGTCATGAGACATGCTGACCAGTGCTAGCACAAGATGTGGTCCGCAAACTGACCAGCCAGGCACCCACATTTTCTGCAGTGCAAAAACTACAGATTTTAAAGCAAACGCCTGTGCTTTTAGTATGCTTGTGTGTGCACACAGGCTTGGCCATCTTTGCCCCCAGCCTGAGCCTCGGCTGTTAGACTGTGGGGCCCCGGGGCTAGGGATGGGGCCAGGTCTGAACTTTGTAGTCTGACGGCTGCTCCTGTCCTGACCTAGGTGGTGCTGAGGGTCCTCTTCCCTGATCGCCACATCCTGCAGGGCTTTTTCCGCCCCAGCGAGACAGGTACGTGGCCCTACTGTGGAGGGGAAATGGGAGCCCTCTGATCCCCTCTCAGTTCTTTCCAGGCCACAGGACTGGCCATCTCCCCATGGGTTCCAGAGAGCCTGGGCAGCTGCAGTGGTTTCTCTGAGCCAGGGGGCTCTGAGCCTGGGCACGGACCATGAGCCAGCTTTTGCCAAAGGAACAGTCCTGGCTGGGGGATGCTTATATGCACCTGTTTATCCAGAGCATGATGGATCAGCCACCCAGAGGAAGAGTGGGCTCAGGACCCCTTGGAGAAGGGGTCTGGGGGGCCTTGGTGTCAGCGAACTTCCCAGAATGGCTGGGCCAAGGTGGCCCACCAGCCTCTGAGGGAGCCTTCCCCTGGACAGGGTTCAGGCTGGGGTGATGGGTGAACAAGAGACACGGGGATGCTCTAGGCCTGGCCAGGCACATGGCTGGGGGTGAATGGGCCCAGGAGCAGCCTGCAGAAGGTCCAGCCAGATTGAGCATTGGGATGCCGTAGAAGGAACAGAGTTGAAATTCCCACCCCTGCTTGGCCTCTGCCGAGAAGGTGGGAGCAGAGTCCAAGTTGTGGGAACCAGATCCCTGGGTGACTTCACGGTGCCCTGGCTGGCAGGGCCGCTGATAGTGGGGGCAGAGAAGTGGGCCTTGGAAGCAGGCGTGTGGACCTGTCCTGAGAAGCCCTCTGCTCCCCTCTCCCTCCTGGCAGTGGGGGACTTGCGAGACTTCGTGCAGAGCCACCTGGGGAACCCCCAGTTGCCGTTCCACCTGTGTGAGTGCCTTCTCCAGAGCTCCGCTCACTCCTTACTCTCCCTGTGTCCCAGCCCCGGCCTGTGCCCACCTCGCCTCCCTAGTTTCTGTAGAAACTGCAGTCTGCAGCTGAGGGCCCATGGCAGTGCCTGTTCATGTCAAGGCTGAACTTGGGGGGAGGCAGGAAGGAGTGGGAAGCAGGAGGGAGGCCCTGAACTCCACCTTCTGGCTCCAACCATAGGGAGAGGCCAGTGAACCAGGGAGAGCTGCATCTGGGTGGGTCTGCCCTGGCCCCTGGTGTCTCTCAGGCCCCTTGCCAGGCTTTTGCAACAGCAGAAGGGTGGGCAAGGTGCCCCCAGACTTGTCTTCCTCATGGTGCCTTCTCTCCGCAGTTGTTGCTCCCCCCAAAACCATCTTGGATGACCACACGCTGACCCTCTTCCAGGTACTGCTGCCTCGCGGGGTGCTGCTGGGCAGGGCGGGGCCTGCGGCTGGGAAGGAGTGCCCTGGCAGGCCTGCGGCGGTAATGAAGCCTCTTAGAGCCGGGAATTCAGAGGGAGCAGGCAGCCTCTGAAGTTGTTTCTGACAGGGCTTTCCAACCTCCTCCGCTTCCTGCCTGGCCCCAGGGCGGGGATGGGCCTGCCTGACTGGCTGGCCAGCCATCCCGAGCAGGGGGCCATCAGAAGGTCCTGGCCTTTGGACTGCTGGATAACACCAGCCCTCTGCCCAGTACCTGGGTGAGGAAGGGCCCTGACAGGGCTGGTCAGAACCCTTGGCTAGAGGTGGCTGCCTGTGAGGGACTGGGGACCTGGGCTGGGGGGCTCTTGCCAGCCTGTTCTCCTGCCTTCCCCTGGGCCCAGCCTTTCCCCTGGTCCCCAACTGGCCTCTGATGGTTGGCCTACCACTCCCACCCGCCCCTGGAGGTCCTGGTGCTTGGAGGCCTCTTAATCCCGTGCCCTGCCCTGCTGCCTTAGGGAGCCAGGAGGCATGAACATCCTGTCCCTTTGCCCCCTGGGAGAGCAGCTGGAGCGTCCCCAGCCCCTCTGGCCTAATAGTTTCCTCTTCAAAGAATCGTCAGATATTTTAATTAACAACAGAGGCAGCTCAGAGGCCTTTGCAGAGGTCTGGGTTGGGGGTGACAGGCTCCACTGGCGGCCTGGAGCCGCTGCCATTGGGGTGAGATGGGGCATGAAGTGGGAGGCTGGCTGGAAGCCTCACCTGCAGGTGAGGGCTGCGGAGGTGTGGAGCCTGCCTGTGACGGCAGTCCCCTCAGCCCTAAACCCTGAGGCGCCAGGCTTCTCCCTCTGCACCCGCCCCGCCCCTTGCTGGCCAGCCTGCTGATAAACATTGAATTTGGAAGATGCTTTGGGATGGAGGGCCAGTGTCCAGCTCCCTGCCGCCCATTAGGAGGCTCCCCCGACTGAGCCTCGGGCACCTCCAGTCCACCATGTCTGATTCATGGTGACGCTGCCCCACCATCAGCAGCTGCCTCCTTCCATCAGTCAGCTGGGCCTCCAGCCTCAGGGCCTTTTGAGGGGTGGTGACCGTGCCCGCCACCATCAGAGCTGGCAGGGCCAAGGGAAGGAAGCCTGCCTCCCTCTGGCGGGTGAGCAGGCGGCGGTGCAGGAGCCGCAGCCTTCACATCTCTGGCAGGGCTGCGCTCTGACCGCCTGGCCTGGCGCTGTCTGGCCCAGCCTGCCTCAGAGAATGATGGTGTGGGGTGCTGGTGGGGCGGTCAGGAGGACAGGGACAGGAGAATGGGGACGGCGAGCCTTGTTCCCGGGCCTGAGCTCCTGAGTGCAGGGCTACTCTGAGCCAGGGTCCTTTCCTTGCCTTCTCAGCCCTCACCTGCCACCTCGCCCAGGGCCCTGACGGCCAGCACTGCTCTCCAGGGGCCATCAACATGAGCTCTGGGCCCAGAGCCTGGAGGAGTCTCACCTCGCCCGTCCTCCATGTTTCTGGGGGCTGTGGGTTAGCTGTCACCCGTGTTTCTTATGTCCCCATCTTTCCCCTCCCATCTGAACCCTCAGTTGTCCCCATGTCTGGGGGGGTCAGTTTAACGGTTGTGGTCAGGTCTGTCCCCGATCCTTCTCTGTGAGTCTGCTGGGGATGGGCTGGTGGGACTGGGCCAGGGTCTGGCAACCCGGCCAGTTCTCAGTTCCAGGAATGGGTCAGAGTGGCCCACAGTGGGTGCAGGTGAACAGATGGTGGGATCCCTTTTCTGCTGGTCCGTTTACTTGGTCAGGACTTGAGCCCCAAACCAGGTGGGCAGGGAGATCTGGTTTGGGGTGGGGGAGCTGGCCCAAACTTTGGTCTAGAGGACTCCCCTATAGAGTGTAGGCTTTAGGCCTGTACCCGCCAGGCTGGTGCTGCTGACTGCCCTCTCTCCAAGTTGAGAGCAGAGAAGGAGGTGAGGGGCGGAGGTTGGCCCCCAGACTCCAGCTTGCTAGAAAGAGTAAGCAGTACCTAGGTTCCTTCCGGCATAACCCCCCACCCTGGGTCAGATGAGATTCAGCTCCCACCCAGGGCATCAGCCCACAGGAAGCAAGTGAGTCCCACAGTCAGAGACTTTTCATCCCCTGCCCTTGCAAGCCATAGCCCACTGTCCCTTGAGTGTAGGGAGAAGCCCCTGATAGCACCTGCTGCCTCTGAGCAGTCCTCAGCCTGGCCACCTGGAGCAGAGGCAGCCCAGGGGCCTGGACCCAGCGGAGGCTGCCCCTCTCTGCTGTATGGTTCTTTGGCCCAAGGAGGTGATGGCACTCAAGATGGGGACGTTCCTGGGGTCCTGGAGGGCAGGCGCCTCAGGCCTTCCAGGGGTCCAACTGGAGGTTTCCGCAAGTGGGAGGTGTAGTAAGGCTTAGGGAGGCCCAGGCCTAGCCCCCTGAGCACTCACCAGCCTCGATGCTGCCTAGTCTGCTGTCCACCTCCTTGTCCCTTCAGCCCCGCAGTGCTGACTGCTCTGCCGACTGCTCCCTGCAGGCCCTTGCCCTCTCCTGGTGCTCCTGGTTTTGACTGCCTCTCTGCACAGGCAGTGCCAGGTGAGGGGCCCCCCTGAGTGATTTGTGTGGTCCCTCCTGGAGCTTCCAGGGGACACCCCGTAGCTGGGGTGGGCCAGTGCTGAAGACGTGGGTGTCCCAGATGTGCCTGCAAGAGCGGGGCTGTGGCCTGTGTGAACCCTGGCCAGGTCCCCCGGGACGTGCATGTGGGTGTGGAGGTGGCTGCCACAGCGGAGGCTCACCAGAGGGCACCAAGTGCCGCACCAAGGAAGGCTCCCCGCTTCCCGTGCTCCTAGGGGCTCTAGGGTGGGCCCCCGCCCCAGGCCTCCTGTTGGGCTTTGATGCCGGCCTCACAGTTGGGTTTCAAAGCATTCACCGCCCTCGTTAGTGTCCCTGCTGCCGGCTGGAGGCTGAGGTTTCAGCGTTCCTAGGCCCGGCCTTTGAAGCCACTCTTACTGATCTTCTAATGTCCCCCCAGCCCCACCCGCCCAGCAAGCCCAGGGCACTCCCAGCAGTTTGGCGCCTCAGGCAGAGAACACCCTCCACCTCCGCGGCAGCTGCAGCTCCTTCCAGGAACGTGGCTGGGCCTCAGCCCCGTCAGCCTCAGGCCTTGTCAGCTGGCCTGGCCTCTGCCGCTCTGTGCTCCTGGAGCTGCATGCCCGGGGTGTCAGCTGGCCCTGTACCTTGGTTTCCCCCACTGGGGCCCAAGCGAGTGGGGCCAGTCCCTGAGCAGGAATCCTGCACCTCCTGCCTGCTGTGGGGAGGCGTTGGTGCTCGGCTCCCTGGGTCTGCAGAGCATCTTCACCCTTATTTGAGTGGACACGAGGAGCTCAGGGCCAGTGGCAGCTTGTGCCCCCGGCTTAGCCAGGTGGATACCCTGCCTTGGCTGGGGCACTCAGCCTGGGACCCCAGAGCTGCTTGCTCTGGGAACCAGCTACCCATCCTCAAGCCCGGGCCTGCCCTCCCAGGACACTCCTGTCTCCCACTGTGTCTGAGTGCGCCCCTCAACCCAAAGGAGAGCCCCCTGCCCACAGCCCCACAAGTCTGGGGGGCAACACCAGGTATGGGGCTGTGGACAGTCAGCAGGGAGGCATGGGCCTCCCTGTCTCCACCGTCTCTGTTCCTAGACAGCAGCAGGTTGCCCTTCCTTGGCATCCTTGGTCCCCAGACCACCCTTCCAGTGCTGTCTGCTCTGACCTGGGCAGGACACCCACAGGTGCACACTCGGTGCCTGCTGGGCCTTGCAGCTGGCCTTCGGAGTGCTGACTGCTCACTCTGCTGTGGGTGGGAGGCTAGGAGGGAGGAGACGGGAATGGAGGAGTCACAGAAATAAGCGCACTTCCAGGTGGGGCTCTGGACTGTCCTGTGGGGTCCCTGTCCAGGCTGGGCTGGCTGCTGTAGGGAAGGGCCGTGGCCATCTCAGACCCTGGGCTGGTGGAAGCTCTGCCTACATAGCCCCTGAGTCCCCCTTCCTCTCCTCTGCAGGCAAACCTCTTCCCCGCTGCCCTTGTACACTTTGGAGCTGAGGAACCAACAGGTAAGTGGGACCACACTGCTGACCCCGGCCAACTGTCCTGTACCATGAGTCCCACCTTATCTGATGCCCAAAGCAGGAAGCCCTGGAGGGTGTTCAGTCTGGAGACCTCATGTGGGTCTTGGAAGGAAGGTCTGTACCCAGATACCTACTTCCCTGCCAGGCACACGCCCTCCAAAAGCTGCGTGTGTGGGTGGAAGGTGAGGGAGTTCCCCAGGGGCTGAGGGGATGCGGTGCCTCCGCAGGCCTCTACTTGGAGCCCAGGCTGCTGGAACACACCATCTCCCCTTCTGCAGCGGATGTACTGGTGGCTAGGTAAGTGCCCTGGGTGCCGGGGTCTCCTGCGCAGTGCCAGCCGTCCTGACTTCAGCCTCTCATCCCAGGTGCATGTCCAGGGCCACCAGGTCTCCCCTGCCACTGCCAACCCCTGGCCCTGTGCCTCTGGAGTCAGAGCCAGCTGCTGAGGAGGGGGCACTGGGACCCCCTGGACCTCTCCCAGGGGCAGTGCAGCCCATGAGGAAGAACCCGGGCAAGGTGCCCAAATGGCTGAGGCTGCCAGGTACCAGTGGGAGGCGGGGTGGGCAGGCAGGACAGGTGGCAGGGGTCCCAGGGCCCACAGCATCCCGGTGTTTCTGCTGCAGCTGGCAAGAGGTGAGAGCTGCTGTCCAGGAGCTGCAGGACCCCGCCCCGCCCCGCCCCGCGCAGGAATAAAGACGCTTCTCTCAAGGCCTTCCGTCCTCCTTCCTGCAGCAAAGGCCCCACAGACCTCTGTCCCGCTCGCTCATCCACTGTGATCAGCTGGTCCCAGAAGCCTGGCTGGACTGGTGTGGCCCTGTGTTCCTGCTGAGAAGGGCTCTGGTGTCCCCTGCAAAAGGTCTGGGCAGGCCAGAGCCCTGGGCTCAGTGGCTGTCCCCCTGTTGCACCTAATGAACTGCATTACTCTGCTAGAAGAGGAGGAGGAAGTAGGCCGCTCCCCCACCCCCACAGGGCCCTGGGCAGGCCTGCTGTGAGGTCTTTGGTGACCCTGCCTTGTGCCCCCAGCCTGACTGGGTAGCCAGTTCCAGCACTTCCACTCGTTGGAGCCCTTGTGTCACCACCAGCCAGCCTGTCCCTGCAGGTCTCCTCACCTCCATGGACACCCACCTGCTGAGAGGGCACATGGGCGCTCAGAGCAGCTCTGCCTACCCAGCTCCTCCTCAGGCTAGTGGGGCTTACTCCCAGGCCAGCTCCTGCCTCCAAAGTCCCCCAAGGCTGCCCTGGGCCCCTGCAGGAGCAGATGTCCCTTCTGCCTTGGGGCCTGACGTCACACCCTTCAAACCTGCCCATCCCCACTAGACCCAAAACCCGCAGCTCCTTGATTCTGAGACGGGAGCCCAGGAGGCCACATCTGATGCTGAGTGCCCAGTAGTATGTTGGTGTCCCTGCCCTGTGTTCTGACAAAGTGGCTTTGGGTGCTCAAGGGAGGGGACTCCAAGTAGCCCTTCAGGGTGCTGCTGGAGGCAGGGACAGAAGACTCCATATGTCTCCTGAATGCTGGCCCAAGTGGAGCTAGCTGGACAGAGTCTGAGCAATGGGACTGCCAGACCTGTGTGGGACTCACAGCACTGCATTGCTGAGGTGGGTAGGGGCATGGCCTGCAGCTGACCTATACTCTGCCTGCCTCTTCTTGGGGCCAATGTCTGGGCAGGGATGGGGGAGGCCCTTTTTCATTTCAGCATGGCCTTGAAGCAGGTTCAAGACCTGGAAGCATCTGGTCTCTGGGTCCCTGTCATCCTGGTACTGCCCACAGTCAGTAGGCCCAGGGAGAGCCTGAGGCCAGCACATGGCAGTGCTCCTGGACGTGACTGCCTGCTGGTGGCAGCTGCTGTGGCCTGTGAAGGGCAGAGTATGTTCTGGGAGAGCTGGCTGCTCTGGTTGTAGCTGGCTCAGCCCCTGGTGGGCAGTGCACACATGCCATTTGTTGACCACCCTGTCCTTCCTAAGGGCTGTGGCTTTGTTCTACCAAAATGGATGGAAGGGGACACGCAGAGTGAGGCTTTGAAGCAATCTGAGTGAGTGATCAGTGGCAACAAGGAGGCAAAGCCCGGGAGAAGAGATGTTGATTTATTAGTGTGGCTCTGTAAGAACAAATTGATAGCCTGGGAGGCACCCTCCAGGGGAGGGCCATGTGGTTAACAGGCTGCAGGTGGGCTTTGATGCTGGGGTGGCCACCACACCCCAGGTGCTGGCATGGCTGGGACAGGGAGGCAGGCCAGTCCACCTGTTCCCTGTACCTGCCTCTCTGACCCAGAGGCTGTCTCACTGGGCTGGGAGCCATAGGGACAGGATACGGGGGAGAGCAACAAGTGCTAGGTCCTTCGTCTTCTTCAAACACTGGAGGAGGCTCTTGGGAACCAGGTGTTAACACTTGTCACTCCACTGCAGACCTCTTAGTGCCACAAAAGACACAGGCCAGCTTTGCAAGGGCACTGGCTTCCTGGGGGTGGCCTCAGGAGGATGAGTAGCCCTAGAAGTCCAGGAGCTGTTAAGGAGAAGGACACTCAGCCAGCCAACCAGGCACCCTCCAGGACCCACTGGACTGCCAGCCTGTACCCCACGTACCAGCTGAGGAAGCACCTTTTCCAGCTGGTCCACATCCACAAGCGCCACGTCCTCTGCCTGGGCCTGGCGGGCCCCTCGGACAGCTGCCTCTGACGCCAAGGAAACGGGGGTGGGGGGGTGGGGGGGTGTGTGTGTGAAAGTTGCGGGGGCTGGAGCCTCGGCCCCCCGTTCCCCACCCACGGCCACCCCTCAGAAGAGCCAGGCTGCAGCTCCTCCCCGTCAGCTTTCCAGGGACACAGCTGGGAAAGCTATGTTTACACTGAAGAGTAAAAGAATTTCGTCTGCTCTTTGGCCACTGGGCCCTTGGCTCACCCACGACAAAGATCCTCAGAAGCTCCCCCATAAGCTGCAGTGCATCCCCGCTGACTGCAAAGGATGAGAGAGAGTCAGGAGGGCCCGCCCTGCTGCCCCTACCCCACGTGGCCCCCTTCTTCCCCAGGCCTCCCACTGGCACCCACACCTTTGGTCTTGCCGTCCCTGAAGTACAGGTGCAGCAGCCTGCTGACCAGCTCCTGGAAGGGAGGGAGGGTCAAGACCTGGAAGGAGTGGGCTGACTTCCAGCTGAAAGCCCTGCCACCCTAGGGTCTCGGGCCCAGGGAGGAGGCTGGCAGTGCTGAGGGGGAGAGCTTATCCAGGGGGCTGGAAGAGGGGCCCGTGGGATCCCTTCAGGTGACAAGAAATCCCATCGGAAGCCACCTGCATCTGAGAGGCTCCAGGGAGAGGGGGAAGGAGAAATTTTGTTGCACCACTTACCCTGGGGGCTGAGGGGCAGTGGCTCTCCGTGAGTAAACAGCCCTGGTTGGATCTGGGATGCCAGAGCTGCCTGCTCCTGCCTGGGGAGGTCTGCCCACCAATGCTGCCTCACTTGGCACCAGCTCCATCCTCCTGCTTAGGACATCATTGTCTGGTGCAGTGTGGCAGGAGCAGGAGCGGGGCTGCGGTGCAGAAGCACTAATGCTGGATAGAGACCTGAGACCTGTTTAGCTCTCCTGGGCAGGAAACGGCGCCATTTCCAGGTTGTGGGTGGAGGGGCGCTGACTTGGAAAGACTGGGCTACTGAGGTATTGAATAGGCTCTGCAGCAGGGCCTAGCTGTTGGTCCTCTAGGAGGAAGGGCTTCTCACTTTGTGGCTTGAGACCTGAAAGGATGTCACCATTCTGTGGGATGGTGCTATAGTGAGGGAATCTGGGGACCAGGGCAGCTGGACAAGAACCTGTGCAGATCGTGAGGCCAGGACACCCCTCCCAGTTGCCCAGGGCAGGAAGCAGCTGAGAAGAGAAGCAGCCTGGACCAACTGGGGAGGAGAGAGGGCAGCAGCCACAGGAGCCCGATCAGCAGCCTGTCACACAGGGGAAGGTGAGCTGGGACCCACCTGGCCACTAGCATCAGCCAGGAAAAGGCCACGCTGTCTCACCTAGCGCAGAGAAGAGTGGGCAGGAGTTGATGCAGAGACAGAAGTCCTGAGGGCAGGGGAAGAACCTGACGGGCAGTTGGCAGTAGCCAGGAGGGTTCCTGTCAATGAGTATGGGAGCCTAGTGCCACCTGCTGGTTCTGCTTACCAAATGCCATGTCAGGAAGGTACCACCTGCCCCACTTACTCCAAGACCCCTGGCATGCTGCTCTGGAAGACCATGCCAGAGAGGCAGCCACTGCAAGGGGCTGGACAACAGCTTCTGCAGTCGTTCTACAGTGACCTCCAGGAGGGGAGGACCAGGAGAGGCACAGTGAACATGCCCAGCTCCTGGCCCCCACCACACAGGTCATACAGGACACAAGCCCCTTGTCATCCTCGCTGAGGACGCCTGCTTGTCAGTAATGACTACAATCCCAGCTCTGGCCAAGGTCCTCAGGGATCTAGCTGTCCAGGTGGGCTTAATCCAGAACCAGACAGGCTGTGACCCTCCCCGTGTCATGTCTCAGGCAGTACCCAAGCCGCAGTGACTTTCCTTCGGAAGTTAATAACTCAAGAAGGGGCTGATGCAGGTGAAAAGAATTCCCGCGCCTCTACAAGCTTAGGTCCTCCACCAGGGGACAAGCACAACAGGAAGCCCTCCTGGTGCACCTTCCAGTCGTGAAGGACGCTCATTGTCTCAACTTTCAGGCAAAACAACTAAATGAAACAACCTAGAAACCACTTAGTCTGCGCGGGGGGTGGAGGCCAGTGGGCCCTCTGCACAGACCCTCGGATGGGAAGCCTGAGTCTAACCCTAGCCCTGCCTCCTAGGGAAGGCCTCCGTGCAGACGGCTGAGCCCGCGCTGCCGCGCCTGGCGGCACCAAGGAGTACGCGCGCCGCAGCAGCTTCTGCTCGCGCCAGGGGCCCGGGCGGTGTGGGAGGCCCTGCGGCTCCGCGGCTGGACCGCGCTCCATCTCTTCCGCTGAGCCCAGGGGCGGGCGGCGGTCCGGCTGCCTCCGCAGACCCTTCGGTCTGGCCGGGGGACCCCACCCTCGAAGAATACGCGGACAGCGCGCGGACTGGCTTCGGACCCGCACAGGTGCCACGCGGGAGCTGCAGCGTCCGCACCCGCAGCCCGCCAGTCATGGATCTCACCTTACGGAAACCCGCGCAGGATCCCTCCATAACCGCCGCCGCCGGCAGCGCTCTGGGAAACCCCGCCCCTGCGCCTCAGCCAATGAGCCTGGGCCACACCCCTGACCAATGATCGCGAGCGTTCCCCTGGAGCCCCGCCCCCGTGCCGCCAGATCCCAGCCAATGAGGCGGAGCTCCTGGGCTTGCAGCCACAGCGCGCGTCCGCTCTTCTCTCTCATTGGCCTTTGATGAGCCACTTTTCTGCAACGCCTCCTGGGAGTTGAAGTCCCCTTCGCCGTTCCCGGCGCCCCCTGCTCTTCCTGGATACTGAGGCGCGCGGGGCAGTGTGAAGCGCGGAGGCGGCTAGTGGGTTCCGCGGCGCGAGGGCGGGCTGGGAGCCGCGGAGTCCGCAGGGAGGGTTCGCAGGGAGGGTTCGCAGGGAGGGTTCGGGGTATGTGTGACGCGCCTGCCTGCTCTCTTGACCAGCTCTCCTCGGCCTCCCTGTCCTCGCTTGCCATCCGGGGACGCCCTCCTTGCGCGGTCCCGACCACCCGTACCGTCCCATCCCACCCTCCTAGGCCTCCCCCTTGGGGTCAGCGTAGCTCGTCCCCAGCCCCCGTCGTTTGAGACGTCGACCCAACCCCGATGCCAGGATTGCCCGCGCTGAGCCGGGTGTTGAGCGGCTGCCCCTCTTGCAGCTACGTGTAGGCCCCCAGGGAGGGGGCCTCTCGGCCGCCGGCCTAGCCGCTCACCTGGAACCTGTCTCTAGGAGAATGCGGGGAGGGCCAGCCCGCACTCGGGGACATGGAGGAGTTTCGGCGTTCCTACAGCCGTCTATGCAAGGAGAGTGGGTCCGAACCCCAGGATGCTGTCCTGCAGCAACTGCACCAGCTTCCACGGGGCCGACTGGACCTGGCCACGCAGAGCCTCACGGTGGACACCTGCAGGGCCCTGGGCAAGCTGCTGCAGAATCAGGCACTGTTGACAGAGCTTGTCCTTAGCGACTGCATGCTGAGCGAGGAAGGTGGGCGCCTGAGTTGCAGGGCGTCCTCTGCAACTTAAAGGGCTGACCTCCGAAGCTGCAGGCAGGGAATGCTTCTGTGCCACCTGATTGTTTCCTCTTCTCCTGTATGTACCGGAAAGTGAGCAAGTGTCCCCTCCCAAAACCTGGAAGCAGAGGGCAATTTCCCTGTATAGCGGAGGAAAAGAAGGCTTAACATTCCCTGACTTTCCGGTTCTTCTGTGCTGGCTCTAGAGAGGTCTCAAAAACCCAGTGCTGCCTGGCAAGGCGGCAAATGTTTCAGACCTTACAGGGAGCAAGAAGACTAATTTCCAGTGTAAACCCAGAACAATGGGAACAATGGGGCAGTCCTCCCTCTTCTGTCTAGGGAGATGCACCGAGATGGGGCCCACAGGGAGGGCTCAGGGCCAGCAGAGGCAGAGAGTGACCACCCATCTCCTTTATCCAGGAACCACACTGCTGCTCCAAGGACTGTGTGCCAACACTGTCATGAAGCTTCTGGATCTAAAGGTGAGCAGGCCTGTACTCTGGGTAGGAGAGGGGAGAATGCAGGGTCCCAGGGCCTGGGATCTTGACAGTGGCTAGAAACCGTGTCTGTAAGGTCTGGCACCCAGGACCTCCATGGTTCCCCTCCGATTGTCCCACACACATGTGTGCTGAGGGCAGTGCTCCCATAAATACTGAGCACAGCAGCCCAGGATATCAGGGAAACTAGGCTCTTACAGGACATGTACCTTCTCCAGAGCTTGCCTCCCTGGCCTTATGTGTTGCCTGACCAAAGTTCCAAGGGGCAGGGATGTGGTATTCAGAACCCAGCAGGTGACAGGAAGTGATTGGCCAGACTGTTCCTATCCTAGGGCAATAACCTTCGAGCTGCAGGGGCCGAGGCTCTGGGAAAACTCCTTCGACAGAACCAGTCCATTCAGAGGTATAGCACCATCCCAATCCACCAGGTCCCTCTGGCTCAGGGTTGGCCCCAGAGAACACAGTCCTGCAACCCATTCACTCCTTCAGTCCAGTTGTCTGTGTTCCACGTCCGTTGGTGGGGA
This sequence comes from Sciurus carolinensis, assembly GCF_902686445.1. Lineage (NCBI taxonomy): Eukaryota > Metazoa > Chordata > Mammalia > Rodentia > Sciuridae > Sciurus > Sciurus carolinensis. The sequence goes on along the minus strand of NC_062215.1, from coordinate 1,038,862 downwards.
GTAGGTGGGTATAAATCACTCAGGAGGCTCCAACATCCATCAGACGCCTGAACCCACAGCCTCTGCAGGCCCTGGGCCCCCCCAGGTCAGGTGCTCCACTGGGCTGAGCACCTTGAGTCCCCTTCCCACAGCCTCACCCTGGAGTGGAACAATCTGGGCACATGGGAAGATGCCTTTGCCACCTTCTGTGGGGGCTTGGCAGCCAACAGCACCCTGCAGCAGCTGGACCTCCGCAACAACCAGATCAGTCACAAGGGGGCAGAGGAGCTGGCCCTGGCCCTGAAGGGCAATGCCACTCTCCAGCAGCTGGGTGAGGCCTTCTGCACTCCGGCTTCCCCGGCGGGACCTGGGGTGTTTCAGGCCATATCCCCTGCTCCCTCATCCCTCTGGAAGGAGTGGGCTGGGCTTCCTGCTTTGTTGGCAACCATAGGCAAAGGAAGCAGCCTTGACTAGGCCAGCTCCCCCAGTCTACCAGGTACCTTCCATCTAGTGACAGCAGGTTTCCTTCCAGACCTGCGCTGGAATAACATTGGCCTCCTGGGGGGCCGGGCCCTGGTGAACTGTCTCCCCAGCAACAGAACCCTCTGGAGGCTGGACCTGGCTGGGAACAACGTCCCCAGTGACGTCCTCAGAGCCGTGGGTACGGGTGCATGGAGCTGCTTGCTCCTCAGTTTGGAACAGGACAGGAAGCCCTTTGACAGAGGCTCCCACCAAGGGAGGGGGGCAGCTCAGGGCTTTGGACAGGTAGGCTTACCACAGGAGTAACCCAGTGTAGGTTAGCACCACGGGGGTGAGGGAAGAGCAGAAGGCAGGCAGCCACAGCCTGCTGCGTGGCAGCCACGTGCTCATTCAGTTCTCAGGACCCGGTAGTGGGGGAGGGCGTCACATTTCACAGACTGGCAAGCAAAGCCCCTGTGACCAGGAGCCCGACTCTAGCATTTCTTGGCATTTGTCTCCTGGTCATCCTTGAGTTTGTGGCTGTGCATGTGAGCCCTGTAGGTAGAGAGCCACGTGGCCTGTGCTGCTTCTGCCACAGCTGTGATCTTTCCTCCCCACAAGTCCCTGTAGAGGACATCTCAGCCCCAGGATAGCGGATCCACACCTTATAGCTCCCCATGTGTCACGCAGTGACACAGAAGTCTGAGCATGGGCCCAGAGTCCTGAACCCTGGCTTCTACCACACCTCTGTGCTACTGTGCTATAGGGTCACTTCTTCCTGATGGCGCTACCTAACCCTCTGTCATCTCCAACTTCTCACTGTTCCCAGACCTACCTCCAGGCAAGCAGTAGCTGTTGAAATGGCTTTTGACTCACACCCGCCTGGGCCTTTTTTTTTTTTTTTTTTTTTTTTTAAGTCCTTTTTTAAAAATTATTGTTTAGTTGTAGATGAACACAATACCTTTATTTTATTTATTTATTTTTTATGGGGTGCTGAGGATTGAACCCAGTGCCACACATGTGCTAGGCAAGCGCTGTACCACTGAGCCACAACCCCAGCCCCCGCCTGCAGCTTTCCAGAACACCTCTTAAGTTGTGCAGTGGCCCTCAGCCTTGTGGTGGAGGACAGCCGCTCCAGCATGGTAGCCATCTCTTGTGCTGGAGCAACCTCCTCAATGTGCAGGAGAGGTCCCCATGCCAGGTACCTCCTGCTTTCAGCCCCACCCCAGGTGTAGTGGAGGTGGTGCATCCCACAGGGGGTTGGTTCCCAGATGACCATCTTTTAGGTATAGCCAGTGCAGGGCTGGGCCAGTCTTCCACGCTTCCTCAGGCAGATTCCCAGCAGGTGGATAACACGGCTCCTTCCAACAGAGCAAGCCATGGAGCACAACCGGGACCGGCACTCTGCCTTCCAGGAGACCCAAGCCCGCACCCACCTTCTTAGCAAGGAGGTCCAATACCTCCAGGAGGAGAAGTCCAAGCAGGTAAGCAGCATCCTCACAGACCTCAGAGCTGCTGTGGATGCAGGACCTGGCCAGCTTCCCACTCCCTTGCCCCCATAGTATACCACCTTCCCTTCCTCCAGACCTTGGAGCCTCTGGGGCACAGATGACCCTAACCAAGGCGACCTCCTGACCCTACTTCCTTTGGGCCGGGTCTTCCTGAGAGCCAGAGTCCCGGCCTCCAGCCCCTCTGCAGGGCATCTTTCCTCTAAGTGAGGCAGTGGGGCCAGGAGGCTGAGTGTTGCCCAGCTGCGTTGGTGGGCATCTGCTCTCCTTTGCTTGGGCAGGGCAGGGCAAGCAGACTCTGGACTCTGAGGGGGTCTGCTCTGTCCCCAGTTTCTGGATTTGATGGAGACAATCGACAAGCAGCGAGAAGAGATGGCCAGGAGCAGCCAGTGAGTGGCCCAGGGTTGGGGAGGCAGGGCTGCAGCTGAGCCGCAAACCTGGGTCACCTGCCTGAGAAGGAGTTGTACCTTGTGCTTCCTAAGGAGGTGGGCTAGAGGGCCAGTGGCAGTGAGTACCAGTAGTCACACTGCTGCCCTCAGCTCCGAGCTGGCCTGCCGCAGATGCATAAGGAACAACAGCTGCTTGGCAGGCCAGGGAGGGACCCAGGGTTTGGGTTTCGCAGAGCCTCCTTTGCCCACAGGGCGGCAGCAGCACGTGCGGGGCAGCTTCAGGAAGCCCTGAATGAGAGGCACTCCATCATCAACGCCCTCAAGGCCAAGTAAACAGGGGAGGGGTGGCCTCAGAACACATGGAGTTGTGCCCACGGGACGGGAGGGGTGCAGGCAGAGGCAGGTTACCCAGGAAAGCTTTCTGAGAGAGGTGAGCACTGACTGGGATTTGAATAGGGCCTGGCAGGAGTGAGGTCAGCGGACACTGCTGATGGAGTTGGCACGGAGCTGGCTGGCCCTTCCTCTTTGCAGGCTGCAGATGACTGAGGCTGCCCTGGCTCTGTCCGAGCAGAAGTCCCAGGACCTGGGGGAGCTGCTGGCCACGGCAGAGCAGGAGCGGCTGAGTCTGTCACAGAGGGGAGAGAAGGAGCGCAGGCTGGAGCAGCAGGTGGGGCACGTGCCGGGGGACAGCTGGGGGTGGCAGCAGTGTGACTGGTACTCACCCACGCCCAACTCAGGAAGCTGCAGAGCGGGAGTCCAGGCTCCTCAGAGACTTGTCTGCCGCCAGTGAGAAGAACCTGCTGCTCCGAAACCAGGTACAAGGGTCACGGGACCACCCACCCAGGGAGCCGAGGGTGGGCCGGCAGGGTTGGCCCAGCTCCTGCCCGTGCTGCTGGCTTTCCAGGTGGATGAACTGGAGCGGAAGTTGAAGTCCCAGCAGGAAGAGCTGTTTCTGACCAGGCAGGAGCTGACCAACACATCAGCTGAGCTGAAGATTCGAGTTGTGCAGGCTGAGGGTGGGCACAGGCAGGCCTGCCACTACCGGGACAGGGAGCCCCAGGGACGGAGCACTCCAGAGAAGGTTCATCATACTTTCCCCCTGGGTTTAGAGCGCCTGGATGTGGAGAAGAGAAGGGCCAGACAGAGCATGGAGGACTCGGAAAAACTGCGCTTCAAGGAGGTACCTTCATGGTGCATGTCTTGTGGGCCCTGGTTCCCCATCCACCTGGCATGTACAGGCCTCAGTGTCCCTAAAGCATGCCCCTTCAGTTCAGCCTTCAGTTGCTGGTGGCGGATCTTCACCACCCAGGCCCTCGAGTGTGTAGTGCTCCCCACAGGTGAAGAGATGCCGGCTCCCCTGCTCGGGCATGCATGCCCTTGTACTTGCTCCTACCAGCACCCTCAGGGTGACCTTTCCCAAGAGATGTGTGCCCTCCGGGGCAGGGATTCCATGGGGGTGGACTGGGAAAGCCTGCACCTCCCAACCCTGGCCTGACTCCCACACCTGGGCAGGTGGAGCACATGACCCGCCACCTGGAGGAAAGTGAGAGGGCCATGCAGGAGAGGGTGCAGAGGCTGGAGGCCCTGAGACTGTCCTTGGAGGAGGTGAGCCCACATGGACGGGGGCAAGCTTCAGCCCTAGGGCGAGTGAGGGTGGCAGCTCCTGTCATGCCGGGTCCCGGGACCTGGGGCACACCTTTCTGGTTTCAGCCTTACTGTACCCTACCTTGGGGACCCACCCACCAGCGTCCCTGAGAGGCCACAGAGAGCTAGTGTGAGCCTCCTTGGCTGTAGAAACCCTGTCCGGTGAGCTGGGGGTGGGGGGTGGTGCATGTGGCCTTAAGAGGCTGATGGAGGGAGTCTCCCAGCCCCATGGCCCAGAAGGGAGCCTGGGCCAGAGCAGGATGGACTAGCAGATGGCTGTTGTTGCAGGAACTGAGCCGTGTGAAGGCAGCAGCACTTAGCGAGCGTGGCCAGGCCGAAGAGGAGCTCATCAAGGCCAGGAACCAGGCCCGCCTGGAGGAGGTGAGATGTGGCCACAAGTGCTCATAGCCTGTTGCAGAACCCTGCAAAGCCTTCAGGACTGGCTTGAGCCACTGGGAGTGAGGCTAACGTGGGCAAGACCCGGGCCGTTGGCCACACAACCGGGGCTCTGAGACGGGAGAGGGAGGCACCACGAGTCCAAAGGGCTAGATTCAAGCCTGGGGGTGCATGAGGGGATGGTCCTGGAGGTCCTGGAGGCACAGGATAGAGCAGCTGCAGAACAAGACGAGTGATCTCAAGCGACACTGGAGCCTTCCCCTCAGTCTCTCTAGAGATGGGGGTCAGTCCACATGCAGACTGTTGCTCCAGATGCATGCTGGGGCCAGGAGGCCCCTGGACAGAGTGCCTCCCATGCCCCCAGCAACAGCACCTGGCTCATCTGGAGGAGAAGCTGCGGCTGCTGGCACAAGCGCGGGACGAAGCGCAGGGCACCTGCATGCAGCAGAAGCAGACGGTGGCCGAGGCCCAGGCACGGGCCAGCCAGCTCAGCCTGCAGGTGGAGGGGCAGCGGCGGCGCATAGAGGAGCTACAGCAGGTAGTGGACTTCCAGGGCCGCGGGCCCCAGGGGTGCCTGCTCCTGCTGTGTCTCACCCCATGACCCACAGGAATTGAGCAACAAGGACCAGGAAAAGGTAGCAGAGGTGACCAGGGTGCGAGTGGAACTGCAGGAGCAGATGGGCCGCCTGCAGGCCGAGCTGACAGCCCAGGAGGCTCTGAGGGAGAAAGTGGCAGCCTTGGAACGCCAGCTCAAAGGTAAGTTCACACCTGGCTGCTGGGTTGAACTGGATCAGGTCTCAGCCCCCCTTCTCACTGAGCCCCTCGCCTGCAGTGATCGCGAGTGACCACCGGGAGGCACTGCTGGACAAGGAGAGCGAGAACGCATCCCTCCGGGAGAAGCTGCGGCTCAAAGAGGCAGAGATGGCACGCATCCGTGATGAGGAGGCCCAGCGGGCGAGCTTCCTGCAAAATGCTGTCTTGGCTTATGTCCAGGGGTCTCCCCTGAGATCTCTGAGTCCCCCAAAGTGAAGTCCCTATCGCCCCGGGAGGACCGAGGGGTGGCGTCTCTCATGCGTGTCCCTTCCTAAAGCGCAGGCCCCGGGTCCCCCTTCTTCCACCGTGGGGACAAACCTGGCGCCCAGCTGGCGTGCGGTCCACGCCAAAGCGACCCCGCAGCCCTACGCCGGGAGGACCGCGTGCGCCCAGGAAGGGGCTCCTTGGTCCCCCGCGGGGACAGTGCGGCGGTGGGAGGGAGGGAGTTCCCACCGTGAGCGCTGCCGCGCGCCGACGGCGAGTCTGAAATACAGAACTTTTGCACTTGGTGATGCGTCTTGGTCCAGCGCCTCTCTCAGCCGCTACCGAACCCCACGGGAAGGACCCGCGGGCGGGGCGGGGCCGCCCCTCATGCTACCTGGCGCCTGAAGGCCGCGCGATCCCCGCCTCCGGCCTGGGACTGCAGATACCCGCGCTTTCGCCGGCGCCTTCCCCGCCTCGGGGGGCGGTGCCCCGGGAGCCGCCGCCGCCCCGCCCTCCCAGCTCGGGGTACCGCGGGTCGGCGGCGCCCTGTGCCCGGTCTCGGGTGTGGACCCCGGGTCCGAGCGCCGCGGAGCCTGCCCGGCGCGGGGACAGACTGGCCCCCGCCGCCCCGCCCCCGCGGCGGCTCGCGCGCCCCGCCCCGCCCCGCCGCGCGCTCGGCTGTCTCCGCGGCCCGCGCTCGGCGGCGCTCGGCTGTCTCCGGCCGCTCCTCGGCGCTCGGGTCCGTGGCCGCTGCGGCGCCGGGCATTTCTCCGCAGCTCGGCTCGCGGCCGCGCCCGCCGCCGCCCGGCCCCGCGCCCATGCAGGCCATCAAGTGCGTGGTGGTCGGCGACGGGTGAGTGCGCGGCCGGGGCCGCGGGGACAGTGGGGCAGGGACGCGGCGGGGCGGGGCGGCCAGCGGCGCGGGGTCCTAGTGGGGTGGCCCCGCGCGCGCTCGCCGCGGCCGGGCCGCAGGTCCCAGGGGCGGGTGGGGCGGGGCCCGCTCGCGCGGTCCGCCAGTCTCCGGCCCGGGCCCACCTGATGCTGGCGGGTCCCCGCCCCGTGCTCCCGGTGGGTGGGGCAGGGCCTCTCACCTGTGCGGAGCCCTCGGCGGCCCCACCCTCTTCTGCAGCCCTCCCGGGCGCAAGGATCTCGGCCCGACCCAGGGTGGGAGTCTGCTCCTGCGCCCTGGGCGTCCTTCTCCAGACCCAGGTGGCTGCAGACCTGCTGGGGGATCCCCGGGCCCCACCCCACCCCAGCCGCCCAAACTGGCCTCTGGCTCCGTGGGAGGGGCAGTCCTTGTTAGGCAGAGGGTGCGAGGCGAGGCCCGCGAACCACGTGGGCCGGCCCTCTGTCCGCAGCGCCGTGGGGAAGACGTGTCTGCTGATCAGCTACACAACCAACGCCTTCCCTGGAGAGTACATCCCCACTGTGTGAGTGCGTGCGGGTGGGAGGTGCAGGAACCAGCTATCGGGGGCTGAGCGCACGGTGCAGGAGACTCCCCCGGGCCCCTCATTCAACCCAAGTGGCCCGGGCTGTGGGCCTCCTCAGTGGGGTTGAAGTGTAGGGCAGCAGGCTTAATTAAGAACCTGAGTCCGCGGACTGCTTGGGTGGCCTGAGACCCCTGCCGAGCCCAGGTCTTTGCCACTTTGCTCTGCAGTTTTGACAACTACTCAGCCAACGTGATGGTGGATGGGAAGCCAGTCAACCTGGGGCTGTGGGACACTGCAGGGCAGGAGGACTATGACCGGCTGCGACCACTTTCCTATCCTCAAACTGTAGGTGACAACAGGGAGAGCCAAAGGAGCTGGGTGGCCCTGGTGGGGGTGGGGATAGGGAGCTTTTGAACCCTCCTTGACCCTCTCATCTGCTCATCCCTCTCAAGGATGTCTTTCTGATCTGCTTCTCCTTGGTGAGCCCAGCTTCCTTTGAGAATGTTCGTGCCAAGGTAGGGCAGGGCTGGAGGGGTCAGACTTTCTCGGGGAGGGCTTGCCTTGAGCATCTGCCCCAAGACCGAGGTCTCTTGCCTGCAGACCTTAGGCAGCTTGGCCTTCAGAGGCAAATGAAATTCCGTTCTGCTTGGGGGGGACACTGCTGGTGGCCCTGGTGAGGAGGGTGGGCACTGCTGCCGAGAACAGAGGGCATCTCCCCACCGGAGGTGGGCCCTGATGGGGCCCTGGTATGTCCTAAGTCTTCTGGTGGGGCATCTTTGTTCCCAGTAGAGAGAGCCTAGTGTGTCCAGGGGCAGTGAAGAGGCCTGGGGCGTGGCCTGCCCTGGGCAGGCTGGGGGAGCCTGCAGGCTCAGAGCCTGTCTCCACAGTGGTACCCAGAGGTGCGGCACCACTGCCCCCACACACCCATCCTCCTGGTGGGCACCAAGCTGGACCTCCGTGACGACAAGGACACCATAGAGCGGCTGCGGGACAAGAAACTGGCACCTATTACCTACCCACAGGGCCTGGCCATGGCCCGAGAGATTGGTGAGTGGGTACACGTGGGCGAGGAAGGGGTGTGTTCTGGGGGCCTGCCCTGCTTTCCACTGACCCCTTTCCTGTCTCCCCCACCACTGCCTGCTGTCCCCCAGGCTCTGTCAAGTACCTGGAGTGCTCAGCCCTGACCCAGCGGGGCCTGAAGACGGTGTTTGACGAGGCCATCCGGGCAGTGCTCTGCCCACCCCCAGTGAAAAAGCCTGGCAAGAAATGCACGGTCTTCTAGAGCCCCTCCCCAGGCCAGCCTGGCAGAGGGGCAGCCCCTGGCCCGAGTGTGCCCTTGTGTTGAGCTGTTTGGTGTCCAAGTCTGCTGTGGGGAGTGGTATGGGTGGGGAGGGGGAAGCATGGGGACAAGGCTGGGGTGACAGGGTCCTGTCCTCTCTGCCTCCTCTTTCCGGGGTACAACTCCAGCCTTCCCTGGCCCCCATGAGAGGCCAGGAGGGAGCAGGGTCTCCCTCAGGGCTGCAGGGGTGGGTCCAGGGCAGCCCCAGGATGGGCTTCCCTGATGGGTGGGTGGGTGGGAGGGTTCTGTCCACTATGTCCCCAGAGGGGGCAGCCCCTTCTTATTTTATACAATAAACATTCTCCATCAACACCTCCTGCCTTCACTCACTACCTGTCCTGCCCTTCACCCTGGGGTGGCTCCCCCCTAGCCGCCCCCCAGCAGATGCAGAGGAGTCTGTGGCAGCAGACTTGGATACAAGTTCCCAAATGGAACTCTGAGCTTGCCCACACCCTGGGTAAGAGGCACCGCTCCGGACCCAAAGACTCCCCAGACCAAAGCGGGCAGGGCCTTTAGCCCTTCGGATGCTGGCATGCCTGTGCACAAGGCCTCTGTGTGCTGACTGAGCCTGGCAGGCTGGGTCTTCTGCAGCTCCCTGTTGTGTTGCCGGGGAAGGTGTGCCGAGGCTGAAGCCAAGCCAGGCCTGGAGCCAGGACAGCTGGACCCAGGGCAGCTCCCCAGAGCACCCCACCTCCTCTGGCTGATATTAGGAAGAAGAAAGGCATCAGGCCAAGAGGCCAGTGTAACCAAAGGAATGGTGGTCAGGAGGAGCGACAGCTGGTGTTGCTGAGGTGAGAAGAGGTGAGGCAGCCCCAGGTGCTGAGCTCCAGGCCAGGGGCTTAGACTTTACCCTGGAGGCCTCAGGCAGACACAGGACCAGAGGGTGCCCTGCAGGCCCACGCTCAGCCTCCCTGTGGCATGCACAGGCGGGTCATACTAGCTCAGGAGAGCTGACTGCTGCATTTTCAGGCATTTTGCTAGCTACTTGTTAAACAGCCATCATTAGTAATTAAACTTGTAATTATTTATATTAAAAACAAATTTACTCAGGAAGCTGAGGCAGTAGGATCATAAGTTTGAGGCCAGCCACAGCAATTTAGTGAGATTCTGTCTCAAAATTCAAAATAAATGGGCTGGGGACGTGGTTCAGTGATAAGTACCCCTGGGTTCAATCCCTAGTACCAAAGAATAAAATCAAATATAAAAATAAAAAAGTTAACAAATATTACACATGGCTGCCTATTTTGTGGTATGAGTGTTCTCTGTGCCTCTGGAGTTGTTTCCATTTACTACTGGATCTGAGAGGGTGCTACTGCCCATCTCTCTCCAGCTCCACATCCAATGACATCCAGTGAGCAGCATGAAACTAGTATGAGAATTTACACCATGGAAATGGGCAAATTCCACAGATCAAAGCTTGACTTATTGAGGCACAAAAGCTGTGGGATGTTCTAATATTGAGAGACGATTGTCAGATCCAACAAGGTTGCTCAGGTCATCAGTGAATGAGTGAAGTTTGACATGCATCTCCCTCGTTAACTCCAAGGGAGATCAATGGTGCAAACAGTCACGTGGCTGGCAGCTCCCTCCCACACAGGGCCAAAGGCCATCCTAGGTCAGATTTGCCACTCTCCTTAAGAGCCAGCCTTCAGGAGGATCTCACCTCCCAGCTCCAGGCAGCCGGCCAGGCCACCACCTGGTCTGGATTGTGGACTTAATGAATCTTGGCCTACCTGGGAATCAGCACACAGGCTGAGTTGAAGAATAATGTTTATTGGAGGGCAGGGGAGGGCTAAGTGTGGAGCTGAGGTGTGTGTATGTGTATTGGGCTCAGGTGGCTAAGAAGCCCCCATCCACTGGCACAGTGGAGCCTGTGGTCATGCTGCTTCGATCACTCAGCAAGAAGAGGATGGTGTCCACCACATTCTCCATCTCTGTGGGCAGGGTGGGGGTCAGGGGCACAGACAACGGGCTGGGGAAGTGGCTCAGTGGTTCCCAGCCCCAGCCCCAGCAGGCACAGGGCCATTGGTGCTACCTCAGCCTGGGTTCCAGCCTGACTCACCAGCAAACTTGCCAAGTGGGATGCGGTCCAGCATGACCTTGGCCTTGTGGGGGTCACTCCAGTTGGCCTGGCCCATGGGTGTCATCACCACTGTGGGGTTTACTGCATTCACTCGGATCTGCACAGGGACAGGCAGGGATCAGCAAAGTCAATAGGGTGCCCTAGGCAGGTGGGCTGGGTGGTGGAAGGTGCCCCTGTCCAGCTCACCTTGTAGGGTCCGAGCTCTAGGGCCATCACCTTGGTCAACATGTCCAGAGCACCCTTGGTAGAGCCTGTGAAGAAGGACATCTTAGAATCCAAGCTGACCAGGTTGGAGTGGAGCAGGGGTCAGGTCACAGTCAGTCACTCACAGTAGACAGTGTGATTGGTAAGTGCTCGCTGGGAGGCCTGACTGGAGACATTCACAATGGCCCCAGGGGCTCCCCGTGCTATCATGCTCCTGACCACAATCTGAAATTTCAGAGAGACAAGAGGCAGAACTAGCACCATTCTTCAGAGTTCCTGCTCCTACCAGGCAGGGCAGCTCACCTGGGACACCTGGATGACAGCCCTCAGGTTCACATCAAAGGACCTAGTGGCAGATGCAAAGACCTGGTCAGGAACTTGGGGCTGCTGTAGGGAACATCTCCTCGCTGCAGTGTTCCTCTACCCCTGCTGGCTCACATGTCAAAGGCCTCCTTGGTGACCTCCAGGAAGGGCTGCAACAGTGCCACGCCAGCATTGTTCACCAGCAGGTCCACGGGTCCTACACTGCCCAGGGCATGTTCAGTGGCTTCCCAGTCTGCCAGGTCCACACACAAGGGCTCCACTCCGGGACACTGTGTGTATTGGGGTGAAGCACAGCTACCAGCGGCTCCAATGGGCACAGGTGGACGCTGCCACCTGAGGGCAAACCCAGAGCTGCCTACCCGGAGCTGGACCCGCCTCCATCCAGTCCACTTCCTCTCTGCCCTAGCGATCCTGGCTCGAGGCCAGGTCACTAGACACTTCAACCTCCTCCAAGCCCAGGGGCGGTCAAGCCGCTCTGTCTACCACCCTGCCAGCCACGCAGGCAGGGGCGCGAGGTGCTGCGGATCCCCACCGGCCCCAGCGCCAGGCGCCTGGTCAGTGGCAAGCACCGCACCTAGGAGGGGAGTCAAGGGGCCCAGCGGGACCCAGTCACCGTCTTCTCCGCAGGGTGACTGTAGCGCCTACCTCGCGGACAAGGCTATCCAGGTCGGCCTGCGTTCGGCTCACAGCCACCACGCGCACGCCCGCCGCATGCAGCGCCTGGACCAAGCTGCGTCCGATGCCTAAAGCAAGCGCGGCTCAGTGCCAGAGACCTCGGCCGAGCGGGGCCCGCCCTCCACCCCTGTCCTGTGCCTCCGGCCCGCCTTCCCCTGTCGCGGATCGCGGCCCACCTTTGCCAGCGCCGGTAACCAGCGCCCGACGACCCGCCAGCCCCAGCTCCATGGCTGCACTAGGAACCCCGCGCTGGGCCCCTAGACTTGGCGTTCTGGGCGCGGGGCGGGGCGGTGCAAGGCCAATCACAGGACGACTTCTGGGAAGGGGGCGGGGACATCCTAAAAACCCCCTGGGAAGAGAGGAGAGCGGACCGAGGAGGGGCGGAGTCCTCACTGGCCTTGGGGCGGGGCTTTTCAGACTGCGCACAGATTGCACCGCGCGAGAAATCGGGTTAGTGAGTTCTGGTCGGCATGTTTTCCCTGCCAAGTTTATTATAAAAAAATAGACATGGTAGTGCCAGAAATAACGTGCGGCTACTCCTGTAATGGAGAACACAGTGCTGACATCTGACATATCCAAAAATTTTCATCCTTCCTCCCTTCCACAGGCCAGGAGTGGGTCATGTTGGCTCACTTACAATGCCCAGGGAGAATTTGGACGACCGAATAAATTCGAAGAAGACACCATTGCCAACAGGGTTCCCCGTTAGCCTCAAAGGGAGTTGATCCCAAGGCCATCCCAGACGGCCCATCAGGCCACCAGCACCTTTAGAAAGTAGGTAGAAAGTGATAGGACTGGAGTGATGGAGGTACATGGAGACCAGCCAAGGCGAGCGCTGCTACTGAGTCCTAATAACCAATAACAGCCTACACGTCCGGGCACACGCTGGCTCTCCCTACAAAAGATTTTTCTGTTCTGTGGGTCATGGTGGGGAAGTCTAGAGTCACTGTTCTGAAGACCCTTCTGTAGTAGGGAAATGGTGATGTATGGTCCAAGGGCTTTGGGCCTAAAAAAGTGGACAGGATGGAGGCAAGGATGGCCAGGTGAAGCAGGAGACAACAGATTTTTTTTCAATTAGTTATGAAAGTGAATATTTAGAAGGGAAAAATGACATTAAATATGGAACACAGATTTGAGAAGACCCTGGAAGATGGTCAAGTACATTCTCCTCACCAGTCCTGGTTTTTAGCGTGCTTACTACCCCCTGTAAGGCCAACCTATAATCTCTGCCTCTGTCCCTAACCTTAGACACTGCCCTCTGCCTGCCAGAGACCAAGGGAGGGACAGTCCCCAAATGGTGCTTCCTGAGGGGCACCTCTGTTTAGATCCCTTCCTTGGTCTGGCCTTGCCCCCTGCAGTGTCCAAATCTCATCAATTGTATCAAATGTCCTTTGATCCTTGGCCAGACAGGCCCAAGTCAGCTTCAGCTTAGATAGCGCTCCCTGGAGGTCCCGTTTACGGCCAGAAGGACCCCCACGCACACCTCCCACCCTCACCTTGCTCTACCAGTCACTGTCTAGAAGTCTCACCCCAGCCCCTCGTTCTTTGCTCGCTTGCCCAGGGCTGGACACTGTGCCAATGCCTCCAAAAAGCCAGGACCGTGTATCAGGCAAGCACAGCCGAAACCCAGCAGGGCCTGCAAGACGCTCTGGCCAGCCCTGCAGCGCAGGGCTGCCGTGCTTGATTCGGGCCGGGACGGTCGGCAGAGCAGAGGGGGCGAGCGCGCTTGGGCTCCCTCTTCAGGTGTTCTTGGCGGAAGGTGTGCCCAGAGAGGGGCGGGCGAACCAGGGGGAAGACGGTAAGACTTGATCCACCGCCCCGCCTCGCTGCCTCTGAACGCTCGGCTCCTCTGGCCTAGGGTCCGCCCGGGTCCGGCGCCTCTCTCCTCCCCTGTAGGCTGGGGTGGCTGCAGGCTGCTCTCTGCCTTTTGCCTCTGCCCTGGGCTGGATGGGCATGTGGGGAGAGGCGTCATCCTTACGAAAGAACCGCAGCCCTTTGGTCACAAGGCTGGGTCAGCGCGTAAGCGAGCGGGTTTTGAGGGAGTGCGGTCAGTCCCCGTTCCCCCGGCCCGGCCTCGCGACGCGCCCACCCGGAGCGCTGGTTCCCGGAAAATAGCGTTCATTTATTTAGGCAAATAGGCAGTGGTGGGCGTGCGGGTTCTGGATCGGGTGGTCTGTGAGGAGAAGACCCCTGCGCACAGTGGGCGAGGAAGAGCGCTGGCGTGGGCCAGGACGCGGAAGTGAGTCTGGGGCGTGGCGTAGCGGCGAGGGCGGGGCGTGGCCGCGGGGCGGCGGCTGGGCGTGGAGGCGCGGCCGGGCTGTGGGAGAGAAGCGGGGCGTAGATTGAAGGCGGGGCTGAACGGGAGCGGGGCGGGGCGTAGATTGAAGGCAGGGCTGAACGGGAGAGGGGCGGGGCGTAGATTGAAGGCAGGGCTGAACGGGAGCGGGGCGGGGCTGAACGGGAGCGGGGCGGGGCGTAGATTGAAGGCAGAGCTGAACGGGAGCGGGGCGGGGCGTAGATTGAAGGCAGGGCTGAACGGGAGCGGGGCGGGGCGTAGATTGAAGGCGGGGCTGAACGGGAGAGGGGCGGGGCGTAGATTGAAGGCAGGGCTGAACGGGAGCGGGGCGGGGCGTAGATTGAAGGCAGGGCTGAACGGGAGCGGGGCGGGGCGTAGATTGAAGGCGGGGCTGAACGGGAACGGGGCGGGGCTGAACGGCAGCGGGGCGGACCGGGGCGCGGTGGGGCGTCGGGGAAGTATGCGGCCACCCCGCCTGGAGATGGGGTCTCGGCGCGACGAGGAGGCGGGGCTTGCGCGGGTCTGGCCGTGAGCGGTGTAGGGGAGCGGCGAGTCCGAGAGCCCAGCTGGCTGGTGGCCCAGTCTGTTCGCTCGCGCTGGGAGACCAGGTAGCAGGCGTCCACCAAGATGCCCGAGCCGCTGGTGGAGGCGCTGCGGTCGCTGAGCAGGAAGAAGATGCTGTTGACCTCGTCCTCCACCTCTGCGGGGGACGAGCGGTCAGTGGTCAGGTTCAGCTGTCCGACATCCCCCACCCCGACTTTCCCCAGACCTGCAGAATGCCTGAGCAGGTGGCGCTGCTCAGCTTCCGGGAGAATTCAGGGTCAGTCGAGTACTTTCTGGCCCATGGCCCTCAGCACCACTGTGGGATTCACCGAGTTCACCCGGATCTGGGACCAGGGTCCAGAGGTGGTGGCCTCCGTGGTGATTACTAACCCCACCCACACGGCCATGGTCTTCCGCCGGAGCTTACTGAGTCAAGCCAACCACACCCCGTTGCTCAGAGCCTCCCGCGGTCCACAGACCTGCCCCATTCTCACCTCCAAACTTGAGCTTCACCCATTGCACCAGTGCCCATCTAGTGCCCCTCAGGCTGGACCCTCAGTCCCCACTGCTATGCTCGCGTTGTATGACCCAGCTCCATGGCCATGGCTTTGGTCAAATGGTCATTGCATCCTTGGTGGAGCCTGCACAGGGACAGCACTGAGAACCCCTCAGGGATTGCCCTCCTTCCAGGGAGGCCCAGCCCGAGACAGGGTCTCTGCACTCACTGCAGGCAATCAGGCTGGGGACAATGACATCGGCCACCATGGACACACTGAGAGTGGATCCTGGCACTCCTCGGTCTATCATGCCTCAGGCTACAATCTGTAAGCCAAGAGCAGGACAGCTCACCTCACCCTACCCCACCCCACCCTGTGGCTGGCACAAGGTCACACCTCCCACAGGCTCACCTGAGACACCTGGAACACAGATTGCAGATTCCCACTGAAGGACCTATCGGGAGAAAGGGACCATGGACACCTATCCACCTGTGCTAAGTAGCCTCTCTACAACCTGACCGCTCTGCCCACTTCCCACCTCTCAGAGGTCTTGGTGACCTCCAAGAAGGGCCAAATCAATGCCACAACAGCATTGTTCACCAACAGGTCCATGGGGCCCACATGGCCCAGCGTCCACTCTGTGGCCTCCCAGTTACTGGGTCCAAGCATACAGGCTCTATCCTGGGACACTGTGGGAGACGGTGCATGGAGGCCTGGTGGGTGGTCCCCGCAGGCTCCTGTGGCATCCCTGAGGGTGTGGAGGGCAGGCCTGGCCACAGCAGGCTGAGAGCCGCACCTCACTGGATAGGCTGACCAGCTCGGTGTTGGCGTGGTTCCTGAGGCTTGCAGAGCCCTCACCGTGTCCTGTCCAATCCCTGCAGGGTGGGATGCAGTGGGGAGATGGCTGGGGTCAGGGCTGGGGTCGGGGAGCAGCTGCAGTGAAAGCTGCAGTCCTCCTGCCCTGCAATGAGCAGGGAGACGACCCTGGTCCGGGGCGGAGGCCCAGGATGCAGTAGCAGGCACTGACCGGAATCAGGCCAGAGGCAGCTCCCACCCCTTAGGCCCAAGGGAAAAGCCTGTAGCTGGACCCCCATCTGCCCAGCCTGGTCTAGGGACTGTTCTGGGGCCAGGGCAAGCTCACTGCTCAGGAGTAGCCCTGTCTCCCCAGTGCCCGGCATTTCCACCTGCTGGCTCACTTACCTTTCCCTGTCCCTGTCACCAGGGCCTGCATTGCCACTAAACTCAGCTGCATGGTGCTACCTCTCAGCTTGGTCCTGCGGCCAGGGGAGGACTTGGGTTTTATAGATTTGAGCGGGCAGGCAGGGCAGGGGTGGGACCAGAGCCAGGCAGGCCTGGCCAGGGTGGCATTACCCACTCCCTTCAAGGAGTGGCCTCCTCACTCCCTGACATGCCAGTCAGATGCTCTGTTAGGGTTTGGAAAATAAATGTAAAGAAACAAAATGTGCAGTGATGGGGGGCTGGACACAGTGAATGGAAGCGGGAGGGCGCTGGGCAAGTGCTGGACCGGGAGACACGCCCAGCCCTGGACTCTGTCTGCTGGTCTCTGCACAGAAACGTTTCCCCTTAACACTGTTTTGCTACTGGGCAGGAAGAGGAAGCAAGGCTGAGGGGCGAGGGCAGCTGTGTCCAGTGGGAATGGGCCGCAGCTTCACACGCAGGCCTGCACCCTGAACTGGCTCTGCTGCCAGAGGAGGGGGACAGGCACCCAAAGCACTAGTGGCAGGGAGCCCCTTCATGAGCCGGCTGGGAGGACAGCTCAGAAACTTCGGGTGTCCCACGTCCCGCTTCAGGGCTGGCCCCTGTGCACCTCGCCCCAACCGCCATGCGCCTGCGCCTCCTCATCTGGTTCTTGCAGGTGCCCTGGACTCCATTCCAGTGGCCGCCCTGAGGTGCCCTTGCTCCCTGGAGGTGGACTCTTGAGTGCGGGAGGTCCTCCTGCTCCAGCAGCCCCACTCTGCCTCCCCGCCAGGAGCTCTCCATCTCAGAGCAAATGGGCCGCCATTCTGGAGGGCCGTCGAGCCTCGTGATCAGGGGACTTCACGTGCCCACCCCAGCTCCACTTCCGGGGAGCCGTCTAAGAGTGCGTCCAAAGCCACTCCCAGTCTTGGATGACAGGGTTCACGGGACACATACCGCTGTCCAGGGGAGTGAGGGCAGGTCATGTGGGACTTCTGTTAGGCAGGAGGCCCTGGCTTACAGGGAGGCCCCAGCCCTGAAGTTGACCTACTCAACTTTGCCAGACCCCCAAGAAGAGGGTCAGTGTGTTGTCTTGGCACTGCGCCTACCTGCCCTTCCTGGAGGGCCCTGTCCTTGCCCTGTGGAGATCTCAGCCTGGGTGGGGACCAGGCGGGGTGCTCAGGCTGAGTTTTCCCTCCACCTTTGTCAGAAATTTGGTTTTGAAGGGCAGGTTGGAGGGTTCTGGGACTCTGGGGAGTAGACAGTGAATAAGTGGAAGCTGGGACTCAGCTTTGTGCAAGGGCCTACCTACCCCAACGCGCACAGGTGCAGACCCTGAGAAACGGGTGTAGCTGGGGTCAAGTTCCCATTTAAAGTAGAGATGCAGGGACTGGGGCTGGGGCTGGGGCTCAGTGGTGGAGCACTTGCTTCACATGCATGGGGCACTGGGTTTGATCCGAGCACCACATAAATAAATAAAGTGAAGACATTGTGTCCATCTACAACTAAAAAAAAAATAAATAGAGAAGAGATTCAGGCCTGTAACCTCAGTGAGTTGGGAGGTTGAGACAGGAGGATCACAGGTTTGAGGCCATAATGGGCACCTTAGTGAGACCGTGTCTCAAAATAAGAAATAAAAAGGATCTGGGGTATAGCTCAGTGGTAGAGCACCCCTGGGGTTTAATCCCCAGTACAAAAAACTGAAATAAAATAAAATGGAGATGCACGTTTCTTCACAGAATCCCAAGACTGAGCTTGCCTACTCACTGTACCCCTGTTCCGTTTGGCGGCAATCTCCAGGTGACCTAGGATGGTGGGTGAGATACACCACCATCCCAGTGGCCCTGCTTCTGCAGGACCAGGCCTGGCCTGACATACTGACATGTCCCTCTGGGGAGTGTCCCCCAGCATCTGCAGGCACCACAGCTCAGAAACATCTCTGGGCCTCCACACACCCTCCAGTGGAAAACACAACAGCACCCAGCTCCCTCACCAAGGTACCTCACCCTCCTGACAAATAACCAAATGCTCAAGAGTTTCTACATTTAAATAATACAGCTGCAAGGATGTTAGTAAGGACTAACTTCAGGACAAACCCCTGCGCTTACTGGGAGAAGCCAATGCCCTTTAAAGATGGCTGACACACCTTCGACGTTGTTCTTTCCTTTTGTTTCAGCTAAAGCTCTTTGAAGCTCTCTGGAAAAACTTAGGAGGAACCAGCCAGATCATCAAGTCATGCTGATTCTTTCCTTCAGGCAGCCATTGTGAACCTGCCTCATTCTGCTGTGCTAAGCATGCCCAGAGCCTTCATGGCCGCCATTTTTCTTTTTTGGCCATGTGCTCTATGACCTTGCACTGAGCATGCTCAGAAATGTGCCTTTTCCGGCATGGTATTGGCACCAAAATAGACAGGAAGATCAATGGTACAGAATAGAGGACAGGGAAACAAATCCAAATAAATACAATTTTCTCATACTAGACAAAGGTGCCAAAAATATGCAATGGAGAAAAGATAGCCTCTTCAACAAATGGTGCTGGGAAAGGTGTTGGAGAGGATGTGGGGGAAAAGGCACACTCATACATTGCTGGTGGGGCTGCAAATTAGTGCAGCCACTCTGGAAAGCAGTGTGGAGATTCCTTAGAAAACTTGGAATGGACCCACCATTTGACCCAGCTATCCCACTCCTCGGCCTATACCCAAAGGACTTAAAATCAGCATACTACAGAGATACAGCCACATCAATGTTCATAGCAGCTCAATTCACAATAGTCAGAATGTGGAACCAACCTAGATGTCCTTCAGTTGATGAATGGATAAAGAAACTGTGGTATATATATATACAATGGAATATTACTCAGCTATAAAGAATAATAAAATTATAGCATTTGCAGGCAAATGGATGAAACTGGAGAATATCATGTTAAGTGAGATAAGCCAATCTCAAAAATCCAAAGGACGAATGATCTCACTGATAAGCAGATGATGACATGTAATGGGGAGTGGGAGGAGAGCGAGAATGGAGGAAGGAGGGACTGTATAGAGGGAAAAGAGGGGTGGAAGGGATGGGGGGAAGGGAAAAATAACAGGTTGAACCAAACATCATTACCCTATGTAGATGTATGATTATGCAAATGGTATGCTGTTACTCCATGTACAACAGAAACAACATGTATCCCACTTGTTTACAATAAAAATAAATTTTAAAAAAAGAGAAAAAAAAAAACCTACATTGTGTCCAACCATAGAAATGAAATGCTGTACCCCACTTGTGTACAATGAATCAAAATGCAGTCTGTAAAAAGAAAAAAAAAGAAAAAAAAAAAAGAAAAAAGAAAGCGACAGACGACAGACACCCCCAAAGAGGAGGGGCCTCAGAGCCGGCCCTGGGAGGGGTGCGACTGGCTTCTTAGAGACCCCAGGCCCCCCTCTTTATTGTGTTCCCCTTCTTCCCTGTGGTGCACTTGGTGGAGAGCAGGAGCAGAAGGAGCAGGAGCGGAGGTGAGTGGCCGTGTCCTCCCTCTGCACCCCACCCCTCCTCACCCACGGCCTGACCTTTGCCCTGCCTCTTTGAGGCATTTGAGGAATGTGACATATCCTGTCCACTTAGCCAGGCAGGGCGGCAGGCAAATAGCTTTTTGGCAAAGCAAGGGTGCGGGTCAGCACAGCGGGCCCCTTGTAGGGAATCATTCTCTCAGCCCGGTGCTCCCGCCATCCGCATCTGTGTGGAGTAGGGCTGAAGGCCCGAGGACGCTGGTGTCAACCTCAGGCGGATGCGCTCGGCGTGCAGGCCAGGGCCTAGCTCAGAAGGAAGCTGACACTAACGTGTTAGGTGTTCCTTGGCAAATCCTCTCAAACGGTTCAGGGGAGAAGGAAGTTCTTTGTACTACACTTGTAACTTAATGCGATGGGTTTGTGTCTTGGTGAGTGCAAAGCCAAAATGCACAAGCAGGAGATGGAGGCGTGGAGAAAGGTTTATTACCTGCTGCAGGTGAGGACAGCGCTGGGCCTGTTTGCAAAGCAATACTCTCCCCAAGCAAAGGAACCTTGGGGGTTTGATTTAAGAATCTACATATTCACATAGGAAAGCCCATGCAGGGAAAAGGCACATTTCTTTTTTTCTTTTTCTTTTTTTTAATTTTTAAATTTTTATTTTTTTACAGACTGCATTTTGATTCACTGTACAGAAATGTGGTACAACTTTTCATTTCTGTGGTTGTACACAATATATATTCACACCATTCATGTAATCATACATATACATAGGGTAATACTGTCTGTTTCATTCTACTATCTTTCTGTCCCCCACCCCCTCCCACCCCTTTTTCCTCTATACCATCGAAAGTTCCTTCATTCTTCTCTTCCCCCGTCACCCCCTCATTATATATCGTCATGCACTTATCAGAGAAAACATTTGGCTTTTGATTTCTGGGGCTTGGCCTATTTCACTTAGCATGATATTTTCCAACTTCATCCATGTACCAGCAAATGCCATAATTTTATTCTTCTTTATGGCTGAGTAATATTCCATTGTGTATATATATATACCACAGTTTCCTTATCCATTCATCAACTGAAGGGCATCTAGGTTGGTTCCACAATCTGGCTATTGTGAATTGAGCAGCTATGAACATTGTTGTGGCAGTATCTCTGTAGTATGCTGATTTTAAGTCCTTTGGGTATAGGCCGAGGAGTGGGATAGCTGGGTCAAATGGTGGGTCCATTCCAAGTTTTCTAAGGAATCTCCACACTGCTTTCCAGAGTGGCTGCACTAATTTGCAGCCCCACCAGCAATGTATGAGTGTGCCTTTTCCCCCACATCCTCTCCAACACCTTTCCCAGCACCATTTGTTGAAGAGGCTATCTTTTCTCCATTGCATATTTTTGGCACCTTTGTCTAGTATGAGAAAATTGTATTTATTTGGGTTTGTGTCCGTGTCCTCTATTCTGTACCATTGATCTACCTGTCTATTTTGGTGCCAATACCATGCCGTTTTTGTTACTATTGCTTTGTAGTAGAGTTGAAGATCTGGTATTGCGATACCCCCTGCTTCACTCTTCCTGCTGAGGATTGCTTTAGCTATTCTGGGTTTCTTATTCTTCCAGATGAATTTCACGATTGCTTGCTCTATTTCTGTGAGGTACGTCATTGGGATTTTAATTGGAATTGCATTGAATCTGTATAGCACTTTTGGTAGTATGGCCATTTGACAATATTAATTCTGCCTATCCAAGAACATGGGAGATCTTTCCATCTTCTAAGGTCTTCCTCAATTTCTTTCTTCAGTGTTTTGTAGTTTTCATTGTAGAGATCTTTTACCCTTTGGTTAGATTGATTCCCAAGTTTTTTTTTTTTTTTTTTTTTTTTGAGGCTTTTGCAAATGGAGTTGTTTCCTCATTTCCCTTTCAGCTGTTTCGTTGCTCATGTATAAAAATGCTTTAGATATATGCGTGCTGATTTATAACCTGCCATTTTGCTGAATTCATTGATGAGGTCTAGAAGTTTTCTGGAGGAGGTTTTTGGATCCTCTAAATATAGAATCATGTCATCAGCAAATAGTGACAGCTTAAGTTCCCTTTTCCTGTTCATATCCCTTTAATTTCTTTGGTCTGCCTAATTGCTCAGCTAGAGTTTCGAGGACAATGTTGAATAGAAGTGGTGAAAGAGGACATGCCTGTCTTGTTCGTGTTTTTAAAGTCAAACTTGCCCTCTGTGCTTGCCTCAGATCCCTCGGGTGATCCGTCCTCCACACGGGGACAAGGACTGTTCCTGATCTCCCGGATGGTCATCCGATGAGCTCTCCTCCCAGCGCTCTGTCCCTCCTCTCCCTTTCTGACCTGACGTTTTTTCGGATGACAGCTGGCTGGTTTTGTTTGTTTGTTTGTCATTAGCGTCATTTATTACCACGCAGGGTTAGAGACCAAGGCCACAGAGCTGTTAAACACCCCCACCCAACTCTGCTATGAAGACAAGAGCCCAAGACAAAATACCGCCGCTCAGGCTGAACCGTGAACAGAGTGGCTCAACAAAAGTAGGACAGACACAAGGCACAACATCTTGGCACATGGCTATAAAAACTGCCCCGGCCCACGGGAAGGCCATCGCAGCCACGTCACAAGGACACTGAGCCACGGGCACGGACAGGGTGGAGACAGCTGCCCCTTCCGGCCAGCTGCCCCTTCCGGCCAGCTCTCCTGGACTGTGCCACAGGCCCTGGGATGCCAGGTCTGGAAGTTCAGGCCACTGGGTGTGCTTCTGGGTGGGGCAGAGGCCTCCAGGGAAAGAGGGACAGAGCGAGAGGGTCGGGAGCCCCTGAGGCTTCCTGTGCCCAAGACAAGGAAGCCGCTCCAGGAAGAAGGCCCTCAGTGGACGGAGCTCAGGCCTGGGGGCCAGCACACTTGCCTTCACACGTAACCATGGCCACCACAGGCTGACAGTAAGGACCCGTCGGAGGAAGCTCCCTGGGAGAGGCTGCTGACCGGGGCTTCCCTCTGGGGGTCTCCGCAGGGGCGGAGGCTTGGGCCTGGCTGCTGGCACGGCGGCGAAGCCCAGCCGTCTGTGAGGGGTCCTGGGTCAGCAGCTCCTGCAGCTCCTCAGACAGCTGCATGTAGAGCAGGAGCTCATTCTCGGCCTCTCCGATGACCCTCCGCCTGACCTCAGGGGTCATCTCCAGAGTGTTCATGAGCAAGCAGTAGAGCAGTTTGAGCTGGTGGCGCTGGCGAGGTTGGGAAGGTGAAGAAGGCCATGCCCACACCAGAGCTGGGCAGGCCCAGGGCTTTCTGAGCCATCGTCAGCCGCCCAGGCAGTGGGCACCAGCGGGGGCTCTGTGAGACCACCTGCTGGAGCTGCCCAGTAGCGCAGGGGAGCGTGGCTGCAGGGGTGGCCTCCTGCCAGCGTGGGGACGGGAAGGCCACGTGCTGCCCCAGGGCGGCCCTCAGTGGGCTCCTCGGGGAAGCAGAGGGTGTCCTGGTTCTGCTCCATCTCTTCCTGGCCACGTAGACGTGCCGGACGCCATCACCCGCTTGAACCCTTCCGGGTCACGGGCCCTCCTGGAAGCTCCTCCTGCACTCGCACTCTTGGCGTGTACCTCCTTGGTGGCCTCCTTCAGGCCTCCGACAGATCCAGGGCATGCCCTTGCTGTGGCGCTCCAGGCGGGCTGGCTGGCGCAGGCGGCTCTGGCTACAGCGGAGGAGCAGGTGCGGAGGTCCAGCAGGCTGCTTGTTTGGCGATCCCTGGGTTTGGGATTGCCAGTGTCTCCTCAGGATCAGTGCCTGTTTATCCAGAACCTCGAGGGACAGGCCTGTGTCTCCAGCGTCCCATCAGCTGCTGCTGCTGCTGGACCTGTGACTGGTGGCCTTGCTCTGACTGACCACTGGTGGACGGTGGCCTGCTTCGGATGTTAGCTCTGGCTGCTGGGGTTGCTGCCTCCACCTTCCATGCATCAAGTGCACAGCCGCCGCTGCCCCTCCGTGTGCTCCGGATCTGAATCTGGTGTGGAAGGCCCGCACTCTCGGTCCTCTGCTGCTCCTGGCCACGGTCACATGGCCACGGCGACTGTGCGTCTCCTCACCTCACTCCCAGGAAGCCCTTCAGCTGCCAAGCTTCCAAGCCTGGGCAGCGATCATGCCAGTGTGGAGCCTTAACTTGATTACATAGGTGGGAGCGCCAGGGGCGCCCAGGGTCCCCTGGGTCAAGTGTACCTCATAGCAGATTGTCACCCTGGAACAGCCGGGTCAGAAGCAGGCACCCCCCTGGAAGTCCCTCGTTTTGCCCATTGGGTCACTTGTGTGAAGAGCCCTGAAGAGCCGGGTGCAGTATCCACTTCCAGTTTAGTGGGACTGTTGTCGAGTCCACTCCTCCCTGGGAAGTCAGGACGGCTTTGCCAGCTTGGAGCCCTGGGTTGCAGAACTGGGAGGCAGACGTTTGGCAAGTGGGCCACCAGGGAAGAGGGGAAGCAGCTGCTCCCACTCTGCCCTGCATCCGGACTCCGGGAGAGAAAGCCAGGCCCTGGATGCTGGTGGAAAACTCAGACACCCTTCTGGAGGATCCTGCCCCCACCCGGGGCAGGCACGAGGGGCCCGGCAGCTGGGTCTGCAGAAGAGCCGTCCTCCGTTCTGCCAGGCCAGCCCAGGAATCGTTGAGCCAGGTCTCCTAGATTTCCAGCTTTATGGTTTGACAGTGCCAACAACGCCCGCTGGCGACAGGCAGCCCCGGTCACGGGTAACTTGGTGGTCCACGCTACACGTTCAGTCTCTGAGTCCCAGAAGCGAATACAACAGCAAATATTCCTCAAGACCAGAGTAGTCACCCACAGAGGGTGTCACTGCCCGCTGGACAATGCTAACGCGTCGTGCTGTGAGTCACCTGTGCAGACCTGACACATGCTTCTGCCCCGAAGGTGTCCGTCACTGCACCTGCCTGGCCACCGGCTGGGTGGCAGAGCAGGTCGCAGGGCAGCCTGGCCTGTTCCCGGGCCTTCGCCTGCTCTTGGCCCGACTCAGACCTGGCAGGCGTCCGAGGCCTACGGAGAGGAGCACCTGCGCGGCTGGAGCACTTCCCAGACCGGACGCGCCCCCGGCCTCCTCCCGAGCAGTCGGGGGTCAGCGGCAGCAACCTGGTCTTTGCCTCAGGAGGGACCCCAGAAGTGGCCCGGTGCCGAGCCTTGGGTTTGTCCGTCCTCGCTCTGGGTGCGTGGCTTGTCGCAGGGCCCAGGGCAGGTCCCTGAGGGCGACGGGTCTGCGTGGCACCCTTAGAATGGGGGTTTCAGGGCTCCGGGCTTGGGACAGGGGTCTGGAGAGCTGAGACCCGTGCCCTGACGGTGCTTCAGTGGTCTCTGCCAACGGAGAGGGAACAGCCCCCAGAGCCGCAGCTGGGCAGGCGGCGTGCCCTGCGCTTGCTGCTGCCAGGAGGTCAGCACTGAGGTGAGCTGGTTGCTCTCTCCTGACCTGTGGTTCCCCAGACCCCCTGTTTTCAGCAGCTGAGGCGGGAGCGGGAGGGACGCGCCTTCTCAAGTCTTCAAGGAGGACTTGCCAAGCGCGGCTGCTGATCTCGGCAGTCCCTCTTGGAGTGCGTGCTGCCACGGGCCACCATCAGGAAGGCAGTTAGTTCCGACTTCTTCCAGGGGGCCTGCCCACCACCACAGCCTCGTCCCTGGGTCAGGAGGCCAGTAGGGGACTCTTTCCTGGATGTGCATGTCCACCTCGATAATGCATCCCTTCTGTGACACAGATGTGCCCTGAAAACCCACCCTGACCTCCCCGGGCCCCCACTGTGGCTGCTGGAGCACGTGGGGCTCTGAGTCTGCAGCAGGAGCCGTCCCCTGCCAGACGGCTGCGAGTGCCTTTGGGGAGGCTGGGAGGAGGGACTGCCCCCCTCCCAGAGTTTGGGCTGTGTAAGGTGATCCGCAGGCGCCGGGTCTGGGCCCTGGGGTCAGCTCCCTGCCTCAATTCCCACGTCCCTTTTTCCAAATGAGGTCCCGCTCGCAGGAGCCGGCTGTGTCTTGGGTGCTGTGCGGCCCCTGCTGAGCCTGTCAGTGCCCTGTGGCTTTCATGCCCGTGCCCTCCCTCCGCAGAGGGTGGCATGCTGGCTGAGGGAGGTGTCCCTTGGCAAGGTGGGGTCCTTGTCCACGGTCATGGATCTGGTCAGTGCAGAACAGCTCGGCCTGCCGCCTCGTGCAGTCAGGCCACCGTGGAGCTCTGAGGCACAGGGCTCTGTCCTGGGGCTCCCTTGGGGGAGACCAGCATGGAGGCCCACACGGTCCCTGGCCGGCCTGGGGTCTGCGGGGCAGGCCTGAGCCCAGGTGCACCCACCCCCAAGCAGGAGTGCACCCGGCGCTCTCTGACCTGGGGAGGAGCTCACGGGGAGGTGGGCCCTGGGGGGAGCAGGCAGGGCCTGGCTGCAGGGCTGCCTCCTGTGCCAGTGTGGGCCCTCCCTGCACGTGGACCTAGGCACAGTCCTTCCAGCTCTGAGCTCCTCGTTCCTCCCGGGCCCCTCAGGGTGTGGAGAGAGCCCTTGACAAAAGTGCCTGAAACTGGACCCCAAGTTCACAAGGGGACACATGAGCCAGAGTGTGGGCAGGGCTGGGGTCCGAGCTGCCTGTGCCAGGGACAAGTGGACCCTGACTCTGAGGCCTCAGATCCCCGCAGAACCAGGACAGGGGAGGGCAGGCTCCTCCCTGCACCCAGGCCTCCTGAGGTGGGGCCCCTGCCCAGGGGAACCCGCCGTAAGGCCACCGGTCTGCTCTGGACCCAGAACGCCGCGGCAGGATGGACATGGAGAAGGAATGCCAGACTCCCAGAGCCCAGGCCGTGTCCCCCCTGGGAG
Organism: Sciurus carolinensis; assembly: GCF_902686445.1. Taxonomy (NCBI): domain Eukaryota; kingdom Metazoa; phylum Chordata; class Mammalia; order Rodentia; family Sciuridae; genus Sciurus; species Sciurus carolinensis. The sequence goes on along the minus strand of NC_062215.1, from coordinate 1,012,560 downwards.
CTGGAGTCCACGGGGGGCGACCAACACCGTGTCCTGCCCCTCCTCCCTCACTGTTCCAGCAGAGCAGGCCCCTCCCTGCAGGCTGCCCCTGGCCTTCACCTCCAGTCACCGACTCTGCTCAGCCGAGTCCCACCTGCTCCAGACCCTCCCTGGCCTTCAGCCCCCCTTGTTCTCCTTCACGAAGAACGTGTCTGCCTGTGTCCCCAGGGTCAACTGTCCAGTGACCTCTGGGCCCCCATCCCTGCTCACCTGCTCAGGGCCTGGCCCACTCCCCCACTGCCCGCTTCTCCCACGTCCTGGAGAAGCAGGTGCCGCAGGGGTCCTCAGCCCTGGCCCAGCCGCTGGCTCCAGGCTCTGTCTCTCTGGGCACTTGCTGCTGGTCTCCAGTGTCCCCTGCCTGCTTGGGCTCAGTTGAGGGTCAGTTTGTCTGATGGTCCGACCCTCTGTGCTCCCCCACGTGTCATCCAGGAAGAGGGGTCGTCCGCGTCCTCTGCCTTGAGCGAGGCTGAGTTCCTGGAGGGTGGGCACCGTCCTGCCCCTCACTCCCCGGGCGCTGGTGGAGTGACCTCAGCCTGTGTCTGCGAGCCGGTGGAGGGACGGGTGGAGGGACGCCACGCCCTAGACCCAGGGCCAAGCTGTGCTGCAGACAGCATAGGCCCTGGCTGCCCGCTCCGGTCCTGGGCCCGGGGAGCAGGTGCTGGGGGACTCGACTCGGGATGAGGCTCAGAAGCCTGTGCCCCCGCCAGGCCCGGGAGGGTGGGAGGGGCCTCCTTGCCAGCTGGGCACTCCTTTCCAGGACCCCTGCGGCTCGGGAGCCCTCGTGGCTCAGGCGTGGGAGGGGCCGTGTGCAGGGTGCCAGGCCTGGCCAGGGAGGGGCTTCACGCCATGGCCACGCACCGCAGCGTGTGCCCTCCCAGCAGAGTGCAGAGGTCTGTGCCCGCTTCCATGAGGGAGGGGGAGACCGGGCACGTGGGTGAGGTTCAGGGACAGCATGTGATTTCTAGGGGACACTGGTGGGCTTGAGGGACATGTAGCGCCCTGGACAGAGCCTGCTGGACCCATGAAGAGTGGTGGACTCTGAGTGATTCTGTGGGACCGGCAGTGGCGTGTGACATGACGCTGCCCGTTGTCCTACGGGCTCCCGTCGGCCTGCAGCGGAGTTCAGTCCACAGAAAGGCAGAGAAGGGCCAGAGGGGTGGCTCTCCTCAGGGTCTGGCCAGCTGCCAGGTGGGAGAGGGACGTGGCTCCAGGCTCCTCCACACTGACAGGCAGCACCGTGCTGGGCGGCATCCCTCCTGCCGCGCCTGAGCCACGGCTAGGGACTGGGGGCAGGGGCTCCTGGAGGGCAGGAGCAGGTGTCACTGGGCACCAGCTCAAGAGGTCCCCGGAGGGCAGCCTCCCCAACACCATGTCCCTTTGACACCTCGTGTGTGCACAGGCAGGCACCTGGTGGCGTGGACACGTGCCCAGGGACGCAGGAACACGTGTGTACACGGAGACTCCGGCCCGCGCCCTCACAGGCACACACAGACAGGCAGGCCCCGGGCACACGCGTGTACACACGTCCCAACCAAGCACATGGGCACATGTGTGCATGCCTCCGCATCGGCACAGCCCCACAGGCACGCACATGTGGATCCATGTGTATGGACTCAAAGGCACACGTGAACACCCTCAGACACAGGGAGCATATGTGTCCACACGGGTGGGCACACGCACTTTTGGCCCACAGAGGTGAAATCAGCAGCTCTATCCTAGATGCTGGTCTTTGTGAGGGTCCCAGCCAGGCTAGGTCATGACCCTGTTCTGGGCTTGGCATCTCACAGGACGGCCATCCTGGTAGGGACAGCATGTGGCCTCCATGCTGGGCACAGCTGACTGGGTTCAGGGCGCCCTCTGTGGCAGCCAGACCGGCGAGAGTGTTGGAAATGGCCGCTCTGGTCTCAGGTGTTCCCAGGCTTCCTGGTTGGGCCTGATTTGCACCTGGTGCCTGGAGCTCAGGCCAGCTCTGGAGCCTTGGAGAGGGACCGGACGCAGGAGCTGGGAAAGGGCCCTGCTCCTGAGGGAAGATGGGGGCCACCCTGAGGACTTGCTTTGTTTCTTCTGGACAATCAGGAGTCCAAAAGAATATCCAGCCCCAAACTTCTATGGGGTGGCTGGCCTGTCCTTTGCTCTGGGGACAGTCCTGTGTGACCAGGAACCAGCAGGAGCCACTGTCCCCAGCATGGACAGATGGGGCAGGCCCCCTGGTTCTGGTCCTGTCTTCTGAGCCTCAGTGGAACGGGCAGGGAGGGAGTCTGGGAGGTCCATGGCCCCAGGAGCCCAGGGAGGCCTGAGTCAGGGTGGCTGGGAGTCAGGTTGGAGCAGAGGCCCCTCATCCTGCTCTGGGCGTCCTACCCCCCTGCATCCGCCACAGCTGGAAGGCCCCTGACCCTGCTCTGGGGGTCTCTGCCCTCCAGGAAGCAGCCTCGCTGGCAGGCTGGGGCAATGCTGGGGAGGGCTGGTGGCTAGCAGACCCCCACGCCCGGGTCCTGTGTCCCTGGGGCAGATGGCTGTCCCGGGAGTGCCGCGGCCTTGCTGCGGAGGGAAGGATGACCCACCCGGTTACATAATGGGGTCATAACGTGACTCGTGAGGTGCGGGCCCTGCTGGCTACCCGACCAAGAGTCCAGCCCTTCTGGGCGGGCAGGGCTGGTGCTGCAGCGGCTTTAGGGTGCAAAGAGGTCCTGTGGAGAGGCCAGCCGGTCTCTCTGGGTCACCCCTGGGGCAGGGTGGGGAGAAGGCAGAGCGCGCAGCTGCCAACCCCTATGACCCCTGCCTGGGAAGCGAGGCCGTGCCCTCAGGGTCGGGGGCTCTGTGGGCCCAGGTCGGGGGAGGAGGGCCCTCTGCAGGGACCCCGCCGGTCCTCTCAGCCTGACGCCTGGCCCCTCTCCCCAGCCAGCCCAGGCCTCTCGGACTCCGAGGGCCACTTCACAGGTGCCTCCTGCTGGGGCTGGTTCCTGAAAGAGCAGAGTGAAGGAACCCCAAAGCCAGGCAGCCTGCTCCCCGTGAGTCTGATGGCTGTTCTCCCGCCCGGGCGGCCTGGGGCTGCCAGCGCCTCAGCCTGCACACATGGTGGCTGCCGCAGGCCCTGGCTCACAGCAGCCCGCGCTGCCCTGGTCAGGAGCACAGGATAGCTTTCGCTGTGCCGATTTCCTTCAGGATCCTTTGCATTGTAAGTGTATAAAAGTCTTTTGTCTGCTTGGTTCAACTTATTCTCGTATATTTTATTCTTTTGAATTGAAAACATGATTGTCTGAGTTTCTCTTCGACGTGTTCGTTACCACTGGGTGCTGTGCCTGTTGTCTGCGTCCCACCCCTCGGTACCTGCTGGGGCAGGTACTGGGGATGAACCCAGGCCTCGAGTGTGCTAGGCCAGTGCCCGGCCACTGAACTACCCCAGCCCCAGATGACGTTTCTTCTTAATTCTTTTATTAGTTATTTTGTGGGAGATTTAGGATTTGTCTATATATAAAAGAAAATCATTGCAAATAGAGGTAGTTTTTCTTCTTCCTGCTTTGGCACCTATTCCCAGAATGTTCCACCGTGGTGAGACACACAGTGTGCAGCCGGGCGTGGTGGCACACGCCTGTCATCCCAGCGGCTCTGGAGGCAGAGGCAGGAGGGTCACGGGTCGCAACCCAGCCTCAGCAATTTAGCAAGACCCTGTCTCGAAAACCGACCACCCAACCAACCATCCACATAGCAAACCACTGACCAGCTCAGCTGTTTTAAAAGTGCAGCGCAGCGTGCGCCTGAGCAGAGTGCACACCCGTTTCCACCGTCTGCCTCCAGAGCTCTTTACTCTCTTCATTGTGCAGTGCGGGGATCAAATCCAGGCCTGGCGCTTGCCAGATACAGACTCCACCACTCCCCAGCCCTCACGACTCTTCTTACTGCCCCAATCTGACACTCCATCCCCACTGACCACCAACCCCATCCCCACCTTCCTAGAGGGACTCCCATGGGTAGAATCAGGGTCTGTCCTTTCCTGTCCAGCTTATTTCCCTCAGCATATGTCCTCGGGCCCATCCGCGTTGCCACACATGCTAGAACTCCCTTCCCTCCCTTTCTCCTTCCTCCCTTCCTCCTTCCTTTATGAGATGGGTCTCTCTGTATTGCCCAGGCTGGTCTCCAAACCCTGGGCACAAGTGATCCTCCTGCCTCAGCCTCCTTAGCTGGGACCCCAGGTGTGCCACTGGTCCCAACGTCTGTTGAAGGGCTGAACAATATTGCATCATGTGGATGGACCACACTGTGCGTGTCCATTCAGTGACGGATGGGCACTTGGGCTGCCCGTGCCCTCAGCTGTTGCTGGTGCCGCTGTGCATGGAGGACCGGCCCCTCCTGGAGACCCTGGTTCTGTCCCGGGGTGTCTTCACACGGCACTGCGGGTCCTGTGGCACTTGTCTGGACCTCCTGAGGAGCTGCCACGGACCTCCCATAGCAGGGGCTCCACTTTCCTTCTGACATTTTTGGGCCAGGGACTGAACCAGAGGCCTCCAGCACTGAGCTGCCTTCTGGCCTCTTCCTTTTTCACGCTCAGTCCTCCTGCCTCAGCCCTGGAGCCTCTGGGATGACGGGGTGCACCCTCCGGGTTCGTCCTCATCTTGCCACCTGTGCACAGGCCTCTGGTGTCCCTGGTTCTCCCCTACAGCTTGATGGTGGTCATCCCAGCCAGCGCGAGGGGCCGAGGGTGGTTCTGACCTGTGCTTTCCGACCACTGTGGTGCCGTTCCCTTCCTCTCGTGGCTCTTCTTTGGAGGGATGTCGGTCAAGGCCTTTGCCCTTTTGTGCTTCGGCCGTTTCCTGGTTGCCGAGCTTCAGGGCTCTCTCTTCCTGGTGGCCGCCCCTGACCACAGAGGTGACGCGTAGATATTCTCCCATTTTCTTTGGTCCCCGTTTTACTTCCGATGCCTTCCTGTGACATAGGAAGAGAGCGCCTCACTCTGGGCAGGCGGCGGGCAAGCTCGCTGGCTGGGCACACACCCTCTGCTCGGCCTGGCTCTCACCTCCGTCCTTTATGCCTTTACTTCTGGCACGTGCCATCCTCCAGTGGCCACGCTTCTCCCTTCTGCGGGGGGGAGTCCAGGTTCCACATGCCACACCTTGAACCCGTCTTTCCCTGACCCGTGACCTGCGACCGCCGTAGAGCCTCGCTGACCTTGCGCTGCAGGGTTCTGTTCCTGTCCCTGGCCTCTTGTCTGTCAGGATGCTGGACCATGCTGCTTGGTCGCTGCAGCTGTGCAGTGAGTTGTGAATCAGGAAACAGATGAGTCTTTTCTTGTTTGTTTTCAAAACTGTTTAGGCTGTTTGGGGCCCCTTGAGATTCCCTACAAGGTTTACGAATAATTTTTTCACTATATTTTTAGCTGTCAATGGATCTTTATTTTATTTATTTACATGTGGTGCTAAGACTCAAACCCAGTGCCTCACACATGCCAGGCAAGCACTCCACCACTGAGCCACAACCCCAGCCCCTACAAATAAATTTTAAGATTCTGTTTCTGGGAAGAAAAAAGAAAAGTCATTGTGATTTTGACTGGGGTTGCACTGAATCGACAGATCACCTGAGGCCAAAGCGGTTGAGGGCACAATATAAGGGTCAAGGTTCACTTGCTTCACGGGTGTTGTTTCCAGCCCTGTCTGTGCAGACTCTCTCACTGAGCGACTTTGCTGGAAGCCACGCAGCAGTGCGCGGGTGTCTCCGTGATGTGTCTGAGTCGGGAGCAGGTCCTGCTGGCCTCAGAACATGAGTGGGGAGGTGTCCTCTATTCCCCGAATCCACTGATAGCAGCCCCCTGAATGTCTGGCAAAGTAGACCGTCTGGTCCTGGAGATCTCTTTGTGCCAGTGTTTGTGGTAATAAATTCAAATGATGATGACCAGATGTTGTCCAGTGGTAGAACACTTATCTAGTGTGCAAGGTCCTGGGTTCATCCACAGCACCCAAAATAGATGACAAAACGATGTGCTCGAATACTGGGCTCTTCCAGTTTTATATTTTATCTTGACTCACTTTTTCCTACAGTACTGAGGATTGAACCCAAGGATGCTGTACATCTCAGCCCTTTTTTAAATTTTTGAGGCAACGTCTCACTAAGTTGCCCAGGTTGGCCTCCAACTTGTGATCCTCCTGCCTCAGCCTCTGGAGTTGCTGGAATACAGGTGAGCTCCACTGCACCTGGGCTCCTCTTAATTTTTAAGTAACACTATAAGCCTCCCCCCACCCACCTTTCTTTCTGTGTCTTGGCCAAAAATCACAGCACACTTTGACCTCGCTGTGCCCAGCCAGCGGTTGTTTCCCCAGCATGCTGAGCCCGGTGTGGGCCTTCCCAGGCACTGGTCAACAAGGCACCTTGCAGGGGCCTAAACTCTGAACTCCAGCCCTGGCCCCTGGTTGCAGACTCAGGCAGAGCACCCCTTTTCTCACTGTCCCCAGGATGAGCTAGAGTACTAAGTTCCCAAAGGTGCTTTGAGGGGATCATCTGGGGCTCAGTGCTGCTCTGGAATCTCCGCCAGCCCCATCTCGGGAGGGTCTGGGGCAGGGGTGAATCTGCAAGTAATGAGAGCCAACTGTCTGCATCCTCCTGCAGGGCCGCCCACAGGCAGCTCTCCCCCGCAGCCTGCTGGGAGGGTCCGCCTGCGGGCCTTGGTCCTCGGTGCCTGGCAGCGGTCCCGTGGAGGCACCGAAGCTTAGCAGAGGCTTGTCCAGGAGACGGAGGGAGGCAGAGGCCCAAGCACAGGGGTCTGCTGGAGCCGGAGCCCACCCACCCCACAGTTTCCTTGGATGTCAGGCAACAATGTTTCAGATTTTCCTGATTATTTTCTACTTATCTACTACCCGAACACTGTTGGCAATTTGCAAAACACAAGAAGCCAAAGAGCGCAGCTGTCCTTGTCTTCTCATTACAGAGGTGAACTGAGCTACAGGTCCGGGTGCTGTTCCTTCCAGCCCTCCTTCTCTCAGGAAGACAGGTGGGCCAGCTGCCCGGTGGGCACACCTCCCTCTGGAGGGACGCGGTGCCTAAGCATGGTCATTTCCCTGTGACCCGTGGTGGCTGCCCCAGGGCCAGTGTCTGAAGGATCACTGGCTCTCCTGCCACCACCAGGTCCCAGTCCTGCCCCTGAGGTGTGGGTCATCCCTGGGCTCTTCCACCCCTCCCAGCAGTGGTTCCTCCGCAGCCTGAGCTGACCACATTGAAGGTCCCTGAATCTGGGTGGCCAGTCTTCTCCCAAAACGTGAGCTGCAGGACTGGCTTTGCCTGGGAACAACTTTTTGGATCAAAGTGCAGAATTACCAGTCAGAAAAGTCTGACCACAACTCAGAGATGTGCCTAGTTGCTCAGAAGAGAGGCTGCAAGACCTCGTGAGCAGACCTTAACTTGGACCCAAAAAGGAGAGAAGCCAGGTGTGGTGGCACACACCTGCAATCCCAGCCGCCTGAGAGGCTGAGTTCCAGACCAGCCTCGGCAACTTAGCAAGACCCCATCTCAAAATAAAAAACAGAGCAGACCGTGGGTAGTGCAGTGGTTAGACATGTCTGGGCTCAATCCCTGGTACAAAGCCTGTGGCAGTCCCACCTCTGGGGTGCTATCACTTCCTACCAGAGTCTGCGCTGCCTCAGGTCACAGCATGGCCTCGACTGGCTGGGGTGACAGGGACACAGCTCACGTTCTCAGCAAGGCCCCAGCTGAGGGAGTGGTAGAAGACATCTGGCTGTAAAGACCCACAAAGTCCTCGTGTGCTCTGGGCAGAGGCCCTCACTTGAAGTTGCTGTGCTGCTGGCCTGAGCACGTCCCCAGGCCAAGGTCATGGCTGTGGGGAGCCCGTGGGTGAAGGTCCTTACGTGATGGTGTGGAAGGGACCACCAAGCCCCATGTCATGAACCAAGCTTGGCTGGATGCATGTTCACAGGAGGGGCCAGAGCAGACGCAGGGATGCAGGGAAACAGCTGCTGGACAACCAGGTGCCAACTTAAGGACTCGCTGTCCTCTCCTCTCAGGCTTGTTAAGGACCACCAGTCAGCTGCCCAACAGTGCAGAGGCAGGGCTTCTCCCTGGGCCAACAGCTGCCTCAGGGAATTTTTTTTTTGGTATTGGGGATTGAACCCAGGGGTGCTTAACCACTGAACCACATCCCCAGCCCCCCTCCCTTTGAAAAAAAAAAGACTTTATTTAGAAACAGGGTCTTGCTGAGTTCCTAAAGTCCTAAGTTGCTAAGGCTGGCTTTGGATTCACCATTCTCCTGCCTCAGCCTCCCAAGCTGCTGGGATTACAGGCGTGTGCCACCGAGATGAGCTCCCGAGACTGGTATTCTTGACTCTTATGTCCTGGGGTGTGCCTTGCTCTGACCTCCCCAACTCTGACCTGGTCACACGGTGTGGCCTCCCTGCCCGTCACAATGCTGTTCCAACACAGTGGGCTGGGTCCCACGAAACTGTCACAAGTCGAAAATATCCAGAGTGGAAAGAGCATTTAATGTGACAGCTCGGTGGCCTGTGGGGGACCTTGAGCTGCGGGAGCTCCAGCGGGGCCGTCTAGCCTTGGGCTGTCGCAGGTTGCCAGCAGGCAGGTTCCTCGGCCGCAGCGCCGCTTTCACACCACCGAAGGTCCCTACGCCGAGCACGGCCAGCCAGCACACACCCTCGGCCCACGGCCACGCGTGCCCGGGCCACCCAGTTCACACAGCTGCCGCACGTGGGAGCGGGAGTGTGCGCCTGCGCACAGCGTTGCGCGGCAGCGTGCTCACGCACAGAGCGCTCGCCCAGGACGTGCGGAGAGGGCCACGCCTGTCGGGTCCTCACCAGAGCCCGCGGGGCGGCTGCGGGGCGGCTGCCGGCATCGGGAGCTCACTGACAGCAGCCCGCCCAGCGCGGCAGGAGGCTTCGCTGGCTGCACTGGGGCGGGGGCGGGGCAGCTCCCGCTCCGACCTCTGCCGCCTTAAGGACCCTGGCAGGGCAGGTCGGAGCTCAGTGCAGAGCTGAGCGTGGAGCCGAGTGGAGAAAGGCACCCTTGGGCCCCAGGGAAGGCCGGCAGTGGGGCTCCTGGCTACATGCTCTGCCCAGGATCATGCCCCTGAGGCTGGTCCCGAGCTCCAGCAGTCCCTGTGGGGAGGCTGCCCGTGAGGCCTGCCAAGAAAGCCCTCACCTGCCCGGGGTCCTCCTGGGCCTCACATCTCAGCATCCCGCCTGCTGGCCCTTCTACAGCTGGGCGGGGAGGGCGCAGTGCTGGGAGGCTGGGTGTCCAGATGCGGGCAGAGGCCTTGTCCTGCAGGCATGATCATCAGGCTGGGGAGGGGCCCCGGCGGCGCCACCCCTTCCTCTCATCCCTGGGTGGCAGAGCACAGACTTGGCAGCCTTGCCCACCCAAAGCACCTGCCCCTGGGACTGCTGAGAGGTGATGGGAGGCCTGCTGAGCATCTGCCCAGCACCTGCACTGACAGCAAGAGGGAGCCAACCAGGGCCATGTGGGGCAGCCACCAGGAGTCCTCAGTCACCGAGAGGTGAGGTCACCCCCACTCTGCGTGGGACACCAGTCCGTGTCTGGGTACAGAAGGCAGTGCACAGACTTAAACCTGAGAAGGGAGAGGAAAGTGTGGTCAGGATTGAGGGCCCATATGAGCCCCCGGGACCCAAAGCCCCCACCTACTCACCGTGTGGGGTCTTGCTGCAGACTGAAGCCTCCGGCCACGTTCACCACATTATGTGGGTTCTCGGGACCCCCGTAGCTTAGGGTGACCTGGGAGAAGAACCGGGAGAAGAGGGTGGGGGCTGGCACTTTCTCCTCTGCCCCACCTGCTGGAGAGGACTTCGCTCACCCTCTACCCTGGGGAAGCTGAGAGGCGCCCTGTACAAAGAAGCCCCCCAGGCCTCACGGCCCTGTGCCCAACAGGCAAAAAACGCCAGGGCCGCCCCTAGCCACACTGAAGTGCAGGGCTGAGCCTCCCTTGTACTCCTGCCCAGCCAGGAAGGCACTGGCAACGGGCTGGCCAGCCAGGGTGTCTGGAGAAAGGCGGCAGGCCAGGGGAGCGGCCTACCTGCTGGAGCACGGCCTCTGGCGGCAGCCTCTGCAGGCTCTCCAGGTGCGAGTGGAAGAGGGGGCTGTGCAGCAGGCGAGCACCCAGCAGCCCCTCCACGATGTAGCCCACCGTGCAGTCGTCCGGCAGCCGCAGGCGCTCGGCAGTGCTCATGAAGCTGCCCAGGCTGCGGGGAAGGCTGGTCAGTGGCCCTGCAGCCCTCACCCGCGCCTGCCACCTCCCGGCACTGGCAGCTGGACCCTACTCACCTGGCCCATGGACTCATCTTGAGAGCAAGGCCCCTGCTCAGGCAAAACCCCGCCCCACCAGTGGCAAACCAGAACTTGACCGTGGTCACCTGGAGACAGGGAGCGCTGATCAGGACCCTCAGGAGAGAGGGTCCTTGGCCCTGACCCCAGTGCCTGCCCCAGCACGTACAGTGCCTCCTCCAGGAACCCTCTCAGTGGCCTCGATGGGGTGGTCCAGGCTGGGTCTCCCCAGGTAGACGTCCTGGCTGGGAGAGAAGGCGGACAGCAGGTGCAGCAAGCCCTCGGGGTTCACGTAGTTGTCATCATCCACGTGACAGAACCACCTGCAAGGGGGCAGTGCTGCTGCAGGGGTGTGGGGCTGGGAGGGGCTGGGAGGGGCTGGGAGGGGCTGGGAGGGGCTGGGAGGGGACCCGCCCAAGCAGCAGGGGGCTCCCTGGGGCGGGGGACACCACAGCCTACTTGCGACCTGACTCGATGAACTTGTCATACTCCACGGACATCTTGCAGCAGAGGGCCTGGCGGGTGCGCAGGGCAGAGCAGTTGGTGTTGATGATGTGGCTGCCTGCTGAGTTGGCAGAAGGAAGTGGAGGGTTGCCGCCCAGCCTGCCCGAGGTCTAGGCCAGAATGTGGTGCCTGGACACCTGGCTCAGGTCCAGCTGCAGCCCAAGCTCACCCTCACTTAGCTGGCTGTTAGGGACTGAACAGACAATGGGCACTTGGAATCCCACAGTGGGAACGGGCCGAGGAGGGCAGCACTCACCAGGCCTGGAAGGGACGTTCCCTGCCGGGCCGGAGGACGTGGCACTGGCCAGGGGCCCCAAGAAACCTAGCAGTGGCCGCCGGGTGGGCGTCGCGGCTGTGCCTCTGCTAGCCGCGCGACCCTGGGCAGGTGTCCACGCTCGGGTCCCAGAGGCGGCTGGCCCTGGCCCCCCGGTCGAGGGACGCGTGACAGCCGGCGGCGCGTCCGGCACCCACGCGGGGTGGGCAGGGGCGGGCAGGGCCGGGCGCGCTCACCTCCCAGCGGCTGGAGCTCAGGGTCGTCTCCGTCGGTGAAGATGAACGTCTGCGGGAGAAACGACCCGTGAGGCGCCCGCGCCGGGGCCCGCGCAGGTGGGCGGGCAGGCGCGGCGGGCTGGGCGGGACGGGCGCGCACCTGCCGGCGGGCGCGCGAGATCCAGGTGCGCAGCAGCAGCCGCAGGCGCGGCCCGTGGTTCTTGCGGGTGGTCTTGACCGCGATGAAGACGTCGTCGGGCCGCAGGCGGGGCGCGGCGCGGGTCGGGACGGGGCCCGGGGCCGGGGCGGGCGCGCGCGGCAGCGGCAGCGGCAACGGCAGCGGCAGCAACAGCAGCGCGGCCAGGGCCGCGGCCAGCGCGAGGCAGGCCCGGCACAGCGCGCCCCGCGCGCGGCTCATGCGGCCGCCGCGACCCCGGCGCCGGGGACCGGCTTGCGCGGCCTGCGGCCCCTTTAAGAGTGGCGCGCGCCCCGCCCCGCCCCACGACCCGGAAGCGGCCCCCGCGTCGCCCCGGAAGTGCACGGCGCGCCGCGGCGGGGTGGTGGAAGATGCCGCTGCCGGTTCAGGTGTTTAACCTGCAGGTGATGAGCCGAGGCCGCGCCCGCGTCCTCCAGGACTGGGGCCCCGAGGAGGGCGGGAGGCCGCGGGGAGGACGGGAGGTCCCGGGACCACCGGGAGGCCACGGGAGGACGAGGAGGCCAGGGCGGGAGGTCCCGGGGAAGACGAGAGGACGGGAGGCCGCGGGGAGCACGAGGAGGGCGGCGGCCGCCGGGCAGAGGCCCCGCGCGCGGCGTGGACTCGCCGCGCGGGCTGCGCTCGGCCGGCCCCTCCTCCGCCCTGCGCCAACGCTCCTCGGCCGCGGCCGGCCGGCTGCAGTCAGGTCGCGATGCCGGGCAGCCCGGCGCCCAGCTCGGCCTCCTCGTCGGCCTCCGACCTGCGGCCTGGCACGGCTGGGGACTGCAGCCTGAGCGTCAGCCTGTCGGCCTGCACGCTGCTCTCCGAGGTACCGCGCCGCGCTCGCTGGGAGCCGGTCGGCCAGGCCCTCCAGCGCTGGTCCTGGCGCCCTGAGCCTCCCGGCGGGCCCTTTCTCCCCTCCCGACCCCGGGACTCCACCTCGGCGTGCCGGCTGGCTTGGAGGAGACTGCACCAGGATGTGGCTGGAGACGAGCCCTCCTGATGTCAGCCACAAGCGTGCCCCCTCCAAACGCGGGCGTTCAGAGTCCGCCGAGGGCTTCTGCTCTTGAGCTCCCGCGTCCTGAGGGGCCCTCCCTGCGGAGCAGCGCTGGAGCCGGGGTGGGAGTCAAAGTGCCTCAGACGCCTGGCCTGTGTTACAGGGGGCTGTGGAGCCCATGCAGATTGACGTGGACCCCCAGGAGGATCCCCAGAATGCGCCCGATGTCAACTACGTGGTGGAGAACCCTACCCTGGTACAGACCCGTGGGGAGCGGGCGTTGCAGTCCTGTTGGGCATCCAGGCTGGAGTCCCACTGCAGTCTACTCTCTAGGCAGGGATGCTTCTCCGCTACTTCTCATCCTTCTCTGAACTGTGAACCTTCGGCGTTTCCATCGCCCATTTGTGTGGCGTTCTTAGCCGAGCCTGACATCCCGCACCCACTTCTCACCCTCCTGGAGTAGCCCTGCCTGAGGGCAGGTGTTTTGGGAGCCAACCTGCTAAATGCCACTTGCTGCTCAGTTCAGTCCAGCACTCACTAACAAGTGCCCATGAGCTGCAGAGTTCTACCCAGTGGTCTTGGCACGGGGTATAGTAGTTGGTTTGGCACCACCAGGTCCAGTGCCTGTTGTGGGCCAAAAGTGAAGGGTTGGCATTCTGGAAAGGGCAGTCAGACCTCTGCCTGCTGGCCCTGGGCTTGGGTGTGGGGCCTTGCCTAGTATACACTCCTGACCCTCTCGTTTGCTTTCTTCCCACTCCCATGCCAGGATCTGGAGCAGTATGCAGCCAGCTACAGTGGGCTGATGCGCATTGAGCGACTGCAGTTCATTGCTGACCACTGCCCCCCACTGCGGGTGGAGGCCCTGAAGATGGCCCTTTCCTTCGTGCAGAGGACCTTCAATGTGGACATGTATGAGGAGATACACCGAAAGCTCTCAGAGGCCACCAGGTAAGGCCAGGGCCTTGACAAAAAAGGCAGTCATGGTGGGAGGTGTCCAGGGCTGGACGTGGTGTGTCCCCTGCCTTGGGGCTGCCCTGGATGGGGCCTTCCAGTGCTGCCATACCCAACAGCCAGCTGTGCAGTGACGCAGCAGAACGTCCCCACAGGGGAAGGCCCCACTCCTGTGCTCCTGGCTAAAGGAGCTGCCCTGCCTATGTGCTCCAAGGGGTCAGTGGAGCTGGTCCTCCCCTGGCGGCCACTCCTGTGGCCAGGCCGCTCCACCCAGCTGAAGGCTCCTGGACCCCTGGTACAGATGGCCCCTTAGCTGGGGGTTGGGAACGAGTCTCTTGAGGGCTTGTCTGTGGCTGGCAACACCTTCCACCTCACTGGCCCCAGTGACCGTCGCCGTCCTGATGGCCAGGTCCTCCCTCAGGGAGCTGCAAAATGCGCCCGATGCCATCCCTGAGAGTGGTGTGGAGCCCCCACCTCTGGACACAGCCTGGGTGGAGGCCACTCGGAAGAAGGCCCTGCTGAAGCTGGAGAAGCTGGACACAGACCTGAAGAACTACAAGGGCAACTCCATCAAGGAGAGCATCAGGTGCTGGCCTGCCTGGGGCAAGGGAGCGGGGTGGGGGTGTCTGGGCCCCACTGGCCCCCTGGCTGGTGCCCACTCACAGCCAGGCCTGCAGGCGTGGCCATGATGACCTGGGCGACCACTACCTCGACTGTGGTGACCTCAGCAACGCTCTCAAGTGCTACTCACGGGCCCGGGACTACTGCACGAGCGCCAAGCACGTCATCAACATGTGCCTCAACGTCATCAAGGTGGGCCCTGTGATGGGCAGCAGGGCATTGGGCAGCCAGGAGGTGGCACCCAAGCTCAGCGGCCCCGCCCACTTGTCCTCCAGGTCAGCGTCTACTTGCAGAATTGGTCTCACGTGCTGAGCTATGTCAGCAAGGCTGAGTCTACCCCAGAGATTGCTGAGGTAGGGCCTGCCTCCTTGGAGACCCTGCCCTGGAACCTGACCGCTCCCCACTTTGTGCTCAATTCCCCACTCGGGCTGGCCTGGGGACTGGGCCCTGAGCTTCCGGGTGAGGTGGGGGTGCTGCAGGCCTCTCATGCACATGGCCTTTCCCTACAGCAGCGTGGAGAGCGGGACAGCCAGACCCAAGGCATCCTCACCAAGCTCAAGTGTGCTGCAGGTGAGGCCCCACCACCTAGAGGCTGCAGGCTTGAGTGGAGTCCTCACTCTGAGGCAGGAGCAGCCCCACCTCACAGCCAGAAGCTTCTGCAGCGCTGCAGGGCATTGTTCGATGTGTGTCCCAAATCCACACACAAAAGATGACACCTACCAGCATGTGACTGGGACACACCACTGGGTGTCTGTGCAGGTGTCACAGGAGCAGTTCAGGCCCTGGGCACCTGCTTGAGGAAGCACATGTGGTGTGGAGTTATTTCTGCTCCACAGCTAGAACTGTCCTGGGCTGGGGAGCAGCACCAGGGCAAAAGTAGGGGGCACCCACTGATGGCCAGGCCTCGTGGCTGCCCCAGGCAGCTTAAGGCCACCCTCCTCTCCCTCCCTGCCCTTTCTCTAGGCTTGGCTGAGCTGGCCGCACGCAAGTACAAGCAGGCTGCCAAGTGCTTCCTGCTGGCCTCGTTTGATCACTGCGACTTCCCCGAGGTGAGGCCGGCAGGTTGTGTTGTCGGGGTTCTGGGTATTCTCTTGAGGGGGTGGTGGACTGGGTCATCAGTGAACCTGTCTCCCTTTTTGCCCCTCAGCTGCTTTCCCCCAGCAACGTGGCCATCTACGGTGGCCTGTGCGCATTGGCCACCTTTGACCGGCAGGAACTGCAGCGGAACGTCATCTCCAGCAGGTGGGTAGGATGCGGGGCCCTCCAGGCCTTGTGTGGGGAGCAGGGCCCTGCCAGCCCCTCTGGGCAGAGGGGAGGTGGAGGTGGGCTGAGCACTCTGACATCTGCAGCTCCTTCAAGCTGTTCCTGGAGCTGGAGCCACAGGTCCGAGACATCATCTTCAAATTCTACGAGTCCAAGTATGCCTCGTGCCTGAAGATGCTGGACGAGATGAAGGTGAGGGGCAAGGTCTCGGCCGTGCCGGCAGGTCCTGCCCAGCAAGGTCCCTCACCAGCTTTCCTCTGCAGGACAACCTGCTCTTGGACATGTACCTGGCTCCCCACGTCAGGACTCTGTACACCCAGATCCGCAACCGCGCGCTCATCCAGGTAGGCGCGGGCAGAGGCTGGCAGGGGTGGAGGTGCCCTGGAGTGGCAGGCAGCTGGTACCCTCTCTGCCTGCAGTATTTCAGCCCCTATGTGTCCGCTGACATGCACAAGATGGCTGCGGCCTTCAACACCACAGTGGCAGCACTGGAGGACGAGTTGACGCAGCTCATCCTGGAGGGGCTCATTAACGCGCGCATCGACTCGCACAGCAAGGTGGTATGGGCGTGGGGCTGGGGGCCGTGGGTGCCTGTCGGGCTCTGCTGAGTCTGTCCCTGCACAGATCCTGTATGCTCGCGATGTGGATCAGCGCAGCACCACCTTTGAGAAGTCTCTGCTGATGGGCAAGGAGTTCCAGCGACGCGCCAAGGCCATGATCCTGAGGGCAGCTGTCCTGCGCAACCAGATCCACGTCAAGGTGAGCAGCTGGGGGCATCAGGGAGCAGGCAGCACCTGCGCAGCCCCTGGCTGAGCTCCCTCCTGTCCACTGTAGTCCCCTCCCAGAGAAGGGAGCCAGGGGGAGCTGACTCCAGCCAACAGCCAGTCCCGGATGAGCACCAACATGTGAGGGGCACCCAGCGGCCTCCGGGATGGTTTGCACGCCCTTCCCTGCCCCCTCGGACATGCTCCTGGGTCTCCTGCCTGCTCACCTTGAGCTTGAGCAGCCCGACCACTGGGTGCTACTCCTGAGCTTCTAGCAAGGCCTCTGTGTGCCCCTCCAACTGGCAGGACCCTGCTGCAGGGCCTGAGGAGGCAGACAGGTGCCATTGTGGCCACGAAGGACCGGCCCCTGGGCCCCCATGCCCAGGGAACAGACTGCATGCAGTGCCCAGGCTCCTGCCTGGCAGCACAGCCCCCCTAGCCCTCCTGTTCAAGCGCTGTTTGGGCTGCAGAGTGTCAACTGCAGAGTACATTAAAGAGCAGACTGATGGTTGCTCTGGGCTCTCCTTCCTCCCTCCTGTGGCCACTTGGGTTGCACCTGGGTTGTCTGGCTTCCATGGGTCCCTCCAGCTGCCACCAGATCTCCTGCTCTCCTGTGGGATGCTCTCTGGAGCCTCTGACTACCCATCCACGGGGGAGGTCAGGAGGGGACCCGAGTCCCCAGCTGCGTTCTGCAAAGGCTGTAGTGCACCACCTCTTCAGGTTTGCTCGGACTCCTAGGTCCCTGCTGGTTCTCATTGTGCCCTCCCGGCTCACGGCCCTCCCCGGGTCTGGAAGGGTGATGGCCATAGGCTGTTGGCTCTCTGCACATATGTCTCTGAAATGATTTATTGTTCGCTTTTGAACATACAAGCTGTGGACAGGGCAGGTCCAGCCTGGGCCTGCCTGGGTGCAGCATTGCCAGGTCCCTGTATGGGCCAGGGAGGATGTCCTTCCGTGTCAAACAGCAGGAGATTCCCTGAGTAAAGGCGGTTCCTTAAGAAGTGTCCAGGCCTCAGTAGCAGGCCTGGGGTGGGAGTGGCTCCTGCTAGCTCCTCAGGCCAGGGCACTGCCCACAATCTCAGAGAAGCCACCTGGCCCAGTCTGTTGAGGCTCCTGCAGCCCGGGTTGGGTCCCTTTCCAAGTCAGAGACTTCTCCAATTTGGTTTTAAAAAGTAATCCGTGACCTGGAAGAGAGAGGACTGGGGATCAGGAGGCCCAGGTGCCCACTGGAGCTGGCAGGACGGATGGTGGCAGACATCCCCTCACCTGGGCAATCTGCTGTCTCTTTGAAGGCTCGCTTCTTGCAGCAGCCCCGGCACAGGTTGAACACACACCTGTTGCCCTGGGCACAGGAAAGCTAGTGAGGTGAGGCCAGTGTCCTTCCCAGGCCTGGGCAAACCATCTGGAAGCCTCTGCTAGAAGCCCCATGGCCTGGACACAGCCCTGGGAATCACAGGCCAGGTCACCCCAGCAGACGGTCATTCCCATTCCAGGCCTGGGTGGGGGTAAAGACAGGCCCTTTCTCCTCTGCAAGGAGGAGGACTGGACAGAAGGCATGGGTGGGGCTGTCCTCCTCCCTGGGCAGTACACAGCAGTGCTGAAACCCTCTGAGACAGTGTTGGTATAGCCTGCCCTGCCCACCCTTCCTGGGCAGCAGGCTGACAGGACTGACTCACCTTTGGGTTTCCACACTGGTCACACTTGGCATATTTTGCTGAAAAAAAGAAAAGAAATGCTGGTTGAATGAGGAGAGCCTGAGGTGACTGGCCAATCATGGCTACCGCCACCTCCACAAAGCTCACTTGGGTTGGGGGTTTAGGGGGCAAAGGATTTGGGCTGGTCATTCTGCTTTTCCCCTGAGTAAAGGATGGTGGCAGAATGCAGTGGGCAGTCTTGCTAGGAAACAGACAGGAAGCAGAAGAGCTGCCCCGTCCCACCCCCACCCCCAGTAGTTCCAGGGGTCCTTGTGCCCTTGGCTGTGTCTCCTACAGCAAGAAGGCCCAGAAGGGCCCTGTTGGGAGCTCAGCCCCAAGCTCTGTTTTCTGTGGCGGCTCAAGGCACCTGTCAGGCAAGGGCTGCTTGGGGGGCTTCATGAGGCAGCGCTTGGAGGTACGTGGGAGGGTTTGGGCTCTTCTGTCTCCCCAGGCTTACAAAACCGTCAGACAAAGCTGCCTGGAGATCTCCCAGGAGCAGGCATGAGCAGCCAGGCCTGAGGGCCACATGGGCTGGCCAAGGTTGCCGCGGGGCCCCAGCGTGCTTAGTGGAGACCACATTGGGCTGAGGCCTCCCAGCACAAGCCTTGAGGCCACACTGAAATGTCTCAGGTCTTCTGAGAGGGAGAGCATCTTCACCTCAGCTCGCGACAGACCTCAGGACACTTCCTAGGGGCTCCTGACAGCTGCTCAGGCCACCCCTGTGCAAGGCCTTGCTGGCCAAGGACATCTCAGTAACCAAGGCCTTCTGGCCACCTGTACAGCACCTAGGCTGGTCCCTGGAAAGAGAAGCCTTTGGCATCTGCTTCTGGCTCTGGGGCTGGAGCTGTGGATGGGAGGCAGGCAGACGGCCGCCCGCTCCTGCCCACCACGGGTGGGTGCTCACGTTTCAGAGACGGGTCGAAGGTCTTGTTGGGGTTCCGCAGCTGCTTCTTCTGCTTGTTCTTGGACAGGCCATCGGTGCTACCCTCCTCCTCCTCCAGGGCCCTCTTGCTGCGGCCACCACTGCTCTCCTTGGTGCTCTTTCTGGGCCTCAAGAAAAAGGGCCATGGGCAGAGCCAAGGACACCCATTCAGAGGTCAAAGCCATATGAGCCTAGGGGGGTCCGAGGGTGAGGAGAGACTGGGCAGCCACGGTGGGCACTGGGGCAGAGGACACGTGGTTCTACAACAGGCCCCCAGCTCCACTCAGGGTGCTCTGTACAGGGCCACAGGACGCAGCTGTGTAGGTCACATGGTAGAGTGAGTGGCGAGCACAAGGCTGGAGCCTCCCTGGGAAGGTATCTGAACCTCAGGTGCCAAGGCCTAAGCCACTGAGCCAGGCAGGGCTGTGTGGCCTCAGCTGAGAACCGAGAAGTCCAGAGCGTCTGCCTCTTGACCCCAAGGACAAATCCACCCAGGATCAGAGGAGCGTGGGGAAGTACCTTCTGGAACTAAATGTCCAGTGACAGTACAGGGAAGGGCAGCAGAGCCACCAGCACCCTCCAACAAAGCCACAGAGCAGGCCAGGTTCACAGTGGCAGAGGGTGGAGCTCACAGAAGGTGCCTTGCTCCACATCAGACTCCCCTCCTCTCCATAGTGACCCCAGGGTGGCAGGTGCAGGCACCTTGGTGTGCACCCCCCCACCCCCCCACGGGCTGGCCCAGGTGCTCACCCTGGCCGGACGCAGGGCTGGCAGATCCAGTGGAAGAAAGGCAGGTCGCCAGTCGGCCTGGCTCCCTCCTCCTGCCGGGACATGTCCTCCTGCAAAGGCCCAGAACACCATCACAGACGGCCTGGCCAACACAGCTGGACCCCACAGCCCGGCACCTGCCTGGCACCGCAGCTTCAGCGCCTGGCTCACAGCAGCGATGCCCTCTAGGGTCTTCACTCTGGCGAGCTCCTCTCGAAGCTGCTGGTGCACCTGCAGCCTAAGGCAGACGCCTGTCACGCAAGGTGGGCCTCCTCCTGGGCCCCAGCCACAGATGCACAGGGCAGTGCTTCCCCACCTGCCTCCTACCCTCTGGGAAGCCTGGGACACAGGCAGGCCCACTGGCTTCTGCCTGATGGGCGACTCACGTGTGGTGCCACAGCTTGAAGAGGTGGGCCCGGACGCAGGACAGTGGGCAGGGGTGCTGCCGCACAATGTCCAGGTACTCCTCAGCCAGCTCCCACACGGCAGGGCTCCGGCCCTCGAACAGCGCAGGGTTGTGCAGGTTGCCCTCTGCAGGCAGGAGGGAGGGGAGGCCTTGTGGGGCCACCCTGGGGCTGGGAGAGGAAAGCCTAGGACACCCTTCGGGCCACCTCACACCGAGGACAGGACTGACCACTTGGTTCACTGGCCAGTCAGGAGCTGGAAACAGCCCGGGAAACCTGGTCTGAGAGTGTAGGCCCATCAGAGCAGACAGCACAGCGAGAACTGTGTGCTCACAGCAAATGGTGTCAGGAAAAAGAGGGTGAGCTCGGCCTGCTCACCTGCACTCATGACCCCCTGCACGCCCGTGTCCTGGATGCACCGCTCCACGTCCTGCAGGCACCGGATGTTCCCGTTGGCAAACACAGGGATGGCCACAGCCTTCCTGTGGGAGGAGAAAGGCCTGACGCTGCTTGCACCCCACAGGGCAGTGGCAAGCCCAGGAGAGAGGGGGAAACAGGCTCCAAACTCCCCAAGCTGTGGAGCTGGGTTTACACCCCCAGCACGAAGCCCAAAGGACCAGGGCAGCATTGCCCACCCCTTACCCACTCACCGCACAGCCCTGATGTGCTCCCAGGATGCCGCTCCTGACAGGGGCCCCTTCTGCTCCTTGGTGCGCCCATGCACTGTCAGCAGCTAGGAGAGAGCAGCAGCTGGCTCAGCCCGGCTGAGCCCAGCGGACTCCAGAGAACCCCTCCTCAGTCTCTCAGCTCCCCAGCCGGAGCCAGAGCCATTCTGGGCCAAAGGCGCTGTGAACCTGTCCTTGGGGAGGAGCTCTAGCTACACCCAGAGTGCCCAATCCCGCCAAAAGCCAGCCCCCACAGGAGGACCAACGTTCAAGACCCGCCTCAGCAACCTAGTGACATCCGGTCTGAAAAACTAAAATAAAAATTAAAAAAAAAAAATAGGATTATGGCACGGTGGTAAAGCCTCTCTGGGTTCAATCCTCACTACCAAAAAAAGACAGCCAGCCCCAGGACAGAGGAGGCAGGATCCTTACCATCCAAGGTCAAAGGTGTGCAAAGGACCAATGTCGGGGGGAGGGAAGGTGGGGTCTCCTGCCCAGGGCTTGTCCCAGATCACTTAGGATCCTGTCCATCCCCAGAAGTTAAGCAACTTGAGGGGCACCCCTGAGGGCTGAATCCCTCCAGGCCTGTGCCGGGCAAGGCTCAGCATGCAGGGGACACAGCTGTGGGACCAGATCTGTCAAGAGCTGTGGCCTGCCTCCCTAATTCTCCAGGATGCTGAGCTCCCCACAGAGGAAGTGCTGGTGGTGAGCCCAGAGCTACTCCCCATGGGGACTGCACCCTAGAGCAGATTGCAGTCTTTTACAGGACTGAGCTCAGGGTGGCGGGTCGCAGAGTCAATGGAGCCAGGCCACTAAGAAGCCCACTAGCTCCAGCACAGAAAACACCTCGCCTGTATCACCACATAAGGGCCCTAAAAGGAGGGGAGCCAAGAGGGCAGAAGTCTGTTTCGCGGGAGCTCTCGGGGAGAGCTGGGCTGCCTGCTCAGCCCCGACACCCACGCCCGAGCCAGGCCTCACCTGGCAGCCAGCCTTCTCCAGCATCTGGGCGTACCTCACAGTCTTGTCTATCTCTGGGAAGACGCGGATTTTGCATGTGACTGGAACTGAGAGCTTCTCATGGGCCAACAGAACTGGGAAGAGACATGGCTTCTGAGGTCCCACTTTAGGCAGCTGAGCCCCACAGCCCAGCCCCCACAGAGCGGCACCAGCTTCCTGGAGGGCAGCTCTGGTCATTCATTCTGGCCATCACTTCAGGTTGCTGGGCAGGTGACTATAGCCTTTCCCTTGTCCTCACAAATTCACATGACATGGGGCCAATGCTGAGAGACTTGGCTGTCCCCCAGGGCACTGGGGCTGTGGCCAAGCAAGGTACCGGTACCCCCGGCACCTACTGTCTGGCTCTAAGGGGAAAGCTGGTACAGGACAGGTGACTCTTCACAGGCACCTCTTTCCAACAGGGAGGGTACAGCAGCCAGGAGCCGCCAGAGTGACCCAGGACTCTCACACTGTCCTCTCCCGGCCCTGCCAGGCTCCTCTGGGGCTCCTTCACTTGCCCACAAGGCGGCATGCGGCACTCACTCATGCTTTGCAGCAGGTCCCACTCCTCCTGCAGAAAGGCGCCGTAGTGCCCTGTACGGAAGGAGCATGGCCCAGTGGTGCCAGGGTGCAGGTGGCTTCAGCACCCTCCCACGACGTGGCCCACTGTCCCTCTGCCCTCCTGCACCCACAGGCATAAGCCCACTGCCAGGCTGCATAAACTAGTGCCAAACAACTGCTGGGCATCTGGGTGGGGCAGGGGGACGATCACAGACCCACACTGTGTGTCAGTATCTAACTTGAGGGCTCTATTTGCTCAGCTGCATAAGCTCAAAGGACGCTCTACAGACCACTTGGCACAAGGACCAAGACCAGCAATGCCCACCGAAGGGGGCAGGGACGAGAGGCTGAGCCTAGTGGTGCTCACACAGCAGCATGAGGCAGGCATGGCACACTCGCGCAGAGGCACTCACCAAGGGAAGTGAGGAACCCTGCTTGCCCGCCTGCCTGAGTCAGCAGAATGGCTGCCTCCATTCAGCACAGAGGAGCACTGAGGGACGGGCTGCTTGTTAGCCCCAGCTGCCACCATGATCGCAGGCAGGGCCTGGGCCTCAAGAGGCTTAGCGCAGGTGAACACCAACTCACCCCTCTTGGCTATCATCTGTGGGCAGCCCAAATTCAGATCAATGGCATCACAGTAATCCTGAGCCAGGAGAGCTGCCTGGACAAACACCTCTGGATCGTTGGCACAGAACTGAAGACAAGAAAGTCACCCATGAGCCAAGCCAGGCTTGGGTCCCTCAGTGCCCAGACTGCCCAATCCTGTGAGGGGTTCCACTGTGACACAATGGTCATAGTCCTGGGGTTCAGCGTTGGGAGTAGCCTACCAACATTTACAATATGATGGCAGGACATGTCCCCACACCACAGGAGAGTGCATTACAGACCTACAGAATTTTCCTTGACATGTAACAGAGGCTGCTAGTGCTGACTTCTGAACAGCACAGGCCTCCTGGTAACTGTGGTGAGAAGGGGCATGAGAGTGACAGGCAGCATCAAGGTTACATCATGGGCTGTGAGTCGCTCTGATTACCCAAGTCATTCCCTCATGAATGGAGGTGCGCCTGGAGGCTGGGCTTTGCCACAGGTGTCAGGGCTGCTGGGACTACCTCCTGGCCACTGCGAAAGGCTAGGGTGCTTCACCAGCTCAGGACTTGTTGCTGCCCACCTGCACTATGAGGGGCCGGTCCTCAGGACACACTTCGCAGTACAGGTTCTCCTTCCGGTAGTTGGCATCCCGGACAAAGACCTGGGCATGCAGCATAGGGGTGTAGCAGAGCTGTGCCCCATGGCGGCGGCTCAGCAGCCTCCAGGCCAGCTCGCTCTGATCCACCATGGGCGCCACCACATGGCGGGCGCCCCCCAGGGTGCGGCTCCAGAACTCGAACCCCTGCAGCTTGGGCATCACGACAACACGGAGGGAGGATGGGAGGGCACCAGGCTCGGGCCCAGCCTGGGCGCCCAGTACAGGGCCAGACCTGGGGAGACAGGACCAGGCTCAGCCGCGGCCTGAGCTCGGCCTAGAGCTGGAGCCGGCGAGGGCAGCAGGTTCACCGAGGAGGGGCCGCTCTCCTCAACCACCGCTGTGCCCGTGCACCACCTTCCAGCCGAGGCCCCGGCTCATCCCTCGCCCTCCTCGGCCTCGGGATTGAACGCTGCCTGGCTGGACCCGTGTGGAGGGTGACGGGCAGTCTGGACAGTGTCCCCGGGACCAGATCTCGCCGCGGAGGGGCTCGAGGCCTCCCGCCCTTTGCTCGGTCCGGCTGTCCGCGGCCACACGGGACGCCGGCGACAGTCCGCCTTGGGGACTCGCTTCCCGCACCGCCGGGGTGCCGAGCAGGCTGGGGTTCGCCGCGGACCAGCGCCCGGACGCGCTCGGACCAGGCCGCCGCGCCCCTCCTTACCGCGGCACCACCGGGAGGACCCCCTGGAACGCGGCCGGCACCCGCGCCCCGCCAGACCGCGCCACCGCCGGAAGTGCCGCGCCGGAAGTGCGCCGCCTGGCGTTCCGGGCGGCCTGCGGTGCTTCGGGGAACTTGGCCCGGGAAACTGTGCCCGACGCCAAGGGGCCCGGGTTGGGCGGATGTGGGCGGGAGTTCTTGTAAGGCCCCCAGGACCCCCGCGCCACCCGGCCACCCCACAGAAGCACCCCAGGGGGCGAAAATAAGTGCCCAGCGAACTTCCTTCCCCGGCCCGTCTCCCCAGCTCCACGTCTCCCCGTCTCCCCAGCTCCCCGATCCTCCCCGTCTCCCCGGTCCTCCCAGTCTCCCCGGTCCTCCCCGTCTCCCCGTCCTCCCAGTCTCCCCGGTCCTCCCCAGCTCCCCGATCCTCCCCGTCTCCCCGGTCCTCCCCGATCCTCCCCGTCTCCCCGGTCCTCCCCGATCCTCCCCGTCTCCCTGGTCCTCCCCGTCTCCCGTCTCCCCAGCTCCTCGGTCCTCCCCGTCTCCCGGGTCCTCCCCGTCTCCCGGCTCCCCAGCTCCCTGATCCTCCCCGTCTCCCCGATCCTCCCCGATCCTCCCCGTCTCCCCGGTCCTCCCAGTCTCCCCGGTCCTCCCCAGCTCCCAGATCCTCCCCGTCTCCCGGGTCCTCCCCGGTCCTCCCCGGTCCTCCCCGTCTCCCCGGTCCTCCCCGTCTCCCCAGCTCCCCGATCCTCCCCGTCTCCCCGGTCCTCCCCGATCCTCCCCATCTCCCCGGTCCTCCCCGTCTCCCGTCTCCCCAGCTCCTCGGTCCTCCCGGTCTCCGGGTCCTCCCCATCTCCCGTCTCCCCAGCTCCCCATCCTCCCCGTCTCCCGGGTCCTCCCCATCTCCCCAGCTCCCCTATTCTCCCCGGTCCTCTCCGTCTCCCCAGTCCTCCCCGTCCACCCCATCTTCCTGGCATTCTGGTCCCTCGTCCCCATTCCTTCCTGCCTTGTTTGACCCTAGGGCCCTCCTCAGACCCCAGGGCTGATAGGAAGAGTATTTAGCTGAAGACATTTGAGAGTCAGCTAAAGCAGAAAGAAGCTTTTCAGAGATTATCTGACTAGAGGCAGCAGCTTCTGAGAAGGGCCAGACACTTGGCAAGGACATTTGGGAATAAGATGTCCACGGGAGAGGGCTGGGCTGCGGCTCAGAGGTGGAGCGCTTGCCTCCTACATGTGAGGCCCTGGGTTCCATCCTCAGCACCGCATAAAAATGAATGAATGAATAAATAAATAAACCAAAGGTCTACTGACATCTAAAAAAATAAATGATGGCCAAGGACCTGCCACAGCTGCCTGTGCCCTGCAAGGTCTCTGGAGGATGGAAACCAGTGAGGAGGAGCCCAACCTTGAGCCTGCCCTGCTGAGCAGGGGCCTCTGCAGGGCAAAGCTGGGAACTGGACTTTGAGGGCATCTGCAGCCCACACTCAGCCATCAGAAAAGGCCGCTGGCCTTGCTGGGTTAGGATCCTTAAGTATTATCGCACTAGCCTGTGCTGACCCGGGAGCTTTTAAAGTTCAGCAGAGACGACACTGGTCACATACTGCAGAGCAGACAGACTCTCAGAATCCATCCAAGCATGTTACGCAACAAGAAAACAACACTTGGTGGGAATGAGAGGGAATTCTAATCCAGAGTTTCTATGATAGATTCTCTAAAATGCCCAGTATTCAATTAAAAATCAGGGCCGGCAAATCTCTGTCATGTCAGCTTAGGACCTGACTTCCTCAACAAGACTCCTACAGTGCAAGAAGTAAAATAAAAAAAAACAATAAATGGGATGGTATCAAACTAAAAAGCCTCTTCACAGCAAAGGAAACAGTCAAGAACGTGAAGAGCGAGCCTACAGAATGGGAGAAAATCTTTGCCACCTGCACCTCAGATACAGCATTAATCTCCAGGATATATAAAGAACTCAAAAAAGCTTAACACCAAAAAAATAAATAACCCAATCAATAAATGGGCTAAGGAACTGAACAGACACTTTACAGAAGAAGTAGTACAATGGGTCAACAAATATATGAAAAAAGCTCACTCATATATTGCTGGTGGACTACAAATTGGTGCAACCACTTTGGAAAGCAGCATGGTGATTCTTGAGAAAACTAGGAATGAAATCGCCATTTGATCCAGTTATAACACTCCTTGGTCTACACCCAAAGGACTTAAAATCAGCTTACTATAGTGATGTGTCCACCTCAGTTCATAGCAGCTCAATTTACAATAGCCAAGCTATGGAACCAACTTAGGAGACCTTTAATAGATGAATGGATAAAGAACATGTGGTACATATACACAATGGAATATTACTCAGCCATAAAAAAGAATGAAATTATGGCATTTGTGGATAAAGGAATGGAACTGGAGACTTGTGCTAAGTAAGCCAATCCCAAAAAATCAAAGGCCATTCTCTCTGATATGTGGATGTGGACTCACAGTAGATGGGGTGGAGGTGGGGTGAGAGGAGTGGAGGTTCACCTGATTGGGACGGGGGAGGGCGGAATGGGAATAGGGAGATGGGAACAGGAAAGATAGTAGAGGGGCTGGGGATATAGCTCAGTTGGTAGAGTGCTTGCCTCCCAAGCACAAGGCGGTGGGTTCAATCTCCAGCACCGCAAAAAAAAAAAAAAAAAAAAATTCAGTAGAATGAATCAGACATCAGTTTTCTGCATTCATGTGTGAACACATGACCAGTGTAACACCACATCATGTACAACCACAAGAATGGACAGGTGTACTCCAGGTAGGTATGATATGTGAAAATATATTCTACTGTGATGTATAACTGAAAAGAACAAAGTTTTTTAAAAATCAAGGTTGGGTGTAACTCTGTGGCAGACCGCATGCCCGGCAGGCCTGAGGCCCTGGGTTCCATTCCACACCACAAGGCAAGGAGAGTCCCCGACTGAGCTCGGGCAGAAGGCGAGAAGCACAGAGGCCCTCCGAGGACCCACACGCTGCGCTCAGCAGGCATTTCAGAGCAGTGGTCACAAATATGCTCAAAGAACTAAGACCACATTTAACGAATTTTTATTTTTGGTGCTGGGGAGAGAACCCAGGGCTTGGTGCACGCTAGGCAAGTGCTTTATCACCAAGCCACGCCGCACCCTAGAGAGTTTTTTTAAATGCGTGATGGCAGTGAGTTATCAAGTGGAGAGTCATGTCACTGTCTGACGTCACTTCCTGATCATGAGAACGTCCTTCAGGAGCTCTTGTTTAGGGCGGAGACGCACCTCTCCTGGCAGATGTCCTGCTGGCTCCTGTGTGACCCGGGCCCAGCTTATACCTGTCTGGTCATTGCTCTGAGATTGGGGCTCAGCCTGGTCCCACCTGGCCTGTGGTAGCCCTTGCTCTGCAGACGGAAGATGCAGCCTGGCGTGCTCTACTGGGCCACATCCGCCACCCTTTGTGTTTTATTTTGAGACAGGGTCTCACTCAGTTGCTCAGGCTGGCCTCAAGCCTGTAATCCTCCTGCCTCAGCCTCCTCATTTTCTGGGATCGCAGGTCAGCACCTGGCAAGATTTTCTCTGTCTGTGGTTTTGTCTGTGGTGTGTCTGACTGGTGTTCTGTGTATTCATCTTCTTCAGGTTCACTGAGTTTCTTGCATTCTATAATGCAAAGTTTTTCTTTTTCTTTCTTTTCATTTCTTTCTTTCTTTTCTTTAACCAGGAATTGGACTCAGGGGCACTCAATCACTGAGCCACATCCCCAGCTCTATTCTGTATTTTATTTAGACACAGGCTCTCACTGGCTAAGGGCCTGGCTAAGTTGCTGAGGCTGGCTTTGAACTCATGATCCTCCTGCTTCAGCCTCCCAGGCTGCTGGAATAATAGGGTGACCCACTGCACCCAGCTATAGTGCCGTGTTTCTCTGTGTGTTTAGCAGAATGTCGGCCATGTTCTCATTTCCCTGCGCTTCTCACCTGCAGCCAGAACAGCGTCCTTGCTTCTGACAATACTCTGGGAGCCACGTTCCCAGGCCCGGTTCAGTCGGATCCGCTTGGGGACAATAGGGAGCTTCCCTGCACTGCTTCTGAGCTGAGCTGGCACAGGCTGGGATGGGAGCAGCCTGTGGTCTTCTCCACGTGCCTCTCCTGGCATGGACTGGCCACCTGTTTGCAAGCCTGGGCCCTGGGGCCGGAGTTCTGGGCATGCGCTGCACCCTCTCCAGGAGCCGGCGAGTGGGGTGGGCACCCCAGGAGCAGTTCCTCCTCTGCTGTCCACCAGGCCTCGGTTGGTCCTTCCTGCGTCCCTTCCCTGTGGCTCGGTGGGAACTGCCCGCCTGGCACGCACGGGCCCTGGGCACACGCCCAGCCTGGGGCAGCAGGTGGATGTGCGTACAGACTCCTTCCTCCGCCGACCCGGGCGCGTTAGGGGCGCGCAGGTCTTCGGGAGCCGTCGGCCCTGCGGCCCTGCTGTGCACTTTCAGGGCGATGACCTCTCATGTTTCGCAGACAAGGTTGCATGCGCTTTCTGCGGTGGCTGTGGCTCCGGGGCGCGCTTCAGCCAGGGGAGCCCTGGACTTTCCCCGCCGCGGGTCGACCAGCGCTTGCCCCTGGCAGGCTGGCCGCCAGCAAAGCCTCAGTCCAGCCCCAGCAGAGGTGAGGACGCCTGGAACTGTGTGGGCCTGCCGGACGCCAAGGTGCGGGGCTGTCATTCCAGCCCCTCCTAATGAGAGGCTGCGCACCCCGTGCCGTGCCCCGGGTCTGCTTGCTTCCATTTGGCTCGCAGTCCCCTCCGAGGCAGCTCCGGGGTATAATTAGACTGGAAAGCTGCACTTAGGTTTGCCCGTCAAACGTCACCACAAAATACAAGCCTGCCGCCTCCCCGGCCCCTTCGGCGGTCAGCGACCCCAGCAGCGCCCCAGTCGGGCCTGGCTGCTTTGCCCCCGCATGAGCGTCTTGAGTGTCGCTGGAGCTGCGTGCGTTCACCACTCGCGAGTCTCTCGGGTGCCCCTACAGGTCCTCAGGCGTGGGCGGCTTCCCGGTCTGGGCCTCCACAAAAGCTGCTGGACATTGAGGTCAGGCCTGCGTGCAGACGCAGACGCCGTCCCGCGTGGGCGGGCGCCGGGAGGGGACGGTTGGGTGGCGCTAGAGGCAGGCTGAAGTCTGCGTGTTAACTGTGGCCATGCTGCTCACAGACTTGGACAGCATCTCCTCTGCTCTTTTTTTTTTTTTTTTCTTTTCTGAGGCTGGGATGGATCCCAGGGGTGTGCTACCACTGAACGACATCTCCAGCCCTTTTAGTTTATTGTCTAATTTTGACACAGGGCCTGTCTAGGTTGCTGAGGCTGACCTTGAGCTTGTGATCCTCCTGCCTCAGCCTCCCCAGTGGCTGGGATTACAGACCTGTGTCACAGCGACCAGCTATTTCTTAATTTTTTATGTTGTTATAAATAGTGTTGCTTCTTTTGCTTTTTCCTTTGAGATGGGTCTCACTGCGTTGCCCAGTCTGGCTTCAGACTCCAGCTGAGGCTGCTGTTTAAATACCATTTTCCACTTGACTTCTGTTCAGTGGCACATGCTTGTAATTCCAGTGACTTGGGAGGCTGAGGCAGGAGGATTGCAAGTTTGAGGCTAGCCTGGGAAACTTAGTAAGACCCTGTCTCATAATAAAAAAATAAAAAGTGTTGGAGGTGCTGGGCTCTATGGTGCACGCCTGTAATCCCAGCGGCTCAGGAGGCTGAGGCAGGAGAATCATGAGTTCAAAGCCAGGCTCAGCAACAGCGAGGTGCTAAGCAGCTCAGTGAGACCCTGTCTCTAAATAAAATAGAAAATAGGACTGGGGATGTGACTCCGTGGGCGAGTGCCCCTGAGTTCAAACGCAGTACCTCCCCCCACCAAAAAAAGCGCTGGAGGTCTAAGAGTGCCCAGCAGTGGAACACGGTCACACTGAGGATAGCGGTGACAATGACAATTGTTGTGTGTATCATCATGACGGATATTGATATTTTTCTTGTGATGCCTTTGTCAGGTCTTGGTATCAACATGGCACTAGCTTCAGAGAGTCGTGAATTATTTCCTTGCTGTGAACTAAATCGTGTCCTTTCCCCAGATTTCTCTGCTGGAGCCCTGCCTCCCAGGGTGACCGTATCTGGAGACCAGGTCTGTAAGGAAGTGATAAGATGAAGGCGGCTGTGGAGTGGCCCACACCTGGAAGGGCCAGCGTCCTCACAAGAATAAGGGCCAGCGTCCTCACAAGGAAGAATAAGCCAGGTACCTGTGGTCCCAGCTACCTGGGAGGCTGAGGCAGGAGGACCTCAAGCCCCAGGCTAGCCTGGGCAATTTAGTGAGACTCTCTTTCAAAATAAAAGATGAAAAGGGCTGGGGTCACAGGTCAGTGGTAGACCCCTTCTGGGTTCAATCCCTGGTCCCCCCAAAAGAACAAGAGTGTAAAGTGGAGCCCCTGCCGCGGGAGGTCGCATGGCAGCTCTCAGGAGGTCCAGACAAGTGCCACAGGACCCGCAGTGCCGTGTGAAGACACCCTGGGACAGAACCAGGGTCTCCAGGAGGGGCCAGTCCTCCACGCACAGCGGCACTGGCAACAGCTGAGGGCAGGGGATGCGGGAGCCCAGGACAGGCTTTGCTGTCTGACCCCGGGGATGTGGTGTCTGCAGGCCGGGAGGGTCCCACCAGCAGCTCCTCAGCTGCAGCCTTGCCTGGGGCTCTCAGCTACAGACCACGGGGCGCCCTGGAGTGCCAGCTGCCTGGCTCCTGGCCTCTGCTCTCCAGCCTCCTGGAAGAGCTGGGGACTGGGCAGCATGCTCCCCGACTGCGTGGCACACCTGAGGCTCCCCTCCGGCCTTCCTTCGGGGGAAGGTTCTAACTGCGCCCTTTTCTTTGATCGCTGCAGGGTCATCCCTGTTTCCATTCCTTCTTGGCTTTTGGCTTGTGAGGAGCGTGGCTTCCTCCGAGTCTTCCCTACTGCCTGCGCTGTCCTGACGCGCCCTCACTGTCCTGTCATGCTGCTGTGGTGGTGTGCATCTTCTCTTTTCCCGGGTCAGTCTGGTTGAAGAGCCACGAATCGATGATCCTCTCAAGGAAGTGGCTTTTAAGTTCTGTTGGTTCTCTGGTGTCCTGTTCTCCAGGTGATTGCTCTCCGCTCTGGCCTGGGGATGTGGCTCAGTGGTTGA
Organism: Sciurus carolinensis; assembly: GCF_902686445.1. Lineage (NCBI taxonomy): Eukaryota > Metazoa > Chordata > Mammalia > Rodentia > Sciuridae > Sciurus > Sciurus carolinensis. The sequence goes on along the minus strand of NC_062215.1, from coordinate 981,356 downwards.
GTGCCTCTGGGTTCAGTCCCTGGTACCCTCCCCAGAAAAGAGTAAATATTTCCATCCCACAAGGAATAAAAAGGGGCATCAAAAGAAGGGATAGGACCAAAGCAGGACCAAAATCCAGCTGAACAAACAAGTCCTGCAGCTCCATGTCTGGCACCTGGGAAACATGGTGTGGTGATGTTCTCGCCAAAGGGCTTGTGTGGATCCTCCTCTGTGGCCTTGTTGGTTGTAGCCCAAGGGACCTTTCTGTTAGCTTGTCTCTGCTTCATTCCTGCAGCTTTCCTAGGATGATGCCCCGCGTTCCTGGCATTTTAAATCTTGGGGTCTCCACTGCAGCTTCGGCTTCCTCCTCATAGTTCCACACTTTGCCCTCTCAGGGGCTGCCCGCAGGGACTCTGACCCGGGTGTGCTTTGCCTGGCCTCCCAGGCCTTCCTTTGAAATCTTGATGGAAGCCTCCATAACCACCTAAATCCAGCATCCTGCATTCCTGCAGAACCAGCACCACATAGTTGATGTCAAGGTCTGTTGCCATCTCGAGCAGTTGGAAAGCCTCCAGGAACCCTGGCTGCACCAGCCTCTGAGTGTCTGTGTCGCTGAGCATGTTGAAAACTTCCTAGGCTCCCTTGTGCAGGAAGGATTCCCCACTGCTCTCTTCTCAAGAGAATTTTCACCTTTACTCCCTTGAGCTTGAGATGGGTATGGTCTTGCCAGCTCCTGAGATGCCCTCAAGCCATCCTTCTTATTGTCTCTGGGCAAAGTTGTTAGCATTTCTTTAGTGGCTGTAACCACACCTTTCTTAGCCCCAGTTTTACTCAGTTTTCTGGCCAAACTGCAAGTTTTTCAAAGTTCTCTGCTCCCAGCTGCCAGCAATACCCATGTCACTGCCCGTATGCTGTGCTGCCTGGAAGTTTCCTCTGCCAGATGAGGAAGTCATCGCCCTCAAATCCAGCCTCGCAGCAGACGGGCTCAGGATACGGGCAGAATGTAGACAACTTCTAAGCTGGAGTGGCCTCTGGTCGGCTCCCCCACTCCCAGTCCCTGCTTTTCCTCTAGAACCTCACGAGCACCATCATCACTGTCTGCATTCGGTTGGCATTTTCTGGTCTTCTAAGCTCCCACCAGAATTGCCCGCTAAGCTCTGCTTACAACCATCTAAAGCATTTCTAACTTGCATCTCTGAAGATTTCAAAAATTCTTCCTACAAATTCCAAAGAGTTGAAAAAGCTTCTGAACCACATGGTCAGGTTAGCCATAGCAATGATCCTGCTTCTGGTACCAATTTCTGTTTCAGTCAGCTTTTTCCCTGCTGTGACCAAAGGACCTACAAGAACAAGATAGAAAAAGAATAGCTCATTTGGGGCTCGTGGCCTCAGAAGTCTCAGTCGGGAGATGGCCCCTCCATTCCTCAGCACTTAGGGTGAAGCAGGACATCATTGCCGAGCGTGTGGCGGAGGAAAGCAGCCGGAGCACGTCATCAGGAAGCAGAGCTAAGTTCAGCTCACAAATACGCCCCTCCGGCCACGCCCCCTCCGGCCACGCCCCTCCGGCCACGCCCCTCCGGCCACGCCCCCTGCGTCGGCGGCCATCCCCTCGATCCCTATCGGGGCTGATGCACAGATTGGTTAAGACTCTCGTGACCCAATCTTTCCACCTCTGAACTGTCTTGCACTGTCTCACACGCGAGCTTTTGAGGGAACCTCATGTCTAAACCACAACAAGATGGTATTTTGGATGGAATTGTTTTCTTAACTTCCTTCCTAGAATATTCATCACTAGGGTGTAGAAACACAACTGAATCTGGTGTTCTAACTTTGTGTGCTGGTAGTTTGTTGAATTCATTTATTAGAAGCAATAGGGTCTCGTGGGTGTTTAGATTTCTTCATATAAGATCGTGTCATCCAGAGATGATATGCCACCTCCTTCACAGTTAGGCTGCCTTTCACGTCTTTCTTCTTGCCTAATAACCGCGACAAGGACTTCCAGTGCTCTGTGAATGGGAGAGGCCTGGTCCTCTGGGACTCTGCTCCCCCCCCACGGTCGTGACCTCAGCTGCAGCCTTCACACAGGGGCTCTATCATGCTGAGGAGCCCCTTCTAGAAGGTACTCACTTAGTGCCAGTTTTGTCAGAGAGGGAGTTGGGTTATTGCAGATACCTTTCCTGTCTTAATGGAGGTGGTGTGTGTGGCTTTCCCTTTATTCTATCAGTCTTGCTTTCCAGGGACAAACGCCACTTAGTCACGCTGCGTGGTCCTTCTCACGTGGTGCCCAACCTGGAGGGATCTGGGAGGTTTTTTGCATTCATATTTGTGAGATACACTGGTCCAGATCCTTTCCTCTTGTCATCCTCTTTTGGTTCCTGTAGTTTGGTTGTGGGTAGAATTAGTTAGGAAATATTCTCTTTTATTCAACTTTCTGGAAGAAGTTGAGAAGAATTGGTGTTTTTTTCTTTTTCTTCCTTTTTAATCCTGGGGATTGAACCTGGGGATACTCTGACATTGAGCTGCGTTCCCAGCCCTTTTTTTATTTCTTATTCAGGGCCTCGCTAAGTTGCTGAGGCTGGCCTTGAATTGTGATCCTCCTGCCTCAGCCTCCTGAGTGGCTGGAATTACAAGTGGGTGTCACTGTGCCAGCTGCCTTTTATAGGCAGTGGGTGCCTTGTGCAAGCCAGGCAAGTACTCTGCCACTGAGCTACACCACTCATTTTTTTCAAGGTTTTTTTCTAATTTCCTTGTAATTTTTTTCTTTGACTCATTGGTTGTTTAAGAGTATGCTTTTCAATTCCCATATAATTGTGAATTTTCCAGTTTTCTTTCTGTTTTAGATTTCTAGTTTTGCTGTGATTGGAAAAGATACTTCGCTCTGGGTGTGATGGTACATACCTGCAATCCCAGTGACTCAGGAGTCTGCGGCGGGAGGTTGGCAAGTTCAAAGCCAACTTCAGCAATTTAGAACCCACCTCAAAATAAAAAGTAAAAAGAGCTGGGCCCGGTGGCACATGCCTGTAATCCCAGAGGCTCCGGAGGCTGAGGCAGGAGGATTGTAAGTTCAAAGCCAGCCTCAGCAATTTTTAACAAGACCCTGAGCAACTTAACAAGACTCCATCTCTAAAAATAAGGTATAAAAAGGGCTGGGAACGTGACTTGGTGCTTAAGTGCCTCTGGGTTCAACCCTCAGTACCAAAAAAAAAAAAAAAAAAAAAAAAAGTAAAAAGGGCTGGAGATGCAGCTCAGTGCTTGTCTAGCACATATGAGGTCCTGGGTTTAAACCCCAGCATTGAAAAAAAAAAAAAGGTGCAGCTTTAAAGTTCCCAACCATGATGTCAATTGGAGGGATCTGATCTTAGATGTGTGACTATTATCTTTGAGATGAATGGAAACATTTATCAACTATGAAGTCTGTGTTTATCTTTTGCAAACTGTTTTGACACATGTCTATTTTGTCTGACAAGTGAGAGGTGCCACCCAGCCCTGTAAGGCGGCCCTGGGTGTGTGTGTGGGCTTGCAGTGCGTCAAGCCAGGCCTCCTGCAGGCTGGGCGGCTCTGTCTCTGAGCTGCACCCCGGCCTCGGTTACTGTTTTTATGGAATGTAATTTTCTACTCTTCACACCCTATTGTGTCTCTATCTAAGTGACTTTTTATAGATGGCATATAGATGGCTCCTTTTAAAATCCATTCCGTTGGTCTCTGATTTTTAATTAGAAGGTTGTGTCTGATGTATTTCCGCTTAGAATAAGTATTGGTGAGGAAAGACTTAATTCTTACGCTAAGCTATTTGTTTCCTGCTTGTCTTATATTTTGTTTCTAAATATTTCTCAATAGACCTTTTTAGCTACTTGATTTTTGGGGCATGAGGTACCCTGGATTGAACTCAGGGGCAATCAACCCCTGAGCCACCTCCCTAGCCCTGTTTTGTATTTTATTTAGAGACAGGGTCTCACTGAGATGCATAGCGTCTTCCTGTTTCTGACGCTGGCTTTGAACTTGTGATCCTCCTGCCTCAGCCTCCTGAGCTGCTGGAATTACAGGTGTGGGCCACCATGTCCAGCTTCTACTTGATTTTTTATATAGAGTATTGTCTTTTTTTCCCTTCTTCTTTTCTTTTTATATATATATTTTAGTTGACTCCTTAGTGGTTATCTTGGGGATTATAGTTCACATCTTAAATTTATAACAACCTAGCATGAGCACTACCAACAGTTTTGAAAGATACATGAAAGTGCTGCCCCTACATGTATCTGGCCTTCACACATCTTCATACACTGTGCACCTATTAACTTGGGTCATTTTTCTCTGGTACTGGAGACTGGACCCAGGAGTGCTTAACCATGGAGCCAGATCCTGGCCCTTTTTATATTTTTATTTCGAGGCAGGGTTTTGCAGAGTGACCCTGGCTGGTCAGGCTGGCTTCAGTCTCGTCTTGTCCTCTCGGGCAGCTGGATCGCAGGTGTGCACTGCTGCAGGGCCGTGCTGGCTGTCGCCTACCTCTGTAGTTCCTCGGGGGTCGTCCACTGTCTGATGTCCTCACATTCCTGCTGAAGGGTTCCTTCTACTATTTCTCACAGGGTGGGTCTACCAGTGCGGAACTCCTCCTGCTTTTATTCATCTGAAACGCGATTCTCCTGCATCATGGGGAGGATTCTGCGGGACACAGGCTTCCTGGCTGAGCCCTTTCCTTGCCTTCTGGTCTTTCTGATGAGAAGCCCCCTGTGGATCTTGTCAGGGACCCTTCGTGCACGATGATTCGCTTCTCTTGCTGCTACTTTCAAAACTGTCTTTTGGGTTTCACTGCAGAATCTTCATGGAGCTTGTTAAGCTTCTTGTACTTACATAATCATGTCTTTCATTGGAGTTAGGAAGTTTCTGACCATTGTTTGAATGTTTATTAATAAACGTTTAATATTATGTAAAATAACAAAGATATTTCGAACATAAGTACTTCTTTCTCCGTGAGGCATATGCTGGTCTGTTTGATGGGGTCTCTCACATACTTCAGGCTGTACATTTTTCTTCAGTTTTTTTTTTCTCGGGATAATCTCAATTGCCTTATCTTCAAATATACTGATTCTTCTGCCTGTTGTCGAACCCACAAGTTGGTAAATTTTTCATTTCAAGATTGTACATTTAAACTGCACAATTCTTGTTTTTTTTTTTTTTTTTTTTTTTTTTGGGTGCTGGGGATCGAACCCAGGGCCTTGTGCTTACAAGGCAAGCACTCTACCAACTGAGCTATCTCCCCAGCCCCTCTTGGTTGTTTTGATGATTTGTATTTATTGCTATTCTCACTTTGGTCATAGACCGTTTTCCCGATTTTCTTTGTTCTTGGTGCAGTTCCATCTCATTGAGTCTTGAGCTGAGTGTTGAGTTGGTGTCTTTGATGTGTGATTCAATGTCTGGGATTTCTCAGGGATGGTTTTCTACCAGATTCTTTCCCCTCCTTCCTGCAGGCCCAACTCCTTTGTGCTTCGTGACATCTTGGTGTGAGATGGCATTTCTGGGCTCGTAGTGTGGTGCGTGAGAACCGAACTGTCTCACCACTCAAGGGCTGCTTGTTACGGCTGCAGCTATGAGACTGAAATTTTCAGAGTTTCGAAAAGTGTGTATTCCTTGTGTGAAACAGCTCCTGTTTCGTCACCTCTGCAGTCAGCCAGAGGCCTGACAATGGTTTTCTTAAATGTCTGGTTCTAAATGGGGGTGGGAAGGAAAAAATGTTGCTGTTTCTCTAAATCTTCTGACAAAAAAAAAGAAGAGCAGTTACTGTCTCTAAATCTTCTGATGGCCATGGAGAGCTGCCTTGGCTTATTTTCTACTGCTGTAACAGAATACCATAGGCTGGACACATTATAAACAATACAGGTTTATTAGACCTATGATTCTGAAGGCCGGGAAGTCCACGATCCAGGTGCTGCACCTGACAGGCTCCTTCCTCTTCCCCGCCCCCGCCCCCAGTACTGGGATTGAAGCCAGAGTGCTCTACCATGAGCCACATCCCCAGTCGTCACTTTGAGACGGCCTTGCTACGTTGCCCAGGGTGGCCTGGAGCTTCAGACTGTCCTGCCTCAGCCTCCTGATTTGCTGGGATCATGGGCGAGTGCCCCTGCCCCTGGCCTGGACATCAAAGGCCCCGCTCTCTCCCTGCCCTGCCCCTGGCCACCTGCACCCTGCCTGCCAGCTCTCGCCTCCTGTGGAGCCCTGTTCAGCTCAGGCTCAGCCCAGGTTCACTATGGCTGTGCCTCCAAAGACAAAAGGGTCACGCGGCCACTGTCTCTGGAGCTCTCAGCCGCCTTTGGTCCCTGTGGACACTCCACTCTGGAGGACAGGCACGCGCCCGCCCTGTGCCGCCCAGGGTCAGTTTTGAGGACCGACTTCTCTCCTCTTGGTGTGCCTGCTGACTCTCCCCAGTTTCAGGGGTGGGAGCTCCTCACTTGGATGCTGAGCTTTGTTCTGGGATGTAGTCAGTATGCTGAGAAAGCACCTGGTCTTCTGGGTCCTGAGACACTTCCAGGCGGCACCTGCGCTAACTAGTAGTGAGCTTGTCAGTCTCAGGCCAGGAGTGGCCTCTGGCTGTAAGGCCGCTGGGGACTCCCAGTCCCCGGAGGTGAGGCTTCCCACCTGGCCAGGCGGGAGGACCAGGCACGGCTCGCGAGGTCTCCTGCTGTGGCAGGCTCCCCTGCGGAAGACCTGTCCCCCTGCAGAGCTGAGGGGCCCTGGAGCGGCCCTGGAGCCGGATGGGGAGGCTCCGCAGTGGCACAGTGCACTGAAGGCAGCCCCGACACAGAAGCCGGACAGGTCTTCCTGCTCTCCGCGGCCTGGCCCCAGGGGGCGGGACGTGGCCGGCACTGCTGCCTGGGGAGCACTCCCTTTCCGTGTCAGCGTCTCGGCCCGCCCGTCCTGGCTCTACCTGGGTGCACTGCCCTGGCTCCAGGGGCCTCTCCACCCACCCCCACCCGGCTGTGGCTGCTCAGGGCAGCCCCTCAGGTGACTGGCCCGGCATTGCTGCTGGCCGTGCTTTGTAGGGGCCAGTGTCGGCCATCGGTCGCTCCGGGGAGTCTGCAGGGCTCTGCCCGCCTCCCTGGGTCTGCTCCTGGGCTGTGCCCGGCCGCACCCCACCCCGCCCCCCAGCCGGCTGCAGCGTGCGGGCTGCGCGGGGACCTCGCAGAGCTGGGGCGCGCCCTCAGCAGGCTGGGGCTGAACTGCAGTATGGGTCAGGGAGCAGAGAGATCCGACAGGTCAGCGCTCATGTGCAGTTTAATGTGGGGACTCGGGTGACAGGAGGTCAAGAGCAGCATCTACCAAGTTGGTATAAAAATGAACAAGATCCAGACACGGTTCCGTAGGCGGACAGTCACAACTCCAATGTCCAAGCAGCCATCTGAGTCCTCTCGGTAAAGCAAAGCGCTGGTGCCCGGCACGGTCCGGTCCGCAGGGCCATGAGGCTGGCCCTGCATCATGGGTGCAGCCGGGGGTGCTGGGGACCCTGGGCCTGGGGGCCACAGGCTACTGCACCTGCTGGAGTCCTTGTTCCCTGGGGGTCCTGCCCTCCCCATGCCCTGCCCTGTGCTGGGCAGGAGGAGCAGAAGCTGGCGTGAGGTCTCCAGCCAGCAGGCCTGGGCAGCCCCCTATGTGCACAGAGGACAGAGTGGTCTGGCGCACCCCAGAAGTCTGCCCGAGCGGCTCCTGCCATCTCCAGAGTGGGGGCGAGCCGGGGGTCTTTCCCAGCAACACAATAAATATGGACTCTGAGTGGAGAAACGGCTACCCGGCCAGCGTGGCAGACCCCACGTGCAGAAGGCTCGGCCGGCTCCTGCCGCCCGCTGGCTCTTCACAGATCAGGTGTCTCCGAGTCAGCGGCTCTGGGTCCCCCTGCTGGTCCGGGAGGTGCCAGGCGGGCACGTGTGATGGTCCTACTCCTAGCAGCCACCAGGGGAGGTGGTGGGGCTGGGCCGCGGGCGGAGTCCCACCGGCAGGACCCTCCCCAGCGGCCCGTGCACCGTGTGGTGGGGCGAGGACAGGTGGGCTAGCCCTCCCGGACACTCACGCGCGGCTCGGCCAGGGAGCTGTGGATGATGCTGATGATGGACTCCAGGCCGCTGCCCTCCAGCAGCGTGCGGTGGTCACCCTCGATGACATGCACCGACACCTTCCCGTCACACACCTGCGGGGGCGGCCGTTAGGGGGCTGCCCTGCCCGCCAGCTCGGGTGGGCCGGGTGCCCGCTGCTCACCTGGGAGAGGTTGTAGTCGGAGCCCAGGTCCTCCCCGTAGGCGCCGCCCGTCTTGGCCCGCAGCAGCGTCACGTTGCCGTGGTACTTGGCCCTCGGCCTGTAGCTCTCGGCGGCGCGCAGCTTGTGGTAGAAGGAGCGGGCCGCGAAGCTCAGCTCCTGCAGGTCCAGGCCCTGGTGGCTCCTGGCAATGAGGTCCACCGCGGCGGCCACGCGCTCTTCCAGACCCTCCAGCCGCAGCAGGGCCTCCAGCACCTGCGGGGTGGGCGCTGAGCGGGCGCGGCCTGGGCCCAGGCCCTGGGCGTCTCCTCCCGGTGCCCAGGCCTGCCCACCCACCTTGCTGTGCTCCACGTCCGTGAACTGCTGCACGAAGAAGCACATGGCCTCCGCCTCGGCCTCCGCCTCGCAGCCGGGGGTCATCTTTGCCCGATAGCTCTGTGGGGAGGGGCTGCTGCAGCGGGCGCTCTGCGGTGGCCGGGACCCACCAGGGGACAGCGCGGGAAGCCCGGGCTCAGGGTGGGGCAGCTCTCACCTGGGTGTAGGCCACCACGTAAGTGTGGGAGCCGTCGAACAGGAAGAGGCTGTGGGGGGCCGGGCCTTGCTGGGCCTGCAGCTGGGAGCACATCTCGAAGGCCACACAGGCCCCATAGGAGTAGCCGGCCACCCGGTAGGGCCCCTCGGGCTGCACTTGCTTGATACAGTCGATGTAGTAGGCGGCTAGGCTCTGGATGCTGTCCAGGGGGGCAGCTGGAAGGGCAGCAGCAAGCACTCAGCAGGGGCAGGGAAGTGGGGGCTGCGGCAGTGAGCGCTGCCCGGCCCGGCCCGACCCAGGGGAGTAGGGGGCGTACCTCGGGTGCACTGCAGGCCGTAGGTGGGCACGCTGAGCTTGGCGGCCAGGCTGTGGAATACGGTGGTGGAGCCCTCGATGGGGTGCACCAGGAACAGGGGCCGCTCGGGGCTCTGCACCGAGTTGAGCCGCGTCAGGGTGGGGCCCTCAGGGTTCACCAGCAGGGTGCTCATGTCCAGCTGGGCCTTCTGCCAGGCTGGGCTATTTGCCTTGGATTTGGAGGACGCTACCTCTGTGAGGACAGGGGCAGATGCGGGGCTGGCCTGACACGGGCTCTCGGCATGCCAGTGGGCTGCACCGACCCTGTGCCGGGCCCCTCCCGGTCCCAGCGCGCGGCCCCAGACGCACCAGTGGCGGCGTGGGCCCTGGAGGACAGCGCCTGCAGCCTCCGCAGCGTGAGCTGCCGCACCTCGCGCAGGGAGAGCACCAGGTCCCGCTCCCGCTCCAGCATCTGGCGCACCTCCACGCCCATGAGCGAGTCCAGGCCCAGGTCAGCCAGTGAGCTGTCCAGGTTGACCCCAGCCAGATCTCGGATGCCTGTGAGGGAGGCATCTGGGTGTGACCTGGGAAGGGTGTGTGCTGGCCGGCCAGGGGCGCGGAGGCTTGCAGCTGGGCAGTGTGTCCCCCAAGCCCGAGGCATGGCCGCAGCAGTTCCAGCCGTCTGACCCTCAGCGACACGCCCTTCCGCCGATAGGGAGACCAGGCTTAGGCGGACTCCACTGGGTCAGGGCCTCCAGAGCAGGTCTCTGCAGGGGGTGCTCACCCAGGATGTGTGCCACGGCGGTCAGCAGGTCCTGCTGGCCCTCGGCGTTGCTGCGGGCCAGGGCCTTCTTCTCCGCCAGCACGAAGCTGCTCAGGACGGCGTGGGGCTGGCTCAGGAAGAGGTCCAGCACCTCCATGCAGGAGGTGATGCGCTGGGGCAGCGTGCCGCCCACCACGGTGTCGTTGGTGCCCATTGCCTCCAGGACGATGCCCACGTCTCCGATGGCGCCCCACTGCACGGCGAGGCCTGTGGGCAGGGGCTGGTGGGTGGGGGCCGGGGGCAAGGGCCGGGTGGGGGCCCCGGGAAGACGCGGGCAGGGGCGCACCTGGGAGGCCGTCGTGCCGGCGCTGCTCACAGATGCGCTCCATGGTGGAGTTGGCGAAGCCGTAGTTGCTCTGGCCAGCGTTGCCGCGACCGCAGCTCACGGAGGAAAAGGCCACAAAGTAGTCCAGTTCGGGGCAGGCTTCCCGGGTCACCCTGTGGACACCCCCGTCACTCTCTGCCAGCCCTCACGTGCAGGACCCCACCCGCCCCTCGGGATAGAGGGCCGGCCGACCTGTCCAGGTTCAGGGTGCCACTGTACTTGGGCTTGCTGACGTCCTGGAAGAGCTCCGGGGTCTGGTTCTCCAGCATGGCGTCGCGCAAGACCTGGGGGAAGGCGCCCTCAGCACCTGCTGCTGTCCTGGGCCCGGCCCCCCAGGCTGCCCGGTGCGGCCCTCCCTCACCATGGCCAGGTTGAAGACGCCTCCGATGGGCCCCAGCTGCGCAGCCTCCGAGACCAGGGCTCGGGCCCCCTCCAGTGAGCTGGCGTCGCTGGAGGACACCAGCACCTGGACGCCCTGGCGCCGCCACTCACCGACGTGCTTGGCCTGGAAGCCTGTGGGACAGCCAAGGGGCGGTGGCAGGGCGCACGCCCAACCCCTGCCCGCGTGCCCTCCCTGCCGAGGCTGGCTCCGCCTCCTCACCTGTGCGGATCCCAGAGCGTGAGGTCAACACGAGCTTCTGGGCCCCCCGTGTCACCAGCCACTGGGCGAGCTCAAGGCCGAAGCCACCCAGGCCGCCCGCGATGACGTAGCTCTTGTGGGCGGGGCAGAAGGTCTTGGAGACGGCCACCATCAGGGTGGGCTGTGGCCGCGGCAGCAGCGCCTCCCGCTCCTCCTCCTGCACCTGGGACCCAAGCAGCCCGGCTCAGCCGCCGCCCGGGGTCCAGGCCCAGGTCCCGGCTGGGCGCAGGCTGCCCTCACCTGCACGATGACCTTGCCGATATGCTTGCCCTGCGCCATGTAGCGGAAGGCGTGCTCCACCTGGGCCCTGGTGAAGACGGTGCGCTTGAGGGGCTGCACCACCCCCTCGCGGATGCCCGTCCGCAGCAGATCCGCCACCTCCTGCCAGCTGGTGCCCGCCTCATCGAAGAGCGCGTCCAGCAGGATCCCGTGGAAGGTGACGTTCTTCAGAAAGATGGCCATGCCTGGGGCAGGGACACACTGTTCACGGCCCTGGCCCGTCCAGAGCCCCCGCCCCCACCCGCCCGTGGCTGCAGGCCTCACCCAGAGGGTGGTTGTTGGAAAGGTCGAATTTGCCGATCTCCAGGAAGCGGCCATGCTTGGCCAGGCAGCGCACGCTGGCCTGCAGCTTCTCCTCCGCCAGGGAGTTCAGGACCAGGTCGACACCTGCGAGGGACCAGCTCTCAGGCACTGGGCAGGTGGGGCACTCGCTGGCCTGGGGCGAGGAGGGCGTGCGGGCAGGGGCTCACCTCTCCCGTCCGTGTGCCGCAGCACGTGCTGCTCGAAGGACGTATCCCGGGAGTTGGCGAAGCTGGCGTCCCCCAGCTGCGGGAACCTGGCCTGCAGGTAGGCCCGCTTCTCGGCTGAGCCTGGGGCAGAGATGCTGGTGAGCTGCACGGCCAGGTCCCGGCAGGCCGGGTGCCCCCGAGGCCCGCGCCTTACCCACGGTGGTGAAGACGCGGCAGCCCATGCTGAGGGCGATGGTGATGGCAGCCTGGCCCACGCCTCCAGAGCCTGAGTGGATGAGCACCGACTCTCCGCGCTGAATGCGCCCGCGCACCACCAGCGCGTAGTAGGCAGTGGTGTAGACGACGGGCACGGAAGCCGCCTCCTCCAGGGTCCTGTGGATGTGGCGGAGGGTCAGCTAGGGCCCAGCCACCAGTCGCCGTGTCTTGGGGCTCGGACATGCGGCCCAACCCACTCACCAGTCAGAGGGCACATCCCAGAGGAAGCTGGAGGACACCAGGACGGAGGTGGCCAGGCCTTCAGAAGGCACCAGCCCCATCACGCGCTGGCCACGGGCGTCGCGGCCTGAGAACTCCATGCCTAGCATGCAGTTCTGGTGGGTCCACTTCCCTGGGGGCAGACAGCACAACCTCCTGTCAGGGGGCTGCCCTCCCAGCAGGGTTGCGAGGAGCCCTCTCCTTCCTGGGCCTGCCCAGCCCACCCCAGGCCATCTCCCTGGGCACCTGGGATGGAGTCAGGGGACAGCTTGCCCGTGGCCAGCATGATGTCTCGGAAGTTGAGCGAGGCGTAGTAGACGGTGCAGAGCTGCATCCCGGGGCTGCTGGGCTGTGCGTGCCTCAGCGGGGAGCAGACCCAGCGGATGGAGGAGAGGTCCCCCCGGGTGAGGACGTTCACGAAGGCGTGCCTCGTCTGCTCCTCGGGCTTGTCTGGGGACCAGAAGCAGGGCTGCAGCAGGGCCCAGCCGGCCAGGGTCCTCCCCTCCTGCCTGGCCGGGCAGGGACAGGGGCGTGGGGCCAGGCTCACCCTGCTCCAGTGGGAAGTGGCGAAACGCGCCCCAGGCTCCGTCTCGGTACACGTTCATCACCAGGTCACCACGCAGCACCTTCTGCAGCTCTGTGGACCCGGGGTCCACCGCAGGGATGGGGGACGCGCTACTGAGGTTGGACAGCAGGATGCACCTGTGGGTGGACAGAGGTGGTGAGTGAGGAAACCGCGGGCGGGTGGGGCAGGGCAGGGCAGGGCGGGGCAGAGCTGGAGGGCATCTCTCCTACCGGATCCGGTGCCCGCCAGGCTCTTTGCGGAGACAGTTCACCAAGCCCACCACTCCCGAGGTGGGGCAGCTAGTGGCCATCAGCCACACAGGCTGAGAGGAGGACTCGGCCAGAATGCCCTGTAGGACAAAAGAGTCAGCCTCCAGGAAGGTCCCACGGTGTGCTGCCATGCAGGGAAGGATGCCAGTCCCAGGCCTGACCTTCAGGGAGTCCACCCATTGGAAGCTGGTGTCCTCCACAGGCAGGAAGAGCGGGCTGTCCTGTGTGGAGGGCCGGCGGCACAGGAAGAGCACGGAGCCGTAGAAGGACTTCCTCAGGCCCACGAGGTGCAGGGCCGTCTTGGAGAATAGACTCTCCCACTCCTCCTGTGTAGGGGGGTGTCAGCGCCCAGCATACCCAGTGCCCTGCCTGCCCGCCCAGCCCGCCCCAAGCACCCAGCAGTGGCACCTGGCTCAGGAGGCTGGGCCCATGCTGCGGCTCTGAGCTGAGTGAGGCCAGGGTGTCCCCAAGGGCGTGCCCTCGGAGCACGGCATGGAGCAGCAGGAAGCCGCCCTCCTTGAGGGCAGCTGCCATGTTTCCAAGGGCCAAGGCCGGGTCCCCCAGGGAGGCCACAGCACAGTTGCACACCAGCAGGTCGGCCATGCTCAGGCTGCTGGGGGCAGGGTCCGCGGGGTCCCACTGGCCCTGCGCGACCTCATACTGCTGCAGTAAGGACCCGGCAGCCTCCAGCGCCTGGGCCTGGCGGTCGGTGGCTGTGTAGTCCAGCTGCAGCATGGGCTGGGTGTTGAGCAGGGGCGGGATGCGCGAGTACAGGTGTCCGTCGCCAGCCAGCACCTGTGGGAGGGACGGCCTCCTGGGTCAGCCACGCGGGCCAGTCCACAGCCACAGTGGGGAGGAGTGTCCTGGGGCCAGTCCGCTTGTAGGCAGTGCCAGCCAGGAGGCACCCACAGGCAGCTGTCTGACCTTCCCGGAGTCCCTGTCCGTGACGCCCCTGGAGCTCAGTCTCCCAGGGCAGCTGCAGGAACTGGACAGGCCATTTGCAGACGAGCATTGGGCCCCTTCTCCCAACACCGCTTCCTCCTGCTCTCTGGTGGGGTTGGGTTTTCCCACATTTCAGGCCGAGCAGAGCACTAGACCCTAGCAGCTGGGGTGACCCTGCCTCAATGTCAGGGTGTGTAGCCCTGTGTCCCCTGCCCTGCCCTGAGCCTACCTCCACCACCTTCATCTTGAGGCTGGACAAGTTCTCCAGGGCTGTGTCCACGCAGGCCTTGAGCGCTACAGAGTCAAGGAGGCCACTGAGCAGGGGGTCCTCGGGCAGCAGGGCCCTCTCCTGCACCAGTGCCTGGCCCAGCTCCTGCTGCAAGTTCCCGTTGAGCTGTGAGTGGTAGGCAGCGGCCAGCAGCCGAGGCAGCCCCTGCTGTGGGGGCTCCCGGGCCCCGTCCAGCCCAGGCACCGGCGTCTTCAGCCCTGGCTGGGTGGCCCTGGTCTGCAGTGCCTGTGTCAGCCCTGGGGAGAAGACAGGTCAGTGTTCTCTGAGTCCCTGGCCACCTCCTAGGACCCACTGCCTGACCTGCCAGTGGAGGAGCAGACAGAGGACCAGGGTCTGGCTGGGGGAAGCGGGGGAGGCTGCTTGGTGTGGCCAGTCCACAGAGGGTGGGCCCAGTGGCCCAGGACATGGCCCAGCCTATCGCAGTGGGTGGACTCCTGGAGCACAGCAGCAGGGGCCAGCCTGGGCTGTGCTCCCGCTGGGAGGCGGAGGGTCAGCAGGGAGCAGGCCTCACCCTTACAGAGCTGCAGCTCCTCCTGCAGCTGGGGGCTCTGGGACAGGCAGCCTGTCTGCACGTGGGGCGTGAAGCAGAATCTCTCCAGGGTGGGGACCATCTGCTCCTGCTGGCGCCGGGGGGCCACCGAGGTGTGCAGCTGCATCATGTGGACACCGCCAGCCACCATGCTGTTCAGAGGGCGGCTCACCACCACGTCGGCCACTGCGGGACACAGCGGTGAGGACAGGCGGCTGGCTGGGGACCCCCGGGTGGGGGAGGGCCGCTGGCCAGGGCTACCTTGGGTCTCGCCCCGCAGCGCATAGACCTTCTGCAGGTGGGTGGCAGGGTCGATGCGCATGGCGGTGATGCGGGTGGGCAGGCGCAGGCTGCGATGGCCTGAGCTCAGGATGGACATCTGCAGTGCTGTGTCCAGGAAGGTCACCCAGTTGTCCTTCCAGAGCAGCTTGCCCGAGTTGCCTGTATAGGGGGGCTGGTCAGCCTGCTGGGCCTTGTCTGCCCTGGGACCACCTCCTGAGCCCACAGGCCCTCCACTCCTGTTGGCCCTGCTGCCCTTGCCCACCTTGGAGAGTGGCTTCAAGGATGCCCTGGAAGTGGGGGCCGTAGTCGTAGCCGTGCAGCCGCAACTCCTTATAGATGTCTGCCTGGGTCAGGTGGAAGGGTGTGGGCTCCGTAGTGCCCAGGTCTTCCGGGGGGTCGAAGAGCTTGGGGTCAGGGTCCTCCCACTGGTAGGCCTTCCCTGTGGACGGGGAGGCAACAGGCCTGAGCACGGGGTGGAGCTGGCTGGGTCCCCCAGGCCTGGCCGGGCACCACTCACCGGTCACGATCAGGTTGCCGTTCTGCGCTATCTCGAAGGCACAGGACGCCTCCAGCAGCCGCACCTCCAGGGGTACAGTCCCTGTGGGGCAGCTGGGTCAGAGCCGCTGGGACCCTCCCCGGGGCACCCCAACCCGGAGCATGCTCACCTGACCGGGGGAGGATAGTGGCCTGGTGCAGCGTCACGTCCTCGAACACCACGGGCACCTGCTCCAGAGGCATGCCCAGGCGGTGGGCCAGCGTCCTCCAGACCAGGCACAGGTAGCCAGTGGCGGGGAAGAGGGCACGGCCATCTATGCAGTGGTCCAGCAGGTAGTGGTCGGGAGACTCGGGACTGGTGTCTGCAGGTGGGCACAAGCCTCAGCACATGCCCACACACCCAGGAAGGAGCCCACTGCCCGGTCACTCCTCGCTTACCAACGTTGTAGACGGTGGCAGAGGCGGAGCTGGACCCGCTGGGGAAGTGCTCCATGGCCGGGACGTCCCAGGCCTGGCTGTGGTCCCACTTGATCAGGGGGGAGATGAGGGGGGTTCCCCGGGGAGCCGGGAGGGCCACAGGCGGGAACAAGGCGTCAGGGTTGACGTCGATGCTGGCGTGGGGAGAGGGGAGTGGGTGGCACACTTCTTGGGGTGCAGAAGCCTGCAGCCCATTTCAACCTCCCCAGGATTCCAAGACGGCCAAGCTGGGCACAGCAAGGGCCAGAGCCTGGACACGGCCACAGCACTGGTCCTGCCCGCCACATCTCAGGGGCTATCTGAGGGCAGCATGGTGCCCGGCCCCTGGGGAGTGGGCCAGGAGGGAGACCCACCCTGCCAGGTGCAGCTTGCCGATGCTGGTGAGGAAGAACTGCAGGTTGTCGGGGTGGCCCTTCTTCATCAGCGGGAGGACGGTGCAGGTGGGCTTCAGGCCCCGCTTCAGCACAGCCTGGGGGCAGGGCAAGGAGGCTGGCACGCCTGGGACTGCCAGGCCCCCTGCCTTGCAGTGACTGCTGTGGCCAGCAGGCCGCCCTCCCCAGAGCAGCCGGCACACACCTGCAGCAGGGCGTGGGGTGCGATCTCCAGCACCACGGCGTTCTCGGGGACGTGCCGCAGGGCCTCCTGGAACAGCACGGGGCTCACCAGGTTGTTGACGCTGTACTCGGGGGAGGACGTGCGGGCCAGGCTGCCCTGCCACTGGGCCTCTGGGATGGAGGTGCTGAGCCAGCGGGCAGAGCGGGGCTTCGGCTCTCGGATCACCTGCCACGGGAACGGGGTCAGCACGAGCCTGGGGCCGCCAGTGCTCCGGGCCTGCGTGGCCGGCACCCACCTGCTTGAGGGCCTGCAGCAGCGCAGGGGCGATGGCCTCCATGTAGTAGGAGTGGAAGGCGATGCCGCCCGTCCGCACCTCCTTGGCAAACACACCTTCCTGCTTCAGCCGCTCCACAAACTCGCTCACCGCAGCCTGGGGGCCAGGGCGATGGTCACGGGGGCCCTGGGCTGGCTCTCCTGGGCAGCACCCCCCATGCTGTCTACCCAGCTTGGGCTCAGAGCAGGTGGAGGCAGGGAGTCTGGGGAAAATGCCCTTCAGAGGCTGGTGGGGCCGAGGCCTTTACTGTCAGGCCAGCGTGACCCTGATAGACACAACGCTTGGGAGACAGAAGTCCTACCCCACAACCACGCAGCCCACCTGAGGTCCCGAGATGGTCACTGTGTCCTCAGAGTTGTGGCAAGCGGGCACTACGCCAGCAGGGCACCGCTGTCTAGACTCCTCCCAGGACAGGCCTGCGAGCAGAGCTGGCCTCAGATGGCAGCCACGGGCCGTCCCACCACAGCCCTGGCCACACCCCTCCCGTGGCACCTGCAACTGTTGTCATGGGGAGGAGGAGGGAGCGGGACCAGGTGGCAATTCAGAGCCGACACCTGAGAGCCCAGGGCCTCAGGCCGGGGCTGCCCGGAGCCCACACTGTCCCTGGGTGTCCTCTTTGCCACGCAGGTGTAGCTCAGACCCGTGGCTCGGGCGCCCAGGGACAGCTGTGTCTTCCCTTTCAGAGGTGCCAGGACAGCAGCCCTCCCAGGGAGTCCTGGGCCCCTGTGAAGGCGGCACAGCTGACACCTACCCACAGCTGCCATGGAGCCCGCCGGTAGGTGGGCCTCCTTGATGCACTGGCCTCTCCAGTAGGCAGAGAGCACAGCCTCCTCCTGGGAGAGGCAGCCATCAGCATAGCCACAGGCCACTTCCCCCAGGGAGTGTCCCACGATGCCGTCCGGTCTCAGGCCCATGGATGTCAGCAAGTCCAGGAGAGCAATCTAGCGTGGGGACAGACCACGTCATACCCACCCTGGGCTGCTGGGCTGATCCAAGTCTGGCTGGGCAGGGCAGCTCCCTGGCCCCCCAGGCCAGGTCACCTAGTGAGAAGCACATCTGGTGCCAGAAGCCCTAGCACACCCTCTAGGTACCCTCTAGCTCTAGGTACCCTCTGCCTGATGTCAGGAGCCTCAGGAAGCACCTTCTCCCCCCAGACGCGGCCCGGCAAATGCTCTGCCCAGTAAAGGGCACCCCACAGACAGGCGCAGCTCCCTGGGAGGCTCTGTGGTTTGGGACCTGGCGTGGGAGCCATGCTCACCTGGATGGCCGTGAGGCTCACGAAGGCATGGATGATGTCGTCGAAGGTGTTCTCCTCCGTGCTCAGGAGCAGGTCCGACACCTTCAGCCCAAACGGCTTCACTGCCTCGTCGGAGCGCAGGATGGAGTTGCGGAAGCTGTCCAGACGCATGAGGCTCAGCCCCATCCTGCACCACTGAGTGCCCATGCCTGTCCAGAGAGCACAGCAGGTCATGCTGCCACACGCCCACCCTCTCCAAAGGGGCGGGCCCACAAGACTGCCGGAGGTACAGGGCTGGACCCACCTGAGCAGACGAACCAGAGTGGGCGCTGCCCAGGGGGCACCTGCTGCACTTCCTGGCCTCCACCCTCAACGCCCAGCAAGGCGTAGCCCCTGAAGGGCATGGCCATCACGGGGGTGGATGCGATGCTGTTGAGCATGCTCACGAAGGCCACGTCCTGGCTGTGCTGGCAGCCCTGGTCCAGCAGGCTCTGCACGGCTTCTGTGGTGCGCCCACTGGCCTGCAGAAGGCGGGGCAGAGGGGCAGGGCGGGTAGGACCAGGGGGCAGCTGTGTGTTGGGCTGGAGAATGACATGCACGTTGGCGCCTCCGAAGCCAAAGGAGTTGATGCCCACGTTGCCACCGCGGATGGGCAAGGGCCGGTCCACCACCTGTAACCGCCCATCTTGCAGAGCTGGGATCTCTGAGTTGGGGCTGTGGAAATGCAGGTTGGGGGCCCAAATCCCATGCTCCAGGGACAGCAGCACCTGTAACCAGAGCATGTGGTTGGTAGGCAGGTGATCCCAACAACATGGGAGGCCAAAGAAAGAGGATCGCAAGTTCAAAACCACCCTCAGCAACATGGGGAGGCCCTAAGCGACTTGGTGAGGCCCTGTCTCAAAATAAAAGATAAAAGGGCTGGAGATGTGGCTCAGAGATCAAGTGTCCCTGCGTTCACATTTTTTTGTGGGGGGAAGGTACTGGGAATTGAACCCAGAGGCACTCAACCACATCCCAGCCCTTAGTTTGCATTTTATTTACAGACAGGGTCTTGCTAAGTTACTTACAGCCTCACTAAATTGCTGAGGCTGGCTTTAAACCAAGCACCCCTGGTTCATTCAATCCCCTGTACCAAAGTTTTTTAAAATAATATTTTTAGTTGTTGATGGACCTTTATTTTTATTCATGTATTCATACACCCAAACCCAGTGTCTCACACCAGCTAGGCACTAAGCCACGGCCCCAGCATCTATACCAAAATGTTTTTTAAAATGCAGGTTATCTACTCAGGGAACCAGGCGTAGAACTGTCCCCTAAGCTAGACCTGCCCCTGCACAGGCGCCCATGACTTCCACGTGGCCACTTGAGCTGCAGTGCAGGTACCAGACCCTCCACCTCTGAGTCAGTGTCCCCACCCCACCTGATGGAGACACCAGGTTGATGGGCTGGACTCCAGGACACAAAACCTGTAGCCAGGCCTCAGGCTGGAAGCCAGGGCCCTGGGTCCTGCAGGCTGGCGTGCCGAACCACAGCGTGGGTGCGAGTGTCCCGGAGCAGACACCCACCTGTCCTGGCATGATGGCTCTTGGCCCTCAATCAGGCCCCCTGCAGAAGCAGCTGGTCAGGGGAGTGTGTCCACCTGCCAATCCAGCCCAATAGCCCATCAACCACAGGCATGGCCCCAGCAGGCCAGGCCCAACCTCTCCTGCCACAACCAGCGTGCAGCACAGCTTCGGGGAAGGGGCACAATGTGGGTCTGGAGGCCGCAGTGCATGAATGCCCAGGGAACAGAGGCCACTCCTGAAGTCTAGCCACGAACCTTGGCCAGGGCTGCGAGCCCTGAGGCGGGCTCGGGGTGTCCCATGTTGGACTTGGTGGACCCAATCAGCAAAGGGTCCCGGCGGGAAGTGCACAGGGCTCGGACGATTCCATTCAGCTCCTGAGGGTCTCCCACCTGTGGGGGCACAAAGAGTCAAGGCTGCGACCAGGGACCACTCCAGTGGGGGTGGGGCTGGGTGGGGCCTTCACCTTGGTGCCTGTGCCATGGGCCTCGATGTACTCAAGGGAGTCAGGGGCCACCCCGGCCATCTGGTAGAGGGAGTGGAGGAGCTGCTCCTGGGCTTCTCCGGAGGGGAAGGTCACACCTGCGTGGAGATGTGCGTCAGCTCGGCAGCCTCCAGGCCTCTACACTAATGGGCTAGAGGCCTGGACACCAACTCCAGCCAGAAGCCCCGAGGCCCCAGGGCCAGCATGCCACCAGCCCTCAGGCTCCTGGGGCTTGTGCTGCCCGGCCGGGAGGCAGGGCAGGTGTGCGTGCGACCAGCCCTCTCAGCGTGCACTCTGCCTTCAGCATACCCACCCTGCTCCTTGTAGCCGTCCGTGTTGGTGCCAGTACTCAGGATGGTGGCATATGTCCGCCGGGCCAGGGACTTCTTGGTCAGCAGAATTGCTACCACAGCCTCCGAGCGACAATACCCGTTTCCTGCGGCAAAGTGGCACCTGGGTTGAGGCCTGGCCTAGCCCAGGCTCCACAGGGAACGTCGGCTTGGCAGATGGCATGGGAGGCACGGAAGGGGAACTGTGTCCCACTGCCTGCCTGCCCTTAGACTCCAAGGGCTCTGCTGGCCAGAGAGGCCAGGGAGACCCTTACCTGGGCCCTCCTACTATCCCCACCTGAGTCATCGAAGGACTTGCATGTGCCCTCTGGGCTGAGCATGCCCAGCTTCATGAACTGCACGGACGTGTTGGGCTTCAGCAGCACGTTGATGCCACCCACGAGGGCAGCAGGGCACTCCCCACTGCGGATCGCCTGGTAGGCACAGTGCAGTGCCATCAGGCTGGAGGAGCAGGCCGTGTCCAGGGCGATGCTGGGCCCTGTGGGCAGGGGCATGAGGTGGTGTGGGGTTCCAGATCAGAAGCCCGCCTCCCAGGCCCGCTGGGTCTCTAAATAGCACGTGGGGGAGACAAGAGACCCAGGGCAGGGAACCCACCACCCTTAACGGGCCAGGCAGAAACCCACCTCTGAAGTCAAAGAAGAAGGAGAGCCGGTTGGCCATCATTGCACGCTGGCAGCCTACCATGCTGTAGCCCAAGAGTGTTTCAGGATCTCGGCTGAGGGCCTCCGATGCCTCTGAGCCACTCACACCCACCCAGACACCAGTGTGCGTCCCTCTCAGCGAAGCCGGGTTGATGCCTGTCAGAAGCAGCAGTGAGACCAGCCCTCCCAGCTCTGTGGGTGGAGGTCCAGCCCTCGGCCTGGCAGGTTCGGAATGAGGGGCTCCCTGGGACTCAAGTGGGGCGAGGTGTCCTACTGAGGAGGTGGGGCTGCTTGAGGCGGGCAGCCAGCCCAAGTTGGGTGAGAATAAGAACCAGGTCACAGAGGAAATGGGGCAGGCGGATCCCCAAGGTCTAGGTCAGGCGGCAGCCAGAGGCAGCCACAAGAAGGACAGTGGACAGCATTGTCTCCAGGCAACTCCCTTGGCCCTTGGTATCACTGGCGGGTCTGAAAAACCCACTGGCCAATGGGCACCCCAGCTCCAAGGGCAGTCTGCCCTGGGACAGGCTGAGATAAGGAGCAGCAGGGAGACAAAGGCTGAGTGTCCAGACTGGGAAAAAGGGAGGCTGGACATCCCCCAGGGAACTGTGCAAGGCCGTCAAGATGGGCCTGGACAGTGGGAAAAGCCTAGGCAAGGGCCTCCACCACTGCTGAAGCCCATGCAGAGGGGTCCTGTCCTGGGCTCTGGGGCTAGCCAGCAACTAGTGGCCTAAAGCTCACCCCAACCAACCTACAAGCTCTGCCTACTGGGGACAAGTCCATGCCACGAGCAGTAGGCCCAGGGCCTGGAGACAGCTGCTGGGCTCACCCTGCACACCAGCAGGCAGGGCCCCTCGCCCTCTCCAAGTCGAGGCCAGGCTGAGGCTGCCCAGGGCCTACACTGAGGGGCAGGGATACAGAGGCACGGGGCTGAGGCCCTGGCAGGAGACGGAGCCCCTCCTTGGCCAGAGCTACCTGCTCTGTCAGCCCCGCCCTCAAGACCAGCCAGACACCAGGAGTGAGGAAACTGGGGCAACAGGGCACACCTGGGCCACTGCTGGTGTGGGTTGTGAAACTGCGACCTGCCCAGGGGCCCCCGCCTCCCGAGTCCTTGGCCCCCAATCAGGGCAGAAGGCAGCTCGTGCCGCTCTCCTCCGCACTCCAGGTGCGCAGAGCCAAGACAGACGTGGCTCTCACTTTGCTTTTTCCTCCCCTTTTCTGTGGTGCTGGGGCAAGTGCCAGCTGAGCAGCCCCAGCCCTGGTCACTGCAGAGGTAGCGAGGACCTGGGAGGCAGGTTCTTCTACTGCGGACCCCCAGAGTGGCCAACAGCACCCCTCCACCCACCTCCGTCCACGATGGCCTCATAGGTGACCTCCAGCAGCAGTCGAAGCTGGGGGTCCATTGTGTGCGCCTGCTTGGGGTGGACTCCAAAGAAGGCGGCATCGAACCTGGACAGGTCCTTCAGCTTGCCAGACCGCCTGGGCAGGCCGTAGAGCCCTGTGGACAGTGAGAGCTCTCGTCCCTGTGGAGGCATCTGTGGCTGTCAGGTGCCTGGAGCCAGGGGGACCAGGGAGCTGCTGCCCCCAGCCCATCTCTAAGGAAGAACCCTCCAGAACACTCCAGTGGGTGGGCGGGAACCGTTCTTGTGGCTTCCTTTGACCCCGGGGGGTCTGCCTGTCCTGAGGCTGGCCAGGCCAGTCCCACCATGCTGACTCACACCCGTCCATCAGGTAGAGCTGCTTTGTGGAAGAGCCCACGGGGCGTGAGGGAGCTGAACCAGCCTCCCTGAGCACCTGGTGCTGTTGGTGTAGGGCACGGGCAGAGGCAGCGTGGCCAGAAGGGCCTGGTCCCCTGGCTCTGGGACCTTGGATGCAGGACCCCAGCAGCAGCCGACCCAGGAAGGGCGAAGTCCACAGGCCCAGTCTGGAAGAGCCTGAGGCATAGGCTGGAGCACCCTCCTTTGGCTGGGGCCTGCAGCTACTCACCTGCCTTCCACTGCCGATCGTTGTCTGTGACCATGTCCACACCGCCAATGAGGTTGGCCCAGAACTCCTGCAGGTTCTCTGACTCTGGCAACTTCCCCGACATACCAGCAATCACTACCTCCTCCATGGCTCCTTTCTGTGGAGGGCCCATACTAGGTCGGCTCACCTCAGCACACACAGCCCCCAGGGTCTCATGCGGCACAATGTGTCCTTGGTGAGACCCGTCCTGCCCTGTGCTGCTCCTCACCCCCGCCAGTGCCTGCCTGAGGATGGGCTCAGAAAGCCCCATTGTGGAAACCTCGACCCAGGCCCCGCCCTCACCTCTCTGCTGGGTATTCTGGGTGTTCCTGGGCCTCAGCACTGGCCTGCCACCTCAGAAGCCCTGACCCCTTGGTCCAGAAGCCTGACCTGGGGTGACCCCACCATGCTATGCTGCCCTGATTCCCCACCCCTGGCAGTCAGCAGAAGCCCTGCAAGCTCCACCCGGGCAGGGCCAGTCAGGGAAGTTGAGTGCAGAGAAAGGTGACCCTCCAGGGAGCCAGCAGTAAACCTGGGTCTGGACAACCTAGTGAGGATGCTCACCCAGGCCCCTGGGAAGATGGTGCTGCCCTTGTGCTGGGGGTGGGGGCTGGCCGCTGCCCAGGGCAGCCCAGAAGATGCCAGGACTGGGAGGGAACCAAGGGGGACAGGCCTGGGCACTGTGGATGCCAAGGCCTGGAGAAAATGGGGTAAAGGTGGCCCCTGTAGGACGGGTCTTCCAGCAGGATCCAACCTGGAGCACCACTCCTGCCAGATGCTGGGCAGGTGAGGCCTCAGGACTCTGCCCAGGCCGGGGCAGCAGTGGGTTTTGCCTAGAATCCAAGTTCCTGAAACACCTGCCCATAAGCCCGCAGTCAGGGTTCCAGCCCGGAGAGTCCCTGCTCCCTGAAGGCGAGGGGACAGGGCGAGGAGCCACGCCGGGCTGGTCCGGCAACTTCCGCCGAGGCGCGGGGCCTCCTGCTCACCCAGGGCCTCCCCCAGCCTCCTGCGGCCTGCGCCCGCGCCCCGCAGTGGGCCCCCGGCGCGAGTGAAGACTCCGGCGCCCGCCCTCGCCGCATCCACGCGGGCCGCCTGCAGGCCCGCGGCGCCTTACCTCCCGCAACCCGCGGGCCACGTGACGGCAGCCAGCCGGCCCGTGGGCCCGCCGGCCGCCGCCCGGCCCGCGTCCTCCCAGCCCAGAGGCCCGACCCGGCGGACTGCCCCGGGCCCCGGCGGGTGGGAGCGCATGCCGGCCCGGCTGAGCCTTTGTGGGCGCGGAGGTTCCCGGCCAGCGCCCGGCCCGCCGGCCGCCCGGGGCCGAGGAGAGGGCCGCAGCCGTCGCCGCCGCGCGGTCCCCCGCCCGGCCCCGAGCCCCGCGGAGCGCCGCGTACCTGGACCGGGCGGTAGCGGCGGCGGAGGCGTCGGCGGCGGGCGGCGGGCAGCGAGTATGGCGGGCGGAGCGGAGCGGGCGCCGCTGTGGTCTCTCTGGCTCCCTCTAGGCCGCGCCGGCGCTATTTAAACCGCGGCCATCCCCGCGCGGCCACGCCACATGGGCTGACAGCTTGGCTGCGCCGCCCAGGCCAATGAGCGTCGGGGCTGCGCCCCGGGACCCGGCGCGCCGCCGCCGGTGGGGTGATGCCCGCGCGCGCCGCCCCCCGCCCGGCTTGTGCGGGCGCGCGCCCCTCCGCTTCCGCTCTGGCTCCCTCCCGGCGCGGGGCGCAGCGCGCGGGTCGGGCCGGCGCCCACCCCAGCGTCCAGCTCCGCCCGCCGCATGTGCCGCCGCTCCGGGCGGGACGGCGTGCTTAGTTCACACTGGGACTAACCGGGCACTACGGGGGCCACGCCGGGCCAGCGCAGACAGCCCAACCCGAGGCACCGGCCCGCGTTCCCGCGGCTCGCACCGCCGGGACCCCGCTGCCGCCGTGCGCGCGCGGAGCTGGGGGCGTGGCCTGCGCCGCCGCGACGGCCAATCGGACGCGGGAACCGCTCGCGTCCGTCCAATAGCGGCGCGCGAGTGGGCGTTGCTAGGCGATAGGGTGATGGACCCGCGGCTGGCCGCGCTGCGCGGCGCGGGCCGAGGCGCTAGCGCGGTCGTTGACCCCGGCCCAGGGCGCCGCGGGCGGGGTTATTGCCGGTCACCGCGGCGCGGCCGCCCCGGGGCGCCCACCGTCCTCCCTGGAGGCCGCCCGTGGGACAGGGACGCGGGCGCACTCGCCGCCCCAGAGCCAGCGCGGGGGCGGGGCGCGGCCGGCTGGCTAGGGGCCCGCCGGACCCCAGCGGGTTCAGAGTGGTGGGAACAAAGGAGGCGCTGCCTGGCTTCCTGGAGGCTGCGCGCTTCCAGCTCCCTCTCACTACCTAGTGACTCCTCTGCTCAAAGGGTTACGGAACTTTCGGGAAAAAAAAAACCAAAACGAAAAAAGAGATGGCCCCAGGATCGGGGTCTCCTGGAGTCCAGGAAGACCGCAGCCGGCCTGGACACAGCAGGGGCCCACGGGCCACTGGGCCCTGGTAGTCCCTGGCAGTGTTGGCTCTTGCCGGGACAGCTTCATCGCTTTCCTGAAATCACTTTCGACGCCGGTGCACCCCGGCAATCCCTGGCGCCTTCGTCATGGGCGTCCCTGGGCACTCAGGGGCTGTATGCCGAAGTTGGCTCCGTAGGGACCTTGGAGGTCAGCACACGGCGGGGGCGGGGGTCTGACTGCTGCATGTAATCCACACGCTGAGCCTCTCTGAGTTCACCCCGTGCTGCCCCTATGTCCCAGGGTCCACCGGGGGCCCAACTACTCTGACCGCCCCCACCTCCCACCCAGAGGAGGGCATAGGACCCCAGGTCCCATGCTGGATTGCTGTCCTCACTCCAGGGGCTTTACCTGCACCACCCCTCTCCCCCGTTCTTTTCTGGTTTGGGTGCCAAATGGGACCCTGCAAACACCGGCTCTGGGTGCATTGGAGGGTGTCAGACTCATGCCTCCCTGGTAGTGTGCTGACCCTCCAGTGGTCAGCAGAGCTCTGCCTCTCAGCCTGCAGGTGCTCAGGTGATGGGGCTATGACCTCAGTATAGTTACACTGAACCCGAGCCTGGGCTTGTCCTCGAGGGCCACTAGGGACTCAGGCTCTGAAAAGCAGCATTGCCACCCACTTTTTCAGTCACAGCAAGTCAGGGGCAAAGCCTCACCTCAGGGCCATGTGACCTTAACATGGGAGTGCAGGACTCACCCTTCCCTACCCTGGCGAGAGCTGCTGCTGTTTTGTTTTTCATTACTGGAGACTGAACCCAGGGCCTCACACATACTAGGCAAGCACTCTACCACTGAGGCACATTCCCAGCCCTTTTTATTTTTATTTATTTGGTACTGGGGATGAACCCAGGAGTGGTCAACCACTGAGCTACACCCCAACCCTTTCTGTTTTCATTTCGAGACAGGGTCTGGCTATTTAACTTGCTGAGGTTGGCCTTGAACTTGCAATCCTCCTGCCTCAGCCTCTGGAGTTGCTGGGATCACAGTGTGCACACTGCTCCTGGCAGTTTGCTGCTGCTTGGAACACTGGGACGGCCTGCACTGCCGTGACCCCAGGAACCGGTGTGTGCAGGGGGACCCTTGCTGTGTACACCTGAAGGAGTGATGCCAACAGTGAGCCACAGGGTGGACTGGCAGTTATCTGCCATTCTGACCTCGTCTGTGATCTCAGCCTGCATCTCGGGCCACACCGCCATTGTGGGCTTCCCAAGCTCCTTGTCCAGGCCAAACACTGTGTGCCAGGCAGGGAGAACTCACCATCCATGTTTTAACATGGGTGTAGACTGAAGCCGCAGATCACATGGCTTGTCGAGGTCACACAGCAAGTGAGGGCTGGGGCAGCCTTGCCCATGGACCTCCCATAGTATCATTCTGCCTGGTTCAGAAGGGGCAGCTCAAGGGCACCTCTGCTCCGGGTAGGGCAAGGCCAGGCACGGGTGTTGGGGAAAAGGCCCAGGAGCCTGGGGGAGTGCTCTGCATGGCTGTGGCCGTGGCCTGGCCACAGGATGAGTCTGCGTGGCAGCAGGCTGAGGTCACACCGGGGTGACACTGGGACAGGGTTTTTGGTGGAGTGTGTGTTCCTGTGGCACTTGGAATAACAGAGTGGACATGCGTGTCTCGTCCCGGGCACAGGCCTGATCTGAACATCCCACTGCAGAGGCTTTGCTGCTGATGATGAGGGGGACCCACTGCTTGGTGACCCCCGCCACCCACCAGCACCAGTGAGCACCCCAACATGAATGAAAGGGTGCCATCTGGGTCCAGGTTTGGGCCTGCTTGGAGCTGTGTTCTCCACACCCCTTTGGAGGGGTCCTCCTGGGAGCACCCTTGCATGGCCCCCTCAGGGACGCTGGCTTTTCTGGTGAGTGTTCTGTTCTGCACTCCACTGGGCTTTGGGGAAGTCCACACGGCCTGCCAATGGGCAGCATGGTGGTGGCACAGGCAGGTGACCGAGGCCAGGCCAGGCTCACTCTGTGACACCAGTACCACATTTCTCAAGCAGGACAGACAGACGACTCTGCCAGCCGTGCAGTGTGGAGGGAGGCACCTGGCTTTAATGGCTCAGAGGCCGACTCTGGCCCTTGGGAGCCTGCCCTGTAGCTCACAGCCCTTCCGCCACATGCTACATGCCACATGGAGGCGGAAGCGCAGGCCCCAGGGAGGCTGCTGTGAGGGCCGATTTGTAGGAGGCCGAGGAAGTCAGTCTTTCCAGTTGTAGTTGCGGATCCTGGGGGGCTGCTGGCAACTTTTAGGTCTTGCAGGATGAAACTTGGAGGGTCTGGTGGGCTTGGCCTTTGACCGAGCTGCCATCTTCCTCCCTTTGATTGCAAAGGCCACATGCATCTTGATGGGGCTCCCGTCAGCTTCCCGGAGACTGTGGGGCACTGGTGATGCAGGCAGTTCTGTGGGTAGGTAAAGGGAGCAAGATGGGCACAGGTTAGGGATGTGGCAAGGGGCGGAGGCGCAGGCTCTGGGCCGGCCTCCCGAGCGCAGAGGGCTTGTTGCACTGGTCAGCAGGAACATGCCACCCCTCACCCTGGCTTTCTTCAAAGGAGCCCATGCAGGCCAGGTGGCCCTCCCGAGTGCTAAGTGGTAGCAGGGTCCTGGGGCCCTGGCTGGGTGCAAGCTTAGGTCTGTGTGGACATGAGCTCCACTGGGCACCAGGACGTCCAGCTCTGACAAACGTCAGTCCTATATAGCGACTGGCTCCTGATGGGAAGTGTTGGGGTTTGATGCTGGTTCTCAGCCCCACCACCCTCTGAGGCACGTGCCCTGCCTGTGCCTCCCTGGAAGGCCTGCAGAGAGGCTCTGCTCAGTGGGCACCTTTGACCACCCAGCAGCCCCAACACACAAGGCCAGACAAAGGGCAAGGTCTGGGAGCCTCGCCGGGCACACAGGCCTTGGCCAGGATCAGAGCAGCCCTTCCTGAGGTCTTCTGCGGTGAGTGTGAAGACAGGGGCAGGCCCTGTGACACTGGGCAAGCTACATACCACCCAGCCCTTACAGGCCATCTTTATCTTTGCAGTTTTTCTGTATTTTCTTAGTTTTTGAATTGAAATACATTTTTTTAGCAGGCATGGTGGTGGTCGCCTATAAACCCAGGTACTTGGGAGGCTGATGCAGGAGGATTCCCAGTTCCAGGCTAGCCTGGGCAACTTAGGGAGACTCTGTCTCAAAATAAAAAAAATTAAAACAGGGCCAGAGATGTGGTAAAGTTCCCTGGGTTCAATCCCCAGTACCAAAACCTTTTTTCTTTTGTAAATCATCAACCACAATGTTATTTAAAGCCCATGGTCAGGTGTGAGTGCAGGATGGGCTCCCCTCCTTGGAGGGCTGACCAGAAGTGGGGGCTGCCGGCTCACCCGGCTGCACAGCTGCATTTTAAAGCAGAACCATGCAGTCTGTGGTCACTACTGCCCACCAGCTTCCACTCAGTCACTTCAGCATGTGTAGTGGTTTGGGGGTGACTTACAGGGTCTGTCTACTGTGAGTCCACTCCCCTGTCTGGAAGACCTGGCACTTGCTGGGGGAGGCACCAGTGGGCACTGGGTGAGAGCAGCAGCAGCGGGAGCCCCAGCCTGTGCAGACTGATGTGAAGCCCGGTCCCACCAGAGCTGAGGCACGGGAGCTGTCCTGCCCTGCCCAGCCTCTTCCTATCCTGGGCTTGGTCTGCTCTGCATCCTGCAGGGTCCGTTCTCCTCAGCAGTGCAGCTCACGGGGGTGTGCCAGCTGGCCACTCGCAGAAGCCGGTGGAGCCCCGGGGGCCTGACCCTCCCACTGTCCCTGCTGCCTCTCATCAGAACACCACTGCCCACCTGCTGACCCTCCCACTGCCCCTGCTGCCTCTCATCAGAACACCACTGCCCACCTGCTGACCCTCCCACTGCCCCTGCTGCCTCTCATCGGAACACCACTGCCCACCTGCTGACCCTCCCACTGCCCCTGCTGCCTCTCATCGGAACACCACTGCCCACCTGCTGACCCTCCCACTGCCCCTGCTGCCTCTCATTGGAACACTACTGCCCACCTGTGGCCCCCCAAGCCCAGGACGGTCCCTCTTCTTCACACAGAACACTGCCATCCCTACGTGTCCTGCAGCAGACCAGTTGTCCTCTGGCCTTGTCCTGCCCTCCGTTGAGTCTCCTAGAAGCAGTGGCCTGCAGTGAGGGGCAGGGTGTCCACAGAAGAGTGTTACCCTGGACACAGGGGTCCTCTTTGACCAGGTCCTGATGTCACCACTGTGACCCTGGGGGTCTTCTCATATTCAAGGGCCTTGGTTGACCTTCCCTGTGATGCAGGGACTGGTCCTCCAGGGACTCTGTGGGCTCTACCTGGTTAATCCTCGTGAGACAACGTCTGGGGGAGTTTTGAGACCCGCCAGCCTGCTCCACAGCCCCTCTGCTGGGGCCCAACTGATGCTGAAGAGCAAGAGAGCTTGTCCTGCCTGCCGAGGACTCTTGCTGCCCATGTGGGACAGGCAGGGGCAAGTGCCAGGGAGGGGACAGGACGAGTGTAACCAGTGGCAGCAGCAGGAGCTGGTCACCAGTCAAGCCCAATGTCAGGCAGGTGGCTCTGACCCACAGCAAGAGCCCTCCTCGTGGTCTCGGGTTCTGTGCTGGGCCTCTTCCTGCAAAGCACTCTATGGGAGCAAGGCAGGGAGCAGAGCCCCCAGGGCTCCAGGGCAGGGACAGCCCCAACCTGGATACTCCTCGTCCAGATGGCACAAGCCTGTCTTCCTAAGGCCTGTGCCCTGTGACCCTCAGTCTGACCTCCCCCGATGCTGATCTGGTCTGCTCCTTACCCTGCCCAGCACACTGGGGGTTCTTTCTGCACTGGCTCCAAGTAGGTCTTGGGGAAATAACTGGACGCATACCGTGTTGAGCCCAGGGCCCTGCACACAGCTTCTGGAGAGTCCCATGAGCCTTGCAGCTCTTAACTGAAAAGGAGATTGGAGCCTCCTAGGCTTGACCTCCTCTAGGGTCTCATGCATGCAGGGTGAGGCTGCAGTGAGAGGGACCTTGTCTCTGGGGTGTGCTTTTGAGGTTGGAGCCTATGGGGACCTGTGGAGGAGAGTTGGTCACATCTGGAGTGGATGTGGGGCCTGCCTCCTGTTGCCTTGGGACACCAGGGGACTCTGAGCACCCCGGTGCAGCACCCACCCAGGCTCCTCGCCCTGGTGGGTTTCCCTGCACTGAGCCTGTGTCCGAGCCTGCCTGGTCTAGGCATAAGCTCCTTGGCTGTGGGGCTCTGAGAAGGGCTGGATGGTGCCTCCTGTCTGGCTCTCCAGAGCTGGCCTCTGGGCTGGGGCAGGGCCCTAACTCAAGAGTCAGACCAAGCTGTGGCCCTAGGCACAGGTGACAGCAGGCTTTCCAGCTCACTGCAGCCTCAGCTGGTCCAACCAGTCCTGTCTCTCTGGGCTTAGCTGCTAGTCTGTATGCTGAGAACTCTCCTGCTCCCACGGGCGCCCACATACACAGCCGAACACTGACATCGAGCTTGAACCCAGTCTCCACTTTTCCATTAGTGCTTCTTCTAAGTCAGGTTATACAGCACCCCTGCCTTGAAGCCTTGCAAGGCCTCTGCGTGGGCCGAATGGGGGAAGTGGATGGTGGTCATGCCCTTGCTCCTCCACCCCTGGCCCTGTCTCCAGAAGCTGAAAGCACACAGCACCCCACGCTGTGGTGGTCACAGCAGCAAAGCCCGGCATCCCTGCTCCTGCTCAACACCACTCTACCCTCCCTCTCTTCCTGGGGCATCCCCAGTCCTAGGGAGCTCTGCACCCAGTAGCCCTCAAGTGGCCCACGGTCTGGGCTGCACTCCTGGGCTGCTGGACACCAGATGCCCCTGGGCATTGCTGCCGCAGGACAGTGAGGAGCTTGGCTGGCTCCTGCCTGGTGCTGGACCCCACCTTCCCCCAGAAGGGACTGCTCTGCCGGGCACGGACCCTGGGCCTGTCCTGTCTGGCTGCTTTGCCCCTCACCTGCGGTGGCCACGTCTCCAACCTCGGGCTGGAGGCAGCAGAGCAGGCAGCTCACGGGAGGTGCTGTGGCACTTCCCTAGCCTGTGCTGTGCCCTTGGCACAGGGATCTGGGCAGCCCGGCCTGGCCCCGCTCTAACTCAGCCCAGGAGTGGCAGGGTTCCATAGGACGGAAGCAGATGGTGACAGTTGGCCCTAGAGGAGTGGCTCCAAGAGGTGGCCTGAGAGCTGGACAGAGGGCACAGGTGCCGGGAGGGAAGGAGGCCTGTGGTCCTGGAGGGGAGCGAGGTGCAGAGGCCAGGACCGGGTCAAGGCAAGTGGAACTGCTGCACACTGCTTCCAGAGGCCTGTGAACTGGTTTCAGGATCCTAGAGTGATTCTTGCTTCACTCAGGACTCTGAACCAGGGGCCCTGGGTGCTGGGCTCTGTTCAGATGGCACATGGCTCCCTGTACCCTGGTGAGCCAACTGGTGTGGGTGGTGCGTCTAGGTTAAACTCACAGAAGAGGAATTTCCACAGGGTCTACCTGCCAGCTCACAGCTCCGGCCAAGCTCCCTGACATCCTGGGCCACAGACCAGCAGGTTGGCTGGCCAGGGGCCAAGGGCCTCAGTGATAGCTGCACAGGAAGAGCCAGTCCCTGCTGCCTGCCCCTCTCCCCTGCTGTGGCATCGTGGGGGAGTAGGTCTGCTCTCCTGGCTGGGGTCAGCAGTCCTCCACCAGCGTGTGGCCACTGTGGGGGAGCTGCTCACTGGCCATGCTTGCAGAGGCTGCCCAGTTGCTCAAGACACTGTGGGCCATGACCGGGCCAAGGCCTCCCCTGGAGTGCTCTGGGGATGTGGCTGAGGGCCCTTTGGACCCAACAGGCTGCTTCTGACTCTCTGGAAGGGGAGGTCAGGGTGGCACACTGGAGGCACGTGCGGGGTGACGGCAAGGCCAGACCTGCAGCCAGCACCAAGGGCTGCACACCGGACACCCGGCTCTCTGCAGCCTTAGCACACAGGCTTGCTGTGAGGGCAGAGACCCCCACGAACACAAGTGAGGGCGAGTAGGGTGGATGTGCAGATGTGGCTGGAAAGCCGGCACTGACTCAGCCTGGTGCTTAGCATGCAGTGCAGCCCATAGGAAGGGGTGGATGGAATTGTTCTGCAAGTTCCAAAGCAAA
Source organism: Sciurus carolinensis (assembly GCF_902686445.1). Taxonomy (NCBI): domain Eukaryota; kingdom Metazoa; phylum Chordata; class Mammalia; order Rodentia; family Sciuridae; genus Sciurus; species Sciurus carolinensis. The sequence continues at coordinate 948,634 of NC_062215.1, read as the reverse complement.
TGGGCCCTGCTGGGAGGCCAAGTTCTCAGTGGAGGCGGACGTCGTTTGATACCACCCTCCCGTGGCTTGGAGAAGACACGGGAACCAACTCTTGGGTTTTATGTCAGCACGCATGTCTGTCTGGAGCCAGGCCTGGGCTGGAGGTTGGCCCTCGGATCTCCTGCTACACCAGGCGGTGCTCAGGACGGGTGCTTCCCAAGGCTGTCCTACAGAGCAGGAGCTGGCTGTGGGGCCTGAGTCACTGCAGGGACACACAGGCTTCTGAAGATCTGGGAAGGGTTTGTGCCTGCATTTCATGGATGAAGGGTCACATCAGAAAAAGCATCTGCATCCCCTGGGGAGTCCAGCTGTTCCTGGGGAAGGCTGGGTCCCACCTCTCACCCTCCTCCACGAGCGTCCTGGCTTCTGTCTTTATTGGTTTGGGGCACAGGATGGGACTGCTGGGGGCCATTTCCATGTTCTGAGTCAGAGCTTTCCTAGCTAAATTCCTTGATTTGGGGACATTAGGAGTGCGGGACAAAGAGGAACAGCTGCAGCCCCTTTGGCAGGTGGTAAGGGCCTCTTGGTCAGTCCCTGGGGCACGGCTGAAGGACCACATCTGCCAGCCTTCTGACCTGGCCCCACCCACCAACACGGGCATCCTACAGTGGGCTGTTGGGCGGTTCTTCCTCTTCTGAAGGTCTCTGCTGCTCAGTGAGGAGGTTCAGCCCTGGTCCAGGATGGAGCACGGACTCTGCAGGTTACAGCAGGGAGCTTAGGGCAGTAGTGCGAATCCCAGGACGTGAGATCGCCCATTTGTGTTAATACGGAACCTCAGATCGTTGCTGACTTTCTGTTTAGACCAGAGTTGACAGCGTCCCGACCTGCATGGGTAGAACCTTCTATCCACAGGGCCAAACACAGGTCCAGAAATATCTTTCCCACGTCCTTCCAGGTTCCAGAAACACGCCTGTCGCTTCAGCCCCAGTGTCAGTTCTGACAGGGGCCACAACTCTGCGAACGCAATGAGAGCCCACAGGACCAACTAGCTCTGAAACTCAGTTGGGACAGTTGAAATTTCCCAATCCTATAACCAAAAGAGGATGGCTCTCACTGAAGAACTGCTGCAGCGTGTCCAGGAGCAGCCCTGAGTCGGGGGCTCCTGCTTCCTGACTGCAGAGACAGAGGGCTGGGAGGCTCCACCCTGAACAGCAGGGGTGCCAGGGGTGGGTGAAGTAGGTATGTCCACACCCGTTGGCACTCGCCTCCCTCAGGGTGGACAGTGGTCTCAACACAACCTGTCTACACCTTCACACTGAGCTTGTTGAACGTGGGCCTCCTGGTACCTGCAGGCATTGGGCACAGTTTCTTAAACCAGGATGGAAACTCTGGTTGGGTTTCAGGGCCACTCCAGGAATACTAGGCAGGAAGTCCTGAGGCTAGTACAGGAGTTTTCACGGACTGTCCATTCCTCTCTGTTCCTGTTATCCAGGAAGGTAGAATGAAAGCTGGTTAGTTGGCTTCATGAAACAATCTTGCTTCCCAAACCAGACAAGGACCCAAGACGAGAGAATTACAGGCCTACCTAACTTACAGATATAGCTGCTGAAATCGTGTATAAAGCATTAGCAAATCAAATCAAAATGGTATTTTAAAAATATACCATTAGCAAGTAAACTTGATCTCAATAATGCAAAGTTGGTTCAACAAGATCTGTCACCAGGATTCACCATGTCAATAAACAAGAAGAAAAAAAATCATATTATTGTTTCAATGTAGAAAAATACTAGAGAAGGTCTAACACATATCTATAATGAAACTTCTTGGTAATTCAGGGATATAAAAGAATTTTTGTTTTCACCGAGGGCCTTGTGCATGCTAAGCACAAGCACACCCCCGAGCCCCAGCCCCTGGACAAATGCCCGCTGCCACTGGGAAAGCACACAGGCTCATCACATTTAGTGAAGAGATTTCAGCCTTGTCGATGGCCAGTGTGACCACTCCTGTCACTACGGTTCTAGGGTCCAGGTCACTCCAAAAGGAAAGAAGAAGAAATGAGCGTAAGGCCTGGAAGAAGAGACACATGGCAGATAACAACCACCTACTCAAGCTGAGAAAGACACAAGGACAGACTGGAAACAGGGGTACAGGAGCTCAGCAGGGTGGGCTGTCAGTCCACTGACTCCAGAGCGTCTCTAGCAAACACCCAAAACACCAGAAACAGCAGGAAAACTCCACACCAGCCCAGTGTGGGACGAAAGCCACCCCCTGGGTACTGTGGTGCCTGGGCCTGGACGGAGACACCTGGTTTCAAGGGAGGCTCAGCCACCAGACATTTGTGGGCCATGCTTCCTTGGGCAGTAGGCCTCCAGAGACCAGCAGCCTCTCAGGAGGAAAAGGAAGTGGGCTTGTCCCACACACTGATTTAAAAATCTGATGTACTATTTCTCTCTTTGTCTCTTTTCCTACCTGGTGCAGGAGGATGAACTCAGGGCTTCTCACGTGCTAGGCAAGTGCCGAGTTGCCTAGGTTGGCCTTGAACCTGGGACTCTCCTGCCTTGGCCTGCAGAGTCACCGGGATTGCAGGTGTGGGCCACTAGATCTGCTCCTATTTCTTCTTTCAGAACCTGTGAGTCTGGGAGGTGGCACTGCGTCCCGCACCTGTCCCTGGGGCCGCACAAGTACTCCTGGGCCCTGGAGAGAAGCCCTCTACAGTAATGACTTCCCTTAGGCTTCCCTCAGGGCCGCAGGGCAGAGTCATTAAGAGGCCTTTGGGGACCTGAAGGGAACTAGGAGCTTCCCAGGGAGGAGACCTGCCTGCAGCCTTTCCTGTGCTGGCTCCTCATCTGAGGTGGACCCAGACCTCTCACCAGGAACTCGAGTGGGTGAGCCTGGGGCCACTGGGGTGGAGCCTCGCGTGGAGCGTGCTGCTTGGCAAGTGTCTGGGTGCCACCAAGCACCGGCTCCTTCAGAGGCAGCACAGAGCCGCGCCTTCCCTGGGCACAGAAACCGTCCTCGCCGGCTTGCTGGTGGTCCCTTCGCCTGGTTCTGGAGAGTGCCCATTCAGATTTTTGGCCACTTTTCCTGGGTGTGTCTCCACTTTTGAGCTATAGGTTTCTTCTTATGTCTGGATACAGGTCCCTGACATGTATTCGGATACTTCCACTCAGACGGTGGTCTTCCCATCTCCTCCACAGTGGCACTTTTGACTTTTGAACCAGGGGCGTGGTCACTAGGCCACACCCCCAGCCACACCCCCAGCCCTCCCTGAGTTGCTGCCGCTGGCCTGAACCTGCGGCCCCTTGCGCCCCCCCAGCTGGGGTAACAGGCGTGGCCACCCACCGGCTCCCTTTTTGGCCTTGCTTTGTGGAAGTGGGATGGAGAAGGTGGGCTGGAAGCTGTGCAGGAGCCACCAGCCTTCACCACCAGGACGCCGGCTGCAGGTCCCATGGGTGCCCTTTGCCAGGTGAAAGCTCCCTTCTAGGGCTGGGGTTGTGGCTCAGTGCCAAAGCATGTGCCCAGCATTTGTGAGGCACTGGGCTCAATCCTCAGCACCATGTAAAAACATATATGTATGTCTATATGAAATATAAATGTGTAAATATTTAAGTATATATATATATTTTTTAAAAAGCTCCCTTCGAATCCTAATTTTCTGGGAGCTTTTCTTAATCATGAATGCTTGTGATATATGATAAATATATATTTTGGTTTTTGTCCCTATTTCCTGGCATATAATTGCTTAGGCCCTTGCAGCTGTCCCTCAGTGTCCACAGGGGTCAGTTTCAGGACACCCCTGCTTCCTCAGGCCAAACGAGCTGCAAGTCCTTACATAAAATAGTGCAGAGTTGCACATGATTTGCAAGATCCTCTCTGCAGACCGTGAATCCTTCTGGGTTGGTACAGTGCCCATACAATGTGAGTGCTGTGTCCATAGGTAGTTCTGTGGCACTGCTGGGGGGGAACGTCCCTACACATCCAGTACACAGATGCCATCAGGAATACATTTCTAATCCCCAGGTGGCTAATTCAGAACTCAGGAAAGGGTGGGGGGGATTTCCTGAGTGCCATGGACGGGAAGGAGCCCCTTTTTAACCACACCTGCGCATGTCAGATGTTGCAAAGCCCTGGGGGTGGCCCTGGTCAACAATGGCCCTAATGGAGCCTCCAAGGCAACCCAGGAGGAAAGAAGGGGCCTGAACTCCAGTGGGCTGGGGGCAGGGAATCTGCCAGACCCTCACACCTGGACCTGGGCCTCCTTCCCCCTGGTGCTCCTGAGTTGTGTCCTTCTGTGATAAACTGGCAGTAAGTAAGGTAAGGGCTTTTCCTGGGTTCTGTGAGCCAATCGAGCAATGACTGAACTCGGAAGGGGGTCCTGGGAGCCTCTGTTGAGTCAGGGCAGGTGGTCAGCAGCACAGTGACCACCTGGACTTGGGATGGTGTCTGAGGTGGACTGAGCCCTCGGCCTGTGGGGCCTGACACTCTCTGACCTAGTGTCAGAGTGGAGCTAAACTGGAAATGGCATCTGAGTGGGCATCTCTGGACAGTCTGCAGCAGGACCCTCGCTGTCCTTCCAAGCCCCTTGCCTCTCTGTCCTGCTCCGAGTTCCTCCTGAATTCCAGGACCACAGGTCTTGCCATGGAAATCAGCACCACCCTCCAGAAGCAGCAGCAGCAATGTCCTCGCACCATGACTCTGCATGGCCAGCCCCAGGTGACCACCAGCCAGGTCCTCGACCAAGACTGCCTGTCATGCCCCCGACTCTCTCCGGTGCCTTCCCTGTAGAGCCCTGAAGCCAAGCTGGCAGCCAGAGGACAGCCTCAGACCTGTCCTCCCCGTGCGGCCACACAGAACAGACTCCGTCCTCCGTCCCCAGCTTTCTGCTTGGTTCCTTTGTGGCCAGTGGCTGGGACTTGGTAAGGACCCTCAGCCTATGGGGCCTGGCGCCTTCTACAGGAAGCTGGAGTCCAGATGAAGTTGAACTGTGGGACACGTGGCTGTGTCCTTAGAGAATTCAAGGACTGCTTGGGGTGGGAAGTGCCCTCAGGTGGCCCGGGGGGCAGCTCAGGGTGCAGCGCTTGCCTGGCATGTCTGAGGCCGGGGTTCCATCCCTAGCACCAAAAAAGCCAAAACGAACCCCACACACTTAGAAGAAGGAGGGGGAAGTGTGGTTGCTGAAGCCGAGGGCAAGGCTCCCCGCGCGGCCGTGTGGGCGCAGGTAGGCCAGGCGCGCTGGCCCGCCCACTGGTGCTTCCGTGGTGCTGGGGTGAGCCCCAGGCCGAGTACCTGTGAGGCAAGTCTGCCACCAGCACACCCAGCCATTAGATCCAGCGCTTTATGGAATCTTCTTTTCTTTTTTCTGTCTGTGCTCACCAGGGATACCGGCCTACGGTCCTCTCACCAGGGACACCGGCCTACGGTCCTCTCACCAGGGACACCGGCCTACGGTCCTCTCACCAGGGACACCGGCCTACGGTCCTCTCACCAGGGACACCGGCCTACGGTCCTCTCACCAGGGATGCTGGTCTATAATTTTCTTGTGATGTTGTGTTTGGTCCTGGTCAGGGTCATGACAGACTCATTAAATGAGTTAAAAAATCTTGCCACCCTGCAGTTTTTTGAAAACGAATCTCTGGGGGATTAATGTCATCTCATTATTTTTTTGGTGGGGGACCAGGACTGAACCCCCAGGGTGCTGCTCTGCCACTGAGCCACATCCCCAGCTCTTTTTCATTCATTCATTTATTTTTAATTTAGAGACAGGGCCTCGCTAAGTTGCTGAGGCTGGCCTTGAACTTGCAATCCTCCTGCCTCAGCCTCTGGAGCCTCTGGGATCACAGGTGTGTGCTACTGTGCTTGGCCCATCTCTCTCTCAATGTTTTCACAGACTCACGGGGCAGGAGCCTTCTTTGGGGAAAGGCTTTAAGTTACAAGTTGTGAAGCCAGAATTGGGGACAGGCAGTTAGTGTAGAAATAGGGATCGGGGTTGAATCGAGGAAATGGAGGCCATAAACGCCATCTGCCTTTGGAAGTTGGAGACTGCCCCTGGGAGAATGGAATGTCAAGGATCTCCGGAGCCCATTGATTACCAAATTTACCTGCCTTTATCAAGGACTGCAAGCAAGGAGCTGCTAATTAATGCCCCCTGGGCCCTTGCCTGGCTAAATCTCTTTGGCCCTCCCCCTGCCCCATCCACTTCTCACCTGCAAAAGGAGGCCTAGTCACATAGGCAGGACAGAGAGATAAGGGGGAGAGAACTGGGGAACAAGAGAGACCTCAGCTATAAAGATGTAGGGTGCGCTCACTTCTTGGGACTTTAGAACATCAGCCACAGGCCCCCTTCTCCCTCCCTTCCCTTCTCCCTCCCTGGAGAAGTCTGAACTGTCACCTTTAAATAAAACCTGCTTAGTACGCGTGCCGCGGTGTGCTTCTCTAGTGCTCAAACTTCAACACCACTGCCTTCACAGCCAGGGTTCTTCGCGAGCCAGGCTTGGTGGTTTGGGGTTCAGGTCATGTTGTCAGGCTGTGGGAGCCAGCCTGTCCGCGCCTTTCATGGCTTCCACACACAGGACCTGTGGCGACCGCCCTTTGCTCCTCAGGTTCACGGCCTCTTCCACTCAAGAGCTCTGGTTGGGGCTGAACCCAGTGGCACCTACCACTGAGCTTCACGCCCAGCCTTTCTTTTAAGTTGAGATGCAGTCTTGCTAAGTGGCCCAGGCTGACCTGGAACTGCCCTGGGTTTAATGGTATACATTACTCGATGAGGCTGTGAGATTCTTTGACCCACAGGTTATTTAGAAGTGTTTTGTCTACTTTCAAACTATTTGGAGGTTTTTCTCGGTATCTTCGTTAGTTATTGTTTTCCAGTTACATGCCTCTGTGGTCGGGGAACACTGCAATTTCAGTTCTTTTGAATTCTTTGAGGGCGGTTTTGTGGCCCAACACCCTATCTGCACTTGGGAAGAACGTGTGCTGTGTGCTGTTGCTTGACAAGCGGTTCAGTGCTCATCAGTCAGGAGGTGGCTGAAAGTGTCAGGGACAAAATCACTGAGCTTATCCATTTTAAGATTCCAATCAGGTTTACTTTCAGGCCATGCGTCACTCCATAAAATATGGTAAGTGTTTCACGGAACACAGCAGAGGTTGGTTCTGCAGCCAGGAAAGGGTCAAGGAAAGTGGAGACAAAGAGCGTTTCACAGTTACTTTCTTTGTGAGGTTGAACGAGGAGCCTCCACAACAGAAAGTAACTGATGGTTGGTGGGGCCCAGTGGTGGATGCCTGTAATCCCAGCGGCTTGGGAGGCAGAGGCAGGAGGACTGCAAGTTCAAGGCCAGCCTCAGCAATGGCAAGGTGCTAAGCAACTCAGTGAGAGCCTGTCTCTAAATAAAATACCAAACTGGGGGATGTGGCTCAGTGGTCGAGTGCCCCTGAGCTCAATCCCCGGTACCACGCTTGTGCCCCGCAAAAAAAGAAAAAGAAGATAACTGATTATCAACATCAGGTTACTTTGAGTTGACGTATGTGAAAGGATCATGTCAATCCAAGCTGCCGGTGTGGGAAACTGGGCCGTTATGGCGCTAACTGTGGTTCTGTGTGAACGTCAGGCCAGCCTCTTGCTTAGGTTCAGGTTGGACTTGGAACTTCAGCACAAGCGACTCCATTTTGATGCCTGGCCTGTTCTAGTGGGCCCAGTGCAGAACGCACTGCCCAGCTGTGCCCAAGTCTCCGCAGATCTTGCCTGCTTGTCACTTGCTGATGGATGGGACCCGAATTTCCACCTCCTTCCTCCCGAGTGTCTGCTTCTGGCACCTCAGGAACGTGCACGCTCAGGACTGGCTGTGCTGCCCTGGCCTCCAGCTCCTGGGTGCGGGCCTCCCTCCTGCCTCAGCCTCCGGCCCTGAACAAGGCATGTGCCACAAGTCCTCCTCATCCCTGCAGGGGCTGCTGGGCACAGTGCTGTGGACGGAGCCAGGGCTCAGTGCGTGCTGGGCCAGCTCCACCTCTGGCTCCACCAAGAGGGCTCCTAGGACGAGGCACGGTGAGTCTGACCCTTTTCTTCCCGTCTGCTAGTGCAGTGTTTGGGTCATTCAGCTTAATGGACTCATTTATTTACTTATTTACCTAGAGCACTGGGGATTGAACCCAGGGTGCTCCACCACTGAGCCACACCCCCAGTCCTTTCTATTTTTTAGTTTTAAGTTAATTATTATTATTATTTTTGTTTTGGTACCAGGGATTGACCCAGGAACACATGACCACTGAGCCACACCCCCAGTCCTCCTTATTTTTTTATTTTCAGACAGGGCCTCCCTAAGCTGCGGAGGCTGCCTCCGCCTTCGAGTGCTGGGATCACGGGTGAGCACCGCTGCGCCTGGCCAGCTGTTTTTTCTTCTGAGACGGTCTGGTAAATTGCCCAGGCTGGACTTAGGATCCCCCTGCCTCAGTCGTGCAAGCTGCGGGGATGACATGAAGGCACTCTGCTCTGAGCTGTATCTGCAGGACCACTGACCAGGTCCTTCTGCTGTCCTAAACACCAGGTGGCAGTTAGGCATGGGTTCAAGAAAACACGCAGTCCAGGCTCATCAGTGAAGAGCAGCCCGCCTCAGTGGCGCCCACAGAAGCAGCTGACAAGACAGCGACTCTGGGACCCTGCCTGCCTGTTCTCGGCCCGTAGATGGCTCCTCTCAGAGCAGGAAGAAGACAGATGCATTCGAGGGAGGCCGAGAACGTGTTGCTCAGGAGGGCCCGATGCCATGCTGTCTCACTCAAGACCCCGCACAACCAGCCAGATCAGAGACCCCCAGACCTGGAGGCAGGAGGACTGAGGCCAGAGCCCACCACCATAAACCTGCCGTAGAGGCAGTTCCAGAGAGGACCTGCTGCCAGCCAAGATGCCACCAGCTGCCCTCAGGTGGTCAGCTGCCGTGGACAGTCCTCCAGCCCCAGCCTGGAGGTGACACTGTCGGGGCCTCCTGACAGGCTCCCCTCACACGAAGCTTGGTCCTCCTTCTGAGGGGCTCCCTTCCGTCCCTTCTGAGGGACTCTGGGTCTCCCATGGAGCCTGGACCCTCTCCTGCGAAGACATGAGAGCTCACCACACACCAGCACCACCCCACTAGGCCCTGTCTTGGGCTCCCCCTCCTCACCGCCTAAGTTTTCTGTTTTTAATTCTGTACTTTTCTTTTGTTAATCCCACCCAATGAGTTTTTCTTATCAAATATTGCATTTTTTTAAATCTCTAGAATGTGTGTGTGTGTGTGTGTGTGTGTGTGTGTGTGTGTGTGTGTTCTGGCGGTACTGGGTGCTGCTTATAGGGTGCTCTGCTGCTGAGCTGCATCCTCAGTCTTTTTTTTTTTTTGAGACAGGGTCTCACTAAGTTGTTGAGGCTGGCCTCAAACTTGTGATCCTCCTGCCTCAGACTCCCAATCTGCTGGAATATATAGGAGTGCACCACCATGCTGACCTCAATTGGTTCTTTGAAAACATTTTCAACTGCTCTTCTCATTATGTACATTTTTCTTTAAATACATGAATATGTAGTTCTTTCTAAGTTTCTATCACTAGTCCTATCATCTCTTGCCTTTCAAGACTGCACTTCCTGCCCCTTCGCATCTTCTGGGATTCGGATGCTGGTGGGCACCTGCTCCCCTCGCTGTTTCTGCAGCCCAGAATGGGCCTCCCAGGGGAAGACCAGACATCCTGCAGTCCACCCTGCCTCTCCTCCTCCAGAGGCCCACAGGCCTGTGCTACCTGTGTCCAGTTCTTTAGTTGCTTATGGGGGAACCTTAAAGACTGGTCTTCATAACTACAGTCTTGCAGAAGAGAAGTGCATGCCAGCCTGTCTGTGTACCCAGAACAAATACCACTAAAGAGCAGGCCGGCCGGATTATTTCTTCACGTATTTACTTTGCTTTAAAAGTGACTTCAATGTTGGTTACTTACTTTCCTGAGTGGAAGTAACAATTTCAAAAGACCTACTTGGGCATGGGTTTCTCAAAGCTTAAAGGGTCCTCTGCACTTGTTAAGAAGACTCAGACCAACTCGGTGGCCACACCTGTACCCAGCGACTCAGGGAGCTGAGGCAGGAGCATCCTGAGTTTGAGGCCAGACTCAGCAACTTGGCAAGACCCTGTCTCAAAATAGAAAATTAATATTTGCTGATGACATGATTCTATATTTAGAGGATCCAAAAACCTCCTCCAGAAAACTTCTAGACCTCATCAATGAATTCAGCAAAATGGCAGGTTATAAAATCAACACGCATAAGTCTAAAGCATTTTTATACGTGAGCGACGAAACAGCTGAAAGGGAAATGAGGAAAGCAACTCCATTTGCAAAAGCCTCAAAAAAAAAAAAATACTTGGGAATCAATCTAACCAAAGGGTAAAAGATCTCTACAATGAAAACTACAAAACACTGAAGAAAGAAATTGAGGAAGACCTTAGAAGATGGAAAGATCTCCCATGTTCTTGGATAGGCAGAATTAATATTGTCAAAATGGCCATACTACCTAAAGTGCTATACAGATTCAATGCAATTCCAATTAAAATCCCAATGACGTACCTCACAGAAATAGAGCAAGCAATCGTGAAATTCATCTGGAAGAATAAGAAACCCAGAATAGCTAAAGCAATCCTCAGCAGGAAGAGTGAAGCAGGGGGTATTGCAATACCAGATCTTCAACTCTACTACAAAGCAATAGTAACAAAAACGGCATGGTATTGGCACCAAAATAGACAGGTAGATCAATGGTACAGAATAGAGGACACGGACACAAACTCAAATAAATACAATTTTCTCATACTAGACAAAGGTGCCAAAAATATGCAATGGAGAAAAGATAGCCTCTTCAACAAATGGTGCTGGGAAAACTGGAAATCCATATGCAACAGAATGAAAATAAACCCCTATCTCTCACCCTACACAAAAATCAACTCACAATGGATCAAGGACCTTGAAATCGGACCAGAGACCCTGCATCTTATAGAAGAAAAAGTAGGTCCAAATCTTCACCTTGTCGGCTTAGGATCAGACTTCCTTAACATGACTCCCATAGCACAAGAAATAAAAGCAAGAATCAACAACTGGGATAGAGTCAAACTAAATAGCTTTCTCTCAGCAAAGGAAACTATCAGCAATGCGAAGAGAGAGCCTACAAAGTGGGAGACAATCTTTGCCACTCATACTTCAGATAGAGCACTAATTTCCAGAATATATAAAGAACTCAAAAAACTCTACACCAAGAATACAAATAACCCAATCAACAAATGGGCTAAGGATATGAACAGATGCTTCACAGAAGAAGATCTACAAGCAATCAACAAACATATGAAAAAATGTTCACCATCTTTAGTAATAAGAGAAATGCAAATCAAAACTACACTAAGGTTCCATCTCACCCCAATTAGAATGGCGATTATCAAGAATACAAGCAACAATAGGTGTTGGAGAGGATGTGGGGAGAAAGGTACACTCATACATTGCTGGTGGGGCTGCAAATTAGTGCAGCCACTCTGGAAAGCAGTGTGGAGATTCCTTAGAAAACTTGGAATGGACCCACTATTTGACCCAGCTATCCCACTCCTCGGCCTATACCCAAAGGACTTAAAATCAGCATACTACAGAGATACTGCCACAACAATGTTCATAGCTGCTCAATTCACAATAGTCAGAATGTGGAACCAACCTAGATGTCCTTCAATTGATGAATGGACAGAGAAACTGTGATGTATATATATAATGGAATATTACTCAGCTATAAAGAATAATAAAATTATGGCATTTGCAGGCAAATGGATGAAAATGGAGAATATCATGCTAAGTGAGATAAGCCAATCTCAAAAATCCAAAAGGCAAATGATCTCACTGATAAGCGGATGATGACACATAATGGGGGGTGGGAGGGGGGCAAGAATGGAGGAAGGAGGGACTGAATAGAGGGAAAAGAGGGGTGGGAGGGGTGGTGGGGAAGGAAAATATAACAGAATGAATCAAACATCATTACCTATGTAAATTTATGATTACACAAATGGTATGCTGTTACTCCATGTACAACAAGAAACAACATGCATCCCATTTGTTTACAATAAAAATAAACTGAAAAAGAAAATAGAAAATTAAAAGGACTGAGGTTCTGCTCAGTGGCAGAGCTCTGGCCTGGCACGTGCAAGGCCTGGTTCAGCCCCAGCGGCAAAGAGGAAAGATGCCGAGTCAGCATGGCACTGGCAGACAGGCTTGCCCACCCCAGCAGGACCCTGACCACCACGCTGGCTCTTGCATGTCTTCGGCTGCGGTCAGCTGTGCACACAGCTCTGGAGGTCACAGCATGACTGGCCCTCTCGCCTTCAGCTGTGGGGCAGAGAAGAGGTGGAGGTGATGCTGAGGGGCAGGGCAGTGAGGACGGCTGGGGAGGGCCTTGCTGGCTCTGAGCCGAGGGAGTCCTCTGGTCAGCACACAAGTGGGAGGACCAGGCCGGCACGGCACCACGCCCTGGGTGAGTTCACAGTCACACACTGCTCTCCTGGACGGCAGTCTGTCTTTACTCCTCTCGCTTTCTCTCAGTACTGAGCCTGACCCCAGGGTGCTCCACCACTGAGCCACATCCCCAGAGAGGGCTGGCCTTGAAGCCTGCTGTCCTCCTGTGTCTTCTTCCCAAATTGCTGGGATTTTAGGCCTGTTTTCCACACCCAGCTTGTGCAACCGTTTTGAAGAATTTTGTTCAGGGAAAAGCTAATGCTTTTCTCCTCTTTCTTTTGTACTGGAGACTGGACCTGGGGTGCTCCACCACTTAGCTACACCCCAGCGCTTTTTATGTTTGAGACAAGACAGGGTCTCACTAAATTGCCAAGGCTGGTCTTGAATTTTCGATTCTTTTGCTTCAGCCTCTCTAAACACTGGGATAGCAGGCATGTGCCCCTGCTGCTCAGTTAATGTAATTTTCAAAAGAACAAAACTTTAAAGAAAAAAACAAAAACAAAACCGACATCAGCATTTCTTCCCAGCCTGGCCTCTGCTGGAGGGTGGGCTGGAGAGTGGAAGCCTCCACCTCTGACCCAGGCCACTGGGCAGCACTGGGTCAGAGCGTGGGGTGCCTGGGGGGAGAGGCCCTGGCCCTCCTGCCTGCCGCTCGCCAGGAGCCACATTTCCCAGGGAGACCTTTGCCCTCGGGCTACACCCTCTCCTCCACCCTTCTGCTGGAAGGGCAGGCAGCGGCCTGCGGGTGGGGCCTGGGAGCCTGGGAGGTCACTCAGTGCCCTTGGGAGTTCCCCACCTGCAGGGCTCTGGGAGTAGTGGGCGCCTGCAGCCCTCCTGGGCAGGCTTCCGTCCCCTGGGGAGAGCTGCCTTTGCAGAGCACCGACCACCCAGTGTGCTCAGCCTTCCTGGTCCCTGTGATGCACAGAGCCAGACCTGGAATGGCTAGGGACAGGGGCCAGCCGCTTTTGAAACTTAAGAACTGTGAATCAAAACCATTGCTGAAATATCAGCATTGGAAAAAAAACAAAACAAAATCCAAAACCATTTGTGAAATCTGCCAGTGGAGGAGTGAGGGGAGCCGGCAGAGCCGGCAGCAGACCGTCTGGCAGTCTCTGAGCCACATCCCTTCTAGGGGCTTCCCAGGGTGCCACGGCACATCCACAGGGTGCTCGCCTCGCACCTGCCTGGCGCTAAAAACAAGGGCTGGGATGTGGTGGGTGGTGGTGCGTTTCCATGCGGAAGGTCCTGGGTTTCCTCCCCAGTCCCATGAAGGAAAAAAAAAAAGCTAAAGATGACAATCCACATGCGCCCTACCAAATGAGCCACCCTGCTTATGGACGGGCAGCACCCCCTCACCCAAGTGTGCCAGTGAGGAAAAGCCCGGGGAACAAAAGCAGAAAGCCTACCCACCCCCCAGCAGCTGAGAGGAGAGGCCCAGGCGTGGGAGACCCGCCCAGTGCCAAGAGGTGCCTCCAGCCAGGCTGGTGCAGCACCCGAATGGGGAGGAGAGGGCCACCAGCTGCGGCGTGGAATGGAGCCCCTTGCTCCCAAGGTCCTGCTGTCTGCCGCACTGCGACAGACTCTCGGGGTGCTCATTTCCCACTCCTGGGTCCTGAGCTGCACCCCACAAGGGGTGGAGGACTCTGGTCCTCAGGTGCCTCTGGCTGGCCTTCCTGTGATGCAGAAGAACACCCCTCCGGTGAGCCCTGGCCTGCCGCAGGCCAGCAAGGGCGCTGATGCTGAGCTCCTCCGGCCCCGCTTGCTCTTCATCTGCAACGAGCGTCTTAGAAACTGGCGCATCCTTCCTCACGCCCAAGGCGCACCTCCAGACTCCCCAGACTCTGTGCATCTTTGCGGCTGGGCTGAGCCGTCAGCTGGGCCTGTGGCTGAGTGAGAGGTTGCTGAATCGTTCTCTCCCAGGCTCTTGGAGAACGTCTTACCTGACAGGCTCCACCAGGCGCGGGTGGGGCTCCGTTCTTCCCGACCTTTTCATCGGTGTGCTTGTGTCAGCATTACATTTTTTTTTGTTGGTGCTGGGGATCTAACCTAGGAGAGCTACCTCCCCAGCCCTTTTATTTTTTATCTGGAGCCGGGGCCTCACTAGGTTGGCCCTGAGCCCCAGGCTGGGGCCACAGTATGCGCCTGGCACTCGCATCTTGTGATGGTGTGTGAGGTATCTGGAGCTTGTTGATTACTTCTTTTCATGCATTTTATTGCTGCAGAACTTGAAAATCCACCTGCTCGGCTCCCAGAGAAATTCTGTCTATATTTTGATTAGAATCAAGGTTGGTGTTTTCAGTTTCTCGTATTTGATACTTTATCTGAGACATGCCTCCTTTTCAAGCTCACATTTTTAAAACAATGCTTAGTAGTATCTCTAATCAGATGCACACTTTTCTTGAGTCTGTTTAGATCCCCCAGGATGCAGATTCCCATTCTCACCTTATCTCTACACAGATTGACTGCTTCTGGCAGAGAGGTCAGGGATTTAGGACAAAGCCTGTCAGAGGTCCCCACCCACAGGGACATTCTTGAAGCAGACAGAAGGAAACAAGGTAACTAAGAAAAACTAAAAAACAAGGAGGCCTGGGGGCTAGGGCTAAGAAGAAGAAAGTGGGGTGGGGCGGACTGCTGGACAGGCCAGGGGGAGCTCCCCGGAGGAAGGCAGGTGCTGGGGAGGCAGTGCCCCAGGCAGGCGAGGGAGGTTGGTCAGGTGCTGGGCCAGCAGCCTCCACCTCTGGTTGCCATGCAGAGACCCATGGGGGCTGTGCAGGAAGGAAGCTGAAAGAAGATGCCTGGCCAGAGGCGGTCCTGGAGGGCAGAGGGGGCAGTGGCGACCCACGGGTTGTCCCCCAGGGCAGCTGCATCCGGGTGCTGGATCCCGACCTCAGGAGGCTGTGCGGCCCTCCCTGCATCAGACAGGCTGGGACAGGCTTGCAGAGAAAGCGCGTGAGCAGGCCCCGACAGTGGTTTTGGTTCCAACTCAGTGGCAGGAGGAGCGAAGCTGTCCAGCAGGCAGCCTGAGAACCCTGGCTGGGCGCGGCCTTCTTCATCAATGCCTGCCACACACCACTGAGCACTCTGCGGCCCGACACGGGGTCTCCTCCCCTGCGCCCCCGACACCGGGTCTCCCCCGCTGTGCCCCCGACACCGGGTCTCCCCGCTGCGCCCCAACACCGGGTCTCCTCCCCTGTGGCCCCTGACGCCGGGTCTCCCCCGCTGTGCCCCCAACACCGGGTCTCCTCCCTTGCGCCCCGACACCGGGTCTCCTCCCCTGCGCCCCCGACACCGGGTCTCCTCCCCTGTGCCCTAACACTGGGTCCCCTCCCCTGCGCCCCTGACACCGGGTCCCCCCCCCTGCGCCCCCGACACCGGGTCTCCTCCCCTGCGCCCCGACACCGGGTCTCCTCCCCTGCGCCCCGACACCGGGTCTCCTCCCCTGCGCCCCGACACCGGGTCTCCTCCCCTGCGCCCCCAACACCGGGTCTCCCCCGCTGCGCCCCCGACACCGGGTCTCCTCCCCTGCGCCCCGACAAAGGGTCTCCCCCGCTGCGGCCCCCGACACCGGGTCTCCTCCCCTGCGCCCCCAACACCGGGTCTCCCCCGCTGCGGCCCCAACACCGGGTCTCCTCCCCTGCGCCCCCAACACCGGGTCTCCCCCGCTGTGCCCCAACACCGGGTCTCCTCCCCTGCGCCCCCAACACCGGGTCTCCCCCGCTGCGCCCCCAACACCGGGTCTCCTCCCCTGTGCCCCGACACCGGGTCTCCTCCCCTGCGGCCCCCGACACCAGGTCTCCCCGGCTGTGCCCCCAACACCGGGTCTCCTCCCCTGCGGCCGCCGACACCGGGTCTCCCCGGCTGCGGCCGCCGACACCGGGTCTCCTCCCCTGCGGCCCCCGACACCGGTTCTCCCCCGCTGCGTCCCCCACACCGGGTCTCCCCCGCTGTGCCCCCGACACCGGGTCTCCCCCGCTGTGCCCCCGACACCGGGTCTCCCCCGCTGTGCCCCCGACACCGGGTCTCCCCCGCTGTGCCCCGACACCGGGTCTCCCCCGCTGCGCCCCGACACCGGGTCTCCCCCGCTGTGCCCCCGACACCGGGTCTCCCCCGCTGCGCCCCGACACCGGGTCTCCCCCGCTGCGCCCTGACACCGGGTCTCCCCCGCTGTGCCCCCGACACCGGGTCTCCCCCGCTGCGCCCCGACACCGGGTCTCCCCCGCTGCCCTCACGCCTGGAGTCTTGTGAGCAGTGCACTCACATGTCACACAGATGTGGACAGTTGACGTGGCAGCCACGTCTAAGGACAGGGACTACTGAAGAAGTGCCAGGCAGGTGGCACACCTGGCCCCCAGCAACTCAGGAGGCCAGGGCAGGAGGGTCAGACGTGTGAGGCCAGCCTGAGCCATTTAGGAAGATATCTCAAAAATTAAAAAAAAAAAATAAGGGCCGGGCTGTCACTCAGTGGCAGAGCACCTGGGCTCAGTGCCTGCACTGGGTGCACATGTACACACACGTGAAAGCCAGTGAGACACAGGTTCCTGTGTGCTCCTCCTGAGGCTCCCAGGGCTCGTGACGTGGCCTTGCCTGCAGGGCTCCTGCAACACATCCTGCATCTCTGACCCAGGAGTCTGCCACCTGCTTCTGCACCAGAGACTGACTATTGCCCGTAGGATGCTGGCCCCTCCTCTGCTGCCCAATCTATGCCAGCTGCATACGATGGGATTCCCACTTCCTCCAGCTTCCTCCTCTGCTCAGGGCTCCCTCAAGTACTGTCTCCTGCTGCTGTTTTTTCAAGCAAAGTTTCCTGAGCACACTGTCCCCCCACTGTCTGCTCAAGTCACTCAGCCAGGGATGCTGGAGAGACAAGCTCACTGAGATCACCCTTAGCCCACCAGTGTCCTTCACCTTGAGAAGCCAGGGGTCTCACTTTATCCTGACCTTACTGATCTCCCTGCAGCATTCCACAGTTGACCACTCCCTGGCTCTGAAGTTTTTATTATAAAATATACCCATACCACATCAAACATGCAACACATGCGTGGTTCATTGTTTTGGGGACTGGGAGTTGAACCCAGGGGTACACGACCTCTCAGCTACACCCCCAGTCCTGCTTTTGAGACAGGGTCTCCCTAAGCTGCTCAAGCTGGACTCTAAGTTGGGCTCCTTCTGCCGTGGCTTCCCGAGTCCCTGGGGTTACAGGTGGGTGCCAGCACGCCGGCTGAGTCAAGTTTATAGGTCCCAGCTGTGCCTGTGCCTTTGCATTCTGCCTGAGTCGCTGCTGTGCCGTGATGCAGAGACTAGCAATGGCAGAGGAGACCGGGCGGCCGCCAAGTCCAAGCCTCTCTCTGGCCTCCACAGAAGTCTGCCGACCGCTCTGAGAGGACTCAGCCACAGTGGCTGTGGCTTGCCCCTCTGGAAGCCGCTCAGTGGACACCACTGGCTCTCAGCAGGTGGTGGTCTCACTGCATGGTCTCCCTTTTCTGTGCTGACGAGTTCAGCCTCACTGCCACGTTCTCTCAGACAGCTTTTGGAACCATCATCTCACCTTTGGTGGCCTGAGCTTTGTTATACCTTATCCGGCTGTGAGTTTTATTTTTTGGTGTTGGGGACTGAACCCATGACCTCAGGCATGCTAGGCAAGCAATCTACCCCTGAGCTAAAACCCAGCCCTTTTTATTTATTTATTGAGGCAGGGTCTGGCTCAGTTGCCTGGGATGGCCTCAAACTTGTGATCCTCCTGCCTTAGCCTCCTAGGTAGCTGGCATTACAGGTGTGCATCACCGCATCTGGCCTGGATTTCTTTTTAAGAGTTCTGTTCTGTTTGGGACTTGTTAGGCTTCCTGGATTAACTGACATCTCTAGGATATCCTCGGCCCCGTGTCTTCAACTGTCCCCTTCCCGCTGCCCCGCTTCCTTTGCTTTTGGTCCTGGAGGCACACTGAGCACTGCTCTACCACTGAACCGCACTGTGCAGGCCTACTGGGTTCTTCCTCCAGCCCGCCTGGGCTTTCCTCATGGCTCCTTGTTTCTGGATATACTTTCTTGCTGCTATTTTCTTTCTTTAAGCAAATAATTCATTTTTTTGTGGTGTAAGGCTTTGGACCAGGGCCTGGCACACACTGGGCGGGTGCACACTGAGCTGGGCCCTCTGCACGCTTTGAGGCAGGGTCTGGCCTGAGCGTGCGCTCCTCCTGCCGTGGCCTCCCGGCTGCTGGGTCACACAGTCAACGGTGTTGCTCCCAGCCTCTCAGCCTGCTGCCTCACTCCTGTGGTGCAGGGGGTCCCTTGGGGCTCTGGCTGTGGAGACGACTTGCATTAGCTCTCGCCTAGTTCACAGTTGCTCTAACCTGTGGGGCCCCAGCTGGTGTGAATCTGTGCAAGGACGGACTTGGGTGACAATGTTGAGGATAGTCTCCTCTAGTCAGTGCCCAGGGGGCAGCAGTTCAAGTGTCCTCGCAGCCCTGGACAGGGCCGGGAAGCTGGGGCTCTGAGGGCTGGCAGTGGGGCCGTTTCTGGGTGGCCTTTGTAGCTGGGGCTGCAGTGCTCTGGAGCTCCAGCCTTACGGGGAGGGAGTCACATCGGGCTCCCACCCTGCTGGGCCCTGGCGTTCCTCACCTGCTGTCCGAACTCTGGGACACCAAATTTCAAGTTTGCCCAGTTTGACAGAGGAGGCGGTTGCAGCCAGCTTTAGTCCTCTGCTCAGGTGGGCCCCTGGCTCCTGGCATCCCACTCCCGTGGGAGCTGCATTCAGTGGAACCACCCGTCTGAGCACTCGGGCTGACAGTACCAGAAGCTGAAGACCAGAGTGGACTTCTACCTACGTGCACTTAGATGTCAGGCGACTGAGGCCTCAAAAGGTTTCCCATCAATTTCTGTTGACATTTGACAGGAAGAAGAAAAAACCTATCCAAGAGGTTATCATGAAAGATTCAGAAAGTAAAAAAGGATAAATAACAAAGAACTTGATCATATTTACTTTATATATTTATTTACACCTGTGATCCCAGAGACCTAGGGGCTGAGGCAGGAGGATCACAAGTCGGAGCCCAAGCAACTTAGTGAGGCCCTGTTACAAAATAAAAATAAAAAGGGCTAGTGGTGCAGCTCAGTGGTAGAGCACCTCTGGGTTCAGTCCCCAGCCCCAGGGAAACAATTCCATCTAAGTGGAAAAGCAAACGTGAGTTCAAAATAGCGCCACAGGGAATGACAAGGCAGCCTCTGTGCGGCCCTGGCGGGGCCACGAGGGTGGGCAGCACAAGTCCTTGGCCACGTGTGTCAGACACGCTTCTGACTTAAAGAAGCCCCTGCAAAGCTACATTTCTCCTGTCCCTCTGTGAGTCACTCCCCAGCAAGAGAGCGGCAAGCAGAAGACTAAGTGCAGAGCTGGCACAGTGGCCGGACCTGTCACCCGGCAACTCCAGAGCTCAAGGCAGGAAGATCCCAAGATCAAGGCCAGCCTGGGCAACTCAGCCACCCTGTCTCCAAAGAAAGGCGCAAACCAAACAAGTTCACCCAAGAACTCCCAGGGTGGCAGATGCGAGTTCTGCAGATACGGCACCCCAGGAACATGTGCTGGGGAGGGGGCAGAGGGCTGGAGCAGGAGCAGGGCCGCATCCTGGGTCAGGGGCAGAAGGACATAGCCGGACGTGGTGACCGGGAGCACCAGGGAGGTGCTGCCTCTGCAGGTAGCAGGCAGCAATTCTGCTGCAGGCCACTGGGCCCAGTGGACCAGGCCACGCTCTCCCCTCCAGCCTGGAGCTCAGCTGCCGACCCCACCTTCCAGGACCCAGCGTGGGAGGGAACAGCCACACCCACACGGCCCGATGTGAAGCGCCTGGCGCTCCCTCGCTGACTCGTCCACAGGAGTGCCCCAGAGCCCGAAGCTCCTCCGTGCAGGGCCGCAGCCTCGAAGCCAGTCATTTTGGATCTTCTGTCCTGCTGTCCCCAATCCTTCTCTTTCTGTGAAGCCCACCCTTACTCAGCCTGTGGACACTCTATTTTATTGAAAAAGCACGGCCCCCTTCCAGGACTGGAAATAAAGCCAGTCGAGATCTTTAAACTGAAGAGCCTAAATTTAATGAATCCTCAGAAACGAGCCTGAAGGCCGCACGGAGCATGAACAGGAACAGCCAGGAAGACTCCCAGGGAGCAGTGCAAAGGGAAGACCCGGACAGGCCCTTGCAACACCACTGCACTGCCTGCAAGCAGGCGGGACCAGGGCAGGGGTCCAGGAACAGCGTGCCAGGGAAGGGCCTCGCCAATCGGGAACAGCCCCTGCCACCAGCACACCTCAGCAGCCCTCGGGGTAAAAGAAGCCCACCTCACAACACACACCACAGTATGTGACAGTGGGCCATGGAGTCACACTAAGGCAACAAAGAGCTTTTCTGAAAACATGGGACAATGAGGCCGGAGTGGCCTACGTGGGTACCAAAAGCCCAAAGTATAAAAAACAAGGACATCAGCTACACAGAAGTGAAAAATATGTGCATAAGAAAAAGCACCACAAGAAGAATGAAAAGCTGGGCATGGTGGCCACTCCTGGGACTCAGGAAGCTGAGGTAGGAGGATCCCAAGTTCAAGGCCAGCTTGGGCACCTTAGCAAGACCCTATCCCACACTAAAAAAGAATAAAAAGGACTGGGGATATGGCTCAGGGATAGAGTGCCCCTGGGTTCAATCCCTAGTACCAAAAAAAAAAAAAAAAAAAAAAAAAGGTCAAAAGCAGGTGACAGTGTGCAGGAAGCCAGCCTGGACACTGGCAGTGTGGCCTGGCATGCGTGGGTGGAGGACAATCTGACGCCACCCGCCGATCAGAGACACAGTACCTTTTGCTTGTGAAATCCAGGGCTGAGCGTGCTGGGCAGGGGCTCCACACTGAGGTACACCCCCAGCAATGCCCTTTTCCCCCTTGGCCTGGGGATGGAACCCAGAAGCATTCTACCTGAGCCATATCCCAAGCCCTTTTTATTTTTTATTCTGAAACAAGGTCTCGCTAAATTGCTGAGGCTGCCCTGGAACTTGCCATTCTCTTGCCTCAGCCTCCCAAGTGACTGGGCTGACAGGTGGGCGCCATGTGCTCAGCTGTGATACCAGAAGGGGGCGTCCAGCTCCCTCCTGCTGCTCTGAACAGGATCTTCCTCCCTCCACCCTTCCTGCTACGAGCTGTCTCCTACAGTCCCCAAAAGCGAACCCTTCAAATAGATTTTCCTGAAAACTTCATAATGCCCAGAAGTGTGCTCCAGAGCTGTAGCCCGTGGAGTGTCCAGGAGTAGAGGGACAGGCAGGAACCCCGGGCTGGGAGGCCATGGCTCACAAGGCCATGGTCTCTGTGACCTCCTCGGCAGGAGACTGAGCGATACCGAGCACCCGAGGGAGGCTGTGCTGGTGGTGGCTCCTGTCCTACAGGGTCCTGCACAGCATGATGTGGGAAATGGGCTGCAGGGCAGGGGTGAGGGCCTGTGGCGTCTGTGGATCACTCAACCAGAGCTCAGGAGGTTCAGACATGAGGAAGGCAGTGCCCACTCCACGTCGGCCTCAGGGAGTGGAGGCCACGCTGTCCCGAGCCACAGCCCGCCCTGCAGGGCAGCAGCGGGGCAGGCGTCTCTCTCCTACCTGGAGCTGAGTCGTCCTGGGAGGGGTGGCCTGAAGGGCTGGATCCCAGGTCTAGTAACCGCCAGGTGTCCTGGAGGGAGTTGCTGGCCAGTGAGGACGACTCGTGGGTGTGACGGCCCTTTTCCTCAGGGACTGCAGCCTGCAGAGGCCTCCTGGGCCCGTTTTCTTTCTGAGGTGGTCTGCAAGTCACCCAGGGGGTTTCGAGTTGCTTCTGTAGAAGTTGGGAAAGACAGAGTTGTCTTGAACGCCCTCTTCCTCTGTCCTGATCCCCTCAGCCATGGCTCTGAGACGGGAGAGGCAGCTGGGGACGAGGACGATGTGCAGGAGGGAGGAGAGTGCTCTGCTACACCAGCACTGGCAGTACTGACGCCAGGCTGCTGAGCACTCGCAGGTAAAAGCAATCCTCCAGAAGGGAGAAGGTGGCCCTCCAGCACAGTGGGAGGCCGCAGGCCACTCCGGGTGCCTGTGTCCTCCCACCAGCTCCCATGCCCTCCCGGCCACAGGCTCCACTCTGAATGAGGCGCCTGGGATCCCAGTAGCACTTGCTCACAGCAAGGGCCCGAGGGTGGGTCCCCACAGCCCTGCAGAGGTGCAGGTGGGCCCAGTGTGTGGGGTACCCTCTGCCTGTTCACCCCCACCTGCTGCTCCTGAGTGGGCCCTGCTGCGCCTGCCCTCCAGGCTCGCCGGACATGGCTTCTGCCCACTGGGTGTGCCAAGCAGGGCTGGCCGTTCCCTGCACATTCAGAATGATGTTCTTCCTTGGTGTGCTGAGGGTCCCACTGTGGCAAAGGATAAAGAGGGTTCAGATCATGCCCACAAGCTCTTCAATGGCACTGCCGACACCCATCCCCAGAGCTCTGGTACGCGGGGCTCTCTCCACGTGGTGACAGGTTCAGAGAGTGGGGTGTGCTTGCTCCACGTCACGAGGCAGAGGGCTGCTCAATCCAGTTCTGTGCCCACCTATCTTCTGGGGAAGGGATGGCAAGTGCTGTGCCCTGGACACCAAGCAGAAGCCTCTTCTGCAAGGGCAAGGCAGCCAGCAGGCACTGGCCTTGGCCTGGGGTGGAGTGGGACCCCCCAAAGGTGCTGGCCTTGGCAATGGACAAAAGCAGCCCCAGGACCTCTTGGGCAGGTTGCCAACCAGGCCGCTTTGCCCACTCCTGTCTGAGGGCTTGATTACACCCTGCTGCTGGGGGAGGCTGCAGAAAAGCAGGCAGAGGAGAGTCAGGAAGAGCAGCCCAGGAAGCATGATGGGAAATACCCG
Source organism: Sciurus carolinensis (assembly GCF_902686445.1). Taxonomy (NCBI): domain Eukaryota; kingdom Metazoa; phylum Chordata; class Mammalia; order Rodentia; family Sciuridae; genus Sciurus; species Sciurus carolinensis. Next base: position 925,303 of record NC_062215.1, on the reverse strand, counting down.
AGAACCTGGAAAGCAGGTTCCTCGCACTCAGGAGGAAGCCTCGCAAGCAGAGGTAGCCGCATGGAGCTGAGGGCAGTGACCAGCCGCAGGGACCTGGACCCCCACTCTCTCCCAGGCACAGTGGCAGGACACCAGTGCACAGAAGCGCAGGAGCTCTGTGGCCTCGTTGGCCACGTCTATTCACCTATCACTAATTCATAACTCCCTGGGTCCCAATGGCCAAGGGCTTTCTTTCGTGCTGACCCCCCTGTTTCTTCCCAGGGGCAAGCTTCCTGGGTGAGCCTGCACCATCCCTCAGTCCAGATCCCTGCCCTTTACTGAAACTCAGGTTGCCCCTGGACTGTGTCGCGTGTGTGGCCTTGGGCTGGACGCTGACCACAGATGCAGAAGGAACACCTTGGATGGACTGCCCACAGGTCCCCTCCTGCTCTCCAGCTGCCTGGGCTGCAGCCTGGATGTCCTCCTCTCATATTCCAGAGCCCCTGTCTCTGCCCTCCAGTTTCCCCACCCCCATCCCCTGCAGGCTCTGCGGGCCACCAACAAGCTCTCAGATACCCAGGCCAGAGCCCTTGCTTCCTCCTGGCTGGGGCAAACTCAGGGGACGTCACCTCAGGGCAGAAAAACTTGTCCGTCTCTACCGAGCTCTCTTACTTTAAATAAATTGAAAAGGCAAATATGCTCTGGGAGAATATATTTACAGCACGTCCAGCAAACAAGGATCATGGATCTGTATCAAGACTGTATAAAATTCTGATTTTTTTTTTTTTTTTTGGTCTTTCTCTCTCTTCTGCAGAAATTAGGATTGAACCCAGGGGTGCTCTAAAACTGAGCTGCACACCCAGTCCTTTTTATTTTTATTTTAAGACAGGGTCTCACTAAGCTGCCCGGGCTGGGCTGGAACTCATGATCCTCTTGCCTCTGCTCCTGAGTTGCTGGGATCACGGGTGTGGCCACCATGCGCAGCCTCAAGGATATTCTTTAAAGAAGCTTACTGTTAGCAGTGTGATCATTTAGCAATGCTGGGGATAGAACGCAGGGCCTCACATGTGGTAGGCAAGTGCTGTCCACTGAGCTACATCCCCAGGACCTGGTTTTGAGCAGTTTAACACACACACACAACTCCGAGGTGCCGTGTGGACTGTCTCATCAGCCATCGAGGTGGAAACTGCTGGTCCTGTCTCAGTGCACACCGAGGCGGGAGAAGGCTGCCCGGGGCAGGAGCGCATGGGCCACGCTCACGGCGACCCAGCTGCACAGCCTCCACCTGAGGTCTGAGCAAGCAGCGCTGCCCTGCAGGCCCCAAAGCCACAGCTGCAACTCCAGAGGGGAAGGACCCCGGAGGCCGCGAGGCAGGGCAGAATTCCACCACCCTGGTAAGAGCCCTGCCAGAAGGAAGGCCTAGAAGCCAGGCGAGGCCTGAGTTAGGGCGGATGATGTAACTGCTACTAGGCCTTTCCTGTGGCTTCATCCAAGCTACACAGGGGCTCTACCACCGAGCCACACCTAGTCACCGACACGTGGTGCTGGGAATTGAACCCAGGGGCTCTACCACTGAGCTGACCCCTAGACCTTTTCTTTTGAGACAAGGTCTCACTAGCTGGCTGAGGTTGGCTTTGAACTCGTGACCCTCCCGCCTCAGGCTCCTGAGTGGCTGGAATTGCAGGTGTGCACCCCATGGTTGGCTCATCGACCATTTTAAACAATAGAAATGGCAACTCTGTATGGTTTGATATAGATGGTACCTGCCCCACTCTGCGCAATAACTCGATGAGAGGCACACTGTCTCTAACCTGTGGAAGGTGTGGACACCAGTCGCCCCCTTGGTGATGAACTGAGGGTCTGGGTCAGGACTGCAGGGCAAGAGGAAGAGTGGCAGGCAGGAGATGAGGAGGCACCGCCCCACCACGGCGTCAGGCCCCCAAAGGAACCAGAGACTGCCACAGACCTCCTCACCAAATGAACTCAGCAGAAGTGGCCAGACGTAATGTAACTTTGAAAAGATCTTCACGATGAACAGGCTGCTGGGGTCATGGCTCAGTGGTAGAGCCCTTGTCTGACACATGTGCGGCACTGGGTTCGAGACTCAGCACCACATAAAAATAAATAAGATAAAGGTATTGTGTCCATCCACAACTAAAAATACACTGAAAAAAAGACGAACAGGCTGTGTTGCGTCCATCAAATGGAATATTATTCAACACTAAAAGGCAAGGAGCGTCACCACGGACAGACGTCCAGACACCTGAGCCGCAGAAGCCCTGTGAAAAGGCTGCAGGCTGTGCGGCTCCAGCTACCCTGGTGGGAAGGCAACAGCAGGGAGATGGGAGGGCTAGCACGGCCAGGGAAGGGAGGAGGGAGGACACTGCAGAGGCAGCACTGTCACCACACACTTGCCCAAACCCACAGAAGATACCACTCCAGCCAGGTGCCGTGGCCACGCCTGTGATTCCAGCAGCTGGGAGGCTGAGGCAGGAGGATCACAAGTTCAAAGCCAGCCTCAGCAATGGTGAGGCACTAAGCAACTCAGTGAGACCCTGTCTCTAAATAAAACACAAAATAGGGCTGGGGAGGGGGCTTAGTGTTGGAGTGTCCCTGAGCTCAATCCCTGGTACCAAAAAAAAAAAAAAAAGACACCATGCTCCTGGGCTCAGACAGGCACCCAGGCCAAAGCAAGCCCACCAGGAAAAGGAGGGCCAGGGCAGTTTCTCTGTAAGTCTGAAACAGCGCTGAGAAACAGTCTATCAATTCTTTAAAACATTTAGTATTTAAATAATAATATTTTAAATAGCAGGAAATACAGATGTTATTCTGTTGACCTTCAAGATGACCTGTATGTAACACACTGAAGGGTCCCCTGTGCTACACGGGGGTGTAAGCTGGCACAGCAGCTCCAGACTGTCATTTGGCATTGCCTAAGGAAGACGAAAAATGAGCCGGGCGCGGTGGCCACACCTGCAATCCCAGTGGCTTGGGAGGCTGAGGCAGGAGGATCCCAAGTTCAAGGCCAGCCTGGGCCACTCAGCAAGAGCCTATCTCAGAATAGAAAATAATGAAGGACTGAGGATGTGACTCAGCAGTGGAGCACCTGCGCTCAGTCCACGGTTCTGCAAAAAGACAAAAAGGAGGGTAACTGCTTACAGGGCAGGAGGATCGCTAATGAAATAAATGCCTGGAAGCAACAGTGCCTGCTGCCTCAACCAAATAGAAACAGACCTTCCAAGTTGAAAAACAGTTACGTACAACATTAGCCTGTGAATTCATCAGATTAAAAGTCTTCAGGTTATCTAAGGGTTTAGGTTCTAACTGGGAACTGAACCCAGGGTGCTTTACACTGAGCTACACCCCAGTCTTTTCTACTTTTCAGTTTTGAGACAGGGTTTTGCTGAGTGGCCCAGGCTGGTCTTGAACTTCTTTTTTAAAAAAAAATATTTTGTTTTAGTTGTACATGACACAATACCTTTATTTTATTTTTATGTGATGCTGAGGATCAAACCCAGGGCCTCATGCATGCTACGCGAGCGCTCTACCACACAGTCATGACCCCAGCCTGGTCTTGAACTTTTGATTCTCTTGCCTCAGCTGCCAAAGTCACTGGGATTACAGGCATGCACCACAGTGGCCGGCTTATCTGAAGACTTTTTAAAAAAGGAAATTAAAAAGTAAATGACAAATTTGGAAAGAGCTGTAACAGACAAGCAGCAATTGCCTTAATATGTAAAGAAGTCTTACAAACCAACAAGTACAAACACACCAGTAGAAAAATTAGAACATGCATAAATAACCCAGAAAGAGGAAACTGAAAGGCCAGTAAATGTAAGACATTTAATGCCACTGAAGACATAAGAACATTTTGATTAAAGAGATAAATGTTTTTCAACCTATCATTTTGATAAAGATTTTAAAGATAACACCCAGGTGGGCAAAGTTATAGGAAAACATATATACAATATAAATAGTAATTTTTAAAAAAGCAGCAGAAAACACATTGAAATGTTATTGGTAGCCATGTTTGGATCTGAGCATCAGAGGCTTTTCATATTCTATTTAATACTCAAGAAGACAGCAGAGCTAGAAGAGTTACCTGAGCTGTGGTGTGGGTCTTCACCTGTCCCAAAGGTAGGCTGTGGTCCCAAAGAGCCTCGGGCACCTCACCCTGGTCCTGGGCCCCGGGGGTGGGAGGCAGGGGAGGACAGGGCAGTCTCCCTGGAAACGAGACCAGGAAAGGGTCTGTTCTTTGTGCTTCAGTCACTCCTGGGTTTCTCTCCTGCTGAACACAAACACTCGAGAACAGCATGTTCCTTTCCAAAGCCAAAGTCACTTCTACACCACAGAACCTGGGCAGGGGCCAGGTGTGAAGGAGCCACACACCAGCACCCAGGGGGCAGCCTCCCACCCCCACAGGGCTTCCTACAGGCAGAGCGGACTGTGCCTACTCACAGGACCAAAGACGGACCTGCTCCGCAGCATGCACAGAGTGCAGCAGTGGCCCACTGTGCGCCTGGGGTTCCAGCCGCTCAGGAGGCTGAGGCCAGAGGCTAGTTGAGCCCCCGAGTTGATGGCCAGTTTGGGCAACACAGCACAACTTCATCCGGAAAAAAAAAAATAAAAGGGAAGAAGCAAAAGTTTAAACTACATGCTTAAAAACTACAGCTGTGATAAACACGTGAGCATTCCACCTTACTTGGAAATGATCTTGGCATCAAATGACCATCCTTTCATGGACTAATTTGTGTTAAGTTACCTGCATATCTTCGAGTTTTCTTTAAGCTGACATACTGCATAATTACTACTGAAATAGTATTTCCAGAGTAAGGAATCAATTCAGGACCCAAGAAGTTCTTGTTCTTGTTTTTTGGGGGGAGGGTTATGACTAGAGCTATTTATCATATTAGAAACTGAAGCAGAATGATTTTTAAAAATTTTTTACAATACTGGGGATCAAACCAGGGATGTTCCACCACTGAGCTAAGTTGCTAAGCCTGACCTGGAACATGAGATCCAACTGCCTCAGCCTCCCTGGGATTACAAGTGTGGGCACTACTGTGTCCAGGCTTTGTACTTGTTTTGATTGGGCAAAAATAACCTTTTCCATGAACATTTAGTTACTGTGCGGCTGCGATCAGAGGCATTTTATATACTGCTATGAGCATCTCTGGACACTTGGCACGGGTGCCGCGAGGACTGGGGCCCCCAGGGACCGTGCCTGCAGGCCCAGCAGGGCTCCCAGGTGCATGGCACCCACCTCTGACAGCCAGGCCTGAGAGGGAGGCTGTGTGCAGCTGTGGGGTGTGAGTGTGGGTGGGCTCGTACCCACAGGGCACAGGGGCCGGGGCTTGCACGCTAGTGAACAAAGGACAGAGAAGTGCTGGCATTTTCACAAAAGTGTGAACTAGCTCGAGTTAGCATTTTTGTTTTCCTGTGTACTTTTCAGCACTGTTTAAAGAAATATTTCTGTGGTACTGGGGATTAAACCTGCAGTGCTCTACCACTGAGCCACACCCCTAGTCCTTTTTATTTTTAAAAAATTTTTAGTTGTAGATGGACACAGTATCTTTATTTTATTTATTCATGTGGTGCTGAGGGTCCAGTCCAGTGTCCCACACATGCAAGGTTAGCTCTCCACCACTGAGCCACAGCCCTAGCCCTTTTTATTTTGAGACAGAGTCTTGCTAAGTTGTTGCCCAGGCTGGGCTTAAATTTGTGATTCTCCTGCCTTGGCCTCCTGAGTCACTGGGATCATAAGTGTGCACCATCATACCCAGCAGCACTGTTTTTACAATGAGCAAACTTTTTTGATGAGAAAACTAAAGTCTTTTGAAAAATGCTAGTATCAGTAAGACTGCCAAACGACAGTTCATGGAATTCCAGCTTTCTGAGGTGGAGGTCTGTCCCTGGGACTCTGGTCTCTGGGAGAGGCAGGCGTGGCGGGAGGGAAGGCAGGGAAGGAGGCAGGTGAGCCAGGGTGTTACTCTGGCAGGACCCTCTGTGCTGCACGTGCTTCTCCTCCTTCTTGGTATGAGCTTGCAGCAGGAGGGGTGCTACTTGTCTCAGAGCAGAGGGGTCATTGCCTAGAGCTGGAATGGGCTCCACGGCCTGACAGGGGGTGCACTGGGCAGGCGGTGCTCTAAGATTGAGGTGTACTGCTGGCCAGGAGGAGGTGGTCGGCCCACTCCTGAGGGGCAGACAGGTGGGGACACGCTCCGAGGCAGCGGCTCCAGGACACACACAGTGGCTGCGTGGAGGTGGCTGGGGTGCCTGTGGACAGCTGCCAATAGCAGGTGTGTCCAGCCCTGGGCTGGAAGGTCTCGTTCTGAATGCTATGAACGATGACCCAGTGTTTGTCACAGTTGGTCACTCTACTATTTAATGGCTGTGGTCACATGGCATAGGAACCAGTGGAGATACAGAGACCAGCCTCACCCACTCTTGCTGCCAGGACCGGGCGCTAGGCTGTGGGGCCTCTGTCAGTCAGCAAGGGTGCGTGGGACGGGCAGAGACAAGTGTCCCCTGTCCTCTGCCCACTGTCTTCCTCTGCTCCTGTCCAGCCATGCCGTGGACCCCAACAGTCTGTCCCGTGGTTCGGACACGCCAGGTCAGTCTGTGCAGAGGCACTTGCTGCCATGGGACACCAGCCAGGAGACGAGGAGGAGCCTTGGGGGCATCGCCACTTGGAACCACCATGACACCTGTATGTCTAGCAAAAGCATCAGCCCGCAGCAGCCTGGGCCTCACAGGAAGGGGCCTCGCAGGGCATGCACGACACCTGAGGCAGGGGTTCCTGTGAACGTGCGGCCCCCTCCCTCCCCTACTCTGCAGTGTCAGGAGGGAGCTCGGGCCTGGCACATGCCAGGCAAATGCTCTGTGCCCACCCTGGCCTGAGGCCTTCTAAGTAGCACTCCAGAAGAATCATGGGCTCAGACAGGAGCCTGCCGGGGTTGTAAGCTGTCCTCTGGAAAGGCCTCTGCAGTTGGATCCCTCCCATGCCCGCCTTTCTCCAAGCCCAGGGGAGGCTGTGCGGTGCTGGGGATGGACCCAGGCCTCGCATGCCAGCCCTCCACTCTGCTCTGAGAAGGAACTGCCAAAGCGGTGGCCTAACTGGCACTCCTGGACTCCCGCAGCAGAGTGGCTCCTCCTCAGACCTGTGGACTTCTCAGCCCCTCCTGGCCCTCGGCCAGGCCTCCAGTGGCCCCAGCAGGCATGGGGTCTTTTCAGGTCAGGTGTGCGAATGTGCCCCGTCTGGGATCTTTATCTTTATCTTGGATGCCTTTTCTTTTCTTTTTTTTTTTTTTTTGCGGTGCTGGGGATTGAACCCAGGGCCTTGTGCTTGCAAGGCAAGCACTCTACCCACTGAGCTATCTCCCCAGCCCTTGGATGCCTTTTCCTCAGAGACTCAGATGAAGTGGCACCTGGCCTGAGGGACCACTGGCTTCCCCACACCATGTTAGTTCTCAAGCGTTAATGAGGAGCTTCTCTCGCTGCAAAGAAACCAGTTAACGTGCTCACGGTCCATGGGGGAAGCAGAGTTTGAGCCCAGTGCCCTCACAGCACACACTGAAGTAAATCCCAGCTAATTAGACACCAGAAGAGGCACGCCCAGAGTCTCACTCTGGGAGAGTCTCATGATGAGGGAGGAAGTCACAGCCCAAAGAAAGGGAAGGAGCACGGGGCTGTGGGCTCTGCCTGCACAGTTCTCCAAGTGCTGGGGTGAGGGTGGTCTTCCTGCCATGTGCAAATGGCCAACACTGAACTAAGGAGGGGCAGAAGCCACCAGCCTTTGGAGGAGACTGCAAGGGTAGGCGCTGGTACCCGTGGCTCTGCAGTGGGCAAGCCCATGGCCTGTAACACAGACTGTGGCACCACACGGGGCCTTTGCCATGGGGGTGTGGACAGGGTGGGTGGACGGACGGAGGGTAGGACGGGCACCTGCTCAAACACAGGCTCAGCTGGCTGTAGAAAGTCACAAGAGGAAGGGGGCGTGCCTATCATCAAAGACAACATGGCTGAGGTGGCAGAGCATGGCACAGAGGCCAAGGAGAGGGGTGTCATGGCTCAGAGGGGAGGGCACTGTCAGTTTAGAAAGTGATGACATAGAATCGAATTGAGAGAGAGGGAATAGAGCTCAAACTGCTAAAACCACTGCTTGCCAACAGTAACAGACAGGAACAGCCAGGGTGGTACCCATGCCTGCAATCTCAGCAGCTCAGAAGGCTGAGACAGGAGGATCTCAAGTTCAAGACCGGCCTCAGCAACTTAGTGAGACTGCCTTAAAATAAAACATTAAAAAGTCTGTGGCTGTGGCTCAGTGTCTAAGCAGCAGCAGTCGCAGCAGCAAGGTTCTGAGCTAGGCATGGTGCAGCCCTGCAGTCCCAGTGGCTCAGGAGGCTGAGGCAGGATGGCAAGTTTGAGGCCAGGCTGGAAACTTAGCAAAACCCTCTCTCAAGATAAAGTAAAAGGGCTGGGATGTGCCTCAGGAGTAGAGTGCTTGTCTGGCCTGGGTGAGGTCCGGGCCCCACTGCCCCACTCCCAGCAGGGCAAAACAGAAGCAAGGTCCTGTATGAACTTGCAGAAAGCACCTCTTCCCCCTTGAGCTGTGAAGTGGACAGGTGTCAGGGAGAGCAGCTTCTGCCCACACTCCCTGCACTCGTGGGTGCCCCGAGGGGGCAATGGGGCTGGACAATGGTCCATGTCCACCAGTTCTCACACCAACACCTACAAACACCTGCCAAAGAGCTGTTTACTGCTCCTCTTTCAGGGGCTGGGTTCTCAGGACAACGCCACTAAGACAGTCTCTTTCCACACACCAAGTGAAAAGGCTGGCCTTCCGCTGGTGACTTCGCAGTAAGGCCTGGCTGGCCTCCAGCTCTCGGCTCTCACACAGTGCTCTAGCGTGGCGGTGTGGACAGCCCCTCTGCTCCTGCTCAGACCTCCCCCAGCGTCACCTCTTCATGGGGACCAGTGCTCCCTGGAGCTCTGCTGCCCAGCGCCTGAGGCTGCTTCTCCTTCCCCTCTGCCAGGTTTCTTCAGAAGTCACCGAAGGACATGCTAAAGCCACAGCGGTCACCCCTGCGGTCAGCCCCAGGTGGAGCCTGGGGAGGAGGCACGGCACCCTGACCTCCCTCTTCCCTTTGATGGTGACCTACCTGCCTGCCTACCTTCCCTCCATCGTGGGGTTGGAGACTGAACCCAGGGCGTGGACACTAGGGAAGTTCTCTACCTCTCGGCTACATCCCAGCCCCTGATGGCGGCCTTCTCAAGAGCTCTCATGGTTGGGGCAGACGAAGTGCTACTCCTGCTGGCCCTTCCAGTGCTCTTGGCTCCCAGGTTTTGGGTTCTTTTGTTTTCTTTTTTTGGTACTAGGGACTGAATCCAGGGGCACTTAACCACTGAGCCACGTACCCAGCCCTTTTTATTATTCTGAGACAGTGCCTCACTAAATTGCTGAGACTGGCCTAGAACTTAGGATCCTTCTGCCTCAGTCTTCTGAGTCGCTACAATGACAGATGTGGCCACCATGCCCAGCTGCTCCCAGCTCTTAGGGGCACACAGACTGGAGCTTCATGCCTGCAGCATGTTTGCTATGAACCTAGTCCCAGGTCCCCGTCTGCTCATAGTGTTTAGGCAAAGGACAGGAAGGCACAGCCAGACGGCAGACTCCCCAGAGCTAGCCTTTGGGGCCATCACAGAAACTTAAAGTTTGGTAACTGACATCTTGCTGAAAGGCGAACAAAGGCAGAAGGCAGGTGAGTGAGGAGCAGCTGCAGTGAGCACCGGCTGCACCTGCTGTCGGCCAGCCCCACTGAGACCGCAGTGAGGCCTGCACTGGGCCAGACACCCACTCAGGCTGTGTGCATGTGTCTGGAGCTCTGGGCTTCCTGGGAGACCCTGGGCTGGAGCTCTGCTTCTTCACGCCCCTCTGGCCCCTCTGGGTGCAGACTGCCTTGCATGCCACAAACCTGTGTCATTTTTCAGTCTTGTAGTTCTAGCCTCCCTGCCTCCACCTCCCCCGGGGATGCTGCTGCTGTACTACTCCTGCGAAGCTGGCAGGGAGCACCAGCACTAGGAGGAGGTCCTGCCGTGCCAGCGGCATCCGGCTGCTCCATGCTGAGGAGCGTCCCCTCACCTTCCTGAGAAGTCCAGGCCAGGGCCCCTGCTGGCCCAGGCTCCTCGCAGGCGGGTAGGGAAGTGGTCCTGGCAGTCCTGTGGTGCGCCCCTCGCTCCCTGCTGCCCCAGTTCTCACGCGGCAGTCCTGTTCCCAGGGACTCACCCTTGGGGTGTCCCTGCTCTGCTCGAAGCCGGTTCCCCATCTCCATGAGCTGCTCCTTCTCCAGGCGGAGACGCAGGATTTTTTTGGCGGCTTCCTTAAGTTTCCTCTGCAGGTGGGGGACGGATACAGACTGTGGAGGCTGTGGCCCCAGCTGTGGGTGCCTGGGGAGCTCCCCTGGGTCCTTCGTCCCCACAGGTCTCTCATCTGCAAGGCCCTGTAAACAAAACCCATACAGCAACGCCCTGTGAGACCACGGGCCTGGTGGAGGCCTGCGTGGTGGAGGGCCCAGCAGGTAGTGCTCCCACCCCGAGCCTGCCCTCCCAGAATGGGCACTGCTGCCTGCCCTGTGCCTTGGCCTGGGTCCAGGAGAGTGCGAATGCTCCCAGGGGCTCCTCTACAAATTGGGTCATCCTAGGCCCTGTTCTCCAGGCTGCAGCCTGACCTCAGGTCCTCAGCCCTTTTCCTGCTGGCCACAGGCCCTGGCAACCCCCAACTCAAAACCTCTGAGTGTTCCTCCCCACAGCCCTGCTGGGTGTGTTGGCCTGTGTCTATCAAGAGGAGACAAGGAGAACTCAGGCACCCAACTGGCACAGTGCCCCAGGGCATGCACCGGGTCCTGCTCCTGGGAACGGAGATGGCCTACCCACCCCCAGCTCCAGCATGCCCCCAGACCCAAGAGGACTGCACCCTGTGTGGGTGCTGCTTCTGCATCTGTAACAAGGACTTCAGACTCCTCGCTTGGGCCTGCAAATGTCCAATGGGCAACTAAAAACCTCCCTTTTATCTGCCTCCCTTGCTGAGTCACCTCAGATTCACAGACACCCTGTGATGAGCTTGACTATCTGAGACAACAGCAAGTTTCTGATGGACAAGGCCCCACCTGACAGACCTTGAGATAATGATCACCAGACCACAGCTGACCAGGACAGTCTGATGACGCACAAGCCTGGCTGCTGTCGACACAGCAGGGCAGCTCGGTCAGCACCAGGAGACAGGGTGGAGGCTGGTCCCTGGCCTTTCCAGGGCAGTTGCACCCACTGGAGTGCCTCTCCTGCTTCTTACCACCTCTTCCTCCCTTTGGTTCTGGGACAAGTGGCCCCAGAGTTGGCCTCTGGCCTACGGCTCTAGTATCAGGCTGCTCCTCACCCTCCTGTCTCACCCCAGTCCTTGCCCTAGGCCTGCGATAGCTGCCTCCTGTGAACAGCTGGCTGGCAGCTGCCTCTCCTTCCCCTGGGTTCACCTTCCTCCACCTGCCTGGACACGGCAGACCAGCTGTGGTTCCCTGCTGAGCTGGAGAAGGTGGGAGGAGAAAGCTAAGGTGTCTGAGGGGAGGAGGCTGCCACAGGGAGCTGGAGTCTGGGCCAGGCCTGGACTAGGGGCCCACAGCAAGCACAGCCATGTACAAGTGCAGATGCAGCACAGGAGGGCATCAAGGGCTGAGCAGGGCGCAGGGACACCTGGACCTGGCACAGCCTAGCCGCTCCCAACACCTGCAAGAGAAGCCAGTCACTCCCTTATCCTGGCCACAGGAGTCCCGAGTCCCTGGAACAGACCTGAGGGCCTGTCCTGGCCAGTTTCCCAGGATTGGAAGGTACCCATGCCCTCTAGGTACTGCTGTTCCCCAGGTGCACCAGTACCTCCTGCATGTGCTGCAGGCCACAAGGGACCTAGGGGGTCATGGAAGGACACAGTGAAGAGCAATGTCTGCCCCTTTCTTGGGCTAGGAGAGGTCTATGGTTCCACAGGCCTGAGGCCAGGCCAGGTGAGGGCAGTGTCAGGGAGGCCTTGCTGCAGGCATGAACATCCCAGACCCCATGCATCTTCTCCAGTGTGTGTGACTGGGGCTGCTGTCCCCTCTGCAGGTATGGCCTTCCAAGGACAAAGGACTTGAGGCTCTCAGGCTGGGAGAGGTGGGTGGCCCTGGAAGAAGGCAGGCCTGGGGCTCCATACGCCCCCAGCTGGGCAAGTGGGAATTCACTTGGGCTGCTTAAAGGCTTGGCTGTTCTCCAGCTGCTCTCATGAGGAAGGAAGAGCCCTGAAGCAGAGCCTTAGCAGACCTCAGATACCCAGAGGGTGGCCGGGACTGAACTCCGGGCCTTGCACACGCTAGGTAAGCACTCTGCCACTGAGCTCACCCCAGTCCTTTTCATTTTTATTTTTGAGACAGGAGCTCACTAAATTGACCTTGAACTTGAGCTCACTGGGCTCTTCCTGCCTCAGCCTCCTGAAGTGCTGGAATATAGATGTGCCCCAATGTGCCTGGCTTCAGACATCCGTAGTATGAGGGAAGATCTGCTCTCCAAACCTAGGCCCCTGACCAGAGGTGGCTCCCACCTGACCCAGTAGCCTGGTGGTGCCCTGGCCCTTCCCTTGTAATAAGAGCCCAGTGGGGAGGAACGGCCCCAGCCTGAGTCCCTGTTCCAGACCCATCGCTGACATGGGGGATGTGGAGTGAACCTCCCTGGGTCAGTTTCTGGTAAAATTTTATCTGATGTGTTTATTTTGGCCAGGCGTGGTGGCACACACCTGAATCCCAGTGGCTTGGGAGGCTGAGGCAAGATGATTACAAGTTCAAGGCCAACCTCAGCAATTTAGTGAGGCCCTAAGCAACTTATCAAGACCCTGTTTCTAAATAAATATATAAATAAAAAGGGCTGGGGATGTGGCTCCATGGTTAAGCACCCCTGGGTTCAATTCCTGGTACCAAAAAGAAAAGTGTACTTTGACGATTCTCTGAAGTCTTTTTCCCAAATAAAGATTGCACAACCTGAGACACATTCAGGGGTGTCTTTTTAACAAATGCACCCTCAGCAAGTATAGTGGCAGCCCCACCAGCACTCACTCCAGGGTGGGGTACTGCCCTGCCTGGGTGCCAATATCAGCATCTTGGGAGGAAACAGGAGAATCTGGCCCACTGAGATGACTTAATGCCACCAACCAAAGCCGTCCTCGGAGGTTGTAGTCAGAGCCGGGGACCCTCCCGGACTAGGGAAGTCCCGCAGGCCACTACCCCACAGCAGACCCTCGGAAAGCCCCTGGAGCTGCCCTGGAAGCTGGGAATGGGGCAGGGCAGCCTGCGGCAGGAAGAAAGCCAGTGTGAGTCCTAGTGCTGGCTGGAGAGCAGAAACCCACCCACACCTCAGTCTCTGTGCAGGGGCCATGGTGGAAAGCGGGGTCTCAGGCTCTAGGGGTGGGAAAGTGTGGCCAGCTTGAGACCCCTCATGCCCTGGTCGGAGGAAACCAGCCTTGGACAGAGGAGCTGCAAAGACACCTCACCCTGGGGACAGGTGGCCTGCTACATGCTGCCCACCCCCCGCGTAACCCTCCTCCTGGAGATCTTGAGAGCACACGGCCCTTGGGCCTCATCATGCCTAGGCCTTCAGCCCCTCCGCCCGACTGGGACACCTGACTCCACCTGGTGTCCCGACCAGGCCCTTCCTAGCCTGATTTTCCTCTCCGGGACCCAGGACATACGCAGTGCTGAATGCTGGTCTCTGGTGACGCTGACACCTGAGTTGCAGGCCAGCGGCTCTGTGGCATGTCCCTCCCTCCCTGAGTCTGCCCAGGACACCCTGTGCTTAGGCTCTGGCTGTGTTCTTGGCAGAAGCCCTGGCAATGAGTCCCAGGGCATTCTAGCCGGAGGTGGGAGGTGTTGGTGTGCTGACCCAGGGGGGCTCTGTCAAGCTGGGCCCCAGAGGCTTCTCACTGGAGACGTGTCCTGCCTCTGGCCAGGAGATGTGCAGGGATGGAGACAAGGAGTTCCTTGTTCCCAGCCAGCTCTTGCCTCTAGCCAGTTCACTCCTGACTGCCTGAGCATCGTCCTTTATGTTTGCTGGTGATACGAGAAGTCACTTCCTCTTTCCTTTATGTACCTGTTCGCCTGCCCTAGTGTGGCCCTGTGATCTGCTGCTAGGTCAGTGGGCTGGACCCTCTCGCCTTCCAGTGGGCACCTGCAGCCTCCTAGCATTGTCTGTGCTGGGAGCGCAAGCCCTCCAGCTGCTCCTCTGTGCACTGGGGATGGCTCCGGTCCCGTGGGGCACCGGGAGCTGCCTTCCTGCCTCCCCTCTCCTGGAGACGGGAGTCTGGCTCTCAGACGTGCTGAGGCAGCAAGCGGCTGCCCCGGGGGCTGCTGGCCACTGTGCTTCCTGAGCCTTCTGCTTGTCACACAGAGTCTGCCCACTGTGGCTACAAGCATAACACTGAGGCCTGGGCTGCCCGCTGCCTGCAATGGGAGAAGGGAGCAGGGCCTCCATTACCAATGGGCCTACTAATCCTGCCGTGGATTAGTGCCTTGGCTTCCAGTTCAGCCTCCACGCATTCCCTGCCCCTCTGCGGGAGCATGTGGAGGGGAGGAGCAGTAGGAAGGCTGCTTACGCCTGGCCGCAGGTGCTGTCCTGGAAGGAGCTGTGGTGCTGCCTGGAGCAAGGCTGGGGCCCAGGTGCTCGTGCCCACACCCTGCTGCTGCTTCTCCAGGCTGTTCCTCGGCCCTGGGCTGCTCGTCCCCTCGGGGCCCTGGTGCCAAGGGGCACCTCCACTGTCCTCACCCCCGCTGCTCCTACCAGAGGACTCCGAGTGCCTTCCAGACAACACTCATGTCCCTGAGACCTTCTGTTGACTGACAATCACCCTGATGACCACAGGCCATCCAGATCACAGAAGGTGACCACAAGTCACCACAACAGTCACCGCAGGTAACTGACCGGATTTTTGAGGGGCAGTATTGCGGACTGAACTCAGAGGTGCTCTACCATTGAGTCACATCCCCAGTCCTTTAAAATTTTTTTTTAAATTTTGAGACAGGGTCTTGCCCAGGGTGGCCTCAAACTCAATCCTTCTGCCTCAGCCTCCCAAGTAGTTGGGATCACAGGTGTGTGTTGATGTGCCTGGTCACTGAAGGTCATAAGTCTCTGCAGGCCACTGTGGGGCTGCACTGCAGGCCACTGGCAGGGCCTTTCCCACTGGTCCCTCACGGCTTTAGGTAGGAAGAAAGGGCCTGCCACCACTGGTAAGCCAGAGTCGGGGACCAAGGTCCTCTCTAAGGCTGCCCCGTCACAGGTGTGGCAGGCACTTTGAGCAGAGGCTGACTGCCACCAAGGCCCTGGATGCTACGGTAAGTGCCACACAGTTCCCTTCCTGTGGCAGGGTCAGGCCAGTGCCCAACACACGCCCTCTTAGCAAACAGCCCAGGCCTGAGAGGAAGGAGGAGGAGGGAGAGGAGGAAGGACAGGGTGGCCAGCACTGTAGGCCAGGCAGAGCAGCAAGGTGGGCCGAGCACCAGCAGGGAAGGGCTCCCTGGGCAGGCCCAACAGGTAGTGCAGAAGCGGGGGACAGCTGGTGCAAGGGACCCACCTCTTTCCTGAGCTGCTTCCTGGCTTCCAGCTGCTGTCCTTCCTGCTGGGCTGTCCCAAAATGTTCCTCCAGCTCAGCCACCTGCTTCTGCAGCTCTAGCACCTCCAGGTGCACCTGGTCCACCTCACGGGGAAGCTCTCGCTGGATGGGGTCCAGCTCCAGGGGCCTCTGCTGCACCTAGAAGGCAGTTCCACAGGGTAGTGTCAGGAGCGAGGCAGGGGGTGGCCAGGGCTGGAGGACAGGAAGAGTGGCACTTGGAGGCACCTGAAAAAACTGGGGACCTTATGTAAGTGAAATAAGCCCTCCCCAAACTCCAAAGGCCGGAGGTTCTCTCTGGCATGCAGACGCTGACTCTCAATGAGGAAGTGGGAACAGTGGACAGAGGACAGACAAAGGGGAAGGAAGGGGAGGGAGGAGATGGGAATGGGAGACAGTGGAATGAATGGACATCACCTTCCCACGGACTCATGACCAGTGTAACTCCACATCACGTACAACCACAAGGATGGGAAGTTATACTCCGTGTGCGAAGGATAGTCAAAATGTACTCTACTGTCATGAACTACTAAAAAGAACAAATAAAAAATTTTTTAAAAACGCATCTGGGAGCAGAGAGGAGTGGCCAGTTTCTCTCTGATGGACACGATCACCAGCAAACCTACCCCTGCACTGGACCCCAGTGTTGGCCAGGGAGAGTCCGTGCATGGTCATGTATTAGAATGTTCCTCCTGAGCCCTGGACCCCAGGGAGAAACACACACCTCTAGAAAACAGCAAGCAGCAGAGAGGAGTGGGCTGCCCCACCCATCAGTCAAAGCTGCAGAGGTGGGCGGAAGGTTCAAGTGTAAGTCACAGGCCACAGCATGAGCTGCAGGTAGCACAGGCTGGTCTCCTGGACTTGGTCAAAACAAAGTCACTGCTGCTTTGGACACCATTGGGAGGTGAAGAGACACATGGGAGAGAGCTGCATCTGTGAGGGACTCTGGCCACTCAACAGTGAAGATGAAGAACAACCCAGTTAAAATGGCCAAAGGTCTAAACTGACATTTCTCCACAGAAGGTGCACAAATTGCTAGGAACCAGATGAACAGGTGGTCAGCATTATCTGTCACCAGGAAAATGTGAGTTAAAACCACACAAAGGGCTGGGGATACAGCTCAGTTGGTAGGGTGCTTGCCTCACATGCACAAGGCCCTGGGTTCAATCCCAGCACCACAAAAGAAAAAAAAAAAAAAAAAACCCACACACGAGATGCCACTTCACACCCACCAGGATGTCAGGGATGAAAAGAGAGCAGCCACGCTGGACGTGCCGGAGTCAGGAGCTGCAGCCTGCTGGAGGGTGGACAGTGCGCCACTGTGTGGGAAAGTCTGGCTGCTCCTCCAAGAGCTGAACAGAGCAACTCAGGCCTCGGCAGTTCCACTCAGGCACATGCTTCCAACCAAAAACGCTGTCCCCAGAGACACCCATGCAGGAACGTGCACGGCAGGACCATTCAGGCCACGCAGGGGAGGAGGCGGACAGGACGTGGTGCGCCACACCACGGAGCAGGCTCAGCCGGGGGAAGGAAGGAGGCCCTGGCCCTGTCTCAGGGCAGGTGGCCTCAAGGACCCTGTGCCGAGTGCCCAAAGGGGGACCCAGAGTGCCCTCACCCCTAGGGTCTGTGTGTCCCCTGGGCCCGACACTGCCGAGATCTCTTCTCCCCTCCCTTCTCCATCCTCTTCCTTTTCTTTGGTACAGGGATGGAGCCCAGGGCTGCTTTACAACTGAACTGGGTCCTCAGCCCTTTTTTTTTTGAGACAGGGTGTCACCAGGTGACTGAGGCTGGCCTGGAACTTGCAATCCTCCTGCCTCAGGCTCCCAAGTAGCATGGAAGCCACCATGCCCGGCTTCCCTGTGCACCTTCTACGGCCATACATGAGACAAGCCAGCTACTGTTCACAACAGCCCTTTGCTGAGAAGGAGACAGGCACAGAGAGGGTACACCTACCCTCCAGGGTCAGCAGCACTGCACCAGCACTGCTCAGGCTGCAGGCCTGCTCCCCCAGAAGGGCTCTCTGGTAGGCAGACCCGCACAGCCTTGCATTTGAAATCCCAGCTCACCTTCTTTCTGAGCTGTATCACCAGCAAGTTCAAGAGATGCACTCTGTCTCTGAGCTTCCTGAGTGCCAATCCAGTGGATGCCTGACCAGCTGCGGCAGGTTCTCCTGCAGAGAGTAGCAACCTCTGTCAGGCTCAGATCTGGAAAACGGAGAACACCACCTCCAACAGAGGCCAGGAGGCTGCTGGTAGGACTTAGGAGAGAAGGCCCTTCACTGGAGTCAGGGGTCTGGGTTCCTACAAGGACCTAAGGTGCGCTGTACGTGAAGGACTGTCCTTATGCAGAGCGCAGGAGCCTCTGCAGGACAAGACAACCTTCCATGCAGCCTCTGAGAGAAACCAGTGACTCCAGCCTCTACACACAGATATCACAGTTCGGAAATTAAGCAAAAAGATGTCCACGTGACACACGGTCGAAGAAGATATGACGCTGGGCATGGTGGTGCAGCCTGCAACTATGTTACTCAGGAGGCTGAGGTAGGAGGACTGCAAGTTTGAGGCCAGCCTGGGCAACTTGGTGAGACCCTGACTCAAAACAAAGAATAAAAAATAAAGGACTGGGGATGTACCCCAATGGCAGAACACCCCTGGACAGCACATCGGCAAACCCAGGCCAGCAACCCACGCAAGGAAGGACTGCACGGAGCACCTGGGCTACTCCAGGGCTGTGCGGGTGCAGGCTGGTGTGAGGAGGAGCAGCGTGCTCCACCCGAGCCCAGCTGACAGCTGGGCCAGGACACGAGAGCCACGGGGAGGGGGAGGACATGGGGGGAAAGAACTACCTCCCAGGGGGACTCTCCTGAGCTCCTGTCCTCGTCTCCCTGTGCTCCTGGCTCAGGTGTCGGGAGCCCCCCCAAGAAGCACCAGTGAGCTATGATCAAGGAAAAGCAGGCTCCAGGGAGGCCTGCTCCCAGAGCCATAGGTCCAGCGGAGCCCCTGGCCTCTGCCACTCCTCCCAGTCGGCCACCTCCTGCTCTGTACCAGGAGCAAGTATGGGTATCCATGAAGAAGGCCGGCTAGAGCCAAGACAGCAACCCTCCACGTCCCCCACCCAGGGGGCACTGATGGGACTGGGGCAGCCCCTCGAGGCCCATGCTGGCAGCAACGTCTGTTAGGGTCAGCTGTGGCCTCTTCACAGCAACAGCCTGCGAGCTGGTGGGCTCTCCTGGAGGGAAGGTCCTGGGAAGCAACCTGGTTGTGTCAACTACATGGTGAAGCCAAAAGCAGCCCTGCAGGAGCAGGTGCACCAAGCAGCTCCATATCTGGAAGGGTGAGGGGTCAGCACGGCAGCTGACAGGACGAGGCTCCTGGATCTGGACCTGCTGAAAGCACCTGCGTCTGGAGGACTTCCCGTGGGGCTCTGTTCCTGTCGCTGTGGGGGAGCACAGGACCTTACCTGTCTCTGTGGAGGCGGGGGCCCTGGGGTGCGGCTCCGCGTCGCCCCAGGATGTCTTTGGGGGCTCCGGCATGCCCACAAGCTCTCCTTCCAGGGCTCTGAACTTATGCTTCAGGTTCTGCACTTCTGCTTCCAGGACCAGAATGTAATCTGTCAGAAACACCAGCAAATAGCACAGCCACCCACACCGACACTCCCACGCCCAGGAGGAGCACTCTCCGTTCTCCTGCCTCCCCGTCCCTGTCCTCAGTCTTCTCTGCCCGCCTTCCCCAGAGTGCTCACTGAGACCAGCCCAGCTCCATGTCCTCTGAGGAAGGACCAGAGATGGGACAGACTTCCACCTGCCTTCTCCCATAGCTCTGTGCAAACAGGAACAACTTCCACCTCAGGCACTGGTCGCATGGCTGTCCCTGGCCCCCCACTCAGCTGTGTGACCAGTGCCTGCAGCAGGTGCCAGCGGCTCCTGGGCTGTCATCTCAGTCAGCACAGGGTGCTCGCCTGGCTGGAGGCTGCTCTGCAGCGTCTGGGACAGCACAGCACCCGCCCTGCCCGCCTGCTGGGCTCCAAGCCATCAGGCTTGCACCTGCACATTTCCCTCCTCTTCATGGGAAAGAGACTTGAATACAGAACCCCACAGCACGCCATGCTGGGGCGCCACCTGCTCAAGGGCAGGCACACTCAACTGCGACTGGGAAGCGAACCCATGAAAGGTGTCTGACCCTCCCCACCTCCACTCACGAGGAGGGGCGGTGTCCCCGGCAGCCTCTGCCTCGGGCTGGTGTGTGCCTGTGGTCTCTCCAGCCGGTGCAGAAGGAAGTGTCTCCCCACTCAGTGCCTCCATCTCCCTCCTCATCTGGGCGACAGCGTTCCGCAAGCTCGCGTTCTGCTCTTGCAGCCGCTGGATCTCACTGGATGGAAAAGCTTTCCCGGTTTCTCCTTCGCGCTGCCTTGGGAGATTCTGTCAAACAGACCAAGGACAGTGATGGGGCCATGCTGGCCACACCTATGATCCAGAGGCTCAGGAGGCCGAAGCAGGAGGAGCACAGGTTCAAGGCCAGACTGGGAACCCTGGCAAGACCCTACCTCAGAATAAGGAATAAAAAGGGCTGGTGTGCAGCTCTGTGGTGGAGCACCCTGGGCTGAACCCTCAGTATCACAGAACAAACAAAAACAGAGGAAAAAAATCAAAATAGAAATTCAAAAAGGTCTGGGAATAGCTGGGTGCAGTGGTGCACGCCTGTGATCCCAGTGACTCAGGAGGCTGAGGCAGGAGGGCCGCAAGTTCAAGGTCAGCTTGGGCAGCTTAGCAAGCCCTTGTCTCAAAATAGAAACTAGTAACTGGAATCATTCCACCTCTCTGCTTTCCCAGAGCAGGTTTGATCGCTTTTCCTTCTTGCATTACCTGCTCCTGTCTTAAATCACCCCCCAGTTTTCTTCTTTTCTACTTAGTTTGTATTATTTTTTTCTTTGTCTATTTTTCTCTTTTCCATCTTTGAACTCCTATGTAGTTAAATAGTATTTTTATTCTCTTTAATAACTACCTTCTCAACCTATTCAAAAACATAATTTTATTCTTGGACTGGAGGAACTGAGGGGAACATTTTCGGCAACTCTTTCCCCTAAGGTTAACTGGTACGTGGCTCTGCTCCGAAATGGCTGCAGTTGACAGGGGTCAGCATCTTCTCCCACAGTGGTGCTGAATGGGGTGTAACAGACGGCACGTGCTCGGGGAAGTGTTAAGACTTCGAGTTCACCCAGCCTCGGGTTAGTAGAAAGAGACTCCCTAGATATTCCCTTGCCTCAGAAGAGGTGATCATCCCCACAGATGGGAGGCACACAAACAATATGATGAAACAAGGGCACCAACCCCCCAAACTGCCCATGACACTTCCACTGCGGCCTCCATGGCCACCACGTGAAGGAGCCGTCAGAGAGGTCAGAAAGTGCACAGCCAGAATGTCCATGAGCTAAACGAAGACGTGAGACGTGAAATTGGAGAGAAATACAGGAAACGGAAGACCACTTCAATAAAGAGACCAAGATTCTGGAAAAGAACAGAGAAATCCTGGAAATGAAAGGCTCAATAAATCAAATTTAAAATTCAGCTGAAAGCGTCACCCAGAGATTAGACCACTTTGAAAACAGATTCTCAGGGCTGGGGTTGTAGCTCAGTGGTAGAGCACTTGCCCAGCATGTGTGAGGCACTAGGTTCATCTCAGCACTGCATATAAATAAATAAAAGTTTCACTGACAACTAAAAAATCTTTTAAAAAAAGAGTAACTTAAAAAAAAAAAGAAAAGAAAACAGATTCTCAGGCCTCAAAGACAAAGTATATAAACTTGATAATAAAGTCAACAATAAAGATAAGATGTTAAGAGACCATGACCAGAATATTCAAGAAATCTGGAATAACATTAAGAGGTCAAATCTAAGACTCATTGATGTAGAAGAAGAAACTGAAACCTTTTCAATGAAATAATATCAGAAAAATTTCCAACCTTAGGAACGAGATAGAAATCTAAAAATCAGGGCTGGGGAGATAGCTCAGTTGGTAGAGTGCTCGCCTCACAAGCACTAAGGCCCTGAGTTCAATCCCCAGCACTGCAAAAAAAAAAAAAAAAGAAAAAAAAAAAAGAAAAGAAATCTAAAAATAGGAGGCATTCAGAACCTCAACTAGACAAGATCAAAAATGATCCTCTCCAACACACATTATAATGAAAGTACCTAATATACAGAACAAGGATAGAATTCTAAATGCTGCAAGAGAAATGAAAGGTCACGTTTATAGGTGAGCCAATTAGACTTGCTACTTGTTTTCTCAGTCCAGACTGTAAAATCCAGGAGGGTTTAGAATAAAGTATACCAAGCCCTGAAAAATAACAGGTGCCAACCAAGATTGCAATATCCATCAAAGCTACCCTTCAGAGCTGAAGTTGAAATAAAAATCTTCCGTGATAAACAGAAATTAAGAATTCATAACTACTAAACCCGCACTATAAAACATGTTCAATAAAGTATTTCACACAGAAGAAATGAAAAATAAATACCAGAGTCAATGAATGAATGAATCCAGCTAGAATAATAATCAATTAAAGGAGAATGCTCTCTGAATTAAGCATTAGAAATAAATTGAAATGACAGGAAATAAAAATCATCTCTCTATAGTAACACAGAATTTAAAAGGTCTAAACTCTCCAACTAAAAGACATATATTGGCACACTGGATTAAAAAACAAGACCCAATCACATGTTGTTAATAAGAGACTCACCTTACAGGCAAAGATATCCACAAGCCAAATGTGGAAGGATGGAAAAAGATATATAGCATGCAAATGGAGACCAGGGTAGCTACTCTTATATCAGAAAGTAGACTTCAAGCCAAAGTTAATCAGAAGAGACAAAGGTCACTCATGCTGTTATGGAAATCATTCAACAACAAGATATAATGACTGTAAATCTTTATTCCACAATCATCGGTGAATCTATGTATATACCACAAACTCTACTCAATATAAAGAATCAAATAGACCATAACAGAACAATACTGGGTGATTGAACACAACTCTTTTACCAACAGATAGGTGATCCAGACACAAACTAAGTAAAGGTTCTTCAGAAATAAAAAATACTATTAATCAAATGTACCTAAGAGACATGTATGGAATAGTTCATCCATCAACAATCAAATTCACTTTCTTCGCAGCTGCACATGGAACTTTCTCAAAAATAAACCATATTTTAGGACACAAAGCAAGTATAAGCAAATATAAAAAAAATAGAGATAATTTCTTATGACCTCTCAGGTCATAATGGGATGAAGTCAGAAATCAATAATAAGATAAAATCAGAAACCACTTTAATGTGGAAACTGAATAATATGCTTTCGAATGAGAAATGGGTCATAGGGGGAGAAATAAAAAATTTCTTAGAAACAAATGAGAACAGAGAAACAACATATCAAAATCTGAGATAGTATGAAGGCGGTTATAAGAGGAAAATTTATAGTATTGAGTGCCTACATAAAAAAAGAAATAATCTAACGTTATCCCTCAAAGCCTCCAGAAAGCAAGAACAAACTGACCCCAAAATCTGTAGAAGACAGAAAACAATTAAGATCAGAGCTGAAATGAATGAAACTAGGAATAAAAAAAACCACAAAGGATTGATGCAACAAAGAGTTGGTTCTTTGAAAAGATACATAAGATCTATAAACCTTTAACCAAACTGAATAAAAGAAAGACAAAGAAGACACAAATCAACAAAACTAGAGATGAAAAATGCTACATCACCACAGATACTTCTGAAATACAGAGGACCGTAGAAATCATTCTGAAAACTCATACTTCAACAAACAGGAAAAGCCAGAAGACACTGCAGATTTCTGGACACATTATCTGCCCAGACTGAACCAGAAAGCTACAGAAAACCTGAAGAGAACAGTATCAAGCAATGAGAGTGAAACAGTATCAAAAGCCTTCCAACATCGAAAAGCCTAAGACAGACGGATTCTCTGCGGAATTCTGCCAGATATTTAAAGAGGAGCTAACCTCAGATTATTCCATGAAATAGAAAGAGAGGGAATACTCCCAAATACATTCCATGAAGCCAGTATCATCACCCCGATACCAAAACCAGACAAAGACACATCAAGGACAGAAAACTTCAGATGACCATTCCTGATAAACACAGATACAAAAATCCTTAATAAAATATTAGTAAACTGCATTCAAAAACACAGTAAGAAGATAGTACACCATAATCAAGTAGGTTTCATCCCAGGGATGCAAGGTTGGTTCAACATATGCCTATCAATAAGTGTAATTCACCACACAAATAGAATTAAGAATAAGAACCATGATTATCTCAATAGATGCAGACAACGCATTCAACAAAATGTAGCACACGTTCACATTAAAAAACACTGGAGAAGGGGTTGTGGATCTAGCTCAGATGGTAGAGTGCTTGCCTTACAAGTATGAGGCCCTGGGTTTAATCCCCAGCAACGCAAAAATAAACAAACAAACAAACAAAAACACCCTGGAGAAACTAGGGACAGAAAGAACTCACCTCACATTATAAAGGCTACATCTGACAAACCCCAAACCAACATCCTAGTGAATGGGGAGAAACTAGAAGTGTTTTCTCTAAAACAAGACGAGGACAACCACTCTCACCACTCCTACTCAATATAGTTCTTGAAACTCTAGCCAGAGCAATCAGGCAAGAGAAGGAAATTAAAGGGATACAAATAGGAAAAGAAGTTAAATTATCTGTTTGCTGATGACATGATCCTATATCTAGAAGGTCCAAAAAACTCTACCAGAAGACTTCTAGAGCTGATGAACAAATTTAGCAAAGTAGCAGGACATAAGATCAACACTCATAAATCAATCCATTTTCTATACTCCAATAATGAATCTGCTGAGAAAGAAATTTAAAAAAAAACTATCCTGTTCACTATAACCTCAAATAAAATAAAAATAAAATAAAATATTTGGGAATAAATCTCACTAAGGAGGTAAAAGATCTTTACAATGAAAACTATAGAACACTGAAGAAAGTAATTGAAGAAGATTCTAGAAGATGGAAAGATCTCCCATGTTCCCGGACAGGCAGAATTACTGTTGTTAAAATGGCCACACTACCAAAAATGTTACACAGATTCAATGCAGTCCCCACCAAAACACCAAAGACGCTCTTCATAGAACGTGAAACAATAGTCCTACAATTCACATGGAAGACAACAGACTGAGAACAGCCGAAGCAACAGTGAGCAAGAAGAGCAATGCTGGAGGCATCACAACACCCAATCTCCAATTACACACGGAGCTTCAGTAGCAAAAACAGCTTGGTACTGGCAAAAAAAAAAAAAACAGACAGGAAGACCAGAGGAACAGGAGACACAGAGATGGATCCACATGTGTACAGTCATCTGATACTTGAAAAGGTTGCCGAAAACATGTTGGAGAGTCAGGTGCAATGGCGCATGCCTGTAATCCCAGAGGCCTGGGAGGCTGAGGCAGGAGGATCACGAGTTCAAAGCCAGCCGTAGCAATTTAGGCCCTGAGCAACTCAGTGAGATCCTGTCTCTAAATAAAATACAAAAAAGGCTGGGGAGGTGGCTCAGTGGTTAAGTGCCCCTGGGTTCAATACCCAGTATTAAAAAAAAAAAAAAATGTTGGAGAGGGGCTGGAGCCAGGGCTCAGGGGTAGAGCACTTGCCTGGCAGGTATGAGGACCTCCGTTCCACACTCAGCACCACATATAAATAAATAAAGTAAAAGATTCATTGACAACTAAAACAATATTTAAAAAAACTTATTGGAGAAAAAAGATAGTCTTTTCTAACAAATGGTGCTTGGAAAAGTGGATATACATATGTAGAAGAATGAAACTAGAGGCCTATTTTTCACGCTGCACAAACATCAATTCGAAGTGGATCAAAGGCCTAGGAATTAAATCAAAAACTTTGCAACAGTTAGAAGAAAATATAGGGTCAACATGCCAACATCTTGGCACAGGCACTGACTTCCTTACAAGAAGACCCCAAACTCAAGACACAAAACCAAGAATCAATAGGTGGGATGACATCAAGTTAAAGAGCCCCTACACAGCAAAAGAAATAATTAAGACTGTGAAGAGAGGGACTATAGAATGGGAATCTACTCTGACAGAGGATTCATATCCAGAATACATAAAGAACTCAAAAAACTTAACAACAACAAAAACCAATCAATAAATGGACAAAAGAACTAAAGAGACATTCCTCAAAAGAAGAAATACAATTGGCCAACAAATACATTAAAAAATATTTAACATCCCTAGCAAACAGTGATGCAAATTGAAACTACACTGAGATTTCAACTCATCCCAATTAGAATGGCAGCCATCAAGAATACAAATAATAATAAATGTTGGCTTGGCGGTAGGGCACTCCTGTAATCCCAGTGAATTGGGAGGCTGAGGCAGGAGGATTGCAAGTTCAAGTCCAGCCTCAGCAACTTTGTGAGGCCCTAAGCAACTTAGTGAGACACTGTCTCAAAATAAAAAAATAAATTTAGGGCTGGGGTTGTAGCTCAGTGGGTGTAGCACTTGCCTCATATGGATAAGGCAGAGAGTTCAATCCTCAGCACCACACAGAAATACAGGTATTGTGTCCAACTACAACTAAGAAGGTTTTTTAAAAAATAATTTAATAAGGGCTGGGGATATATCTCAGTGGTGAAGCACTCCTGAGTTCAATCCCTGGTACCAATAAATAAATAAAAATAAAAATGCTGGCAAGGATGTGGGGGAAAAGGTACAGTCTTACGTTGTTGGTGGGACTCCAAATTTGTATACCTTTGGAAAGTATTGCGGAAAATCCTCAAAATACTAGGAGCGGAACCACCAGCTATCCCACTCCTTGATATCATCCAAAAGAACCAAAATCAGCATGCTATAGTGTCCAGCACAATGTCAAGGGCAGCACCATCCACAACAGCCAAGTTATGGACCAGCCCCAGTGCTCACCAACAGAAGAATGGATAAAGAAGTATGGTGTGTACACACACCGGAGTCTGCTCAGTCATAGAGAGGGTGACAGTGGCATTTGTTGGTAAGTGGATGGAACTGGAGAGCTAAAGGAAATAAGCAGACTCAGAATGGCATAGGTTGAATGTTTTCTCTCATATGGGGAAGCTAGAGAGAGATAAGGAAATTTAAAAAGGGGTCTCATGAAAACAGAAGGGAGGTTCGCAGGGTAGAGAGCCAGAGGGGAAGCAGAAGCCCCGGGGCCTGAAAGGGGCAAAGTCTGAGTGAGCCAACACGAACCCTGCGTATGCATGACGGCAATGCACCGACAGAACATTAAAATGATGAGATAGCGGTAAATAACCACCAAGGAGGGTTGGGGACACAGCTCAGAGGCAAGTGTCCTGGTTGAACCCCAGTACGGGGTGTGGCTCTGTGGTGAAGCGCTGGCCTAGCCTGCACAAGGTCCTGGGTTGGGTCCCCAGTAGAGAGAAGGGCTGGAAGGGAGAGAGGGAGAGACCATGGTTCTCCGCTCCCTATGGGCCCCCCACCTCTCCTCTAGGCTTCAAGGACCCTCCCTAAGTTGAGAATCTATGCAATGGTTGGGTCCCTCAGGCAGTCGGATCACAGAGAGGGCAGTAGAGGGTGGGTGCGGAGGGCTGAGGGGCCGAGTCAGTGTCCCAAGGACCGGAACGCCAGTCCTGGGATGGCCCTGCGGCAGCTGCACCACTCTGTGCCTGTGCTCTGTGCCACAGAGCCGTGCTCTGAGGAATGGCGAAAACGTGGGTTTTCTGTACACTTCAGCACAATAAACAATTCTCTGGATGATGTGGAGTGAAGAGCAGATTTGAAAGCACAGGGGAGAAATTATCATGAATGCATAGCAGGAGAAGGCATCCAAAGTCAAGTCAAAGGGGAAGAAAGCACAAAAGCAAAGAGGAAGCAGAGCTTCCAGAGGCCTGTGGGTGACATGAAGCAGCCTGAGGCCAGAGGCCCAAAATACAAGGGAGACCAGAACAAATGTCTCACAAAAGGGTCAAAACTGTTCCAAACCTGCCAAGTGAAGCGGCACAGTGGCCTGTGATCATGGCTGCTTGGGAGGCTGAGGCAGCAGGATAACGCGTTTGAGGCTGGCCTCAGCAACTTAGCAAGATCCTGTCTTAAAGTAAAAATTTAACAAGGGGTGGGGAATAACCAGGAATGATGGTGCGCCCTAAACTCCCAGCAGCTTGGAAGCTGAGGCGGGAGGATCAAGACCAGCCTGGGAACTTATGAGGATCCATGTCAAGTCAGCTGGGAGTGTAGCAGGACCCTCGCTGCCCTTCCAAGCCCCTTGCCTCACTGACCTGCTGAGTTCCTCCTGAATTCCAGGACCACAGGTCTTGCCATGGAAATCAGCACACACACCCCCCCCCTCAGAAGCAGCAGCAGCAATGTCCTCGCACCATGACTCTGCATGGCCAGCCCCAGGTGACCACCAGCCAGGTCCTCGACCAAGACTGCCTGTCATGCCCCCGACTCTCTCCGGTGCCTTCCCTGTAGAGCCCTGAAGCCAAGCTGGCAGCCAGAGGACAGACTCAGACCTGTCCTCCCCGTGCGGCCACACAGAACAGACTCCGTCCTCCGCCCCCAGCTTTCTGCTTGGTTCCTTTGTGGCCAGTGGCTGGGCCTCATCTGTTGGGACCTCCCAGGTCCCCAACTGTGGCCATGACTCCAGTAACTGGAAACCTACTCTGGTCTCAGGCTGGTGACATCCCCTCCCTCCTAGGAGCCCTTGGTGATGCCTCTGAACCAGAAGCCTGCCCTGGATGGTAAGTAAAGGTGGACAGTGCACCTCATCCCCAAACTCTGTGTTGCAAGCCAGTGTCAGACAGGGCAGAAGTTCATGGCTGCCCAGCCACCCACCTCTCCACTCTCCTGACCGCAGCTTGGGGCAGCGCCCTGCTGCTCAGGGTGGGTTCTGCAGGAGGACCGAGCTCCTCAGCAGCTGGCAGCAGCCACTGCCCCTGCCGTGCAGTTTTACCAGGTGAGGCACACCTGCCCGCCCTCTGCGTCACCTGCAGAGCTCAACTCAGAACTTCACGCTTAGAACTTCACGCTCTCAGCTAGAAGTTGCCTCGGCTTCTCCCCACTGAGTCCTGGCCCTGAAGCCAGGGTCTCCCTCAAAGGCTGGACAGGTCTGCAGAGGGCTTCCGGGGATCATGGTGCCCCAAGGCAGCTCAGGCTCAGCAGGAGCCTACACAGTGCAGCTGTGGGACCTCAGCTGGGCCCTTGGTCCGAGGATGAGGGTGCACTTCACAGGTGGACGGTGTGGACTGTTTCTGAATCCCAGTCCACTTCCAGGTCTCAGCTCATTCAACTAAAACCCAGCCATGGACAGGTTTCCCGACCAGCCCAGCTAGCACTAGGGCACCAGTTCCTTTGTCTGTCAGCCTGGAACGGAGAACACACAAAAACTAAAGCCTCCCCACGGCAGCGAGGCGCAAGCTGCTGCCACCAGCCCCCAGGCCCGTGGGGTGAGAGGACCTTGGGCGATACTGGCCAGGCGTCCCCCACATCTGCGCCTGGGCTGAGCCTGACTGTGCCGTCAGGTCTGGCGAGCTCACCCCGGCTCCTGCCCAGGAGGTCCCAGGAGCCCAGGCATGTGTTCCACACGCTCTCCTGGGAACCTGACGGGCCGAGTCGGGGGACTGCATCTGCTCGCAGGGAGGAAAGAGGCCAGTCTGGCCCTACCTCACCTGGTAAAACTGTGGCCACCACCTTGCCAGCCCAGGCAAGCACCAGCCGAGAGGCAGGAGGCCAGGGCCCACAGGGTTGCCTTGCCGGAGGACCAGTGCAGGGCTCCTGCCTGCACTCGGCTTTCCCTGGCTGACAGTGGGCAGCAGTGGGCAGGCCCAGGAGGTAGGCCTAGGCCCCACCCAGCAAAGTCCTCCAAAGGCTTCAGTGCCTCTGTTACCCTAGGCAGCTGTCCCTCAAGGGACATTAGTGCCTCAACATATTCTGAGAAGGGTCAGGCTAAGCGCAGCCTCGCCCTCTAGTGGACACAGGTTAAGATGGCTGCTGAGCCTTGTTCCCAAACCAGTTCCCACCATGAGAGCAGGCCCAGGCTGGACCTTGTGCAGAGGGCATCTAATCTCTGGCCACTGCATCTGTATCCTCTCTTCTTATGTGGATGGCAGGTGCTGGCTCAGGCCCGCCCTCATCTTATCTAAGTGCATCTACAGCACCAGCTCTTCGATGAGGCTGTACTGGGTTCTGGGTGGAGACTGGACCTGTGTTTTGGGAGACACAGCTTTGCTAGCAGGCAGCCCAGGATTAGCTTTGGGCTGCAGGTGGCTGCAGACTACCAAGGAGGTCCCTGCAAGAGAAAACGCTGTTCTCTTGGCTCAGGTTGTACTCAGAGGACCACACACTGCACGTTCCAAGATCAGAAGCATGAGCCACTGGAACCAGCTGGACAGGGCGCGTCACTGCAGATCTTAAAGATGGGTTCAGAGGGGTCCGGGGCCAGTGCTGGTGTGGTGGGGGGCCTGGCACCCCCGGTCCTATGGGCCCTGGCGGCCATCCCCTCTGGGGCCTTGGGCTCCCCCGGCCAGGTGCTCATCCCTATGGCAGCTCCTAGTCAAGCATCCACACAAAGGTCACTCTCCTGTGTCCAGACAACTCCCACGCAAGAGGGGGCGGGTCCCAGCAGGCATTCCGGCCTCCTGCACGGGGCTCCAGCACTCAGGCAGGAAGCAGCCCTGCTCTACGGGCTGCTCAGGGTGCGGGGGCAAGAGCCTGAGGGTGAAGGCAAGCTCCAGGGGATGTGGAGGGGTTGCAGAAGGGCAGGGGGCTCTGGCTGATGGCGATGCTCTACGTCTTGCTAAGTGGAGGGGGAAGGGTACTCGCCTGGCAGGCTCCCTACTATTTCGTCACCTGCGAACACACCACACTGACAAAGACAGTGGGGAGCCATCGCAGCCATTCTGCAGGCCACTGGCCACTCCTCACTTGCAGCCCCTCGCTCACAGCCACAGGACCCAGCTTGCCAAAGAGCTGTGGCAGCTCAGGCAGGTTCCTCAGGCCACCTGCCGAGCAGGATGAAGCAGATGGCACACAGAAGGCTGACCACAGTGGCACAGGCTCAGTACTTAACAGCTACTGATCACTATCATCACCGTCCATCAAAACCAGAAGCTTCAAGGACAACACGTCATGAAATGAACCACTATATGGTTTTTGAGGAAAAGACCATAATAATAATAATTCTCCATCAACATCCATGTCAAGTCATATTTGTGATTTTGTTCTTGTTCAGCACTGGGGATGGAACCCAGGGTTTTCCTCATGCTAAGTCTGTGATCTATTACTGAGTTTTATCTCCAGCCTCAAGTTGCATTTGCATTTGGGGCTTTTAGTGCTTTCAAATGCTAAAGATACAGAGCTGGCCACACCTGTGATCCCAGTGACCAGGGGGCTGAGGCAGGAGAATGGCAAGTTTAAGACCAACCTCAGCAACTTGGCAAGACTCTGTCTTAAAATTAAAAGAAAAAGGGGGCTGGGGGTGTCACTCGGTGGTAGAGTACCCCTGGGTCCAATCCCAGCACCGAAAAAAAAAAGCTAAAGATACAAAGAAGAGTCTGAATATTGTATTATCTATTTTAAGTCCTTTTTTCAGCGCTGGGAATTGGTCTAGCAGCTCGTACATACCAGCAAATGCTGTACTGTACTCTGAGACAGGGTCTGGCTGAATTGCAGAGCAGCTTGTGACCCACCCACCTCTGCCACATGCGGGCTCCACTTTAGCTCTCCAAGGTTCCAGACTCAGTTGATTTTGCGCAGCTGGTCACTGAAGGGATAGGACTGAAAGGCCTAAGGTGGTTCTGGGCCACTGGGAGCCGTTCCGCCCTATCTGTTGAGCAGGAGGCTCAGGGAGGAAGTGTGCTCACCGCACCTCCTGTGCAGCGGGGAGCCCGTGTGTCCGCAGCGCCTCCACAGCCTGGTCCCGCTCCAGGGTTACAGCCTTCAGCACTGCCTCCTGCTCACGCAGGGCCCGCTCCGTCTCCTGGAGTCTGGCAGCAACCTGGGAAGACATCTGTGGATGTTGGGCAGTGCTGGCCCAAGTTCCTGAGACCGGCCTCCCTCTTCCACTTAAGAGGCAGACAGCAGGTGCAGGTGAGAAAAGCCCTGAGGGCCAGCGCACATCTGCAGAAGTGGGCAGCAGACTTCCTGCCAGGCAGGCTGCACAGGAGGCAGGACCACCCCTGTACCACCAGACCCACGCTGGGCCAGTGCACACAGCAGCACGCTCAGGGGGCTGCTGGCAGCACAGACCACGTTTCATTACTGCTCAGTGAGGTTTTTTAATTTAAAGAGCCAAACCCGTCCTGCAAGCAACGTGTGTGATCCTGAGAAGCCACCCTGCTGAGAAGGCCTGTGCTGCGCAGCACCCACACATACCTGGCCTCGGGCATCGGTCAAACCCTGGATCAAGGCCTCTGACTTCTGGATCTGGTCCCTCTCGATGCTGTCGCAGCGGCGCTGCCAGTCCAGGTCCAGCTGCACCTGTTCACGCTCCAGGCTCCTCTCCCTCTCCACTGCCAGGGACAGTTCCTGCTTGTACCTGTGGCACATCCAGTGTCCACACTGACATTTCCCGAGGCCCCTTCCACATGAAGAGCAAAGGCGGGTGCTGCGGGAGGGGCTCTGCGGCACCCTGCCCGTGCTTCCTGTCTCCAGGCAGCATGCACTGATGGGGCAGGCACAGGCCTGCAGGCACAGGGGAGCATCAGGAGAGGCAGGAGAAACGGCATTGGTGGACTGCCGACATGATGAACAGATGTCGAAGATCACCTGACACTGAGAAAAGTCAACACTGAGGGGTGGTCACGCTCAGGAAACAAGCACCACATACAGGAAGAGAAGGGTGACTCCAACAGACCCCAAAACTCAGTTGCCCAGGTCCTGGGAGAGCAGGCAGGAGAAGGAGCAGCATGGCAGAGCCCTGCCGCCCCTGCGACGCTGCAGCAGACTCACAGCCTGGGTGCCAGGCAGAGTGCGATGGGCAGAGACCACCACTAGGATGCACAGGTTGGTTCTAGCAGCGAAAGGCCAGCTGTCGAGAAGCCAGGACGACGCTAAGTGCACGCACTTGACCAAGAACTTCAAGAAAATGGCTGAGGCCATAGCTGAAAGGGGATCCAGTCACAGCTGAAGATTTCCAAGCCTCTCTCAGCACTGGCCAGCAGAGGCCACAAGGACATGAAGACCAGAACGCCGACCCCACGTGGCCTCTGTGCAGTTCTCAGCCTGAGCCTACAAGGACAGGGCATTCTCCAAGAGGCCAGCTGCTGGGACAGAACGTGTTCCAAAGCCACAAGGCAGAGCATAGAGGAAGTAAATCACGGGGCACGTTCTTCATCCGCACCAAAATCAAACCAGAAGAAGGAAAAAAATGGCGCTTGGAAATCCAGTCATGGAAATAGAGGCAACACGTTCCCCAACCACAGGGACAGAACAGAACCTGCGGGTGCAGCCGGCTGTGCTCCAGAGGAACCTGCAGCAGGGACTGCTCCCTTAGCATCCATAGAGAACACAGCAAAGCCCAGTAAACACAAGAAAACACAGAGAGCAAACGTCATGAATCTGGAAACAGAAAACTAGTGAGAACATGAAAACCCCAAAGCAAAGATGGATAAAACCAACAACCCTCAAGCCAGGCTGATCAAGAGAAAATGGAAGCCTCCGTGTCCAGAGGAGCAGGACCGACGCTCACCCTCCTGAGTATCAGAAGCATGACAAGGGCTACAGTGAGTAGTCCTGGCCTGGACGGAGCAGGCAGACACAAGTTGCCAGGGACGGGAAACACAGGAGGAAGGTGAGGTGAGCAGCTGCACGCTCAACAGACACCTCCCACGCTGGCAGAGCACCCCTGGGCCTGACACCTCCCAAGCTGGCAGAGCCATCGCTACGTCTGCAACACCCTCTTATCTCAGGAGAGGATGCTAAGCCAAAGAAGTCAGATGCAAACCCAGTGCTGTGGACTCCAGGACCCGGAATGCCAACAGAGCTGTTCCTGTGCAGACAGAAAGCTGACCACAGGGGCCGCAGACAGCTACGGGGCTGAGGGGCCTGGGTGCTGTGTTGGTGACAGGCCACGCAGCTGTGCAGTTAGAATGGGCACTTTTACCGCATCTAAGTATTCTCAGCGAAGCTGACCTTAACACGCTACAGAGACAGTGACACTGGAGGGAGGCCACCAGGACACTGAACACCACACCAAGGACATGAAGGGTGCCCAGCGGGACCCTGGGGCTCCAGCCCTGCCCGGCTCTGCTGCAGAGGAGACAGACCCCTGCATGGACTCCTGGCATACCCTGCTGCCCTCCTCACCACCATGCTGTTTTCTTCTTTCTTAAAGAAGGTGATACCAGGACTAGTCTGTGCAGTTGGGCTCCTGGGGACCTGGAATGGTTCCTGCCTGCAGCAGGCGCTCAACAAAAATGGCTGCCCTGGGGACATTACCTGGCCACATCCTGCTGGCGTCTGGCCAACTGTGCTTTGAGCTTCACTTCCTCCTCCTGCAGTGTCTGAACCTGAAGGTCTCTGGCGATGGCCTCCTTGGACATCTGAGTGACCTGGGCGTCCCAGCTGGCTTTGAGAGCAGTTGCATCTTCCCGGAGCCTGGACGGAAGGTCGGGGGATCAGTGTGCTTGACTCACGCCCCCACCCTGCCCCATGCACTCCTGCACATCAGAGAGCCCACATCCCCACTTGGATCCAGGCGAAGGTTCTACCCAGGAGTGCCCAGACAGCCCAGCCACCAGGTATTGCTGAACACAGGCAGACAGGGGTGTCCTGCAGGGCCTCCTGCTGGAGGGGACCCTGTCAAACCACTGAACCTCTGCAGCCCTAACTGTGCTGTGCCCAGCACGGCACCTCACACACGAGCACATGCAACACACAATTTCAAACTGAAATCAAAATGAGGCTCTGCAGAAAACCTTGAATGAGCATAACAGCAGGATGCTTCTGCAGGAAGCACCAAATTTGGATAAATTTCCCAATAAAAACACTAAGAGAAGACACCTGGAGATACTAACTGGGTAGCCATGGTACTGACCCTAGCAAGACAACACTGTCCCTTGCTTGGTTGTAGCCCCTCCTGTCAGACTGCCTCATGAGCCACTGAGTTGCACAGTGGCAATCACCTCCCCCTGGAGCAGACCTCTGGGATGCCTGCGCTGAGGAGCTGCTCACTGCTGCAGTTACAAGCACAGAAGCCACCGCTGGTCACCAGGGGTAGCTAAAACCTGGCACGGGAGGTATGTTTCAAACTTGCTCTTGTATAGGACAAAAACAGCCCCCAGGACAACTTGGGACACAGATTTTAGGAATACTGGGAAGAGGAAAACTGAAGGCATCGACGTCTCTGGCCACTAGGGTGATGGGTGATGTGGCCTGACTCAGGCACCTGGGTGCTGACCACTCTGTGCTGGAACCATGCTCCACCTCTAGGCGATGGCTTGTTTCCAGCATTAGCACAGGAACATCTGGGCCAGGGAACTGTGTCTGCCAGGGGACTCCCCTGAGCATGCCCACCTGCCTCCAGCTCAGGCAGCAGGAGTCACAGGAGGACCCCAACAGGCACCATGAAGCAAAGAGCTCACCACCAAATCATGTGCGTCCACCTTAATCCCAGCATGCTGTAATCTAAATTCAAACCAGCAGAAACTGCTGAAATAGGGAAACTCCTAAGAACCAAGTCACTGCTTGATGCTAACTTACACTCATGAAAATGAGTCTGAAGTGAGAACTGAACTCCCAAGAGAAAAAGGGGAAGATACAAGTTCAGCACTTGTGACTCTGCCAGAACCCATCTGTAGCAGTGACCCTCGATAACAAGCTAAGAGACAAAAACCCTTCTGAGGCCTCTCGGGGAGGCTGACACTCTGCACTGCTGGAAGGGCCTGCAGCAACCAGCCAGCCTGTGTCTGGGAGCACAGAGCACAGTCCCAGGTTGCGGTCAGTGCCAGGTGTCCCCAGGACTGCTGCCCGAACTTCACTGAAGACCAACGATCGTGCACACCAAGTCCAGGAGGGCTCTCCTGAACAAGCCTCCACCCCTGTGTTCCACAGTCATTTTCCTCTCAACCAGAAATAACTAAGCAGAGGGTGCTCTGCAAAACAGACAGAGCAAGTCCCAAAGGGGTTCTGAGCACCAGCAAAGACTTCATCTGTCCCGATGCCTCTGTGAACATGGTGCTCCAAGGGGCACTACAAGGGCTTCCTTGAAGACACCTTTCCCTGGACACTGGGCACAACTGCACAGAGCTGCTAACCTGCCACGGCTTGGCTTGCGCATCAGAAAGGAACCAGGCTCAGTGGAAAAACGTGTATGCTGCTGGGAAGAACCAGTGTGGAGGACCGAAGGTGAGTGCACTCACAGGAGCTGGCAGCCACACCTGGGCACCCACAGGGCTGAAGGCAGGCCACATCCTGCACAGCAACGTGCTGACAAGAGCAAAGGTGGAAAGGACGGACCCACATGCTGATCAACAGATGAACGAAATATGGTCTGCAATAGGGAAGGAGTCTGGCTCACTGACCACTGAGCTGCACGTCTAAATGATCAGGACGGTTTATGTTGTGTCTTTTTCTTCTTTTTGGCACTGGGGATTGAACCCAGGGGGGCTCTACCACTGAGCCATATCCCCAGCCCTTTTTATTTTTTAGTTTTTAAATTATTATTATTATTATTTTTATTTTGGTGCCAGGGATTGAACCCAGGAACACATGACCACTGAGCCACATTCCAGCCCTTTATATTTTGAGTCAGGGTCTCACTAAGTTGCCCAGGCTAATCTCGAACACTTGATCCTCCTTCTCTCCTCAGCCTTCTGAGTAGCTGGGATTATAGGCATGCACTGCCGCACCTGGCTTAAAATAGTACATTTTTAAAAAATGGTAAATTTATTGTGCATACTTTACC
This sequence comes from Sciurus carolinensis, assembly GCF_902686445.1. Classification (NCBI taxonomy): domain Eukaryota; kingdom Metazoa; phylum Chordata; class Mammalia; order Rodentia; family Sciuridae; genus Sciurus; species Sciurus carolinensis. The sequence goes on along the minus strand of NC_062215.1, from coordinate 888,710 downwards.
ACAAATAATAAATAAATACATGTGCACACACAAACTAACACAGGAAAAAAATAAGCCCCACAGAGTGGCACATGCCTGTCACATGCCAGCAGCACAGGAGGCTGAGGCAGGAGGATTGCAAGTCCAAGGACAGTCTCAGCAACTTGGAAGAGCCCTAAACAACTCAGTGAGGCCCTGTCTCTAAATAAAAAAGGGATGGGATGGGGCTGGGTTGTGGGAGAGTGCTTACCTAGCACATGTGAGGCACTGGGTTCAATTCTCAGCACCACATAAAAATAAATAAATAAAATAAAGGTATTGTGTCCATCTACCACTAAGAACAAGGGGGTGCTGGGCTGGAGCTCTGCAGTAGCACTTTCCTGGGTTCAATCCCCAGTATTACAATCAATCAATCAATCAAATAAAAAACAAAAGGAAAATGACAGAACAAACATTAAGGAAAATGACCAGGCAGCTGCAGGAGCCACCCACCCCTGCACTCCCACTTCCCTTGGGACCAGGGGGCACCAGCCACCTGGGAGCACAGACCCCAGGGCCACAGATCCCTGCGGGTGGAGGCAGCAATGGGCTGCAGGCTCACTTGTTGATGAGGGCGTCCTTCTCCCTGGCAGCGTCGGCCTGCGTCCACTCGGCCCTGCGCAGCTGCACCTGCAGGGCTTCACTGTGGGCCTGCAGGTCCAGCACCCTGGCCTCCAGAGCCCGCAGCTGCTCTGCATGGGCGCCCTTCACAGCCACCAGCATCGCGTCCCTCTCCCTGGCCAGATGGTCAAGTTCTTCATGCCTGAAACACAGGGTGGGGCCTCTGCAGGTCACCCAGAGCGCCAGGAACGTCAGCACATTCAGTCCCCTTCTTCAGACCAGTCACAGCTGCAAGTTTGTCCCCGAGGTGGTGACTGCTGCTGCAGGCAGCACTGCCCTCTCCTTTGTGGGGACATTCACCTACCACTCCTCCCACATGGTGTGGACACTCAAATTCCTGACTGCCCACAGGACAGAGGCCAAAAGCAGGTGCATAAGGCACAGACTTGGCTCCACCACCCTGGCTCCCGGGGAGGGGATCCCTGAAGGAAGAGCGCAGTGCTAGCTGCCAGGGCAGCAGTGCCTGCGAGGTTGAGTGGACACTGAGCACTCAGTACTGAATGCTCGTCTGCTCTGCTTTCACAACTCAGGTTGCAAGGTACCCCCGTGACTGCCTCCTCGGCAATCCCCAGGAGGCTGCGAAGGCGCCGGTGAAGGGCGATGTGCAGTGCAGGTCTGAGGGATCCAGTTTTCCCAGCAAGATGTGCTTTGCCAGTTTGGCGATCGGGGACAGTTTCCCTATGTGGAGACCCAGTCTGCCAGTCTCAGTTGGGGGCTGTACAGCTCCTGACGAGGCAAAGGCACTCCCTCCTCACAGTACTCGGCTGGTGCCCTCACACCCTCCCAGCACCTGCGCGCTCCAGGTGGCTCCCAGCAGAGCAGCAGCGGGCACAGTCTGCCTGGGGCTTCTTGCAACCCTCCTAACTGGTCAGTGAAGAGCCCTGCTGACCACTTGGTGAGCCAGTCCTCAGCTGCTCTCTGTGTCACCAAGGTGAGGAGCCCCTCAGCTCATTGGCAGACAGGTCACCTGCACCGTTCTCGCTCTGGAGGTCACTAGGTGTCCGGTGCCCGAGCTGGAAGGAGGCGGAACCTACCCAGCTCTGCTTCTCCCACGGGACAAGGCCTCAGCCAGGCGTGCATGCCTCGGGAGGGTGGCCCAGGGCGCTGTGCATCCCGCTTAGCAGTTACTAATCTTACGGTGAGTGGTGGTCTTGTAGACTGCACACTGATAATTGTATCTTAATTTAGAAATCCTTCCTAACACTTAGCAGCTTGTGACCCCAGCAATTTCAGTTAAAGTTTATATGAATATTGCTGTTACAGGTGATCGATTCCAAATTTTTACAAGAATAAAAAATATATTCAAGGGCTGGGGTTGTGGCTCAGTAGTATAGTGTTTGCCTAGCATGTGTGAGGCACTGGGTTTGATTCTCAGCATCGTATATAAATAAATACATAAATAAAAAATAAAGGTCCATGGACAACTAAAAAATATTTGAAAAGGAAAATATATATATATTCAAGGAACCCCTCTGAGGAAAAGCGGGGGATCAAGGACACAGGGCCTGATGCAGAGTCAAGGGCAAAGCTGTGGGTACCTTCTGAATCAGAGCAGGTGTTAAGTCGCTGTGTATTTAGATGGTACTCGATGCATTTAGAAGAGTACCTGACAGTGCTATTTTTCTTTTTTTGTGGTACTGGGGACTGAAACCAGGACCTCACCCATGCTAGGCAAGTGCTCTACCACTGAGCTACACCCCAGTCCTTTTAAAAAAAAATTTTTATTTTGGGGCTGGGGATATAGCTCTGTGGTAGAGTACCTGCCTAGCATGCATGAAACCCCAGGTTCAATCCCCAGTACCACAAATATAAATAATAAATAAATATAAATCAATAAATGGTATCATTAAGTTGTTCAGGCTGGCCTTGAACCTGTGATCCTGCCTCAGCCTCCTGAGTAGCTAGGATTAAAGGGGTATGCAACCACACCCAGCAGTTTACTCTGTAATGTTTTAAGGATTTCAATTTATAATTTGCAGGCTCTAGATTAGACTTCAAACACACAAGGAAGAAACTGTTTCCCAGCCTCCTCCTGGCCTTACACCGAGGCTGTGCAATTGGCTCCAGCACTGCTGGCTCTGCTGTGCCCGGCTGAGCCCCCTGCCTCTGCACCCTCATGGGGGAGGGGAAGGGCCTGCGTGGAAGGCCAGAGCGGTTTCCAACTGCAGCTCCACTGCAGGTGAAGCAGCAAGTGACCTCCTCACAGCTCTCAGCATGTACAGACGCCACGGCAGCAAAACCGCAAGAGAAGACGAGACGCCAGCTGTGGTCACTCCCAGCTCCCTCCTGAGCAGTCTTCAAAGGAATCCCACATTGTTCATTTAGTCACTGCAGTGGATCTCCAAGAAGAAACAGGAAAGGACCTCTGTGGGGGCAGCTGAATGACCCCTTTGGGCTCTCCAGTGGACCCTGCTCACCTGCCTACCCTGCAGCTTCAGCTCACCCCACCTCCTCTCCCTGATTGGAAGGTCTCCTCTGCTCCATCCCTCCTGCCCTCCTGTCTCAGCCTGTGGGGAAGATCCTCCAACTGCGCCAGGAGGGCCACTGACTTGGGTCACCGTGCCATCTACTTCCTGAGTGTCCCAGCACCTGGCAACACCAGGCACACCAGGGACCTGCTACTGCCTGCCAGGTCACATGTCCCCCACTGACACCATGTCAAGAAGCTCTTCAGAGCTTTAGACCCATGAGAACAAAACTATTTTGCTATTTTGCAGAAATAACTTAAAAAATAAAAGCAAGCTGGGCATGGTAGTACACACCTGCAATCCTAGTACTCAGCAGCAGAGGCAGGAGGATGGAGAGTTCTAGATCAGCCTTAGCAACTTAGTGAGACCCTGCCACAAATAAAAAATAAAAAGGGCTAGGGGTAAAGCGCCCCTGGGTTCAATCCAAGTACAGAAAACAAATAAATAAAAAGTGAAATGTAAAAAACAAAACATAAAAGGTAAGTAAAAGCTCATTTGCAGGGGCTGAGGTTATGGCTCAGTGGTGGAGCACCTGCCTGGTATGTGTGAGGCACTGGGTTCAATTCTCAGCACCATATATAAATAATTAATAAGTTAAAGGTCCATCAACAACTTAAAAAAAATTCTTTTGAAAAAGTTCATTTGTAGCTGCAAACTAAAACTGATAAACTGATTAATAAAGTTTCCAAGTTTCAAAAGTTAACTCAGGCTTTCAAAGCTTTGCAGTATTCTTGGTGCTGGGGATCAAGTTCTGGACCTCCAACACACTCATACGTAAATAAAAAGGAAGGAGGCGGAACCTACCCAGCTCTGCTGCTCCCACGGGACAAGGCCTCAGCCAGGCGCGCACGCCTCGGGAGGGTGGCCCAGGGCGCTGTGCATCCCACTTAGCAGTTACTACTCTTACGGTGAGTGGTGGTCCCCACAGCTGCACACACCTGAGAGTGTTAAGTGCCAGGCCCCTGGCAGCCCGCGCCACTGAGGAGGCAATGTGTCCCTGTGGGCCTCGCACCAGGATGGAGCTGGGCTCCAGCTGCGCCCCCACTCCTGGGGTGCCAGACATGGGCAGAAAGGCTCACTTTCTCTTAAATGTCTCCTCTTCTCTTTTCCTGGTCAGTTGCACAGAGTGAAGCTTATCCTCCAAGTCCTTTATCCTAAACAGAGGTAATATCAGAAGAACAGATAAGGGACTAAACAAAGCCTGGCCTGCAAACAGCTGCAAAGGCAGACCCACCCAGTGCCGAGCAGCAAGTGCTGCCTGGGAGGAAGAGGACCACACACCGGGCGTCCTTCAGGGCTTCCAGGTTCCGAAGCTCCCAGGCACGGCCCTGCAGTCTCTTTTCCAGCTCGGCGTTTGCTGTCTCTGCTCTCTGCAGACACTCTGCTGCCTGGGCTCCAGCTTCTTTCAGAGCCTCCAGCTCTTTGCTCAGAAGTTTAACCTGAGAAAGAATTGAAAAGTTCAGAGGACAGGAGGAAGCACTTCCATGTCCTCCAGTGCAGCATAACTGTGCTGATAACTACTAACTAGTATTTCAGAGCAGTGAAGGTCCCCGGCATTGGGAGGCATCAGACGCCCAACTGGTGACATGCCAATCTCCCCGCCTCAACACCACACACTGCACATATACTGAAAGGTCATGCTGCACCATGTGTCAGTTAAACCTTTAGAACACTCAAAAAGAGGACACAACCGGAATAAACCAAGACCCCAGAGGTAAACTGCTACTTCATCAAGACTGGGAGGAAGAAGACAAATTAGCTTTCAAGCAGTAAACAGGGAGAAAGTCCTCATGCCGTTCTAGTGAGAACACAGCTAACCCAGGACCCTGCCCACTTCCAACTGATCAACTAAAGCCACTCATTTCTCAACACAAAACTTGATTATTATTCAAATACAGAAATTGAACACACAGAGCAAGGAGAAGTCAGTGCAGCTCACAGTCACCCTCTGAGCCCTGCTGGATGCAGCTCAGATGAGCCCTGGTCTCCTCTGAGGGCAGCTGCTGGGCCAGAGCAGAGTGTCCAGGGAGCACCCACACAGGGCAGGCGGCAAAGCATGGCTCTTACCTTTAGTAACAAACTCTTGTGCAGCAGGTGCTTGAGGCCCTATGCAGCAGACAGAGCTGACAGCAGGCAGACACCTCAGGGGTCCCCACCTTTGCCAGGAGTGCCGCCCCACCATGGCACACAGGGCATCCACACAGCCTACCTATTCTCTCCCGCTTTGGGGCTTGAAGATTCCAAGGAGTCTTGTGAGGGCCCCAGTGGGGCAGCCCTGGCCTTGAGCCCCAGACAGTTCTGGGCTCTGGCTGAAAACCTAGCACTCAATTCTGGGGCACTGGCGGGGGCAGGGTGCTAAGAGACTTGGGGATAGGCGCTGTGCCATGGAGGATACAGGCCTAGCAGGGAGCAGCAGGGACCAGAGTCACCTGCTCCTCCCCCAGGCAGGGATAGTTCAACCCACTCAAGGCTGGCCTTGTTTAAAACACTCAAGATGGGGCTGGGGAGATAGCTCAGTTGGTAGAGTGCTCGCCTCACAAGCACAAGACCCTGGGTTTGATCCCCAGCACCGCAAAAAAAAGAAAAAAAAAATTAAAAAACACTCAAGATGAGTTGTGTACACACCTCTTGTGTCCTGGCCCTGTCTGGGTGCTTGGTCTGAGTGTATGCAGCAACAATAAGCACCCTGCCCATAAGCAAGACTATGGTTCCAGCTCTACCATGCATCATTTGCTAGCTCCAGGCAGGCCCTGAGCCCCTGAGTCTTGGCCTCCTCTGCTGCAAAGTAGGGAGACACCCACCAGCCCATTTTGAGAGGGCCAATAGCAGAGGCAGGCTGCAAAGGCCAAGAGTTTATAGTGGAGGGCAGGCACCCTCTCAAGGCCTCAGGCAGCCTGACCCAGATGGAGAGACTGGCCAAGGCGAGCACCCAGAGCAGTCTTTGAGTGACTTGCAGTGCGGAAGTGGCCTGCCCCTCAAGAAGAGGTGCTCCCTGCTGAGGAGGACAGCTTGCCCTGCAGAGGTGCAGTACCTTGAGCTCATGGGACAAGACCACGCTACTCATGCCATCGGCATGCAGTCGGAACTCATGCTCCCTCTTCTGCATTTCAGATTCAAATTCTTGAAGCAGTTCCTGGAACAAAAAGGGATCACAGTGAAAGCAGAGCGGGGTCCAAAACATCTAGGTACAGGTGGGTGGTCAGAGTGGTCACGTGCCACTGGGCAGCCAGGGCCCGTGAGGCAGCACCTGCGTGGTCTCTGACCGCCTGCCCCAGCACCAGGAGGGTCTGGCCTGACGTGTCTGCCCCTGCTCGTCCGTGTGCCTGCTGCAGCAGCACTGGGGGCAGGCCTCTGAACGATCAGCGCGGGCGGGCGTCCTCAGGAGGCTGCCACATCTCTGGCAGGCTTGGGCTTGCTCCTGCAGGTCCTTCGTGTAGGACAAGCCTGGCCTGCCCTGGCCTCCTGCTTCCAGGTTCACCCACATACCCCTGCTGCACATGTCCCATTTTCATTTCTCTGACATGCTGTGATCAGCCAGGGGGTCTCCTCCAGATACCAGTGCCAGGAAGTGGACTCTCTAGCCACCAGAATTATGAAACAAATGAACCTTATTTCTTCATACAGTACCCAGCACCAGGTGTCCTATTAGAGCATCAGAACAGAGAGTAAGACACCATGACTTGGTTGCTTTCCCTTCTGTTGGACTTTGCTGAGCGCAGAGGGAAGGACCTTGGTGTAGTTGGAGAACTAGCTGCTCAAGGACTTAGAATGAGGGCAGGGTGACCCTCAAGACCCTGTCCACCTGAGCCCCTCCCCAGGACCACCCACTCCTACCAACAGTGACCTGGAGGGAGGGCTCTGAAGAAAGCTGGCCCATCTGCTCCCACCCTGCTAAGTACCCTCTGCCCTGGCAGGCACCAGCAGCTGTACACCCTGGGTGCTGAACACCGGGCAGGAGCCTGGGAAACGGTAAGAAGGACAATTCAAAATTACTTTTTACTTTTTTTAATCCTCTGAAAGGCAAAATGCAGTGTGAGGCGTTACAAGAGCAACGCTTAATAAAATCAGAACATGAAAATCTCGGACCCACTTGTTCTCACGCTGCGAAATCCCGTAACAGTGCGTATCCAAGTGCCCACACACCGGTGGGCCAGGTCAAGGGCCACAGACTTTGCAGAGGCTCAAGTGATCACCTGCACCCTCAGTGTTGGCCTACTCTGTGGAAACAGACGTGTCCAGACACGTCCAGGTGTTTACACACAAATCCAGAACCTGGGAGACCTCCTGGCATGTAGCTTGTGTTTTAAAAAAAACTTGTTAAATGAATGAATAAATCAGTAATCATTGGGTGCCTCCTCCAATGGCTCCTCGCCTGTGACTGGCCAACAGGGAAAAGATTTCCTTCCTCCACAGACTACACAGCTTGCGTGTGTGATCAAGCTAACACAGACTTCCCCAGCTGCCATCAACTCAGAGTTCAAGAGAAGAACAACGCGTTATCCTAACTGGATGGATTTTATCCTGACACACTGATAACCACACCAAGATGTTCTGAAGTCAGAGACGGCACCACAAGGCCGGCTAGCATATGAGACCCTCACTTGATAGTGGAGACTGATGGGGGAGCAGCCTGAGGCCAGCCACAGGCTGTCCAGAACCAATACTGTGCTGATGCTACCCAAGTTTCTGGCAGCAGCCAAAGCAGGACTGTCTGCATGCCACCTTTTCCTGCTTCCAGGGACAGGGCTGCCATCTCAAGGCGAAAGGCCACCAGAATGTGCCCTGCTAGGCCTATGCATTGATTCTGCTTGGGGACACCCTGGGAAGCCATGTGCCAAGGAGCAGTGCCTACCTGCCCACTGGCCTACTTGTCAGTTGGGTGGGAACCACCCCTTGGCCAGAGTTTGGCTGAGACACCTTCTTTGGAGGAAACCATGGCACCACTGAGGAGACCTTGTGACTTGCAAATCACAATGGGTCTTCTCCTGACCACATGTTCCAGGCCTCCTACCAGGCATGTGGGCTGTCCAGAGCTCTCGGTCACTTTCCCCTCTGTGAAGACACATGCTGGCCAATCACCCTGAGGGCATCATGTGAGAGGCAGGTGAGACTCAGTGAGAGGCAGCAGCTGCTTTAGACTCAATGGTAAGGCATTTACATGGCAGAGGCTGGGAAACAGATCTGACCTAAGTTCCAGGGCCTTCTACCTCTGAACTGGTGGGGGCCCGGTGGTGTGGGCATGCTGAGATGACCTCTCACAGCGACACAGGGTGTGCCACTGCATCTGGCTTCTCCCACATGCAAGGAAGAGGCAGAACACCCGGGCACCTCCTCAGACTTTAAGGCTACCTACTCCAGTGTTACTCTGGCCCACTCACTGAGCAACCTGAAGTCACCATTTTAAGTGAGACCCAGAAAGGAGATGTCTCTGCCACTCGGGTCATAGTGTCAAGCCCATCCGCGGTACCTGAGGTGTAAGCAGCAGGCAAGGATGCTGCCTGGAGCTTTGAAAGGCCTCTGCAGGACAGTCACCACACAGGCCTTGAGGGCTGGGGTAAGGCCTTGCTGCCATTCACAAACAACTGCTCTCCTTTTGAGAGACAGCTCTTGGCTTGCTACTGGGCCTTAGAGAACTGAGCATGTGAACTGGGTTGGGTGTCACTGACCAGCTGAGCCATATGCATGGCATACCATCATCCAACAGAAATGGCATCTATATGGTCAGGCCTCAGCAGGTCCTGAAGACACAGGACAGCTATGTGAAGGAGTGGCCCAAATGGCCACGGTTGTCACCTCTGAGACCTTGCTTCTCCCTCCCAGCCTGCACCTATGGCTTGGGGGCATATCTATCAGCACCTAAGGAAGAGATGACTAGGTCCTGGTCAGCAGATGGTCTGCATGGCCTGAGTGGACAGCTACAGCACAAGGGTCTCTCTGGAATGTCCCTGAAGGGAACCTCCAGTGGGCAGAACAGGAATGCCCATGACCCAGTCTCGCAGGGGCATCGGGAATGGTCGGTGCTACCTGTTTCTGCAGAGCAAGCTCGCCATCCAGTTCCTGCAGCTTCCTCTCCAGCTTCCACTTCAGGTTCTCATACTGCTCCCGCTGGCGGCCGATCTCACCATCCTTGTCACTGTGGTAACCAGACACAGCACTGAGGAAGCCACACTGCAAATGCTCACCGTGTCCCTGCACGTGGAGCTGGTGCTTCACACTTGCAGGGGGCGACAGTTGGTGCAGGTAGCAGGACCTCTGCTCCACCTGGACAGGTGACCGCCAGCAAGAGAGGAAACACAACACAGAAACCCAAGCCATCTGACTACCAGGATTCAGGCAAAGCTCTGCATCAGCAGCAGCCAACACCAAGATGACAGGGATGTGAACAAGCAATTTCAAAAACAGAAAAATCTCAGCAAAGAAACAGATACAACAAAACAACTGAGTGGAAATCTGAGAACCAAAAAGTACAATAACCAAAATAAGAGATTTACTGGATGAGTTCAACAGCAGAATGAACAAGACAGAGGACAGAATCAGTGAACTTGATACAGATCTAAACAAAGGAGAGAAAACTTAAAAAAGCAAAACAAATAGGGCCCCAGGGACCTGTAGGGCAATAACAGAAGACCCAGCACCCTTGCTGGCAGGGTACCAGCATGGGAAGGGAAGGGTGGGACTGGAGAGCATCTGCACGTGGCTGTGAGTCCCAGATCTGGAGTGAAGATGGGCAGAACCCTTGAGGGGACATGTCACAAAACCACATGAAGCACTTCTATTTATTGATTTGATTTATTTTTGATGCTGAGGATTGAACCAGGGGCACTTTACCACTGAGCTACAGCCCTAGTTCTTTTTAAAAAGTCTTTTTTTAGTTGGAGATGGACACGATACCTTTGATTTTGTTCACTTATTTATGTATGGTGCTGAGATGGAGCCCGGAGCCTCACACGCCAGGCAAGGACTCACCACTGACCCAGCACCCCAGCTCTGTTTTCTACTTTTATTCTAAGACAGGGTCTCACTAAGCTGCCCAACCTGGCTTCAACTTGTGATCCTCCTGCCTCAGCCTCCCAAGTCGCCAGGATTACAGGCATGTGCCATCATTCCCAGCAGCTCATTTAGTATTGAAATTAATACATATTTTAAATTGAATATAAACTAAAAAGATGTTTTATTAAAATAATATTGATTTATAATTAGTGAAACAAATTCTAAATATTAAAACCAAATCCTGTATAACTTCAGAGCCATGTAGAAACCCAGAAAGAGGCCCTGCCCTACCTGCATTCACCCATCACGCACTGGCCACCAAGACCGCCCAGCCCTGAGGCCTGGAGTCTGCAGCTCAGGATGAGGGCACCGTGAGTGGGCGGTGCCAGGCGGCTCACCAGGAGCCTGGGGTGGGGTGGGGGTGGGGAGCATCTGCAGGGCTCACCTGTGGACACGCTCCAGCTCCTGGCGGTGCTCCTGCACCCGCCGCTGCTGCTGCTGCTGCAGCTCCTCCATGCGCCTGGCCTCTCTGGCAAGCGCCTGCTTCAGCTTGGCCACCTCTATCTTCAGCTCGCTCACCTCCGCCTGCCTGGCCTCCTCCTGCCCCCTGGCCTGGGCAAATGCAGCATCATAACGCTCTAGTTCCATGTCCCGCTCCTCCAGCACCCGCAAGTTGTAGAGGAAGTCCTCCTGCAGGTGCCGCAGCTTCTCCTGAGCCTCTTCCAGCCGCCTCTGTGCATCCTGCAGAGCTGCCTCCTGCATCTGGGTGTGATGGGCCTGCAGCACTCGCCATTCTTCCTCCTTGCGGGTCAGCAGCTCGCTCAGGGTCTGCTCTGAGCACTGGGGCAGCATGGCGGCAGCTGCAGCAAAGGGAAGGCAGCAAGGGGGTACACCATTAGGGACTCTAGCCTTCCTTTTCCCAGGGCTGACTTAGTTCCCCTCGCCATGGTGGCACAATCACAGGATGCAGCTCTGGGCCAGGGACCAGCTGTCCAGTCACGCACAGGTTCTGGAGCGAGTGAGTCCCAGGGTCATGAATCAGCACTGGGCCCAGACCTCAAGGGCTGCTGTGTCCTGCAGCCTGGGCTTCTACCCTCCCCTCCTACAGCAGGGAGGAGGCAGTAAGCCCAGAGCAGGCAGAGCCAGGAAAGTCAGGAATCATGGTTTGCACACTCCCGAGAGCTAGGTTCTTCAGGAGCTTCGTGAAGCATGTACTTCATTCGGCTGTGGAGAAAACGGGCTGCAGCGACTCAGCACCAGCTCCCTGCCCGATCTGTGCTCTGCTGGTGGAGCAGGACTTGCTGCTGGAAGCCTGAGCTATGTGGTAGTGAATCTCTGTTTTTTACTCCCAATCCACCATGGCCTGATATTTTGGTAAAACAATAGAAATAAAGTGCTGGAAAAAAGGAGCCAGGTGTGGTGGCACGCACCTGTGATCCCAGTGGCTCCAGAGGCTGAAGCTGGAGGAGCACAAGTTCCAAGTCAGCCTCAGCAACTCAGCGAGGCTCTACTTGTTTTTTCTTTTACATATATGCAGAGTATATCATTTTGTCATATTTCTTTTGTTCTTTTTAGGTATACATGATAGTCAAGTGTAGTGAGACCCTATTTCTAAGTAAAAAAATTAAAAAGGGTTGGGGATGTGGCTCAGTAGTTTAGTACCCCTAGGTTCAATCCCTGATACCAAAAAAAAAGATACATGATACAGAAGTTCATTTTGCTTTTGAGACGAGGTCTTGCTAGGTTACCTAGGCTGGCCACCATGTCTGGTTAAAGTCTAATTTTTAAAATATTAGATTCAACAACATAACTACATAAAACTATTTTGCCAAACTGTCACCAAGTCTCTAAAACCCTCTCTGTACCTGCCAAGGACTTGCCACCACATGTACCCCAAGGGCCTACTCCTTGGCAGGACACACTGGAGACTTGCCAGCACCCAGCAGAAAGGAGTGGCTCCTGACACACAAACCCGCTTAGCTTGGGACTTCCTGGCTTGACTCACAGAGCTGGCCTGAGGCCACTCATAGTAAAGGACACAGGCTACCAGTCCTCAGCACACCAGCCAGGTGCCTCGGCCAGGGTGTGAAGGCCGGGTACAGAGCTATTGGTTCACATGGAGCTGGTGGTGCCTGGACAAAGCCCTTTCCCATGACGGGCCTCTCACTCCAAGTCCAGCCGAGACCTGAGGAAGACGGCTGGCAGTGGCACTTGTGTGTCAGGTCACCTCAAAGAATGGGGCACGTTTGATTCTTTTATGAGCAGACTTCTTAAAAATACTGCCTCTGGGCACCTTGACTCAGCAGCTCAGTACACATTTACAGGAGGCCTTCTCAGTGCTCCAGGGAAGCAGAGTGAGAGCCCAGCTAACCCAGCCACAGCCTCCCTCTGCCAGGCCACAGAGCTAACATGCAGACACAAACCCAAAACAGCAACCAGAGAACCTCAGGGGCTGTGTGTGTACACATGGACTCCAACTCTTAGGCCAGACGTGACCTGGAAATCAGCAAATTTCTGATCTACTTTTTAGGGACATGAAGTTAATTTCACTCCTGAAACTACAGATAACAAGAACAAACAACAAAAATCAGCTACATAGTCAAAAATATTACTACAAAGTCTTGGTGACAAAATGAGAAAAAATAAAAAGAAACTATAAATGGTCTGGTCCAGTGTTTGGAGAACCCCAAACCCTCATCATCAGGACTGATAAAACAAGAGTGCACTTTACAGGAGAAAATGTGGGTGCCCCCGTGGGCAGGGGGGACACCTGGGCTTCTCCAAGCTTAGCACAACAGAGTTTAGAACAGTAAGTCAGAAAGGGAGCACCACATGGAAGACCCCAGGAACTAAGAAGGTCACATGATATGAACTGCTGAACAACACACCTCTGAGGCTGCTGGGAGCCACACAGAGACACAAGAAGAAGTCACACCCGTATTGTCATGAGGAAAAAGAATGGCAATTCTTCAGGCAGAGTTCAGACCTGAGAGCCTTTCTTGTGGAGGTCTCCCTGGTAAGCATGGACCACAGAGGGCAGGACTTGGCAGAGTTCCCTGTAGAGGGCCCGTAAGTGACTATTTAGGGCTTTGAGCCCAGAGTCCCTGCTGCAACAGCTCAACCCTGGGTGGAAGCGGTGGAGTGGACAGAGACATGCAGGGCTGAACAGCATCCTCACTGTCCTGGAAGGAGGCTCACTGGCACCCATGTGACAGACAGGACAGAGTTTCTTATGACTGGCTCTAGGTGGCCCCCAAACCTTTGGGGGTCCCAAGCATAACTCTGTCTGGACACAAACACCTAGCTGCACTCTTCTCTGGTGTGCAAACAAGGGCCTCCAAGAGCTTCCAGTCCAATAGGAGGATAGGCATGGGCACTTCTGGCCTGGTGGGACATGGACAGGGTGCTGCTGTGGGAGCAGAATGAGGGCCCAGCCCATCTGGGGTGCTTCTGCAGGATAGAGAGCCAGCTGTGCAGAGGGAAAGGACACAGGGCACAGCAAGGCTGAGTGCTGGCAAAGATGAACCAAAGCAGGAGGGTGGAGGGTGCTGCAGAGATCCACAGGCCCCACCAGAAGGCACTGGTCAGCAGGCCACAATCACTAGCAGTACCAGAGCTCCTCGAGAGTCTGGAGAGGCACTTCTTCAACCAGGCTGTGGAGTGGGGCAGCTCCCACTAGGAGGCACAGCCCACGGCTGTGGCCCCACAGCAGCCCCCTGGACTCCCAGCTGCCAGACAAGCACCCTTCACTGTAGCTCCTGGGTCCCTACCAACTGCCTGAGCACCACCTACCCTGCGCCTTCCTCTGCTTCCCAGTTCCCTGGCCTGTCCAGGGGCTCCATCTGTCATCCTGCTGAACTGGCCACACCCACACTCCAGCCACCTCTCTTCCTGCACAGACCTGAAGGGGTCATTCACCCTTTTGTAGCCGCCAAAGGGACCTTTTAAAAACTCACCTGCTCAGGGTTTCCCGCCCACACCGAGGCTCTGCCTTCACTATCACACTCCCTCGAAGCCTGGGAAAAGTCAGGAAAGCCCCCACTGCATCTGAGCTACAGTTGCCCCCGGTCACTGGAATCTTGGCCTTCCACCCCAAACCAGTGTAGCGCAGAGGCCCTAGCTGGTCAGTCCGCCCAACTCTGCCTGGTGACAGGTTCTGCCCAGCATGTGCACAGGGAGAGCATGGGAGTCCCAGCAGCATAGACAACAGGAGGCCACAGCACCGCAATCTCCGGCAACTCGCTGAGGCCTCACTCACCTCCTGAGGACCGCCTGCGGAACCCTGTGTCAGGCCAGACTCCTTGTCGGGCTCCTCGATTCAACAGCAAGTGACCACCCATGGGAGCCACTCCTCCAATATGGAAACTAGGTCATGTGATACGGTTCTATTGGGCATCAGCCCACGGCTCCTGGTTATTTTCTAACCAAGTCCAATCTCCAGACAACACACACAGGCCTGTAGTGCAGGCCTGCCTGGTCAGCCCTGCTTCTAGCAAGCCCGGGTCTTACATTTTTATCCTGTATACAGGCTGCTCTGCCTAAAAGGCCCTGGGTCCTCTTACTGGGGAGACTCCTTCCCACAAGGTCTCCTGGACTCACTGCAGCCAGGCCAAGCAGGCAGCACGGGCTCCTGTCCTTCCCTCTGCCCTGTGTTGTCTCCAGGTCTGTGACCCACACAGAGGAGCAGCTTGATTAAGTATTGCCAGCGGCACTGTCTCAACACTGGCTGTGTGCAGGCCATAGCAGAGAGCAAGAAACTGTGAGAAGCCAGGTCCAACAGCCTCATCACCTAGGCAGCTGCCCCGACCCCCTGAGCTCAGGCCCAAGTGCTAGGAGCCAGTGTGCTTCTTCCCTCCTGACCTACCAGCCTGCCCTGTTTCCGTGCAGACCTCACCAAAGGATGAGTCCCCAGCCCAGACGCTGAGATTAATTGGCTTTTAAACATCACCCATTCAGTCTGGACCCAATCTGTCAATCAACCAGCAGATGTCCCCAGAAAGTACTTGGTTTCAATAGGGACCACACAAAGTTTCTGGGGAGCTAAAGAAGAAACGTCCAGAGGCAGGGGGACCCATTGTCAACTGGGCTTTACCAGTGGTGCACATGGTCTTCAGAACCAGTGGGGTCAGGGCAGACACACAGCACCTGCTTCTCATCACTTTAATTTTCTCATTTTTAAAACACTAAGTCTTTTTCTTTTTATACTGAGATTGAACCCAGTGTGCTCTACCACTGAGCTATATCCCCAGTCCTTTTTAAATGTTATTACACTTTGAGACAGGGCCTCACTAAGTTGCTGAGGATGGCCTGGAACTTGTGATTCTCCTGCCTCAGTCTCCTGAGTCACTGGGATTATGCAGCGCACCATAGTGCCAGTCTAAAACAATGAGTTTCTGAACCCTTCTAAATCTAATGGGAATGTCATTAAGTATTCCTGTTGAGTCTGAAAGGCACTTGGAAATTTCTGGGTTGAAAGAACCCAGAAGATGGAAATAATTCTTTGTGAAAACCATGACTTCTCAGGGCTGGGGTTGTAGCTCAGTGGTAGAGTGCTTGCCTTGAAACTGTGAGGCACTGGGTTCAATACTCAGCACCACATAAAAAAAAAAATAAAAGATATTGTGTCCATCTACAACTAAAAATATATATATTAAAAATCATTTTATTATTATTTCAAAAATTATACACACACACATATATATAAAGAAAGAAAATCATGACTTTGCACATATGGAAAATCTGCAGGCCCCAAAAGGATGTCTAGATGGCAGAGGCCCCGTATGAAATAAAAGCCTCTTTTTTTTTTTTTTTTTGGTACTAGAGATTGAACTAACCACACTCAACCACTGAGACTGAGCCACCTCCCCAGCCCTATTTTGTAGTTTATTTAGAGACAGGGTCTCACTGAATTGCTTAGCACCTCACTTTTGCTGAAGCTGGCTTTGAACTCTTGATCCTGCCTCAGCCTCCCAAGCCACTGGAATCACAGGCATGTGCCACCATGCCCAGCAAGATAAGCCTCCTTAACAAATACAGCAAAGAAAACCTCAGTCCAGTCATCCATACGGCTGACACACACCCTAGTGCTGAGATGACGCTACTGATAGTGGAGCGGCACGTGCGACAGCCCCAGAACTCTAAGCCCAGTGAGGCCAGCACAGGGCTGGGTGGCTGTCCCTGAGCCTGGAGACCTCCATGAGAGGCAAGGGGAGCCAACACAGCACAGGAAGAGGCTTGGTGGTCAGCACCTCCACTACTGGACATCACCGCATAAGTGATCACAGGGCCTGGGAAGGGGACCCAGGGCCAAGCATCTCTTCCGTTTATTTTTGCAGCACTAGAGATGGAATTCAGGGCATTACATTTGCTCTACCAATAAGCTACATCCCCAGCCTTTCTTAGAACTTTATTTGGAGATAAGATGTTGCTAAGTTACCAAGGCTGGCCTTGAACTCATGCTCCTCCTGCCTCTGCCCCCCAAGCTGCTGGGATTGTAGGTGTGGACAAGACACCGGCTACCAAGTTCTTCTTGACAGTTGGCACCGTAGTCATTATGGTGGGACCTGGAATACCCCAAAGGCTGCTATGCTGTGGCTTGGTCCCCAGTACAAGTGTTCAGAGGCAGGGCGTTAGGAGGCGACTGGACCACAAGGCTCTGACCAGAGGATTAGTCCATTGATGAAGTCATAGCTGGACGGGCTGACTGGTGGAGAAGTGGAGTCCAGCTGGAGGAAGTAGGTCCCCACGGCTGGGGATGTGCCCTTCAGGAGTATACTTGGTTCCCAGCCCCTTCCTGTCCCTCTCTGCTTTCCAGAAACCAGGTGAGCAGCTCTGCTCCACCACATGCTCCCTTCCATGGGGTTCTGTCTCACAATGGAGCCAGTCAGCCAGCACTCTGACACCATGAGCCAATGCTAACATTTCACCCTTTAAGTTGATTTCTCTCAGGTATTCTGTCACAATGATGGAAAGCTAACACGATTCTTGAGAGGAAAGGGTTCAAGACAAAAAGTGAGTCCCAGGGTTATCTGAAAAAGGAGCTACCTAGGAGACAAAGACCATTCCCAGTACAATGTGCTTGGCAGGACCTGCCTTGCCCAGTGCTGTCCCTATTCTCCAGCAAACTCACTGCAGCTACAGCACCTGGTTCGAGGGAGGAACCTCCAATTCTCTAGTCCTTTCGCAGACCATCATTCAGAGATGCCCTGGACTGCCTGAACTGCACATTCACCTTCTATTCAGCTGGCTGAGAATATGTAGCAACTTTCTTAGGATAAACATTCTGATCAGTGCTTCAATGAAAAAAGCATTGAATGACCCCAACAAAACACATGCAGTTGGAGATTCTAAAATTTAGACAAGAGGATAATTTGCAAGGTTAAAGTGAGTCACTAGATGCTTATGAATAAGACGACTGGGTCAGCAACCCAGAGCAGTGGTCTCCTTCTGCATCCTGCCTCTGAAGAACTGCAGACCAGACACACTTGGCTCTCCACCCAGACATCGACAAGAAAAGCTGCCCACCTCCAATGCAGGAGGACCCAAATTTACTTCAAGTAAGGAATGTTGTTGACTTGTTGTCCTACAAATACACCCAATGACCTTTATTAATAAACATCTTATGGGACTTGAAGGCAGTGAGGTGTGGCTTGCTCTCTCTGCTGGGGACAGGGGACTCAAGACTGGCACTAGGAATCCAACATGGGCTGCATGAGCTAGCTCAGTGCAGCTACTGTTTAACTGGGTATGCAGAATAAAAATCATGAACCTGTAACCCCCAACCTTTTTTGCCAATGTGTAGCCTCCACCCTTTTAAAAACTTGAAATAAGGGACTAGCAGTAAATGAATCTTCATTCAATCATCACACCTGCTGCACGAGGGGGTACCACCACTGAGGGGCATGCTGCACTGTTTTCTTTGAATGTGTATTTGCCAAAAAGAAAGAGTAAATGAGAAATGAAATGAAAAGGAAGTTGAAGGGGCTGGGGCTGTAGCTCAATGGCAAAGTGCTTTCCAAGCACATGTGAGGCACTGAGTTCAATCCTTAGCACCACATAAAAATAAATAAACAAAATAAAGGAATGCTGTAAAAAAAAAAAAAGAAGTTGAAATCTTGGAGTTAAGTGCTTAGACTATTTTTAGAACCACATAAATACTTCACGTAACAAAAAACCTATAAAACTTAAAATCTGTATAGATTTAAAATGAAATAGAAACAAGTAAATCTAACATTATTAAAAATAAATAACACAAACACTAAAACAACTTTGGAAAACAATATTTTGTTATATATTCTATATTTTGATTATACATTTCATAAAATTGAAAACTGCACACAAATGTTATACTCTACAGTAAGTAGCTCTGGTTTTACAGGAATATGGATTATCAATTTTGAAACTACTTTATGTATATTCCAGGATTGAGTAAATCAGTAAGTGTATTAAGAAAATGGGACCCAAGGGCTGGGGTTGTGGCTCAGTGGTAGAGCACTTGCCTAGCATGTGTGAGGCACTGGGTTTGATTCTCGGCACCACATAAAATAAACAAATAAACATCAAAATAAACAAATCAACATCTAAATATATATATAAAGAAAGAAAGAAAATGGGAACAAAACTGGAAGAGGTCAGGGAGAAGCAGAATGAACTCTACGGTGCAGACCAGCACTGGGGTCAGCTGGGTTCTTTGTACACACAGACCCACGTGTACACTACATGGAGCCAGGGTCCTCACAGGACCAGCACTGGGGTCAGCTCGGTTCTTTGTACACACAGACCCACGTGTACACTACATGGAGCCAGGGTCCTCACAGGACCAGCACTGGGGTCAGCTCGGTTCTTCATGCACACAGACCCATGTGTACACTACATGGAGCCAGGGTCCTCACAGGACCAGCACTGGGGTCAGCTGGGTTCTTTGTACACACAGACCCATGTGTACACTACATGGAGCCAGGGTCCTCACAGGACCAGCACTGGGGTCAGCTCGGTTCTTCGTGTGCACAGACCCACGTGTACACTACATGGAGCCAGGGTCCTCACAGGCCCAGCACTGGGGTCAGCTGGGTTCTTTGTACACACAGACCCACGTGTACACTACATGGAGCCAGGGTCCTCACAGGACCAGCACTGGGGTCAGCTCAGTTCTTCGTGCACACAGACCCAGGTGTACACTACATGGAGCCAGGGTCCTCACAGGACCAGCACTGGGGTCAGCTCGGTTCTTCGTGTGCACAGACCCACGTGTACACTACATGGAGCCAGGGTCCTCACAGGACCAGCACCGGGGTCAGCTTGGTTCTTCGTGCACACAGACCCATGTGTACACTACATGGAGCCAGGGTCCTCACAGGACCAGCACTGGGGTCAGATCAGTTCTTCGTGCACACAGACCCACATGTACACTACAAGGAGCCAGGGTCCTCACAGGACCAGCACTGGGGTCAGCTGGGTTCTTCGTGCACACAGACCCACGTGTACACTACATGGAGCCAGGTCCTCACAGGACCAGCACTGGGGTCAGCTGGGTTCTTTGTACACACAGACCCACATGTACACTACATGGAGCCAGGGTCCTCACAGGACCAGCACCGGGATCAGCTGGGTTCTTTACACACAGACCCACGTGTACACTACATGGAGCCAGGGTCCTCACAGGACCAGCACTGGGGTCAGCTCGGTTCTTCATGCACACAGACCCACGTGTACACTACATGGAGCCAGGGTCCTCACAGGACCAGCACTGGGGTCAGCTGGGTTCTTCGTGCACACAGACCCATGTGTACACTACATGGAGCCAGGGTCCTCACAGGACCAGCACTGGGGTCAGCTCGGTTCTTCGTGCACACAGACCCACGTGTACACTACATGGAGCCAGGGTCCTCACAGGACCAGCACTGGGGTCATTGGGTTCTTTGTACACACAGACCCACGTGTACACTACATGGAGCCAGGGTCCTCACAGGACCAGCACTGGGGTCAGCTTAGTTCTTCGTGCACACAGACCCACATGGGCCAGGGTCCTCACAGAAATCATGGACTCTGAGCCAACTCAAGGACACAGGGTGACCTGAGATATCCCGTGATGCCGGAAAGTAAGGAAGTGCTCCAAGATTTGAGGACACGTTCTAAGGAAACAGAAGCCATAGAAGGGATTTCTAAGGCCTCAATCTAGAATACATGCCAGCAATAGATTATAATCCATGAAACAAAAACAAAATGAGAACAACAACAACCATCCCAACATCAAAAATAATTGAATAAACAGAAAAAATACAAAAATGGAAGGTTCTTTCTTATAGAATTTCAACTGATAAGTGTAGAAGCAATGGAAATAAAATTATTTGTCAAACGCCACATTAATAATTATTTCAGGGCTGGGGTTGTGGCCCAATGGTAGAGCACTTGCCTTACATGTGTGAGGCATTGAGTTCAATTCTCAGCACCAGATATAAAGAAATGAATAAAAAATAAAGATTCATCAACTAAAAAATATACCATAAAGTAATAATAATAATTATTATTTCAGGTGTGAGGCTGCAAGAGCAGGGGAGCAAACACATTTCTACACTCAGGCAGCTCCTGACTCTCCAGGGCCCCCTGAGGGCAACGAGTGCAGGAGCTAGTTCTCTGCCCTCTTGGAACAGGCCTCCTGTGGCTGTAGTGAAAACAATCCCAAGAGAAAACTCTGGAATAACAATGGAAAAGGTGGCTCTTCAGACCAAAATTACCAGACACGCTCAGGAGTGTAAAAGAAATCCACCAAGTCACCAGGTTGGTTAATTAAGCCATGGAATGACCAGGAAATCCAGAGTTTCCTGAGGAATAGAAGAGAAATTCCCTGGATGTGAAGTGTACCTCAGGGTAAAAAAGATGATTCATACAGTCCCAGCATCTCAAACCAAGGCACATAAGAAGAGTGGCCAAAAAGTTCCATGAGGCTGACAAATCTGCAGGATGTACACTGGACTGCTCAAAAAGCCATCAGGGGGCCAGGGATCAAGCACCCCAAGATCCTGGGATACAGATGAAAGGATGAATTCAGGTCCTTCCTGTGCAGATGCCTCTGACCTCCCACCTCCGCAGGACCAGTCCCAGGCCTGCCACTGAAGTCCCTTGGAGGACCTACAGAGGACCCTCAAGTACCCACACGAACTCTGGAGGAGCATGAGGCAAGTCCAGGTGCCCCAACACTGGCAGCAGTGATCAACTCTTCTCATTCTGATCCAGATCCTAAATAAAGACAACTGGCACCTGTCTCCCAATTCAGCCCGAAAAGACAACAGAGCAATTATGATTCTGTAACTCCTGATTTGCTGCTTTCCCTGCCCAATGTAACAAGACGAAAAGTGACAGTAAATGAAAAAGTTACTTCAGGAAACACTCAGGATGAAAACCAGTGATACAGTAAGAGGCAAGACACCCACAGCTCGGCACCTCCACAGGAAGCACTGGCGCACTCATTACAAGAGGGGAAGCCACTGCAGGAAGAACCAGGGCAGCCCCCACAGCACGTGGCTAACCCTGGCAGCGCACACTGACCACGGGCGTGGAGTGCCCAGCGGGCACGGGGGCGGGGTGCACCGTCCCTGGGGTAACCTCCCAACCCTGCGGGGTGCACCGTCCCTGGGGTTACCTCCCAACCCTGCGGGGCGCACCGCCCCTGGGGGTGACCTCCCAACCCTGCGGGGCGCACCGCCCCTGGGTGTGACCTCCCAACTCTGCGGGGCGCACCAGCCCTGGGGGTGAACTCCCAACCCTGTGGGGCGCACCAGCCCTGGGGTGACCTCCCAACCCTGCGGGGCGCACCAGCCCTGGGGGTGAACTCCCAATCCTGCGGGGCACAACCACCCCTGGGGTGACCTCCCAACCCTGCGGGGCGCACCAGCCCTGGGGGTGACCTCCCAACCCTGCGGGGCGCAACCACCCCTGGGGTGACCTCCCAACCCTGCGGGGCGCAACCACCCCTGGGGTGACCTCCCAACCCTGCGGGACGCACCGTCCCTGGGGTGACCTCCCAACCCTGCGGGGCGCAACCACCCCCGGGGACCCTACCACCCCCAAGGTGTGGCACCACCCCTGTGGGGACGCCCCACCTCCGGGGTTCTCCCGCCCGAGCTCGCGGTCCGCCTGCACAAGCAGAAAACGCCAGCGGGCCCCGCGCCGCTCTCCTCCCGGCCCGCCGGAACTTACGCCGGCCACCACGGCCCTTGCCGCGCCTCGTCCAGGCCGCCTCGCTCCGCCGCACCCACAGCCCCGCGCTCTTGATCTCCCTCTCGGCGGCTTCCGGGCGGGCTGCGTCGCCATGGCGACCCGAGTCCGTCAGCCACGGTCCGGGCGCGCTGGGTGCGGCGCTCGAGTCGCGCCGACCGGAAACGGGAGCCGCGGCGCCGGGTTCCAGTCTCCGCTCGCCTGGCCCTGCGCGCAGGTGCTGAGAGGAGCGGAGCCAAGGGGGCGACCGCGGACCCGACCCGGTGGCGGGATGAGTGCGCCGGAGCCCCCAGGCGTAGTCCCGGGTTCTCACCCATCAGTGGAGGCGTCTGAGGACCGCGCGGGCCGCCCCTCCCGACACCAGCTGGGTCCAGGGTCCCGCAGCATTGATTTTCGCTGCTCGGGTGGCTCCCACAGGGTGATGGGGAGCTCGGGCGGCCGGGGTTGCACGTGGCGTGGCGGCAGGGAGCCGCGAGCTGCACAGGGGGCGCTGTGTGTGGACGCAAGGTGGGGAGCCTCGGGCTGTACAGCCGGGGTTGCACGACCCGGGGGATGGCGGGGGCGGGGAGCCCCGGGCTGCACGTAGTGGGGTAGGGAGCCTTGGGCTTCCCGTGGAGGGCCAGTGGGGGCAGCACAGGAGAGAGCAGTCCGGAGCCCCGGGCTGCACCTGGAGGGGTGTGGAAGGCTGCGTGTGGGAGAGCGGTGGGGAGCCCTGGGCTGCACTTGGGAACCTGCAGAAAGAGGGCAGGTTAGGGCAGTGTTCATCCGGGCTGCCGCTGGGAGGAGGAGCCACATGAAGTCCTCCCCTAAGAGCTGCCATGGGTTCCCTCAATGCCATGGGCTCAGCCAGATGCCCCAGGTATTGGGAGAATGTCCCCCAGGTTCTTGGTGCTTGTGGACTGGATTAGAGAACTGGGGGATGGGGTGGGGGTTGGATTAATGGGAAGAGCCTGGGCCCAGGATTAATGGCAGGCTCCTGCCTATCATATGTGAATCCTGTCACTCCATGTTTTCATCTTCCCCAATCATCCGAATCCTCAAAAGAGGCACCTGTTCTTATCCCATCTACAGATGGGTAAACTGAGTCGCGGCCCTGGGACAGAAGCCAGCACTTCTGCATAGGTCAGTGTGGGGGTCATCACCACATTGTGCCTGCATCCGGTAGTCCTTCCCCCAATCTCTGCTAGGTGCTTTCCCTCACTCGCTGTCCCCACTCCCTGGGCTTATACACCAGGCCCTAACCAGGACCCCTCCCCAGCTCCTCCAGTCCAGCCCTTATTCTCTGCTTCTCCCAGTGTCTGACTCTGGCTGGGCTAGAGCACGTTCTATTAGGAGGCAGGGCCCTACAGGGGTTGTGTGGCTCAGGGGTCAGCTCCAGGACTAGATGAATCCACAAAGATGCCCACACCCACTGCCTCAGTCCTGCTCCTTGGTGCTTCCACTGAGGGTGGGCAGGTCAAGTTTGGGCCTCCATGTCCATGAAAGTGGCCAGGAAAGGTTAAGGAGAGCCTGCCTGAGGTGGGGCTGCACCACCCAGGAGTCTGCATGTCTTGGTTTCCTCTCCTGTAAAGTGGGGATTCACAAGAATCCATGGACCAAATTGTCATGAACCAAATTGTGTCCCCCCAAAAGTTATATGTTGAAGGGGCTGGGATTGTAACTCAGTGGTTGAGCACTTGCCTAGCATGTGTGAGGCCCTGGGTTCAATCCTCAGCACCATATAAAAATAAATAAATAAAATACAGGAATTGTGTCCTTCTACAAGTAAAATTTTTTAAAAAGTTACATGTTGAAGCCCTCACCCCAGGGGGCCTTTCAGGAGGTGCTCACAGCTCAGTGAGGTCACAGGGAGGGACCTGACCCCAGGAGGATCGAACGGGCGTCCTTACAAGAGGAAGAGACCACAGGAGTGCACACGGGAGGCCAGGTGAGCACAGGGAGAAGGTGCCATCTGCAAGCAGAGCAGAGAGGCCTCAGGAGAAAGCAGCACTGCCCACACCCTCCTCTCAGAGGTCCAGTTGCAGGCCAGAGAAGTGTCTGTCACCCTGCAGCATGTAGCTATGGCAGCCCCAGTCGAGACAATACATCATGGGCAACCATTCGTGGAACTGTGTGATGGGCAACCCCATCATCATTGTGATCACAGTTCTTCCAGGGTCAGGAGCAGGGAGCACAGGATGCTGGTCAGGTCCTGAAGCTGTGGTGCCCACAGCCTGATGAAAGATGGGGCATGCATCAGGGTCCTGGGGCCGCCATAACAAAGTCCCTTGAAGCATTTTTAACAGGAATTTTTTTTTGCAGACATCAAGATGCTGGCAGGCCAGGCTCCCTCCAAGGGGTTCAGGAGAGGGTCCTCTGCCTCCTCCAGCTCCTGGGTCATGGCTATCCTTGTGTCCTTGGCTGCAGCCGCATCACTCTGACCTCTGCCATGGCCACTTTGTGGCCTCCCATGTCCCTGTTCACATGCTGCTCTGCTCATGACCCCAGTTACACTGGATCGGGTTCTGCCCTACGTCAGGATGACCCCATCTTAACTAATTGCATCTACAATAACACTATTTCCAAGCAAGGCCACATTCGAGGACTTGAGCCTGACTTGCCATTGCTTCCACTGAGCTGATGCTGGGCTGCAGGCCACCCTGTGCTGCCCTCATCACAGAAGCGAAAGCAGAGTGGTTGGAACTGAGGCATGTTGCCTGCCCAGGGAGCGGCACGGCTGGTCCTGCCCCTCCTTGTGCCCCTGTGCACAGTGTGTGGGGTGGGGCCCAGAGAGGCGGCTCTCCTGCTCCTGGCAACATCCCTGGCTCCAGGGCCTCGTCCAGCCCAGCACAGAGGCAGCACATGAGTGCCAGGCCTCAGTTGCAGGGTGGCATAAACAAAGGAGGGCAAGAGGCAGGCCCAGGAGCCAGGCATGGGCCGTGGTGCTCAGATCCCAGCATACAAGCTGCTTACTGGCCACTGCAGCCCAGCCTAGTAGGTGGACACCTCCCAGGAGAACACCAAAGGTACGACTGTACCACGGGTTGCCCAGGAGGCCTGATCCTAACCAACAGGACTAAGCACCCTTCCTCTGATTTTGGCTATAGGGCTGGCCTCCCCCTAAGGTTGTTAGCTGCAAGCCTCCAGACCTCGCCTGAGGTCCAAAAAGCATAGCGATCTGGTCAGAAGTTTGCAGGGGGGGGGGCCCTTCCTGGGCACTGACCTGCAAGCATTTGGGAAACACCTGAGTCGAGTCAGGCATGCTGGGCAAATGCTCCATCTGTTGGCCTCCCAGGGCCTGGGGGCAGAGGTGAGCTGAGAAAGGAGAGGGGAAGAGTGGTCAGGCTGTCACCCGTTCCCTGGGGCCTCTGCATCTGAGGCCATACAGTGGGAGCAAGGAGTGGGCACAGACACTTGGGCAAATTCCCTGCTGAGTCCCAGGGCAAGAGGGGACTTAGATGGAAGGGCCATAATCTCATTCTGGTACATAGTGTCACCTGGACTTCACAGATGGGGATGAAGATGTAGATTAGGTGAGGGGTCGGGGAAGATGTCTACCATGTACCCTCAACAAGTGCCAGGCTCCAGAGGGCCAGCCAAATGGTCCCTTGCATCCTAAGAGCTGGGGCTGCCCGTGAACAGGGCCACCAGCATGGGTCCTGTTGCCTGGATGCTGAGGCCTCAGGAAGAGGCTCCGGAAAGGACATCCCCCCCAGAAAGGGACAAGGATGACTGGTCTCATGCAGAGGGCACTGGGGAGCTCAACAGGAGCCATGGGCGGTGAGCTACTTCCCAGAAGTCAGGACCTGGAGGTAGAGCCAGGGTGCCCAGTGCAGATGGGCAGGACAGCAATGTCCTCTGACAAGATGGCCATCTTGCTTTAGAAAGAGGACGACTGTGGTGCTGGCATTCACCTTCCTCTGCTGTCCTGTCCACCACACAAAGAGCAGCCTCAGCAGCAGGTGACTTAAGGTGAGGGGCATCCTGAAGGACACGTGGCATTCTCACATGTAACCAAATTGCTGGGGACTGTGAAGTCCACCTTCTTCAGGTAAAAATGAGGAAACTGGTCTGGGGGGCTCAACATGGCCCCTTGCAGAGCCAGGGCTGGACCTTGGACCCCCACCCCAGCTGGGAACCCAGCCCAACAGCTGGGTTACTATCAGAAGCCCGTAGCCCCCTGGCCCACCACCCTGCCTGTGTTCCCCAGCAGCCTCCTCTGAGCTCTTGGTGCTGAGTCACGGGGAGCGAGCTGTGGTTCCAGGTTGCAGAAGGTTGAGCAAGGCCTGACCCCTCCCTCCAGCTGAGGATGGCACACAGCCTGTCCCCAGGCCTCACAGCCCCAAGGCCAGGGCCTGGCCACCAACGTCCTTGCACCCTTGGTTCTGGCCTGGCTGAGGCTGTGGCGCTTCAAAAGAACCTTCCCTGGCAGAGGCAGGAAGGTCATGACCTGTGTCATTTGGCTCTGGGACACCCTGGGCTGAGTTCTGGGGTCTATAATGCAAGTGTGACAGCTCCAGGTACACTGGGGGTGGACCAAGTTGGCCTCGGTCACTGGAGGGGGAGAAATCGGGAAGGAGGAGTGTCAGGTTCTAGGGTCAGAGGTCAGAAGGCGCCCAGAGCCCTGAGGTGTGGAGAGAGCTCACGGTAGGGCTAGATCAGGTGGACACCCACCAGAGGACACTGAGCCAGTTCCAGACCAAGGAAGAAGGGAGAGAGACCTGACTAGGCTGGACGCGAACAGGACCAGAGATGCCACTGGAGAAGGGCTGCAGGGGCCAGGGGAGGGACCAGGCGGGGAACTAGGGGACAGGACATTTCCTGCAGGTGGGGCACTTACCTGCACCGTCGGGCCCCAGCACACCAGGGCAGCAGAGACCCTCTCTGCCTGCGGCCTGGCTGGGACACAGCCACAGGGCCAGCCACTGGCTTGGAAGGGGGTGGAAGCCAGGAGAGCCGGAAGGTTGCTCCAGGCGGGTAACAGTCTCGCTTGGGCCATGGAGGATTGAGGAAGCCCCAGCACTGCAGTCACCGCGGCGAGAGTGCTCTTGAGGACCGTGGCGGACCAGGCCCCCAGTGGGGGCTCAGGAGATGTGGGGAGCCCTCACCGCTGCCGAAGGGGAGGAGAACAGGCAGGGCAGTGGGGGCACTGGGGCCGGGGCTGGAGGCCTAGACCAGTAGGTGCCCCTGTGCTGGGGGACTGAGCGAGGCCCCCTGCAGTGATGGACCACTGAATTCAGCAGCTGTCCCCACCACAGGGCGTGCAGGTCGATGCCAACAGAGGCCATGCAGCTGGAGGCTTCGTCCTCTGGCCCCAGAACCAGGCCTCTGCTCAGCCCTGCCCAGGCTGCCCCGTGGCTTCCTGGGCCATCTCGAAGGCCAGGCCTGGGACAGCAGAGCATCACCTGCAGCTCTCTGCAGTGGCCTGTCATGATTCACATGTCCCAGGTGAGGGTGGAGGTGCAGGAGATCCGGTGTGTACCCCTAACAGTGGCATGTGGAGGAGGGACAGGCTGGCAGGCAGCAGCAAAGGGGAGGGAGACATGGATGGCAGAGGCCAGGAAAGCCGCCAGCAGGGAAGGGTCCTCTCGCTGTCCAGCCACCACAGTTTCAACCTGACTCATCTCCTCCCACATCTGGCCCACCCCAGGGTGACCTGCGGCCCAGATGGCTCCAAGGAAGGGCAGAGGAAGCCTGACCACCCCGAGCATCATTCCCATCTCAGTGCAGCAAGCAGGACAGCACCAGGTCCTGGACCTAAGGAGCCAGAGGGGCTGCCACCCACAGCAAGTGCGGGTTGGGGAGCCCAGACTCAGGGAAACTCCCATCCAGCCTCCACCTACTGGCCCACCTGCCCAACCCAGTTCAGGGACAGAGGTGTTTCTCTCTGGCCTGGCCCAGCTGCCCAGGCAGGGCTCCGCTGCAGCCGAGGCTTGGCTGCCCCACAACCTTGCCCCGGGGGAGTGCCCAGGTGGGGCTGCCGCCTGCTCTTGCCACCACTAAGGCCTCTAGCTTGAGTCTGGTGACTCCCAGCCAGCTGAGGCTTGAGCTCAGCTGCCCCCACCAGGAGTGAGGACGAAAGCCCCCCCTGGCAATGCCAGCTACTACTTAGTGGTAGTGGGCTGATCACCACCCTCAACGTGGTGATCATCGATAACAAATCGCATCAATGCCAGGACCACTGGACGTCTGTCAGCGAGGCGGTGAAGACAAAGCCCTGTCTCTAACCACTTTAAAAAATTAATTAGCACTGGCTCAACACATTCAGCATAAGAATTAAAACCATAAAACTTTAAGAAGAATTGTAAGAGTAGAGTTCCGTTCCAGCACCATAAAAAAAAAAAAAAAGAAAGAAGAAAAAAAGAGAAGAAAGAAAAACATAAGGATCAATTTTAATGGTAATGGATTTTTTACATGATGCTCAAAACATAAGAAACCAAAGAAATGAAGGTGAAATTTTGTGTATTAAGAGTGAGGACAGGGGCTGTAGCTGCAGCTCAGTGGCAGAGCGCTTGCCTAGCACATGTGAGGCACTGGGTTCCATCCTCAGCACTACACAAAAAGATGAAAACAAATAAAGGCAGGTGTCCATCTACAACTATAAAAATTTTTTTTAAAAAGAGTGACGACAGCTCACAGAATTGGAGAAAATGTTTGCAGATCACGCATCTAATAAATTTAATATATCTGGAATATTTAAAGAACTCTTAAAACTTGGGCTGGGGATGTGGCTCAGTGGTATAGCACTTGCCCAGCACCTGAGTTCCATCCCCAGTACTGGAAAAAATAAAATAAAAAAAGGAAGAAAAAGGACTTGGATAGACATTTCTCCAGAGAAGACATACCAATGGCCAACAGGTGAGGAAAAACTGCTCAGCATCACTAGCTACTAGAGAGTGCAGATCAGAGCCACGCACACCCACAAGAATGGCTTTAATAAAAAAATACCAAAACCCCACAGAGAGTAAGAGTGTTGACGAGGACGTGGAGAATCTGGGCTTCTTGCTGGTGGGGCTGCTGTGGACGTGGTTCGATAGCTCCTCAAGAGGTCAGACAGGGAATCACCACACACCCCAGTAATTCCACTCCTCTGTACATACCGAAAAGAAATGAAAAACCATACGTCCACACGAGTACATATACACGGATGTCCACGACAGCATTGTTCACAACAGGCAAATGATCAAAGTGACCCAAGTCCCTGTCCGTTGGCAGGTGACTGAATAAACAAAACACAGTGTATCTGTACAATGGAATGTTATTCTGCCATAAAAAGGAGAGAAGTATTGGAAAATCCTGCAAGGCAGGTGAACCGCAAGGGCATTATCTCAGGGAGGGAGGCCCATGTATGTGATTCTACCTGCACAAAGGCCTGTGTAGGAACTGTGGAGTCCCCAGGGACAGAATGCACGGCAGTGCTTACCAGGTGGCAGGCCTGCAGCAATTAGGTAATGAGTGCAGAGTTTTCATGGGTTCAGGGGAAGGTTTTGAAACGAAAGGGCAGTTGTGCAATGCTGTGTGCCCTGAATGTCGCAGGCTGTCTGCTGGGGATCAACCCGTGTCTTGTGGATTTCCTTTTGATTTGTTTTGTTTGCGTATTTTGAGACGGGGTCTCGCTGTGTTGCCCAGGCTGACCTCAAACTCCTGGGTTCAAGTGACCTTCCTGCATCAGTCACTGGAGCAGCTAGGACTGCAGCTGGGCACCACTGCACCTGGCCACCTTGATTTTAAAAAGGAGTGAATGACAAGTCAGACGTATGCTCTGGTGGGGAAGAGGGACAGTGGGGGGGCCCACTCGGGTGCCCTGGTCCCCATGACACTTCCATTCCTGGAAACAGAAGCGAGACCCTGCTCTGCCCTGGAGTTTGCATCCTGACTTCCACTCAACGGTATGCTCGGGCGACTCTAGGACCATCACCACTGGAAATGTAACTACTGGGGAAAACAGGCAGCCTGGCACCCTTGGCCTCAAGTTGTACCCTGAGGCCACGCTGGCAGTGCAGTGCTCCCCGGCTCCTGCCTCATCCTCCCTCCCTTTTGGGGCAAGGCTGGGAGGTCAGGGGCTTCTGGGGCCTGTGGACTCTGCTTCTCCTGCCTCCAGAGGGGAAGCCTGGTTTCCTACCTTCTGAGTGGGCTGGACTTGGTGGCTGGCACCAAGGTGCAGAGCTGAGGTGCACACTTGTGGGCGGGTGGCGGGGCGTTCATTTGAGGGTGCCAGAAGCCACGTGGGGTTGGGGTCACATGGTGAGGGTGGCCTCCTGCAGCAGCCACGCTGGAAGCAGGGCATACAGCCCAGTAGGGTCTCTGGATGATGCAGCTTCTGAGACCCCAACTGCCCTGCTCTGCCTCCAATTCCTGGACACTGTGAAATGGTAACTGCTCACTTTAAGCCACCGAGTTTTGGGGTGATTTCTTATGCAGTGACAGAAAATGAACGTGAGTCCCAAGTATGGAGACCTCGACACCAGGCCCCGCTGCCTGCTGGGTACAGCAGGGGACCCCAGCCCAGCTCCTCTCCCAGGACCCAGGCTTCACTGCTAGACTGGGCTGGGGCAGCAGGACAGTCCCATGCTGCTGTTTCCATGGGGTCTGTGCAAAAGGGACTGGACAGATCAGGGCATCAAATCCTCCCAAACTTACTACCCCCAAGTGGTCAGTTCTCAGTCCCACCTGGTTATCCTTATCACAGAAGATCCCAGAACCATGGAACAGACCTGCTAGCTTCCCCTGGGGTCTGGAGCTCACAGGCCCCTGGCCTCCTGAGCCCCTCAGGTGTCCAGGAAAAAGGCACCACACATGCAAAGGCATGGAGGCCTGAAGAAGAGCTGAGGGTCCCAGCAGCCTCACAGCCTGCCACATGGGGCCCAAAGGCTGCTCTGCTGGACTCCCTGTCACTCATCTCTGTAGCTGTATGGTTCACACCCAGCCAGGCCAGTGACTCCTCCCTCCCTGCCTGCCCCCTGCCCTCCCAGCCAGCTTCTGCTGGGGCCCAGGTCTCCTCATCTATAAAGAGTCAGGGAGGGCCCTTCAAGGGCACTGCCCGTCCCAGGTGTGGCCAGACAGTGGGCACCAACATGTCCAGTTTTCCCAGCAGCAGTGATCCTTGGACAGAGGAGGCCTGTTCTCAAAGCCTGTGTCCCTCACAAGTCCCGGATGCCTGGGCCTCGGGTCCCTGCCTTGCTAGCGCCCACTCATGGCCTTCCAAGCCCAGCACAGCAGAGGGCACATGGCAGGTCAGGAGATGGCTGTGAAGCCAGCAGGATCCAGCGCCCACCTGACCCTGAGGATGGAGCCACAGTGCGGGGGTGGACAGGGTATGGGGAGGGGCCAGTGAACTTCAAGTCTGTGACCAGCATGGGCACAAGGAGTGGACGTGAACAGGTGAGAAGAAAATAGGGCTTCCCCAGTGGAGTGCAGGCAGGGCCACGGAGGTGTCAGGGCTGCAGGAGGGAGGACCCACCTCACAGGTGAGGGCAGAGGCCACGCCCAGGCCTGGCTGGTCACATTGTGCTGCCACAGGCACCCAGGACGGGGACCCCACACTGTCCTGCTGCTGATCCCCTCCCCACATCAGCTGGACAACTGGCCCCAGCCTCCCGGGTTTCCTGCTCCGGAGCTCCTCCTGTCCAGTTTTGCCTCCCCATGACAGGTGAGAGGCCACTGCTGCCACAGAGGATAGGACCTGGCCTGCCCATGTCAGTGTCTGCCACCCAACCAGGCACCCAACACCCGCGCCCACCCCCTGCAACCGTCTGCAGCACAGGTGTGACAGGCTGGGACGGGCCGGGGTCCAGCTTCTCCGGCCTATCTCACCTGGCCACTGCCTGGGGCGCAGTTCAGGAGGGCCAGGCAGCTGCCGGGTAGATGTTTATTTTTCTGGGAGTCTGGAAAAAGCGGGAGGAAAAGGCCTTGAAGAAGGTGTGTGGAGGAGGGGTGGGGCTGGACCCAAGCCGGCGGGCCCCAGGTCTGCCCCCACTGGCCTCGGCCAAGCTTCACTCCCCTCCAGCCCTGCCGGGGGAAGGCTGCTCACCACCGCTGCAGGGGCTTGGAGTCTGTGCCGAGGTGTGGCCCCAGGAGTGGATGACGGGCTGTGACAGTTGTGTCAGCAGATCCTCTGGCCTGGGAGCCCTCAAGCAGCAGTGTCAGGAGCCAGGCAGCTGGGGACCCCAGGACGGGGGGCGTGGCTCGGCCGGAATGCCTGTCCCTGCGACTCAGCTTTCTTCACCTCCTGGTCTGTCTCAGCATCAGCAAAGGCATCAGCTGGTTCTGGGTGGTACAGCCAGGCGTGGGCGCAGGTGAGTAGGCGGGGATCTGAAGGGGCAAGGGGGAGTCCCAGACTCAGGAGGCGGGGTCTGGGTGGCTCTGCAGTCCTGGGGGATTCCCTGGTGCCTGCCAGGAGTGAAGGCTGTCCTTCCAACCCTCCTGAGGCGGCAGCTGGAGTCGCCCTCAGGAAGTCCTCCCCTTGTTTCAGGGTCATTTTTGGAGACACAGCCCTCGCCTGGCTCAGCCTTCTGGAGAGGACACTGGCTCAGGGAATGTGACGGGGCTGAGCGGGTGCTTTTACGCACTGCTCCCAGGCACGACACTCCGGGGAAGGCAGAGCAGCCCCTCGTGCCCCGCCAACCCCGGGCTGCAGCCACTGAGGCTCCTTGGAGTACATTCCAGGATCTGACAGGAACTGTACCTGTGGCCTGGAACAGGATGGGGCAGGTGGACTGTGGGGGCAGGGCTGGGAAGCTGCCCCTTCACCAGGGATGGCTCTGAGCCTTCCCGGGTCCCCCACCCCTTCCTTCAAATAAAGGGAAGCCTGGGTCGGGGTTTGGCTTGGGGGAACTGAGCACTGGAGCCGCGTCTGGAGTAGGTGCTCCCAACACCACCCAGAGCTGGGCAGCAGACCTCCACCCTCCGCGGGGGCTCCAGTCACCTACCGTGCCTAGCGGGTATGCCCGTGGCCTCCAGCCCCTAGGATGGGGACTGAGGCCTGCTGGCATTACTGCCCCTGATGAATCCAGGGGAGCCAGGGAAGGGCTTGAAGTCTCCCCTGGAAGGTACCCTCCAGGGCTGCCAGGTGCAGCCTAGCCACCCAAGACCCAGGTGCAGGTGCAGACCTAGGGACCTCACGAGGTGCTAGGCACCCAGTGGGACCTTTCTAAAGTCTGAGTACTTAAAAGGTCAAGGACATCTCACACTAAGGGGTACCAGAATACTAATGGACAGGGTCTTGATGGCTCCTGCACACCCCAGCAGGGCCCCAGTCATGAACCAGCTGTCCCAAGAGGAACTTGTACTCCTCAGAGTAAAGTAAAAGGTCCTTTTCTCTCACTAAGAAACTAGTTTCCCAGTGGGCCTAGCCACGCTGCCACAGTGGAAGCCCTTCCCCTGCCTTACTTCCTGTTTAAGGCCTGAACCTTGAGAGCTCTTTCAGAAGATGTTGGGAAGCCGGTGCCCTGTGAAGGTGGGGAGTGCCCCACCGCAGCGCTGGGGGACAGTGTGGTCCTGGGTCCCACACCCAGGAAGGACCATGCTTGGGAGGGGCACTCCCTGGATCCCTGGGAAGCTAAGGTGTGGGGGCCTCCAGTGGAGATTAGGTCTCCAGGTCTAGGAGCTCGGAAAATTCCTGGCCGTGGAAGGTGCCTCTCCTGGCCTTTGGGAGACCCTGGGACCCCTGCTTGGTCTCCCTCTCCTTGCTGGCAGCTCTGAGTCCTTCAGCCAACGACTGGATGTGGCGGGGGGCGGGCTTCTGGGTTACTGCACAGCCCTCCATCCCTAGCTGAGTCCAGAAGGCTAAGTCTAAATAACTGGGGGCAGGAGCACTGCTCCCCAGGTAAGAGACAGGAAATACCTTGTGGAACTGTAGAGGGGGGATTCCTTCGTGCAGCTTTTCAGGGTCTCTTCCCCACTTCCTTGCTCTTGCATGCTAGGGTACTGCACCCATCAGAAAGAGCAACAGGGATGTGAGCACGGGAGTGTGGGGAGGGCATACCTGTGATCCCAGCTACCTGGGAGGCAGAGGCAGGAGGAGCACATGTTGGAGGCCAGCCTGGGCAACTTAATGAGGTCCTAAGTAACTTACGGTGATCGTCTCAAAATATAAAATAAAAGAACTGTGAACGTAGCTTAGTGGTAAAGTGCTCTGGGTTCAATACCCAGTATCAAAAAGGAAAATAAATAAAGAAAATAAAGAAAAAAGAGCAATAGGCCTTAGTGTGCTGGGCATCTCAAGAGGTTGGGGGCACCAGGGCATCAGAGGTGGGCTCTGTGGCCAAGGCCAATGCCATGCTGCCCTCCCTTTAGTGGGTCAAGAGGGTGGGCTGCCCACAGCCCTCTGGAAGGGGGTCCTCCACGCACTCTCTCTCTGACCCCCATTCTGGATCTTTCTGCTAAAGCCAAGTTACCCACCTCAGAGTCCTTAGCCAGAAGACCTGGAGTGCTCCCACGGTCTCGTTGGATCGCAGAAGACAAATAGTGTCCTGCGCCCAGGCTGAGAAAGGCCAGTTCCCTGGCACCTCCTTAAACCTTAGCACCCAAAGTGCTGGGTTATTTCCATGGTGCCAGTAAGAAAACTGGGCCCAGACACACCCTCGGAGGGCAAGTGTGGACTCCCTCAAGCTGGAAAGGGCCCCTTGGACTTCCAAACCTACTCCCCTCCCCCGGAAGGGGGGGCGGGCCTCAGCTCCGGAGTTCTGGGCAGGGAGAGGAGGGGCAGCGGGGCAGGGCTGGGGTCCAGGACTTTATCTGGCCTCCCAGAGGGCAAAGCTACTGGGGAAACGGAAGTCGAGAGGGGCTGAAGGCCTGGCCCAAGATCGCCCAGGCCTCCAGAGCGTGCAGGTCGGGTTCCCCGACCAGGAGACGCTGTGACCATCTGCACCAGCACCGGCACCCGCACCAGCACCAGGAGCTCGCGGAGGTTTGGATGAGGCGTGAATTCGGATACCGCACAGGTCCGACGCGTCCGACGCGGCCTCCGCGAGCGAGGCCTGCGGGCGGAGAGCGGAACCTGACGATGGGGGCCAGCCCGCCAACGCCCGGCTGCGCGCTGAGGTGGGTGCTCGCTCCTGTCTGCTAAAGGCGCGCCCCGGGAGTGCGGGACTAGCGGCCCCAGCCCTGGAGGTCTCCGGCACGCGGCCGGGGTCCTGTCAGAGTTGAAGCAGAAGGAAACCGTGGTCTTGGGACGGGAAATGGAGTGGCCGCGGCTCAGCGGCGGGAACTCCTGGCCCAGCGCCAGCGGGAGGCTGCCGGGCGGCCCGGGTCGGGGCGCAGAGGAGGCGGACCGGCCCGAAAGAAGCGCGTCCGGGCCGGGGTCCGCGCCGGGAGCACCGACGGCGCGGGTCGCCGCCGGGGGTCAAGCCCCGGGCCGCGCCGTCGGGGAGCAGCGGCAGGGGCGCCCCCTCCGGCGGCGCGGGGTCCGGGCGGGGCGGCAGGGGCGGCGCCAGGCAGCGGTGACGTGCGCGGGGGACGTGCCGCGCGAGCGACGAGAGCACTTAAAGTCGCCCCCGGCGCGGCGCCCAGCAAGCCGAGGCGGGCAGAGGCGGGCGCGGCGGCGGAGCGGCGGCAGGTAGGCGCGGCCGGGAAGCTGGGCGCGCGGGCGGAGGCCGGGACTCTCCGAGTCGCGGGGTGGCTGAGCTGGCACCGCGCATCGTCCTCCTCGGGCCCGGGCTTCCCGCTCCCTCGCCCCTTTCCCTCGCGGTCTACCGGTTCCGGGGTTGTCTCGGGCTTAGACGAGCCTTCCCGCTCGCTTCGGTCCTCGAAGGGCCCCAGGCAGCCAGCTGTGTGCCCTCGCACCCCAGGCGCCCAGCTTTGCCTCCCCGCCGGCCCGGACGCCCATCCGTCGGGCAGCCCTCGGGGGCTGGGCTCTGGCCAGGAGGTGGTTGCGCCTGGCGGCGGAGCAGGTCCTGAGTATAAATAGCTTGGTCGCTGGCCGGCTGGAGCCGGGGCCAGGGCCGCGGGCTATATTTGGTGGGGCCACCTCCCGGAACGGTGCACGTGCGCCAGGCCTGGACCCTGGGGAGGGATGCCCTCGGATCTTCCTCTCCCGCCCCTCCTTGTCCTCTTAGGCGACCCTAAACTTACCATCACACACTCACCCTCCCTCTGGGGCCAAGAGCCCCGAGGCTGGATACAGGTGGGATCAGAAATGGACTAACCTTCTCCCAGTCTCACCCTCCTAGCTCCCCAACCTGAGGGAAAAACCAGGAAGGGGTTTAGTTTTCTTTTCTGAAAAGTCGGTTGATTAGGCACCTACCTGGATGCTGGACCAATCAAAAGCAGGCGCCCAGTAGAAGGGAAGCCCTTAGCTCTGGGCCAGGGGAGTGAGTGTGAGTGGAAATGTGTGTGTGTGTGTGTGTGTGTGTGTGTGTATTGGTGGTGGTACCTGGAGTCTGGGTCAGGGCCAAAGGGGCAGCTGGGGGCCACATCCTTCTCCCTGTCCCTGTGCTGCATCAGGCCACCCACGCTGACAGACCCAACTGTGAGGACCAGAGTCAGGACCACTGGGTGGTCTGAGGGGCTCGTCCAAAGCTTAGAGCAGGGCCGTGTGCTGTTGTGGGGCTGTGGCGGGGGCCAGCTAGGAGTTTCCAGAGGTCCTCAGCTTCGTCTTACAGAACCAGGAATTGGCTGGTGTCTGGTGGGTGGGGAGAGGGATGGGGACAGTTCCACAGGTATCTGGGCTCTCGGGGTGGCAGGTGTGTCTTATGTTGGGGATGGGGGTGAATCTGTTCCCATCAGAGCACTAGAGGCACTGCACTCTTGCTCTGGTGTGGCCAGAGCCTCGGGTGGCCACTGGGAGGGCCCATCCAAAGAGACTCCCTGTGTGACCTTGGGTAGTGCCTGCCATCGAGAAGGCATCTGATCCTCAGTGCCAACAGCACAGACACCTAAGTTTGGAGGGACAACAGGAGAGGACTCTGATGACCCCAAGCAGCCCTCAAAGAGTGTGTATGGAAAGGGCCTGTGGGTGGACCCCACAGCATGCCATGCACCAGGCTTATGGGCTCCTGTCCCGCAGTGACCTGGCAGTGTGGGAGGGAAGGACCAGCGAGGACCAAGTGCAGGAGGCGCCCAGGGCCCTGGGGGGGGGGCCCTTCTGGGTGGTGGCGCTGAGGGATTGGGAGCACCTCTGAATCAGGCCTTGGGCCACCAGGCACTGGCCCTGGCGCAGGGGCGGGGCGGGAGCAGACAGGACCCGAGGTCCTTCCTGCGTCACCTCCCGCAAGCATCCTCCCAGTCTCAGTCTCCATCTGTGGAAAGGGCCTTGCGCCGAAGCCCTACCGCACCAATGCTCCCCGCCCCTGGCCAGAGTTCGAGTCTCACCAGGGTGAAAAACTCTTGAGTCAGGAGTCAGCGGCTCCGAGCCGCGCGCGTCGGTCCTGCCTTTGCGGAGGGCAGAGGAAGCCGCCCCAGCCCTTCGAGGTGCACCGCGGCGGTACGCGGAGCCCCTGCGGTGTGCGGGGCGGTGGATGCTCAGCGCCGCACTGCCGCTGGGCAGACCCTGCTAGTACCGTAGTGGAGGAAGTGGCCCTGGCTAGTACGGTAGTGGAGGAAGGGCGCCTACTCTAGGCAATACGGCGGCGGCTCCTCCCTTGGCGCGGTCACGTCCCCCACGTCCCGCGGCCGCAGGCGGAGCATCCTCCCCTCCGCCCTCCCCGCCCGGCTTCGGTGGGACCCGCCCAGCTTGGCCGACCCCCACCCGCCAGCCGGGCGGCAGAAGGCAGCAGCCCATCCATCGGAGGAGGGGCCTTGGCTTCCTGCGCCCAGCCCTGGTGCCCTCGCTTTGCCCCTCCCCACCTGTCTCCTCCACGCCCGATCCTGGGTGGGCGGGCGCCTCTGGAGCGCTGGCTTTCAGGCGGAAGGCTGCAGGGGAGTGGAGGAATGGGCCCAGATGGCCAAGTGGGGGGCAGCCCATGCAGGGTCCCGCAGGCCTCGCTGGTTGGGAAGGGCAGCCCACCCCAGCCTCCACAGCGGCCCCAGCCACAGACCTCAGCCTTGCAGAGAAGCAGGACCAGATCATCAGGGCTGTCCACTGTGTGGCAGCCAAGGGTTGAAGCCTCTTTGTAGGAGGTGGGACTTGAGCCCGCCATCCCTGTGCCACACTTCTGGGGGTCCCAGCCGTGGCTTGGACTCAGCCAGTTGCTGGCCTTGGGCGGCAGTATCCAACCTGGCAAATGAGGCCAGTGTTTCCACCCCACTGGCCCCAGCAGAGGATGTGAGCCGACACATGAGAGCCTGCAGGGGCACCAGGCATGCACTGGGGGCTGCCGGGCCAGCAGAGATTGGGTGGAGGGCCCAGGCCAGCCCTGGCCCTCCAGCCCGACCCTGTGTTCTGCATGCTGGTGGGGGCAGGGCTGAGGGTGCCTGGCCTCCTCCCGCAGGGGAGAGGCACACTGCTGGTGACCTGTTTGCACAACAGGAGCAGTGAGGGAAGGAAGAAAGGGAACCCAGAAGCAGGCCCGCCCTCCCCGTTCAGCACCCCCAACCCTAAAAGGCCAGGTCCTAGCCACAGCAGGGCTGCTTCCTTGATTCTCAGGGGTCTGGAATGTGATTGGAAGGAGTGTAACTGTCCCTGTGCCGGCCGCCTGCCTGGGCCACAAAGGCAGGGCTGCTGCAGGGACCTGGCCTGCGCTCCTGGGCTGACAGTCCAGCCCAAGGATGCAGGCTGGGGAGGGGCGAGGGGGCTTCTGGGGAGGCCAGGAAAGAGCAGGCCAGGGCAGCAGGGTGGCAGTGCAGGCAGAGGGGAGCATGCAGGGGCCCCACAGCCTGACTTGGGAGGGTACCCTGGAGCCTCCTGGAAGGGTGCCCCCTGCCATGAACTGTCCCCTGTTCAGCTTGCAGCAGGCTGGGGCACAGGGCCTCCAAAGGACTTCCAGGGATCAGCCCTGGGGAGTACCTGCAACTCCAGCTAACCCAGAGGCAGACACCCCATATGCACCCAGGGGAGATCAGTTTTCTGTGACCCGGAGGCCAGTTTATTTCTGGGCTGGTTCACATGCTTCCCTGGGAGGGTAAATGTCACAAAAGGCCAGGCTGCTGGGGTGTGCCCATGGATGTGCTGTGGGAGCCACCCACTGTGGTCCCTCTCCCTCCTCTGGGTGGATAGGATCAGCCTTCACCTCAGCCCACCCAGGCTCAGGGCTCCCTGGGAGATGGGAGCCCAGGCGTAAGAGGTCCCAGCCCCTCATCCACCTACCCTGCCCCAAGCCTGGCTGCAGACCGTTGGTTTAAAGCCAACCCTGGTCTGAAAACCACAACCTGGCTGCCACTTCACTCTGTGTGTCTCTGGGCGGCAAGCTGAAGTAGGTACTGGTTTGGCCATTTCAGGGAGGCCTGAGCTGGGTGGCAGTGGACCACGGTGCTGGCCTTGGTTGGGAGCTCCTTGGCACAGATGGTCCTCCATGTGTGACCCTCACGTGGTAGCCACAGGCCTCAAAGGGCCCAGAACATGCTGTGCCCTCTTGGCCTCTGAGTCCTGGCACCAACCCACCCTCTGCCTGCCCTCCAAAGTCGCTGCCCAGCGGTGCCTCATCTCCAGCAGGTGGCGGATGTCCATGCTTCCCAGCAGTCCCTCCTGTCTCCTGGGGACCCTGCATGCCTCCAGAGAGGGCCCAGCCTTGGTGTGCAGTGGACAAGGAAAGGGGGACCTGTAAAGGCTGGGGTGCCTGTGATTCCCCTGGAAGGGTTGGGCAGGCTGCCTGGTTCAGTCTGTGGGAGGACCCTGGATGTGTGGGGTCGGGCTGCTCCTGGTGGTGGTTCTGAGTACTCCCCTCCTTGACTCTGCAAGGCCCCCTTGATTGATCCCTTCATTCAGTGTTTGCAGCACTCACACCTGCTTGGCCAGGACTGGACCCTGCACTACATCCAGCCTGCTTGGCTCCTTTTAGAAAGTGCAGCAAGCATCTAAGTCCACAATCCCAGGAAGTGGGGACTGGCAGGGACAACCGCCCCCACCACGCCAGCTCCTTCTCCTGAGCTGTCCCCAGGTGACCCATCGGCTTCCCTGCAGTGTGGGGTCTTTTCTAGGTGCGCAGGTGGTGCAGTCATCCTGCCCTCGGTGACCCACCCGGTGTCTTCCCTGTGTGTGATCCTTTGACCCCACCCTGGCTGCGGGGGGGGGGTCTCCGCTGGCACAGCTTGCAGGACTGGTGGTCATTCCTGGAGGAGCCAGGCATGGCCCCTGCACCAGGGAACCCACCTGGACACGCCTGACATGCCTGCAGGTCTCCCACAGGGCAGAGTTCAGGAGAATGTGGGGCAGGGGGCAGGGGTGGGCCCCAGCGAGGGGCCCAAGTCTAGCCCTCCCCCCCAACTGCAGGGGTGTTCACACCCCCGTCACTGGCTAACACACCAGGGCCCCACTTTCTTCCCCAGGGAGCTGGCTGGCTGCACACCACGGGTGGGAGACGCTGAGCAGGCCAGACTGAACGCTTCGGGTCCCAGACGCCCAGGGACACAGACTCTGCCACGACTCTCTCCTTGGTGAGGCGGGGGATGGGGGTGGGTCTGCAGCACCCAGCATGCCCTCCAGGGGAGGCTCAGCATGGCCTGGTGCAGGAGGGGATGTAAAGTGCCGGCTACTGCAGGCTGCAGGGGTGGGACGCCAGTCAGGCTGCCTGCCCAGCAGGGTCTGTGCGTCCCGGAAGTCC
This sequence comes from Sciurus carolinensis, assembly GCF_902686445.1. Lineage (NCBI taxonomy): Eukaryota > Metazoa > Chordata > Mammalia > Rodentia > Sciuridae > Sciurus > Sciurus carolinensis. The sequence goes on along the minus strand of NC_062215.1, from coordinate 847,786 downwards.
TGGCTGAGCACGAGCTGGTGCCAGCAGGGGCAGTGAGTGCAGTGCCAGCCCTCGGCAACCCAAGTCAGCCCTGCTTCTCTCTCTCAGGTGAGGCGGAACCAGCCCTCTGGCCATGGGCGGAGCCGTGGTGGATGAGGGTCCCACGGGCGTCAAAGCCCCTGATGGGGGCTGGGGCTGGGCCGTCCTCTTCGGCTGCTTCGTCATCACGGGCTTCTCCTACGCCTTCCCCAAGGCGGTCAGCGTCTTCTTCAAGGAGCTCATGCGGGAGTTCGGGATTGGCTACAGCGACACGGCGTGGATCTCCTCCATCCTGCTGGCCATGCTTTATGGCACAGGTGAGGCCATCTGTTTGCTGGGCCACCTGTGGCAAAGCTTGGGGCAGGCTGGCCAAATCCTGGTGGCTACAGGACCCCAGTGCATGGGGCTTGTCACAGGGCTGAGCTCAAACCATCTAGAGCCACAGTGTCCTAAAGGGAAGCCCTGGAGATGGGGATCCTGCTAGAAGTAGTCTGAGCCCAGTGGGCCCAGCGGGGACCAGACAGTGTCTTGGCCCCTGTCCAAACGTGTGGGTTGCTTAGACAGTCCCAGAGAGCGAGGCTGCGGGGAGCCCTTCTCTGAACTACAGCTGGTCCTTGACGGCACGTCCAGGCCCACCAGCCAACCCAGCCACCGCAGGAAGACACCGGGCCGTGGGGCTCTGCCCTGGAACCTGGTCTGTAGGGCTCCGGGCACCCTGCTGGTTGTGGGTGTGGTGCTGGGAGGAGAGGCCTTGGATAGCACAGCCTTGCTGGAGGCGGGGCAGCCCTGCCTCAGCAGCTGCCTCCCGCAGGCCCCCTCTGCAGCGTGTGCGTGAACCGCTTTGGCTGCAGGCCCGTCATGCTTGTGGGTGGCCTCTTCGCGTCCCTGGGCATGGTGGCCGCGTCCTTCTGTAGGAGCATCGTCCAAGTCTACCTCACCACAGGGGTCATCACTGGTGAGCAGGGCCTGGCAGGGGGCTGTGGGGGATCAGAAGGCAGGCGGCCAACTGCGGGGGTCCTGGCCATGCCCCGCTCCCGTCCAGAGCTGTTCAGGGGAGCGGTGAGCACAGCCTGCTGGGCAGGCAGCAGGGCTCCCGCCAGGCCCGCACTCCACTGGGACAGGCTGGGAGGGGCAGGGCAGGTGCAGGTCTGGGCCCGGGTTCACGCTGTCCCCGCTCGCAGGTTTGGGCCTGGCTCTCAACTTCCAGCCCTCCCTCATCATGCTCAACCGCTACTTCAACCAGCGGCGCCCCATGGCCAACGGGCTGGCGGCAGCGGGCAGCCCCGTGTTCCTGTGCGCGCTGTCGCCGCTGGGGCAGCTGCTGCAGGACCGCTATGGCTGGCGAGGCGGCTTCCTCATCCTGGGCGGCTTGCTGCTCAACTGCTGCGTGTGTGCTGCGCTCATGAGGCCCCTGGTGGCAGCCCAGCCGGGCGGGGCACCAGGCCCCCAGCGGCCAGCCCGGCGCCTGCTGGACCTGAGCGTCTTCCGGGACCGCGGCTTCGTCATCTATGCCCTCGCTGCCTCCATCATGGTGCTGGGGCTCTTCGTACCACCTGTGTTCGTGGTGAGCTATGCCAAGGACCTGGGCGTGCCCGACACACAGGCTGCCTTTCTGCTCACCATCCTGGGCTTCATCGACATCTTCGCCAGGCCCACGGCTGGCTTCATCACCGGGCTCAAGAAGGTGCGGCCCTACTCGGTCTACCTCTTCAGCTTCGCCATGTTCTTCAACGGCTTCACCGACCTGACGGGCTCCACGGCCAGCGACTACGGCGGCCTGGTGGTCTTCTGCATCTTCTTTGGCATTTCCTATGGCATGGTGGGGGCCCTGCAGTTTGAGGTGCTCATGGCCATCGTGGGCACCCATAAGTTCTCCAGTGCCATCGGCCTTGTGCTGCTGCTGGAGGCTGTGGCTGTGCTCATCGGACCCCCGTCGGGTGGTGAGTGCTGCTGGGGCACTTCCTGGGGACTCGGCACGGTGGGCCCTGTCCAGCAGGTGTCAGGAGTGAGCAGCTGGCCCGGAGCCAGGGCAGGCACCCAGGCAGGCCATCAGCACACAAGGGGGCGGCTTGCTAGGGGGCGAATCCAGTGCTTGGGACTTTGGGCCTTTGCTGAGGAAACTTCCAGTGAGATCTAGAATGTTCAACTGGAGGGGCAGCCTGGCTGGACCCTGGCCCGTGGGGAGGTCGCTTCACATGCTCCAGCGCCCCTCAGCCCCGGCTGCTCCTTTCCCCCAGAAGAGTCTTGGGGTGGGTGGAGCCTAAGGCCACACTCAAGGCCCCACCTGTCCCGAGGTGCCTGGTCACAAGGACAGCGCCAGGCTGAGCCCTGTGTTGCCCCTCCGTGACTGGGCGACTGGGCAACCGGGCCACGCCCTGGAGTCTGTGATGCCACTTCTGCTTTTAGCACCGGTCTCTGCTCCCCTGGGCAGGAGCGGGAGGGAGAGGAAGTGGGGCAGGCAGCACGAGAGCCTGGCCCTGGGGGTGGCCGTGCCCGCGGGAGCAGCTGGTGACCCACGTCCCCCCGCAGGCAAGCTGCTGGACGCGACCCACGTCTACAAGTACGTGTTCATCCTGGCGGGGGCCGAGGTGCTCACCTCCTCCCTGGTGCTGCTGCTGGGCAACTTCTGCATCAGGAAGGGGCCTGAGGCGTCGCGGCCTGAGGCGGTGGTCTCAGAGGAGAAGCTCCACAAGCCCCCCGCAGACGTGAGCGTGGACTCACGGGAGGTGGAACACTTCCTGAAGGCAGAGCCTGAGAAAAACGGGGAGGTGGTCCACACCCCGGAAACCAGTGTGTGAGTGGCCTGGCGGGGCTGGCAGGGTGCAGGGAAGAGCTACAGAGACTGGCAACGCTCGTATTTATTTCACAAACAGGACCAGCTTAGGCGGGGCCACTGGCTCAGCGCTGGCTGCTGGTCATCGGGTCATCACCTGACCAGTGTTTTGCGGGGAAGGTGGCGGGGTGGGAACGTGTCATTCCACAGCGGATCTGCGGTGAAGCCAAGCCCATGGTTACAAGCCGCCTGCTCACCCCAAGCAGCCCGCCCCCCGTGGTCAAGGACCTAGAAGCCCAGGCTTTGAGACAACATGACTTTAATAGGAGGGCGGGCTGGGCGGGCTGGCGTGCAGGCGCCTCCTCCAGGCCCCCAGGCCCGTCTGACCCCGCTGCCACCCTCGTCTCCTGCGGTGCCCGTCCCTCTCTCTCTGGGGTACAAAGCACTCCTCCCACCAGTGAAGGTGCACAATAAACCTGCGTGTGGCGGGGTCTCGGAGGGCCTGGTCCCCGGGAGCTGCGCGCCGTGCCGTGCTGCTCTGCCCTCGGCGCGCTTGGGTTTGGAAATGACCTGGTTATTCTTACAAGCTGCTCTGGTTCTTGTTTTCCTACTGCTGCCTGTTCTGGAACATTCCCTGAGCAGTGACAGTGTTCACAGGGCACACAGGGTGGAGAAAAGGGGGCAGGCAGGGGAGGGTACCCAGCTGGGTGCCTGGACCCGCAGGACCCAGTGTGGCGTGAGGGCTGAGGGGAGATGCAGTGTGGGCTGTTTACTGTGTGTGGCCTCAAAACAGACTTTCCTGCCTTCCATTTATTCACCCCTGGTTGGCTGGTAGATCTGCTCTGTGGTCAGCGCCCGCTGACCTCTGCTCCCCATCCTCCTCCGTCCAGCCCGCGCTCAGCGCTTGGGCTTGCCCTGGGCACCTCACACCCACCTGCCCTTGTGGCCAGCGGCGGCCTGCGTGGCTGGGAGCCCGGTCAGAGGCAGCTGAAGCCCCTCAGTAGGTGGTGCGTCGTGGGCGCTGGGGACGGCAGCGGGCACCCTGACGGGCGGCATGCAGCCGAAGAGATGCCATGTCCCTGCTCCTCTGCAACGAAAAGGAGGCGAGAGCTCACATCTCAGGCCCAGTCTCTCCTCTGCCCCCTGTCCTCACCTCTGGTGGGCCCTGGCCCTGTCCAGTTCTGTGAGGAAGCCAGGGGCGGCTTCTGCAGCTCAGTCATCTGCTGGCAGCCCTGACCCTAGTCCCACGGTGCTGGGGTGCCCTTCCCTTCTCTGGTCTTCCTGTTCCCCCAGTCAGGGTCTTGGCTGATGGGCAGTGTGGCAGCTAGCCCAGATAGCCCGGGGCCACACACATCCCCAGGTTACCAATCTCACCACAAGCAGTGGGGACCCCAGGCCTCAGGGCAGGAGCCCCAGCCCTGGCCATTGGCCATCTCCAGGACAGAGGAGCAAGGGCACAGGCATGGGGAGTGGGTGTAGGGAAGTGCAGGGCCTCAAGGGCACGTGGCCAAGTCTCCCCTCTCCCAGGCACCCCCAACTCAGGGCCCCTGGGGGCCCCATGACCCACTTTCTTCCCTCCTGGGCCTGGCTGCCCCTGAAACATCCAAGTGCTGACCCACCCTCAGTGATCACCCTTCTCCTGGTTCCTGAGTCTCCCACCTGCAGCAGGCCCTCTCCCCCTGGGTGAGAGCAACGGGGTGCAGGGCCCCCACCCACAGGCCGTCAGGCCTTTTTCTCCCGTCCTGTCCCACACCTGCACCTAGAGCACATGGCCAGGGCATAAGATAGCCAGGAAACGAGGATCCCTGAAAGTCGGGCTTGGGGATCCACGTGATTCTGAGCTGGTCAGGCACTGGGATGCCCCCTGAAAGACGGCTGCAGCTCAGTTGGGAGGGACCCGCTGTGGGCAAGGGCCTTCCTGGGGAGGGAACCTGGCCCTGAGGCCCTCCAGATCTGCGAGCTGGTGGTTCTACGTGGTCTCCAGACACAGGAAAAAGGACACCTCATGTCCTCAGGCTATGGCTGCTGGGCAGGTGATACTGATGCTGACCAGTGAGCAAGGTATGTGGCCAAGGGTCAGAAGAGTCAAGAAAGAGTGCCCCTAAGTACCCTGGGGCACCCCAGGACATGGGCCACGAACAGGGCTGCCCCAGGGGGCAGATGTGAGCAGGAAAACCGCTCACATCCACCACCCTGTGAAGGCCAACCCCAAGCAGCACATGAGAATCATGTCCATCAGGCCCATGCTGAGTGTGCCCACGTGGGTCTGCAGAGAGCACAGACATCCCATTGTCCCTACACCAGCATGTGGATCCAACAACCCAGGCACCCTGGGCTGCTGCCCAACCACATCCTGGGGGTGCAACTCTGATCTCTGCCCTCTGTGCTCAACGAGCCTGGACCTCTGCAGAGAACACCCAGGTCCAGGTACGTGTGGGACCCAGAGAGCGCCTTGGTGGCTGGGGAGCACGGTGTGCTGGCCACCTGAAGTGTCTGTGGGCCAAGCTCCCACGAGGCAGCTGCCCACACCTGCAGGGCCCACTGGTGGGACCTGATGCTTGCGCCTGGCCCTGGATGCAGGGTCTAAACCAGCTCTTTGAATCCTCCAGCACTGGCACCTTACAGGTTCAGGGGCACCCAAATGTGAACGGTTCCACAGGCAGTGGAGTGAGCTGCCACCCCACACCCTCCCTTGGTTCTGCTGGGGGAAGGTGCCAGCCTGGAGGAGGCAAGCTGCAAGAGGGGCTGGGAAAAGAAATCCAGCCAGGGCCAGGGATCCTGGCTGTGGGCATCCGGCGGTGGACAGAGGACAGGAAGGCACTGCACGAGTCCAGCAAAACTGCTGGGAGCTCACATAGGCATGCATGCCTGCATAGGGCCTGTCTGTGCCTGGCTCCAGCAACCTCCAAGTGGGTGGACTCGGAAGTCCTGTTCACACCTGACTGCTGCAAATGCACCTTCTGACCCAGTGGGGCCTGGCTGCTGCAAGCTCCTGTGTGGGGAGGGCAGACCAGGAGGTCAGGAAAGGCCTGGGTGTAGCCCAGCGGCAGCAGCCCCAGGCCCTGCCTGAGGTGTGCTGTGTGAAGGTGCACCCCTTCCCCGCCCCTATGGGAGGGAACCAGAGTGGCAGGCACCATGTGGAGCGTGCTCCTCACCGCACTGTGGCACCCACCAGCCATCTGGTCAGCTTGCTGCACCGTCCACTTTCCAGCAAGCCTGAGGTGCTGGTGTGCTTCTGGCCAGCACAGCCCCTGGGGCATGGAGGTCAGGGGACGATCTCCAAAAGGGCCTCAAACTGGAGAGGGGACCTTGGAATCACCACGTGCATCCCCGCTTCAGCTCACATGCTCCAGAGTCCACTCTGGGAACTTGGGAAGTGTCCTTCCAGAGCATGTCCTAAGCAGGTCCCCAACACTACAGGCTGCAGGGACAAGCAGACTGCACCCTCCATCAGTCTTCATGGCCAACCTGAACCCTTGGAAGACAGCTGATGAAATAAAGACCACTCAAAAGGGGCCGGGAACAAAGGTAGAAGTCATTATGAATTTATTATTTACATAATTGTTAAAGTACACAAATACAGTGGTAGTACAAATGCACAGCTCAGAGACTGGTCACAAGACACAGGATGATACACACTCTAACTACATTGCCTGCCAGTCATGACGGGGTTACAATCTGGGCGAGAACTGTCACAGCCATACCCGAGGGGTCAGGACGGGTCTGCTCCCAGCACAGCCAGCAGTCCCAGGTCGAGGCTCCACCCTCCTGGAACCATGTTGGGACCATGGGTATTGACAAAGGGTACCTGCCATACAGGACGGCTACTGAGAGGCGAAGGCCCAAACTGATTAACGGGTTCGCCACCATGAAAACCTCAAACTCACTGAGACCCGCCCCAAACTCCCTTTGCACTCCCAGACACACGGCCCACCCAGTCAGGCCCCACACTCTAAAATGCTTACAGAGTAACCAGCTCAGGATTCAGGAAAAAGCACTCGCAGGCTCAGAAAGACAAATGGCCCACTGGACAGCACCACTGTGCTTGGGGATGCCACCACATACCAGCAGCCTACCCCAGTGCTGTGCAGGGAGCTCTGGGGAAGGAGGGAAAGCCACTGTGGCACTGCCAGGCCCCACCAAGGGTGCCGATTCCCAGCAGCACTCTCTCCACAGGTTGGCAAAAGAAATGGAAACGGACCCGTGCACACGTATACCGCACCTCACCTCCCGGGGGTGCCTCAGAACCTCAGCAGGGAAGAGCATCTTAAGCTGCAGCTACAGCAGCAGCAGAGCAGCCAGTGCCAATAGGACAGGACGGGAGAGACCAGAGGGGATCACAGGGGCTGCCTCTTCACAGATGTCCAGCCCAAGGTCATGAAGTAGGTGGAGCCACCTTTCTGGAGGTGAAGGTTTTCAGTGCAGCTGGACAGGTACCTGACGCTTGGCACTTCGGGGTGGGTTCCCTTCAGCACACCCTGGAGTCTGAGGACAACCTGCTTCCCTGGCTTCGAGCAGAGGCGGTGACAGTGCCCATGTGCACAGCAGTGTTAAGTCTGTTCGGAAACTTCCCAAAGCCAAAGGCAGAGTGGAACCACCACCACCACCAAAAAACCACATAGGACCCCCAACAGGACCTCGGGGTGTCTGATTCAGTCCTCTCCCCAGAAAATCAGGAACGCACATCCAACTTTGACTCTTGGAGCTCCCCAGGCTTCTGGCTGAGCCCCTCAGAGCCCTGGCCCCCACGCCCCTATTCCCGGAAGCCTGAGCCCAGCCCGCATTTGAGCAGGCATCTGGGCCTGCAGAAGGAGGGCCAGCGAGGCACACAGGTGCACGTGACCACAGCCTGACGAGACCGCCTCTCCACGGACAACACAGCACGAGGAAACAAACGGAACACACACCCTGTCCTTCACGTGCCCCTCTTCTGCCTGGCTCCATCTCACACAGACCTCCAGCCAGTGTCTGTCTCAGGAGTCTTCAAAATCAACATCTTTTTTTAAGACCGCAAAACAGACAAGAAAGAAACAATAAAAAGACAGATTTCTTTACACAGATTTAAGCCAGTAATTTTTAGCAAAATGATACAAAACTGTCTTAACCAAGTAGAAGACTGGTAGTTGCAGTGGGGTCGTCAGGGAGCACAGGTTCGCCACCACTGGAGGGAGCTGAGGCTCTTGGCAGGGAGTTGGGTCTCTATGCAAGTCTCCCACACTCTGCTCTTCTGCCCAGCCCCGTGGAAACTGGGCTCACGTGGGGGCCATGCCGGCAGCCCCTGGCGATGGCGGCTCTCAGAGCCTGTCCGTTTAGTTTGTTTTGATTCCCCATGAGCGTCTCTGGGTAAGTGGCCTGGAGGGCTCCCGGCGTTAACATTTCGGGTCTAGACCGGGGGGCGTGTCACTAGTAAAGCCATTGGTAACAGAGTAGATCAGCCATGCATTGTCTGCCCTTCACAGCAAAAAGGAGTCTCATCGGTGCACGACAGACTGAAGACCGCTGGAAGCCACCCGACCGGGAATCTGTCGGAGCCAAAGCACAGGACAAGGTCAGCATGAGGCCAGAGGAGCTGGCCAGCAAGGTGACTAGGCACAAGTACTACACAATGCATCCCAGGGAGGGGACACAGTGCTGCCTGGTCCCAGTCTAGACACCTGTGCCCCAGCTGCACAGAGGGAGCTCTGCGGCCAGGACATGTGCTGAGCAGAACAAGTGACAGGAAGAGGGAGGAAGAAGAGGCGTGCGAGCCAGGAGACCAAGGGCCGTGCTTGGCAGTGACGGCGAGGACCCAAGTCGGACAAACGCCTGCTCCAGTGTCTCCTCCTGGGAAGCAAACTGTGGCTTTGAAAACAGGCGCCCCACTTTGGGGAAGACAAGAAAAGCAGTTTTCGTCAACGCATCTCCAAGAGTGTGCACAGTGTTAAAACTGCAGCAGTTTCCCAGCGCACGGGACCCTTGGAAGCTCAAGCCCCTGCTGGAAGGCGCTACAAGTGCCACGTGGCTGACAAGAAGGGAGCGCAGCGTGGACACCCAGCCATGCACCGACGGCAGGGAGCAGGTGGCTGTGGCTGGGTGGGTTAATACAGACGGCAGCTGCGTGGACAGGATGGCTGGGCAGGGACCAAGTTTGGAAAGAACACAAAATGAGGACAGAGATAATGAGAGAGGAAGAGGGACGTCTGAGAGAGCCAGGATGGGCAGAGCCCACCAGGAGCCTAAACGCAGCAAGAGCCACGAGCCCAACACCAAGCGTGGCACCACTCAGCTGAGCACGACAGACACGGCCCCGCACGCACGCCACACGCCCGCCTGCCGGCACAGGGGGGCCAAAGGCAAGGCCACAGCGATGGTCCCGAGGCTGCTCTGTCCGAGACCACGGACGGCTCTTCCCCCAGACCGGGCAGCTGACCATAGCTACTCCAGGACCCGTGAGGGGAGGACAAAGCAGAAGAAGCCTCACTCTGCCTCCAGCACCTGGCATGCAAGCCCAGCCCGCTGCGAGCCCCAGGCGGTGGGGAGTGGTGGCTCCCTCCCGGCCCGGCGCTGGCACCTGCTGCGCCCCACCGTGAGCACACTCACCCAGTGCTGCCTTCCGCGGAGACGAGCAGCTACTTGCCGTGGTGTTCGAAAGGAATGCTATTCTGAGGTGGGGAAAAGACAGCTGTTGGTAAGCGTGCCTCTGGCTGGAGCAGCACTCGAGGCCCTGACCCGATGGCCCACGTGAGGGCTGTGTGTGGACGTGCCTCCTTGCCTTGACCAGGTCCACAGACCCTGACGGTGCCGCCTCAGGAAGCCAGGGAGTAAATGGTGGTCTCTCCATACGGCTCCTGGCTCACTGCCCTCTCATTGCTGGCCCTCAGATGAGAGTGGCCACTTTTTTCTCCAGAAATGAGGACACATGACAGACCCTCCTGACTTCTCACATGCTGAGGGAGGCCAGCACCTGGGGGGATGGCAGAGCTGGGCAGGCCCTACCAGTGGGTTCCTCAGCATCTCCAGGTGACACTACGGCATTAGTGGGGCCCTGCGCTGCAACGCTTCTTTGGGAACAGGCTGTGGACAAAAATGAGCCATCCAAAGGAGTGACTGGCACCCTCATGGACAGTGCTAAACAGGGAAGGCCTTTCTTCTCCTAAAAGTCACTGGCAGGACACTCTTGTGGGCCCATGTTCTTTTGGCTGATGAGAACACCTGACACCCACGGACAAGGCCATGTGGGGCTCGTGATCTCCCCAGAGGCTAGCTAACACAGCAGCCCTTCAGAAGAGAAAGGGCCCAGGAGGAAGGAATCACCCTCAAGCCAAGCCTGGCAGAGACAAGGTCCTGTGGCAGCAAGGCCGCCCTTCAACCTGCACACGATACCATGCAATGACCACATGTACGCGGGGGTGACTGCTATTTGCTGTCCAGACATCCAGGGCGTGAGGACCCGGAGTGCACAGAACCTTTCCAGCACCTCACTGCACTCCACGGGACGCAGAGCTCCCAGAGGGGCCTGCTTCTCACTCCCTCCTACTTTGGCCCACTCTACAGGGGTCTGAGTGGTGACCATAGAACTGCACAAGCTGGAGTAGCCTCCAGTCCTCTCCCTTCCAAACTGCAGGGTAGACACCTGGATAAAGGTCCAGAAAGAGCTGGCAGAGGGAGGAGCTCTTATTTGAACTTCTTGGATTTGAAACAGGGGCAGTTACTGAGCACGCTGGCATTGGCAGCCCCCTGGATGGAAAGAGATTCTCTGAAGGACACGGGCCCAGGGTGTCCAACACAGCTGTCCTAAGGTGGTGGAGGGGAAACCCTGTCCTAGAGAAGGATGGGAGCACTGGAGACAGTCTCAACACAAGCAGGCTCCAGAACCTTTTCCTCAATGGCCAGAGGAAAAGCCAGTGCTTCCTCTGGAAGGCGAATGAGCCTCTTGGATGGCCAGGGCCCCGGGTTCCAGCCATGTCACACCTCCTCACAGAGGCAGCAGAGGATGCCACGCCCCGGTGCAGAAGGAAACATACTGCCTTGTCACCAGGAGTGCAAGACAGGCCTGCCTGGTACTGGCTGGGGTGCCGTGGTGAGAAGAGGCTGCTGGGCTGCCTCCTGAGGACCTTCCGATGTTCATTTCCCCCAGTGCCAAAACCCCAACTACTAGATGCTTCATTTTCTTAAAAACAAACAAACAAAAAACCCCAGCCCCTTCCTTAGTCTTTGCCTGCCCAGCTGTGGCCCCCTCCCTCCCAGGACGCACTCACAGTGGCCCAGGTGGATGCTGACATCTGTAGGAGACCAGCTGAGCCCCTGTGAGGGAGCAATGCTTGGCTCTGCCCACTAAGGGACTAGTCTCACAAAGCTGGCCAGAGCCCAGAGCAAAGCAGTTCAAGCAGCTCCTCTCAGACCACCCATAGCTCTGGTCTCCAAGAAGTCCACGACACGCAAGTCCACTGCTGTGGAAACCACGAGCAGGTAGGACACTCAGTACGCCACTCACTCAAGAGCATGCCGGTCACAGTCTTTCTGCTCCTTCCAGGCCAGCCCTGGTGCAGGCTGGGCTCTGGTGGCCCAGGGACACTGCGCTTGCTCAGCAGCATGCTCAGTTCCCCTTCCTACTGACCAGATGGATGCTGCCTCATGACAGAGCTAGGGCTGGTGCCAGGGCCCATCTGAGATGAGCTCCTGCTCATCCGGGAAGACTGCCTGGGGTGAGCCAGAGAGCAAGAGCCCTCCTGGAGCTCATCTCTGACCCTACCCCACCCAGGGGGGCGGGCCCTAAACTCATGAAGCAAAGAAACCGACACTGTAAGTACACAGTTGTTCTTGTCTGCAGAGGCACGTTAGAGCGCAAGGTCAACAAAGGCAGGGCAAGAGGAGGCCGAGAAAGGAATGGCCATGAGGAGAGGCCTGCTCCACGTACTCCCTTCTCAGAGGAACAGACCCGACTAGCAAAGGATGGGTGCCTGGTAGCATGAGCCCCCCAAAGGCCACTGCGGAGCTCTTGGAGGCGGCTACAGGTGTGACTGACATGTGATCATGGGACTTTCCCATGGAGCCAGCCCTTCCCAGGCGCTCTGCTAAGGTGGGCTCCTGGTCACTGGAGCCACAGGAGCCTTGAAGGTGGGGTGCTGCAGTGCTCCCCGCCCCTGCAGAGATCTCAGCACAGTGCGCAGCCCTGTGCAGTGGGCAAAAGGTGGGCACGTGGCTTGGAGATGAACAGAAGGGAACAGGCTCTGCAGAGTTCCCTGCTGTGGTTACAGGTGTAGCTGAGAAGATAAGCCCCCCAGCAGCTCAGCTCAGCTCAGCACAGCTCAGGCTCCAACCAAAAGGCAAACAAGAACTAAGAGCATAATTTCCCCATGGGGTAAAAATTCCCAAAAATGTGGTAGGAGTGGTGAATGTCCAGGGCAGTCAGAAGGGAAGAAACCCTTCACAAATCTCATCCCACTCTTGGTGAGCCTGGTGCCCACATGCTACCATATATCCCTACACCTGGGCTTGGCTTGCCCTGGCCAGCTCTGAGCGCATACCTGTGAGGTGGACATGCGAGAGGTATCTTGTCGGCCCGTGAGATCCGAGGAGGAGACATTGACTGGGGCCCCACGGTGCAGCCGCATGCTCACTTTCCGCTCTCGTTCCATGCCAGAGACAGGCCGAGGAGAGGTGTTGGCTACAGAGAGGGAGAACCCATGGCTGCTGAGGACCCGTGGCTGTCTCACTGGCCTGCAAGTGCAGCAGGGGCCACAGACCACCACAGGGGCTCTGGATGGACTCTCCCAGGGCAGCACCCATGTCTGTTCACCAGCTCAGATGTCCAGGCAGCCCAACAACACTGGCTGGCAGTGTGCTGAGCCCAGTATTCAGTACACATGGGACCCAAGTAAGTCTCCAGAAGTTCATGAGGGGAATCTTTGTTATGGGAAGAGAAAGTTTTATCTGAGAAATCACCAACACTGGTGAGGAGCTTCCAGGGAACCCAATGCCCCACAGGCTGTGCCCTGGTCACTCAACTCTCGAGGAGGACTACCTCAAGTGGGGGTAAACGCAGCATCAACACCAAGTGTCTAGCCACATGACATTCCCAGAGAGGCACTAAACACAGGGGAGAGAGAAAACTAGCGTCTACCCACAGGCTTGTTGGGAGGTGTGCTCACCCGTGTGTGAGGTAGGGGTCAGGGGTGTCGGGGGAGCCACTTCCTGGGTCCCCCGCAGGCGGCCAGAGGCTGTGGAAGGGAGGCCGCGGGTGGCTGGATTCCGGGAGTGTCTCAATCGCTCCTCTCGGTCCCGGCGTTCCCGTTCAGCGTCATCTGCGGCCCGGCTGGCACCCTGAGGAGGAAACGGCATGATCACCTTGAGTGTCCAGAGCCCTCTTTCTATTCCCCCACACACTAGAGGAAATCCCACTCCCACTGCTGTGGCGACAGAGCCTGGGGTCCAGCTTCTGTCCTGTGAGGTCCCACCTGTAAACGTGGGGAGGGGAAAGAAGGTGGGAGACTACCGGAGACTACCCAAGACTAGGGATGGGGTGGCAGCAGTGGATCACAGAGGGTCCAGCCAGAGTCCAGATCCCGACTCAAAGGAGAGGTCATGTCACTGTGACACCAGCCCCACCGGCACCATGCACACTGAGGCCCCTGCTGGACCACCCAGTGCCTGGAGCTTTGACTGAGTCGCTGAGCTGAGGCACCACCACCCTGTGCTCATCACCAATGCCACCAGGCAGGCTGCACCCCAGTCCCAGTCAAGCCCCAGCACCACCTGTCTTCCTGTTCAGAGACACGCGACTCGCTCGCAGAAGGCCCAGGGCTAACCTCAAGTTACATGGTGGAGCTAAGGGACTGTGACCCCCACAGCCAGCGAAGCTGGTGGTGCATTACTGAGCCCTTTGCAGAGCCACTCTGCCCGGCTGGCTGTGAGGACAGGACAGTGCTGGCACCGCACTGGAGAAGGGTGCTGATGCTCCACGCTGGGCAGCCTGCAGAAGCAGCACAAGCACTGCTCTCTGAACCTGGCGAAGGCACCAGGTCCTGCAGGCTAGGCCTCTGTAGGGTCAGTCCACTCTGCAGAAAACTCCTCCCAGAACCATATCTGGTCAGGTGGCTCTACCTCAGTGTTCCCCGCTGTTCCTCAGTGAGACCAGGCACATGGCACAATGGTCTGACAAGGCACTTCTGCTCCTCCATCAGATTCTATCACCTGCTAAGGTTCTAATTTCTATTTCCACCTACAAAGAACACGTTTTCAATAAAAGACACAAAAATTCCCCAGAAACCTGAATTCTGTCAGTGGTGTCTAAACGCTAAGGAATTAAACTCACACTCCCAATCCAGGAAGGGTTGCTTGGAGGCTCCTGGGCCTCTCTGCTGCACCCATGGGTTCTCACACACTTCTGATGAGCCAACTGGGATAACAGAGGAGACCAAATGCAAAACAGCCTGTTACAGAGGCAAACCAGACTGAACTCCAGGCTGCCCACCTGCCTGCTCTCCAAGGATCCTAGGTACACCCTGGAGAGACTGCCAGGCTTCCCAGCAGTGTGCCTGTAGGTACCAGGCCACATCATCACAGGTGGCTACACTCCCAAGCTCTCTGACATTGGTGATGGTAAGGTGAGTACGGTGGTGTATGCCCATACCCAGAGACTTGGGAGACTAAGGTAGGAGGACTGTGAGCTCAAGGCCAGTCTGGCAACTTAGGGAGAACTGTTCTCAAGATGAAAACTAAAAAGGCTGGGGATGTGGCTCAGTGGCAGGCAGTGCCCTGGGTTCCAGCCCTGTGCTCCGCAATGGGAAGATCTGCATCATGGGCCCACTCCAGGGTACACCCCTGCCGACTCCACAGGCCTGCAGGCAGAGACCCACAGAGACCAAAGCCTGTGAAACCTGAACCCCACACAGCAAGATTGGGAGGTGCAGCCCTGAAGGTTGACGGGACTGAGCGGGCGGTGCCACTTACAAACTTGAGCATGTTCCAGTCGAACACGTAGTCATAGGAGAAGCCCTGGCGATGGAACAGATTTCTGAAGAGCTGCCTCAGGTAGGAGTAGTCAGGTTTGTCATCAAAGCGCAAGGAACGGCAAAAGTTCAGGTATGTGGCAAACTCAGCTGTAAAACAAGGAGATTCAAGGCTAACAACAGAGGCTGACTGCAACCCAAGAGGGTCTTTAACACCCCTGTTCACTACCCTGGCCTTCACCCTGGAGGCATGCAGCTGAAACCTGAATTACCATCACGTCAAGGAAGAGCTGCTGGAACTCAACAGGGCTGGGGATGGAGCTAGGGGCGAGGGCCATTAATTAGAGAGCCCTGAGCTCAGAAGTATGCTAGTGGAGATGTACCAACCAACCCCACTGGCTTCTTGTTCTCTCAACAGAACAAGAGACCCTGGGGTTGAGCTCACCCCAAAAAAACACCAAAAAAGAGAACAAAAATTCACCATCACAGAGCAAAAACAGTTTTTATCTAGGTTATTTATCCAGAGGCAGTCCCACAAAACACAGAGGGCACTCCTTGGGTTATGCCTTGGGAGGCTGAAGCAGGGCAGGGGCAGCTGACCATGGTCAGTTTAAAGGGCAGTATGACCACTGGGTCTGTCCCCTTCCTATGTGTACAGGCAGTTTCCTGAGGCTGGGACCTGCCTCCCTTGACCCTCAGAGAAAGGCTCTCAGAAACGCAGCAGCAGGAGAGAGCTGGCTGTCACTACCACACAGAAACACTCCTTTCTCGCCAGCCTTCTCGTAGAAGGTGAGTCTTCTTATAGAAGATGTAGGCGGACGCTCTGCAGTGGCCCTGGCATAGGTACCAGCCAACACAGGGGCAGACCGCATGCTGCTGCCAGGGAAGGTGGCAAGGGACTCACAGGGATAGCCTTTGCACAGCACTTCAATGGGAGTGGACATCTTCTTCTCACTGATCCTCTCATACTTCTGCCTCTTGGTGGCGGCCTTCAGCCCCTGCCAGGGGAGAGAGCCCAGGTTGAAGTACATCAGCACGTACCCCAGAGACTCCAGGTCGTCCCTTCGAGATTGTTCTGGAAAGAGAAAGGGAAAGTGTGAAGGGCAGTACATGTGTGCACATACAAAAGCGAAAGATCACCAAACATGACAAGGGAAATGAATTTTAAAAAATAACAGAAAAATAGCCAAGTGTGGTGGTACACGTCTGTAATCTCAGCAATCCAGGAGGCCGAGGCAGAATAATCCCAAGTTCGAGGCTAGATTTGGCAACTTGGAGAGATCCCGTTTCAAAATCAAAAACAAGAAGGGCTGCGGGTGTAGCTCACTGGTAGAACACCCTTGGGTCCAATTCCCAGTACCACAAAAAAAAAAAAAAAAAAAAAAAAAAAAAAATCGCATACACACACACACAAGATTTAAAATAACAGAAAAATGTACTCGAATGGCTTCTTCGCCAGAAGTGTCCCTTGCATGCTATTAAGGAAATCCCCAAACACCCCAGCTAAGCATCATCACTCACTCCAGCAGTCCTAAAAGCCAGCCTGTCTGCTACAATGCTTTGACAACAGCCTCCAGACCTCTGGGTTCTGAACACTGTTCATGTCCACAACCCTGAGGCCACCTGAGAAGCTGGCCTTTTCCCAAAGCTGAGGGACAGACATGCCCAGAGGCACCCAAGGTAGGTGGCACCAGCCCAAGGCTCACCGATTCCAAGGTGTGTGTTGATGGAGGCGTACCGCGCCGTCCCAGTGAGGTTCTTGTTCTCTCGGTATGGGATGTGCTGGTGGGTCCTTGCATCCCGATACTTCTTGGCCAGCCCAAAGTCGATGATGTAGACCAGATTGCCCTTCTTCCCTAGGCCCATGAGGAAGTTATCCGGCTTCACATCTCGATGGATGAAGTTCTTTGAATGAATGTATTCAATACGACTAATCTACAAGTAGAGAAGCAATGGCGAGAGATGACATCCCAGAGCATGAGCCTTAGAAATGGAATGTGCTCTCTATTCCTCAGTCAGAGCAGAGTGAACTAACAATCAGGAAGGTGGACTCATAACTGAGCAGTCGCGTCCCCAGGCAGCTTCAGCTCTCCTGCCCCAGGCCTGGGTATCTCCTCTCCCTAGCTCCACAGGGGTGTACAGACAGCAGACTCCACTAGACAATGGTGTGCACCAGCTGGACTATGCACAGGCCACACACAAGAATCCCCTCAGAAACCACACCAGAGTTACTGGGAATCAACCATGTGATCCCGAGAGAACCTGGGAAGCCCATCAATACAACCATATACTCAGCAATGCTGTGGGGAGAGAGTTCTTCTCTCCAAACCAATCAAGGAAGGCTGAACAAATTCCTGTTTAACAGGTCTAATAATGGAGAAATAGCAGCAGAATAACTTAATCCATCAGGCCAACAAATGTTTACCAAGTGTCCACAGTGTTTGGGCACATCAGAGAAAGGAATGCTTACCATTTGATCAGCGAGCAGCAGGACAGTTTTGAGACTGAACTTCCTGGAGCAGAAGTTAAAGAGGTCTTCCAGGCTGGGTCCCAGCAGCTCCATCACCATGACGTTGTAGTCCCCCTCAGCCCCACACCATCTGATAGTAGGGATGCCCACTGAAGAGAAGACAAAAAGAGCCCTTGAGCCCAGACCACAGCAATGACTCTACTCAACTGACAGGTATCAGGGGTTCAGGGTAGTGCTGAGGGGGTCAGAGGACTCTACGAAACTGCCCTCAAGGACGAGAAGCCGAGATTAAGCCAAAAATGTGAAAAACAACACAGAACAGACTCTATGGAGGGTTAGGGCAGGCAGTGGAGGGAAATGAGATCGCACCTATGCTGACTTCACAATGCTGGCCTCTAAGGGCAGGAAGTGCAAAGCATAGGAAAGAGAAGGCAGGGGGGCCAGACAGCAGATGTGTAGAAGGGACCAGCAGGGCCAGCTGGAGACCACGGCCGCACCAGAGAGCTCTGCAGTGCAAGACCAAGAAACAAAAGAGAAAGGGAGCTGCTGTGGGCTGGTAGGAGAGAAGAACATTCTTTTACTCTGATGTTGATGAGAAAAGTAAAAGCAATGGAAACTCTTAGGGAGTCACAAACAACCCAGGTTTTTAACTGCAACTCAGTGAAAATAAAGACAAGATAAATCTAACAGAAACAAGTGATTCAGAAGACCACACGAGGGAGGACAGATCTGAAGACATCAATTAGTACTCCATGACACTCCTGGCACAGCCACTGGCTACAGAAGGCACACAGAAGCTGAGAGCATGAGCTCGACCACGGCCACCTCCAGGTCAGGACCCACGTGCTACAGGAACTGACACGCCGCTCACAGGACCTCCCAGGGCCATGGCTGGTTCTCTGCTCGCTCTCCTGCAAGCTCCCACACATGTCCCAACCACTGCTCTGTGAACAGGCCACAGGCCTCTTGGCCCCTTCATAACAAGACTCAGCCTCATTGTAAGCTTTGATACCAACAGGGAAATCCTCCCACTCAAATATCATTTTAAGATGGGCATGGTGACACATACCCGTAATCCCAGCAACCTGGGAGGCTGAAGCAGAAGAACTGCCAAATTTGAGGCCAAACTTGGGAATTTAGCAAGATCCCATCTCACAGTAAAAAGGCTAGGGATGTGGCTCAGTAGTACCCCTGGGTTCAATTCCCAGTGCCAAAGGAAAATAAAGTCATTAGATTTTTCCTTGAGTAATGTGTCCAGTACTTTATCTTGAGAAATCCTTTCTCTTTCTCACCTCAAGAGTCAGGAAAAAAAATCTATTATTTTCCTGTAAAAGTGTAGAAATTGAACTTCCAGCAGAGATGGAGTAACAGAAACCCAATCCTCCCCACACTTGCAATATCCAAGGAAAACCCAAATACCACACAAAACACAGAACAAAGTTTCTGAAACAGACAGCCTCAGGCAGATGACACTATACCCTTGCCCCCTGCACCCCAGTTCCCAAGTGTGACCATAAAAGTAAGAATCAAAAAGACCAATATAACTGAACTTCATTCCAGAACACAGCTGAGAAAGAAGCTGAGCATTGTGAAGATGCACAGCCCACAGAGCATGGAATTCGAAGCCACCAGGCATGTGAGAAGGCAGAAAGTCACCCAGTGAGGTCAAGCTTGGAAACCAACCCAGCTGCTGGAATCCGCAGAGAATGGCACGAGATCTAAGTTATAATGAGGTAACACTGTCAAGGAAGTTGACGGCATGGAGATATAAAGACCCAAATCTAATGTCTACAGGTGAGAACCATGGCATCTGAAGTGAAGACACACTAAGTGGAATGAGGAACAGGACGCCACGGACTCACCAACTTGAGCACAACAGAAAGCACTGAAACCCAGAGGAAGCTACCCAGAGCCTCAGTGAGCTGCGGGGCAACCCCAAGCCGCAGATGGAACCAGAGCCCGGGAGGGAAGAGGACAGAGTCCAGAGCTGTGAAGCCATAGCACAGGACCGCAACAGGAACGTGCAGCCCCAGCAGCCCTGCACCACCAGTGTGGTGAAGGGAAGTCCTTGGCTGCAGAGGAAGAGCACCAGGCGCCAGGTCTGGACCCTCACAGGGAGCACAGCAGTCACCAACAGCCCACCCTCATCATCACTCATTTCTTTTATTTGAATCAAATTGGCCGTTTGATAAAAACTGAAAGATAGAAGAATGTAAAATTCCAAATTACAGAGTGTAAGACCTGACTTTAGAGAATAAGAACAAGTCTACCTACCTGGGACCACGGGTAAACCTGTACTGAAGTCATTCAAAAAGCGGACTTATTCAAAACACTCTGAAAATCTGCAGCACCATGATCACCTAAGTATGTGACCAAGCATCCAAACACCAGGGACACAATATAAGATGCCCATCAGCTGGTTTACATAGCACTTTGATGGCCTCCTTAGTACCACCCGGGTGGCCTGTAGTGATTCTGTCGTTCCAGTTCACTTAACAAAATCTCAAGATTCTGAGAACACGCAGTGACTTTGAAATACCATTGCTCGCTGTGAGGCCTGAACCAGGCAGCTTTCAACCCTGTTCACAGATCCCTGGACAGGGGCCCGCCTGCTATGGGCACCTTATTCCTTCTGGCGCTATTTCAGGTTCACTGTAGCTCTTCCGGTCCCACTCCAGAGCTGGCCACCTCTCCAGTCTGGGTTCCTCTCAGTGAGAACCACTCAAGGGCCAGGTGTGTCACTGTTCCTAGGCCCCATCTATGTCCAGAGCAAGACAGCTCCAATCAAGAGCGCTCCACAGCAAGCTGCAGTACTTGGAGTACTGTGATTCATCTTGTCCTTCCCTCTTCTCCCTCAATTCTAGACTCATCTTGCCAGGAAAGAAAAGCTGCTGGATTTTGACTGAAATTTCACTGAATTAAGAGCAACTCAGAAAACTGACATCTCAAGTGTTCCTTTCTAGATATCTTAATTTTTTTTTTTTTTTTTTGCTATTGGCATTTTTAAAACTATGTTCTGTAATTGATCATTGTTGGTGTAATAAAACAAAATGACCATATTTTGCTCTTAAGTTAACTAAGCTAAACTTATCCCTTCTGGGTTCACTAAGTTGAAAATTTTATTGTCTATGAATGATGGCAGTTTGCAGGATGTATTAGGTAAAAAAAAGTTACAAAAGCTGACTTTGGAAGCAATAGCTGCAATGGGCCAGGGATTGTGGCTTTGGCAAGCCACCCTGGGCAGCAGGGCCGGCTGGAGATTTATAGCAACATCACCTACAACTCAGTTGTCACTTACCAAACTAACAGAAATATGGAATGATCTCTTTAGTAAAGAGAAAAAGAGGCAGTTATCACTAATTCCCCAAACTGAGAAGACTGAAGTTAAACATGTTGGCAAAACTGATCCTGGCACTGTCTTTGTGATGAATAAAAACATTTCAACTCCTTACAGTTGTGTCATGCATTTGAGTGAGTGGTACTGCAGGAAGTCCATTCTGTCTCTTGTGGACGGACAGCCCTGGGACATGTATAAGCCTTTGATCAAGTCCTGTGAAATTAAATTTCTTACTTTCAAAGATCATGATCCAAGAGAAGTAAATAAGACTTATTGGTGTTCTTGTGCCATCATGATGGCTGTGTGATAGAGAGAGCATTCATCTAGTAGTTGGTCAGTTTGGTCCAGAGCTCCAGAAGTTCCTGTAATTGCTGGAGACTTCTGTTATGATGCAGTTTTGGATAAAAGACTAGATGAGTTGATGCCAATAAAAGAGAACTTGCGTTACATCACAAAAGATGCTCATGCTTTAATTTATAAAGATCTTCCATTTGATCTGGAAGTTGATGCAAAAGTGGCATTAGAAATGTTTCAACACAACAAGTACAAATTAGATTTTATAGAAGAGAAAGCATCTCAGAACCCTGAAAGAATAGTAAAGCTACGTAGAATTGGTGACTTCATTGATGTGATCGAGGGCCCTCTTATTCCAAGAACAAGTATTTGCTTCCAGTATGAAGTGTCAGTGGTTCACAATCTTCAACCTCAGCCAAGTCTTGTAAGAAGATTCCAGGGTCTTTTCTTTACCCTTTCATTTAAGAGCACATTTTACAACATGGGATAAGGTATTGGAAAGATCTTGGCAACTGGTAACTGAAGATCACTAAACCACAGAGAAAAGTATGTCTACCTAATAACTCTGAAAATTAAATATGTATAATAAAATAAAGGTTTGTAATATAATGTTTTTATGTGCTTGGAGAGATAACTTTTCCTCCCTAAGATTGATGTCCATCTTTACCTTTTCCTTTCTGTAAAGGGTAAAACAATTTATGTTGTTCCCAATAAAAATGTAACACAGAAAAAAAAAGTTACAAAATATAACTGTACTACACAACATTCAAAACTGTATCTGGCACACCAGAGTTCCTTCCAGGATGAAGGCAGCACTAACAGTGGTAACAGTATTAACACCTGTGGCACTAGAGACAGAATAAAATACAGTTACCAGCAAGGGGTTCCTGCTCTCAGGGATCCCCGACCAGAAGAGATGAAGCTTGTGGCATGCTTCATTCTCAGCTGTCAGCAAACGGGTGGTGAAGTCCAGTGCACGAATGGCCACAAAACCATTCCTGCTGATGCAAGGCAAAGAACTTTCTGGTCATGCTAATAAATGGGACTCTGTGAAACCAGGCGTTTCTACCAGCAAAATCCAGAACCTAAAACAGATCTGTGCCTGAAAAGTGCTGATTCTGGTGTTTCTGTGGAAACAACTAAAGCCAGCAGGTAGACCAGAGACCCAAGCACCATGAGCTAGAGACAGTATCTGTGGCAGTATCTGCTGCTGCCACTTGTAGTTGTGAACATGGATGCTTCCCTTCATGGGGTCTAAGAACTAAACAAATGTCTGGGGTGAAAACAGGGGACAGGGTCAGATACTGGTACACATACCTTCGCTATGACTTTGATAAGATGTACTAATGTGGGGACTCGGCATTAATACAAACAAAATTCTTCATGAATTTTTCAGCAATTCAGCCTCAGAATGACTAAAAATAAAAATGGCAGCTGGGCACACTGTGCATGCCTGTAATCCCAGACAATCAGCAGGGTGAAACTAAATCTCAAGTTCAAGGCCAGAATGGACAAAACAACAAGACCCCGGCTGAACACACAAAACCCCTGTCAAATGTTTCCAGACAATATTGTTATTTAGATTTTGAAAAACATTAATTTCTTGTGGGATGACAGAAACAAAAAGAGAAGAACAGGGCTCAGGGTGCAACTCAGTGGCAGAGCACTTGCCCAGCATGCACTAGGCTCTGGGTTCAATGCCCCACATTGGAAAAACACCCCAGAATCCTGGAAACACAAATGGGCAAGGGCCTATGGAGACAGACTGCTGCCAGGCAGGTGCCCATGCTCCAGCAGGGAGTCCAAGTCCCTGTTGGGTTGAGGGGCACAGGCGTCCACTCTAACACGTGCCACACCTTTCATGTTACACATGCTGAGTTCCTGACACCTGGTGACCGAAGGATCACCGTGTGTGCACCCCTGCCCCAGACCCCACCACAGCCACTTTCACCTTGGCCAGAATCCAGTAAAATGTTCTGGGTTGGGGGTTACCAAAGAGTATTCTAAAGCTACTTCTGGGGCGAGTTAGGATTGGAAAAGAGCAGGTACTACAGTCTCTAGGTCTTATCTGGCAGTAACTTAGTATTGATAAACACCAGCTGTCAATCCCAGTCTTTTACCAACACAGCTAATTTTAATTTATTTCTGCTCTTTTTGGGTGTTTTCTTTCCTTTTTAATTTTTATTTATTTATTTTTTGGCACCGGAGATTTAACCCAGGGTGTGGTTACCACTGAACCACATCCCCAGCACTTTTAAAAACTTGAGATAGGGTTTCACTAGGTTGCTGAGGTTGGCCTTGAACTTGTGATCCTCCTGCCTCAGCCTCCTGAGCCACTGAGATTACAGGCGTGCACCACCACATTTTCAGCCTACTGTCCCAACCAGACTGTGGACAGATGAAGTCCGTCGGCACGTCATGAGGCTCAGTGCTGCAGGAACCCAGGTTTCATGCGTGCCAGGCAAGCGCTCTACCACTGAGCTGCATCCTCAGTCTTTTTAAAAACAGAATCTCACTAAATAGGCCAGGGTGGCCTTCAACTCCCGAACTCAAGTTCCTGCCTGTGTCGCCGGAACACCAGGGAGCCTCCTGTACTTCACCTGGAGCATGAGGTTGAAGACATGGTACCTACCTCATAGGAGCACTATGACAGTGAGGACAGCATGTCCCCTGAGGCAGTTGTGACCACCGGAGGGCAGTAGCTCTCTGGTCAGGCACCACGGCACCACCAGCCTTTACCAGTTTCCCAGGTAAAGCCCGTGCTGTAAGTCAGAGTATGGACCACAGCCACTTAGCCCTGAGCTTTGTCTTCTGGAACATCCTGGGACAACCCACATCACACAAGATCAGAACAAGCACCATCAGAGGTGCTCACTATCTCTTTCTGAAGAACAATCTGCACCCACCTGCACAGAGGACATGCCACAAGAGGCGGGAGCGCAGTGAAACACAATGCAGAACAGGCAGAACAGGCGCCTTCATCTTGTACCTGACCCTGGTGTGGTCCTGGCTAGAATCTGCCCAACAGGAACTGCCAGATGATGTACTCTGCTTCCCCTTTTGTGGTGCTAGAACCCGGGTTCATGCATGCCAGGCAAGTGCTCTACCATGGAGTTGCACCCTCAACCCTTTTTAAGACAGAATCTTACTAAGTAGGCCGGGCTGGCCTCCAACTTGTGATCCTCCTGCTTCAGTCTCCCAAGTAACTGGGATTATAGGAGTGTACCACTATGCCCAGCTGCAACATTACATGTTTTTAAAAACAAACCTTCAAGGTATCTCCCAAGCATGCAACAGGGTTCAACACCCTTGTTTTATCCAAGAGTAAAATCTGACCCATGTCTGGGGAATGGTAATCAAAGATGCTTTTGGAATCATGCCTGGACTCCAGAATCCTGGAAGTGATGTGGGCAAAAACAAGGGAGTAAGTGATTCCTCCCACTCTATGTTAGAGGCTCAAAGCAGGAGGTGATGACGCCCACCAGGGGCAGCTGGCATGTCTGTGGACAGTGGCAGAGAAGAGCATGCACAGCACCAGAGTGGTGCTGGGTTAGACCTGCTCTGAGTGGAACAGGCTCCTCTCTGGCGATCACTAGACGTCTGCCTGCACCAGCGCCCATCCTGGGCTCATAAGGGACTGTTCTTCCTTCTCCCCTCACAGGCTCCCCAGTTTGCATGTTCTCATGGAGAATCACTCCTTAATGCTTTTTTTAGGCTTGTGGGTTTTATGTAACCCCCACCAAAGCCCAAACCCAGTGTCATCTTATTCTACCCAACTCATCACAACCTCAAAGCTGCACGTAACCTCTATGCCCCCAAGAGGCTGATCCTCTACAGAAGGCCCTCAGGACTGGGTTTCTGCTGATCTCTCCTTGGGACAACACTGCGGGAGGGATGACACCAGAGAGTTGTCATCCCTATGGCCTCCTCTGGTCACATAAAGCCCAAGGAGGACCACAGAAATAGGTATGCTGTTTTGGGATGTATCTGCTACCAAAGACACTTTGTTACAGAAATGCCGGTTCACAGATTAAACTGCTTTTGTGGAGGGAAGACCTCAAGCTTCAAAGATGCCCTCAATACCCGACTTCTCCCGCTGGCCCTTTTGGTCAATGAAGGCAATGTGGATGAATGTGAGGGCTCCCCTCTATCCTCCAACTACAACCATACTGCAGGCAGCTCTAGCTGAAGCACAGCCATCCCTCGGATATGAACCTGCTCCACACGCAGGTGAGAAGGACCACAGGAAACCACGTTGGTGAGGCCACCCTCCACAGTGCTGCTGTGCTTCACGGCTTTCAGCTCCCCAGATGAAACCCTGATCCACTAGACCCAGTCTACAGTCCAGAACACTCTGGAAGTAAGACTCTGAGGTCAAGATGGGTACTCTCTGGTCCCAGATCTTGTGCACCAGCTGGATGCAGGTACCCCAAGGCCTTGGGGCAAGGTCTCACAGAACTGGATAAGGGACTGACTTGAAAAGTGTCACAGAAGTAGCCGAGTTGAAAACCTTTATTTTATTCAAGAGGAAACTGGAGCTGGATGGTCTGAAGAGCCTCGCAAAGCTGTAAGCACAGGGTGTGGCCCACCAGAGGTCCCAGCATCATATGCAATATCACTGGTGACACTTGCCACCATCAACAGACACCATGCATTTTAAAATTCATGCAAATCCTACATTTCAAAGATAGTGTAACCTAGTGGGAAGCTAAGGAAGGTGGTATATAAGCAGAAGAGCATGAGTGAGATCTTCTGTAGCTGAGCCAGTCTCTTTTAAGAAAGAAGCCCTAAACAACTTGGTCAAGGGTGTGGACGGACATCTCCCCCTACTTTCCCAAAATAAATAAGAGACTGGCTTGAGATAAAACTTTGGTTTCCTCCTTTAACAGGTAAAGGACATACCTCCTCCTTGCATCATTTTGTAGATTTTGCTCTCAATGTGGAGCTGAGGGTGTTTGGTTTTGACACATTCAAGCTTGATGGCAACCTCTTCTCCTGCAGCAATATCCGTACCTTGAAAAAGAAAGAAAACCACACATTAATCATCTAATGTCTACGACATGACCCAACATCACAGAAATGCTGCAGAAATGCTGGTAGTATTTGAATTTTCTGAGATAAACCAAATGATGGATGCTCTCTATTTTCTAAGATGGTATCAGTGGCTGAATGACAATTATCTGAAATGTATAGAAAAGTTCATTTGGTATTCTATCACCTGCTTACATCTGCACCCATTCCAGAGTCTTCCTTTCTGATCTGCACCTTCCAATCAGCTCTGTCCACTGACCCCTGCACTCACCTGCCCAGTGCACCATGGGGCGTGCCATGGTGTTTCTCCAAGCTGCCTTGATGGCCTTTGGGAGTGGGCTGGAGTCTCCCTCTAGGAGGAGGGTGGGGTTTAAATGCCAGACCTCCACAGCCTCAATCCAGATGGGCACAGCATCCACCTAACACAGCCCTCAGCAGTTAGGCAGTTTCCAAGCAGAACCAATGCCCACATAGCTACAGAAGCCATTTCTAGTCAGAAACCCTCAGTTAAGCCAAGGGATGCCCCACTCCCTTCCTGGGGATACTAGATTGAAGAAAGGACTTTTCCCAGGGCTCCACTGGTACCACCAATGCAACTCACACCTTCTGACTAATATACTGTGATGAAATACTCTATGAGTTTGGAGTTTTTATTTTTATTTTTTTTTAAGGGCTGGGGATTTAGCTTACTTGATACAGTGCATACCTCACATACACAAGGCCCTGGTTCAATCCCCAGCACCACACACACACACAAAATTTTTAGTTGTTGATGGACAACTAAAAATATTTTTTATTATTTATTTATATATAGTGCTGAGAATCAAACCCAGTGCCTCACACATGCTAGGTAAGCACTCCACCACTGAGCCACAACCCCAGCCCAGTTTGGAGTTTTTAATGTAGAGATGTCAACCTCTGCTTTTCTCAACAAGGGTCTCAAGAGCTGGCAACCACCTTTCCTCCAGGCTCACAGAGTTCTCCTGAGTCCATGAGTGACCTGAAGCCCTACCTGGTACCCTCCCTGTTCATCACACAATGTAGCCAAGGGCTCTGAGAA
Organism: Sciurus carolinensis; assembly: GCF_902686445.1. Lineage (NCBI taxonomy): Eukaryota > Metazoa > Chordata > Mammalia > Rodentia > Sciuridae > Sciurus > Sciurus carolinensis. The sequence goes on along the minus strand of NC_062215.1, from coordinate 820,873 downwards.
CAGAAATGAGGTCTCTCCAACAGCATACCTGGCCCTCCTCTCCTGTCATAGGGTCCTTCTAAGTAGGAAGTGCTAGCTACTCAGGAAGCTGTGGCAGGAGGGACATAGGACTGAGGTCAGCCTGGACAATTTAGCAAGACCCTGATTCACATAAACTAAAAAGGGTTGGGAATGTTGTTCAGTGGTAGAGCTCCCCTGGGTTCCATCCACAATACTACCACCCACCCAATGACAAAATGACAAAACACTTCCATTCTGCCCAGGGATGTGGTCATTTGTAAAGGAATTAACAGGGCTCCCACAGGCTGAGACTCCTGGGAGACCTCCTGCGGAGGCTGTGCTAGACAGACTGCAGTGGAGACAGAGCAATCTGGCCAGCCCTCAGCGACTCAGCTTCTTTTCTCAGCTGAGATGAGGTGGGAGAAGTCTGTCGTCTGTTTCACAGGGAGCTGAGGAGATGAAGGGGCTTACAGTTACACAGCACTTGAGTTCCAGATGAAGAGCAGAGGAAGGCCAACAAGTATCAGGACAACATGACTGCTGTCATCCACACTGTCCAGCGAACACTCAAGAATCAGCTGCTCTGGTGGCTCAGAGGTCTGCACAAGACACACCACTCCCAGCAAACCTGCCAAAGTCCCTAGACAATGCTACAGGATCTGATCACTGCCAGTGACCACTCCAGATTTAACAACTTCACATACCACTTTGGGAGCAATCACAAGATGGTAACACAGTTCATTTTTTTTCTGCCCACAGCTGGGACAATCTAATTGCAAAAGAAATGACTTCATCTAAAATGTACTATGCAGATGAAAAATGACCTCTGAGTTCCTCTAAGGACCTGGACTCTGACCTCCATCCAGGAGGAGTGGTGACTCATCTCACCAGTTATATCAGCGACTCCCTGCACCCTAAAGCAGCCCAGCTCTGGGGGACAACACTACAACCCTTGCCAGCTGGCAGGTCCACACTGACAGGACAGTCCAGGGCCAATAAACCTAGGACCAGGATCTTCAGGAAGAAGGAGGATAACTCTAGCTTCACTCTACAGCTGATAAAGCTTATGTCTAACAGTCACTGCTACAATACTGACAGCTGTGGGAACAAATGACCACTGGCAACTCTGAAACACAACCTGAATTACACCCTATAATGCAGCCAAGGGCATGTGCTATACTGGCAGTCAGTCGACCAACTGGAGAGAAATGGTGGCTCAAGAGGCTGAGGCCCCAAGCAACCTAGCAAGACCCTGTGTCAAAATAACAAGGGCCAGGGACACAGCTCAGTGGTTAAGCACTCCTGAGTTCAATCCCTGGTACAAAAAAAAACAAAAAGCAAAAAAAAAACAAAAAAGACAAATGTTTGAAGGCAGTACACCCTTACACCCTCCAGGGTTTCCTCCATGGACTTCATTATCTACCAAGATGAAAGGCCAGGCAGACAGCTTCTGTGCACCCTGCAGGTCCCAATGAAAACCCACTAGCCTGCAGCCCTGAAGCCCTGCCCCACCCTGGCTGGCAGCATCCCCATGCCCACTAGCAATGCTACCCCATATTGCCACTGGACCTTGAGGAGACAAATATGGGATAAGGAAGCACTGATAAGCTGACAGCCACTTGGCATTGCTGCATCATGTCTACCTTATTTTATAAAAGTTGTGGTCAGCAACAGACTAGAAATTATAAATCCTGGTCCTTTATCACAAGTAAGTCGAAGAAATACTGTAAGAAGGAACACAAGTATTTAAGAGCTATGATTCAGAACAAGACAAAACCAGGTGACAAGCAGATGTTTATTCAGGTTGTCTATTTAAGAACATTTATCACTCAAACCACCTCAATTTTTTTTTGCAGCTCAACTATTCTGCTCTTCTGTTAAGACAGGGCTCTCCCACTAGGCGAGCCTAGTGTTGGTCTGGGTTTAGACATAGAATAATGCTAATTCCAAGAACACAAAATTATGTTCTTTGAGTTGAGCAGATAATAAAGGTAGTGAATTACATGAAACTAGACCAGAGCATGACCCTGTCCTGGAACAAGAAGGGAACTCTGAATTACCAGCCTGGCTATTCCCATCTAGGGTCGTCAACAGAAAACAGGGAGTCACCCTGGAAAAACAGGGCAAAGTCATCTCTCAGGGAAAACTATGGCAAGGTGACATGGAACAGTATCATGATTCCTCACTGAAATGTTCATGTAATACACAATTCCAAGGTAAATGGAGTCCCAGTGAGAGGCAGTGACCGCTATGTTCTCATGGTCAGCCAGCAGTGGGGACATGGTACCTCTCCAGAGATACCAAGGTACTGAGGGGAAAACCAGAGATGAACAGGTTACTAAAGTTTAGTTCCCAAAATATGGAACATCATATAATCTGATGCAGTCTATCCAGGTAAGCGATGGACAGATGGAGACTCCGAGAAACTGAAGGAATGACAGTGAAACACAAGCCAATAGTTCATTCTTCTAGCCGGGTCCTCGACCGTACCACTTGCTTCTAGAAAACAAATGACAAAGGCTAAACCCAGACATTGGTACCTTGCAGGCACCCTGTTCACAACCGCAACACAGTGGTGCTCCACTTACCATGACACCATCAGACAAACTGGCCTTCAGTCTGGCCCATGCCACAGGCTCTTCTCTGATACCATCATACTGGACTGGGAACACATGGTCCACAACAAGAGTATGGGCTCCATTTTCAGATTTTATCGAGTTTCTATGAGGCACACTGCCATCCAAAATGAAAGGATTTCTGGTTTCCACTGCATCAAAAAAAATGTCACCTCCAGCGAGGGTTGACAATGGGGAGGACAATGGGCTGAGGCTGCCCTAAACCTGCCTGCAATACCAGCATACAACGTCCTGCCCAGGTATGCTCTCAACAGGTGTGCAGGCTGTGTTGCTTTTCCTGTTTGCCCCCAAAAAAGTCTTCTGCATTTGGCTGGCTTGGACTGAGGAAGGAGACTGGATTTTCTGGGTCCCACAGTAGCTCAGGTCCGGTACACATGCTTTCTTTAGCGTGGACATTCTAGGAACAGCTCTACATGCTGCCCCTCTCTGAAGGGACAATTTGGGGAAAGATGTGTACAGTATGGTGGGGCACCCCACTATAGCCCTTTCTCCTGGCTACTGCACAGTAGGCTGCCAGAGGAGACAGGCCAACTAGGGGCACTGCCAGAAATTCAAGGATAGCCTCCTCTTCCTCCCAGTCTCAAATACCTTGAAGTACAGAAAGTCCTGGGTGGAAATCCAAAGATCAAAGATGAGCCCCACTGGAGGAGTGAAGTGCTTTCTGACAAACAACCAAAGTGGCGACAGTTAGGAAAGATTTCATTTATACCCACATTAGAATTCATGACAAAGACTTTAAGTTAAGACCCAATTCCTCACATCTGACTGGCTGCAGACAAATGGCACAAAACTATGGCATAGATTCTCTGCTCCTTCCATGGACCCATCTTTCCAGCCTGTCTTACTCATGTTAGTATGATAATTTTATGTTTCAGTTCTTCAGTGGGGTGCTTGAAAGGAGAGCAATGTAGGTATAGAGCCAATGCCATTGGAGAGAACAATGGTGCCCAACCCCATGCAAGTAAGTGGAAGTATACCCTGATGGCAGAACAGTTCCTCTTAGAACACACACGGTAGACAGAACCAATCCCTCTGAAGAGGTTGGTCCAACTGGTCAACTGTGCCCAATATAAGGTGCCCAAAGGCTGCAACACTGAACAAGCAGAACCCCCACCAAGTCTGCACCATGAGACACACTTACACCTCTGAATAACACGTGGCAACCAAACCACAACTGGATTGTCAGAGTTGATCTTTGGAAAGCAAAAATTATTTGGCAAGGTCTCAGAGAGCAAGACGTTTCAAAATACCTACTTTTTGATGCCTGCAAAAGTGTGCCTAATGGATAGGCTTTTCAGTACAGCTCCTAGATTCTTGAGTTAAAACTTCTGCCAAAATCCATAGTTCTATAAATAAGCCAAACAGCTTCCATTTACCCAGCACTTTGACTCCCAAAACACTGCCGAGAAGGCATCTGACTGACTACTTAGTTATAAATATTTAAATAGTGAAACCCAAATGTCTTTAAAGTATACTTCTCTCAGCAGGTCATTACAGCAGAAGTACAAGTTCAAAATCATCAACATGGCGTGTGATGGAGTTACCTAGACTAACTGGGAACCAACACTAGTTATGAGCTACTAGGTAGGGTCAGTTCATCCTAACACTGTCAGTCCTCAAGGTCCTGGGAAGGGTGGGGGTGAGAAGCACTCGAACTTGGGATAATCTGAAAGGCAAGGCCCAAGGCACTGCTGACTCCTGACCATACCTGACAGGTTGTGCCAGCCAAACACACCCAGGTTGGGCTGCTCAACAAAAGATCTTTAACCCAAATCTAGGCAGCAGTCCTCTGCAGACACATCACTCTTAGGTAGCACATTCTTAGGTTCAGGGGTTTGGAAGAATTTGTGCACGATATAATTTCACTAAGATTATCAATGGAATTTTGTTGGAAGTTTAGAAAAGTTAAATCTTTCAAATTCTCAACTAGAAGCTTTAAGCCAATCTTTCATTACACATGTATACACATGTATTCTTTCACTAACACCATCCAGGACATTCCCACCCCAAGTGTTTTTTCAAGTCTACCTTGAGAACTTTTAATAGTCATAAGAACAACTCATGAGAACTTTCTTACCACTTCCCCTGCCTCCAATTTTGCCAACATCATAACATTTATCTTTGTCTGCAATCACCTAAATTTAATTATTTTTATTTCCAGGTATTAAGTATGCAACTTGGATGCTTCTCATGTACTCAATGACCACTCCAAGGCGGAGAGGCTCTGAACAGAGACCAGGGCCAGTCACGGTCCTAGCTCAAGGGGAACATTTTCAGTCCGTTTATGACTAAGGTGGTATCCTGGAGGATTATGGGCTCCTCCAGTGGGTTAGTTACCTGAAGCTGCCACTTTTGGAAAAGGCAAGATCAGACAGCAACAAGGAGCCTTCGGAACCAGCCCAGAACTTCCCCATTTCAGACTGGGCCACTTTCCACCTCCACAGTGCACTTGGGTTGTTTTGACATCCCCCCCGACACGTGCGCAAGACACAGGGTCAGCATGCAAGTGAGTGGGTGGAGACAGTCAGAGCAAGACCCGCTGCAGAGCCGAGCGTGGCCTTTGTTTACTGCTGTGACCTTAGATGGGGGTAGGGAGCCGACGCCCCGCCCGGCAGTCCAGGCCCTGCCCGCTCTGGGCCCCACCCCCAGGCCCCTGCCTCCACCCGGCCCGGGCAGCACCAAACCCAGGCCCACTGACCCAGCGGCCCAAGCCCCTGGCCCGATGCCCCCAGGTCCCTGCCACTCCCCCACAGACTCGACCTACAGGCCCGCTGCCCCAAGTCCCTGCCTCTCTCCCGGACCCAACCAGACCCAGCCCCAGGCCCGAGCCGCAGCCCCCCGCCACTCTGGGTCCCACGGGCCCCGCGGTTGCAGTCCCGGTCCCAATCCCAGTCCCGGTCCCAATGACCCCAGGCCCCTGGCCCTCTCCAAGGCCCAGCCAGCCCCAGCCCCGGCCCCGGGCCCGATGAGCCAGGACCCTGCCTCTGCCCTGCAGACTCAACCCCCCAGGCCCAATGCCCCCAGACCCCGGCCTCTCCCCCGCAGACTCAACCCCCAGGCCCGCTACCGCAGCCCCTCAGTCCGGCCCGCTCGGCCCGCGGCCGTTGGGCGCAGGCCGGGCCTCCCGCGACCGCGCCCGCGGCCCCGCACCCTCCCACCCGCTCGACCGGGCCTCACCAAGATAGATGTCTCCGAAGGAGCCGCTGCCGATCTTGCGGCCCAGCCGGTACCTGTTCCCGACCCTTAGCTCCATGGCGGCGGTACGGTTCGCTCCTGCCCGCCCGGCCGCTTCCTGGGTCTGCGCTCCGGGAGGCGGCGCCGCTGCTGCCGCTACTGCGGATCCGGTCCGGCTCCGCCCCCCTCACGGCCCCGCTTTCACCATCGCTTTCCGGCCGCCCCGCCGCTCCCAGCGCCTCAATACGGGGCGGATGGGACAGTCCGAGCGCCGCCGCCGCTGCTCCGGCCCCTGCCGGCCCCGCTTGCCTTCTCCCCGCCGCGGATGGACTCGGATCTTCCGGGCCTAAGTCCCCCTTCAGCTGCCTAAAGGAGCCGCCGCCATCGCGCTGTGACGTCACTTCCCCTAGCAACCCGGAGGGGCGGGGCCGCGCCGGAGGGGCGGGGCGTGGGGTGGGGCGGGGCGCTCCGGTCGCGGCTGGGCGCCTGCGCAGAGGGTCCGCTCTGGGCTCGGTGGCCGGAGACCTGGATCTTTGCCGCTGGTCTTGGCGTTCCCGCAGGCGGGCTGCACGTGGTCGCGCAAGGCTTCTGGTTTGCAGGTGTTGGGAAAGCCAGCTGGTCCTCTCGACAGACCTGGGAAAGGCGCCGAGCGGTGCCCTTTGCGGGAAGACAGAGGGTCCCAGCCCTGGATCAGGGGTCATAAGTGTGCAGTATACCCTGACGGGAGCTGCCACTTCCCAGACTTTGGGCACCACAGGATGTCAATACCTGCAGTCTTTGACTGCCTACCCCTTCTCAGTACCAGGTGAAGGCAGAGGAAGAGCTGGCCTCCTGATCCAGCTCTGGGGCCTCGAAGTGGTCAATAAGAACGATGGATGGTGAAGCCACCAAGGGTGCAGAGGGTGAGGCCCTGATACCTGTCTCCTCCCTTCAGTGCCATCAACCTGGACACTAAGTCAACATTTTTATCTGACCTTTTTGCATGTGAATATTCTTCTGGCAAAAGCAAACACGGATGTGGAAGTTCAGGTTGACAACTGGCTTCAAACTGGGAGGAATCCTTCAGAGAAGCCCCACACAGAACGTGCAGGTGCAGCCTCTCCAGTCATGTTTCTCTGTTCACACCCCAGCAAAAACCAAAGGGCCATGAACAGCCTGACCATTGGGCAACCTGATTTCTGTGTTTGAACATTTGGCATAGAACTCTGTGCCACCTGGGACCACAATGTTGAGCTTGTGGACAAGAAAAGCAGCTGAGCACAGCAGCCCAGCAAGTGCCTGCCCAGGGCTCACTGGCCTGGGCTCTCTGTTTGTGGATTGAGGCTCCTCTGCATCCATAGCCCAGAACCTGCCAGCAGTTCACACTCAAGCACTGGTCACTCTGAAATGAGATAGTCACAGACTGTGTAGTTAGTCCAAGCTGGCATGTGGCAGTAAGACAGCCCCAGACCCAGAGACTTAAAACATCAAAAGTTCATGCCATGGGCTGGTGCTGTGGCTCAGTGGTAGAGCACTTGCCTAGCATGCACGGGGCACCAGGTTCAATGCTCAGCACTGCACATAAATAAATAAGTAAAATAAAGGTCCATTGACAACTTCAAAAAAGATTTTTAAAAGGTTTATGCCATGATGACAGGGTGTGGTGGGCACACCTATGATCCCAGTGGCTTGGGAGGCTGAGACAGGAGGATCTAGAGTTCAAAGCCAGCCTCAGCAAAAGTAAGGCACTAAGCAACTCAGGGAGACCCTGTCTCTAAATAAAATACAAAACAGGGCTGGGGATGTCGCTCAGTGGTCGAGTGTCCCTGAGTTCAATCCCTGGTACCCCTCCAAAAGAAAAGGAGTTTATGCCATGAGACCAAGAATCACTGTGTGCTGAGAGGTAGACCACCATGCACTGCACATGTAACCAGCACTATGGCTGTATGTGGAGGGTCTCTGATATGCAAAAGAGTCACCAAAGGGGCACTTCTTGATTTTGCCTGTGGGGAGAGGATAAACTGCCCATTAGGGGCCCTTGGGCTGGGCAGAGCACAAAGCATTCAGGGATGTGAGCAGAGTTTCACTGGGTCTTAGCCAGGTCCCCATCAGCTCTTCCCTCCCTGGAAATCACTCTTGACCTTGCATGGTGACAAGCACAAGGTCAAGTTGTCCTGAAGACGAGAGTCCAGCTCAAGGGGTTGCCTGAACTCCCTCGCCCACTGAGGTGGAACAAGTGACTGAGGGAGCTCGTGTGCTCCTAGTCTGTCTTCTTGCTGTCTGTCCAACACCCCCACCCAGGACATCCCAGGTCCTGCCACACCCTCTCTCAGCCCCAGCATCCCCCTGACCTGATGGTGACTCCTAGTGCTTTCTTGATCCTAGTGAATGGTATCACTTCTCCCCTGGCAGCTTGCCAACCCTTCAATTGTGGGCATCAAGGTCATAATTCTGCACTAGAATCCAGATCACTTCTGTCTGGGATAGAATCTGGCCTCAGGAACCTCAGCAGGGTCTTCTTTCTCCCTTTACTGCTACAGGGGACACAGGAACAGCCTGTAGTTAGAGCAGTCAGTCCAACACTGATCAACCTGAAAAGCCCAGCCCGCCCCCAGACACTGTGGGGGGGTGCTCTGCAGGTGCTACCCCACACACACCTGGGGGCCTCCTCTTTCTGGACTGTGCTCCCAGGCCCTGGATCACCTTGCAGTGTCCTGCAGTGATGGAGAGATGACTACCCTGAGGACCTCCCGCCTGGGCAGAGGGGTTTCAGCTTGGGGTGGACCTGCTTGCCAACTTCTGGTCAGAATCACTCATTCACACTTCCAAGTGACAAGATAGGTCTCCAGGACCTTTGGTGGGTCTCTACTGCCAGCAGCAAGGAGCTAAACTCCCTTGTCTGGTCTACGAAGTTCCCTGCTGACTGGTGTCCTAGGCCGTTGCCAGTGACCATTCTTATTCCCTTCCAGCCTGCTGTTTGAACCATAGCCCGAGTTTGCAAAAAGGGCCACTCCACCTTTTCCTGCAGTTCCCTTGTGACCTTGTAGAAAGATCCTGTGCCTTAAGGCCCCGAAGTCACCCGACTCACCCACTGCACAGCCAAGGCCTGAGTGCCCCCTCAGCCTCACTCACACCCTGAGTACAGCCACCACGTGGAGGCAGCAAAATGTGAGGTAGCACTTGGATGCCTGCCTCTGCCCCAAACTGGTGGTCCTGAGCAGCTCCCAGGCCGAGTCAAGCCTGGGTGCTGTGGTCCAAACGTGTCCTCCAAAGTTCAGGTACTGGGAACCATGCCCAGTGCGACAGAGCTTCAAGGTGGGCCCTTCCAAAAATGCTCAGGTCAGGAGGATGCTGGGCTCATAGGTAGACTTGGGAGTGGCTCCTGACACAGGTGTGCATAGGCCCTCCACCCCCATACTCGTGCTCCTGACACAGGTGTGCATCGACCCTCCACCCCCATACTCGTGCTCCTGACACAGGTGTGCATAGGCCCTCCACCCCCATACTCGTGCTCCTGACACAGGTGTGCATCGACCCTCCACCCCCATACTCGTGCTCCTGACACAGGTGTGCATAGGCCCTCCACCCCCATACTCGTGTTCCTTACAGGTGTGCATCGGCCCTCCACCCCCATACTCGTGCTCCTGACACAGGTGTGCATAGGCCCTCCACCCCCATACTCGTGCTCCTGACAGGTGTGCATAGGCCCTCCACCCCATACTCATGCTCCTGACACAGGTGTGCATCGGCCCTCCACCCCCATACTCGTGCTCCTGACACAGGTGTGCATAGGCCCTCCACCCCCATACTCGTGCTCCTGACACAGGTGTGCATAGGCCCTCCACCCCCATACTCGTGCTCCTGACACAGGTGTGCATAGGCCCTCCACCCCCATACTCGTACTCCTGACAGGTGTGCATCGGCCCTCCACCCCCATACTCGTGCTCCTGACACAGGTGTGCATAGGCCCTCCACCCCCATACTCGTGCTCCTGACACAGGTGTGCATAGGCCCTCCACCCCCATACACATGCCCCTGACAGAGGTGTGCATAGGCCCTCCACCCCCATACCGTGCTCCTGCAGGTGTGCATAGGCCCTCCACCCCCATACTCGTGCTCCTGACACAGGTGTGCATAGGCCCTCCACCCCCATACTCGTGCTCCTGACACAGGTGTGCATAGGCCCTCCACCCCCATACTCATGCTCCTGACACAGGTGTGCATCGGCCCTCCACCCCCATACTCGTGCTCCTGACACAGGTGTGCATAGGCCCTCCACCCCCATACTCGTGCTCCTGACAGGTGTGCATAGGCCCTCCACCCCATACTCATGCTCCTGACACAGGTGTGCATCTGCCCTCCAACCCCATACTCGTGCTCCTGACACAGGTGTGCATAGGCCCTCCACCCCCATACTCGTGCTCCTGACACAGGTGTGCATAGGCCCTCCACCCCCATACTCATGCCCCTGACAGAGGTGTGCATAGGCCCTCCACCCCCATACCGTGCTCCTGCAGGTGTGCATCGGCCCTCCACCCCCATACTCGTGCTCCTGACAGGTGTGCATAGGCCCTCCACCCCCATACTCATGTTCCTGACACAGGTGTGCATAGGCCCTCCACCCCCATACTCATGTTCCTGACACAGGTGTGCATAGGCCCTCCACCCCCATACTCGTGCTCCTAACACAGGTGTGTATCGACACTCCACCCCCATACTCCTGCTCCTGACACAGGTGTGCATAGGCCCTCCACCCCCATACTCGTGCTCCTGACACAGGTGTGCATAGGCCCTTCACCCCCATACTCGAGCTCCTGACAGGTGTGCATAGGCCCTCCACCCCCATACTCGTGCTTCTGACACAGGTGTGCATTGGCCCTCCACCCCCCATACTCGTGCTCCTGACACAGGTGTGCGAAGGCCCTCCAACCCCAAACTCATGCTCCTGACACAGGAGTGCATCGGGCCACCACCCCCCATACTCGTGCTCCTGACACAGGTGTGCATAGGCCCTCCACCCCCATACTCGTGCTCCTGACAGGTGTGCATAGGCCCTCCACCCCCATACTCGTTCTCCTGACACAGGTGTGCATCGGCCCTCCACCCCCATAGTCGTGCTCCTGACACAGGTGTGCATCGGCCCTCCACTCCCATACTCGTGCTCTTGACACAGGTGTACATCGACCCTCCACCCCCATACCGGTGCTCCTGACACAGGTGTGCATCGGCCCTCCACCCCCATACTCGTTCTCCTGACACAGGTGTGCATCGACCCTCCACCCCCCATACTTGTGCTCCTGACACAGGTGTGCATAGGCCCTCCACCCCCATACTCGTTCTCCTGACACAGGTGTGCATCGGCCCTCCACCCCCATACTCGTGCTCCTGACAGGTGTGCATAGGCCCTCCACCCCCATACTCATTCTCCTGACACAGGTGTGCATAGGCCCTCCACCCCCCATACTCGTGCTCCTGACACAGGTGTGCATAGGCCTTCCACCCCCCATACTCGTCCTCCTGACAGGAGTGCATAGGCCCTCACCCCCATACTCGTGCTCCTGACAGGTGTGCATCGGCCCTCCACCCCCATACTCGTGCTTCTGACACAGGTGTGCATAGGCCCTCCACCCCCATACTCGTTCTCCTGACACTGGTGTGCATCGGCCCGCCACCCACATAGTCGTGCTCCTGACAGATGTGCATAGGCCCTCCACCCCCATACTCGTTCTCCTGACACAGGTGTGCATAGGCCCTCCACCCCCCATACTCATGCTCCTGACACAGATGTGCATAGGCCCTCCACCCCCCATACTCGTGCTCCTCAGAGGTGTGCATAGGCCCTCCACCCCCATACTCGTGCTCCTGAGAGGTGTGCATCGGCCCTCCACCCCCATACTCGTGCTCCTGACACAGGTGTGCATCGGCCCTCCACCCCCATACTCATGCTCCTGACAGGTGTGCATAGGCCCTCCACCCCCATACTCATTCTCCTGACACAGGTGTGCATAGGCCCTCCACCCCATACTCCTGCTCCTGACTGGTGTGCATCGGCCCTCCACCCCCCATACTCATGCTCCTGACACAGGTGTGCATCGGCCCTCCACCCCCATACTCGTGCTCCTGACACAGGTGTGCATCGGCCCTCCGCCCCAATACTCGTGCTCATGACACAGGTGTGCAACGACCCTCCACCCCCATACTCATGGTCCTGACACAGGTGTGCATCGGCCCTCCACCCCCATACTCGTGCTCCTGACAGAGGTGTGCATCGGCCCTCCACCCCCATACTCATGCTCCTGACACAGGTGTGCATCGGCCCTCCACCCCCATACTCATGCTCCTGACACAGGTGTGCATAGGCCCTCCACCCCAATACTCGTGCTCCTGACAGGTTTGCATAGGCCCTCCACCCCAATACTCGTGCTCCTGACACAGGTGTGCATTGGCCCTCCACCCCCATCCTCGTGCTCCTGACCGGTGTGCATAGGCCCTCCACCCCCATACTCATGCTCCTGACACAGGTGTGCATAGGCCCTCCACCCCCATACTCGTGCTCCTGACACAGGTGTGCATCGACCCTCCACCCCCATACTCATGCTCCTGACACAGGTGTGCATCGACCCTCCACCCCCATACTCATGTTCCTGACACAGGTGTGCATCGACCCTCCACCCCCCATACTCGTGCTCCTGACACAGGTGTGCATAGGCCCTCCACCCCCCATACTCGTGCTCCTGACACAGGTGTGCATCGACCCTCTACCCCTCATACTCATGCTCCTGACACAGGTGTGCATAGGCCCTCCACCCCCATACTCCTGCGCCTGACACAGGTGTGCATAGGCCCTCCACCCCCATACTCATGCTCCTGACAGGTGTGCATAGGCCCTCCACCCCCATACTCGTGCTGCTGACACAGGTGTGCATCGGCCTTCCACCCCCGTACTCGTGCTCCTGACAGGTGTGCATCGGCCCTCCATCCCCGTACTCGTGCTCCTGACAGGTGTGCATCGGCTGTCCACCCCCATACTCGTGCTCCTGACACAGGTGTGCATCAGCCTTCCACCACCATAATCGTGCTCCTGACACAGGTGTGCATAGGCCCTCCACCCCCCATACTCGTGCTCCTGACACAGGTGTGCATCGGCCCTCCACCCCCATACTCGTGCTCCTGACACAGGTGTGCATCGGCCCTCCAACCCCATACTCGTGCTCCTGACACAGGTGTGCATAGGCCCTCCACCCCCATACTCGTGCTCCTGACACAGGTGTGCATAGGCCCTCCACCCCCATACTCGTGCTCCTGACACAGGTGTGCATCGGCCCTGCACCCCCATACTCGTGCTCCTGATAGGTGTGCATAGGCCCTCCACCCCCATACTCATGCTCCTCTGGCCTTCTACCTCCCACCGCAGGGTGACACAGAAGGCCCTCGCCAGATGCTGACCCTTGACTCTGGGCTTTTCAGCCTCCAGAAGGGTAAGAAATAAAGGGAGCTTTAGGTGCTTGTGTCCATTGTTTGTGGGGGAATTCTGGGGGCCTGCTCTTGCCTGGTGGCTGGAAAAGGTGTCCAGTCCAGGAAACTTCCTGGAGCTTTGAGGAAGGCCCATATAGGCTTGGAGTAGTGGGCCTGAGCTCTAGGGTGTTTTTTCCCCCTAACCCCAAGGAACCCCTGGGAGATACCTCTAGGAGACCATTTCTGGCTGGATTTTCTCCCCTTTCACTTGCAGGCTTTGGGCTGGGCTCCCAGGGGTAGCACAAACTGATAGGGTCCTGTCCTTGTCAAAGGTCAGGAAGAAGACAGACAAGCCAACCATCATACAAGTGAATACAATTGCCAGCTGGACAGAGGCTGTTGGAGAAACCCAGAAGGGTTGCTGTGGGCAGCTTCCAGGGAACACCCCTAAGGTCCCAAGGACAAAGAGTGGCCTTGGCCAGAGGGAGAAGGGCTAGGGTGAAGGCCCATGGTGGGATGGGGGGTGTCTTAGGAGTGGGAGGTTGGGTGTGTGCATGTTGAACAAAGCTAACACCCAGTCATTGACGGAGGGTAAGGCCAGGAAGTTCTGGGGTCACCAAGGGCTTAGGAGAGACAGAGATACCCAAGGGACCCAGGGAAAGAAGTCCTTCAGGTTCTGAGGGCTCATGCCAACCCTGATGACTAACTGGGTAGAGGAATGCAATTCCCAGCCCATGCCAGAGGATCGGAAGTGAGTTCACATCCCCACCTCCCTAGACCCCGCCCAGCTTGACTGAGGCCTGATGGAGGCCAGGGATATGGTGCGTGGCTCCGGGTGCACTGCACAAGACAGCAGCCACTGGCCACACGGGGCTAAAGTAGAAGCAGCTGCTCAGTAAGTACCTCAAGCCACGTGTCAAGTTCAGTGAGCCTGTGTTTGGCAGCAGGACAGTCTGCCAGAGACCAGTGGTCTCAGCTGGGGCTGATTTTGTTCCCTGCTGGAATGGCCCAGCCCTGAGTGTCAGGAGGGCCAAGACAGAAAGCTCCCCACCAGCCCAGCCCCAAACTGCAGCAGCTCCTGGCTGTGCACTCCTCTGGAGCCCCCCAGGAGGCCAGGCAGTGGGGCAGGGAGTTCTGTGCCAGCCTGGGCAGAGCGGAAGTGGCCCATATGTGTGGACACTTGAGACAGGGACTGCGCTCTCTGATGGAACTGGTTCTGGTCTGACATTAGAGACTGGGCTGTAATGTCCATCCCCATACGGGAGCTTGAATCGGCCCCTTGGGCTGGGTCCAGCTCCAGTCTTGGTGTGCAAAGGTATCGCAGGGTTCCCTGGCTCAGGAACACCCTTCTCTCTGCCCTGGCATTGTTAGAAGCTCCTCGCCCCCTTCAGCTCAGGCAGATCCCAGAGGCCCGGTGGGTGGGCTTCTCCAAGGAAGCTGGCATTCACCAAGATCCTTGGTGCCTGCCCACTCTTCCTGCCCAGCCGAGCACATAGGACATGGTCAGTACACTCTCTCCTCTGGACAAGAAGAGCTCCACGCTGGTGGGGATGATGTGTCCTTCCTGCTGCCCTTGTCTGTGGCATGGATGGTGGCCCGCTGGCACGATGGCATCCTTCCCTGCGTGGCCTGAAGAGAAGCGGCTGGGAGCCCTCCAGGGCCCTGCCTGGCTCTTACCCAAAGCCAGGAAGGTGCAGCAACCGCACCTGGCAGCTAGAGGATCCTCGGCTCCATTTCCCAGAGGTAGGTAAAGGATTCCATGGAGGGGAGGCAGGCCGGGGCCACGGCCACTCCCTGCACCCTGGAGTGGGTGGCCATCGGCCTGGCCTGCAGGTCAGGGGTCTGGGTGCTCCAGTCACACTGGGCTTTGAGGCAATGGCAGGCACTTGACCCAGAGCGTCCAGACTTGGGCTCCAAACACCAACCTCATCAGAAGCTATCAGGAGGCTTTGCTGTCCTGTCCTGTCCTGATTGTGGCCTGGAAACATCAGAGGCCTGACTGTTCAAGAACTGGTGCTGCCCTAGTCCTGCCTGGACCAGAATGGGAGGCCTCGGCCTCCTCCTTCCACTCCAGGCAGGACTTCAGGGTCCCAGACAATGGGCATGTCTACCTGGGTAGGGTTCATATGTCCCCAAGGTGCCTCCATGCCTGGGGTTGCCTCTCAGGTCAACTGTGCAGCCGTGGGCCCTGCTGGACCCACCACCCTCCCTCCACCATCGATTCTTGGACTTTCCCTCTGGGGCCTCCCTGGTGGATGGCCTGGACCTGGGCACCAACCCAGGTGCAGTGACAGGGGTAGGCAGTGGGGTAACGCCCACATGCTGGCCTTCTGCAGGCCTGGCCCAGCCTGAAAGAAAGAAGAGTGGTCCCCAGAGGCTCCTCCCCGCTCCAGCTATGGCTGTTGCTCTCAATTAAGAGCTGGTCAGGGCCAAGTTGGGAGGATCATGTCTGTCCCTGACCCCGGGTGTCTTGCTCCACTCATGACTGGCTTGGACTGAGAGGCCCAGTGTGGGCACCCCACTGTGCCTGGGCACCAGCCAGGCCAGCAGGAGAGCTCATGTCTGGCACGCAGGCATTGGGCATTTGTGCTCAGGTGCCCCAATATCCCTGCTTCTCCGAACCCCAAGGCTGTGGGCAGTGACTGGGCAGCAGCCACCGGCGGAGTCTCTCCCTGTTACAGGCAAGCAGCAGTGAAGGGCAGCATGGGAGTTGCCCCAGTGCCTCTTCCTGAGACGGCAGGGTCTGCACAGCCTAGGCAGGTTTGGGCTCTGTGGTAGCTCTCTGAGGGGTGGGGGCTGGGGCCTCTGATGTATGGGAGCCCTCACCTCTTCCATGGAGGCCATCCCACCCCATTCAGATGACAGAGCTCTGGATGCTGACTCTGTTGACCAGGTAACACAGGTCCAGAGCTGGCCAGCTCAGCATGGGCCCTGGGGGCCATGAGGTGTGGTGCCGCTAGTGCAGGGCAGTGCTGAGGGCCGTGCAGGGGGAGCCATGGCAGCACTCAGGAGCTCTTGCGTGGGCTCACAGCACCACCTGTGAGCAAGGCCAGCAAGGCCAGCAAGCCCATGGTGCATGGGTGCTGGGGAAGGGAAGCTGTCGCCACTTGTTAGGAAGAATCACCCAGAAGGGAGTGCATGGAAGGGCAGCTGACACAAGTCCAGCTCGTCCTCAGTCCAGCACCAGCTCCAGAAGTCAATTCAATTCAGAGCACACCGAAGACATGAGGAGAGAGAGAGAGAAATCAAAAAGGGCAGAAGTCGCCAGGGTGCTGGTGCATCCCATAACCCAGCTACTTGGGAAGCCGAGGTGGGAGGATCATAAGTTTGAGTCAGCCTGGGCAACGTAGCAAGACTCTGTCTCAAAATAAAACACAAAAAGGTTTGGGGATGTAGTTCAGTGGTAGAGCCACTGGGTTCAATCCCAGTGCCAAAAATTAAAATTAAAAAAGTAGAGAAGAAAGGAAATGATTACAGATATAACACAGGTTTTTTTTTGAAAGGGTAGAATTAGGAACACTAATGCACTGATAAAATTGAAAGCCTAAACCAGTAGATAAATTCCTGGAAAACTATAGCTGATGAACTAAGAACAAAAGGAAGCAGAGAACAGAACGGACCAAAACAGTGGTCAGCTCCACATGGAGCTTCGCCTAGCTTCCAGGGACCAATGAGTACTTGCTGTGGACAGAATGTTTTAGAAAATGAAAAGGAGAGGGACGTGTCCAGCTCACTTGATGAAGTTGGGGTTACATGATGCCAAGCCCGACAGGATCAACAGAGAAAAGATGAGAGGCCTGTTTGACTAGAGACTCAGATGCAGAACCCTGAAACAAAACATTAGGAAACTGGACCCAATCACATCTGAGAAATGGACCTCACCATCCAGGTTTCACTGTTTCTGTATCAGTTCAATTTACCCATGACCAAACTAAGGAGAAAAAGCCTATGATGTACTCACTAGGCACAGAAATCATTTGATAAGGGTCATAGATTTTGTCCAATTTATGATTAAAAAGCTTTTAGCACAATAGACATAAGAGCAGTTCCTTCTGATGGTAGAAGCCAGACATCCACATCTGTGGATACAGTGGAGAGACTCTGGTGGCTGAGGCCAGGACTGGGCAAGACGCCCAGTGACATCCCTGGACAGCCCTCGAGACCATACAATCCAGCAATCCCACTCCTTGGTATTTAACCTACTGAGTTGGAAACTTATGTCCACCCCAAATCCTTCATGTGAATGCTGATAGCATCTTTTTTTTAAAAAAAATATCTTTTTAGATGTTGATGAACCTTTATTTTATTATTTATATGTGGTGCTGAGAACTGAACCCAGTGCCTCACACATGCTAGGTGAGCGCTCTACCACTGAGCCACAATACCAGCTCTGATAGCATCTTTATTTATAATTTTCCCTGGAAGTAAATAAGACACCCTGCAGGAAGTAAATGGTGAGCAAACCAGAGCATCACTCAGAGACAGGAGGAAGGAACATGCCGTCCAGCCACAGAGGCGTGGATGAATCACAGATGCTTGTGCCCAGTGAAAGAAGCTAGTTTGGAAAGGTACATACTGTGCAATCCCTTTATATGATGGTCTGGAAAAAGTATTCAGAATTCAGGGGCAGGGAGGGAGGGAAAACAGGTGGACCACAGGGGATTTTGGGGCAGTGGGGCAGTCCTGCATGATACTGTGCAGGGGGCACGTGAAACCCAGAGGCTATACAGTGGAAAGAGTGAAACATAATGTAGGCAAACCCAACCATTTAGGAGTTGGGGATCCCAAGATGGAATTCAGACTGGGATGGGAGAAGCCGGCTGCGTTGCAAAGACAGAGAAGGCCTGGCTGAGGAGGGGCGCTGGCCCAGTAACTCTGGAAGTGGGTGGAGTTGTAAGACCAAAGGCAGAGGAGTCGCAGGCTGACCCTCCTGAAGCCATCATGCAGGCACGCTGGAGCTGAACAACTGGGTGGACAGATGGCAGGTGGGAGGAGTCCAACTTCTGCGCATTGGAGTGGGAGTGTGCAGATAAGCAAGGGAAATGGTAGACTGGCCCACGTGGTAACACAGCAGGATCCCAGACAGATACCCATGGAAACATACGTGTGGATGCGTGTGCAGGAACACATTTGTACATATGCAGGTGAGCACACAGCCCAGAAGTAACGACACTGCACTAGCAACAGTCATACTTTGCAGCTCTTCTCCAACAAAAGGAACCACAGCTCCTGGGGGAAGTGGCTGACTAGGACTCAGGTAGCAAACATACAAGATGATCCTGGCACATCTTGTAGTGCTAATGTTATGGACCAAACTGTGTCCCCAAAGAGTTACATGTTGAAGCCCTCACCCCAGGGGGCCTTTCAGGAGGTGCTCACAGCTCAGTGAGGTCACAGGGAGGGACTCTGATCCCAGGCGGATTGGACGGGCGTCCTTACAAGAAGAGGAAGAGGCCACAGCAGTGCACACGGGAGGCCAGGTGAGCACAGGGAGAAGGTGCCATCTGCAAGCAGAGCAGAGAGGCCTCAGGAGAAAGCAGCACTGCCCGCACCCTCCTCTCAGAGGTCCAGCCGCAGGCCAGAGAAAGAAGCATCTGTTCTTTAAACCACTGGTCTGTGGAATGTATGACGGCAGCCAGAGCAGCCCAGCGCCTCCCGAAACTGAGCTTGAAACCATGGGAAGCAAGGAGCCGGCGTGGCAGGCCAGGTTAGAGGGGTTGGGCAGAAGAGCCCCTGAAGGCTGACGCTGGGGTAGCAGATGACTGGGTGCTGCATCATCGCCAAGTGTGACACGTACACACTGAGCCCACGCGTGCACGAGAAGAGGGTCCTGCCTAACTTACATCATGCTCTGCCATCAAATCCCTGGTCCTTCTGTTTGGACTGTGCATAGTGACTTCCTTCCAAAAAGAGCACAGTAGGAGAAGCGGGGGCGGGATCCCTTTTTGGAGAACCGCCCCTTGAAACAATGTGAGGGGAAGGGCACTTTGTCTCTGATCTTCCTTCCCCAACACCCCAGTCTAAACAGGAGGAAAACATCAGGCAAATCCCAGCAGAGGGGCAGTGTAAAAGTCATCTGACCAGTGCTCCCAACTGTGAGGACCAGAAAAACGAGAAGTCTGAAAAACACACAGCCTGGAGACAGGACAAAAAAGTGTCGCGTGGGATCCTGGACATCTCGGGAAACTTGGATGAAGTATAAACTTTGATGATGCATGCCAATACTGACCCTGATGGAAGATGTTAACAGACGGGAAAGTGGGTGTGGGGTATGCGGGAACTCTGCTATCCTCACAGCTGGTCTGTAAACCTAAATTCATTCTAAAATAAAAATGTTACTTAAAAATGTTTTAAAATTGCTGGCTTTCTGATTGTTCCCACAAGCTAAGGGTCTTTCCTCTTACTCCCAGCTTGCTAATAAGAATGGGTATTTAAATCTATCATCTCTTGTGATGATAAAATATAAACACAAAAACACATCAGAAGGGTTGCCCTTGGGTCAGGGGAATGAGAGCAACAAATGATCCAGTGAAGTCTCAAGAGACGGAATCAGAGAGGACCTTGCACTGGTAAATCACCATCACATTCCATGACCCAGGGACTGTCTGAAGCAGGTCCTTCAAAAGAAAGAAGGAAGCCAGGTAGGGGGAGCACACCTGTGGTCCCAGCAGCCCAGGAGCTGAGACAGGAGGATGGTAAGTTCAGCTACGGCAACTCAGTGAGACCCTGTCTCAAAATAATTTTTAAAAACGGACAGGGGGTCTGGGGTTGTGGCTCAGTGGTAGAGCGCTTGCCTAGCACATGTGAGGCATTGGGTTCGATCCTCAGCACCACATTAAAATAAATATATAAAATAAAGATATTGTGTCCATCTACAAATAAAAAAATATTAAAAAAAAAAAAAGGGCTGGAGATGTAGCTCAATGGTAGGGCTGTTTCCTAGCACATGCAGGGTCCTGGGTCTAAATCCCCAGTGCTGCAAAAACAAAACAAGCACAAGCAAAAGAAGAAAATTGGTTGTGAGATTGGAAGGCTGGGGCTGGATTGTGGCTCAGTGGCGGAGCGCTTGCCTTGCATGTGTGAGACGCTGGGTTCGATCCTCAGCACCACATAAAAATAAACAAATAAATATATTGGGTCCATCTACAACCAAAAAAAAAAAAAGAGAGATTGGAAGGCTGGTGGACCAGCGGCAGAGTCTCACTGGCCACTCCGAGGCACTGGCCACACAACACCCAGTGTGGAAGCATGGGAGCTGAAGAAAAACAGTAGGAATTAAATGTCTGAGGAACACACAAATCGGGGCTGGGGTTGTGACTCAGTGATCCAGGGCTTGCCTAGCACATGTGAGGCACTGGGTTCAATCCTTAGCATCACATAAAAATAAATAAAATAAAAGTACTGTGTCTGCCCAAAACTAAAAAAAATTAAAAAAATAAATACACAAATAGAACTATTATTAAATATAGAAGGAGAACTAGTAAGTATGGAAAGAAGAAAAATTTGGACAATAATACACTCATGAAAAATCTGGGTCTGTTAGGCCTAAAATCATCCTTACTAACTGTCCCTCTCCTGGCATTACATCCTGAAACTTTCCTGGACTGTACCAGAAAGAGCCCCTGCAGAACCACACAGTCAGGGAGGGGATTGATCAGCTCACCTGCTTCTTTAAGGCGATCTCCTTGGAAATTGGTGATGGTGTGTCAAATGTCCATGGGCAGGTACCCCTGGTTCTGCTCCTTCATAGATGAGGGTACTCTGATACCCACCTCAGGGAGGCCAGAGTTAACAAATAAAAGTATAGATAAATTTGTGCTTCAGATAAGTGAAAGATAATTTTTCCACATTTTTAATTGGTACATTATAGTTGTGCATAATGGTGGGATTTGTTTCAAATTCATACATGTGCACAATATGACAATATCATTTGGCCAATATCCTCCCCAGCACTTTCCCCCTCCCTGCATCCTACCCCTATTTCCTTTCTTCCACAGACTTCCCTTTTATTTTCAAGAGATTCCACCCCCACCTTTTCCTTTGCCCTTTCCTCTCTAGCTTCTGCACATGAGAAAACACGCAACCTTGACTTTCTGAGTTTGATTTATTTTGCTTAACATGATGGTCTCTAGTTCCATCGATTTTCTGGCAAACAACATGATTTCATTTTTCTTTATGGCTGAATAAAACTCCAAAATATACCACATTTTCTTTATCCATTAATCACTGATGGACACCTAGGCTGGTTCCATAGTTTGAATGCTGTGAATCATGCTGCTATAAACATGGGTATGCACGTATCAATGTAGTATGCTGACTTCAGGATAAACACCAAGGAGTGGTATAGCTGGGTCCTATGGTGTTTCCATGTCTGGTCTTTTGAGAAACCTCCATGCTGAATTCCATAGTGGTTGTACTAATTTACAGTCCCACCAACAAAGTAAAAGTGTCCCTTTTTCTCCACGTCTGCTCTAGCATTTATCATTGGTATTCTTGATGACTATCATTCTGACTGCATGAGATGAAATCTCAGTGTAGTTTGGATTTGCGTGTCTCTAATTGCTAATTTTGTTGAACATCTGTTCATATATTTGTTGGTCGTTTGTATTTCTTCTTTTGAGAAATGTCTGTTTCATTCATTTGCCCATGTATTAATTGGGTCATCCGCTTTTTTGGTGCTAAGTTTTTTGAGTTCTTTATATATTCTTATATGTTCTATACATTAATCTGTCGAAAGAATAGTTAGCAAAGATTTACTCCCATTCTGTAGGTTTTCTCTTCACATTCCTAATTGCTTCCTTTGCTGTGCAGAAGCTTTTAAATTTGATGTCATCCCATTTATTTTTATTTATTTATTTTCTTTTTGCTGTGTTCGGGATTGAACCCAGGGCCTTGTGCTTGCGAGGCAAGTACTCAACCAACTGAACTATATCCCCAGCACCCCATTTATTCATTCTTGACATTATGTCCCAAGTTTAGGGTTCTCATTGGGAAAGTCGTAAGCAACGGATAAATTTTTAGCATTAATATGTCCCATGAGATATTAGGTAGACCTGTAGGGACTGTAGATTCCTAGGGCCAGGGGAGGAGCCGGCAGAGTGACTACTAATGGGTATAGGGTTCTTTCTGGGGCATGGTAAAGTAAAATCGATTATCGGGAATACCAGTACGATTTCGAATATGCTGAGGACACCGAATTGCAGACATTGAGTGTGTTTTGTAGCAAGTGCACTGTAGCTCGACGTGTCTGTGCTCCTCGGGAGTTCAGTGGTTTATCTGGTCATGCTTTCTGCCCTCCTGTCCCAGGTGCATGTGGGTTCCAGGCACCTGTAGAATCTGTCCCTGGGCTTCTAATGGCCGGACGGTGTCCTTGGCCCACTGCTCAGGACCACAGTGATGGACTTTTCTTAACTTGCAACTAGAGTCACCGGATACTGTCACCTACCACTTAGTGCGCGCACCCTAAGTCAGGACCCTGGACCCGCCCTGGGAACATCGGCGCTGGACATTAGACACGACGCGCGCCGCGACCCCAGCGCGCTCGGACCTCTGACTTGGTGGAAGTTTCCCGGGGGCATTGGTTCGCATTCAGCAGCCCGGAAAAGAAAGAAAATTTCAGCGGCAGCCAAACGGACCCTGGCTCCACCTTAAATAGTCATGGCTGGGCTGTCATTGGGTCCGTTTTAAGTCATGTGTCTGCCACTGGTCCAATCACTAAGACCGGAGCCCGGCGTTCTGTGATTGGCCAAGCCTGGATCATGTGCTCGGGGCAGCAGCGCGGGACTCCACAGTCCCGGCTGCCGCTGTCCAGGAGGGCCGGACTGGGAGCCTTCGCGGGTCTGGTCCTCCGAGGCAGTGCTTTTCCGCTCTCCAGCTGAGGCCGCCCGCCCAAGGAGACTACTAGGGGACGAGAGCTGAGGCCCGCGTGTCCTCAGGCCGCGCGCGCCCGGCCCTGGCCCTGCCCGCCCCTGAAACCTCCCGGGAGCGTGCGCCGAGCCCCGGGCGCCTGGCTGCGACCTCCCGGCGGGTGTGGGCTGGCGCGCCGAGCCGACTCGGTAGCGGGCATCGCGGGCGTGGCGCGCCTCGCCCTGGACCCTGCAGCGCACCTGCCGTTGCGGAGTGTTTGTAGGTGTCCTGTTACGTGACCGCGGAGTGCGCCCGTCCGAACCGCACACCGCCGGGTTTTGGCACGTGCGTACAACTCAGCCCCAGCTTGCCCTGGAACATTCTCCACGCCCCTTCCCTTTCAGCCCTGCAGCCCCGGAAGCATCGGCTGCTCAGCTCTGCCCACGAGTTTGCCTGTCCTAGGAGCTCATATAAATAGCATTGGTACGTGCTGTTGGGGAAGGCTTCTTGCACTTAGCCTCGCGTTTTTGAGACCCATCCATGTAGTGTCCTGCGTCAATAGTCTGCTATTCCGTCATCCCAGGGGTTATTCATCGTTATGGTTCAGTTTTTCCAGACTGTGCTCACCATGACCGAAACAGTAAGAAATTGGGGAAATGTGTTCACTCCCCGGAAGGATGATGCCACAGTCGCAGGGCAGGCTCTCTGGGCTGCTGCTTGCTGCGCACAGCCGAGCTCAAGTCTGGTATTTGCTGCCCCTCGTGGCAAAGACGGAAAGTGACAGCGGGAGAATTGCAAGACCCTGAGCGACCTCAGCTCTGGCGGTAGTGTAGTGGGCAAGGGACGCCTTCAGATGACAAGGCCCCTGACGAACACCTCTGACTCAGGATCAGGGAAGTGAACGGCTCGTTTCTCACCCAGTTACTCATTCGCCGGAAGGGACACCATCAGGTAGTATTTTCCGACCAGCACCCGGACCATCTCACTTGGGCTCAGTATTCTTTCTTTTATGACATCTGCACTTCCACAACTTACCTGTAGAGGCTTTCTGTTTAAACTCTTATTAAAATTCCTAATAAAAGTTTTCACATGTTTCTAATTTTACTTTTAAAAATATTCATAAGTAACTACAGCAACAACAACGAAAAACAGGGCACAGTGCTGGGCTCAGAGGCCTGGCCCCTCCATGTCCCTCCACAGGAGTCCTGGGCAGGCAGCCCTGGCTGAGGACAGCGGGGGTGAGTGTGTGGGTGAGGAGGGACAGTGGGAGGGTGGAGGGTGGCAGAGTCTGCAGGGCTGATGCAGGCCAGCCTGGTGCAGGGTTCCTGTGTGGGGTGAGTAGGCTGGGCCCGGCCTAAGCCCTTTCCCAGAATTTTCGTGTTGCTGGGTCCTGTACCTCCTGCCAGCAGAAGTGGACCTTTTCAGAAGAGGTTGCACTCAACATGGTGCTGTGTCACCACCTAGGATGTTCATGTGACAGGCAGGTTTCCATTAAATTCCTGACTCACCTCACCTCCATTACCCAGCCCAGGACTGCGTCAGCTCGGGATAGCAGCTACCAGGAAGTTGTGGGCTGAGAATGTTGACATAGCTCAGAGAACGTGAACGATGGAAATAGCAAGGAAGTGGTGACTCGATAAACACAGAGGGGGGTTGAACCTTTACTGCAGCCAGGGCTGCAGGGACCACGGCTTCCTTTCCTCAGAACTGTGCCCAAAACCTCTTCATGCCCCTGGAGGGCCATCCCTGGAGCAGGGCTGCTTCCCATGGCGTCCTCTCACAGGACAGAGCTGCTTCTGAGGCTTCTGTTGGTGTGGAAGCAGGGTGAGCTCTCTGCTGTTATGGCCAGGGCAGTGGGCAGGGGGCAGGCCTGAGAACAGGGCTCAGCTCTAGCTGCAGCCTTGAGGCCAGTCCTGGAGAGGAGAGGTCTGTCTCTCTCCCAGGGGGCATGCTCTCTCTCAGAGCTCAGCTGGGAAATGGGATTGAAGCCCCCCACCTGTTGGAAAGTTCTCAGCAGGTTTTTGTTTTGTTTTGGTGGTGCCAAAGATCGAACCTACAACCTTGTGACACGAGACAAGCACTACCACTGAACTACGTCCTTAGTCCCAGGCCTCATCACTGTGACAAGGCTGAAAGCCCAGAAATTCAGTGACAGAAGTTATCCTGCCAAACTGGCATCCCAAGGAGGAAACGAGTGTAGCTCTCACCAGATGGTTGACTGGAATCTTGGAAATGCTATCTGGGAAGCAAGGGGTGAGCAGGTGTGGCCACCGGTGTTAGCACAAAAGACCAGGATGGACGCAAACTTCATGAATCAGCTTGGTGTTATTCAGGAATGAAGTTTCACACAGGACAGGGGATGCAAGGATGGAAGGGTGTTGGTGGATCCACTTCCCTAGTGGAGAATGAACTGCTGAACAAAGAAAGGGACTGGGTTTATATAGGTTATTTTGAGGGGTGGTCTAGTGAATATATCAGTTCTTTTGGGCACTCGGGAAACAGGTTTGTGAGAATTTTTACTGGGCTATATTTTTACTTGGAGAAGAATGGAGGGTCTGGGGTCAGTGTTCAGTGTTTATATCTTTCCCTTTAGGATCCCATTGTATTGTCACTGGGAAGGGATTTATTTGGGGAAGGATGGATGTGCTGGTTTCCTTTCTAGGGACCGGTGTGTCATCGGGAAGAAACGCACTGGGAAGCCACCAATGAATGACTTTCTTTTTATTCCCTTTTCTCAGGCCTCACTGTTTTGGGGTTTTTCATTTTCCGTATCTATTAACCGGGCTCTCAGGGCTTGCCATAGGGGACACATAGGGGTTCCCAGGGAGTGGGGTTTGTACAGGGTCTTGGCCTCCCTGGGCTGGCATAGTGGCCTCTGGAGACTGTGGTCTCCCATATGATGTAGGAACTGGTCACTGGGTGGGCAGCATGAGGGCAGGTGGTGGTGGGGCAGGGGCAGGCAGGGCCTCACCAGCCCTGGGGCTCTGTGGCTCCGGCTGAGAGGAGGTCTCCTTGCCTGGCACTGGCCTCAGAGTGGCACACCGGCCCCTCTCCTTTCTTTCTTTCTTTTTTTTTTTTTTAATATTTTTTTCATTGTCAGTGGACCTTGATTTTATTTATTTGTGTATTTGTTTATTTGTTATTTATTTATATGTGGTGCTGAGGATCAAACCACGGCCTCACACACGCCAGGCAAGTGCTCCACGGAGCCACAGCCCAGCCCCTACAGGACCCCTTTCTCTGGAGCCTGATCCAGACCAGGCTCAGCCCCTGAAAACCACTGAAAAGAACAGAGGAATGATGACAATGATAATGGTAAAAGAACAGAGGAATGCCTAAAAGTAGCTCACAGAAGTGGAAACAAACTGGAAGAGGGCCTTCAGGCCCTGGTGGACATTCAAACAGCAGGAAGGGACAGAGGATGGACACCCAGCTGGCCCTCCCAGCGACCCTCTCTCTGCAGCCTCCTGGGGCCAGTGCAGGCAGGCTCCTGCACAGCCTCTCTCCGCGGCCGGGGGGTGTGGCACCCCAGGCCCTGCCTCTTCACTGGGGCTCACTCCTCCCCAGCCCTTCTTTCTTGGTGTGGGGCCTGCAGATGTGGGACAGGACAGAGGAATGTCACCTTCCATGTTACTGCCACCAAGACTCCACCAGGGCAGCACCGGGGGCTTTCTCCTTTCTCCTAACAAGTAGCCGCCCCAGGCCAGCAGCTTCCTGGAGGCCAGCCTTGTCCCCTCCACCCAGTGACGACCGCGGTGTTTGACGACAGCATCCCCCGCCATGCCCCGGTCTGCCGCCAGAGGGCAGGCGCCCCTTCTCCAGCACGCAGGCCTGTGCTTACTGAGGGCAGAGGTTGGTGCTGGGTCCCTGTTGTCCACAGGGACTGGAGGACCCTCAGCCACCGAGCTGTGCGAGGCCACAGGGTGCGAGACAGTTCAGGAACTTGTCATCAGAGGGCAGTAGAGGGCTTAGAGTCAGCCCTCTCCTGTCCCTGGTTCCCAGGGTCAGGGTAGGCCGAGAAGAGGGTGGCAGGCAGGTGCTGACCTGGGCCGTCTGTGGAGGCAGGGCGTGCCAACCCTTCCCATGTCCACCCCCAGGGCAGGGGAAGCTGCAGGCCACATAGAGCTGACTCCCTGGCAAGAAGTTCCTGGGGGCTATGAGAGAGGGGCCAGGCTGAGATGGGCAGAGCCTGGGGAAGTGGCCAGGACAAGTGGGCAAGGGAGGAGAGGGGCATGAAGGGAGCCACATGTGTGCAGAACGGGGTGGTGGCATCGTGGGGAGGGCCCAGGGCCAGCTCCCCAGGGAAGAGGCTGGGGGCGGGGGCAGAGGAAAGAGGAACCACAGGTCCAGAATGGTAGCTTGGGGGTGGGAAGGGACTGCCAGTCTTGGACGGGCACTAGAGCTAAGTGAGGGGTCTGGGCAGGGGTCCTGGATCCTGGAGAGCTGACCCCACGTATGTATGGTACCCTGGGAGGAGGTCGAGGGCGGCGACCCACCCCAGCACCTGTCCTTCCCACTGCTGTGGGAATATTGTGACTGGCCATGTCACAGGGGCTACTTGCTCAGTGACCAAGACCAGATGGAGGGAGATTCAGGACCACAGCCAACTGCCAGGGTTGACCACTGCTCACTGGCCCCACAACCACCCCAGCCCGAGCAGCAGCCTCTTAGCCGGAACGTGGCCTGGTCTCTTTCGAGGCCTCTGCAATGAAAGGCCCAGGTGACCTCGGGGCCACAGTGACTGGGGAGCCTCTGAGGTCCCTGGTGTGCTGGGCGAGGAGGGCTGTGCTCAGGCTGAGCGGGGGCGGCCGGGTTCACAAGGTAAAGGTCATCTCTCAGCGTGGTGCTGTGTGTGACCTCCTGCCTCCCTCGCTGGGCGCCATGTTTGGGTGAGAATGTGGGTTCCTCACACGCCCTGCACCGTGGGCAGCTCTGCCCCAGGGACTCTCTCTGGGTGTCATGTGACATGTACCCCCATGATGGAGTCCACGTGGAGGGGACCAGCCCATGTCCAGAGCAAAAGGAGGGGAGGGGGAGGACTCCTCGGAGGCCTCTTGGAGGGATGCGGGGGCCTCTGGTGTTGCCCTGGGCACCCTCTGCCTCCTGGGTTGGATCCTGGCATGAGTGTGGGGAGTCTGGGGGGCTGCTTTGTGTCTCATCTCCCCTGAACGGGTTGGGACTTGCGTCTTGGCGTCAGCTCTGCTCTTGCTAAGAGCTGCCCGGCTTGCAGTGGTGCTCATGCCAGGGGAATCCAGGAGGACCCGGTGAACCCATGAGGGTGGAGGGTCCCAGTGGAGGGAGTGGTCCTGACAGATGCAGTGCTGGGCAGAGGGTGAGGTGTCTGCCTGGGCGTCCGGGACCTCCTGAAGCAGCACAGACCCTTCTGGGGACTGATGGTGGAAGGTGGCCCCTCAGCTCCTCTGCAGTCTGGGCCTCTGTGGGACTGGTTTCTCTCCAGGATAGGAACACAGCCCTGGCAGTTGGAGCTGGTGCCTACCTGGCTGCCTGCTGTGTCCCCAGGCCCATCCACTGGCTCACAGGTGTACTGAGTGAGGTCTGATCTCCGGAGCCTCTTACGACTGCTCTTCCCGGACTTCTTGTCTTCCAATAGGGGCTGGGCCGGGTGCTTTAAGGGGGCTTCCACAGGATGTGGGTGGTGACTGAGCCTGCTCAGGCCTCAGGACCTGTGAGGTGTGGTCAGGCAGGTGCCAGGCCAAGGCCTTCAGAAGAGGATGTCAGCTCAGCTCCCTGAGCTCAGACGTCACAGACCTGAAACACAGGACCTGGAGCTTGCAGGCAGAGGGAATTGAACCCTGGTCCCCCAGATCATGCATCTCACTGGTTTCCAGGGGGACATAGGGACCCTGCAGTCTGGTCCCTGAGCACAGGCCTGGGGTCTTGGGCAGGCAGTAATCAGGTGACCACAATGACCATGCTTGTCCTACTGTGGCCTCAGGACCTGCTCCCACCTCCCGAAGAGCGTTTCAGTTGGCCCTAAGGCAGGGACTGAGGAGGGCAAAGGATGCCCTGTCTCCCACTGGAACATAATCACCTCCTTGGGGGGCTGGGTCCCTCCCAGAGGAAGCCCTGCTTCCCAAGTCACCCCACAGGAGGGAGCAGGTTGACCTCGGGCAGCTGGGTATTCTCTGGGCCTCACTCTCCAAGCCTTGAGGTGGGGGGGCCCAGGGGCCTGCTAGGAAGGGGTCCTGCAAGGGGTGGGGTTCTCTCAGGCAGCTGGGTGCCTGGGTAGGCCTGGGGCCAGGTGGGGGTGGGACTTGGGACTTGCTGCTGGGGACCCAGCTGCCGAAGACAGAGCGGACACCCCAGGAGGCCGGATGCGGCCTCCCTCAAGCCCACCTAGAAACAGGAAGTTCAGCCTCAGCAGCAACGACCCTGGGGCCTGGGGGCCCTGCGCCAGGTCCTGCACCGTGTGCTTGGCCTTCGGGTTGTGGCTGCGGGTTTGTGGGGAGAGGCCTCAGCGACAGCATTCTCTCACAAGGTCCCAGCTGGCCTGGTACCCCCACCATCTGCTCAACCTCTGGGAGGCATCTCTCAAATCTCACAGCAGGGCAACCCCACTGTGGGTGAGGAAGGTGGTGTTGTCCACAGTGTGGCTGTCATGGCCTCCGACTTGTGACATGTTGACAGGACCCCTGGGCTCCGGGCACCCCCAGTGTCCTCAGGGGGCTGCAGAGGGTGCCTAGGCCCTGCAGCAGCTGCTGGCCCTTGCTGGTGTCTTACAAGAGTCCCACCCCTTGTTTTCTGGTGTCTTCCTCTGTGGTCTATGGTGGGCTTTGATCTTGAACCCAGGAAGCCCCCAGACTGTACTGTGGAGCCTCAAGCACAGACTAGGTGCAGGCTGCAATTCCAGACATGAGGGGCTCTGCGTGGCCTCAGGGCATGGGCACCCGAGACAACAGCTGAGTGCAGAAGCATTTGCTGTGTGGCCCTGGCCTTCCGGGTTCTGTGTCCTGCTCGCGGGGCGCTACCTCCTCACCCTCCTACAGGCCTTTGCAGTGGAAACCCCCTTCCACACACCTCCTGGGCTTCTGTCGAAATGGCAGATGGGGCAGGGTATTCTGAAAAGCTGCCACAGGATCTGGTGAAAGGATCCACTTCATTGAGGGGTAGTTAGAGTCTCCCAAAGGGGCCCTTCCTCCTGGGTCAAAACCGGGGTGTGCCTTGGACAAACAGGCACCCTCTGGACTGTGCTGTCTTGGCCTGGGTCACCTTCTCTGGCTTGGGGTGTCAGCCCCTGACCCTGGGCCCTTGTGAGGACTGAGTGCTTTAACGACAGGTGGAACTTATGGAGAGTTTAAGGGGGAGGTGCCTGAGGAAGAGTGGGTGCCTTGGACCCAGGGGTGACATCTGTGCAGTGGGCCCCCTTCTCACGACCTGGAGAACCAGGAGGCTTGGGGAGGCCCTGGGCACTGCCCATCAGAAGCAGAGCGCTGTCCTTGGTCAGGACTCATTCCCGCTGCCCTTGACTACCAAGGTCAGCACTGTGAAAGCGCCCACTCGATCCTGCTTGCTGCCTAGGAGGCCTGAGGGTCCGAGAGCCCTGGGCCATCCCTCCAAGCTGCTGGGCTCCTGGCTCTGGGCTTGGCTCACCCAGGTGGGAGCCTGGTGGGAGGCTGTCCCTGCTGACCCTGCTACCATAATTAAGCTCCGTGGCCCACGGCTTGAAGGCCAGTGTTTGTGAGACCCACCTGGGAGTTTGTTCAGGGGCAGGCATTCTAGAGGAGAGAGAGAGGCAGGGCTGCTGCCTCAACTCCATCACCAGGGGTCAGGGCTCGAAGGGCTCGAAGGGCTTTTGTGGGGAAGAAGGGCAGCAGCAGAGCAGGAGGGCTGCTGCGGAGCGGGGTCTCCCTCATCAGGCTGTGCGTCTCCTTTCTGTTCTGGGGGTGGTGGACCTGGCCTGCGTGGGCATATCACCAACTGCCAAGTGTTATTTAGCAGTTCACGTTACCATCGAGGTGGAAGGATCAGGGAAACCAGGTGCGGGGACAGATGACCAAGTTCCAGCTACTGGGAGGTCAGGCAGGAAGGCAGGAAGGAAGGAAGGAAGGAAGGAAGGAAGAAAGAAGAAGAAAGAAAGAAAGAAGAAAGAAAGAAGAAAGAAAGAAGAAAGAAAGAAAGGAAGGAAGGAAATGCCTGGGGAGGGAACAAAGGCTGGGGACGGCCTCCCTTGCTCTGCCGGATCCCTGCTCCTCCCATGCCTCCTCTCCTCACTCCCCTTGTCTTCCCCTCCACATGCCCATCCAGGACCCCCATGGGAAGGGGTGGGTGCAGGGGCGAGGAGCTGGCAGCAGTGATGGTGGATGGGTCCACCAGGTGTGGGTGGGACTGCACGGTAAGGACACAGAAGACCCCTGCGGCTGTACCAACAGAGAAGCAACTGGACGCCAATCAATCGGCTCTGTTTCCTTGTCTCCTGTGACCACCTTGGGAAACCACCGTCCCTCTACCCCTCCCTTGTCCAGTGGGAGTGCCCTGGGCTTCAGAATGGCACCTAACCAGGTCCATAAGTCTTGGGTAGAAGCCAAGCAGACCTACAGCTGAATCTGCTGTGGTTCTGTCTTGTGGCAGCATACAGTGGGCGGTGGGCAGGATGGGTCACTGTGATTGCTGTCCTGGGCCAGCAGGACCCTCAGGGCCCGTGGCTCTGCTCCCTGTCCTGGGACATTCCCACTGTCCCCAAATCCGAACCCTCATTGCAGGGAGCTGAGCCTTGATGTTGACCTCGACCCCTGCCTGGTCCACCACTCTAGCATGTCCAGAGCTGGCCATTCTCACTGCATCCTCAGCCTGGGTCTGCTCCATGCACTGCCAGCCTGGGCAGAGTCACTGCCTAGCACCACCCTATCCCCAGCCACAGGGACCCTGCGACACACTCTGTTGGGTTGGGCTGCTCCCTGCTGCCGGCCCTCCCTGACCCCTGCTTCCCCTCTTCCATCTCCCTGTCCCGCCTCTCCTCCTCCCTGAGCTCAGGCCTCCAGCCAGGTCCCCAAACACCCAGAACTCCAACCCAGCACTGTCTGAAAAGGGGATGCATACTGAATTAAGCAGTGTCCCCCAAAATTTGTGTCCACCCAGAGCTGTGCTTGTGCCTTGTCTGGAGACAGGGACTTGGTAGGTGTATAAATTGAGCTGGCGTCTTTATATGAGGAGACCAGTTTTGTCACAGAGCCATAGATGCAGGAGATGTGCCCGGAGGTGGGACACAGAGCCACTGGGAGTGGACAGAACCTCCCACAGGTGCTCACCACAGCCTCCAGGAGGAGCCCTCCCAGCGGCACCTCCCCTTTGGACTTCCGGTCTCCAGCACTGTGTGGTCTATTCCGTTTTATGGAGTTAAGAGCTGGTCCAGTTTTCTGTAATCCCTGTGCCTGTCATCATGAGTGACACCACATGCCGCATGCCTCCTCAGGTAGCCGCACACCTCCATCTGCAGGGCACTTCTCAGCAAGTACTGGGATTGAGTCCAGGGGTGCTCCACACTGAGCCACATCCCCAGCCTTTCTATTTTCTATTCTGAGACAGGGTCTCCCTAAGTTGCTGAGGCTGGTCTCAAACCTCCGATCCTCCTGCCTCAGCTTCTTGAGTCACTGGGATTACAGGCATGGCCACCACAACTGGCTACCGCACCCAGCTACTGCACCTGGCCACTGCGCCTGGCCACTGTGCCTGGCCACCATATCTGACCACAGCACCTGGCCATCCTACTTTTCGATTCTACAAATGGTCTCTTCTCTGTCTCTCCTGGTTTCTGCATAGGTCTCTGGGCCGTACAGTGTAGCTGTTCCTTTGGGGTAATAGGTTGCCGGGCAGTCTGGGAAGGGACCCGGGATTGGCAGGACACAGCTCACAGAAGGTTCCATCTTTCTGACAGCAAGCAGAGCCCAGGATGGGTCTGGGGATCCTCTGGGCCCAAGCCATACTCTGGGGCTTCCCGTCCTGAAGTGGAGCTGGACACAAGCGTCAGACTTGAGGAAAGCGGGGAGAAGCTCCAGTCCTCCCGGGGTGCAGCTGGGGAGGCCCTGCAGCCCTCAGGCTGGGCCCAGGCTGAGGCCCTCCAGAGCCTCCAGGAGAGCTTACAGCCCTCTGTGGTCCATCCTGCAGTGCCCGGGGCTGTTTGTCATGAGCGGTACCATGGCCCACTTTCCTGTTTCCTTTTAAGAACAATCAGTCAGACGTGCATCCACGACCCTCTCAGGGCAAGTGAGCCCTGACTACCGGTGCCAGTCTGCGGTACAGGTGACGGCCCCGGGCCTGTAGGCCCTTCTGCACACCTCACCCTGCTTAGGACCCCATGATGGCAAATGCTCCTGAAAAAGGCCTCACATACCGACCACGTCCCTCTGTGCGGAGTGTGGAATTCCACGGGTTCTGGTCACAAGATTCGGTTCTGAAGGCGCTTGTCCAGGTCTCTGCTTGAGCTGCTGGTCTCCCGGCTCTCGTCCCCTCTCTGGGCTTTGTGCGTCTGCCTCTGCTCTGGCAGGCGGCTGTGTGCACGGTGCTATTGGACCCCGAGCCTTGAGTCTGGTCCAGGTGTGGGCGGGCAACACCTGGAGTGGGCAGGGCGAGACCCCGAGCAGCGAAGGCCCCCCTCAAGCCTCTGCCCATCTTGTTGGCAGCTGTTGAGATCCAGCTGATGGTGTGGAGCGGTCGGCGGAGCTGCAGGGCCCACAGCTCCTGGCCCAGGGCCACAGGGACCAAAGCAGGTTCTACCGCAGACTGGGTTGGTGGCCTCCAGATGCCAGTGCAGAGCACACCAGCTGCTGCTGGTCACTGCAGAAGCCACAGGACTCTCTGTGAGGACCACAGATGGCCGGGAAAGATGGGGGCGGCGCAGAGCCCATGACCTCAGGGCCTCCCCAAGAACAGGGAGGCCTCAGTGGCCTCTCCACAGGAGCCAGGGTGGTGGGGTGTGGCTCAGTGGGAGGCGCTTTCCTGGCCACACCTGAGGGTCCAGGTTCCGTCCCTGGGGAGCAGGGAGACGGGCGAGCGCCTCTCCATGGGAGAGAGACCGGGCCCTCCACAGCCCACCCCAAGCCCTTTGTGCCGCCCCTCTAACTCATGGCTCTGAAACAAGAAAGAAGAGGAGAGAGCTCTGCGTCCCTCACCCGGAGACATCATGGCTGACCCCCGCCTACCATTCCTACTTCTTTGGTATTGATATGAAAATCCGAAAGCGGCAGATAAAAACTCAAGACCACCGCCTGCATTTTATTTCTTCAACGTGGGGCCACTGTGTTCTGCAGCCAACCTGTGTGGCCACCTGGTGTCTGGTCAACTCTAAGGGGAGCTGCGAGGGTTGGCTCCATGGTGCCATTCGGCTGCCACAGTATGCCAGCTATGATCTGGGCAGCAGGTCTCCCGGGCGCTCAAGGTCCTTTCAAGTTGTTAGTCTTTTACATTTTGTGGTGCTGGAGACTGAACAGGAGTGCTCTACCACTGAGCTGCACCCCAGCCCTGTCCACGGGTCTCGCTGGGTCAGCGAGGCTGGGCTTGAACCCAGGATGCCCCTGCTGCGGCCTCCCGTGCTGTTAGTTTCTGTGGTGAAAGCAATGCTGCTCTGGACACTACCACTGGGCTCTCTGGCCAGGGACAGTCCCAGTGATACTTTCTTGAAGTGAGATTTTAGGTAAATTGCACATCACACCACAGCGTCATTTAAATCTCTGCAAACCCAGTGGGTAAGGTCACCTCGCTTCCTCTGGTGTTTCGTTGCTAACTAGCAGTGAGTGGCTGCCTTTACCGCCCGCTGGGCTGTGTGTTGTTGGTTCCTACTGGTCAGTGGCTCTCCTAGGCCGTGCCTGGTGCTTTTGTTCTCAGTTCCCTGGCGTCTCAGGTGCCTGCCCTTCATTTCAGGGACTTTTACAGAGGGTCTCAAGTTGCCAGCACACAGCACAGACAGTCCTTGGGTCAGAGATGGTTGTGGACAGGGGAGGTCAGGGGGTCAGGGGGGTTGGCAGCAGTTTTCTCAGGTTGGTGGTGACCACCAGCTAAGTGAGACCAGGCAGACGAGTAGCTGCCCCCCCACGGGCCTGGAGTGGGTCGTCAGGGCCAAGGAGGGAAGTGGGGCTCCCCTGGAAGCGAGGGGGCAGTTGGGTGAAGGGAGGGGACTAGAGCCTCGGCTCAGGAGGAGCCTGGCTCATAGAGAGGCTGGCAATGCTGACCAGGAACTTTGGTCCTGAGCCGCAGCCTGGACAGACCCAGACAGACACCACATCTTGGCTGGCAGCCGTCCACGCAAAGAGGGGGGGTTCAGAGCTCACGTGTCAACAGTGAGAGCGGGTGGACTGGCTGGTGTCCAGACAGAGCCCTCGGCAGCCCTGTAGTCCAGCCGAGTCACATCCTGGCCACCCTTGTCCAGGGGATCCACATGGCAGACAGGGTGCTGAGTGGCCTGGTGACTTGTGTGGCTGCCACAGGTCTGTGCTCCTGGGACTCTGCCTGGTGTCTCCAGACCCTGCTCCTGGTGGCCCTGGGTTTCCACACTGAGCCACTCACACAGTCCCCTGGAGGGTCCAGGGGTGGCTCAGGGAGCGGGGTGGGCCGTGGACAGGGGAGCTGTCCTGGGCAGCTGGTGGGGGAGGTGGGTCCCAGCTGGGGTTGGGGCCCCTCGGTCGCCCTGTTAGACAAAGGCACAGAGCAGGGCCGTCTGCTGTCAGCTGCCTCTCCTCTGTGCCCCTCGTGTCTGTGGTGGGCCAGGTGGGCCAGGTGGGCCTGGGTGGAGGCGCGTGTGGGGCAGGTTTTGTTCCTGCCCCTCCTATGCCTCCGGCTGTCCCAGAGGCAGTGACGAAGGCTGGCGGGGGACCTGGCAGCTCTTCCACGTGTCAGCAGAGTGCCCGTGCCTCAGTTTCCCCATCGTCAATGGGGAAATGGGGGCTTCTATCTGCAAGTGCCGCCTGGGGGCCTGGGGAGTGCTGTCTCCCAGCAGTGAGGCTGCGTGCGCTGAACCCTGCAAGCGCTCTTCACCCCAGGGAGCTGCGGCTTCTGGGGTTCCCTCAGGGCAGGCTGGGAAGCGCTCCCTCCTTCTCTCAGTCTCCTCTGAGCTCTCACAGGCAGACACCCGCGCTGAGCCCGGGGGTGCGTGGCCAGCCAGCGCCCTCCCCTCCTCAGCGCCCAGCAAGTAAACACAGTCGGGAAGAAAGTCTGCACTTATATCCTGGCAAGGCTGAGTGGGGGACCTACCCCTGCGCCCTTTGCCAGGTTGCTCCAGGGGCTCTGGACCTGCCACACACCTAAGTAACCAACAGAGCAAGCCCCCCTCGGCTGCCGGCCAGGAAGGGCAGCGGGGACTGCCGCAGTGTGTCCCTGGGGGCAGCATGATCAGAGGCCCTCGAGGGCCTGGGAGCTGGGCAGGGAGGCTTCCTGGGTGAGGTGCCCCATCCACGGAGAAGAAGCACCATGCCCTGGGCCAGCAGGTCAGCAGGGTCTGAGGCAGGGACTGGCACAGCGGGCAGAGGGGCACTGAGGGCCTGGTGGGCTCACTGGTACTGGTTGGGGGTGGACAGGGTGTTGCAGCGGCTGTAGGACATGTCCTCATACACCACGCTGGCCGAGCTCTTATCCCTCGAGGTGCACATTCCCTTGATCTAAGAGGCAGCCTGCTGTTAGCCAGGTGGTGCTGGCCAGGTGACCAGCCCCAGGGCACCTTGCTCCTAGCTCCCCTTTCAACGCTCACACCAGGGGAAACTCTCTGATAGCAATGGCTTCTTCAGACCTGGGGAGGAGGCCAGGCAGACCCCCACCTGAACCTGACTGGGGTGAGGGGTGGGACCAGGCCAGAGCCCCTCCCGCGTGGCACGCGCTGACTCTAACACATGTGAAGATCTCCCACCCCCTCACACTCTACACGCACACGCACTCAAGACCCTCCTGCATCCCACAAGACACACACATGCAGTCTGGCCGCAGGCCCCACACTCCAGAAAGGCCCCTGGAACCTTGCCCGCCCTCTCTGCTGGCGTGGGAGGGACTGGGGGTCCCAGGCCAGGACCCTCAGCTCACACTGACCTGCGTCCTTCTCAGGGTGCACAGCACCCCCAGGCCCAGCCCATGAGGAAGAAGCCCACAGCCAGGGCAATGGGGGAGGGCGAGGGACGTCGGCAGAGGCTCCTGGCACCTGTGCACTACCTGGGCTGTTTTTTTCTGGGAAGAAAAAGAGAGCTTCAGGGGAGGGAGGGTCTGTGGAGCTGGCAGGGGGAGGGCGATCCAGGAGGTGCCTGGGGGAGTCAGGCCTGGAGGGAGAGCGGCTCCAGAGAGTGCAGAGGGAAAGGAGCTGGCCAGGCCGGCTGGCCCCAGGGGGTGCGCTCCCTACCGGTCACCATGAGCATGGTGCCGGGGCCCAGGACGTGGCATCCAGCACAGCCTCGCAGGTGTAGGTGCCCGAGGTCCGCCCGCTGCAGGCGGTGCATGGTGATGGTCAGGTTGTCCTGAGTCCCTGAGAGGTGGACTCGGCCCTGGAACTGCTGGTCGACAGTGGATGGTCTCGTTGTCTTCGTAGTAGATCACGTTTGTGGTCTGCGGCCAGCTTCGCCTCAGGTAGATCCCTTGCAGGGGCCCACTGGTGCAGCAGGTGATGTTGACCGAGGCCCCCTCCGGGAGGGCCGTGTAGCGGGGACACTGCTGCACCTCTGTGGAGGGCCTGCTGCTGTCACCACAGGCTGGGCAGAAGAGCAGAGGACACCCTCTTTGAGGGACAATGGCAGGGACGCTGGGATGGCCCTCGGTAGCCGCGGTATCACGGTTTGGGGCCGCACCCAGGGGCCGTGGGGCCTGCAGGACCAGGCTGCCTGCCACCTCTCCCCACCTAGCGCTGGGGGAGGCTGTAAGTCGGGCTTACTTCCTGTAGCTACAACCTCCCCTGGCCTGGGTTCCACGGTTTCTCCGGAGTCCCGACAAGCTGGAGGCCACTGTCCTATCTCCTGTGAGCCTCCTCTGCAACACTGGCTGCCTCAGTTTCCCCACCACTCATAGGAACCCACAGCCTATGGCTCTGTGGAGTGGCACATTCTGGCTTGTCCACGGGACCTCCAGAAACAAGCCTATCTGACCGGGCCCAGGTCCAGTGGCGCCCAGCTCCCTGGTGCAGACGCAGACCTTTCACTGTACTCCAGGCCTGGCTGCCCAGGACACCAGGAGCTGTGCCGTGGGTCTGGAAGCGGGTGGTGCCGACCCAGCCTGGCTGCCACATGCACGGACAGGCAAGGCGTCCCACATGCTCCTGCTTTAGGGAGAGGCAGGGACAAAGTCCTCCTATGGTGGAAGTCGCACGGCTGATTGCAGAAAAGGAAAGCCTCTGATCTTAGAAGACCCTGGGATTCTGCTGCTCAGAGGTCGGCCAGTTTCACAGCCCCTGCTCCGGATGTGGGCCCTCAGCGTGCCCCTACCCTTTGCTGCCAGGAGGGGCCAGGGAGGGCCGGGAAAGAGGGAACAGAAAAGCACTTACCTTGGGCAGCCAGGGTCCCAGACCAGGGCGCTGGCCAGCAGGAGCAGCAGGGCCATGCTGCCCAAGCCCCGGCCAGCCAACATGGGCCTCGCTAAGCCTCCTCACTCTGCTGCCGGGGAGGCCCCCCTGCCCGAGCCCCTCAAGGACACATTTGGGGAG
Source organism: Sciurus carolinensis (assembly GCF_902686445.1). Classification (NCBI taxonomy): domain Eukaryota; kingdom Metazoa; phylum Chordata; class Mammalia; order Rodentia; family Sciuridae; genus Sciurus; species Sciurus carolinensis. The sequence goes on along the minus strand of NC_062215.1, from coordinate 782,164 downwards.
CGCAGAGCAGAGGCACTTGGGCTCAACAGTGCTGGCCAGGAGGGCTTTGCCGCAGGCACCCAGGTGGTTCCTGGGGGGATGCAAGGGAAGGGGGAGGAGCCGCCCCTCACTCCTCCCACGATGCATCTGTCAGCCTGGTCCCCGCCCCACAGAATGTCTGCACAGGGGACAACTGGGGAGGAAAGAGAAGGGCCAGGCCCTGGGGCTGGGGCAGGGGACGGAAAGACAGGGGCCCCTCGGAGGAGGAGCTGGGGTCGGGAGCTGAGGCTGCTGCTGGCAGCCCCTCTGGGCTGCAGATTAGCAATGCAGAGGCTTCTCAAGATATGAAACATGGCCGTTCCGTTAGGAAGAAATTCTGGTTTCTATCCATATGGTGGAGGAAAACACAGAATTACTGCAGTGGTTTGGGTTGTGAGCTGTCCTCTGAGGGCAACCGTGCTCCATTCAGAGGTGAAGGGACTGGACTGAGTGCTGTGACCTGGGGCAGTGATCCTAGCAGGGGCCACTGACTGGTGGTAGCTGTGCCAGGTGCGGCGCAGAGGAGGGGGTCCCTGGGGTGGGCTGGAAGGGTGTGCTTTCCCTGCAGTACCTTCCCGCCCTTCCTCTCTCTGCTTCCTGCCCACCATGAGCTGAGCAGCTCCCTCTGTCACACCTTCCGCCATGATGTTCTGCCTCCACCTCGGGCCCAGAGCAATGGCTTGGCCCCGTCATGGACTAAACCTCTGAAACCGTTGAGCCCTAAAATTCCATCTTCTAAGTTGTTCTTTTTAGGTATTTGGTCACAGCAATGAAAAACTGACTAACAGACATTAGTACTGAGAAATGGGGTTTGTCGCTGTGACTAACCTGACCATGAGGTCAGAAGCTTTGGAGCTGTTTTGTGTGAGGAGTTTGGGGAGGGTTGGAGATGCAGGCTGGAGAAGACTTACACAGTTGTAAGTGAAGCTCAGTGGGTGATTCTGGTGGGAGCATCAGAAGCCCAGAATGCCTATAGGAATGCAGAAAATGAAGACTGTGCTCAGGAGGGAATGGGGACTCTATCAGGAATTGGACTGGAGGCCATTCATATTGCATTCTGGCAAAGAACTTGGCTGCATTTGGCCTGTGTCCTGAGACTTTCTGTGAGGCAGATGTACTGGGCTGGGCTTTCAGTGGTAGAGCACTTGCCTAGCACATGTGAGGCACCAGAGGTTCAATCCTCAGCACCACATTAAAAATTATGTCTATAACTAAGAATATTTTTTTAAATGGTGTACTGATTAACCTTGTGGAGGAAATTTCAAGGCAGCACAGTATTTAGTCAGTGGCATGGATTTTGCTGTCAGCTTTTAGCCAGATTTACTGTGAGAAATCAGGAGCAAGAAGCAGAGAAGGAAGAATTTATTCCTCTTTATTTAAAAAAATTTTCTCGAGGTGCTGGAAGGAGAATTTTAAAAACTTGCTATTGGACCAAAAAAAAAAAAGGGGGGGGGCATGTAAAACTCAGGCCAAGGAAGGCGTGATTGTTAAAAAATTATAGCCACTAAAGAGATGCTAAGTACTTGCACAGAGATACTAGGAAAGATGTCTTTTTTTTTTTATGTTCCTTTTTTTTTTATTGTAAACAAATGGGATACATGTTGTTTCTCTGTCTGTACATGGAGTAAAGGCATACCATTTGTGTAATCATAAATTTACATAGGATAATGTTGTTTGATTCATTCTGCCATTTTTTCCCTTCCCCCCCTCCCCTCCCACCCTTCCCCTCCATCTATACAGTCCTTCCTTCCTCCATTCCTGCCCCCCTCCCTAAACCCAACTCCAACCCCAACACTAACCCTTTCCACCCCCCATTATGTGTCATCATCCACTTATTAGCGATATCATTCTTCTTTTGGTTTTTTGAGATTGGCTTATCTCACTTAGCATGATATTCTCCAGTTTCATCCATTTGCCTGCAAATGCCATAATTTTATCGTTCTTTATGGCTGAGTAATATTCCATTGTATATATATACCACAGTTTCTTTATCCATTCATCAATTGAAGGACATCTAGGTTGGTTCCACAATCTGGCTATTGTGAACTGAGCAGCTATGAACATTGATGTGGCTGTATCTCTGTAATATGCTGATTTTAAGTCCTTTGGGTACAGGCCGAGGAGTGGGATAGCTGGGTCAAATGGTGTTTCCATTCCAAGTTTTCTAAGGAATCTCCACACTGCTTTCCAGAGTGGCTGCACTAATTTGCAGCCCCACCAGCAATGTAAGAGTGTACCTTTCTCCCCACATCCTCGGAAAGATGTCTTGAGGGCATCTGAAAACTTTGCAAGACCACACCTGTTGCAGGCTCAAGGGTGTAAAAGTTAAGATAACATGGGACATTCTGCTTGCACAGAGATGCCCAGAAGATTGTTTCCCCAGGATTCATTTCACTATGCTCAGCCACGCACTCAGCTGCCATGTGATCCTAGGGCCCCAATGGCTTCTCAAGCTGGCAGCAGACCTTGGCATCATCCACACGGAGCTGGTTCTGCAGGAATGCATTCCAAGGAAGGCCTGGGAGGCCAGGCAAAGTGTAGAGGGTCAGAGTCCCTGTGGGCTGCCCCTGAGTGGGTGATACATGAAAAGTATGAAGGTGAAGCTGGAACAGAAACCCTAGGAATTGACAGAGGCTGGTAATGTGGATTGTCTGGAAAAACACAAACGACACCTGCGGGCTGTGGAGAGCCAGGCTGAGAGGGGCCACGTGTGCCACGACTGGTGAGGCCGAGGAGAGGCCGCCTGAGCCTCTCGCAGAGCACGACCTGCTGCCTGGTCCTCGATGCGCTGCAGGAGGGAGCCGATGGCTCTCAGCCTGCTGTGGTCTCCTCTCTCCGTCCACACCCCTAAACTCCCTCTTGGAGTGGGACGTTCACTCTCCGCCACTCTAATATGTCATTATGTCACTGGCTCTGGCTCTCTAGAGCGCTCACAGCCAGGAATTTACCTTGCGTCTCGGATGAGATTTTGGACCTGGACTTTAGGGCAAAGCTGGAAGTGTTAGGACTGTGGGACTCTTGGAGATGGACTCAATGCATTTTGCATTGTGAGATGGACATAAGCTCTTAGAGGCCAGAGATGGAGTGTTAGGGTTTGGATGTGAGGTGTCCCCCCAAAACTCCTATATTAATGCAGGAATACTGGGGTGGAATGATTAGATTTAGCTGTGATCTCATCAGTCCAGCCTACTTTGAATGGACTAATTGGGAGGCAACTGTGGGCAGGCGGGGCGCGGCTGGAGGAGGGGTCCCCGGGGTGTGGCTGGAAGGGTGCACTTTCCCTGCAGTACCTTCCCGCCCCTTCCTCTCTCCACTTCCTGGTCACCCTGAGCTGAGCGGCTTCCCTCCATCACATCCTTCCACCATGATGTTCTGCCTCACCTTGGGCCAGAGCAATGGACTTGGCTGACCATGGACTGAACCTCTGAAATTGTGAGCCAGAATAAATTTGTCCTCCTCTGAGTCGTTCCTGTCAGGTATTTTGGTCACAGTGATGACAAGAAGACTAACACAGTTACAATTGCAATAAAGAAAACATGGTGCAGATTCAAGCCCAAGAGAAGAGGAGTGTGGTGGGATGGGCCCGAGTGGGGGGCCAGGGGGATCCCCCCAGGAGAGGCCCAGGGAGGCTGAGGGGCATGCATGTCTGTCCTGCAGCAGCCCTGGAGCAGGCACCTGTTATGCCTCCCACCTCCTTTCCCTGAGGGCTCCTGCAGCTGGGTTGCTTCGCCCTCTGGTGGGCATGGAGCCTTGGCAGTAGGGTCCACAAAACTTGTTTCTACTCTTAGTCAAGACAGGCGTGTGCCCATGGTCCACTTAAGCCAAGGCTGGAGGTCCTCTGGCTTGTCCTGGGGTCTCTCAAGGAGTGAGGAGCCCCTGGAGTGCAAGGGCCTCAGCAGGAGGACAGGAGCCCACGCCCTCCTTGATAAGAGGTAGAGGCAGGCAGATCCTGTCAATCAAGGGCTGTGCAATTTGAGATTTTCCATTTTTAGAGAGATGAAGCAGCAGAGAGGGACAGGAGACTGCAGGGGGCCGGTTTCTGTCCATGTGTGAGTAATGAAGAGAAATCCAGCGGGACGCTGCTGAGTTTCCAGGCACTTCCCCAGTGGGCGTGGCACAGAGCCAGAGAGACCCACCACCCACATCCAGGCACCTGGGGCAGGCTTTCCTGTGCCAGGAAAGGTCTCAGGACTGTCCTTAGCTCAGCTGGGCAGAGGGTGACGGCTCCATGGGCCTTGGGATTCAGGGTGAGGTGGGATCCCAAGGGCTGTAGGTGCAGGGAAGGTGACCCTGTCGGCCTCACTGCGGTGCGGGTTTGGGATTCGCACTCCAGGTAGACTGCTCCCACTCAACTCTGGTTCTCAGGGCTCAAACCTCCGCATCTGGGGAGAGGCAGGGATGAGGGCTGGGCACAGACCCTGGTGCCCTGCAGACACGCAGGCGTGGCCAGGCAACTCCAGGCCACACAGCTCTGCATCTGCACGTGCACAACACACACACACAGCACGAACTGGGTTCTGAGCCCAGGAGAGTTGAGCCCACTCCCCCTGGGCTCCGGCGGAACAGGTTCTATCCCAGACAGAAATTCCCAGGAGTCCAGCAGGGAGACCACCCCTATGCTGCTTTCCTGGGAGCCCCAGGGACAAGTGAGGCCTGTGGGCCTGTGGTTTGGCCACAGCTGGCTGGGGTCCTGGGAAAACGTGGTCTGGGCCCCTCGACCCCACTGTACGCCTGAGCCCCTGTGGGTACAGGACTAAGGAGCAGACTGCCCAGTACAGGCCACAAGGAGGCCCCACCCCTGCCCTGGACCACGTGGAGGCCTCTCACCTGCACAAACTTCAGAACGTCGATGCCAGTAGCTGCCCAGGGTGCCCACCACCAGGATCGAGAGAAGGACAGCAACCAGGATTCCCACCAAGGACTGGGGTGTGGCCTGGGACCTGGCTTGCAGAGTCTCTGAGCCGAGGACCTGGCTTGCAGCATCTGGGAGGGACAGGGGGCAGAGTCACCTCCATCCCTGGTTGCTCCAGGCATCACCCACTGGCCACAGCAGGGTCCCCCACCGCCTGACACCTGCCCAACCCACACCCCCTTGGCAGGGACATCACTGGGGAGAGGGAGGCTGGCGGGTGGGACAGGCTCTGGGCACAGTGGTCCTGGGGTGGGGGGCACTGAGGAGCCCAGGGAGGGGGTGCTGCCTCAGGGGCAGGGATGCAGCACCTACCCCAGGGAGGCCTGGAAGGCCCCAGGCCGGCTGCCTCGTCCAGGTCTTGAGGCTCTGCTGGGAGCACAGTCAGGTTGGGAGCCAGTCCTGATGGCTACTAGCTCTGGGCAGCAGGAGCATGGGTAGGGCTCCCTGGGTCCTCGCCAGGGGCCAGATCGCAGCCCTTGCCCTTGCCCGCTGGGTAGGTGACAGAGGTGGAGTAGACCAGTGGGGGCCTAGCCACCTTGGTTCTCGCAGGGAAGGAACGGGTTGGGGGGCAGTGGGGTTTAGGCTTGGAGGGGCACGACTGGGCACGGAGGGCATGGGCATCCAGGGCATGCCCCCAGAGCCCTGGAGAGGCCTGGGGGTCATGTCGGCTCAGGAGAGGGGGACGTTTTCTGCGGTCTCTTCTGCTCTGTGGCTCCTCCTGGCTGCTGCCCCGCCCAGTGGGGAACCCGCCCCGCTGCTCGCAGGCCCCGCCCACGGCCCGCCCCTGGCCCGCCTCCCTGCGCAGTCCTGGCTCTGGCCCCGCCCCCCGAGCCCGCCTCACCTGACACGTTCAGGGATGTGACTTTGTAGTTTCTCTGGAGCCCTTGCAGACCACAGGTAGAGCCCCGCGTGGGCGTCCTGGGCGGCTGCGATCACCAGCTGGGCTGGCCGCCTTGCACCTGGAGCTGCCAGCCAGCCCTGGAGAAGCGCCCTGGGGCCTTCTCACTGAAGATGGTCCAGTCCTTCCCATGGGTACGCAGCCGGACCGTGATGTGGAGAAGGCGTTGGAGATGTTGCAGGCCATCACTGCCTGCCGGCCCCTGGACACGGACACCACGCCCTCTGTGCAGCAGGGGTTGTCCCAGCCTGCGTGGAGGGGAGGGTCACACACGTGGGCTGGGCGGGGTCTGGAGAGCTGGACTGGATGCTCTCCCCAGCTGGGGCAGGGGTGGTGTCGAGGCCTCCAGGGGCTCGATGCGCGATTCACACTTGGGCTGGGTGAACTGGTGTGGCAGCCAGAAGCGCACTGCCCCGAGGGGCCCTTTGTCCCCCAGCTTGTCACTCGGCATGAGTCAGCTGGTCAGCAGGATGTTCCTGCAGTCCCCTGCCCTGTGTGGTTCACCACTTGGGCTCCAGGGAGGTCTGTGTGGTGTTAAGATCTCCAGTAGCACATCCTGGGGGGATCTGACCCCAAATTCTCACTGTCCCCCATTGGCCATCAGAGTGACCAGGTCACTGGTGTCTTGGACAGCACTCGGGGCATGTCTTTGCACGGCCAACCTGGATCTGCAGGGCTATGCTGGGCAATCACTGGGGACCTGTCCACTACACATCCCCTTCTGGTGCTCTGAGTGCCTGCCTCTCTGAGGCCCAGGTGATGCTGAGGCCGCTGACCAGGATGGATCAGGGACCAGGCTGGCAGGTCCTCAGTCCCGTGGAGCCTCCTATTCCCTGGCCATGGCCCAGGCTCCAACTCTCAGGGACCCTTTCCCTTGGAGCCTGGGCGTGGTCTTGGCATCCCCCACCCATGCTTGGACAGTGGCCAGCAGTCATTGCTGGGGGCGCCCACCCTTGCTGTCCTTGGGTGCACGGGGCTTGCCCTTCGAGGACCCAGGGCCAGCCTGGCTGCTCACCCATGGGGCCGAGGTCGGCAGGGTCACAGTCATCTCTTGGGGCATGGTCAGGTCTGGGCCTGACCTTGTCTGCCCTTCCCACCGCTTGTACCCCAGACCCTTCTCTGGCAGAGGGTCAGGGTCCCAAGACCTACTTGTGTTGTGAGCACTCAGAGAGGTGAGCAGGAGCAGGATCCCGAGCATGCTGAGAACGCAGGGCTGGGGGACACATCCGGGGGACACAGAGGGCCGGGCCCACATTGTTGGCCGTTGCGGGGAGGCCTCTGTGGTCCCTTGTCCTGGACACCAGTTCCTGGGACACTCCTGCAGGGAGGGAAGCCCAGGGGTCAGAAGCCCCCAGGTGGTGGCCCAGCTGGAGGGAGCTGCCTCCACCTGGCAGGGGCTGGGCAGCCCAGGGGCCCAGCTTCTCCTGGACCAGCTGTGCCTTCCACGGCTGAGCCTCTGCCCAGTGTCTGGTCCCCAGCACCCACGCTCCTTCCCGTCCCTGTGCTTCATAATGTGTGTGGCCCTGGACACAGGAACCCAGGGAAGCCCAGGAAGATGGGAGAGAGCCTGTGTCCCCAGGATACCCGGCGCAGGCCAGTCCCCTACAGCGGAGCCTGGAGAGCCACGCTACTGAGCTGCACTGCCCAACGGCGTGTCCTAGCGATGGGTCATCCAGTTGCTCTGGCCTATGCTCCCGAGAGCCCCTCCTGGTCAGGGCTTGCCCTGGGTCCTGGGTCTTTCCACTGTGCTGTGGTGGCATCCTGGTGGCAGGGCTGTGACTTGTTCTGGGGCTGCCATTCACGTGCCCGTCTCAGCCTTGTGCCCTCCCTTGCTCCTTCCCTCGCTCCCAGTTGGTCAGCATGGTCAGCAGTCCTGGGCCTACCCTGTCATGCTCAGGTGTCTTGGACCGCAACCCACCTGCCCCGCTCCCCCGCCCCGCCGCGGGACAGACCCCCTTGCTCTGCTTCCTGTAGCACAGGCCTTGTTTTCCTTGTCTCATGGGTGACAGGCTGCAGGCCTCCAACATCCACCTGTGCCCCATCCAGGCCACAAGGGTGTGACTGGCCTCCTTGCCCAGGTTCCTTGGCATGGAAGAGGAGGCCCCTTCCCGCTCAGTGTCCTGGGTCAAGTGCCCTCCGCAGCTGCCTGGGATGTTGGTTGCAGTAACGGAAGGAAGGCCCCTTTGGACAGAGGACACTTCTGGGGGGCAGGAACCGCCCTCCTGCACCCTGGAGCCCTGCGGAGACCTTGTCCGGCCTCCCCAAACCGCAGCTTCCACCTCCTCTGGGGAACCTCCTAGGGTGCTGTTCTGCTCCGTAGCACTCACACACGCACACCCGCACACGCAGGTGAGCACACGGGCACACGCACGGGCTGGACAGCAGAGATGAGCCTCTGACAGGCTCTGATGCCACCAGACCCTGCATACAGGAGGTGCTCAAGCTGTGTGATCTGGATCATCAGGAACCTCTCCCGGAAGCCTGACCTGCTCCCCCCGGCAGTTTTGCAAAAAGGGACGCTGCCCAGCAGCACCCACAAGGGCTACTCAGTACCCCACTGTGGGTCCTGGCCCAGTGCCTGGGCTGGGCCTCGGCTGGACAGAGGTCAGTCTTGGCCCTCACCTGCCCCTGGTGACGTGTAGAGCTGGCAGCTTTGCTGGAGCTGTTTGCGTGATACTTGCTGACCTGCCCCCTGGGCTTGGGGAGGGGACAAGGAGGGAACAGCCAAAGGAGGCGGCTGGGCTGTCACATAGGAGCCAGCTGGGCGAGGCCTGCAGTCCTCCTGGGACAAGGCAGGGTGCTCCCCAACTGCTGCCCACTGCCCTTGAGACTTGGCCCCCCGCCAGGGCTGTCCTCCAGCTGGCCTGCTGCCCAGCGCAGCTCATAGCCCCAGTCCTATGCCCCAGCTCGCTCAGAGCCTGGCTTCCTGCCTCACCTAGGAGGACGTTCCTGGAAGTCACCTTCAGAGGCACAGCTAGTGGTGTTTTCCCAGAGCACAATGAGTGGCCATGAGACGTCACAGCAGAAGATGCCACAACCCACCCAGGCACCTAGTGTCCCCAGTGGAAAGCTGGCCCTGACACCACAGCATTGTCCCTAGGAGGCCAGAGTCTGGGCTGGCTGAGGGCACTGGTCAGGGTCCAAGTCACATCGCCCAAGCCAGTGGTGTCCACTGAACCTAGTCCTAGACAGCCACAGGCCACCTCTCCTCACACTCTCCCGTGGTCCTCCTCTGAGGCAGCCCCAGAAGCCTCCAGAATCCAGATGGGGGACCTTGAGTTCACCCCGCCTTTGCCCCTCAAGCTACCTCTACTTTGGGCTGATGTGATGGCCTCTGTCACAGACCCTGTTTTGCTGACAGGGCCCCAGAGTTGGTAGGATGACCAAAACCCAGTGGGTTCACAGCCCTCTTCTGAAGTCTGCACTTTGACGGGCTCTGGAGCCACTAGGGCTGCCCAGAAGGACTGAGGGGTCCGGGTGTGGCTTCACCACCAGGGACCCAGCTGGGGCCGGGCAGGGGTCCCCGCCTGGAGGTGGGGATTGGAGCTGCGTGTGGGGAGCTGTCCTGGGACTGGGACTGCAGGCAGCGTGGGAGGGAGGCATTCCTCGGGGCTCCCAGGCCTGGCAAGTTTGCCGTTCTTTGGAGCTGAAGGTGCCCTGCGCCCCTTCTCCGGGGAGCCCCTGCTTTGCCATCCACCCTGTCCCCAGCCCCGGGCGGAGGCGAGGTCTGTCAGGGCAGTTGTTTTCCTCCCTGATCTGGCCCAGCTGCTCAGGGGAATCCCGTCCTCAGAAGGAAGCGGGGCTGTGTTGATCTTCCTTTCTGGACTCTGAACCTTCAGGAGTGTCACCGGTCAGCACCCTGGCCACACAGCTAAAGGCCACATGGATCTTCGTGGCTCGGAGCTGCAAGTCCCCTGGAACACTCTGCCTACACCTCCCCACCTTCCTGTGGGGTACCCGCTCTGCCTGGGTTCCATTCTCGTGGAGGGACAGACCCAGCCTGGCTGCCTCTGGATACCAGGCATGGCTGCTCAGAGATCTGCACCAGACTGTGTCCCCAGCAGACAGTGGGACCACAGATCTCATGGCCAGGTCCCCAGGGCTCTGTGGGCCAGTCACACACACCAGACTGTACCCATCTCCTCTGCCTGGGCAGTAGCCACGTCCACCTCCCCAGCCTGAGCGACTCAGCTGCTGGCCCTGTTCTGCCTTGGAGCTAGGAGATGCCAGGTATGGTGGCTCCTGCTTCTCTTGGAGCTCACCAGCTCAGCACGCTGCCTTTCTCAGCCCCTGCTTCCAGCAGGGCTGGGGCTAGGGGTGGCAGGGGAGGGCAGCCACTGTCCTTTCTCCCTGGCCGCTGCCTCCTCCAGGCTCCCAGCTCCCAGCTGCCTGGACTCCCAGGCTCTGGGAACTTCCCTGCATCCCTCCAGCCAGCACGGGTGCTCCCTGCCTCTCACCTGGGCCACTCAGTGCCTCTCTGGCCTTCCTTTCTCCAACACTTTGACCACTGACCGTCTTATGGGATCTCCTGCTGCATCTGAGGCCCTGCCCTTGTCCAGCTGGGGTGGAGGGTTGTTGGACCAGCACTGGGCTGGAGAGATCTCAAGAGCTGATCCCCTGCCTTGAGCCCCCTTCCAGGGCCACACGCCAACACCTGGCAGGTGCGGAGAAAACCCTGGGACAGGCTGGCCGAGGTCACTGTCGCAGCACAAGGACAAGCTTTCTGCTGCATTCTGAGAATGTTCCTGCCACCAGCAGGAAGCCCCAGGGACCTCTAGGGACTTGGGTGGCAAGGGATGGGGGATGACGGGAAGGATAGTGGGCGTGGGGAGGACAGTGGTGGGTCGTGTTCTTCCTGAGACTTCACGCTGAGAGGCCCAGCTCCTCCAAGCAGTGACAGTGGCAACCTAGGACTGGCTACAGGGTCCTTCCTGGGTTGCCAGGTATGGCCCATTCAGGATGCCTAGTTACATTTAAAGTTCAATAGGCCATCATTTTGCCGCAAGTACAGTATCTGGGACATACTTGAATTAAGAAGCGATTAGCTACCTGCAGTTCAGACGTGTGGGTAGCTCAGTGCTCGCCTACCATCGGTCTGCCTGAGCCCTCTCACTTCCCTGACTGCCTTGTCTCCCTTCCCGCGCTCCCTGTCCTGCTGCCTGGCTGCCCCTCACTCTCTCCTGCTCAGCCCCGTGTTGGTTGGATTCTCTGCACTTGAGAGCACCCTGGGCAAGTGGGAGGCTGGCGGTGGCAGGGCCCCAGCTCAGTGTGTGGGGCAGGGAGACCAGAGCTCGCAAACGCCAACCTCCAGAGTCGGAAAGGGGCGAGAAGCAGGGCCCTCGCCAGCACCCAACCAAAGCTGGCCATAACACTGCCAGGCCCCTGACCAAGCATGACACCAGACTGAGTCCTCTGGCAATAACCCTGGGGCCCCAGAGGGCCCCAGCCCAGCGTAGCCGCTCAGCCCACTAGTCAGAGCCCTGCATGTCCTGCATGTCCTGCTGGGAACATCGGGCAGCTGGTTCGTGGGGCTTGGGGGTCCTTGGGCCTGGCTGCACTGGGGATGGGTGAGGTCCATGGGGGCTCCCCTTCCACCACCCCTGAGGGGCCACACTGCTGCCCTGTGTGTGCAGGGGCTTGGGAAAGCTGCGTGCCTCCTTGTCTGCGCAGAGGCCTCTGCCTGCACTGACCACTACTGGGGGGACGTGAGCCAACTCTCAGAAGAGAGAAGTGCAGCTGCAACACCACGGCCCTCCTGGCACAGGCAGCAGGGCTCCTGTCCTGGGCGCTGCTGAGGCACCAGGAGGGACCCCAGGGGCCCAGACAGCCCTCCGCCTCAGCCCTGGCTCACTCTGCTCTCTGCCGGCTGCCCTGTCCTTCTCCCTCAGGGCTCACTGGTGCCGTGGGAGGCACTGGGCAGTCAGCTGTGGTCACCAAGGCAGGAGTGTGGTCCTCGCCTACAACCAGCTGACCTGGAGCGAAGCGAGTGGCAGGGAGCCAGTGAGCTCAGCCCGGGGCACAGCTCCGCGGGAGAGGAGGTGGGAAGTGTGGGGCTCCATCCCTCTCGGGGGACCCCAGAGCTCACATGCTGCCGCGCCCCTCCCAGAGCCCAGCCTGGGGATCCAGAAGAGACGGGGTTCGTCCCCTCTGGGGCCTGCCCGTCCCTCATACACACCTGGAGACCTGGCCAGACTCCAACCCTGAGCTTCCCAGCACATCTGAGCAGGAGGCGGCCAGGGGCTGAGTGTCCTGGAGGGGCTGCAGCCAGGACGGGACTGGAGGCCCCATCCCCACACCAGTGTCCAGTCCCCTGCCCACGCCAGCCCCTCACCTGCTCCCTCCAGCCTCTCCTTCTGGCCCTGCTCCTGCTGCTGCTGCTCCTCCTGGTGCCTCTTCCCGCCACGGGTTTCTGTTGTCCTGCCCAGAGGAAAACCGAAAGAGCCCAGAGGGAGGGACTGGGAGGAGGAGGCAGGTCTCGTGCAAGGGGACTGTCCTAAGCAGGGAGGAGACCATTCTGGGAAGCCACGGGGGTTTCAGGAACTGCCTGTGTCCTCAGATTGTCCCACCCTCTTGGTAGCATGTCGTGGCAGGTTGTCAGAACTGTGCACTGCAAAGAAAGTGGGAGGCTGGGGCAGGAGTTGTGGCTCAGTGGCATGTGTGAGGCACTGGGTTTGATTCTCAGCACCACGTATAAATAAATAAGATAAAAAGATATTCAGAAGAACATGTGGGAGGCTGCAGAGGCACCATCTAGCAGGGCCAGGGCGGGATGTGCCCTTGCTCAAGGGCTCTGGGGCTGCTCCTTTGGGTGGGTTCACTGTTCTGCAGGCGTCAGGGCCAGCGGGATCCACCCTGTGCACTGGGGACCGGCTCCTGCCCAGGAGAGAATCCACAAGGCGCCTCAGGGCTGGGAGCTGTGGGAAAGGCAGGTTGGGTCCCTGCCAGGCAGGGCTGGGGGTGGGCGGGTGGACTAGGCCGCAGAACCCCAGGGTTTCTGCCTAATTTTTTGGTACCGGGGATTGAACCCCAGGTGCTTAATCCTGAGTAACATCCCCAGCGCCCCCCCCTTTTTTTTTTTTTTTTTGCAGTGCTGGGGAATTGAACCCAGGGCCTTGTGCTTGCAAAGCAAGCACTCTACCCACTGAGCTATCTCCCCAGCCCTCTCCAGCCCTTTTTAATTTGTATTTTAAGACAGGGTCTCACTGAACTGCTTAGTGTCTTGCCGAATTGTTGAGGCTGACTTTGAACTCACGATCCTCCTGCCTCAGCCTCCTGAGCCACTGGGATTACAGGTATGCAGCAGTGTGCCCCGCATTAACTGCCCTTTTTGATCACAAAATAAAGTGCCATAGCAGCCTTGTCCCGCTCCTCCCCACAGGGCCCCCTGCTCTGTGGACACAACCTGGAAGGCCTTGGCCCACCTGGGAGAGGCCAGGAGAGGTCAGTGCTCTGGCACCTGTTAGCAGAGGGCATGTTTGAGAAGTTACCAGGCAGGGACAGCAGAGGCTGGGAAGCATGGGATTCTGGTGAGAGCTGGAGTCCAGCAGTGGCTTTGGGCCTCGTCCACTGGTGGTCACTCCTGATGGCCATGCTGCTCAGCCCTCCAAGCCCAGCCTCCCCTGACTGAGCTGGGTGCATGGGTCCAGCCCAGTCCCTGACCTTGAGATGGCCCCTGGGGCAGGGAAGGAGGCCTCAGATGGTCACAGGAACGTGCGGAGAGACCCCCAGGGAGCAGCTGGGGTTGACCTGGCAGGTGGAGGCAGAAAAAGGCTAGGGTGAGCTGGAAAAGGCATCATCTCCATCCTGAGTGGCCTGGGGAGGCCACTGGGCAGTGAGGGGACCTGCATTTCCCAGAGCCAGGAACGGAGTGGGATGGGGTGTGGTGGGCAAGTCTCGAGGCTGCTGGGGATGCTCTGGGGGCCTGCGGCCTGCCTGAGGGCCAAGTGCAGATGATGTGCTGGTCTGGATGTGGGATGGGGAGTCCTGGAGGTCACTGGGCTCTGCTCCCATGGGCCCTAAGGAGACATGATGGCAGGAAGGGCTTGAGGGTCAGGGATCTAGGGGACCTGTGGGACACCGAGGATGGGCCCCAAGGGCGGCAGACATAGGGGTTCTTGCCGAAGAAGGTGACAGAGGGGGTGTGGCGACCACATTTTCATGAAGAGAGGAGGGGGCCCTTGACTTCTGCGATGTGACTGGCCATTGACTGAGCTGCCTGCAGGCGGACCTCTAGAACCTTCCAGGGGATCTGAGTTGGGATCAGCCAATTCCCTGGGGTTGTGGGGCCTGAGAATTGGCTAGCAGCCCTGGAGTCAGAATTGGGCAGCAGAGAGCCAAGTTGTCTGAGTCATCAAAGCAGTGACCTTCTCCCAGTGGACAGATAAGTCCCAAAGTTTGCAGCCTCAGGGAAGAGTGCCATGGTCAGTGTGAAATCAGCCCCATGCTGGGCAGAGGCCAGGGGCCAGAGGCCAGCAGTTGGGTTCCACCCCCAGGGATCCCCCTGACAACCAGAATGTCAGCAGGTGCTGGATACCCAGAGACCCCACAGAAGACCCCACCCTGCGTGGGGGCTACAGGTCACCTGCCCCCCTGTCCTTGGTGCCTTTGGCCCCCTGACCTGCCCAAGGCCCGGGGAGGGACTGGGCTAGGGGGGACAGGTGTCCCTGTGGTGCGGATCTCAGGGCAGCTGAGGCTCCCTGTTCCCCCACTGTCCCTGGAGCCTGTTGAAATGCACACTCTCGTGAAGCCTCATGTGGTAAAAAGGGAACCAGCTGTGTGTCTGAAGGGAGGAGGCTGGGACAGCCCTGCCAGCCCTTCTGCAGACACCACCCCAGAGTTCCTGGAGATGCTCCCGGGTGCTTACCCGCTCAGCCTTCAGAGCCTCCACACACACAGGTCTAGCACACGTGCCCACCAGGGTGCTCATACGCAGGGCAGGCACCTGCCGAGTGTGGGCGGCTCTGCTCACGTCTGCTCTGCTGCTGGGTGTTCCGCCTCTGCCCCAGGGAGAGCTGGGTCTCAGTGTCTTCTTTCCCAGGGATTTGGAGGCTCAGTTATGATTCCTGGTTACCCAGTTCATGATTCAGAGGAATTCCAGCTGTGCAGGGCTGCGGGCCTGTGGCCACCGTGCGGCCTCTGTCTCGGGCTCCTGCGGTGGTGCACAGGACCCCACCTTCAAGCTCAGGACAGCTGTCCGTGTGCCGAGTGCCTCCACAGTGTCCCACACACCCAGGTGGCCCTGGGGTCTGTTACAGTTTTCCAGACGTGTGTCCTTCGGCCAGCATGGCTGCTCGACACCACACCAGGGAACCTGCCTGGATTCTCTGGCCTCCTTTGGCCGCCTCCTCCCTTAACAAATAGATGAAGGACGGGAAGACAAGAAGATGTGACCAGCATGATGGACAGGTGCAGGGCCGCAGGCCTCGGCAGGTCCTGCTCCACAGACACAAAGCTGGATGGGCGGATCTCGACTTAGCTGGGCTGTGCCCGCAGAGAACGGTTTCAGCTTCCTGGAGGCACGGCTGGGTAGGGGGTAGAACTGCGGTTTTCGTTTTCAGCACAAGGAAGTTGGGGATACAGAGAAGCAGGCACCAGGGAGTGGGGTGTGATTTAGAGGCTGCTTCAATCCCCAGTCAGTGCGGCCGTCAGCGTTGGTTCCCGGGGGGTTCAGGTGTGGGACCTGAGGCAGGTGCCTGTCTGCAGGGAAGGGCTTGGGTGTGGTTGCGTCAGAGCTCCTCGCAGCTGCAGAGACGTGCGTTTCTCTGGGTGAGGTTTGATAAGTCAACCCATGTGACTCCCTCTCCCTCTGAAGTCTCTCTTCAGAAGACGCTGCTGATTATTTGCAAGTGGTGACAATTTATAGATACAAAAGTCAGGTGATGGACATATGCAGATTCAGCCAGGCCAGAGAGCAGGCAGCGGCTCCAGTGTCCTGGGCTGCAGGGCCTGTGGGGAGTGTTTCTGTTTTCATTCTCAGCACCAGGAAGTTTGGGATGTGGAGAAGCAGTTATGGGGAAGTTGCTTTAATTTTAAAGCTGTTTCAGTTTCAGCTACTAGAAATGGAGAGAGGTGGGCCAGGGAGGCCTCCCGAGAGTGCAGGAGACATCAAATGCCCAACTCAGAGCTGACCAAGGCGCTTCCTTTAGGCCTCTGCTGGCCTAGGACAGAGAGGGAATATCCACACTCTTGGAGGAGGAGGTCATCTGCTGGGGAACAAGAGTGGCAGGATTCAGAAGGTCACCACTGTGCGTTTTGAGGTCTGGATTCTCCAAGAGCAAGGTGTAAGGCAGCTTGCAACCCGAGGCGATTCTAGCCACCGCTGCGCTCCCGCTGAACTGCCGCCCGCTCGCCCGTCTCAGTTGCGGCTCACCAATAGCTCCCAGAAAAATGCACCGCGGACGTGAGGTCTCACGCAAGAGACTTTATTATGCGGACGACTAACATGTCCGCTCCAGGGTGAAAAGAAAGGAAAAAAAAGAAAGATGGCGTGCGCTTCTCCCGGATATTGGAATCTCGTGGGCTGGAAGGAACCAATAGCGGAGGAGAATACTTGCAAGCTGACTGATGAATCAATAGCTATCTAGCATGTTAATGTGGAAAGCAGGAAAATGGCGGCAGCGTAAGCCGGAAATTCCTGTAACGTAAGAGGCGGGCAGAGCGCAGATTGACAAGTGGTTGGGAGGCAGAGTTTCGGCTTTATATTACACAAGGTTTGACCTCATAAGGTCCTATCAGGAAACAACCAATCCCTGATCTTTATTTATTGATTGATTTATTTGGTACAGGGGATTGAACCCAGGGGCTCTTAACCACTGAGCCACATTCCCAGCCCTTTTTATTTTTTATTTTGAGACAGGGTCTCATTGAGTTGCTTAGGGCCTCACTAAGTTGCTGAGGCTGGCTTTGAACTGGTGATCCTCCTGCCTCAGCCTCCAGAGCTCTGGGATCACAGGTGTGGCCACTGCACTCAGCTTGCACTTTAGATCTGATGGCGGAGCCACTGGGTGGGGTGCAACCAAGGTTGGTCTGTTAGCTTCTGGAATCAGAAGAGCTCAAGCAACTAGTCCCTCGAGCAACCTGGCCAGCTCTGGCCCCCAGATGGGTTTGTTTAGATAAATACCCAGCAGGTCTTTTAGGGGTCCAAAGACTGGGTCAGTACTTCCAGAGTGGCTCCTTGTTTCTCAGTCACATCTAAGCCAAAGGTTTATCACAGCAGCCCAATGCTGGGTCTGTAATAGGAAATCTCTGAGCTCTGAATGGCCCTTTCCCTGTAGCATTCAGTGGATTGATCAGAGACCTTTCAGGGCCTCGAGGGAGGGCTGGGACTTCTCCATACCCCGATCCAGAGTCGACAAGACCCCGAGAGGCCTAGAAGTGTCCTCAGCTGTCTGTTAGGAACAGACACAGATGGTCCAGCTCACGCATCAGGATCTCCTGGAGGAGGGGCCTTTTCCCTGCTGGCCAGATAATCCCGGCCAAGGCACTTCGCTTGCCCACCTGACCTTCCCTCCTGGAAGCTTCGCGTGTCTGCACAGCTCAGAAGTTCAAAGTCTGCATGTGCCTCTGTGCCGGGTGGACTGTGTCCTGCAGGACAGTCCCGACTCCAACGCTGGGTCTCCCCAGCCAGCAGCTAAGGCTGGAGCTAACAGACAAGGACCGTCCTTGGGGCAGCACTGTCCAGGGCAGCTGCAGGGGCCTCTCCAGAGGAGCGTGCCCTTCAAAAGCGGACGAGAGCTGGGACTCCAGACTCCCCGTGACCAGGAACTGAGAGCCTCGCCATTGGGGGTCTCCCCACAGAACGCGGGGGGCCGCCTGGCCTGAGGCTGTGGAGCAGCAGGGCTGAGGGCTGCGGGCTGAGGGCAGGGATTCGCTGAGCCGGGATCTTCTGGATCACCATTGAGTCCCCCTGCCTGTCTCCCAGGGCGGGTCTGCCGGTGGGCCGCGCCTCTGGCCTCCGCCAGCTCTTCTGGTTGTCCACCTGCAGACAAGGTCCAAGGGAGGAACTGGGGCCTTGCGTGGAGTGGTGCACAAGCTCCTCACTGTTGGCACCACTGCCCGAGGATGAGCTGGACGTCCAGTCCCCGCACAGAGGACTGAGCACAGGCCACCTTCCCCTGCCGCACTGGGCAGTCCTGCCCTGCTCTTCCACAGCTCCCACCGCGGAGCGGGGACCCGAGGAAACGCCCAGGCTCAGGCTTTTCCTGCTGCGGCCGTCCCTGGTCCAGGCCCACTGCTGCTGACTCCAGAGGCCTCCTCATTCCCGGGCCACCTGGAGAACGTCTGACCGGAGGCCCCTGTCACCCTGGGGGTTGCTCTCTGGTGGCCTCCCTGAAACATAAGGACAAGGGGGCAAAGACCTTGTCCCTATTTGGACGATCTTCTTCCAGGCCTCGGTTGCCTACGATGACGGTGTCCTCAGGGGCTCGAGGGTCCTGTGGCGGAGGAAAGACGGTGACTGTGTCTGTCTCCCACCCTTTTCTCCTCCTTTCGCTGGTCCCTTCAAGTGTCCTCCTGGGCAGTTTTGGAAGACCTGGATGTACAGAACAAGGCTGCAGCTGTTTCTCCCCTGATTCTGCCCCCTCCCTGCACAACCATTTTGTAATCTAGATGGTTAACTTTCTTGTCAGTTGATGGTCAATTAGCCCACAGGCTTTCACTATTTAGGGTGATCGCCCCTGCTATTTGCTCCCTTTTCTCCTTCTCACTTTCACTCTCACCCTCTCAGTCTCTCCTCTTTCTCTCTCTTCTGCCCTTAAGAGCGGACTCTGTTTGTCTGCTAATAGAGTTTCTTAAGTGAGTTCCCGCATCCAAAGTGGTTTCTGGTGGTTTCATTGGTGCCGTGACTTGGATGGGCTCTTCTACCGCCACTTAGGCGAGTGGCCCATCTGACTCCCCAGACGCCTGGACACTGGTTTCACTTTCCAATTGCCCAGATGCTGGGTGGCACACCACCACCAGCTTCAGATTGGTGATTTTTTCCCCAGGTCGACTTAAACACTCCTCTGCTGACCTGAGACAGGACCACTGATCATCCAGCACCCTCAAGGTGGTTGAGGAGTGGGGGATTCCCCCAGCCACAACTTTTACAGTTGTGGCTGGCCCCCTTAGCTGACCTTATCTGACGGGTGGGTCCCCGGTCTTTATGGTGGACACTGACTTGGCTTTTTCTCAGTCTCCCCTAGGGGATCTAGGTCTTCCATTCCAGTAGGCTCACCCTTGGGATGTTTATTAGAAAATCTTATATCCCTTTACCTGACCTCCGATCTAGAGCCACTAGAACTTATCCCTTGTGAAATGATACACAGTGTCCTTTGGATAATCAATATAGGTGGCCAGTTAATGGCACTCTGGATATTGTTTTGAGGGATTTGTACTTCTGTGAACAGGAGGGAAAATGGAAAGAAGTTCTTTACAGTCAAGCTTTCTCTACCCACTGAGTTATATCCCCAGCCCCAAAGCTTTCTCTTTCTTGCACACTAAGCCTGATTTTTTTTCTTCCAGCAAACATGAACACCTCCTTTTGGCTTCTTCTTCCCCTCCTAATCCCTCCTCCTCCAACTTTGACCCGGCTAATGAACCACCCCCATACCCGTCTCCTGTGGCCGAAGCCCCTTCAGCCCCTGCTCCTCCTGCTCCTCCATCTCCTTTGCCCCGTTCTGTTTCTGCTTCTGCTCCCCCACCCGGCCCACCCAGTCCTCCCGCCACGCACCTGTTATAGCTCCCCTCCAGGAAGTGGCTGGTGTGGAGGGAGTGATCAGAGTCCATGTTCCTTTTTCACTTTCTGATCTTTCCCAGTGATCGGTTAGGCTCCTTCACTTCCAACTCTACAAACTTCGTTAAGGAATTTCAGTATCTCACTCATGATCATGCCCAACACCTTGACCCCTGAGGAGTGCAGGAAAGTCTGGGAACAGGCACACAATTATGCAGGTCAGTTTCACCAATCGACCCCAACCCAACCCATTGGGGCTGAAGCAGTACCAGATAGGGAGCCCCAGTGGGATTATAATACGGGTATTGGACGTTTGTAGCGGGATGAGTTCCAAACTTGTGTCCTTGCAGGTCTCCGTAAGGCCACCATTAAACCTATTAACTAAGATAAACTTCAGGAAGTAATACGGGACAAGACTAAAGTCCCATCTGCCTTCTGAGTCACCTCGCAGAGGCCATGCTCAAATATACTAACCAGGACCCTGAGACTCTGGAGGGATGACAGTACTCGTGACTTATTTTTTCTCAAAATTACCTGGACATAAAGGCTAACTTGAGGTGGTTGGATAGGGGGCCCCTCACCACAGCCAGAGGTTCTAGCAGTGGCATTCAAAGTATACAATAGAAGGGAAGAAAAAAAATTAAAATAGCTAATGCTAGTTAAAGCCTTTCAGCCAGCTAGACCTGCCTAGCCAGCCGCTGCTGGGGTACCCCAGCTCCCAGAAGACTTCAGGCCCATGCCTCAAGTGCAGAAAAGTGAGTCTGCCAAACCCCTGGCAGCCCCTAGGTCCCTGTCCAAAGTGCCGTCAACTGGGACATTGGGCAGTGGATTGCCCTGGTGCTCAGAGAAGTGCCAGGTCACCCTCGTCCCCTTCCCCCAGTGACTTGCTGGGGATTGGCAATGGATGACTAAAGGGGCCCGGGACTTCTATGCCCAAAGACCATCACCATTCAGGAGCCCTGGGTGACCTTTATGGTGGTAGGTAGGCAGCTCCCTTTCCTTATAGACATTGGAGCCACATTTCAGGTGCTGTGGGAGTTTTGGGGACCCACTTCCCCTGCCAGATTCTCGATTGTCAGGATAGAGGGAAAACCATATCACCCCCAGAAACCCCTCCAATAAGTTGCCATATGGGACAAATCTGCTTCACTCATTCTTTTTGAATAATTCCTATGTGTCCCATTTTCCTCCTGGGAAGCGACATCCTAACCAAATTGGGTGCTTCTATTTCCTTCTCACCCACCATGTGCCTCCACCAAGACTCCTCTGCTCTTCCTCTCCTCATGACCTTCCCAGGAACATACAACTCAACCTGAGTCTTCATATCCCCTTCCTCCCTCCCTTGTTGACCCCAAGGTCTGGGGCACCCACACCCCCTCTGTAGCTATATGCTCACCTGTACTCATTTACCCGAAGGACCCAACATCCTACCCAGCTCAGGCCCAATGTCTCCTTCCCCAGAGGAGACTCTTAGGGCTTCAACCAGTCATACAGGATTTAGGCAGAAAGTCTTCCTATGCCCTGCCAACTCACCTTGTAACACTCCTGTCCTGGCTGTTAAAAAGCCTAATGGATCTGACCACTTGGTGCAAGATCTCCACATCATCAACTCGACAGTTGTCCCCATCTTTCCCATTGTGCCCAACCCTACACATTGCTTTCTTCTATCCCCTCCTCCACCACATACTTTTCTGTGTTGGAGTTGAAGGATGCCTTTTTACGTCCCTCTTCATCCTGACTCGCAGGATCTCTTTGCTTTCACCTGGACTGACACTCTCACTCAAGTTTCTTCTCAGCTGACCTGGACAGTTCTCCCACAGGGATTTTTGGGATATCCCTCACCTCTTTGGCCAAACACTTTCTCATGATCTTGCTTCTCTTACTTTCGTTTCCTCCTCTCTCCTACAGTATGTTGATGATCTTTTATGTAGTCCCTCTCTTGAGGACTCTCAAGGAGACACTATTAAGCTTCTAACTTTTCTGGCTGATAGGGTCTCTCCAGCAAAGGTACAGCTTTCCCAACCTCAGGTTATTCTTAGGAGTCAGTCTCTCACCTGGATTTAGGCCATCACTGTAGAGAGAAAAGTATTGTTGCAGAACATGGCCACTGCATCTACCAAGGAAGAAATCCTTTCCTTTCTAGGGCTAGCAGGATATTTATGATCCTGGATCCCAAAGTTTTCCATCCTGGTGGCCCCTTTGTATGAGACCTCAAAGGGCGCTCCCACTGAACCTCTCTCAACCTGGTGGAAGCCCCTTTCCAGACCTTAAGGAAAGCCCTTCTTCAAGCCCCAGCCTTATACCTTCCTGACATCACCAGACCCTTTACCTGTTTGTCTCTGAGAAAAGTGGGTTCACTCTGGGGGTCTTAGGACACATGTTTGGTCCCACCTTTGGCCCAGTATCCAAAAGGCTAGACCCCACCGTAAGAGGCTGGGCACTACAACAAAGACCCTCAGAAAACACAATTCGTATCCCACTGGATGTCACTGTGCACTACGTCTTAGGGTATTGGTCTCATCATTTGTCTTAACCCAGGAATTAAAAAAAAAAAAAAAAAAAAAAAAAACTTTCCTCTGGGGCTCCCACTGAAGTGCCCTCACCTCACCATCCGTCTGAGCTTCTCACTTCTAAGGGTCTGCAAACTCTACCACCCTGCCGGGTGTTAGCCTTGCAAACTGCTCTTATTGAGGACTCTTCCACTTCCTCCTTTAAATCCAGCCACCCTCTTACCCCCGCCTTCTGACATACATGCTTCAGCAACCCATAGCTGCCTTGAGACGCTGGAGGAGTTACTTCCCTGCCTACATGTCCAGGAGAGGACCTCACACAGCCCTACATTCATATGGTTCACTGATGGGAGCTCTTCTCTCCATGAAGGGATCCAATGAGCTGGATATGCCATTGTCTCTCTGGAAAAGGCTGTAGAGTCAGGACCACTACCTAACAACACCACCAACCAACAGGCGGAACTAATTGCCCTCACCCGCACATTCACCCTCACAAAGGGAGAAACCCTCGCAATCTACACTGACTCCAAATATGCTTTTACATTATCCTCTCCCTGCTGCTATTTGGAAAGAGGGGCCTTCTTACTACAAGAGGGACTCCATCACCAACTCTAGCTACACCCTAAACCTCCTTGAGGCTGTTCACCTCCAGCAGCCATGGGCCTTGTACATTGCTGGGCCCATCAGACAGACAAATCATTCATCTCTTCAGGCCACAACAAGGCAGATGGGGAGGCTAGAAGGGCTGCCCTGTCATGCACGCCAGCCCCCATGATGACTCTCCATGATCCCTCACCTCCACCGCCTCCCAACAGGGAGGTACTTTCCTACCTCCATCTTCTATTCCACCCCAACCTTTCTTTGCTCTCGCGAGTTGTTAAGACTTATTTGTAACTATCCTTCTCTGACATCTCATTTCTGAGGGAACTCTCCTCCACATGTGAGTCTGCCTATGAACCAATCCTACAGTCGTCAGGCCCCCCACTTTTCTGACTCACCAGGCCCAGGGTGCCATTCCAGGGGTAGGCTGGCAGCTTGACTTCACTCACATGCCCACAGTAAGGAAATCTAAATACCTTTTGGTCATGGTAGACAGTAGACACCTTCTCAGGATGGGTTGAAGCCATGCCCACCTCCACAAAAGGGCACTAACTGTCTCTACCTTCATCCTTCATGAAATCATTCCTTGCTTTGGAGTGCCTACCTCCTTTCAGTCAGATAATGGACCTGAATTCATTTTCCAAGTTTCCCAACAACTTGCCAAGGCTCTTGGAGTCCCCCGGCATTTCCATATTCCCTTTCACCCAAGGTCATCAGGTAAAGCAGAATGAACAAACTGAATTCTTAAAAACGTTTTAACCAAACGTTTTTAGAACTTCACCTTGACTGGGTTAAACTCCTGCCTCTTGCTCTCCTGCGTCTTCACTCGCTCCCAAAGAAACCTACCATATTTCCCCTTTTGAGATGATGTACGGTTGTCTCATCCTTCCCCCTGGGATAATGCCTCCTCCTTCCCCTCTTCCTTCTCATATATTTATTCCTCTCCTAAACCACATTCAGGCATTCCTAGGGGGTTATGCCAATTCCTCCCTGTCTAGACCCTTGTCTGGCTTCCTGGCTCAACCTTTTTCAAATAGGAGACCAAGTTCTTATCTCTGCTCCTCAGGAGGCCACAGTTCTTTTATCTCTCACTTGCAGGGACCCCATATGGTGATTCTGGCTACACCAATGACTCTCAACGGTGTGAGGTTACTGGGATGGCTACACATTTCTCGGATTAAGCTCTACTCTCAGCCACAAACTCCTTTCCAGCTTCTAACCCTCAGGCTTTGTCCAACCAATACTCGGCCACCACAGTGGGACCTCTCTGCCTCAGACTGAAGGCAGCAAGCCCTCTACCCTTCTTTCTGTCCAGAGGCCAAGAACTAGAAACTGAAGCACCAGACAACTACATCCAGTCATGAGTACTGGACTGCCAGCTACATTCTTGCCTTTCTTGTCATTCACCCTGACTACTATTTTTCTAACTATTAGATTTTTTCCTAATAGATCTGTCCAATTTGTAATACAGGACTATCAGGACCTTATAAAGGATGAATCAGAGCCTGGCTAGAAGTACACTCCCTAGGGGAACTATCCAGTCCCCAACCCAGCCTACTGCAATGAAATCTCCTTTCCCTGGATCAGTTCTATGCCCAAGTTCAGCAGGAAGCAGTCCATTGAAGTCATCATTTAGATGTTATAGGATGATATTACATTAATATTAAAGGTCACAGGGCATGTATCATGTATTTTTAAGGGGCTATAATATGGATATGCCCAAAAGGGATCTTCTTATATAAACAAAAACGGGGGAGTGTAAAGAACAAGGCTGCAGCTATTTCTCCCCTGATTCTGCCCCCTCCCCACATACTGTTTTATAATGTAATTGTTGACTTTCTTGTCAGTCATTGATCCAATTAGCCCACGGGTTTTCACTATTTAAAGGTAATTCCCCTGCTATTTTCTCCCTTCTCTCTCTCTTCACTTTCACCCTCTCTCACTCTCTCACTCTCTCTCTTCCACCCTTAAGAGCAGACACTCTGTCTGCTAATAAAACCTCTTGTGTGAGTTCCTGTGTCCAGAGTGGTTTCTGGGTGCTTTTTGGGTGCTTTCTGGAGGCCACCTGGAGTCAGTTGTCAGGAGGAGTCCCAGGACCTGCTGCCAATTATATTTTTTTCCTAGTATCTGGAGTGGGTTATAACAAACTTATCTTTTAAAACAAGTTGCCTTCACGGGATGGAGGATCCAAGGGGGTATATTTTACTAAGGCTTTTTCCAATCTTCTGGAAAAGCCATGGGATTTTCCTCTAGCCCTGATCAATAGTTGCCAGTTTGATGTAATTAATCATCCTGTTTCTTTTTTTTTAGTCTGATTCTCTTTTCTTTTTACTTTTATTTATTTATCTTTCCATTGACTTTTTTTTATAGTGCTAAACTGCTGTTTGTTATTTGTTTGTTTAGTTGGTTGGTTTGGGGTACCAGGGATTGAACCTAGGGGGCTTGACCAGATCCCCAGCCTTTTTTATTTTTTGAGATAGGGTTCTGCTAAGTTGCTTAGGGTCTCAATAAGTTGCTGAGGCTGGCCTCAAACTTGCAATCCTCCTGCCTCAGCTGCCTGAGTCACTGGGATTACAGGCGTGCCACTGAGCTCGGCTCATCCTGCCATGTGTAAGTCCTGCCACAAAACAAATGACTACGTGATCCCTGTGCCACCTGCTGCTTGATTGGTCATAGTTTCATTGAGGACTCGTCGCTCCACCGAGGACAGTGGGGACAGCTGGAGGACCCACGGGGTAAAGGGTTAGTAATATGTAAGTCACCCCCAAGAGCCCTGACAGCTTCTCCCCCAGGGTTGCTCTGGGTCTGCTAGAGTCTGACTCAAAGCTCCTGTTCTCTCTCCAGGTTGGACCACACGCCCGGGTCAGATATTAAAATCCCTCCACATGTTTGCCAGGGCCATGAGAAAATGTTCCTGAACCCTGTTTATTTAGATCTCACACAGAAACAGGACCTGCTCTCTGACTGACCCGAGTTCTCCTCTGTCTCTGGCAATGGGCGCAAGCGGGCGACAGACCCAGAGGAACTGGGCTTACGGTGAGGCGACCCGCATCAGGAGGCAGCATGAAGCACCAGTGGGAGGAGGGTGCAGGTGAGGTTCTGGCAGATCTGAGTGGAGGGCAGGGGAGGGAGGGAGGAATAGGGTGGGGCTGCCCTGGGCCAGCCACACTGGACTGATCCCTTAGGAGAAAGACGGTCTGCAATGGGGACCTCTGACCATTTACTTTCCTTTCTGCAAAATGAACCTAATTGGAAAGTAGTGTCCAGGTTGAGACTCCCACCCTGGGGCCATTTTTATTTGTCCCCTAACTGATACAGAGGCCATGCAACATGATGAAGGAAAATCAATCTCTTCTTGAGGGTCTCTGGGGCAAAACGGCCCCAGTTTCCCAGGATGTACCCCAATGGTGGCAGTGGACACAGTATTGATGGTTGACTTCCCATCTGTAAAACAGAGTTGAGTCTGCCAAGGCCCAGGCATCTCTCTGCTGCAGGGAGGTCCTGGAGAGAAGGCAAGGGGGGCATCCCTCCCCATGTTCCATCCTAGGCCCGGGGCCGGAGGCACCAGGGGGGCTCCCAGGACACAGAGTGGCCGCCTGTCCAGCTCTGCCACTCATGGCTTATCTGCCAAACCCTCTGTCACTCAAGCTTATAACCTAATTTAAGAAACTTCTTGAATAACTTTCTGCCAGCCAGCCAGGTAATTGGGGAAGTGGCCCTTAACCCTTGTTGTAGAGTAGAGGGAGCAGAGGTTTTTCTGTTGCTGTGCTGGAAACAGCAAGTCAGAAAATAGCAACAGGACCAGTGCTGTGGAAAAGAGCAAGCTCCCCCTATGAATGATAACTGTGAGGGACAGAGTTCACGCAGGGGCACCTCTCAGAGGATGGGAGAGTGCCGACGAAGAAGAGGCTTGACAGTCGTGAGGCATCGTGAACCAACGAGGGCCCTGGGAGACAAAGATGGAGACCAATCACCCTCCAGATTCTGGATGTAGCCCCAAGAGGCCAAGGTATGTGCCCACTGCTGAAGAGTCAGCCAGTTGAGTCTGCCAACTCAACTGGCCCTGAGGGAATGGCCGCAGGAGTGTGGATGGTCTCACTGCCCCTCCAGAGGCCCTGCCCACAAAGAGAGAGTGTGGGTCTCACTGCAGCCGCGAAAGATGGGCTCCCTGTGGTCCTGGACTGTGGAAGGAGCTGATTGCGTCGGGCAGGTGGCACTCAGGCTTGGCAAGTGGAGGAGCTTTCTGCAGAGAAAGAGTGCCCAGAGGAGTCCAAGGAAGCAGGCAGAGACCAGAGGCTGAGTAGGACATCATCTCAGCTCAGGCCAGGAGGAAAGGGCGAGGGCAGCACCTGTCCTGTAAGTGACAACAGATGCCACCTTAGAGTCACGGGAGAGCCAGGAGCTGGAGCTCCCACCTCAGTCCTTGGGTGGGTTGAGATTCCTTCCTGTGGCTGAACCAAGGGTCCCCGGTCCTGAGTCAAGGTCCCTCTGGGGCTGAGATTCCTTCCTGTTGCTGAGCCAAGGGCCCCGGTCCTGAGTCAAGGTCCCTCTGCCTGGGAACTCCTCTGGTGATGATATTAGTGCCACATGCTAATTCCAGAAGGAGACAAGGAACCACTCCCACATAGCACCGCTTGCTTCTTGGCAGTTCCTAGAAGCCAGGCCTCTGCATCCCATGGTTCAACCTAGTCTGATTCTGCTAAAGTTGGCTTCCCACACCTGGGTGCCCTGCCAGCTTGCTGGCTGCCCATTGCTGGACAGTGTGAAGATCCCAAGGGCATCTGAAACATCAGGAGCCTAAGTCCTCAGATGCCCAAGCATCCACCCCTGGAGGGACTGCAGACTTGCCAAGGACCCTCCTGCCAGCCCTGGGCCTGCTCATGTTTGCTGGTGACTCCACCTGGATCCTGACAACCTTCCTGTCTCTGAGGACTTGGCTGATTTCCCACCAAGTGGTTTTGTAACAGCAGTGAGATCTGGTGAAGGACAGGTAGCTGATTTTCAAGGAAAAGGAAATGGGCTGGTAACAGCTAACCTCCTGATAGCACTTCCCCACTGGGCTGGGGGTTCACACATGTGGAGGGAGGGGCAGGCAGCAATTACCCCCTGGATGGCTCTTTGCCTGCCTTTTGGACACTAAGTAAGTATGCAGGAAAGAAAAAGAGGGCAAGACACCCCCGTTCCCTCGGGCACCAGCTCTGGGTCCAGGCTTCTCTCTGGAGAAATCTATTTCTGTCTCTCTCTTAAAACTTGCTTTCTAGCTTGGCTCAGTGTATCTCAGGTGTTTAATCTTCAACACCAGGAGAGCAAGGTCTGAAAGGGCATGCACAAAGTCCAAACAGAATCCAAGCACCACGCCACACACCAGAATCTCATACAAGGTACTAAGTGTACTAAGTGTACGAGCAGAGTGTCTGCCCTCAAGGGTGTGTGTGTGTGTGTGTGTGTGTGTGTGTGTGTGTGTGTGAGAGAGAGAGAGAGAGAGAGAGAGAATGGCAGGGGAGCTATTCTTCAGTAGTGGAATTTCACGGCTAATAACAGTTGGATCGATGGCTGAGGAGGTTCGTGGGCTGACCATCTAGGTTGTAAATGGTGTGGGGCAGAATAATGGTGACAGCAAAATGGCAGTTCTGATCCCAATATCGCTCCCCTTTTGTTTTTATAGATACCATGGGTGGGACAATGGTCTTTCTTCTGTAGCTTCTTCCTGCTGGTTAGGGGCAAAGAGTCTCATTCCTGTGAAAAGGGGATCAGGGAGGACTCTAGATGGGAGCAGAGTTCTTGGAGCCAGAGGTGTCAATAGTGAGTCTCAGGTCTCAGCTTTGCGTGTCAGGGCCCAATAGTCTTGAAGGAGTTGCGGTTGATTGACCAATTGGTTGGTGAGCTTGTGTATCTGATCCTGTATGAACTTCTGCAGGCAATTTAGCAGGCATGGTCCTGTTTAGGAAGATCTGTAGACCTTAAAATGACCAAAAATTTCTGACTCTGGCAGTTTCTCTTGATAGTTATCAGGCACTCCCGCCTAAGAATCTCTTTTATACCCTCCAGTCTTACTTATTCTCGGGGCTAACATAAGTGTAGGTCTTAAGTTACGTTTAACTATTGTTTCTTCTTTTAAATGCCCAGGAATGGCTATGTTTTGGTTTTAACTGTTTTGCTAGGCGTTCAAGATCAAGCTGGTCAAACTGACCTTGTTCTTATCTGTTGTTAAGGGTTTGCTGAGTTCCCACAGGGGTTACTCATGGAGAACTTGAGAGCAGCTTTTTAGCTCCTTTAGTGTCATTTGCTAGGTAGGGTCTCCTTGATTAGGTGGCTTCCCTTGGAAGCATCAGGGATGTCTCCCTTTTTCCATGACCCCGCCCTCTGCAGCAGGTGCACTGATTGGCTTTTTATCCTCCAGTGGTCTTATCAATCTCCCTGATTGGGAGGTTGTGTGGCCCAGAGTTGCAAAGTTCCTTAGAGAAATTCTCTTGTTCCCTGGGTTCAGGCTGACTCTGAGGGCAAGAGCCAAATATTGGTTTCCTTGGCCCCTGTATATTAGCCTCAAACTCTTAAGTTTGATTTTAAATATCCAGCAAGCCAGTTTCACCAGTCATAAAGTAAGAGTACTGAGCTTTAACTTCAATATTTATGACTTTACAGTCATTTACTCCCTTTTATATAATTGGGGCTTATATTATCTTATCTGCCCTATAGGAGATGGCTTATTATCTCTAATTTAGATTGTTTGTTCTTGAAGTAGTACTTCTGCAAAACATTAATCAGGCAACAATTAAAGAGTTTACAAGGAAAATACAAAATGGAATTAACAACAGTAAAAACATGTTTAGTTTATGTAATAGCTATCTTGAATTTTGGCTGAGCTATACATTATATCCCCTGTTTGAGATCATAGTAATTTTACAATGAAAACCGATCTTTTGAATACAACTTCAAATGAGCTGAAGTCTGGCTTATTTTGGAGCCATTCTAACATGAAGTAAGGTGGGAGGCAGAGCCTTATCTCAGGTAAGGAAGGGCTTTTCACAAATCTTAAGTAAAATGTTCTAGTTCTGAAGATGATCTTTGCCTCCTCTTTAAATATTATTTTATAAAATTTACATATATTGTTCCTGAGTCTATATGAATGTTAGTTAACATAATATGACATTACATCCAAAATATAAATCAAGGAGAGACTGAGAGAGCTTTTAACTTTCCTTTTGTGTGGCAAAATGCTTTTATGTTTTACAATATTAACCTTTAAACAAATCATGCTCTCATTAACTTTTAGAAATACATTTACATTTTTATTCCAGTGTAGAAGGTAACATAAAATTTTACATATGCCCTATTGATAACCAGATCTGTTATAGAACATTAAATAATATAAATAAGTCCCCAATAAAATTCACTATTTGTATAAGTTTAAAATTACCATTAAAGACAAGTTTAGTTTGGAGAATAATAACTTGATAAATTCTCTGCTTTACAGACTTATATACCTGGAAGATATGAACATATTTAATATACAAAGAAGAGTAATAGTACAATTATCTTGATGTTTTTATATTAACCAAGTTTAACTTTTAAAGAACAATTTAGACTTTGTAATATAGTACAACACTCTAATGGTTGTTCTTTAACCATAATTGTACAAACCCTAATTTTTAAAACCAATTGTTCTAAAGAATAAAACTTAACAAACACAATGTTAAGAGTAAATTAGTGTTTTTAAAAAATCCTTGTCAATTTAATATATGGATTAAACTTTAGTTTATATCAGTACATTATTAGTATTTGACCTTAGGGAAAAACCTTAAATGGCCTTAATTGTCTCACAAACATATAACCAACTTAGTTACACACAACCTTGTTGAAATTTCATTTACACACAGACTTTCTTAGCACTTACTTAGACCCTCATGTATTTCATCACATACTTTCTCACCCAGAAACATTTTTTCCTTCTACTAAATATATTTCCATACTTAGAACCTTCTGTTTTCTCTTTCATACCTGTTGACCCCTTTTTGTTCACATTCTGAAGTAATGCATATGAAATAACTGAATTTAGATAAATTCCTCCATTTTAATAAGATGAAACACTTCATGTTATTTACAGTACTCTAATTGAAACATGGTTGAAACTTTTGGATCTCTTTGTATATAGAATTGTACCTGTTAGGACTTACCTCTTAGTAACCTTGTTTTTAGTGATGACACAAAGCAATTTTAAACCCTTTTTATTTACCAATTTAAGGAAACACCAACAATGTTTAAGTACGTTACCCCATGGAATTTAAGGAGTTAAGAGTACTCGATGTTATTTAAGTTAGCATTTTAATTTTGTAAATTAATCAGATATCTCTAACAACACATTTGAGTAATCCCATACATGTCAAATCTACTTTACTTATTTTACTGTAAAAACCAAGATATCAGGCAAGTGTATTGAACAGTACCTGTCATCTCTTTCCTGTTGAAGTTCTAGGAACAATGGATTAGATATTTTATAGACATCAACATTTTATTAGTTTGACCACCTAGAAAGACTTGTGCATTAAGTAATTTTAAAGACATTTTACCTTCGTTTCTTTATCCAATTTAATTTGAACTTTTTAAAATCATATGAATTAAAGGCATCTGGATCCATTTTAAAATTTTAATTAATGAGCGCTCATTATATATCAATTTTGATATCAGGTACATGATATATGGATGCACACACATAAATAGACAGACAACATGATATACACATAATGCAAAAGCAAAGGCCTTGTAGCTTTTTGTAGGTGACTCTCCATTGCAATGTTATTGATGTTTAAAAAAAAACTCTAGAGTTGAGCAAAAATAGAACTAATCAGAAAAACATTAATCCAGGTATGTAGGATCAAAATTGTGAGCTTGAAAAATAAAGCATTTAAGAAAATCAAAACAAAACAAGAGTCCTAGAAGAAAAGATGATAATGGCCATTAATTATTTTAGTAAAATATCATGAGACAGTGAGAAAGAGAAAGGGAGAGAGAGAGAGAGAGAATCTTAAAGCCATTTTCTGTGTTGCAGCCCAGGGGAAGCTTAAAATGCACGCTCTTCCTCCAGTCTCAGGTTGGTCCTGGCTGAGCCTGCTCTCTTGCAGTTTCCACTCTAAGCTTCAGCAGGGCTAAGAAGGGAAATTGCTGCCCAGGGTTTTTTAACCTGTTTTATTGGTTGTTGGGCCTATAACACGCTTTTCCTGGAGGGTCTCGTGGGAGGGGTCGATTTTAAATACCTCCCTCTTGCAGCTTAAGAAGAACTCAGGGAGCACATTTAAGCACAGGAACAGTAATGGGGAGACTCTAGATAGACCAGTGAGGCCAGCTGTGTGAACACAGGGAACCTGGGCATTTTCTTACCAAGCATCCCAGGTCTTTTTAGCAGATGGTTGAGACCAGTAGTGAGGGGCTTGTCAGCAGGGTGGAAATCTGGGTTTTCAGGAGGCTCCTGGGGTCTAGTAGAACCTGGGTGGGAGAACGAGAGGGGCAAGGGACAGCTGGAACAGAGGAGGGAGAGGCCTGGACATAGGGGGTCCCTTCGTTTCCCCAGAGCTCACAAAGGTTGAAAAGGTGCCTCACAATGTTGGGATCCAGGGTGCCATTAAGCAGCCATTTGGAGTCATTGTCTAAGGTATAGAGGGGCCAAATTTGGCTGCAAAGATGAACTAATTTTTGTGCCTTCGAGTGAGGGGTAAGGCGGACTGAGTCCAAATTGACAAAAGGCAACCCAAAGGGGTGTCTGAGGGGATGGCGGAGGTGGCCCACCCACGGCAAGAGAGAGAGTCGGTAGGGAGCAGCAGAGGCGTCCCTCTGTTCTCTTGAACCGAATAAGAAGGAGCTGACCGCTCTGGGAGTGGTCACTGCCTCAGGACAGTAGCTGGGCTAAGGCCCGTAGGGGTTCTCGGCGCCTGGCGCCAGGGCTTCGAGCAGAAGAGTGACAAAGACCCAGAGAGAAGGATCTTTTACCTGGGTGGGTTGACGGTGGGGATCAACAGTGGCTCCGAAAGCCATGGTTCCTGGCCAAGCAAGGAAGCCTGGGAGTGCTGGATGTTCAACGGTCACTTCCCAGGACGCGCAGGCCACTTGAGTTGACCTAAGGGAGGGGAACTTACCCGAATCAGCTGGTGGTGGATGAGAAGTGGAGGGCTCGGTGAAATGGGAGGCGAGTTTGCAGTGAGGGTGGACTCAGACCTAGTGTAGGACCCCAAAGCAGCTCAGATCCCCGCAGGGAGAGCAAGAACGATGGGAGAGCCGATCTGAGTCTCAGCACCAATGAAAGGACCTGCGGGAAGTCGAGCAGAGTCCAAGCAGCACATTGTGCCCGGAGTCAGAGGCACACCAGCCAAGGAGGGAGGGCAGCAGTGAGTTGGTCCTCCCAAAGCAGATTCAGAGCCTGAAACAGGAATTCTTATGTGTGCTCAGGGGCTCCATCGCGGGCTGGAGTGGGGTTGACCACTGTGTTTTACCGGCAGCTAAGCGACATTGCCTCAGGATCAGAACTTAGGAGCCCTATGGGTAAAAAGACTTCTGACCTAAAGTGGTGGGGTGATGCCGATAGCCTTTGTCCCGGAGTGGGAGACAGAAGGTGGGGCGAACCCAGACGGAAAGGAAGAATCCAATGCCTGCTTGACGTAGCTTCCGCCCAGGCTCTGCCAGGGCCTTTTATAAGCTCCTAGGTTGGCACCAAAGTGGGTCTTTCTGTGATCAGGCCCCCTCCTGCATGGCGGGTGCTCTGTCTCTTCTCACTTAAATAAATCTGGCTCCATTTACTCTTCCCTTCTGGGATTGTCTGTGGATTTTATTCTTCAAGATTTGTGAAATTGACTGAGTGGGGAATCTTTCCATCTCGAAACTCCAGTTTCAGCCCCACTGTGGTCCCTGGAGTTCCCGGTTGAGCACAGAGCAGCAGAACCTGGGATCCGCAATGCTTGGCCCTGCTCTGAGACCATTTCTTGTCCTACTCTGCAGTCTGCTCTGGTCCCACATCACGGGGAGGCGATAGATGACTATGGGTCGGGTCAGAAGACCCTTTTGTACCCAAATTCAAACATCAGAAGAGGTTTATAAGTAACGGTCCTTAGGCTAGGCCTACCTGAGCCCAGGTCCATTTACGAGGCAGCAGCTAGCAGCTTCTTCTTGGAAATGTTTTTCTCGCTTTTTCTCCCCAGGGCTCAGGATGAAGCCAGGGCAAGAACTCATCTAAGCACCCTTGAGAAGGGTGTCAGCAAAGGCCCAGCAAATCTGGAACCACCAATGCTTTTTATCAGCAGAGGAAAAATAAAAAAGAATGGGGGAGGGTAAAAAGTCTTCCATCAGAAAATATGTGTCTCCTCTAAGCGTGTGGGACCAGAAAATGGGTGCAGAGCGGAAACCCCTGAGCTCACGTGGCAGCAGGGCTGCTTGGCCAAGCTTCTGTGCAGCTCAGGGTGGCTTGCCAGCTTCTCAGGGAGGCTGGCCTCGCCGCTGGAGGGAGGACAGGAGTCCAGACGAGCAGGGTGAATGACATGCTGTGGGACTCCTTCCCACAGTGTCACTAGTGGTCCGGGGACCCCGTCTTGTGTGTCGGGATGTCCCAGGGACCCTGGGTGCTGGGGTGTGGGGTGAGCACAGGCTCAGGAACCCTCCCAGTGTCCCACGGAAAGGGCCATCCTTCAGAGGCCGGGCCCCAACCTGGGACTGCTGCACATCATAGGCCAAGGGCCTGCGCCTCCTCCAGGTCCCCAGGCACCTAGGGTCCCCCAGCCTGGGCTCCAGGGAGCATCTGTCTCTCTCTCTCTCTCTTTGGATGTATTTTTAATTGTGGATGGACACAATACCTTTATTTTATTTGTTTATTTCTTTTTATGTGGTGCTGAGGATCAAACGCAGTGGCTCACATGTGCCCGGCAGGTGCTCCACCGTGAGCCCCAGCCCCAGCCAAGCATCGGCCTCCGACCTTCAAAGCTGAGACCTTTCAGTCAGGGAGTTCCTCAGCCTGCTGAGTCAGCTTCTGGGTTGGCGAGGATCCCAGAAGCAGCTACCCTGTTGTACTCAGCTTTTTCACTGCTGCGACTGAAAGACCCAACTAGA
The DNA here is from genome assembly GCF_902686445.1 of Sciurus carolinensis. Lineage (NCBI taxonomy): Eukaryota > Metazoa > Chordata > Mammalia > Rodentia > Sciuridae > Sciurus > Sciurus carolinensis. Next base: position 747,431 of record NC_062215.1, on the reverse strand, counting down.
ACAATTGTAGAGGAGGAAAAGTTTATTGGAGGCTCACAGTTTCAGAGGTCTCAATCCACAGACAGCTGACTCCATTCCTCAGCGCTTGAGGTGAGGCTGAAATCACGGCAGAAGAGTGTGGCAGAGGGAAGCGGCTCACATGCCGCACAGCCACGTCCCCAGTGAGCCACCACCTCCAGCCACAGCCCACCTTCCTCCAGTTACCACTCAGCCAATCCCATCAGGGATCAATTAACGGATTAGCCTCAGGCTATTACCCAATCGCTTCTCCAAACCTTCTCGTGTTGTCCCTCATGTGAGGTTTTGGGGGACACCACATCTAAACCACAACATGTACTAAGTCAGAGTGGAAAGCAAATGAAAGAGAATAGAAAGAGAAAGGCGGGCAGACCTCCACGGATCAGGGATGCTTTATGAGGCAACGGAGGGGCATGTTTTCCAGGAGAAAATGAAATGCGTTACAAGGGTCTGAGTTTGTAGGGTTTAGCAGGGCCAGGGAGGAGGGTGGGCAGGGGAACAGTTGTAGATAAGGAAAGTTCCCTGGGGCCTACCGTCCGTGTCCTTCGTTCCCGACTCTGAAGGGGTACAATGAGTTGGGGTGACATCATCATAATTGGCTACTTCCTGCTGAAGAGGAGCGTAGAAGGGCTCCCTGTCAGAGATCTGGAAGAGGATAATGAGGTGGGGGCATTTTAGGCTTCTACACAGTCCTGTGGTTGTGACTTGAGGGGGTTGTAGAGGGAGGGTACTTCAAAGTCATCATGGGTCATTCCTTCCTTGTGGGGCTCAGAGTGAGTGAAGGAGGAGGACGGCCTTCACACGCTCCCGGGAGGTGTCTGGGTAGATGGGTTCACCTTACGAGAAGTTGCTTCTGTATGAAGTTAAGAAGGCAGGCGGAAAAGGTTATCATAAGAAAAATGAGTGTTAGAGGTGTTAAAAGAGGGCAAAGCCAGGAAGTCCACCATTCTAGGTTTCCCAGAGAGGCCCAGCAGGAGTTGGCTAGTCCCCATCTCTGCTGTTCCAATTGGTCCGGTGGTTGTGTAAACTTATCCCTGACGAGTCCTGATTGGTTGACACAGAAGCAACATTCTTCCCTGAGGAAGAAGCACAGGCCATCTCGTTCAGCAGTAAGGAGATCTAGGCCCTGATGATTTTGCAGGATGCCAGACACCAGGGAATCCAATGGATTTTGTAAAGTTGGTACTGAATCAGTGACCTGTTGGGTATCTTTGATAACCTGTACTGACAATTTTTTATAGTAGTGTATAGAGGCTCCTAATCCAGCTGCTTCTGTGCCAACCCTTGTGGATATCTCTAGCCCTATGAGTAGGGGAATAAACTGAAGGCCTCTCTGGTGTGCACCATTATTAGGATAGGCAAACTTTGGTTGTTAGGTACAATGCCAATTTGAGGAGTAAGGAAGACCAAGGTAGAGAGGCCAGTCCAATTTTTGGTAGGCAGAGGTAAATATGTACCTCACAAAGGAAAAAGATGCCTCAGAATTTGGGGGGCACCAGGACTGTGGGGCTGACACAAGTGCACATCTTCAGTTCCATAAAAGAACTATCATGGGCTGGGGTTGTGGCTCAGTGGTAGAGTGCTCGCCTAGCATGCATGTGAGTTCAATCCCCAGCACCACATAAAAAATCTAAATAAACAAAATAAAGGTATTATGTCCATCTACAACTAAAAATATTTTTAAAAAAATTAAAAAAACTATCATCTTTTCTTTAAATGCCCAGGTATGGCTGTACTTTGGTTACAACTGTTTTTGCTAGGTGTTCAAGACCAAGTTGGTCAAACTGACCATGTTCCTTTCTATTGTCAGGGACCAAGAAGAAGTTCTCATTCTGAGGACGTTCTGACCTTTATGATAAGCAGCAGCCCAGGGAGCATTTTGCAGTTGCCTCCCCTGCGCAAACACCCTGCAGCTGAAGGCTGACGGATTCCCGGAGCGCGCCCCCTCCCCACTCCCGGCTGATAGTTTTGCCTATGGCCCGCCCCCGCTTCTCTTCCGGGATTTCACCTTCCCGCCTGCGTGAACTTGCACCTTATCAGGAGCCCAAAAGAAAAACACAGCCAACCAGCCTGTGTCTCATCATACCCTCATTCCCTCAGCATAAATACCCTTGAGAACAATAACAATTTGCAGCTTGATCAGAATTCCTGTCTTGCTGTCACTCCCTGTGTCTCTTGTCCCTTCATTCCTTCTCTCTTAGGTTTGCCGTCCTGCGTTGATGTCCCACAGGTCGGGACAGCTGGCGCCCAACGTGGTTGATTGGAACCTTTGCCAGAGAAGCGAACGCCGCCCTCCGGGGAAGACTTGGCCAAGCGGGATTCGGGATCGCCTCGGTAAACGCGACCGGGAGTCAGATCCAGGAGGAGAGTGAGGCCGGCGCGAGGTGAGTGACACACCATGGGACAAGCAGTTTCGTCACATGATTTGTTTCTGTCGGGTCTCAAGGAGGCCCTCAAGACTCGGGGAGCGCGTGTTAAGAAAAAGGACTTAAAATTATTCTTTTCATACATAGAGGATTTGTGTCCTTGGTTTCCCCTCGAGGGGTCAATTGATGGTAAAAGGTGGCTCAGAGTAGGAGACTGCCTCAAAGATTATTATGAGACTTTTGGTCCTCAAAAGGTGCCTGTCACTGCCTTTTCTTATTGGAATTTAATTAATGAGATTCTTAAAAGTTCACCCTTTGACAGTGGTACTTTAAAAGTTGTAAAAATTGGGGAGCAGGCGATGCAATCCACCTCTCGCCCCGCCTCAGCATGCCCTTCAGTTAGTATTCAAATGCCCCCTACTCAGCCTTCTCAGGACCCTGGGACCCTCCCAGACCCCGGGACCCTCCCAGACCCCACCTTACCAAAAGAGTCCCCTAAAAATCCCCCTAAGATTTATCCGGTTTTAAATCCCTATGATGAGGTGACCCCAGAGGAGGAGGCTACCCTGGAGGAGGCAGCAGCTCAACACCATTCTCCAGACCTGCCACCTCTTAAAAATCCACTTCCCTCTTATACACCCCCTGCCTTTCATGCTCCGGCCCTTCAGGGACCTACTGCCCCCGCCCCCAGATATTTTTTCCCCGCTTCCCTTGCCTAATCTAACCCCTTTACGTGAGTCTCTCCAACATAGGCGGGAACAAATCCAACTTTTAAAAGAACTAAAAGCCCTTGATGCCGAACTTCGCTCACTGGCCTTGGGCACGGAGTTAACACAAACTGGCCCCAAACCCCTTAATACTCGTAAGGTGAAGCTGCGTGGTCAGCCTGTTCTTGCCTTTCCAGTTACTCGCAGTCAAGCAGATCAGCTCGCACAGACTAAGGCAGAGGGTCTAGAAGGAGGTCAGGAAAAGGAATGAGGGGAGGAACAAGAGGTAGAACCAGAGGGAGAACAAGAGGAGGACCAGGAATCAGGGGATGAGGAGGAGCCCACCTCTGGACAGAGTGGAGCCCTTGGTTCTTATAAAAGGCTGAGCCTCTGTTTTCTTGAAAGACTTAAAAAGGCTTGTGCTCAGTATGGCCCCACTGCACCTTATACACTGGCCTTGCTAGAGAACCATAGTACACAATGGCTCACCCCTAATGATTGGAAATTTTTGGCCCGAGCCACCCTCAGTGCAGGTGACTTCCTGTTGTGGAACGCAGACTTTAGGGAATACTGTCGGGAAACTGCCCAAAAAAATTCAACCAAGGCTTCCTCTAAATCCTGGACCTATGTTAAACTAGTGGGTAATGCGCCATTTGATACTAACCCTAAACAGGCGCGCTTTCCTACTGGGCTCCTAGCACAGGTTCAAACTGCTGGTTTGCACGCTTGGAGACGGCTCCCTCAAAAGGGCTCAGCCATCACCTCCCTAGCAAAAATTCGTCAGGGTCCTGACGAGCCTTACAGTGACTTTGTTGCCCGGCTTAATCTAGCTGCGGAGCGCTTACTTGGACCAAGTGAAAGCGAGAGCTCCTTTGTAAAATATCTTGCCTTTGAAAATGCCAACCCAATATGTCAAGATGTTCTTCGTCCCCATAAAGATAAAGTGGACCTTTCTGACTTCATTAGACTGTGTGCTGGGGTAGGAACGGCCCATGCCATGGGTCTCGCTATTGGCGCCGCCTTCACCAAGGCCCTTCACAACCCTGGCCCACGTACTTGCTTTACTTGCAAACAACCTGGCCATTTTGCGCGAGAGTGCCCAACAGGGAGACTGGGTCAAGGACCCATATCTCCTCAAACAGGGGCTAAACCACCTCCACTCACCCTTTGCCCTAAATGTGGTAAAGGTCACCACTGGGCCAAGGAGTGTAGATCCAAGATCAATGCCCTTGGACAGCCTATTCCCTCTAACTTCCCGGGAAACTCCTCTCGGGGTCAGCCCCTGGCCCCGACCACCCCCAGAGCAAACCCAGAGGCAATAAGGTTTGTTCCCTCTCAGACTCCCAACCCAATCCAGGCTCCCTGTCCTTCTCCACAATCACCTCCCTCCAACGTGCTACCCCAGGCAGCACAGGATTGGACCTCTGTGCCTCCACCGATACAATATTAGACTCTATGCAAGGACCCCAAATAATACCCACTGGGGTTGTAGGCCCCCCTCCACCTCATATGTGTGCTCTTATTCTTGGGAGAGCTTCTACCACCTTACAAGGTGTTCAGGTCTTCCCTGGCATCATTGATAATGATTACACTGGAGAAATTAAAATACTGGCCATAGCTATTAAGGGAATAGCGGCCATCCCTGCAGGAACAAGAATTGCACAATTAATACTCCTTCCCCTCAATTCAGGAAACACTCCCGCCACCCAAAATTCACCACGAAACACGGCCTCTTTAGGTTCCTCTGATGTGTATTGGGCCCAACCTATCTCCCACAAAAGACCCACTCTTACCTTATTTATTGAAGGAAAGAAAATTCCAAGGGATCCTAGATACTGGTGCGGATGCCACAGTTATTTCTCAAAAATATTGGCCATCAGAATGGCCCCTCACCTCATCACTAACTGACCTTAAAGGAATAGGGCAATCAAAAAACCCCTTAGTTAGCTCCAGGGTGCTCAACTGGACTGACACAAAAGATAACACAGGAAATAAAGGAACTGTTACCCACTTCGTTGTTCCTGATCTCCCTGTCAACCTTTGGGGACGAGACATTCTAAGCCAAATGAAAGTTATTCTTGCTAGTCCCGACTCTTTAGTCACTCATCAAATGCTTCGTATGGGCTTTATCCCTGGTACAGGCCTTGGGAGGCTAGGACAAGGACAGGTTGAGCCTGTACAGCCCATACAAAAAACAGACAAATTTGGACTTGGGTATTTGGATTTTTAGTGTCGATCCCTGACCCTCCTGTACCCCATGCAGACAAAATTATTTGGGAAACTCAAACTCCTGTGTGGGTGGATCAGTGGCCCCTTACCCAAGAAAAATTAGAGGCTGCCTCCATGTTAGTACAGGAACAGTTGACAGCCGGCCATGTGGAACCCTCAACCTCACCCTGGAACACTCCTATTTTTGTTATTAAGAAGAAATCAGGCAAATGGCGCCTTTTACAGGATTTGCGCGCTATCAATAAGGTTATGCGCCCGATGGGGGCACTACAGCCAGGCATCCCTACACCGGTAGCTATTCCTAGGGACTATTATAAAATGGTCATCGACTTAAAAGATTGCTTTTTTACTATTCCTTTACATCCTGATGACAGACCCTATTTTGCTTTCAGCCTCCCCCGCATCAATTTTCAGGGCCCTATGCAGAGATTTCACTGGAAGGTCCTTCCCCAGGGTATGGCTACCAGCCCTAGTCTTTGCCAAAAATATGTTGCTCAAGCAGTGGACCCTGTGAGAGAGCGGTGGCCACAAGTTTATATATTACATTATATGGATGATTTGTTAATCACTGCACCTAATACCTATGATCTTAACAATTGTTATTAGATCAAGAACAAGCAGCCCCAAGATGGTTACCAGAACGCCTGGTCAAACAGGTCAATGATTTACCACAACCCAGGGACGGAAACCTTCCCCCTGAGGATGAATCTTCCTCTCTTATAGATGCAGCCGACAATCTATGTGAAAAATCCCCTGAATGGCCAACCCTGTGACTGCACACCATTGCTTCTCTGGATAATGGCTGCCTGTTCACTGCTCTCCCACAGCCATGCAGGACTTGAGGACCCTGCTAAGGTCCCCTCCTTTGCTTGCTGCTTATCATATCTATAGGTCCTTTGATATTCAATAAGATCATGGCTTTTCTTAGAGCTCATATTGAGGCTATACTGGCGAAACCTATTCAGGTTCATTACCATCGACTGGAGATGACGGATCGTGATGGTGATCTTAAAAGACCATCACCCCTGTGAGCTGAACTGGACAGCCAATGACGGGTAAGATTCGTGAGAGCTCATACCAACCTAAGACAGGAAATGAGGACTAGAGCCTCATTATCCAATGACGGGTAAGGATGTTGCTCTGTCATGGACAACCTAAGACAGGCGCAGTTCCCGAGGGATTGTCACTCCAGCGCTGTACCTGTTCAGGCAGGCCACGCCCCTGCCTCGCCACATAGCCTCTATCACCCCTTTAAAATATGGCTCTCAGAATATGGTCAATAATTTTATATAAGAAAGGGGGAAATGTCAGGGACCAAGAAGAAGTTCTCATTCTGAGGACGTTCTGACCTTTATGATAAGCAGCAGCCCAGGGAGCATTTTGTGGTTGCCTCCCCTGCACAAACACCCTGCAGCTGACTCAGGCACCCTGCAGCTGAAGGCTGACAGATTCCCGGAGCGCGCCCCCTCCCCACTCCCGGCTGATAGTTTTGCCTATGGCCCGCCCCCGCTTCTCTTCCGGGATTTCACCTTCCCGCCTGCGTGAACTTGCACCTTATCAGGAGCCCAAAAGAAAAACACAGCCAACCAGCCTGTGTCTCATCATACCCTCATTCCCTCAGCATAAATACCCTTGAGAACAATAACAATTTGCAGCTTGATTAGAACTCCTGTCTTGCTGTCACTCCCTGTGTCTCTTGTCCCTTCATTCCTTCTCTCTTAGGTTTGCCATCCTGCGTTGATGTCCCGCGGGTCGGGACATTCTATTGTTAATAGTCAGCTGAGTTCCCTTAGGGGTCACTCTTGGGAATTCAAGAGCAGCCTCTTAGCTCTTTAGTGCCACCTGCCAGGATGGTCAGGATGTCTTTGAAACATGTGGCTTCCCTTGGAAGTGTCAGGGATGTCTCCTTCTTCAATGACTCTCCCCCATGCAGCATGTGCCCTGGTCAGCTTTCTGTTCTCCAGGGTCTCATTGAACTCCCTGATTGGAAGGTCATGTGGCCCGGAATTGCACAGCCCTTAGAGAATTCCCTTTGTTCCCTGGGTTCGAACTGACCTCAGAGGGAAAGAGCCAAATATTGGCTATTTTCCCTTTTGTGACTCTTTTATGTCCTTAACTTTAGTCTCTAAGCTCTGGTCCTAAACATCCAACAAGCCAGTTTCACCAGTCTTAAAGTAAGAGTACTGGGTTTTACTTTTAATGTTTATAACTTTATAGGTATTTACCCCTTCTTTTTAATTAGGGTCTGTATTAGTACTGGAAGTTAGTCTTATATCCTGTCCGTATTAAAAGTTATACTTCTGTAAGGAACTAACAGATAATAGTTAGTTTATAAGGAAAATACAAAATGAAATTAGCAAGAGTAAAAACAGATTGAGTTTGTATAATAGCTATGAACCAAGAAACATACTTTTATAATTCCAAATCTTTACATTAAACTTTAGTTTGAAGAACACCAACTTGGTAAAATGCTCTTCTAAACCTTATATTTTAAAGACTTAGGTACTTGAAAGATATGGAAAAGGCACTAGTAACAGTCTAATGATTACACTGCTGTTCTTATATTAACCAAATTTAGATTTTAAATAAAACTTTAGACTCTTTAAGGTAGTATAATACTCTAAAATAATAGTTGTTGTTTAACCAGAGTTGTACAAACTCTAATTCCTTCAAGACTAGTTTCTCTAAAGAACAAAAGTTAACAGACTCAAGAAACTATCTTGATAGATAAGAATAGATTAATGTTTTGAGAAATCTTTGAAAGTTCAACCCATAGAGTATTAAACTTTGGCTTATATCAGTACATTAATATTTGATCTTAGGGAAAAATGTTGAATAATTTTAACTGATTGTACTACTTATATACAACCACCTAAACTTTTTGACATTTGCCTTCCACAAACCTTCTGCAACTTACTTAGACATTCTACAACTTTTTACTTTACCACAAGACTTTCTCATCCAGAAACCTTTCTTTTCCTTCTACTTTCTATACTAAAATATATTTCCACACTTAAAAACTTTCTCATCTCTTTCCTAACTGTTGATCCATTTTTAAAATTTACATTCTGAAACAACCTTATAAAACTTCTGAATTTAGACAAATTACTTCACTTTAATAAGATGGAATACTTCCATGTTTTTAGTAGTTTAATTGAAACTCAACTGAAACCTTTTATACTCTGTGCATATAAATTACACTTGCTAGAATCTTAACTCTTAGTAACCTTGTATTAGTGAAGACACAGACACAAAGCAATCTCAAGTCTTTTCATTTACCCGTTTATGAAAACACATATAATGTTTAAATATATTACTTTATGGAGTTTAAGAAGTCAAGAGTACTTGATTTTATATTTTAATGGTTGACGGTTTAGCACTTTAACTTTGTAAATTAATCAGATGTGTCCCTAACAAACACATTCACTTGATTAATGCCATTGATGTTAAATCTAATTTATTCATTTTTTACTGTAAAAACGAAGATATCAGACAAGTATAGTGAACAGTACTAGCCATGTCTTTCTTGTTGAAGAAAAATCCTAGAAGCAATGGATATTACATTTAGACATTTTATAGAGACCAACATTTCATTAATTATCTGACCAACTAGAGAAATTTGTGAGTTAATAATTTTACAGACATCTTTATTTTCATCTTTTTTTAAATTGAACCCCTTTTTAAAGTCAAGTTAACTAAAATGTTTTTGGATCCATTTCTCATTTAAATTTTAATTTATGAGCACTCATTTATCTATATGTCAATTTTGATACTAGGTACATGATATGTGGACTCATGCATGTTGTGTCATGTAGACACAACAGTACAGTACAGAGGTGTGCACACATACACAAAACAGACAGGAGACAGAGCTCTTGTAGCTGTTTGTGGCAAGAGGAAATTTTCCCAATGTATTTGAGAGGTAACCCTTGAAAGTTGGTCCCTGAACAAAGACAGAGTGTAAAAATCCTCTGTAGTTAGATATAGACTGATCAGAAAAAGATTTTATTCAGGTTTGCAGGTTTGCAGGATCAAATGTGAATTCACCATAAAACCATAAAACTCACCATAAAACCATGAACTCAGAAATATAGAATTAAAAAAAATTCTAAAACAATGACGTGAGCCTTTAATTACTCTAGTAAAGCAGCATGCTGAACATCTTTATCAGATCGGAGTTTACTTTCTGGTACGGATTAGAATCAGTTCAGAAATTGAGAGAATGAGAGAGCCCTGAAATTTGTAGGTAAAGATTCTCAGGGTAAAGACGACTTGACCATCATTCCCTCCTGTGTTGCAGTGCTCAGGGAGGAACTTCTTAAGAAGGCAGGGTGGTCAGATAGCCACCCACAAGCGACTTGGATTTAAAAGTGACCCTTTTTTTCCTTAGTCCCAAATCAGTTCCCTGCAAGCCCTGCAGTCCTCTGCAATTTACGTTTCCGTGCAAGCCTTGGTGAGACAGAGATCTGGCAGAAGCTAAGTGAGCGAAGATGCTGTTCCAAGCTTAAGAGGCAAAACCTGCACAGAGCATTTTAACCATGTCTTCTTTTGTAAAATCAGTCTCTTCAGGTGTGGTCATTGACTAGGTTGTCTAATTTAGATTCTGGTCAGGTCAGTGTACTCAGTCTAGTAAGGCATTTGCTTTTGAGGTCAGATTGGAGGTGGAGGGCTTTGAATTTTTAAAAAATATCTTTAATTAATTAATTAATTAATTTTTTTGTGGTGCTGAGGATCAAACTCAGTGCCTCACATGTGGGAGGCAAGTGCTCCACCACTGAGTTCCAGCTCCAGTCCTAATTTTGAGATTTTAACGAGACAACCTTTGGGTTAGTCCTGTGGGATGCATGGGCTAGGCCCATGTTGGACAGGTTTGCCCCAGTGGCAGTTGAGATCAGAGTGTCCCTTGATGTCTCCTGTCCACCAGAAAATGAGAGGGTGTCCCCTCCTGCAATCCCAATGGTGGCAGACCTCCAGGGTCCAGATGAGCCAACAGGCCAGGGTCTTGGGCAGGGTGCTTCTGCAAGATACAGCAAGGGACCTGACCTCCCTGAAGAATGAGAAGACTGGTGTTTTATGTGGGGACAAAATGGCAGAAAGCAGCCTGTAATCTGGAGGTCTGAATACACAGAGAAGAAAGGAATTGAAGCAGCTAGGGTTAGAAGGAGGAGGCCCCCAACACCAACAAAGGACCCGACACAGGTCCCAGGACTGGGGTCGGTTTCGGGTTGTTATCAGCCACCGCTGAGCTGCAGAGGACCTGGAGAGTGTGAAGGGCCTCCTTCTTTGAGTATAACGTGCAGAGAGAGAGAAATGGGAGGAAATATGGAAAAGCAGTAGAGGCCCATTAGCATGGAGAGGGGTAGAGTGCCCCAAAGTCCATCCTGGGTTTTGGCACCAAATGAAAGCGAGTGAAAGAGAACACAAAAAGAAAAATAAAGGCAGGCAGACCTCCACGGATCAGGGATGCTGCATTCAAGGGGAAAATGGCGACGGGCTACAAGGGTCTGGGTTTATAGGTGTAGCAGGGCCAGGTCATAGCAGGAATTTTGTTGGCAGCTGGTGGTGGGCTCATTTAGGGCGAGGCATGGAGGGCATGTAGGGCAACAGCTGTAGATAAGGGAAGTTCCCTGGGGCCTACTGTTCTCCTTTCTCCCTGCAGGTTGTTATTTTCCACATCCTGCAAGAGTGGAGAGGGGCTGTGCCCACACCCCGATTGTAAAGCAGTGGTTTGCCACAAGCACCTCTGTTTTAGTGTAAGTGCTGAGGTCAAATCGCTCCCACAACTTGGTCCTCGTGCCGATGCCAATCCACTAGTGAAGAAACAGTTTTTCAGAAAAAAAATAAAGGAAAAAGCTTTATTGTGTGTGAGCAAAGGAGAAACACTCCCGTCCCAGAGGCTGTGCATCCGCCCATCAGGGAGAACAGAGGGCCCTGTAAGGTAAGATCTCTGTTCTCTTTTCTGTCGACTTAAACCTGTGGTCTTGTTGTGGGAAAGGCTGGTCGAGAAGCAGCCAGCAGCACTCAGAAAGGAGAACTTTATTACACACCAGCAGGCCCAGAGGAAAACAAAAACTCCAAATTCTGAGCCCTGATGCACAGTCTCTCACAACATTTATAGGTTATTTAACATCATCTTAGACCTATCCTATCATTGGGGATTTTTCCTCTTTTTAAAAAACTTCCCAGTCTGTGCAGCTGGGGCCTGTGCAGGGTCTCTGACATAGAGATGCTTACAGAACAAAGAAGCGGCGGCTCTTTTCAGAGGAGGGCAGTTATCGACAACCCAAAGGTAGGGACCCATGGTTAAGGAGGCTTCCTGGAGGAAGGCTGAGCGGGGAGGGCGCTGACCCTTGCCCGGGCCCTGGTCTCTTACCATGATGTCTCTAATTCCACTTCGCAGCCAGGTCTGGCCTGCCACTAGAGTCTGAGCTTCCCAGTGTGTAACAAAAGCCTGTTTGCTGTGACCTGTCTTGTCTCACACTGTGGTTAGGTGGAACCATGCTGAGCCCCCTGCATGTACAGCCCCAGTCCACAGCTGGGCTGCGCAGCTACCTCCGCAGCCCCAGCCAGAATCTCCCTTTGTCCTCATCTTCCAGTCACGCAGACTGTGGCCCCAGCTCCTCCCGTCAGAGCCAGGGCCAGCGCTGTGCTAGGGATAGCAGGTAGACCGCTACCCAGGTGGGCTGCTGGTCAGACTGGTGGGTGCCTTTCCAAGTGACGCTAGAGCGTGTGTCTGATTTCCGGCAGCACCCTGACATTTCAAACTGCAGTTCCCTTGTTGATTTGGAGATGCCACTTCTTAGGCCTTCTGGTGCCATCCCCAAGAGCTTATCAAGTGCACTAGACTATCGAATGAAACACCCCCTCACCCGAGACCCATGAAAGGAGAAGCGTGTCCCCAAGACTGGACATAGAAGAGCGCTGACCCTGTTATCTGGTCACTGCTGGTCAGGAGGCTTGCCCGGGAAATTCTGGGCATCCTCTGACTCTCTGATCCTGGTTTCTCCTGCCCGGGTGCACGGTACTCTGACTCTGCCATCCGTCTGGACCCTGTCCTAGAATAAGTGACGCAGGCCTGTGATCCCAGTGACTTGGGAGGCTGAGGCAGGACGTTGCATTTTTGAGGCTAACCCATTTCAAAAAATCAAAAGGGTATGTGGCTCTGTGGTAGAGGACCCCTGGGTTTAAGATAGGAATTTGGGAATAAAGGGATAAATGCTGAGTCTCAGAAGAAGACCCAGGAGCAGGTGCAACTCCTCAGCAAGAGGCTACCATGGTGCCCTTGGTCCCAGCCCTCGTCTCCAAAGGTAAATGGGGCAACATGGAAGCAGAGGGAGGACTGGCTGAAGTCACGCCCTGGGCTCTGGCTCCAGCTCTGTCCAGTTCTGTGCCCACAAGTCAGCACCAGGCTGGCAGGCTGCCCTCTCTCCCTCTGGAGATGCCCGCTCCTCCCTGGAACGTGTCTGCTTTCCTCAGTAAGCCTATGCCTCCACCTGGTGGGCCTGGTGTTCTTGCCTGGCACATAAGCCAAGACCCACTGGCACCCCTTCTCTCTGGGAGCTCCTCATATCCTTCTTCAGATACCCTTTCCTGTGACAGGTTCAATCCCCAGTACCCCAAAAAGACCAAGGAAGGGGAGGAAGAGGGATTTTAGTTAGAGAGCAGGAGGGTCGTTCATGATTTCTTGGGAGGGGGCTGGGCTTGCCCCAGAGAGGAGGGGTCGCTCTTTCAGTCCTTATAGGATCCTTTTCCAAACGGGTCAGAAGTGGACCAGACAGTACTGGGGGTATAGCTCAGTTAGTAGAGTGCTTGCCTTGAATGCACAAGGCCCTGGGTTCAATCCCCAGCACCACCCAAAGAAGAAGAGGAGGAGGAGGAGGAGGAGGAGGAGGAGGAAGACGACGACTAGACAGAGACAGAGGTGCTGGGAGTTTTACCGGGGCTGCATTTCACACAAGCCAGCTGTAGTCTGGGGAGACTGGCAGGTGCAGGTCCCTCTGTGCCTGGAGCCAGGATTGCGGGGTTCCCCTCTGCCCCTGGCTTTGCAGCAGCAGCAGCTGTCATCGACGAGGTCCCCAAGTCTGTGTGGCTAGTGAGGTGGAAGTCTAGACTGGGACACAATGCTGGTGAGCAAAACAGATCGATTCTCAGGGCCTGATGGGATGTTTATCTGGTGATAAAACCAACGGCAGCCTGAGCTGGTTCAAAGTCGAGCCCCAAAGACGGGGTCAAATTTCCCTACCAGACAAACAGCTCGAGAGTCCCAAATCAGTTCAAGAAGAACCCGAATTGACCAAAAAGGCCCAAAGCCCAGGGAAGGGAGGAGGGTCAGTGTGCCCTGCAGAGAGGAATTGCCAGGGGTCAAACAAACTTTGAGCCCGAACATTCCTAAAAACTCATTTTTCCATTTGCCAGAAGGGGCAGGGCAGTAGAGGAGAGTCCCAAAACACGTGGGGCCCGCGGCTGCGGGGCAGGGGACAGTTCTCTGCAGTCCCTGGACCCTCTGAAGACCTGGGTGCGGTGGAGCCAATTCACCAGCAGAGGGCACTGGAACACCAGAGGTGAGCTGTTCCCAGGCCCAGGCAGAAATGAGCGAAGAGGGACTGGGATCCAGGTCAGCGTGTGTCTAGCATGCACAAGGCCTGGGGTTCAGCCCCCAAAACTGGGAATAAAAACGAAAGAAGAGAGCATAAATATAAAAAGGGAAAATGAACTTAATCACAGTTTGGCCCAAACTGGGAAGACAGCTCACCTGCTGTCCCTGTCCTATAGAAATGCTACCATGATAGGAACAGAGAGCCAGCAAATGCCCATTTGTAGATGCAGCTGGCTGGGCTGGCCGAGGGACACTTGTGATTCCAGTTCTCACTGGGACTCTGTGGCCGCTGGCTCTGGGGGCTCGACCCCAGGCAGGGTCCCCCTGGGCCTGGGGGCTCCGCAGGAGCAAGGCCTTCACTAACAGCCATCGGAACCCAACAGCTCCTGGCAAGTCTGCATGGGTTGATATGAGAACAGCTGTATTTCCCAGCAGACTTGGTGGCTTGTTAATTGGTTTATTATATTTGTTTAAGGGTTAGCATGTTGGAGGCTTTTAAAAGCAGCCGGTGTGGTGGTCTTGAGGCAGGGATACCCCCAGCAGAGGCCTAGGGAAGCTGAGGGGCCAGCAGTACTCCCCAGGGGCACCTGCAGGTACCTGTCCCATCTCCCACCTCCTTTCCAAGGGCTCCTGCAGCTGGTCCAGGTATGCAGGCAGCCTGGCACCAAAGACCTGGAATCCCCCGTCTAGGTCCCTGGAGCCCTGACTGCAGGGTCCACAACACTTGTTTCTGCTCTTAGTCAAGACAGGCGTGTGCCCATGGTCCACCTCCAAAGCTGGAGGTCCTATGGCTTGTCCTGGGGTCTCTCAGGGAGTGGGAAAACCCTGGAGTGCAGGGGCCTCAGCAGCAAGAGAGGAGCCCAAGCCCCCCCTTGATAAGAGGCAGAGATGGGGCAGATCCTGTCAATCAAGGGCTGTGCAGTTTGAGAGCAGAGGAGAGGCAGCACAGAGGGGCTGGAGACCACTGGGTGGGTCTCTGTCTGGGTGGAGTGACGGAGAGGACTGTGCAGGACCTGCTTTTCTCACTGTGGGGCTGGAGGAGCTGAGATCCCGCTCCAGGTGCGCTCTGATGGGCTCCACCTGGTGCCCTGCAGACACTCAGGCGTGGCCAGGCAACTCCAGGCCACACAGCTCTGCATCTGCACGTGCACAACACACACGCGCGCGCGCCCAAACATGCACGCGCACACACACGCACACGCATACACAGCGCCCAGGCTGGGTTCTGAGTCCTGCAATGGATCCCACACCCCCTGGGCTCAGAAGGATCAGGTCTGTCCCAGACAGAAGTTCAGGAAGGGGCAGAGAGATCACTCCTATACTGCTTTCCTGGGGTCCTGAGGACAAGTATGGGCTTGGGGAAATGTGGACTGGACACGCCCCCATCCCCACTCTAATCCTGAGCCACTGAAGGTGCAAAACCGAGGGGCAGACTGCCCAGTACGCCAGGAGGCCCCACCCCTGCCCTGGACCACGTGGAGGCCTCTCACCTGCACAAACTTCAGAGAACACTGGTGTCAGCACCATCCGAGGGCACCCACCACCAGGATCAAGAGAAGGACAGCAACCAGGACTCCCACCATGGACTGGGGTGTGGCCTGGGACCTGGCTTGCAGAGTCTCTGAGCCGAGGACCTGGCTTGCAGCATCTGGGAGGGACAGGTGGGCAGAGTCACCTCCATCCCTGGTTGCTCCAGGCATCACCCACTGGCCACAGCAGGGTCCCCCACCGCCTGACACCTGCCCAACCCACACCCCCTTGGCAGGGACATCACTGGGGAGAGGGAGGCTGGCGGGTGGGACAGGCTCTGGGCACAGTGGTCCTGGGGTGGGCTGGGCACTGAGGAGCCCAGGGAGGGGGTGCTGCCTCAGGGGCAGGGATGCAGCACCTACCCCAGGGAGGCCTGGAAGGCCCCAGGCCGGCTGCCTCGTCCAGGTCTTGAGGCTCTGCTGGGGAGCACAGTCAGGTTGGGAGCCAGTCCTGATGGCTACTAGCTCTGGGCAGCAGGAGCATGGGTAGGGCTCCCTGGGTCCTCGCCAGGGGCCAGATCGCAGCCCTTGCCCTTGCCCGCTGGGTAGGTGACAGAGGTGGAGTAGACCAGTGTGGGGGCCTAGCCACCTTGGTTCTCGCAGGGAAGGAACGGGTTGGGGGGCAGTGGGGTTTAGGCTTGGAGGGGCACGACTGGGCACGGAGGGCATGGGCATCCAGGGCATGCCCCCAGAGCCCTGGAGAGGCCTGGGGGTCATGTCGGCTCAGGAGAGGGGGACGTTTTCTGCGGTCTCTTCTATTTCGTGGACAACCGACAGAAGCAGGTGGGGAAGGGAGGAAGGTGGGGGCCAGGTGAGGACAGGAGGGCAGTCCTGGGTGGCTGTGGTCTGGAGAGAATTCGCCCTTGTCGGGTGGCCGGGTCCACCGCCAGGCTCATCAGGCGGGCGCTGGGCCGGCAAGTTCAGGGAGGCTAGGACGGAGGCACAGGGGTTGGAGGGCCAGAGGCTCCTCTGCTTCGCTGCATCTGGTCAGGAGCCAGGCGTGTGAGCCTTTCTGTGCCCCAGGACTCTGGGCTCTGCTCTGTGGCTCCTCCTGGCTGCTGCCCCACCCAGTGGGGAACCCGCCCCGCTGCTCGCAGGCCCCGCCCACGCCCCGCCCCTGGCCCGCCTCCCTGCGCAGTCCTGGCTCTGGCCCCGCCCCGGGCCCGCCTCACCTGACACGTTCAGGGATGTGACTTTGTAGTTTCTCTGGAGCCCTTGCAGACGCCACAGGTAGAGCCCCGCGTGGGCGTCCTGGGCGGCTGCGATCACCAGCTGGGCCTGGCCGCCTTGCACCTGGAGCTGCCAGCCAGCCCTGGAGAAGCGCCCTGGGGCCTTCTCACTGAAGATGGTCCAGTCCTTCCCGTGGGTGCGCAGCCGGACCGTGATGTGGGAGAAGGCGTTGGAGATGTTGCAGGCCATCACTGCCTGCCGGCCCCTGGACACGGACACCACGCCCTCTGTGCAGAAGGGGTTGTCCCAGCCTGCGTGGAGGGGAGGGTCACACACGTGGGCTGGGCGGGGTCTGGAGAGCTGGACTGGATGCTCTCCCCAGCTGGGGCAGGGGTGGTGTCGAGGCCTCCAGGGGCTCTATGCGCGATTCACACTTGGGCTGGGTGAACTGGTGTGGCAGCCAGAAGCGCACTGCCCCGAGGGGCCCTTTGTCCCCCAGCTGGTCACTCGGCATGAGTCAGCTGGTCAGCAGGATGTTCCTGCAGTCCCCTGCCCTGTGTGGTTCCACCACTTGGGCTCCAGGGAGGTCTGTGTGGTGTTAAGATCTCCAGTAGCACATCCTGGGGGGATCTGACCCCAAATTCTCACTGTCCCCCATTGGCCATCAGAGTGACCAGGTCACTGGTGTCTTGGACAGCACTCGGGGCGTGTCTTTGCACGGCCAACCTGGATCTGCAGGGCTGTGCTGGGCAATCACTGGGGACCTGTCCACTACACATCCCCTTCTGGTGCTCTGAGTGCCTGCCTCTCTGAGGCCCAGGTGATGCTGAGGCCGCTGACCAGGATGGATCAGGGACCAGGCTGGCAGGTCCTCAGTCCCGTGGAGCCTCCTATTCCCTGGCCATGGCCCAGGCTCCAACTCTCAGGGACCCTCTTTCCCTTGGAGCCTGGGCGTGGTCTCGGACATCCCCCACCCATGCTTGGACAGTGGCCAGCAGTCGTTGCTGGGGGCGCCCACCCTTGCTGTCCTTGGGTGCACGGGGCTTGCCCTTCGAGGACCCAGGGTCGCCAGCCTGGCTGCTCACCCATGGGGCCGAGGTCGGCAGGGTCACAGTCATCTCTTGGGGCATGGTCAGGTCTGGGCCTGACCTTGTCTGCCCTTCCCACCGCTTGTACCCCAGACCCTTCTCTGGCAGAGGGTCAGGGTCCCAAGACCTACTTGTGTTGTGAGCACTCAGAGAGGTGAGCAGGAGCAGGATCCCGAGCATGCTGAGAACACAGGGCTGGGGGACACATCCGGGGGACACAGAGGGCCGGGCCCACATTGTTGGCCGTTGCGGGGAGGCCTCTGTGGTCCCTTGTCCTGGACACCAGTTCCTGGGACACTCCTGCAGGGAGGGAAGCCCAGGGGTCAGAAGTCCCCAGGTGGTGGCCCGGCTGGAGGGAGCTGCCTCCACCTGGCCAGGGGCTGGGCAGCCCAGGGGCCCAGCTTCTCCTGGACCAGCTGTGCCTTCCACGGCTGAGCCTCTGCCCAGTGTCCGGTCCCCAGCACCCACCCTCCATCCCATCCCTGTGCTTCCTAACATGTGTGGCCCTGGACACAGGAACCCAAGGAAGCTCCTGGAAGACAGGAGTCTGTGTCCCCCTGACACAAGGGGACCCACCCAGGCCCCAGGGGAGACTGCGGGCCCTGCCTGAGACTTGTGACGAGCCCAACACCCCTGGGAACGGCATGAGACAACCCCGGAGACACCTTCTGCCTCCCTTCCTGAGATACTGCCCAGCTGCCCAGAGGAGCCCCAGTCTGACCCCCCTGCCTCCCAGGGAAGTGATGGGCCTGGGATAGTGGAGCGGAGAGTTCAGGGCAGTCCAGCCAGAAGGAGAGGCCGTGGGGAGGCCCAGATGCCTGTCTGTCATGAACGTGGGCAGTGCACATGCCCTGCTTGTCAGGAGGGTATGAGTGTGTGTGCAAACCAGGTGCCAGCGTGAATGTGCACACATGTCTGTGCCCCAGAGTGAGTGTGTGTTGTGTGTGCACACATCCGTGCACCAGTGCATGTGGTGTGTGCAGATCTGTGTACCAGTGTGTAGTGTGCACACACATCCGTGCACCAGTGTGTGTGGTGTGCACACGTCTGTGTATCAGTGTGTGGTGTGCACACACATCTGTGCACCTGTGTGTGTGGTGTGCACACGTCTGCACCAGTGGAGTGGCAGGGAGCCAATGAGCTCAGCCCGGGGCACAGCTCCGCGGGAGAGGAGGTGGGAAGTGTGGGGCTCCGTCCCTCTTGGGGGACCCCAGAGTTCACATGCTGCCTCGCCCCTCCCAGAGCCCAGCCTGGGGATCCAGAAGAGACGGGGTTCGTCCCCTCTGGGGCCTGCCCGTCCCTCATACACACCTGGAGACCTGGCCAGACTCCAACCCTGAGCTTCCCAGCACATCTGAGCAGGAGGCGGCCAGGGGCTGAGTGTCCTGGAGGGGCTGCAGCCAGGACGGGACTGGAGGCCCCATCCCCACACCAGTGTCCAGTCCCCTGCCCACGCCAGCCCCTCACCTGCTCCCTCCAGCCTCTCCTTCTGGCCCTGCTCCTGCTGCTGCTGCTCCTCCTGGTGCCTCTTCCCGCCACGGGTTTCTGTTGTCCCGCCCAGAGGAAAACCGAAAGAGCCCAGAGGGAGGGACTGGGAGGAGGAGGCAGGTCTCGTGCAAGGGGACTGTCCTAAGCAGGGAGGAGACCATTCTGGGAAGCCACGGGGGTTTCAGGAACTGCCTGTGTCCTCAGATTGTCCCACCCTCTTGGTAGCATGTCGTGGCAGGTTGTCAGAACTGTGCACTGCAAAGAAAGTGGGAGGCTGGGGCAGGAGTTGTGGCTCAGTGGCATGTGTGAGGCACTGGGTTTGATTCTCAGCACCACGTATAAATAAATAAGATAAAAAGATATTCAGAAAAACATGTGGGAGGCTGCAGAGGCACCATCTAGCAGGGCCAGGGCGGAATGTGCCCTTGCTCAAGGGCTCTGGGGCTGCTCCTTTGGGAGGGTTCACTGTTCTGCAGGCGTCAGGCCAGCGGGATCCACCCTGTGCACTGGGGACCGGCTCCTGCCCAGGAGAGCTACTCAGAATCCACAAGGCGCCTCAGGGCTGGGAGCTGTGGGAAAGGCAGGTTGGGTCCCTGCCAGGCAGGGCTGGGGGTCGTGGCAGGCGCAGGGGTGGGCAGAAGGCTAGTGTGGTGGCATGACTCCAGACATGATCACGTGATTCTTTTTCATGATTCTATTTGTGTGGTGGATTGCATTTTTTGATTTCTGTATGTCGAACCAGACTTGCATCCCTGGGATGAAGCCCCCTGACCATGCTGTGTTAAATGTGGCTTGCCAATGTTTTATTAATGAGCCATGCATCTATGTCCAATGGAGACACTGGTCTGCAGTTGCCATTCCTAGGACCTTGGTCTGGTTTTGGTGTCAGGGTGATACGAGTCCATAGGATGAGTTCGACTGTGGTCCCTCCCTGTCTGTTTCATGGGATGATCTGAGGGGGACTGGTGTTAGCTCTTCTCTGAAGGTCTGGTAGAACTCAGTTGAGACTCCATCTGATCCTGGACTTTTCTTTGTTGGAAGGCTTTTGATTCCTGTTTTAGTTTCATTACTTGATATTGATTTATATTCTACATCTTCCTGTTTCAATTTGGGCAGATTATGTGTGTCTGTCAACATCTATATTTTCCAGTTTATTGGAGTATGAATTTTCAAAATGGTTTCTAATGATTCTCTGGATTTCAGAAATGTCTGGTGGTATCTTTTTTTCATCTTTAATGTTGTTGGTTTGGGTCTTTTCTCTTTTTCTTTTGATTAGTTTGGCTAAGAGTTTATTAATCTTATTTATCTTTTCAAAGAATCAACTCTTTCATGCTTTGATCCTTTGTATTTTTTACTCTCAATTTCATTAATTTAGATTCTGATCTTAATTATTTCCTGTCTTCTACAGATTTGTTCTTGCTTTTCTAGGTGATTTTATGATGAGTTTAACAACTAATTTCCAGACAAAAATGAGCCTCTTTAAAACATTAGATTATATATTTGGGATCCTTCTATTTCTTTCTCTCTCTCTCTCTCTCTCTCTCTCTCTTTTTTTCATGTAGGCAGGCTCTCAATGCTATGAACTTGCCTCTTAGAACTGCCTTCACACAGTCACAGATTTTGATATGTCGTGTCTCTGTCCTCATTTGTTTCTAAGATTTTAAAAATTTTTTCTCTGATCCATTCCTAATTTAAAAGAGTAGTATTCAATCTCCATGTTTTTACATGATTTCTACAATTTTTCTTGCTGTTGATTTCAAATTTTATTTCATTATGATCTGAGAAGATGCATGGAATTGTATCAGTTTTTGGTATTTGCTAAGGCTCATTGTGACCTATAGTATGGTCGATTTTGGAAAAGGTTCCATGAACTGCTGAGAAGAAAGTGAATTCAGCTGACTTTGGGTAAAATATTCTGCAGATGTCTATTACATCTGATTTTCAGTTTTATTTAGGTCAGAAATACCTTTATTGATTTTATGTTTGGATATGACCTGTCTATATTGGTGATGCAGGTGTACTTAAATCACCCAATATCATTGTATTGGGTTCTGTCTGTGATTTAATGTTAAAGAATATTTTTTAAAAATGTAATTAGGTAAACTGACATTTGGTGCATAAATATTTACTATCGTTATGTCTTCTTGTTGAATTGTTCCCTTCACCAATATGTAGTGGCCTGCTTTTTTCTCTTCTGATTAATTTTTGCTTGAAATCTCCTTTTTCAGATATGCAAATAGCTTTTACTGCTTGTTTTTGGACTCTGTTTGCATGGAATACTTTCTCCCTTCTTTTATCTTTAGCATATACACATCTTTGCCTAGGAGATGAGTGTCTTGAAAATGGTATGTTAGTTGGATCTTATTTTTAATCTAATTTGTCAGTCTTCGTCTTTTAATTGACAAGTTGAGATCATTTACATTCAGTATTATTATGGACAGGTGTTTGTGATTTCCTGCCATTTTATTGGATTTGCTGTATCTAATTCAGCAGGTCAGGACAACGAAGTGCTTTTGGAGCTGGAGAGTAGTGGTCTGGGGGCTGCTCTGAGAGCCACTGCTCAGAACAGCAGCCCTCTGGGGGCCAGTGGGCTGGGCCAGACATTGGCAGGACCATGCACACCTCCAGGTCTTTGGATCCAGAGGGGTCCTCCACTGGGCTAAAGAGCATCACCCAGACTTTTGAAACTATTTTTTAAAAAGCAGGTTCACAAGGTTTTTGTTTTGCTTTTCTAATTTTGTTGGACTCCTGCTTCTGCTTTGGCTGGAGGAGTGACTCAGTCGCTGAACGTGCGCACTGCCATTCTGCCCTGAACCGCCTCAGGCAGTTCAGAGCTCTTGAGTCGCAGGGCTCTTCCCACCCCGTGGGGCCTACGGCTGTCCCCGTGGTTCTGCATCCTGTCTCCTGAGAGCCGAGTGGGAGAGTTTTCCGGGATTTCTGGAACATTCATAGTTTTGCCCCGCCCTGCTCCCTTCCCTCAGAGGACCCACTGGACCTCTGCAAGCCCAAGTGCAGCAGCTTCTCCAGCTGACACGGCCTCTGGGGAAGCTCCGGCCGCCCTCCAGTGACACCCCTGAGCACAGCTGGGGACCCCACATTCTGGAGCTTACTGGTGTCTGGAAGGCCCCCTGCTCCCACCTTGTTGCAGCAGGCCAGGAGGGGTGGGGGCCGCCAACCCATCTCCAGGAATGCTTGGGGACAGAGAGCTGCTGTGGGGAGGTTTGGAAAGCTCGGGGCACAGGATGCCCCCACTTTGGGATTCCTTTCTGTCTGGTGCCCCTTGAGTTCTTACTAGACCTGGGGCTGGGCTCTGTTTGCCCTGCTGAATGGCGACAGGCAGCCCTGCTCCTCTGGGGACTCCTGACTCTGGACCTACCCTCTACCCGGCCCCTCACAGTCCCTCCTGACTTTCCCACCAGAGGGTGGGATCCCCCAAGGTCATGGGCCTCAGGGGACGCCCAGGATGCCTTAAACCCAAGCTACTGATGCTGGACCAAACCTCTGTTTTGGATATTTTAGGGTGCTGGGCGGGCCTTCTGTTTTTTCAAAGTGTGTTGAGTGGTCCAGATCAAGGGTCTGGACGGCCTGTGTGAGAAGAGTCTTCTAACTTGCAGGTGACTGCTTTCCTGGGTCCTGCCAGGCCTTCTTTATGCAAATAAAAGCAAAGAGATCCATGCGCTCCTGTCCACCGCACACAGCTGCCTGCCCACACCTTCCTTACAGGACCTGGCATGTGGCCCCCTGCCTGCATTTCCTCTCTGGCTGTGCTGCAGACCCTGTGAGGCCACCCCCCGTCCCAGGGCCATGTGGGGCTGGGCGTCACGATTCCCTAGCCCTCCTTTGCTAGGTCCTTCCAATCTCCACCATGGGATCCTACAAAGGACACGTGGTGCCTGTGTCCACTGGTTGCTCCCAGGACAGAAGTGCATCCTTGGGACCTGTCCCCAGAGGGGTTGCTGACTGCCACATCTCGCTTAGGGGACACGGCTTTGGGGGTGTCCACTGCTTGGTCGCGCGTGATGTAGCTGTGGCCTTCCCTGCTGTGGCAGGTGCTGCTGGGCACTGCTGAGGCTCCAGGCTGGTCCGAGCTTTTGTTCCAGTTCTGGCTGCTGGCTGGTACACAGCTGGGCTGGAGCTTGCTGCCGCTGCAGGACACATGTCCAGACCCAGTGCTGTCATGCGAACTGGGTGCCACAGGACAGCGCCCCGCGTTTGCTGCCTCAGGTTTGGGACTCACTCAGCCCCGAGGCTAAGCAAGCCTCAGGGTGATTCCTTCTCAGGACTTGGGCCCACTGGGGCCCGTTCTTCCACCGATTCCGTTCTGGGGGCTCAGAAAGGAGCATCAGTGTGAGCCTCAGATGTGTGGAAGGGACCTACTCTCACTCCAAACCTGGTTTTAAGATTGCTAAGGAGCTTCCAGGGCGCCTGAGCTCCCAGCCAGTCCTGGGATGCCTGGTCATGCCAGGTTCTTGGGGAGGCTGCCAGCCCAGGTGAGCAGTTACCCCGTCCTGCTCCGGCTCAGCCAGGGAGGAGCCGATGTCCCAAACAGAGTTTTATTCCAGGAGAGTTCAAACACCAGCACAGATGGTGCGAACAGACCTCAAATCCAGACTCCCCCGCTGCCTACCTTCAGCCCTTATTGAGGGCCCCTTCCATTTCCTCCCCACTGCCCCTCCCAGCAGCCCGATGAGGGTCAGGACCTCGGCTGCGCTGCGTTCCGGCCCACACTGGCTTCCTGATTTGCTTGCGGCTCAGATTTGCCACGAGGTGCATCGCAGTCTTCCTGGAGACTTCCCATCGCAGAGCTCCTACGCTCCAGCTCCGGCTCCCCAAGCTCCTGACGCAGAGGAACTCTGACTTTAGCCTTGGCGGCTGAGGTATGAATGGCACCGGAGCTCAGACGGCGTCCGGCTTCCGCTGGGTAGGACGAGCTCTTCTCATCCCAGACCCTGGAGCCCAGCTGCACCCGGCGGCTCTCAGCCTGCTGCCACCACGTGCCATGTGTGTGTACCCGTGGACGCTGCCCTCAGAGGCCCAGGGCTACGGGGGCACTTTCCCACATCCCTCGGTGTTTGTCAAAAGCCTGGGCCTTGGGGACGCGTTTCAAGTGGTGCCAGATGACTCTGGGGTCAGCTATCTCAATGTGATACAAATGTGCTGTCCATGTCCACAGGCCGCTGGCCATGCTGACTGTGTCCCTGGCCTCTCTCAGTGTCCTCACCACTGAATGTGCAGCTAGTGTTCAGGGTGAGATGCCCAGGGCAGGAGCTGGCTGCCTTCAGGGCCTGGCTGGGATGCACAGAGGGCTCAGCAGGATAAGGTGGCCTTTGGCCAGGACCACCGGGGACGCTGCAGGCTGACACAGCACCTGTGTTCTTCCAGGCCCAGGCTCAGCCGGGGTGAGGCCAGACGTGCTTGTTAAAGGTAGAGCAGGAGCGGAGCCCGCCAGCTGCCGGCGATGCTGGTGCAGGAGGGCAGGGCCAGTCCTGGGCGGCTGGGGCCTGGCCCGACGACTCTGAGTTGCCCTGCGTGATGCCCTCATGGGGTCGGAGTGCCACCCACAGGGCCCCTGCCTAGCCCCACTTGTGCATCCGCCACCGTGGGTTGGACGGGCCACCTCCTTGGCCGGCCTCCGTGCCTCTCCGGCTGTGGAGAGAACAAGAAGCTGTGATTGTCTGGCTTCTTAGTTCCACAGGAGTTCAGGTGCATCTTTGAAGATGTGGAAATAAAAAATGAGCAGAAGATGTGAACGTCTGGTTTCACCTCCCCAGCAGTGGACTTGGCCAACAGCTGGCCCTCCTGCCTGTGCGTGCGGCTAGTGACTGCCCTTCCTGTGGGCCTTGCTTCACCCAGCACATGGAGAGCAGTGGCCACACGAGGCTGGGACCCGAGATGGAAGAGCCCCCAGGTGTGCCTGTGGCGTGCTCACACTCAGGCGCGAGCCTGCACACACCTGTGCACACACGTGCATGCACGGGCACAGGAGGCACCCACTGCTGGCCTCAGGGCTCGGGCAGGCAGGGGAACCGGGCAGAAGGGAGGGAGGGACATGCTGGGGTGCCTCAGCCACCTGCCAGGGCTCAGGACATGTGGCAATGCACTCAAAAATGGGGATGGGGAGATTGGAGAGGTGGCAAGCACCACCACTGTGTGTGTGTGCATGCGTTTGTGTGTGAGGTGCCACTTAACCGCTGAGTCAACCCCCAGCCCTCTATCTTTTATTTTTTATTTTGAGACAGGGTCTTGCTAAGTTTCAGAAGGTGACCTTGAACATTCGATCCACCTGCCTGAGCCTCCCAAGTCGCAGGGATTACAGGTGTGCATCCCCATGCCGGCTGTCTCAGGAATTCTTCAGGAATCAGCGTTGATTCTCAGTTTTCCCAGGAGCCAGGCAGGGTCTGGGCCTTGGCTGGGGGACTCCGTCACAGGCCTGGAAGATTTGGGTGTGCAGATCAAACAGCCACCAGGAGGTGCCATTGGCAAAGAGTAAGCTGGTGCCACACCGGCCTGGAAGTGGGACCTGCTGCCCTGGCTGCCCGGCCCCGTGCCTGGGATCCTCAGGGACAGGAGGTACCTTCCCAGCCACACATGGGCAGCCGGGCGCACCCAGAAGGCCCCGGTCTCCAGAATGGCACCTCTGCCCGGATCCGTGGGCCTGACCAGGCCTTCCTTCCGGCCCTTCCTCCCCAGCTGTGGCTCTTAAAGCTCTAGATGGGATGCAGGAGAGGGGCCTGGCCCAGGACACATCCCCCCCACCCAGGACGGGACTCAAGCTGCACAGGCCCCGGCCCCCTCCCCTCCTGGAGCGGGGGGTCTGCCAGTGAGTAAAGAAGGGTCTGTGCTGACCCAGGAGTCTGGGTGTCCTCGTGGTGGCCCCTGAGGTCCTCTTGGTGTCCCCAGGTGGGGTCCGTGTTGAAGGCAGCTGGCCCGGCTGCAAGCGAGAGTGGAGGTCTGACTGCCTGCAGCGCCTCCCTGCGGCCGAGCTGAGCCGGGCAGCCTCGGCCCTGGGCCTCATCCCAGCTCCCAGAGCAGCTTTGGTTTTGTTCTCATTTCCATGCAAACAGGTTAAACTAGAATGAACATTCAACTCTTTTTAACCAAGAAAATGTGTTGTTCACAGCGTGCAGTTCTGGACTTAGATGATGTGACGGCAGAAGGCCGCGGAGGCAAAACCCAGAGGTGAGTTCTTGACCCTTAGCTCCCTCTAGCCTTCCTCCCTTTCCTTTTAGCTTTTTTTTTCTTTTGGAGGACTGGGGGTTGAACCCAGGGGCTCTACCACGGATCCACACCCCGGCCCTTTATTTTTCAGTTGAGACAGGGTCTGCTACATTTCTCAGGCTGGCCTTGAACACACTAGCCTCCTGCCTCAGCCTCCTGAGTGCTCGGAGTGCAGGCATGGCCACCGAGCCAGCCCCTTTTAGTCTTGTTAGGGCAATACCATTTGGCGGCCAGGAGGGGGGAAGAAACACCTTGTCTTTACACTCTGCTCATCTAGGAGGGTCTGCGGCTACCAGGCTCACAGCCCTGGAGCCCGCCTGTTTCCCAGGTGGGGCCCAGGTGAGGCTTCCACCAGGTGGGTGCAGCTCAGACCCTTAGAGCTGGACAGTCCCCTCAGACCCTGGCCGGTGGGGGGCAGGCCTACAACTGATGGAGGCCAGGGCAGCCCCTAGGCCCCTGGCAGCGCCTGCTCCTTCAGGCTCATGGGCATGGGACACAGAGGCCTGGAGGCTGCTGCCCACCACAGGGAATGGTTCTCTCCCCCACCTCCTTGATGTGAACGATCTGGGGAAGACAGAAGGAGAGCGTGGGGAGGCATCGAGGGCCAGGAGCCCGGGACATGCCATCGCCCAACCCCAAAGGCACTGGGACTCCCAGGTGCTCTGGAAAACCGAGGTGAAGGGAGGAGCCTCCTCTGAACTGGGTGACCACTGGCTCGAAGGCCTCAGGGTGGCATTTCCGAAGGCTGCTCTTGTTGCTCCACCCCAGCCTCGGGACACCCAGCCCCACCCTGCCCCCGGGGGCTGCTCAGAGCTGTGTCCACTGGGGTCTCCATGTAACCTCACCTGTTACTGATAAAGAAAACCCCCCAGGGTGGGTGGGGACTCCTTAGGGTCTCACGTGGCCTCCCCCAGCCCCTCACCTGATTCCAGCTGGCTGGAAACCCACCACCAGAGGTCCCAAGTTATCTGCAGATGCGTTTGCCAGAAGGGAGAGCCAGGGCAGGCACACAGGTTCTTACTGACCCTCCCAGGGAAGCTGCTTCCTGCTCAGGGGTGGACGGTCCTCTGCGCAGTCCCTGGGCTCACAGATTCTGGGCTCTGGATCTGAAGGAGAGCCCCTGAGAGGCTGGGCACCAGCTGGTTGCAGCAGGACACAGAGCCTGGCCCGCCTGCTCCTTCTGCAGCCGTTCTTCCTAACAAGAGTGATACACAGACACCTCACCTTTTAAAGATTTCTATTTTAAAACAAAAAAGTGGCTGGGCACAGTGGTGCACACCTGTAATCCCAGCAGCTCTGGAGGCTGAGACAGGAGGATCACGAGTTCAAAGCCAGACTCAGCAAAAGCCAGGAGCTAAACTACTCAGTGAGACCCTTTCTGTAAATAAAATACAAAATAGGGCTGGGGATGTGGCTCAGTGGTCCAGTGCCCCTGAGTTCAATCCCAGTGCCCCACCAACAAACACACAAACACAAAGATTTGTAAATACCCATACAAAGAAATAGACAAATGCACAAGGAAAGCAGGTAGCGTCCTCTGGAGACATGCTGGCCACGCTGGCTCCTCTCACCTGCCCGTCTGCTCTGCGTTTCTGACAAGGAAGATGCATTATTTGCAGCAAACGAGCAGAAGCAGCAGTTGTTGTAAAAGGGTGATCTCCAAGTGCACAATGAAGCCTCGCTACCGAGGGAAGGGCAGGGAGCCCAGGGAGCAACTGGCCAAGTCATGCTGTCGGCTGGGCGGCAGCTAATACCACTATTATCTATAATCAAAATGCATCAGTAAAAATATGGGATGAGTAAGTGAATCTGGCTACCTGAGGGTCTGATCGTCATACCGGCTGGTGGGAGTCCCCACAGGGGCACACAGATTAGCTTCCACAGAGTGGCCTCCTGGTCGGATAGAGCCACCTGCAGGTCGTGGGACCCAGAAGGTGGACTCCTCAGGTGAGAGTCTTGGGGCAGGCTGGGAGTGAGGGAGGAGGGCGGATCCACCTGCTTTCCATCGATTTCCAGAGCAGGGCAGAGAGAATGGAGAACAGGCCCAGTGACCATGCTCTGTTCTGGGGACCCTGCTCGGGCCCCATTCCTGCCCTCCCAGGACCAAGGACATGGGCAGACATGGCCACTAATCTGGATGCTGTAATTTCTTAGACACCCTGGTCATGGGGGTGTCAGGGAATCTGGTGTTGCCAGGATTAATCTGGCCTAGAGCAGAGGGGACCAGGAACAAGGCCACCCACAAGGGCTCTTGAGAAAGAACCTGGTCCAGGGCTTGACAAGCAGCCCTCACAGCCTCAATCAACCACATGCGAAGCAACCAGAACCAACTTGATAAATGGCCAGCACCTGAAGCCAGGTCTGCCACCATGACGGAGCAGAGCTCAGGGCTGCCCGTGGGGCCTGAAGGCCGTCCTGGCACAGCAAGCACACACGATGCTGCCCCAGAGTCCAGGGTGCTCTGCAGTTCCTCTAAGTGACTTGCCTCTGCAGGGCCAGGCCACAGCAGTCATGGTCCTGAGCCCTGTTCCCCAATGCCACACAGCACAGCCTGCACATCCAGGTCAGCATCACCTTCCAATCCATGTGACAGTCAACGACTTGAACTTAACTGCCACTTAACCTTTCCATCACTACCACCATCACCTTCAACTTCAACAGCATCCTCATATCTTCATCACCACCACGACCACTACAATCACCATGACCTTCACCATGACCCTTACCCTCACCACCACCATCACCATCACCACCCCCACCATCACCATCACCACCCCCACCATCACCATCACCACCATTACCATCACCATCACCACCACCACCATCACCATCACCACCCCCACCATCACCATCACCACCATTACCATCACCATCACCACCACCACCATCACCATCACCACTACCACCACCATCACCATCACCATCACCACCACCATCACCATCACCATCACCACCACCACCACCACCATCACCATCATCACCATTATCATCGCTATCACCACCACCACCATCACCACCACCACCATCACCACCACCACCATCATCACCACCACCACCATCACTACAATCACCATGACCTTCACCATAACCCTTACCCTCACCATCACCATAACCACCACCACCATCACCATCAGCACCATCATCATCACCATAGCCATCATCACCATTACCAAACCCTCACCATCACCATCACCACCACCATCAACATCACCACCACTATCATCACCATCACCACCACCACCACCACCACCATCATCATCACCACCACCACCACCACCATCACCATCACCACCACCACCACCTTCATCATCACCACAGCACCACCACCATGCCCATCCCCACTCCCATTGCCACAGTCACCATGATCCACCACCACCACCAGCACCATGACCATCCCCACAATCACCTCACCATCACCACCGTAACCTTCATAACCAATATTGTCTGAGCTCCTGCAGCACAGAGCAAACACCTGAGCACCCCCACCTAGATCAAGTGACAGCATCTCCCCTACTTGCCTCAGGTGCTCTAGAGAGTACACCCTTCCTCTTGGCATTGACAACCTCCTCTCCAGGAGCCCTGATCCTCCGAGTGTAGAGTGCCACCCAACCCTTGAGTCTGCTTGGTCGCCATGCCTTTTCTGGTGTGGTCAATACTCTATTTTAAGTTTCTCATGCACGGCACCAAAATGATCTCCTCCTGTGCTTCTTCTCTCTCAGCATGATGGATCAGAGCTCCTTTGTCCCTCTGAACTGCTCTGCTGTCCCCAGCAGCACACACCCAGGGAGTTTGCTCACCTCCACCCCTCCCAGGACCCGTGCTGCCCAGGCAGAACTCTGGAGTGGACATTCAGACTAACAAAGAGGACTGCAGCTGCCCAGCGTGGTCTGGGTGTCCACTTCTGTCAGCAGTGCTGCCCAAGGGGAGCGATCCTTCCTGGTGCCTCAGTTTCCTCATCCATGAGGGGCAACTGGAGTAGGCCTGCCTCCATGGAGGGTTGTGAGATTGCCGTGAGTTAACACCCATGAGGTGCTGGCAGGGCAGGGGCACAGTGACCCGTGGCGATCGCCGCAGCTGGGCTGATGAAGGAGCTGCCTGGTCCTGCTTCCAGGGGCCTGTGGTCCACCCAGGAGAGCACTGGTGCTCTCTGTGCCCGGGCCGTCCAAGACAGTGAGAGCAGTCTGGGCAGCTGTTGGTTTGTGGCCAAGCGAGGGGGAGGGACAGCCAAGCCTCAGATCACAGATCACGGTGGGAGGGCTGTTCAAGAAGGCATCCAGGAGGACAGGCTACTGGGCTGCACTGCTGCGGGGACCTGGCAGGAGGACGTGATCATGCTAGATCTCTGGGGTCCACAGCGTAGGACAGGCCAGGCCCTGGTTAGCTGGACTCTGCCCCTTGCTGCAGTGTCCCAGGCAGGGCAGATGTAAGCTGCAGCAGCCACAGCTGCAGCCACAGGACCTCAGGGCCCCAGATCCAGTCTTCAGAGGGCAAGGCCATGGCGGATTTGGTCACTACCTCTTGTCCTGCTGGTGGCTGCAGCCTGGCCCTGGGTGGACGCCCCATGACACTGTCCCCCAGTACCTGCTGCCTGCTGCTGCCCTGGGGTGGGGAGGGGTGCCCAGAGCCAGCCAGGCTCCTCCAGCTGCAGACACAAGGGGCAGCCCTCGGAACATCTGCTGGGCAAAGGCCACCTGAGGGTGGCAGTTGAATCCACCTCTTGCAGTCCTAAATCTGGACCTGAGGAAGTCCTGAGATGGCAAAGGCAAGGCTGGTGGGGTGCACCTGGAGGGGGCTTCCTGAAGGGGCAGGTGACCCAGGGAGAGTCTTGGAGGATGGGCCCGGCAGCTCATTGAACAAATGAGGAGACGCCCAACTCACACATGGTAGTATCCACTTTCAATGTGGCAACATGAGAGAGCATCCTCCCTACCTGGGTAGGCTGGGATTTTGAGATCAGCAACGTGGCAGAGTGGGGGCTCCTGGGGAGCTGGGCTGGGGGGGGACGGGCACCAGGGGTCCGTGCCCATGGTGAGGGCCAGTGCAGACACTGGACCCCACCCACGCCCACACCACCTACTGCAGCTGACCGCCTCACACTCAGGCACACCCTCTGAGGATGCCTCCTGTTCCCAGCTCCTTCAACCCCCAGGGGTGACAGCCCATGGGATCACATCCAGGCAGGACCCAAGGTTTGATGTCGGGAAGCATCCTAGATAGACCACGGGCCTCGCAGGGGACCCATGGAGACAGGCCCTCTGCTCCTAGACCAATGCTGAGGACACAGGAGCCCAGCACCAAGGACAGGGGTCGCTGGCTGCCACTGGAGGACACTTGGGTGGGATGAGAGCCCTCAGTGGCCAGCAGTGCCCACTGCTGCCCTTCCCCGGGGCAGGGAGCTGCCAGCACAGAGCAGGCTCTGGAATGGGCCTGCACCCCTGGGGGTGCACCCTGGCGTCTCTCAAGCTTCTTTACCTCCCCTGCCCTCTGTCCCCCGTTCTGTCCAGGCCCCGGGGCCGGGTCCCTTACAGACCCACGCCAGGTCTGCCTGCGTGGAGCCAAGCGGCAGCCGCCCCCAAAGAAACACAGGACTCCCGGGTAGATCTGGATCTGCGATCAACAACAGGGGTTTTGGTGCTACTTAGAACGTCCCTCTGAGGAGCCTGCCCAGGCCACAGATGCAAATGAGCATCACCTTCGGACTAGAGAGAAGATGGCCCTGTACCGGTGTGTGGCGGGAAGGCCTTCCCTTAGGGCTGGGCTGGCTGCGGCTGCTCTGCTCCGGAGCCGGGAACTCCGGGGGCGCCCAGCCAGGCCCTGTGAGAAGGAGCCCAGGTGTGCCTGCTCTGGGCCCCAGCGCTAGCAGCTTTGCGGCTGATTTTTTAAGATTCAGGTGAACGTCACCTAACAACCATTGGAAGTGAAACTCAGTGGCAGTTAGTGGATGCACAGCACGTGCCACCGAGCCCTCTCCCAGCTTCCGATGGTCTCCTTCACCCGGGAAGGAGGCCCTGGCCCCCTCCAGCCCCCAGGAGCTGCTCCTCCACTCTGTGGATCTGCCCACTCTTGAGTCCCGGCCCAGCCCAGCGACTCAGGGTACTTGTTCTTTGGTGCCGGGCTTCTTGCCCAGCACGCCCCGGAGGGTGGTCCGTGCCTGAGCCCTGCTCCCTCCCTCCTGCGGCCGAGGACTCTGCTGAGGCAGGGGTCTCCAGCTGGCCACCCACTCACGGATGGCAGAGAGCGGCTTTGCGCGTGGGCCGTTCCCGTGCATGGTGCTGCCCTGAGCTCCCGGCCGCACGTCTCAGATTCCTTGGGGTCTGTGCTTAGGAGTGGAATCGCGGGTCACAGGGCCATCCTGTCACTGAGAACGCCTTGGATTTATCCCCTCCCACCTAACTTCTGACCTGGTGCCCAAGAGCTGGGAGCAGCTCACCGGGCAGAGCGGGGCTCTCTCCTGATCCCAGAGTCCCTGCAGCACAGACACGGGCCTCTCAATAAAGTCCACGCGATACCAGAGTTTGCACAGATGGATGCTTGAGCAGCGGGGAGGAGGGGAGGGTGGGCAGACGGACAGCCGGCCCAGGAGGGACAGAGGAGGAATGGCGGAAGGACATTGTACCAGGAGGGATGAGAGGGGGCAGCGCAGAGCTCCGAGACCCCGCTGCAGCTGCCTGGGACCAGGACCAGGTGCAGGTGGCGTGCAGGCCTCCAGCCACCACAGGCCGCTAGGGTGGCCGGGGCGCCTTAGGGTGAGGCCCCCGGAACAGCCGCTGAGAGGCGGCTGCTTCTCCCTCCCACTGGCCTCAGACACTTCCCTGACCCGAGGCCCAGACGCTCGCTTCTAGAGGACACACGAGAGGCAGCCCTCGACGTGGGACGGAAGACCCCTCTGCTGCCTTCACTGACCCGGCAGGAAGCCCTGGGGTGGCGCCCCTCTGGACCCACGGGAGGGAGCAGGGCCTGTCCCGAGCACAGGGGCCAGGCAGCCAGCCACCGCCCAGCGTCCCCCACACCGGGCTCCTGCCCCCGGTGCTGCCGCAGTCTCATCCATGCAGAGCCCACAGGGCCAAGCGTGCAGCCCTCTCGCCCTGAGCACCCTTGAGACCCGTCTGCGCCGTGGGGTTCTAAATTCTGGGGCTCGCGTCCGCGGGAGGCACACTCACGCCGAAAACAGGGCCTCCTGGGTTAAGCAGCTGTCTACACCTGGGCCGGGACCACAGGACCGCCCAACACCTGTGGGCGGACTGCCCCCGAGCCGGAGCCCTGGCCCGTGCCCCCTCCCGGCCCGGCTGGGACACTCGGGGATGCCTCAGGCCCGGGAGGACCCCCGAGGGAAGACCACACAGGGCGTGAAGCAGAGACTTTATTGAAACCAAACACCACACAGAGGAACAGGGATCAACAGGCCAAAGGCACCAACGCCCGACATTCGCCACCCGGGCCCTCCCGCTGCAGACCCACCCCGGTGCCCGGTCAGTGCCTGGCAGGACGTCCAGGACCCTCCCCGCACCACCCGGGACGTGTCGCGGTCGCCGGCTGTCGCTGGGGGTCTCACGCCCGGCGTCCCTCCCCACGGCCAGGTTAGAGCCAGGCACGGTCCTGGGACCTGCTTCTGCATCAGGGGCAGCTTGACCTTTCACGCGGGAACAGGCTGGTCAGCGTCTTGTTCCAAACCAGGTGACAGTGACAGTCAACAGACAGACAGGTAGCTGCCGCTAGGACCCCGTGGACACCCCCGACCTTTCCCGGAGGTCCCCGCAGCCCACGTCCCAGCCCCGGGCTGCCCAAGCTCTGCCCCGCAGGGGAAGGTCCCCGTCCGGTGCCAGCCCCCACCCCCCAGTCCCTGGTGTGCGGGGGCAGCCAGGACGAGGGGCCTCGGCCCCTCAGCTCAGGGCCCGGGCCTGAAGGGCTGGAAGCAGGGCGGCTCCCCCAGGACCGAGGCTCCCACCACAGCCAGGCTCTCCCCGGGCCTCCCGGGCACACCGCCCCAGGCCTCGGGGCTGCTGGCGTCCTGTCCTTGGGGGCAGGACCGTGGCCGCCAGGCTGAGGCGCCCTCCTCCGCCTCCCTCCTGCTCCAGGGTGAGTAGGAGACGATGGTGAAGCCTCTCCTCTGCAGGGCGCAGTCTGCGGGCACCAGCTCTGCACCCTGCCCCGCCCTCTCCAGCACGCTCAGCTTCCAGCGGTGCAGGTCCTGCTGCTGGGACGGGTTCTGGAGCCTCACCACCCACACCTCGCCGGGGTCCAGCAGCAGTTTCCAGCGCTGGCCTGGGGCCTGCAGGGCCCAGCCCGGAACCATCCTCCGCAGGTAGACGGCGTCCTGGCAGCCCACCGTGGACACAACCTGCAGGCCCAGCAGCCAGGCCTCGGCCTCCTCGGGGTCCACGGGCCGGCTGGTGCCCAGCTCCAGCACCATGGGCTCCCCTGGGGGCAGCTCCACGCCCGGGAAGTGCTGCCACGGGGAAGGGGGGCGTGGCCAGTGCGAGCAGGGAGGCAGCCCCTCGAACCTCCAGGGCAGGGCCTGCGTCCAGTCGGCGTCCTCCGGGCCCAGGCCCAGGGGCACCGCGTTCTGAGGCTCCAGCTCGGTGGGCACAAACAGGGGGTCCAGGCCCACCTCTTCCGCCCCCGCTGGTGCTGACGCCAGGGCCCCGGGACCCCAGTGCTCTGCGCCCCCATGCCCAGGCTGCCCCGGGGACCCCTCCTGCTCGGGCCCTGCCTCCAGGAGCTCCGCGGCCTCAGGGTCCCAGTCCTCGTCTTCCCAGTCCTCCGACTCCAGCATGTCTTTGAGGTCCAGGAAGGCAACCTTGAAGCAGGCAAAGCAGACACTCAGCTGGTCTCCATGCTGGATCTGGTACAGCCAGGACGCGTACAGGCAGGTCATGCCCTCCCTCCCGTGGCGCACGCTGACCGGGGGGCACATGGCCACGCTGCCCGCCTCCTGGGGGTGGGCGGCAGGAGCCCTCCCCCGGCTCTCAGGGGGTCAGGCCCACAGGTCTGGGGTGGGCAAGAGGGGCTGGGGCAGGGGGGCGGGGAGGCAGAGCGGGAGGGGGTGGCGGGTGCCGGCTTCCTCTTGGGGCCGTGGGGTGGGTGGAAGGACGAGGTCCCAATTCAGCTGGCAGCTGCAGAGGCTGGGGGGTCAGAACTTCCAGAATCTTCTGCAGCCTTGCCGTGTGCAGAGTCCGGCACTGGGAAGGCAAGGCAGGAGGGGTCAGGCAACCCTGGGGCAGGGGGTTCTGGGGGTTCAGGCAAGCCCGGGGACCACCTCCGCTCGGCTTGCCCAGCACGGGACTGGGCCCCCATCAGCCCCCTCAGCCTGGCCTACAAAACGGGCGGGAGCCCAGGGGAGGCACAAGCCCGGACCCCCCCCCCCCCCAACGGCTGCCCCAGAGGACAGATGGCCCAGTGGCCCTCGGCGTCGGGCCCCGCCCCGCCCGGCTTTGGGACCCTCCCCGGGGGTGCCCTCACCAAGGTGCCTCCCCTGCAGCCAGCCAGGGAAAGGAGGAGCAGGGCGGGCCTGGGCCTATAAAGCCAGGGCTCATCTGCATATCTCCCAGCAGCCCCTGCTCAGGGAAAGTGCTGAGTCGCCCTGGCCCAGGCCAGCCACGTGCCGCTCGGCGCCCCCCAGGG
Source organism: Sciurus carolinensis (assembly GCF_902686445.1). Classification (NCBI taxonomy): domain Eukaryota; kingdom Metazoa; phylum Chordata; class Mammalia; order Rodentia; family Sciuridae; genus Sciurus; species Sciurus carolinensis. The sequence continues at coordinate 711,401 of NC_062215.1, read as the reverse complement.
CCCGGCCGGCGCCGCTGCTCTGCCTGCCTGCCTGCCTGCCCGCCCGCCCGCCTGCCCCGGCCCACCCTGGGCCCGCGTCCCCGCGTGGGTCGCGCCGTGCTGGGCCCGCTGCCGCCGCGGGCGTTTGCCAGCGGATCCTGCGTCCGTGCCTTCCGGGAAGCTCTCGTGAACCTCGCGTCCTCGCCAGCTCACTCGCGTTTCCCCTTCCGGGTCGCCCTCCCTGTTTAAACCCAGGCTCTCCCAAACCCACGCCTGTGTTTTCGGTGGCTTTGGACGAGCTTCGGGGTCACGGCGAATGGAGTGCGAGGCCCGGGCGGGGATGCCCAGGGTCCAGGCCGCGCAGCAGTGGCTCCTTGGTCACCGTGGAACCTGCCCCACACACCGTCAGCGGCCGGGCCCGTCCTCACCGGGGTCCGCCCTGGCGTCCACGATATGACGGGGACCCAGCCCCACGCAGCACCGGGCGTGGAGTCCTCGTGGCCCCTGGGCACCCGGCCAGCCACAGGGCCCTCACCGTCGACGCCTGCGGCCCTCTGCCCTCCAGAGTGTCCGGCTGGGCCCGGGCACGCTGCGGCCTTCCATCTTTCCTTACTGCGTAGAGTGCCCCCGTCCCCTCCGTGTCCCGGCGGCCCGACGGGCGGAGCGCACCTCGGTGACGGTGATGAGGGACCACCGCTCACGCGCACGGACGGCCAGTCGCCTCAGAGCCGTTGGGCGCAGTCTCTGCTGGTGTGTGGACGCCTTCCTCCCAGCCGGGCCAACGGCAAGGGCACCGCTGCTGGGTCACCTGCAGAGGCCCTGGCGGCGGCGGCCGCTCCGCTGAGGTTCGCGAGCCATGGAGGCCACGGATGGAGGCCACGGATGCGCAGCTCACGGGACGACTGGACCTCACGGCAGTCCCCGATGGCCTGTGGGCTGCAGAAGGCGTCCTCGGCTCCGGCAGACCCTGCTGGTCAGGCCCGCTCCCCGGACAGAGACGCGGCTGCTGGGGTGCGGGGTCCCCGGGGGTCTCTTTCTGAGGACGCCGGGACCGCTGGGTGGCTGGGGCCGGTGCCTGTGCCTCTCTGGTGCGGCGTCCCTCCGGGGCCTCGCTGTCGGACACGGGGTCGCTTGCTTCCGCGTTCCGGGTCTCCAGGGCTCTTTGTGGGTGTGAGCGGAGCCCTCCTCTTCCATTCTGAGCAGCGTCTTTCAGGGGCCAGGGACGCTTACACTGAACCAAGTCCAGCCCTTCCAGCGCTTCCCTCGGGAGCCGGCCCCGGGGTGGCACCTGAGCGCCGTGGCCGCCCCGGGCCCTCTGGTGTCCTGCCTCCTCCACCAGCCGTGTGGTTCTGGCTCCTCTCCCTCCCACGTGCGTGGTCCGTGTCCCGTGGGCTCGGAGCGAGGGCTGCGTCCAGGTGCTCGGGCACCAGGCGGTGAGACCGTCCTCTCTGACCTGTGCTCCTTTGCCCTAGCCCGGTGGGCTCTGCTCATGGGGGCCACGGACGCTCTCTGAAAGCCGTGTCTGGTCTGGAGATGACCCAGCGCGTGGCCTCTTCCTGAAGGGGAGGCCATCCTGGGGTCTGGGTCTGGGGTCTGGGGTCGCGCCCACCCCAGGTGTTCTGCTTGCTCCCGGATGTTCCCTTTGGCTGCTCCTGTCTTCGTCTGCTCGGCTGCTGAGATAAAACGTCACCACCGGGCGGTTGGGCCACAGAGGCTGCTTCCGGCACAGTTCTGGTGTGCGGACGTCCAGGCGGGATGCCCGCGGGGTCGGGCCTTCCTCCTGCTTGCCCACGGCCGTCCTTGCTGGGCCTGCGGGTGCCTGACAGAGTGGGGCATGTCCTCTCGCCAGGCCCATCAGAGACCCCGCTCAAACACAGAGCGGGTTTGCTGGCCTGTTGGTTCGTTCGCACCGGGGATTGAACCCAAGGGCGCTTCACCTCGCAGCCACACCCCAACCTTGTCGTTTTCTAGTCTGAGACGGGGTCCTGCCAAGTTGCCCCCACCGGCCTTGACCTTGAGGTCCTCCTGCCTCGGCCTCCGAGTCCCTGGGATGCCTGGTGTGGGCACTGCCCCCGGCCAGGACAAGATGGGGTCGCTAAGGGGAAAAGCCCTAGAAGCCCTCCTTCTTCCCCTGCTCCCCGTGGACTTGACGACCACTGATCTGGAGTCACCAGGGGCCAGGCCTTGGTCCCCCGCTGGCTTTGCTTGGACCACTCCCCTGACTTGGGTTTGGTGGTAGCCCTGGCCCCTTGACAGCAGATCACGGCTTTACAGACTCTCGCCAAGGCAGCCCGGAGTCAGTCCCACAGCCAGGAGGAAAAGCATCTGCGGACAAGGGGCACACCCTGTGCAGCATGAGCCCCTGCCCGGCTGTGCCGTGGCTGCAGGTCCTCGGCCTTTGGATGCAGAACAGGGAACCTCCAGGGGACAGGTTGAGGCTGAAGGGAGCAGGGGTGGGTGGGGTGGGTAGCCGGTGAGCTGGCTCACAGGGGCTCCTGCTCCGACTCCTCCTTGGAGTCTTGACCTGCTGGTGGTGGCACAAGGCAGGTGAGGGCAGCTCCCAAGGAGGTGGCGGCTCTCAGGGTCCAAATGGCCGCAGGGTGAAGACACTCATCCTCAGTCCCAGGGCCCAGCAGGTCCAGCACCATGAAGTGGCTGAGCAGAGAGCAGGAGAGGACGGGCCCCACGCAGCACCATGCCACCTCAGGCCCCTCCTGGCTCCCATCAGGAGATGGACGTGTGGAAGGCCCTGGCCTGCCGAGCCCCAGCCCCTCCCCACCTTTAGGACTCCCGCTCTTCCCACTGGGGCCAATGTGTCTGGCTCAGCGTCATCCACACACCTGGTTGGGCCCCTAGTCTCAGGATCCTTACCTCGTCCCCAGGAGATGATGTGGAGGACACAGACCGTCTGAGAAATGGAGCTACTGCCCATACCAGGGCGGTTGCCCCAGCCAGAGCCTCTGGCAGGGGGTTCGCCCAGGCCTCGGTCCTCACCTGAAGAGCACAGCATGAAGGAGGGTCTCACCCTGCTTGGTGGAGCAGGGCAGGGAGCAGCCCTCCGCCCAGGTCTCAGGCCTCCGCCTGGACCTGCCTCTGGTTTGCCACACATGGGGGTGTCCTCTGTCAGTGGCCAGGGTGACAGCAGGTGCAGATGGGCTTTGGAGCCAGGGCACGTCGTGGCCCCGCATGGAAGAAGGGAAGAGCTTGCTCCTTCAGGCACCTGGGAATCACCTGGGCCTCTGAGGGGGCAAGGCTGGCCCCTGTTGGAGGGGCAACTCCAGGGACATTGCAGGAAGGCCAGACTGTGGTCTGCAGGCACAGGCCTCCCGGAGGAGCCCCGTCCCTGCTGCCTCTGGCAACGAGGCTCAGGACTGGGCCTGACACCCTGCCAGAAGTTGGGGCAGGGGTGTCCCTGGACTTGGGAGGACAGGGAGGGATGGGCAGGGTGGGCTGGCCCTGGGGAAGGGGTTAGGGTTGGGTCCCAGCTGTCCACACACAGGACACGGCCATTTGAACCAGTAGTCACTTCCCAAATAGACTGTGACCTAGGAAGCTGACAGGAGAGTTACGATGGGCCTGGCCATTCTGAGGCTGTGACCAGCGTGGGCGCCCTCCTGCCGTGGGAGTATGGGCTGTCACTCTGAGGCCTCCGTCGCCCAGCTCTGGGCTTTAGTCATTGTCTGCAGCTCACCCCGCTGTGCCAGACCCGAGCTCACATGGTGATGGCAACAGGCCCAGGGCGGCCTGGTGGGATGGGCACTGGCCAGAGGCCCGCAGGCAGAGTGCAGACCCTGCACATGTCTGTCCAGGCAGGAGTTGCAGTGGGGCCGTGGTCAGCCCCCGGGCCGAGGCAGGGAGCTGCACTGTTCCTCTCGGGCCCCTGTCTCGGGGTTCGTGATTTCTCAGCTGCCTGGACCGTTTGGGTCACGAGGAGTTTTCTGCACCTGGTCTGGGCGTCCTGTGGCCGCCCCCTTTCCCTTTGCAGGTCAGACGGTTGTGTTTTCACAGTGGCCTGGGTGTCGCCCCAGCACCCGCCGGGCTAGGCAGCCCTCTGCCGCTGCTGACCCGGCCAGGAAGCTCCTTTTGTTTAAGAGCGTTCTCAAGTGATGGTATGTCATCTAAGGAACAAGGGGAGCTTCAGTATGGCCTCGTGTTCCACAGAGGCGTCCACGGTGGCCGTGCCTTCCTGACCTGATGCTGGAGGGCCCCAGGTGGCTCCCTAGAGCCGTAGTCCTGAGCACACTGCTCTCCTGGGAGCCGAGGCGGGCATCAGGGATCACCCAGGGAGACCGAGCCCACGGGAAAGGCCCAGAGTGGGCGAGTGCCCGCCCCCGATGCCTCGCCCACCAGGAAGCCCGGCGTCTGCACCCAGGCGCCCTGGTCACCTCGCCCCCTCGCCTGCAGGAACCTGCTTGGTAATGGGCAAGGGACAGCTGTAGGCCAGATGGAGATCCCCGACTTGCTGGACGAGCCAAATGGAATCCAGGGGTGGATGTGTGAATGGGGTCAGCAGGGTCAGGGGGAGGCCAGAGTCCAACGTGGAAAACTGGATTCCCCCAGTGAGGGTGAGCACCGCTCCTGGGCATCAAGCCATGCTCATGGACTAGGGCTGCCCGTGCCGTGGACGCCTGCAGCAAACCCGGCAGAGGCACCCTGGTGGGGACGGGCCTGCGGTCCTGCAGAGACTCAGGCCGTCAGGAAGGAGGGACAGGCTGGTCACCCCACGTCTCGGCCTTGAGAGGACCTCTTCACTGGGGAAGGTGTGGGAGGGCCATCGCTGAGACTTCAGGAAGCAGCCAGGTGCCCTGGTCCTCAAGCGAGAGCCTCAGCTTTGCCCACTGAGGACAGCGATCAGCTATCGCTGGGCAATAGCTTTCCTCACCCAAGCTGACCGCAGCCTGAGGAACTTGCAGACACACCCAGCTCCCAGGACCTGAGGCCCACTGGGCTCAGCCTACCAGCTGACCAGGGCCCAGGATGCTCCTGCAGCCCAGGTGGTCTTTCCTGCCTTGCTCCCTTCTGCAGGTTGATCTGTACCTGCCCAGCCAGCGGGTGGGGCACTGCCGCAGCTGAGGCCCTCAGACCAGGGCCCAGGAGCATGCAGGATGAGTTGCCCTCTCACCCCTCCGGGCTCAGAGGCGCTCTGTGGGCCCCTAGCACAGATGGAGGAAAACCAGGAGGGGACAGCAGTCCCCCAGGACTGAGCCCTGAGGCCGAGGGGTGTGTGTCCTGGGCCCCCTGACCTGGGGGCCTGTGCACGGCCACCCTGTCCCCAGGCCGAAGGGTGACTGGGGCCTGATGTCTGTGAACTGTTCCCGTGGTCACTGTCACCTTCACAATGCCCCAATGCTACGTCATGGTCCCACGAGCCACCTGACTAAAGAGCAGGGCGCTGCTGGGCAGCCTCTGATCCTCTGGAGCGTGAGCAAGTGACGACCATTCACTGCTGAGGGATGTGGGCTGGGCACCCATGACGGGTGGGTGGGTGGGCCTCCCTCTCACGCCTGGGCCCCAGCTCCGCAGGGAACCAGGAGCGGGAGGAGCGCTCCTGGCAAAGTCATCCGCAGCAGACTTGAAGAACCGTCCCAGCAGCACAGGACGCCAGAGTGCAGGCCGGGAGGGTGGCCCGGCCTTGCCTGAAGGTGCAGGGGCGGCAGCGCCTTCGCTCACAGAAGCGATTGCCACCGTGAAGTCCGGGGACCTGCAGGAGCTGGCTTGCTCCATGTCCGCTGCCCACCAGAGCACACAGCACCCGGGCTGCCCCTGCACCCCAGAGCAGGGGCAGGTCCTGGGCTGGTCGTGAGTGCCCCGGGGCCGAGTGAGCCTGACACTCCCCAGGCCGGGGTTGGGGAAAGAGGAAGGAGGGAAGAAAGAAAAGGAAACATCAAGTTCCGAGGAATGACTAGAACAAGGGACGCGCAGGGCTGGCGGAGGATGTTGCGGGATTCCTAGTAAATGCAGGCTGGCCCTGCACCACGGGGGGAAGACGCCATCGTGAGGGTGCCCGGCGTCCGCTGGTCCATCCCTGGGTTCTGCAGCCTCAGAGTCCCAGTGGGTTTTTTGGTGGAGTAAAACAAGCTGGTCTTGAAACCCGAGGAACTGCCAAAGGCAGGAATGCCAGCCTTGGGAGGGAGGTGCCCTTGGCTGGGGCTCTGGCGGACGTGAGGACAGATGGCACTTGATGTTGGCTACCCTTGGAGTACAGGGGAGAGGAGACCCTGGGCGTGGGTTCTAAAGGGGAAAATATTTTCACATGTGAGAGCAAACTGGAGGCCACTGGGCCCTCACACCGGCCCCTCCCTCCCCAGCTTAGGAGTGGGGACACCCGGGCAGGACAGGGGCCACCTGGCTTCCCAGGACCACAAGCCCACCCTGAGATGGGCAGCAGGCCCATAGCAGAGACTGTGGGTAGACAGTGTGTCTTAGGGACTAGGGGAGCCCTGGCCAAAACTCAGGAGGGAGGATATGGTCACTTCCCAGGAACTGAAGACCCTTGTATTTCTAAGAGAAGGGCCAGCATTTCCCCAGCCACAGAAGCCACAAATGGGCACAGCATGGACCTTGTGGTGTCAAGGTCACGACCTGCACCCATGGGGCACAGAGCCGGCCCCCAGACCTGCCAAGGCTCCAAGGACCCAAGCTCAGCACACATGGATGCTTGAGAAGGGACACGCTGGAGAGCACACAGAGAAGCCCAAAGCGATCTCCCAGAGTGCGTGGAAAGGGCTGCCCACGCCAGGAGAGGGCCCGCCAGCTGCCTCCAGGGCTGGGACAAATTCTGAGACCGCAGGGGAAGGCGGGAGCTCCGGGTCCTGTGCTGGAGCTCACCCGCCCCGAGAGGTGCCGAGAAGACCTGCGTTCTTGGGAGGGTCATCGAGGCAGCACTGCCCATCCCATCCTCTGGCCCAGGCTCAGAGCTGCCCAGGGCTGGAGCCTTTCCCAGCACGTCCGGGAATCGACCTGGGCGTTACCAGTGGTGCCCAGAGAAACCGCCAGCCCACATTGCCAGCGTGGTTCTGTGGGCAGCTGACCAGTTGGAATCAAAGCAGACAAAAAGGAAGAGGGTGCGAGACCGTCAGGTGACCCCAGGGATGGCCTCCAGGCTGCAGCGTCAGGGCCAGCAGGGGTTGCTGAGGGGCACGCCGCGCTCTTGCTCTGCAAAGCGAAGCTGGCTCTGCGCTAACCTGGGCCTGCCGGGAAGCAGAGCAGCCGCAGACAGTCATTTTGTTTGGCTTGTGCCTCTCAGTCCTCCTCAGGCAACCAAGAAGGCGGCCAGGATTTTGCATCATGAATTCCCTGCAGAGAGCTCTCAGCAAGACCCTGCCTGAAGGCTGTGCGTCCAATTGACGGGCACAACCCTGGGGAGAACAGGCAACTCGAAACACTGCTCGCCCTGTGAGTGGGGGTCTGTCCTTCCCTGGCTTTCGCCTCAAATCAGCATCGTGTCTCCCAAGGAAAGAGAAGCCAGGAGACAGGACACACAGTGATTCTGGAACCAACTTACGCTAATAGATTCCAAGTGAGCATAAAAATAAGTGTGGTCCACAGGTCAGCGTAAAACAGTTCAGGGAGCTGCTGCTGGCCTCCCACCCGCCCTGCACCAGGGGCTCCAGGGCCCAGTCCGTCCCTGCAAAGGCACGTGCTTCTTCCAGGACACTGAATTGCGGATGCCATGATGACTCTGAAGCCCCAGCAGGGTCTTGGACTCCCGTCCTCATGCTGTGCACATGGCGTGAGTGACCCTCCTTGTGGGTCTGCCCCTTCTCACCGTGATATCTCTCCATAGGGAAATGGGATAGTGCAGCCGGCAGTGGTTCCCTCTGTTGAAGGACTGGAATGGCTGAGAGTCAGCCTCACACGTCTCGACCACCCTATGGCCACGTTCCCACCATCTGCTCTGCCTCCAGCAGTCACAGGTCAGAGGCTGGACCTCAAAAGACACCTACCCACAGAGGCCTCTTGCCCTGCCCCTCCCAGGGAGGCTGGCCTGGGGGCAACGGCTGTGTGGTCTCCTACCTTCCCGAGCATGGCGTGCAGAGCCTGCAGAGTGGCTTGCTCCTGGTGACGCTGCCGTCTGAAGTCATGGTGTCCACCTGCTGGTGAGATCATGTTTATCCTCTCCCACCAAATCTAGAGTCCATGGGCACCCTGCAGGTCAGGCAAGGAATGGGGTGGCGGGCGGGCGGGTGGGTGGAAGAATGGATGAGTGAACGGCTGAGTGGGTAGGTGGCTGGACGAACAGAAGGACGGACCATGGATGGATGGCAGACATTTGGTTTGGGCTTTGTGCATGTGCACTGGGATGGTCCTGGGAGCCTCTACCCCTTGCCCACTCCCACTTACTGTCCCCTGGGCTGCCTCAGGTTCCCAGGGTGCCCCAATGGTGAGTGCATGTCCCCGCAGCTGGCCAGTCTTGGGGAGCTCTTTGTGGGGTCTTGTCTTCCCCTCTTGTTTTCACTCTGGGACAGGATCTCCCCATCTGCTGAGGGCCTCGCTAAGTCCAGAGTCTGTCCTCAGTCTCTTGAGCTGCTGGGATAATTGTGCTTGGCAGCTGTATGACTTTTGGAATTTAAATTCTAACTACTTCTGGACAAGCTTTATGATTTTTCAAACTGAATGCTGTGAATTCAAGAGCCACTGCATTACTAATGGCCTTATGTTCTAAGATCAGTCCCTGACTACCTTTTCCTGATTTAAATCATGAAACCAGCCCAGGCTGCAGGACAGGAGGCATTGGGACTGGGGAGGAGGGCCCTGGACCCCCCGGGCTGTGGCTTTGTGGGCACAGGTGGGCCCCAACTGCAGACAAGGGCTCAGTCCCAACCCACCTCGTGGCATAGTAGAGCCCCCCAAGGCCCTGGCTGTGGTGAAACACTAGAGGCCACTGGCCATCCCCACCAACCCCCCCATGGCTGGCCCACCTTGGCCACTACAAGTTCAGCTGAGGACCATGTAGACCTGGAGGACCGTTGGATGTCCACATCTGGTGAAGGACAGAGCTGGACACCAGCTGAGTCCCAGGACACGGCCCCGAGAGACACTGAGATGGGCAAAGGAGCACACTCCAGCTTCTGTGAAACTCACAAGGAAACCCAGATGAACTTCAAAAAGTCAGGTCGACAAATCAAGGACACAGAAGAACTCCAGCAGAGGAAATGCAAGAACAAGACACAGCTTTGGAGGGCAGTTCCCGCAAAAACACGCTGGGTATAGGAGTCGAGGGAAAGGTGGATGTGGATCAAACCAACAAAGCCCGAGAAGGAACTCTACCTGAGGTGGACACGGGCCGGGCGGAGAGGGACCAGGTGGACAGGGGCCGGCTGGAGAGGAACCAGGACAGGGACACTGAGACATGTCCACAATAACCTGGACAATAGGGTAGGCCAGGAACTGCAGTAGCGAGGAGCACCATCTCCCGAGAAGGAAGGGGACACACGAAACAGGTAGCCCTGTGTCACCTGCGGGAGGCGCCAAAGGCCCAGCAGTGGAGGAAAGTGGGATGCGTGGCTCTGGGGTCGAGCCCAGGTTTTCCACAACGGTCAGGACACAGTGGTCTCAGCCTCGGGTCAGCAACTCGGCACTCACTGCTTGCATCAGGGGGTGGGTCTGGGGAGGGGTCGGGGCCCAGAGTCCCGGAGCTGTGCTGGCCCTGCACCCTACTTGGGGAAGCAGCAGTTAGAGGTAGACTGGCCACAGACCAGGCCAGGGGCCTGCTGGGTGCTCAGTCCCCAGCGGGTGTGTGGTACTGCATCCTGACCTGCGTGCGGGGAACTCTGGTGCCAGAGGGGCCAGGGCTACCACCAAACCCAAGTCAGGGGAGTGGTCCAAGCAAAGCCAGCGGGGGACCAAGGCCTGGCCCCTGGTGACTCCAGATCAGTGGTCGTCAAGTCCACGGGGAGCAGGGGAAGAAGGAGGGCTTCTAGGGCTTTTCCCCTTAGCGACCCCATCTTGTCCTGGCCGGGGGCAGTGCCCACACCAGGCATCCCAGGGACTCGGAGGCCGAGGCAGGAGGACCTCAAGGTCAAGGCCGGTGGGGGCAACTTGGCAGGACCCCGTCTCAGACTAGAAAACGACAAGGTTGGGGTGTGGCTGCGAGGTGAAGCGCCCTTGGGTTCAATCCCCGGTGCGAACGAACCAACAGGCCAGCAAACCCGCTCTGTGTTTGAGCGGGGTCTCTGATGGGCCTGGCGAGAGGACATGCCCCACTCTGTCAGGCACCCGCAGGCCCAGCAAGGACGGCCGTGGGCAAGCAGGAGGAAGGCCCGACCCCGCGGGCATCCCGCCTGGACGTCCGCACACCAGAACTGTGCCGGAAGCAGCCTCTGTGGCCCAACCGCCCGGTGGTGACGTTTTATCTCAGCAGCCGAGCAGACGAAGACAGGAGCAGCCAAAGGGAACATCCGGGAGCAAGCAGAACACCTGGGGTGGGCGCGACCCCAGACCCCAGACCCAGACCCCAGGATGGCCTCCCCTTCAGGAAGAGGCCACGCGCTGGGTCATCTCCAGACCAGACACGGCTTTCAGAGAGCGTCCGTGGCCCCCATGAGCAGAGCCCACCGGGCTAGGGCAAAGGAGCACAGGTCAGAGAGGACGGTCTCACCGCCTGGTGCCCGAGCACCTGGACGCAGCCCTCGCTCCGAGCCCACGGGACACGGACCACGCACGTGGGAGGGAGAGGAGCCAGAACCACACGGCTGGTGGAGGAGGCAGGACACCAGAGGGCCCGGGGCGGCCACGGCGCTCAGGTGCCACCCCGGGGCCGGCTCCCGAGGGAAGCGCTGGAAGGGCTGGACTTGGTTCAGTGTAAGCGTCCCTGGCCCCTGAAAGACGCTGCTCAGAATGGAAGAGGAGGGCTCCGCTCACACCCACAAAGAGCCCTGGAGACCCGGAACGCGGAAGCAAGCGACCCCGTGTCCGACAGCGAGGCCCCGGAGGGACGCCGCACCAGAGAGGCACAGGCACCGGCCCCAGCCACCCAGCGGTCCCGGCGTCCTCAGAAAGAGACCCCCGGGGACCCCGCACCCCAGCAGCCGCGTCTCTGTCCGGGGAGCGGGCCTGACCAGCAGGGTCTGCCGGAGCCGAGGACGCCTTCTGCAGCCCACAGGCCATCGGGGACTGCCGTGAGGTCCAGTCGTCCCGTGAGCTGCGCATCCGTGGCCTCCATCCGTGGCCTCCATGGCTCGCGAACCTCAGCGGAGCGGCCGCCGCCGCCAGGGCCTCTGCAGGTGACCCAGCAGCGGTGCCCTTGCCGTTGGCCCGGCTGGGAGGAAGGCGTCCACACACCAGCAGAGACTGCGCCCAACGGCTCTGAGGCGACTGGCCGTCCGTGCGCGTGAGCGGTGGTCCCTCATCACCGTCACCGAGGTGCGCTCCGCCCGTCGGGCCGCCGGGACACGGAGGGGACGGGGGCACTCTACGCAGTAAGGAAAGATGGAAGGCCGCAGCGTGCCCGGGCCCAGCCGGACACTCTGGAGGGCAGAGGGCCGCAGGCGTCGACGGTGAGGGCCCTGTGGCTGGCCGGGTGCCCAGGGGCCACGAGGACTCCACGCCCGGTGCTGCGTGGGGCTGGGTCCCCGTCATATCGTGGACGCCAGGGCGGACCCCGGTGAGGACGGGCCCGGCCGCTGACGGTGTGTGGGGCAGGTTCCACGGTGACCAAGGAGCCACTGCTGCGCGGCCTGGACCCTGGGCATCCCCGCCCGGGCCTCGCACTCCATTCGCCGTGACCCCGAAGCTCGTCCAAAGCCACCGAAAACACAGGCGTGGGTTTGGGAGAGCCTGGGTTTAAACAGGGAGGGCGACCCGGAAGGGGAAACGCGAGTGAGCTGGCGAGGACGCGAGGTTCACGAGAGCTTCCCGGAAGGCACGGACGCAGGATCCGCTGGCAAACGCCCGCGGCGGCAGCGGGCCCAGCACGGCGCGACCCACGCGGGGACGCGGGCCCAGGGTGGGCCGGGGCAGGCGGGCGGGCGGGCAGGCAGGCAGGCAGGCAGAGCAGCGGCGCCGGCCGGGCCCTGGGGGGCGCCGAGCGGCACGTGGCTGGCCTGGGCCAGGGCGACTCAGCACTTTCCCTGAGCAGGGGCTGCTGGGAGATATGCAGATGAGCCCTGGCTTTATAGGCCCAGGCCCGCCCTGCTCCTCCTTTCCCTGGCTGGCTGCAGGGGAGGCACCTTGGTGAGGGCACCCCCGGGGAGGGTCCCAAAGCCGGGCGGGGCGGGGCCCGACGCCGAGGGCCACTGGGCCATCTGTCCTCTGGGGCAGCCGTTGGGGGGGGGGGGGGGCCGGGCTTGTGCCTCCCCTGGGCTCCCGCCCGTTTTGTAGGCCAGGCTGAGGGGGCTGATGGGGGCCCAGTCCCGTGCTGGGCAAGCCGAGCGGAGGTGGTCCCCGGGCTTGCCTGAACCCCCAGAACCCCCTGCCCCAGGGTTGCCTGACCCCTCCTGCCTTGCCTTCCCAGTGCCGGACTCTGCACACGGCAAGGCTGCAGAAGATTCTGGAAGTTCTGACCCCCCAGCCTCTGCAGCTGCCAGCTGAATTGGGACCTCGTCCTTCCACCCACCCCACGGCCCCAAGAGGAAGCCGGCACCCGCCACCCCCTCCCGCTCTGCCTCCCCGCCCCCCTGCCCCAGCCCCTCTTGCCCACCCCAGACCTGTGGGCCTGACCCCCTGAGAGCCGGGGGAGGGCTCCTGCCGCCCACCCCCAGGAGGCGGGCAGCGTGGCCATGTGCCCCCCGGTCAGCGTGCGCCACGGGAGGGAGGGCATGACCTGCCTGTACGCGTCCTGGCTGTACCAGATCCAGCATGGAGACCAGCTGAGTGTCTGCTTTGCCTGCTTCAAGGTTGCCTTCCTGGACCTCAAAGACATGCTGGAGTCGGAGGACTGGGAAGACGAGGACTGGGACCCTGAGGCCGCGGAGCTCCTGGAGGCAGGGCCCGAGCAGGAGGGGTCCCCGGGGCAGCCTGGGCATGGGGGCGCAGAGCACTGGGGTCCCGGGGCCCTGGCGTCAGCACCAGCGGGGGCGGAAGAGGTGGGCCTGGACCCCCTGTTTGTGCCCACCGAGCTGGAGCCTCAGAACGCGGTGCCCCTGGGCCTGGGCCCGGAGGACGCCGACTGGACGCAGGCCCTGCCCTGGAGGTTCGAGGGGCTGCCTCCCTGCTCGCACTGGCCACGCCCCCCTTCCCCGTGGCAGCACTTCCCGGGCGTGGAGCTGCCCCCAGGGGAGCCCATGGTGCTGGAGCTGGGCACCAGCCGGCCCGTGGACCCCGAGGAGGCCGAGGCCTGGCTGCTGGGCCTGCAGGTTGTGTCCACGGTGGGCTGCCAGGACGCCGTCTACCTGCGGAGGATGGTTCCGGGCTGGGCCCTGCAGGCCCCAGGCCAGCGCTGGAAACTGCTGCTGGACCCCGGCGAGGTGTGGGTGGTGAGGCTCCAGAACCCGTCCCAGCAGCAGGACCTGCACCGCTGGAAGCTGAGCGTGCTGGAGAGGGCGGGGCAGGGTGCAGAGCTGGTGCCCGCAGACTGCGCCCTGCAGAGGAGAGGCTTCACCATCGTCTCCTACTCACCCTGGAGCAGGAGGGAGGCGGAGGAGGGCGCCTCAGCCTGGCGGCCACGGTCCTGCCCCCAAGGACAGGACGCCAGCAGCCCCGAGGCCTGGGGCGGTGTGCCCGGGAGGCCCGGGGAGAGCCTGGCTGTGGTGGGAGCCTCGGTCCTGGGGGAGCCGCCCTGCTTCCAGCCCTTCAGGCCCGGGCCCTGAGCTGAGGGGCCGAGGCCCCTCGTCCTGGCTGCCCCCGCACACCAGGGACTGGGGGGTGGGGGCTGGCACCGGACGGGGACCTTCCCCTGCGGGGCAGAGCTTGGGCAGCCCGGGGCTGGGACGTGGGCTGCGGGGACCTCCGGGAAAGGTCGGGGGTGTCCACGGGGTCCTAGCGGCAGCTACCTGTCTGTCTGTTGACTGTCACTGTCACCTGGTTTGGAACAAGACGCTGACCAGCCTGTTCCCGCGTGAAAGGTCAAGCTGCCCCTGATGCAGAAGCAGGTCCCAGGACCGTGCCTGGCTCTAACCTGGCCGTGGGGAGGGACGCCGGGCGTGAGACCCCCAGCGACAGCCGGCGACCGCGACACGTCCCGGGTGGTGCGGGGAGGGTCCTGGACGTCCTGCCAGGCACTGACCGGGCACCGGGGTGGGTCTGCAGCGGGAGGGCCCGGGTGGCGAATGTCGGGCGTTGGTGCCTTTGGCCTGTTGATCCCTGTTCCTCTGTGTGGTGTTTGGTTTCAATAAAGTCTCTGCTTCACGCCCTGTGTGGTCTTCCCTCGGGGGTCCTCCCGGGCCTGAGGCATCCCCGAGTGTCCCAGCCGGGCCGGGAGGGGGCACGGGCCAGGGCTCCGGCTCGGGGGCAGTCCGCCCACAGGTGTTGGGCGGTCCTGTGGTCCCGGCCCAGGTGTAGACAGCTGCTTAACCCAGGAGGCCCTGTTTTCGGCGTGAGTGTGCCTCCCGCGGACGCGAGCCCCAGAATTTAGAACCCCACGGCGCAGACGGGTCTCAAGGGTGCTCAGGGCGAGAGGGCTGCACGCTTGGCCCTGTGGGCTCTGCATGGATGAGACTGCGGCAGCACCGGGGGCAGGAGCCCGGTGTGGGGGACGCTGGGCGGTGGCTGGCTGCCTGGCCCCTGTGCTCGGGACAGGCCCTGCTCCCTCCCGTGGGTCCAGAGGGGCGCCACCCCAGGGCTTCCTGCCGGGTCAGTGAAGGCAGCAGAGGGGTCTTCCGTCCCACGTCGAGGGCTGCCTCTCGTGTGTCCTCTAGAAGCGAGCGTCTGGGCCTCGGGTCAGGGAAGTGTCTGAGGCCAGTGTGAGGGAGAAGCAGCCGCCTCTCAGCGGCTGTTCCGGGGGCCTCGCCCTAAGGCGCCCCGGCCACCCTAGCGGCCTGTGGTGGCTGGAGGCCTGCACGCCACCTGCACCTGGTCCTGGTCCCAGGCAGCTGCAGCGGGGTCTCGGAGCTCTGCGCTGCCCCCTCTCATCCCTCCTGGTACAATGTCCTTCCGCCATTCCTCCTCTGTCCCTCCTGGGCCGGCTGTCCGTCTGCCCACCCTCCCCTCCTCCCCGCTGCTCAAGCATCCATCTGTGCAAACTCTGGTATCTCGTGGACTTTATTGAGAGGCCCGTGTCTGTGCTGCAGGGACTCTGGGATCAGGAGAGAGCCCCGCTCTGCCCGGTGAGCTGCTCCCAGCTCTTGGGCACCAGGTCAGAAGTTAGGTGGGAGGGGATAAATCCAAGGCGTTCTCAGTGACAGGATGGCCCTGTGACCCGCGATTCCACTCCTAAGCACAGACCCCAAGGAATCTGAGACGTGCGGCCGGGAGCTCAGGGCAGCACCATGCACGGGAACGGCCCACGCGCAAAGCCGCTCTCTGCCATCCGTGAGTGGGTGGCCAGCTGGAGACCCCTGCCTCAGCAGAGTCCTCGGCCGCAGGAGGGAGGGAGCAGGGCTCAGGCACGGACCACCCTCCGGGGCGTGCTGGGCAAGAAGCCCGGCACCAAAGAACAAGTACCCTGAGTCGCTGGGCTGGGCCGGGACTCAAGAGTGGGCAGATCCACAGAGTGGAGGAGCAGCTCCTGGGGGCTGGAGGGGGCCAGGGCCTCCTTCCCGGGTGAAGGAGACCATCGGAAGCTGGGAGAGGGCTCGGTGGCACGTGCTGTGCATCCACTAACTGCCACTGAGTTTCACTTCCAATGGTTGTTAGGTGACGTTCACCTGAATCTTAAAAAATCAGCCGCAAAGCTGCTAGCGCTGGGGCCCAGAGCAGGCACACCTGGGCTCCTTCTCACAGGGCCTGGCTGGGCGCCCCCGGAGTTCCCGGCTCCGGAGCAGAGCAGCCGCAGCCAGCCCAGCCCTAAGGGAAGGCCTTCCCGCCACACACCGGTACAGGGCCATCTTCTCTCTAGTCCGAAGGTGATGCTCATTTGCATCTGTGGCCTGGGCAGGCTCCTCAGAGGGACGTTCTAAGTAGCACCAAAACCCCTGTTGTTGATCGCAGATCCAGATCTACCCGGGAGTCCTGTGTTTCTTTGGGGGCGGCTGCCGCTTGGCTCCACGCAGGAAGACCTGGCGTGGGTCTGTAAGGGACCCGGCCCCGGGGCCTGGACAGAACGGGGGACAGAGGGCAGGGGAGGTAAAGAAGCTTGAGAGACGCCAGGGTGCACCCCCAGGGGTGCAGGCCCATTCCAGAGCCTGCTCTGTGCTGGCAGCTCCCTGCCCCGGGGAAGGGCAGCAGTGGGCACTGCTGGCCACTGAGGGCTCTCATCCCACCCAAGTGTCCTCCAGTGGCAGCCAGCGACCCCTGTCCTTCGTGCTGGGCTCCTGTGTCCTCAGGATTGTAGTGGTCTCAGGGGGTCTGGAGGCCAGTTTTGGACAGCTGTCCCAGTTCCCAGGGAGAAGACTTCATGTGAACATAGACCAGCTTCCATGTGCTGGCCACAGCCAGCAGAGATGCTCTGCAGCCCTCAGAGACCAGCCTGGCCACTCTGCCCAGGAGGCCACTGATCCGGAGCTCCCTCCCGGGGGCATAGGGGATCCTTAGTGGAGGAGCTTCATTTCTGGACTGGCACCTGGACCTGAAATCCAGACCCTGGGCACACTTGGAATCTAGGTTCTGACTCCTCAAATGAGGTCAGACCAGAAGAAGGACTGGGGTCCATAATCAAACAATATTTCTGGGGCATGGTCACAGCTGGGCTGACCAAGCAGGTGTGAAAGAGTCATATCTCCCCATCTCTAAACTGGGATCCAGTTTAAAGCCAGGAGCAGTGGCACACGCCTGTAATCCCTGCTGCTCAGGAGGCTGAGGCAGGAGGATCGTCAGGTTCAAGCCTCATCAACTCAGGATGTGAAGTTTTGTGATTCTGAACTGAGGCCTTTTGCCAAAGGTCATTCAGCCTTCAAGTGACCTCAGGTAACTAGGGAGGCTTCAGTGTGTACCCCCGCCCAGGCTGGAGGCCCCTGGAGGCCAATCCTGAGAGAAGACTGTGAGTATTGGATCGTGTCGACCCTGCATCTCAGGCTTCCTGAGCTCGGGCCTCTTGGGTTGGGAGCTCACTGAATCCAGTTGTTTCCGGCACCTTCAGTGCTTGGCTCACTGGGGTTGCTCAGGTGTCTGAGACGGTCCACTGATGAATTGCCGCCTGCCCCATTTGGAAACCTGTGCATGTTTTAATTCGTTTGATTGATGTCGTTATCTGTCCAGCTGCCTCTCTGGTCTGGGGGCCTTGGGACCAGGATTGCAGAAGCTCTAGCACCTGGACCCAGAGTTAGGGAAGGTCCACCACAGCACCAAGAGGGCACTGCTGGAAGAGCGGAGTGAGCTTGGCTCTGGCCAGCGTGTCCTCCCGTCTCCTCCCCTCAGGAGCGCCGGCTGTGGGAGGGGCCCCCAGGCAGCTGACACCAGGGAGCCCGAGGGCCCGGTCATTTCTGCACCGTGCTCTCGGCTCTGGATTCTGTTGTGGGCAGTGAGACCAAGCTGTCACCCTGTGTCTTGCTCCCACTGGTCATCCTCCCAATGTTCTCCACCCAGACCACTCACTCTGCTCACCAGCACCTGCCCCCAGTGCCCAGCAGCTGGATGGACTCCTGGTCTCTGAGCACCTGTGGCGGCAGGTCCTAGACAAGGTGTCCTCTGTGACAAGCCTGGAGAGCACAGATACGGGGGCCAGGTGGGCCCACAAGAGCCACCCGCACACCAGGCTCTGCCTACAGAAGCTCTTTGCAGGTTCAGTAGCACAACTGGAAAGGAGCCCTTCCAGAAAAATCATCCCAAACTTAATGAGCCCATTCTGTGCAGAGAAACACCGGAAGTCACATTTGTGGAAGAGGGGCCTATGGGGTGACTTAGATATAATGGCACACAAAGTGAATCAGGCAGGCCGGTGGCTTGTGCAGAGCACAGGGGTCTGGGGGCCCCGTGGGCAGCAGACCAAAGCAGCATTTCCCAGCGACCCTGGGCACATGGCTCCTGTCTGTGCACGTGCAGGTCCTGTCCCGGGCCCAGGCTTCCCAGCTGATCCTCTCCCATAGCACCTTCAGGCCTGGGCTCCCTCCCTCCCTGCTGCCTGCTCTCAGGGCAGCCCTGGTCCCCCGCTGTCCGCAGGGTCTGTCCAGCATCCAGGCTGAATGGGTGCCTGTCCTTCCCTTGGGGTGCAAATAGACAGAAATTGCCTTGTGGCCTATGGCTCTGTGGGAGGTCATGACCGAGGGACAAGGGACCGTGGCCACCCACGATGCACAGGGCATGGCCAGCTGCCTTGGGCCAGTGTTGTCCTTAGTCACCCTATGTCCAGTGCATGATTCTTTGGCACCTGTCAGGCTAGTGTGGCCAGGGCCCTTATGCTGACCCTGGGCAGGCCACAGGCCCCTGGAGGCTTCGGTCTGTGAACTGAGCACTCTCCAGGGCAGCAAACCGGCTGAACACGTGAGGCCAGATCACCTGCCCACGAGGAGGGGGCAGGACAGATCAGCCCCAGAGCTGGTCAGGGGTTCCCACTCTGCTGGTGACAGGCCCTCCTGCACCAGGGGGTGAGTTCATTCCAGGCTTCCTGAGGAATCTCCACACTGCTTCCCAGAGCGGCTGCACCATCTGCAGTCCCACCAGCAGTGTAAGAGTGGACTTTTCCCCACATGCTCGCCAACACTTACTGTGGCTTGTACTCTTGATAATCGCCATTCTGACTGGAGTGAGATGAAGTCGTAGAGTGTTTTGATTTGCATTTCTCTAATTTCAAGAGATGATGAATATTTTTTTCATATGTTCATTGATCAATTGTATTTCTTCTACTGTGAAGTGTCTGTTCAGTTCCTTAGCCCATTTATTAGTTGGGTTATCTGGTTTTTTGGTGTTAAGTTTTTTCAGTTCTTTACATATCCTGTAGATTAGTGCTCTATCTGAGGTGTGTGGGGTAAAGATTTTCTCCCATTCTGTAGGCTCTCTCTTCACATTCTTGATTGTTTCCATTTTTGTGAAGAACCTTTTTAGTTTAATTCCATTCCATTTATTGTTTCTTGATTTTACTTCTTGCACTTCAGGAGTCTTGTTGAGGAATTTGGTTCCTAAGCTGACATGATGGAGAGTTGGACTTACATTTTCTTCCATTTGATGCAAGGTCTCTGGTCTATCTTGATCCACTTTGAGCTGAGTTTTATGGTTGGTGAGAGATAGAGGTTAAACTTAATTCTGCTACATAGGGATTTCCAGTTTTCCCAGCACCATTTGTTGAAGACACTATCTTTTCTCCAAGTATGTTTTTGGCACCTTTGTCTAGGATGAGATAACTGTATTTATATGGGTTTGTCTGTGTGTCTTCTATTCTGCACCATTGGTCTTCATGTCTGTTTTGGTGCCAATACCATGCTGTTTTTGTTACTATGGCTCTGTATTATAAGTTAAGGTCTGGTAGTGTGTTGTCTCCTGCTTCACTTTTCTCACTAAGGATTACTTTGGTTATTCTGGGTCTCTTATTTTTCCAAATGAATTTCATGACTGCTTTTTCTATTACTATGAAGAATGTCATTGACAATGGAATATTACTCAGCTATAAAGAATAATAAAATTATGGCATTTGCAGGTAAATGGATGAAATTGGAGAACATCATGCTAAGTGAGATAAGCCAATCTCAAAAATCCAAAGGAAAAATGATCTCACTGATAAGCAGATGATGACACATAATGGGGGGTGGGAGGGGGGCAAGAATGGAGGAAGGAGGGACTGTATAGAGGGAAAAGAGGGGTGGGAGGGGTGGGGGGAAGGAAAAAATAACAGAATGATTCAAACATCATTACCCTATGTAGATGTATGATTCCACAAATGGTATGCTGTTACTCCATGTACAAACAGAAACAACATGTATCCCATTTGTTTACAATAAAAATAAATTTTAAAAAAAGAATGTCATTGGAATTTTAATAAGAATTGCATTAAAATCTGTATAGCACTTTTGATAATACGACCATTTTGACAAAATTAATTCTGCCTATCCAAGAACTTGAGAGACTTTCCATCTTCTAAGCTCTTCTTCAATTTCTTTCTTTAGTGTTCTGTAGTTTTCATTGTAGAGATCTTTCACCTCTTTTGTTAGACTGATTCCCAAATATTTTATTTTTTAGGCTATTGTGAATGGGGTAGCTTTTTAAATTTCTCTTTCAGTTGATTCATCACTGATGTATAGGAATGTAATTGATTTATGGGTGTTGATTTTATATCCTGCTAAGAAAAGTTTATTAGGACACATTTTTTTTTTTTCCGGTGCTGGGGATCAAACCCAGGGCCTTGTGCTTGCAAGGCAAGCACTCTACCAACTGAGCTATCTCCCCAGCCCAGAAAAATTTATTAGGGGTCTCACAATTTCAGAGGTCTCAGTTCATAGAAGGCCAGCTCCATTCCTTGAGGCTTGAGGTGAGGCAGGATGTCATGACAGAAGAGTGTGGAGGAAAGCAATCAAGAACATGGCACCAGGGAACAGAAAGAGCTAAGCTCCACTCACAAAATATGAACCCCCCAGGGACCCATGTCCACCAGCCACACCCCACCTGCCTTCAGCTGCCATCCACTCGATCCCCATCAGGGGACTAATGCACAGATTGGTTAAGGCTCTCATGACCAATCATTTCATCTCTGAAGTGTCCCACGTATGAGCTTCTGGGGACACCTCACTTCCAAACCACAACAGAGGCCCAGCTTTGACCCTTCTGCTCCAACCACAGAAGAGGGATGGATACATTCGTAGAAGGCAGAGTGCAGCCCCAGAGGCATGCACGGAGGTGGCATGGGGACCGTGGCAGTGCACACAAAGCATTCCCAGGGCCTGGCAGAGTGGACCCACAAGCTCTGCCCAGGAGTGGGCACTGAGCACACGCCTGAGCCCAAAGCCCAGTGCCTGGGAACAACAGAGATGGGGAGGGCCACTCCCAGCCTCACCCCCAACACCCTGGAGTGTGGATTCACAAAACACCAGGGAAGGAGTCCTTGGAGAGATCTGATGTTAAGGACACTTGGGAGCGTGGGGAGGGAGGAAGGAAAGAACTCCACCCTCAGCAGGGGTGGCGAATCATGGAACAGAAAGCAGCATCCCCAGAGTCTGTCCCCAGTCCAGCCCAGCCCTGGCTGGGCCACCTGCAGCAACACCCCTCCTGGACATGTTCCCAAGACAGGCCTGAAGTTTCCAGAGCTTCCTGGGTAGCAGTGGGCTGAGCTCTGCTGGTCCACAGTTGCTGGAGAGAATCCAGCTGTCCTGATTGTTGTTCCTGTCTTTGTTTTCCTCCCAACAGCTTCGCGGCTATCTCTGAATCTCTGGTCTTCAGGACCAGAGGTGTGCTTCTCCTTCTCTTGCTAAGTCTCTTGACCTTGTTCACCAGGTCCGAAAACTTCCCAGCTACGACATTTTCCAATACTGGTTCTGTCCCTTCTCTCCTCTTCTTTGGGGGCTCCAGCTGCATGGCAGTCGGATGGATGGGCCTCTTATCTCTGACTGCCTGTGGCTTTATTCTTCGCCTTGTCTCTCCATAGCTCGGATCATTCCTATTGAATGACATTTGGGCTAACTGATTTTTCTGTGTGATTTCTTAACCTTAGATATCGTATTTTTAAAGTTATAGAATGACTCTTGGGCTCTTGTATTAGCAAGTCCCATCCTCTTGAGCCAACTTGGAGCAGCTGGTGCAGATGCACCTGCCTCTGGAGGACCTCAGGGAAGCAGAGCTGGGAGACCTGGGGCCTGCTCCATCTTCCTGTCCAGGCTGGTAGTGCTTTTTGCTCTTCCAGAGGGTTTGGAGCAGGTGATCATCCCTCCTCATGTCTGCAGGTACAAAAGGCTTCTAAGATCAATTGCAAAGAAAAGGCACATTGCTCTTCTCCCCTCCTCCAAGAACCAGGAGTTGAAGCCAAAGCCAGGGCCTTGTGTTGGCCAGGGGGGCTCCACCACTGAGCCGCACCCCCGCTGGGCATTGGTCCTTTGGTTGAGCTGGTTGCTGTGAAGGTCCCGGCAATGAGCTGTCAGGACAAGGGGCCCGTCTGAGACTGAAACCCAGTCAGTATCTTCCACCAGGACACCTGCAAGGGAATTTTAGAGGGATGGGGCAGAGCACATGACAGTCTCCTTGGGATCAAACACTCCTGGCTGCAGAATGACCATGGCCCCTGGGTGATCCATTTCAGGCCTAAGGAGATGGAGTGAGTCCTAAGAACATGTGGTCTTCTCGCGCAGATAGGGCTCTCAACTCCTCAGGACAGGGGAATGAGCCTGGGGCTTGGGGTCTGTGCAAGATATTCGGTGTCCACTCTCAGAAGCATGCTCCAGCCTTCTCTAGGTCCAGAGAGGATGACCACATGGATTCCCCAGGCCCTCTGCATCCAGCTGGGCAACAGGAAGGCCAGGTCCACATGCTCCCTGTGGACTGGGACAGTGGCAACCTCCAGATGCAGGTGGTTTGGGATAGTGGTGCAGTCCTCCACCCAAAACCACAATGCCTGCCCAGTAGTCACTTCTGCAGCAGCCATGATGTCCCCTGCCCTGTCCCTTCAACCTGGCCTTCCCTCAACCTTGGTTGCAACACCCCGTTGAACCCTCCAGGATGCTGTCCCCAGAGGTGCTCTCAGTTTATGGCTCCGGGCGAGGGGTGAAAAGGCTTAAGGGTTCCACCTTCACCCTCCACCCTCTCCTGCCCCTGCCCCACAGTACATCCTCCTGGGCCGTGTGCCACCTGCACATCAGTGACAGGGAGGGCTAGTGGCACCTGCTTAGCTCTGCAGGCATGTGGAGGTGATAGTAGGGTCCCAGAGGAGACAGCACATTCCAGATGGAACCTGGGGAAGAAGAGCTGCCTGAAGAGAGGGGAGGGGCTGGGTTGCCAGGGAGACCCCTGTTGCAGAGAGGCACTGGAGGGCCAACAGGTGGCAGCTGACCACAGACGGCCCAAACCCTGGCAGCTGGCCTGCAGGCAGAGGTGGAGTCCCAGGAGGATGGAGAGGAGGTGCCCAGGATGCAGGGCAAAGGGGCCTCATTTCAATGTGATGCCCTCCCACATCCAGGGCCTTGCTGCTCCTATGTCACCTCTGTGGGTTCTGCTAGAGTGTGAGAGGCTGTGAACAAAGACCCTTGAGTCAGGACGGCCAGGTGGAGGAGTCGGTCAGGTCAGATGCAACCAGACCCCCTGAATCCCCAGACCTGCGAGGTTATGGCATCTGCAGAAACTTGCAAACGGGACACCTGGGGCTGGACCCGGGCCCTGCGAGCTCCCTGCCGCCCTGCCTGGCCTCGGAGCTACTCCACAGGCTCCACACCAGCCTGCCTCCTTCAAGACCCTGATTTTTCTGGGAAGGGGTTGAGGGTGCCCTGCCCCCAGGACTTGATTGACAGCGGAGAATCCGACAGCACGAAGACTCAGCGGGATGCTGCAAGTGGAGGCTGCGAGCGGTCACTGCCCAGGCCCCCCGGGTTGAGCCCGGTGAGATGTGACCAGACGGGGACCCTCCCGGCACATTGCCCTCCCCAAAACTCTAGCGCCACCCCGCACGGTCCCCGGCCCGGAGCCCGCTCCCTTGGCTCCCGCGGCTCCCGCGGCCGACGCGCTGGGTTATTAATACCCGCGAGCTGGCGCGGGGCCGCGGCACATTCCCAGCTGGCGGCCGGGCAGGTGGCGGCTGCGGCCAGGGGCCGGGCGTGGCGCCGCTCTCCCGACCGAACCGGCGGCGGGCACCTCCCTCCTTTGCCTGGGAGTCCAGGAGGCGAACCCTGCCGACGCTCCGCGCCGCGGGCTGGGGCAACGCAGAAGTTCCCGAGGTCCCGTGTCCCGCGCAGGGATTGGAGACCTGCGGGGAGCAACCCGACGCCAGGCAAGGCGGCTGCCCAGAGCGCGATCTGATGGCTCAGTGACCCCGGTAAGCGCTCGCGGCGCGGCGAGTGCCACCCCCGGTGCGTGCGGCGCGTGTGGCCCGGCACACGGCTCGCGGTCGCGCCTAGAGCCACTTACCAACTTATGACTTAGGGTCTGCGGCTGGGCATCCTGCTCTCCCTTAGCCTTCTTAACAGCCCCACAGGGGAAGATGGGCGACCCACAGAGGGCTTGGGCACTGGTCAGGAGGTGGGGCCACTGCAGGGAGGGGGCCTGCGCGCTGTCCCGGGGTGGGCTGTCTGGCTGTGAGAAAGGACGTCCCTGCCCGCTCCATCAGACCAGAGGCAGCCCGGTGGGGGGATGGAGGGGCCTGGGACCTGTCCCTTCCCCTTCTGCAGCAGGAGCTCAGGATCACTTGGAGTAGGGCCAGCTGGAATTAATCCTTAATAGCATCAGCCCGGACATGCAGAGGGAAGCCATCTAGACGCAACACATGGCTGGACATGAGGGTGGACAACCCTCAGGGTCTTCTCTCTTTTCTTTAAGAATTCCTACCATTAGGCCCTTCTTTTCCTTGGGAAGATAACCTGTAGGGCCAATAAGGGTCTTAAGTGTGCAGTGCTGAGTTTAGTGTGGCCAGCACCTCCAAGCCCCCAGCGGCTCTCAGTGTCCAGGCCAGGAGAGCCCCAGGTAACGGCCGCTCTGACCTCCTGTCCCAGTTGACCATGCCTGTTCTTTAGCCTCAAAAGAGCCACAGTGAGCTATTTGTGCCCCATTACCTCCACTCAAGATGGTGTGTGTGAGCTACGGCTGTGGTAATTCTGTCCTCTTTGTTGCTAGGGACACCTTTATAGCGATGTCACAGTCTACCTGTCCATGCTGCTATTTATGAACACGGTTGTTTCCAGTTCCTTACTAGACATAAAGCTCACTCTTGCCTTTGTGTGAGCATCTGTGGTCCTCTCTCTTGGGTAGGAGCTTAAGAGTGGGACTGTTGGTGAGACAGGATGCACCCATTTCACCTATGGAGTGCCAAACTCTCTCCAAAGCGGCTGCTCCGTCTCACATTCCTGGCCACAGCACAGGAGACGCAGCTCCTCCACATCCTCCCAATACTCAGTGGGTGTCTGCCCTCCTGACTGTAGCATCCCAGCGGGGTGAAGGGGAGGCTGGTTTTGATTTTCACTTCCCTGCCGACTGGCCATGCCAAGCATCTTTCTGTGCTCTGTTGGCCATCTGGGCCACTGGGTATCCTTTTCCCAGCTCCTGTTCAAGGTTTTTAGATTGTTCCTTGTTTGTTTGTTTTGGGTACTAAGGATTGAACTCAGGGGTGCTTAATCACTGAGCCACATTCCCAGCCCTTTCTTATATTTTCCTTAAAATCGGGGTCTTGCTGGTTGCTAAGTGCCTCACCAAGTTGCTGAGGCTGGCTTTGAACTAAGGATTCTCCTGCCTCAGCCTCCCAAGTCGCTAGGATTACAGGTGAGGCCACCATGCCCAGCCTGCTAGAGTCTTTTACTCCACCTCCACCCCAGGTTGTTAGTCTTTATTGATTAATGCTCATTTTGTGTATTTTGGTTTGTTCTTTCCATGTTTTCTTATAATCTTCCAGCCTATGGTTGACATTTGTACTTTCTCAATGCTCTTAATCAAGTTCATTTAAAAAAAAAAGAAAGAAAGAAATTTTGGGCTGGGGAGCTAACTCAGTTGGTAGAGTGCTTGCCTTGCAAGCATAAGACCCTGGGTTCGATCCCCAGCACCCCCAAAAAAAAAAAAAAAGAAAGAAAGAAATTTTCCTCCCAAAGGTCATGCAGATATTCTCCCATTTTCTTCCAGAAGCCCGATTGTTCTGTTTAACCTTCTACATGTAGGTCTGCCATCCATAGCTGTGTGTGTTGTGAGGGTCCAGGTTCAGTCCACCATCCAGGGCTCTGTGTGTGGTTTGAGGGTCCTGGCTTGTTTTCCTCCTTTGATAAATGGAGATTTCAATTTGCACTTTGAGAGTCAGCAGTTATTACTTTTGTAGTTGGAAGAAAACGGATCCCCAGCTCCACCCTGCTGGTCTCTGACCCTGAGGGTCTGCACAGCTGTGCTCTGCTTTTCAGAAAAGTTCAGTCAACTCAATGCCTTGGACTGGCATTGAGGCTCCAGATAGTTCCCAGGTCCTCCTGAGTGGGGCAGATGAAGTAGTAGGAGGTCTTCTTGGGAGTTCCCTGTACCTCTGCAAATGGGCAATGGTCTGTGGGAGCTGTCCGTCGCAGGCTTGCAGGCATGCACCTTTGATGGGCATTTCTCCCACAGGACGGGCTGGTTGCCCAAGACAACACCCCACTCCATCCTTCTCAAGGAGCAGCTCGTCCCAACCAGAGCCCAGTGTGAGGGCAGAGATGGCGCTGAGCCCAGCATCCACAACCAGGTTCCCTGTGCTGGCTGTGACAGGCAGTGCCATGCCTGAGCCACCTGGTGGCCCCAACGCATCTGTCAACAGCTCCTGGACCGGTCTGATGGAGCCCAGTTCCCTGCAGGACCTGGCAGCCATGGGGGCCCTGGAGGCGGTGCTCTCAGCCATGGGTCTGGTGGGCTTGGTGGGCAACGTGTACACGCTGGTGGTCACATGCCGCTTCCTGCGCACCTCGGCCTCCATGTATGCCTACGTGGTGAACCTGGCGCTGGCGGACCTCCTGTACCTGCTCAGCATCCCCTTCATCGTGGCCACCTACATCACCGAGCACTGGCACTTTGGTGACCTGGGCTGCCGTGTCCTCTTCAGCCTGGATCTCCTGACCATGCACGCCAGCATCTTCACCCTGACCGCTATGAGCAGCGAGCGCCACGCTGCAGTGCTGAAGCCCCTGGACACTGTGCAGCGCTCCAAGGGCTATCGCAAGCTGCTGGTGCTGGGCACCTGGCTGTTGGCGCTGCTGCTGACCCTGCCCATGATGCTGGCCATCCGGCTGGTCCACCGAGGCCCCAAGAGCCTCTGCCTGCCGGCCTGGGGCCCACGTGCCCACCGCGCTTACCTGACTCTGCTCTTCGGGACCAGCATCGTGGGGCCCGGCCTGGTCATCGGGCTGCTCTATGCCCGCCTGGCCCGGGCCTACTGGACGTCACAGCGCACCTCCTTCAAGCAGACGCGGCGGCTGCCCAACCCCAGGGTGCTCTGCCTCATCCTCAGCGTCGTCCTGCTCTTCTGGGCCTGCTTCCTGCCCTTCTGGCTGTGGCAGCTGCTGGCCCAGTACCAGGCGGCCCTGTCCCTGGAGCCCCGGACGGCACGCCTCGTCAACTACCTGACCACCTGCCTCACCTACAGCAACAGCTGCCTCAACCCCTTCCTCTACACGCTGCTCACCAGGAACTACCGCGAACGCACGCGGGGCCGCCCGCGCTCCAGGGGCAGCGGTGGCCGTGGGCCTGTGGGCACCAGTGGCCTCCTGCCCAGTCATGTCCACTTCCAGCGGGACTCAGGCCGCTCGCTGTCCTCCAGCAGCCAACAGGCCACTGAGACCTTGTACTGTCCCCAGCAGCCCCTGGTGGGGCCTGTGTCTGAGTCCCCCGTGTGAGCCTCATGCGGGGGTCCAGGCAGGGAAGGCCCCAAAGCCAGGTCACTCCTGCAGCCCCTCCTGAAGCCCTTCGCCAAGAGCCTGTGCCGCTCGCCTGTGCTCTGCTTCCCTCGCTCCCCTCGGCGCACCAGGCACCTCCCCGGCATGCCCAGACGCTCCTCCCACACGCCATGTCTCTGGAGCCAGGCCTGGCCTCCGAGGCCCGTGGGCGCTGGTCTTCCCAGGCTTCCTGGTCCCAGAGCAGCCGCCACCAAGGCCACCAGGGCACCTGACCCGCCAGGGCACCTCCCTGCTGCCCTCCTAGCTGGGAACAGCCATGGCACCTCCTCCCTCTCCCCTGCCCCAAACTCCTGGCTTCTGCTCTCCCTTCTCAGCACTTGGAGCAATAAAGCCAGAGCTCTGCAGCCTCTGCCTCAGCACTCATGGGAGCAGGTGTCTGGGGGGGAGTCCGGCCCCCAGCCCACGGCCTGTGGGGCACCTGCCTGGCACTGGGGGGAGAGTCCTGCCCCCAGCCCCACGGCCTGTGGGGCACCTGCCTGGCACTAGTGGGGGGGAGTCCTGCCCCCAGCCCCACGGTCTGTGGGGCACCTGCCTGGCACTAGTGGGGGGGAGTCCGGCCCCCAGCCCACGGCCTGTGGGGCACCTGCCTGGCGCTGGGGGGGGGGGAGTCCGGCCCCCAGCCCCACGGCCTGTGGGGCACCTGCCTGGCGCTAGTGGGGGGGAGTCCTGCCCCCAGCCCCACGGCCTGTGGGGCACCTGCCTGGCGCTGGGGAGGAGGAGTCTCCTCCTGACCTACCATACCCCTCCACTCCAGGGCATGCTCATGCTGAACTGCCCTCTGACCCCACCTGGCAGTGCCCACCCTTCTGCCAGCCCCTCTGACACAGGCAGAGCTCCGGAATGTTCGTCAGGGGCGGGGACAGCTCCCATATGGCTAAGGCTGTCCGAGTGTTGGGGATGACATGCACAGGTGGCCGTCCCGGGGCCTCAGGAAGGGGTGGGGGGATACTGGAAGTGCGGGCCACCTCGTGAACCAGCCCAGGGCCGCACCCTCAGCACACAGAACAAATGAGAACAAGAAGAAACCCGGTGGCAGGGAGACTCACACAGGAGCACACGCAGTGGGCAGGCGGGCAGGAGAGCCGCCAACCCGGCCCACTCCTCTGGGAGGCCCCTACCCCCCAGAGCCAAGATGCCCCAGAGGAGGGACTTTCCGGGGGCCCTGTGGCCCCCTGCGTTGGACACACCGAAACATCGGGTCCCTTGAAGGCTGGTGGCTCCACAGCCCAGAGAGTCACCTCAGCACTGCCTGGTCCACCGGAGGGCCTTCTGGAGCAGAGGGCAGGGACTCACAGGGGGCGAGCCTGAGACTGTCCTGGCCTCTTCCCCCTCAGCCGAGGTCAGGGCGGGGGCACGCCTGGGTCTCTGAGGCGTCCCAGAGGTCCCCACAGGCCCGGCAGGGAGAGTCCTAGAGGACAGGGGCGTGTGTGTCCGTGAGTGTGCACAGCCCAGGGCGCCCTCTGCCTGCAGGGGCGGGTTGGAGACCCAGGCGGGAGGGGCAGGTGAGCCCGGGCCAGTGTCCTTGCAGAAACCAAGGAGGCAGCTGCCCTGCTGAGCAGGGACCTGACACAGCCGGCAGGAGAGCAGGTGTGCAGGGTGCCACCAGGAAGCACTCCACAGACCAGAGGGGCCGCCACTCTGGCCCTCCCTGGCCCTTGCTGCCCTCTCCTGGCCCTCACTGGCCCTCGCCTGACCCTCACCTGGCCCTCACTGACCCTCACCTGACCCTCACCTGGCCCTCACCTTACCCTCACTGGCCCTCATCTGACCCTCACTGGCCCTCACTGGCCCTCACCTGGCCCTCACCTGACCCTTACCTGACCCTCACTGGCCCTCATCTGACCCTCACTGGCCCTCACTGACCCTCACCTGACCCTCACCTGGCCCTCACCTTATCCTCACTGGCCCTCACCGGCCCTCACCTGGCCCTCACTGACCCTCACTGGCCCTCACCTGACCCTCACCTGACCCTCACCTGGCCCTCACCTTACCCTCACTGGCCCTCATCTGACCCTCACTGGCCCTCACTGGCCCTCACCTGGCCCTCACTGGCCCTCATCTGACCCTCACTGGCCCTCACTGGCCCTCACCTGGCCCTCACCTGACCCTCACCTGACCCTCACTGGCCCTCATCTGACCCTCATTGGCCCTCACTGACCCTCACCTGACCCTCACCTGGCCCTCACCTTATCCTCACTGGCCCTCACCTGACCCTCACTGGCCCTCACCGGCGCTCACCTGGCCCTCACTGACCCTCACTGGCCCTCACCTGGCCCTCACTGGCCCTCACCTGGCCCTCACCTGGCCCTCACTGGCCCTCACCTTACCCTCACTGGCCCTCACTGGCCCACACTGGCCCTCACCTGGCCCTCACTGGCCCTCACCTGACCCTCACCTGGCCCTCACCTTACCCTCACTGGCCCTCATCTGACCCTCACTGGCCCTCACTGGCCCTCACCTGGCCCTCACCTGGCCCTCACCTTACCCTCACTGGCCCTCATCTGACCCTCACTGGCCCTCACTGGCCCTCACCTGACCCTCACCTGGCCCTCACCTTATCCTCACTGGCCCTCATCTGACCCTCACTGGCCCTCACCGGCCCTCACCTGGCCCTCACTGACCCTCACTGGCCCTCACCTGGCCCTCACCTGACCCTCACCTGGCCCTCACCTTACCCTCACTGGCCCTCATCTGACCCTCACTGGCCCTCACTGGCCCTCACCTGGCCCTCACCTGGCCCTCACTTGCCCTCACCTTACCCTCACTGGCCCTCACTGGCCCACACTGGCCCTCACCTGGCCCTCACTGGCCCTCACTGGCCCTCACCTGGCCCTCACCTTACCCTCACTGGCCCTCATCTGACCCTCACTGGCCCTCACTGGCCCTCAATGGCCCTCACTGACCCTCACTGGTCCTCACTGGCCCTCACCTGGCCCTCACCTGGTCCTAACCTGGCCCTCACCTGGCCCTCACTGGCCCTCACTGGCCCTCACCTGGCCCTCACTGGCCCTCTCCTCACACCTCCCACAGCCACACAGAGACGCTGCATGGCTTGCTGGAACTCGGCACCCCCACCCCCACCTTGGTCACTCCTCTTGGCCTCACTCCTGGCACCCACGTCCAGTGAGTGGGAGTCCAGCTCCCAGGGCAGTAGGCACCATCAAAGCCAGGAGGCGGTGCGTGAAGCTCCCCAGCTCCCGAGCGGGTGAAGCCAGCAGGCACGGAGACACCCCAGCCCCGCCCACCCTGGCCACACCTCTGCCCAGGACTCTGCGCGGCCTAGGATCCATGGCCTGCGGCAGGTAAGACGGAGTGAGATGGACAGCAGAAGCCGGGAAGAGGGGCACACGTGTGGGTGTGTGCGATGGCTTGGACATTGGGCCTCCCGTCCTCTTGCTGGCCTGCTGCCCACCAGCAATGGCTTTTAGCTGCACACCTAAAACTCACCTGTGTGAGGTGTGCTGCAGTGGTCAGTCCATCGGCAGAGGGTGCCATCGTCACGGCCAGCCTGGGACGGGGTCTTTCAGGGCTCTCCTGCAGGATACGGACAGCAAAGTGGGCCCAGGGAGTGGCTCCTGAGACTGGGCGGGCAGCCTGGAGGCAGATCTCCTCTGAAGGTCTGGGTGCCAGCAGCTTTCACACTCGCCGCCTGCTGTGGCGCAGCTGGGCTCCCTCCAGGTGGGCACCTGGGTGCAGTGTGGGGCAAAAATGAACCAGGCTGCTTCAGAACCAGCCAATGTCTCGGCCACGCGGCCAGGGGCGGGTGCATGCTGGCGCAGCCTCGGTGGAGACTCAACATGGGCGCTCTCCCGGGGCAGGGCCCTTCCTGTCCTTGGCCTGAACTTGGACCTCTTGCAATTTGGGTGCGTCTAGGGGAAGGGATTTCTGGGCAGAGAAGGCTGTTGAGACTCCCCTGGGAGATGCCGAGCTGGGGTGGAATGTGTGGAGTAGGTGGGCTTCGGTCCACGGAGCGTCCTCGAAGAGGGGCTGGGGGGTCCTGGCTGTGCAGAGCCCGCGAAGCTCCCAGGAAGACCTGGAGCAGCAGAGCAGCCGGCATGGGGATTGGCTGGATTGGGTGCCACTGCTTCAGGACAGGAGAGGGGGTCGTGTGCCAGGCCCGGGGCATCCTCCTCTCCACTGAGCCCACCCAGCTGCTCAGACCAGAGCAAATCGGGAAACAGCAGGTGTCCTGATAGGCTGTGAGCCCCACAGGCGGGTCAGTGGAAGGCCCAGCGCCTGGTGGTCAATGAACGAGTGAATGAATGAGTGTACCGTGTCCCTCGCTGGAGCGTGGACGCCTGTACATGGTCAGTTTTCCAGGCACCTTGCTTTTCTGGCCAGCTGGCTGGTATGTCTCCAGGCAGCTCTGGAACTTGGCTTTGGACCCCCTCTTCCTTGGCAGAGGGGGTGGACACCACATCTCCCAGGCTGTCCATGGGGCCTCATGGAACTTTTTCAAGCACGCTGAGCTCCCAGGGGAGTGGCCCAGCCCAGTCCAGGGGCTACAGAGTCCAGGTGTGGCCGCCCCAGGCCGCACAGCAAGCACTGAAGATGTGGTTGACATGGGTCACAGTGGGAGGGCAGCAGGACCCCGCTTGCTGTGTGGGGACACACCAGGGCCAGGAGGCACAGATCTCACTGCCCCCAGGCCCCGCCCAGGGTAACCGACCAACAGGAAACACACACCTAAGTCCCCTCTACTCCTGATCTTTCCAGGAATAAAGCACTTGGGAAGTAGCACCTGTAACAAGTAGCCACCACTGTTTACTTGCCCAGGGAGCTCTCTGCTTTGGGATATTGTCTCCATCAAAAGGAATGTGAGGGGGCACCCCCTGGGTTGAGGGTGACCACAGTGACAGCGTTTGTGGGTGAGAGGTGGCCCTGGCCTGGGCGGGTGGCAGGGACATGACTGTGACTAGTCTGTAAAGGCCCGAGCTCTTCCGGCCCAGAGCCTGCACCTGCCTGCCAGGTGGGTCCTGCCTGGCTACCTAAGGGTCATCCTGGGGAAGCCGCCCGGGCCCATCGTCCCCTGGGGTATGGGGCAGACACTTGGGAGCTTGTCCCAAGCAGAGCGGGGCCTTCCCTCCCCATGTGCAGGACAGGTTTCCCCATTTAAATTCCAGACAGATGATGGTACCAGCAGGAAGGCAGCTTGTGGCCAGCGGGCAGCTCAACTCAGGCCTTTGCCAGGCTAGCCCAGAGCCCAGCCCCATGCAGTTCCCTGGCCTGACCCCAGAGGAGCCCCATCCTGCAAGCCACCCAGCTGGCACTGGCCCTGGCTGGCAGCACCATCCTGTGGCTCTCCTCTCCTGGACTCCAAGTCTGGTGGACGGGGCGGTGAGTGCAGTAAGAGTAGGAAGGCAGCCTCAGGTGGCCAACAGCCTGAGGACTGCCCAGTGCTCAGGCCTCTCTGCCTGTCCTGCCAGCACAGCTGGGACGCCTCCTATTGTCTCAGACCAGCCCAGGGGTCACCTCCCAGAGGTCCCCCCATCCTGCCCCCATCTGGCCTCTGCTGCATCTTTCACAGGTCCATGTGACCCTCTGGGCTGAGCCAACTGGCAGGCCCTTTCACTGAGGGACTGGAGGCTTGAGGGGCTGCCAGACCACGTCAGGACCTGCGGGGGGAACCGGGGCCTGGCGTCCGAGGAGCGGTGTGTGGGCTGGCAACCGTCTCCTCGGGCCAGGAGCCAGGAGAGCTGCTCCTCTGCTTGAGCACCCGAGCCCGTCCTGGCCTCTGCTGCGCTGTGATTGACAGCCCAGGGCCTGTGTCTCACCCCAGAACTGTGCATCCGCATACAGGTGGTGGGCCTGGCAGTCAGTGCCAGCCACCGGTGCCAGGAGTCTGGGGCTGGGTGCCCGATGAGGAGGCACACACAACCTGAAATAAACACGCAGGTGGGTACCCGCCTCTGGACTGAGCCTCCGTGAGGGGTCCCAGGGATCCAAGAGGCTGGGTGGGGCATGGGGAGGGCCAGCCCTCAGGGCATCTGCTAAACGCCTCCAAGTTTGCCCCAGGGACTGGCCTCATCATCAGACAGAGAAGGGAGGGGTCACCGGACTGCCCCAGCCTCTCCCCAGGAGCCCTGGTCAGCCTCCCCTGAGGACACCTTGGCCAGAGGGGGCATGAGGAGGGCCAGAGGGGCCCTGGGGAGGGGCAGGAGGTGCTGGGGGATGGCCCTGAGTCCGTGGATGGGGCCTGTCCCAGCGCCCCTCCTGGTGCCGGGCCTCCCCAGCACATCTGCCAGCACTGTCTTTGTCACGGTCACAGGAGGGGACGAGGGTGGCTGTGAGCCCACACTGAGCAGTGGGAGGGAGCCCGTGAGCCCTACCAGCCTCCTCAGGAATGGGAGACGCCCTGGTTCGATCGTGCCTCAATCTTCTAGACTTCAAAATGGGTTAAGAAGGAAGGAAAGTGGGCTTGGGGTCACACCTGGGATCCCAGGGACTCAGAGCTGAGGCAGGAGGATCCTAAGTCCAAGGCCAGCCTGAGCAGCTTAGTGAGACCCTGCCAAAATAAAAAATAAAAAGCGCTGGAGATGCAGCTCAGTGGTGCAGCACCCTGGGTCCAATCCCCAGGGGTGGGGGTGGGGGGAGAGGGCAGGAGGGAGAGGGAGGGGAGGGGAGGGGAGGGAGGGGAGGGACAAGCCAACTGTGGGGGGCGCTAGGGCCCTGATTCCCTCTGTGGGAGGCCCGGGCACAGATCCTCCCGTCCTCTGGCAGGAGGGCCAGCGCAGCCCCACCCTCGGGGGCCAGGGACTGTGAGGGAGCAGCTGCTGTCGCGTGCTGCCCCCTGCTGGCCAGGACCTTCCCCTCCCACTTAGGACTGGGGTGGGACGGAGAAGGGAGGTTGGGGACTCCGAGGTCATAAACAGGCTCCACAGAGTCCCCTTCCTGTCTCAGTGACAAGTGGAAGTGCCCCCAACCCTGACCCTGAGAGCCTGCTGACAGCAGGGGACATCTGGCGATGGAGGAGCAGCCTGGCGGGGCCGGGCAGCACCATGAGATCCTCATGCTGCCAGGCCAGGTCCACGGGTCCCCCAGCTCCTCCCAACTAGCTGCAGGTGTGAAGGTGAAATCTCACACCTGACCCTGGAGTGCCCATCTTCCCCAGGCTGTCCCCTGGCTTCTGTGTGACTTGTCTGTGGGGAGACCTTAAACGTAGCAGTACAGGGTTACACAGGGCACAGAGACACGTGGCGCTGGCCAGGAAGCAGCTCTGCTGGGCTGTTAACTGCCACAGTGGTGAAGTCCAAAGAGCAGGGAGCCAGCCAGCAGGGCCTCATCCGTCCCACCCTGCGAGGGAAGCTGGGGGTCTGTGAATCACAGGCTGGAGCCATGTCTGAGCGCCATCTTCCTGTGGTCACCCAGGTGATGGCTGCTCAGACCTGGCCCTCTGACATCCTCCCCTAGCCACGAGGACACCCTGCAGGCTCATCCTCCCACAGCCCAGGGCCCTGCCTGCTGCTGATGCTCCAGACCGGCTTTGGCCCCAGCTATGGAGGTAGATTCAGTGTCTGCCATTGGCCAAATGGCCCTTCCAGAAGCCTCTGAGGCTTGGTCCAGCCCCAGGGCCTGTCCCCTCCCAAATGTGGTTCTCTCCACAGTATCTGGCCAGATTGAGCCACCGCGGAGCTGGGCAAGGCTGGCCACAGCTCTCCAGCAGCATGAAGAGGACAGCAGAGGACAGCCCCACAAAGGACACAGGGCTGTGACCTGAAGGAGGCAGCGGACAGCACCTGGCACATCCCAAGCATGACGTTGGGAAGCCAAGAGGCAGAAACCAAAGGAAAACCCAAGTGTGGGGAAGGACACGGCCTTCCAGCCTGGGCCTGGGACCGCAGCCTAACTGGACAGGCCACACAGTCGCCATCCCTGAGAATCCAGCATGCCCACCAGCAGAGCTGGGCCCTCAGCCTTTCCACATCACCACCTCCCCCTTAAAAGCGCGACCCTTGCCCCAGGTACCCCAGCACGGGCACAGGAGGGGCTGTGGGAGCCCAGTGTGCCTGCCCACTGCCCAGGGCCGCCAGCTCTGGCCCCTGCCTGTACAGAGCTCCTCCTGTGCATGGCGGAACCTGCCAGAACAAGCACACTCCAGCCGTAGTGTGCAGCGGTGAGGCCCCACTGCTCAAGACAGGCATGCGGTGCAGGAGGGCCTGCCAAGCAAGGGACAGACCTGACCTCAGCCCCAGACCTCCTGGGCCTCAGGTCCATTCACTCCCAGGGGTCCAGAAATGCTGCCCTTGCTTTACAGACCCCAGAGAGCATGGCCACAGGGTGCACAGTCCCTGGCCCTGGCCTCTCAAGGGCCTGGGGGCCAAGAGTGGCCTCCTCGTCCAGCATCAGGGCATCTGCTCCAGGGACACCTGGCCACATGGTCATGCTGCTCAGGCAGAGGAGGGGTGTTCCAGCAGTTCCTCCCAGGCATCCTGGGTCAGGGTGACCAGGAGAGTCTGGCTCCCAGGGGTGCTGGGTGACAGGTCAGCTCTTCTTCTGGGGAAGGTGCCCAAGCCCAGAACTGGCCACACAGAGCATCATGGGACCACATCTGACCCTGGCAGATGCTGACGGATGTGCTGCTCAGCACAGGCTCCCTCCACGGGGGTCTGTTTGGCCTCCTCTGACCACTGCTCTGACGGGCAAGGCTGGGGCACTTGGATAAGAAGGGAGAGGCAGACAGCTCACCCAGGCAGGAGGCCCTGTGCAGGGGACAGGGCCCCCAGAGCCTCCTGGGGATACACTGAGCCTGGTGGCAACAGGCACAGGCTCAGGGCCCCGGGGACATCAGACGCCCACCCACCCACATGCCACTGCTCACTGGAACCTTCTGGGGAGCGGGGGTTTGTTTCCATCAAGTCTGCCCACACTCTGATGGGTCCTCCACAGTCCAGGATGGTGTCTAAACTAGATCCGGCCAAGCAGACGAATCTGCCTGTTCGCAGACGGGACTTCTCCCCAGGCCCTGGATCCCTCTCCTGGGAAGTCACCCGGGGCTTGCTGTGAACACTCACCAAAGCAAACACACAGAGCTAATGAGGAGGAAACCCGCTCCTCCATTTATTCACAGATGAAAAGACTAAAACACCAGCAAATCAGGACTCAGGATAATTCATAAGGCACTCTGCAGAGGGAAGGGGCTGGATCCCAGGGGCAGGGCACATGCTCAGGTGGCCCAGGAGCACCACCTGCCCGTGGCTGCTTCCCAAGAGGAGGGTATGTGGACAGGCCCCAGGTGTGATCCCAGGGCCCCACCGGCTACGTGAATGCTGGGTCTTCGATGCTGTGGTCGGGGTTGCAGGTGAAGGCGATGGTGATGGCGTACCGGGTGCCCCAGAGGACCTTCTCCACCCGGTGAAGGTTCTCAGACCCCGAAGTGAAGAAGGAGACCCGCCCTGGGAGAAAAAGAGAGAGAGGTGACCAGAGGCCACAGTTGAGGCCGGCAGGGCCTTCCGATAACACAGCAGCCTTGACTAATAAACCTGGCTGGATGCGGGCAGGGTGGAGACATCGCCCACTCCAGAAGGGAAGGATGGGCTGTGAGGGGCTTCTGTGGCCGGCGGTCCAGGAAGGAGCTGCAGACCGCAGAAGAGGCCGCTCCCCCAGGCCACCCAGCAGTCGGCCCACCTCCAGGCCCCCGGTAGCCTCCAGCCTGCAGTTCAGGATCTGGTTTCTAATCACGCGTGGAGAATGCAGAACAACCGCGGAGGATGAATGCTGACCGTCCAGAGAGGCTGCTCACAGACACCCACAGCCCCTTCAGGTGGAGACAAAGCCCAAAGGGCCGGAAGGCAGGCCACAGTCCGTGGCCCCAGTCGGGCGTCCTTGCAGGCCTGTGTTCCAGAGCATCTGTGCCTGTCTGCTGCAGTTCTCAGAGGCCCTTGCTGGCAGGCGTGGGCTGCGAGCACCACCGGCTGCACGGAGAGCCCCAGGAGTATCACTGAGACTCCCGGGCGTGGCCGCCACCGCCTGGCTCCAGACCCCCTCAGAGGCCACTGCCGGTGACTCCAGCAAGCCTGAAGAGGAGAGGAAAGTCTGCCACGGGAGCTCTGCACCCTGGGCCTGCCTAGAGCTCAGAGCTGGAGAAATCAGTGCACAGCAGACCTGGCCTCCTCCTGGGGTATAATCCAGGTCCTTGCACTGGAGGAACAATGACCCTGTCCAACGGCCTTGCTGAGCTCAGAGCCCTTGCAGTGAGTCACCTGGAGACCCCAAACCCGGGGCTCTGCTCCTTGCTCTTTTCGCTACAAAGAAAACTGACATTTGCCACTCAAGGTCAGAACTGCTGACCGCTGAGCTGTGGGACCCCATCCAGGTTTCATAAAACACAATTATATAAGCCCAGTGTTGATGGTGCACATCTGCAATCCCAGCAGCTCGGGAGGCTGAGGCAGGAGGATCAGGAGTTCAAAGTCAGACTCAGCAATGTATCAAGGCTCTCAGCAAGACCATGTCTCTAAAAAAAATATGAAAAGAGCTGCAGATGTGGCTCAGGGGTTGAGTGCCCTGGGTTCGATCTATCTCTCTGTCTACAAATCTATCTATCTGGTACTGGTGACTGAACCCAGGGACACTTTACCACTGAGCCACATCCCCAGCTCTTTCATTTTTTATTTTGAGAAAGGGCCTCACTAAGTTGCCCAGGCTGGCCCAGAACTTGCAATCCTCCTGCCTCAGCGTCCTGAGTTGTTGGGATTACAGACATGAGCCACTGCACTGGGTTCGTGCTTAAAATGTTTAAAAGCAAAATAAGCTTCAGAGCTATATGTTCACAAGTCCTGTGAACACTTCACCCACCCCTTCACTTTAGGAAACAATCTCTTGCACGCATGAGTTCTGGGTTTTCCCACAGAAGTGCTATGACTGAGCTCCTGGGGGAACAGGCCGGTCTGCTGCACTACTGCTTCTGACAGTCGTACAGACATCTGGCCAAACCGGTAACAAAGAGTGAGGCCAGGATGGAGTCAGCTGAATGTCCTGAGAATCCCAGTGGAGGGTGGAGGGGGAGGTCAGCATGGGGCTGCAGACCAGTGTCGGGTTTGAGAGAAGGCCCATGCCAACCCCACTGTGGGGTGATGGCAGAGTGCTCACAGAGCCAAGAGCAAAGACCCGTTTACAACCCCAGCAGCTTGGGGGGCTGAGGC
Organism: Sciurus carolinensis; assembly: GCF_902686445.1. NCBI lineage: Eukaryota > Metazoa > Chordata > Mammalia > Rodentia > Sciuridae > Sciurus > Sciurus carolinensis. Next base: position 672,796 of record NC_062215.1, on the reverse strand, counting down.
AGGAGGATTGCAGGTTCCAGGCCAGATTCATCATTGAGCGTCTCAACGTAAAAAGGGCTGGGGATGCAGCTCAGTAATAGGGCACCCCGGGCTCAACCCCCAGTGCAAAAAAAGGGGGAAAAGTGCTCACAGGCCGAGTTGGGCTCCTGTGGGGAGTGGGCTTGGCAGGCCCCTTGCTGTGTCAGGCGCTGCCCATGCCATGGCCAGGGGAGAGCTCAGGCTGCCCACGGGAGGGTAGGCAAGGGAGGGAGGAGGCAGCCAACAGATCAGGAGTGTGGGTACAGAGGAAAGGTCCCTGAGAAGGAGCCCATGACTGACACTGAACAGGGAGGTGATCCCTGCCGCAGAATGCAAAGACCCACCGGCACGCAGGCCCCTGTGAGGCAGAGGGAACTCCGGCCACAGCAAACCAAGAACAAGGCCCAGGCCTCCCTCACCCTCAGCAGGACACAGCAGGGCCGGTCTGCTCCCTTGGCCTGAAAGCTTCCGCCATGACCTCCATGCTGCAGGAGAAGGAGTGTTTGTCCAAACCCCCAACCATGAGGGGGAGACCCTCTGCTCTGCCCCTGCAGTGAGGCCTCCTCAGGAGGCCCTCCAGCACCCACCTGCAGCTTCCCCCACATTCACCCCAACACAAGTGCTTCCCTGGACCTGCCTGCCTCCCACTGAGCTGGTGACCAGCACCCAAAGGACCCAGGTGAACGGACCCAGCTGACCTTTCCCACGTAACACGGGCTGGCTTTATGACTGGAGCCGCCTGCAAGGGTGACAGGCACCCCCAGGGTGGAGCACCAGGGCAGGCCTGGCCTAGCACAGCCCTCCTGCTTGCCAGCCTGGTGCAGCACAGACAGGCAGGGGGCACTGTGGACCACACGGGGAGGCAGGCGACGGGCAGGTGGGATTTCAGTGCCCTGCGGAGGGCCGCGCCTCCCAGCCAGGGGACACGTGCGGCCAGTGCAGTGAGGCCCGCCCTGCTCAGGTGGGAGCCTCCTCCACCGTTGCCCCCGATCTCTTGGTGCTGGGAGGGATGGACCAGGGCCTCACGCAGGCTTCCCCTGACCCTAAGTTCCACGTCCCTTTGGGAAGAGCACCAAGCAGGGCACACCCTGGGGGCAGGGGCACCCTGTGTGCTACGGTGAGGCCACCAGGAGCCTGGCCCTGCCACTGACCTGCTGGGCCTCGGGCCGCAGACACTAGCCTCCTGGGTGTCATGACCAGCAGGGGGACCTGGACACCCCAGCACCAGGCGTGAAACACAGCAGGCGCCCCGCGAATGCAGCACTGCTCGAGTGCAGCTGCCCATCTGTGGCCCACACACGTGCTCCAGCACCAGGCAGTCACTGAGCCGGGCAAGGCCATGTCCAGGCCTGGCCTCCCGCCAGCCCGCGTGTCCTACCGGCTCTCGGCTCCACTGTCTTGTTGGCCCCTTCATCCACGAACACAAAGCGCCCGCCACCGAAGTCTTCCAGGTAGTCGGAGAGGTAGAGCAGTGAGGTATAGTCGAAGGAGCCATAGGTCACCTGCGGGGCAGCGGGAGGCCCATCAGGGATGGCCCTCAGCTGCTTCCCTTCCCGCAGCGTGACTGCGCAGGCCCTGGCCCTAGGCTGGCGGCTCCCGCCCAGCAAAACCCAGAGTCCACAGCCCAGGGGTCTGCTGGGGCTCCCCGAGCACCCAGGCAACTGGGCAGTGGTGATGCAGCAGAGCACGGGGCCTGGCAAAGGAGCAGCGGGCGGTTCCGCCAGGGGCACGGCCGTGCAGGTGGCCCGGGGCCAGAGCAGAGCGCTTCCCTTACCTCCGGTGTGGGCGGGCCCAGACTCCTCACCCATCTTTATTTTTGGGGGGAGTACTGGGGATTGAACCTGGGCACTCAACCACGGAACCACATCCACAGCACTTTCCATTTTTCATTTTGAGATAGGGTTTTGCTAAGTTGCTGGGGCTGGCCTCAAACATGCAGTCCTCCTGCCTCAGCTTCCAGGGTTACTGGGATTAAAGGCATGTACCACCCCACCCTGCCCCAAACTGCTTTTTAAATTGAGGTAAAAGATACATGATAAGATCAAGAGAGCAAGGCAGGGTCGGGGCACACTGGCTGTGTGGCTGTGCAGGGACCTCGGGGGCTTTGGGATCCACCCTGCCATCGGCCGCCTCGTTTAAGTAACAGGAAGAAAAAACACTGGCAAATGAAGATGTGTATGAGCCTGTGCAGTCGACAGAGCACGGTAACCCATGCGTCTCTACACTGCTAAAGAAACTGGAACGAAAGCGACCCTGGAGAAGGAGCCGTCTGGAGCTCGCGGCCAGCTGGCGGCAAGGGGGCCGCGGGGGGGGTGGAGCCGCTCCTCCCTCACCTCCTCCCTCACCGGGGCCTTGACACTCCACTGTCGCAGCTGGTGGGGTGCACACCCACTCAGAGTCCGACTTAAATGAAGCACACTGGCTACAAGTCACAGCAATAGCTCCACCGGAGCAAGGGGACGCGCCTCTCCTGGGTGTGGCTTTGTGGTGCAGGCGGGCACCCCTGCCCTCACCCAGGGGTTTCACTGTGCAGAGCCCGTGGGCGTCAGGAGCACCAGCCCTCGATGCCGCTCGGTTCCCACGCACGGCTCACAGAGGGCTGGGAGAGGAGCAGCCTGGGGAAAGGCCGTTCTCCTGCCCTAAGGAGGTGGCTGGATCCAGGGAGAAGCCAGGAGAGTAAGATCCAGGGGGAGGAGCGTCTCCCTTGTGCTGGCTTTCCGAAAGGGCCACCCCGTAGCCATGCCAGCCCCACTGCTGCCCGCTGGGCACCAGAGGAGCCTAATGGCACGGCCTGGGGACTCCTGTGCCCTCTGTCCCCTGAGGTTCACTACTTCAGCACCAGCAGCAGAGCCGAGACACAGGGAGCTGCCTGCAGAACTTCCCTCACGACTGCCAGAGAACCACATGCAGTGCGCAAGCCCACAGCCAGGGACGCAGCAAGCAGACCTCAGCGTGGACCAAGGGCCTGGGGCCACAGAGCCTCTGGAAAGAACCAATTCCTAGCGGAGGACCTAGAAATGGTCCTGTGGCCAGACCTGCCCTGGGCCCCCTGCAGCCGGAACCTGGGAACTCCTCTCTGGCCAGAAGCTGGAAGGGAGCCTCAGGCTGCCGGGTCCAGGAGGGGAGGGCTCGCAAAGAGGATCAAGACCACAGCCCACTGTGACTGGGGGGCTGGGAAATCCTCCACAGGGCCAGAACCAGGAGGGCAGGGGCGAAGAAAGAGCAGGAGGCAAGGCAAGGCAGGGCAGAGGGGAGACTCAGGGATGCAGAACCTGGGCCGGGCGGGAGGACAAGTGTCATGAGCAAAGGGCGCACGGGAGGCGCCCGGGAGGCAGGTGCTGGGGGCAGCATCTCGCCTCGCGCTCCCGTCACCACCACCTGAGAAACTGTCCCTCAAGTGCACCAGCCAGACTTAGGTGCGACCTGCAGAGCAGAGGCCCCAAAGCCCCAAGCCAGGCCCACAGCCAGGCAGGAGGAGGCGGGCGTGGCCGGCAGCCCCAGGCCCCACCTTGTCCACGTGTGCGTGCCAGTACTCGTCGTGGGCGGTCCGGGCCTGCGAGCTGTTGATGCGGGAGAAGAACGTGGGCTTCGTCAGGTAGAGCGAGGACGCGCCGATGCCGAAAGCCTTGGCGATGGTGAGCTGCACCTTCTGCCGCACGTCCCTGCGAGGACACGGGTGGCCTTCAGGAGCAGCTGGCCCCCGCGCCTGCACAGACCCCAGGAGGCAGAAGGGCCCCGCAGCCCCGGCCCCTCCTCCTTACTGATACAACTGGAAGTCCTCTTCAGAGAAGACCGTCTGTATCTTATCCCCAAAGTATCTGTGGAAAAAAAGGCCGTCAGCAGAGGTGGCAGCTCACTAGTCTTTTCCTCGTGTGCGATGAGGTCAGTCTTTCCTCAAGCTCAACGGCGAGTCCCTAGAAGAGAACCTGGGTATCCTGCAGCAACTCCGTCCCTAAAATAACCCTGGGACATAGAAAATGAAGGGCACAGGAGAGGAGGGGGAGAAACCGCTGCTGGAGGTGAGGGACACTGGGCCTCTCAGGCTCTCTGCCTCCAGCCCCGGCCCAGGCCCTGGTTCTCTTGTCAGCACACCCCCGTGACAGGACCCCACTGCCCCCAAGGCTCCTGGACGAGGACCTGGGCAGACCCCACTCCAGGGGCCCACCGCTCCCACCGCTGCAGCGCCCAGTGAACATGCCAGGAACACCCCTGCGGCCTCACCTGTACAGGTTCACAAAGTGCTTCCCCATAGACAGGGCTCCGGAGTGCAGGTCCAGGATGGACGCCTGGGAGAGAACCCGTGGGGGGGTCGGCGGCCACTTTGGAAGCTGCCAGCCAAACCAGCAGCCCACTCCCTGGGCAACGTCCTGACCCTGCCTCGAGACGGCGCCCTGACCAACACGTCCACTCTGCTGCTGACGCTCGGGGACCGCGCTGGGGTTTCCCGGAAGCCTCTGTGCGTGCCGCCCGCCCGCGCTCCTGCTCCTCCTCTCCCCTTCCCTCCCTTCTGCAGCTCTGCAGGGCAATGGCCCCATTCAACTGGGTGCGTGTGAAACATGGGTGCACTGGTAAGTCCCAGCCTGTGCGCTCCGCGGACACTCAGGACCAGACGCGGACGTGCCCTTCACCCCGAGGTGCCCTGCAGCCCTCGTGGGCCACTGCCATCGTCTGGGTGCTCCCTCATCCCAGCACCAGGGGAAGCCTTGCTGTTGCCGTGCCAACAGCTTGCTCCATCTTGCTGCTGGGGCGTCCACTGCATGCACATGCTGTCCTCCCCACAGTGTCCAGGGCTGCTCTGGCCGGGGCTGGTGCAGTGGAGCTCTGTGCACACTGGCTCAGGTGCTCACGGATCCTGGATGGGCACCTCGCAGACTGGCTGGGCCATGCCCCTGGCCACCCGTCTTAGAGTCCTTCCCATTCTGGAGCGGCCACCAGTGCCGACCACTCTCACCCCATCTGTGTGCACCCCTCTCCTCAGGGCTACAGTGACTGGCCAGGGTGTAAACCCAACGGAGGCTGAATAAACGCTCACTGAACTTACAGCCTGACTAACTGGGGGCATGACGAGCCCACAGGGAGGCCCAGGAGAGAGAGGGGACCAGGTGCTGGGCAGCAGCGTCCCTGCCTTGTGGCCGCCTCTTCAGGGCGCGTCCTAGCTGGCTTGGCTCATGCTGGCCTCGTAGACCCTGGGGTGGGACGGGAGAGTCAGCAGTGCACAGGGCCGGCGACGGGCGTGGGCTTCGTAACCCCCAGCTGGACTGAGCTAAGATGAAGGGACAGGACTGCGGATGGTCGTGCAGACAGTCACAGAAGTACTCTGAAACTAATCTTCCGAGATGTCTCAGGTGCACAGTGACCACAACTCAAACTCACCACCCGACACACAGGAGGCCTGACCCCGAGACAGTGCCGCATGCCAAGCACCAGATGCAGTGGCTGATGTCCAGCAGCTGCCCGTCACAGGACAGGGCCACAAAGCTGCGGCTAGCTCCTGATATTGCTGAGGCTGAGGAACCCACACTGAAGGCTTAAACCTTGTTCTCTCACTTCTGGAGGCTGACGTCGGAAATGAGGGTGTCGCAGAGCTGTGCCTGCTCTGAGGACTCCTGGGGAAGGTCCTTCCTGGTCCTTCCAGCCTGGGGGCCCTGTGTACCCCTTAGTTGTGGCTTCATCACTCCAAGCTCTGCATCCAGCTTTAGGCCTTTTTCTCCTCCTTCCCAGCCTCCCTCTGCCTCTCTCTTATAAGGACACCCGTCCTGGGGTTCAGTGCCCACCCTGATAATCCAGGATAACCTCGTCTCCCGATCCTACATCTGCAAAGACCCTCTTTCCAAACCCAGTCACATACAGAGGTTCCAGGTGGACACACCTCTGGGGGACTGATCCCTGCAGCCTCACACAGTGGCTGACAGGCCCCGCAGGGAGTCTGCGGAGCCTCAGGCTGGAAGGTGGCCGTCATCTGAGCACCTTCTGTTTGGTGGGCCCAGCTTCTCCTGCAGCTCCACGTGCTCCTGTCCCACGCCCGTCGCCGGCCCTGCGCACTGCTGACTCTCCCATCCCACCCCAGGGTCTACGAGGCCAGCACGAGCTGAGCCAGCTAGGATGCGCCCTGAAAAGGCAGCCAACAAACACCTGGTGCCACCAAGTGCCCGTCAGGAGCATCTGCCACGGTCAGTGCTAGAGACACTGTGGAGGACCCGAGCCAGCCTGCCTGCAGGTGGGGTCACTGAGGGGACTCTGCCATCCAGCGCCTCCCCCACCCCACCCAGGGAGAGCAAAGTTAAAAGGCAAAGAGAGAAGTGGGGCAGGAGATGCAGCCAACTCACCCCTCCGTCGGATCCGCCCAGCGCGAGTCCCTTTGCGGCTATGCTGTGGGGAAAATGATTTTAGACCACAATCAGTGACTGGAATCGGGTGTCAGGGATCTAAGAACATGGATCAGCATGATCTGGACAGTCCCTGGGCTAGAACGCTCCGCCCTCTGAGCTGATGGAGCACGCCGCCTCCCTGCTGCTTGGACAGCGGGGCTTGGCGCCCCGGAGCCGGAGGCACCTCGGGAGCCTTGGTGGACCCAACTGAACTGCTCCCAGGCGGATCAGGCTTGGGTGACCACAGCGCAGGAGGGGAAGAGGCCCTGCAGGGTGGGGAGGCAAAGACCGCCCATCAGCACGCTGGACCAGAGAGGGCCCCTATCAAAAATTAGCAGCTTTGATGGACATTTTGAGGTCACCCAGGGACTCCGATCCCTCAGTAAACATCAGTAATCCCCAAGGAGCAGGAGAACATAGTGGGAGGTGAGGATCCCTGCTGGGAATCTCAGCAGGACACTATGTGGGACCGAGGACGGGCCTCCAGGGCCAACTGCCCCTTCACACACTCAGTCTGAACAGCTGGTCAGAAAATCAAAGCTTTCTTTCAAGATCTTGTTTAAAAGCACCAACTGCTTCCAGCAGGTGATTTCTAGCAGGGCGAAGTCTGCTGGAGACAAAACCTGGCTGGTTTCGAGCAGACAGTGGGAAGGATCTAGTGACCCTCCCGCAAAGCTGGGGGAGCAGTCTCCAGACAGGACAGCTTGTGGGCAAGCTGCCCCAGAGAGGAGGTCAGCAAGGACACCCAGGGTGGTGGACTTGGCTCGTGGGAAGCAAGTAACCAGGCCTCTGCCCTTGAAAGCAGTGAGAAACGCTGACTGACCACTGAACTGTCTTGTCTCTGCCCACCTCCCACCCTGACCAGGGCACCTGGACAGAGCGCTGCGGCACGAGGTACCTGAGAACCCGCTGCGCCTCCTCCCGGGTGATGACAACGTCGGTGACGCCCCGGCCACACTTCCTGGGGGTGCAGCCTAGAGGGCGACAGACAGGGTCAGGTGATGGGTTCCAAAGCCACTGTCCCAGGACAATGGCTGGCAAGACCCCTCTATAGGCCCCGGGTGGCCGGTGTGACCAACACACCACTAAAAGGTGAACTTCCGATAAGCCACATGCCCCTCTGTGGAAACGCACCTGCAGTCTCAGCTCCATCATGGGCATCCTGGCGTCCAGCGGCCTATGCTGGACAGGTTGACCTAGAGGCATCTGCCACTGTCCCCAGCCCCTAGGAGGCCAGGGGTGTCCCCACACTCGCAGCAACTGCGTTCTTGAGCTGCACTGACCACAGGGCTGGCACTCTGGCTCCCCAGGAGGCCCTCCAGGACCAGCTAGCGAGCTCCTAATCCCAGCCACACCACCCCAGGGCCACGGCATTCCCAAGTCCCTCTGCCTCTCCTCACCTGGGGACCTGCAGAGCTGAGGGGGGACTGAGAACTCGGGGGGCCAGGGTCATGGCAGAGGGGAGCAGGGTGGACAGGGGTCAGAGTGGACAGGGGTCAGAGTGGTGGAGGAGAGGGTCAAGGTGGACAGGGGTCAGAGTGGGGATGGGGTCAGAGTGGACAGAGGCCAAGGTGGAGAGGGGTCAGGGTGGACAGGGGTCAGAGGGGGATGGGGCCGGGGTGGACAGGAGTCAGAGTGGAGGTATGTGGGGCCAGGGTGCAGGAGTGCATCAGACACGAGCCCAGCAGGCCATCAGTCCCTGTGTTCTGGCAGCAAACGAGGGCAGCTCCCTGAACCTGGGTGAGCAACCTGAGGACACACTGGGCAGGCCACAATTTGCTGGCTGTTCCTCTTTCCTTCTTCCTGCTTGGAAGTAAGTCTGAAGTAAGCCTATAGCTCAGAGATGGAGCCGCCATCCAGGGACCACTCGCCCAGCAGCAGGAGCAGGGCTCAGGCCTGCGGGGCCTTCCTCTGCCCTTTATGAAGTTCTTACATGGACTTGTAAGGGATAATCCAACCCGGGGCACTTAACCACTGAGCCACATCCCCTGCCCTTTCTATTTTTTATTTTGAGATAGGGTCTTGCTAAGTTGCTGAAGGTTTCGTTAAATTGCTGAGGCTCACCTCAAAGTTGCAATTCCCTTGCCACATCTGGCCCCATTAACTTTTTATTTATTTATTTATTTATTTTAGTTGTTGATGGACCTTTATTTTATTCATTTATTTATATGTGATGCTGAGAATTGAACCCAGTACCTCACACATGCTAGACAAGCACTCTACCACTGAGCCACAACCCCAGTCCTTGCCCTATGAACTTTTAAAATTTAAAAGTATAGCCAGGAGCAGTGGTACCAGGGACTCAGGAGGCTGAGAGAGGAGGATCACAAGTTGGAGGCCAGCCTTGGCAACTTACCAGGACTCTGAAAATAAAAAATAAGAAGGGTAGAAGGTGCGGCTGAGTGACAGAGTGCCCCTGGTTCAATCCACACTACTAGGAGGAAGGGAGTGATAGACACACACCCAAGCACTAGAGTGCTTACCTAGCTTGCGACCTGGGTTCAATCCCCAACACCACAAAACAAAATTATTTTTGAAACTGGGATGTCAGAGAGAAGAGTCTTAAGACACACAGCGACAGGATGACAGGGGGACCTTCACTTCACTGACCTCAGAGGTCATTTCATTGACCTTCCTCTGCAGATGCCCTGCCAACAAAGCACCCTACTTTCATCTTGCTAGGTGGCAGGAGCTCCCGGTTCATGTGCATTACAACAGCGCCCCCTCGTGGAAGAACTTGGCAATATTTTCTCAGTTCAAGTCCAAGGCATTGATCGGAACTTAATTTTATTTATTTATTTTTTTTGCCAGACATGGTGGCACTTGCCTGTAACCCCAGTGACTCAGGAGGCTGAAGCAGGAGGATCACAAATTGGAAGCCGGCCTCAGCAACTTAGCAAGACCCTGTCTCAAAATAAAAAATAAGGGGGGCTGGGGAGATAGCTCAGTTGGTAGAGTGCTTGCCTTGTAAGCACAAAGCCCTGGGTTCAATCCCCAGCACCCAAAAAAATAAATAAATAAATAAAAATAAAAATAAAAAATAAGAGCTGAAATGTGGCTCAGAGGTAAAGTGCTCCTGGGTTTAATCTCTACTACTGCAAAAAATATTTTTTTTAATAAAAAATAATGAATTCTATCCTAAAAAGCTAATCCTGTAAGCTAGGTTTAAAATCTGAGAGCACATGTGTGTGGTGCAGAACATTCAGGAACATGCAGCAGTCAGAGCAGCCACAGCCCCGGCCTGGCCGGCCCTGGTGTGTGCTCTCCAGAGTGCTGACTGCCGGACCCTGAGCTGCTCCTCCAGGCTCCTCTGGACCCTGCTCCTCCAGGCTCCTCTGGACCCTGCTCCTCTCCAGCCTCCCATGGTGCTGGTTGCTCCTTTGTGTTGAGCCAGGGCTGGACAGCGTGTCGGGGTGGGACCTCTGCCAAGGGCCTTCTTTTCATGGTTTCTGCATATTTTCTGACCTTGAGTTTCTCATCCCCATCTTGCCACATCTGTGACTTCACCACAGAGGCACCACTGGACTCCCAGTTTGCCACAACCACCACTGGCTTTGCACCCAGGCCAGGCAGGGCTGGCCAACCGGGAGGGAAGATCGCCTGCTGCCCTGCAGCTAGTGGCCTGAGCCACCCATCAATCCAGCAAAGGCAGCACCACAGTGCACAGTGGGCTGCTGCTCCCAAGAACCACCATGCGGCTGGCGGCACGGTACCTTCAAACCTCCGGTGGCCATCATAGTCTTCAGAGCAGGGCACCTCGATGAATCTGCCCGCCAGGACCTCACCACGATGGGCCAGGACCTCGGCCACGCCATCCTCGGTCCCCAGGCTGCTCCAGAGCAGGAGGGCAGCCAGCACAAGGCCAGCCACCAGGCCTGCAACCCTCAGCCATGCTTCCCTCCACGACTCCCGCAGCACCCGGTCCTTCTTGGCACTGGGGACAGAAAACACAACCACCGTCACCAGACCACGGCTGCACATGCTGGGAGTGCAGGCGAGAGCAGAGAGCAGGTCACACAGGCTGTACCAGGCTGGCTCTCCTACCATGGGCTCGTCCCAACAAACAGATGGAAAAATGTCGAACAGCTCTCGCTATCAGGGAAAGGCAATCGAAGCCGCCGAGGCTCCACCTCCCCCAGTCAGAATGGTAACAATCGAGAACACAGACAACAACAAAAGCTGGGGGGCTGTAGGAAGAAAGGGACACCTGTGCATGGGACTGCGCCTGGCGCTGTCCCTCTGGAGTGGTCTGGACACTCCTCAAAACACTAGTGATGGAGCCGGGCACGGTGGTGCACACCTGTAATCCCAGCAGCTCAGGAGGCTGAGGCAGGGGGATCATGAGTTCAAAGCCAGCCTCACCAACTTGGTGAAGTCTCTAATAAAATAGAAAATAGGGCTGGGGAGGTGGCTCAGTGGTCCAGTGCCCCTGAGTCCAATCCTGGGTACCAAGAAACAACAACAAAACTAATAATGGAACCACCATATGACCCAGTTATCCCACTCGTTGGTATTTTCCCCAAAGATCTAAAATTGGCATACTACAACAATACAGCCACCTCAATAATTATAGCAGCACAATTCACAATAGCTAAATTATGGAATCAGCCCAGGTGACCATCGATAGATGAATGGATTAAGAAACTCTGGTATATATGCTCAATGGCATTTTATTCAATCATAATAAAAGAATGAAATTATGGCATTTGCTGGTAAATGGATGGAAATGGAGAATATCATGCTAAGTGAAATAAGACAGACTCACTGAAGAAGGAGATGGAGAGGCAGAGTTGGGGGATGGGTTGGGGACTTCTTAACTCATGTCAGGTGCATACACGAACACACCACAGGGAATTCACCTTTACACGCAGGTGAAAAGCACCAATCACACATGAATAAGCCAGGCGCCTGGCGCATGCCTGCAATCCCAGGAGCTTGGGTGTCAGGGACCAAGAAGAAGTTCTCATTCTGAGGACGTTCTGACCTTTATGATAAGCAGCAGCCCAGGGAGCATTTTGCGGTTGCCTCCCCTGTGCAAACACCCTGCAGCTGACTCAGGCACCCTGCAGCTGAAGGCTGACCGGAGTGCGCCCCTCCCCACTCCCGGCTGATAGTTCTGCCTGTGGCCCGCCCCCGCTTCTCTTCCGAGATTTCACCTTCCTGCCGGTGTAACCTTGCACCTTATCAGGAGGCCAAAAGAAAAACACAGCCAACCAGCCTGTGTCTCATCATACCCTCATTCCCTCAGCATAAATACCCTTGAGAACAATAAAATTTGCAGCTTGATTAGAACTCCTGTCTTGCTGTCACTCCCTGTGTCTCTTGTCCCTTCATTCCTTCTCTCTTAGGTTTGCCGTCCTGCGTTGATGTCCTGCGGGTCGGGACAGTTGGCGCCCAACGTGGTTGACTCGAGCCTTTGTCTGAGAAGTGAACGCCGCCCTCCGGGGAAGCCTTGGCCAAGCGGGATTCGGGATCGCCTCGGTAAACGCGACCGGGAGTCAGATCCAGGAGGAGAGTGAGGCCGGCGGGAGGTGAGTGACACACCATGGGACAAGCAGTTTCGTCACATGATTTGTTTCTGTCGGGTCTCAAGGAGGCCCTCAAGACTCGGGGAGCGCGTGTTAAGAAAAAGGACTTAAAATTATTCTTTTCATACATAGAGGATTTGTGTCCTTGGTTTCCCCTCGAGGGGTCAATTGATGGTAAAAGGTGGCTCAGAGTAGGAGACTGCCTCAAAGATTATTATGAGACTTTTGGTCCTCAAAAGGTGCCTGTCACTGCCTTTTCTTATTGGAATTTAATTAATGAGATTCTTAAAAGTTCACCCTTTGACAGTGGTACTTTAAAACTTGTAAAAATTGGGGAGCAGGCGATGCAATCCACCTCTCGCCCCCCCTCGGCATGCCCTTCAGTTAGTATTCAAATGCCCCTACTCAGCCTTCTCAGGACCCCGGGACCCTCCCAGACCCCGGGACCCTCCCAGACCCCACCTTACCAAAAGAGTCCCCTAAAAATCCCCCTAAGATTTATCCAGTTTTAAATCCCTATGATGAGGTGACCCCAGAGGAGGAGGCTACCCTGGAGGAGGCAGCGGCTCAATACCATTCTCCAGACCTGCCACCTCTTAAAAATTCACTTCCCTCTTATACACCCCCTGCCTTTCATGCTCCGGCCCCTTCAGGGACCTACTGCCCACCCCCCAAACTTTTTTTCCCCTGCTTCCCTTGCCTAATCTAACCCCTTTACGCGAGTCTCTCCAACACAGGCGGGAACAAATCCAACTTCTAAAAGAACTAAAAGCCCTTGATGCCGAACTTCGCTCACTGGCCTTCGGCACGGAGTTAACACAAACTGGCCCCAAACCCCTTAATACTCGTAAGGTGAAGCCGCATGGTCAGCCTGTTCTTGCCTTTCCAGTTACTCTCAGTCAAGCAGATCAGCTCGCACAGACTAAGGCAGAGGGTCTAGAAGGAGGTCAGGAAAAGGAATGAGGGGAGGAACAAGAGGTAGAACCAGAGGGAGAACAAGAGGAGGACCAGGAATCAGGGGATGAGGAGGAGCCCACCTCTGGACAGAGTGGAGCCCTTGGTTCTTATAAAAGGCTGAGCCTCCGTTTTCTTGAAAGACTTAAAAAGGCTTGTGCTCAGTATGGCCCCACTGCACCTTATACACTGGACTTGCTAGAGAACCATAGTACACAATGGCTCACCCCTAATGATTGGAAATTTTTGGCCCGAGCCACCCTCAGTGCAGGTGACTTCCTGTTGTGGAACGCAGACTTTAAGGAATACTGTCAGGAAACTGCCCAAAAAAATTCAACCAAGGCTTCCTCTAAATCCTGGACCTATGTTAAACTAGTGGGTAATGCGCCATTTGATACTAACCCTAAACAGGCGCGCTTTCCTACTGGGCTCCTAGCACAGGTTCAAACTGCTGGTTTGCATGCTTGGAGACGGCTCCCTCAAAAGGGCTCGGCCACCACCTCCCTAGCAAAAATTCGTCAGGGTCCTGACGAGCCTTACAGTGACTTTGTTGCCCGGCTTAATCTAGCTGCGGAGCGCTTACTTGGACCAAGTGAAAACGAGAGCTCCTTTGTAAAACATCTTGCCTTTGAAAATGCCAACCCAATATGTCAAGATGTTCTTCGGCCCCATAAAGATAAAGGGGACCTTTCTGACTTCATTAAGCTGTGTGCCGGGGTAGGAATGGCCCATACCATGGGTCTCGCTATTGGCGCCGCCTTCACCAAGGCCCTTCACCACCCTGGCCCACGTACTTGCTTTACTTGCAAACAACCTGGCCATTTTGCGCGAGAGTGCCCAACAGGGAGACTGGGTCAAGGACCCATATCTCCTCAAACAGGGGCTAAACCACCTCCGCTCACCCTTTGCCCTAAATGTGGTAAAGGTCGCCACTGGGCCAAGGAGTGTAGATCCAAGATCAATGCCCTTGGACAGCCTATTCCCTCTAACTTCCCGGGAAACTCCTCTCGGGGCCAGCCCCTGGCCCCGACCGCCCCCAGAGCAAACCCAGGGGCAATAAGGTTTGTTCCCTCTCAGACTCCCAACCCAATCCAGGCCCCCTGTCCTTCTCCACAATCACCTCCCTCCATTGCGCTACCCCAGGCAGCGCAGGATTGGACCTCTGTGCCTCCACTGATACAATATTAGACTCTATGCAAGGACCCCAAATAATACCCACTGGGGTTGTAGGCCCCCCTCCACCTCATATGTGTGCTCTTATTCTTGGGAGAGCTTCTACCACCTTACAAGGTGTTCAGGTCTTCCCTGGCATCATTGATAATGATTACACTGGAGAAATTAAAATACTATTTTAATAGTATTTTAAATAAATAATAATACAGCTATTAACGGAATAGCGGCCATCCCTGCAGGAACAAGAATTGCACAATTAATACTCCTTCCCCTCAATTCAGGAAACACTCCCGCCACCCAAAATTCACCACGAAACACGGCCTCTTTAGGTTCCTCTGATGTGTATTGGGTCCAACCTATCTCCCACAAAAGACCCACTCTTACCTTATTTATTGAAGGAAAGAAATTCCAAGGGATCCTAGATACTGGTGCGGATGCCACAGTTATTTCTCAAAACTATTGGCCATCAGAATGGCCCCTCACCTCATCACTAACTGACCTTAAAGGAATAGGGCAATCAAAAAACCCCTTAGCTCCAGGGTGCTCAATTGGACTGACACAAAAGATAACACAGGAAATAAAGGAACTGTTACCCCCTTCGTTGTTCCTGATCTCCCTGTCAACCTTTGGGGACGAGACATTCTAAGCCAAATGAAAGTTATTCTTGCTAGTCCCGACTCTTTAGTCACTCATCAAATGCTTCGTATGGGCTTTATCCCTGGTACAGGCCTTGGGAGGCTAGGACAAGGACAGGTTGAGCCTGTACAGCCCATACAAAAAACAGACAAATTTGGACTTGGGTATTTGGATTTTTAGTGTCGGTCCCTGACCCTCCTGTACCCCATGCAGACAAAATTATTTGGGAAACTCAAACTCCTGTGTGGGTGGATCAGTGGCCCCTTACCCAAGAAAAATTAGAGGCTGCCTCCATGTTAGTACAGGAACAGTTGACAGCCGGCCATGTGGAACCCTCAACCTCACCCTGGAACACTCCTATTTTTGTTATTAAGAAGAAATCAGGCAAATGGCGCCTTTTACAGGATTTGCGCGCTATCAATAAGGTTATGCGCCCGATGGGGGCACTACAGTCAGGCATCCCTACACCGGTAGCTATTCCTAGGGACTATTATAAAATGGTCATCGACTTAAAAGATTGCTTTTTTACTATTCCTTTACATCCTGATGACAGACCCTATTTTGCTTTCAGCCTCCCCCGCATCAATTTTCAGGGCCCTATGCAGAGATTTCAATGGAAGGTCCTTCCCCAGGGTATGGCTAACAGCCCTAGTCTTTGCCAAAAATATGTTGCTCAAGCAGTAGACCCTGTGAGAGAGCAGTGGCCACAAGCTTATATATTACATTATATGGATGATTTGTTAATTGCCGCACCTAATACCTATGATCTTAACAATTGTTATTTGGATCTCTATAAGGCCCTCACTGCCTTGGGACTTCAGATAGTCCCTGATAAGGTTCAGACACAGGACCCCTACACCTACTTGGGCCTCAAACTTCAAACTAATCAAATTCAAATCCCTAATATACAATTGCGTGTGGACCATCTCCACACTCTTAATGATTTCCAAAAATTACTAGGGGATATCCAATGGCTAAGACCATATTTAAAACTACCTACCTATGTGCTTTTGCCTCTTAATGATATTTTAAGGGGAGATTCTGACCCTTCTTCTCCTCGAGAGCTTACTCCCGAGGCACGGCAAGCATTAATTCAAGTCACAGAAGCCATTGCTCAACAATTTGTTACACAAATATCTTATAACCTTCCTTTGGTTTTGGTTATATTACACACCCCTCATACACCCACGGGACTATTCTGGCAGCGGGATCCACATTTTAAAAATAAAGGTTGCCCCTTGCTTTGGGTTCATTTGCCCGCCACATCCTCTAAAGTTATTGCTGTCTATCCTGCTCAGGTAGCTTCTATCATTATTAAAGGTCGCCTGCTTTCTCAACAACATTTTGGCAAAGACCCTGATAGCATTCTGATTCCATACACTAAGGATCAAACCCAATTTTTACTACAGACAAGGGATGAATGGGGTATTGCCCTATCAGGCTTTTTGGGAACAATTGATAACCACCTTCCCAATGACCCCCTTTTGCATTTTGCTCAATTACATCCATTTATTTTTCCTCGGGTTACTCGGAAGGCTCCTATTCCACAAGCCCTTACTGTTTTTACAGATGGCTCCAGCAACGGCCGTGCAGCCTTTGTTGTTGATAATCAGCCCACCACCTTTGACACTGCTTATCCATCAGCACAGCTTGTAGAATTGTTTGCTATAACACAAGTCTTTATGACATTTTTTGATAAACCTGTTAATATTTATACAGACAGTGCTTACATTGCCCATTCTGTGCCCCTATTGGAGATTTCACCCGCCATTAAGGCTTCCTCCAACGCAGCCTTTTTGTTTAACCAGCTTCAACAACTAATTCAGGCTAGAAAACATCCATTTTTCTTAGGACACATTAGAGCACATTCTGATCTTCCCGGTCCCCTATCACGGGGTAATGCTCAGGCTGATGCAGCCACTCGCTCCATTTTCCCAGTTCTTATTGGATCTATCCAAGAGGCCACAGATTTACATAACCTTCACCACTTAAATTCTCAGAGCCTTCGGTTACTTTGTAAAATTACCAGGCAACAAGCAAGGGAAATTGTAAAAGCATGTCCTGCTTGCGTTGTCTCCCTTCCTATTCAATATCTGGGTGTTAACCCTCGAGGATTACTGCCCAATCAGATTTGGCAGACGGATGTTACTTACTTTCCTGAATTTGGAAAAACAAAGTACATACATGTTTCCATAGATACCTTTAGTGGCTTTATTTTTGCATCACCGCATTCTGGAGAAGCTACCAAGGATGTCCTTTCTCATCTTGTCTCAGCCTTTTCCATAATGGGAAAGCCAGCACATATTAAGACAGATAATGGCCCTGCATATACCAGTACCAAGGTCAAACAGTTTTGTGCCACTCTTCAAATCTCTCATACTACTGGAATTCCATATAACCCTCAAGGTCAAGGCATTGTGGAACGTGCACACCTCACCTTAAAAACCTGGCTTACCCGCCTTAAGGCCTCCTACCTTGCATTTACCACTCCCAGGGATTGCCTTAATCATGCATTATTTGCTCTTAACTTTCTTACCCTAGACAATGAAGGACATTCGGCCGCGGATAGACATTGGCATCCCTCTTCTAATTCTGCTCGCCCATCTGTTATGTGGCGCGATCCTTTAACAAATAAATGGAAAGGCCCAGATCCCGTCCTCATTTGGCGACGAGGCTCAGTTTGCATTTTAGATCAAGAACAAGCAGCCCCAAGATGGTTACCAGAACGCCTGGTCAAACAGGTCAATGATTTACCACAACCCAGGGATGGAAACCTTCCCCCTGAGGATGAATCTTCCTCTCTTATAGATGCAGCCAACAATCTATGCGAAAAATCCCCTGAATGGCAAACCCTGTGACTGCACACCATTGCTTCTCTGGATAATGGCTGCCTGTTCACTGCTCTCCCACAGCCATGCAGGATTTGAGGACCCTGCTAGGGTCCCCTCCTTTGCTTGCTGCTTATCGTATCTATAGGTCCTTTGATATTCAATAAGATCATGGCTTTTCAATAAGATCATATTGAGGCTATACTGGCGAAACCTATTCAGGTTCATTACCATCGACTGGAGATGACGGATCGTGATGGTGATCTTAAAAGACCATCACCCCTGTGAGCTGAACTGGACAGTCAATGACGGGTAAGATTCGTGAGAGCTCATACCAACCTAAGACAGGAAATGAGGGCTAGAGCCTCATTATCCAATGACGGGTAAGGATGCTGCTCTGTCACGGACAACCTAAGACAGGCGCAGTTCCCGAGGGATTGACACTCCAGCTCTGTACCTGTTCGGGCAGGCCACGCCCCCGCCTCGCCACATAGCCTCTATCACCCCTTTAAAATATGGCTCTCAGAATATGGTCAATAATTTTATATAAGAAAGGGGGAAATGTCAGGGACCAAGAAGAAGTTCTCATTCTGAGGACGTTCTGACCTTTATGATAAGCAGCAGCCCAGGGAGCATTTTGCGGTTGCCTCCCCTGTGCAAACACCCTGCAGCTGACTCAGGCACCCTGCAGCTGAAGGCTGACGGATTCCCGGAGCGCGCCCCCTCCCCACTCCCGGCTGATAGTTCTGCCTATGGCCCGCCGGCGTGAACTTGCACCTTATCAGGAGGCCAAAAGAAAAACACAGCCAACCAGCCTGTGTCTCATCATACCCTCATTCCCTCAGCATAAATACCCTTGAGAACAATAAAAATTTGCAGCTTGATCAGAATTCCTGTCTTGCTGTCACTCCCTGTGTCTCTTGTCCCTTCATTCCTTCTCTCTTAGGTTTGCCGTCCTGCGTTGATGTCCTGTGGGTCAGGACACTTGGGAGGCTGAGGCAGGAGGAACACAAGTTCAAAGCCAGCCTCAGCAACTTAGAGGGGCACTAAGCAACTTGGTGAGACACTGTTTCAAAAATAAATAAATAAAAAAGGGCTGAGGATGCTGCTCCCCACTACTCTCGCTGTCCTGACGTGGAATCTTTCCGGTTGCTCATGTGTGGAGCTCTCCCAGTCTGTGGCACAGGGGACTAAGCCCCGGGTCTCTATGCTGAGCTACGTCCCCAGCCTTTTATCATTTTCATTTTGAGACAGTGTCTCACTTATTTGCCCAGATTGGTCTGGCACTTGAGATCCTCCTGCCTCTGCCTCCTGTGTCGCTGGGATTGCAGGTGAGTGCCTCCACTTCCAGCTTGCTGTTTTCCCTGGGGCCTCCAGCTAGACAAGCACTCTCCCACTGAGCTACACCTGCCTCCCGGGGTTTGCACTTAAATGTCCACCCTGGTAACAGACATTTCCTCAGTACATCCACGAGTTGTTACTAGGAACACTGATGAGGTACAGAAGCCTGCAGGGGTCCATACGGAAGTTCTGGGCCAAAGAAATGGCATGGAAAGCAGTTTTGAGGTGACTGAGGACATGCTCTCAGGCCGTGGTGCCTGTCCCCATGGGATCCATCCCGAGACAGGGATCCAGGAGCACGGTGAAGGTTCCGGCAACCTGCAATCCGGTTTTGGTAAGGTGGGAAAGGCTGGGACATCAGGGTGAGGAAGCCAGCACCGCCGCAGAAAGGCCTGGCCTGCAAGTCTGCGGGTCACTGGGGCTAAGGCCGTTGCTCCAGTGAGAGCGAATCTGCGTTTGGGCTGGGGCGCATAAAGGCGGTACTAGGAGCTTCCTGCAGGACGCACGCCCTGAGCCCTGAACCCGCAGTCACGTGGACCGCGGCTACCGGTCCGCTGGATGCTGCAGGCCACGCCCAGGTGGGTCCGCCCACCGCGCCAGGCCGCCTAGGCCCCGCCCACCTCGCGCAGGGCCCGCCCCTCGCGGTTCGGCCCCGCCCCCTTTCCGATTGGTCCCGCCCCTCCGCCCAAGGCCTTCGGCGCTCGCACTCCCTAGTACCTGCTTGGGCGCCGGCGCACAGCGGCCCCGCTGTTCTCGGCCGCCCTGGGCGCGCCCCTCCTCTGAGGAGCCATCGGGCCAGGCTGCCGCGGAGCCAGACAGACGCGGGAGTCGTCGAGCACGGGGCGAGAGCCTCGGCAGGGAGCGAGGCGGTGCGGAGAGGCGGGAGCGACGCGCTCGGCGATCCTCCGGGGCTGCGGCCAGACGCGAGCAATCGGCGGCCGAGCGGCGGGGCGGGGCCGGCTCCTCGGCGGCGCGGCGCACCTGGGGCAGCTGCGTCCGGCGGCCCGGGCGCCGCCCTCCAGGTGACCTGTGCCCACACAGGGTAGCCGGGATGGCCTGCCCTCCCCAGGGGGCTACAGCGACCTGCCCTCCCCTGGGTCGCAGTACCGCCAGAGTGGCCAGGGTAAGTTCGGGGCCGTCAGGGTCCTCCCGAGCGCATCCGGCGCTTAAGCCTGGTCGGACTCCGCCGTTCACTGCAGCGACGCCGCCCGCACGGCGCTCCGCCCGGGGCGCAGGGTCCTGGAGGCCGCGCGTCCTGTGCTTGGGCGGACTCGCAGGTGGGATCAGTACGCTGCCAGTGACTGATGCGGAGTTTCCCTCTTCCATCTCGCCCTTTGCGTTTTTATAATAGGCAGGAAAGAACGAGTGTCTCTTCCTTGTGCTTCATTATCAGACAGACCTTCTGTGAATCCAGTCAGCTCTGATGTGCAGGGGTCTCGTTCCCCTTTCAGATTGATTGCTTCATTTAAAACCCTAGCCAGTTTTCTCAGGAGTAAATTTTGCAGTTTCTTCGACCCTGCCACTAAGCTGACCCATGTTCTAGAAATGAGAATTAATTTTAAGGTTATCCAAAATTAAATCGAGGGTGAATTTCCCAAAGAAACATTGTATCGCGGGGCCTGGTAAAAGTATTCAGAGACTCTGCCTGCCTGCTTTCTCTCAGATGGTGTATCTAAAGGGTCTTTGGCTGGGTGCTGCTCAGGGAGGAGTGCTTGACTACCATGCACAGGGCCCTGGGTTTGATCCCCAGCACACACACACACACACACACACACACACACACACACACAAAGTCTTGAAAACAATTATTATGCAGTTGTTTGTGTTGCAATAGATCATAACCATCTCTTGAGGCAACCAAGGTTCTTCTATATCAGGGCAAGTCACAAATAGCAGAAGTCTCTGTATTGGAAAGACAGACTTCTCCATTTATTTTCATGTTAGTGACATGAGTTTTCTCTAAGGTAATAAGGCAGAACTGGCCGAAAACAAAACTGAAACAGTGTGAGAGAAGGGGTGGGGAAGCCTCTGCTCCTATTTATAGCTCAGCTTTTCTTTACCAGGAAGACATCCAGACACAAGGTCCTGTTGTAGAAGCTCACACACATTCTGAGATGTCAGGCCCCATGCCCTTTAAGATGAGATTAGTACATCTGGACCTCAAAGGAGCTCCGCCCAGGGTCTCCTACTTCTCAGAGGTAAGCACTCCCTTTTACCTCTAGAAATGTCAGGGAAAGAATTCCCAGCTGTGCAAAAAGACTCAAAGAGGCCATAGGGGCTTAGGAAGGCCATGAGGCTCTCAGATACACAATAGAACTTTTTCCCAAAAGGACAGAGCCACATAGTAAGGACAAAATGTTGGGAAAAGTATCCCAACTATGCAGTACAGTAAGGGTGAAGGAGAGAGAAGGTTCAGATTAAGGGAGGGGGCCCAGAGCCAGCAGAGATGGAGTGCTGAAGAAGTAGCCACACAGCTGTGGTGGAGAGGGACCTGGAAGGAGCTGTCTCCATCCCAGATGCAAGAACCTGCTCTTAAAATCAAAAAGCAGAAAAAAAAAAAAAAAATCAAACAGCAGAAGACAGGCATGGTGGCACACACCTGTAGTCCCAGCAGCTCAGGAGGCTGAGGAAGGAGGATCACAAGTTCAAAGTCAGCCTCAGCAACAGCAAGGCCCTAAGCCACTCAGTGAGACCCTGTCTCTAAATAAAATACAAAATAGGGCTGGGGATGTGGCTCAGTGGTTGAGTGTCCCTGAGCAATCCCTGGTACCCTGCCCCTGCAAAAATAAATAAATAAATAAATAAATTGAGCAGCAGAGAAGGCCCCGTAAACACATGAAGACCTAGGAGAGGGTGGCCACCCAAGCAGCCCGTGACAGCGAATGAAGACCTGAAGAGACCAGGACCATTCCAAGCAAGGAAGACAGAAGTGACGAGTGGTGGAAGCCGGGAAGGACAGCATGAATCAAACAGCCCAGAAACACCACTGCTAGTCCCGGGGCTCTGTGCAGAGATGGCGTGTTGCTCAGGAGTGAGTCGTGACGAGAACTGAGGCACGGAAGCAGCTGGGAGCAGAAGCCCCAGGCAGGTCAGCGCCTGAAACAGACGAAAGAAAGAGAAGATCCCACACGAGGAGACTGACAGCTCTGTGACAGAAGCGAAGGCGCGAGACAGAGGCCATGAGGGTCAGCTTGCTCATCACTGGAGCCCCAGGCAGGTCAAGGGCAACAGCCTGCGGCCCAGCGTGTCCGCGCTCCGATGGGTGGTTCGGCCAGTCTGAGCTGGGCTCCCTCGTGTGCTGCAGACCTGTAACACCCAGAGTCACCTGGGGCCTTGCTCACATGTCTGGCCGGCTTTCAGCACCATGTCTCAGGGCAGTGCTGCCAAGTTCCCCAGCCGGGCTACCTCAGTGTGGGCTGCGGTTCTGAGGCCAGCCCAGTCCACGGGTGGGACGGGCTTCCCATGAAGGGAGGCTGCACAGCCTGTGACGGCGTCCTTCTGCAACACTCCCAGGAGGTCGGGGCACGGACATAGCACGCTGGGAACTGCAGCTCGGCGGGCTTCTGAGGGAGGACAACACCCGAGCCTCACGTGAGCAGGGCAGGCCGTCCACCAGGGACGCTTCAGATGACACGACCACGGCAGCCAGGGAGCGTGTTAGCACTGGTGTCCAGCTCCTGCCTCACAGGGGAGGGTCAGCACAGGTGTCCAGCTCCTGCCTCACAGAGGAGGGTCAGCACAGGTGTCCAGCTCCTGCCTCACAGAGGAGGGTCAGCACAGGTGTCCAGCTCCTGCCTCACAGGGGAGGGTCAGCACAGGTGTCCAGCTCCTGCCTCACAGAGGAGGGTCAGCACTGGTGTCCAGCTCCTGCCTCACATGGGAGGGTCAGCACAGGTGTCCAGCTCCTGCCTCACATGGGAGGGTCAGCACAGGTGTCCAGCTCCTGCCTCAGAGGAGGGTCAGCACTGGTGTCCCAGCTCCTGCCTCAGAGGAGGGTCAGCACTGGTGTCCAACTCCTGCCTCACAGAGGAGGGTCAACACAGGTGTCCAACTCCTGCCTCACAGAGGAGGGTCAACACAGGTGTCCCAGCTCCTGCCTCAGAGGAGGGTCAGCACAGGTGTCCCAGCTCCTGCCTCAGAGGAGGGTCAGCACTGGTGTCCAGTTCCTGCCTCAGAGGAGGGTCAGCACTGGTGTCCAGTTCCTGCCTCAGAGGAGGGTCAGCACAGGTGTCCAGCTCCTGCCTCAGAGGAGGGTCAGCACAGGTGTCCAGCTCCTGCCTCACAGAGGAGGGTCAGCACAGGTGTCCAGCTCCTGCCTCACAGAGGAGGGTCAGCACAGGTGTCCAGCTCCTGCCTCACATGGGAGGGTCAGCACTGGTGTCCAGCTCCTGCCTCACAGAGGAGGGTCAGCACTGGTGTCCAGCTCCTGCCTCAGAGGAGGGTTAGCACAGGTGTCCAGCTCCAGCCTCACATGGGAGGGTCAGCACAGGTGTCCCAGCTCCTGCCTCAGAGGAGGGTCAGCACTGGTGTCCCAGCTCCTGCCTCAGAGGAGGGTCAGCACTGGTGTCCAGCTCCTGCCTCACAGAGGAGGGTCAGCACAGGTGTCCAGCTCCTGCCTCACAGAGGAGGGTCAGCACAGGTGTCCAGCTCCTGCCTCACATGGGAGGGTCAGCACAGGTGTCCAGCTCCTGCCTCACAGAGGAGGGTCAGCACTGGTGTCCAGCTCCTGCCTCACATGGGAGGGTCAGCACAGGTGTCCAGCTCCTGCCTCACATGGGAGGGTCAGCACAGGTGTCCAGCTCCTGCCTCAGAGGAGGGTCAGCACTGGTGTCCAGCTCCTGCCTCACAGAGGAGGGTCAGCACTGGTGTCCAACTCCTGCCTCACAGAGGAGGGTCAACACAGGTGTCCAACTCCTGCCTCACAGAGGAGGGTCAACACAGGTGTCCCAGCTCCTGCCTCAGAGGAGGGTCAGCACAGGTGTCCCAGCTCCTGCCTCAGAGGAGGGTCAGCACTGGTGTCCAGTTCCTGCCTCAGAGGAGGGTCAGCACTGGTGTCCAGTTCCTGCCTCAGAGGAGGGTCAGCACAGGTGTCCAGCTCCTGCCTCAGAGGAGGGTCAGCACAGGTGTCCAGCTCCTGCCTCACAGAGGAGGGTCAGCACAGGTGTCCAGCTCCTGCCTCACAGAGGAGGGTCAGCACAGGTGTCCAGCTCCTGCCTCACATGGGAGGGTCAGCACTGGTGTCCAGCTCCTGCCTCACAGAGGAGGGTCAGCACAGGTGTCCAGCTCCTGCCTCACAGAGGAGGGTCAGCACAGGTGTCCAGCTCCTGCCTCACAGAGGAGGGTCAGCACAGGTGTCCAGCTCCTGCCTCACAGAGGAGGGTCAGCACAGGTGTCCAGCTCCTGCCTCACAGAGGAGGGTCAGCACTGGTGTCCAGCTCCTGCCTCAGAGGAGGGTCAGCACTGCTGTCCAGCTCCTGCCTCACAGAGGAGGGTCAGCACTGGTGTCCAGCTCCTGCCTCACATGGGAGGGTCAGCACAGGTGTCCAGCTCCTGCCTCACATGGGAGGGTCAGCACAGGTGTCCAGCTCCTGCCTCAGAGGAGGGTCAGCACTGGTGTCCCAGCTCCTGCCTCAGAGGAGGGTCAGCACTGGTGTCCAACTCCTGCCTCACAGAGGAGGGTCAACACAGGTGTCCAACTCCTGCCTCACAGAGGAGGGTCAACACAGGTGTCCCAGCTCCTGCCTCAGAGGAGGGTCAGCACAGGTGTCCCAGCTCCTGCCTCAGAGGAGGGTCAGCACTGGTGTCCAGTTCCTGCCTCAGAGGAGGGTCAGCACAGGTGTCCAGCTCCTGCCTCACAGAGGAGGGTCAGCACAGGTGTCCAGCTCCTGCCTCACAGAGGAGGGTCAGCACAGGTGTCCAGCTCCTGCCTCACATGGGAGGGTCAGCACTGGTGTCCAGCTCCTGCCTCACAGAGGAGGGTCAGCACTGGTGTCCAGCTCCTGCCTCAGAGGAGGGTTAGCACAGGTGTCCAGCTCCAGCCTCACATGGGAGGGTCAGCACAGGTGTCCCAGCTCCTGCCTCAGAGGAGGGTCAGCACTGGTGTCCCAGCTCCTGCCTCAGAGGAGGGTCAGCACTGGTGTCCAGCTCCTGCCTCAGAGGAGGGTCAGCACTGGTGTCCAGCTCCTGCCTCACAGAGGAGGGTCAGCACAGGTGTCCAGCTCCTGCCTCACAGAGGAGGGTCAGCACTGGTATCCAGCTCCTGCCTCAGAGGAGGGTCAGCACTGGTGTCCAGCTCCTGCCTCACAGAGGAGGGTCAGCACTGGTGTCCAGCTCCTGCCTCAGAGGAGGGTCAGCACTGGTGTCCAGCTCCTGCCTCAGAGGAGGGTCAGCACTGGTGTCCAGCTCCTGCCTCACAGAGGAGGGTCAACACAGGTGTCCCAGCTCCTGCCTCAGAGGAGGGTCAGTACTGGTGTCCCAGCTCCTGCCTCACATAGGAGGGTCAGCACTGGTGTCCAGCTCCTGCCTCACACAGGAGGGTCAACACAGGTGTCCCAACTCCTGCCTCAGAGGAGGGTCAGCACTGGTGTCCAGTTCCTGCCTCAGAGGAGGGTCAGCACAGGTGTCCCAGCTCCTGCCTCAGAGGAGGGTCAGCACTGGTGTCCAGCTCCTGCCTCAGAGGAGGGTCAGCACTGGTGTCCAGCTCCTGCCTCAGAGGAGGGTCAGCACTGGTGTCCAGCTCCTGCCTCACACAGGAGGGTCAGCACAGGTGTCCAGCTCCTGCCTCACATAGGAGGGTAAGCACAGGTGTCCAGCTCCTGCCTCACAGAGGAGGGTCAGCACAGGTGTCCCAGCTCCTGCCTCACAGAGGAGGGTCAGCACTGGTGTCCAGCTCCTGCCTCACAGAGGAGGGTCAGCACTGGTGTCCAGCTCCTGCCTCACAGAGGAGGGTCAGCACAGGTGTCCCAACTCCTGCCTCACAGAGAAGGGTCAGTACAGGTGTCCAGCTCCTGCCTCACAGAGGAGGGTCAGCACAGGTGTCCAGCTCCTGCCTCACAGAGGAGGGTCAGCACAGGTGTCCAGCTCCTGCCTCACATGGGAGGGTCAGCACAGGTGTCCAGCTCCTGCCTCACAGAGGAGGGTCAGCACAGGTGTCCAGCTCCTGCCTCAGAGGAGGGTCAGCACAGGTGTCCAGCTCCTGCCTCACAGAAGGGTCAGCACAGGTGTCCAGCTCCTGCCTCACAGAGGAGGGTCAGCACAGGTGTCCAGCTCCTGCCTCACAGAGGAGGGTCAGCACAGGTGTCCCAGCTCCTGCCTCACAGAGGAGGGTCAGCACAGGTGTCCAGCTCCTGCCTCACATGGGAGGGTCAGCACAGGTGTCCAGCTCCTGCCTCACAGAGGAGGGTCAACACTGGTGTCCAGCTCCTGCCTCAGAGGAGGGTCAGCACAGGTGTCCAGCTCCTGCCTCAGAGGAGGGTCAGCACTGATGTCCCAGCTCCTGCCTCACAGAGGAGGGTCAGCACAGGTGTCCAGCTCCTGCCTCACAGAGGAGGATCAGCACAGGTGTCCAGCTCCTGCCTCACAGAGGAGGGTCAGCACAGGTGTCCAGCTCCTGCCTCAGAGGAGGGTCAGCACAGGTGTCCAGCTCCTGCCTCAGAGGAGGGTCAGCACAGGTGTCCAGCTCCTGCCTCAGAGGAGGTCAGCACTGCTGTCCAGCTCCTGCCTCACAGAGGAGGGTCAGCACTGGTGTCCAGCTCCTGCCTCACAGAGGAGGGTCAGCACTGGTGTCCAGCTCCTGCCTCAGAGGAGGATCAGCACTGGTGTCCCAGCTCCTGCCTCACAGAGGAGGGTCAGCACAGGTGTCCAGCTCCTGCCTCAAGGAGGGTCAGCACTGGTGTCCAGCTCCTGCCTCACATAGGAGGGTAAGCACAGGTGTCCAGCTCCTGCCTCAGAGGAGGGTCAGCACTGGTGTCCCAGCTCCTGCCTCACAGAGGAGGGTCAGCACAGGTGTCCAGCTCCTGCCTCAGAGGAGGGTCAGCACTGGTGTCCAGCTCCTGCCTCACACAGGAGGGTCAGCACAGGTGTCCAGCTCCTGCCTCAGAGGAGGGTCAGCACAGGTGTCCAGCTCCAGCCTCAGAGGAGGGTCAACACTGGTGTCCAGCTCCTGCCTTTCAGGGGAGGGTCAGCACAGTTGTCCAGCTCCTGCCTCAGAGGAGGGTCAGCACTGGTTCCCAGCTCCTGCCTCAGAGGAGGGTCAGCACAGGTGTCCAGCTCCTGCCTCAGAGGAGGGTCAGCACTGGTGTCCCAGCTCCTGCCTCAGAGGAGGGTCAGCACAGGTGTCCAGCTCCTGCCTCAGAGGAGGGTCAGCACAGGTGTCCAGCTCCTGCCTCACAGAGGAGGGTCAGCACAGGTGTCCAGCTCCTGCCTCAGAGGAGGGTCAGCACAGGTGTCCCAGCTCCTGCCTCACAGAGGAGGGTCAGCACTGGTGTCCAGCTCCTGCCTCAGAGGAGGCTCAGCACAGGTGTCCAGCTCCTGCCTCACAGAGGAGGGTCAGCACAGGTGTCCAGCTCCTGCCTCACATAGGAGGGTCAGCACAGGTGTCCAGCTCCTGCCTCACATGGGAGGGTCAGCACAGGTGTCCAGCTCCTGCCTCACAGAGGAGGGTCAGCACAGGTGTCCAGCTCCTGCCTCAGAGGAGGGTCAGCACAGGTGTCCAGCTCCTGCCTCACAGAGGAGGGTCAGCACAGGTGTCCAGCTCCTGCCTCACAGAGGAGGGTCAGCACTGGTGTCCAGCTCCTGCCTCAGAGGAGGTCAGCACTGCTGTCCAGCTCCTGCCTCACAGAGGAGGGTCAGCACTGGTGTCCAGCTCCTGCCTCAGAGGAGGGTCAGCACAGGTGTCCAGCTTCTGCCTCACAGAGGAGGGTCAGCACTGGTGTCCAACTCCTGCCTCACAGAGGATGGTCAGCACTTGTGTCCAGCTCCTCCCTCACACGGGAGGGTCAGCACTGGTGTCCAGCTCCTGCCTCACAGAGGAGGGTCAGCACTGGTGTCCAGCTCCTGCCTCAGAGGAGGTCAGCACTGCTGTCCAGCTCCTGCCTCACAGAGGAGGGTCAGCACTGGTGTCCAGCTCCTGCCTCAGAGGAGGGTCAGCACAGGTGTCCAGCTTCTGCCTCACAGAGGAGGGTCAGCACTGGTGTCCAACTCCTGCCTCACAGAGGAGGGTCAGCACTGGTGTCCAGCTCCTCCCTCACACGGGAGGGTCAGCACTGGTGTCCAGCTCCTGCCTCACAGAGGAGGGTCAACACAGGTGTCCAGCTCCTGCCTCAGAGGAGGGTCAGCACAGGTGTCCAGCTCCTGCCTCAGAGGAGGGTCAGCACTGGTGTCCCATCTCCTGCCTCACAGAGGAGGGTCAGCACTGGTGTCCAACTCCTGCCTCACAGAGGAGGGTCAGCACTGGTGTCCAGCTCCTGCCTCACACGGGAGGATCAGCACTGGTGTCCAGCTCCTGCCTCACAGAGGAGGGTCAGCACAGGTGTCCATCTCCTGCCTCACAGAGGAGGGTCAGCACAGGTGTCCAGCTCCTGCCTCACAGAGGAGGGTCAGCACAGGTGTCCATCTCCTGCCTCACAGAGGAGGGTCAGCACAGGTGTCCCAGCTCCTGCCTCACAGAGGAGGGTCAGCACTGGTGTCCAGCTCCTGCCTCAGAGGAGGGTCAGCACAGGTGTCCAGCTCCTGCCTCACAGAGGAGGGTCAGCACAGGTGTCCAGCTCCTGCCTCACAGAGGAGGGTCAGCACAGGTGTCCAGCTCCTGCCTCAGATGAGGATCCGCACTGGTGTCCCAGCTCCTGCCTCACAGAGGAGGGTCAACACTGGTGTCCAGCTCCTGCCTCACATGGGAGGGTCAACACTGGTGTCCAGCTCCTGCCTCACATAGGAGGGTCAACATTGGTGTCCCAGCTCCTGCCTCACAGAGGAGGGTCAGCACAGGTGTCCAGCTCCTGCCTCACAGAGGAGGGTCAGCACAGGTGTCCAGCTCCTGCCTCACATGGGAGGGTCAACACTGGTGTCCAGCTCCTGCCTCACATAGGAGGGTCAACACTGGTGTCCAGCTCTTGCCTCACCTAGGAGGGTCAACACAGGTGTCCAGCTCCTGCCTCAGATGAGGATCAGCACTGGTGTCCAGCTCCTGCCTCAGAGAGGAGGGTCAGCACTGGTGTCCAGCTCCTATGTCATGAGGGAAGCGATTGGATTATGAGAACTGTGTCTAATCAGTGCATTCATCCTTTTGATTGATTAGTCATTTGAATGCCCTACTATAGTGAACAGTAACTGTAGGAATGTGGCTGGAGGAACAGGGTTACTGGGGTTGCCCAGGGAACTTTATCTTGTCCCCTGGCTTCTCCTTCTCTCTGTTCCCAGACACTGGCCACCAGGAACTGAGAGAAGCTTTCCCCAACCAAACATTCCACCTTAATGTTCTACCCCCACTCAGGCCCAGAGCAATGGAGTTTGCTGACCATGGACTAGACCTCTGAAACTGAGTCAGAATATACTTTTCCCCCTCTAAGTTGTTTTTGTCAGGTATTTTGGTCATAGCAACAAAAGTTGCTTGGCACAGTAAACTTACCAGTTATTAAGAAAATGAAAAATGGCACTCACCTGTAAACCCAGTGATTCAGGTGCAGGGGCAGGAAATCAAAAGTTGGGCAACTTAGCAAGGCCCTGTCTTAAAAAGGGCTCAGTGTGTGGCTCAGTGGTAAGGCACCTCTGGGTTCCGTCCTCATTGCCAAAAGGTTTATTAAAGAACAAGCTCAGATTGCCAAGACGTGGTGAGAAGCTGTGACCTCAGGACCTGGTCACCAGGTACCTACTGGGAAGAAATTCCCCCTCAAAGAATCCTGGCTAATGGACCCAGACGAGCAGCATTTGAAGTTAGCACCTGCCCCCAAGAGCAGTCAGTCAGGGCTTCCTGAGGCCACACAGCTTGCAGCTGTGGAAGCTGCTCATGGAGAGGTGCTGGCCAGCCCTGTGGGGCACCTCGAGGACTTCAGGCCTGCAAGCCCAGCTCTGCACGTAGCGGCCAGCTCAGGGCCCCTGGAGAACACGGGCAGTCAGATCCATAACATTGGAAGCCACGTGGAACAAGCGACTTGGTGTCTTCCATAAGTAAATTTCAAGTTCAACAAAAAAGGAAAATAGTTGTAGGTGCTATTAAACAAAGAAGCAAACTCTGAAAGTTCCACTCAAAGAACTGTATGCATCTGCTTCAGATGCTTAAGGTAAAGTTTTAAGAGTTGGACATTGTGGTGCATACCTGTGATCCCAGCAACTCCGGAGGCTGAG
The DNA here is from genome assembly GCF_902686445.1 of Sciurus carolinensis. NCBI lineage: Eukaryota > Metazoa > Chordata > Mammalia > Rodentia > Sciuridae > Sciurus > Sciurus carolinensis. Next base: position 642,610 of record NC_062215.1, on the reverse strand, counting down.
GAAGGAGGATCATGAGTTTGAGGCCAGCCTCAGCAACTTAGGAGACCCTGTCTCAAAATAAAAAGGGCTGGGGATATGGCTCAGTGGTAAAGCACCCTGGATTCAATTCCCAGTATCATCAAAAATTTTTTTAAAGTTTTGAAACAGGGGCTGGGGATATAGCTCAATGGGTAGAGTGCTTGCCTTGCAAGCATAAGGCCCTGGGTTCAATCCCCAGCACTGCAAAAAAAAAGTTTTTGAAACAGGAAAATTTAAGTGTGAATGATATTGAGGAATTAACTATTTGTTCCCAGTGGCTTGGGAGGCTGAGGCAGGAGGATCACAAGTTCAAAGCCAGCCTCAGCAACTTAGTGAGACCCGAAGCAACTCCATAAGACCCCATCTCTAAATGAAATATATAAAAGGGCTGGGGATGTGGCTCAGTGGACATGCGTCCCTGGGTTCAATCCCCGGTACCAAAACAAAAACAGCTTGTTTAGGTGGGATGATCGCATCATGGTTTAAGTCTTTATCAGATACAAACTGAAGTCATTACAGCTGAGGAGCTGTTGTCCAGGATTTGCCTTAAAGTACTCCAGCCAAAAAGAAGGGTGGGGTTCAGCTGAAGTGTGCTGGCAGAGTGTGGCCGCAGTGGGGACACAGGCCTGTGCAGTGTCCTTGTGCTTGTGTGTGTCCCGTTCTGTAAGGAAGCCCTCTGCAGGGCACACATTGGGAGGGCCTGTGGGGAAGGAGGGCAGTGCAGAACACCACTCATCCCCATGAGGGTCCTGGGCTGGTGGCTTGTCCAGCTGGCCTGCCCCTCCCATGAGCGACAGTCACTGATGACATACTTTATGAATTTTCTGCCGCTAATTTTAGCCCCAAACTGCTCCCTGTTTGGACCCAGCATGCTTCAGGCCGTCCCATGCCTGGGAGGGGAGCGCATGAGCAGTGACCCCCGGGAATGTTACAGGGCACAGCAGCCATGGCCACGGCCCTCACCTGGAGACTGGTGACCATGTGACCATCCAGACCCTGCAGGGCCCCTTGGGGCAGGCTGGGAAGACCAGCTTTGTCCTTGAGGACGGGGCCTGCTGCTTGGCATGGAGGCAGAGGTCTTGGGAGGCCCAGGGAGGGTGCCAACCTCCAGTTCTTCAGAGCCCTCAGTTCCTCTTGCCTCCAGATCCCTGGGGCCTGGCTCCTCTGCTCTCTCTGTCTGTGCCTGATGCCTGAGCCCTGCTCCCCAGCTAAGCTCCAAGAGTTAACTGCTGCTGGGTGGCGGTTCTGTCCACAGTACATCTCCCTTCCTGTTCACAATGGACACGCCCCTAGGTGAGGGTTTGATTTGGCATGAGGACACATTGTATATTCAACATTTCCAGGAGAAGTGGAAGTATCAACTCCCACCTGTCTCCAAGGCTAGACAGAAAGGGAAGTGTCCATGCCATGTGGAAGTTGCCTTTCAATCCGATGGTCACTTCATTACACTCCGCCCCCCACCCCTGTCTCCCCCAGATTTTTCCTCTGTTCCATGCGCTTGGAGCGAACGGCCTCCTCATTGAGTATGAAGACATGTTTCCCTACGAGGGCCACCTGAGGCTGCTGAGGGCCACGCACGCATACAGGTACGACCAGGCAGCCTACCGGGAAAGCCCAGCTGGGCGGGATGGTCAGGAGTCCCAACTGTGTGGGCATGTCCCTTTTCTGTCTTTATAAATGCATGTCCTTAATTATAAGAACTGATAATAAAATGAGCACATTGTAAAATAAGACCTGAAGAGAATTCAAGGACATTTTAAAGCGCACATGGGCACCCACCATGACCTTGTGGAGAAGAGCTGCCAAGTGCAGGTGGGTCCCACTCTGGCCTCTGCCGCCTGAGTGCCGAATGCCGTGGGCTGGTGTCGCGTCCCCTCTGGCCACAGAGAGAGACACGGCAAACGTCTGAAGCTTTGGAAGTTTATTGTGCACAGGTTCTTTCCTACGCTTCTCTTACCCCTAACTTCTTCGCACTTTCAGCTTTCCTTTTCCCAGCTCCTTCCACTCCCGCGTACTTCCTCCTTCCAGCTCCGCTCCCGCTGCTGCCGCGGCCGCCGTCGTCGCCGCCGGTTCTTCCGCTTCTTCCGTCCCTTCCTCAGCTTCTCCCCCTACTCTCCCACCCACCAGACTTATATACACTTCAGTCAATCAGGGGAGAGTACACGAGATAAACGCGGACAGCTGCAGGCACAGGACGGGTGCACGAGGGGGGGCATGCTCTAGTCACATCATTAACTAGCCAATTATTGGAATTCGCTGGTTGTTTACTGTATAGCTGGCCGCCTCCGGCTCAGCGTCAGGCGCCATCTTGACCACGCCCGAGGCTGGGGTTCCCGGAAAACCCCACAGATCCCCCTTCTTTAATATTAAACTAAGGCTCGGGACCGTGTCTGTCTTAGGCTGAGTGGTCAGCATATGTCCTTACCCATCATCAGAGCCTGCAGAGCATGCTGCAGCTCCTGTCTTAGGTCAGTACACAGCCACCTCCTTCATTACCCGTCCTTGACTACCGATCCAGCATCAAGAGCCATACTAATGGGGGGCTGTCGGCCTTTAGGGCGGTCATGGCTTGATGAAAAATAATTTGATCTCTCTATTGGCTAGCTTGCAGATGCATGCTAAAACGAATGAAGAGAAGGAGGCCAAGGCAGAGGAGTACCACCATAGCTCCTAAGCTTGTCCACTGTTTGACAAATCTATAAACAGAAGAGGAACCTTATAGCCATATTAAATACAGAAACAATATACATCCCAATAGAGTTACAATATGGGTAACACAAAGCAGCTCTCAGGGAATAAACGCATCCCAGTCCCAAAAGTTCTTGCAAGGTGTCCACTTGTTCTTATAATGAGTCCATTCTCTGATAGAGTCTCTATGGTCTGTAAGGCTGCAACTGCATTCTCGGCCGAATGATCGTTGTTGTGGTTGTGTCAATGCTGCTACTGCAAGGACTGTGGTGGCAGTGATCACGGCTGTTGCAATGTCAAAGCCTCTTCTGTTTCTTGATAATAGCACTGACAATTCTGTATCTGCAACAAAAACTAGGACTGGTAGGAAGATAGAAATGTGCAAATTGCACAGGTGGCAAAAGAACCATTCCAGTATTGTGAGAGATAGGACACAGTTAGTGAACAGTTAAGAGGTGTTATTAGAAATGTTAGTTGGTAGAAACATAAAAAAGAGAAAATACACAAGCTGACGTGGGAGGAAAAGCAATATCACAGCTAGGGTCAGCAGAACAAGTTGCTCTACTCTGGGTCTGATTTGTAGCATGATTCCAACGGCAAAGTGCAGAGATTTCTCCTGTTAAAGCAAAGAAAGGCTAGAAATATCCTTGTCACCAAAAATAGCACGACCTGAAAAATCATCAGTAGAATTGACAGACTTGTAGAGAAATTGGTGAAAAGCAAGAAAAGGAGGGATAAAAAATATGTTAGTCAGAAATGAAAAATATGGCCAGGCTAACAATGGCCCATAGGTTCCGGGTTTGCCTTTCCGTCTGAGTTTTCATTATTGGAGGAAGGCTCAGACTCGCCATTGTGAGGAGGAGCAGAATCACTTGCATGCTGTAAAACTCTGACCAGCCTTTCTGGAATCCAGACTGGAGTCTGTTGATCCTGTGGGAAAATACAAACAGACCCTCGGACCCAACGAAGGACTGGATCCGGTCCTTTCCAACAACCTGTCAGGATATCTTTCCATTTTGCCCATACTTGAGAAGTATTATGGGGATTATAATGTCGATCAGCTGCAGAATGGCCGTCCCTATCCAAAGTTAAGAAATTTAGAATGAAAAGAACTAAATTAAGTTTATCTTTAGGAGATTTGTAGGAGGCTCCTATTCCCCCTTTTTGTTTATTTAAACAATTTTTTAAAGTAAGATGTGCTCTTTCTACAATGTCCTGTCCCTGAGGATTATAGGGGATGCCAGTGACTGATTGGATGTTAAATGTTTGTAAAAACAACTGGAAGCTTTTGGAAGTATAAGCAGGACCATTATCTGTTTTAATGACTTTAGGTATGCCCCAGCCAGCAAATGCTTGTAGGCAGTGTTGAATGACATCTTTTACCTTTTCTCCAGAATGAGCGGAAGCCATAATGACCCCTGAAGCAGTGTCTACTGACACATGTACATACTTAACAGTACCAAATTCAGAAATATGGGTTACATCCATCTGCCAAATATGGCCAGGCAGCAGTCCCCTAGGGTTAACTCCAAAGGATTGCACTGGGATTAAAGGAGCACAATGTTGACAATTTTTTACTATTCGTCGAGCCATACATTTGGATATAGGAAATTTTCTGCTCAAAGTAGTGGAATTTACATGAAATTTTTCATGAAAGAGTTTTGCTTGTTCCTCTATGGAAAAAACAAAAATTGATTTGGTGGCCATATCTACCAAGTCATTAGCATTGGCCAAAGGTCCTGGTAAATTAGAATGAGCTCTAATATGTCCTACATAGAATAGATGTTTACGCTGTAGGATAAGGTTTTGTAGTGTAGTAAAGTAAGAAGCTACCGTGGACATGGAAGAAATATGAGGTACCGTTTCAAGAACCTGTAAAGCGTTAACGATATATAAGCTATCAGATAGAAGATTGAATGGCTGATTATCTGCTAATTTAAAGGCTAATATTACAGCTGCAAGTTCAGTAACCTGTGCAGAGTTGGGTGGAACTATTATGGTATGAAGTTGTTTACCGATAAGTACTGCACCTACTCCATTTTTGGAGCCATCAGTAAAAATGGTTACACAATCTTTAAGAGGCTGGACACTAGTCACTTTTGGAAAAACTATGGGAGTATTTTTACAGAATTGAATCCAGGGATGTTGGGGGTAATGGTTATCGAACTGAGCTGAAGTGGAACAATATAATACTGACCAATCATCATCATTATTAATTAACCATTTAATTTGCTGAGTGGAATAAGGAGTTATAATAATAGACGGATGGATTCCAAAAACAGTAATGCAAGATTCTATTCCCTTGAATATTACCTGAGCAATAGCTTGGGGATATGATTGCAATGTTTTAGCTGGAGAGCTAGGGAGATTTATACTTTGCAGAGGTCCTCCTTGCCAAACTATGCCAAAAGGGGTATGTTTCTCCGAGATTATAATTAAACTTAATGGTTGAGTAGGATCACAACGATCAACGTAACACTGCTGAAGTCTATTCTCTACTAGCTGTAAGGATATCCGCGCTTCAGGAGTAAGTTTCCTAGGGGAATTCAAGTCAGGATTACCTTTTAATATATCGAATAAAGGTTTTAATTCCCCTGTGGATAATTTTAAATAGGATCTAATCCAGTTAATGTCACCTAAGAGTTTCTGAAAATCGTTTAAGGTATTCAATTGATCTGTTCTGATGGTCAACCTTATTGGTCTGACTGTAGTAGCAGTGAGCCTTGTACCCAGATATTCTTGGATCTCCTCTAATTGTAATTTTTCAGGGGCTATCGTTAGTCCTCTCTTTTCTAATGCTTCTAACAAAACTTCTTTTTCTGGATGGCAAATAAGTATATCGTCCATATAGTGATAAATCAACAATCTCTTAAACTTTTGTCTAGTAGTTGTTAACGCTTTATCTACGTATATTTGACATATAGTAGGACTGTTAGCCATACCTTGAGGCAACACAGTCCATTCGAATCTCTGGTCAGGCTGAGTGTGATTAAGAGAGGGCAAAGTAAAGGCAAATCTCCAACAATCACTTTTGTGCAAGGGTATAGAGAAAAAGCAATCTTTTAAATCCAGAATAATAATAGGCCAATTTTTTGGTAGTGCAGTGACAAGAGGGAGTCCACATTGGACGGGTCCCATAGGGTACATTTGTTCGTTTATGGCTCTTAAATCATGTAATAACCTCCATTTTCCTGATTTTTTCTTTGTTAAGAATATTGGAGTATTCCAAGGAGAGGTAGAATGTTGTAAATGACCTGCTTGTACCTGCTCTTGTACTAACTTATGAGCTGCCTCTAGCTTTTCTTTTGTTAGGGGCCACTGTGGAATCCAGCGAGGCTTATCATCTTTCCATATTATAGGGATTGATGGTTTATCAGTGGCCCCTAGGAAAAACCCAATCCATGAGAATCATTTTTTGGTGGAAGTAAAGGCAGTGGTTGGGTAGATCCTTGGCTATGTCTTCCTAATCCTTTTTTATCATCATAATTCATATTTTGTAACATATTTCTTACAGGAGTCCCTTGGTAAATCTGGTCAGTGGTGAGTTTCATATCCATTTGCTGCAGGACATCTCGTCCCCATAGGCTAATAGGAACATTACAGACATATGGTTGAAATATTCCTGTGTGTCCCTCTGTATCTTTCCATGATAATGAGGAAGCACTTTGATTGGGGCTCTCTGCTACTCCTAAGCCTCTCAAGCTCTGAGCTGCTGTGATCAATGGCCAGTGCTTTGGCCAGACCATTGCACTGATAATACTTTTGTCTGCTCCTGTATCTAATAAACCTGTAAATTCCATATTTCCCACTTTTAATTTTAGGAGGGGCCTCTGTCCCATATCCATAGTAAGGTTTATTAAAGTGGTTCCTGTTGATCCAAAACCTCCTTGTCTTTTATTTGTATTTTCACTGGGCCACAAAGAATGTTGACTGGGCAATATAAGCATTTGTGCAATGCGATCCCCTGGAGAGATGACCGTAATTCCTTTTGGTGAAGAGACCAAGGCTTTTATTTGTCCAGTGAAATCAGGATCAATAACCCCTGGGTGTACTATAAGTCCTTTTAGTGTTGAGGAACCTCTACCTAGTAATAGCCCTACACTGTTCTGTGGGATTTTTTCATGCCAGTCGGTATCAACCATCTGCACCCCCATATCTGGGGTTAGTATGAGTCTGGAGGTGGCACAGATGTCCAATCCTGCACTCCCTGAGGTGGCCCTGCGCTCCCCTTCTCTGTGGGAGGATACCACCGTCGGGGAACTTGTTGAATTACCCCGTATATTTGTTGCGGGCCCCGGGGAGGGCCCTGTCTCCCGTTTTTCTTTGAAGTCTAGGATTCAACCCTAGGAAATTATCCTCCCTATCTCTAATAGGCTGACAGGCACTATTCCGATGACCCCCCCCCTCTGCATCCTGGACACAGCCCTGGGGCATAAGGTGTAACAGATTTTACTATAGTTATCTCTTATCTTTTGTTAGGGCATTTTCTCCTTGCTGCTGATTTTGTGCATCTATTGAAGTGTATTGGTCTTCTCCTATTAACATTTCTATCGGGAAACCTTGCCACTATGTTTCTGCAAGCAGTTTCAACAGCTGAGCTCTCCAATTAGCCATTGTTCTCCAAATAACACTGCTCTGCATAGTCTTAACTGCCTCTTTAAAGTTTTTCTAATGGTTGATGATATCTCCATTTGCTCCTCAAATACGGGCAGGTTCTACAAATTTTGAAGCTCTTTTTATTAGGCTTAGGTTTCTCCTACCTTTTTCCCTTGTTCTTAAGTTTTCACTACCACTTGGCCATTCCCCCCTGGGGGCTCTCTGCGCCAGACCCAGTTCCCTTTTTTCCCTTGTTCTTAAATTTTTTGAGCAATTATTTTCTAGGTCACCACCACTCAATTTTTCCTCACTTTATTCTCTTTAAGCGTTCTTTTCTGTTACTATTAGACCCTGTTCATGAAGATCCCCCTTGTGGCACACTAAGCGGCTTTTCTTTACTTTAGCTGTTTGTTTTTGTTTTTTTTTTTTTTCCTCAATGGCGTCCCATTGTTTTTCAATGGTTCCCTGAGGGGTTGCCGCACCCAGACCCCATTGCTACTAATCTGAATAGCTTTAGTTATGGCAATTACAATAACAGTGGCCTAGCTGCCAGGAGCAAGGAGATTGCTGAAAGGAAAACTATCAAATGCGCATTAAAATTTTTATAGCGGCTTTTCACGTACTACCTAATTGGACCGCTCCAAGCATGTTTCTACTTTCACTTTAATTAGACCGCGTTCCACGCGCCAGGACCGCTAATGGCGTGTCCCGATACCGGACCACCTTCCGTGTGTCCTTATTTTTATTTTAATTGGACCGCATTCCGCGTGCCCCCAGGACCGCTGATAGCGTGTCCTGATACCCTTTAACTGGACCGCATTCCGCGTATCCGGATAGTCGCTATACCGTGAACGTCGAGGCGCCTCTCCTTTACCTGTTTACCTTTTTTGACTTCTTTACCTGTTTACCTTTTTTGACTTCTTTATAACCGGTTTAGCTTGTTAAAAAAAATTTTTTAGATATCTTACCTTGTCCCTTTTATAGTCCCGGGTTTCGGCACCAGCTGTCGCGTCCCCTCTGCCCACAGAGAGAGACACGGCAAACGTCTGAAGCTTTGGAAGTTTATTGTGCACAGGTTCTTTCCTACGCTTCTCTTACCCCTAACTTCTTCGCACTTTCAGCTTTCCTTTTCCCAGCTCCTTCCACTCCCGCGTACTTCCTCCTTCCAGCTCCGCTCCCGCTGGCCGCCGTCGTCGCCGCCAGTTCTTCCGCTTCTTCCGTCCCTTCCTCAGCTTCTCCCCCTACTCTCCCACCCACCAGACTTATATACACTTCAGTCAATCAGGGGAGAGTACACAAGATAAACGCGGACAGCTGCAGGCACAGGACGGGTGCACGAGGGGGGGCATGCTCTAGTCACATCATTAACTAGCCAATTATTGGAATTCGCTGGTTGTTTACTGTATAGCTGGCCGCCTCCGGCTCAGCGTCAGGCGCCATCTTGACCACGCCCGAGGCTGGGGTTCCCGGAAAACCCCACAGGCTGGCCCTTGAGTTGGGGTTACAGCTGAGAGGGAGAGGATGGAGGTTCGTAGGGCCAGACGCGGTGGGCTGCAGTGACAGGTCATGTGGCTTATTCTGAATGGCCCAGAGGAAAGGGAAGGAGGGGAGCCCACAGACCCCAAAGGTGGGAGAGAAGTGGCCAGTGGCATGCAAGGATTGAGGAAGGGTCAGATCTCTCACCCTGATCGCTGACAGCCCTGCCGTGGGTGTGGCCTGGCCAGCCCCACCCAGCAGAGCTCTGGGCGTCTTGTGCCTGGTGCCTTCAGGTGCAGAGGGGCGGCTGCGGGTGCTGGGGCCCTGCCGAGGCCTGCAGCCCGTGCTCTGCGTGTTCTTTGGCTCATTTTTCTTAGGGGGAACATGTTTTATGTTGTCTGTATTTTTAGTACTGAGGAGCGAACCCAGGGGCACTAAGCTACTTCCCCAAGTGGCCCAGGCTGGCCTGGACCTTGCCATGCTCCGCCTTGGCCACCCAGTAGCTGGGTGACCAGCGTGGCCCCACACCCAGCAGTGGACATGTTTCCCTGGTCTCCTTTCCTAGTAAGAAAAGCCCCAGGTTCCTTTGAACCTTGAAACAGGTATATTAGAGTAACGACGTTACGTGATTAGTGCACCTGACTGGTCAACTTACAAGACGGTGAGAACACTCGAAACGAGACGCTTTCCTCCCGAGACAACCCCATAGCTGACACCCACGCTGGAGCAGGCGGCGGCCCTTCCCTGGAGCGACGGCCACATGCTGGGGTGGGGGCCGGAGGCGGTATGATTCCGTGAGAAGTGCCACGTCTCATCCTGTGGATTCCCCGAGGGGGGGCGTCGCTCCCACAGCCTTGAACCTGGAGCTGTAGAGTTGGACTCACTGTCCTCAAGGCCTGAGCCTGAGGAGGGACAGGTGGTGTGACCCTCATGGTCTTTGTCTCTCCAGTCCCTCCGAAGTCACAGAGATCCTGCGTCTGGCCAAGCTCAGCAAGTTGGAGGTGGTTCCCTTGGTGCAGACGTTCGGACACATGGAGGTGAGTGCAGGGTTGGGAGCCGCCTGGGGCTGGGCTTGTCCACTCTCCTGAGGCCACTGCCTTGGACGTGCTGCACCTGTGAGCACCAGAGCGCACGAGCGCAGTCGTTGTCACTTGGTACTGAAGCTTTTCTCCATCTGCATCAGACAACTGTGCTTCACCAGCAGAGCCCTCCTGCCCACCTTGACGCACCCTGGGAAGTGCCTCCCTGTGCCCTGCTACCTGCCCTGGGGCTCCCTCCCAATCTGGTCCTCCCAGCTTCCCCAGGAGGCTCTCCTGCCACCCTGCCCTGGGCTCTGAGCCTGACCTGCTCTGTGGCTGCTGCCGCCTGTGTCCACCGTGTTGCCACAGGAGTGGCAGCTCTGGTCCTCTCCTGTCAGGCCCCTCGATGGCCTTGGGCATTGCTGACAACCCCTCTCCTGCACCTGCCCCTTCCTGACCTCCCTGTTCATGGCTGTGCCCCCTGGGCCTCCATTCTGGGTGCCTCCTCCAGATGGCATCCAGGGAGAGTGGGGAGTGGGAAGGGGTGGGGCAGGGTTAACTCAGCGCCCAGTGTGTCCCCTCTGGCAGTAGAGGACCTGCTGGGAGCATAGGAAGTAGCCCTCACACGTGACGGTCCCTCAGAGCCCTGCAGTGGCTGTCGGGAGCCTGTGCTTTGGGGACCACCCCTTCCCGTGCCCAGCCAGCAGTGTCCCGGCCTCTAGTTGGAAAGGTGGGCGGGACCATCTCCAGCTCTGCCCTCAGCTCAGTTGGGAGTGGCTGCTGAACAGCTGGGAAGAGGCCCCGTGCAGGGCTGTGGTGAGGGTGGGCGGGGCCCTCGGTGGAGAGGCGGCCCAGCAGCTGGCGCTCCTCCACAGTTCGTGCTGAAGCACACAGCCTTCGCACACCTCCGGGAAGTGGCGCCCTTCCCCAGCACCCTGAACCCCCACGAGGCGGAGTCCCTGGCACTCGTGGGAGCCATGATCGACCAGGTCCTGGAGCTGCACAGAGGTGCCCGCTGGGTGCACATTGGGTGTGACGAGGTGGGTGTCGTCAGCCACTCTGCAGCCCTCCTCCCCTCAGGGCCGCGTTCCACCATGCCGGGATGTCACGTCCAAGACCAGAGAAGAGACAGGGCTGCGGGGGAGCAGGCCCAGGGCGGATGTGCCCAGCAGGGGCAGTCCTGCAGAGCCCCAGTAGGGCCCCCTGGGTGTGGGACGAGACGAGCACCCACTGGCCTGGGCAGCGGCCAGAGTGAACACCAGCCCCAGTCTTGGGCAACTTCTTGCCCTCAGAACTTTGTTCCAAGCAAAGAAGTGCAGTGCAGGGTGGCGGGGGAGTGCTGCCTTAGGAGCCAGAAGCACCAGCAGGCAAACGTGGCTCCCGGGGACCCTGGTGGTGTGACCCCAGCTCACCCAGCGGCCCATCCCTGCCCCCTGCACTGATCTGACTCCAGATGTGTGGCAGGGCCTGGGGCAGCTCTGAGCCCCGAGGCCTCTGCAGGTCTGCAGCCCAGGGGAGGCCCAGAGCTGGGCCTACACATGGGGACATTGAGACCTGAAGGTCCCAGTTTCAAAGTGCACCTGAGCACGTGAGTGTTTGCGTGTGTAAGCGCACACCTCAGCAGCTCACAGTGCGCTCTGGTGTGTGACCCTCCCCTCCACCTCGCCCTAGAGCCTGCACTCCTCACCCCAGCTGCAGCCCCCAGGGTACTCCGCCTCCCTGGACCTGCCTGGTCTCAGGGCGCCACATCAACGGAAGGAACCACAGGATAGGTGGCCTGTGTCTGGCTCCTCACGCAGTGTCCAGGCAGGACTGCCCACAAGGTAGTCTAGGGTCAGGAACATCCTATTGTAGGGCTTGTGTTTAGCTGCTACTCTCCTGGACAGACAGCCCCCCTTGGCTGTCTGCATAGGGCTACTCTAGACCTCTGAGGGGTCCTGTACAGGTGGCTGACCTCCTCCCCACGGGCTTCCCTGAGACCGGGGATGTGGCGGGAGCCCCAGGTGCGGAGGGCGGAGCCGGAGCCGAGCGTGCTTTCTCCCTCAGGTCTGCCATCTGGGCGAGGGGGAGGCCTCGAGACAGTGGCTGCAGCAGGAGCAGAACAGCCATGCAAAGCTCTGTCTGTCCCACGTGCGGGCGGTGGCCAGCCATGTGCTGGCCCGACACCCTGGCACTACTCCCCTGGCGTGGGACGACATGCTGCGGGACATTCCCCAGGACCAGCTCACAGGTTGGCCCCAGGGTCCAGGGACGGGGCTTCCGCAGGCCTGCCCAGGACCTCTGACTGCAGTCTCAGAAGCCAGCCTCCGTCTTCACAGAAGCCAGTCGTTCCCTTAGGGTGGCTCTAGGCTTGCTGGAGTGGGCTGCTGAGGGCCCAGGGGAGGCACAGTGCTTCAGGCAGCCTTGGTCCTCGGTGGCCAGCCCGTGGCCACCTCTAGCTCCTCCAGGGCTCAGGGTCCTGGCTCACCCTACCTGAACCTTGGAGAGGACACTGAGGTGCCCCTTCCCAGCCAGGGAGGGAGGTGACATGTAAGCACATCCCCGCCCCCCAGAGCCAGAGGCTTAATGAGTCCCAGGGCAGAGCAGGGGTCCAGTGCTGGCTGCTGCCCGTGCTTCTGAGTCTCCCTGGTCCTCTGGCAGCCACTGGCCATGCATTTTTAGACTAAGATTGATTAGAGAAGCTGGGTGTGGTGGTGCATGACTTAATCCCAGTGACATGGGAAGCTGAGGCAGGAGGATTGCAAGTTCGAGACCAGCCTCAGTAAATTTGACCCTGTTTCAAAAGTTAAGGGGGAAAAGGAAGAACTGGGGGTGTGGCTCAGTGGCAGAACACGCCCAGGTTCAACCCGCGTAGGAGAGAATGAGCTCTGACGGGGCAGCTCTGGCCCCGTCACTTCCAAGGCGGGCACCTTCAACCGCGTCATTCGTGGCTGGACACCTAGCACAGCCCTGAGCCTGAGATGGCCACCCTGAAAAGAAGGGGTATGTTCCCATCTTAATGCCAGAAGAGTGTGTCCAGGAGCAGGGAGTGTGGTCTGGATAGTCCGTCTGCCCTCATGGCTTCACTCTGTCCCCAGCGTCCGGGGTACCGCAGCTGGTGGAGCCTGTGCTCTGGGACTACGGGGCCGACCTGGACATCCACAGTAAGGGTCAGTATCATGCTGCCCAGGATCTGGGCTCCATGGCCACATGTCAAAATGGGCTGTTTCCCTGTCCCTTGCAACCCTGTAGCATGGCCTGCCCAGCCTGGAGGGATGCAGGTGCCCTGTCTGCTTGGCTGACCAGCTTGTGAGAGAAGGGCCAGGCATAGCCTCCTGCCTGGGCACTGCCCCCTGCCTGGGTATGGCCCTGCTTTTCTGCAGAGCCCACCCCAGAGGAGCCCAGCAGACCCAGGACAGTTGTGTCCGCCCTCAGCCCTTCACTTGCGCTTTCTCTGCCCAGTTCTCTGGCGTCTTTTCCTAGTAAGCCAGTGTAACTAGATGAAGCTCAGGTGTGGGCTGCTCGCTGCCAGCAGGACCGGTGTGGGGTCTCGGGGTGCACGTCCCGGGCTTTGTGGCAGGCTCTTTCCGTGAGAGCCACTCACTCTGGCTCTCTCACCCAGTCCTCCTCATGGAAAAGTACCGGGAGTGCGGCTTCCCTCGGCTGTGGGCTGCCAGTGCCTTCAAGGGGGCCACAGGGGCCACCCAGGCCCTGCCCCACATCGAGCACCACCTCAGGAACCATGTGCAGTGGCTGCAGGTGGCGGGCAGTGGGCCCGCGGACATGCTGCAGGGCATCATCCTGACTGGCTGGCAGAGGTGAGCTGTCCCCCAAACCTGCCGAGGGGTCCCAGCTGGGGCTCAGCCCTGGAATCACAGCCCCCACCCCACATGTGAGGCCACTTTGTCATATGGCAGAGGACAGACCTGGGCACTTTGAGGACTTCCCACCATTTGAAAAGTGTAGCTACAGATAAACCCCTGGTCCCTGGACAGGTCCTGGCTCTGCTCCTGACCTGCAAGTTGGGAAGCAGAAGCCAGGCACACCTGCCAGCACAGCACTGGAGGCAGGGCCATGGGGAGATGGGTTCTGAGGGCTGGGCCCTCTGGACTGTCCATGTGCAGCTGGCCTGCTGGCTCATGGCCCAGTGCATACCCAGCAGCAGCCTGTGTGGGGTCGGCTCTGCTCAGGTGCACATCCGGACAGCAGTCGGCTCCACACAGCTTCCGGATGACTCCCACCGTGGCGCCATCTGCTGTGCAAATTCAGGGCACCTCTGGTCTGGATCAAGCCAGAACCGTCCTACACAGCAGAGCCCTCTTGCACGCACAGACAGTGCCAGGGATTCCATAACAAGCAGCAGGCAGGTGCAGAGAGCCCGACACGCGTGAGGCCAACGTCACCGGCTGCCAGGCTCTCCATTTCCTCCACCTGCCACACCTGCAGGCTGCACCTGGCTCCAGCCCACCTACAACCACATAGCCACAAGGCCAAGGAAACAGGCTTGTGGCTGCCTCCTCATGGGGCCTTGAGGGAGCCTAAGGACATGGAGGACAGGACCAGCTCAAAGGCTACTGCAGAGGCCTCAGAGAAGGCCCCAGGGCACAGCCCCAAGAGGGGAGGAAAGGGCCTGGACAGCACCCCAAAGGCAGTTCCCAGCAGGCCCCACTGCACAGAACCCACTTAGGAGCCCCTGGCCAGTGGTGGGAGGGGCCCGACTGCCCCCAGGGGGCCCTGCCTTGGGCCCCAGAATAAGCATAAGCACTCCAGGTCAGGGTGGCTGTGTCCAGATGGGCTGGCCGAGGTGTGGAGCTGAGCCCTCATCTGACGTAGGTATGACCACTTCTCCGTGCTGTGTGAGCTGCTGCCTGTGGGAATCCCCTCCCTGGCCGCCTGTCTGCAGTTGCTGCTCCATGGTATGTCCCCTCCTCCTCTGGGGCTGGACTGTGGCCCTCCAAGCGGTGAAGGTTGGATACGAGGGTGAGGGCCAGGGAGGACATCCAGGTGGGCATGGGGAGTGTCCCGAGAGCCGAGGTGGCTATACAGGACCCAGCACTCCAGTCACTGCAGGGCCCCACGGCCCAGTCTCTGAGGAGCAGCCAGAGACCAGACCACAGCAGACAAGTGCAGCAGCTTCAGACCCTGTCCCAAATTAAACAGGGCTGGGGATGTGGCTCAGCGTCCTGGGTTCAGTCCCCAGAACAGGAACCACAAGGCGGACTCTGGTGCCGGTGGTGTTCCCAGTGTGACTGCGTGGCCCTGCACCCTCCTGCCTGCTGGGGCTGCAGGTACAGGTGCAGAAGGTACCACTGCTGGGCAAGCTGCAGGTATGGGCTCCACACAGCTGGACACCTGCCAGTCAGGCTCTGCAGGGAGATGGCGGTGCTGCCAGCAGTGCCATTCTTACCCCAGCTTCCTGATCCGTGTGAAGTAACACGCCCCAGGTGCAGTGGCCATGCCTGTGACCCCAGCGACGCAGGACGCTGAGGCAGGAGAACAGCAAGCTCCAGGCCAGCCTGAGCAATTGAGATCCTGTCTCAACAAATAAAAAAGGGCTGGGGTGCAGCTCAGCTGCGGAACATCCCTGGATTCCCCATCCTGGGATAACAACAGTAACAAACATCTTGTGAGGAATAGTTTGCCCATCCCAGGGAGACCCTGGGTCGGCTCATGCAGGTGGTGCCTGGGGGCTCCAGCATTGCTGCCCAGTGTCCAGGGTCCTGGAGACCCCATGCAGATGGCAGGGCTGGCAGGGAAGCGCCTGCTCCAGAGGCCCTCTGACCACTTTGCCTGTGGCTGGTTGCAGGAGGATTTGCTGAGCACGTGAGGCTGAGGGTGGAGCACCTCCTTGGTCTTCCGAGCCTGGGAACAGCAGCTGCTCAGAGGTACCCAGCCCTGCCCCACCCAGCCCTCCTCCCCTCCCCTTCCCAGGAGACCACTGTCTCAGGGCGGCTCTCTGGCAGCCAGGGGACCAGCTCCTTCCCTGGCAGCGACATTCATGCCCTCGTCACTCAAGTCAGCCTCCACCTACGCAGTTCTGTGGACACGCTGCTGGAGAACAGGTAAGTGCCTAGGTGAGCAGGCCCCACCAGTCTTGTCCCTCACAAAGGCTTTCTGGGAGGAAACATGACTTTTGGTTTTCCCTACCAGATTCTAGAGCTTTCCAGGGGTGTTAGTGACTGCAAAGCCCCCAGCTTGCCAGCTGGCACCCCTGAGAGCACCCCTGTATGGACTTACCCAGGTACATCACTGGCTGGTTCAGCCCCTACCATCGCAGGCGGAAGCTCATCCACCCGGTCATGATCCAGCATATCCAGCCTGAGGTGCTCAGGTAACCACTGTGTAGCTGGCCAAGTACATGGCCTGGAACAGCCATCCCCTGTATGTGGCAGTGCCGGCATGGTATGTGCGGTAACCAGTGTCAAACTGAGACAAGCTTCCAGCCGCTGCAGCCACGAACTTTGGATGACTCACAAGGGCCATCCTTCCCTGACATTAGCAAGAAACTAGGTCACGCAGGGCACAGTGACACATGCCTGTAATCCCAGCAGCTCGGGAGGCTGAGACAGGACCACCTCAGGTTCAGAGCTAGCCTCAGCAACTTAGTGAGACCATGTCTCTAAATAGAAAGGGATGGGGATGTGGCCCAGCAGCTCGGGAGGCTGAGACAGGACCACCTCAGGTTCAGAGCTAGCCTCAGCAACTTAGTGAGACCATGTCTCTAAATAGAAAGGGATGGGGATGTGGCTCAGTGTCCCTAGGTTCAATCCCTGGTACAAAAAAAAAAAAAAAAAAAAAAAACCTGGGTCATCCCTAGCCTAAGAGCCTGGGCAGAACCACAGGTCTTTAGAAGGCGGCCACCTTGAGGCCGTCCTGGTCCTGCAGAGAGCCCTTGTGTCTGGAGTCCCCTCTGCCCTCCTTTCTTCCCTAGCTCAGGGCTGTGAGCAGAGCCTGAAAGACCTCTGCTGCACAGGAAGCTACTGGGCTCGTGTGCCACAGGAAAAGCCGCCAGCCAGATGCGGAACAGGCTGCAGTTTCAGGTGTTAAGTCTCCATGAGCAAACAGGCATGGAGCAATGCAGAGCTGGGGCTGTTGCAGTCCTCAGCAGGTGGGCTCAGGGCCTGTCTCCTCAGCCTCCTAGGCAGGTGGAGTGCCCTCGTGCAGCAGCTGGAGACAGCCCTGCAGCTGGCCTTCTACCCTGACGCCGTGGAGGAGTGGCTGGAGGAGAACGTGCGCCCGAGCATGCAGCAGCTGCAGGACCTGCTGCAGGACCTTAGTGAGGCGGCCACCACTGGCCCCTGCCCACCAGCCCTGGCTGGGACACCGGTCGGGACTGCCGAGGGGCAGGGTTCACAGGTGGGCTGAGGGCTCCTGCCACACACAGGCCAGGGCACCACACTGTCACTCTGGCCTCCCCATTCCCGCACCCTGCTGAGCCCTGGGCAGCTGTGCCTGCCAGGTATCCTCAGAGCACAGTTGTCTTTGGGGAAAGTCATGAGCACCAAGGAAAAGCAGGGGGTTGTTCACAATGTGCACGTGGAACTTTACCAATTTTGAAATAAAAGGACAGCAGGCACTAGAGCCCCTGACAAACTTGAATCTTACTGCTTGTCACCACTCTGGTTCACAGCTGGCTTCACCCCTCCCCACTCAGGACCAGCCCCAGGCCTGGGTGCTCCTCATTTGAAGCATCATAAGCAAGCACCCAGAAACCTACTGCTGTGCTTTGAATTTTTCATTTTAGAGGGAATTTAAAACATGTCAGACTCAAACATTTAAAAACAACTTTGGCATAAAGGAGCACATCCCCCAACTTGGAGCTGGTGGGCAGAAGACCTGCCCTGCTTTCACGGAGGTGCCAACCTGACTGCCCTGCCTGGTCTAGGAGCCTCAGACCTGAGTGGTGTGTGACCTCCCAGTTCCACCTGATCACACCTAGGCACACAGCCTCGTGGGGCTGACCAGAGCCCCAGGGGCCAGGCTGGGCACTTGGAGGGACCTGGGTTCACTCAAAAGGTGGACAGAGCAGGGGCAGGTCAGTGGCAGCTGGCACTCGGCTTCTGTGAGGAACAGCCAGTGCGCTCCTGCAGGTCTGTAGGCTCCAGTGGCTGGAACCTGGTGACTGTACAAGAGCTGTCAGGCTTCAGGTGCTGAAGGATGCGCCAAGAGGTGTCCTCTGTTCTAGGCACGTGGCCTGCACAGGAGGAGGGGAGGGCACACTGCAGTCTGGCAGGTCTGAGGCAAGCACCTGGCTGGAGCCCTGTCAGGGGCCGGCCGGGACCTGCCTGCCTCAGCTCTGGCTGCTGGGGCCGTCGGCCTCGCTGTCGCTGCTCTGAGACCGCTCCGAGGGGCTCTCCAGGCGGTGCAGCTCCAGGAAGCTGCTGACGAGCCTGGCTACAGCTTCCACGTCACTGGGAGGCAGGTACCAAGAGGAAAGGCAGGTCACCATGGCATATGCAGCCACAAGACCCTGCACTGGCCTTGTCCCCAACCATTCACATGCGGCAGCTCCCAAACCAGACCCCCTCACCCACCCCCACCACATTCTGTGCTTCCCCTGCAGGTGGCCATGCAGGGCTCCCTCCAAGCACACACAGCCTCCCCACAGCTGTGCTCTCTCTAACTCCTGTCCCGCCCACTACTGCCCTAAGGCACTGGGTGGTGACCGAGTCAGACCACAGACGGGCCCAAGGGGAGTCCCAGCCCACGCACCTGCGGCGGCCCATGACTGCACTCTGGGTGAGGGGGTGAGAGAAGCCTGTGGCAAACCGGAGCACCACCATGTAGCCCTTCCCAAAATACCGGACCTTCTCCTCCTCCACGTTCACATCTCGGATGTCATTGAGCAGGACCACCACTGAGGAGGTGCAAAGGTCAGTGGTCACATACCCCTCCTCACCTACTCCACCTGCCTGTGCTATGGCAAGGTCGCCCTGGGGCCACTAGCTCTGATGAGAACAGTCATAGGGGCACTGGTGGCAAAAGTACCCTAGGCCTGCCTCCCAAGCATCAGCTGGGTAAGAAACAAGCTCAAGCCAGGCATGGTGGAACTTGCTTGTAATACCAGCAGCTCTGGAGAATGAGGCAAGAGGGTCTCAAGTTTGAGAGCAGCCTCAGCAACTTAGTGAGACCTTGCCTCAAAATAAAATGGACTTGGGGATGTGGCTCAGTGGTGGAGCACCTGGGTTCAGTCTTCAGTACTGGGAGGAAAAAAAAGACAAGCCCAGCAGACCTATGTCATGAACTGCTGGGTGCAGTGCTGACCTGCAGGTAGCCCGAGAGCAGAATCCTTAGCTAAGGCGTCAGTTTCCCCCAAGGCTGTCAGCCATAACAGCACACTGTCCCACCAACCCTGCAGGGAGGCCTGGGGCTGGTCCTGTGGCCAGGTGTCTGTGGAGATTGTTCTCGACTGTGCAAGACTCCCAGCCACAACCCATCAAGAAGCCCCATAATACTACCCCAGCCCACCAGGCAAGTCAGAGTCCACACATAGGCTGAAGTGCCACCCAGATCAGGAGAAGTCAGCAGCACCCAGGATCTAACCCATCCCAAGGTACTCCCCGCCCAAGGAGCGCCTGTACATACAACCACCTATTCATCAGTGGGCAGCAGCTGGCTAGATGCACAGTGCACAGCACATCTAGGGCATCCTTTGCTAACCCACACTTGGACCAGCTCCCAGACCCAGAAGTTCAAGGGTGAGAGACTTCCTCTAACTGCCCAGTGCCTCAACACAGGCCCAGCAGAGCCAATGGGGAACTGGAACAGGACCTGGGAGAAACCAGGAGGCCCTCCAAGAGCAGAAAGGATCGATTCAGCTCCAGAGCCACCAGCTCACTGGTGCAGCTCAGCCTGCCTGGCATCAGGACCTACCCCCACTGCCCACACTCAGCCGAGAAGAGCTGCTAAGGGGCTGCCATCCTCCCCAACAGGCCAAGCCTGGAGAACCCAGGAATCCTCAGGACACAGGGCCTGCCTAGACCCCACCCTACAGGCCAGGGCATGGCTGGAGGACCCCAGTCACAGACCTGCACATGCCCGACTCCCACAACTCACCCTGGTCATGGCCTGCTCTGAGAAGAGTCAGCAGCTTCCTGTAGAGGCTGAACGTTTTCAGAATGACCTTCCCAGTGTTCTTGTTGAAGATGGCTTCCTGGAAACATGTGTACTCACCACACAGACCTTCAAGGAGGGGCCAAGTGGGCACCGGGGCACTGTCCCACCCACACCAAGGGGAATGCACAAGAAGAGACGCTCCCAGGCGGAACCCAAACCCCATTGCCTAAGCCCAGCATCTGTGGTCCAAGTCCTCAGACTCAGGCGTGCAGGAGTCAGCAGGAAAGCAGTGAATGGAACAGGTGCCCATCCTCTTTACATCAAGATAAAGGACAGAACAGCAGCAGGGCCCTCAAGAAAGCAAAGGTGAAGACCAGCCTAGTCCTCCTAGTCCTCCAAGCAGCTTGGAGGACTCTCAAGAGCCAAAGAGCAGGGGTCCACACCATCTGTGCCACAGCAACCCCAGATATACAGAACCTTGTGCAGACAGTCATGGGGAGCTTCTAGAGACTTCCTGGCCCAGGGATGGTCACAAACAACATTCAGGGCCTGAGTCCAGCTAAATGGACACCTGCAGACCAGTCAAATGCTTCTCCACAGAGAGAGGCACTCTGCCACCCTCTCCCACTTCTTACCTCCCAGTCTTCCAAGTTCTGCACGGCCACAAACAGGCAGCCTGTGATATAAAAGAGCTTCCAGCCCAGGCTATCTGTAGACAGACACAGGACACCCACCCATAAGTGACCAGTCAAAGCTATGCAACCCCAGGAAGTCCTGCCTGGCACAGCCTTTCCCCAGACCCTGACTCTGCCCTGTGAGATCCCAGGCAGACAGCAGTGTGACTGGCCCTGTCTTGGTCATTTAGGACTTGCACATGACAAGCTTTCTCAGCTCTGGAGAGGCAGGCAGGACCCAGCTCCTGCTCATCTTGGCAAGCTTCTAACAGTGGGAAGGTGGAAAACACAGCTCCTCAGTGCACCAGCACCTTAAGCAAATGCTTAAGAGCCTCTTTGGAAGACTATCTTATGACACAGGAAAATGCCTGAGGTTTCAGATGTGAGGTGCAGGTCACATGGGGCACACACACACCAGTGCAGGGAGGCAGAGATGCTGGCCATCCCCAAGGTCACACCACGAACACACACAGGAAATGATGGTTTTTCCTTCTTTTCTCTATTTTCCAAATAGTTGAGGAAGTTCACAAGGGATGGTGTACTTTACCTCCACTGTAGTAAGCAGCAGCCAGGCCAGTGGACGAGATTCCTGCAGAGTGGGAAAAGGAGTACCTTGCTATAGTGCCAGTGAGAGTCCCACCCCTCCCAGAGCTGCAGCCAGTGGGCCCTCCCCACTGCCGGACTGCTGTGCACTGGCACAGCAGGAAGAAGCCACCAAGTACAGAGTGGAGAAACAGCCCAATGTTCGTTTAAAAACAGTATAAACCAGGTACAGTGGCCTCGTGCCTGCAATCCCAGCTTCCCAGGAAACTGAGGCAGGAGGATGGCAAACTGCAGGCCAGCCTGGGCAACTTAACAAGACTGCCCCCAAATTTTAAAGTGGAAAAGGTTGGGGGTGTAGCTCAGCAGAGGAGTAACCCTGGGAACAATCCCTGCTACCACAAAAAAGAAAGAAAGAAAATTCAGTGATTTATGAAGAGCACAACCTGGCTAAGGTGGTAGCCATAGAGCACTTGTGCGGTAGACACAAGGCCCTGTCCATCCCTAGCACCACAAAAGAAAAAAAAAAGAGGGCCAGTGGGGGTGGGAGAGTAGAATTAGAAAGAAAGAATATAGAGTGCTAATGAAGCACCATCCCAAAGCTTCTGAGTAAGAAAAACCTAACAGGATGCAAAGATAGCTGGTATTTTGGGGGGCAGAACAAAAGAGGAAATAGTTTTCAGCCTTTTTTTAGTCTCTCCGTTTTGGGGGAATTTACAAAGCCTTACCGACCAGCAGGGACCAGGACCGGATGCCCGGAGCCCTCTTCAGATGGAGGCAGGAGCTGGTGCGAGTCTCCACCTGCATGTACATCCCTGGAACACGGGCTGCACGCCACAGGAGCGGGGCTAGGAAAGGGCAGACAGAAGAGGCTGCAACCGCGGGCCACAGCCCGGCCTCAGGAGGCCAGGAGCGGCCCACCGGCAGGGCCTGCTACCAGTCCGTGTTCGCAAACCACCGAATCCCCCAGGGGCTCCTCCTCCAGGTGGCCTCCTGCACGGCCTGGGCTCCGCGTCCGCCCCACCATCGCCTGCCTGCCCATCCTGCCCAGGACCCTGGACTTGAGCGGGTAAAGCCGTTAGACACCCTCCCCTGCGCCGGCCTCTGCCAGGAGAGAACCGAGAGCATGCCCACCGCGAGTCCCGCTCCAGGGGCCGGACAGCTCTGGCCGCAGGCCTCCCGCGCAGGGCCAGAGGTCCCGGGAGCCACCCGCTGCCGCCCAGCGACCTAAAGCTCACGAAGCCTGGGGCCGCGGGCACGGCTCCACTCGTGCACGCATGCACTCACGCACCAGTGGCCGGTCTGCTCAGCACGCTGTCCGTCCCGCGTCCCGGTCAGCCGTGCCCGGGGCAGGTTGCCGCCCGCCGCGAGCGAGGGCCCCGTCTCCGGGAGGCCCGCCGAGCAGGAGAGAGGGCGAGACCGCGAGGGGCGTGCCCACGACGCGAGAGACGAGCGGGGACCGCCGGCGCCTGTCCGCTGCACCGGAGGGTAGCGGGGCTCGGTCGCGCCGACTTCCGGAAACTCCGGCCCGGCACAGCGGGACAAGAGGACTGCGGGGGCTGGCGCCCGGGCTCCTCACTTCCGTGTTGGGCGGGGCCTGCTGACTTCCGCAGTGGGCGGTGCTGCGAACTTCCTACATTGGGGGCGTGGTCTCGCGGACTTCTAGGGTGGAAACGGGGTCTTCCACCACCCCATGTTGGGGCGGGGGCTCTTGATTTCCGCGTTGGGCGGGGCCCGGCGACTTCCGGGTTGGGCGGGCGTGCTGACTTCCGGGCTGGAGCTGACCTCCGGGGTTCGGCAGTTCCGGGCCTGGCGGTTCCGGGCCTCCAGCAGGCGGGCTGGAGGTACGGGCCTGGCGCCGCGCCGGACAGGTGCAGTGCAGCCGCAGGTGCGGCCGGAAGCAGCGCATGCGCGCGACTGGAGGACCGTCCTGGCTGAGCGTAAAGAAAGGCAGGCGGGTCCCACCCAGGAAGGCTGCCAGCCGGCGTGGAGGAGGTGGAGCGCCGCAGGCCTCCCGCCCGGGGCCTCGGTGACCTGCGGCGCTGGCACGGCGGGCGGGCCGGCAGCCCGCATACCCTGCCCTGCTTTTTAGACCTCTTCAGCCTGTGCTTAATACTTTATGGAAGCTGTTCACAAGACGGTGCACGGTACGAACTCTGTAAACACGTACAACAGCAACCATGACCCCAGAAAATTTGGCAGGTAGGCGCATCGTAAGAAGATACGGAGCGCTGGGGCATGCGCTGCTGCGTGAAAATGGCAAGGCAGAGGGAAGCGTGCTGCGCCCTGTGGTGGAAGGACGTGTCAGAGCCAGGCATGCCTGCAGCCCAACCACGCAGGAGGCAGAAGCAGGAGGATGGCTCCATCCCGGGGTGGGCAACATAACAAGACCCCCTTCTCAAAAAATAGACTTGATCATGCACGAATAATTCTTTTCTCTTAAACTGGAAACAAATCTCTCTCTTAGAAATGACGTAACCAAAAAGTGTGAATCTGAAGAATTTTTTTGCCAATAGTTTATGGCAGATATATTGTGAACCAAGGTGATTTGAATTTGTAAAAATGTAAAACAGTATGAACACGAAGCACCATGCCATGTTTGGACATCTGGTAAGATTCACATTCATCCTGTAAGCTCAGGGGCACGGCTAGTGGCCAAATAAAATCGGACAGAAAGAAGCTTTGTTGGAATTTGGCTCTCCTGCGAAATTCCCAGCCCCCTGGGGTACAGGTCAGGGTAAGGAGCCGGAGAAGATCGCACGCGGCCGGCTGCCCAGGGTCTTGATAGACCAGAATGGGGGGAGGGGTCCCTGCTGAGTGATAGGTGGAAGTAAAGGTCAGTGGCGTTTCTCTGCCCCTTTGATTGGTCAAGGTGTGGTGCACTGTCCTCGGCCTTAGTTGCTCCGCTCTCCCTCATATAGTCGCCCAAATTCCGACCTAACACATACTGTTTTCAACATTGTGTTCCTTTTGCATTCTTACTTTTATTAAAGGTTCAAAGACCAACAAAAGGAGGACGTGTAAAGATTACAAATACATACCCATATTTTTGCTCTGGATAGTGCTTTACCACAGGGTTTCTTGCCATTGAGGGGGTTAAAGTGTGCTCACTTGGCATGTTAACCACTTAAGTTAAAGGCACCTGAAACGCAAAAAATCCAAAAACCATCTGTCCCTCTGTCTGGCTGTTTCTTTTTCTGTTGTTTTACTGTACAGGGGATGGACTCAAGGGGTGCCTTACCACTGAGTTATATCCTCAGCCCTTTTTTTTTTTTTTTTTTTTTTGACAGAGTTTTGCTAAATTATCTTTGAGTTTAGGATTCTCCTGCCTCAGCCTTTTGAGTGGCTGGGATTATAGGAGTAGGCCATTATGCCAGGCTCCCTACTGTTTGAAAAACAGGAGACTGAATCCTCCAATCAAAGACTTCTCCCTGCACTAGGAAGAAAAAAGCACTTGTCCTTAGTCTCAAGGAGAAGGGGAGAGGTGTTGTGGGGTGCAACTTAAGAACAGACCGATCACCACTGAGAAGTCCAGATTGAGAGTCTGATTAGCCGGCCAGCTGACTGCCTCCCAAAATGGCTACTGGGAGAACAGCCCCAACCATAGGATTGCAGGGGTTTTTATACCATAAGTAAAGCACATCGATACATTAATCTTAAGTGGCTGTTACTATGATTCAAAACTACAACTAATATCATGAGATCTAAAATCATAAGCAGAAGGGGAAGTGGGTCAAAATGACCTTAGTTGGGTACAAGTTAAAGAATGGTTACTAATATCTAGACAGTCGGTCTCTGACAGGGTACATTGTCCTAGAAAAATAGGAACCAAAAAGAGAACAATTTTACATTATAATAAAGAATTGCCTTTTTGTGTTGCCAACATGCTATGCTAAGCAACCGTGGATGGGTACAGAGGATTAAGTCTCCCCAATTTCTGCCTCTCTGATTTAACATTCTTCTTCCAACCCAATGTATGAGTGACTGCCTTCCACCTGCTGTCTCAAGGCCTCATTTCTTCATGAGGCTCCTGTGCCATTAGAACTTGTAAATACAATTGTATTTTTTCTCAAGCTAATCTGTTTTATGTCAATTTAATTCTCAGACCAGCTGGGTCCCTAAGAGGATGGAGGTGGAGTGGGATGTTTCCACCCCTACACCATACTAAGATAATGCTTTCCCCTTGTTCACAATGCTTAAAAAGCTAGAGAACAGCAGGCACAGTGGCACACCCTATAATCCCAGCGACTCCGAAGGCTGAGGCAGGAGAATCAAAGCCAGCCTCAGCAAAGTGAGGCACTAATCAACTCAATGAGACCCTGTCTCTAAATAAAATACAAAATAGGGCTGGAAACATGGCTCAGTAGCCAAGTGCCCCTGAGTACCCACTCCTACAAAAAAAGGAGAGAATAACAGAGATGATTCAAATGGAAACCCACCCAGTAAGTTAGGTTCATTAACTGTATAGTGAGTTCCAAAATTCATAAAATCTAGCTGCTCAGGATGAAAGCAGGCCTCTGTAGAAGGTGAAGTCTATATATGCTGGGCAGACCTTTCCATGAGCAGTTCAGGGTAAAGCTGGCTGTTTCCAAAAGCCCAGACTTTGTCCCTAATGCCAACCCAATAATAAGGACACAGTTTTGAGAAAAAGGAAAAGTTCTATTGCTTTGCTAGCAAAGGAGAAAGGGAACTCCTGTCCCAGAGGCTGTGATTCTACCCATTACGGGAAGCAGGCACTTTTTAAAGAGGTGATTGAAAGGCTACATTCCCCATTTTTTTCTGTATGGAATTATAATTCACTTGTTAATTTGGGAGATAGTCATTTCTGAGCTCTTCTGGTGCCATCCCCAAGAAGAATTACTTGGTTCCTGTCATGGGTGTGTGCTCGAGGACTCTGCCTAGGATGGAGAAGAAAGGTAATCCTTTTTCCTGCGATTAGGGAGGGAGAGAGGTCAGGGAGGAGGAGGAGGAAGAGAGGGGGGAGGGAGGAGAGAGAAGAGAAAAAACATGTCCCTTAAAAAAATAAATTGCAGTGGCACAGCAGCAAGGGCTGTATTCTAAGCATAAAGTGGACCCTGTTACATGACCAGGAAGGGCAGGGCCCCTGCTGGAGGACAGGGCTTCAGAGCTCCTAGGTCTTCCCAGCCTGAGTCTTGAGAATGTGCATGTCGGGGTCCAGTGTTGGGGTCAGTAACTCACATATGGGGGATCTGATGGGGTCTGATGTAACATTTCTGAGGGTAGGAGTTCATGAAATTCTCACATTCAGGATCCGAACTGAGGCCACAATGTCCAAGGGAACAGGGAATGCGCTCCCAGTTCTTATTACAGCAAAACATATTCATGAGCAAACCTGTGCTTATTCCATTTCAAAGCTACTAACAAACAGTAGAGCTAGTGCTGTTCCTGAGAGGCTTGCATGTGCTTAATTAATGTGATACAACACACACTTATCATGTGAAAGGAAAGATGTATGTAGAGATCCAAGATGGTGGACTAGAGGGAGGCTGCGTTCCTTGTCACTCCGTAACTCCAGTTTCAAGCAGAGGATATGTTTCTTGGAGAGGCAGTTTTTGCAGCTTATCGATCCCCTGCTGTTCACCACATTTGTCCACTGTGATCACCTGCAGTCTGCCAGCATATCAACTACTTTTTTAATGCAGATTGCTCACTGCGTGGTGCCTACCATCTGCCATTTGCCTGCCTTTTGCCTGTCCATCGCCTGCCTTTCACCTACCCATCATCCACCACCAGAGGTTCACCTCCTGATTGTCCAACAGCAGTCAGCAGACTGACTACAGACCGCCAGTGGAGCACCAGCTGCCAGCTATTGCCTGGAAGTTCACTGTCACAGTACCTGCAGGTTTGGTTACACGTGGCTGCTGCCATTTTGAGACAACAGCCAGGACTTATAGGACCCCTGGCCGGACTGATTGAGCCCCGTCTCCAGGATCCCTGAGCCCGACCGACCACTCTCTGCCTCTGGGGCCCTCACATCGACTGCTTCCCACCACCAGGACCCCTAGACTGACTGACTGCACCCTACCTCCAGGATCCCACAACCAGACTGACAACACCCCACCTCCAGGACCCCTGTCCAACCAAATGCACCCCGCCTCCAGGACCTCCAGCTGACCACACCCACATCCCCGAGTTGCAGCTCCCCATTTGCCAACACATTTGGAAACCAGAGCAGCCATCGTGAATAATCCTGGAAGCTATAGCTTCCATCTTTAGGTGGGGCAAACCCCATCCTGAGACACCTGCTGGAAACTGGAAGCTCATTGTCAGGTACCTCTCATGCATCAGGCTACTGAGGACTGGGAGGTTTCAATACCATATGACTGTTATAGTGTAGAGTTTCTTTTTTCTCCTTATTGAAAAATTTTAAGTTTTTCTTTACTTTTCTCACTCTCTTTTCCTTTTGTTTACCTGTTCCCTCAGAGCCTCTTTCTCCCTTTTCCCATGCTAACAACCAACTTCTTTTGATTACACTCTCACTCTTTCTATGATCTAGAACTTTGTATATACTTTTATCATCCCATTAAGGACTACATCCTATAACCCTCCACATCCTCTTTGTCCTCCATTAGAAACTGCAGACCTTATTGCAAATCTATTTGTTATACTGAAGATAATAATTGAACTCATTCTGTTTATTATGACAATATTGTTAACGTCCTCATAGGGGCTATATGGTTTCGGGTTGCATACTGTCTGAACTGGGCACTGCTAATATTGATCTCCCCTTAAAGAAAAGGTTTAGGAAACCTATAAGGTCACTATAAGGCTATAAGGGGGGAACTGCAATACTCCAGATCTGCACTGCTAGAGGGGAAGATACATGAACAACATGAAAAAACAAGGGAAGAAAATGATCCAAAGAAATCTAGATTCTATATTAATAGAATCCAATGACCATATGTTAGAAGAAATGTCAGAAAAGGACTTCAGATTATACATGATTAAGATGATTCACAAAGCAAAGAGAGCAAATGCAGGCAATTAATGATAATACCAATAAGCAGTTGAAAGAGCAACTGCAGGAAGCAAAAGATCATTTCAACAAAGAGATAGAGATTCTCAAAAAAAAAAAAAAAAAACAAAACAAAACAAAACAAAAAAAACCGGAAATCCTTGAAATCCTTGAAATGAAGGAAACAATAAACCAAATAAAAACCTCAATGCAAAGCATCACCAATAGACTAGACCACTTGGAACACAGAACCTCAGACAATGAAGATAAAATATTTAATCTTGAAAAAGTTGCCCAAGCAGAGAATATGGTAAGAAATCATGAACAGACTCTCCAAGAACTATAGGACATCATGAAAAGACCAAATTTAAGAATTAGCGGGATTGAGGAAGGCACAGAGAAACAAACCAAAGGAATGAACAGCCTATTCAATGAAATAATATCAGAAAATTTCCCAAGCCTGAAGAATGAAATGGAAAATACAAGAGGCTTACAGAACACCAAATGCACAGAATTACAACAGATCCACACCAAGGCACATTGTAATGAAAATGCCTAACATACAAAATAAAGACAGGATCTTAAGTCTGTGAGAGAAAATCATCAGATTACATATGGGGGAACCAATACAAATATCAGTAGATTTCTCAGCCCAGACTCTAAAAGCTAGAAGGACCTGGAACAACATATTTCAAGCTCTGAAAGAACATGGCTGCCAACCAAGAATCCTATACCCAGCAAAACTAACCTTCAGATCTGAAGATGAAATAAAATCCTTCCATGATAAACAAAAGTTAAAAGAATTTACAAATAGAAAGCCTGCACTACAGAATGTTCTCAACAAAATATTCCACGAGGAGGAAATGAAACACAACAATGTAGGTCAGCAAAGGAAGGAACTACCTTAGAGAAAAATCTACTCAAAGGAGAAACTAAGCCAAGTTAAAAACCAAAAATAAGCCCAAATGACTGGGAATACAAATCATATCTCAATAATAACCCTGAATGTTAATGGCCTAAACTCATTGATGAAAAGACATAGACTGGCAGAATGGATTAAAAAGAAAGACCCAACAATATGCTGCCTTGAAGAGACTCATCTCATCGAAAAAGATATCCATAGACTGAAGGTGAAAGGATGGGAAAAAACCTACCATGCACATGAACTCAGTAAAAAAGCGGGGGTTTCCATTCTTATTTCAGATAAAGTGGACTTCAAGCCAAAGTTAGTCAGAAGGGATAAAGAAGGACATTTCATACTGCTTAGGGGAACCATAAATCAGAAAGACATAATGATTGTAAATGTTTATGCCCCAAACAATGGTGCATCCATGTATGTCAAACAAATCCTTCTCAATTCCAGGAATCACACAGACCACAACACAATAATTCTGGGTGACTTTAACACACTGCTGTCACCACTGGATAGCTCTTCCAAACAAAAACTAAACAAAGGAAACATAGAACTCAATAACACAATAACTTAGACTTAATAGACATATATAGAATATTCCATCCATCAATGAGCAAAATCACTTTCTTCTCAGTAGCACATGAAACCTTCTCAAAACTAGACCATATGTTATGCCACAAAGCAGCCCTTAGTAAATGCAAAAAAATAGAGATACTGCCTTGTATTCTATCAGATCATAATGGAATGAAATTAGAAATCAATGACAAAATAAAAAAACAAATTACTCCAACACCTGGAGACTAAATAATATGCTATTGAATGAAACTAGGATAACAGAAAACAACAGAGGAGATAAAAAAAATTCTTAGAGGTCAATGAGAATGACGATACAACATACCAAAATCTCTGGGACACTATGAAAGCAGTACTAAGAGGAAAATTCATTTCATGGAGTTCATTCAAGAAAAGAATAAAACGTCAAAAACTAAATAACCTAACATTATAGCTCAAAGTTCTAGAAAAAGAAGAACAGAACAGCACCAAAAGTAGCAGAAGACAGGAAATAATTAAAATCAGAACTGATATCAATGAAATTGAAACAAAAGAAACAATTAAAAAAATTGACAAAACAAAAATTGGTTCTTTGAAAAAGTAAACAAAATAGACAAACCCTTAGCCACACTACCAAAGAGAAGGAGAGAGAAAACTCAAATTACTAAACTTCGTGATGAAAAAGGAAATATCACGACAGACACCACTGAAATACACAACATAATAAGAAGCTACTTTGAAAATCTATATTCCAACAAAATAGAAAATACCGAAGACACTGACAAATTTCTACAGATATACGATCCTCCCAAATTGAACCAGGAGGACATAAACAATTTAAACAGATCAATATCAAGCAATGAAATAGAAGAAGCCATCAAAAGTCTACCAACCAAGAAAAGCCCAGGACCAAACGGATTCTCAGCTGAGCTCTATAAGACCTTCAAAGAAGAACTCATTCCAATACTTCTCAAAGCATTCCAGGAAATAGAAAAGGAGAGTACCCTACCAAACTCATTCTATGAAGCTAATATCACCCTCATACCCAAACCAGGCAAAGACACATCAAGGAGAGAAAATTTTAGACCAATATCCTTGATGAATATAGATGCAAAGATCCTTAACAAAATATTGGCAAACGGTACCTAAAAACATATTAAGAAAATTGTGCACCACGATCAAGTGGGGTTCATCCCTGGAATGCAAGGTTGGTTCAACATCCATAAATCAATAAATGTAATCCATCATGTCAATAGACTTAAGGATAAGAATCATATGGTTATTTGATGGAGAAAAAGTGTTCAACAAAATACAATACCCCTTCATGCTCAAAACACTAGAAAAAATAAAGATAGTAGGAACATACCCAAACATTGTAAAGACTATTTATGCTAAGCCCATGGCCAACATCATTCTTAATGGAGAAAAACTGAAAACATTCCCTTTAAAAACTGGAAAAAGACAGGGATGCCCTCTTTCATCACATCTATTCAACATCATCCTTGAAATACTAGCCAGAGCAATTAGACAGACTAAAGAAATTAAAGGAATATGAATAGGAAAAGAGGAACTCAAGCTGTCACTATTTGCTGATGACATGATCCTCTATTTAGAGAATCCAAAAAACTCCAGAAAACTTCTAGACCTCATAAATGAATTCAGAAAAGTAGCAGGATATAAAATTGACACACATAAATCTAAAGCATTTTTATACATAAGCGATGAAACATCTGAAAAGGAAATGAGGAAAACAACTCTATTCATAATAGCCTCAAAAAAATTAAATACTCGGGAATCAGTCTAACCAAAGAGGTGAAAGATCTCTACAATGAAAACTACAAAACATTGAAGAAAGAAATTGAGGAAGATCTTAGAAGATGGAAAGATCTCCCATGTTCTTGGATAGGCAGAGTTAATATTATCAAAATGGCCATACTTCCAAAGGTCCTATACAGATTTAATGCAATTCCAATTAAAATGCCATTGACATTTCTTATAGAAATAGAGCAAGCAATCATGAAATTCATCTGGAAGAACAAAAGACCCAGAATAGCCAAAGCAATCCTGGGCAGGAAGAGTGATGCAGGAGGTATCACAATACCAGACCTTAAATTCTACTACACAGCAATAGTAACTAAAATGGCATAGTATTGGCACCAAAATAGGTTGATCAATGGTACAGGATAGAAGACACGGAGACAAACCCACATAAGTACAGTTATCTCATACTAAACAAAGGTGCCAAAAACTTACAATGGAGAAAAGATAGCCTCTTCAACAGATGGTGCTGGGAAACCTGGAAATCCATATGCAGTAAAATGAAATTAAAGGCCTATCTCTCACCCTGTAAAAACTCAACTCAAAATGGATCAAGGATCTAGGAATTAGACCTGAGACCCTTCACCAAATAGAAGAAAACGTAGGCCTGAATCTCCATCACGTTGACTTAGGACCAGACCTCCTTAACAAGACCCCCAGAGCACAAGAAATAAAAGCAAGAATCAATAAATGGGATAGATTAAAACTAGAAAGTTTTTTCTCAGCACAGGAAACAATCAATAATGTAAAAAGAGAGCCTACAGAGTGGGAGAAAATCTTTTCCACACACACTTCAAACATAGCACTCATCTCCAAAGTTTATAAAGAACTTAAAAAACTTTACACCCAAAATACAAAGAACCCAATCAATAAATGGGCTAAGCAAGTGGGCAGACACTTCGCAAAGAAGATATACATGTGATCAACAAATATATGAAAAAGTGCTCATCATCCCTAGTAATAAGAGAAATGCAAATTAAAACCACCCTAAGATTTCATCTAACTCCAATTAGAATGCCTATTATCAAGAACACAAGCAATAAGTGTTGGCATGGATGTGGGGAAAGGGCACACTCATAAATTGCTGGTGGAGTTGCAAATTGGTACAGCCACTCTGGAAAGCAGCATGGAGATTCCTCAGAAAGCTTGGAATGGACCCACTATTTGACCCAGCTATCCCACTCCTCAGTTTATACCGAGAAGATTTAAAATCAGCATACTACAGTGATGCAGTCACATCAATGTTCATAGCAGCTCAATTCACAATAGCTAGACTGTGGAACCAACCTGGATGCCCTTCAATTGACGAATGTATAAAGAAACTGTGGTATATATACACAATGGAATTTACTCAGCCATAAAGAAGAATAAAATTATGGCATTTGCTGGTAAATGGATGAAGTTGGAAAATATCATGCTAATTGGAATAGGCCAAGCCCCAAAAAACAAAGGCTGGATGTTTTCTCTGATAAGTGCATGACAATATATAATGAGGAAGGGTGGTGGGGGGAAGAGAAGAATGAAGGAACTTTGGATGGTGTAGAGGAAAAAGAGGTGGGAGGGGGTGGGAATGGAAAAACAGTAGAATGAAACAGACAGTATTACCCTATGTATACATGATTACATGAATGGTGTGAACCTACATTGTGTACAACCATAGAAATGAAAAGTTGAGCCTCTCGTTCTAATATCTACCTTTTGGTTGGATTGTATCATTCACATTAAATACTTTTCTTGATACGATTATATAGGTCTTTTTATTGCACTTAACAATAAAAACAATATTTAGATACATATGGATTTACCTAATTTTCTCTATTGTGATTTCTTATTCTTTATATTGCCACAATATTATAATTTTATAACATATACTAGTATCAGGTAATGATAGCTAGTTCTTTGCTTTTATATTTCAGAGAGTTCTTGGCTAATTTCATATATATATATATATATATATATATATATAAACTTCCTGGAGAATTTTGAATGTTTTTACATTGTTCCCTTCTTTAATTTCATTGAGGTATTATTATAGTTGACTTGGAGAAAATGGTCATCCTTATGATAGATTTACCATCTATACATAAGGTGTGCAATTAGTTCTTTGATGTACTTTGTATTTTTATTTTTCTAAAATTCTGCACATTTTTAAACATTCTTACATATGAAATACAACATTCATGTGACAATTTTTTAAAATATACATGGTGTTTTTAAGTATATGTCAAACTGAATATAACAGAAAAATGTGTCTATCTTTGAGAACCACTATTTTTCACAATTTATTATTAATTTCTTCATAAATATACACCCCCTTTAATCATGGCCCTGGGTTTCAACTCAGGAGAAATATGGTTATGTCCTCATATGTCCAGGTGTTGTAATTTCAATCTCTGTTTCTGGTGGTGCATGTTTGCTTGATTAAAAAAAAATTCTGCACATGGCTAATAACAGTTAAAACTATATCTTCCCTTTATGAGAATGCCTTTGTTCCACATGTTCATCAAAACTATTTAACTTTGTATATATGATGTGATTTTATTTTACATTACCTAATTTCTAAAGATTTTTAGTTTTTCATGATTATGGAATACTTATATATGGTCTATTTAAAGTGAATGTTCAAGTCTCTTGCCTGCTTTTCTTTTTGCAGTTTGTAGTTTTCTTCTTATAAGTATTTGATTATATATGAGGTAATTAGGTCATTTGTCCTTGCACCATTTCATGGAATCATTTGATGAATGGAATTTTTATTTTAATATTTTATAATTTATGAATTTAAAAATATTATTTTGTGTAATTTTGAAAATAACTTTTTTTTGTTCTTTAGAAAAAAAAAAAAGAAATGAAAATTTGACCTGAGGATATGGCTCAGTTGGTAGAGTGCTTGCCTTACAAGCACAAGGCCCTAAGTTCAAGTCCCAGCACTGCAAAAAAAAAAAAAAAAAAAAAAAAAAAAAAAAAAAAATGAAAAGTTGTACCCATTTGTGTACAATGAATCAAAATGTGTCTATAAAAATAAAAAATATTTTAATATAAAAAAGATGTGTATAATGTGAGCCCAGGGCCACTGTACCACTGAGCTACTTTCCCAGCCCTTATTGTGAGACAAGATTTGGCTAAGTTACTGAGGTTGGCCTTGAACTTGCAAATCTCCTGCCTGGGCCTCCCTAGTCGCTGCTAGTATACCCCTGTGCCACTGTGCCTGACCAGGCTTCTCATTTCTCATTCTATAATCAGCATGAACTGACTTAGAAAATGTCTGTAATTTAAAAGTCCAGTGTTTCCACTGTAGCCCTGCACACAAGAAGGACAAATTAGTTTTGCTCCAGGAACCAATTTCTTAGAGGAATGTGATGGGCTGACAGATCTGGCTCCATGAGAATGTTCTAGGCCAGACTCTAAGGGAAATGACTGCACAGACTCCATTTTGCTCTGAGACTCCATGTTATGTAGGAAATAAGCTTCTCCCATGGGAACACCTCGCCTCTGTGCCCATCATCAGTTACTTAGTGTGACATGTTTAACAACACAGAATGATAATTCCTATGTAAAGTTGTTCTCTTTTGATCCCTATTGCTCCTAAACAATGTACCATGTGAACGGTGATTGTGTGGATGTTAGCAACCATTCTTCAGTTTGTACCTAGCTGAGGGTCATTTTGACCCACTTCCCCCTCTGTCGATGATCTCATGATGTTAGTTTGTAATTTTGAATCACAGCAACAGACACTTATGATCCATGTGATTTTTGGTATAAGAACCCCTACAACCCTATGGTCAGGGCTGTTCTCCCAATAGCCACTTTTGGGGACATTGTGTGAGACAGTCAACGGCCGGCTTAATAAAGACTCTCAGATTTGGACTTCTCAGTGGGGATCGTTTTGTTCTTAAGTTGCGCCCTATAACAAGGAACAGTAATTGTTCCTAGTTTCCAAGCCTAAGGGCAGGAACCAATCCCTTGGTAAAAGTGTCTGCGGTGGCCAGGCGCTGGTGGGGCATGCCTGTGATCCCAGCTACTGGGGAGGCTGAAGTGGGAGGATCCCGAGTTAAAGGTCCGCCTCAGCAACTTAGCAAACACACCCTACGCCAAAATAAAAATAAAAAGGGGTGGGGATGTGACTCAGTGGTTAAGCACTCCTGGGTCAATCTCTGGTACTAAAAACAAAACACTACCACAGTGAACAGACCCCAGGGACCAACAGTCTTCATTCAACAAACACTTCCAGTCTCCAAGCCCCGCCCACGCGGTCCTGCTCCTCGCGCATGCGCACCACCGCCTTGCCCGATCTACGTGACGAACCACGGGGAGGCCATGGCGGTGCCGGCTCCGCCCAAAAAGAGCCGAGGCAGGGAAGGCGAGTGTTCAAAGCTGAGCTGACGGAGAGGCCGGTCCCGGAACTGCCCCGACTCGCCCTCCTCCGGACAGCCCTCGCAAACGTCTTAGTCATTGCCACAAGACACGCACGAAGCGGAAACCCGGGTAGAGCTGACCGGGACGCAAAGGGTCGGATGGGGCGACTTAGCATCTCCCCACACTCTGATTGGCTCCGCTAAAGGCCCGCCCCTTGCTGCCTCTCTCATTGGCCTAAGGCAGCGCCATAAGGGTGGGGCCTAACCATTTTCTTCACGCTCCTTATTGGCCCAGGGGTGTGGCTCTCTTTGTCTTAGCGCTCTCATTGGTTCCGCACAGCTCTTAGGGGCGCGGCCTCTGCAGAGCAAAGACAACAAAGGGCTGCGGGCGACTGACGGAGGTGTCCGTGTAGGTCGGTGCTCCACTGTGCTCAGGCGCTCAGCCTCCCACCTGTCCGACTCCAGATGAAGTGTGAGCACTGCACCAGGAAGGTGGGCGCGCGGCCGACGTGGTCGAGACTGGGGTTGGAGGTCGGGGACATGTCTGGATGCGGGTGGGGTCAGAGCGTCGCGACCTGAGTCGAGGCTGGTGGTCGCAGGTCAAGGCCCGGCAGCGCCCCGCCAGCCGGGTGCGGCTTGCGAACATCTGTCAGCTCTGGCGGCCCGCCGGTGGCTGGGGGCTGGACCCGCGGGGCGCTGGTGATGGGCACTGCGGGCGAGCGTACCGTGGGTCTGGCGGTGGCGGCTAGCTTGGGGCCGGTGCTGGGGCTTAGGTTGTCTGCCCCCGTTCCTGTGGCGGTTCTGCACGAGAGCGGTTGGTGCAGTGATCACAGATGCTCAGACCGGCTCATAAACTTTTAAAACTCGCGTGCTTCCAGTGACAGCGAGAACAGTTCAGAAGTGGAAAGGGAAACAAGGGCGGGCCCTCCTGCTCCGTGACTGACAGTGGTCCTTTACACTTGCGTTCGCGCTGTATCAGCCATGCAGTCCGTGCGCAGGGGATTTTGTTTTCTTAAAAATTGTATCACATCATAAGTACTAGATATAATTTTTTTCTTCTAATGCTTTGTGGGAGACATCCTCTCAGAAAATTGCATACAGTTCTGGCTCTTTGTAATGGCTGCATCACATTCTAAGCGCATCTGTTCCAGATAAGGCAAAGGTTCCTTGGCCTGACATGGAAGGCCACCTCACTTGTAGTGCTTAGTTACTACAGACTCTGCAGTTGGATGACTGAGCGTGCAAGTGTGTATGTGACTGTCCTGAAGAACAGTTGCTTTTCTTCTCTAAAAAGATTTCTGGACATGAGGTTAATTGGTTAGGGTATGTGTGTGTATGTGTTTATTTTTTAGATGTTGATAGACCTTTATTCATTTATTTCTATGTGGTGCTGAGAATTGAACCCAGTGCCTTACATATGCTAGACAATACTGTACCACTGGGCCAGAACCCCAGCCTGGTATGTGTATTTTTAGTGGAAAGAATCAGGTTAAAAGTTGGTTTTTAACAGTGTTCTTTTGCCTTTTTAAGGAATGTAGTAAAAAAACGAAAACTGATGACCTAGAGAATGTGTCTGTTGATGCACCAAGTCCAGCCCAGGAGAATGGAGAGGTAAGTAGATTTTTCAGTTTTGTATCAGCCTAAAGTAAGTGGCTGGTACTGTTTTTCTCTGTTTGGAGTTCATGTCACCAAACAAATAATTGCTCTAAGAAAGACTGAAATAAAGTTGAAGATACTAATAGCCATGTGCAGGAAAGTCCCTCATTTCCACACAGCCTGTGTTCTAAAACATACCTAGCCAAACACTGCACTAGGAACAAGGAACTGATATTTAAGTCTCAACTCTTTTTTAATGGAAATTTCCATTAAAATGAGAATTGAACCGTGGGCTCTAAGGCAGAAGGATCATAAGCTCCAGAATAGCCTCAGCAACTTAGGGAGACCCTGTCTCAAAATAAAAAGGGCTGGAGGATGTAGGTCAGTGGTAAAGTGCTTTCTGTGTTAAATCCTTGACATCCCCCCCAATAAATAAATAAATAATAAATAAATGAAATGGACTGGGGATGTAACTCAGTGGTAGAACAGGACCCAAAGAAAAAAAATTTTTAAATGAGAATTGAGGATGTTTATAAAATAACTCAAATCTCATGATTATGTAAATTTAATTTTTAAATGGTTTCTTTTTTTTTTTTTTTGCGGTGCTGGGGATTGAACCCAGGGCCCTGTGCTTGCAAGATTAGCACTCTACCAACTGAGCTATCTCCCCAGCCCCTCAATGGTTTCTTTTTAAATTTACTTCTTCTTTTTTAATTCTCTTTAGTAACAATTGTTTATGTTTATTTGATACACTCCCTGAGCTGGGCTCTTTTTTTTTTTTTTTTCTTCAGTACTGGGGATTGAATCCACATCCCCACCCCTTTTTATTTTTGTATTTTGAGAGAGAGTCTCACCAAGTTTTCTGGGCTGGCCTCAAACTTGTGATCCTCCTGCCTCAGCTTCTCAAGTCCTGGAATTACAGGCATGTGCCATCACACACAGCCTGAGATGGGCTTTATATGTGTCATTTCATGTAAGTCTACCAGTGTTCCCAAGTCACAGAAGGATGTGATGCCAGTAGGTTAAGGTCATATCTTCCCTTAGAAAATACTGGAACCACTGGACATGGTGATACACACCTATAATCCCAGCTACTCTGGAGGCTGGAGCAGGAGGATCACATCTTCAAGGCCAGCCTCTGCAACTTAGCAAGACCCTTTCTCTGAAAAATGGAAGTTCAGGGCTGGGGAGATAGCTCAGTCGGTAGAGTGCTTGCCTTACAAGCACAAGGCCCTGGGTTCGATCCCCAGCACCGCAAAAAAAAAAAAAGTGGAAGTTCAGTGCAATTCAGTGATATAAAGTGCCCCTTAATTGAATCCCAAATACCACACACAAAAAAAAAAAAAAACAGAATACTGGAACTGATTTAGTAAGTGGAAAACTGGCAACACGGGAGGAGCTGCTGGCAGATTTTTCTTAAGTTGAGTAGTTCTGATGTGCTGTTTAGCCTGAGGACATTTATTTGGTTCACCTGTGCTCCGGTGCTGTGCAACGGAGGCTGAGGCTGAGGAGTAGCAGAGCATGAGAGAGCACCCAGAGAGTGACTGCCAAGCAGAAGAGAAGCGGGGAGCACCGGGCGCCTTGGGCCAGTTGGGCTGGTGCTCTGTAGCAGCC
This sequence comes from Sciurus carolinensis, assembly GCF_902686445.1. NCBI lineage: Eukaryota > Metazoa > Chordata > Mammalia > Rodentia > Sciuridae > Sciurus > Sciurus carolinensis. The sequence continues at coordinate 603,743 of NC_062215.1, read as the reverse complement.
AGGCCCGGGGGCCTCTCCCAGACCTGCCCTCTGCTGCGTCACCCTGCACAGAAACCTAACCCCTGAGAGGCCCTGTTCTTTATCTGGTTATGGCAAGCTGGGTTACTGGCTCCCCAGGGCTCGGGCTCGGGTGAGATAACACATGTACCTGCCAGCTCAGCCATGGGCACACTGCTAGAATGAGGGGAGCTGGGAGGGGAGCCAGGCTGAAGGGTGGTGGGAATTCGAGGTATGGGTATGAACAGGAGAGGTCTGAACAGGGACAGGGCCCTCCCTTGGCAGGTTGATGGCCTTGGGGAGCCACTGGGGCTTTTCCTTGAGGAAAGCCTCAGGTGTGTTTTTAGGGCAGGTGATAGAAGCAGCAGCCAGAGTAAGTGATGGAAGCCACTTCGGCAGTTTTGCGGGTTTGGGTGAGCCATCCAGAGTGGCAGAAGATCCCAGTCGAGGCTTGGGAGTGGTGTGTGCTGGAAGTGAGATGGCAGCACTGGGATAGTGAGATAAAGGGAAGAGGGTTGTTGCAAATCCAGTTCTAGGAGGAAGCAGGGAGGAGGAAGGAAGGTGAGGGGTGGAACCTGACACTTGCAGGGTGCTGTGTTGTGATCAGGGTGGTGATGAGTGTCTCTGTGGATGGCCTGTACTCACTGTTCTCCACAGGGTCACATAGGTGCCAGAGCCCCGCTGTAAGCTGCAAGTTCCATCTGGAAACTTGTTAGAATTCCAACTCCTGAATCCCATTTGACCTCCTGGGTCTGCATCTGCAGGAGCAAAATCCCAGGATGAGCAGGCTGCACATCTGAGCTCACTTGGAGAGTATGCTGTAGAAGGAGGAGCAGAGAGCCGACTCCTGTCAAATCACATGATAAAGAAAAAATTGCATAGGGCTAGGCCTGTGGCTCAGTGGCAGAGCACTTGCCTAGCACTTGTGAAGCACTGTGTTCAATCCTCAGCACTCCATATCAACAAATAGATATTCTGTCCATCTACAATTACAAAGAAAGAACTAAAAAAACAACAACAACACCCACAAAAGAAACTCTGTAGACGACCTCCAGAGCTTTCGATCCTCACTGAAATGATTCTGTTGGCTCAGCATTTTCATATATTCACCCACCAAAAATTTACTGAGCACCTTTTGTATGCAGTACCTGTTAAGGTGCGGGAGCAGAAGGAACATGACAAAGCTACAACTTGTAAGCTCACTGAGGGGGGATAGACATTAACACTTGTAGTTGGTGCAGAGAAAACAGGTGTGGGAACACCCTCTCTGTGAGGGCCACTTGTTAGGTGAGCCTGCAGCCCTCCAGGAGCACAAGGAACCCAAGACAGTCAGGGCCAGTGTCTCAGGGACTGGGGCAAATGAGGGCGATATGGGCTTCCATGTGCAGGTCTGTTGTCAGGGCACCAACAGTGTTCTAGCAGGCCTCTGGAGGCTGCAGGGTGGGTATAGAGGTCAGTCAGGAAGGAGAGGACAAAGTGTAGCATGACTGAAGTTCTGCAGTCTGCATCCAGGTGAGCAATTGCTCAGGAGGTGGGATGGGGCATGTCCGCACACCCCCAGCCCTGTCCAGGATGGTTTGAGGACCCTGGTTCACCTGCAGGTGGAGACCCAGAGCCAGCAGTGGGTGGTGCAAACTATGTGCCTGGAGATAGAACCAGGGCACCCACAGGAGCCATGGGATAGGGTGAGCTCGGGGAACCTGGAGCTGAGGAGCAAGTGGCTGCCGGGCCAGCTCACAGCACACAGGAGAATCATCTTCCTCCCACATGTGACAGTGCTGGGACTGGTTCCACCTGTGATTGTCATCATGGGCCTGCTGCTGAGCTCTGGGCCTTGGCCTGGCATTGTCTTCATGCCTAGCATGAGTTCTGCGACTCATGTTCATGCTGCTACCCTCCCTAAAGAAGCATGTTAATGGGGCTGGGGTCTAGCTCAGCGGGTAGAGCGCTTGCCTTGCGTGCACAAGGCCCTGGGTTCAATCCCCAGCACCGCAAAAAAAAAAAAAAAGAAAGAAAAGAAGCATGTTAATGGGGCTGGGATCTAGCTCAGCTGGTAGAGAGCTTGCCTTGCATGCACAAGGCCCTGGGTTCAATCCCCAGCACCGCCAAAAAAAAAAAAAAAAAAAAAAAAAGAAAAGAAAAAAAGAAGCCTGTTAATGCGAAACTGATGCTTTCTTCACAGAAGGGAGAGTTCCATAGGTTAGCCGATGCCAAGATATTCCTGAGTGACTGCCTGGCGTGCGACAGCTGCCTGACTGCAGAGGAAGGAGCCCAGCTCTCCCAGCAAAGCGCCAAGGAATTCTTCCGTGTTCTGAACCTTAATAAGGTATGGTGTCCAGAGCACATTCTGTCACCGTGCCTGGGGAGCTGAGCTGGGGTGGGGGGTGAAGGGGGAGGCGAGGTCTGCTCCCCGCATGCACAGAAGCCTCTGCTGGGACATCAGACACACACCTCTGTCTTTCTCAGTCTCACGAGGTCCCTTGCTGCAGTCTACCTTCTCCTGAGCCCTTCTGTGGAGAATAAAATCCCCAGACAGACTCCTTTGCTGACTCTGGGGCAGAGTGGCTGGCAGCACACATCAGTCTCCCAGCTGGAGGGGTGACCACAGTCTGGTGAGGCCAGAGGGTATTGTTCTGCCTGAGTTTCAGAGATGGGCTTGGGTTCTAATGGTCTCGTGTGACTGGGGCAGGCTCAGACTTCAAGGAAGTGTGACTCCAGATCCTCCTTCAGCATGTCCTCTGGACCTCCTGTGCAGAACTAACAGGCACCATGTCTTTCAATGAGATGAACAAAAGGGAAAGAGAAATGAGGGCAGCAGGCTTGTTGGCATCTTGATATACAGCACCCAGAGAGTTGCCGTGATCTGTCAGAGAGTGTCTGCATCCCACTTTGCCAAGCGTTGTGTCCTGATCACGTGTCAGAGTAGGGTAGGTCTTTTCTCTAGTCAGTGGCTAGAGCCTTGAAAATTTCTGGATTTTTGTTTGCTTGTTTATTTGGGGAGGACTGGGGATGGAATCCAGGGCCTCACACATGGTAGGCAAGCCCTCTGCCACTGAGCTGCACCCCACTCAGGACTCTGGCTTATGTGAGTGCTGCGTGCAGTGGTCAACACCCAACCTACCTCGGGTGCCCAGCCTCGCTCCTTCTGGCATTTTCCTGGACAAGTCATCCACCCTTTTTTAGGTTCCAGTTTCGGGTAGAAATACTGTCTCTCTTGTCAGCATTAGCTGTGCCCCGTGTACCCTTTGTGGTGTGCAGTCTCCAAGGGGTCCGTGGTCAACAGTGGGTGCCCAGCTGGGGTGCTCTGAAATCATGAACCCCGTGGCACCCCTTCTCACCTGCTCAGCTGCCCCGTCAGGAAACAGTGGCATCAGCCACTCATGGCGTTGAGCTAGAGTCGGTGATGCCTGCTTTCTCCTGGTGTGCCTCTGTCCCTTGATACTGCTGCACAGTACAGAGGGACAGCTGTGTCCAGCTGTCCTGCCCACGCTTGGTATCAAGTACACAATTCACATTCACCCTTAGGTGATTATTCAGCTGGAAATATTTGGTACGTTTATTGACAAGTCACAGTTAAGTTATATTGTTTGTTTATATTCCATAGTATTTGAAAACATCATTCAGCTACTGGTGACAGATCCTGACACTGACCCTTGGGCCAGGGGTTACTCTGATGCAGAAGTCCAGAGCTGGCTCTAGGCACTGTGGTGCTATGGGAGGGAGTGAGGACGGGCTCTGCTGTGTTTGGTTTGTAGCCAGCGCTGGTGCCTGGCGACCCTGCAGACGCCTCCAGGGCTGTCACTGGCTGTGCTCAGTCTGATGGCGCTGGTGGGTCCCTGGGTTTCTCCCTGAACTGCTTATGCCAACCACTTTCTCACTGATTTTTAATTTACATTTTAAAGAAAGCTTTCCTTACTAAGGCATAAATATATATAGTTTATTTATTTGGTGCCAGGGATTGAATGCAGGGGCACTTAACCACTGAGCCACATCCCCAGTCCATTTTATTTTTTATTTTGAGCTAGGGTCTCACTGAATTGCTTAGGGTCTTGCTAAGTTGCTGATGCTGGCCTTCAACCTATGATCTCCTCCTCAGCCTCTCGAATCACTGGGATTATAGGCATGGCCACCAGGCCTGGCTAGTCAGAATTTTCTAGAATAGTTTGTAGGGGACAGTTATTTGCTCCCCCTAGACTTAAAATTTTTAGCGGCTAAAGTGTGCCACTGAATGACCCAGGCTGGGGGCTGGAGATATAGCTCAGTTGGTAGAGTGCTTGCCTCACATGCACAAGGCCCTGGGTTCAATCCCCAGTACCACCAAAAAAAAAAAAAATAAAAGAAAAAAATAAAAGACTAATGAATGACCTAGGAGACTGACCCTTGCACACAGTCATTTCACTTTGTATATATATGATCTTTGTTGTCACTGGATGACTTCTGTAATTCAGGGACCCATGTTGCAAATGGTCCTGTTTTCCAATCCTGATCTCCTTTCTCCTTAGTCATGTTTGCCAGTGCTAGTCTATTTTATTAATCTTTGACGGAATATATGATGGTTTGGATTTGAGGTGTCACCCAGACAATGCAAAAAGGTTCAGAAGAAATGATTAGGTTTTGGGAGCTTTAACCTAATCAGTAAATTAATCCCTGATGGGATTAACTGAGTGGTAACTGGAGGAGGTGGGAATTGGGACATGGGTTTGGGGTATATATATTTGTATCTGGCAAGTGGAATCTCTGCTTCCTGATCACCATCAGGCGAGCTGCTTCCCCCACCACCCTCTCCCACCATGATGTTCAACCTTACCTTGAACCCCAAGGAATGAAGCCGCCCTTCTGTGGACTGACTCTGAAACCATGAGGCCTCAGATAGACCTTCCTCCTTCACAGTTGTGCTGCGCAGGTCCTTTTAGTCACAGCAGCAGAACAGCCGTCTGGAACAGAACATGTGCTGCCGCCTGCTGGACCTGAGTCTTTCTCCAGGTGTCTGCTTGCCCTTCGCTGAGGTGACCCCCTCTGTTCTCTTGTAGAGATGTGATACCTCAAAGCACAGAGTGCTGGTAGTGTCTGTGTGTCCTCAGTCTTTGCCTTACTTTGCTGCTAAATTCGACCTCAGTGTCACTGACGCGTCCAGAAGGCTCTGTGGCTTCCTCAAGAGTCTTGGTGAGTCACCTTGGTAATGCTGTGGATTCGAAACCTGAGATCACAAAGGGCCCGGAGAAATGAGCAACTCCCAGGAGCCTCTCATGGAATGTAAAAGGACCCTGCGCTGTGTCATGAGACCAGCTTGCACTGATGGCCAGCAGTGCTACTTACCCCATGCTCTGCACAGACAGGGTTTGTGGCAGGAAGGGCTGATTCCTCTGGAGCCAGACGTGAGTGCCTGCTGGCACCTTGTGCAGGGGTATGTGCCCTTGCACAGCAGCTTCAGTGCTGCTCCCAGCTTCACGGAGAATCTGAAATGAGTGTCCAGTTTCCCAAGAAACTGAGGTGCAGAGCAGGAGGGGTGTAGGCAGGTATTCTTTATGTGAAGAGTGATAGGTGGTAATTTAAGAACAGAATCAAGCCAGCTCAGTGGCCATGTCTGCAATCCCAGCTCCTCAGGAGGCTGAGGCAGAAGGGTTGCAAGTTCAAGACTATCCTGGGCAACTTAGCCAGCCTGTCTTCAAAATGAAAAATAATAAAAGAACTAGGGATGTGGCTCATGGTAAAGGGTCCCTCAGTTTAATTCCCAGTACCCACCCCCCACACAAAAGGGAGAGAATACAGTCAAGATGGAAAATATCAACAAGGAAGTAAAACTGCTAAGACATGGAGCTGCTCCCATGCCTTCTGCCCTGTCAGGCTAGTGCCGCCACAGGGCTGCCGAGTGCTCTGTGTGCCCAGACCTTGCACAGTGGCGTCACAGAGCCCTTGAGCACCCTCATGGCATGGCAGCCAGCAGGCGGGCAGCGAGGGCAGAGGAGGAGAGCTGTCACAGCCAGAGAGGGCTTCATGCTCTCTGGGGCTTTGTAAAGAGTAAGCATAGTGGGGACGGTCATCCCAAGACCCTTGGAAAAGCATTGTCAGGCAAGACCGAGAGCTGAGAAGCAGCCTCTGGCCACATTGCTCTTGGGCATCTTGGTGAGGGGCAGTTTCTCCTGGTGGGCGACGCTGCCCCAAGACCCGGCAGCCGCATGCACACTCACCCAGGCGCCCTGGCACACTGCCGATCCCTGGGCTCAGGCTGGCTTGCCCTCCAGCAGACGAGCAGGGCTGTTGGTGCTCTGCGTTTGACGTGGAGGCCGCCCCAGTGCGTAATGGTTATGTCTTTTTTTTTTTTTTTTTTTGATAACCTTATTTTATTTATTTATTTTTTTGTGGTGCTAAGGATCGAACCCAGTGCCTCACACATGCTAGGCAAGCGCTCTCTCTACCACCAAGCCACAACCCAAGCCCTATTGTTGTCTTAACCAAGAAAATATATCCACAGCAAAACTCGTTTCTTCTAAGGTGAAAATTTGAATTTCATATTTAGCTTCATTGTTGCTTTATAGCAAATAATTAGAAACAACCTAAATGTACAACAACAGGGAATTGCCTGGCTAAAGCATGTACAATAGAAAATGAGCAAGTCATTAAAAATGATGTAGAGAATTGGAAAAATGTTCACAATCTGATTAACTGAATAAATGATTATATTTGCAAAAAAAATGAATTTCATAATATTTATTAAAATATCTGACTTCTTTTAAGTTTTAGAACAGCTATAAGTTTGTTTGTTTGTTTTTGTACTGAGGAATTAAACCCAGAAGTGCTTTACCCCTGAGCTCCATCCCCAGCCCTTTTTATTTTTTATTTTGAGATAGGGTCTCACTAAGTCGTTTAGAGCCTCACTTAGTTACTGAGACTGGCTTCGAACTTGCCATCCTCCTGCCTCAGCCTCCCAGGACGCTGGGATCACAGGAGTGTGCCACCACACCTGGTGCATTCTCACTGACTTTCAGTCTGTCCAGGACACCACTGAGTTAGAAGAGAATGCTGCTCATGCTTACGATGTCCCATTAACTTACAAACCAAGCATCGCGAGGCATGTCTGACACAGATGTAGAGGAGAGACAAGAGACAGGACCTGTGTACTGCATTGTAAAAGTGATGTGTGCTTATTTAAAGAGAAAGTAAGATGCTCAGGCCTGAACTGGCCCTTAGTTAAAGAAGAGCCAAGATGTGTGGTCAGGGGGGCCCCTAGTCCCTGCTGGCTGGAGACAGCACCCTCCCTCTTGCAGGGGTACACTATGTGTTCGACACCTCCATAGCTGCGGACTTGAGCATCCTGGAGAGCCAGAAAGAGTTCGTGCGTCGGTTCCATCAGCACAGTGAGGAGCAGCGTGCACTGCCCATGCTGACCTCTGCCTGTCCAGGTCAGTCCTGGGCTGGGGTAGGTGTGGGCACTGGGCGAGGGGGTGGTTGGCAGGCGTCCCTTGCAGCCTGGTAGAGTGGGGGTCATCCGACCCAGTGCTGTTCACGTGAGCCGACACTTACCAGCTGGTAGTTTGGGGGTAGCCTGCGGTTTTGCTATTTTTTTGTTTTTTGTTCTGTATTGGGGATTGAACCCAAGGCCTCACACGTGCAAGGCAAGTGCTCACGTATTGAGCTGCATCCCAGCCCAAATTTTCATTTACACATTTGCAAAGCCTCTGGGGCAAGTGTGCTTACTGTGCTTTATTTATTTATTTATTTATTTGTGGGGTACTGGGAATTCACTCAGGGCATTTGACCACTGAGCCACATCCCCAGCCCTGTTTTATATTTTATTTAGAGACAGGGTCTCACTGAGTGGCTTAGTGACACCCTTTTGCTGAGGCTGGCTTTGAACTCGCCATCCTCCTGCCTCAGCCTCCCAAGCTGCTGGGATTACAGGCGTGCACCATCGTACCCAGCACTGACTGTGTTTTAGTAAAAATAAATCATATTCTTTGTTTGTTATTTCCACATTCCCAGAGTGCTTGGGACTTGAACCCGGACCTCCAGGATGCAAGGCAGGCACACTACCATTAGTGCTAAATGGCCTACCCTAATAAATCATATTCTTAAAATTATTTCAGATTACCAAATAATTATCAAGTGATTACAGGCAACGTGGCAGGGCACCTCTCAGGATCTGGCTTCTGACAGCCTCGTCTCCCCTGCCTGGTTCTCACCGTGGTGGCCAGGGCCACCTCTGTGGGCCTGGTGTTTTGCCTGGTCCTGTGAGACCTGCAGAGCTGCACCCCAGCAGCTCGAGTGCAGGTCTGCGTGCTGGGCGTGCTGCCCTTGCGCTGAGGTCCACAGGTAGCCCTTGGGCCTGCCTAATGCTGCTCCTCGGGCGGTTCTCTCTTACCTGACGGCTGTTGCGTGCAGGTGTCCAGAGGACTGGGGGTGTAGAGGCTGGGTTACGGGGAAGCCCAAGATTTGAGTGTAGGGCTCTCGCCCTGGGCAGGCCCTCCTAGAGGCCTGCCCGCCTCCGCTCAGGGGCAGGGCATGTCCTGGACTTCAGTGCTCACCAGGGCTCATGCTGTTGTGGGCACACTGGGTATGTGTCCATGAGGCTGGGCCCTCTTACCAGGCCTCACCCAGTGTGGGGAGAGCGAGCCATGGCTGCTGCAGGCCCCCCGAGAGCACTGCAGCAGCCACGCCGTGGCATGGTGGACATCTGTTGACTTGAGCAGAAGTGAACACGGCGCCCATTTTGCTATTGAGAATTCATTTTGGGGCCTAAGTTTCTTACATTTCATTGCTTTAAATAGTGGGCAGTGTTGGGCTCATTTCCAGCAGGTCAGCAGAGTGTGCTGGGCCTCTCCCACCTGCACGTGGCTACCTGCCTCCTCACTGGGGGTGGCTGCCCCCACCCTAGCTGTCTCGCATGTGGTGCTCTCCGGTTGAGGCCCACGGGGTGCTTCCCACTTCCCAGCACCCTCGCACCTTGAGGACCTCTGACACTGTCTGAGCTGTGGAGGACAGGCCGTGGGTGGGTGGTCTGTGTGAACCTGATAAGTCCTGCAGCTGACCTTGTGGACTCTCCCTCCGCAGGCTGGGCTCGCTACGCTGAGCGGGTGCTGGGCCACCCTGTCACTCCCCACCTGTGTACCGCCAAGTCCCCTCAGCAGGTCATGGGCTCCTTGGTGAAGGATTACTTTGCCAGACAGCAGGTAAGCTGAGCTCAGAGGGCAGCATGCTGGTCAGGAGACGGACGACCCTTATGTCCAGGTGAACTCCTGGGAGCCATGGCTTCAGGTCAAGACCCCGTGGCACCCTTTCCGCTCACGTCATCTCTGGGCCTCTCTCGTCATAATCTCTTCCTTTCTTCTTACCCTTTTTCTCCTGGACCCATTTTGGCCCAAGTAGAAACACTGTGGTTCTGCTTCTGGGCCAGCCTTGCCACAGAGGCCTGGTTGGACCTGTGCCTGAGGCTGTGAAGACCACTGTCACTCAGGACCAACCTCACCTCCGCCTGGCTTCCCCTCAGACGGTGGTGCCACCTGACTCCTTGTGAGACTCTGCCATGGTCTCGTCCTTGTCCTCTGTGAGACAGCAGGAATCCCAGCCTGGACTCCTTCACCCCCGGCCTCACCCTGTGCCCTCTGTGCCGTGTGGGCCTTCGGCAGCCTGGGGCCCACGCCTGGTGCCTGGAGGCCAGCTGTGGAGCGCCACATTGGAGTGCTGTGGCTCCTGCACTGGCCTTCAGAGGAGCCACGCTGCCTGTGTGCCGTGGTGACCAGAGAAGAGAGCAGAACAGGATCTCGCACACTCTCGGAGCCAGCTGGAGGCCACCCTCCTGGCAGCCTTGCTGTTTCAGCCCCAGAGATCATTTTCTTCATGGAGTCGTAGTGGGCAGGTGTCGGGTGTGAGTCATAGAGCAGGGAACTATTCTACTTGCCCTCGTCCTTGCCTTCCCATCGGAGGAAGTCCAGCTGTCTGTCTTCTCTTCTGCCAGCCTGCCCTCCCCTAGCTGGTGCCCAATGCCCTGGACCCTCTTGGGGGGATGCAATGTGGGGGACCCAGCCTGAAGCCACCTCTCACCTAACCCCCTGTGGGACTGTGAGCAAAGCAGGCTTCCTCTCAGGCTCTGCCCCTGCCCCGAGTAGGGCCTTTGAGCCCAGGCCTCCCTGGCATTGCCCAGTTCTAGTCTAGCCTTGGGCACCTGCTCCTCACAACAAGACCCAGGGGCAGCCTCAGGAGGCTGCAGTAAGCCAGGCAGAGCACACACCTGCTCTTCTTATCGTACCTGGTGTGCTCAGTCCTGGAGGAAGGCTCTGCCCTCCTGGTTCTTAGGGAGGCTCCCCAGGCTACTGGGCCTGCAGGTTCTCTAGGTGAACCAGAACTCCTTCCAGAGTGAGGCAGCAGAGCTACAGGCGCACTGCTGGAGCAGCCCAGGGTGGGGTGAGAGCGAGCCAGAACCAGGGCTCAGCCGAGTCAGCACCCCAGTGCCTGGTGGAGGGCAGCAGGTAGTATCTGCCCACCCTCAGCATGTGACGCTCTTCTCCACAGAACCTGGCCCCAGAGAAGATTTTCCATGTAGTTGTGGCCCCTTGCTACGACAAGAAGCTGGAGGCTCTGCGGGAGGGGTTCTCTGCTGCTCATGGTGCCCAGGGTGCTGACTGTGTGCTGACATCAGGTGAGAGGCTGCAGGTCCGTGCCTGGACCCTGGCTGACTCTCTGACTGGCCAGTGCTGAGGGCCCTTGGGTTGAAGGGAGGGTTGGACCTGGATGCAGCCTTGCCTCCTCTGTGCACACGTGACTCAGATCTCTGGAACACCCACTGGGGCAGTGGATTGGCTGTGGCCCATTCCACCTGCTGCCCTGAGGGAGTCCTGCATGACCACAGGAGGCCTCCTGACCATCTGCCCTGGACACAGTGGAGCGCTCACAGAGGGAACAGCAGGGCCCCCCCAGGCACTGTGCCACCAGCAGGCAGCACCTTTCAGGTGTGCTCAGAACTGAGCAGGCAGGTTCCGTGCCTGGGGATAGAAGTCGTTCCTGGAAACCCCTGGACCCAGACAGAGGAAAGCCAGCTGAGGTCATGGGGGAACTGGAAGAAAGCTGGAGTCCCTGCTGAAAACAGGTCTCCAGGTGTTGAGACCAGCTGAGGCCAAGCAGAGCGGGAGGACAGGTGTTCCCCTCCTGGCGAGGCCAGGAAGCCTGGCAAGGCCAGGAAGCCTGGCAAACTGATGCCCACAGGAAGGTCTCCACCTTTGGGTGTACCTGTGGGAGTGATGTGGCAGGAGGGACTCGGGGTCCCTGTGGTGCCATCCTGCACTCCCTGAGCAAGGGGCCAGCGGCCATCTGCTCATGCTGGAAAGGTGCAGCCTATGCAGCAGCTGTCACGGGAACCACATCCAGCAGTTTGTATTTTGGTGCTGGGATGAAGCCCAGGGCCTCAAGCATGCAAGACAGGTCCTCTGTCACCAAGCTCCCAGCCCCATTTATGTGCCTCTGTGATACCAACTGGGCGTTGGACCCAAAGGTGCTAACACTGAGCTGCATACCCAGTCCTCCTTATCTTCTATTTCATTTTATTTACTTAGTTGAGACAGGGTCCTGTTAAGTTGCCCAGGCTGCCTTGAACTTGGTCCTCCTGACTCAGCCTCTGAGTAGGGCTGGGTTACAGCACCGCACCCAGCTGCACCACACCACGGTCTTCATGCCATGTACTGTGTTCCTGGCCTTAGCAGCCATTTAGGGGGCTCTGGTTCCACCAGGGGCTTTTCTCAGGACGCCTCATGAGGAAAAAGTGGTGCACACCTTTGATCCCAGCAACTCAGGAGGCTGAAGCAAGAGGATCACAAGTTTGAGGCCAGCCTCACTAACTTAGTGAGGCCCTATCTCAAAATAGAAATAGAAAAAGGACTGGGGATATGGCTCAGCAGTAAAGCTCCCCAGCACCAAAAGGAGGAGAAGTGAGGAGCGAGCCTCTCGTTTTGAGCCACCTTGGTGTGCACTGTCCACAGCAGGCTCTGCAGGGTGTCTGGCTGTGCACAGAAGCGTCCACCTGCATGCGCTCAGGGTGGGCGCGCGAGGCTTAGGGAGGCCTCCGACCCCGGCCTGTTGGTGCTTGTCCCTGAGTCTGCTTCTGCTCTGTGGCGCAGTAGAGTCCAGGGTCCCTAGTCCAGACTCCTCCAGAGGAGGGACAGCACGGCTTTGTGGTAGCCTGGGCCCTCGGTCCTTGGTGTCTCAGGCCTCTTGTTTGTCTGTAGGTGAAGTTGCTCAGATAATGGAGCAAAGTGACCTCTCCGTAAAAGACGCTGCGGTGGACACCCTGTAAGTGGTTTCTGGGGGTTGGTGGGCGGGGCCTCCTGTGAACTCTTGGGCCGCCCCCAGTAGCCCCAGGCTCCACTGCTTTGTGACCAGAGGACTGAGCACTGAGATGGGGCGTCTGTGGCCCATCACAACCCGGGGCCACCCTCCTGGCTTGCAGTGGATGTGGGCAGGACTCTGGACTGCCAGGTTGACTTCTCTGCATGACGGGCACACCAAGCCTCAAGGAAGGGGCAGATCAGAAGCAGGGGCGGGCCCCCCTCTGCAGAGGCACTTCTCTCCCTTGGGGCCACTAGAGCCAAGGACACAGCAGCCGTCTCGACCTGGTGGCCAACCTGGTGCCCAGCCAGGACCACAAGACTGCCTGCATGTCCTCCTGTCTGTGTCCTCGGGCCTGAGTGGTTGCCTGTTTTGGGAGATGGGACCGAGGCTCAGGGAGTTTCAACACCTCTAGTGCTGGACAGGGTCTGCACCTAGGCCTGGGGTGCCAGCGTCCTTGCTGTGGCTCAGCACTGGCAGACACGCTCTCAGGTCACTCAGGAAGTGAGTGAGCGAGCCAGCAACGAGCACAGCCCACCTGCAGCCTCAGACCAGGGCAGGGGAGGCCTCGTGCCGATTGTTTACTCTCCTTAAGACCGTGATTCCCCAAACCTGAGTGTTTCTAGAGGCTGTGGCTGTGTGGGGGTGCCCTTGGCCTGGGACTGGGGCGTCGGGGTGGCTTCCACTGTGGCTTCCCATCATCATTAAGGACTTCTCTCCCTCTGCCTGGAGGTTTGGAGATGTGAAGGAGGCCCCAGTGAGGCGCCACGAGGGGGCCGGCTCCGACGGGCACCTGGCCCACGTCTTCAGACACGCGGCCAAGGAGCTGTTCAACGAGCACGTGAAGGAGATCACCTACCGCGCCCTGAGGTGCGGCTGGGGTGTCTGCAGCAGGCCACCTGTGGCCAGCAGGGCAGTTGGGCACCGCTGCGGGTGGTGTGGGTAGGCCTGGGTCCTCTACAGGAGAGGCTTTGCCAGTCGACCAAAGGCCTTATGTGTGTTGACCCAAACTTCATCTCGCTGACGTTCCCAACTTAGACTGGAAAAGGGCCTCAAGTCCCAGAAAGATGACTCTACAGCCAAAATCTACGTCATCTGTTTTATAGAAACAAAGACTTCCAGGAGGTCACCCTGGAGAAGGACGGGGAGGTTCTGTTGCGCTTCGCTGCTGCCTATGGCTTTAGGAACGTCCAGAACCTGGTCCTGAAGCTCAAGAAGGGCAAGTTCCCGTACCACTTCGTGGAGGTCCTTGCGTGTCCCAGAGGTGAGCGCAGAGCAGAGCCGCGGGCAGCCCCAGCCCTGGGGTCGCGCTGTGATGGCCTTGGCTGTGCTGGCTCTCCCCTTTCCTCTCAGCCTCCTCACGTAGGGCGGCCGGGCACGTGGCACACCCTGACCCTGTGATCCCAAGGACTCGGGGGTCTGAGGCAGGAGGAGCTCAAGTCCAAGTCCAGCCTGGGCGGCTTAACTGTCGCAACGCACAGTGAAAGGGCTGGGGGCGCACCTCAGTGCTGCAGCGCCCTGTGGAGGCCCCCCGGCTGTGGGGACCCAGGCAGGCCCCTGCCCGAGCTGAGGAGAGCCAGGTCTGAGGGCCCCGAGAGCCCCGTGCTTGAGAACCTTCCTGACGTGTGGAGGGTAACCCAGGTCCCGCAAGGGACAGAGCAGACCAGAGCCAGATGGACGGGCGTCCCCTGGAAGCACCCACGATGCAGAATGAGAAGCCCCGGCCGTGGCAGCCCACCTGACTGCTGTGTGCTGGAGCTGACTGGGAACTGGGGACATCTGTGTCCCTCCCAGGGAGAAGGGATGTGGGTACCCGAGAGCAGCATTCCTAGAGAGGCCCAGGGTGAGCCAGCAAGGACGCAGACGCCATGGAGAACTGGGCAGGAGAGTGGCCAGAAGAACCTCGCCCAGGAGGAGGAGCCAGGGGGACACCAGCTCACATTAGGGGCGGGTGCAGGGCAGAGAGCTGGTGGTATCGGGAGGGTAGGGTGCAGAGTCGGCAGAGCTTGTCGGGCTCAGGGTGCGGGCTGGTGAGACAGGGCCTCTGGGAGGCGCGTCCTGGGCTCCATGGAGGCCCCATGTGCGAGCAGTGGAGACCACAGGCTGAGCTGCCGCTGCCCCAGGCCCAGGGAGCGCGAGGTTCAGCCCTGGGAGCCTGCTCCCTGGTCGCGGTGGCGCCGGCGACGGAGCCAGGGCCTCGTCCTCGCCAGGCCATGCTCTGCCGCAGAGCTGCGCCCAGTCCACGGCTGGTTCTCTGAGGCGAATGTCCTGCTGTCGACGGGCACGTCGTCTGCACGCTGGGGAGAGAGCAGCACTGAGGGCGGGAGGCCTGGCCAGTGCAGACGGCGTCGGCGAGCCCCGTGGCAGCTGCGGCTGCTCCTCCGCGGAGTCTGCACGTCCCTCCCGTCCCTCCCTGCCCAGACCGTCTCCCAGAGCCTGGCTTCCGAGGGAAGCAGCAGCCTCCTGTGTGTGCCTTTCAGGGTGCTTGAGTGGCCGAGGCCAAGCGCAGACGGAGGACGGGCACTCGGACAAGGCCCTGCTGCGGCGGATGGAACGCATCTACTCCGACATTCCTGTGCAGCCCCCAGAGAGCAGCGCACACCTGCAGGAGCTGTACCAGGAGTGGCTGGAGGGCAGCGGCTCCCCCGGTGCCCAGGAAGTGCTGCGCACCACGCACCCGAGCCCGGTGCGTTGCTCAGGCAGCCTGGACATCAGGTGGTGAAAGAAGCCGGGGCAGCTTGTCCACCGGAGGTCTGCTCTGAGCTGGAGGGTGGGCCTCCAAGAAACAGCTTGTTGAGCCTCCCTGGCTGTCATTGTCCTCTGCTGCCCCGACAGCGTGGGGGAAGGTGTGCCCCAGGCCAACGGTCCTTTTATCCCAAGGTCGTGTGAAACACCCAAAGAGTGAGAACCAAGACAGAGTATTACCTTTTAGGGTTAAAAGACTGGACGCTGTCCTGTGAAGAGTCAAGGGCAGGTGCAGTCCACACTCCTCAGCGGCTGCTCAGAAGTGGGGCAGCAGGGCTGGGCTTGAGCCCGCAGTGCCTTCCCGCTCCTGGCCTAGTTGGCTCCTGCTGTCCCCCGTACGTCTCTAAGAACGACCAAGAGTGCTGGCAGCAGTGGTCCGGGTTCCTGGGCCATCAGAGTACAGCACCCCCACCCTGCTGGGCACACGCAGCTGGCTGGGGACCTGTGCACTGGCCACTCAGGCCCGGCCTGACCTGGGGCATTTAGTCTGAGCTGGACTCATGCAGGGGGAGAGGCTGACAAGGGTGACCGACATCAGGAGAAGGCGCGGGGCATCCCCAAAGCTCAGTACCATCACGGCCAGGGAGGAGAGCACAGGCCCACCTGCCCTGCAGGGGTGGGACCGCCACGCCCCCGCTTGGGACAGCCCCTTCAGCTCTGGCCGTGCTGCCTGTGTGCTTGCCTTAAGGAGAGGAAGAACGCGGTGTCTCCAAAAGGACTGGACTCAGACTCGCGGAGCTGACCGGCTCCTGCTGGAGCTGGCGGTGCTGCGAGGCCCGCGGGCGGCCTGGTGCAGCACTTGTTTCCTCGGCGTGTGTGGCTGCCTTGGTCCCGTGCTGTGCGGTGTGCCTGTCTAGGTGGGTGACCGGCGCATGTTGCTGTGTGTTCTTTGCTTTCGATCTGTACATGCGGTTGGGTGCTCATCCTCTGAAGGAACCGATGTGGAATAAACAGCAGGAAGGGGCCTGATTGCGGAACCCACCTGGTTGGGCTGCAGCCCGGGTCCCCTCCCTTGCCACACCCAAACCTGGGCAGCTGCCTCATGCGGGTTCAGCCGGAAGTCCTGCCTCCTTCAGGAGGACTCCAGCAGGCCGCGCGGGGACCTCTTGGTGCCATCCCAGCGCAGCTGGCACTGAGGGTCTGGCCTCTGACAGTCGGGGCCTTTCCCTGGCTGACTGGGTGTGGCCCTGTGCGCAGGAGTAGAGACAGGTTCTCTTCCTCTGCTGTGACCGCAGCCTGAGTAGTCAGGAGCAGGTTGGACGGTCACAGTGCTGGTGCACATGACAGTGAGGGGGAGGACAGGCTGGACCCAGACTGGCCACGCGGAGCCTGCTGCTGCACAGGGAAGCTGCAGATCTGGTGCCACCTTGTGCTTCCAGTGGCCAGAGCGTGTCGAGAAGCTTCGCTCTATGTGCCTGCAAGTGTGCTGACCACTGAGGTCCCACGGGTTCTAGGCACGCCTGTCTTGGTGTGACCCTCACTGAGTCCGGCCCAGGTATGTCGGCTGAGGGCACCGTGGTCCAAGTGGTTGGCAGACCTGCCCAGGGGCACTGGACAATGAGAAGACCCAACACGTGTCTCCAGTCCACCTTTTTCCACACAAGCACCACGTTTTCCCCAGTTGTCATGACATTTGTCTCAAACCCACGACTCCAAGGTTAGAGACTGAGTCCACGTCACTGAAGGCACAGTGACCTCTGGGGAGACGGCAAGACTTTTTTTTTGGTATGGGGGCTTGAACCTGGGGGTGCTCTGCCACTGAGCTGCACCCCAGCCCTTCTTCGTTCTGAGACGAGATCTTGCCAAGTTGCCCAGGCTGGCCTCAGACTTGTGACCTAGCTTCTGTAAGGATGCGTTGTTTCTTGAGATGAGAACGTGCAAGGGCTGAAGTTCTTTTAGTTTGGAAAGGATGTTTTGTTTTTGCTGGCAGTTGCTGTTCATGAAGTCAGTCAGAGGAGTGGTGCTCACTCTCGGACGCGTGGTCTCTGCAAGTCTCCAGCAACAGCAGCACCTCGGGGGTGTGCTCTGGGATGCCCAGGGTCACGCTTACAGAGCCGACAATGCCACCAATGGGACTGTGTCCCTGTGGGCCTTTATGCACTGACACAGAAGTCTCAGAACAGTGCGTACAATGAGACCACTGTGGGCTAGAGAAAGGACACTCGGAAGAAAATGTTTGAGGTTCTGGGTTTACCCCAGCACCGCAGGAGAAAAAATAGGCACGGCGGGGGCAGGGGAGAGTGGGAAGGACCAAATCCCGAAGGACAGGTCCCTCTGCAGAGGGAGGGAGGGGTCTCTGGCCTTGGGATTCCTCACCTGTAGGGAGCCCAGGTGGGTCTGCGATGGGCAGCCTCCCCAGAGGGGCAGATGGACCCGAGTGTGGGGTCCTGGGCCAGGTGGTTGTGAAGGAAGGGAGCCCATGGGAGGGCCCCCCAGAGGACAAAAGGGCTGCAGGGCAAGGTGGGTTGGTGTGGGGTCCCAGTGCTGCACATCTGCTCCTGACTGGACACAGGCACGGAGGGGGACGTGGGGCAGTTAGTGCCTTACCAGGTGGGAAATAGAACCCAGCAGCAGAGGGTGGTTTCCACCCATGGACTCTGGTTATGGGTCCAGCAGGCCTCTGTTGTGACCATTGCTGGCCCAGCCTGGCATGGTGCTGGCAGCATGCAGACAGTGTCCCTGGCCAGCTAGGACAAAGCCACCCTCAGGATGAGACAGGTGCCTGCTTACAAATCAGCACAACTTGCTCTTCCTCTCTCAAGGGCACTCTAACTTCTGAGCTGTATCCCAGCCCTTTGTATTTTTTTTGAGACAGGATGCAAGTGGTCCCAGCTGTCCTCAAATTTGTGATCCCCCTGCCTCAGCCTCCCAAATCCCTGAGATCACAAGCCCACACCATGGGACCCTCAACTTCTTAAAGATCTCCAAATTCCTGTCCGTTCTAAAAACAGGCAAGAGCTGGGTCATAGTCATGGAGAGACTACTTGCCTAGCATGCAGGAGGCCCCTGGGTTAGATCATTAGCATGCAGGGGTGGTAACAGTAAAAGAGAGAGAGAAAAGGAAAAGAAAAAATGTTGGGCTAGGGCTGTGGCTGGTTGGAAGGCTTGCCTAGCACACAGGGACCTGGTGGGGCTGTGGCTGGTTGGAAGGCTTGCCTAGCACACAGGGACCTGGTGGGGCTGTGGCTGGTTGGAAGGCTTGCCTAGCACACAGGGACCTGGTGGGGCTGTGGCTGGTTGGAAGGCTTGCCTAGCACAGGGATCTGGGTTGCAACCCCAGCAGTCAAGGAACAACCTACATAGCCCAGAGTGGTGGCCCTCCCCACAGTGCTGGTTGGATTTGGGGAAGGAACAAACAGCATCATTTCTCCCATCAGTTGAAATGTCTCGTAATTGGGCCAGTTGTGAATAAAGTGCCCTTTAAATTCTGCTTCTCTTGACCTACTTCTTCCCAGTGGTCAAGGAAGCTATTTCTTCCACATAAAGCTACTTAAAATTAGTGTTGTGAAATCTTGGTGATTAGTATTATGATTTGAAGAAAAACATTTTTAAAAGCCTACATTTTCAGAGAGGTATTACACAGTCCTCCCAAGAACATTCTGGAAGTGAGTCACCTGGGGAACAATCTAAGCTTGCAGTGGATCTCTGTGTAAGACAGTGGGACTAAGATATCTTCTCTGGCACATCCCAAACTTCATCAAACTAAGTTTGACTGGGATAGTCAAAGAGAACAGCTGCCTCTAGCTTCATGATTTTCTTTTTTTCTTTTAAATTTTTAATTGTATATGCACATGATCTTTATTTTTTTTTAATGTGGTGTGCTGAGAATTGAACCCAGTGCCTCATATGTGCTAGGCAAGCCCTCTACCACGGAGCCACAACCCAGCCCATGATTTTCATTTCTGATTTTTATTTGTTTCTTGTGCTGGTTGCTGGAACCCAGGGCCTGGTGCACACTGAGCAACTGCTCTACCTCTGAGCACAACCCCAACCCTTAAGGTAGTTCCATGGGTGAGGCTAAGGATGGCTCCAGGGCTGGCTGCGGGCTGGCAGTACCCGGAGGCCAGAGAGGCAAGGACGCAGAGAGCAGGGCCAGCACGCTCTGCCTGGCACGCGCCTTGGTGAGGCTGGTGTGGGAGGGTCTGGGCCTCCGGGGAGGGTGCGCGGGAGTCCTGCAGACGGCAGGGGAGCCAGAGGTGGCCACAGCAAGGCGGAGGGACCCTGCCTGCTGGGGCACTGGGGGCAGCAGTGCGGTCTAGGGGGGCTCCTGGGCTTGCAGCTCAGGCTTCATGCCTGCGCACGCGCTGAGTTAGCCGCACCATTTATTTTTTTTGTATTCATTGTTTAGCGTTGGGGATTGAACCCAGGGCTGTTCTACCACTAAGCTACACCCTCATCCCCTTTGATTTTTTGAGACACAGTCTCGATAAATTGCTGAGGCGGGTCTCAAACTTGTGACCCTCCTGTCTCAGCCTTCAGAGTCTCTGGGCTGAACTAGTGATATTTTCTTTATAGACACAATAGAAAAATGACCCATTCTTTTTTTTATTTTATTTTTATTGTAAACAAATGGGATACATGTTGTTTGTTTGCACATGGAGTAACAGCATACCATTTGTGTAGTCATACATTCACATAGGGTAATGATGTTTGAGTCATTCTGTTATTTCCCCCCCACCCCTCCAACCCCTCTTTTCCCTCTATACAGTCCCTCCTTCCTCCATTCTTGCCCTCCTCCCACCCCCCATTATGTGTCATCATCCACTTAGAAAAATGATCCATTCTTTAGTAGGGTTGATAAAAATTTGTTTTAGTATTGATAATTTAGAAAGAATTCCAAACTACAGAACATTAAAGAAAGAAATTGAAGAAGACCTTAGAAGATGGAAAGATCTCCCATGTTCTTGGATAGGCAGAATTAATATTGTCAAAATGGCCATACTTCCAAAGGTGCTGTACAGTTTTAATGCAATTCCAATTAAAATCCCAATGATATTTCTCATAGAAATAGAGAAAGCAATCATGAAATTCATTTGGAAGAACAAAAGACCCAGAATAGCCAAAGCAATCCTGGGCAGGAAGAGTGATGCAGGAGGTATCACAATACCAGACCTTAAACTCTTAAACAAAAATGGCATGGTATTGGCACCAAAATAGACAGGTAGACCAATGGTGCAGAATAGAAGACATGGGACATATCCACATAAGTACAATTATCTCATACTAGACAAGGGTGTCAAAAACTTACAATGGAGAAAAGATAGCCTCTTCAACAGATGGTGCTGGGAAAACTGGAAATCCATACGCAGTAAAATGAAATTAAATCCCTATCTCTCACCCTGTAAAAACTCAAAATGGATCAAGGATCTAGGAATTAGACCTGAGACCCTTCACCAAATAGAAGAAAAAGTAGGCCCGCATCTCCATCATGTTGGCTTAGGACCAGACTTCCTTAACAGGAAAGAATTCTGTCTGGATGGGGTGCAACTCAGCCAGAGAGCAGGGAACCTGCCGGAGCCCCATGGCCCATGTTCATCCCCAGCCCCAGACGAAAGCAAAGGTCACGTGTGTCCCATTCCCCTGCCCTACCAGCGTGGATCTGAAATGGAGGATGCACTTGGGGCTGGCTGTTGGTGTTGCTGGGACTGACGCTCTGAGATGCCCCGGATGAAGGGAAGGCCTTGCTGGGCTGGGCCGGTTCTGTGGTTTGCTTCTGCCAGAGACGATGCCTGTGTCCACCAGCTTCCAGTGGGAGGAGGGTCCACGCTCAGTGTGGCTGTCTGATGTTGGCAGGGTGTCCCCAGGCTGGCCATGCAGAGCACCTCTAGGCCTGTTCTTCATCCCTACACCTTCCTGGGGCGAGAGGGCAGGCAGGACCCTGGTGGGCAACCTCTGCTTGGCGCCTCCCTAGCTTGTGATAGCCACAGTGCTCCCCACATGCCCTCCAGCATCCCCAGCCCCACTCCAGCACTGCCCCCAAGCGGGAGGGCGGACAGCCCTGCTAGATCTGTGGCAGCGGGCTGAAAGTTTTCTGGGCAGCCTGCCTTGGTCAGGAATCCAGCCCCACCAGGTGGGCCAGCACCAGAGTGAGAGGTGGCCACCAACTGCACAGGGGCTGGGGGAGTGGAGAGGAGTGAAGTGCAGGACCAAGGGCCAGGCCCCACAGGAGGTGAGGAAGGGTGGCCAGGCGTGCCTCCTAAGTGCTCTGTGGCCTCCACATAGCCCACGGGACATCAGGCCTCCGCCTCCACTCTCCCACATCTCCAGCTGCCCCCACAGAGCCTCCTGCCCAGACGTGGCATGTTGATCCTGAGCACAGTGATCAAGAACCTTGCTGCTGTGGTGCCCTGTCCCCATGAAGAATGGTGGCATCGTCAGTGCTCAGGGACACTGACTGGACACTGCCTGGAGTGCCGGCGGCTGCAGGGCTGGGGCTGGCCTGAGGAGCAGACTCAGGAGATGGAAGGACAGGCACCCCATGAGCACTAGGAGGCTGCGTGGGGCCCGGGTCAGCACCTGAGTCCAGGTGCACAGGCCGCTCTGTGGAACAGCCTGCTTTCACGGCTAAACTCCAGGCTGTCCTGTTCCGGATGTGGGTGGTGGTTTCCAAGATTTGAGGGAGACCAGCTTTAGCCATAGAGCTTCAGATAGGTGCTAGCGGATGAGTTGCAGGTGCACCTGAAAGTTCGGGGTGACCAGCAGTGAGCTGCTAGTGACTGCACAAGGTCATCTTGGCTCTGAGGTGTGTTTGGAGAACACCAATTGGGCCTGGAAGACTGGCATTCTCCTGATCCCAGGAGGGCCTGCCTGCCCCACAGCATGTCTCCCGGTCCCAGAGATCTCCAAGGAGAGCTGTGTGGAGAGCCCACCCACACCCTTTATTAGACAGGGCCTGGCTGAGTGGCTGAGACTGACCTTGAACTTGGGATCAGACTAGGTCTCAGAATCACATTCACTTTTTTTTTTTTTTTTTTTTGCGGTGCTGGGGATTGAACCCAGGGCCTTGTGCTTGCGAGGCAGGCACTCTACCAACTGAGCTATCTCCCCAGCCCCACATTCACTTTTAAATCCAGTAAATATCAATAAAATTAAGCACTTTCTAGGCAGACTATTTTTTTTACTTGTTGATGAGTCTTTTATTATTTAATTTTTTTATTTATATGTGGTGCTGAGATTTGAACCCAGTACTTCACACATGCTAGGCAAGCCTTCCACCACTAAGCCACAACTCCAGCCCAAAGGCAGACTCTTTTGAAAACAAGCATCGTAAGATTTGTTTCTGAAGCTTTCATTTGTTGAAAATAAAATCCAATCACCAATATATGTATTATTCATCTATAACACTCTTGTTCCTGAAATCAGGTGATAACCAAACATTTTACCAATTTTCAACCTGTTTTTTGTTTTTTGTTTTTGTTTTTTTTTTTTTGAGACAGACCCTAAATTGCTTGTCTCCTACTTCCACCTCCCAAGCAGCCGGTGTGTTCCACTGCGCCAGGCTCTCACCCCTTTCATTTTTTTAAAAAAAGACAGAGTCTGCTGTGTGGCTGTACATCACACATTCAGCTGGCTGCCAGTGTTGGGCACTGAAGTCAGGGGTAGATTTTCTGTATGTTGTGTGTGTGTGTGGTTGGTGCTTAAGGGCCAACCTGGGTCGAACCCAGGGCCATGCATATAATATGCAAGTAAGTAGTGAGCTACACCCCCACCCCAGGTTCTATTTTTGAACAATGCGGTTGTAAGCGCCTTATACATTTGTAGGGCTTCATATACTTATAAATTCCTAGGCCTGGAATTGCTGGGTCAAAAGACATGTACACTTTAGATTTTGCTAGATTACTGTTATCTCATTGGGGCCACTCAAAACACTTTCCACAGAATGCCTGCAGGAAAGCACAAAGGTGTGTGTGGTCGGCCCAGCCCCAGTTGTCTTGGGAGATGGTCCTGCACCCCATGCCCAGGCCACTGTGTGACAAAACTGGTCTATTTACCCACTGGTCGGGACATCCCGTGCGTCAGATTTTCATTACTGTACCAAATACCTGAGGCGATCAACTTATAAAAAAGCCTTACTTTGGCTTGCATTGTAGAGGTTCCAGTCCTGCCCCGAGGCACCGCATAAGCCTGGAAATGCCATGCTGTACAAAGCTGCTCACCCTGTGGCCAGAGAGCAAGAAAGACAGGAAGAGGAGGAGCCTGGGTTCCACAATCCCCTGAGGACACACCCCCCAGACCCCAAAGTCTCACACCAAGCCCCACCTCCTAAGGGCCCCAGGACCTCCCAGTAGCAAGCCTTCAACAGGGGGCCTTGGGGGCCCTTAAGACCCAACCCTAACACCCAGGGCACTTGGGCTGGTCGTTCAGAAGAGCTGTCCTGCACAGTCTTGTAGAGCCACTGCTTTTCTCTCAGTAAATACTAGGATGGAATGGCTGATTGTGCAGTGGGTGGGTGCACGATATTATGTAAGAAAGCACTCAACTGCCGGGCGCAGTGCAAGGCCTGTCGTCCCAGCGGCTGGGGAAGCTGAGGCAGGAGAATGGCAAGTTTGAAACCAGCCTCAGCAACTTAGTGAGACCCTGTCTCAAAATAAGAAATGAAAAGGGTTGGGAACGTGGCTAAGTGGTGAAGCGCCCCAAGGTTAAATCCCTGGTACCAAAAGAAAAAAAAAAAGAAACCAGTCCTGGGCCTCACAGCACCACGCCATTTCTATCCCCAGCAACCACGCGTTGGTACCACCCGTCCAGCCACTGCAGTGGGCACTGACCACTTTACGGGGCAATCTGCATTTACTATCAGCTTATAGGTCTAGCTTGTATTTCCCTCATGACTCATGACGCGACATTGTCTCCGGTGTACGCTGGACATTGGGGTATCGTCTCTTGAAGTAATTGTGCAAATTTCCCTGTATTTGAAAAACTGGCTTGTCTTTTCATTATGGAGTTATAGCTGTTCTTTTAATTCAATTAATTAATTTTTTATTATTATTTTATTTTTTAATTAAAATATTTTTTTTACTGATACATTTTGATTCATTGTACACAAATGGGTTACAACTTTTCATTTCTATGGTTGTACACAATGTAGGTTCACACCATTCATGTAATCACACACATATATAGGGTAATACTGTCTGTTTCATTCTACTGTTTTTCTATCCCCACCCCCTCCCACCCCTTTTTCCTCTACACCATCCAAAGTTCCTTAATTCTTCTCTTCCCCCCATCACCCCTCCTCATTATATATCGTCATGCACTTATCAGAGAAAAATTTGGCCTTTGGTTTTTTGGGCTTGACCTATTTCACTTAACATGATATTTTCCAACTTCATCCATTTACCAGCAAATGCCATAATTTTATTCTTCTTTATGACTGAGTAATAGTCCATTGTGTATATATACCACAGTTTCTTTATCCATTCATCAACTGAAGAGCATCTAGGTTGGTTCCACAATCTAGCTATTCTGAATTGAGCTGCTATGAACATTGATGTGGCTGCATCATTGTAGTATGCTGATTTTAAGTCCTTTGGGTTAATTAATTAATTATGGTACTGAGTATGGAACCTCAGAGTGCTCTACTTCTGAGCTACATCCCCAGAAAGGGTCACAATAAGTTGCTGAGGCTGGCCTCTAACTTGTGATCCTCCTGTCTCAGCCTCCCGTCTCTGCACTTATAGCCATGTGCCACTGACTTGGCTAAGAGTGTAACTTCCTTCATACCTCCATCATAGCTGTCCCTTCATGGTTGTCCCCTTCAGGCCTGGCCTGGTTCTGATGTCTCATCCCCCTGAACTTCTCACCCATCTCTTCTGGGCTCCCTCATTTCTCTTCAGGCAAGCTGCTCTTTGTGCACTGTGGGTGGTCCTTGGCCAGGCTCTGCTCTCTCCTGCACCTGCTCCAGAACACAGCGGGCACACTGCTCCCATATGAACAGAGGAGCCTGGTGTGTCTTCTGCACCCCCTCCAGTTCCTTGGTGGCAGATGGCTGCTGCCTGCCTGAGCATGCTCTGGTGCAGGCCATGCATGCTCCTTACATGCAACACGGCCACACACCCTGGTCAGTGGCCTGTCCATTCTCAGCTCTGCGTGGCATACAGTGGACACTCACCAAACACTTGAAAGGTTGGAAGGCCAGGCAATTCCCATTTCCTATCTGGAGTCCTTTCTGACCATCCCAGTTCCACCAACCAGCTCTTCCTCCTCCAGGCAGTCTGGTCCTTGCTGCTTCTACTTGCTAGGGTCTGGCATTGCCCGGGCTATAGCACCCTGGGTCCCATCCCCAGTGCTGCACAACAGCAACCGCAGCCAGGCCACTGGAAAGTGGGGGCCCAGGACGCCAGCCACCACCAGGATGCCAGCAGCCACTGAGCCTTCTCTGCCTGCTCCTGCACTCTTGCCTTTGCCAGTTCGTCATTTCTTTATTTATCTTAGCACCACAGGCCAAAAACAGGAAAAATCCCCCAAATAAGTGAATGCACATTCAGTGAAGCTATTCTCATGGTCTAGCAAGTCCAGCTTACTTATGGCTCAGAAGATGGAATCCTTAGGAATTTGTACTCTAACTACAGGAGCATATGTGGCAAACAAAACATGCAAATGTCACACTCAGAGGGACACATTAATCTCCATTCCCTCCAACACGAGTGGACTCAGAACGGGTAGCACGCACAGAATGACCCTGTGACTTCACGGGGGCCTCTGTCGAGCAGTTCTCCCAGAGTGTCCTGCCCAGCTACCCAGCTCCTCAGCCTTCCTCACGCTGCACTCCTCTAGTACTAAAATGAATTCTGTTCCTCCAGCTGTTCTCTGCCATCTAACAACCTCCTGCAGGGCAGGGGCCGCCGGGCGCCCACAGTACCTCCCACGCCGCCCGGCAGCCCACCCGAGGTAGGCGCAGCTTAAGCTTGGTAGGCACTGCCCTGGCTTCCCGCTCAAGAATCCCGGTTAGTAGCTCTCTGGTCCCGACCTAGGGCACCTCCACAGTGGTCAGCCAGGGGCAGGGGTGGCTAGTCCTCTGGTTGGCAAGGGGGTGGGGGTGGCCAGCGTCTAGGCCCCTCCGCCCGTGTGGTCAGTGTCGGGGGCCCAGTTGCAGACTGGCCAGTGTCCGGGGTCCCCTGGCAGGGGTTGGGGTGGTGTGTTCATGGTCCACTCCCCAGGGGTAGCCAGTGTCCGGGGCACAGTCCCAGGGTGTGGTCAGTGTTCGGGGGACCACTTGCAGAGGGGAGTGGCCAGTGCCGGGGCCGCCACGTGGCTGGCTCGCGGTTGAGGCGTTTCGAAGCATCGAGATGCCTGTGGCTTTTGTTTTGACAGAGGGCTTTCATGGGTCAGCCGGAGCCCAGCCGGCGGACGGCCTCCGACGCGGGGGACCCTAACCGCCTGGCCGTGGTGAGCACGTCGTGCCCGTGGGCGTTGGCGGGGCGCAGCTGACCCGGCAGCTCGGGTCCGCGCCCAAGTCGCGCGGGCCGCGGACCGCGTGGGCCGGCAGGCTCCGCCTCCAACGCCGCCAGGAAAGGCCCGGGCCCGGGCCGCGGCAAAGTGGACGGTGGGGAGGCGCCCACGCCCGCCGTGACCTTGGCCCCCGCCGCCCGCGGCCCGCCGCCCGCCTGCCCGATCCCGCGCGGATTCCACGCTCCGCCCCGGGTTTTCCCCGCCGCCGCGGCCCGGCCTGCGTCGTACGTCTTGCGTCATTGCAGGGCGTGCGGGCGCTCGGCGCGGCGGGGGCTACTATTGGCCGACCACGGTAGCCCCACTGCCGTGCCCCGTGCTCATTGGTCGGCGCGGCCGTCCGTCGCGGGCGGCGGTGCGCGGCCGTGCGAGCTCCCGCCCTCGCCGCTCTCCTCGCCGGCCGGCGGCCTCGGCGCCCGTCCTCGGCTCGCGCGGCCCACGACCGCGCCCGGGCCTCGGCCCCGCCAGGGCGCCCGCGCGGTTCGGGCGGGCCTCGCAGGCGATGGCGGCCGCGGCGGCGCTCTCGGGCGCGGGCGCCCCTCCCGCGGGCGGCGGGGCCGGGGGCGGCGGGTCCCCGCCGGGCGGCTGGGCCGTGGCGCGGCTCGAGGGCCGCGAGTTCGAGTACCTCATGAAGAAACGCTCGGTGACCATCGGGCGCAACTCGTCGCAGGGCTCGGTGGACGTGAGCATGGGCCACTCGAGCTTCATCTCGCGGCGCCACCTGGAGATCTTCACGCCCCCGGGCGGCGGCCTTGGTGCGGCGGCCCCCGAACCCGCGCAGCCCCGGCCCGACGCAGGCGGCGACTTCTACCTGCGCTGCCTGGGCAAGAACGGCGTGTTCGTGGACGGCGTGTTCCAGCGGCGCGGGGCGCCGCCGCTGCAGCTGCCCCGCGTGTGAGTGGCGCGCGGCGCGGGCGGGCGGGGGCTGCGGCTGCGGCCTGGGCGCCGACCCGGACCCAGACCTGCCAGCCGCGGCTGGGACCCTCGACCTGGACCCGACCCCGCTCAGGCCCGGGGCCCCAGCCTGGACCCACCACCCTGACCAGTCAGACGCGGGACCCCAGCCTGGACCCACCACCCTGACCAGTCAGACGCGGGGCCCCAGCCTGGACCCACCACCCTGACCAGTCAGACGCGGGGCCCCAGCCTGGACCCACCACCCTGACCAGTCAGACGCGGGACCCCAGCCTGGACCCACCACCCTGACCAGTCAGACGCGGGACCCCAGCCTGGACCCACCACCCTGACCAGTCAGACGCGGGACCCCAGCCAGGACCCACCACCCTGACCAGTCAGACGCGGGACCCCAGCCTGGATCCACCACCCTGACCAGTCAGACGCGGGGCCCCAGCCAGGACCCACCACCCTGTCCAGTCAGACCCGGGGCCCCAGCCTGGACCCACTACCCTGACCCGCTCAGACCCGGGGCCCCAGCCTGGACCCACCACCCTGACCCGCTCAGACCCGGGGCCCCAGCCTGGACCCACCACCCTGACCCGCTCAGACCCGGGGCCCCAGCCTGGATCCACCACCCTGACCCGCTCAGACCCGGGACCCCAGCCTGGACCCACCACCCTGACCCTTTCAGACGGGGGACCCCAGCCTGGACCCACCACCCTGACCCGTTCAGACCCGGGACCCCAGCCTGGACCCACCACCCTGACCCGCTCAGACCCGGGACACCAGCCTGGACCCACCACCCTGACCCGCTCAGACCTGGGACCCCAGCCTGGACCCACCACCCTGACCCGCTCAGACGTGGGACCCCCAGCCTGGATCCACCACCCTGACCCGCTCAGACCCGGGACCCCAGCCAGGACCCACCACGCTGACCTGCTCAGACCTGGGAACCCCAGCCGGGACCCACCACCCTGACCCGCTCAGACCCGGGACCCACAGCCAGGACCCACCACCCTGACCCCACTCAGACCTGGAACCCCAGCCAGGACCCACCACCCTGACTGGTTCAGACCCATGAGCCACAGCCAGGTGTGAAACCCGCCAGAACCCATGATCCTGACCCAGACTCAGACCCAGGAATCACAGTCAGAGACCTAGACTTTGGGACCCAGGCCTACACCCATCAACAGGGTCTGTCTCTGACCTGCATTGTCTATCCTCAGCAGGGTAGAACCCATGACTAGAGTCCTGCCCCAGGACTAGGACACACCCAGAACCTGTTCCACATCGTGGTCATAGCCAAATCCCAGAGTTTGGATCCACTATACACAAGCAGGAGCAGACCCATGACTAGAATGGACCCTGACCCCTACCCACCACCATCCACAGAATCAGACCACAGTCCCCAGCACTCCATCAGGATGACCTAACCCCAGGCCTTGTCTGTCTTTCAGCCAGACCCAGACCCCTACTCATGACCCCCTTGGATCTCAACCCATAACCCCTTGTCCAGTCTGATCCTGACCCCTGCCAGGACACAGAACACCATGCCTGCACATGACCCTCTGGTCCCCGTTATGCAGGGCCTTCACCTGTGCACTTGGACTCTGCATCCTGGCGGTTGGTATATGTTCAGAATCAGCAGGTCATCCCCAAGTGAAATGTTAGCTGTATGCAGTGGAAGAATTGCCCCAAACTAAACTCTGTGCCTTCTAACTGATGAGGGGTTATCTGCTACTTTCTGTTCACTATTTTTGTGTAGTGAAATATTTCCAGAGTGTGGTGTTGTAAGCCACAAGGACTTCTTTTCTCACTGTGTTGGTAGCCTAAATGAAAACTGCAACCTTATTGTTTTTTAAACTATTGAACCCAAGGCTTCACACATATTAAACACTGAGCTGCATTCCCAGCCCTTTTTCTTTAATTTTGAGATAGGGTCCTGCTAAGTTGCCCAGGTTGGCCTTGAACTTGCAAGTCTCCTGCCTCAACCTCCTGAGTAGCTAGGATTACAGATGTGCCCCACCACAATCAAGCATTTAGAAATCTGCTCTGAACTGTAAATATTTTGGTAAACTGGGTACTTTCTTTTCCTTTTTTTTGGTGGGGGGGGTAATATTTTAGTTGTCAGTGGACGTGATACCTTTATTTTTATGTGGTGCTGAGGCTCGAACCCAGGGCCTCATGCAAGCTAGGCAAGCATTCTACCACTGAGCCACAACCCCAGCCCAAATTGGGTACTTGTTATTTGGAAATGATTACAAGGTCATATAGAGTGTTAAGTGAATCTTAAAGCGAAATGTCAATCATGCTACAGAAAAATTCAGCACGGTTCTGTGGTTTGATAAAGTCATTTGCTCTGCTTGAAAATGTGTTTGCTCTCTAGGAAATGCTTGTTATCTTGATGGGCTTATTTCTTGGTCAGTGCAGGTACAGCATTTGTCCAAACTCTGGAATGTGTAACTACTTTTGGTTTTTAGAGATGCTGGTAAAAGCCATGCTTTTCATTCTCCGGTGTGTATGTTTTAAAGAGGAGTATCAGTTTATTTCTTATTCTTTAATAGCCTCTCTGTAATGAATGTTTTCTTTTTAACAAAAGTTTTTTACTGGTGTATTATGGTTATATGTACTATTGGGATTAATCATACATCTTAAGAATGTTATTTTCAAGCCAAGATGTTTTTCTGTATTTATACCGTAGACAGCATCAGATTAATGGTAGTGGCCTAATGGCTGTCTTTTCTTTGGTGCTGAAACTTGGAATAGCACCACCCTTTAATCTGGCAGTTGTTTACAAAAAAATGCATTATACGTACTTGAGATTCTGAGGCAGGAAGGTCACCTGGGCAACAGAGCAAGAACCCTTCTCCAAAAAAAAAAAAAAAAAAAAAAAGTCCACATTCAACAAAGGAAATTATGTTCTTATTCTGAGGGTTTAGGGCTTTTTAAAGAAAACATTAGTTTTCACCTAAAACCATTTGTGTTGAATTCTATACATGCCAACATGCTGAACATGGAAATAAATTGACCTTTCAGCGAGGAAGCAGAATTTAGACTTTGTGAAAGGGTAGAAAGAGCCTTGCCATAGAAATGAGTAGGAAGTAGGTGAGGTGGAGACTGGGCCTTTGACCTTTGCCTGCAGCATGGCCTTACTTCTTGTGGGCCTGGGAACTGCAAGTGCTTATGCTGGTGGGAATGGCCCACTCACAGTTAGCCCCAGCACTGTGTGGAATAGTTGGCTAACTTGTAGGATGTTTTAGCACCTGCCTGTTTGCAAGTTTTTGGTGTAGGCTAGTAACATAGGTTAAGGGAATAAACTGTAGAGATAATTGGTACTAGTAAAATGTAGGTACATTGTTTTAAAGTCTTTTTTTCTTGAATTTAAACTTAATGTTTAGGTTAATGTTCAAAGTTTTTTTTTTTTTTATTTGTCAGTACTAAGGATTAAACATGGGCCTCACAAATGCTAGACAACACTCTATCACTGAGCTACATCCCCAGTTCTATTTTATTTATTTGGTGGCATCAGAGACTGAACCCAGGGGAGCTCTACCATTGACTGAGCTACCCAGTCCTTTTTATTTATTTTGAGACAGGGTCTCACTGAGTTACCCAGGCTGGCCCTGAACTTGTGACCCTCCTGCCTCAGCCTCCTGAGCAACTGAGATTACAGGCTGTATTGGATATTTTAAGTGTGTACATGTGCCTTTTTCAAGGTGGTTGGCGAGCTCTGTGCCTGCTGTGGATGGGTATGTGTAGAGCTCAGTGTGTGTGAGAAGGCCAGGATGTGCAGCTTTCCAGAAAACAGGATTCTGCAAGTCTTTGATGTTTTGGCCATGTGTTAGGACTGTGTAAGGAAACAGTGTTTTTCTTGCTGAGAGCCTGACACATGGGAGGCACAGGTGTTCCTGGGATTGGGGTCTACCAGGTGTCCTGGGCCATCTGGACAGGTCTCTTGGAGATGGACAGGGGCAGGGCAAGAGCCTGACACTGGGGCAGGTTATAAAGCAGCGTATGGTGAGGTTTGTCTAGGCCTGGTGGGGCAGGGTTTTTACTTCTGTCAGTGGAAGAGTGGAGAGTGCGCTCTTTGAGAACAGAGTCTGTGTTTGTCCAGAGACCAGGTCTGGCACCTGAGACTAGAGAAATTTTAGGAAGATCAATTGGGCAGGAATGTTTGGGCTTGTTGGCATTGCCATGACAGCAAACTAAGTATAATATATAAATAGAAGTAAGCAACTCTTTTTAATAGTTGTGTATGCTTTGAAAATGCCAAATAAATTTGCCACTTTTTATTTTTTTCTTCCCACCAGGGATTGAACTCAAGACTGTCTCAAAATAAAAACCTAAAAAAGGTTGAGAATGTAGCTCAATGGTAAACGCTTTGGTTTCAATTCCTAGTATCCAAAAAAAAAAAAAAAAAAAAGCTACAGTATACATTCATCTTGCAAATTGATACATTTTTATCTTTCATACTAAAATATTCAGTAGCTAAACATAAATACAAGAGATTAAATTCACTATCTTTAACTTGTAGACTTTGGGAACTGCAGAGCAGCTATTTTATCCTAGGGGCTGCTCTAAGTTTAGGCCCAGTAACAGGCCTAGGTCTCTTTCACCTACTGACAGTCTTTCCACTGGTAAGACTCAGTTTGTTCATTTTAATGTTTACTTAAGGAGTAGTTTAATGCATTTTAGATTTAAATAATTTTGATTTCTAACATGTTGAGAAATAAGCCTGTGTGATCCATAACCCGAGGTAGTCATTTGTGCACCTCATGAGTGACAGTGAGA
The DNA here is from genome assembly GCF_902686445.1 of Sciurus carolinensis. Classification (NCBI taxonomy): domain Eukaryota; kingdom Metazoa; phylum Chordata; class Mammalia; order Rodentia; family Sciuridae; genus Sciurus; species Sciurus carolinensis. The sequence goes on along the minus strand of NC_062215.1, from coordinate 571,556 downwards.
ACAGGCTCCTGGAAAGACTGGGGCCACATTACAGTTAGCCCCAGTTAACTGAGGCCTTCCATTAGCTTCTCTGGGCTCTAGTCCCCTCATTCCTGACTGGGATAGGTATCCCAACACCATGTGACCCTATTGCACCGTGTTTGTGTTCTGCTGGATATCAAGGTCTGCATCTGTTCTCACTCAGCATGGTGCTTGGGGTCTGTAAGAAGAAACCTTGAGAATCCTTTGCATAGCTGAGGGTCACTGATACCTTTGGCAGCCTCCCTTCTGCTTCTGTCCAACCCACCTTCTCAACCTCATCAGAGGTAGAGAAAGGGAAAAGGAGGAACTGATGTGAATGTAGTGTCCAGTTTGTGGTCTGATTTGAGTGCTGCTTGTTCATTAATGCTTTACAACTTTTGTACTGTTTTTGTTTCTTTAATTTTTTTGAAGTTGTAAATGGACGTAATACCTTTTTTAAAATTTATTTTTATGTGTTGCTGAGGATCAAACACAGTGCCTCACGTGTGATAGGCAAGCACTGTACCACTGAGCCACAACCCCAGCCCTTGAACTGTTTTTGTTTCTTAAACTGCTTTTCCCACCTTTGTACTAGGAATTGAACTCAGGCCTCACAGTCTACCACTGAGCTACATACCTGGCCCTTTTATTATATTTTTGAGAAGGTCTCACTTAGTTGCTGAGGCTGGCCTGGATCTTGTGCCTCCTGAGTCGCTGGGATTACAAGCCTGTGGATCACTGCAATGGGAAAACTGATTTTTTATTGATATATAGTAAACCATAGATACTTTGTTTCTTTCTGGGAGCCCTGAGGCTGAGCCCTCCTACAGGCCTGGTATGTCACCTGGTGCTTTCTAGGTGGCACAGTGTCTGTGGACCCCTAAGAATGGAAGGACCAGCAGGCTTTTGGACTCAAGGAAGCCGAGAGGCAAGGGGTTTCTCCATGTTCACAGCACCTTCTAATGGGTTCCTGTCATCGTCTTGTTCTCATTCATCTCAGGTGACCTTTTTCTCCACTGGTCTTCCAAGGCAGCGATAAGGCTCTGTACATGCTTGTACCCCTTGAAGATGGCTCAGCGCCATCATTGCCACACACCTGAACCACATGGGCTGTTAATAGCATGTTTCTATTAAAGAAACACATTCATTTGCTGACTATGTGATAAAGGAATTCCAGTCTGACCGGCTCCCTTGTTTCCCCCCCACCCCCCCCCCCCCCATTTGCTAGCAGGTCCCTCTGTTCCCTGGTTGCAGAGCACAGCCCCACTTCATGTATGCTTGATTGGCACTAGCAGGAGGCTGTTACAGTAACAGGTTTCTCCATTGTAAAAAATACAACTGTTTCTGCTTTGCTTGAGAAAAAGGTGGTTTTGTTTTGTTTTGTTTTTAAATGAAGAAAAGAGGGTTTCTAAAATAAGGAGTCTTTTAATGAAAGAATTAGCATTTTGAATCATATCTGTTCTACATTTCTGCGTGGCTCTTGTTTTCTTTTATGTTTGGTTTTGGAGCAATTTATAACATCTTAATTAAAGACAATATAGTAAGTCAACTTCCACACTTCTGGTCTCACCTCATAACAAGGAATCTTTGAATTTGCTAATGAAACACAGTTCGCTAGGGCATATTACAGGTACACATTGCCACTTCTGTGATTGTGGCAGACTTCAATGTCGTCATCCTAGGTAGTGGTGGTCCTGGGAGACGGAAAGCACCCAGCCTAGACTTGAGGCACTGTCTTCCCAGGGTGTGCCAGTTTGTACTATATGTGGGCTTTGTATGTCTCAGGAAATACACTCCATGGGATTTTTAGGCAATATGTGCTTTGGGGTGGGGTGGGAGCTGGAACCCTTCATGGAGGCCATACTGCAGTCTCCCAACCTCAGGACCCCCTCTTAACGTGGACCTCTTGAATCTGCTGCATGGGGATAGTGTGGATTGCCTTTGCCTGCCACAGCAGAGTTGCTCGATAGATACTGTTTAGATTTTTGTCTCAAGTATTTTGGAGAGATTGATCCATTAACATTTGAAGTACTCATTTGTTGAGGATTTGTGGCATTTTGCTATTTGTTTTCTTTTGTTTTGCAGCTTATAGTCCCTTTTTCCTCCGTCTTTTGGTTTAGTTGATTTTGTTGTTGTTGTTCTGAACTCTTTCTCTTCTCAGTTCCTTTTGTGTATATTTTTGAGATGTTTTCTTTGTAGTTACCATTGGGATTATATCTTAGGTTGGGGATATAGCTCAGTGATAGATCTGGAATTTGCCCAATACATTGCAAGACCCTGGGTTTGATCCCAGCACCATGAAAAAAAATTTTTTTAAGAAAAATTTAAAACCATCTATTTTCAGCTAATATCAACTTAACCTGAAAAGTGTACAGAAATTCTGCTCTTATAAATTTCCTTCCTTTCTCCCTTTTATATTGTCACCCATTATATCTTTATACTTTGTGTGCCAAACAACAATCATAACCCAGTGCCTCACACGTGCTAGGCAATCACTTTACTGCTAAGCTACAATCCCAGCTGGTGTAATTATTTTTATGTATTTATTTTTTGAATCCTGTCGGAAGTCAGTGTGAGTTCCAAACTAAAATTACAGTCATGTAGTACTAGCTTGTATATTTGCTTGTGTATTTGCTTTCACTGGAGATCTAGTTCTTCACATAACTTTGAGTTAACCGTCTGTTGTCCTTTATTTCAACTTGAAGGACTCTGGTTTGTATCTGTAGGATAAGTCTAATGTTAATGAACTCGCTTCACTTTTGCTTGTTGGGGAATGTCTTAACTTGTCCCTTGTGTGTGTGTGTGTGTGTGTGTGTGTGTGTGTGTGTGTGTGGTATTGAGGATTGAACCCAAGGCCATGAACATATATGTGAGGCCAGTATTCTACCACTTAGCTATACCCCCCAGCCCTTTTTTAATTTTGAGCAGGATCTGCCAAAGTTTTGCAGGCTGGTCTTGAACTTGAAATCCTCTTGCCTCTATCCCCCAAAACCTGGGATTACAGGTGTGGTCACAATGGTGGGCTCCCTCTTTTTTTTATTTTTTATTTTTTTGAGGATTGAACCCAAGGGGCACTTTACCGCTGAGCCACATCCCCAGCCCTTTTCCCTTTTTTATTTTTCACTTTGAGACAGAGTCTTGCTAAGTTGCAGAGGCTGGCCTCAAACTTGCAATCCTCTGCCCCAGTGACCCAAGTCACTGGAATTACAGACATGTGCCACTGTGCCTGACCAAATTTGGGAAGTTTTTAAGACATTATTTTTTCAAATCCCCATATTGTGCATGTTGCTCTGGTCGTGACATCCCATTAGGTGCCTCAGGCGCTGTTCATTCTTCATTCTTTCCTCTGTCTGCTCCTCATACTGATGATTTCCATTATTTTACTTGCAGATTTGCTGATTCTCTTCTGCCTGCTCACATATACTGCTGAACTCCAGTGAATTTTTCCTTTTGCTTATTAATGTTTTTCAGATCCAAGACTTCTGTTTGCTCTTTTTTATAATTCCTGTCTGTTGTTGATGGTTCATACATTGTTTTCCTGATTTCTGATAGTTCTTTGTTTTCCTTTAGTCCTTTGAGCACATTTAAGTCTTGGTCTAGGAAGTCTAGTGTCTGGCCTTCCTCTGGGATTTCTGGCTTGCCTTGTTTTGTAGGTGTGTGTGCTGAGTGGTGCTCAAACCCAGGGCTTTGCTGAGCACACACACTCTACTTCTGCACCTCTGTACACCTCCAGGCCTGTTTGTTCTTTTGACTCAGTCATGCTTTGCTGTTTCTTTGTGTGCCTTTTGGTTTGCTGTAGTCAGACTGGACATTTGATTGTTGTGTGTGGTAGCTTTGAAAGTTAGATTCTCCTCCTTCCCCAGGGTTTGCTGGGTTTTTGTGTTTATTGGAGGTTAAGAGAACTGTTTTGTTTAGTGACTTTCACACTGTTAGTGCAAAGACAATATTCCTTCACTGAAGTCTTGTTCTTCAGCTTTTTTGTGGGGAGGGTACCTAGTATTGAACTCAGGGGCACTGGTCCACTGAGCCACATTCCTAGCCCTATTTTGTATTTTATTTAGAAACAGGGTCTCACTTAGTTCCTTACTTTTCCTGAGGCTGGCTTTGAACTGGTGATCCTCCTGCCTTAGAAGTGTGTGCTACTGCGCCTGGTTCAGCTTTTCTATTTCTTTTTTCTTTTTTTCTTTTGATGTGAAGAATTGAACCTAGAGGTGCTTAACCACTGAGCCACATCCACAGCCCCTTTTTATTTTTTTATTTTTTTTTTTTTGAGACGGTCTTACTAAGTTGCTGAGACTGGCCTTGAATTTATAACCCTCCTGCCTCAGCCTGAGTCCCTAGAATTACAAGTGTGTGCCACTGGAGCCCAGCTTCAGCATTTCTTTTGAAGAGATCTTGAATTATCTCCATCTTTGTACTTGGCTCTGCCTAGGTCCACTTTCAGCTCTTGGCCCCGCTTGCATCTCACTTAGGGCTCAGCCGAAGGTGAGCGAGAGCTCAGGGCCTTCACAGGTCTTGTCTGAGCATGCATTTTGCCCTTCCTGATTTTCCACTACATGCTATTGCTTCTCAGTGTCCTGATTTCCTGGGGGAGCTTTGCCAGCTTATGCCTGAAGCTACTATATATTTGGACTATGATATTTGCCCCTGCCATCTGAGGGTTGTTAGTCTGCCTTGAAGTATTTTCAAGCTTTATTTTTTTATTTTTTAAGTTTTACTTTTAAATATTTTTATTTAGTTGTAGATGGACACCATACCTTTATTTATTTTTATGTGGTGCTGAGGATTGAACCCAGTGCCTCACACATGACAGGCAAGTGCTCAGCCACTGAGCCACAACCCCAGCCCTCAAGCTTTTAGTTCCAAGTCAAAAACTTGAGTTAGGCAAAACAACGGGAGTGCCATGCATTGACCAGAGATTAGAACAGATATGATGAAATTTTTTTGGTAATTGGGATTGAACCAGGGGTACATACCACTGGACTATATCTCCTGGCCTTTTTTGTTTTTTTATTTTGAGACAGGGTTTGTTAAGTTACGGAGGCTGGCCTTGACCTTGGGGTCCTTATGCCTCAGTCTCCAAGTAGCTAAGATTGTAGGCGTGCACCATCACACCCAGATAGGTATGCACAATGAATTTTGAAGGTCTCCAGTGGTAGCCACTCAAGGTCAGAAGAAAGTAAAACCTTGGCAGTTGGTTTAGAATGTCCTTTGGGCTGAGTCAGGTCAGGTGCTGGCCCACCGGCTGACCTGAGAGTTGGGACCAAAGGATAGTTTTTTAAGAAATCTTAGGAAATTTTTTTTTAAATTAGAGAATACTTTATTAGTTTCTATAATCAAGCTCATGTAGATAAGACCTTCCATATTTAATGCAGTGTGTTATCCCTGTGCAAAAGGAAAAAAATTAAGCTTAATGTTTCTAGACCAATATGTCTTTAATTTCTATACAATGCCAACTCAACATAGTAAACTGAGATACTTTTTCCAAAGTTGACAGCACAACTAAAGTTTCCAAAACTTCAAATTATATATATATATTCATATAAAAAGACCATCATCTGAAAATAAAACATTCTAGAGTAACATCATTAAAAAAGAAAAATTATTTCTAAGAAATTCAGATACTTGTTGAATTGAATTGGCATGATGCTGATAGTCTGTTTTTTGTTTTTGTTTTGTTTATTTGGTACCAGGAAATGAATCCAGAGGTGCTTCGAGCCACACCCCCAGCCCTTTTTATATTTTATTTAGAGGACATTCTCACTGAGTTGCTTAGGGCCTTGATAAGTTGCTGAAGGCTGACTTTGAACTTGCTATCCCTCTGCCTCAGCATCCCAAGCTGCTGGGGTTACAGGAGTGTGCCCTTGCGCCCAGCTGAAAGTCCTAATGTTTTTATTGGTGCATTATAATTATACAGAATAGTGTATAGAGAATACATGCACATAACATAATTTGATCATTTTCATTCCCCAGTACTCTCACTTTTCCTCCTATCTCCTCCTGCTCTACCAGTTGTCTTTTTTAAAAATAGTCTTTTATTTACTTATTTGCAGTGTTGGAGCTTAAACTCGGGATCTCCCTTGTGCTAGGTATATTCTACCTCTGAACTTCACCCCTAACCCTTGCTGATAATCTTCTAAAGTTTTGTTTTAAAATATTTTAAAGTTTGAAAATTTTTTTTTTATAAATAATGCTCATTAGAGAGCATTTGGAATCATGAAAATGAATGAGAGAATTATCCATAATCCCACCATCCAAAGATATTCTCTGAATGACTTTGAATTTGTGTGTGTGTGTGTGTTAGTTACTGGGGATTGAACCCTGGGCCTTGGGAATACTAGACAAGTGTTCTATCACAGAGCTACCCCACCAGGCCTAAGACAACTACTTTTGGATCAAGTATGCATGTTTAATTTTTTTTTGAAGTTACTTGTGTTTCAGATTTGCCACTATAGCTTGAAGAAGTAATTTAAGTGTTAAATTTTAAAATAGTTACATTCCATTAACTTGCAAGGACTCTTAGGTCAACTTTTTTCTTGTGTATAGAAGTGAAGAAAACAATGGTATTTTAGTAAATTCAAGTTAAATTTGGACCTAAGGCCATTGATTGGTCATCTTAAGAGACCCTGAGGAGGAGTGTTACAGATCTTCACAAAGGTACATCTGGAAAGCCCGAGTTCTCGCCTTCACTGCCAGCAGCAGGCCTTGCTTGTAATCATACCACCTTGCAGCCTGTTAGTGGGCTGCAGGGACTGTGCATTGTGAGCCATTTTGCTTCCTGCGTCCTTCTTTAAGTCGTTCCAGAGTTACCAATAATGTCATATGCAGTTTCCCCCTCCCCCACCCCATGAAGAACTTGAAAGGAGAAGGAGAAAGGCAAAGCTCTTGGCAGGTTAATGTGCTTGACAGAGTCTCATCTTGTTTCTTGCTTTTGGGGATGGGCAGGGATAGGGTCTTGAACTCCTGGCGCACATGTGATCTTTGATCTCTGCCTCAGCCTTCTGAACAGCTGGGACTATGCACACACAATGGAGCCTAGCTCCCCTTCTGCATTTCTGACTCAGACTCCTTAAAATTGTGTGATTCAGTTGTAAAAATGAATAGAATTATCTATTTCCAGTAAACAGTGTTTATTCCTGAGAATTTAGAAGGGATAGAAGAAAAACTGTTGATATGTACTTGCTAGAATTTTGTTTTATTTTCTTTTTTGGTGATAGGCATTGAACCCAGAGACTTTAACATGCTAAGCATGTGCTCTACCACTAAACTAGCTACACAGCCCCTAAGATTTTTTTGTTTTGTTTTGTTTTTGGGTAGTGGGGTTTGAACTCAGGGGCACTGAGCCACATCCCCAGCCCTGTCTTGTATTTTATTTAGAGACAGGGTCTCACTGAGTTCCTTAGTGCCTCGCTTTTGCTGAGGCTGGCTTTGAACTCATGATCCTCCTGCCTCAGCTTCCCGAGCCACTGGGATTACAGGTGTGCACCACCACATCTGGCAAGATTTTTTTTTTCCCGGCAAGATTTTTACTAATATTTTCTCAATTGTTTTCAGTATTTTATGAATTCATTTTTGTATTTATCTGTTTTGCGTGTTGGGGATCAAATCCAGTGCCTCCTGCGTGATAGGCATCACAGTACCACTAGTTACAGTCTCAGGCCTTCTAATTTTATTTTATTTTTTTCAGTGTTGGGAATTGATCCCAGGCACACTCTACCATTGAACCACTTCCTCAGCCTCCCAACCCCTACTTTATAATTTTGAGACAGAGTCTCCTGAGGTTTCTCAAGCCAGCCTTGACCTTGCAATCCTTTTGTCTCAGTCTCCCAAGTTGCTGGGGTTGCTGGCATGCACCCAGCCTGCTCAGCCTAAAATTTATTAGTTATTGCAGTACTAGGGATTAAACCCAGGGGTGCTCTGCCCCTGAACTGCATCCTCAGCCCTTTTTATTTTTCAGTTTAGGACACTTGCTGAGATTAGTCTTGAACTTGTGATCCTCCTACCTCAGCCTTTGGAGTTTCTGAGATTATAGGCATATACCCCACACCTGGCTCAAATTTTTTTTTTTTTTTTTTTTTTTTTTTTTTTTTTTTTTTTTTTTTTTTTTTTTTTTTTTTTTTTTGCTGTGCTGGGGATGGAACCCAGGGCCTTGTGCATGCAAGGCAAGCACTGCACCGACTGAGCTATCTCCCCAGCCCCAGCTATCTCCCCAGCCCTTCAAAATTTAATTTTAGTAATTTAAAGCTTACAGGAGAGTGTAAAGAATAATAGATATTCCCACATACTGTCTCCTATCTTAACCAGTTTCCAGCATTCTGCCTCCTTTGTTGCATTCCCTTTCACCTTGTATGCATGGTGTTTTTCTGAACTATTTTTCCAGTAGGCTGAATACATTAGTGCTTTTGCTGCCTCAGTGGGACTGAGTATATTGCAAGCCAGGCATATTCTCTTCTGTAGCTGCAGTCCAGCCTGGAGTTCAGGAGAGGTGACCTTGATGTGGCCTTAGGATCTGTTCTGTGATTTGTGCCCTGGCCTGCCCCAGTCATTCATTACCTTCTTTTTTAAATTGTCCCAGGGATTGAATCCAGAGGTGCTTAACCACTGAGCAACATCCCCAGCCCTTTTTAATATTTTATTTAGAGCAGAGTCTCTCTCAGTTGCTTAAGGCCTCACTGAATTGCTGAGACTGCTTTGAACTCAAGGTTCTCCTGCCTCAGCCTCTTGAGCTGCTGGGATCAGAGTCCTGTGCCACTGAGACCGACAGTCATTATCCTCTCGTCCTGGTTCCCCCAGGGCAGGATTCCAGCTCCCCATCCATCCTGACTGTGCCTCCTTTTGGGTTTGGGGAAACTTTCACTGTGGCCTGCTGATGGCCAGGAGCCCTGTCTGGACTACTGCTCAGTGGTGGCCTGTATCCCTGGAACTTGCATCCAGGTGTTGTTGCTCTGACTGACGAGCCCTTCCCCTGTGCTTGCCCACGGTTCCCTCACAGCTTCTTGGCTGCCTGTATGGGCATCCAGGTGTCATGGTGAATATGATTGTGTGATTCTGCAAGCACCAAGCTGTCTTGGAGTCAGAAGCGTATTGCACAGCAATCCACAAAGCATGTCATCCATTTATTTGTTTAATTGTTTTTCCAAGTCAGAGTTTCCACAGATGTCATAGTGTAGCTTCTTAGCAGTCTTTTCTGTGAAAGCCCACTAGGGTTTCACTGATATGACAGGAATCATCCTTTAAGACTTCATTCTGATTTTACTATGGATAGTAGTACATACACCTTACTTTTTACAAGGTATTTGTGGTAAGAGATACATGAACATCTAAACATTTGTTATTTTAAAAGATAAGCTCATTAACTTTTTGACTTGGGAACCAGGAAGGTAAACCAGACAGGCTGCAGCATACCTACAGAAATATTTCAGAGCTGGGCTCAGTGATACACAGCTGTAATCCCAGCAACTTGGAAGGCTGAGGCAGGAGGATCATGAGTTCAAGGCTAGCCTGAGCAACTTAGCAAGACCCTGTCTCAAGATAAAAATTAAAAGGGCTGGAGATATGGCTCAGTGTTGGCGCACTCTTTAGTTCAGTCCCCAGGATTGTTAAAAAAAAAAAAAAAAAAAAACACAATTAATTTTACAAAATGTTCCAGACCTTGGATGCTCTCCTGGCTTAAAGCAAGGGTTCCATGGTCTGAGTGCTGCCCTGTCCTTGGGGTGCAGTTCTTTGTTAGCTGTGTAAAGCCAGAGCAGAGAAGCCTTGGGTAGCTGGGACCTCCTGTCAACATTGTGTCTTTCTTTCTGTTTTTGGGGGGGGGGTGCTGGGGATCGAACCCGGGCCTTGTGCTTACAAGGCAAGCATTCTACCGACTGAGCTATCTCCCCAGCCCCTAACATTGTGTCTTTCTTTTGGACCTGGGGAGCAGACCCAGTGACTGGCCCCAGGTCCCAGCCCCTTGTACTTGCTTCTGAACACTTGACTTTAGGAAAAGGAGATGCATTGTTAGAAAATAAACTTTTTTTTTTATTTTTTTTAATTGTAAACAAATGGGATACATGTTGTTTCTCTGTACATGGAGTAAAGGTGTACCATTTGTGTAATCATAAATATACATAGGGTAATGTTGTTTGATTCATTGTTATTTTTTCCCTTCCCCCCACCCCTCCCACCCCTCTTTTCCCTCTATACAGTCCTTCCTTCCCCCATTCTTGCCCTCCTCCCTAACCCTAACTCTAACCCTAACACTAAGCCCTCCCACCCCCCATTAGTGTCATCATCCACTTATCAACGAGATCATTCATCCTTTGGTTTTTTGAGATTGGCTTCTCTCACTTAGCATGATATCTCCAATTTCATCCATTTGCCTGCAAATGCCATAATTTTATCATTCTTTATGGCTGAGTAATATTCCATTGTGTGTGTATATATATATACACCACAGTTTCTTTACCCATTCATCAGTTGAAGGGCATCTAGGTTGGTTCCACAATCTGGCTGTTGTGAATTGAGCAGCTATGAACATTGATGTGGCTGTATCTTTGTAGTATGCTGGTTTTAAGTCGTTTGGGTATAGGCAAGGAATGGGATAGCTGGGTCAAATGGTGGTTCCATTCCAAGTTTTCTAAGGAACTCCACACTGCTTTCCAGAGTGACTGCACTAATTTGCAGCCCCACCGGCAATGTGTGAGTGTACCTTTCTCCCCACATCCTCGCCAACACCTGTTGTGCTTGTATTCTTGATAATCACCATTCTAATTGGGGTGAGATGGAATCTTAGGGTGGTTTTGGAAATAAACTCTTTGAAAGTGAATTTATTTGCAGAGTTTGTCCTGGGTGCAGATGAAACTCTTCAGGTTTACTGTGCCTTTCACCTGTGAAACAGTGCAAGTCATGACTCTTCGTTGCTGGCATAGGGTAGGGGAAGGGCAGTGTGCTTTGGGCTCCAGTGGTGGAACACTGTTGTGCTCTGCTTTCAGCTGTCACCTGTTATTCCAGTTATTCCAGGTTTTCCAGTGTACCCATTTCCACTGTGCAGATGAGGAAAACTATTTGACTGGCTATATTTTAGAGCTGCCTGTTGTCTGGTGGAAGGCTCTGGGATCTAATGTTTGTTTACCTTAGACAAATCACAGCTTGGGCATCAGTGTGCATTAGCACTTGTACTGTCTCATCTGATTCCTCTTTTTTTTTTTTGGTGCTGGGGATCGAACTCAGGGCCTTGTGCTTACAAGGCAAGCACTCTACCGACTGAGCTATCTCCCCAGCCCCTCCTCTTTTACTGTGTTCTGGAGTGACTGCCTTTTGAGGCAAAAGGATACTTATGTTTCCTACAAATTTGTCCTGACATGTGGAAGGTGAAGAAGTAGGCTGAGCCAGTATCATTATTTATGCACTAAATTACAGCAGTGTATCAAACATGTAATAACCTGAACAGATGTAAGGTTTTTCTGTTAATTTGATGTTTTGAATCTATACCTTTTCTTCCAAAACTAAGAAATGAAGATACTTGTTTACTTATACATATATACGTACGTACTACATACATACATACATACATACTGGGATTGAACGAGGGGGTGCTCTACCACTGAGCCACACTCCCAGCCCTTTTTATTTTCTATTTTGAGATAGGGTCATGCTAAGTTGCTCAGGCTGACTTTGAACTTGTGATCCTCCTTCCTTAGCCACCGAGTTTCTGAGATTACAGGTGTATACCACCACACCCAGCAAAAGACCTATTATGTATTTATTTGTTTGTTTGTTTTTAATTTTTTAAAAAGACCTATTAAGAAAATGTATGTTCAGTGTCTGCTTTCTTTTTTGAAGTAGGTGGAATTCCCATACAGGCAACAGGTCCACCTAATAAATTTTTTTTTCCTTTTTTTTTTTTTTTTTTTGCGGTGCTGGAATCAAACCCAGGGCCTTGTGCTTGCAGGGCAAGCAGTCTAATGACTGAGCTATCTCCCCAGCCCCACCTAATAATTTTTAAAAAAATTTTTTGTTGTAGATGGACACAGTACCTTTATATTATTTATGTAGTATATATGTAGTGCTGAGGATCGAACCTAGGGCTTCACTCATGCTACGCAAGCACTCTACCACTGATCCACAACCCCTGCCCCAACCTAATAAATTTTATAAAATCATTTCCTATGAGGTAGTAATTCCCAACAGAATCCAAATTTTGACAACTATTTAACCCTTAATTTATAGGGTGCATACTAGTTAAACATTCATTTTTGGAAAAGGAAAAAAGCAACTGGGCCTGGTGGCTCACATTATAATCCTGAGTCAGGAGGATCACAAGCTCGAGGCTGCCTTGGCAGCTTAGTGAGACCTAGTCTCAAATAAAATTTAAAAAGGGATAGGATTTGGCTCACTGATAGAGCACCTGCCTAGTACCACAGAGGTCCTGGCTTCAGGCCTCAATATCCCATATCTTCCATATCTATCTCTCTTTCTCTCTCTCTCCTCTCTCTCCTCTTCTCTCTCTCTTCTCTCTCTCTCTCTGCCTAGTACCCCAGAGGTCCTGGCTTCAGGCCTCAATATCCCCATATCTTCCATATCTCTCTCTCTCTCTCTCTCTCTCTCTCCTCCTCTCTCTCTCACACACACACACACACACACACACACACACACACACAGAAGAAAAGAAAGAAAAATGAAAGAGGACCTGCTTGCTGAATTTACTATTCAGTCTGTCTAGGGCAGGAAGAGACTTCTGGTTCATCATGTTGATTGGTGATTTTCCTTGGATTTAAGATGAACTTGTGGATGATTATGTACTGCAGTGGGACATGAGGGAATTTCAGTGTGGATCCCAGACTGAGGGCAGCCTGAGACCCTGGCTCCCTATTTCATGTGCCCACTTATCTTGGTGGATTTTCTTTATAGCAACTTGGCTCTTCTCTGCATTCCTGTTCTCAGATCAGTGTGTTGCTGTGGGTTTGGTTGATGCAGGCAGGAGCACTCGCTTAGCCAACATGAGCTGGTACTAGGAGGTCTCACCGTGGAGCTGGCCTCACCAACCTGGGTCTGTGCTTCTTTGGTACACACCAGTGGGGAAGCAGGTATAAGAAAAGCCACCAGTGACCAGGATTAGGACCAGTGGGCAGTAAGATAGAGAGTAAGCGAGCTTTTGCCTCCCTGGTTTGTGTTGGGAGTAAGACCCCAGCACTGCTTACCCTGAGGACTCCCTGCCACAGGGAGGGTATTTGGATGTTTCTCAGACAGGTGATAGAGTGTGAAAGGTAGGGGGTGACTAGGCTCTAGCATCTGTCCAGGAGTAGGAATATGGAATATGACAGGAAAGGTGGAATCTTGGGAAGATACAACCAAGGAAATAATGAAGTACATCTTGTGTTGTCTAGTTATATATAAATGGATAAATGAAAACTTCTTTCTTATAAAGAGCTTGATCACTGGAAGTAAGGGAATGTGGTATGAGTGCTTTAACTTCCTGTTCTCCATCCCTCCTGGTGGTTCTCTTCATCCCTCATGTTCTGTTGTAGATGTGGGGGCCTGCATCTGCTCACTGGAAGTGTTTCTGTGGAGCACCTCTTCATCCCCCAGTTTATCCACACTTGGCCTTGATGCATGTGGATTATTCCTGCATCCACGGCCCACTTTCTACTCCTGGGTGTACCCTTTGGTCTAGTACCTGTCCTGGGACCTGATCTGACTTCTCCTCCCTTTCCTCTTTGTACCCTGTACTTACCTGCCCACCCGCCCATGCTAGCCACTACTCCTGTGGGACCAGCTGTAAGTTTTCTAGCCGAATCCTTTATCTCTCCATGCTATCTAAAGGAGGGAGTCAACCTTTAGCAAATATCAGTTAGCACTTCCTCCTGTGTTGTGTTCTCTGCTTGTTTCATGCCCACTAACAAGTACAACAGAGGTCATGTTAGGCAGTAAGTACTTACTGATTTCTCAGCCCACTGCACCTGACTCCTTGAGTGGAAAAGCTTTTAGTCAGTGCGCATCAGCCTGAAATGCAGTGGTCTCCCTGAAAGGGCTGGCAACGGTGCAACTGTGACAGGTAGGCCACCCTGGGTGCATGTGGCCTGAGTTGTGCACATGACTGCTTCTTGGATGTCCTGGGTCAGGCTTTCCCAGCCTCCCAGACCTCCACTGGAAGGTTCATCTTTTGGCATAGGAATGCCACAGGCAGAATTCCACAGAGCCGGAAGGGGAGGGGATAAAGTCTGTGCTGAAGAAGCCATACATACAAGCAGTGCTGAAATAGGCAACTTACACAGGCAGGATTCTGAATGGCTAATTTTTAAATTTGTCTATACAAAGATACTTGTGTGACAATCATATCTGACTCCATTAAACTTCTAGAACAAAGTAAAAGAGAGAGTGTAGTCTGGCTCACTGGTGCATGCTTATCATTCTAGCGACTTGGGAAACTGAAGCAGGAGGATCACAAGTTTGAGACCAGCCTCAGTAACTTAGCGAGACCTTCAACAACTTAATAAGATACCGTGTCAAAATTTTAAAAAAGAGAGCTATGGTTGTTATCTTAGTTGTAGAGCACCGAGTTTAATTCCCATACACATACACGCACACACACACAGATGCTATGAGAAGGTAGTAGTATAATGTTACAGGTGTGGATTCAGCGCATGGCCCTCAAACCTGTAGACTGACTGCATGTGGTCAGGAGACCCCAAGTCAGAGGCCATGTCCCATGTGGTTTCCTTGACACTTGTTGTCTTATCAGTACCTTCTAGATCTCCAATTATTAGGAAATGCTGAGGTAAACAAAACCAGACATGCTATTAGGATAGTACGTGAAGTGTGTGTGTGGGGGGGGACCTGGGATCGAACACAGGGCCTTGAATATGTTAGGCAAGTGATTTAGCGCTGAACTACATCTCCAGACCCCCTAGACATTGCGTTACAGAGCAGTTTTTAGATTTGTGGCAGTCATGGGGGAGATACAGAGCAATTTCCTGTACCTGTCCACCTAGTGACTTGGGGTTGGATGGAACCCATAGTTGAGGTTCTGCTTACCAGGGAGGCATCAGGCAAGAACTTTGTCCAGTGCTGTGT
Organism: Sciurus carolinensis; assembly: GCF_902686445.1. NCBI lineage: Eukaryota > Metazoa > Chordata > Mammalia > Rodentia > Sciuridae > Sciurus > Sciurus carolinensis. Next base: position 556,502 of record NC_062215.1, on the reverse strand, counting down.
GAGCACCTTCTGCCTGCCTGTGGTCCAGTGCTGTGCATCTCAGGCCACTTGTCTTTGTGCATCTGCTTGTCTCTGAGTAGTTCCAGATATGGGGCTGCTGTGGAGTAGAAGGAAGAGTACTGGAGGGTGTTGTGCTTGTTTTTTCCTAACTGTGTGACTTTTACTTCCTACCTTATACCTTTATCCCTTTTTAGCAACAGTGAAAACTGGTTGATGTTCTTCTCTGGACACCAGTTTAGTGGATTTTCCTGACTCTTTGTGAGCATCTGATTTGCCTGGGAGTGAGGATAGTTCTTGAGGAACTCTGAGGGAAGGGGCCTGTGCTAGGTGCAGTCCAAACCCAGATCCCACGTGAAGGATCAGAAGCAGGTGGAATTTAGAAAAGTGGGCAGTGTGTGCACTCGTGAGTTCTGCATGCTCTTGAATGTGGATGAGGGAACTGTAGGCCTATTTAAGGTGTGGAGGCTTCTTCAGAGCATGTTACCTGGGAAGGCCGGAAAATAAGGTGCTGGAGGTGGCATTCACTGTGGAGCTGTGCGCACCTCGCTCTACGTGCAGTCTCCTCCCTGCAGGCTCTCTTGGTCCTCCTTCCCTGGACCTGGTGGTGCACCCTCTGCCTGGTGTCCTGCCCATTGCTCTTGGCAGTGAGCTGAGCAGGTTCTCTGCCTCCGCTTGTACCACTCTTGTTTGTGCTAGTGCTTCCAGTGTAAGCCACACACAGAAGTGCTTCCTCCATGTTGCCTTCCAGCTAGCATCCCCTCCCTCGCCAGCTCTGGAGTCCTGTGTGGAATTCTGAACACAGATGGCTTTGCTTTTGTTTTGACGTTCGTGTACGTGGACTCATACAGAATGGACCTTTAGGAGAAGGCGTTTGTTTTCCACTGAATGGTAAGTTTGTGAGACTGCCCCATAGTTTTCACATAGCTGTGGTTCATTTGTTTAATTAATTAGCTAATTAATTAATTAATTTTGGTACCAGGGAGAGAACCTAGGGGTGCTCAACCACCAAGCATGTCCCAGCCCTTTTTATTTTATATTCTGAGACAGGGTCTCACTAAGATGCTTAGGGCCTTGCTAAGTTGCAGAGGCTGTCTTTGAACTCACAATCCTCCTGCCTCAGCCCTCCTGAGCCAATGGGATTATAGGCATGTGCCACTGCCTGACTTGCATGGCTTTTTAATTAAAAATTTTACTGAAATTCCTGTGGATGTTTTTGGTGAGCACATGCACACCTCTTTGGGTGTGCACCTTGGCTCTGCAGTTTCTGGTTGAGAAGGTGTGCCTCCATTTAGCCTCCATGTCCTTGGCCTTATGGAGTCAACAGCGACAACTGAATGTGCAGGGTGCTCACGCTGTAGCACTTGGCCTTCCCTCTTCTTTCTAACTTGGGAGTGTAATGGGTGGGCTGTTGTTTAATCTGCATTTCCCTGAAACCTCATTGAGACTGAGTATCTTTTCAGTCTTCTGGCCACTCAGCATGGCACTTGAGGACTCTCCTACAAATTCAGCATGTGGTCACTCCTCCTGTGCAGCACACTAAGCAGGTGTTGTAGGGCAGTTGAGAAACACACAGGAGTGGCATTCTTCTCTGCAGGGTCTGCATGGGACTGAGGATGGTCTTGTTGCCCAGTGCCCCACCTGAAGCAGATATGAAAACTCACCTTTTAACCAGGAATACAATACCGTTACCTCTTACTGCTTGTATTGGAAAGCACAATCTTAAATGTCCTATTTCTTTCGCTCAGAACCTTACAGGAAGAACAGAAGCGACATTTTCTCCAGCACATCAGTCTCCAGAGTGGGTATGAGCTCCCAGACAGTGGTCAGGATGATCTTGGGACTTTAGGAAGAAAAACATGCTTCTGACTAGTTTTCTTTTTTCCTTTTTTTTTTTTAAGTTGTCAATGGACCTTTATTTTATTTATTTATACACAGTGCTGAGAATCAAACCCAGTGCCTCATGCATGCTAGGCAAGCGCTCTACCACTGAGCCACAACTCCAGCCCTGACTAGTTTCCTAATCCTGTGTGGTTGCTATTTTGTTTTAGGTACTTTTTTTTTTTTTTTTTAAACAAAAAACAACTCTATTTTGCCTCTACACATTCAAGTAAACCTTTTTTTTTTTTAATGGGGATTTAACCAGGGGCAGTTTAACACTGAACTGCATCCCAGCCCTTTTTATTTTTTATTTTGAGACAAGGTCTCACTAAGTTGCTTAGGGCCTCATTAAGTTACTGAGACTGGCTTTGAACTTTTGATCCTCTTGTCTCTGCCTCCCAAGCTGCTAGGATTACAGGTATATGCCACCACACCCAGCTTCAGGTGGACTTTCTGAGGTATGCTTTACACAGAACAAACCAAACCTTTTTTATTTTATCTTATTTTATTTATTGGTACTGGGGATTGCACTTAGGGGCACCTAACCATTGAGTCACATCCCTAGCTTTTTTAAATTTTGAGACAGAATCTTGCTGAGTTGCTTAGGGCCTTGCTAAGTTGCTGAGGTGGCTTTGAACTTGTGACCCTCCCGTCTCAGCCTCCCAAACTGCTGGGATTATAGGCATGTGCCATCATGCCCCAAACCTTTTAAATTTTTTTTATTTATTTTGCTGGGGGGAACAACTTTATTTTCACTTGTCCAAGGCTTGGAAGGGGCCCCCAGGTTGATTAGAAAGCTGGCTTGGGGCTTGGGGCTTGAGGGAGAGGTTCAGGCCAAAGCCCAATGCCAGGATATGCAAAGGAAACCCATCCAAGGCCATTGGGATCCTGCACATCCTGGTTGTGCTTGAGAGTCAGTCCTTCCAAGAGGTACTTGCCCAAGCCAGGTTGGGGTTCCACCAGATGGCAGAGGTTAGTGAGGTGGTCCTCTGTCTTCTTGGTGAGGTTTCACTGAGGAAGCGGTTCTCCGGGAAGTCACAGAGATGTGGGTCTGCATGGACAAAAATCCAGGGTATGAAATCCAAAGAGCTTGGTTCGGTTTCTTATCCATAGTCATGGCAGCTTTCTTGGTGTCAAGGGTGTCGCCACATTCATCTTGAGAATGTTTCTGCACATCCTAGAAGAAGGTCTGGCCCCGTGCTGGTTTTGCATCTTCAGGAGATGTGTGGTGGCCACATGTATTTCTCCTTCCAATTCTCAGAGGAAGTGACTCACACCTCTAGAGCCACATCTTCATGGTCAAAATAGTAACTGAGGAGAGAGTGGGGTGTAGGGGGCTCACTGACAGCAGCCTCCACCTACGTGGAAGAATCTGGGAAGTCATGGTTGATTGACAGTAAGGAACTAACCACAAAAAGCAAAGTTGGCTGATCCTGGAAGCAGTAGATTGGGGAGATGATGGTCCTGGAGGTTGCAAATGGAGATCAGGTTGGAAGCTGGAAACTGGAAGAAAGGGATTCTTTGGTTCCATCTATCCAAATACTGTTGAAGCAAGAGATAGATTCATGGGGTCTCTGACACGCTGGTCTCCCATTATAGTTGTAATTTGTTGTTATACATTCATACATGCACACAATATAATACTATTTGGCCAATATCATTATCAATATTATTAACATAATGCTTTCCATTCCATCCCTTTTCCTGCAAATGATATAATTTCATTTTTCTTTATGACGGAAGAAAACTCCATTTTGTATATTTACCACATTTCCTGTATTCTCTGTGACAGACACCTAGGCTAGTTCCGTAGTTTATTGTGAATTGTGCTGCCTATAAACATGGGTATGTATATATCTGTATGGTATGGTGACTTTTAATTTTTTAGGATAAATACTGTGGAGTAGTATAACTGGGTCATATGGTGGTTCCATGTCTGGTCTTTTGAGGAACCTCCATTCCGATTTCCATAGTGGTTGTACTAACTTACAGTCCCACACCAATATTGTAAAAGTGTTCTTTTTCTCCACCTCCTCTCCAGCATTTAATATCCTTTATATTCTTTTGGGGGGGTGTCATATGGATTGAACTCAGGGGCACTTAGCCTTGGCCACAGCCACATCCCAACCCTGTTTTGTATTTTATTAGAGACAGGATCTCACTGAGTTGCTTAGTGCCTTGCTTTTGCTGAGGCTGGCTTGAGCACGTGATCCTCCTGCCTTAGCCTCTTGGGCTGCTGGGATTATTTTGTTTATTATTCTTAATGAACTGCCATTCTGACTGGAGGGAGATGAAATCTCAGTGTCGTTTTGATTTGCATTTCCTAATTGCTAATGATGCTGGGCATTTTTTTCATATTTGTTGTCCATTTGTATTTCTTCTTTGAGATATGTCTCTTAGTTCATTTACCTATTTATTACTCATTTCTTGGTGGTGCTGGGGATTGAGCCCAGGGCCTTGTGCATGCAAGGCAAGCACTCTATCAACTAAGCTATATCTTCAGCCCACCACTTACCCATTTATTAATTGGGTTATTTGTTGTCTTGGTGTAACATTTTTTGGGTTCTTTATATATTTTGGGTATTAATCCTCTGTCAGAAGAGCAGCAGCAAAGATCTTTTCTTCCCGTTCTGTAGGTTCTCTCTTACATTCCTAGTTGTTTCCTTTACTATGCAGAAGCTTTTTAATTTGAGTGCCATACCATTTATTAACTCTTAGCATATTTCCTTGAGCTTTAGGGGTTCTATTGAGAAAGTCATTGCTTGTACCTATATGCTGGAATATTGACCCTACGTTTCTTCTAGTACTTGCATACTTTTGGAGTCTAATTCTGAGGTCTTTGATACTTGCAAGTTGACTTTCTGGTCTCATTCTTCTACATATGGATAAGCCAGTTATCTCAACACCATTTGTTAAAGGCTGTCTTTGCCCCAGTGTATGTTTTTGGCAGTATTGTCAAGGATCAGATGACTGTATCTGTGTGGGTTGTCTCTGTGTCTTCTGTTCTGTACCATTGGCTCTGTGTGTCGTTTTTATGCCAGCGAAGCCAAGCCTTTGTTCCTGGAGTGGCTGTAAAGGCAATTTGAATTGTGATGGCGGGTACAGGCCATGCAGAGCCTGTCTTGCTGGTATGCACAGCAGGCCTGAAGTACAGCAAACCAGAGCACACCAACTGGTGGCAACCATAGCAGCCCAGCCTGGGCTTGGTGTGGGTCCCCACTCCACAGGCACAGCATCCCTGAACCCTGAGTATCCTTGATCTGCCAGTCTCAACTTCCTACATCCCCATGAGCTGCAGGAGAAGGGAAGTGGGGCAGACATGAATGGAGATTAGTATAAATTTGAACCAGTGGTGACATGGATACTTTTCCAAACCCTGATTAACATGAATTTTGGCCAGTAGCAGTGACCCAAGTGCTACATTAAACCCCTAGACTAGAACCCCAAGCGACTACCTGCTACCAATAGCAGGGTCCCCTCTCACCCTGAGAGTTTTGTCTCTTTTCACTTAAATAAATCCTCCTTTCACTCTTGCCTTTCATTATTATCAGTGTATTTCATTCTTCAAATTCATGAAACCACTAACACAGAAAGAAATTGGTGGTAAGTCACTGGAGTCTACTGCAACACTGGAGGGCACAGTTTGTCATTAAGAGCTGCAACATGCCAGCTCTGACCTTGGGGACTGATACTAGCAGGCATTCCCTGCTGTGGTTAGCTGCTAACAATAAAACAGGCTTTTTTAACTGCAGAGGCCTGCATCTTATTCAGATCCCCATCCACCAGCAGAACAGAGAATCTAGTTTCATCTCAAACTCCAAACTCTGGTCCCCCAGTACCCATGCAGTTTTTGCTACTATAGTTCTGTAGTATATAATTTGAAGTCAGATATTGTGTGCTACCAGCATTACTTTTTTGGCTTAGAATACTTTGCCTATCTGGGTTTTTATTCTTCCAAATGAACTTTGGAATTTTTTTTTTTTTTTTCCCCCTGTGGAGAATGTCATTGATATATTGCTGGGGTTTGCATTGAATCTTTATACTGGTTTTAGTAGTCTGGCCATTTTGACTGTCTATGAGCATGGGAGGCCTTTCCATCTTCTCAGATTCATTTTTGGTCTATAGAAAAGCTATTGATTTTTATATGTTGATTTTGTTACCTGCTATTTTGCTGCATTTGTTCTAGCAATCTTTTGATGGGGCTTTTATGATCTTCCAATTATAAGATCATATCTGCAAACAGTGATTGATAATTGGACTTCTTCCTTTCCCATCTTTATTTCTCTCTTGCCTAATTGCTGTGGCTAGACTTTCTAGTACTGTATTGAGTAGGTAGTGAGAGTGGATGTCTTTGTCTTGTTCCAAATTTGAAGGAAGTGCTTTGTTTTTCACCATATACTGGGGTTGACTTTAGGTTTTTCATATATAGCCTTTATGATGTGAGGTAGGTTCCTTCTGTCCCTAGTTTATTCAGTGTTTGCTGAATCTTATCAGAGGCCTTTCTCTTCATGTCTCGATTACTAAAATGATTTTTTTTGTCCTTAATTCTATTCATGTGATGGATTACATTTATTGATTTGCATATATTAAACCATCTTTGCATTTCTGGGATTAAACTAATTTGGATCATACAATCTTTGATGTACAATCTTACTGTTAAGGGTTAATGTTAATGTTAATTTGATGTACAATCTTAATGTTAAGGGTTTTACATAGAAATTTATCAGGAATATTGGTCTGTGGTTTTCCTTCTTAATGTGTCTGTCTATTTTGATATGAAAAACAAAAATTTTTTCTTAAGTACCAGCAATTGAATCCAGAGGCTTTTAACCACTGAGCCACATCCCCAGCACCTTTTATGTTTTAAGATAGGGTCTGCTGTGTTGCTTAGGGCAGCTGTTACTGAGGTGAAAAGATGACTAAAACAAACACTGGGGGAGTTCTCTCAAAATAGGTTTGGCCAGGTGCGATGGCGCATGCCTGTAATGCCAACAGCTGGGGAGGCTGAGGCAGGAGGATTGTAAGCTCCAGGTGAGAGAGCTCCCCTGTGTTTAATCCTCATTACTTCTGTACACACACAAATAAAAGCTGACAGACTTCCCAAACCAGCAGTGTGAGAGACACAGGTTCTGTTCCTGGTACTTGGTTTCTGTAGTCTTTTTGTGGTACTGGGCCTCATGAATGCTAGGCAGGTGCTCTACCTCTAAGCCACCCCCTTTCCCTGGTGTGTAGATTTAAGACCTCTTTTGTGCTGGGTGAACGAGAGGACTCAGGAACCAGGAAAAGTCACTTGGCATGAATGTTTCATAATGCTGCCTGTGGTCCCCAGACCTGGGGCCCTGCGCCCCTGCCTCAGTGGAGGCTGACTCCAAGGACCAGAGTTGTGGCGAGGTGGCATTGCTTCGTGTCAGGCATCCCACACAAGTCATCTGTGGAGTTTGACTGATGTGAGTGAATGTCACAGACTGCATAGGGCCTAGAGGCGATCAGGGGACTGTTTTCCAGGCGGGGCTTCTCTGGCTGTGAAGCACTGATGCTTGGGTGAAGTGCATGGGGTAAATTACCCCAAAGCTGAAAGGCTTCCAGACTGAGTGCTGGGCCAGATCTTTGGTGTGGACCTAGATCTTTGAGCTTTTGCCTCAGATGTTGTGAAAGCTTGATGGTTTTTTCTTTTGAAATTGCTACACAATTAAAGAAAATTTGCATAAATAATACTGACAATTTCCACTTTGCCAGATTCCCCAGGTATTCATGTGTTACCACTCTTATCCACTCCTTCCTCCTGCAGTGCCTGTGGGGACGCTGTGCACTTGACACCTTTTCAACCCACACATTTCCACGTATGTTTTCTTAGGAGCATTCTCCAAAGCCACAGCCCAAGTGCAGCTTGGTTGGTGCTGACTCTACTCCCTGTGACTTTCTTCGGATGCCTTTTGCCTTGACCCCATGTGGCATGACTGCTCCCTTAAGAGAGGGAGTCTCCTTTATTTGTGATTGTCCCTCCACCTTTGTCTTCCTGATACTGGTATTTTGGGAGTGGGCAGGTCAGTTGTTTTGTAGGATGCCCTACCACCTGTGAATCTGTTTGGTGTCTCCTCTGCTTAGACCCAGGTCACTTGTGTCCTGTAAGCACACATGTGAGGACCCTGGTGTCACTTTGTGCTGTGGCTGGTGATGACTTTGGGCTCTTGGCGGAGGTGGTATCTGCAGGCCTACTGCTGCTCCACTTCTTTCACCCTGACTGCATCTGCAAGACACCATGCTTGCTAGGAATAACAAGCTGCAAGGAGTAGTGAAGCCTTCTGCTGCACCCTCAGACCAAGTGGCTCCAGACCTTTTCTAGTGTTGTGGTTTGTGTTTGGGCATGTCTTGTGTAGATAGAGAGGAGCTTGCTGAGTGGGGGTTTTCTGGTCAGCTTGGGCTCTGTGTCACAGCAGGAAAGAATGTTAGGACCAGGGAGCAGTGGCTGTGCTGCTGGGGGCGGGGTGAGGCAAGTGCCACGGCTGAAGGTAGCTCTCCTGTGCTGCCCTTTAGAGTGTCTCTACCTGGGCCTTTCTGCATGCAGAGGACGCAGCAGCCACCCTCTTCCTGGAGTCAGCTGCCCTCTGAAGTGACCTGGCTCCAGGGTGGTTGACTCTGCCAGCCGTGGCATTGCTCCTCGGAATCACAGACGTGGTTCACAGGGTTTGTGGATGTTCTGGAGGGTCTGACTCCAGCTCAGCCTTCATGAGGTGCCTGTTCAGGAGTGTGGGTAAGAAGTGGCGAGATTCCTTTTTCTCTAATCTTGGTATGTGCTGTAAGAAATGCAGACGCTGCTGGGGCCTTGTTAGGAAACTCCAGGCCTAGGAGTGTCTCTCAGAGGGATATCCGTTTCTGCATCGTGAACATGAGGGAGAGGACATGTGGGTTGTTGCAGGGAATCCTTTGAAGTGCTGTTTTGAAAGCCATTTGTAGGGAACAGTTTGACAAGTGGGTTGAACTTGCTTTGCATAAAGAGACTGTAGATTTAACTTTCCCAGTTGGAGACCTGTTTAAATATGACTTATTTCTGTGGGACCCTGTGATGTTAGTTAAAAGATCAGGTGTTGGGAGACCTTAGAGTCTATAACTTAGAACTCCAGGCCATGACTGCTTGCCTCCTTATAATAATTTTCGTTCCAACAAGAAGACACCTTGGACCAGTATAGGAGGAGAATGAGACAGCTGGGAGAAGGTTCTGTTAGCGCCAGTCATGTCATTGCTGCTGGTATCCCTTCAGGTGAAGGAGACTTGGCTTGTGTGGGACCTGGTTAGGTGTGTCTGCTTTGCCTGTTGCAGTGCTGCCTGTGTCTGCATGGTTTGAGCTCCAGATGCAGCTCTTCCAGGTGCTCAGCAGTCCACTCTCCCTCCGTTGGGGTGCTGCTACTGGTCAGTTCTTACCTAGGGATTTGCCATCCTGCTCACTGCAATTGACCTTTCTTTTCACTTTGTACATTTCCTTTCTTTTTCTTTCTGGTTTGGTTGGTTTGGTTTATATGGTACTGGGGTTTGAACCAGGGGTGCTCTACCACTGAGCTATACCCCAGCCCTTTTATTTTAAGACAAGGTCTCCCTCAGTCAGGCCTTGAACTCGAGATCCTTCTGCTAAAGCCTTCTGAGTGTCTGGAATTACAGGCATGCGCCTGGCCACATCGTGCATCTCTTGACCTGTCCCTTTTCTCCCATTATGTTATCATATTTCTCAGGCTTGCAAACAGATTCATATTCTGTACTGAACTCTTTTACAAACCTTAGAGAATCAATCAATAAAGTATGTTTGAAGAAAGTGACATGTTAGAAATTGTGACAAGAACTGAGACAGGCCACATGCCCGTGCTCTTTGTCAGTCTAACATTCTCCAGGCACTGCAGCTCAAACATTGACCCCGCGTGCATCAGTGGGGAAAGCTGCGGGACTCGGGGAGACACCTCAGGCTTTAGAAAAGTCAGGCCAGAAACCTGGGCTGTACTGTCACCAGTGCGTGTTTGGGAGTGGAGGCGGGGGACCCACAAGGATCTGTTCCTGTGGTTGTTACTCTGCCAGGTATTTCTGTTCCCTTGTTCTGTTGTATTTTGTGGGTCCTTTTAGATTTGTGAGGTAAACAGTTGTGTTAGTTTTTTTGACACTGTGACCAAAATACCTGACAACAACTTACAGGAGAAGAATGAATTGGGCTCACTGATACAGCCCATGGTTCGCTGCCTCCTTTGTTTTGGAACTGAGGCAAGGTAGAATATCCTGGTGGAGGAAAGCTGCTCAGCTCACAGCATCTGAGAAGAGGAGAGAGGACCAGGGACAAGATGCAGTCCCTGAGGCACGCTGCCTATCGTGTCTTTCTTCCAGCTGTGCCCTGCTTGCATAGTTTTCGTTGCCTCCCAGTAGGCCTTTCAGACTATTAATACACCAGATCCACTGATAAGGGCAGGCCCTCGTGATCCAGCCACTTCTCCAGAGTCACACCTCTGAACATGGCTGCGTTGGGGACCGAGCTTTCAAATCACAAGTCTTTGTGGGATACTGCAAATCTAAACCATAATACTAATCCATTATTATTTTACCTTTTTTTTTTTTTTTTTTTTAATGTGGTGCTGCTGGGGATTTGAACCCAGGGCCTTGTGCTTAGGAGGCAAGCACTCCACCAACTGAGCTATATCCCCAGCCCCTATTTTACCATTTTTTATTTAAAAGGGAATCAGAGATTCCATAGGTAACTGAACTCTGTAGAGAATTTAAAAACAGTTTTAGTGTATTTGTTTTGAATGTATCTACATGGAAAAATAAACCAGGTGTGGTGGCACACACCTGTAATCCCAGTGGTTCAGGAGGCTGAGGCAGGAGGGTCACAAATTCAAAGCAGCCTCAGCGACTTAGTGAGGCCCTAAGCAACTCGGTGAGACCCTGTCTGTAATAAAATACAAAAAAAGGCTGGGGATGTGGTTCAGTGGTTAAGTGCCCCTGGGTTCAATTCCCAGTACTGGGATATAGGATATATATGTGTGTGTGTGTGTGTGTATGTATATGTATGTATGTATGTATGTATATGTATTATATACAGATACATAATATCTATTAATATACTATTAATAATTAATATATTTCTTTTTTTTTTTTGGGGGGGTGCTGGGGATTGAACCCAGGGCCTTGTGCTTACAAGGCAAGCACTCTACCAACTGAGCTATCTCCCCAGCCCCAATAATATAATATAATATTGAGTACCTACATAATCACAATCCAAGTAAAGAAGTAGGTCAGTGTTGATATACAAGTACAGGAAGTGGCACCATTAACCCTGGTGTGCCTGTCACATTTGGTTGATTTTTGCATCTGCATGGAAACCTAAGTATACTCTGTACTGTGTGTATGCCTGTCATATGTATACAGCTGATGAGGGGTGTTTTGTCTTTGCAGTGCTGGGGATGGAACCCAGAGCCTTGTACATGCGAGGCAAGTGCTCTACCACTGAGCTGCACCCCAGCCCTGTGAGTCTCTATAGACAGGAGCACTTACCCATGCAGTTAGAATCCAGATCAAGAAATAGATCATTACTAGGATTCTGGATAGCTTTTAAATGTATTTCATGGCTTATAAATGTAGAAGTTCACTCTTAGATTATGACACAGAGACACTACTGTTACTTTTGGGGTAGGACTGAGCAGTAGTGTCCAATGATGGCCAGAGCAGAGGAGAGAGCATGCTGTGGGCAGGTGGCCTGACCATGCCAGTCCTTGTTTGAATTCCCATAGTGGGTCCCTGGATCCTGTGCTGTGGAGACAGCCACTCCTCAGTGGCAGTCCTCCTGTTCTTAACTGGAAACACTGGGCATCAAATGCAAACAAAGGATGTCCTCCCACAGGTCTTCGCACTCTGTGAATATCATGCTGAGTAGCATGGAGGGTGAGATCCTATTGTGAAAAGCAAAAATAAGCAGGCCACATAGGTCACCCAAGGCCTGTGGCTACCTGCAGGGAGCTGGCAGCTTGACCTTTCCCTCTTGGTACTGTGCTTACTGCTGTGGCCTCTGTCCTGTGTGGACAGGTAGGGAGTGTTCTGCTGGTCAAGGGTGGCTTTCTGCAAAACATTAGAATGGACATGGAACAAACAGTACAGTGGATATCAGTTGCCCATCTGGGAAAAGTTCTGACTTGTGTGTGTGTTTGTGGGTTACTGGGGATTGAACCCAGGGCCTAGGGCATGCTAGGAAGCATTTTACCACTGAACTACATCCCTGTTTTTAATTTTTTAGATTTTAGCTGAGTGTCGTGGCACTTGCCTATCAATCCTAGTGACTCTGGAGGCTGAGTCCAGGAGGATTGCAAATTTGAGACCAGGCTCAGCAACTTGGGCCATAAGCAACTTAATGATACCCTATCTCAAAATACAAAATAAAAAGAACTTGGAATGTAGCTCAGTGATAGAACGCAACCTGGGTTCAACCTCCAGTACCAAACAATACAATAAAAATTTTATTTTGAAATAGGGCCTTGCCAGGTTGCCCAGGCCGTGCTCAAATTTGCTATCCTCCTGCCTTGGCCTCCCAAGTGCTGGCATCTTGAAGTAGGACTATGGGCCTTTTCCAAATTTTATTTCAATAAACATCAGAGTGTTCAACGAATATGTTCTGAGTTAATCCTCACAACACTAGTACTGTCATCTCTGCTTTATAGAGGAAGAAACTGAGGCTCAGTGGTAACAGCCATGCTTGGACCCACAGCAGTGAGCAGTGGATTTGAAGCGTGGTTGGTCCGAGTCTAGAGTTGGTGCTGCCGGTGGTCAGAGTCAGGTACTTGTTCCGTCAGCTTTGTCAGCTTGCTCTGCTTGATGAAGTAAGGGTGGTGACCATTACCGGTGTTAGAGAGATGTGGACCCACGCTGGACTGGCAGTGGCTCTGAGGGCCTGAGGGTTTCTTCAGGGGCAGGATCTGCTTTATCCTGGTGTGATCCAGGACACTTCAGGGAGCCCCTTGGTATAGGAAACCAGACTCTCCCTCTCAGTCCACCCTTGCTTCCATCTTACAGTCTTCTGGTTAGGATGCAACTCAGGTTTATTGAAGACTACTCAAGACACATTTGCATGTATGTCCCTCTCCTGACTTTTTGCATCCCAGAGCCCAGGTGTAACAAGTTTTAGCCTATGTCAGTTTTGCCATTTTGGTGTATCTAATTTGCCAAGGATTCATTTCATCTTCTGGGTCAAATGCAGATTTATGGCCATGAGCAAAACACTGTCCACTACCTCTGATTCACTTTTTTCCATGAACTTGTCCTGACCTGAATGGTGGTGGAGGAAGTTCTGAAGGTGGTGGTGGAGGAGGTGGGGGTATAGACGGTAGCGGTGTGACCACAGTGGTGTGTCTTTCTGATAGCTGGTCCTCTCTCAGTTGCTGCTTCAGTTCAGCTTTGTTTATTTATTTATTTGCTGTACTGGGGACTGAACCCAGGACCTTGCACATGCTAGGCAATTGCTCTACCCTTGAGCTACATCCCCAGCCTCCTTCAGTTCAAATGTGATGAACATTGTTCCAAATTGCTTGTCTTTGGTTTTAAAAAAGAAAAAGTGTGTGTGTGTGTGTGTATCATTGTAAGAGCATTACAGGTAATTTAACTGTTGTCATTTTATTCTTTGTGATTTTTCACTTCTGAAGCAGAAGAGGTAGTACAATGTAGGATTTGTCTTAGTAGATAGTTTTAGTACTGATGTTGGTGAGCAGCTTTCAAGCAGGCTTCAGTTTCCATAATCTGCATTATTGGTATTTTCCCATTGTCTTTCCTTTTCATCTCAGTTCCTGGCCACCAACAGTGTGGACTCCACAGCTGTTTTCAGCCAGACCTGGCAGAAGCCATTATCTGGTCACTGTATGGGCAACCTTGTGGGGAGGGCAAAGCTACTCAGGGTCCTGGAGTGCTGCCTGGATCCTGCAGGGTTTTGACAAGTGAGACGCCACAGATTGCTCGTTAGTAGGCTGACTTGAAAGTTGGTGTGCCCCATTTTTGGGTGGTTCCCTAGACATCCCAGGGAATGCCTGCTGGATAGTGTGAGGAGGACCCACGTGATGGTGGGAAGGAGCCTGGGGTAGCTGGAAGGTGCCTGTGGAGTCAGGGCCATAAGGAGCAGAGCAGCTGCTTGACCCTTAACAGTGATGGAATTTGGAGGTAACTTCTGTGTCTCAAGAGTCAGGTTGGGTAGGGTCAGAAACCCCTGATAGGAGATCAGTTTTCATTAGTAAAGGGGCATTTGAATTTAGAGCATATAAAACCAACAGTAGGTGCCACTTAGCAGAAAGGGTTTCTGGGGCTGGGGCTGGGACTCAGTGGTAGAGCACTTGCCTAGCATGTGTGAGGCCCTGGGCTTGATTCTCAGCACCACATATACATAAATGAATAGAATAAAGGTCTATCATTTTATTATTAAAAATAAAAAAGAAAGAAAGAAAGGGTTTCTGATCCTCTGCTCCTGGAGGGCTTGCTGAGCTTGCTGGGTTCAGCCCTTGCTCTGTCTCCTCGTGTTGTGTGCCCAGCATCACACCTCCTCTAGTGAAGGCGGGGTGCGGTCTGAAGCTCTCAACACCTTTTGTTTTGCTGCCTTTTTCTTTTCCCTTGCCCCTTTCTTTGGTTTAAGTGCCAGCAAATTGTTCTTTCTTGGTCTTAGTTGATTCAGTTAATAATTTGCAAGGTATGTCATTAACACGTCTTTCCAAGCTCAAGAAGCTAGAAGGTGCCACATGATTTCCAGTCGCCATGTGAGCCACCTGCTCCAGGACCTTCTGTCCTTCTCACTGATCAAGCATGGCTGTGACAACAGACGACCAAACCCAGACTCCTGCTTTGCTGCTCCCACAGCCGTCCAATCTGTTTTGCTAAACAGTCAGTGATGAGTGAGGCCTTGCTCACCCACTTCTCTAGGCCTGGAGGTGATGGTTCAGATCTTCTGCTAGGGATTAAAAGGCAATGGGAAACTGGGTACCATGGCACACACCTATAATCCCAGCCACTCGGGAGGCCGAGGCAAAAGGATCATGAGTTCAAAGTCATTCAGCAACAGCAAGGCACTAAGCAACTCAGTGAGACTCTGTCTCTAAATAAAATATAAAATAAATAGGACTGGGGATGTGGCTCAGTGGTCAAGTGCCCTAGAGTTCAATCCCCAGTACCCACCCCCCACCCCAAAAAAGGTAATGGCAACTGGGCACTATGGTGCATACCTGTAATACCAGCAGCTCAGGAGGCTGAGGCAGGAAGATCACAAGTTTGCAGCCAACCTGAGCAACTTAGTGA
This sequence comes from Sciurus carolinensis, assembly GCF_902686445.1. NCBI lineage: Eukaryota > Metazoa > Chordata > Mammalia > Rodentia > Sciuridae > Sciurus > Sciurus carolinensis. The sequence continues at coordinate 541,334 of NC_062215.1, read as the reverse complement.
GACCCTGTCTCAAAATAAATAAAGCCTGGGATGTGACACAGTGGTTGGAGTGCTTGGCTCCATGCGCAAGGCCCTGGGTTTAGTCCTCAGTGTCACAAAGAAGCAGCTGCAGTGGTAAGGTTCTCAATTGTGGCTCTCCCATTGTTTTGGTCGTATGATTTGCATATTCTAATTACCTTTTTAATATAAAAAATCAGGCATGTTTCCATTGATTCAATGAATGTGTACCGAGGGCCTGCTTTGTATATGGCAGTGAGTTTTCTAGACCATGAAGTACAGCTGTGGACCCACAGGCCAGGGCTTTGCACTAATGGAGCTTACATCCTATTGGGGAACAGCCCACCTATTGACCCACCCACAGAAACAACAAGGCTGATAGGGCCAGGGAATGTGCTGGGCAGTCAAGGGGTTGAGGAGCAAGGGGAGAAGAGGTGAGCGACAAGGGCTGACCCAGAGTGGCAGGAGCCCCAGGGTGTTGTGAGTACTGACAAGGTTGGTAGAAGAGGCTGTTGTCCCTCTGGGCCCTCTGTCTCTGAATCTGTACCATGTGCACGTTACTGTTTCAGAGACTGGTTACTGGATGCACAGAGACCCAGAGGCCTGAGTGCAGGGGCAGGGCAGGGGCAGGTTGGGGATGCCCAGGCACTGGGATGCTGGGCAGACCACTCTGATGGAACCTGCCCGGGGTTGCACTGTGAGTGTCAGCAGCATCCCTGCCTGGCCTTGTGCAGCATTGCTGAGGGTAGAATCACCTGCTGGGAATCTTTTCGCAGGTGATCCAGGTGGAGGTGTGGCACGTCCCCCACTCCCATGGTGCTAGGGAAGAAACACAGGGCCTCACATATGATGGCCAAGCCCTTCACCACAGAGCCATATGACCAGAGTTCTTTTTGTTTGTTTGTTTTTGGTACGAGGTATGGAATCTAGGGGTGCTTAACCACTGTGCCACATCCCCAGCCCTTTTTATGTTTTATTTAGAGACAGGGTCTTGACTGTGTTGCTTAGGACTTTGCTAAGTTGCTGAAACTGACCTCAAATTTGTATACTCCTGCCTCAGCCTCCCAAGCCACTGGGATTACAGGCATGTGTCACTGTACCCAGCTGCATGTGTTCCTTTTTTAGTATATGTGTCATTCTGTCTGTCTTCCTGTGACACGTCCCATGTGCAGGTATGTGAGCTGTTTCTGTGATCCCAGTTCAGCCGGCTTTGCAGGGCGTGGCCTCCCTGGTGCTGCCCCTCTGAGCCACATGCCTCACCCTCTGCCACTTGCACTTTTGTGCTTGTGTCTGTGGTTTTTATCATTTTGAGAATGTCATGTAAGACATGGAGACTGACTTTTTCCACTCAGCAAATGCCCTCAAGACCATGTGAATTGTAGCTCAGCTTTTCTCCTATTGAAGGACGTTTGAGTAGTTTCCATGTTTTGGTTATTGCAAATAAACATGCCGTGCTTGTGCAGTAGGTGCCTGTGGACACATTCACTGTGCAGGGTAGATGCCCAGGAGTGCATTTGCCTGGTTATATACCTGTTGTCTGAACTCACTTTCAGAGCAGCTGTACTGTTTTGTTCCTCCAGCAACGTAGGAGGGGTGTTTCCTTACACTTCTTCATCATGCGTGGTGCCATCAGACTTCTTGGTCTTACCTGTTCTCATGGGTTTATTACTTTATTATTGTTATTATTATTATTATTATTATTATTTTGTGTGGAGGATTGGACCCAGGTGTGCTCTACACTGAGCTATACCCCAAGCCCTTTTTGTTTTTTTTTTTTTGAGATGGGGTCTTACTACATTTCCCAGGTTGACCTTGAACTTGTGATCCCCCTCAGCCTCTCGAATCTCTGAGATCACAGGTGTGTCTGGGATCGAGGTTTGCATGACTACAGTGACTCGTGATGTTGAACATCCTTTTCTGTTTGTTTCCACTTTTATGTCATCCTAGGTGATGTGTCTGGTCAAGTCTTTTGCTTCTGTTCTAATTGGGTTTTTGTTTTCTTGTTGTTGACCTCAGGCAGCTCTTTTTATCATGTGGACAAGAGTCCTTTCTGACCTGGGATTTGGGAGCATCTTCTAGAAGGCAGGAGTGAGCATGTTCTTCTGTATTGATGGGCTTTGGCAGAGCAGCGCGTGCACTTGCACCTTGGGTGGTGGGTGTGTGTGGAAATGAGAACTGGCAGCACTGGCTGGTGGGTTACTGGCTTCTGCTCTGTGGCCTGAGCAGCTGAGGGTGCCATTAATGGCCAAGGGGAGCCCTGTTTAAGTCCCAGTTTTGGTGTAGGTGGAGACTTTGAGAGTGTGAGGGAGGTGTGGAGGCAGAAAGGGGACTTGGATGCATTTGGCTATGTGTGGTTGGAGCTCAAGGACTCAGGCCTGGATGAGTTCCCAGGAGTGAGCACAGAGAATGTAGAATAAGGGGTGTAGGCCTGGGCATTGGACTGTGGGGGCCTATGAAAAAGTAAAGACCAGTAAGAAGTGAGGAGAAGCCCTTAGGAGACAGGAATCTGAAAGTGTGGGATCCTCCAGGATCCCAAGGAGGGGCTGTTGCTTCATCAGGGTCTACTCTGTCCTCATGCACCTCACAAGGGAAAGAAGGGAAGGAGACCCATGGCAACCAGTTCAGAGGAGAGAGAGTCACTCTGACTCTTATGCTACCACAGAAGAATACCAGATTGGGTAATTTTTAAGGAATAGAGATGAATTTGGCTGGATCTGGGGGAGGAAAGTACAGGAGTGCGCACTGGCATCGGGTGAGGGCCGTGACCTAACAGTAGCAACACTGGGCACATAGGAGAGAAGACGAGGGACAGGAATCAGGCCAGACCCCTCCTTCCCATGGTGACAGCATTAATTCTTCTGAAGGGCAGAGCCTCATGACCTGATTACCTCCATAGGTCCAGCTCTTAGTAGTGCTCCATGGAAATTATGTCTACCGTGGACTTGGAGGGCACCTTTGGATCCTGGTGAGTGAGAAGTGAGCACTACCACTCTAAGTGGAGATATCACCTTGAAGATGTCAGTGGAAGTAGGAGGACCTGTGACTTCTGTGCTGGACCTTTCTGGTCAGTCACCCAGTAGGATGGGTGGTAAGCAAAGCAGGCCTCCACGCCGGCGTGGACATACAGAAAAACTGAACCAAGCTCCGCTGGCTCTCTGGGCCGTTTGTAGATGTACAGTAGGGTGCTGTTCAGCTGGCTTAGAACTGAGACTATAGGGCTGTTTTAGATTTTATTGGAAGGGATTCGACTTGCACCACTCGTCATGTCTAGGATGCCGCATTGAGTGGAGCAGAGTGCTCAGTTGCAAGCCTCTCCTAAGAGTCCAGGTCTCTGACTCTTGTTTACTCAGTGAAAAAATGATGGAACTTCTTCCCCTGCCCCCACCGCCTTTCTCTTTGGTGGTACCAGGGATGGAACACCCAGGGCCTGGCAAATGCTAGGCAAGCACTTTACTGCTGAGCTACAGTCTCAGCCTTTTTAAAATTTTATTCTGAGGCAGGGTCTTGCTAAATTTCCCAGACTGGCCTTGGACTTGCATTCCCCTCCCTCAACTTCCTGAGCATCTGGGATTACAGGTTTAGTTGACTTGTCTTTCTTCTCTTTTTGGTGGAGTGGGGGTACTGGGGATTGAACCCAGGATGTGTAGCCATAGAGCCACATCCTTAGCCCCCCCCCCTTTATTTTTTTTTAAAGATTTTAATTTCAGACAGGGTCTCGCTTTAAAGTCTTGCTAAGTTGCCGAGGCTGGCCTTGAACTTGTGATCCTCCTACCTCAGTCTCTCGAGCCATTGGGATTATAGGCATGCACCACCATGCCTGGCTGATTTTTTTTCTTTCTTAAATAAGAATGCCACCACAAAATTATCGATGACTTAGTGACCCAGATATACTTGTATGCTTATTTTAGTCTTTTTCTTTTTTTCCACTGGTTAATTTATTTGTTTTATTTTCTTGCTGCTGTTGTTATTGTTATTATTTACAGTGCTGGGATGGAACCCAAGACTGTATGTGTGCTCGGTAAATGTTCTACGATTGAGCTGCATCCTCAGACCTGAGTTTTTATTTATTTATTTATTTATTTATCGATCGATTGATTGATTGATTTTCATTGTAGATGGACAAAATACATTTATTTTTTTATTTGTTTATTTTATGTGGTACTGAGGAGTGAACCCAGTGCCTCACGTGTGCTGGGCAAGCGCTCTACAACTGAGCCGCAACCCTAGCCCAGACCCAAGTTTTTATTTTAAGTCTGCTACAAGATCTAAAACATTTGCACACATTAATAAAAATAATTTTAGTTGTAGATGGACACAATACCTTTATTTATTTTTGTGTGGTGCTGAGGATTGAACCTAGTGCCTCACACATGCTAGGCAAGTGCTCTACCACTGAGCTACAGCCCTAGCCCTGCACACTTCTGTTTTTTTTTTTTTCCTTCAGTTGTTGATGGACCTGTATTTTTATTCATTTATATATATGCAGTACTGAGAGTTGAACCCAGTGCCTCACACATGCTAGGCAAGTGATCCATCACTGGGCCACAGTCCCAAACTCCTGCACACTTAATTTTAAAGAGCAGTACAGACTGTTTTTCAGGTCTACAGTTTTTATCATCTGATTTGGCTGATATCACTGGTGTTTTAAGAAATACCTTGGGCTTGGGGATACAGCTCAGTTGGTAGAGTGCTTGCCTCGCAAGTGTAAGGCCCTGGGTTCAATCCCCAGCACCACCAAAAAAAAAAAAAAAGTACCTTGCTTGTGGTTTTGCTTGTTAAGAGATGTGTAAATATGGTGAGCTTCAAAGTGGGGAGATGTGTGTCCTCACTTGCAGTACCTGTGGGACACTCAGGGACTCTGGTGGGTAGCAGACAGGCACTGACTATTGACCTTTCTTTTTCAGGTGCACATTCAGGTTTCCGAGCACAAACATCAAGATAACATTCACGGCCCTGTCCAGTGAGAAAAGGGAGAAACAGGAGGCTCCCGAGTCCCCGGTGAAGCCTGTGCAGCCACACATCTCGCCCCTGACCATCAACATTCCAGACACCATGGCCCACCTCATCAGCCCCCTCCCTTCCCCTACAGGCACCATCAGGTAGGGCAGGGACAGGTGGATGCTTGTGGGTTCTTATCACAGCACAGCTCCCAGCATGCTACCTCCTCTCCCTACAACTGACTCAGGCAGAGAAGGATGCTCTGAGGGTTTTAAAAATAGCTCTGAGTTTTGGGAGACTGCTTTGAGTTTCTGCATTATAAAATGCAATTCCCACCTGTCTCTTGTTTTCACTTATGGATTCTTTTTAATGAAGTTTAATTTTATGGATTTGTGATATTGGTCTAAAGTCAAGGTAGGTTTTAATCTGAATTTTGAATTTCTTAGTTTGTTATAGTACCATTTAAATTCTGAAAGCTTGTACTTTGGTTTGACCACGTTGAGGTAACCAACTCTTCATTGTAATATTCTGAGAGACTGGGCACTCAGAAGCAGAGGATGGGCGCTCCAAGCATGTTGGCTTCCACAGGCAGAGCCTGTGACTAATGCACTGCTATAGCTTCAGCAGAGTGTGCAGAGGATCCTGATGGAGGACAAGGAGCAGCCACAACTGGGGACTGTCTTTGTGCTGCTGTTGGAGCATGTAAGGTTGCAGCACATCGTATGGGCGCAGACCAGGTTAGCCTGTTACGTTCTGCTGGTTCTCAAGTGGACTGGAAACCAGGCTGAGGCAGGAGGATCACAAGTTCAAGGCCAGCCTCAGCAGCTTAGAGACAGCCTGTCTCAAAATAAAATTAAGCACCCCCGAGGTTCAGTCCCCAGGAGGGGAAGGAAAGAAGGGAACAAAACATCCACAGAATGAGAGAAATACTTGCAAATTACATATCTGATAAGAGGTTAATATCCATAATAATATGAAGAACTCTTACAATTCCACAACAAAAAGTCATATAACCCAGTTGAAAAGTTGGCCAAAGGATTTCTCAAGAGGACACACAGGTGCCAGTGAGTACACTGGAAGAGACTCAGTACCACTCGTCAGAAGTGTGAGTCACAGCTGCAGCCAGACCCCCTGCCCAAGCCACTGTCCAGTGGGCCTCAGGCCTTCCTCACTACCGTCTCCTCTGTGGCCACTTGGCTGAGGACACTGTCTTCTCTTCCCACCTTGTGGGAACTGTCCATGACCAAATGGACTATATGGAACTGTCACAGTCTGTGAGCCAGCCAGACTGCTGCCAGTGCTCACTGAGCAGTGTGAGAAAGGAAGAGGTCCAGCTGTTCCTCTGTCAGATATAGCGCTGGTGGGAACAGTGGTACTGAAGGCCGCCGTCCACAGGTGATGTGAGCTGGCTGGCAGCCTTGAATTGGGAACCAGTCTTGACTCAGTGTCCCTTGGTGTCTCCTTCGTCATCACACTGTCCCCTTGCTTGTCCCTGCACATCCTGCATACTTGTCCATCAGCGAAGCCCTCCGTGCTTCATGGAGTGACGGGGCTGCCTCTTCAACTCTTGCACCTGCACCCTCAGGGGGGCTGATCTTCAGACTGTGTAGCGTAGCTGCCAGGGCTGCGTCGTCTCCTTCCTGTTCCCTCGCCAGACCTCAAAGGTCCTTTCCTGACATTCAGTAAAGAGCATTTAACGGGTGAGCACAGTACTCTGAAGTGCCACCAAAGTGTGGCAACGAGGCCCTTTTGAGTCTTCTTTTCCAGTGCTTCTCAAGCTCGTGCTAGGTTTCTTGGTTGATTTTGTTCCCAGAAATCTATCTACTTGCAGTGCTTCTCTTTTTCCCTGAACACCTCTGTTACTGAGGGTTTTTGAGGAGTGCTGTCTTGGTGTCCTTCATCTCAGCGACTGGTTCTGTTCACATGGTGTGAGTGTTAGCTGCAGAGCGAGCATGGCCCAAAGACACTGCTGTTTGACTTGTCCCAGTGCACACAGCCTGTTGTCAGCCCAGAGGTCTGGCTTGATTCCCACCAGCCCACCTTGTGGGGAAGGTGCCATGTACCCTTGCTGGTCAACCTGTGTCCTGGGCTAGCTGAGCTGTGGCCCTGTCCTCAAGGTGTCTTCTGCATACTCCCCACTCCAGTTCACCATGTGTTCAGTGTCCCTGGACCCATCATTTGGGTTCTAGGTGCGTTCTGGAAGAGCCTCAGTTTCCTCACAGGTGAAGAGTGGGCCATTGCCACCAGAGAATTTGTCATAGAGCTTCACGGGATGACAGTACAGAAATCCGTATTGCTTCTTGGGTGATCTTAAGTTGCACAGAGGATTGTTGAGTCTGTTTTTCTACAAGAAATAGAGATTCTCTCAATTCCCAGAGTTTTTGTGTTTTCATTCCCTGACCTCAGAGCCAGTTATTGAAGCATAGCATACGTGCTCTGTTGTAGGCTAAAGGAACTTTTTCTCTTCCACAGCGCTGCAAACTCCTGCCCATCCAGCCCCCGGGGAGCTGGGTCTTCAGGGTACAAAATGGGCCGTGTGATACCATCTGACCTCAATTTAATGGCTGACAACTCACAGCCAGAAAATGAAAAGGAAGCTTCAGGTGGAGACAGTCCAAAGGTAAATGTCTTGTAGTCAGTCTTGCAGCAGGACCCTGGGGGACCTTGTGTAGCCACTGTCCTGTCTGAGGCTCATGTTGCAGTGATGCAGACATCTGTGTTGTTGGGATTGATTCTGGGAGTGTCTTTTCTCTGTTGGCCGAGGCTCTGTTGGGGCAGCTGAGGACTCCTGGTGCTCACAGTTCATAGTGCAGTGCTCCAGGAGGGCACACAGACAGCCTGGGAGGGTGCGTCTGTCCCCACGTGGACAATGCAGTTGATGACCACTCTGTGACCCTGAATGTTTTTATCCTTCAAGGATTTGTCTAGAGGACAGAGACAGGAGTCAATATAAAACAGGAAGTTGAAATCACAATGAATGCCCAATTGGAACAGTGATTAAGATTTGGTGGCCCAGTCAGAGGCATGTGAAATATTTACCAGTGGGGACGTGCTTTTGATGTAGAGCTAGGCAGAAAACACAGTCTGACTGTGTGGTGTTGCCTCACTTACATGTCTGTAAGACGTGCTACATTTGCGTGGAAGGACGTGGAACAGCCTGGGCGTGAATGAGCCACAGCTGTGCACGAGGCGCACATGACAGTCCTCAGGTGCGGAGCTCCACAAGCCACAGCAGAAGGGGGATGGTGTCAGAATCCAGCCGAGCCCAAGCACCCCGACCTGGCGTGGGCTGTAGTGGTGCTCACTCTACAGAATTTTTTTAGTGGACATGTGTATCGTGAACTTTTCTGTTTTGATTATTTTCAATAAAAATGTTGACAAATGTGTCTAAGAAACTGTCAAGGAAACATGGCACCACAAGCAGTGATAGACTTTGTCCTGTGTCAGCACCCGGTGCTGTGAAGACTGCAGTTGAGCCGCATCTGAGCGGGGGTCCTCACTGTCCTGGCTCCTCTCCTGAAGCTCAGTGCGTTCCTGTGGGAGCCTGGTGAGGCCTGAGTGCTCAGGCAGTGTTAGCCAACAGAAGTGGGACATGGGGGCTTTTGGGTGCTGGGCTTTAAGGTGTTTTTTTTCTGTTTGTTGAATGGCAGCAGAACACTGGTGCCTACCACCAGCTCCAGGACCCAACCTGCCCCTTCCGAGACACCAGGTCTTGGCTTAGGCCTGTGTTTATCCTAAAACAGCATCAGCTTTAAACTTGGTATAAGTAGGATAATCTCTCTTTTTTTAAGATGTGTAGATGGACACAATCCCTTTACTTATTTTTGTGTGGTGCTGAGGTTTGACCCCAGTGCCTCATATGTGTTAGGCTTGCTCTGCCACTGAGCTGCAACTCCAGCCCCATAGGATAATCTTGAATGTGTTCTTTGCAAACTGGTTTTTCATTTACTTGCATTGCTGTTTACTGTGCTGGTGTGTACATTTTCCAGAAGTTCACTCAAACCCTGGGAACTTTTCCCTCAACTTGTGCTGCAGTAAGTGGAATTTTGAGTTGTCACAATGACAAGAAGCTACTGGCACCCTGAAAGACCCAGGACCAGGGATGCAGAGTCTGCCTGGGCTGCCTCAGACCTGGGTTGGAACCTTCCTCTGCCTCCTTCATGCTCACCACAGGTGACAGCCTGTGCAGGACTGGCATGGTGTGCCTTGGGCAGCTCTGCCCTGAGCACTTGGCACCTCCTGCCGGGATGGGCACCTGGGGCTTCTCTTTGCTTCATTCCTCCCACTCCCACTGGCTCGCTCTTTGCTGCGGGTCAAAGGTTCAGGGCACATTCCACTGAACTTGAGCAGCTTTGCCCTGTTTTACCGGTTTTGCTTTGTTTTTGCCATTTGGAGAGAGAAAGAGTGTGTGTGAGAGATTTTAATCTTTTTATCCCACCCTATACTTTTCCATTTCTTTCTTACAGGTTTTTCAAATTTTGTTACTTTTATAATAGGAAAAACGGAAAATTGTCAAAGAAATACTTAAAAAAGAGAATCCTGAATTTTAGTAAAAAAAAAAAAAAATTATGCTTATTTTAATACTCTTTTTTTAAATACAGGATGATTCAAAGCCACCTTATTCCTATGCACAATTAATAGTACAAGCGATTACAATGGCTCCTGATAAGCAGCTCACCCTAAATGGAATTTATACACACATCACTAAAAATTATCCATACTACAGGACTGCGGACAAGGGCTGGCAGGTAAGTCATTTCAGCCTGTTGGTGCGATGTCCATGCCACATATGCAGGTGCTAGTTGACGGGGGAGGGAGTTAGCTGGCACAGATGCAGGACTGAGAGGCTGCCTCTGCACAGAGCTGCTGAGGTGCCAGGATGTGGGGCAGGAGCAGTGGTCTAGAGAGTCAGGCCTACGGCTATTACTGGCTTGGAAGTGCCTGTGTCCTGACAGGATGCCTGAGGCCTGGGTTGTATGGGTGTTTCCTTTTGACCTGTACAGTTCACCTCCGGTATCTGAAATAGGGTTTGGAAACCTCACCTGTTCTTTGCTTGGGCAGTCTTCTGCCTGCCTCACCTACTTGTGCTGAAATACACAGACAGTTTCCAGAGAAGTTTCTTTTCTTCTAAAAACATCTACAGTTGGCTAAAAACATCTACATAAAACAGATGAATGTAACAGGCCACGACTGTGGTGTCAGTGACTTGGGAGGTTGAAGCAGGACAGCTGCTAATTCAGGTCCAGCCTCAGCAACTTGGTGAGATATTGTCTCAAAAATTAAGCTGGGTGCAGTGGTGCACACCTGTAATCCCAGCAGCTCGAGAGGCTGAGATAGGAGGATCATGAGTTCAAAGCCAGCCTTAGCAAAAGCAAGGCACTAAGTAACTCAGTGAGACCTTGTCTCTAAATAAAATACAAAATATAGGGCTGGGGAAGTGGTTCAGTGGTTGAACACCCTTGGGTTCCATCCCCTATACTGAAAAATAATAATAATAAAAGAGAGAAGAAATGTATGCTTATGGTTTTTTAAATTCATCAAATAACCAGGAATGGCTACAGAATTCCTTTGAGACTTTGGTTTGGTGAGTAAATATCTCTTAACAAAAGTGCTTTTGAACCCTATCCCCGGTTTAGTGAGGGGTAGGTGAGAGGGTGTCTGCTGTCAGTTGAAGGGTGGAAGTGTGTAAACATGTCATATTAAAAGATAATCTACCAAGCACATTTGCAGTGGGTTCGGGGTCTTTGGTCATGGGTGATACACAGTGAGACCCAACCTCCCCTCTTACTGTCCATGCAAGGCGGGATTTCTCAGTCGACAGGAAACATTGGATTTGGAGAATAGTTCCGTGTCAGGGCTTTTAACCTTGCATAATAAATTCCAACCATGTTTGCCATATTTTAGTCCATGAGGGAACTTGTGTTTAAAACAAAATATAATAAAAAGAACAATTTAGATGCATGTTCTGATAACCAGGGCTTGGTAAACGAGGGAAACACCCCCTGGAATACAGCGCACAGTACTGGGCATGTGAAGTACCTTAGGGTATACGTGCAACTTTTTACATGCAAAATGCTGATGATTTGAAATACTGGTTCTTGGGGCTTTGAGGAAACCAGTATTTTTGAGAAGCGTGAGGAGACTTTCATGTGTCTGGTTGTGTTTCCATGTTTTCCTAACGTGTGGATTTGTGAGTTACTGAACATCGATTTTCTTGCTAACAAGGGGGAAGGATGCGACCTGAGTCGTGAAGGGCCTTTTGGGGAGCCGGCTCTTGGGGACAGGCAGCCTGGGCCATGGGCATCTCAGCATGACCGAGATGTAAGCACCCCTCGGCTGGACTGTTGTTAGCACGGGTTTTCTTTTCTGCCTAGTGACCATGGTCTGAAAGACTGGCTGTGTCTTACCTGAGTGAGGCTGCACTGGGTCGAGTCCTGCCTCCTGTCTCGGGCTTACTGACTGGGAGAGGGACTGCCTGCTGCAGACCCCTGAGTTCTCTTCCTGTCCTCAGTTTGGGATCCTGACCTGTGAGCTCTTCACCCTGAGCTCTCCGGCGCCCTTCCCAAGACATCCGTACTCACCATCTCCTGTGTGTCAGGCCTTATTCTGACTTCTTCCTTGGCCTTCCTGTTTTTCGACTGTGTTTCTTGTCTTTTTGAGAAGGGTTCTCACTTAGTTTCCCAGGCTGGCCTCTGACTTGCGATCCTCCTGCTTCAGTCCACTGTATAGCTGGGATTGGTCATGCACCTCTGTGTCCTTTTCTTTTGAGAGAAAAATAAAAACTGTCAAAATAATAGTCCATTTTTTAAATGCAGATTTCCTGCTGGCATCCTGGTCTCTGTAATGGGAACAGGGCCATAGTGTGCTTGGTTCCTGTCCCAGAGAGGATGTGTTTGAATGCTCCCCTTCCCTCTCAAGCCCTCAGTGGGGTCCATGACTGCCTCTTAGACTTGGGTTTAGGATTAGGATTTTATGGGTCTACCCTTGGTTAATCTGCAGAGGAAATTCCTGGATAAAATAAGATGGCCTGAGTTGGTCCATCTGGAAAGGTGGCGTATTGATTATGATTGTGTCTTTCTGCCAGAATGACATCTTATGATTCTATCATTATGAAAAGTTTGAAGAGACTGGATTCTCGCCTTCTAAGGAACCAACACTGGTTTGGGGCATGCTGTGCGCCCACCTCAGCCCTGACCTGGAAGCATTCCCACACGTGACGTGTTCATGGGACGTGTGCTCATCCTTGCAGGCCTTCCTGTGCATGTGCACACTGCCCAGTGCTCAGTGCTCTGTGGGACTCCACACACCCAGGGAGGGTGCATAGCATGGACCACCTGCCTGAGGGCTGGGAGCTATGGCTTGGGAATGGGTCTTTGCTGGCAGCCCCGACAGGAAGGGCTCTGGGCAAGGAGAACTTAGAGGTGTTACAGATCTTCTCTTCACGTTCAGCATTTAAAAATAACAAGCCACTTTTTCTCTGAAAACTGATTTCTGGATCATCAGAATCCAGTACTTGGGTTTGAACACGTAACAGTGAAAATGAAGAACACTTGTCCTATGTTGAACCAGGTGGCACAGGCCTTAAGATACCTTGGGAGTGTGTACTTTTCTGTTTGTGTCTACCTAAAATGTCTCATCATGTCCTTTTATTTACTTCCTCCTTTTCTCCAGAGCCTTGTTGACTGGGAAATCGCAGGTGACCCTTTGTAAACTGGCATCTTCTTTGCTGGAGGGTTGTTACTAAGCAGGTGATTAGAGAGGAGGCCAGAACCCCCTATGGTGGTGCTGGCTGGGTTCTGTTAAGTGGTCAAAAGAGAAAGTCGCAGCTCCTGAGCCTTAGAGCTTGCGGCGGCCCCTTAAGTGCTGTTGGTGGTCACAGAGCTGCCTCGCCTCTGCCATGTCCTGTCCCTGCTCCCCTGGGTAAGAACCTGGCTCTGAAGTCCCATTCCCACTGTGCTGGGGCATGCAGGTGCAGTCGCTCCCACTGTCCCTTGTGCCCTACCTGGGCCATGGGTGTTGGTGGGTGAGAGGGAGCTGTGAACCTGCAAGACACTTGAAAAGCTTCTCGCTTATACAGGTCTCATCCAGAATGCTTGGGCCAGGATGTTTCAGATTTCAGGCTTCTTTGGTTTGGGTATATTTGAATATACACCACTAGATCTCCTGGGAGAAGGAGCCAAGTCTAAAAAAGGCAGTTCATTACGTTTCTTACACACCTTAGGAACGCAACCCAGGAGCGATGCTGAACAGTGTTTGCGGAACACCTGGCCCAGTGTGGAGTGTTGCGCATGGGGTGTCACGCTGGTGCTCAAAAGTCTCGCATTCTGCTGGAGCATTTTGAGTTCTGGATTTTTGTACTGGGATGCCTAAGTCTGAGCTAGCTACAGCTTTTGCTGGGGTTGCTTCTCTTGGTCCACAGTCTTGGTGTATCTCTCTGTCTCCTCCTAGTGTGAGAGGGCTGACATGGTGGGCAAAGGGTTGGTCTACGTGTCTTTGGATGTTGAGAATGGATGTTTAATTCGGAGGAACTGAGAGGAAGATTGACTGTCAGCTATACCTGGTGACAAACACCATTTCAGGTTGTCTTCAGTTGTTAAAATGTACTGTTATCATGGTGTGGTGACCCACCCTGTAATCCCAGCTGCTCAGGAGGCCAGGACAGGAGGATTGCAAGTTCAAAGCCAACTTCAGCAAGTCAGTGAGGCTCTGTCTCAAAATAAAACATAGAAAGCGATGGGGATGTGGCTTAGTGGTTGAATGCTCCTGGGTTCAATCCCTAGTACCCTCCCCCATCCCAATCAATGTATTAAGTCTCAACAGAACATGTATTTGTACATGATTGTACCAGACACAGCCAACCTTGCCCCTTTGTGCTTGCTGCCCGTGAGAAAACTCAGATCCACAGGAGCCAGAGGACTTAATTCAAGCCTATGATTAGTTAGTATTTTGAACAGTCCTTATTACTGATTGTGCAGTAGTATTTGACATGTGTTTGGTTTCCTAGCTGCCTTTGACAAATCAGAATTTCAGACCATGGTTAGCAGTTCTATTAAGATTAATTGGGGGATTTAGAAATGATTTTGGGATAACCCCAAATTTTATTTTGAGTTTGAAAATTTGTTGAAGTTTAAGTCTACTCAACAGTGTAAATGAATGGACTGTTGATTAGTCTGTGACTTTGATCCAGTTTTGGCCTCTGGTGTTGCTGGTTCAGGCCACAGTGGGGAGCTTTCCTTAGAGTCTCCCTGGGTAGATCTACAGCTGGGACCTTTGGAAGTAGAAGGATAGACTTGAGTTGAAATTTTTTCTGTGCGTCTGTGTCCTTATTGTGCTGTGGACCTATGTTGCAAACAGATCCAAGGGGCTGTTCCTGGAAAAGTGGCATCAGTGATAATGCCCAGCCGCTGCCAGTTTGTTAAATACTCTGTACTGTGTCAGTGCACTTCACATGGCTGGCAGACTGTGAGCTGACTCTGGGCACTGTGGTGATGTGAAGGGGTGGCTTTGCATCTGTGTCTCTGAACAGGGAAAGCTAGCAGTGAGGTCTTGGCTCTGCCTGGAAGAGGCGGGTGATGGCAGCGGTGGGCCTTGGTTTCCTACCTGGGAGTTGGAGGTGGACAGTGGCATCTCTGTGCTGCAGTCCTCATCCTGCTCCAGTGTCCACCTGCCTGCATGTGGCTCAGGAACTTCATGAGTTGTGTCCCCCTCTCGCTCTGAAGGGGTCAAGCCCAGGCCACTTCTGTACCAAGTTTTGCTCACAGGGAGGGCTGCTTCCTTCCAGCACAGTACTGCCTTTGAATTTCACTCTTGCTCAGCAGGAACTGCTCATCCAGGTTTCTGCTTTATAGGGCACTAAAACTAGGGCACATTTTTATTTCTCAGCAAAGAATTATATGAATTCTACGTATTTTTTTATGTTTCATAGAATTCAATTCGCCACAATCTCTCTCTGAACCGTTATTTCATCAAAGTCCCGCGTTCCCAGGAAGAACCAGGCAAAGGCTCCTTCTGGAGGATAGACCCAGCCTCTGAGAGCAAATTGATAGAGCAGGCTTTTAGGAAAAGACGGCCTAGGGGCGTGCCTTGCTTTAGAACCCCTCTGGGACCGCTCTCCTCTAGGTAAGGAAAAAGGAACCTCAGGACCTAACCTGTGGTCCTAAACTCCTTCAGTGGACTGGTATCGTCCCCTTCTGAACACGAAGGGACTGCCAGGCGCGTTTTGATTAAATGCTGGGATGGGGATTTGAAAAGGTGTTGGATGTTCCCATGTGTCTTGTTCCCAGTGGCCGGAAACACTTGAGCCCCTCCAGTCTTGAGCTCCTCCCTTCAGTGCTGCACTTCCTCTGGCTCCTGCACCTTGTTAAAGAGGCAGCGGGCTTGCGATGGCCTTTCTCTTCTTTGGCATGTGAACAGTTCTCTAAAGCTACCTTTTAGCTGCTCAAACTCAAGATTGTTTATTTGCCTGATTTTAAAATCACCCATTTTTAGCTTCATTAATATTCTTGTTTTTAACCCCGCGCCCCCCCCCCCAAAAGATAACACCCACGTGAAGTGTAAGTCTTAATGTCCCCAGCTTGCCCACTGCCTGCTCCTGCTGTCTGACTTCACAGGAGCTACTCCAGAGGGCAGTAGCCCCAGGCCCAGGGTGATGCTGCCCCAGGTGCCTGAGCCTACCTGAGCATGCAGCTCAGTTTACAGGCGAACACTGGAGAGTCAGACTCACGGAGCTGCAGTCGGTGGGCAGAAGACCAAGGACACCCTTTTGCAGAGTGAACTTATTAAGACAACAAGCCCTCTCCGAAAGGGATCACTGTAAAGACTGCTGTTTTCTTTTGGTGACTCAGGAGTGCCCCGGCCTCTCCCAACCACGCGGGAGTGCTGTCTGCTCACTCCAGTGGTGCCCAGACCCCCGAGAGCCTGTCACGGGAAGGTTCGCCAGCCCCCCTGGAGCCTGAGCCCAGCGCCTCACAGCCCAAACTCGCCGTCATCCAGGAGGCCCGGTTTGCCCAGAGTGCACCAGGTGAGTGCACTTGGGAAGAAGGGTGATTGGACACCTGGGCCAGCAGAGAGGCCACAGCCGTACTTGCCAGAGAGACTGCTCTGCCTCGTGCTTTCTGCCCAGTACCTGGGCGTTAGATTGTAGGCTTTGAAAAACTAATAGCACTGGGAATGTTTAAAAAAGCCAGTGAAGGTTCTTTAAATGGCACTGTATGTAGGTGCATGAACTAATTTAGAATTCACCTGTTTCTCAGTGAGTCCCTTTGTCATTCAGAACTCCATAAAACAGATTCCACCCCCACTAAAAGCACTCCATAGATTAGACACACTAGGGACTGACTAGAAGCAGAAACGTGTCCACTTAGTAGGTGAGCACCGTACAGTTTACTTACAGTGTCATGTGTGCCCTGGTGAATTTAAAAAATATATATAAACAGTGTGAAAATGTCCAGCAAAACTGTGGTAAGACTGGACTGCAGCTCAGTGGTAGAGTGCTTGCCTCACATGTGGCAGGCACTGGGTTCAAACCTCAGTTCCATATAAACATGAAGAAAGGTATTGTGTCCATCTGCAACTGAAAAAGAAAAAAAAAAAAATAACTGCTGTTGGGGAAATGTGCATTTCCTCCCCTTGGGGTTCCGGCCACGCTGACCTGGAGGACACTTCCCTCTGTAGCACCTGTCATCTGTGTGTTTCTTTAGTCCAAGCCCCCAGCCAGAAAGGGCAGCGAGTTGGGGGCAGAGGCTTTTCAACAGCCAGAGTCAGCTGCAGAGCATCCTGTCTCTTGCCAGGTGAGTGAGTAGATCTTGTGGCCTGGTCCTCACCACCCATGGACATTCTCAGGAGAAAGAACTGTGGAGAAAGGTGTTATCAGGAACTGTAACAGAGCAAGTTGCACTTTTAGCAAGTGAATGTAGGAATTACACATCCCTCTTAAGATACCACACCTTTCTTACAAAGCAAATTGGGGCCACATTCGGTACTTGAAGTTAAAGTCTGTGCTGAATGTGAGTACTGAGTTTGGGAAGGTGTGTGGAACCTAGGCCGTGCCAGCCTCAGCCCTGCCTCTGCCTCTGCCTGCCCTCTACAGGCTCACCCCTGTCTGGCCAGCCTGTCTTAATCACCGTCCAGCGGCAGCTACCCCCTGCGGTCAAGCCTGTTACCTACACTGTTGCAACCCCAGTGACCACCTCCACCTCTCAGCCACCGGTTGTGCAGACGGTCCACGTAGTCCACCAGATACCAGCAGTGTCGGTCACCAGCGTGGCTGGACTAGCCCCAGCAAGCACTTACACAGTTGCGGGCCCAGCAGTGGTCACTCAGGCAGCGGTCCTGGCCCCTCCCAAAGCAGAACCACAAGAGAATGGAGACCACAGGGAAGTCAAAGGTGAGCATGGGAGAGGCAGCCGCTGTCAGCTGTGTAGCCAAGGTGTCCACGGTGGCTCAGTGTGCCATGTGGTTTGAAAGACATTTCTGATTTCTTAATTTAAACTGGTAAGATTTTTATCAGCACTTCGGTAATACTAGTGGATGTTATCTCTCCTTTTAATTTTAGTGAAAGTGGAACCTGTTCCTGCGATAAGCCACGCCACACTGGGTGCTGCCAGCCGGATCATCCAGACGTCACAGGCCACCCCAGTCCAGACAGTCACCATCGTGCAGCAGGCCCCTCTCGGTCAACACCAGCTTCCAATAAAAACTGTAACACAAAACGGGACCCACGTGGTGCCAGTGCCTGCTGCGGTGCATGGCCAGGTGAACAATGGTAAGAAGTGCCTGGTTGCTGTGTCCTTTCCTGGGCGCTGGGACTGGGCGCCCAGGTCCTTCTCTGGGAGGAGGCAATCAGTGTCCCAGTGCTTTTTCAACTCTGGTTTTGTCTGCAGACGCAACTGCATTTCTGAGCTGTTGGAAATGCAGCAGCACAAAGACACAGGAGCTGGTAAGGGCCGGGCTGTTGTGGGACTCCATCTGAGACAAGGAGCTCCTCAGCCCGTCAGACAGAAGGGCTCCTTCCTTTCTCTGATAGGTGCTTGTGCTGCCTCGCAATGACCTGAAACTTGGGTGGTGGAACATAGTGTCTTAAATACCCTGTGCTGTGCTGTGGTTCATCTACTGAGTGGCGTCCTGCGCATGGAGCACTGTGTTGCTGGTAAAGGGTGGCAGTAGAGAATACTGCTTTTGTGACCTCTTTGCTCTGAAAGCTCTTTGGAAGCCCATGCAGCGAGTGTACTCCAGCCTGTTCTGACAGGCGTGGAGGACTCAGAACCCTCAGGAACACTGGGCTGCCTGCCCTGGCCTGCCCTGTGGAGCCATTAGGGAAGGAGCCCTGGACTGCCATTGAGGCCACTCAGCAGTAGGGTCCTCAGGGCTGGTGCTTTACAGAGGTGTTTTAGGGCTGGGGTGTGGCTCAGTGGCACAGGGCTTGCCTAGCATGTGTGTGACCCTGGATTCCATCACCAGCTCTACACACCAACCAAGGGCATTTCGGCATGGGGAGCACTTGCTCTCTTGCACAGGCACAGGTGGCACCATGATGCCATACTGGCACATGCCAGCACCCTGCACCTGAAGCCACAGAGTCAGAAGCCTCCAACCACAGCAGGCTCTCTGAGCTTTCTGTGAAAAGACCCAGGACCAGAAGGCTTGGTTGCTTGGGACTCCACGTCCTGGTTCACAGACGGGACTCCTGTGCTTACCTCTCCTGTGTTCAGTGCCGCCTAGTCCCTCCCAAAGCCTGAGGGAAGCGTGAGGACTGGTGCCTTGTCTGGGAAACCTGACAACCTGAGCATTCTCAGATCTGAGGGCACTGCCTCCTCCCTCAAGCCTACATCTCCTGCTCCTGCCATGTGCTTCCTTCTGAATGGCTGAGGTCACTTGAGGCTTGACATGGTAGACATGGTAGGCTTCCCTGCAAGCAGCCAGAAGTGGATTGAAGTGGAGGGGGGTCTGTCTCACCTGGGTTTTGTTGTCCTTCCCAGCTGTGTGACAAAGGCACACCTGTGGTTCCCAGTTGCCATGCCAGCAGTGTTGCTGTGGGGTCTATGCAGCGTGGGGCATGACCAGGCAGAGCGGCTGTACCCAGGAACATGCGTTTTCTAGGTGCCAGGTCCATCCAGTGGCATGGAGCAGCTCCAGACCTTCTGTGTCTGCCTGAAGTGCATTTGAACAACTTTGTCTCTCAGCACATTTAAGTCAGTAACTGATGCTTTTCATTTAAAATTAAAGCAAGAGGTTTAATTTTCCAGTATTGAAAATATTGATGTTTTGAAATAGAAGTTTTGCATCATTGTTGGGCATCCACTGCAGCATTCTGAGTATGACCAGGCGCGATGCCTCTGGTCCTGTTCCCTCTCTTCCTCCTTGTGGGTTCATGCTGCTCAAAGCCTCTGCCCATCTTTTCTCTTGGCAAGAAAAGGTAGACTTAAACCCTAAAATCGATCTGGGAATAAAAAGAATTGACAACATTACTAAAGAACTGATCAAAACCAAAAATAATTTGTTTTAAGCAAACACTATTTTTCAGGAAAGTACATTGTTTCATTTTCTGTTCTTAGCCTAATTTTACTTCTTTCCAGTGGAGCCAAAACCTTCCTGATTACCTATGGTGTCATTCAGAACCTGAACAGTTTTTACTGTTTTTTTTTTTTTTGTTTTTTTTTTTTTTTTTTTTTTTTTTTTTTTCCTTCAGTGCTGGGGATGGAAATTGGGGCCTTGCACATTCTAGGCAAGAGCTTTACCACTGAGTCACACCCCCAGCCCTTCTGAAATATTTTGTGAGACAGGGTCTTGCTAAGTTCCCCAGGCTAGCCTTGAACTTGAGATTCTCCTGCTTCAGCCTCCAGAGTCGCTGGGGTTACAGGTGTGTGCCTCTGCACTCAGCTCACAATCACCTTTTGACATCAGACTTTTCTTTGCCCGAGTTACACAATGTCTGCATATCTTCTCTCCCCTTTTGACCCCAACTGCCCATCTATGAAGCGGGACATGGAACCCTCTTCCAGAGCACTGGGGGAAGAGCTCTTGAATGTCTGCTGTGAGTAAAGCGCTTCCTCTGCGACCTGCAGCACTGTAAGGGGAATGACTGGGCTGCCTGGTGGGTGACTAGTGTCTGCAGAGCAGGCCACGGCACATTGAGTAGCGAGAGTTCCTCCCCCACCACTGGGAGACCTGTGGACGGTCTCCTGTGTGCCCTCTGAAGCTACATGTGTTCAGTCAGGGCTGTACAGACAGTTGCCTAGCTGGTGCTGTTTGTTCCCAATCTCTGAGGGTGGCAGGTGGCCTGGTACCTTCTGGCTGTCCCACCCGGAGAGGAAGCAGGGAGGACACACGCGAGTCCTTTCCAGCTGCAGAGCCGTAGCCATTTGCTGCCAGGACAGCATCAGGTGCTCCGTCAGGAGTGGGCACTTCTGCTGGGGAGCCCTGGGCGGAGAGCGGGAGAGGCAGCGCTGTTGGGCAGCATGGTCCAGGTCCACACATCAGCGTGAGCACCCTGTCCTAACACTCGCTCCAGAGATGGGGCCTCTGGGGAAGGCTGGCTAGGGGAGGGTCTGGAGCAGAAGCAGATGTCATATGATGCTGAGCATCTGATGTGAAGGCCAAGGCACAGGGGACACTGAGTTGGACCTCTCTTGCCCTTGACAGTCATTCCTGGGAAAGAAAAGGAGCATCCATTAGCTTTGAAAGTCAGAATAATCACTAACACACATTTGTTTTTCTTTTGTGGGATGGGAGGCGCGGTGCAAGAGATTGAGCTCAGGGCCACTTTATCACTGAGCTGCATCGCCAGCACTTTTTATTTTGAGACAGGGTACCGACTGCCCAGGGTGGCCTGGAACTGCAGTTCTCCTGCCTTGGCCTCCTTTGCAGGAGTGGCCACCATGTCCTGCACCCATCCCTCCCCCTTTTTAATGCCATCTTGGTGTGAAGTGGCACCTTATGGTGGCTCTGACTTTGCTTCTCTAATGGCTGGTGATGTCAAGCACCCTCATGGGCATGTGCTGGGCAGGGTCTGTTGGCTGGCACTTTTGCCCCTGCTTCAATAGGGTTGTCTTTGTTACTGAACTGCGGGGTCTCTTCATGTGTTCTGAGTGTTAGACCTTCATCAGATACAGAATGTAGCAATCTTCTCTCCTGTGGGTTTTTTCACTTCATAGTATCCCCTAACAGTTTTTAATTCTGATGAAGTCTAGTTTACCGTATTGTTTCTCTCATTCCTTGTGTTTGGTGTCATATCTGTGGAACCACTGCCTGGTTTGGGGACGTGAAGACTTCCTCCTAGCCAGGCATGGTGGCACAGCCCCGGGTGCCAAGGCAGACATGAAGGAGAAGGGAGAGGCAGGCCTGGGTCTGCGGTGGCTGCTCTTCTCAGCGACTCAGGAGCTAAGGCAGGAGGAGCACGCTTTCCAGACCACCCTGGGCAATGAAGCAGCACCCTGTCTCAAAATGAAAATTTTAAAACACAGGCTGGGATGGGACTCCATGGTAGAGCACCCCTGGTGTCAATCCCAGCATGCCCCCCATGCCCCATGACTCCGTGTTTTCTCCTGGAAGTGGTGTGTTCTGGCTTCCTTTAGGCCTTCAGTGCCCTGTGTGCTGGCCTCAGCTTCCACTGTGCCTGTGCTCCTTCCCCATGTTGGAAACAGCCACAGACACATGCTTTGTTTCTCCCTGTTGCCTTGATCTTTATGCCTATCTTCGTTCTGATACCAAGTTTTAATTACTGTAGCTTTGTAGTAAGTTTTAAAATTGGGAAGGGAGAAGCCAGGCTCATTATCTATTCTGGGTGCCTTGCAATTCCATGTAAATTTTAGGATCATAATTCCACTTCTGCAAAAAATACTGTTGGGGAGTACAGCAGTAGGCCAAGTATCCTCCTGCTAACACTTGTGCACACCTGTAATCCTAGCAACTCAGGAGGCTGAGTGAGGAGGGTTGCAAGTTCAAGCCAGCCTCAGCAATTTCGGTCCTGTTTCAAAATTTTTAAAAAAGGGGGATGGGGGCAGGGTACAAGTGATTGAGCCCAGGGGTGCTCCACCACTGAGCTACATCCTCAGCCTTTTTCATTTTGAGATAGGGTCTCATTGAGTTGCTGAGGCTGGCCTCAAAGGCCTCCTGCCTCAGCCTCCTGAGTTGCTGGCATTACAGGCATACTCCACCGTGCCTGACTTCAAAATAATTTTTAAAAAGGGGTGGAAGTTGGGTGTAGTTCAAAAAAACAACAAAACTTTTGAGATCTGATAGGGGTTACATTAATTAAGTCTCAATGAGAGTATCCTCACCTGGAAGTATTAACATGTCTCTTAATGTGTAGCCTTGGGGTGTCTGATTATTTCAAACAGTCCCATTTTGTGGTTTTCAGAGTATAAGTCTTGCACCTCCTTAGTTAAATGTCTTGCTGATATTTTGTTTTTCTATATGGATTTATTTTATTTCTGTTTTCAGTTGTTGATTGCTGTAGTTTAGAAAAAACAGCTGATATTTGCGTGTGATCTTGGACCCAGCAACTTGGAGGAATTCATTTACAAGCTGTAATAATAGTCTTGATTTGTGTGAATGTCTGTTCATATTCATTCTTATATTTTCTTAAATATGAGTTTACATCATCTTTCAAGAGAGACCATTTACTTCCTCTCCCATTCGTTTTGGATTTTTTTTGTGGGGGCGGGGGCTGGTCCCCCTTGTGCTGCCCTGCTCACCTGGGCCCCTGGGCTGCAGCCACCTCCCGCCTCAGCTCCCAGTCGCTGCCCTGCTCCTCCACCTTGTGCTTCCTCCACCTCTTCTCAGGCAGGAATAGCGGTGGAAAGAGGTGCCCTTGTCTACTGCCCATCACAGGGCCATCAGTCTTGTTCGGTGTGGCCTGGGATGTGGCTTTTCCCTGTGTGGACTTCAGTGCTGTGACTTCTCCTGTTCCTGTCTGAGGGTCTTCTCCCTGGCAGGGTGTTGAGTCCTGCCAGGTGCCTTTCTCCTGATGGATGCAGTAGTTGTGTGAGCTACCCTGTATTCTTGGACAGATTGCACTTGGCCACCGTGTGTGCCCTGGTGATGTGCTGCTGTGCAGGCCGGCTGGGGCTGTGGAGATGCCACGCTTGTGTTCTTGAGGGGTGCCAGCCTGTCCTTCTCGTGTGGTATGACTGCCTCAGTGAGCTGACAGGTATTCCCTCCCTTCCTGTGTGTGGACGATTTTGAGGACTGGTATCAGTTCTTTTTTTTTTTTTTTTAATTTATTTTTGTAGTTGTAGATGGGCACAGTGCCTTTATTTTATTTTTTATGCGGTGCTGAGGATGGAACCCAGTGCCTCACACATGCTAGGCAAGCCCTCCATCACAGCCCCAACCCCAGCCCCAGCCCCTGGTGTCAGTTCTTTTGAGGTTTGGTAGAGGACTGTGCTGGGGTGGAGAACCCTGCTAGCACACACCGATCCCTGGTTCCACCCGAGAATAAACAACAGAGCAGCAGCATCCAGCCACTGCCAGGCTCCCAGGATTGACCACCTGGCCCAGGCCTTGCTGCTTAGGGGCTTCTGTCAGTCACATTATTTCTTCATGGCTCAGGTGTAGAGTCTGTCCATTTTTGCCATTGATGACAGGAATTTCACATTTGAAGCCCGAGAACCTTTTATTCAGCTGTTTGACATCTGCCAGTGACTCAGGAGCACCAGGGCTCCTCTGTGTTCCCTGGTTTGAGCACCTGTGAGACTGCTTTGGTTTTGTCCTCCCATGTCTCTGCTTCATTCTATCACGTCAGTACTTATACAGATTGTTTTCACTTTTATTTATTTGTTTAAAAATTGTTTTTATGTACATTTTTAGTTGTGGATGGACCTTTATTTTATTCATTCATTTATATGCGGTGCTGAGAATTGAACCCAGTGCCTCACAGGTGCTAGGCAAGCGCTCCACCACTGAGCCACAACCCCAACCCTTGTTTTTCCTTTCAGACTCTCATTTTCAATACCAGCCCAAGATAAAGTTAATGTTTCCGTTATTCATACTGAAGATTCAGCAGATGTAACCTGGCTTTCTTCTGCTGGGCACAGGCCATAGCACTTGCACACAGCCTCCGCTTGTGGGAGGGCAGGCTGCGCAGGGCGGTCCTTTGGAGGTCCGGCCCAGTGGCTCTTCTGCTCAGGGGTGCTCAGTCCATCACCCACGGTGGAGGCCTGCGTGCCCAGGGCCTGTGTTCAGTGCACTCACTTGTGCTGAGGCACCCAGCCTGTCCGCGTGGAGCTGGAGGAGAGAGCAGCCCAGGTGCAGTCCCCAGGGCTGGGCAGACATCTGGTATGCTGAGCCTGGGTAGAAGTCGCACCCTGATAATTCCAACTCCCGGGGCAGGTCTGCTGGGACCCTGGCCCCTGGGACTCTGCCTGGGGGACAGGGGGTGGGAGAAGGCTGCCAGCCTGCTGCAGGCCCCAGGGATCCTGCGTGTGGTACCAGTGTTGCCCTGGAGTTGTCATACTGTGGCCCCTTCCTGAACAGAAACAGCCCCGTCCCAGCCTGGGCCTGGGAGCCCCACCCATGCTTCTGCCCCTGGTGTAGGGGGTGTAGCTGCTGCTGGGCAGAGTTTCATGCTGCCACCCACCTGCTCTTGCTGCCCACACCTGGTTGGAGGAGAGCCCTACGTGACCAGCATGGCAGTCAACCAGGGCATGCATAGCCGCTCATGCAGGGGTGGGCAGTGGGAGAGACGGAGGCTGTGGCCAGGCCACCTGTCCCCCAGGCCGTCCTATTCCTGTCTGCCTGGATTGCATGCAGTGCTAGTTCCATCTTTGCAGATTGACCTACACGCTGGCATTTTTGGCGACCCAGAACCAGTACTCAGTGTTGCTTGAGTCATTCTGATGGATGGGTAGCTGAGGTGGAACAGGGGACACGCCCTTGGTTAGCCCCACAGTGCTGTGGGGTCCGATAGTGCCATCATGTTTACCTTTTTGTACTTTCTTTGGTTTTGCTGAGCTGATATTGGGTGATCCTATGTGCAAGTGACTGTGGTGTTCCTCAGAATATGAGTTCCAGCCAGGTATGAGCCACAGCCTGTCTGTCACTGCCTTGAACAAGGCGTCTTTAAGCAGATATGCAAAACTAGAGAACCTGTTAATTGATGTGGCGAACTGCTGACTTGGCGTGCCACCTGCTGGTGTGTGCACCTGCCCTCCAGCTGTGGCAGCTCCAGGGGGCTGTGTCCTGCAGCCTGGCTAGGGGACTGTCCTGAGCTCCTTCCTGCCATGGGCAGTGAGTTGGACCAGACGGAAGGGTCTGGAGGTCTGAGGTGGAGGGTGGGCCCCATGTGTGTGCAGTTGGTGTGAGGCTCCTCTGGGCATGGCACAGACTCGCCCCTGTGACTTGGTGGCTTGTCCAGCAGCAGCAGCACCGCTCCTGGGGCAGTGGCCTGAGCCTAACAGCAGTGCTGCACCGGGGATTGGGGCGGGCCAGTGGGAGGCCATGTTCCTCCTGCTCTGGGCCTGCCCTTGGGGGTCTGTGTGGTGCCCTGGGGCGGCTCTGACTCCTGCTCTCTTCAGCCTCAGCGAGCCCTTTACACATGCTGGCGACCCACGCGTCGGCCTCGGCATCCCTGCCCACAAAGCGCCAGAACGGTGACCAGGCGGAGCAGCCGGAGCTGAAGCGGATCAAGACGGAGGACGGCGAGAGCTTCGTCATCGCGCTGAGTGTGGATGGGCCACCAGCAGCCGTGCGGGAGAAGGGCGTCCAGAACTAGCGGCCGGAGCTCCTCCCTTGGCGGCTCCACGGGCTCGGGAGCAGCGTCCTGCAGGTGGACCCCTCGGCACTGACAGCCCAAACCCGGTGGCCTTAACACTCCTGGACGCAGTCAGGCCGCCTCGCCCAGGGCCAGCACCGGGGAGCACCCGAGGTCGGGGACCGGAGCGAGGCGCGCTTCCCCGCAGGCCCGGCCTGGATGTGCCACAGCGCCATGGCCCCGAGCACACGGGCAGGAGGGTGCCCAGCTCCTGCTCCAGCTCCGGCTCCAGCTTCGGCTCGGTCCTCCTGCGGACGCCGGGCCCAGTGCGCCCCCACGCGATGGCTGCCCGGTGAACTGGCCCACGCCCGCGGTTCTGGGCTGATTGTTTGCGTTGACTTGTCCCTGCATAATCCCACTTAAGTAAAGCGAGTCTCCGAGTGTTGTGTCCGCTAAGACGACAGAGCCCTTCCCTCTTTCAGAAAGCAGTCTGTTTCGTCACCTTCAAAACCGCGCCCTGGTGGTTTGGGATGGGCCACCCTGGGTGTCCTGTGCTGGCTGGCAACCTGCTGAGTTCTCGGCAGGCCCTGGAGGCGAGCGACTGCTGGTCGCCCTTGGTTTGCAGGAGTTTCTCTGGCCTTGAGGAGTGGTCCTGCAGGAAGGCCAGCCTCTCCTATAGCGGCACCGTGGCTTCGGCCCTGGCTTCCGGAGCGTTCCTGGCTAGGGCCCAGAAGCAGAGCAGACAGGCTCCAGCCTCATTGTGAATGTTCAGTGCCATCATCATAACATTATTTATTTAAATGTAGTTATTTTGGTATTTAATTTTTTTTTTAAAGAGGAAAAAAAAAAAAAAAACCTGTATTTTCCTGGTGGAATGAAATGGCTCAGAATGGTATATTTAGGCAACTTTAAAACATTTCTTATTTGCATAAAGACCAAATACGACAGACCTGTCCTAAGTGTCGTGCGTCGCCCCTGGGGCGCTGTGGCAGTGTTGCTGTGGTTACCACACGTGTTGGAGTCATGACTCAGCCACTGAAAAGTAAAGGTGAGGCCTGCCAGCCCATCTCTGCCCCGCGGTCAGCACCCCCGTTGCAGTGGGCGTGGTCCCCACAGGAGGCAGTGGGCAGCGCAGACCTGGTGCCGACCGGCTGCCTTGTGCTTGGACACACACGGGCCTGCAGGGTTTCTGCAGGCAGTTGTGATGGTGGGTGGGCTGCTGGGCCTTCAGAAGGGGAGGCACCTCCTCTCCTTGCGGCCGTGCTTCTTCAGGACTCAAGGAAGGACTAGTGCACCGCCAGGCCCTGGGCTTCTCCCTCCTGCCCACTGCTCCCCGCTGCACAGCAGTCCTCAGTGCCCCACTCCAGCAGTCTCTGGCTGTCGACTTCTGAGCTCCCTCAGGGACTGCCAACAGCTGCAGCAGCTCTGCCCTGAGCCAGGCGTGCACAGGAAGCCCGTGGTCCCATCTGACCTGCCTTCATCCTCTGCAGGACCACAGCCGGTGAGGGGCACCCAGGAGGGGAGGGACAGTCTCTAAGTCCAGACTTCTGCTGTCGTAGGAAGTAGAGTGGTGATCTGTGTGCAAAGATTGAAATTTTTAAAAAGTACCAAGTTCCTAAAATTCAATAAAATATTTTTATTAATTTTAGTTGAATGGTGCATCGTTGTCATTTGAGAAGGTCCTTCACACGCTCCTGTGAGCACCCAGGATGCATCGGCTGCTGGCAGGGCAGGGGGCTGCAGGCTTTGTGAGGCCCTGGGGTTGAAGCTGTGCTGCCCTGCCACTGCTCCTGCAGGCTTGCCCTCTGCCTGTGGCCAGGGGTGCAGCAAAGCACACGTGGTGTCCAGGCTCCCACAGTGGCTTGGTGTGCAGCTGGGGGAAGGTCAGCACTGGCACTGCCCACGTGCTGTGCACTGGGAGCCTGGGCACAGGTCATACTCTGGGCTCCCCTGGGGCAGGGTTCCTGGAAGGTACAAGGTTTGGGTTGGTGCAGTTCCAAGGGGCAAAGCAGAAGCTGCTGCCCTCCAGGATGATCTCGGGGCTGAGGAGAGCGTAGGACAGTCTGTTGCCCTGGCCAGAGGCCTTGGAGACAACCGGAGGCCTTGTGCTTACTGTGGGGGGCCTCTGGGGACATGCCATGCAGGGCCACAGAACACCAAGCCAGGAGTGGGCCTCGTGGACGGTGCCGCCCCATCTCCAGGACCTGTGGAGACAACACAGGAGGCCACCCAACAGGAAGACGGGGCCAGAGATTAAAGCCAGAAGCAGCAGCAGGCAAGGGGAGTGAAGCGCTGCCCGGCCTCTGCTGGCAGCCTGAGCACAGGAGGGCTCCTGGGTAGGCAGTAGATAGCACCCCTGCCCTGTGGTCAGCCACCCTGCACAGCCCTTTACTGGGACCAGGAGTGGGGAGATGGGTATGGGGCCCAAGGAGCAGAGATGTACTGTGCTCCCCTCTTCCTCTGCTCTCCACTCTGGCCCCGAGCAGGACCCAGGCACAGGAGTGGGAACTACCACACAGGGCCCTGGAGGCCACACCCTGAGCCTCCAGCCTGCAGGTGGAGCAGGGTGCCTGGGAGACCAAGTAGGGCCAGGGCGAAGCCAAGTCAGCAGCACCTAAGGCCACGAGCCACCACAGCAAGACCCCCAGGGGCTCAGGCATCGGGTGAACCACAGCGAGACCCCCAGGGGCCCAGGCATTGGAAGAACCACCGCAGGACCCCCATGGCGTGGGTCTGCCCATTAAGTCTCCACCTCTCCAGGCAGCACACAGCCTCCAGGGTGCACATGGGTCCCAGATGCAGCCAGTCTCAGCTCCACAGGGAAAACAGGACAGACAGCTGCAGCTAAGACGTCGCGAGCCCAGAAAACACCATAAGACAGACTAACCACTTTCCCTGAAGTCGGTGGGTGCTCTTGAAATGGGTTGGGAGCCACAGAACTTGAAAAGAACTGGATAGAAAAGTATTTGGAAACAACAGTGATCATGCTGTGATCAGGGTGTGGGCAACGTTAGGTGCCTAGCATGTGACACAGATTGCAGCAGAAGGAGGATGAGATGGGCACTGTGGCCGCAACATCCTGCAGCTGGGGGGCTGAGGCAGGAGGATGCACGTTCCAGGGCAGCCCCAGCAACCTAGCAAGACCCTGTCTCAAAAGAAGAAACTGAAAGTGCTGGGGTGTATCTTGCTGTCCACCCCAGTACTCCACACATAGCAAAATCAGTCTTTAAAAGACAGCAGGATTCACACAGCTCAGGGGACTCCATATAGGATGGACTCGAACTCGGGCCCTGTCCCGACAGCAGCGAGAACAGAACTGCTGTAGGGCCTGGGCAGTGGGAAGCGGTGCAAGGATGGAACGTCAGCAGCAGGACGCAGGCAACAAGGGCGCCCGGGGGATGGACCAGCAAGAGCTGCTCTACCAGGGGTGCCATGCCTATCAGACCTGAGCAGGGAAGCGGGGACACAGGAGGCAAGTGGGCAAGCACAGCAAGCTAGTTTCCCTCTTGACTTCTTCAGAGTGGACGGTCTTTGAAAGCAGGCCTTGTGGCCGGTCTCAGGGGTTCCTGGCCACCTTGCTGCAGTGTGTTCTGCCACAGCTCAGCCAGGGAGGCGGCTCTCAGAGCTCTGCTCACGTGAAGGGGAAAGCTGAGGCCGGCTGACGGCCAACAGCCTGACAGGCACCAGGCAGAGGGACGTGAAATGCCCGCACTTCTCAGGCCATGCAAGGGAGGCGAGAGCACCATGGCAGAAGCCTCAGCCATCCCAGGACAGACCCAGCTTGCTGCAAGTGAGCCGGCGGGGAGGCTGGAGGCACAGGACTGGCAGGCCCAGGCATGGAGGACGCTGCGTGACAGGAGGCAGGCGGCGGATGGAGCGGTGGAGTTGGCAGCTGGTACGTAGCAGTGCCCTCGGGGACGAGACCCTAGGCGGACACCTCGAGTTGGACTCGGTGACGCAGCAAGAGGAGACTGTCACGGGTGTCCTCAGCCCTTCGATGTCTGGCGCCAGGCAGTGCCTCAGCACAACCTGTCCTCAGAAGCAGCACTCCTGCAGCCAGGCACAGTGCCACACCAGGGAGAGGAGTGCCAGGCCCACCAGCCTGGTAGCTTGGCATGGCCCATCTCGAGGTAAAGAGGGCTGGGTGCAGCTCGGTGGTGGAAGGACACGGGGCAGGGTAGCAGTGTTCTGGTGCCTGAGGGTCAGTGTCCAGTGTGGCCCGGCGCGGCTGGGTGCTATTCACTGCAGGGACACGTGTGGGCACCGCGCCAGGGGTGCTGTCCAGCACAAGGAGGAACCCCACACGAAGACCATCAAAGGTGGGTGCCAGGGCATTCAGAGCAGCAGGGCCCCAGAGCCAGCCAGGGAGGCACCAGGGGAGGCTGCCGGGGGCCTTTCCTGAAGGCCGAAGCACTCAGGAGTGGGGTTTTGAAGTGGCACAGGTGCTGGCCACACCAGGCCAGGCATTCTCTCTTAAGCAAACTGAGGGGACGCTGTGGGCTCTCTGAGACACAGGTCCAGAGCCTCTCGCATCACTCCCACACTCACACGATAGACTTCAGGCCCTTGAGACAAGTGGTGGCTGTGCAGGGGATGCCACCCAGCATGGAGCTGGCTCAGGGCAGGGAAAGAGCAGCCAGATGTGAGGTGCCCGCCAGGCTGGCAGGCTGGACCATCCCCAGAGATGCTCTGACCAGGACCCTGCACCTGTGAACCGGTCTGCAGCTGTCACCAGGTGGGGCTGAGGTCACAGGGAGAAAGGAGGGCCCCAACCATGTGTCTTCCTAAGGGGGCCTTTGAGACGACAGCCAGGGCCACATGCAGATGTGACAGCAACCAGAGGTGTCCGCAAGCCCGAGGACACTAGCACGGCTGGTGCCCACTGGACACTGGAGAGGCCTAGAGCAGACTCCTCCAGCAGCAGAGCCCACCCTGCCAGCGGTGAAAAGCGCACTCCGGAAGCCAGGCAGGGCAGCACACGCCGCAACCCCGGGGCTGGGGAGCGCCTGCCCGTGCTCCCCTGCTGACCTACAGCCCCAGCCTTTTTACTTTTCACCGTGATTCAGCCTCACTGAGTTGCCTAGGGTGGCCTCAAAGTTGTGGTCCTCCTGCTTCAGGCTTCTGGTTTATAGGTGTGCACCAGTGCTCCTGGCTCAAAATGAAGAATCTGAAGATTGAGAGTAGATAATTCCTTCTTTGAAGTTAGAAAAGTAACTTGCTCTTGCTCTTCAATTTTTAGAGAAAAAAACTGAATTGTTCTCATCAGTGAGTTAACCTGATCAACCATCCACCCATCATCCAATGAACTAGCCTAATCAGTGAGCTAACCCAGCCAGTGAGTTGACCTCATCATGGCTCCACCTCCTGCCTGCTGGACGAGACCCTGATCGCCACAGGCCCTGAGAGGAATGAACTGCCCACTCAGTGGAGCCTCTCGTGGTGACATCGGTGCACACTCAGAGCCCAGACCACTTAGGACGAGGCTGGTGGAGAACCTGAGCCAGAACCTGAGACTTCGTGCAGATGGGGAAACAGTAGTCCAAGATTCTGGCTCTCCTGGGGTGTCCCGGTCTGCAAAGGTGACTAGGACACCTGCTTCCCAGCATCCGGCAGAACCTGGACTCCACCTGCCCCAAGAGGGTCTGCCAGGCCCAGCCCGGCATGGGGACGCAGGTCGGGTACCTCACATGCCCAAGGAAGCTCCAATGTGGTTCAAAGGTGGCTGTCCCTGGGCACTGCCAGGCACCTGCACCAAGTGCACCCCTGCCCCTAAGATGCAGCGCACTCTCCATCCAATGCAGCATCCTCCAGCCAATGCCCGTGGCACAGAAGCCCTCATCCGAACTCCAGTGCCAGGGTGGGAGGGCAACTCAGAAAGCCGCACCACCCCACAGGCAGGTGCCCACACCGACAGCACAGCACAGCAAACAGGCTGTCGCCACACAGTCATCCATCCTGGCACAACGGGCCTCCTGATGCCCTCTGGGCCAGCCCTGCCCTTTGGGGCCCACCACCCAGCAGCGCCCCTTCCTCAGCGGCTCTCAAGGCCCTGATGCAGAAGCACTCTGTTGCATCCGTGGCACAGCCAGTCACAGCTGTGCCACGAGATGGGCACACGTGGCCTTGGAGTAGGTGAACGCAGACAGGACCCCAGGCCACAAGGCACGACTAACCCGTATCAGGAACGCATGAGAATGAGCAGACGCGAGCGCCACGAGGGCTGGAACCCAGCAGGAGCCACAGGCCCCGTGAGAGGCAGTGACCTGCGCCAGGGCACCACATCCAAGTGACGTCAGCAGCAGGCGGCATGCCCCACAGTGCTCCATGGCCAGAGCATGGAGCCTGCCTTCCCAGGAGCAGCTACCGCAGGGGCACCGTGACCCCAGGGCACCTCCTGTTGAAGTCGCCTCAATAAATGCAGAACTGGCCACACACCCCAGCTCCCATTTTCAGCAGAACACAGGAAGCACAAAGGGAAGGTGTGGCATCTATCCAGACAGGACGCTGGGCCAAGTAGGTGTGAGCGAGTGTGAGCGAGCGTGAGCAGGCGCTGGCGCCCTCCGCCCTCCCCAAGCCCCTAACAGCGGACTCGCCACATTTCTAATGTTTTGAGTGGTTACTCCAGATGAAAGGCCACCAAAGGAAAAGCGCTCAGGCACCTGCAGCAGCGGCTGCTTTGTGTTGTACCTCGGCGCCAGGGTGCCTGGGCACGCCACCAGCCACTGGGCTCCCCAAGCCTTGGGGATCAGCCAGTGTCCCCCAGGCAGCCCCACCTGCTGCCACTGGCTCTCTGTTCTCCAGACTGGAGACGGCCTGGCCCTTGGTCCCAGTGAAGACGTCTGGAGGACGGTTGGGACTCCAGGCCACAGGGTCTCAGTGGGGAGGTTGAAAATGCGTCCTGAACTCAAAGCCCTCTGGCCCAGCAATTCCAGTCTCTTTGCTCCAAAGAAATAATCAGACGGGCCTAGGAACCTGCCTTTGTGGGTTTCCAGTTCTAAATCGTTTAATACAGGAAAAGGTGCCCACACACACACCACTCGTCCTGCGGCCATGGGTCTAAAGAGGTGAGAAAGCAGGACGCGGTGCTGCCTGGGATCCGGGAAGCAGTGCCACGTCATATGCTTCTGCCTGTTCTGTAGTCCATGGGGACCTGCGTCTTCCAATCCTAGTCCTTTCCAATCCATTTAAGAGATTTTGGCACAAGTTCCAAAACATGGCAATCAAATGCCCCCTGTAGGAGGAGCGGCAGAATACACGGAGGCCGTCCTGTAGCGGGAGCTTGGTTTGGCTGCAGGAGGGAACGCCAGTGAAACCCTGTGGCCACAGGAGGCTGCGAGGGCCCACACCATGGCCAGAGTGGAGGGAGGGAGGCGGAGGCCAGGGTCCCCCGGGCCGCCATGCACAGGCGGGGACCCCGCGGGTGCCCTCCCACAGCACGGGGCCAAGGGATGCTGGAGGGTGCAGTGGAAGGGTCCTCCACACAAGTCAGAGAACCCGGGGGCCAGTGCACCTGGAAGAACGAAGCAGGGAGCACAGGCCTTGGAGTCCCCGGGAACTCTGCGTCTGGGGCCCAGCACAGGAGGCTGGAGGTGGCCCGGTGGTGTGAGCGAGTCCACGCAGCTCACCTGCAGCCCGTGGGGCACTGGCGCCTGGAGGACAAGCACACGCAGCGCTGTGCCCCTCCAGGCCTTGCAGCCATCCAGGGACAGACAGGGGAGGGAAGCAGTGGCGGAGGACACCAGAGCCCCTCGCAGGGGCCCAGAGCTGACACCACCCTCATGCTGAGGGAGCACCTGGGACAGGAGGCAGGCCACCATGGAGACCAGCCCAACTCCAGGTGCGGCTCCCAGCCGGGCAACCGCAGCCACATGGTCAGGGCCTCCGGGGCCAGCCAGCCATGTCCACAATGGCAGCAGCACCTGCTGCATCCCCGACACACGCACAGCCTGTCCAGCA
Source organism: Sciurus carolinensis (assembly GCF_902686445.1). Lineage (NCBI taxonomy): Eukaryota > Metazoa > Chordata > Mammalia > Rodentia > Sciuridae > Sciurus > Sciurus carolinensis. The sequence goes on along the minus strand of NC_062215.1, from coordinate 507,754 downwards.
CCTGCAGTGGCCTGAGCAGGCCTGCCGCCCACCCTGCTCCCCCACAGAGAAGACCCTGTGAGTGCTTCTGTTTTACCTCGACACCCCAGACTGCAGCCCGGGAAGCAGCACTGCAGCTCCTCCCTGGCCCCAGGGCAGCTCTCCTGTCAGACTCAGGCCACATCAGCAAAACAGGCTCCAGCGGCCTTGGTGCCTCTGAAAGGGGAGCTAAAGCTAGCCCACGGGGACAGGTGCAGGAGAGTGGGCATTGCTGTCCCCGCCTCTGCTCTCCAAGACAAGCCTGATGCTCCCAGAGCGCTTGGCCCCTGCCTGTGGACTTCCCTCCTCCAGAGGGCCATGCAGCCACATGCAGGTGGGTGGGGTGCCCAGGAGGTCCTGAGACCAACCCTCAGCAGGCATCATGACCAGGAGAGGACGCAGGGCCCCCCAGCGCACTGCTCCATACTGTACAGGTGGAGTACAACAAAATTAGTCACTTTTATTTAAAGAAACCGTACAAATAAGTGTGCAAAATTAAAGTTCATGATTAAACACACATAGGTAACATGCATACTTGACATGGGAACTCACAGACAGCGGACCACAGGACAGCAAAGGAACCGGCAAAACAGTAACTTGCCGCTATGCAGATTTTAAAAGTTTGCAACCTAAAATCAAAACCACAGAAGTAAGCTCCTCTAACAGGAATTTAAGAAAATAACATATAGCTCAACAGCACAGTGTGGAGCCCACGACCTATCGCAGTCACCAAGTGTTAAAAACGGCAAGAGCCTTTGGCTCCCAGGTTAGTGTGCAGCTACTCACAAGTGCTGGGGGGGGTGGGGGGTGGCAGGAGAGGGGAGTGGGCGGGACGGCGGAGGCATCTCCCTCCACACCCGCAGGACCCACGGGGCCCGCGGGTGCTGCTGCCCACAGCAGCGGTGCCCTCCACGGACCACTCCGGAGACTATGCTGCTGTGCCCACAGATGGTAGGGAAGCACCACAGCCCCTCCCCCAGGTAAGGACACAGCTCTGTGCAGGAGGGTGGGTGTCTGCCTCACCCTGATGGCTCCGACAGGGTGGGCACAGCCCCTGGAGGCACAGAGCAGACTGCTCCCGAGGGAGATGTGCCAGAGCGCCAGGACTGCAGGCGCGGGCTTCAGGTGGTGACGCACTGCTGACCACACACTGGGCTGCTTCTCAGAGAAACAACACATCTGTCACAGGAACAGACCTCAATGTGCCCCTCCTGGGCAGCCCTGTCCCTAGGCTGGGATGGAGCCCATCAATAGAGGATGTGCTGGAGCTAGCGAAGGTCACAGCTGAGCTAAAGGGCAGTGGCTGGCAGGCGAGTGTGGGCTGCCCAGAGCCACTGCATGTCCAGGTGTGGTGATGAGCATTCTCTTTAATACGGGAAATGGGAGGCCCTTCTCAGGAAGGCAGAGAACCACGTATGGCTTCAAGACTGAGGTCCTGGGCAGTCCTCCAGCCCCGTTCCCATGAGGCTCCGGGGCACGGGCACCAGCCCCAGGAGACCGGGGCACTAGGCAGCAAGCGCAGCCTGCTCATGGCGAAGTCACAGCTTGTCATCAGTCATTTCCAGGAACTGCGCGTACACATCCCGGATGCACTCGCCCTTGGGGTTGAACAGGAACTTGTAGTAGCTGCCATCGGCACAGATTGCTGGGACAAAAGGAGACCACTTTACTCACGGGCCCTTCCCAAGAGTTGAGAGCAGCAGGCCTCACTGTGCTGAACACAGGGGCCTCTTGGGCCGAGCCCTAACTGCTCTCAACATATGCCTGTCCCCTGTGGCTGTGGGACAGGATGCTGGGTGAGCTCCTGGGAAAACCCTGGGCAACCCCACACCAGCAGCAAGAAGAGGGGCTCCAGGCCCTGGAGCTACCTCTCCCAGGAAGGGCCACTTACCAATGACCGCATTCGGCTCTGTTCCAAAGGCACAAATGCATGGAGAGCCTGAGGGGACCTGAAACTTGGAGAAACTCCATTTGGAACTGAAGTATTTGGGGAGGAAACTGGCTGATGCCAAACTGTAAGGACAAAGAGAGAGGGAGACGAATGCGTTACAGGTGAAGCGACGCAGAAGGCCACCAGCCAGACGGCTGCAACCAACACCCAGACCTCTCCCTGGCCCAGTTTTGGACCCATGTTTCTCTGAATCCTATTTTCTTTAATAAATTCTCTAAGACCACCTTAGATATGGTCTTATTATAAAACCAATGCCCTTGGTATGAAAGGCACAGACTCTCCTGCTGTCAAATTAACCTTCCCAGTGCCATCAGAACGCTTGGGATCAGGGCCTAAGAACAGGGCCTCAGGCAGCACTGGACATGCCCTCATGAACCCAAGGAGATGACAAGGCGATTCCCCCGGCCCTGTGTGAAGTCCAACCCTAACTCCAGAAAACCCCTGGTAGCCGCCTTCCTCAAACCCACCTGGACTGTTTATTCCGCTTTGGATCTTCAGCTGCAAAAATGTGCACTGTGCCGTGGTCACTGGACACACAGATGAGAGAAGCATCCTGATTGAAGTTGATGCTGCAAAGGAAAACAGACAAAGCTGGATTTCTGCAGATGCAGGAAAGACCAGAGACCCAACCTGCACAGCACGCCTGCCAGCCAGCACCTTGGAGACCTCGACACCCCACACCTGAGGCAATTTTAAGACGTGCCCTGCCTGTTCGTAGGCCAACATCTTTCACCATGGAACCCAAACTGGAGGGTCAAAGCCCCATTGCCAGGGAAGCACAGTCTGCCCCTGGGGGACAGTGTCAGGTGCTGGGCAGGCAGTGGCCACACGTGGCCTCTGACCTGAGAGCAGACAGGCAGGAGAGGCTCCTTACTCCTAGCACCAGGGACCCTGTGGTGCAGAGCAGCCCAATGTCAGGCTGACTGGCTGCAGTGGCTAGCGATAAACCAGTGTGGCCCTAGAACTGCTGGGAACAGGGAACGGCTGGAGCAGAGGCAAGGGTTCTATTTTTGAGCACACTTCCCACAGTGAAGGTGAAAGGGCTGGAACCTGACACCGCAAAGCCAAGAGCCCGCGCCTGTGCCAGGTGTGCCAGGTGTGCCCAGGTGTGCCCAGGCAGACCCAGCCCGGCTCTGCTGCAGGCGAGGAGCCAGTGTCCTCACCAGTAGATGTTAGCCGCTTGGGATCCTCTCCGCAGCTCCTGGATCAGGTGCCCTGATGAAGTATCAAATATTCTTATAAGGGTCCCCTTTGAAAAACAGTGAAGTGTTTCATTATCAACGATTCACAAATCCAGTTAGTTTCTGAAATGATAGTTCGCAAGCCCATACAACCCTCCCCCAAACCCTCCCCATGAAGCCTGCAACTCTGTCCCTCTGCCTGTGGCTCCAGGTCCCACAGCACAGGGCAGGGCTCAGGACAAGGCTCAGAAGACTGGCCCGCACACCCGTTCCCCTGGCCAGTCCCAACAGAAACAGCCAGCCAGGGCATCCCCTCTCATGGACCCACACCATACTCCCCCCAGCAACAGAAAAGGGGCTCCACAACCCCACCATGGATGAGCCACAGCAGGAAGGAAAGGCCTTCCTGCAAGAGACAGCCCCAGATCAGAGGCAAGGACTCAGACGCTTCTTGTTTCTAACATTTCCTCCAAAGTGCAGATGCCTGAGAAAATTCTGACAGCTGGGAGAAACATGGACTGCCAAGCTCACGGCAAGCATTAGCCTCCATCCAACCACAACCAGAAACCAGCTCTCAGGCCACTCCTGAGGCAGCAGGAGCCCCTGTGGGGCACATGGAGGGCAAATCCAGTGGTGACGGCGGAACTGTTACCCAGGACCACACTGAACACTGGCACAGCAGTGCCACTTGGGGGCTGCAGCAGATGATGGCAAGTTCAAGGCAGCCTGAGCAACTCAGCAACACCCTGTCTCAGATTTTTAAAAAGTACAACCGAGGGCTGGGGATGTGGCTCAGTGGTAGAGCGCATGCCTAGCCAGGGTGAGGCCCTGGGTTCAGGCCCAGTCCTGGGGGAAATTGGCTGGTCTTCCCAGCTTGGCCTGGCTGCCCATGTGTGCTCCGAGCACTGGCCGTGGCCTGCAGGTCTCATGCCACTCGCTGCTGAGCGGCAGCATGGTGCACCACTGGAGCACGGGCCCTGCACCCATGCGGCCAACCCAGGAGATCCACGGCCTGGCTCCACACCATGCCAAGTCAGGAGATGCCAAGTGCAGCCTCATGAGCTGGCGACCGTCTCCAGCACTGTAGGGCTGGCAGGACCCAGTCACCCACTGATCTGGAGGGCACCCCAGGCAGCAAGGTGGCAGCTAGAAGAGCACACAGTCCTGCCCTCGCTGGCTCTGCCTTCAAAACACAACAGACGCAGGGAGAGGAGGGCAGAGAACCCAGGGCGACAGGGAGAGATGTGCCACAAAGGAGGGGGACGGTGTTCGTGCATTTTTGCCGTGTCATGTGCTGCTGACGTAATATTTTGAAGAGTAACACGTAAGATTGAATGCAGCTGCCCAGCCCTGTCCCTGTGGTCCAACACCAGCCTCCAGCAGCAGCATAGGCCAGGTGGCCAGGGCAGAGCGGGGCCACACGGCTGATACACAGGTGGACAGTCACTGGTCCACGCGCTCACGCCACGAACAGTTTACAACTTCCTAAAGGTGATCCGAGGCTTGTAGTCTTAAATGAAAACTGAAGTAAAAAGATATCAATCTTCTCTTTTAAAAATCTGGATTAACAGGCTAAAGGAAGTGTAAGAACCCAGATTTAAAATTATTTTAAAAATTACTTGTTCACAGTAGGCAAGCTGAGGGATCACATGGTCAGTGCTGTACACCCTAAGGCAGAGATATTCTCAGGCAGGTGGGGAAAGGGGTATTGGGCACTCACCTGACTGCCCAGGCCTCAGCACAGAAACCGAGTGGCCCTGGAAGGCTGTGCCACCGAGAGTGCGACCTCAGGCTGAGCCTCCCGATAAGAAAGGGGGTGTGTGCCGTTTTACTGAGTGGGGTGGTGCGGCTACTACTGAGCAGCATCCCCAGGCCTCTATTTTAAGATGGGTCTCACTGATTGCCTCAGCTGGCCTAGAACTTGTGATCCCCCTGCCTCAGCCTCCAGTCGCTGGGATTAGAGTCATGGCTACCATGCCTGGCAGGACTGCTGTTTAAGTATTCTTACTGATTTTTTCAACATGTTTGTGAAGAACTAGAAATAAAGTAGATGATATGTGAAGTCACAGCCTCAACCCCGTCACAGGCATGGCCAGCCCAGAAAGGGTCACCTGGGCAACTGGCAGAGGAGGGTTCTGCAGAGGCTCCAGAGGCTCCAGAGCACAAACCAACAAGGAGACCCACACGCTTACTTTTTCAGATGCAGTTGCGATTCTTGTGCCCTGCAGATTGAGAGCAACACAGCTCAGGACACCCTCATGGGCGGGGATGTCCACGGGCGGCTTCTCAGTGCTGGCCAGGTCCACGAGCTGCACATGGCCGGTGTGGGTACCCGGGAAGGCCAAAAGGGAATTATTACTGTTGGGACACAGGACACAGAGGCCTAACAGAGACAGAAAAAAACATGAGGAGCTGACAACCAGCCAAAGCCTGAGTTTTCACAACCAAAACCTACTTTCCAAAACCTTGGAAAAAACAACAGATCTTCATAGGTTCTTCACGGGTACCTGTTTATAGACGCCTAACACATTGGGGCCAACAGTGCCCCCATAATGGAACCATGTGCTCAACAGTTCATTAAGGCACACCTCCTGCCCATTGGTTTCTCACGGGGCCGCCTAATGAGAACGTAAAGCAAAAGCACAAGAGGATGTATAACGGCAGCAGAAGGTGTCAGACCCCTGCGGGAGACCAACATCACCACACCTGGCCACATCAACTGACATGCTGATGCGGACAATGGCAAAGGGACTTGCTGCCAGAGCAGCCAGAGCTTGCTGCCCTCTGACAGGGACGAGACCGGAGGACCACTGCCACCTGTTTCAAGATTTACTTTAAAGCTCAGGAAATCAGTATTGGCACAGGGCAGAAACACAGGCTATGGGAACGAGAAAGTACCCACTGCTAGGCAGCCCAGGGCTTCAGGCCTGCCTGCGCAGCACACCAAGACCCCATACCAAAATAAGAGTGAGAGCTAGGGGTAAACCCGAATGTCGTAAAAGGACGTGAAGACGACACCACGTGTATGCAAGTCCACGCAAACGCCCTCTAATGAAAAGAGGGAAGGAGATGCCGAGGCAGCACCTGGTGGAGGTGAGTCGGCTCTGGCTGTAGATGGGCTGCGGGGCACATCCCCAGCTGTGGCACGGAACCTCTCCCTACTCACCTGGGGTGCAGAGCCGGGACCCGAGGAGACCCAGGGTGGCATGGGAAGCCAAGCAGCACAGCCCGGCACACGCCCAGTATGCTCACCTTTAGGGTTATAGCAGGTCTCAAAGACGTGCAGCTGGTGGGGATTGTGCGTGAAGGTGAACACCTTGATCATGGAGTCCAGGACCACCACGATCCTGCAAAAGACACGCCATCAGAGACACTGCTCAGAATGGGAGATGGACATCTTGTGATTCTTGTTCTTACCATTCTGAAACAAACCCCAGACATGCTACCTGCAGAAAGGATTGAGCTTTGAATCACAGACCATTGGGAGAGGTTTTGGGCTAGAGTCCCCTGCGTGAGGCCCAGAGGCCAGCACTGAAGGGCTACGTACCACTGAGCAGGCCCCTTCACCAGGCAGGTCGGCCTCAGGGACACCACCACCTGCACCTCACCCAGGGCAGGAGTCAGCCCTGACGCTGTCACACACCCTCCCGACAACAGGGAAAGCCCACAAGGGAAAGGCCCCTGAACCAACTGAGCATCCATCATGAAAGGTCTACATGGTGATCTTACTGGAAACACCAGCCCAGATGGAATGCAGGTCAGCACCCCTGTCCTGTCCCCACTGGTGGAAGTGGACACTGCAGAGTACACAAGTCACATCAGGCTGAGACAAGCTCAAGTGAAGCTGTGTGCCATCTGGGTGGACGGGCAGGAACTCCCTGGGCAACGGCCAGCTGCCTGCAGCCCAGCAGGCGAGAGCTGCAACACCAGAGCTCCCAAAGTTCCTCCACCCTCCACCAGGAACATCCTACAGAGGCACCATCTGAGGCCACGACTCTGTCCAGGGTGGGCAGGTCCTGAAGGTCACAACCCCCAAGCCAGTCTGTTCCCCACTCCCCCCAAGCAACAGAAGTGACTCACACTCACTGGGCACAAATGGCAGCCATCACTGTGTCACTATACCCTTCCCTAAACATCTCCCCCAGACAGAAAAGCACCTTGGCCACCTGCTCAAGGGAAATGAAACCTACCGATCTCGCCGCAACTTGACAGCCTTGACCTCGGTGGAGAACTCTATCTCGATGACGGTCTTCTTCTTCAGGTCATCCCAGATCATCACTAAAACCAGAAGGTAAGAGGGCTGGGGAGATAGCTCAGCTGGTACCGTGCTTGCCTCGCAAGCGCAAGGCCCTGAGTTTGATCCCCAGTACCGCAAAAAAAAAAAAAAAAAAAAAAAAGAAGGTAAGGCCCCTAGAGGGAAGGCCCACCTCCCACCACACCCCCTCTCCGGGCCCGCACGTGCCCAGGGACTCACCCCCAGACCCTCCTGCTCCCTACCCCTCTCGCACAGCGTGCGTACCATCTGCCTTCTGCATGTGCACACACACTTCCGACTCTGCCAGCCCTTCCCTGCCTGGCCATCTCCAGTAGACACCACCTCCTTGGCTACACTGCCTGAGCCAAAAAGTACGCCTGACCACAGCAACTGAGTGCAAAAGTGCTGAGACAGCCTCCGAGAGGGAGGGAGAAAAGGGGAGGGAGAGGGAAAGAAAACTGAGGGCTACAGGGTTGGGACAGCCCCCATCAGAAAGAGGGGCTTCTGTCATCCCTGCAACTCAGGAGGCTGAGGCAGGAGAATCAGAGTCCAAGGCGGGCCTGGGCAACCTAGCAAGACCTTGTCTCAAAATAAAAAGGGTTTGGGGAGATATTTGCCTAGCATGGGTGAGACCCTGGGTTTGATCCCGCTTAGAAAGTGAGGAGGAAGGACGGAGAGGAGAAGGGGAAGGTGGTGAGAGGGCAAGGGAAGTTTTCCGTTTTACAGAGAAACAGGAATGCTCATCCTCTGGGGTGCCCTGCTCTTCTCAGGACTGTGCCTGCTCACACGCCCTCCTGCTGGCAGCCTCTCTTCACTCCTCTTCAGCACAACCTCAAACTGGGAGCTCTGCTTCTAGCCGTGGTCTTTCCCAATGCAGACTGCATGGTGTCCCCTCCTGGGCAGCCCCACCTGGCATTCCAGGCCCTGAGGCCCATCCTCTCTACCCCAAGTCCTAACCTCCTTCTGGGTCTCATTGTTCTCATTGTTCTCTTTTCTAAACCAACAGCAAGAATTGCTTATAGGCCTGGTGTCTATGGGGGTGGAGGGCAAAGTTCTCCAGGCCTCCATCTGAAAAGGCCCAGACTTCCCATGCAGCCCCTTCCACACGGCCCAGAGCCCAACTGGCCTCCTGCTCTTCCAGGGCCCTGGTTCAGGATGAAACTGTGACCCTCCTGGCAGCAACCTGGGGTGGCACACGCCTCCACCTGCCCCAGCAGAGGGCAGTTCTCCGCACCCGCCACTCTTCTTGGAGGCTCTTCCAACCTCACAGGACCACGAGGGAAAGGCACACTGGCCGCAGACTCCAGACTGCATACAGGGCAAGCTTTTAAGGGGCTAACAACCTTACCTTTGTTGGGAGGGTATTTTGGCTTTTTTCCACCACCAACTAAAGCTAAATAGTTGCAGCGAAATAACATTTCCACATGGCCAACTCCTCCTTCTAAAAATTCTGAAATGACAAGTTTCAAGAAGACAATTGTAGTAAGTTAATGTGTATGTTTTACAATTAAAACAGTTAAAGTCAGACTCGTAATGTTCAGCAGTTCACATCCAACCATGTCAGACATGAGACAGGTGACATGAGGAGCCAGGGTGGGCATCTGACTCTGCCCAGCACAGGGCACACCCACAGCTCAGGACGCCACAGAGCTCCCAGGGAACAGCTTCCACCCATCCACCCCACTAGGTCCCCAGTTTTCAATGGCTCCCAAATCAGACCAGATGCCTGACTTCCAGGTGTGTGTGATGGCAGGGTGTCAAGGCTCTCAGGGACGCAACCTGGGAGCAAGGGTGAGGACTGCCCACCCGGCCCCCAGGTCTGTGCAATGACTTGGAGCTCGAGACAGCGTGGACAAGCCGAGAAAAGGGAGAACCAAAGCCTGGAAGTCAGGACGTCAAACTACTTGGACGTCCCTCTCCAGTCCTGGCTGCACAGGGAGCTAAGGGCACCCTGCTTGCTCCAGGAGATTTACACCTGAGGTGGGCAGTGCTGCCTCACAGACAAATAAAGAGTCCTCTGACAAGTTAAGCAACCTCAGGGCAACTCTGGCTTTAACAGGAGGCGGCCATGGTACCCATCCAAGTGGTTACAGCAGCTCCTCCTCCTCTGGGCCAGGAGTGGTTCCGACTTGTGAAAGCCCACGGCTCCTTCCCTGCAGCCAGGATATGACCCTCTTTCTTAAGGTGGCTCACCATGCAACAGGAAGCGGGGCTGCCAGTTGGCATGCAGCTCCACCTGTGCACGCCTAAAGGGATGCCCATGGCTATTGCCAGAACCAAGGAAGGGCTCCTGATGCCCTCCAAGCTCAGAGGCTATCCACGTAGAGGGGGAGGACAACCTGGACCTTCCCCTCACACCATACATAGACAACCACTCAAAATGCACTGAAGACCTACAAGAAAGACCCCAAGCAATAATTCTCCTGGAGAAGAGAATTTGGCAATGATTTCCTGGCTATGACAACAGAAACAGACAAATGGGAAAACATCCAACTTAGTATTTGCAAATCATTTATCTAACAAGAGGTTAATATTCAGAATACATGAAAACTCTTTTTTTTTTTTTTTTTTTTTTTTTTTTTTGTGGTGCTGGGGATTTGAACCCAGGGCCTTGTGCTTGCAAGGCAAGCGCTCTACCAACTGAGCTATCTCCCCAGCCCACACATGAAAACTCTTAAAACAACAAAAATCAATTACCTCAATTATTTAAAACTTAGCAAAGGAACTAAATAGGCAGGTTTCCAAAAATAATGTGCAAACTGCCAAGAGGCACATGAAAAGACACCCAACCACGAGGCCTCAGAGCAGCACACATGAAACCTAGGGGCACCCCACCTCGTGCCCACCAGCATGGTGGTCATCGGGAAGACAGGCAGCACCAAGTGTTGGGGAGCACCTGCAGACCCCAGCACCTGGTGTGCTGAGAGTGCAGCCACCCTGGGGGCCTCAAAACACTAAAAACGGAACCACCACAAGACCTAGCAATCCCACTTCTGGGTGTATATCCAAAAAACCACCACCACCACCAAAACAGATGTGCACATGTTTTCATAGCTACACTACTCAAAGTCGAGATGCAGAAGCAACTCAAGTATTCGCTGACAAGTAAGTAAATGCAGTGTAGACACATGGCATCACTCACTTTGAAAGGGAAGGCAGCTGTGACACACACCACCACCCGGACAAGCCCTGAGGACCTCATGCTAATCCAAGCCACGGGCACAAAAGCCCAGTGCTGCAGACCACCCTTGCATTATGTTTCCACAGCCATCAAAGTCAGAGGAACGGAAAGAAGAGGGTGGTCAGCAGTGGCTGCAGAGGGGCTCAGCAACTGCTTAAAGATACAGAGCTGCAGTTTTGCAATCCCCTTGCAGAAAATCATAGGAGTCTATTGAACACAATGTGAATATAGCAACATTGATCTTGGTACACTTAAGAATGGTTAAGGGGCTGGAGTTGTGGCTCAGTGGTTTGCCTGGCACATGGGAGGCCCTGGGTTCAATACTCAGCACCACATATAAATAAATAAAAGATCCACTGACAACTAAAAAAATTTATTTTAAAAAAAGAATGGTTAAGATGGTAAATTTTATGGTTTTACCACAGTCTAAAAAATAAAATGTGGCTATGCAAGAACTCCTGTGCCTCAGGGGTGAAACTGCTTACCACACAGGTCCTGGGGGCTTCAGAAAGCAGTGGGGGAGCCCAGGTGCAGCCAGGACTCCTCGGATCCATCCAGCGTCTGCACTATGCACACCAACACCTCACTGTCACTCCTCCCTCAGCAGACCTGACTCCAGTCATGGGAAAACAAAGCCCTGTCTGGAAGCACGACTTCTGAACGAAGGAGCACTAAGGTGCTCCCATAAAGAAAGCATGGAAAGCTCTGCCACAAGCACATTAAGTTATGCACAAGAAGTAATTTCAAAGTTTTAAACAATTTTCTGTAAGCCTTTAACAACAACAAAAAGCCTACATGTTTTGTTACGTATTAAAATACACAAATATTTTGTTTACCTCTACACTTTTTTCTAGCTGATTGAAGCAATCCAGAAAAACATCAAGCCACAAAGTCATGGGAACTAAATGGGAAGGTGCAGGGCACACACCTGTGGTCACAGTTACTGGGGGTTGTGGGAGATCTCAAATTCAGGTCAGTCTGAGTCACTGCGTGAGACCTCACCTCAAAAAAAAAAAAAAAGAAAAAGAACCAAGGCAGACTCCACATCCAGAAGAGTCAGGAGGCTTCACAGCAGTCCCTCCTGCTGCCCAAGCAGGGTGAGATGGTCGTCTAAGGAAGTGTGGGCCTGGCGTGGGCACTCTTGTATGCCCGAGCAACTGCCAGGTAAAATGCACCCTTCTCAAACACAGCCAGCCCCAGGCAGCCCCTCCCCCTGGGCCCGAGGCCATGCAGGGAGGGGCAGTGCTGCTGGAAGCTGAGCTGCCTCAAGAGTAGACTCACTGCAGGCGTGCAGGAGACCCGGGCTGCATCTCGAAACTGCCCACCTGCAAGACCAGGAAACCCAAGAGGCTTCCCTCACCACTGGCTTCCTATTCCTGCCAAGCGGTAGTCTTGTGGCCTCCTCACCAAGCACCGAGACGGAGGACAGACTGCCACAACAGGAGAGGCGAGCTTCCTTCCTCACCATCCGGGAGTAAACCACAGAAACAAAACAGGAAGGAAGGCAAGCCAGCTCTTCTCTGAAGCAGCTGATGAAACGCCACAACAGACCAGCCCACAAGTGCAGAGGGGCCTTCCTACGATGCCCTGTGGGGTCTCTCTCATCAGATGGAGGTTAAGCAAGCTCCCCCACCACCGCCTGCCCAGCCATAGGGGAGGGCGGGCACATGTGCGAGGTCATGACAATGGTACAGGTTTTTGGAACTTGGGAGTCTCAGATTCTTCTTGTCTGAGGTATAAGAAATTCTGGCTTTACTGAAAGCAGTTATCAGATAGGAGGCAGTTGTTAACATGTTGACAACTTGACGTGCACACTTCATCGCTTGGGCCTGACTTGGTAAAGAGCCCCTGAGATTTGCAAGCACAGCTGCTTCACAACACTTCACAGCCACTCCTCCGCAGCAGGCAAAGCTGTCAACTCACTACAGCACTCACATGGAGAGAGCAGGTGTGGGGAAGGACCTGCAGGCGGTCACGGTCAGCAGCAGCCCTCGCTGGTCCACTGACTGACTGCACAGCAGAACCCTAACACACGGCTCTGCTCTCTCCAGTTTCCATTTCCATAACCTGTGGCCAACTGAAGTCTAAAAACATCAAACAAAAAGTTCCAGAAATAAACAATTCCTAAGTTTCAAGCTGCACACTGCTCTGAGCAGTGTGAACCAACCCTTATACCACCCTGACCCATCCAGGACCAATCATCCCTCATCCAGCATAACCACAGTGCACAGCCTCCCGCCTGTCACTCACTGGACAGTACTCAGACAGTGGGGCACTTCTGCTTCAGGAACCCTTGGTTTTATAGCCCAAAGTCAAGAGCCAGGAGGCTGGCAACTCTGACTTGCCAGAGGGGCCATAAAACTCTTCCTTTAAGTGAAGAGCAAACGTTTTCAACTCAAAGAAAGAAAAACATTGTATGCCAAGATTGCTAAGTTCTGCTCTCAAAGCCCTCAATGCAGGATGGGCACCAGCACTCAGCATTCCAGCAGTGATGCCCTCCTGAGAAGAGGCCAGTTCTGGAAGAATTTCATCCCCCACCTACAGGGAGAAGGGGCTGCTGCTTGAACCAGTGGCTACCTGAGATTTGTCCAGCAGCAGGACAGTCTCCCAGCAGGGACAGGCCAGGGAACACAAGTGTTTGAGAAATGCACAGGAAGGGAAACAAGTATGAAGATGCCCCACCTGCAGGGCTGACCTCCTCCCCCGGCAATGGGAAGAGCACCTCCATATTTTATTTACCAAACAATTCCTGACCCCAGCTCTGGAAAACTTCCATTTCATGAAAGCAGAGTAAGACACTGAAATAAGTGAACAGCAGCAGCTGCAATTCATTGCAACACTAAGCTTGGTTGCCTAGGAGCACTGAGTCCCACATGATGGGATTAAACCCACCTTGAGTTCCCTACAGCATCACCTCCAGCAAAGAAAGAGTGAAAGAGACCTGCACCAATACACCTTCCTCTTCCAAAAGCTCACACCTTGATGATCCGACAGAGCAGGCAGCAGGGCTCACAGAAAGACCTCCACTCTGCCCCAGTTTAAAAGGACCCAAGCCCCCTTGACCTGTCAAAACAAGCCACCACCACCCTGCCCCACCCCACAGCCATGGCATCTCTCCCAGGTTGAGATAAGGCAGACTGAGTGCAGCCAGGGGAAGTCCAGAAGTGTCTGCCCCTCCCTTACCTTGTTTCTCCTTCTCTTTGAGTGGATCAGTGTTGTAGACTCGAAATCCATTCTCCATCCCACACGCAAAGCATCCTAAAGCAGGGGAGGTGAAAGGGACATGTTAATCTCGAGGCCAGCTGTGGCAAAAGCAAGGGCTTGGAGAAACTGGAATCCTCAACCAGCACCTTACCACAGGGCACACCAGGCTCCCTGGCCTCCCCTCCACAAACACATCATGCTATGTCAGGGTATCACACTGGGTCCCAGAGGGGCAGCAGCCAACAAGAACATCCACCTTTGGAGGAGGACAGGCACAAAGCGTGCTATCCTGGCCAGCATTAAGGCACTGGGTCAAGGGAAGGGAAGGGAAGGTGCTGGGCAGAGGGCAGTCCTAGATGCCTGAGCCAGGGATAGCGCAGACTGCTCTCCCCACCTACTGAATGGCCTCCTGGAGGGAAGTCCTGAGGTCCCCCACACCACCTCTAAGTCACACCCAACTGCTTAATGTCAAGTAAAAGGCACTGCCAGAAACTGGAGAGGCACTCAGACCTCCAGAGGATGTTGTGCTGGTTCCTGTGGCAAGAATCAGGCAGGGTCTTGAGGAAGGAAGGGTCTCAGGGCAGAGCTGGACAACGTCCAACTGCAGTTAAAGCAAAGTTTCAGCCAGGAGAGAAAAAACCAACCCTCCAGTTCTTTTTCATATGAGTTGCTATAAAGTCTAGTTCCTGCACCAGTTGAAAGCCAGTACAAAGGCCTCTCCAATCCGACCCTCCTGGTTCTAATCCTCTTTCCAGTTCTAGAACCACATGGCTCTGTTCTGTCAGCCACCCTTCCAAATGGGAAAAGCATACCACGTCACTTAGAAAACCACAGATTCAGACAGATTCAAGAACCCATGACAGCTACTCCAGGAGCTGCACTGAACTCATGCTCTGAACTGTAGTTTCCCTGGGCTGGATCTAAAACTCTTGGGAGTGCTATGTTATTGTCTCTTAAACTGTGCCAGGGCACAACACCCTCTTTATGCTACCGGAATCACATAATCCAGATAGAGGGAAGCAAAACTCTCCTTGCTGGAAAATATGGAAAACAAAGTTGAATTATTTTCCTTTCTCACTACTACTTCTTTCTCAAGTTTTAAGTCTGTTATTTCTCTTCATGAGAACACATATAATTCTGACCAAAGCCTTGTGTAAAAATATATAAGCCAGGGCTGGGGTTGTGTCTGAGAGGTAGAGTGTGTGTCTAGCGTGTGTGAGGGATTGGGTTCAATCCTCAGCGTCACATAAAAAAATGAACAAGGGGGGCTGGAGTTGTGGCTCAGTGGTAGAGCACTTGCTTTGCATGTGTGAGGCACTGGGTTCGATTCTCAGCACCACATATAAATAAAAGAATAAAATAAAGATCTATCAACAGCTAAAAAAATATTTAAAAAAAAAAAAATGAACAAGGGGCTGGGGTTGTGGCTCAGTGGTAGAGCACTTCCCTAGCATGTGTGGAGCATGGGGTTCAAATCTCAGCACCGCATATAAATAAAGGTTCATCAACAACTAAAAATACATTAAAATAAATAAATAATAAAGTTTAAAAAATCTCTGAAAACAATGTTCACACACACACACACACATATGCATACATATATGACACTCTCATAAGTCCACAAGCAGAAGGTAGGCAGCCCAACAAAAACACCAAAGAGGACAGTCACAGGGTAAATAAATATAAGAAATCAGGAAAATGCAGATAAGACTGCACAACAGGGACTGGGATATAGCTCAGCTGGTAGAGTGCTTGCCTCACAAGCACAAGGCCCTGTGTTCAATCCCCAGCACCGCAAAAAAAAAAAAAAAAAAAAAGAGAGAGTGCACAACAGGATCTACTGTGCACCAGCCAAAATGGTGGAAAACACGCAGCGTAAGCTAGGTGCAGAGTCAAGGGAACCCTGAAACCTGCTAGTAGAGGAAAACTGTCTGCGTTACAATAGCTGTCCATTCTGCTCCTGGGAACATAGGAGTACACCCCCTGAAGCAATGAGAACCTATGCTCACCAAAAGACACGTTTTAGAATAATCAGTGGCACTTTTATGCTCATGGAGGTCAAAAGCTGGAAACTACCCAAAAGCCTGCCAGTGACAAAATGGATAAATGAATTGTGATCTATTCACACAAAGAACCACTACATATCAATGAGAAGGATCTACCACACTCAACGATACAATTTTTTTTTTAAAAAGCCCTCATAAACATGATGTTGAATAAAAGTCAGAAAAGGCCAGAGCACTTGTCTAGCAGGTACAAGTCCCTGGGTTCCATCCCTAGCACCACAAAACAACAACAACAAAAAAAAAAAACAGAAACAAGTATGGCAGCGGGCAGAACTGACCTATACTGCCAGAAGTCAGCTGGGCGCCTGAGCAGCTGTGGCAAGGAGCACTGACAGGTGTACTCAACCTTGCAACCTGTGCTGGCCACAGGTGTGCTTGCCTTGGAAAGTACCAGGCCCAACACCTGACGTGCACTTTTCTGCATAATATACTTTAATCATAAGTTAGAAAGTACTACCAACACCCAAAGGTTGAAAACCACTCTCTAAGGAGGCCGTCCATAGCCTTTGCTATCTTAAAAACACTTTTTTACAGAGAAATCCTCCACCCAAGGTGGGGGGGCAGTACACACCCCTGCCACTGCCAGGAAGGACAAAAGGCATCGGAAGCACCAAGAGGGCCTCTTCCCACCAGGCCCACGATGTCTGAACAGCTTCCCTATGATGACATTTAGGTGAGGCAGAGAAAACCAACCCAGAGACCCGGGCTGCCTGGGCCAGTGTTGGTGGGCAGACCTGGAAATATGGCTGTTGGCCGCCTCCCCCAGGACTGCAGCTGCACCGAGAGGCCAGCCGCAGAAGTCCTCCCAACCCACCAACCAAAGGGGAAACTAGCGGGGTCAACATTTCCTGGATGGACCCACATCAGGTAAGAACCCGTACCCAGCAGGTCATGGCCTCATAGGGGTCGTCCATCAAGCAGCTCCACCGCCCACAGAATCTCGACTGTGCCTCACAAGTACCTACGACCCTGTGGGGCCCAGGAAGCCCAGCACCCCAACCCAGGAGGCCTCAGCCACCTGCCCAGGTCCTCAAAGGCCCAGGTGAAGGGACTGACGGGGTCTCCAGATGGCAGTCTCGGGGCCAGGCGTGTCCCGATCAGGCTGGCAGGGCAGGGGGTCTTGAGGAAGGAAGGGTCTCAGGGTTGGGCCAGGGCCTCGCGCGCAGGGTGGGGGTCTTGAGGAATGGACTGGGGCCGGGTCTCCCTGGGCAGGGCCAAGGCCAGAGGCGGGGTCTGGGAAAGGGGGCTGGGGGCGGGCCGGGGGTCTCAAGGAAGAAAGGATCTCAGGACAGGGCCTGGGTCTTAAGGAAGGAAGGGTCTGGGGCAGGGCCAGGGTCTCGAGGAACAAGGGTCGGGGCAGGAAAAGGCCGAGGCAGGGCCGGAGTCCCGGGCAGGGCCAAGGACAGTGGTAGAGGTGGGCCGGGCCGGGCGGGGGCAGCGCGGCCGCGCGCCTCACCGTGGTCCTGGTTGAAGCCGGCGTACAGCAGCCCGTTGCCATGCGGGTTACACGGCAGGAGGTTCATGGCGCCGCCGCAGGGTCCGCCCCTCCTCAGCGCCGCATGCCCCTCCGGTACCCGGCGGTCGGTCTTGACCGGCGGCGCGGAGGCCGCCGCGACCGGAAGCGAGGGGCGTAGAGGCGAGCGTGCCACCGTGCGTGCGTGCGTGCGTGCATGCGCGCGCGCGTGCGCAGACAAGCAGACCGCCGAGCGCCGAGGGCGTCCAACTATTGGAAGACTAGGCGGGGAGCGCGGAGTACATCCAACCGCGGCAGGCGGGCGGGGAACGCCGAGCGCATCCAACCACGGCCAGGCGGCGGGGAGCGCCGAGCGCATCCAACCGCAGGAGACCGGCCGGGTTCCAAAGACAAGGGAGAGCGAGATAGCGACTCGGTCAAGCGCGTCCCACCGCGACGGGACAGGAGTCACACGGGAAGGTGACCTCGGAACAAGGCCACCCCGGTTCTGCCTCTCGGGGACAAGCTGTTGACCTCCTGGGCACAGAGGTGACCGGCTCCGCGCCCTCTTCCCAGCCGGTTGCCGGGCTCTACTCCGGCAGCAGCGTCCCGAGCGGGCGCTCCGCCCTCCTCGCTGCCGCCCCGGTGAGCGGTCCCGCCTCGCTCTCCACCCCTTCCTGTGCTCCTTCTCGCAGGGGCCCTGATCTCTGAGGAGTTCCTGCAGACCTGTCTACCTGCTTCTCACCCCGTTCCTCCTGCTCTTACTGTTTCTCTCCCTCCGGGTAGGTGCGTGCGGAGGAGGAAGCCCAGAGTCCTGCCCCCTGTAGTTGGTTGAATGGTGGTCACAGGATACATCCTACCAGACTCTTTGAATGTGATTTTTTTTTTAATTTTAAGTATTTTTTTTTTAGTTGTAGGTCAACACAGTACCTTTATTTTATTTATTTGTATGTGATACTGAGGCTCAAACCTCACACATGCTGGGCAATTGCTGTACCCCTGAGCCACAACTCCAGCCCCTGAATGTGATTTTTTTTTTATTTTATTTTTTGTACCAGGGCTTGAACCCAGAGGCACTTAACCACATCCCCAGTCCTTTTTATTTTTTATTTTGAGACAGGGCCACGCTAAGTTGCTGAGGCTGGCCAGGAATAAGCTGCTACGATTGCAGACTGTACCAGCAGGCTGGGTTGAATGTGATCTTATTTAGAAAAAATTATTTGTAAATGCATTCAAACATTTCAAGAGAAGATTGTCCTAGATTTAGGGTGGACCTTAAATCCAATAACCATTGTCCTTAGAAGAGAAGAGAGAGGGAGAAGACTTTGGGCCAAACCACAAGAAACAAGCAGAGATTGGAGTGCCTGGACCACAGGAAAGCACCAAGAATTCCTGGCCACCACCAGAAGCTGGGAGAGGCTTTCAGTGGATTCTCCCTCTGAGCCTTCAGGACTGAAAGTACATATCTGCCATTTAAGCTACCCAGCCTGTGTAGAGTATGTCTTATCCAAAATTCCTGGGGCAGAAGTATTTCATGTTTATGATTATTTTGTATTTGGGGGTATTTGTGTGTGTGTGTGTGTGTGTGTGTGTGTGTGTGTATCTTGCAGATGGAACCCAAATCTGAATACAAAATTCATTTGTTTCATATAGAGCCTGTACATAAAGTTGGAAGGTAGTTTTATATGATGGTTTAGTGTACTTTTGTTTTTACTGGACCCTGTCACAAGAGGTCAGGTGAGGAATCACCTGTGGCATCATATCATGCTTGGAAAGTTTCAGATCTTAGAGATGTTGGGGCTTCATTTTCAGAATGGAGCTGTTCAACTGCAAGGTGGGCAGAAAGCACAGGTCTTGCCTGCCAGTCTCAGAGTCTCAGATGGGTGTTAGCCAGGAAAGAGTAAGAGAGGAAACACATGCATTTTATACTAAAGAACTTCTTATTCATAAAAATGAAACATTACATAATGTATCAGCACAAGAAGCCAAGAAAGAAATTCATCACAGAATTCTTTCAGATTGCTCCATTTGCTCAAGCCAACATGGCTTACTTATGTCAAGGTCAGGGCACCCAGAGAGATTGTAAAAGGGAAGAAAACCACACATTGAAGAGTTCCACCCAGGGTCAGGGGAGTTGAGCCATCTGTGTAAGAAAATGGAGAAGCCATTCATGGAGACATCCAAGTGCTTGTCCATACAGTGATGGACAGACAGCATCCACATCCCTGTGGAGCCATGGAGAAAGGAGAAGCAGAAAACAAAGACATCAGCTGCACATGCAGGAATGCTGAGGGAGAACTCAAGCTGCAGTGGCATGACGGGTACCTTTCCCTGCGCACAGAGAGCTGCTCTCAGGGAAGGGGCAGGAGACCTCACCAAAAGAAACCAGGGGGTGGGTTTGTGGAAAAGGGGATGACGGTGACCCCCAAGGGCAAGGAGAAGGACCTCTGTGGTCCTGCCACGTAAGCCTGAGAACAAGCTGCTTTATATGGTGAAAGGCTTGGCAAGGACACAAAATTGCAGACCTTGAGGTAGAGAAATCACCGTGCATCATACCAGCAAACTCTAAGAGTCAGGCTGGTTCCTTGTTTGTCTAAAGAGTGACTCCGAAATGGTATTAGGGAGGAGACATCAAGAAGGAGACAATCAAGGGCTGCGGAGATAGCTCAGTTGGTAGCACAAGGCCCTGGGTTCAATCCTCAGTACCGCAAAAAAAAAAAAAAAGAGACAATCAGGGAAAAGATAAGATCAGGGAGAAAGGGCTTTTTAGTTTGAATCTATCCCATTTATTGATTCTTGCTTTTATTTCTTGTGCTTTGGGAGTCTTGTTAAGGAAGTCTGATCCTAAGGCAACATGATGAAGATTTGGACCTACTTTTTCTTCTGTTTGGTGCAGGGTCTCTGGTCTAATGCCTAGGTCCTTGATTCATTTTGAGTTGAGTTTTGTACAGGGTGAGAGATAGGGATTTAATTTCATTTTGCTGCATATGGATTTCCAGTTTTCCCAGCACCATTTGTTGAAGAGGCTATCTTTTCTCCATTGTTTGTTTTTGGCACCTTTGTCTAGTATGAGATGACTGTACTTGTGTGGGTTTGTCTCCGTATCTTCTCTTCTGTACCATTGATCTACACGTCTGTTTTGGTGCCAGTACCAAAGGAAACAATCAACAATATGAAGAGAGAGCCTACAGAGTGGGAGAAAATCTTTGCCACACGCACTTCAGATAGAGCACTAATCTCCAGAATTTATAAGAACTCAGAAAAACTTTATACCAAGAATACAAATAACCCAATCAAAAATGGGCTAAGGAAATGAGTAGACACTTCACGGAAGAAGATCTACAAGCAATCAACAGATATATGAAAAAATGCTCAATATCTCTAGTAATAAGAGAAATGCAAATCAAAACTACCCTACGATTTCATCTCACCCCTATCAGAATGGCAATCATCAAGAATACAAGCAATAATAAATGTTGGTAAGGATGTGGAACAAGGTACACTCATACATTGCTGGTGGGGCTGTAAATTGGTGCAATCATTCTGGAAAGCAGTGTGGAGATTTCTCAGAAAACTTGGAATGGACCCACCATTGACCCAGCTATCCCACTCCACGGTTTATACCCAAAGGACTTAAAATCAGCATACTACAGTGATGTAGCCACATCAATGTTTATAGCGGCTCAATTCACAATAGCTAGATTGTGGAACCAACCTAGATGCCCTTCAATAGATGAATGGATAAAGAAACTGTGGTATATATATACACAATGGAATATGATTCAGCCATAAAGAATAAAATTATGGCATTTGCAGGTAAATGAATGGAGATGGAGAATATCATGCTAAGTGAAATAAGTCAATCCCAAAAAAAACAAAGACCAAATGATTTTTCTGATAAGTGGACGATGAAACATAACGGAGGGGTGGGGGGGCAGGTAAGAGAAGAATGGAAGAAGGATGGATTGTGTAGAAGGAGATGAGGGGTGGGGAGGGAGTGGGGGAAGGAAGGAATAGAATGAGACAAACATCATTATCCTGTGTACATGTATGATTACGCAAACGGTGTGACTCTGCTTTATGTACAACCAGAGAAATGAAAGTTGTACCCCATTTGTGTACATGAATCAAAAACAATAATAATAAAAAAGAAGATCAGGGAGAAGAAGGCAGGGGAAAAAGAAAAAAACATGTCAGTTTCAAAGCCACAAGCCTTGTAGTCAAGTATCAAGTGGACCTGTTACAATTCTGCCCATCGGCAAGAGGAGAGACTGTAAAAGGGTGACTCAAAGGCAACATCCACGTGCTCTCTGTCTGGAGTTGTAATTCACTTGTTAATTTTGAAGATGGTCCAAGAAACATTTTCTTGAACAGCAGTGTTTTTCCTGTATCTTCACTGGGGCAGCTTCTTCCTAAGCTATGTTGGCATGTTCACCGTAGCTGGAGAGATCTCTGGCATTTCTTCCTGTAGCTCTGTGACCTGTGGAACACCTTGTACAAAAGATATAGATTTCACAGAAAAATACATATATAGGCCACTTGTTAATCCCAAAATGGAGTAAACAATATAGCAAAAATGTCATCAAATCCATTTCACACCCAAACTGGATAGATGTGTTGTATGGAGTCTCTGCAGCATTTTACAGATTTGAGCTTTGATGTTAACAAGGAGCGTCGATGATGGCAGGTCATCTCGCCATCACAGGACTTCCCTGTGCCCGGGGTACTCGCTCATCACCCACATCTCCTCATGTAACGGGTTCACTGGATCCTTTGACCATGTCTCTTATCACTTTGAAACTTACGTGTTTTTTCTTTTTCCCAACCTTCTCCCTGACCTTCTCCTTCCTGATCTCTCCTCCCTAATCTCATTTTCTCTGAATCACCTCTATAAAAGCCCCTGTTCCTGCTGATGGGCAGAATTACAGCCTCTGGGACAGGAGTCCCCTGCGTTTCTCCTTTGCTAGCAAAGCAATAAACCATCTTTTTCTTTTTTCTCAAAACTGTGTCCTCATTATTGGGTTGGCATCGGAGACAAGGACCAAGCTTTTGGTGACAATCACAGCAGGTATTTTAAGGAAAAAGTTGCACTGCGATCTCGATAAAAGCGACAGGATTTCGTGTTACCACAGTGGAGCAGCAAGAGCCCCCGCAGTGCAGCAGGAAGGCCAGTCAGTGTGGGTGCTGCCTGAAGGGCGCTTGTCCCCATGAGGGCTGGCAGCATGCTTCTGGGGTCTGCGGTGGCTTCCATCCCCAGGCACAGTGCAGGCATCTGGACAGGTGCTGGCGCTGGCGTGTTCCCCACGAGGGGCTTCCCTAGGAAATCTCGCAGCTGTTGCTGGTGCCCTCGTAGGGTGGGCTCTGGGGTAGGCAGGCATCTTGACTTTGTGGAGGCTGTTTCTCCTGTGGGTCTCTGGCGGTGAGGGAGTAGGAGCAGCCCTGCATCGTCCTGGTATCCAGGCCATGGGCCATGGAGAAGGACTTGAGGTGGCCCCTCAAGGCCGGGGCAGCAGGAGCTTGTCCACCAGGTGCACCGGAGTTCAGGACACCGCAGCCCCACAGCAGAGGTCTTGCAAGCTCAGCACTTAGGAAGGAAGGAGACCAGCTTAGTTTGTGCCGTCCCTACCTGGTGCTGGCCAGCAGAGAGCAACCCCCACCTGGCCTCCCTCCCTCTGGGATCTGGGGACACCTGTGACTGTGGTACTCGTGCATGCAGCAAAGCCCTGTGCCTCCACCTCTGCCCAGGTACAGATTACAAATATTCTTCACCTGAGCCTTCTTCCAAAGCTGTGATAACTACTTCTCTCAGATTAATTACACTTACTTTTTGAGAATAGATGCAGTGGCCTTGAGCTGAGTCCAGGGGGCTATGGAGCAGCTTTTGTGCCTGGTGGACACAGTGGCACCTGGCCTACCCTTGCTTGGCCTCCAGAGCAGGTCCATCCCATACTGAACCAGCATGATCCAGCCAGCTCTGTGAAGGACTCTGTGATGTTGAAATTGCACAGAGGGCTGACCTCAAAGAAGTTCATGCCCAGGCGAGCAGCCCGGTCCTGAGCCTGCTCAGTGGGCACAAGCCACTTGAATGCCAGGAGCAGATGGTTCCCTACCAGGATCTTGGGGAGCGGAAGTGAACTAGAGGTAGATAAGTGAGGAAAGCAGGTCCCTTGGGGAGCTTTGCTGTCTGTGGCACTTTGAGTGGCCTGGGCTGAGTGGGGCCTTCCTGCACATTCACACCACCCAGAAGCTCAGAATGGGACTTCGTGTGGAAATAGGGTCTCTGCAGATGTACTTACTTAACATGGGGTCATACTGACTAGGGTGGGCACTACTCCAATGACAGGGTCTCCGTAAGAGGAGGGCAGGACACCAGGGCACAGAAGAGAAGCCACCTGGAGTCAGAAGCCAGGATTGGAATGAGGCGGCCACAAGCCAAGGGACACCCAGGCTGGCTGCCACCAGGAGCCGGAGGGCAGGAAGGAGCTTCTCAAAGGAACAGCCCTGCCTACACTGAACCGTGGGTTTCTGCCCTTGAGAACTGTGAGAAGACGCTGTCTGGGTTTTGTGGTTCTCTCATCTGTGCTTGCTTTTCTCTTGCAGTGCTGGTGATGGACCCAGGGCCTCACACAAGCTAGGCAAGCACTCTGTCTGAGCCGCACCCCACCCTGATTTAAGGCACCAGGCATTGGTCATGTCTTAGGGCAGCCTTCAAGACAGGAGGCTTGGCACTGGCCAGCGGTGTCCCCACTGGCAGTTGGGCTGGTTAGGTGCCAGCCAGCAGCAGCCTGCTCACTGCCCACCCACCTGATCCTGGCAGGGAGTACCCCAGGAGGAACGTGAGCCTGGCCCAGATTCTCGGGTGCTGGAGGTGCTCTGTGGCAACACTGGGGTGTGGCCCTGTCCAGATCCTGCTGTGGAGCTGTGCATGCTTCCTGCTCTGGAAGCCCCTGCCCTGAGCTCAGGCCCACATGGGTCCACAGCCCCTGGGGGGCCTGGCCCATCCCTGGTCTAATGTCCCCCCAAGCCTGTGTGGAACAGCATGATACCTCATTGATCTTGGATCCATCGATTGATGCCCTCAAAGATCAGCGGACCACACCTGGGGCAGAAAGCACAAGGCTTAACAGAAGGCTGCAGGTGACTTGGACATGCAGGCCTGACCCAGGGCTCCGTGGCTGGCCTGCTGCTTTCAGTTCAAGACACGCAGCTAAACAAATAGCTGTCTACTTATTTTAACACAAAGTACTTCTGACCCATCTGCAGAATGTGGCAGTTATGTTGTCTGTTCCGAGGACATTGCACATGTAGTGCACACGTGTGCACACGCAGCTCACACATGCATGCACACAGACTCACTAGCACACACGAGCACATCTGCAACTGAAAGGGTCAAGCCCACCGGCAACAGAGGCTTTAGACTTGCATCGAGTACTCACGGCCATCAAAGGGTGGTCAGGTAGGCACTTGCGATGTCGATCTCCAGAGCCAGCTTGATCTCCAGACTCCAGGAAAGTAGGTTCCCTGTGCGCCTCTGGAGTAGGAGCAGAAGATGGGGCAGGGACAACTCTGCACCATCTGTGACACTGGAAAAGAGGGTGGAGGCTGTTTGGTAGGAACCAGTGTTCCTTCCTGACCACCAGCCCTCAAAGTTGTCAGTGTCCATCCAGCAGCCAGCCTGAGGCCCCAGCAAAACCACCACATGTCTCTGGGGGCCACTTGAACGTTGGTGTGTCCTGGACTCCTTCTCTTTTCTAATTGTCCCTTAAAAAGTCAAACTAGAAAAAAATAGTGATGGGTTTTAACATGATTCTCAAACATTTAAGTAAATCTAATGTAGGTTTTTAAATTTTCATTTTCAAAGAACCTGAGTCTACATTGGGGACAAATGGTCTAAAGGTTGGGCAGGACCTTCAACCCCTGACTGCACCATAAGCAGCTCACAGGGCTGAGCCCCTCAGACACATCCCGAATGTATCAGTACCAGGAGCCACACAGGCCCTTTCTCTGTGGGTGATGGCACATGCCAGGGGTGCCAGGACCAGAAGGGCCAGAGTGGTGCTCCAGGAAACCAGCAGGATAAGGCAGGACTCCCAGAGGCAGGTCCCCAGTGCTGTGTGTCCCTACAGCACCCCTTGGGACCATGGCACTGTTCTCTGGAATTGTCTCTTTTGGGTGCTGAGGATTGAACCCAGGGCCCTATGAATGCTAGCCAAGTGCTTTACCACTGAGCTGTACCCCAGCCCTTTCTATTTTATTTTGAGACAGGGTCTCACTAAACTGCCAGAAGGACCTTGAACTTGCCATCCTCCTGCCTCAGCCTCTGTGTTGCTGTGATTTCCACCATGCCCGGCTTCTTTCCTAGAGGTAATGTTAATACCTGTTTTCATGTGCAGTTAATATGCACCACAGGGGGAGATTCTTGGGGACCAGGAGCCCCCAGGGGCCTGGGAAGCCATGCACAGGAGCTGTGTCCTCACGGAGAGCAGTAGGACATGCTGACGCTTGGAGGAAGAGGGGGCGCTGGTGCAGGCCTGGAGGCACTGACTGTTGCCAACCACCCAGGTAGGAGCACCTTAGTTTCCTGAGAAGCAGATAAATCAGGAAGTCTGCTTTTCACCCACAGGGAAGCCGCCAGTAAGTCTGTGGGCAAGGAGATGGCAGCAAGCTGTTTTCCATGGGAGGCCAGAGGGCCCTGGGTGCTATTAGATGCGCTGGCCCTGCAAAGTGACAGCCAGGGCAACTCCTCACCAGTCCTGCTGTGGGCCATGGCCCTGAGCATGGCCCCAGAGAGCAGATGCAGATTTGGGACGAGGTGAGTGTCAGAGGGGGTGGGCCAAGGGTCCAACCTTGGGCATCAGTGAGGATCAGGTCCAGGGATCCACAGTGGACATGTGTCTGTGCAAAAGGGTCCGTGTGGACACAGCCAGAGGCTGGCCACACACACAGGGGCCTCCAGCTCCTGCAGACACTTGGCTGGATTCTGAGCATGCAGGAGGCCTAAGGACTTTGGGGTGCAGAGGGGGCAGGTCTGGCTTCTCAAGGAAAGTCCTCAGAAGGCCAGAGTTCCCTCACATGGGAGTGAGAGAAAGGAAAGTGTCAGCCAGGCATGGTGACATGTACCTGTGATCTCGGGAGGCCATGCATGAGAGTCCTAAGTTGGAGGTCAGCCTGGACAACTTAGCAAGAACCTATCCCAAAATAAAAAATAAAAAAGGACTGGGAGGTGAGTGTCAGAGGGGGTATAACTCAGTAGTAAAGCAACCCTGGGGTTCAATCCCCAGTATCAAAGGAGAAAGGTAGGAAAGAAAGAAAGAAGGGTGAGAGGGAGGGAAAGAAAGAGAGGGAAAGAGATATGAAGATGAGGCAAAGACAGTTTGGGTTCAACTGGGGCAACTGGGGGACATGGAGGCATTTAGTAAAATGAACAGCCCAGGCCAGAAACAGGCTTGGAGAAACTCCAGCTGCTCTGGGAGGTCAAGTGGGTCTCTCAGGGTCCAGCCAATGAAGCCTCTGAGGCAGGGGCCAGTTGGGCTTTAGCATGCAACCCTCAAATGCCAGGCATCCATCTCACAGGGCCATGAGTCCGGGGAGGATGGGCTGACATACTCAGAATACTGACCAGAGGACATTGTGGAGGGGGCTCCCTTGACTGGCCTTGGCAACCCCTTGCTGTGGGAGGGGTGCGGCTTAGGAGTGGGCAATGCAGTCACGTAGGAAGAGGTGTGGGAGCCCTGGAGAAGGTCCACTGGGGACCCCTGGAGAAGGTCCACTGGGGACTAACCTGGGACTGGTGGCAGCAGGAAATACTCAGTCGGATGAGTGGGGTGACCAGAACCTCAGAACCAGGGCCACCTAAGGGGCCAAGGTGGAGACCCTGTCCAGAGCCCAGGGGGAGGGAAAAGCACCCAGGTCCACTGGTCAGCAAGCCCTCTTGCTTCCGGCAGCCTGCTGGCCACTCAGAACTGGGCATGGTGGCATCAGGACTTTGCTGTCTCCTTGGTCATGCCCTTGAAGCGCCGTGCAGGGGAGGCTGAAAGCCAGGCCAGCATGGAGGAGTCTTATCACCAATGAGGCACCCTCCCTCAATAGGCTGTTGGCCTGTCCATGCTGCGAAGGGAGCTGCCAGCTGAGGCTGGGGCCAAAGCGTGAGGCTGTGTGTCCCTTGGGCCAAGGTACCTGACTCTCTAGAGCTGCAGCTGCTCCCAGAAGGATGGATCCCTGTGGATGGGTGGGCAGGGTTTGGGAGTGGGGCTGGCGGCAGAGGGCTTCTCCAGCCATCCTCTCGGGAGAGAGTGCACCAGACTCAAGGGGGAGAGAGGGTTTCTCAGTGCAGACTGGGGGCTTACAGGGGATGGAGACCTGTTTGCTACCCACCTGCCCATGTGGAGAGGGGCCTCCAACCATCCCTCCTCCCTCAGCATCACTGCCCACTTCCATGGGGATCCAGCCACCTATTGGGCCCCTGATTCCTCAGGAGTGGGGATATGACCCAGGAGGGCTAGGTCTGCCCTGTGGCATGGGGTTGGATCTTCTGCCCCCATGAGCTATTTTCAATCTACAGGGAGCCCACACATGACCTGGTGACCAGTGAGTTTGCTGTGGGGCTGTGGCCAGCTGGGTCCTATGCCCCTGTCCTGGACTGGTCCTCTTTCCTTCCCACCTCACCTCCGTCCCTCACCCTGATGGCCTCATGCTGCACACAAAGCTTCAGCCCAGGTGTATTTCCTTGAGACTGGGGTGAAGTGTCAGGTCTGTGGCAGAGTCTCAAAGTCCACACTGGGGACCTGAAACAGGAGTACAGGGGATAGGGTGAGGGGGAACTGAGACCACTCTGCAGGCGGACCCTGACGCTGGAGGAAAGAACTGGGGTCTCCTGGCCCAAAGAGGCTCTGCCTTGCAGGCTGTCGTGGTATTCACCCTTTCTCTCTCTTCAGACTTTTCTTTTCATGAGTATACATTTCTTCTGAAATAAAAGCTCTCTACCACTGAGCACCCCAGCACCAAATAAATAAATGAATGAATAAATACATTTGGTACTGGGGATGGAACGGTGTGGCCTGGGGGGTTTAACTGAGCCACATCCCCATCCCTTTTTATTTTGAGACAAGCTTTCACTAAGTTGCTTAGGGTCTTGCTCTGTTGCTGGGGGTGGCTTTGAAATAACAATCCTCCTGCCTTAACCTCCCACATCACTGGGATTTTGGTGAGCACCACTGTGCCCTGCTCCAATAAATATTTTAATTAGTGCGGTGCTGAGGATCCAACTCAGTGCCTCGTATGTGCTAGGCAAGCACTCAACACTGAGTCACAACCCCAGCTCTTCCAATATATATATATATATATAAACATATATTTTGGTGCTGGGGATTGAACCCAGGGCCTTGTGCATGCAAGGCAAGCACTCTACCAACTGAGCTATCTCCCCAGCTTCCTGATAAATATTTTTAAGAAGAAAAATGTATTTCCTGACCCACCAGAACCCATTCTTCTGCTTCCCTGAGAAACCACCTCCTGTGGTCACTCTGGCGTCCCTGGGTGGCTGCAAATGTGTGGTTGGGACACAGGAGTGGAGGCCAGAGGAGAGGAGGACCCAGCAGCTGCAGGAGGCCTGGAGAGCACAGAGGGGCCTCTGGGAAGAGGTACCACAGAACTCAGTCACAGACGCCAAGCCTAGGGGCAGCGAGGCCCGTGGAGCTTTGTGTCCCTTGGTCTGTGCCAGGTGGGACTCACCTGGAAGGTGTCACTAAGCACGGGGATCCAGAGACTGGCCTGGGAACCATGGCGGGCGTGTCCCACCCTGTAGTTTGGGGGCGACTGAGGCTGTCAGGCTCCGCTAGCGCTGTGGCGGTGGCTGCGACCCCAGCACTCTGGGTCCGGCCGCCGTCTTGTGTGCACTGCCAGCCCGTGAGGCGTCGGGGCCGCCACGATGAGTCCTAGGAAGTCGGGCTGCTCCTGGGAGACAGCGACGTGGCGAAGGCGAGATCCTGGCAAGCCTGCAGGGCTGGCAGCGGAGTCCCCCGACGGCCACCAGGCGGGCGAGCGGCGGGCCAGAGCTGTGTCCTCAGGCTTGGAGAGGCATCCGGGAGCGCGGGTGCCCAGCACCGACCCGAGACTCGCGGCGTCAGGGAGGAGTGGGAGACGCGGGGAGGAGTGGGAGACGCGGGGACCCCGAGGGACGGGGAGGAGTGGGAGACGCGGGGAGGAGTGGGAGACGCGGGGACCCCGAGGGACGGGGAGGAGTGGGAGACGCGGGGACCCCGAGGGACGCGGGGAGGAGTGGGAGACGCGGGGACCCCGAGGGACGCGGGGAGGAGTGGGAGACGCGGGGAGGAGTGGGAGACGCGGGGACCCCGAGGGACGGGGAGGAGTGGGAGACGCGGGGAGGAGTGGGAGACGCGGGGACCCCGAGGGACGCGGGGAGGAGTGGGAGACGCGGGGAGGAGTGGGAGACGCGGGGACCCCGAGGGACGCGGGGAGGAGTGGGAGACGCGGGGAGGAGTGGGAGACGCGGGGACCCCGAGGGACGGGGAGGAGTGGGAGACGCGGGGAGGAGTGGGAGACGCGGGGACCCCGAGGGACGCGCGGAGGAGTGGGAGACGCGGGGAGGAGTGGGAGACGCGGGGACCCCGAGGGACGCGGGGAGGAGTGGGAGACGCGGGGACCCCGAGGGACCGGGAGCAACACTGGCGATGCTAATGCCCGAGAGGAGGCGGGAGAGTGGGGGCCGCTGGGGGCCGCTTAGGAGTGAGTTCGCCTCCGGGTGGTTCAAGTCCAGAGGGAAGTTCGCGCGCAGCTCCCCTTCCTGTCGAGAGGTTCGCCGGGGCTGCGCGGCGCTCTCTCCTCGGTGTCGCGCCGTCCTTAAGACAAGGGCGTTTTCTGACCTTTGCTTGGGGAAGGGGTCCCACCACCCAGAACTGGGTCTGATCTTCCTTGCCATCTTCTGTTCTTTCATGTTTTTCAGATGTATTTCAACTACTTATCTAAAGTAGTTGAAAATTAATAATTTAGTTGAAATTAAATACATCTAATATTTATCTATTTTAACGACTTTAACTCTATTTTAATCAGCATTTCTTGTCATTTTTAGCAGGAAGGTTGGTTAAACAATTGGCAAGCAGAACTTTCTTCATGTGCTGTCGTTCCTCACACCTTCAACCTTTAAGGCTTCATTCACTCATTAGTTTAGCGTGTTCCTATTGAAACCCCACAACACACTGGCACGGTCATAATCCTGTGCACTGGGGAACAATGGGAGCTGTGGGCGTCACAGGAAGCGGGACCTGAAGCCCCAAACCTCGGCTCTTGTGTCCCCACTTAAGAAGATTTAAACTCAGACACCAAGTCACGCGAGGGAACTTTATTAGAAGTGAAAGTAAAGTAAAAGCAAAGTGAGGCTCGAGCAGAGAGCACTCTCCAGAGAGAGCGGCTGTCTCTGAGCAGAGGACGCAGGAGACGGTGCTGTCCCCAATTCCGCAGCTGTTTGATGTTCCAGGGGAGAGCTGAGGACCACCCTCTGCACTCTGCCAGTCAGCCTCCACCTTAGGGGGTCCTCTTGGGAACTGTCATGGTGGCCATCCTACTCAGGGGGGCTTCGTGTACAAGTCAGTCCCATGCCCATGTGGGCACTGGGGTCAGTAGCTGGTCAGAAGTCACCTTAGTGCGCCTGTGCTACTGAAGGAACCTCCCCTCCCAGGCGATTGGAGACGTGTAGCCAGGATTCCCAACTCCACGTTGACCTCAGTGTGCCCTGTCAAGAGTGGGTCCCATTAATCCTTTCCTCTTGACCCACTTTCCCAATCAGCTCCCTCTGCTTCTGTTTATTTTCTACAAATTAACTACCACCCTTTGCTTTGTCATCTACTTTGGAAGTAGTTTAAAGAAGGACCCTCATGTAATTCAAAGAACACTTGTAACCTTGCCTGCATGTCACTGCTCGTGGCTAGTTACTACCTAACATGGTGGTTACATTTATTTTTATTTTTTGCAGTACTGGACTGTTCTACCACTACTGTTCCACAGGGGTGTTCTATCACTCAGCTATGTTCCCAGCTCTCTTTACTTTGAGACCAGGACTCACTACATTGCTGGGGCTGAACTTGAATTTGCTTGCTCTCCTCTTGAACTTGCTTGGACCCCTGAATCTGGGATTACAGGTGTGCACCACCAAACCCAACTCCTGGTTGTTAATTCTGTGTCAACTTGAGTGGGCAATGGTGTTCAGTTATTTGGTCAAACATCAGACTGTGTATTTCTATGAAGGTATCTTTTTTTTTCATATGAGATTAACATTTAAATCAATAGACTAGAAGTAAAGCAGATTACCCTCCATTACATGGGTGGGCCTCACTTAATCACTTGAAGGTCTTAACAGAACTCAACTTCCTGAGAGGGAAAGAATTCTGCCAGCAGATGACCTTTGGACTCAGACTATAACTCTTCCTTGGGTCTCCAGCTTGCAAGTTCATTGCTGCAGATGCACTTCCACAGTTCCTCAAAGTAAATCTCTTTTTCTTTATACCTATACACACATATTGTTGGTTTGGTGTCTCTGCAGAACCCTGACCTATACAAGGAAGAAGAGAATACCCTGCCCTTAAGGAACGGAGGTCTGGACACACATGCATCAGACAATCACGTGCAAAACAAAAACACAACCCCCAAAGTTAAGAGAACCTCCCAGGGCATTTCAGATGTTTCTGTTGGTCGAGGTCACATTGTCACCGCTCTGGAATTGCCAGTCAGGCCAAGGGGACAGAGGAGCCCAGGGGCCAGCAGGGTGAAGCAGCATCAGTACCCAGAACGGGGGAGGTCCAGTCAGTGGGAAGGTCAAGGGCAGGTGGAGATGGGGCCGCTCTGTACCTCACGGAGGGAGAGGCAGAGACCAAGACCCCCAGTCCTCTGAGAGCCCGGCCTGCCTAGCACACTTCGGCAGCTGACGCAGCGCCTGCGGGACCAGAGGCGGCTGTTTCCACCCTCTCTGACCATCCCATTCCGGCGCCAGGTCGGACAGAGCTGGGGGCAGTGCAAACCGGGTCTGAGTCCGCGCAGCTGCGGGCCAGCGCCGCCCGGAGCGCGTCCAAGCTGCGCAGCTGGTCAGCGCGGGACTGACCTCCGCCCCTGGCCCCGCCCCCCACGCTGTCACCCAATCCCCGTGAGCCCGCTCGCTCCCGGCCCCGCCCCGGACCTGCCCTTCACTCGCCCAATCCCCGCCCGGCTCTTCGCGGCCCTGTCCCGCCCCCGGCCTTCCGTCACCCAATCCGCGCGCGGCCCGCGTCGGCTCCGCCCAGCCGCCGTCGCGCGCGCTTGGATCGCGGTGAGGCTGGCGGCGCGCGGCAGGCACCATGGAGGAGCTGCTGCGGCGGGAGCTGGGCTGCCGCAGCGTCAAGGCCGCGGGCCACTCCGGAGGCGGCTGCATTAGCCAGGGCCAGAGTTACGACACGGACGTCGGACGGCTGTTTGTGAAAGTGAACCCCAAGGCGGAGGTAGGCGCCCCGGGGGCGGGCGCGGCGGGTGGCGCTTGAGGCCCGGGCCGGCCCCGGGCTCCAGTGCGGGCTGGGCCGCGGCCGGGGTCCCGGGCCGGGCTCGCGTCCCGGGCTTGCGTCCCGGTTCGGGTGCAGGGTCTGGGTCCGATGCCTGGCGTCCTGGCGCAGCGGTCCGCCGTGGTTGCGGCTGTTCTCCAGGAGACGCGGTGAGCGGGTCTGGGACGAGCGGAGGTCTGTCTGGAGCCTGGTCAGGCTGCAGAGGTGGAAGGCCCTCCTCTGGGCGCGGTGGAACGGCCGCCTCCGCCCTGCGCGGGTGCTGAAGCGAGTCGCCCCAGCCCTTTAGGGAGTGAGCAGGATGCGGCGCGCCTTTTCAGGGGGACCGAAGGTGCTTTGGAGCGGGACTTAGAGGTCCCACACACACCCCCTCTGTGCTTCCTACCTGTTCCTAGAATTCCTTCTGAGCTGGGCATGGTGGTTCATGCCTGTAACCCCGCAGACTCTGGAAGCTGAGACAGAAGAACCACAAGTTCGAGGCCAGCCTCAGCAACTTAGTGAGGCCCTAAGCAACTTAGGGATACCCTGTCTCAAAATTAAAAAAAATAAAAAAGGACTGGGGATGTGACTCAGTGGTTTAGCGTCCTTGGGTTCAATCCCTTGTCCTGAAAAGAAAATAAAGAATTCATTCTGGGGTTATTTCCATTTTCTTCCCAGAAAGGATTCCTACTTTCCAGAATGTGGGATAGTTTCACGATGAAATACTTTTGTTCTCACAACATCAGCCCCCAGCCCCTGTCTCCAGAGACCGACCTGGCCTCTACTCCTACATAAGCTTAGGTAGGTCTGCCCCAAGCACTGATACTTACCTGGCAGCACCTCCCTCTTCACATTCTGCAGCCGGTGTGTCCTGTTTTATGTGGGATCCATCTTCTTCAAGTCTCCGTATTCCCACTTCCCCTGACATTTGCAGTCATTCAGAACTTGGTGTTGATTACATGGGAAGTGGTTAAAATGGAAACACTTGGTGCTGCCTTTATTTATTTTCTTGGTGATGCTGAGGATTGAACCCAGGACCTTGGCTTGTGCTTTTTCACTGAGCCTCATCCCCAGCCCCAAAGATCCTTTTTTTGGTGGGAGGAGGTACTGAGGATTGAGCTCAGGGACACGCAACCACTGAGCCACATCCCCAGCCCTTTTTGTGTTTTTATTTTAGGGACAGGGTCTCACTGAGTTGCTTAGTGCCTGGCCATTGCTGAGGGTGGCTTTGTGATCCTCCTGCCTCAGCCTCCCAAGCTGCTGGCATTACAGGCATGTGCCACTGTGCCTGGCTCAGAGATGCTTTTTAAAAATTGTTCTGCTGCTGTTTGTTTGGGCTGTTCTTTTCTTGCTTCATCATTGAAGTCCATTGGTAGGTAGTTCAAACATGTGACTTTCTAGCTTGCACTGGCGCATGCGTGTGAGTTATGCAGATGTACTGCCCATTGAATAAACACCCGCTGGTTGTGCTGGAAACGTGACTCCTTTATGCTTTTCCTTCTTGGAGGCGAAACAGTCTTCCAGACTCCTAAGACCACATGCTGCCCTTCTGTTTTCTTTCTTGCCCTCTGCTGAAGTTGACTTAGTCACAGCTGTTTTTCCTTTTGATTATTCTTATCTGCCCCTTGCATACTTGTGTAATAGGTTTTCCCTCATACTCCTCCCTTGGATCTTTTCTAGACTCACTGAAAACCATTTTCATCCTAGTCCCCTAGGCCAGGATGCCTAATCTTACCTTGGATCTGCTCACAAGGAGCAATTTTCTTAGCTTTAATTAGGAACTTTAGGCATGTAGCAGGTAATGTTTCTCTGAAGGAGCCTTGACCTCTAACTGGGTTCCCAGGCCCTCTTTTATCTTTCCTTGCATCTTTTAAAATCTACCTCTTAGTCTCCACAACCAGTATCCTAGTAAGTGTAGCCAGGGCCTGGTTGTTTCCCTTTTATCTCCTAAAGAGAATGCTCTGAAAGTTCCCCCTGGGACACAGCTCTTCCTGCTCAGTGACTTGGCTCTCTAAGATGGTGAAGTGTTGAGAATGGACTAGTCAGTGTTATCTGCTAACTTAGTTAATCATGGCAGCAAGCGAATGCAGTTTAGTATTAATCCCACTTTTCAGATAAGGAAACTGAGGCATAGAAAGCTTAAATAACTTGCCCAAGATCACAGAGTTAGCAACTATGAGAATACGTAGACTGGCAGCACTGCTTCTAATAGCCCCAGAGTGGAAGCTTGGTTGTCCTTCCCCAGTAGAACGGGTGACTGCATTTTGAAACGTTCACAACAGTGGAGCCCTGCGCGCAGTGAGCATGAACTCCGACTGCTGCCGTAGCCACATATTGGGGGCAGCATAGACAAAGAGGCCAGACCCCAGGGACTACATGCCTGTAAGATGACCAAGCAGGCAAAATAAGTCTGTGATGGCACAAGTCCAGGCAGAGGCTGCCTCGGGTGGGTGGGTGGTGGTGGCAGGGGTGCAGAGAGAGGAGTTTCTGGATCACAGAGCTATCTGGACTCTTGCTTTGGACGGTGGTTGTATCCTGGGAAGTGACTGAGTTGGGCACTGATGAACCACACACCTTCCTGTATATGCTTCAGTGACTCTTCCTTATGGGGCAGGTGGGTGGACATGCCCATAAACCAGTGACTTGAGGCAGGAGGGTCACAAGTTTGAGGCTAGCCTCAGCAACTTAGTGAGACACTGTCTCAAAATTAAAATAAAAAGAGAGTATTTTAAAGGGGAGGAATTACCTAGAATGGGAAGTTAGGGAAAATTTCTTTGGGCAATTGAAGCAGATGTCAAGTTGGAATCTGAAGGATGACTAGGAAGAAACTGACATGGCAAAAGAGGGGGACTGGCGTGCTGCACAGAGTGGCATCACGCGGGCTCTGAGGCTGCAGAAGGCGGGCACCTCCAGGGCACTGCAAGAAGACCCGAGGCAGAGCCCCAGGAGTGTGTGTGGGTGTGCCTGCCCCAGGTGAAGGTGGGAGCGGGCAGGAAGCCAGGCGGTTGCAGGCTGGGGTGCATCCCGGCTCAGCTTTGCCTTGAAGAGGAATCACTGCCATCGTGAGCAGGGAGACCCAGCGGAGGGTGGTTATAGTTGAGGGACTTGGAGGGAAATGGTCAAGACGAGGTGTTTCCATCACCTGGCAGCAGGCAGTGTAGAACTTGGTGGTCTGTTTAGGTGAAAGCAGCCCCAGGTTCTTGGCCACCTACCCCAAGGGGACAGACGAGCCTGCACCCTCTCTGTGGAACAAGACTGTGGTTGAGATACTGCAGCAGATGTTGAAAGAACCCACGTACACAGTCCACCTCTGTACCAGGTGCTCAGGGGAAGGAGTGGCCTTCCTTTTCTTCTCCCGGGTGCTTTTGGGTTCAGCCACAGGACAGGTCTGTGGTCCAATACTGGAAAGTTCAAGCCTTTTCTTTCCTGTACTTGAGCATTCATAGCACTGCTGATGTGGCTTTGGAAAAACCGTCCATGTCTACAGTCCTTGGTCTAGCATAGCCATGGCTCGCAGTTGGAATGTTAGAAGAAAATCTGTGTATGTGGAACCTTTCCCGGGTAACCTTACTCTGCCTCTTTTCTCTCCTCTTTCTATCCTCCATTGTCTTTCTGACAGGCCAGAAGGATGTTTGAAGGTGAGATGTCAAGTTTAACTGCCATTCTGAAAACAGGCACCGTGAAAGTGCCCAAGCCCATCAAGGTACTCGATGCCCCTGGAAGTGGGAGTATGCTGGTGATGGAGCATTTGGACATGCGGTATTTAAGCAGGTCTGTCTTACACCATCCCCTCTCCTTAAAAGCAAAGGCTTGAGGGCTGGGGCTGGGGTTGGAGCTCAGTGGTACAGCACTTGCCTAGCACATGTGAGGCACACACATAAAAATAAATAAATGAAATAAAGACATTGTGTCCATCTACAATTAAAAAAAATATTAAAAAAGCAAACAAAGGCTTGAGCTAAGCTTGGTGGTGCACACCTGTAATCTCAGCAATTCAGGAGGCCGAGGCAGGAGGATCACAAGTTTGAGGTCAGCCTTAGCAACTTAGCAAGGCCTAAGCAACTCATTGAGACCCTGTCCCTAAATAGAAAATAAAAAGGAGCTGGGCATGGTAGCACACACCTGTAATCTCAGTGGCTCAGGAGGCTGAGGCAGGAGGATTGCAAGTTCAAATCCAACCTCAGCAAAAGTGAGATTCTAAGCAACTCAGTGAGAGCCTGACTCTAAATAAAATACAAAATAGGGCTGGGGATGTGGCTCAATGGTTGAGTGTCTCTGGGTTCAATCCCCAGTGTCAGTGCCAAAAAAAAAAGGAAAGGAAAGGAAAGGCTTTGTGGTTCCTGTTTGACCCTGTAGCTTGTCCTCGGGGCCACAGATTTGAGGAGTGTGACATGAAGAACCCAGGATGCCGCACATGATGGTTCTGCAGCATGAGTGGTGGGTACTCTGGAACACGAATCCAGAGGGAGGACTCAGAGTGGGGTGGCAGTGGGCCCCTGCGATGTAGACAAGGCTGGGAGAGAACAACAGGTCTCAGCCCTTCACCTCCAACTTTGACAAAAATGGGCTTTCTGTCCGTAAGTGCTTGACCTATTTCCTGTGCCCTGGGCCTTTCAGACAGATGTGTCTCCTGTTTGTACGTCGTGTGTTTATTTGCTGCCTTTTGGTTTCACAGTCACGCTGCAAAACTTGGAGCCCAGCTCGCAGATTTACACCTTGATAACAAGAAACTTGGGGAGACGCTTCTGAAGGAGGCTGGCACAGTGGGTAAGGCTGGGGGGCCCTGAGGAACCCTGCCCAGAGGAGCACATGCAGCCCATGTGGGCCTGGGGACAATAGTCTGAGCTGATGCCGCATGAGTGCAGTGCTTGAGCACCATGAGTGTGTTCAGTGCTGTGTCATGTGGTCGCTGAAGGAGCAGGTGCGGTCTGGACTTTACCTCTTACTCCCCCACAGACAGACTTGCAGAGTCTCTCTGCCTTTCCGAGTGAGTCCTTCAGGCACGGCATCTTTTCTTCCAAGTGCAATCACTCTTGAGTGTCGGAACTATGCCTCTTACATTTGACCTATCTAGAGCTTAGTGCCATGTTAGCACTAAGGGGATTTTCCAGTGTTTTCAACTTCTGCCTGTTGATAATCCACGATTAGCCTGTGTGCTGACTCTGCTGGGCAGTAGCTGACAGCAGGAAAGCAGTATATAACCCGTAACGTTCTGGTGAGCACCCCCCAGCGGGTCCCCTCAGCCTGCCCCTGCCTGCCTGGAACGTCTACTGACCAGCCCTGTGGACTGCCTTTCCTGTTTCTCTCAGACTACACAGAGTTCAGGCTGTTGGGGTTCTCTTTGAATTTGAGGAGCTGCACAGGGTTGAGGACTCTTTAAAGCATGGTAGTTATCAAAAATGGCACTGTATTGGTCACTGAAAATATCCTTTGCTGGTGGATTATGCTGTAGATTTTTACTCTCCAAAGAGTATTGTCTTTTTTTCCCTTTTTTTGGATTCTGTTGTCCCCTTTCCCATGTGTCCTCTGGTACAGCTTCTGGGACAGTCCGTGTCCTTGGTTATCAAATCTGTGGAACCAGTCTCTGTTCTGAGTGACCTGAGGGTCAGCAGACACTGGACCCTGGTTTGTTGGGTGAGGACAGGAGGTGGGAGGGGCATGCTGAGGTCATTCATAAGCACCTCAGAGCAGAGTCTGGGGTCTCTGGGAGCAAGGGAACCAGTTGTCTTTCTTTCTTTCCTTTTCTTGCAAGGGAAAGGAGGAGGGCAGATGGAACGGCCCTTCGTGGACCAGTTTGGGTTTGATGTGGTGACATGCTGTGGATACCTCCCCCAGGTGAGCAGCATAGTCATATCAGGCACAGGGGGAAGCACCTTCTTCCTTTCTTGTCAGGGTTTGCAAGGCTTACTCTGTTTTCTTTGCTGATTTCTAGGAGGTTGGCATGGGGATTGCCCACCTCACGTGCTAGGTAAGCACAGAGAAGCAGTAAGTTAGAATGTGGGATTTCAACTGTGTAAAAATTAGAAACATATGAAATGTTTTATTTTAAATATACATTGAGCCATCCATATCCACAGGTTCTCCATCCATGTATTCAACCAACTGCAGATTGATATATTAAAAAAAAAATAAAAGATTTGTGTCTGTACTAAATGCATACTGGTTTTTCTTGCCATTATTCTCTAAATAATGCAATATGGCCACCATTTCCATAGCATTTGTATTGTGTCACGTAGTAGTCTGAAGATGATTTCAGGTACGTGGAGGGTGTGGGGGGTATGCAAACACTGCCCATTCTATGTAAGGATTTTGTGTGGGGTTCCTGGATCCAGTTCCTATGGATGCCCAGGGACCCCTGTCAGAGACAGCACAATGGCAAGGGACTGTACCCTTCAGTGTTTCAATGAAGGTCGACTCCTCTGGGACTTCAGTGTGGGCATTCTACTGAAGCCCAGCAGATGTGAGTTAGAAAAGATGGCAGCTCTGCTTTTAGGGAATAGGAGGTGTGGCTCCTCGGGAGAGAGCACTGAGGAAGCTGAAACTTCAGTGCTTCTGTGTGCATGCGCCCGCCCAGGTGCTCTTGCACGTTGTGCTCTCCTGGTGCACACACATGGGCATGTGCTCGTGTTTGTATGTGATGCTCTGTTCTGGTGCACCTGCCCATGTGTGTGCTCGTGTTTGTGTGTGATGCTCTGTCCTGGTGCACATGCCCATGTGTGTACTCGTGTTTGTGTGTGATGCTCTGTCCTGGTGCACATGCCCATGTGTGTACTCGTGTTTGTGTGTGATGCTCTGTTCTGGTGCACCTGCCCATGTGTGTGCTCGTGTTTGTGTGTGATGCTCTGTCCTGGTGCACATGCCCATGTGTGTACTCGTGTTTGTGTGTGATGCTCTGTCCTGGTGCATGTGTCCGTGTGTGTGCTCATGTTTGTATGTGATGCTCTGTTCTGGTGCACATGCCCATGTGTGTACTCGTGTTTGTGATGCTCTGTCCTATTGCACGTGCCCATGTGTGTACTTGTGTTTGTGTGTGATGCTCTGTCCTGGTGCATGTGTCCGTGTGTGTGCTCGTGTTTGTATGTGATGCTCTGTTCTGGTGCACGTGCCTGTGTGTGTACTCGTGTTTGTGATGCTCTGTCCTATTGCACGTGCCCATGTGTGTACTCGTGTTTGTGTGTGACGCTCTGTCCTGGTGCATGTGTCCGTGTGTGTGCTCACGTTTGTATGTGATGCTCTGTCCCGGGTGCACCTGCCCATGTGTGTGCTCGTGTTTGTGATGATCTGTTCTGGTGCACGTGCCCATGTGTGTGCTCGTGTTTGTGTGTGGTGCTCTGTCCTGGGTGCACCTGTCCATCTGCGAGCCCAGGTTTGTGGTGCTCTGCACAGTGTGTCCTGCTCTGTGTGGTGCTGTACTCCTGTGTGTCTGTCTCTTCTCCCTCCAATAGCAAGCACCTGTCACCTGGACATCCTCTCTTGGGGGTCCTCTTGTTGCATAGGGCACCACGTGACTTCTTATTATCACTCTGGAGAGGGGTCATCTGTGGCTGGACAGCTGGTTAGAAACAAGCCGTGGGATCAGGGAAGGTCAGCTGGCTCTGGCCTCTGTGTTCAAGACTAATTATTCAGGGGTTGGGTACATAGCTCGTTGGTAGAGTCCTTTCTTCACATGTACAAGGCCCTGGGTTCAATACCCAGCACCACAAAAAAAAAAAAAAAAAAAAAAAAAAAAAAATTATAATTAAAGAAAACCTTCCAGTGGTCTTTGGTCTTGGAAGGCTACAGAGTGGACCCTGTTGCATCCCCTGTTCCTGCTGCTCCTAGGAGAGGACCTGAGGTCTCAGCTTGTCTCTGAGTCCTCATGCTGCCTGACCGCCCCTCGGCTCTTCAGCCCTAGGTGAGACCCTCTCCACATGCCATGTGTGCAGCCCCTTCCACTTCAGGGTACTTCTGGGTTCTTGAGCCTCCTTCATTTGTGGCCTTTTCTGAAGAACTTGCTTTCTCCTTTGCTCTCATGTGTGCAGGTGAATGACTGGCAGAAGGACTGGGTCATGTTCTATGCCCAGCAGCGCATTCAGCCCCAGATGGACATGGTGGAGAAGGAGTCTGGGGACCGGGAGGCACTTGAGCTCTGGTCTGCTCTGCAGGTGAGCAGGGCCCTTGCTGCATGACCAAAGGCATCCCACAGCAACACGTCCCACTTGGCTCCAGCGTCAGGTGCCAAGGCAGGTGCAGCCCTGCTGAGTCTGGTTCTGAACAGGAAGCAGGCACCCGTCAGTGTCCTGTTCACCCCCTGAAGCTGGGCACTGTCTAGTGGTGCTGCTGCTCAGGGATGGGCAGCAGCCCTTAGGGAAACCTCTGCATCCCTCTGCACGCAGCTGAGG
Organism: Sciurus carolinensis; assembly: GCF_902686445.1. Classification (NCBI taxonomy): domain Eukaryota; kingdom Metazoa; phylum Chordata; class Mammalia; order Rodentia; family Sciuridae; genus Sciurus; species Sciurus carolinensis. The sequence continues at coordinate 466,549 of NC_062215.1, read as the reverse complement.
CTCTGTCTCCCTGCAGCTGAAGATCCCTGACCTGTTCCGCAACCTGGAGATCGTCCCTGCCCTGCTCCATGGAGACCTCTGGGGAGGGAATGTAGCAGAAGACTCCTCTGGGCCCATCATTTTTGACCCAGCTTCTTTCTACGGCCACTCAGAGTATGAGCTGGCGATAGCCGGCATGTTTGGGGGCTTCAGTGGCTCCTTTTACTCTGCCTACCACAGCAAGATCCCCAAGGCCCCCGGATTTGAGCAGCGCCTGCAGTTGTACCAGCTCTTCCACTACCTGAACCACTGGAACCATTTTGGGTCAGGGTACAGAGGGTCCTCCCTGAACATCATGCGGAATCTGATCAAGTGAACTGGCTTTCCTCCTGAGGGGGCCCCCTTTCTCCATGGCCCCTTACGTGTGCGACTTTGTTCTCCTCCTCACCATGTCCAAGCCTTGTACAGGGGTGATAGCAGGAAAGGTGTTGCCCTCAAGCTGTACTCGGCCAGACATCATGACTGATGCGGCCACACTAGTGACCAAAACAGGGACCTCTGAAGCCTGAGGGCGCTGGGCCAAAGGCAGGGAACCATGTGTGACCACATGAGCATGCAGGGACAGAAGCAGCATGCCTGTCCGTCCTTCCCTGCTTTCCTCTGAGCTGATGATGCTTCATGTTGTGTTAAGACCTTAGTCCAGACGTGGAGCCAGCTTGCTAGGGATCGAACCCATGGCCTTGTGCTTGCAAGGCAAGCACTTTACCTGTCGGGGTTGCGTACGAACCCCTGGCCCTAGGTGGAGCCTGGCCAAGATGGCGCCTGGCAAGCTGCCAGTGCAGTTGAAAAACTGCTATTCTGCACGTATACAACTAACTTCACCTTGAGGAAGTCTCAGTAATTGGTCAAGGCCTCTGCATGATTCTTGCGTGATTCTTAGGTGCTTCAAGTTATACCCATATACGTCTATCTTTTCCCCACATATCGTGAATATTCTAATTAGTTGATATAACCTATATAAGTGACAATAACTTCCCAGAAAGGGAAGAAATAAAAAGAAGAATCAGCTGTTAATAGGGAAGTTTGCCACCCATCACGTCTCCGGGTCGTTCTTGCTGGCGGGAGCGACAAGTGGTGCTGAACCCCGGGAATCTTACGTGCCGCGGAGAGGTGAGTGAGGTGAGCAACGGATCGGTGAAAGTGTGCACCCAGATCTGTCAGTGGACAGGGAGGTTTCCTAGAGACGATAATATTGTGATTGTGATAAAGTTCCTAGGAACGAGAGGTGAAAGTTTCCTCAAAAAATGGGGAACGAGGTTGCTAGATGTAGAATGGAAGGTCCCTTGAAAGAAATTCTTAAAGCTAACGGCACTTCCTTAAAGACAAACTGCTTGGGCATTTTTAAAGCAGGTAGAGGAGATTTCACCTTGGTTTCTGGAAGAAGGATTGTTAACTATCCCACAGTGGGAACACCCGGGGGAAGATTTAAAGCGCTGTCCGGTAACGCTCCCAGGGACGTTAGCAGTTTGGTCATTAGTCAGAACTTGTTTGCGTTCCCCTCGGGAGGCTTTACAAAAGGCAGTTGCGCAGGGAGAGGAAGTGTTAGAAAAGGTAAAAGAAGAGTCACAAAAGGGCTCTGTTAGCGCTCAGTCAGATTCTGATGAGAGCGAAGAGGGACTCTCAGAGATGGAGTTAAATAAAATTAGTAAAGAAACAAAGTGTTCTCAAGCTGGTTCAATTAGTCAACAGGCATTAAGGGAATTGGAGGGCATAGGGCAGCAGCTAGAAGACAAAAAAAAGGCGTTACAAAAAAAAAAAAAAAAAAAAAAAAGGGAGAAAGTACAAATAAAACCACAAACAGAGCACAAAGAGAAAAATCAGTTTAGGGGAGGGTCCCCCTAGGCAGAGAGCTCAGCAGCTCCATTCCTTAAAAGTAGTAAAAAATAATGTTTTCTGATTTTCTGCATTCAAACCTAACCTGATTTCTCAACCAGGCAAAAAAGGGGTTAAAAAGTCCTGGGTGATCCTCCCTCCCCCTGCCACATTGGAATGTAACTACAGCGTCTCAAGGAGAAAAGGGGGGTAACCTAAAGATAAGAAGAAAAGAAGAAAAAAAAAAAAAAAAAAAGTGTCCGTTTTAACTCCTGGGCCGCTACAAAAAACTAACTTATTCTTCAGGATTCTTGTTTTGTTTTTTTCTTTAATGCTGTATTTTTGAGCTCATAATTTTGATCCTACATACCTAGGTTAATGATTTTATTTTTGATCAGTTCTATTTTTTATTCAACTGAAGTTTTTTAAACAGCTGTTTCATTGCAATGAACATTTACCTATAAATTACAAGGCCTTTGATTTTGTGTTATTTGTATGTCGTACTGTCTGGTGTTATGTCTTATCTGCATCAAAACTGAGAGCTCTTAAAATTAAAATTTAAAAATGGATCCAAATACTTTTATTCACATGATTTAAAAAGGTTCAATTTAAATTGGGTAAACTAATAAAAGTAAAATATTTTTAAAAATAACTTGCAAGTTTCCAGGTGGTCAAACTAATGAAATGTTAATGTTAAACAATGTCTAATATCAATTGCTTCTAGGACTTTTCTTCAGCAGGAAAGAGGCAACGGATCCTGTTCAGGACACTTGTCTGATATCTTGGTTTTTATAAAATAAATAAATTGGAGTTAACATGTATGGGATTACTCAAATGTGTTTGTAGAGACGTCTGGTTAATTTACAAAGTTAAAATGCTAATTGTTAAATAACATCAAGTACTTTTAACTTCTTAAATTACATGGGGTAACATACTTAAACATTATTGGTGTTTTCATAGGTTGGTAAATAAAAAGGGTTTACAATTACTTTATGTCCTCACTAAACTAGAAACAAGGTTACTAAGAGTTGTGTCCTAACAAGTGGAATTCTATATATAAAGGGTCCCAAAAGTTTCACCTGTGTTTCAATTAGGGTACTATAAACAACAAAATATTTAATCTTATTAAAATAGGGTGATTTATCTAAATTCAGAAATTTCATAAGAGTTGTTTCAAAATGTGAACAAAAAGGTGTCAACAGATAAAAATAAATAAATAAATAAATAAAAGGTTCTGGGTATAAAAATATATTTAGTAAAAGGTAAAAGAAAATGTTTCTGGATAAAAAAGTCTGTGTGTAACAAAGGGCAAGTTTCAACAAGTCTGTGTGTAACTAAGTTGGTTGTGTGTATGTAAAACAGCTAAAGCTATTTAAGGTTTTTCCTAAGGTAAAATACTAATGTTCTGATATAAGCCAAAGTTCAATCTATATGGTAAAATGACATGGTAAAATGACAAGGATTTCTTAGAAACACTAATTTACTCTTAACTTTGTGTCTCTTAAGTTTTATTCTTTAGAACAATTGTCTTAAAAATAGGGGTTTATACAATTATGGTTAAACAACTGTTAAAAATTGTACTACGTTATAAAGTCTAAATTTTTCTTTAAAAACTAAAATTGGTAAGAACCAATTCCTCACTAAAATTAAAATAACTCTAACCACAGATGTACCTTATAACCCACAAAAACAAGGTATTGTCAAACATACACATCTCACCCTCAAAAATACTCTTTATAAACAAAAAGGGGGAATAGAGGAGACCTTCAGGTCCCCTAAAGATAAACTTTCTCTTTGTCTCTTTGTTTGGGGTTTTTTTTTAACTCTGGGTAATAAGGGTAACTCGGTGCTTCACTGGAGCTGCGGCTCAGTTTGTGTGTTTCCACGGAATAAACTAACTTATTACCTCTTTTTAGTCTCTTAGGAGGAACAGTTCAACTATGTAACAAAACAACTGCTTCTCTCAATTGTACTTCAGATTTGTGCTATCTCTCAATGTTAAAATGCTTCTAAGTTCCTGCTGGCAGACTTAATGTGTGTTCCTACCTTCCTACCAGTCCCAGTCTCTGTTACAGATGCAAAATTGCCAGTGTTACTATCAAGAAACAGGAGAGAATTTGACATCACAGCGGCTATGGTCACTGCAATAGTGGTTTCTGCAACAGCAGCACTAGCAACTGCCATACCTACAGCAACGGCAGTCAATCACTTGGCCGAAAATATAGCTGCAGCCTTACAGACTAAAGAGACCCTAAACCAACATCTAACAGCAGGCATACTCCTTATGAACCAGCGAGTGGACTTACTTCAAGAACAAATGGACATTTTACAGGAACTGTTAAACGTGGGATGTATTTATCATCTGGCGGGACTGTGCGTTACACCTGTAGCTTACCATAACTTCAGCTATGCAGCAAACTTGTCTAGAATCTTGTCTGCTCAGCTACGTACCAACTGGTCTTATGAATTTGATAATCTTACTGCTATTCTTAGATCTCAAATTGTTAGCCTTAATGCTACTAGAGTTGATGTAGCTCCAATGTCTGAAGTGTTAAATTGGTTATCCTCCTCTTTCAGTTTTATTAAGCAGTGGGCTGGTATGGGAGCATTATGCATGCTTATGATCATTGCTGTTATCTTCCTCTCACGCACTATCATGCGTGTGCGTCAGAGTCAAGCGAGAGATCGTATCATCTTCCATCAGGCCATGGCTGCCCTAGAGGCCGGCAGCTCCCCACAAGTGTGGCTCGCGAGGCTGGACCATTGACCAGATGGGTAAGGTAGTAGGTAACTCCGTACCGACCTAAGACAGGAGCTGTAGCATGCTCTACAGTTATCCGATGACGGGTAAGGACGGTAGTTGACCACTCCGCCTAAGACAGGCTTGGTCCCGAGCTTTTCTTTTAAAAGAAAAAAGGGGGAACTGTCGGGGTTGCGTACGAACCCCTGGCCCTAGGTGGAGCCTGGCCAAGATGGCGCCTGGCAAGCTGCCAGTGCAGTTGAAAAACTGCTATTCTGCACGTATACAACTAACTTCACCTTGAGGAAGTCTCAGTAATTGGTCAAGGCCTCTGCATGATTCTTGCGTGATTCTTAGGTGCTTCAAGTTATACCCATATACGTCTATCTTTTCCCCACATATCGTGAATATTCTAATTAGTTGATATAACCTATATAAGTGACAATAACTTCCCAGAAAGGGAAGAAATAAAAAGAAGAATCAGCTGTTAATAGGGAAGTTTGCCACCCATCACGTCTCCGGGTCGTTCTTGCTGGCGGGAGCGACATTTACCAACTGAGCATCTCCCCAGCCCCACATTCCCTTTTCTTTATGCATTTCTTCTGGACCTTGCTGCAGACTGAGCAGGTCTGGGAACTGGTTCTGGGAGGGACCAAACTGCCAGCCTTAGGGTAAAATGGGTAGATTTAGGAGCCTTAAGTCCCTCACTCCTATTATTACCCATCTGTGTCATTTTCTACTACAGTCTTGCCAAGTTGTCATTCTTTGATGAGCTTATAAAATGAGCATTGAACTAATATTTTTCCCTTTCAGTGTCATAGTGATGATGGATTCCATGAATGTCATTGACTCTAACAGACCTTTGCCTAAAAGCCTGAATAAACTCCAGTGGTCTCGGTGGTGTGCGAAACTGCATACTTCCACAGTGTTGTGGTTCAGCCTCTGTCTTGGTGGTTTGCACTATGTTGTGAACCTAAATGGGTATACCTTTCATTTCTTAAAGGAGCAGTTTTTATCTTTTTGTTCAAGTAAAGAACAACACAGAGCTTGATACGAGAAGGAACAGCCTGAGAACTGTCAATGGCATCTGACAGGTGGTACCACCTAGCCACTGTTCTTTACCTGCAAGGTTCAGAGAACAGAACACGAAGATAACCACGTTACTTTGGTTGGGTCAGGGGAGAAGCTGTTGGTGGCTGCCTCAGGCCTGACCTGGCGTGGACAGCACTCAACGGGGACACCAGTGGCATCCTTGAGCCAGACTGACGGGGTCAGGAGGATATTGGTCAGGGCCCCTTGCAGAATGCAGAAGCAGAACTGGTGCCTCTCCAGTGCCAGTTCTTCTGGGAGGAAGAGAGGACCGGGACCTTGAGGCTCTCGCAGTGGTCAGTTTCTAACCTGGTAATTCCTAGACCACCGTATGCCAAGACTCAGCTTGATTACTCTGAGCCTGGGGATGCTCACGACTGTGTCCAGAGACACTGGTGCCTGACCAGGACCATACCCAGTCCCCTAACCCCGAGAGCATCCCTTGGGGGCTGTGCAGGGGCCCAGAGGTGTCCCTGACTCTTGGGGCCTGGACATCATGCTGTGTCAGAGGGCAAGCCTGAAGCTTCCCCAGCAATGAGCAGGAAGGACATCTGGGTCCTCCAGAGGAGGTGGCCTTTGTTCCTTGGACAGTGTGGCCATGCTGCCTCCAGGAGAGGCCCCAGTGGGTGTGGGGAGGACACCAGGTGTGGGGCTGGTAAGAGCAGTGCAGGGGCTTGGATTCTGTGATGGTGTCAGCTTTCTAAACTGCCATTTGTGGCAACTGCTCCTCCTGAAATGTCTGCTTCTGTTCCTGATTCTGTATTCACTTTTGTTTGTTCTGTACGTAGTACACATGTGTGTGATTTTTATTTCATAGAAGGTTGCCAGACTCATATAAACTTTAGGCCCAGAGGTGCCCGGTCTACCTGGAGTTGCTTCTTGGGTCTGATTCCATTCCATGCAAGATGGACAGGCTGGGACGAGCTTCCCAGAGCGAAGTAGTGCTGGGCTCTGGGCTGGGGAGAGAGCAGGCCATGTCCCGTCAGCCTCCTCCTCTAGTCCTTGCAGAGCAGTGTGTCAGCACCCGGAGTCGTGGGACAGCTGGCTGGACACTGCCCGAGGCTCCTCTGTGAGGCTGCAGCTGTGAGCATCCCTGGGGCGAGGCGTCCAGGGGAGGGCCACTGCCCTGAGTGCCCGCCCAGGACCCTCGGGTCTCGCCTCTAGGTGAGGGTGTTTCCTACGGAGAGTGGGAAGGAGAGTGGGAAGGCGTCAAGAAGCACAACCTGGTGACGCCGCCAGGCGCCACTCTCCACAGAGGGAGGTCTACCTGGCTGGGGCCAGCCTTGCACCCTGAAGCTCACTTTTCCTCTCTTTGGGGAACTTGCCCTTCTGGCACATTTGCTGTTCCAGGAATGGCAACCTCCATCCCTTTCCCAGGCTGTCTCGATGCCTTGGCACAGGGCCTGGCAGGGCTGGTCAGGCCCCTGGCGTTGGACTGACCCAACGAGGGCTCGACAGGTGGCAGGGTGAGGACAGCCAGCAGCCGTGTGGCACCATGGGACCTGGCAGGAGGTCAGGGAGCAGGTGCCCTGACCTCATGCTCTCCTGGGCTCCCCTTTGGCCAGACCAACCAGAAGGTGAGCTCCTAACAGGTCATCCCAGGCCAAGAGGAGGGGACACGGTGGAGGGAGAAGCAGCTTACGTGGAATAAGTCTGTTGTGCAACACCCCCATCCCGCCGCCTCTGTAGCTGGGTTGTCTGCCCTGCCCACATCTTGTTTACCTGTCCACTGAAACCTGCAGCCCCCCGATGCCCCTCCAGTTTACTCTGGGCACCATCTTTCACGATATGGTCCTTAAACAGCATTATAACTCACACTCAAAGTTCCCCCATTCTTCTCTTGAGAGATGTACCTGCCCCTGAATTTCCAGTAGCTCTTGTTGGTCCCAAAAGGCCTGGACTGGAGCTGTAGCTCAGTAGTACAGCACTCTCCTGATACATGGGAGGCACTGGGTTCGATCTCACTACCACATAAAAATAAAATAAAGGAATTGTGTCCATCTACAACTGAAAAAACAAAAACAAAAGGAATCCCTGATGCCTGTGGGACCAAGTTGCCCTGGTCTTGCTGTAGGCCCAAGGGTCCAAATGGCTCTATGCGGGCCCTTGATGTGTGATTTCAGATGTCGAGCTGTATGAGGGACAGCTACAAGGGGCTGTGAGAGGACCAGGTTTCCATCCTGAAATGACCTGCACAGGGGTGACAGTGAACTCATCCCAAACGCCTCCTTGGGGAACTTCAAGAGCCTACAACAGAGAAGACCCTAGGAGCCTCCAGAGGGAACAGTTCCCATCAATAAGGATCCGAAGGGTCCGAGTTTTGTAGCATTCAAGTGAGCTGCCAAGCAGTGGAGCCTTCTAAGCCTGAAAGACATGGTCTCACCTACCTGGAGTTCCACACAGCCAAACTGACAGTCAAGAGACATTTGCAGGGGTGCAGGGCCATGCCACAACTGTCTTCAGTGCCTGGGCAGGGCAGGCCCAAATGGAGAGAGCCACCAGGCAGAGGAAGACACGGGAGCAGCTGCCCTCCTGCAGGTGGCCTGCCATGGCCTGCCCATCTTCCTTGGTTGTGATCTTGGAGACTCATAACTGGTAGGGGAGGAGGAAACAATTGGCTTCTAAGTCGGATCAGAACAGGCCTTTGCTCCTGCCTGTTCTGGAACCCTGGTTTCTGTGATGCTCAGGGAGTCTCAGGCCACACCAAGAGGCCACATGAACATAGCCTGCTCAACAGTGGCTGCTGTGCCAGGTTCCAGTTATCCCACCAGAGGCCAGAGTCGGAGACTCCAGTGGACCCAGTCCCAGAGTTGAATGCGGGGTGGGGGTGGCAGCAGGACTCCAGGGTATCCAGCCCCCACAGGGCCCCTCTGAGGCTGCTCTCCACCACTGGGACTCCAGGATGTTAGATTTCTTGATGAAAACCTCATACAGATGTTGATCCGACCATGTGCTTAGGGTTGCCTCAGAAAAGACATCTAACCTGGGGGTGTCTGCTGCAGGGTGCAGCTGGAGGGCGGGGTCAGGGGGCTTCTTGGGAGCGATCCTGGGAATGCGGAGTCCTGGCCCCCCTAGGGACCTTCTGAGACCACTGTTGATGGTTTATGGGGCCTGAGCCAGAAGGATTCACTCTTAAATCCCCTCTGCCACCTTCCAGAACTGGGACACTTGGCAAGATACTTGAGCTCTATGCCTCTGTGTCCTAGTCTGAAAGGTGGGAGCTAATGGCAGGACCCTTCACAGAATAGTTGGCTGACATTCCATTTGGGCCCTAGCACATGATCAAAGCTCAGCCAGTAGTTCTATTAGCTCCAAATCTCTCTTCCTCCATCCTTTTCTTATTTATTTTTTCCCCTCTGAGACAGGTCTCACTACGTGCCCAGGCTGGCCTCAAACTCCCGGCTCAAGCCACGCTCTTGCATCAGCCTCCCAAGTGACAGGCGACGCTCCGGGTTCCCTTATTTAATAAAGGAAACATAGGGTTGAATAAGAAGCCTGCACTGCGTGGGGAGGATGTGGGGTTCATGAGGAGGTTAGGAGGGATATGCAGCAGCCCCTTGGCCTGGTTCTGAAGCCCCTGACCGCACAGGTGTGCGTGCCAGCTTGAGTGTGCTCAGGTGTGTGGGCGTTGTGCCTATCCAGGCTCCCTCCCAGGGTGGCTGTCTCTGGTCAGGAGTCATACCCTGAGGGGTCACTACTGGAGCAGCCCACGGAGCAGCCCATCCCTGAGGGGCAGAGTCCCAGGTCAGTAATAGTACCCCAGGACCTGGCTAAGACACTCCAAGACCCCTGCCTTGTCCGGATGGTGTGAGAACCTAGCCAGGCCTGTGACCTGCCTGGGTGGAAGTGAGTCCTGGCCCAGCCTCCATCTGTGCAGGGGGCTCTGCCCCAGCATGTGCCAGCATGCCCACAAAAGGGGCGGACCCTACTTTTGCCTCCCGTCATTCTGGAGCAGCCAGGACCGGGGCTGGGGTCCCCCTCTGCTGGGATGGGCGGAGTTGGGGCCATTTAGAGTGAGCCCAGCCAGGGTGAGCAGCGGGCCCCCTCCCCTCGGCCGCCCTGGGGCAGCTGGGCACAGCGGGAACGCGCAGCGAGAGCGCGCACCGAGGGGCTGCTCGGAGCCTCAGGCCGCGCCTCCGCCTCGGTCTAGCCCAGCCGCTGCAGCGGAGGCGCGCGGCGCCCAGCGTCCCCCGCCCGGCCGGTCTGCGCTATCCAGGCCTTGCAGGGCCGGCGAACCCATGGAGCAGCTGCTGCGCACTGAGCTGCGCACCGCGACCCTGCGGGCCTTCGGGAGCCCGGGGGCCGGCTGCATCAGCGAGGGCCGCGCCTATGAAACGGACGCTGGTCCGGTGTTTGTCAAGGTCAACCGCAGGACGCAGGTGCGCAGTGCGGAGGGGGCCGGGGGCGGGAAGGGGGCGGGAAGCAGCGGTTTTCTGGAGCTGGGCCTGGTGGCCCGCCTGCTGCCGCTGCCCTGGTCAGACTGCGGCCTTCTGGCTGGCCCTGCAGACTGAGTCCTGGGCAAGCTTCCCCTTGGCGCTCCAGGTTGTCTTTGCTGCACAACAAATCCCTTCCTCTTCGTGGCTCTTTTGTTGTTTAATTGTGTATCCAGGGAGCATGGGGGACGCAGGCTCGGAGCCAGGACCTTCTGGCCCTGACTGGCCTCAGCTCTGGGCCCTGCTCCTCTCAGACCTGCGCCCTCCCCAGCCGGTGAGGAGAGACAGGACTCCAGGAGTTCCTTATAGGCTGTGCCCTGTCTAAATAGACCCGAGTTTCTGTGGTCTGTTTAAAATATTCTTGGCTGGGCTGTGGTCCACCTCTCAGGAACTTGGGAAGCTGAGGCAGGAGAATGGGGAGTTCAAAGCCAGCCTCAGCAACTGAATGAGGCCCTGAGTAGCTTAATGAACATGGAGAAAGTTAGCCATAGTCCCTGATGGGCAGAGCCTGAGCAGCGGGAAGTCCTGTACTTCTGGTGGGTAGTGGTCCTGGGCAGTGCTGGAGTCTCAGCGGTTTCTCCCAGTGCCCTGGCAGCACCATGCTTGGGGAAGCTTAGCATAGTTGGCACAGGGAAGGAGATTCCCTCAAGGTGAGGAGTTCCCCTCCTTCAGACTCTCAGGCCCACACCTTAGTGCTCAGACCATGCTCCAGAGAAGGTGTCGGTTGTGCCGCTGAGATAAGAGCAGGCTGTGTCCCAGTCCCAGATGTTTTCTGCCCTGCCGATTGGGGCCCGCCCTGGGTGTTGACTGGGGTTTGTAGATTCCCTGCAGCCCAGGGTATGCCCTGCAGCTGCCTCAGGATTCAGGGCCAGGCTGGCTCCTTGGGGGGCCATGCCTGGTTTTCCCCTGGGAACTTTGAATAAAAGGGTGGGTTTCCTCCTGAATGACAATGGGTGTTTTCATCTCATTCACAAGGTGTGTTTTCAGCCTGAGATTCTACAGGCAGAAGTATTCAGAAACCTCTTTAATAAGCACACATTTTTCACTGAGTTAAGTGTACTCATCTAATGTCAACTTGGGGTATTTATAGGAGTGTCCTAGACATAGGAAGACCCCTGGACCCCAGCAGAGGCTTTGGGAGCAATCTGGGTCTACAGCTCCTTCCCACTCTCTAGGCCCCAGACCCAGCTGCCTCCCAGCCCCACCCTCCCGACACAGCACCTCCACCGTGTCCTGGTCCCCTTTGCTGTGACTGCCCAAGGCTGCCCCTGCTAAGAGGCCGGCCCAAGACCGCTGGTTAGCTCACACTGCTCTGGCACCTCATAGCTGCGTGCTTCCCGGCCCGTGTGGCCTCAGTCCTGCAGCAAGGGCTGGCTGTTGGGCGGCAGCATCCTGCCCACCCCCAGGCTCCTTCCCACCTGGAGTCGGCTCTGTGCACCCTGCCTGCTGAGAGTGGAGAGGCCAGGGCCTCTGGCTCCCACGTGGGGCTTCTTTCTGGTGTCGTGGTCCACCAGGCCCTCAGCCGGACTGGCAGGGCCCCTGTTGGAGCTGGAGCTCGAGCTTGTGTTGCTGAGGGGCTCGTGGTGTTCTGGATGATTTGGACGCAGGCCCGGCAAATGTTTGAGGGGGAGATGGCAAGCCTGGAGGCCCTCCGGAGCACCGGCCTGGTGCGGGCACCTCGGCCCTTGAAGGTGTTGGACCTGCCTGCAGGCGGGGCTGTCTTTGTGATGGAGTACTTGAAGATGAAGAGCTTGAGCAGGTGAGTGTGTTTGTGAGAGGGACGCACACGTGCACACCCAGACACAGACACAGAGACACACAGAGACAGAGGGAGGCAGTGATAGGAACAGCAGAAAGACAAAGAGACAGGAGACAGAGGGGGACAGAGAGGAAGCCAGACCAGGGGCTCGCTGAGCTGTGGCATGCTGCCCTGGAGCACAGGCCCTTCGTGCCTGAGGCCCAGGTGGAGCCTTCTGTGTGTGGCTGGTGCTGGTTTTGGGTCAGCCTGGCTGTGACGAGGCTGCAGGGAGCGTGCATTTGAACTCGTGCCTTGCTTTGTGTTTTAGCGTGCGCTTATGCCAGCTCAGTTTGGGCTGAACAAGCCTGATCGATTAATTGTCTGGAGTCTTACATTTCTTTTCTCCTTATTAAAGTCAGCGCTGGGAAGGCAGCTCAGGGGTAGAGCCTTGCCTAGCATGCTCGAGGCCCTGGGTTCAGTCCCCAGCACTGGAAAAGAAAAAAGCCATATGTATAAAAAGCCAGAATTGCCTGGTGAAGAAGAGGCCAGCAGCGCAAGCTCCCGGCGGCAGTGTCCACTGCTTGCCTTCCTGTCTTCCCCTGTGGCAGCAGTGTTTCTGCAGGAGCTGGTGCTGTGCTTCCACCTCTTGGCACCCCTTCAGATTGGTGCCCAGTACTCAGTGCCTGCCAGCACCTCTGCAGACCTCCCACTGGTCCCTCTTGGCGACTGCATGCTAAGGGCCACCTTAAATGAACAGGGCATGGTTTGTAAGGCCTTTAAAGCCCCCTGGGTGCTGGTGGTATTAATCAGCTGCCCCACTTCTTTCCTCAGTCAGGCATCAAAGCTTGGAGACCAGATGGCAGATTTGCACCTTTACAACCAGAGACTCAGGGAGAAATCGAAGGCCATGGAGAGCACAGTGGGTATGTCCAGACAGCTTTCATGACCCAATGGCAGGGCTACCCCAACAGGCACCCATGGTGCCTCCTGGTGGCATTCAATAGCTCTGACATGCCACAGGGTACAGCATACAATGGATTGCATACCATCTCCCTCCAGGCTGCATCTGCAGAATGAGGTTATTAGTGGGAATTTCGATAGAGTGGACAAGCTGGTGGGATTGGCTTATGGCCCCTTTTGTGCCCAGCCCTGCTATCCAGTGTGCTTGAGCTGGGGTACCCTGTCAGGTGTGTCTGTTTGCAACCCAGGGTCTCTGTTGACAGGCCGGAGGGCCGAGGGTGCCGAGCCTCTGTATGTGACCAAGTTTGGCTTCCACACGGTGACATGCTGTGGCTTCATTCCACAGGTGAGTGCCAGGTAGGGCTGTCCCTGCATAGCTGATGACCATCCCTCACACCCCAGAGCTGGTCACCCGGACCCTCCCCGCATGTGTGGCAGCATGCCAGCCCCCTGGGGAACCAGCAAGGTGGATCTCGGAAGATGGGCCTTCCAAAGGCAGTGCAGGCTGCAGCCGTGCAGGGAGGGCAGGCGGGAGCTGCTGAGCTGAGCTGGGAAGGGCGAAAGGGGTGCATCTGCAGAAGAGCGCTTCAGGCAAGGCTGGACAGTGGGCGGCCAGCACACAGGGACCAAGCCTCGGGCACTTAGCTCCTCTTAGGGCTTTAACAAGTCATTGTCACTTACGGAGATGCAATCGGAGATGCAATCCATACGTAATTCACATCACACAGAACCCACCATTGTGCAGCACACAACTCAGTGGTGGTTTTGTTTTGTTTGTTTTTTGGCACTGGGTATTGAACCCAGGGCGCTTTATTACTGAGCTATGTCTCCAGTCCTTTTTAATGTGAGACAGAGTCTCACTGAGTCGCTTAGGGCCTCCCTAAATTGCTAAGGCTGGCCTCAAACTTTCGACACTCCTGGTTCCGACTCCTGAGTTGCTGGGATTAGGTGGACGCCACTGTGATTTTTGGTGTACTCACGTGTTGTACAGCCATCACCACTACCTAATTCCAGAACATCTTCGTCCCTGAAAGTGGCGGTGGCAGCCAGTCCCCACCCGCCGCTGCACCGCCACCAAGAATCTGCTGTCTCCATGCATCCACCTGTTCCAGACACTCCATATCAGTGGGTCAAGGTACACAGTCTCCTGCATCCGGCGCCTTTTACCTAGCACGGTGTTTCCAAGGTCCACCCACACTGCAGCACGTCAGAGCTGTGTCCTTTCTGTGGCTGAGGGGAACTCCTTTGTGGGGACAAACCACATCTTGTTGATCCATTTCTTTCTGTGGCTGTGTAACACGGGGGCCTCTTGGACGGCCATCTCTGAAGCCCATGCAGGTCTGAAGGAGACTCATCTCCCGCCCCAGGCCACCTTGAAGAAACCACGACTGGCGTGTCCTACCTTATCAGGGAGAGTCCTATCCCACAGCAGCCAGTCCTGGTTAGACTCATTGCTTCTGAAGATCACACTCTCACATCCTTCCCCTCCTTGGACCTGCCCTGACCCATTGGGCCCCTGTGGACAATGACCCAGCTCTCCCTGACGGGGAGGGTGGGTGGTTACCCTAGTCAGAGGCCACTTGGGCAAGATTCTTATGAAGCCCAGATGGACTTAGGGACCCCAGGTGACAGGCAGGCCTTGGGTGGGAGTCCTAGAACTGCATGTGGTTCACCAGGCTTGTCGGGATGCTCAGATCTTGGCCACCTGGGCTCCCCTAGGGTCATGCATCTGTCTGGAGCTAGTGACCAGCATGGGTTGGTCACCCCAGGCAAAATGGCTTGTCGCCTTGTGTTAGATTTTTTTTTTTTAAAAAACATTGTAAATGTTTAATATTTTCATATCAGTATTTGCTACACAGACAAACATTCTGTAGCAAAATGTTGATTCATTTAGGGAAAAAGGAAGGAAAAAATTCTTGCATCTTTCTGTTAGAGAGTCAGTGGCTCTGAGTTGGTTTGGTTCTGTTGTGTGGGGACACTGTGCTCAACGCCTGAGGTGATATGATACAAATTGTGTTGAGTGGTCATGGCTTGGCCAGTACTGGCCCTCAGTGGTGAGTCACTTGAAGAGCTTATCCTTGAAAGGGTTGGGTGGCTCACCAGATAAATATGCACTGGGTGGCTGCTGTTCATCTGTGAGCGGGCTGAACAAAAGCTGTCCTGGTTGGACTTTGGTCTGTGCGTTCTATTGAGTGTGTTAGATGTGGAGGCTGCAAATGGTGGGGGTCTCTAAGACTTGGTTGGCAGAGAACAGTGTCTTTTTGAGCACGTAGAAGTAGAGAGATGAAGTTTCACATGGAACCTCAGTGTGGGGCTGGTCTGTTAGGAACACAGGTGGCCCTCGTGGTCCCTTTGGCCTATCATCCATCCAGGAGGGACCAGGGACCTGGGGGCACCTGTTCCACCTCCTTTGAGCTATGAAATGACTTTCCTGCACATCATGCCTGGCACTGGCTGCAGGTTCTGAGGCTTCCCGTTCCCTGGGAGGGCTGAGTGGGTCCTTGGGGAGGCTGCAGCCATGGTGGGCAATGCGGGTGGGTGGGCTTGGTAGACACCTAAGCCCCGAGCCTTCTTGGGACCACCAGCCCTATTGGCAGTGGCGACTGGCTCATTTTGTGCCCTGCTGAGTGCTAGTGTCTGGCCCTCAGTCCAGCTGTGCTCCAGCTGTGGAGGTGACCAAGAGACCCAAGAATCACCCCGGATGGTGTGTGAGGCGTTGGGTCTCCTGGAAAATGCTTACTGGGAAAAGCCAGTGGCCACAGACTTGGCAGGGGCACCTCTATCTCACGGGTGCCTCTGTGGCCGTGCCAGAAAATACCACCTCTGTTCCTCAGAGTGCTGGTCCAGGCTGGGCCAGCTGGCCACACTCCCTCCCCCGGTGCGTGATCTCCGCAGTCATTGCAGGGCTGTGGGGCTGTGCCAGCCCTCCTCCTCAGACTGCCGTGATCTCGTGTGACCAGCACCCAGGGGGGCTGTCCCGCCTGAGGGCAAGAAAGCAGCTTGCTGCAGATCCTGGAATCTGCCCGTTCCAGCATGCCTGAGGAAGGTCAGCGCCCTAGGAGGTAACACCAGGGCAGGCCCACTCCTGCCCCACTCACCGCTCCCTGGGCTCTGCTGGGTCCTTGGGAACTGAAGGGGTGCTTCAGGGGTGTGGTCCTCACTTTGTCTGACTCAACCCCACACATGCTGTGGTGCGCAACGAGGAAGGTGATGTCACTGACCTGCCTAATTGACAGATTAGGGGACGGATATGCAGGGACCAAGTAAGTTCCCAAGACCTGGCAGCCAGTGAGTACAGGAGCAGGGTGTGACCTGGGCCCCGGCCATCACACCTCCCTTCCCCTCTGTGGGGGGAGCCCAGTCTCAGAACCAGCTGAGTACCAGGTGGCAGCTGCCCTGGGTGGCACGGGGGAGGCCACGTCTGCCTGTGTGTTTGAGGATCACAGCCCCAGACCAGGTGGGACTGGGCTCACCAATGCTGACCTCTTGTCCCCAACATGAAATCTGTGTCTTCTGTGACCTGGTCATCTTCCAGCAGGAGGACAGAGCTGGGGCATGGGGAGCCGGGGCAGCTAAACGGGGAATGATGGGTGCAGCTCAGTGTCTCTCAGTGCTGGGGCCTGATTGCCAGGTTGTGGGGAGGGGGCACCTCAAGAGCAGGGGAGGTGAACCCCAGGCCAAGTGACCACAGAGTCCAAGCCTGGGGGCATTCTCCACTGGAAGGACCACAGATCAGGGCCATCCAGCTGCCCGCTAGCGGGTTGGGAGCTTTCCAAGAGCTCCTGCAGGAGGGCCCTGAGCGACCCGGTGGGACCTCTGTGGAGGAGTGGGTGGCGGGAGCTGCCGCTGTGCAGACGGTGCGGTCGGGTGAGTTTTGGCCCAAACGGACTCCAGGAGCCACTTCCCACAGCAAAGGTCACTGTGCGCGGTGACCTCTGTACCCTCCGCCTGCCCTCGCCCAGCCCTGGGCAGCCACTGCCCGCTTTCCTATGATGAGATGTTCTGTGCATTTACAATCCTGTGGTTTGTGCTCTATTTGTCTGGTGTCTTTCCCTCAGTCGGATCATTCTGATGCTCCTTCATCCTTCCTTCCTTCCTTCTTCCGTCCTTTTTTTTTTTTTGTGGTCCTCTTATTGAACCCAGGGTGCTCTACCACTGAGCTACACCCCATCCTGGCTCTTCTATTTTTAAGATCAGATTTTCTACATAGATGATTGTGTTTACTGTGAATAAAGTGTTTTGCTTTTTTGCAGGGGGTACTGGGGATTGAACTCGGGGCACTTGACCACTGAGCCACGTCCCCAGCCCTATTTTGTATTTTATTAAGAGACAGGGTCTCACTGAGTTGCTTAGCACCTCACTTTTGCTGAGGCTGGTTTTGAACTTGTGATCCTCCTGCCTCAGCCTCCTGAGCCACTGGGATTACAGGTGTGCACCACCACATCCAGTTCAAGTGTTTTACTTCTTCAGTCCCAATTTGTAGGGCTTTACTTTCTTTTTCCTTCCCTCGTAGCCTTGGACGTATGTTCCATAGAAGTGGTGAAGTCACATGGCGCTTTCCCCTGGTCTTGGGGAGCACTGGGTCTTCCACACCACGTGAGGTTCACAGTAGGTTTCTCTTTATCAGGTTGGAGAATCTCACTTCTGTTCCTAGTTTTCTGGGAGTTCTCATCAGGAATGAAGGCTGAATTTTGTCAAATGCTTTTCCTGCATCTTTTGCGATGACTACATGGATTTTCTTTTTTCGTTTGTTAATTTGGTGAATTGCATTGATTATTTTTGAGCATTTCCCTGGTTGAGGTGCATTTTCCTTCTTATATTGCTGTTGGGTTCTATTTGCTAAAACTATGCTCAGGATGTTTGCATTTGTGTTCAGGGAAATTCATCTGTAATTTTTTCTTGTAATAGTTTTGATTTGGTACAAGAAGAATAGGTTGGGATGTATTCCACATTTTCAGATTTCTGGAAAAGTGGGTATGAAATGGGTATTTCTTTTTTCTTAAATATTTGCTAGAATTCAACAGTGACATCTGGGTCTGTAACCGTCTGGAAGACTTTAGCTATAGCTTTTTTAGTAGAAGGCTGCTTGGTTTTTCTTTTTGACTGAGTTTTGCTAGTGTCTTTCAAGGAGCTTATCAATTTGACCTAGGCTCAGAATCTCTTTGCACAGGATTTAAAAACATTTCCTAGTTGTCCTTTGCTGCCTGGTGGGTGTGCATTGTGCCCCTTCTTCATTCCTGACCCTGTGACTTTCCTCTTTTGATCCTGACCAGTTTGGCTAGAAGTTTATCATGATTACTGGTCTTCCCATAGAACCAGCTTCTTGTACATTGCTTTTCTCTACTATTGCTTTTTTATTTCATTAATATCTAACAAGATCTTTATAATTTTACTCTTCTTATGTCAGGTTTGATGTGCTGTTCTTTTTTCTAGGTGCCTAAGGTAGAAGCTGAGGTCACCAATTGAAGATCTTGTAACACAGGCGTTTAGTGCTATGAATCTCCCCGAGTACCGCTTTAGCAGTGTCCCACAAATTATGCCGTATTTTCATTTTCATTCAGTTGAAAATACTATTTGAATTTCCTTTTAGATTCCTTCCATAACTGTCGACTTTGGAAGTGCGTCATTCATTTCAAACATTTGGGGATCTCCAGAGGCTACTGATTTCTAATTCATGTCCATTGTGGTCAGATGGTATACACTGTGGGACTGAAGCTCTTTTCAAGTTATCAAGATTTGTTTTATGGCCCAGAAAATGACTATCTTGGTGAACGCTCTGTGTGCACTTGAAAAGACGATATGTCAGCCATTGCTGGTGGAGTGTTGACTCTCGTTAGATGGCAGTGTTGTTGCAATCTACTGACTTTCTGCTTTTCTGCCTACTTTTCTATCAGTTACTGAGAGAGGCTGAAATCTCCAGTGGGGTCCTGGTCTGCGAGGGCTGCCACCCAGAGTGCCAGAGACGGGCACTTCTCTCTGTCCACAGGCGGGCTTGGGTCTCAGGGGCGGTGCTGGCTAGAGAGATGGCCTCCTCACACACGTGCACGTGGGGAGTGAGCAAGTCCCCCGCCCTCTCTGGCGGGGCCTCGATTCCCCGCAGATCAGGTGTGCATCCTCAGGATCTCAGCCCACTGACCTGGGCACGCTGGTGTGAGGAGAGCACACGTTCTGCACAGCAGGGTCTCGCTGTGGACCCTCTGTTTCTGTTTGCAGTTACATCAGTTTTATTTCTTGTATTTTGGAGCTCTTTTTTGAGGCATACATATTTTATTCATCACTCACTCTCCTCATTGTGAATACTTTCTTCATACTTGGTGTCAGTCTTTGCTCTGAAGTGTGCTTTGTCTGATATGAACAGAGCCGCTCCAAATTTTGACTAGTGATAGCAATTTTCCTTTAAAGCCATTTGTTTTTGGTTATAAAGTGCATTTCTGCACACAACTAAGAGTTGATTCTTGCTTTATTTTATTTTTCCAATATTCTAGTCTCTGTTATTTAACTAGAATATTTATTTTTTATTTTTTCCTTTTTTGCAGTATTGGGGGTAGAATCCTGTTTTTTTTTTTTTTTTTGAGGTGCTGGGGATTTGAACCCATGGCCTTGTGCTTGCAAGGCAAGCACTCTACCAACTGAGCTATATCCCCAGCCAGAATCCTGTTTTTATTTATTAATTTATTATGTTTTTTCTTTTGGTACAGGGGATTGAGCCAGGGGCACTGAGCTACATCCCCATCCCTTTTTTATTTTCTGTTTTGAGATAGGGCCTCCTTAAGTTGCTCAGGTTGGTCCTGAACCTTCAGTCCTCCTGCCTCAGCCTCCTGAGCAGCTGGGACACAGGAATGTACCACCACACCTGGCTGCACCTTTGCCTTTTATGTGCCTATTGATGTGTTTGGGTTGAGTCTGTCTCCTTACTGTCTGGTTCCAGTCGTCCTATCACTCTTCCCTTTCTCCTGCATACCTTTTGGGTTAACTACTTTAAGATTCCATCTCATCTCTTCTGTGGGCTTGCCAGCATGCTCTGCTGTGCTTGGTGGTGACTGCCTAGCAGACCCCATGTGCCTGGCCCCGTGGCTCTGAGTTGCAGTGCTGGCCTCTTCCCGTTGCCCAGGTGAACGAGTGGCAGGATGACTGGGCGACCTTTTTCACCCGGCACCGGCTCCAAGCACAGCTGGACCTCATTGAGAAGGACTATGCTGACCGGGAGGCACGAGAACTCTGGTCAAGACTGCAGGTGGGTGCATCAGTCACTTTTCAGGAAAAGAGGCTGTCTTCTTAGTCACCACCCCTTCACGTGGTTTCCCCTGGGAGAACACAGCCCTGGAGCAGGCACTTGGCTGGCCCATGGGTCCTGTAAGCTGACTCTTCCCAGGAGGAGCAGCCTGGCTGAGCGGTGGTTTTGCTATTACTCCTCTCATGGCTGATGACAGGTATGCACGCTGGCTTTTGGCTCTCTGCCAAAGCACAGATGCCTCTCAGTTAGTGAAGACATGGTAGCCAGTGTGACCAGTTTCAATGTCAGAAACAGAATCATTCACCAGTCTACGGTGGGCTTGCATAAAAGAAATTCCATTTAACTCATTAATGAGGTAACCAGCAGGATAAGAAGAGATGCAGATATTTTTTTTCAAAATTAAAAAAAATTTTTTTAGTTGTAGATGGACATAATACCTTTTTTAAAAATTTTTATGTGGTGCTGAGGATGGAACTCAGTGCCTCACATGTGCTAGGCAAGCACTCTACCACTGAGCTACAACCCCAGTCCAGAGATGCAGATATATGTGCAGCTAAAATAGACTAGAAAGTTTGTGGGGTTGGGGAGATAGCTCAGCTGGTAGAGTGCTTGCCTCACAAGCACAAGGCCCTGAGTTCGATACTCAGCACCGCAAAAGAAAAAAAAAAATAGAAAAGAAAGTTTGCTAAGTCAGGTACAAAATTGGCTCAGTCTTGATGATGATAAAAATGCACCCTGGGGGTCTGAGTGGTTTAAATCTGTAAACCTCTAGACATAATTTACTAGTCAACAGCAAGTTAGGCAAAGCTGTCCTCCCCTGGGGTCAGGCGACTCTAATCTCTGGTACAGTGTGTGGCTGGACTTTCAAACAATACATGATTGTCTTCACCTTATTTCCAAGAACTGGATGCTGTCCCATAAGTGTCTTTTATTTATTTATCTTTATGTGGTGCTGAGGATCAAACCCAGGGCCTCACACATGCTAGGCAAGCGCTCTACCACTGAGCTACAGCTCCCGCCCCCGTGATAACTGTCTAACAATTGCTTTCATAGGTGAAGATCCCGGATCTGTTTTGTGGCGTAGAGATTGTCCCCGCCCTGCTGCATGGGGATCTCTGGTCGGGAAATGTGGCTGAGGATGATGAAGGGCCCATTATTTATGACCCAGCTTCCTTCTACGGCCATTCTGAGTTTGAACTGGCAATTGCCTTGATGTTTGGGGGGTTCCCCAGATCCTTCTTCACTGCCTATCACCGGAAGATCCCCAAGTCTCCAGGCTTCGACAGGCGGCTGCTGCTGTACCAGCTCTTTAACTACCTAAACCACTGGAACCACTTTGGGCCGGAGTACAGAAGCCCGTCCTTGGGTACCATGAGGAAGCTGCTCAAGTAGCAGCAGGGGCAGGGAGCTCCTGAATAAAGCCAGAGCGGGCTCTTGGGTCACAGCCGCCGCGTGCTGGTTCATCTGCATACTGCGTGCAGCTGGGCTAGTGTCCTAGGGCCCAGTCATTCGGATGGCCCCTATTTAGTCTTGCGTGGTTGCAGTCGGGGCAAAGGGTCTGGAAGCCGTGCAGAGGTCCACACACACCGCGGTTGTGCGCCACTTCTCGTGTCCCGGGCCGCGGAGCCCGTACCACTTGGGGGCCGGCAAGCAAGGACCGCGGCGCTGTGGCTCCAGGGCCTGGGGCTGCTACTACAGGCGTGTCCGCCGGCTCAGGGGCAGGGACTTGAGCAGCTCTGGAACCGGGTGGCCCCGGAGATCGGGCGTCTTCATTGTCGGGTGGCCAGTTTTCTGGACGTCAGGCTGTCAGCGCTGAAGGGCTGGTGGTGACCAGCACCGCCGGGCCTTCTGGCGAGCTCAGTCCCACCCCGGGCCGTGCTCAGCCGGGCCCTAGCCCAGCCCCGCCGCCGCCCCGCAGCCAAACCCCACTCTGGCCCCGCCCCGTCCCCCTACACGCCGCAGCTCAGCACAGTCCCGTCCCACCCGTCTCCACGTCCAGACCCCCCAATCTCTGCCCCGCTCCGTCCACCTCAGCCTCTAGATCCCGCCCTGGCTCCGCACCGTGTCAAGACTCCGCCGCGGCCCCCTCCCTGCTCCCGTCCCACCCCGCCCGCTGGCCCCCGTGCCCCCTCCCCCCCGCAGGGTCCTGTCCCGCACGTCTCCGCGTCCACACTCGTCCCGCGTCCAGACCCCCGCCCTAGCCCCCTCGCCTTTGACCAGCCCGGAATCCAGATCCAAATTGTCCCCGCCCACCTCCCTGGGCCCCGCCCACCTCCCTGGGCCCCGCCCCACATCCACCCTGGCCTCCCGCACCGCTCTGCTCGGCCCCACATCCAGGCCTCGCTCTGGCTCCCTCCGGCCACCCTCCACCCCTCGACGAACTCAGTATTCCAGGTGCGCAGTACCCACGGAGCACTGTCCACTTCCTGTCCTCCGACCCCGTCCCGCCCCAGACCCCGCCCTTGTGCCCCTCCCGCAAGCTCAGACTCCTCCCCGACAGGGGCTCGGCGCTGGGGCTCCGCCCTCCCGTGCGTCCTGGCGTCTTGCGCATGCGCGTCATTACGCGCCACCGCCTCCACGCGCTCCCATTTGGCGACGGGCGCGCCCCGTAGTGGGGTCGGAGGTTGCGGGGCGGAGCCAGCATCTGCCCGCTGCATCCCTGTGCCCGGTGCTGGTCCTCGTCTGGTGCCGGCATGGCCCTGAGCGATTTGCCCGTGGCGGGCGCAGCCGAGGAGGAGGCGGAGGGCGAGGCGCCGGCCCGTGGCGCCGCCCTGGAAGCGTTCGGCGAGAGCGCGGAGATCCGCGCGCTGCTCGGCCGCCTGCGGGCGGTGCATGGCGAGCGCGAAGCCCGGGAGGTGGTGGAGGAGCGGTTCCGCGGTGCGGGCCCGGCAGTGCAGGGAGGGCAGGGCAGGGCAGGGCAGGGCAGGGCAGGCGGCGGGGGCAGCGCGACCCCGACCCCGACCCCGGCCTCGCCGCGGCGCGCACGGGGAGCGCGGGCGCCGCCCCGCCCTGAAGAGCCGCTGTGTGCGCCGGAGGGAGCACGAGCAGCGGCGGCGGGGAGGCGGGAGGAGCAGCGCGCAGCGAGGGCTGCGTCGGCGGGCAGCGCTGGAGCTAGGTTCCTGGTTAGCTTGGGTCCTCCACGGCCTTCCAAATGAGCCTTCGCCATCCAGTCAGGGTTTTGCACTTAAGTGAAACCATTTTTTTTTTTTTTTTTTGTAGACCCTTTTAGCTTAAGAGGTCTCTGCTGATCCTGTTCTCTTGTCTTCCTTGGTTTGGAATGACAGCAGAGAGGCAGGTGCTGGGTCCCGTGGAAAGAGTGTGGGTTTTGATGACACAGCCCTGGCTTCGAGCCCTGGCTCTGTCTCTTAGTCTGGTTATGTCTAGAGTAGCGGTTCTGCTGCTCTAAAGTTGCGTTAATGATAATTTCAGGTTCAGAACTGTTCTGAGAGCGTGGTGACTATCCAGGGACCGGTGAAGACCCCTTCCCATTCCTGGGAAATGGGTATTGTGGTCAGGGTGAAGATGTATGGCAGATAAGATCGCACTGTTAGAGAGGTTGTTGGACTGGGAAAAAGGGGTTTCAGCTGCTGGTGGGAGTGGACAGCAGGTGGTCTGGGGATAAGGAGCATGTCGGTCCTGGTTTGAAGAGTTGGCAGGGTTGGGAGAGCACAGTGCTTGATATGCTTGGCAGGGAAGGAGTGGAAGGAATGAGTCTCAGAAAGGAAAGTGGGGCCCTGGAGTATGAGTAAAGGAAGGAGTCAGGGAGAGACCTAGTTAGGTAGGGAGCTTTCTGGGGTGGGAGAAGAGGACCAAAGAGGAGGGTGTGCTGAACAAGTGACCAGCAGGCCAGGCCACAGTGGCCTGCTGGAGCAGGGTGGGTTGCTTACCCCAGGGGCCAGAGTGGCACCTATCAGTGAGAAGTCAGGTGTACTGGGAGCCAAGGGCTGGAAAGGGGGTGCTGCCTCATGGCAGTTACAGAGGGAAAGTAGGAGGGTTCCCAGGGCTCACGTGCACGTTTGGTGTGGGGATAGTTAATATGCATGTTATTTTCCTTTTAGTAATAATGGACAAGTACCAGGAGCAGCCCCACCTGTTGGACCCACACCTTGGTAAGCACCGAAGCTGATGATTTAGTTGGTTTAGGTACTGGTGACCACCAAGGGCCCGTGCATGGCAATGGCTCCTGTGTGTGCTCTTTGCAGAAGATACCGGGTGAAGTGGCCACGGCCCAGGTCTTATTTGCTGGCAGGCCTGGTGTCTGGTTCTGATGCACCTGTGGTGGCCTCACTCTCGACTGCACACAGATGTGTCTGAGCTGCTTTCTCCTGATGGGAACACGTCTTTTCTTCTCGTGTGTGTTTTAGTCTGTTAAGTCTGGGCACAGGATGTCCTGCTGGTCATCTTCACATGGTCACCTTCCACCCTCACAGCAGCTAAGGACAGTGTCCTCCATCTCCATTTTTATAGATGGAGACCGAGACAAAACAACTACCCCCTTGGGGAGTGATTTTGTCTCCTTCTTTAAATATTTGACATTTCTTTTCTTTTTGGCAGGGGGTGTCAGAGATTGAACTCAGGGAGGGGCACTCAACCACTGAGCCACCTCCCCAGCCCTGTTTGTATTTCATTTAAGACAGGGTCTCACTGAGTTGCTTAGGGCCTTGCTTTTGCTGAGGCTGGCTTTGAACTCTTGACCCTCCTGCCTCAGCCTCCCGAGCTGCTGGGATTACAGGTGTGTGCCATTGTGCCTGGCCTATCTTTAGGTTTTTTTTTTTTATGCTTAATTTATTTATACATGGTGCTGAGAATTAAACGCAGTGTTTCACAAGTGCTAGGCAAGTGCTCTACCTCTGAGCTAGGACTCCAGCCCTGCTATCTTTATTTATTTTTTATTTAAAAAAATTTTTTTAGTTGCAGATGGACACAGTACCTTTATTTGATTTAGTTTCATGTGGTGCTGGGGATTGAACCCAGTGCCTCACGTGCTAGGCAAACGCTCTATCACTGAGCCACAACCCCAGCCCCTATCTTGAGTTTTTGATGGGTGTTTTCTGGGAGAGCACAGAGAAACTTTTGTTTGGTCTGCCGTGGGTTGTCTGCTCTCCTGGCCCTCTGTGCTTGTGGGGTTATGATGTCTTTCCAGGTCTCTCTGAACACAGGAGTTGCCAGCTCTGCTGATCCTGCAGTTCTCTTTCCTTTGGGACAGCTTTGCTGTGAAGTGCTGGTCCTCTCCATATTCAGGACAGACATGGGAGGGTTCTTCTGCTTCTGTGAGTGCAGTTTCCAGCTGTGTGCAGCAGTGTGCGGGTGGAGGGGCAGGTGTCCCCTAGGAGGTGAGGTGGTGGCAGTGCAGCAGTGTGGGTGGGGTGTCCCCTAGGAAGCGAGGGGTGGCCGTGCTCCGTCTTCCTGAGATGTTCCCTAAAAGGATGCAGGCATTCTTTCTCTGGAGGTCCTCTCTTCCTCCAGTGAAGCCCTATTTGCTGTGCACGTGTGTTTGGTGTTGTCCTCAGGTGGGTGTGGTGTTCCCTCCCAGCTTTGGGCTGCACCTGCTGGTGTGAGCCAGGAGTCCTGGCTGTCTGCCAGTGTCCCTTGGAGCTGGCCTCCCTGTCTCCCTGTCCCCAGCCTCCCTCTTCCCAGACCCGTGGCTCATGTCCTTTGCAGGTGTCCGGACACATCCTCTGCTGAGGCTCTCTGCCCCTCCTTGCTTTGTTCTGGCAGTTTCCCAGAAGAGGGAGTGTGGGCCTTCGAGCCTGTGGATTTCATTTGTACTTCTGACAGTGAAGGAAAGTACTCTTTACCTTCTTGCCAGGATGATTTGGAGTTTTGAAATCTTCACTTACACAGAGTTGCCTGTGAAAGAGGAAAAGGGGCATAGCATTTTATCTCCCGCGAGGGAAACTGTTGCATGTATGTTAAATTTGCGTAGTCCTTGGAGATGGTCCACATCTGTTTGCTGTTGATATTTTTGCCTTATTCTGTTTTTTAATGACTCAACTGATAAAATCACTGCAGTAACCTCACAGTCCCTGAGGAAAGCCAGCCATGCTTTGCAGATTGGGAGACAGAAGCACAGCTCTGAGGGATTGGGCAGCTTCCCCACGTTACACAGAGAGACCAGCTAGTGACTGTGCGGCCATGCTTAAATCCCAAGTCTGCAGCAGCCTCCTGCTGCATCATCCTAACGCTGGGGTCCTCCGTGTGGCTGCGGGGAGGCTCCACTGAGGGGCTGGCTGTGCTGAGTGCGGCAGGGCACTGGGCGCCCAGAACTCATCTCCCAGTGGCCACTGCTTGGGTCAAGGGAGGGCACAGTGCTGGTGCCGTTGCTGTGGGCCGTGCCACCATCGCCCAGACCTGTCTGATGGATCAGGGAGTGCAGGTGCACCAGGAGTGCCCGAGTGCTCGTGCCCACTGTTTTCTGGGAGGACACTGATGCTGCTCCTCCTGTGTCACCTTTCATTCCTCTCCTGTTGCCCGTTTTTTTTTTTTTTTTTTTTTTTTTGGTATTGGGGATTGAACCCAGGAAGCTCCACCATTGAGCTACACACCCAGCCCTTTTTTTTTGTATTCTGAGACGGTCCTTGTTGAGTCTCCCAGGCTGGCCTGGAGCTTGGACCCTGCTCCTGAGCAGCTGGGATGACAGGTAGACCACTGTGCCTGGCTGCTTTTGCTTTGTAACATGTTTGGTGCATGGAACCAAAGTGCCAAAAACATTTGGGTTGTCAAAACTACCCCTCTTTTGTGTCTGGCCTTGGCTGGGACCCCCATTGCTGAGTGATCCAGCAGACCCTCCCCTGCTTGGTCTCCCACTGAAGTCTGCAGCACCTGAGCCTGGCCTCCAGAGGGCTGTTTCTGTGGGCGGCTCTGTGCTCTCCTGCACTCGGCCCCAGGAGCTGCTTCACGCTTCTTCCAGCATCAGCCTTCCTGTCTTCCAGACCTTTCGTTTATGCAGAAGAGCTTCAGAATGACTTTGCTACCCCTGCCTGGTCCCCTTGGAATTTTCATGTGTGCAGATTCATGCAGTGCAGGTTTCGTTATGGGGCTTGGTTTTCCTGAAAACAGTGTTATCTTCCTGATTATGGTAGCCCTTTGTTTCGCTCAGTAAAATTTGGTAAATTTCTTTAGAACTTTTAGAACTTTTTTTAGGTTTATTTCTAGTTTTTCTTTTTAAAAAATCTTTCCTTGCTCTTGTGAAACAGTTTTTTTGGGGTACTGGGGATTGAATACAGAGTACTTTACCACTGAGCCACATACCCAATTCTTTTTATTTTTGATTTTGAGAGAGGATCTCGCTATGGTGATGAGGGTGGCCTTAAACTTGTGATCATTCTCCCCACCACCCCTGCTTCCAGAGTTGCTGGGGTATTTATAGCTGGTTATACCTGGCATCCAACAAAGATATATTGTGTATACTCATATTTAAATGGCAATATTGTAACAGCATATATGTATCTACACATATTCCTGAAAAACACCACCATCTTCGGAACAGAGTTCACCTTTGAGTGTACTTGCTGGGTGGTCATGCCCCCACCCCCTCCTGCCTCCTGACCTCTGTCCCTGCAACCACTGCTGCATTTCTGTCTGGATATGCATGTCCTCAGCATCTCAGAGTGGAGCCATGTAGCATGTGGTCCGTTGTGGCTGGTGGAGTTCCCAAGCATGGTGTTAGTTTTACTCTAAGGAAATATTTATTTTGGAGATGTTTTGGTTGTTTCTTTTAGATTTTCTAAGCAGGTAAATAACTAGTTTGTGAACAATTCCAGCTTGATCTTTTATCCCTGGCTATACATTTTCATTCTTTAAAAAACATTTTTAGATTAACTCTATCCAGCTGTAATTTAGTCTACAATGAAGTGCATCCCTTTTGAGAGCATATTTTGAGCTCTGGCCCACGCACGCCCCACTGTTGTTGAGGTGTAGCGCGTTTATGTTGTCGCACAGCATGCCTGGGTTCTTGGGGCCAGCCCCACCTGTGGGCTTGCTCACTGAGGACCACTGGCTTGTTATGCTTCCTGGTGGCTTTTGTAAAGAAACGTTTCCTCAGGTGTCCAGTCTGCTGCAGTAGTCTGCTCCTTTCCTCTTGGCTGAGAAGCTGCAGTTGGTTCATTCTGCAGCCTGTGGTGGACTCTGGTTGGCCAGGTTTGGCGTCTCCACGAGTGCTGCCTTGGACCTTCATGGGCCATCCCTGGGTGCACGCGTGTTCTTGTTTTCTTGGCTGACCATGTTCAACTCCCATGCCTTCCTGTAGACACGGCCTTTCTGATCAGAGTGGCCTCTTGGTCTTGCCTTTCTGATCAGAGTGGCCTGTGCTGGTCGTCCATCTGGGTTCTGTACTGGGGATTGAACTCGGGGCCTCATACGTGCTGTGGCAAGAGCTCTACCAGTGAGTCACCCCAGCCTTGGCTATTGATTTTTATTTATTAAGACTTAGGTGTGGGCCAGGCACGGTGGTGCATTCCTGTCCTCCCAGTTACCTGGAAGGCAGAGGCAGGAGGGTTGCAAGTTCAAAGCCGCCTCAGCAACTTAGACCCTGTCTCAAAATAAAAAGGGCTGGGGTTGTGACTCACAGCACGCCAGTTTTAATTCTGGAACTGTAAGGGACGAGTGCAGGAATATACGTTGTCCCAAGGCAACCGCCCTCTTGGAGATGGCCACGTTGGACACACGTTCCTGGTTGTTCTGCTGATGTTTGGTCATGTGGGTTATTAACATTGAACTGTTCTTATGTTTTCCCTTCTGTTTTGATGTCATATTGCTGTTTAATTTTATAGCAGATGTCTTCCGATGTCTCTTTCCTTAGAGTGGATGATGAACTTGCTGTTGGACGTGGTGCGAGATAAGACATCCCCAGCTGCCCTTGTACATCTGGCTTTTAAATTTCTCTACATCATCACCAAGGTAACATTTGCATAGACTGAAAGTTGACAGAAGCTTTCTTAACATGGCTGGTCAAAAGTTAATCTCCAGGCATGCCTGCTGAGGAGCCTTGATCTCAGAGCTGCAGGTCTCTTCTTTACCACATGGCTCAGCTCTCGGTGATCTGGGGCCTCCTTTGTCCAAAGCAAAAACTTCCTTATGAGGAAAAAAATTAGAAAAACTTGGTGGAAATGGAAAAGCTTCTTGTACTTCAATGTGGGGATGAATGTGCTGGGGAGTCTGGCCTGCAGGCCTGTGTTCTGCTTCCCTCTGGGCTCCTGGTGGTGCCCACGGTGCCACTCAGGGAGAGCGCGGTTGCCTCTGCGGGAGTGGTCAGAGCTGGCTCTGCATGGGGCTTGTGGTTCTGGGGTCTGCAGAGGTCCCTGACTGGTGAGAGAAATCGTAGGCATCACAGGGATGAGCTGATGAATGTGGGGATCTCTGATGCTTGTGGGGAGGTCCCTCAGGAATGTTGGGGGACAATCATGTGAACAAGGTGGAAGTGGCTTTTTAGTTTGTATCATGTGCATTTCTGATGAGCCACACAGATTTGTTGGCTGTCAAACAAATGTGTTTCTGGGTCAGAACGCCTTTAACGAGTGAGGTGAACTAGGAGGCCGAGCGTTCCTGTGCTGTTCCTTTGGTCTTGCTGAGTCGTGTCACTATGATGTGACATAATTCCTTCCATCACTGGGGACACAGTGATGGGGGGAAAAAGACCATTTTGCCGCTCTGTTTGGGTGTAATTCAGTGTCTTTATTTGGCAGGTTCGAGGCTACAAGGTATTTCTTCGTTTGTTTCCTCACGAAGTAGCCGACGTGCTTCCGGTGCTGGACATGTGCGCGGTGCAGAGCCCCACAGACCACGAGGTGTGCCCGCTTCTCCCCTGGCTGCCCTCCTGGAGGCAGCCTGCCCGCTTCCCAGCGCCCCACCCCTTCTTTTAAGGTTCCCTTTGGTTTCTACACGTGGTGTTCAATCATTCTTCTCTGAAGTGTGTCCTCTACAAAGAAAAGACGCACCTTTTAGCTCGAAGTGCGACTGCTGGGTGCCCAGGCCCCGGGGCTGCCTGCTGGGGAGGCCGGAGGACGCCAGGACTGGCGCAGAGTCCTTCCTGGGGCTGTCGTCCCGCAGGGCCCTCCAAGTGCTGTCCACAGGGAGGAGGCGCGGGGCAAAGCCAGGCTCTCCTCCTGGGCGGCCACAGGGCGAGTCCCAGGGAGGCGTGTGGGCGTTCGCTGGGCCTGGCTGTGTGGGCACCAGCCTGGCCAGGGCAGACAGGTGCTGGCACATGCTCTGCACGTGCACCACGGCACCCTAGAGCGCGGGGCCTGGGGGCCCTGCTGGAGTCTTGCCGGTGGCCCTCCTGAGGCCACAGGACTGAAAGTCCACTCACTGTGCCTTCAGGAAGGTGGCTGTGCCTGCAGGGCTAGAGACTGGGTTGCACTTCCTGTCCCTGCTGTGGTGGACGCCCCTGGATGGCCTGCGCAGCTGGTGTGGACTCTCGTCCTGTTACTGAAATATGACCTTCCTTTGTTTTGTGCTTTGCTGAGTGTGGATGGGACCAGGACCTCAAGGGCACCGGGCGAGGGCTCCACCAGGGAGCCACACCCCAGCCTCCAGGCGTCCTTTGTACTGCCAGCTGAGGGTTTTTTCTTCACTGCCCCTCTCTCCCTTTCTCAAAAGGCCCATTAGCACTGGGTGAGGTGGCACATGCCTGTAATCCTAGCAGCTTGGGCACCTTGGGAGGCTGAGGCAGGAGGATTGCTAGTTCAAAGCCAGCCTCAGAAGCTTAGCAAGGTGCTAAGCAACTCAGTAAGACCCTGCCTCTAAATAAAATACACAGAAGGGCTGGGGAGGTGGCTCAGTGGTTAAGTGCCCCTGGGTTCAGTGCCTGGTACCAAAAAAAAAGGCCCATTTGCATTTTGGATAGGATTCTTTATTCACCCTGTCCTCTGTGCGTGCGGTGGGGACATGGAGGGATGTGGAGCTGCGGATGTCTGCGCCCAGGGCTCTGGTCAGTGGTGCAGAGGGCCCGAGAGGCTTAGGTGGAGGGAGGTCCTGCTGTCCGACAGGCTTCTCTGTGGCTTGCCTCCTAGACGTGGGAAACCCGCTACATGCTGCTCCTGTGGCTCTCCATGACCTGCCTGATCCCTTTCGATTTTTCACGCTTTGACGGGAACCTCCTTGCCCACCCCAAGGAGGCGCGTGTGTCCACGATGGACCGCATCCTGCACATCGCGCAGGTGAGTGCGCAAGCCCTGGCTGCCGCTGGCCCTCCCCCGCTTGTGCTGCCTCAAGCCAGCTTGTGGTACTTGTGTTCTCTTGAGCTGTTTTTCAGCGAGGTGAGATCCGCTCAGCCTGTTCTGAAGTATGGTAACTGGGTAGTTCCGGGTGACATGGTAGCAGGTCTCTCTTCACAGGCCATGAAGACTTGGTAGGTCCAGCAGTGAGACGCAGCCCGTTAGGGCCAGCTCACGTTGAGTTCTCAGCATTGTACAAATAGTAACGGTCCGTTGTTTTCTAGGGAAACCTAGAAAATGGAGAGAAGCAAGAACGTTAAGTTGACATCTGTCAAATTCTTGCAGGCGTACCTGGCTGTCAGCGACAAGGCCCGAGACGCAGCTGCTGTCCTCCTGTCCAGGTAAGTCCCAGGCCGCTGGCTGCTCATTGATGGGTGGTGGGTTGTGTGTGCCCGTCAGTTCATGCAGAAGGACCTCCACACCTGCAGTGGTCACCAGAGACTGACCCGGCCCAGGAGTCTTGACAGGAGGGCAGCCAGAGTGTGCAGGAGTCCCCGGTGTGGCCTCTCCTCGGGTGGTGGCAGCATCGCACCCTTGGGCCCCTTAGGAGCCGCTCAGGCCAGGGCCGCGCTCCTGAGCGCACAGGGGTGTGGCTTGGAGCAGAAGTCCCAGGCATCCTGAAGGGCGGGCTCTGTGGGCAGCTGGGTTGGACACTGGGACACTGTGTGAGGCCCAGGGATGCTGGCCTGTGTCGCGGGGATGTGGCTGCCTCCTCTGATGTTATCCGAACGTGTGGGCAGTTACCCCAGCTGGACAGTTGGGGCTTTTCCTCCTGGTGGTGGTTTTGGTGGGGCTTGACTGGCACCTGTGCAGCCTGGCCTGCCTTGCGGTCCCCTGGGTGGTGGCAGGCGCTGGCGTGCCTGGGCAGGTGGGAGCTGAGACGTCTGTGAAGACTCGCTGTGCCCAGGAGTGGGCTGAGCGGAGGAGGGCTGCTGGCATTGTCGCACTTGGAGGAGGGGCCTCCGCAGGGTGCTCCTGAAGAGGGGCAGGGTCTTTGGTCACCAGAGAGAGGGTGTCACAGCAGGAGATCTGCATGTGCATCTGGCTGCGGGTTGTGGCCCGGCGGCCCTGCCAGCTGGAGCCCGAGTCCACCCACGCTGGCCGCCGTGCCGTGCCGCTGCCCACGTCCCCAGCCAGCACATGCCCTGAGCATTCCGCATGCAGCCACCACTCAGAGCCACCTCTTGGGATGGATCCCGACGAGTGGAGTGAGAGTTGAGGGGTCTGAGGTGGACGCACTGCGAAGGTCAGGGTCGAGGTCAGGATGAGCCAGGGGCCCCTGGTTTGCCATGGGGGGGCCCCACCGATGTTTGCTGGCTTCCTCGGTGAAGGGCAGTGCCTGTCGTGTTGTTCTTGGGGCTCCCAGCAGCCAGAGGTGGATGGGAGCCAGGCTGGGCCAGGGAAGGCAAAACCTGGACCCCGCTCACTCCTGGGGTCCTGGGCACCTGGAGTGGGGCTGCAGCGCCACCTGGTGCCCAGCAGCCAGTGCCTCCTGCTGGAGCCAGTGCCCCAGGACTGGCCCTCTGCGTCGGGGGCTCCTTCTGACCCACCCGTGGGTGGGAAAGGTGGCCTTGTGGAGGTGCAGGGCGCTCTCCAGCTGCGCACGTTTCCTGCTGGCTGAGCTCCTGGCGGGGCTGTGGCGCAGGCTCCTGATGCTGGCATCCCTTTGCCGAGGGGACTTCATGGAAACCCTGTAGCAGGGGAAGACACCTGTTTTCTTGATGATCTCAATTTGAAAAGCTACGTATTCAAGTGCAGAGGCAAAGTTATGCTGGGCACAGTGGCCTGTTCCTATGGTCACAGCACATGGAGGCAGGAGGCTCACTTGAGGCCAGGAGTTCAAGGCCAACCTGGGCAACATGGCCAGATTGCCCCCCACACACACACAGAGCAAGGTGTGCTCCTGTAGGAAGGGGCCCGTGATGTTCTGCTGGAGACACACACACACACACACACACACACACACACACAGAGCAAGGTGTGCTCCTGTAGGAAGGGGGCCGTGCTGTTATGCTGGAGACACACACACACACACACACACACACAGAGCAAGGTGTGCTCCTGTAGGAAGGGGCCCGTGCTGTTCTGCTGGAGACACACACACACACACACACACACACAGCAAGGTGTGCTCCTGTAGGAAGGGGGCCGTGCTGTTCTGCTGGACACACACACACACACACACACACACACACACAGAGCAAGGTGTGCTCCTGTAGGAAGGGGGCCGTGCTGTTTTGCTGGAGACACACACACACACACACACACACACACACACACACAGCAAGGTGTGCTCCTGTAGGAAGGGGCCGTGCTGTTTTGCTGGAGACACACACACACACACACACACACACACACACACACACAGCAAGGTGTGCTCCTGTAGGAAGGGGCTGTGCTGTTACGCTGGAAGACAAACACACACACACACACACACACACACACACACACACACAGAGCAAGGTGTGCTCCTGTAGGAAGGGGCCGTGCTGTTATGCTGGAGACACACACACACACACA
Source organism: Sciurus carolinensis (assembly GCF_902686445.1). Taxonomy (NCBI): domain Eukaryota; kingdom Metazoa; phylum Chordata; class Mammalia; order Rodentia; family Sciuridae; genus Sciurus; species Sciurus carolinensis. The sequence continues at coordinate 432,771 of NC_062215.1, read as the reverse complement.
CACACACACACAGAGCAAGGTGTGCTCCTGTAGGAAGGGGCTGTGCTGTTTTGCTGGAGACACACACACACACACACACACACACACACAGCAAGGTGTGCTCCTGTAGGAAGGGGCTGTGCTGTTATGCTGGAAGACAAACACACACACACACACACAGCAAGGTGTGCTCCTGTAGGAAGGGGCCGTGCTGTTCTGCTGGAGACACACACACACACACACACACACACACACACACAGAGCAAGGTGTGCTCCTGTAGGAAGGGGCTGTGCTGTTTTGCTGGAGACACACACACACACACACACACACACACACAGCAAGGTGTGCTCCTGTAGGAAGGGGCCGTGCTGTTTTGCTGGAGACACACACACACACACACACACACACACACACAGCAAGGTGTGTTCCTGTAGGAAGGGGCTGTGCTGTTTTGCTGGAGACACACACACACACACACACACACACACACAGCAAGGTGTGCTCCTGTAGGAAGGGGGCCGTGCTGTTTTGCTGGAGACACACACACACACACACACACACACACACACACACACAGCAAGGTGTGCTCCTGTAGGAAGGGGCTGTGCTGTTACGCTGGAAGACAAACACACACACACACACACACACACACACACACACACACAAGGTGTGCTCCTGTAGGAAGGGGCCGTGCTGTTATGCTGGAGACTCGTGTGTGCTGCGCTGGCGGCCGCGTGGGTCCTCCGTGGTCTGCCTTTGTTCTGAGCCCAGCGGGCGCCTGCACAGGCGCGTCCCACCCTCTCCTGGCTCCCTGTCCGTGCTGATGGGCCTCTGCACCGTGTGCCGGTGGCCTGCTGGCCGCGTCAGCTCCCCCTGGGGCAGCGTCACGGCCACCTGGGCAGACCCGTCTTGGCGTTGGTGCCTGGCGGTGTGTTTGGGTGTGGCTGCTGGCCTGGACCTGGCTCCAGGGCCCGGCTGCCCGTCGCCCTCCCCTCTCCTCTTGTTTCACTCTGACGTCTGTGGCCGTCACCTGCGAGAGCGTTGTCCCCTGTCTGGAGCTGGGGCTTCAGTGGGTGGGAGGGACTAGGTGAATACCCCACTCTTCTGTTAGTGCATGTTGCTCTGGAACACACGTGCACACGTGTGCTGCCGTGTTGGGCGCTTGCCACCCTCATGCCCTCATGCCATGCTGTGCGAGGCAGTCCGTGCACCCGCAGCTTTGGGCGGCTGTGCTGTTGGGTCCTGAGCGACCACGTCCTGAGGCGGCATTCCTGAGACTGGAGCCCATGGGGGCCCCTGGGCACTGGCCGGGGTCCTGTTGGCCCCGTGGAGCTGCCTTGGTGGCTTGCATTCACAAGGCCCTGCAGGTGACAGTGGAGATAGCTGTTGAAGCAGCTGTGGCCTCTGGTGTCGTGTCTGCTGAGAGAGCAGGCAGCGGGGACTCAGACCCCCGGAGTGGTCCTGCTGCTGAGTCTTCACGTGTGTCGTGGGAGGGAGACTTTCCCCGTTTGTGATTTGGACTTCCTGATGTGAACACGTGCTTCATGCGTCTCACAGAGAGAAACAGAAACCACGAACCTGCTTCCATCTGTCCCAGCAGCCCCAGGGTTTCCTGGTAGATGGTGTGATCTGACTTGAGAAGGGGTTCAAGTTAGACCCAGGTGTGGAGGGCGGGTGCAGGCCACGCTGCTCGGGTGGGTCTTCCAGAGGGCGCAGGAGGGAGGCTTAGGCCGGGCTCTGTGTGGTCCGACCTGTCACCTGAGTGGGCTCTGCACCCCACCCTGACTCACTCCGTGCCTTGGTTGTGGTGCCTGCTCGGAGCACCTGTGTCTTCATCTTTTGGGGCTGGGGTCAGGCTGCAGCCTGCACTTCCTGGTGACTCCAGAACCAGTGCCCAGGCAAACAATGCATGATCCTCAGGCCCTTGCTCTGCTCGAGGTTTTTAGTCGTCCCTGGCCCCTTTCTGGGTCCACCACACAGAATTCCCTGGGGAGGCCATGAAATCTGGCCGGCTTTTTTGTTTTTTTTGGGGGGTACTAGATGGAACTCAGGGGCACCTAACCACTGAGCCACCTCCTCAGCCCTTTTTTGTATTTTATTTAGAGACAGGGTCTCACTGAGTTGCTTAGGACCTTGCTAAAGCTGAGGCTGACTTTGAACTCGTGATCCTCCTGCCTCAGCCTCCCCAGACACTGGAATTACAGGTGTGGGCCACAGCATCTGGTAGAGCCTGTCTTTCTAACTGCTACTCCGAAGTTGACCACCAGGCTTGCTGACTAGTGGGGTCTCCAGGCATGCACCCTGAAATGGACACAGGGAAAGCAGTAGAAACTGGGTGGTCTTCCTGATGTGCGAGAGGTCATGCTTTCACAAGCTTAGCCGCCAGTACCAGCGGTGGATGCTGCTGTCCTCCTCACGTGGGCGTGGGAGGGGTCTGCACACAGCAGCCTCACCTCGGCACCCTCCGGGGCGCGCCCTGGTCACCGGCAACCTGGCAGGAACATCAGGACCAGGAGGTCCTGCAAGAATTGGGCCCAGATGTTTGGGAAGAGGATGCCAAGCACCTCAGGCACGTCCTGCGGAGAGGGCGGCCCAGGGAAGCTGGGGTCCTTACCATTGGTGGGAAGTCCAAGGTGTCCGCTGGGTTTCCCTTGGCAATGTGTTCTCTGAGGGGCACCACCCAGCAGTGTTCCAATGCTGTGCCAGGGGTGGGTAAGCTGGGTCTGAGCGTGCTGGTTGTTGGGGGTGCCCTGAGAGGGTCTGTCACTAGCAAAGCATGCAGCCAACTCTAATGAGGACCAGATGGACAGCTGGACAAAGGATGGAGGAGGCAGGACCAGAGCGTGGAGGCCATGTTTGCCATAGCCTGGTGGTTCCAGCTCGCTGCTCCCTGAGCTCTGGACTCTCTCAGCCCACCGATCAGGGCTCCACATGGGCCTCACATCCGGAAGGTGGCCCCACCCCTGGAGAGGAGCCCGCTTGGACCACCCGTCGACTCCTCCACAGTTACCCCTACCTGGGCGTCCTCTACACCAGGGTCTGGCTCACCTCCCTCTGCTTCCCACCTGCCCCTGCCCTGACCATTCTTGCTGCTGGGACAGCAGAGCTACGAAGGGGCTCAGTGTTCCCCTCTCAGGTGCCCTTGAGGTGACGCTGCACCCACTCTCTGGGGAGGGAGCTGTCCTCCTCTTGCCCTGTTGGTCCTTCCTGACGTCCCGTTTGTTTGAGGTTTGCTGTCTCTCTGTGTCAGCCCTGGAAGGGCAGGATCCTTGCCTGTTCTCCGTGTGGCAGGGCCAGTCTTGAGCTACGGAGTCAGAGAGCTGGGCACTGGCCTGAGTTTTGGAGGAGTAAGGGGTCCGGGCTCCTGGGACCGGAGGGTGGTGCTCTGCAGGCTGTCAGCCTGGGGCTGGGGTCAGGGTGGTCTATGGCAGGCACTGTGGAGAGGTCAGGCTGTTGATGTGGTGCTCTGAGGTCCAGGGCTGGGTTGGAAAGAGGGTGGGATGGGACTCTGCAGGCCCTGGTGAGCATCCCGTGGGGCAGCCGTGGCAGCTGTACAGTAGCAGGGGGACGTGGGGCAGAGTGCCCAGTGGCCTTTTGAGGCTTCGAGCTGACTTGGGGCCCAGGAGGGAGGAGGAGGGGCTGTGAAGACCCCGTGGGGCCACGTCTGGGCACTGACTTGGTTCCCTGGATAGAGGAGGAGCTGACGAAGGGGCCAGGACGGGAGGACGCCCCAGGAGCTCGTGCGTGAGCGTGGGCTGGTGGGAAGCGGTGAGCCCTCGGCGTTAGAGCCTCCTTGAGCCGCACCTGTGTCCCTGTTCCCTTGGCAGGTTTATCACGCGTCCTGACGTCAAGCAGAGGAAGATGGCTGACTTCTTGGACTGGAGCCTCTGCACCTTGGCCCGCTCTTCCTTCCAGACCATGGAGGGGGTCATTGCCATGGACGGGACTCTGCAGGCCCTGGTGAGCATCCCATGTGCTTCCTGGACTGCAGCTGGAACTGGTGACTGGGATCCTGTCCCCTCCTGTCCCCAGCTGGCCCGCCTTGCACCGCAGAGTGCTGTGGTGCCCCGTCGCCACCAGGGGGCGGTGGTGCCCTGGAGCGCAGCTGGGCCCTTCAGGGCAGGTTTCCCTTGCTCAGTTTTGTCATGAGAGCAGTTACTGCAGCCAGCACCCCCAAAACAAGAGAGGTGACTTGAAATCAGACCTTGTGCAGGTCTGCGTTCTAACAGACCCTGGTGCCCTGTGCTGTCTTTGGTGCTGAGGGGAAAGTGCACATTAAGTTCTCTGCAGAGGGCGAGGCCGGGGTGGGTGGTGGTTTGGAGGGGCAGCAGCCCTCCTTGACCCTGGGCTCCGCTCCTCCTGCGCTTTCTGTCGTTGCCATGGGGAGACTGGATGGGAGCAGGTCTTCCTCCTGGGCTGAGGGGACGGTGGCCGTGAGGAGAGCGGCCTTGGAGCTGCTCCTGGGGTCCTCTGCTTGCTGCCTGTGCGTCCTGCGGGGGTGGGTGATGGGGGCCCTGGCGTGGGGAGCGGGCCCTGCCCCACCCTCTGCCGCGGCCCTCCGGGTCCTGGGCTTGGGGAGCACCTGTTTTCTCTCTGGCGTGGCTGTCTCCTTCAGGGGTTCTCGTCACAACATGTGGGAAAGAAGGCCGGCAGGATAGAGCGTTCCCGGGTCCTGGGCTCGTCCATCTCCGCAGGAGTGTGCTCTTACAGCAGTTTAGAATCGGGATGTAGCTGGGCACAGGACACGCCTGTAATCCCAGGGACTCAGGAGGCTGAGGCAGGAGGACCACAAGTTATAGCCCAGCCTCAGCAACTTAGCGAGACCCTGTCTCAAAGTACAAAGGGCCGGGGGTGTAGTGGAGTGGTGGAGCGTCCTGTGTTGAGGCCCCCCACCGCAGCAGACGTAAAGGGAAGGGAAAGTCAAGTGCGGTCTGCCTGCCGCGAGTCGCGTCAGCCCCGCCCTGCGCCTGGCCCGGCAGCTCTTGTCGGCCATGCGTCTCGGTGAGCAGCAGCCTGGAGCCCTCTGCCTCGGGTCCGCGGCAGGGCCTCGCTCCTGTGGCTGTGGTGACAGTCTGCTGTGACCTCCACGGTTGAGCGTGTGCTGCCTCTTGTGTTTCCAGCTCCCTTGGACGGTCAACACTAGTCCTTTCTGTGATGCTGGGTGGGAGCCCGGTTTTCTGCACATTCTGGGCAGATACTCTGCCCCTGGATTGTGCCCCGACCCTGAGAACAGATTAAGACTTAGCAGTATTTTGTGTCTCATATCTTTTTAAGTTGTGCCCACACACCATCAGGTCGATGAAACGGGGGTGCCTTGCTTTGGGGTTTGCAGTGTAGTGGACAGCCTGCGTCCTGGGAGGGGCTTGCTCCTGCTGTGTGTGGCCTGGTGGCCAAGGCGGGTTTCATTGCAGTTTTCAGTGTGACTGCTGCAGTGGAGGTCAGTGTAGGCTAAGGTTGCCCCTGGAGGGTGCTGGGGCGGGTGGGGGCACCACTGCGCTCCCACTGTGCCTTTGCTCCAAGGCTCCTGGGGAACGTCTTGTCACTTTATTTTTTTGGTCCTGGGGATTGAGCTCTGCTCTGCCACTAAGCTACATTCCTGGCCCTTCTTTCTATTTTTTATTTGGAGACAGGGTCTCCTAAACTGCCCATGCTGGCCTGGGATTTAGGACCCTCTGCCTTGGCTTCCTGAGTCGCTGGGATCGTGCCCAGCAGCATTCCTGAAGGGCTCTTGGGGTCTCCTGCGGCCAGCTCCTTGCCATGGCCAAGAGGAGGTCACCTTGACCACCTAGGGACCTTCAGACAGGTGAGGCTTACTTAGGTGGCCCCTTAGGTGGGAGAGCAGCTCCTGTGGGGGAGTCATGACCTGTCATTTTGGGGCCACCTCAGGGACTGGCATTGTGTGCTGGCCAGCAACCTGGGCTCCTCCCCTCGGGTGGGTGGTCCGTCTAGCTTGAGGCGGCCACATTGCCTCTAGTTCTCCACAGGCTCTGCCTGTGACTGCTTTTCCCTTTTTGATGGTCTTGCTGCTGTAGACGGTTTCCTTCCCACCGTACGTGGCTCATGCTGGCACTGAGGGTGGCAGGCTGCCTGGTCCCTCCCTGTGCTGGACTTGTCTTCACAGAATGAAGCCAGCATAGGGCCGCCTTTTATTTGGATGTCTCCGGGTTCCACATTTGTGGAGGGAGGCTTGCTTTTTCTCTGGCCTCCTGAGGTCTAAGGTTTCCCAAGGGCTTAGAAATGCTGAGCCTCTGAGCCCTTTGCTGCCCAGCTGGGCGTGTGTTGGTGGATGAGGAAGATGCGGCTCTCCCTCCCTCCCACTGGGGCTCAGCACTTCTGCTCTCTCTGGAGAGGTTTGCCCCGAGCGCTGGTGAGCAATTGTCTGACGCAGCCAGCTGAAATCCTGGGGTGCTGTGAAGCAACAGCCCTGGGCCTGGCTGCGGTGGCTCCGTGCCAGCCTGTCCTGCTGCCCCTGCAGAGCCTGGTCTCTGGCGTCACCGTTTTCCTTTCCTCCTCTGGGGGCCCTTGGGGTCTGGATGCAGCTCCTGGGCAGGAGGAAGTTGCGCTGAGCAGGAGGAGCAGTTTCGCTGGGGCTCCTCGGACCTGCAGGCAGAGGGCGGGGTGTCCTGTGCGTGATGAGACTTGCAGGTGATTGTGCTTTGGGGTTGCAGTTTCCTTTGATGCACTTGGCTTCCTTTTCATGCACCTGTTCATTAGTGTGGGTTAGGCGAAACAGGTGAACCTCGGAACAAGTCCTGTCGAAACTAGGGCTGGTTTTATTTCCCTTGAAGCAGAGTCCTCTCAAACCAGTGGCTTTTAACTTTTGTGGGAGGGAGATGAGTTCTCAGCCTCGTTTCCCTGGAACGCACCTTCCCTGCTTGGTGGAGCACCTTTGCTGTAGACCCAGTGTGAGCTTTAGGGCTATGCAAATTGAGGAAATCTGAGGAAGGAAAACACTTGAAAATAAAAATGGCTGTCATTTCAACGTGTCGTGTCTCTGCTTGCTTACTGGAGCTGTGCCCCGTGGGTTCTGCCACTCAGACTGGATGGTTCTGCTGGTCTTCGGTGGGTGTCCCCTTTGCACCACTGAAGTGGGGGGAGATGGGTGGGACTTGGTGGTAAAGGGCGAGGTGCGGCTCCTGGCCTGCGCGGTTAGGCTGGCATCTCCCCTTTGCGGGCAGTCCTTTGGCTTCTGTGTCGTCACAGAAGCACGAGTCTTGTTGGAGGGGAGACCCTCGCAGCGTTGTTACGGCCGGGAGAGCCAAGGAGCAGTGCTGCAGGCCCTGAGCCTGTTGCTAAGCGCTGCGGGGGGAACACCCCGAAACCAGTCAGGTGCCAGGGACTGGGGCCAGCAGCCCTGTCCTGGCCTGACCTGCCTGGCCCCCACTGGCCCGGGGAAGGCCGATAGGGTCCCTGCCTCAAGCTCAGAATGTGCTTTGGCCACCCCTGGCTTCTGCCTCTTCCGGGGACGGGAGGCACATGTGCTGCACTGGAAGGGCAGCGAGAGGCTCCCCTGGCCCGAGAGGACTGCCAGGCTGATCCGCGCCGTCCTGGTCTTTAAGACGGGGCCGGTGGGCGTGGGCTTTGGCTGCCACTTTGGTGGGCGTCCGTGGCTCCCTCGCAGTTGTCTGGCGCGGGCTCCGTGTGGCCTTGTGAGGCAGGGTTTTGGATGGGGAGATGGCCAGAGCCGTGGTGACCTGTGGCTCTGCGCTGTGGTCCTGTAGGTTCTGGGAGGCTGTTCCTGGTCTGTGCTTTCAGTGTCCTGGTGGCTTTCAGGAGACACTGGACAGCCAGCTCCGGCTGACCGCTTTCCTTTAGCTAGCATCCTGGGCTGAGTCCTGCAGAATGCAGGGTCCCACATGCAGAGGGAGATCTGTGGGCCATGCTGGTCCCGTGAAGACACACAGGTGGCCAGTGCCCACCCCGCCAGGCTCCTGCATTGGCCGGCCTAGACCTTTGCTCCCTGTTTGCCGTCCTTGCCTCTAGGGCTGGAATCGATTCCTGACAGCTTTTAAACAAGCTGTGCACTCAGGCCAAGACGCTCTCCAGTCCAGAGCCGGCTCTGCACACCAGTCGGAGGCCCTGACTCTGCCCCCACAAATGCTCCGCCTCTGTCTCCAGGCACCCCTCGCCTCCCACAGGACCCCTCCCCCCGCCTCCCACAGGACCCCTCCCCCACACCTCCCACAGGACCCCTCCCCCCACGCCTCCCACAGGACCCCTCCCCCTGCCTCCCACAGGACCCCTCCCCCTGCCTCCCACAGGACCCCTCCCCCTGCCTCCCACAGGACCCCTCCCCCTGCCTCCCACAGGACCCCTCCCCCTGCCTCCCACAGGACCCTTCCCCCCACGCCTCCCACAGGACCCCTCCCCCTGCCTCCCACAGGACCCCCCCCCCTGCCTCCCACAGGACCCCTCCCCCTGCCTCCCACAGGACCCTTCCCCCCACGCCTCCCACAGGACCCCTCCCCCTGCCTCCCACAGGACCCCTCCCCCTGCCTCCCACAGGACCCCTCCCCCTGCCTTCCACAGGACCCCTCCCCCTGCCTCCCACAGGACCCCTCCCCCTGCCTCCCACAGGACCCCTCCCCCTGCCTCCCACAGGACCCCTCCCTGTCCCAAGCGGGGCGCTGGCCTGGCCAGCGGGATCCTGGTGGGGGAGGCGGGCCCTGGTCGGGGTTCCAAAGGCTGAGGGACCTGGCGCCACTGGCGTGTGTTGGGGGTGGGGAGATGGTCACCCTTCCTCTGGCGCTCGTGGCCCTGGCCGTCACCTGGCATTGCTGGGGTCGCGTCCCCGAGGTCTCATCGCCATGAGGTGCTGCTCGACCTGAGCGGCCTCTGGGCTCTCAGGCTTGAACTTCTGAGGCCCGCGCCCACGTGGTGACCGGTCAGCCTGGCCCGCGGGGGCAGGAGCACTTGCATCCTTGGGGGCCGCGCCGTTCCCACCACCCGTGCCCCGGGGTCTGTGGCCTGCTGCTCGCTCCCTGCCGGGTCGCGCCCCTGCACTCTGTCGCCACGTGTCAGCTGCCGCCCTCGCTCTTCACCGGGTGGCCCCGCGTGCCCTCTGCTGGGCACCAGCCTGGGCTGGGGCTGCACCTGGCACCTGGAAGGTGGGTGCGGTGTGCCCATCGCTGCGCGAGGCCGGTTGGTCTCTGTGCCGGTTGGTTTGCAGCCCCTGGTGACTGCTGGCTGCAGGTTTGTCAGGACGTGCTGTCGTTCAGGGTCTGCGCTGGTGGCCGCCGATGGCCACGGCCGTTTTCGTTGCTGGTGCTCCTCTCTTCTGGGGAGGGCAGGGCGAGCCTCTGGCCGGGGCCTCTGGCGGCCTGCTTGAGTGAGGCGGGGGCTCCTTGTGTCTGAGCTGCTGCCGGTCCCCTGCCCTGCCAAGGCCCCTCACTCTTGTTTCCTCAGGCCGGCCATGGGCCCGAGCCGTGGTGCCTCTGTCCCACAGTGCTGCAGGAAGGGCCGAGGCTCTGCAGAGGGCCTTCGCTGGCTCCAAGGGAGGCCATGGCTGGTGGGGTTCAGCCGGAGTGACCACTGGGCGTCGAAAGTCCTTCCTGCTTGTGTTGCTTCCGGTGCGTGGACGTCTGGAAGTGCTTGTGTGTGGTCACTACGTGTGCCGAGCCTGTGGGATGGGGCTGCGTCCTTGGGTTGAGGTGACCAAGGAGGGCCCGTGCTCCGTCCCCCTGCAAGGGGAGCAGGTGTGGCGACTGCCCCTCGCCATCGCGGCAGGCGATCTTGGGTGCACAGTGGCTGGGATTGGGTCTGCCCAGAGCGACGGTGCTGCAAGCTTGGGGAGCCGGCTGATCCTCAGAGGCCTCGCTGCCCCGAGCCGGGGTGTGGGCCTTTCTCCCAGGACCTGGGTGGGGCTGCTTTTCTTGGCCTCAATCAGGAAGTGCCTCCAGGGAGCCTCAAACTAGCACCTCCTGCTTGGCAGTGGGCAGACTTGCTCCTGAGCAGCTCTGCTTCCTGCTGTTTACAGGGCTTGGCGAACATGCCCCGGAGAGGGCAGCTGTTGTCTGTGCAGAGAAGTCAGCTAGAGTGGGGACTCTTGGAGCCAGGGTGTGGGCTGGTGCCTGGCTCTGCCGCTTCGCTGCTCGGACCTGTCACCTGTGCTTCCCAGCAGGTGGCTCTGACTGGTGCCTGTACTCTGCTTCTGTGGAAGTGGGTACTGCCCACCTGGCAGCTCAGTGTGGGTCTCGAGGCGAGAGATGAGCGCGCCCCACCTGGCCGACTGCCCTGAGGGTCACCACCCTTCCACACGCTGTGAGAATCGTCCACCACTCGCTTTCTCAGGCCCCATGTCATGAAGAACGGGAAAGCCCTGCCCAGTGCGAGGGACGGGAGCGTACAGAGCCTGGTCCGTTTTGACGTTTGTCCCCTTTCTCTCTCTCTCTTTTTTTCTTGCCGTCCTGGGCTTGAACCCAGGGCCTTGTGCTTGCGAGGCAGGCACTCTACCCACTGAGCCAGACCCCAGCCCGTTTGACCCCTCTGAGTCCTTCAGCGCGCTTCTCTCCTCCCCTGTGCTGCTGGGAGTCCTGTGGGAAGTGCCCAGGGCAGGTCTCTGTCCCGGTTGGGAAGAGTGTGGGGATAGAGAATTGGTGCCCACGGGCAGATGCTGTGGCTCCGACTGGTGGCCACAGCCCCACGCCTGTGGGTGGACGGGGATGCCACGTGCCTGCCGGCGTGCGTCTACCCTCCTGGGAACTCGCGTTGCTTGTCACGGGCTGCGACTGGCGTCTGACTGTGTTGCCGGGTCAGTAGGTGAAGACGGCTGGCGTGCGTGTTGGCACTTCACGGCGTCTTCAGTGCACCTCTCCCCTCCTGCACCCTCCCGCCTGCTGCGGGCCTCCTTCAGGTGGACTCCTGCGGTGGACTCCTGCAGCCGGTCTTCAGTTTGCACCCCTTCCTGTGTCCGCCACCTGCGGCCAGGCCGTGTTCGTCCTAGGGACTTCTCAGTTGTGCTGCTGCCACCCCAGGCTAAGTTCTGGTGCCCTTTGCCCACGGGGACTCCCTGCCCTCAGCTTCTTCCTGAGGCGGCATCTGTCCTCTGCCACGGGCAGCCCACCCACAGGGCAGCGGTGACGGCGCCCGGTGGGTCTTCCCCGAGCCGGTTGTGTGGGACGGCGTTCTTCTGCAGGGCACAGATGGGACCCTCACCTGGTCAGCTGCTCATGCAGGGCAGTGGCTTCCCCCAGGGGCGGCATCTGGAGAGCAAGTGGCCGCGAGGCCTGGTGAGAAGTCACTTCGCAGCTCTGCTGGGAGCCGCTGGAAGCCTCTGAGGCCCAGTGGTCTTGGTGGGCTGAAGAGTGGACACAGGCTGGCTGGGGGTGGAATGCCCTCTTCAGCCTGGCCCACGGGTGGCCGTGCCCCCAGCGGGACAGCTCGTGTAGCCCCGGGCAGGTGGCTCCTTGGGGAGAGCTGTGCTCTGAGGCATCGCGGTGCCTGCTCGGAGCTGAGGACGCCCTCCCCACTGCCTGGCATCGTGAGCGTGTGTCCTGGTGCCTCCGGCCCCACACCTGCCCCTGTTTCTGCTCCAGGAGCTCCACTTTCTATTTTTTTTTTTTTTTTTTTACCTACTAGAGAATGTTTTTAAAAAAACTTTTATTTTTTTAATACATGTATATGGGGTAATAATGGCTCATTCTACTGCCCTTCCCATCCCCACCCCCCACTATAGATCGGCATCCGCTTATCAGAGAAAATATTCAGCCTCTGGGCAAATTTTGGGATTGGCTTATTTCACTTAGCATGATATTCTCTAGTTCCATCCATTTACCTGCAGATGCCATAATTTTATTCTTCTTTAAGACTCAGTAATATTCCATTGTGTATATGTACCACATTTTCTTTATCCATTCATCTCTTAAGGGTATCTAAGTAGGTTCCGCACTCTAGCTATTGTGAATTGAGCTGCTATAAACATTGATGTAGCTGTGTCACTGTGTATGCAGATTTTAAGTCCTTTGGGTATAAACCAAGGAGTGGGATAGCTGGGTCAAATGGTGGGTCCGTTCCAGGCTTCCTGAGGAATCTCCACACTGCTTCCCAGAGCGGCTGCACCATCCGCAGTCCCACCAGCAGTGTAAGAGTGGACTTTTCCCCACATGCTCGCCAACACTTACTGTGGCTTGTACTCTTGATAATCGCCATTCTGACTGGAGTGAGATGAAGTCGTAGAGTGTTTTGATTTGCATTTCTCTAATTGTAAGAGGTGACGAATATTTTTTCATATGTTTATTGATTGGTTGTATTTCTTCTACTGTGAAGTGTCTGTTCAGTTCCTTAGCTCATTTATTGATTGGGTTATTTGTTTTTTTGGTGTTAAGTTTGAGTTCTTTATATATCCTGATTAGTGCTGTATCTGAGGTCACGTGATAAAAGATTTTTTCCCATTCTGTAGATTCTCTCTTCACATTATCGATTGTTTCCTTTGCTGAGAAGCTTTTTAGTTTGAATCCATCCCGTTGATTCTTAATTTTACTTCTTGTGCTGAAGGAGTCTTGTTAAGGCAGTCAGGTCCTAAGCCAACATGATGAAGATTTGGGCTGACTTTTTCTTCTATTAGGTGCAGGGTCTCTGTTTTAGTGCCTAAGTCTTTGATCTACTTTGAGCTGATTTTTGTGCAGGGTGAGAGATAAGAAGTCTAATTTTATTTTGTTACATATGGATTTCCAGTTTTCCCAGCACCATTTGTTGAATAGGCCATCTTTTTCTCCAGTGAATATTTTTGGCACCTTTGTCTAGTGTGAGATAGATAACCATATATATGTGGGTTTGTCTTTGTGTCTTCTGTTTTGTACCAGTGGTCTGCATGTCTGTTTTGGGGCCAATACCGTGCCATTTTATTTACTGCTCTGTAGTATAGTTTAAGGCCTGGTATTGTGATGCCTCCTGCTTCACTCTTCTTGCTAAGGTTGCTTTGGCTATTCTGGGTCTCTTATTTGTCCAAATGAATTTCATGATTGCTTTTTCTATTTCTACAAAGAATGTCATTGGGATTTTCGTAGAAATTGTGTTGAATCTGTGTAACACTTTTGGTAGTATGGCCATTTTGACATTATTAATTCTGCCTATCTAAGAGCTTGGGAGATCTTTTCATCTTGTAAGGCCTTCTTCAGTTTCTTTCTTTAGTGTTCCTCAGTTTTCACTGTAGAGTTCTTTCACCTCTTTTGTTAGATTGATTCTCAAGTATTTTATTTTTTTTATTATTATTATTTTTTTGTGGTGCTGGGAATTGAACCCAGGGCCTCGTGCTTACAAGGCAAGCACTCTACTGACTGAGCTATCTCCCCAGCCCTTATTTTTTTGAGGCTATTGTGAATGGGGTAGTTTCCTAATTTCTCTTGCAGTGGATTTATCACTGATGTATAGAAATACATTTGATTTATGGATATTGAATTTTATATCCTCCTACTTTGCTAAATTCTTTGAGGTCTAGAAGTTTTCTGGTGGAATTTTTTGGATCTCCTAAATATAGAATCATGTCATCTGCAAATAGTGATAGTTTGTTTGAGTTCTTCTTTTCCTATTCGTATCCCTTTAATTTCTTTGGTCTGTCCAATTGCTCTGACTAGAGTTTCAAGGACGGTGTTGAACAGAAGCGGCGAAAGAGGGCCTTCCTGTCTTGTTCCCGTTTTTAGAGGGAATGCTTTCAGTTTTTCTCAATTTAGAGTGATGTTGGCCATGGTTTAGCATAGATAGCCTTTAGGTATGTTCCTACTATTCCTGGTTTCTGTAGCGTTTTGAACATGGAGAGGTGCTGTATTTTGTCAAATGCTTTCTCTGCATCTATTGAGATGATCATATGATTCTTTAAGTCTATTGATGTGATGTATTACGTTTATTTCTGTATGTCGAACCAACCTTGCGTCCCTGGGATGAACCCCACTTGATCATGGTGCACTATCTTTTTGATGTGCTTTTGTATGCAGTTTGCCAGAATTTTATTGAGAATTTTTGGGTCTATATTTATTCATCAGGGACTTTGGTCCGAAGTTTTCTTTGCTTGACGTGTCTTTGTCTTGTTTTGGTATCAGGGTGATACTAGCCTCATGGAATGAGTTTGGAAGGGTTCCCTCCTTTTCTATTTCATGGAATAATTTGAGGAGTATTGGTATTAGTTTTTCTTTGAAGGTCTTGTAGAACTTGGCAGAGGATCTGTCTGGTCCTGGGTTTTCTTGGTTGGTAGGCTTTTGAAATTGATCTGTTTAAATTGTGTATGTCCTCCTACATCAGTTTAAGTAGATTGTATGTCTCTAGAAATTTGTTGATGTCTTTGAGTTTTTCTATTTTATCAGAGTATAGGTTTTCAAAATAATTCTAATTATTTACTGTATTTCAGTAGTGTCTGTCATAATATTTCCTTTTTCATCACAACTTTTAGTAATTCGAGTTTTCTCTCTTTCTCTTTGTTAGTGTGGCTAAGGGTTTATCAATTTTATTTATTTTTTCAAAGAACTCACTTTTCATTTTGTCAATTTTTTCAGTTCTTTTGTTTCAATTTCATTTATTTCAGATCTTATTTTAATTATTTCCTGTCTACTGCTTTTGGTGTTGATTTGTTCTTTTTTTAGGGCTTTGAGATGTAATGTTAGGTCATTTATTTGTTGACTTTTTATTATTTAATGTATGAGCTCAGTGTAGTGAACTTTCCTCTTAGCACTGCCTTCGTAGCCTCCCAGAGAGTTTGATGTGTTGTATCGGTATTCTTATTTATCTTCAAGTATTTTTTAATTTACTCCTTGATTTCTTCTTTTATCTATTCATCATTCAGTAGCACGCTACTTAGTCTCCAGGTGTTGGGGTAACTTCTCGTTTTTATTTTATCATTGATTTCTAGTTTCATCCCATTATGATCTGATAGAATGCAGAGTAGTATGTCTTTTTTTTTTTGTATTTGCTGAGAGTTGCTTTGTGGCATAACTTATGGTTTATTTTAGAGAAGGATCCATGTGCTGCTGAGAAGAAAGTGTATTCGCTTGGTGATGGATGAAATACTCTATATATGTCTGTTAAGTCTAAATCATTGTATTATTGAATTCTATAGTTCGTTTAGTTTTTTTGGGAGATCTATCCAGTGGTGAGGCAGTGTGTTAAAGTCATCCAGTATTATTGTGTTGTGGTCTGTTTGATTCTTGAAATTGAGAAGGATTTGTTTGATGTACATAGGTTCTCCCATTGTTGGGGCATGTATATTTATGATCGTTACATCTTGTTGGTGTATGGTTCCCTTGAGCAGTATGAAATGTCCTTCTTTGTCCCTCTGACTAACTGTGGTTTGAAGTCCACTTGTCTGATGTGAGGATGGAAACCCCTGCTTGTTTACGCTGTTATAAGAATACACAGCAGTCCCTGTGAGTGAGATGTTTTTTCCAACCTTTCACCTTCTGTCTGTGGATGTCTTTTCCTGGAGGTGATTCTCTCTCACGTGCTCTCTGTCCTTTTTTAAAATACCTCTATTTTACGTATTTATTTATTTTCGTGTGGTGCTGGGGATTGAACCCAGTGCCTCACATGTGCTAGGCAAGCGCTCTACCTCTGAGCCACAACCCCAGCCTTGGAGGTGAGTCTCTTGAAGACAGCATATTGTTGGGTCTTTTTTTATTTGCCAGTCTGTGTCTTTTGCTTGATGAGTTTAAGCCATTGACATTCAGGGTTATTGAGGTGTGATTTGTGTTCCTGGCCACTTTGGGTTTTTTTGTTTTTTTTGGTTTTTTTTTTGACTTGACTTGACTTGACTTTAGTTTCTTGTTTGATTGACCTTTCCTTTAGTGTAGTTCCTCGCTTTACTGGTTTTCATTGTTTTTTTTTTTTTCTTTTTCTTTTTCATTTCCTCCTCATGAAATATTTTGCTAAGAATGTTCTGTAGTACAGTTTTCTAGTTGTGAATTCTTTTAATTTTTGTTTATCATGGAAGGTTTTAATTTCATTTTCCTATCTGAAACTTAATTTTGCTGGATATGAAATTCTTGGTTTGCATCCATTTTCTTTCAGAGCTTGTATGTTATTCTGTGACCTCTTGGCATTGAGGGTCTGGCTTGAGAAATCAGCTGAGATCCATATTGTTTTCCCCCTATATGTAATTTGATTTTTTTCTCTCTCTCAGCCCTTAAAATTCTATCCTTATTCTGTATGTTAGTCATTCTCATTATAATGTGCCTTGGTGTGGGTCTGCTGTAATTTTGTACATTGGGGGGTCCTATAAGCCTCTCGTAGTTGATTTTCCATTTCACTCTTTAGATGTGGGAAGTTTTCTGATATTATGTCATTGACAAGATTGTGTATTCCTTTGGTTTATATCTCCGTGCCTTCATCTATTCCGACAGATCTTAAATTTGGTCTTTTCATGTTATCCCATATTTCTTGGAAGTTCTCTTCATGGTTTCTTACCATCTTCTCTCTATGGTCAACTTTATTTTCAAGATTGTTTATTTTTGTCTTCATTGTCTGAGGTTCTGTTTTCCAAGTGGTCTAGACTGTTGGTGATACTTTCCATTGAATTTTTAATTTGCTTTATTGTTTCTTTCATTTCAGGGATTTCTGCTTGATTCCTTTTTATATTCTCTGTCCCTTTATTGAAGTGATCTTTCACTTCCTGTATTTTCTTTCCAGTACCATCCTTTATTTCGAAAATCAATCTAATTATGTATTTTCTAAACTCCATCTGTGACATTTCTTCTACTGGGTTGTCTGTGGGTTCTGTTGTTGAACATCTTGGTTTGTCTGAGGCGCTTTGTTGCCTTGTTTTATCGTGTTGTTTGTGTGTCTTCTCATCTAGGGTGTGGAGCTGAGGCATACAGGTTCTACCCTGTGGTCTTTAGCGTCCCTGAAGGCTTCCAGTACCTCACCTTTAAGGGGAAGACCAATGCAAACGATATACCACCTTAAACCAAGTGGCTCCTATTAAGGTGTTTACAGTTTTGTCACAATAACATAAATGAAGTATTCAGTTATTGTCTACAATATAAATAGTAAGTTTGCTAAAAGGATTTACCATTTCAAGTGATGGACAGTGAGGGAAAGAAGTAGTGTAATTTGTGATGTTTATGAAGGAGAGGGAGAGAAGGTAGAGGTAAAAATTTATAGTAAGAGCAAGGGAGGAATTAATAGAGGTTGACTGTTAGTATGAGAGAAGTGAGAAAGAGAATCCAGGGAAACAGGGAGGTGAGAGAAAAAAATGTGCGGATTTAAAAAAGAAAGTAAAAATACAAGAATACCCAGCAAAACTGTCATATACTGTTCAGACATCCCACTCCTCAGTAAATTGATGCATGAAAAATATTTGGATTCAAAGATGGTAGAAGTGTGAGAGAGAGGGTGAAAAAAGAGAAAAAGAAGGAAAGTCTCAATGGAAAATCGAATGATTGCTTCTGTTGGTTTTCAAAAATTTTCTCAGCTTCCCTTCTCTGCCGATAGGTAGAGTTGTCTGAAGTTTGATGTTAGCTCCAGTCCAGTGGGTGCTAGACCGGTTGGGTGGGTGAGCGGACAGCAAGATGCCCTCACACTCTTAGTCTTCTCACACGTCCTAGCTGGCCCCTTCCATCCCTGCACACTTCAGGACTCACTGAGCTGGATAAAGCCTGGTTTTCTCCACCTTCTCCAAGCTCTGCTCCTCCCAGGGAACAGCCCCCAGTCTTTGGCTTTCCACAGGCTTGCCAGAACCAGATTGGCCCACGCAAACCCAGCTGCAATCTGATGGACCTGGGCTTCAGCTTCCCCAGACCCTAAGTCCCAAGATCTCAATGCCCTTTGAACTTGCAGAGAGACCACCAAGCATGCACTCACAAGAAGCGACCCTGCAAAGAGGCAGCCAGATGGTAGCCACTACCACATCAATCAGAAAGACCTCCAGTGCCACCAGACCTGCAGGTACCCCAATATATCTCCAGGCCCTGGCTGGTGTCCCAAGATGGTGGTGGCTGTGGGTAACCAAACCTGTAGGTACTGTGACAGTGGCCTTCCAGGCAACATTGGGCATCAGGTGATTATGTGGTCTGCAGGCATATGATTGCATATGATTGGTGGGTGGGCATCAGGTGGTGGGCATTGGGTAGGTGAAAGGTGGGTGATGGGCAGGCAAGAGGTGGGCAAAGGGGTAAATGGCGGATTATAGGTGGCCATCAGTGAGCAATCTGCACTCAAAAGACAGGCAATATGCTGGCAGATAGCGGGTGATTGTGGCGATAAATGGGGTAAACAGCAGGGGATCCGTGGGCAGTGAGGACTGCCTCCCAGAGAAACAGTATTCCCTCTGCTTGAATCCCGAATTACGGAGGGACAAGAAATGCAGCCTCCCTCTAGTCCGCCATCTTGGATCCCCTCAGCATCTGCTCTCTAAGTGGATGATTTCCATGTAGAACGTGACGTCAGAAGTGCTTGAGTTTACTCAAGTAAGTTAATTTTTTTTTCTATTTGTGTAAACTAAATCTAGGGAAGAATTCTTAGTTTTTATGCAAAGAACTTCTGTTTTCAGTTCGTAGGACACGTTAATTTCTAGTTCTTCATGCTTTCTGGATTTCTGGTCCACAATATGCACGTGGGTTGCTCTGTCCAGCACTTGGGTGGAGCTGGAGGGAATGCACTCTCTTAATTATTTACTTGAGATTTTTAGGGTGCTGGGGTGAACCCGGGGCCCAGACCTGCAAGGCGAGTGCTCTGGCACCGAGCTGCCCTCCCTCCTAAGAGTTACCTCCCTCTTAGAGGTAACTCCGCCCAGAGAAGCCAAGTAGCTTTGGTCTGAGGATGCTGCTGCCCTCTCCCCACGTTACCTGCCTCCTTCATGCCACTCTTGTTGCCTCTTGGCTTGCTTGTTGCCAGTGCCTGCTGACTGGCACCATGTCCCACTCAGCCCTCTTGTGAGCGTGGTCTGGAGCTTTGGTCCTTCCTGCTGTGGCTCACCCTTTGGCCTTGGTGTTGCCTGGTGTCCCTTGAGCACAGTCCTACCAGGTGCCACTGGGTCCATATTTGGGCCAGGGTCTGTGGTTTGGTTGTGCTGTAGTTATCTCATTTCTTCGGTAGTCCTCGGTATAGTCTGCTTCTGACCCCCGTTTACTGCTTAGCTCTCTTCTGGGAAGCTTCTGTTCCTCCACCTAGGTCTTGCGGCAGGGAACCCTCCCAGGGCTCCTCCAACCTCTGCTGGACACTCTCCCTCTTCCAGACATGGTTGAAACCTCTTCCTGGGGGACTTCCTGTGGAGTGTGGTCTTGCACAGTAGGCCTGCTGAAGCCTTGGGCGCCTAGACCCTCGGCCATGTGCAGGAAGCTCCCTCTTTCCAGGCTTACCAAGGGTGCCTATCCTGGAGTGTCCCTGTGTCATGCGCTCACTGCTCCAGTTGAGTGATGGCGCATTTTTGGTGTCTTATTTGGTGACCTGGGCGCGTCCTGTTGTTGATTTTTGGCTCTTGCCAGCCTTGTGTTCCTTGCACTGGATGGACCCATCTTGTGGTGGGATGTGCGTCTGTGGTTTGTTGAATTCTGATGGCTGCTTCTCCCTAGGGTTTTTGCCCTATGTGTGGTACAGGGATTGAACTCAGGGGCACTTGGCCCCTGAGCCCCAGCCCCAGCCCTGTTTTGTATTTTATTTAGAGACAGGATCTCACTGAGTCGCTTAGTGCCTTGCTGTTGCTGAGGCTGGCTTTGAACTTGATACTCGTGCCTCAGCCTCCCGAGCTGCCAGGAGTACAGGTGTGTCCTGCTGTGCCTGGTTGCCTCTGGATTCTTGAGATGGGTTCGTGTTGCCTGCAGAGGTCAGTTGGCAACCCACCAGGGGGACGCTGGCCCTGGTCAGCCAGCTGGGGAGTGTCCCTCCTGTGCTCCCTTCCAGTTTGTGTACCCACTGGTGAAGCTGTGTGGGCTGTGGCTCTCAGGAAGCTTCTAGATGATCAGTGTCTGTGCCTCATGCAGATCTGTCTCCTCGGGAACTTGTCTTCCTTGGGACTTGTCATTCCTGCAGGTTTCCTGGTTTGTTGCCGTCACAGTCATGGGTGCCGTTGTCAGGCTTGGCTTCGGTGGTCCGTGTGAGGGCCCCGCAGCGCTGACTTCTGCAGCAGTGCTTGGGTTGCCGCTCTGACCCTTGCGGGCGGTTCGTTGCCCCTGCATCCTGGCACGTGTCCTGCCGAGTCGCTGCGCCTGCTGAGGACTTCTTTCTGAGAGGAGAAGCTGTTGTTCCCACGCAGGGCGGTTCTGACCGCGGCACCCTTGCAGGAGGGTGGGCGTGGTGCTGGTTCTGTGGCGTGGAGGCTTTGTCTCATCAGTGCCCACTGACCTGCCGCGCTGCAGCGTGCGGCCCTGGGCCCTGGCCAGCCTGGCCTGCCCAGACCTGGTGCAGGATTGTGCCAGTGTGGTGCTGGCAGCGTCGGAGGGTGTCGCTGTCCTCTGGAGCGTGTGGGGTATGCTGTTCCACCGTTTTGGAAGATTTGGCAAAATCTAAGTTACCAAGCGTTTTTTGATTTTGACTTATTTTATTGGAGTGGGTTTTTATTTGGGAATATGATGCTTTGAAGCTGGACTAAAACCCGAATGGCGAGCACACAGTGGCCTGGCTACGCTCTTGATGGTCCTGCGGCTTCTCTCCGTGGTCACCATGTCATACGTTGTCATGGTTCAAGGTGGCCCTGGCCGTGGCCAGCTGGTGACCCACAGAGGCTGCAGAGTGCTAGTGTCCATGGTTGCAGGATCCTGCCTTGCTGTTCCTGGCTTCCTGATGTGCAGCGGTCACTCAGGGTTCCAGGTGGTGCAGATGGGAGGAGGAGTGGGAGGGCAAAGGAGGCGACTTCTGGGGACTGTGGACCATGACTCCAGGCTGCCACTCACGCTGGCGAGTCTGGGGACGGCGGGATCCCTTTCTGAGAGATGCCAGTGCTGAGGGTGTGACACCCAGGCTGCAGTCAGCCGCCTCCCTGAGCTGCGTCCCGCTTTGGTGGCACGAGAGGAGCGTGGTCAGCTGCTCTGGGTCCCCCAGCGGCTCCCAGGAAGCTGCCAGGACTTGAGTGTCAGGACCTGGTGTTTTCACTTTGGTGTGTGTGTCTTCATGTGTGTTTGCATGTTTGTGTTTACACGTGTATGTTTATGAATGTCTATGTGCATGTGCATGCATGCATATATTTATGTGTATACATTCAGGCATGTGTGTTGAAGCATGTTCATGTCTGCACTTGTGTTTATATTTGCCGTTTGTGTATGCACACATTTATGTTTGTGTATGATTATGCATGTGGCAGTGTTTGCATTTATGCATTCATGTTTCGTGCATGTGCATTTATGCATGTCTATGTGTTTGCTTAGGTGTGTATGTCTACATGTTAATGTGTGTACATGCATGTGTTATGCATGTCATATCTGCACATTCATAGGTATGTTTATGTGTATATTTGTGTGTACATGTTCACGTGTGATAGATTTATGTTTTGTGGTTGTCTTTACATTTTTGCATGTTTGTGCACATCTGTTTACACATTTGTGTGTTTACAGTCTCTGGGTTTATATGTCTGTGCATCTCTACATGTTTGTGGTGTTCATGTGAGTGCAAGTCAGTGTGTGCTTACATGTGTTCATGTGTTAATTTGAATGCATTTAGTGTTCATATGTGTGGGCTTATGTGCTTGCATGTTCATGTAAGTGCATGCTATTGTGTTCGTGTGTGTGTGAGTGCATGCCGATGTGTGTTTGCATGTTATGCGTGCTTGCTTATGTATTCACACAAGTGCATATTAATGTATGTTTACATTCATCTGTGTGCATGTTTCTGGGTTTACGTGCTTGTTCACGTTCATAGGAGTGCATGTCAATGTGTACTTACACATGTGTTCACTCAGGTGCATGTTAACATGTTCATATGCGTGTGTTTCAAGATTTACATGCCAGTGCATGGTTATGTGTACTTACATGTTTGTTCCTGTGACTACATGACAATATGCATTCACATGCTCATGTGTTTACAGGTTTGTGAATGTTCACGTGTCAACATGTTTGCATGTGTGTTCACATGAGTCATGCCAGTTGTTTGCATGTTTATGTGTGCTTACATGTTTGTGTTCATATGAGTGCACGTTACTGTGTTTACACGTATGTGCACGTATCTGGCTGTACGTGGTTGTGCATGTTTGTGTGAATGCATGTCGGTGTGTTGGCATGTGTGCATGTTTATGTGTTGTTATGTGTTTGCATAGGTGTTCTGGGAGTGCATGCTGGTGTGTCCCCACTGAGACTGTGGGATTGCCTCACCCAGAAGCGGGTCTACCTGGCCTGCACGCGCTGTGCCTGAGGGAGGGGCTTATTACCGTGCCCTGGAAGTGCTCAACTCTGCAGCTCTGCTGAAGGGCTCAGGTGCTCGTGAGCTACCGAGCTCACCTCCAGACTTAGAAGCGGTTGAGAATTCAGAGGCTAGAGCCAGGGCATTCATGACAGCCAGGCGCTCCTCCTTGGCTGGCAGACTCCAGATCCGTTATTGCACCCTCTGGGGGCTGTGCGTGTGGGCTGGAGGCAGCTAAGGCTGGGCGGGTGGAAGTCAGTCCTGTGTGGGGCGGGATGTTTGTCCTGTGACGACCAAGGTGAGTGAGAGTGGAGGCCGAGCCCTTGGGCTCCTCTCCTGCATGCAGGGGGTTTGGCCTGTCACCTTCAAAGCTAACTTAAAGCCCCCCAGGGCTCCATCCAGTCTGCGCTCACTGCAGGATGGGGACTGTCCCTCAGCTGTTGGCCTTGCCCAGGGTGCAGTGTGCGGGGCCTGTGGAGGCCTCTTCTCCAGCCAGCCTTTCCCTGATCACTCAGGCCCCTTCTCTTGCTGTCTTGGAAGGGATTCCAGGAGGCGCAGGGAGGGGTCTGGTGACTTTGTCATGGACTTGTGAATGTATGTACATGTTTTTTTTCAGGCCCAGATATTTAAACACGGGAAGCGTGAGGACTGTCTGCCCTATGGTAAGGCGTGTTCAAGACGCGGTCATTGGGTGTCTGCCCCCTGCAGTCAGCAGCCTTCTGTGGTGAGGCGGGTTCAAGACGGGGTTGTGGCGAGCCTCCTTCACGTTTTCTTCAGAGGCGTCAGGAGCCGTAACTTGGCCTGCCTGGACACCGCCCTGGCTCTTGGCCTTTTTATTTTGTGTGTGGAATGTGACTTTTGGTCAACTGTGCACGTTTGAAACACGGGAAACTGCTAGGGCCTGCCCCTGTCTCCTCTCCCCTCCCCCATCCCCTGCCCCCCTCCCCACCTCACTCCCCCTCCCCATCACCTCTCCCCCTTTCCATCACCTCATCCCTGCCGCCTGTCACCTCCTCCCCGTCACCTCCTCCCTCCTCTGTCTCCTCCTGTCCGAGTACTGGGCTCCATTCCACTCCCTTCACCCCCGCCTCCTGGTGCACCTGGCCTCTGTCTTGAAGCCCAGCACTGTGCTGCCCCTATGTCCCCTCATCTCCATGGGTTGCTGTTCTTATGCTCTCCTGGCTTTAGCTGCCCCAAATGACCTGTGTGGCACAGGACCCTGCCACACCACCTCCTGTACTGGGGCCTCCCTCTGGTGCTGCCTTCACCTTCCTGTGCGACACCAAGTGCCCCAGGACCCGGGGCCCCTCGGGCCCTGCTGGCTGCTCCTTGGTAGGACGGCTGCCTGCTGTGCTGGGCCCTCCCTGGCTATGCTGTGTGGCAAGCAGGCCTCCCTCCTTGACCTGCTCTCTTCAGAGCCTGGGGATGGGCGCTTGGATCCAGGCTCAGGGGTCAGTGTGATTTGTTGGCTGCTGCCCTGGGTCCACAGGCCTGCTGACCTCGAGGCTGTGGCTTCTGGGGTGGAGCAAGGGCCTCCGTGTTGAGTTGCTGCTCTCGTCCACAGCCAGCACCGTGCTCCAGAGCCTTGATGGCTGCAGACTTCCTGAGAGCAACCAGACCCTGCTGCGGAAGCTGGGGGTGAAGCTGGTGCAGCGGCTGGGGCTGACCTTCCTGCGGCCAAAGGTGGCCACGTGGAGGTGGGTGGGCGCCTGCGGGCAGGTGCCGGTCTCCGGCAGTCATGGCTGTGCAGGTTGACATGCGTCTTCTGTGCTCACATGTGCTGTAGACGATAGTTTGTCTGTTTATGAGGAATGGTTTTCCTTAGGGTTACTTTGACGCCGTCTTCCAGGTAAGCAGTAGAGGCTGGAGCAAGGACCAGGAAGCTGCCCCTGCCTGTGACGGGCACTGCTTGGATGCAGCCCAGCACTGCTGGTGCGGGCCCCTGTGGGGAGCTCTCCTTGCTCAGTGATCAGTCTGAAACCCAGGCTTGCTTCTGCAGGTTTGCTCAGGAGGAGAAGCATCATAGCTTTTCAGTGGCCTGTGGTTGCCTGTGGTAGATTATAGGTTGACTGAGGACAGATTTTCTCAGGTTCTTGGGTTCCATATTCTGAATGACCTTCAGTTTTATCTCAAGTGTTAGTGGCATTTTGGGAAGGAATTATTTAAGTCTGGCTGAACCTTTGTTCTGAATTGTAGCACATTCCTGAGGCATGTGCAGGGTCCGGCCATGTTTTCCTGGTGCCTTTTGGTGAGATGTGGCTTCATCGCAGGACACGGGTGCCTGCTTTCCAAGAGGCTGTGGGAAAGGTTCCGACCCACAGGGAGCTGGTGGCTTGCACTGTTGGTAGGCCTTGCCTCGTACCAGGGGGTCTCAGTGAGGTCAGTGCTCTGTGCGGCCCCTCCCTGTTCTCAGGTGGTCTCTGCAGGGCTGTGTCCCTGCTTAATGGGACGCTGAGGCACAGAGCAGTTCTGTAGCTTGCAGAATTGCGTAGCCGAGCAGCTGTGCCACTGGACCTGATCCCCTTCCAGCTCCTCCAGGGTGGAGAACAAACAGGACCTGGGTGCGTGGGGACTTGGAAGCAGTGTTTGGGGGGTGGAACTCGGAGGAGCAGGTGAGGAGTGCTCTAGGGCCTGGGCAGAAGCCCAGAGGCAGGGGGCTGGGGTAGGTGAGCCCACCTGCCGTCAGCAAGCATGTGCCCTGGGTTCTGTGTGTGCACCTGCGACCAGGCTCTGCCCTCGCCTGCTGCGGAGCCCTCCTGGGTGAGGGGGCCGGCTCTTGCTGCTCCTCACTGACGCCTCCACTGCAGCGTCTTCCCTGCATGTGCGGGAGTGGACACAGGCAGCCTCCAGGGTTCACAGCGGTGCTGAGCTGTGACTTCAGTTAGCAAGGAGCGTCTAGCCGCTGAGCCCAGTCTGCTCCTCTCTGTGCAGGTACCAGCGGGGCTGCCGGTCGTTGGCTGCTAACCTGCAGCTCTGTACCCAGGGTCGGAGTGAGCAGAAGCCGCTCGAGGTGCCGTCTGAGAGCGACGAGGACTATGACGTCCCCGACGGGGTGGAAAGTGTGATAGGTAGGCAGCTCCAGCACATGCCCCGCCCCTGTCTTTGGTGTTGTCCCCGATGCCTCTGCTCCCAGAGTCTTCTGCACCACCTTGGCCACTCCTTCCCCTGCCCTCCCTCTTCCCTTCTTTCTGGGTGGCACTGTCTGACTTGCCACCTCCACTGAGCATGTGGCCGTTGACTGTCCCGTAGACCTGCTCTGCCCAGCATCCCTCAGCCTCCACACGCTGCCTCCTACGCCTGAACTGCATGCTCCCTGCTCCCCAGGGCCCAGGCCTCTGTCCCCCAACAGCCTGCCATGTCTCCCTGCTGTCATCAGGGTCACCTCAGGCCTCTTTGCCCCTGTGCCTTGTAGGGGTCTGCACCCAGTGCCTGCTCTTAGCATGGCAGCTCCACCACCATTGTGCCATTGGCCAGGCTCCTCACTGTGACCAGTTCAGGAGGCTGGATGGCCTCCCTTCCTGTGGGGACCTCCCCTGCCCCTGGCTGGGAGGCCTGGCCAGGCCGGGTGGTCTGCACATTAGTGTCAGCACTAGCTCCCGCTCCTCCCTTGGGGCAGATCCGTGCCACCCCCTGCCCTGGCGCGGAGCTCACTGACAGCCCCCACGAACCTTCACTTCTTGCTGACTACTGATGCTTCTCAGATTCCCCCTTCTGGGCTGCCGAGATGTGGCACCCAGTGGCTGCCCTGGCCACTCAAAGCCACCGTGAGCTCCTCATCCCAGGCTGAGCCCCCTCTGCCCCGTTGATGCCAACTGCCTGACATGTTCCCACTCACTCTGTGACCCTGTGTGCCCCGTCTGCTGGCTGGTTCCTCAGGTGCCTGTGACTGTTTCTCTAGGTCGGGCCTTCCTGGGGCTACCCAGGGCCTTCTGGCCAATGACTGGACTCTGCCAGGCTGGCAGGGCACTTACATAAGGCCTTAGGTCACTTCCTTGCTGGCCCAGGTCTGTCCTGAGACTAGCCCCAGGGCCGCATCCTTGGGACGTTTATGGACAGCCCTCCGGCCTGCCTGCCTCAGTCTCCTGACTCCCTTTGTGGCCTGGGAGGCCCTGGCCCTCGGCGTTAGCTGGGAGCCGGCTGCTCCCTGTAGAGGCCTGCAGGCTGGTCAGCGGCAGGGGCTCTCTGGTTAGCCCACGCCGGACGGGGACGCTCGTTGTGTGATCACTGAAGTTGCCTCCAGGGCCTTCTTTGGCTGCAGGTCACCTCGGAGCTGTCTAGACTGGTGGTGGGTGTCCTTGTTCTTGCAGAGCAGCTGCTGGTTGGACTGAAGGACAAAGATACGGTGGTGCGGTGGTCTGCGGCCAAGGGGTAGGTGGGCCGCCCAGGGCTGGCGGTTGGGGCGGGTGAGACTGCACTCTCTGTGGTCCCCTGGGGTCCTGGAGCTCCCCAAGGCCTCAGGGATCCCTGGGCTTCTGTGGCTCGCAGGCAGCCTGGTTGGGCAGATGGGTAGGATGCACCTGCCCTCCTGCAGACCCTGCCCCTGCCAGCAGCCGGTGGGAGCAGCAGGTCCGCATCTTGCGTGGAAGTGTGGCCTCAGTGTGTGCCTGTGCTGGGTGCTTTGGCCACCACCAGGGCCTCCACTGTCCAGTTTCTGTGGTGAGAGGTGGCCCCTGCCCCACCCCAGGTCCGAGGCATCCTCTTCCCTGTGCACAGGCACCATTGTTGAGCTGAGTGTCTGCTGAGTAGGCCTGACTGCCTGCTTAGAGGAAAGAGCCGCTTGGGACCACACTGTGGGTCACACACCCCTTGAGTCACCTTGCCGACAGCTGTCACTTCTCTTTCAGAATCGGCAGGATGGCTGGAAGGCTTCCCAGAGCGCTGGCGGACGACGTGGTTGGGTCTGTGTTGGACTGCTTCAGGTAGGGCATGTGCTCAGGGCAGGGCCCCCGCTGCCTCTCCTCTCGCCCTAGAGCCACGCCCAGCCCCAGCCTCCCTGCCTCGCTTAGGCCCTCAGCTGGAGCGCTGGCTACTTCTGGTGTTTCCTTTGTCA
Source organism: Sciurus carolinensis (assembly GCF_902686445.1). NCBI lineage: Eukaryota > Metazoa > Chordata > Mammalia > Rodentia > Sciuridae > Sciurus > Sciurus carolinensis. The sequence goes on along the minus strand of NC_062215.1, from coordinate 405,496 downwards.
ACACCAGATGTCTAAGACCCGAAGGCCACGGTGGGGTCAGCTGTGAGCCTGTGCACCCCAGGTGGGCACAGGTGTGGATTCCTGGTGCGAGGGAAGGTGTTGGGTTGTCCCTGCTGTGGCTGCTAGCCAGGAGCGGCTGCTGTGACCGTGGCCTGGGTCTGAGGTTGGGTTGGGTTAATGAAGGGAAGTTTGAGGCAGCCTTCGGCGAGTTCTGGGTGAAGGGTGCAGGACCCGTGGTGGAGGGCGTGGGCCAGTGTCAGCCTGGGCTCTGCAGACCAGCGTGAAGGGCCCTGGTGGGGGGTCTTGGTTTGCTCAGGAAGGCTGTGGCTTCAGGAAAGGGGGGGCCACTGCGGAGGGACCTTCACCTGCTTGGGGAACCCCTTTGCAGTGGCCCCTGCTGGCCGGCACTGCTCCTGGGACCTGTCACTCGCCTGCCGGTGACAGTGTGCAGATCCTGGGATCACTGTGTGCTGGTGGTTAGTTGGCAGAGAGGCTCCGCAGGCTCCAGCGTTGCCTTCCCCTAGAGCAGGCTCTCCTTGCACGTAGCCTCGGGGCTGCTCAGTGACAGTTGACCAAGTGCAGGAGACAACATGTCAAAGACCGGCCGTCTCTTGGTACCCTTGCACGTGGTAGAAGGATTTCTCGCAGAGGTGCACACTGCTGGTGAAGGCCGGGTGGCCGAGTGCGCAGCTTGGCCTGGTGGCCCAGGGCCGCAGGGGCTGCCTGCAGGAGGGTGGCCTCTGTCTTGTGCCGCCTTCTGCTCCTCTTCTCCGGGTGTCACCGCGCCTCCCGGTGGCTCAGCGTCTGCTTGGTTCTGTGTGCCTAGTTGACCCTCCAGTTCAGAGTGGTCTGAGTACCCTTGATTCTTCACCCGGGCCTGCTGATGGAGAGACTAGCACCTAGATCTGAGCCGAGAACCGAGTCCCCGTCCTGCTAGTCGGGCTCCCCTGCGGCTTGCTGCCACTTCTCTGGGACCCTCGTGGCCCAGGATGACCCTCAGCTGCTTGGTGATGTTCCCCTCTCCTTGGTGTCCAGCTGGAGGGTCCTCCATCACGCTGCTGGAGAGGGATGGCGGTTTTGACGGCCTGCAGGCTGTGCGTGAGGCAAGGTGACGAGGTTCTCGTCCCGTGGTCCTGCTGCCCTGCCCGTCAGCACTGCTTCCTGCCTCCTTGATGGGTATTCTGAAGACGAGGCAGTGACGCTTAGGGTTTGGAGGGTTGCCAGCCAGCTGGAGCTTCATACGTCAGGTGGGGCCTGAGTGTGGGAGGCCGGCTCCCGCCACGTGTGGACCGAGTCTGCCTGTGCGCCGCGTGCCGCAGTCAGAGATGGCTGTTTCCCATGTGCTCCTTGCTGTGGAGTCATTTGACCAGAGCTGGCCAAAGCCTCACGGCCTGTCTCTTTTTGGAGACGTGTCTCTCCATGCTCACAGCAAGTGTGGACCCCTGTGCGCAGCCCCCATCCGTCTGAACAGCAGATGTTCCCAGTAAAGGTAATGGCTGGCCACACCCGTAGGCTCCTAAGGCCCCACAGGGACATTTCCGTTGAGTGTGAAGCACAACCTTTGACCCTCTGAGTGGCACGGCAGTTGTTCTTTACGATTCCATGCTTCAGCTGTGCAGGTGGCACTCCCGTAGCCCAGCTGCTCGGGAGGCTGAGGCGGGAGGATTGTTGGCGCCTGGGAGTTTGAGGCTAGACTGGGCAACATAGTCTTAAAAAAAAAGTCCATATTTTGAAGAGTGGAGAAAAAAAACACTAACACTATTTCATTTTGACTTTTTACTCCTGAGTTGGTCAGTGGGGTGAATGGTGGGTGTCGCTGAAAGCTGTCCTCTGCCTCTGCCTCTGTCTCTGTCATCTGGATCGGGTGGGACTCCTGCTGAGCCCCGACTCCCAGGGTTTGTGGCTGCTGTGGCTGAGTGAGGTCCTGCCGGGACATGCAGAAGAGCTGGAGTGTTGTGGCCATGCTGGGGGCGCCTGGGTGGGCAGCCTGGCAGGGCTGTGGGGGCTGAGGCTGGGGCTGAGGCTGGGGCTGAGGCGGGGCCCTCCTGCGCTGGGGACCCGAGGAGGCGTCCTGTTGCTGCAGTCTTCGTAGTGAGCTGAAGTGCCTTATTTCTTGAGTCAATCCTGAGGCTCACTTTGCTCCTGGGGGAACTGGGCTTATGCTGAGAGCTGACCCCAGGACTCTGTTCTCAGCTTCCAGGAGACAGACAAGGCGTGGCATGGCGGATGTCTGGCACTGGCGGAACTGGGCAGACGAGGCCTGTTGCTCCCGTCGCGGCTGGAGGAGGGTGAGTGGCTGCAGCAGGGGGCTGCGTCCTCTGGCTCCTGGTTGAGCCCCTCCTGGGGTGGGTGGCTGGGGAGCACGTGAGACCTCGTGCTGGGGCCCTCCCACAGCGGCCTGTTGCCTCTCTGGCCCTGTGTCTGGGTGCTGTGTACTGGGTTGGAGGGCCTAGGGCCCTCAGCATGTCTGAGTTTCTCACCCCTTGAGGTCACCTGCAGTTGTGAAGCTCAGTGTCCCTCAGCATCCTGGGTCACCTGCAGGGAGAGCGGTCCCTAGTGACGAGGCTTGTCCTAGCGGGGAGTCGGGTTAGGGTCAGGGTCAGCTCTGCAGCGGTAGCCTTGGAACTGAGCGAGGGGCCTGCGAGGGGTGGGTGGGGGCTGTGGTCGGGCGGGAGGAGTGGAGTCTGCCAAGATGGAGGGGACCTGCCTGCACGCATCACAGATGCCCCACCTGGAGGTGCTTCCTGGTGCCCGTGGCTCAGTGGTACAGCCTGCGTCCAGCCAGCGCCCGGCTGCCCTGGTGCCGGGGTGCCTGGGGATCTCTTAGAACCTGCCGGTTGCTTCATCTTTCTGCTTTCCTAAGATCAGCTCCACTGCCTGGCTGGGCAGCGTAAGGCCCACGCGCTGGAAGCCCAGAGCGAGAGCCCTGCGTGCTCCCATCGTGCGGCACTCCGGTTAAATTGAGCGTGTCGGAGCTCCAGGCGGGTGCTCCCCACCTGCTGCTGGGTCTGGGCTCCCAGGAGGTGTGATGCTGGGGTCCCTCCCTGCAGCCTGTGCTTCACTCCTCCGCCTGTGGAGGGGACGGCCCTGTGTGAGTGAGCCACGTCCGCTTTGTCTCTTGCTCTGGACGCCGGGCTCAGGTTTTCCTGAGGGTGCTCACCTTCGTACTCTGGGTGTAGACCTTCGTGGGAATGACCACATCTTTGAGGAAGCCACCGCTTTTCCAACCCGGTTTTGCCATTTTGCGTCCCCTGGCCGCTTGTGAGGGCTTCCTTCTCAGCTTTTCTCTGGTGACAGTCCTCTTGGGGCGAGAGGCTCACCTCATCATGGCTTCACTTTTTAAAATTTCTTTTTACAGACTGCATTTTGATTCATCGTACACAAATGGGGTGCAATTTTCATTTCCGTGGTTGTGCACGATGTAGAGGGACACCATTGGTGTAACCACCCGTGTTCACAGGGCGATGATGTCTGTCTCAGTCCTGTCTTTCCTTCCCCATCCTCCCCCCACTCATTTCCCACTACACAATCCATCCTTCCTCCATTCTTCTCTAACCACCTCCCCGTTGTGTGTCGTCCACTTATCAGAGAAAACATTCGGCCTTTGTTTTTTGGGATTGACTTATTTCACTTGGCATGATATTCTCCAACTCCATCCATTTACCTGCAAATGCCATAATTTTTAAATTCTTTATGATTAAATAATATTCCATTGTATAAATATACTATAGTTTCTTTGTCTATTCATCTATTGAAGGGCATCCAGGTTGGTTCCACAATCTAACTATTGTGAATTGAGCAACTATGAACATTGGTGTGACTGCATCACTGTAGTATACTGATTTTTTAAGTCCTTTGGGTATAAACTGAGGAATGGGATAGCTGGGTCAAATGGTGGGTCCATTTCAAGTTTTCTGAGGAATCTCCACACTACTTTCCAGAGTGGCTGCACCAATTTGCAACTCCACCAGCAATGTATGAGTGTGCCTTTTTCCCCACGTCCATGCCAACACTTATTGTGTTCTTGATAATAGCCATTCTAATTGGAGTTAGGTGAAATCTTTGGGTGGTTTTAATTTACATTTCCATAATTACTAGGGATGATGAGCACTTTTTCATTTATTAGTTGATCACCTGTATATCTTCTGTGAAGTGACTGCTCATTTCCTTAGCCCATTTATTGACTGGATTCTTTGTATTTTTGGTGTAAAGTTTTTTACGTTCTTTATAAACTTTGGAGATTAGTGCTCTATCTGAAGTGTGTGTGTGGAAAAGATTTTCTCCCATTCTGTAGGTTCTCTTTTCACATTATTGATTGTTTCCTTTGCCGAGAAAAAGCTTTTTTAGGTTGAATCCATCCCGTTTATTGATTCTTGCTTTTATTTCTTGCACTCTGGGAGTCTTGTTAAGGAAGTCTGGTCCTAAGCCAACATGGTGGAGATTCAGGCCTACTTTTTCTTCTGTTTGGTGAAGGGTCTCAGGTCTAATTCCTAGATCCTTGATCCATTTTGAGTTTTGTGCAGGGTGAGAGGCCTTTAATTTCATTTTGCTACATATGGATTTCCGGTTTTCCCAGCACCATTTATTGAAGAGGCTATCTTTTCTCCATTGTAAGTTTTTGGCACCTTTGTCTAATATGAGATAACTGTACTTATATGGGTTTGTCTCTCTGTCTTCTATTCTGCACCATTGGTCTACCTGTCTATTTTGGTGCCAGTACCATGCTGTTTTTGTTACTACTGCTCTATAGTAGAGTTTAAGGTCTGATATTGTGATACTTCCTGCATCACTCTTCCTGCCCAGGATTGCTTTGGCTGTTCTGGGTCTTTTGTTCTTCCAGATGAATTTCATGATTGCTTCATGAAGCAGTTGATTTCTATGAAGAATGTCATTGGGATTGAGGATTTTCATAGGAATTGGTAGTATGATCATTTTGACAATATTAATTCTGCCTATCCAAGAAGATGGGAGATCTTTCCATCTTCTGAGGTTTTCTTTAATTTCTTCCTTTAGTGTTCTGTGGTTATCACTATAGAGGTCTTTCACCTCTTTTGTTAGATTGATTCTCAAGTGTTTTTTGTTTTTTTTTTTTTTTTTTTTTTGAGGCTATTGTGAATGGGGTAGTTTTCCTAATTTCTCTTTCAGAGGATTCATCACTTATGAATAGAAATGCATTAGATTTTGTGAGTTGATTTTATATCCTGCTACTTTGCTGAATTCATTTATTAGTTATAGAAGTTTTCTGGTGGAATTTTTTGGCTCCTCTAAATATAGAATCATGTTGTTGACAAATAGTGATAGCTTGAATTCTTTTTTTCCTATTTGTATCCGTTTAATTTCTTTGTTGTCTCAGTTCTTTGGCAAGTGTTTCAAGAATGACATTGAATAGAAGTGGTGAAAGAGGGCATCCCTGTCTTGTTCCAGTTTTTAGGGGGAATGCTTTCAGTTTTTCTCCATTTACAGTGATGTTGGCCGTAGGCTTAGCATAGATGGCCTTTACAATGTTGAGGAATGTTCCTACTATCCCTGTTTTTTTAGTGTTTTGAGCATGGAGGGGTGCTGTATTTTATCAAATGGTTTTTCTGTTGAAATAATCATATGATTCTTAACCTTAAGTCTATTGATGTGGTTGGTGAGTTACATTCATTGATTTCCAGATGTTGAAACAACCTTGCATTTCTGGGATGAATCCTACTTGATCATGGCACACTATCTTTTTGATAATTTTTTTATGTGATTTGCCAGAATTTTGTTAAGGATTTTCACACCTATGTTCATCAGGGATATTGGTCTGAAGTTTTCTTTCTTTGTCTGGTTTTGGTATCAGAATGATACTGGCTTCATAAAATGAGTTTGGAAGGGTTCCCTCCTCTGTTTCATGGAATACTTTGAGGAGTATTGGAATTAATTCTTCTTTGAAGGTCTCGTAGAACTCGGCTGAGCATCCATCTGTTCCCTGGCTTTTCTTGGTTGGTAGGCCCTTTTTTTTTTTTTTTTTTTTGGGTGCTGGGGATCGAACCCAGGGCCTTGTGCCAACTGAGCTATCTCCCCAGCCCTGGCTGGTAAGCTTTCGATGACTTCTTCTAGTTCATTGCTTGAACTTGATCTGTTTAAATTGTGTATGTCGTCCTACATCAGTTTGGGAGGATCATATGTCTCTAAAAATCTGTTGATGTCTTCGAGATTTTTCTATTTTGTTGGAGTATAGATTTTCAAAGTTGCTTCTAATTATATTATGTATTTCAATGGTGTCTGTCATGGTATTCCTTTTTTCATAACTAGTAATTTGAGTTTTCTCTCTCCTTCTCTCTGTTAGTGTGACTAAATGTTTATCAATTTTGTTTACTTTTTCAAAGAACTGATTTTTTGTTTTGTCAATTTTTAAAATTGTTTCTTTTGTTTCAGTTTCATTGATTTCAGCTCTGATTTTAATTATTTCCTGTCTTCTACTATTTTTGGTGTTCTGTTCTTCTAGGGCTTTGAGCTGTAATGCTAGGTCATTTAATTGTTGACTTTTTCTTCTTTTCTGGAATGCGCTCCATGCAATGGATTTTCCTCTTAGTACCGCTTTCATAGTGTCCCAGAGATTGTGATATGTTGTATTGTTGTTCCTGTTTACCTCTAAGAATTTTTTTATCTCCTCCCTGATGTTTTGTTATCCATGCATCATTCAATAGCATATTATTTAGTCTCCAGGTGTTGAAGTAACTTCTGTTTTTTATTTTATCATTGATTTCTAGTTTCATTCCATTAGGATCTGATGGAATGCAGGGTAGTATTTGTATTTTTTTGTATTTGCTGAGAGTTGCTTTGTGGCATAACAAGTGGTCTGTTTTAGAGAAGGATCCATGCACTGCTGAGAAGAGAGTATATTTGCTCGTTGATGGATGGAATATTCTATATATGTCTGTTAGGTCTAAGTTATTGATTGTGTTACTGATTTCTGTGGTCTCTTTGTTCAGTCTTTGTTTGAAACATCTATCTGGTGGTGAGAGCAATGTGTTAAAGTCACCCAGTTTTATTGTGTTGTGGTCTATTTGATTTTTGAAATTGAGAAGGATTTGATTGATGTACATGAATTCGCCATTGTTTGAGACATAAATATTTATGATTGTTATGTCTTGCTGATTTATGGTTCCCTTAAGCAGTATGAAATGTCCTTCTTTATCCCTTCTGACTAACTTTGATTTGAAGTCCATTTTATCTGATATGAGGATGGAAACCCCCGCTTTTTTGCTGAGTCCATGGGTGTGGAAGGTTTTTCCCCATCCTTTCACCCTTAGTCTGTGGATGTCTTTTTCTATGAGATGAGTCTTTTGAAGGCAGCATATTGTTGGGTCTTGTTTTTTTTTTAATCCAGTCTGCCAGTCTATGTCTTTTGATTAACATTCAGAATTGTTATTGAGATAGGATTTGTATTCCTGGTCATTTTGGTTTATTTTCGGTTTTTAATTTGACCTGGTTTCTCCTTTGATTGGCTTTTCCTTTACGGTAGTTCCTCCCCTTGCTGGTTTTCATTGTTGTTTTTCATTTCCTCATCATGGAATATTTTACTGAGAATATTCTGTGGCGCAGGCTTTCTATTTGTAAATTCTTGTAATTTTTGTTTATCATGGAAGGATTTTATTTCATCATCAAATCTGAAGGTTAGTTTTGCTGGGTATAGGATTCTTGGTTGGCTGCCATGTTCTTTCAGAGCTTGAAATAAGTTGTTCCAGGCCCTTCTAGCTTTTAGGGTCTGGGCTGAGAAATGTGATATCCATATTGGTTTCCCCCTATATGTAATCCGATGCTTTTCTCTTGCAGCCTTTAAAATCCTATCTTTATTTTGTATGTTAGGCATTTTCATTATAATGTGCCTTAGTGTGGACCTGTTGTGATTTTGTACATTTGGTGTTCTGTAAGCCTCTTGTATTTGATTTTCCATTTCTTTCTTTAGGTTTGGGAAATTTTCTGATATTATTTTATTGCATAGGTTAGGTGGTTCATTTCTTTGGTTTGTATCTCTGTGCCTTCCTCAATCCCAATAATTCTTAAATTTGTTTTTTTCATGATATCCCATAGTTCTTGGAGGTTCCATTCATGATTTCTTACCATCTTATCTGTTCAGTCAAATTTATTTTCAAGATTAGTTTGTCTTCATTGTCTGAGGTTCTGTCTTCCAAGTGGTCTAGTCTCTTGGTGATGCTTTCCATTGAGTTTATTTTTGGTTTATATTTTGCCTCCATTTCAAGGATTTCTGTTTGTTTGTTTGTTTTTCACAATCTGTCTCTATATTGAAATCATCTCTTATTTCCTGCATTTTCCGTTTAAACTGTTTATTGGAGGGATCATTCATTGCCTGCATTTGCTCTCTTATTTCAGCCTTTGGTTCCTAGATCATTTTAATTATGTACATTCTGAACTCCTTTTCTGACAGTTTTTCTACCATGTTGTCCTCGGATTCTATTAATATAGCATCTTGGTTTGTTTGGAACACTTTCTTCTCTTATTTTTTCATGTTATTTGTGTATCTTCCCCTCTAGCAGTGTGAATCTGAGGTATTCCAGTTTCCCCCCTTATAGTGACCCTGCAGGTTTCCAAAACCTCTCCTTTAAGAGGGAGACCAATATTAGCAGCACCCAGTACAAACACTATGCAGCCTTAAACGAAATAGTCCCTATGAAGATGTTAACAGAATGAGTTTGATTATTATCTAGAGTATACACAATAGGTTTGAATGAGATCTGCAATTTCTAATGGTGAACAAAGAGGGTGGGGAGGGATGTAGGATGTAACTGTTAGTGGGATAAGAAGAGAGTATAGAGAGGGACTAGATCATAGGAAGAGTGAAAGCGGAATCAAAAGAAGCTGGTTGTTAGCATGAGAAAAAGGAGAAAGAGACTCTGAGGAAACAGGTAAATAAATGGAAAATAGAGCAAGAAAAACAGAAATAAAAACTTAAAAATTAAAAAAAAAAGAAAAAGACTACAATATATTAGTCATATACTATTCAAACCTCCCAGTCTTTAGTAGCCTGATGCATAAGAGGTCCAGTCTCCAGGAGGCATCTCAGGGATGGGAGTTGCTCCACCTAAAAATGGCGGCTTCTGCTTCAGGGATAATCCAAGATGGCTGCACTAGCTTCCAAACGCGTTGGTAGATGGGGAGCTGCAGTGTGGGCATCGAGTCCATGTGGGGCACGATCGGGCAGGGGTTCTGAAGCGGCAAGGTGAGGTTGGGCTGGGGTCCTCGCGGGTCACTTTAATGCCCCTTATGACCAGTAACCAGCCTTGAAGATGCGGTTCAGGGATCTCTAGATTCCTAAACTTACAATGGTTGTTAATCTGTCCCCTGTGCTGCAAAGGTTGGACTCTCAGATAAGAATGAACGGGGCACAGTTTAAGGAAGAAAGGGGCATGGTTTCACAGTTGCCCAGAGGTGGACCCTTTTCCTTCTGGAAGTTGACAAGGTCAGCAGATAGCCTGGTGGGTCTGTGTAGATGACTTGGTCAGCATTTGAGTTCTGGGCCACTGGAGTCATGGTTTAATGAGGGCCCTGGACAAAGTCTTGGCAAAGTCATGGTCTAGGAGGGCACGGTGTGTGAGTGGGGTGGTTCTTTGTTTTGTAAATTTGAAGAAGGAAATCCATGGACTTGCATGAGGGCAAAGCAACAGGGTTTATTAGAGAAACAGGGAGAGAGCAAGCAGAGCTCCCACAGGGCAGGGCCCCAAGAGAGGGGTTCCGGAGAGTGCTGTGGGGAAGGGTTTGTGTGCGTCTTCAGGGTCAGGGGCGCTAGCTCCCGGCCCAGTCCTGGTAAGGCACTCAGCATCCACACGCCTGCACGTGCTCTCTGGTCCAGTCAGGTCACTGTGTCCCCTTTTGACTCACGGGTCGGCCTGAGCTGCGACCTGAAGGGGCCCAGCTTCTGGCCTGCCCACTTCAACCCTTTCTCCACATTGATGAGTAGCCCTTCTGTCTGTGTTGCAGAGGACCTGGGAGCTTCTGGGTTGTGCTGAGGGGTGAGATTGAAGGTAGAGGACCTGGGAGCTTCTGGGTTGTGCTGAGGGGTCAGATTGAAGGTAGAGGACCTGGGAGCTTCTGGGTTGTACTGATGGGGTCAGATTGAAGGTAGAGGACCTGGGAGCTTCTGGGTTGTGCTGAGGGGTCAGATTGAAGGTAGAGGACCTGGGAGCTTCTGGGTTGTGCTGAGGGGTCAGATTGAAGGTAGAGGACCTGGGAGCTTCTGGGTTGTACTGATGGGGTCAGATTGAAGGTAGAGGACGTGGGAGCTTCTGGGTTGTGCTGAGGGGTGAGATTGAAGGTAGAGGACCTGGGAGCTTCTGGGTTGTGCTGAGGGGTGAGATTGAAGGTAGAGGACGGGGGAGCTTCTGGGTTGTGCTGAGGGGTGAGATTTAAGGTAGAGGACCTGGGAGCTTCTGGGTTGTGCTGAGGGGTGAGATTGAAGGTAGAGGACCTGGGAGCTTCTGGGTTGTGCTGAGGGGTGAGATTGAAGGTAGAGGACCTGGGAGCTTCTGGGTTGTGCTGAGGGGTGAGATTGAAGGTAGAGGACCTGGGAGCTTCTGGGTTGTGCTGAGGGGTGAGATTGAAGGTAGAGGACCTGGGAGCTTCTGGGTTGTGCTGAGGGGTGAGATTGAAGGTAGAGGACCTGGGAGCTTCTGGGTTGTGCTGAGGGGTGAGATTGAAGGTAGAGGACCTGGGAGCTTCTGGGTTGTGCTGAGGGGTGAGATTGAAGGTAGAGAACCTGGGAGCTTCTGGGTTGTGCTGAGGGGTGAGATTGAAGGTAGAGGACCTGGGAGCTTCTGGGTTGTGCTGAGGGGTGAGATTGAAGGTAGAGGACCTGGGAGCTTCTGGGTTGTGCTGAGGGGTGAGATTGAAGGTAGAGGACCTGGGAGCTTCTGGATTGTGCTGAGGGGTGAGATTGAAGGTAGAGGACCTGGGAGCTTCTGGGTTGTGCTGAGGGGTGAGATTGAAGGTAGAGGACGGGGGAGCTTCTGGGTTGTGCTGAGGGGTGAGATTGAAGGTAGAGGACCTGGTAGCTTCTGGGTTGTGCTGAGGGGTGAGATTGAAGGTAGAGAACCTGGGAGCTTCTGGGTTGTGCTGAGGGATGAGATTGAAGGTAGAGGACCTGGGAGCTTCTGGGTTGTGCTGAGTGGTCAGATTGAAGGTAGAGGACCTGGGAGCTTCTGGGTTGTGCTGAGGGGTGAGATTGAAGGTAGAGGACCTGGGAGCTTCTGGATTGTACTGAGGGGTGAGATTGAAGGTAGAGGACCTGGGAGCTTCTGGGTTGTGCTGAGGGGTGAGATTGAAGGTAGAGGACCTGGGAGCTTCTGGGTTGTGCTGAGGGGTGAGATTGAAGGTAGAGGACCTGGGAGCTTCTGGGTTGTGCTGAGGGGTGAGATTGAAGGGAGAGGACCTGGGAGCTTCTGGGTTGTGCTGAGGGGTGAGATTGAAGGTAGAGGACCTGGGAGCTTCTGGGTTGTGCTGAGGGGTGAGATTGAAGGTAGAGGACGGGGGAGCTTCTGGGTTGTGCTGAGGGGTGAGATTGAAGGTAGAGGACCTGGGAGCTTCTGGGTTGTGCTGAGGGGTCAGATTGAAGGTAGAGGACCTGGGAGCTTCTGGGTTGTGCTGAGGGGTCAGATTGAAGGGAGAGGACCTGGGAGCTTCTGGGTTGTGCTGAGGGGTCAGATTGAAGGTAGAGGACGGGGGAGATTCTGGGTTGTGCTGAGGGGTGAGATTGAAGGTAGAGGACCTGGGAGCTTCTGGGTTGTGCTGAGGGGTGAGATTGAAGGTAGAGGACCTGGGAGCTTCTGGGTTGTGCTGAGGGGTCAGATTGAAGGTAGAGGATCTGGGAGCTTCAGGGTTGTGCTGAGGGGTGAGATTGAAGGTAGAGAACCTGGGAGCTTCTGGGTTGTGCTGAGGGGTCAGATTGAAGGTAGAGGACCTGGGAGCTTCTGGGTTGTGCTGAGGGGTCAGATTGAAGGTAGAGGACCTGGGAGCTTCTGGGTTGTGCTGAGGGGTGAGATTGAAGGTAGAGGACCTGGGAGCTTCTGGGTTGTGCTGAGGGGTGAGATTGAAGGTAGAGGACCTGGGAGCTTCTGGGTTGTGCTGAGGGGTGAGATTGAAGGTAGAGGACCTGGGAGCTTCTGGGTTGTGCTGAGGGGTGAGATTGAAGGTAGAGGACCTGGGAGCTTCTGGGTTGTGCTGAGGGGTGAGATTGAAGGTAGAGAACCTGGGAGCTTCTGGGTTGTGCTGAGGGGTGAGATTGAAGGTAGAGGACCTGGGAGCTTCTGGGTTGTGCTGAGGGGTCAGATTGAAGGTAGAGGACCTGGGAGCTTCTGGGTTGTGCTGAGGGGTGAGATTGAAGGTAGAGGACCTGGGAGCTTCTGGATTGTACTGAGGGGTGAGATTGAAGGTAGAGGACCTGGGAGCTTCTGGGTTGTGCTGAGGGGTGAGATTGAAGGTAGAGGACGGGGGAGCTTCTGGGTTGTGCTGAGGGGTGAGATTGAAGGTAGAGGACCTGGGAGCTTCTGGGTTGTGCTGAGGGGTGAGATTGAAGGTAGAGAACCTGGGAGCTTCTGGGTTGTGCTGAGGGATGAGATTGAAGGTAGAGGACCTGGGAGCTTCTGGGTTGTGCTGAGTGGTCAGATTGAAGGTAGAGGACCTGGGAGCTTCTGGGTTGTGCTGAGGGGTGAGATTGAAGGTAGAGGACCTGGGAGCTTCTGGATTGTACTGAGGGGTGAGATTGAAGGTAGAGGACCTGGGAGCTTCTGGGTTGTGCTGAGGGGTGAGATTGAAGGTAGAGGACCTGGGAGCTTCTGGGTTGTGCTGAGGGGTGAGATTGAAGGTAGAGGACCTGGGAGCTTCTGGGTTGTGCTGAGGGGTGAGATTGAAGGTAGAGGATCTGGGAGCTTCTGGGTTGTGCTGAGGGGTGAGATTGAAGGTAGAGGACCTGGGAGCTTCTGGGTTGTGCTGAGGGGTGAGATTGAAGGTAGAGGACGGGGGAGCTTCTGGGTTGTGCTGAGGGGTGAGATTGAAGGTAGAGGACCTGGGAGCTTCTGGGTTGTGCTGAGGGGTCAGATTGAAGGTAGAGGACCTGGGAGCTTCTGGGTTGTGCTGAGGGGTGAGATTGAAGGTAGAGGACCTGGGAGCTTCTGGGTTGTGCTGAGGGGTGAGATTGAAGGTAGAGGACGGGGGAGCTTCTGGGTTGTGCTGAGGGGTGAGATTGAAGGTAGAGGACCGGGGAGCTTCTGGGTTGTGCTGAGGGGTGAGATTGAAGGTAGAGGACCTGGGAGCTTCTGGGTTGTGCTGAGGGGTCAGATTGAAGGTAGAGGATCTGGGAGCTTCAGGGTTGTGCTGAGGAGTCAGATTGAAGGTAGAGGACGGGGGAGCTTCTGGGTTGTGCTGAGGGGTGAGATTGAAGGTAGAGGACCTGGGAGCTTCTGGGTTGTGCTGAGGGGTCAGATTGAAGGTAGAGGACCTGGGAGCTTCTGGGTTGTGCTGAGGGGTGAGATTGAAGGTAGAGGACGGGGGAGCTTCTGGGTTGTGCTGAGGGGTGAGATTTAAGGTAGAGGACCTGGGAGCTTCTGGGTTGTGCTGAGGGGTGAGATTGAAGGTAGAGGACGGGGGATCTTCTGGGTTGTGCTGAGGGGTCAGATTGAAGGTAGAGGACCTGGGAGCTTCTGGGTTGTGCTGAGGGGTGAGATTGAAGGTAGAGGACCTGGGAGCTTCTGGGTTGTGCTGAGGGGTGAGATTGAAGGTAGAGGACCTGGGAGCTTCTGGGTTGTGCTGAGGGGTGAGATTGAAGGTAGAGGACCTGGTAGCTTCTGGGTTGTGCTGAGGGGTGAGATTGAAGGTAGAGGACCTGGGAGCTTCTGGGTTGTGCTGAGGGGTGAGATTGAAGGTAGAGGACCTGGGAGCTTCTGGGTTGTGCTGAGGGGTGAGATTGAAGGTAGAGGACCTGGGAGCTTCTGGGTTGTGCTGAGGGGTGAGATTGAAGGTAGAGGACCTGGGAGCTTCTGGGTTGTGCTGAGGGGTGAGATTGAAGGTAGAGGACCTGGGAGCTTCTGGGTTGTGCTGAGGGGTGAGATTGAAGGTAGAGGACCTGGGAGCTTCTGGGTTGTGCTGAGGGGTGAGATTGAAGGTAGAGGACCTGGGAGCTTCTGGGTTGTGCTGAGGGGTGAGATTGAAGGTAGAGGACCTGGGAGCTTCTGGGTTGTGCTGAGGGGTGAGATTGAAGGTAGAGGACCTGGGAGCTTCTGGGTTGTGCTGAGGGGTGAGATTGAAGGTAGAGGACCTGGGAGCTTCTGGGTTGTGCTGAGGGGTGAGATTGAAGGTAGAGGACGGGGGAGCTTCTGGGTTGTGCTGAGGGGTGAGATTGAAGGTAGAGGACCTGGGAGCTTCTGGGTTGTGCTGAGGGGTGAGATTGAAGGTAGAGGACCTGGGAGCTTCTGGGTTGTGCTGAGGGGTGAGATTGAAGGTAGAGGACCTGGGAGCTTCTGGATTGTACTGAGGGGTGAGATTGAAGGTAGAGGACCTGGGAGCTTCTGGGTTGTGCTGAGGGCTGAGATTGAAGGTAGAGGACGGGGGAGCTTCTGGGTTGTGCTGAGGGGTGAGATTGAAGGTAGAGGACCTGGGAGCTTCTGGGTTGTGCTGAGGGGTGAGATTGAAGGTAGAGAACCTGGGAGCTTCTGGGTTGTGCTGAGGGGTGAGATTGAAGGTAGAGGACGGGGGAGCTTCTGGGTTGTGCTGAGGGGTGAGATTGAAGGTAGAGGACCTGGGAGCTTCTGGGTTGTGCTGAGGGGTGAGATTGAAGGTAGAGGACCTGGGAGCTTCTGGATTGTACTGAGGGGTGAGATTGAAGGTAGAGGACCTGGGAGCTTCTGGGTTGTGCTGAGGGGTCAGATTGAAGGGAGAGGACCTGGGAGCTTCTGGGTTGTGCTGAGGGGTCAGATTGAAGGTAGAGGATGGGGGAGCTTCTGGGTTGTGCTGAGGGGTGAGATTGAAGGTAGAGGACCTGGGAGCTTCTGGGTTGTGCTGAGGGGTGAGATTGAAGGTAGAGGACCTGGGAGCTTCTGGGTTGTGCTGAGGGGTCAGATTGAAGGTAGAGGATCTGTCAGCTTCAGGGTTGTGCTGAGGGGTCAGATTGAAGGTAGAGGACGGGGGAGCTTCTGGGTTGTGCTGAGGGGTGAGATTGAAGGTAGAGGACCTGGGAGCTTCTGGGTTGTGCTGAGGGGTGAGATTGAAGGTAGAGGATCTGGGAGCTTCTGGGTTGTGCTGAGGGGTGAGATTGAAGGTAGAGGACGGGGGAGCTTCTGGGTTGTGCTGAGGGGTGAGATTGAAGGTAGAGGACGGGGGAGCTTCTGGGTTGTGCTGAGGGGTGAGATTGAAGGTAGAGGACCTGGGAGCTTCTGGGTTGTGCTGAGGGGTGAGATTGAAGGTAGAGGACGGGGGAGCTTCTGGGTTGTGCTGAGGGGTGAGATTGAAGGTAGAGGACCTGGGAGCTTCTGGGTTGTGCTGAGGGGTGAGATTGAAGGGAGAGGACCTGGGAGCTTCTGGGTTGTGCTGAGGGGTGAGATTGAAGGTAGAGGACCTGGGAGCTTCTGGGTTGTGCTGAGGGGTGAGATTGAAGGTAGAGGACCTGGGAGCTTCTGGGTTGTGCTGAGGGGTGAGATTGAAGGTAGAGGACCTGGGAGCTTCTGGGTTGTGCTGAGGGGTGAGATTGAAGGTAGAGGACCTGGGAGCTTCTGGGTTGTGCTGAGGGGTGAGATTGAAGGTAGAGGACCTGGGAGCTTCTGGGTTGTGCTGAGGGGTGAGATTGAAGGTAGAGGACCTGGGAGCTTCTGGGTTGTGCTGAGGGGTGAGATTGAAGGTAGAGGACCTGGGAGCTTCTGGGTTGTGCTGAGGGGTGAGATTGAAGGTAGAGGACCTGGGAGCTTCTGGGTTGTGCTGAGGGGTCAGATTGAAGGTAGAGGACCTGGGAGCTTCTGGGTTGTGCTGAGGGATGAGATTGAAGGTAGAGGACCTGGGAGCTTCTGAGTTGTGCCGAGGGCTGAGATTGAAGGTAGAGGACCTGGTAGCTTCTGGGTTGTGCTGAGGGGTGAGATTGAAGGTAGAGGACAGGGGAGATTCTGGGTTGTGCTGAGGGGTGAGATTGAAGGTAGAGGACGGGGGAGCTTCTGGGTTGTGCTGAGGGGTGAGATTGAAGGTAGAGGACGGGGGAGCTTCTGGGTTGTGCTGAGGGGTGAGATTGAAGGTAGAGGACGGGGGAGCTTCTGGGTTGTGCTGAGGGATGAGATTGAAGGTAGAGGACCTGGTTTCTTCTGGGTTGTGCTGAGGGGTGAGATTGAAGGTAGAGGACGGGGGAGCTTCTGGGTTGTGCTGAGGGGTGAGATTGAAGGTAGAGGACGGGGGAGCTTCTGGGTTGTGCTGAGGGGTGAGATTGAAGGTAGAGGACCTGGGAGCTTCTGGGTTGTGCTGAGGGGTCAGATTGAAGGTAGAGGATCTGGGAGCTTCTGGGTTGTGCTGAGGGGTGAGATTGAAGGTAGAGGACGGGGGAGCTTCTGGGTTGTGCTGAGGGGTGAGATTGAAGGTAGAGGACGGGGGAGCTTCTGGGTTGTGCTGAGGGGTGAGATTGAAGGTAGAGGACGGGGGAGCTTCTGGGTTGTGCTGAGGGGTGAGATTGAAGGTAGAGGACCTGGGAGCTTCTGGGTTGTGCTGAGGGGTGAGATTGAAGGTAGAGGACCTGGGAGCTTCTGGGTTGTGCTGAGGGGTGAGATTGAAGGTAGAGGACCTGGGAGCTTCTGGGTTGTGCTGAGGGGGTCAGATTGAAGGTAGAGGACCTGGGAGCTTCTGGGTTGTGCTGAGGGGTGAGATTGAAGGTAGAGGACCTGGGAGCTTCTGGGTTGTGCTGAGGGGTGAGATTGAAGGTAGAGGACGGGGGAGCTTCTGGGTTGTGCTGAGGGGTGAGATTGAAGGTAGAGGACCTGGGAGCTTCTGGGTTGTGCTGAGGGATGAGATTGAAGGTAGAGGACCTGGTAGCTTCTGGGTTGTGTTGAGGGGTGAGATTGAAGGTAGAGGACAGGGGAGCTTCTGGGTTGTGCTGAGGGGTGAGATTGAAGGTAGAGGACGGGGGAGCTTCTGGGTTGTGCTGAGGGGTGAGATTGAAGGTAGAGGACCTGGGAGCTTCTGGGTTGTACTGAGGGGGTCAGATTGCTCTGCTGACGTCTGCTTTGGGTGCGACCGAGTCCCATGCCGCAGCCTCTGACAAGGCAGAGTGCCCACTGCGCAGAGGCAGTAGAGGAGCATCTGCTTGCTGTCTGGTGGCCTTTCAGGGAGTTCTGCCAGCCATTCTCTGTGTGCCTTGTTACATGAGCTGCTGCTTGTCCTGGCCTCAGCACAGGGAGCCACATGCTGTCTCACTGAGGGCCACTGTTGAAGGGCTGTCTGCTTTGTGTTTCTGGGGACATCTGTGTTTCTGAACATCAGGGCTTCCCTTTATTTAGCCTTACTATTCTGATGAAATGTGTACATGTGCTTCTACTTTTGCATTTTATGGGTTTGTTTGGTATTTTGCAGGTTAGTATTCTGATCTCATTGGACATTTGATGTGACCCCTTTTTCTTCCTTGCTGTCATTACTTAATGGAGGATTTTTTATTTTGAGTAATGACTGTCACTCATGCTGTTTGGAGCATCTTGGGCATGTGGATTCATGTCTTTCATCAAACTTAAGAAGCTTTCAGCCATTACTTCTCCAAACAGTCTTTCTACCCCTTTCTCCCTTTCCCGCTGGACTTATCCTGTGTGTTGGTGTGTGATGGGGTCCCGCAGGCCTTGCAGATTCTGCTCATTTTTCTTTACCCCTTCTTTTTTGTGCTTCTCAGACTGGGTGATTTCTAAGGCCTGATCCTCAAGTTCACTGCTCACTTCTCTACCAGTGTGAATCTGGCTATTATGCTCCTCTAGGGAATTTTTCCATGTTAGTTAACTGACCTTTCAGCTGCAGAATTTCTGTAACTTCTGACTCATTACCAACATTCCATACTTGTTTTGCTGTTCTTTTGGTTTCTATTAGTGTGGGGCACATTTGAGGCAGTTGGTTGAAAGTCTTTGGCCTTCCTCACAGATTCTTTGTTAGTTTTTTTTTTTTTTTTTCCTGCAAACAAATGGGCATACTTTTCTGTTTCTTTGGATGCCTATGGTATTTCTGTGTTAGTTGAAAATAGATTTCAGTATTATGATCAGTAGTGCCAGAGTCTGGAGTTCCCCCTTCCTGAGCTTACTGCTTATGGCATATTGAGGCTGTAGCTGTCTGCCTGCCTGCTTGGTGACTTTGAAGACTGTCGCAGTGATGTTGTGTTGTGTTGTGTTGTGTTTGGTTACTGAAATCTGTTCCATGTCTCAAGAGCAAACAGCAGACAGAGCTGTTCTTCAACTGAAATGTAATGGCCTACTTATTTCTTAATGTTCCTTTAATAGCTGAGAAGTGGAAAAACTAGGAGGTCTGCTGGCTTCCCCCTCAGAGGACCCCTGGCTCTCCCCAGGGGCTTAGAGTACTCCTGGCTCTTCCCAGATGGGCTCAGAGGACCCCCGGCTCTCCCCAGATGGGCTCAGAGTACCCCTGTCTCTCCCCAGATGGGCTCAGAGTATCCCCTGTTCTCCCCAGATGGGCTCTGAGGACCCCTGGCTCTCCCCAGATGGGCTCAGAGGACCCCTGGCTCTCCCCAGGTGGGCTCAGAGTATCCCCTGTTCTCCCTAGATGGGCTGAGAGGACCCCTGGCTCTCCCCAGTGGCTTAGAGTACTCCTGGCTCTTCCCAGATGGGCTCAGAGGACCCCCGGCTCTCCCCAGATGGGCTCAGAGTACCCCTGTCTCTCCCCAGATGGGCTCAGAGTATCCCCTGTTCTCCCCAGATGGGCTCTGAGGACCCCTGGCTCTCCCCAGATGGGCTCAGAGGACCCCTGGCTCTCCCCAGGTGGGCTCAGAGTATCCCCTGTTCTCCCTAGATGGGCTGAGAGGACCCCTGGCTCTCCCCAGTGGCTTAGAGTACTCCTGGCTCTCCCTAGGTGGGCTCAGAGGACCCCCGGCTCTCCCCAGGTGGGCTCAGAGGACCCCCGGCTCTCCCTAGATGGGCTTAGAGTATCCCCGACTCTCCCTAGATGGGCTTAGAGTATCCCCGGCTCTCCCCAGATGGGCTCAGAGGACCCCTGGCTGTCCCTAGATGGGCTCAGAGGACCCCTGGCTCTCCCCAGATGGGCTTAGAGTATCCCTGGCTCTCCCTAGATGGGCTCAGAGGACCCCCGGCTCTCCCCAGATGGGCTCAGAGGACCCCTGGCTCTCCCCAGGTGGGCTCAGAGGACCCCCGGCTCTCCCCAGATAGGCTCAGAGGACCCCTGGCTCTCCCCAGGTGGGCTCAGAGGACCCCCGGCTCTCCCTAGATGGGCTCAGAGGACCCCTGGCTCTCCCTAGATGGGCTTAGAGTATCCCCGGCTCTCCCTAGATGGGCTTAGAGTACCCCTGGCTCTCCCCAGATGGGCTCAGAGGACCCCTGGCTCTCTCCGGAGACTTAGAGTACCCCTGAGTCTCCCCAGATGGGCTCAGAGGGCTCCCACCTCTGCCCAGGGACTCAGGGGCCTTGGTGCATCTTCAAGCAGTGGTCTGCAGCAGTGATCATTTATTCTGTAAATAGTCCTAGAAGCTCTACATCTTACAGGTTGGTGTGTATATTTCTCTCTAATTTTATTTAGTTACAAATAATGTTTTCCATTCAAATTTCAGTATTTAAAGAAAAGGCATCGTGGCATTCTTAAATGCGTGCAGGGGATCCAGTCCTTGAAGCTTGGTTTCTGCCACCTGCGTTAAAACTCGGGACAGGGGTGGGGCTGTGCTAAGTGGTAGAGCACTTGCCTAGCACGAGCGAGGCACTGGGTTCGATCCTCAGCACCACATAAAATAAAAATAATAAAATAAAGGTCCATTGACAACTAAAAGAAAAATGTTTAAAAACAACAACAACAACAACAAAAACCTAAAAAACTCAGGACAGTTTTCTCTCACTGGAATCTCTTCTTTTTTTTTTTTTTCTATAAATCCGTTTCCACTACTTTCCTGGAGGATTTTTTTTCCTGATATGATACACTCTGCTCAGGCATCTTTGATTGACTCCCTGTCATGTGTCTCCATAAGCAAAATTTGATACTGGAGATTTTTAGATTTCCTGTTACAAAGAGTTTTTCTTTTGAGAAATTATCAGTATGGAACTTCACATGGAATCCCGCTATTATACCCAACTTATATGTCTTTTTATGAAATAAGTGAAGATACTTAGAAAATTGTTAATTCAAATCAAGCTAAAACAATATTTTGCTGAAGTGCAGCTGTGGGCTGTGATTGTAGCTCAGGGGGTCCTTGGTGAGTCGGGCAGGGTTCTGCATGACCCCTACTTTCCTCCATCTTGAACTCGAAGGGCCTGAGGCCCTTCACTCCGGTTGGTAGCTGGGAGCAGCAGCAGTTCTAAAGTCTGCAGTGCTCCTGGTGAGGTCCTCCACACCCACCCCGGTGCCTGCACACCGCCCCCAGCAGCCCGGGCCTTGGTGCTGTCACAGCCACGGCCTGTGGACTGCCTTCCCAAGGGAGGACACCTCTGCTAGCATGTCAGCACCCACGCCTGGGTTCAGGGGCAGGCCTAGTGTGAGGGGCATGGTGTGGGGAGTGGGCGAGGGAGGGAGCCCCGTCACAGCTCCAGGCCGCTGGGCCCAGGACCCGCGGTCGCCCTGGTCATTCACGAGCTCACGCCGCGCACACCCACACCTGCTGCCTTCTCAGGCTCACTGCTGCCTCAGCCGCAGGCTCTTCCTTGACTGTTACTGCAAAATACTCCAAAGGGTGCCCCAGACGCTAACATGTCCCGCTTTATGTACCATTTAAGTTCACATGAGTTTATTGGAGAATTAGCAACATACACGCCATTTTAGGGATGGGAAGGGAGACTGAGCAGGTCAGGAAGTTGGCGTGAATGGATCTCGCCCTCACTGGGGGTGGGTCTTCCCTCATGGAGGTGAGTTACCTCTATAAATAGCTCTTGGTCCACGTGTTCTGTAAGTGGCTTGTGGATGCTGCGATCCAGTGTTTCTTCCTGGCACTTCCCAATGGTTGCTGTTTACTTTAGAACACATCGCTAAGTGTAGAAAATCAGAACAGTCTGTCCCAGTGCTAACGTGGTTGTCAGAACCTGCTCACAGCGGTCCTGAGGAAGCGGCTGCCTGCACAGTCACTTCCCACTGTGGGGTGCTGAGGGTGCCATTCCAGTAGTGGAGGCGCAGACTGGACCCCAGTCTTGGACATTTCTACAGCCAGGACGAAGCACCGTGGGATGTTCTGAGGCGTGGAGAGGTGAGATGTCCGGCGGCCGACTGGGAAGTGCAGGCACCCTCTGGGCTGGTGGGCGGGCTGTGGGCAGTGGCCTCAGGACACCCGGGTCCTCTTGCGCAGTGTGAACACTCGGGCTGCTGAGTCGCTTGGCTTTGTCTTCTTACTTCCTTGCTGTGATTTTCCTGCATCTCTTTGACTGGTTCTCTTTTGTCCTTTGGGTCTAAGGTCACACTGAGCCCCCTGGCTCTCTGTGGAACCAAGAGTGGACGTGTCCTGGCAGCCTGGCTCCTGGGCAGTGGGCTCCTCGTCACCCACGAGCAGGTGTCCTGGGCTGTAGGCTGCCAGCTGACAGAGGGCCACGGCAGCCGTCTGCTTCTGCTCCTCACTGCTGTCCACCACGCGGGAGGCTGGGGCCTTCCCGCCTGGGCCCTCGTCCTGCTGGGCCTCTGTGTGGTTTGGGCCGTCTCTGGGACTTCCTGTCCCTGTCCTGGGAGCAGCAGTGGGTTCTGCACCTTGCGGTGGGCTGGGGACGGTAGGCCTTGGAGCCCGGGCATTGCAGGGGTCCTTCACGGAGAGATTGAGGGGCAAGTCCTGCGGCTCAGCAAGGCTGGGGGCTTCTGCCGCGGCGCTGCCTGTGTGCCCTGCTCCTCCGGAGGCTGCAGGTCTCGGCTCTGACTTCTTGGAGAGGTTGAGGGGGCCTGTCCTGGAGCTGTCCTCGGGGTTCGTGTGTGTGGCCTCCGTGTTGAGAAGAGTGCTTGCTGTTTGAGCTGGGGGGTCTCCATTCCCGGCCTTGAAGCTAGAAGAAGCAAGAGAAGACTTAGTGGGCGTTTGCTTAGGAAAAGGAGTGTAAAGCATTTGATCAGGGTGCACTTGGCTAGCTGAGCACAACCAAGAAGCCTACATCAAAGGTTTGAAGGTGAAGCTCTCTTACCTTTTTGGAGACTCTGTGCCCTTCGCAGGAACCTGGGAGTGAGGGCAATCTGTGCTCTTTGGGACGGGTCTGAAGGCTGTGGGGCTCTGTCCAGGCTGTGGGCGCCACCCCAGGGTACTTGGGGACCCTTTGTTGGAGAGATCACACAGGCCTTCGCATGCCTGGCTTGTCTGTGTGAAGTTGGTGGGGCTTGGCCTTCCCGGGGAGCCTGTGGCTGCACTGCCTGCACGTGGGCTCATTTTGGCCCCCTCCATGTCCCTCTGCCCATCTTTGGAAGGGTCTTTAGCCTCAGGAATTGGACTTCCTTTCTCGAACTCTGTGGTTTTTTTGTGGGAGTTTGGAGGGCTTAACTCGGAGGGACTTGAGGCCGGGTAGACCAGAGTGGCCTCTTCAAGGAGGCGGGAACTCTGTTCTCGGGTGATGCCCGTGACGGGCGGGAGCCTGAGGCTGTAGGAGGAAAATGCAGACTCTGGTCTGTAAAATCCGTAGGGAATCGGCAGGTTGGAGTGGAACTGGTGGAGGAACCTGTAAGGATCATAGGTTGATGGAGACGGGCTCAGGTGCTTGGGGATCGGCCCCGGGTGAGGCAGGAAGTGTCTTTGGTCTGGGGCCCCATAGACGGACAGCAGCGTGGTGTCACACTCGGGTGGGCTCCCGGCCAGCAGGTAGGGGGAGTAGATGGCGGCCAACCCGTGCTCTGTGTAGAAGGGTGGGGGGTACTCTGGGATCGTGGGGTGCACGTAGGGGGAGATGGCACCGAACCCCTTGGTAGGTGGGATTTTATGTGGAAACTCGGGTGGGAGGAAGGGGGAGCCAGCTTTCCAAGGGTAGCCAGGAGCGTGAAACGCGGACTTGGTGTGGAAGGCAGTGGCTTTGGCGGTGGGGTTGGTCAACACCAGTGTTTCGGGCCCCTCTGTGTTTTCGGATCCCTTAAGTCTGTGCTCCCCAACTGGAATGAACGCGGAAGGCCGGGCCCCATCCAGCACAGGCTGGGCCCCCAGGGCTGCCTCTGGCACCACCTCCTTCTGGGGGCCTGGCTTCTGTGGGAGCGCGTGGGTGCCTCGAGCCTGCGGCTCCAGGTCCTCCTCCGCGTCTTCCTTGCCAGAGCCGTGCTGGGGCTTGGGGTCGAAGCTGGGGAGGCCACTGGTGAGGGGCTGGGAGGCGGCCAGCTGTGCCGCAGGTGGCGGCTGGCGGGGCGGCCTGGGGTCGGGCGCGTGGGCCCGGGGGCCGCGGGGGCCGCGGTCCTGCTCGGACACCAGCGTGATGGAGTTCTTACAGAGGCCGTACTTCATGTGGTTGAAGAGGTGCGACTTCTCGTTGCAGGTGAAGGGGCACTGGAAGCACTTGTACTTGAAGGGCTTTCCCGGGGGCCGCGGGATGTAGTGTGGCTTCTTGGGCTTCCGCTCCTTGAGGCTCATGGTGCTGCTCGGACTGTCCCGCTGCTCCACGCGCTGCGTCCAGGGAGGCGAGCCCGGTCTCGCCTGTGGCCGTGCGCTTGTGATCGAGCCAGCTCCACGTGCTGAGCGCCTGGCGAGGAAGGTCTCGCGCCCGCCGTCTGGAGCTGCAAAGCAGAGCAGAGGCTGTGGGTCAGTGTCCCCGTTCAGGCACCGCGGGAGACGTGGGAGCAGAGGCTCTGCCAGAGCCACTGTGCCCTCACCGCCCTCTCCTGCCCTCCGCCAGCGCCTGGCAGTGTTTCCTCAAGTCTGACCTGAGGAGATTGCCTGGGGGTCAAGACAGCAGGCCGGGGAGGTTTAGCGTCAGTTCTGGGAATACCGCAGTTCTCTGGGGCCTTCGCCCCGTAACGGGAGCTTCCCTGGAGCATTCCCTGCTGGGCTAAGCCCCAGCCCCCTTGGTCATCTCCAGGGGTTGTGGGCAGGGTCCTGTCCCAGGGCCACCTGACTGCCTGCTCTGCGGTGCCCTACGCCTGTGCTGCAAGACCTGGTACTTAGACCAGGGAAGCACTGCCACTCAGCTCCAGCCTGGCCCTCAGGAGTCGCACGTAGGTCGTCTCACTGAAGGTCTAAATGCTGTGTGTAGAAGGACTCCATGGTTTGCAAGTCTTAATGACTACATGCTGTCCACTGCCTGCCTGCCTGTTGGCACTGTGGAAGAGGCCTCACGCTTGCCTGTCCTTCCCTGGTTGTGCCTGTAGACAGCAGCAACAAAGGCTAAGCCCCTGTGGCTAAGAGGAGGCTGGAGCAAGTGGCCTGGGTCTTGGAGGAGACTGCCTGGCCTCAGCCACGCATCTCGGGTCCTTGCCTGCCCTCTGTGCCTCCCCGAGGGTCTCTCTCCCAGCCCTGGGTATCCTCTAGACCACCGTGTACTGGGCGTATGTGCCTCTAGCTCAGAGCTGAGGATGGGGCAGTGTGGCCTGGGAGACCTGGGAGGCCCGGAGAGAGTGTGTGAGGGGCAAGGAGCCTGGACCAGGCACCTTCATCTGTGCAGGAAATGTGAAAAGGAAGGTGACTTCCAGCATCCAGATGCGGCCAGGCAGCTTACGATGAGGGCCAGCCGGAGCAATGTACGGAGCCTGTCTTCAACCCTGGAATGGAGTTTTGAGACTCGGCTGCAAAGCAGTTGGTCTGCACTTGGTGGCAGATCCTTGGGGAGCAGCTCTCAGACAGCAGCTGCTGGGGATCTGTGGTCTCGCTGGCCGGTGCCCCCACCGGCCCCTGTAGGCGGGAGTAGGGCTGGGCTTCCACTGGGACACTGTGGGTTCTGAGAGAGCTGCCTGTCAGTTCAGTCATTCCGTAAGAGCCAGAGCTCCCGCCACCTTTAACACAGCTGGTCTTAAGAGGCGCTTCCTGGGGAGAAGAGGGTCTGCTGGCAGCGAGACCTGCTGCGGGAGATCACGCTGTGCCACCCCCGGGGGCCGTAGCTCGGGTGGCAGGACCTCACAAGGTCCTGTCCGGGCGCCTGCCAGCGCTGCTGCAGAAGCTAGGAGCAGGCTGTGCCAGAGCGAGCCGCGAGCGCCTGACCGGGCTCTGTGGCTGAAGAGAAGAGCCATGAAGGATCTCTATGGGTTCAGTGCGTACTTCGGGGGCAGATCTGCCCTGGGCAACAGAGCAGGGTTTCCTTGCCTCCCAACAGGGCGAGGGAGCCTGGGGCCCAGTGCAGCCCTGCGGGCCAGGGAGATAAGTCAGCGGGCCTGTGCGGGCACGCTCGGTGTGCTCCCGATTCCGGAGGCGTGAGAACCTCTACAGGCCGGGTTCCCATGGCTGCCTCCAATGTGTCATGCCCAGGGAGCTGATTTCATCACTCGGAGCAGCGTGACCAAGGGCATGACAGTTGCAGGCACTTACCAAGTGCGAGCCGTGTCCTGCCATACCAAGGGCAGACAGACACTGAACTGCGCACCGGGAGGGACGGGAAGTCCCTCAGGATGTCAGCATGTGACGGCAGAACTTCCAGGCAGTGCTGCAGAGCGTCCAGGAGTGTTGGGCTGCCCTCGGGGGTCCCAGGAGCCTCGGGAGGGGCGTTCTGGTCTGAACCATTGCCTTTCTCTCCCTGGGTACTGGGCGCTGAGTCCCGTTGCTCTAGCCCTGAGCCATCTCCCCAGTACTCTTCTGCTTTTCATTTGAGACAGGGCCTTGCTGTGCTGCCCAGGCTGGGCTGGGACTTGCCATCCTTCTGCCTCCGCTCCTGAGCAACCGCGAGTACAACTCCCACCCCCGTTTGCCTCTTGTTCTCTGATCACTTTGCTTCCAGGGCAGCAGGTGGGCTGGCTGAACCCTGTGTCCTGAGGCCGGGGTGGCCAGGGTGCGGGCGGAGCACTGCCGTCTGGGGCTTTCTGTTGGAAGGGACCAGGCCAGAGAGGGAGTCCCAGGCGGCACTTGTGACGCGGATAAGCTGACCTCTTGGTTGCACAACTGCTAATTAAAGCAGGGGCTGAGGCAGGTGTAAGACAGGCACAGCTACTTGTCTATAAACTGCAGCCGTGCTGGGGGGTGAGTGGGATAAAACCGAAGCTTTTGTAAGCTTTCGGGCGATGACGTCAGCCCAGAGCTGCTCCTTTCAGGGGAGGTTTATGGGGATGAAGAAACTAACCTGCAGCTGTGACCACAGTCTGCCCCGGCTGGCCGTCTGTGGCAGAGGTTTGAAATAGCCCCGCCTGGTCAGTTCATGCATACTGGACTTTGTACTCTTTGGCAGCTGTTGGTGTTAAATATTCAAAAAGAGCACTTTGTTGCCAAAACAGCAAAACCCAGAGCCTGGCTGTTTACAGTGAGTGGGGATTTGCATTCGGAGGCAGAGTTTCCTAAGGGTGAAGAGCCTGTGCCTGCCTGCTGCTGGGTGGTGACCCTCCTGTTAAGACGGCCTGGAGGAGAGGGGCGCCCCTCAGCACAGCCCGGCCTCACCCCAGAGCGAGTGCCCGGCCCTGTGTCTCGTCCTGTCCTGCACTCGCTGTGTGAGGGGCAGGAGGGCGTCTCCACAGCCTCCCGGCCTGGGTGCCCGCCCTCTTCAGGTGGTCTCAGCCACAGTGCTGACAGCGTCCACACTGAGGGCCTGAGGACAGTGGGCAAGTTACTTGAAAAACACGCTTGGGGTGCAGCATGTGCTGCCACCAAGGCGTCCTGCTGATCACACAGAGGCCACCTCTGCAACTTCAGCATTGAATGTCCAGGTGTCCAGCTGCCTGGCTCTGCCTCTGCAGTGCCTGCTGAGGGCTCCTTCCTGCTGCCCACGCAGACCTCTTTGCAATCTGTGGTTTCAGGTGGCCACAGGATGCTGGTCTCATCTTGAAAGCACTCAACTTGGGCAGGCTCCTGAGTGTGGACACTCAGGGTGGCTGCCGGGCGTGAGGCCGTGGTGAGTGCAGCCTGTTTACAGAGATTCTGAGGAGTCTGAACGTGGGCAGCAGACAAGGAGTGCTTTTAAGAACTCTGGAGGACACATGGGGGGTAATTACAGCCCAGCTTTGTGGGGCAGCCTGGGCGGGCCGGGCAGCTCTGCTCGCCCTGCTGTTGGCCTGCGTGCTGAGCAGGGCTGTGAGGCTCCTCCTGCTGGTGTCCGGCTGCCTGGCACAGAGCCCCACAGGTGCACGTCCTGAAGGGCACGCTGTAATTACGGTGCTGTGATGTGGCACGATTGCGCCACTCCGGGACACGCAGTGTGACTGCCCCCGGTGTCGCAAGAACGGGATCTGTGAGTCCAGTGGAGCTTTTGCAGCGACTGGCCGCCACTCCCTCCCAGACTTTCTGGGCCCTGAAATGAAGAGCCTTCAGGACAGCTGTCACCCAGGGAGAAGACAGTGTCCTGGGGACTTGGAAGAAGGGAGCAGAGCAGCCAGGGGCTAGTGCCAGCACAGCCCACGGCAGGCTGCCCGAGCTCGGCTGCCTCCGCCATCCTCAGCAGACCCCACCGAGTCTCCGCAGGGCCTTCGCTAGTGGGAAGCAGGAGCTGGGCTAGTCCCACAGACAGATCTGTGGAAGCAGTGTCTGACTTTGCTCAGACTTGGTCAATGATTTGGTCAATAATTGTTTTCTCTTTTTTGGTTAGTGATTGTTTTCATATAGATCTATGACAAATTTCGTAGAAGGAAAAACACCGTGTGTGTGTGTGTGTGTGTGTGTGTGTGTGTGTGTGTGTGAGAGAGAGAGAGAGAGAGAGAGAGAGAGAGAGAGACCGTGACCTTAACAAGCACAAAAACATACCTCCTTTTCCAAGTTTTGTTTTGAAAGGTTGTGTCAAAACAGTACTTATTTTAAAATTGAAAAGTTGTAAGAAATCTGCTCAGGAGGTTCAGATCAGCCTGGGCAAATAAGTAAGACCCCATCTCAAAATAAAAAAGGCTGGGGATGTGGCTCAGTGGTTAAGCACCCATGGGTTCCATTCCTAGTACCCCCTCCAAAAAATTTTTTTAAAAATATTAAAATCAACTAATCATAGACAGACATACATACACACACACACACACACACACACACACACTCTGTCTCTCTCTCTCTCTCTCTCTCTCTCTCACTCTCTTCTTGCCTTTTTCATATAGAAATTGAAGTTCATTGTAAGGCAGGGAATGGTTCAGCATGGACACCAGTTTGCACTGGTTTCCCGTCCCTGGGTTCCAAGGCAGAAGGAGCGCTTGGTTCCCGGCAGGCCTGGCCACATTCTAGGTGGAGTGCCAGCCCCAGCAAAGCTCCCAGCCCTTCTTACTTCCCGGCCATGCACCTGCTGGTTCTGAGTAATCTCCACTGGGAGGGAGGCAGAGCTGACCAGCCAGCGGTTCCTCAGCAGAGGTTAAAGACTCAGGGGCTAGTTCTAAAAGGAAACTTGGGTCTGAGAAGAGACAGAGGCACGTACCTGCTGCGTACCTGTGGTGGCCTGGGGATGTGGCTCTGCGTGCTGACGGCGGGGCTGAGGAGCAGGTTCTGTTCTCACGCTGGCTGGCTGGGTGAAACTGGAGCCGGCTGTCCCGGTGGGAGGGATTTAAGTGTAGGAGTCTAGCCCTCAGGGCGCAGAGATGCACCTGATATTCCTCCGCCTGCAGCTAGCATTCATGCCTTTGCACCGACTGAGCTCCTCACAGCCTCACTGGGCATGGCCTCGGCCAGCCGGGTGCCACCCCCAGCCTCATGGGACGCCCCTGCTTGGCCCTGTGAGGGCCAGCGCAGCACTGCCTGGACACCGGTGGGCAGGGGGCAGGGTTGGTGTGTTGTGGGCCAGGACACAGGTCACGTGGGGAGCTGCTCCCTGATAGACTTTGAGGGTACAGCAAAGGCACCAGGGACGGCTCCTGCAGAACCGGGCATGTGTGTGCCGCGGTGGAACAGCTGGGCTCCTGAGGGGGGCTCCGGAGGGCCCGGGGCTGCCTGTCACGAGGCCTCTGGCCTTCCTCGGCTCTGCCCCCAAGGGCTTTCTGGTGGCCCCCTAGAGCTGGGCAGCTGGGAAGCAGCGCCCCTCCCGCCTGCCGCGGGGACCTGCTGGAGCATGCCCGGGACAGCACCCTGCGCCGTTGGTGGGAGTCGGCACCGTACACCCTCCGTCCCCTCACGGGGGGGCAGACGTGCAAGTGGGGGCCAGCGTGTTCTCTGGCCCCTGCTCGTTCTGCCTGAGGTTTCCACTGACCTCAGTGAGGCTGGCGTGTGGTGTTGGCTCGGGGACAGGAAGGGGGCCATGGTTGCTGTCGGGTCCTGGTCTTGCCTGGCCTCTGACAGACCGTGGGGCACCACAGGCACGGGGACGCCCGGCGGCCACACTGTCACCGCTTTCCCTGATGTGCAGCTTGTGCTCTCGCTTGGCTTAGCTTCTCCGGCTGTCCTTCGACGTTGCCGGTAGTTACTGTGCCCCTAGAGTGCGGCTGTCCAGTTCCAGGGCCCTGCCTGCCTCTCGCCTCCTGCTGTGGGCAGACTCCCCGGCGCAGTGGCTTGAGACGCCCACGGTTTCCTGATGTCCCCCACTCTTGTGGTCCGGGGCTTGGGCAGGGCTCTGCTGGACAGCTCTGTCTGAGGGCACTGGCTGAGTTTACTGGGTGGGACTGCGTGCCCAGCAGCTCTGGAGGGTCCAGCAGCATTCTGGTGTGGCCCCCTGGGGAGGGCCCTGGGAGGGTGGGCAGCCTCAGCAGCCCAGGACTGGAGAGGGCAAGGGAGAAGGTTCCCATGCCTGAGGCTACAGGCTTTGGTGCCAGCCAGACCCAAGGGGAGGCTGGGGGGGGCAGGGTCTGTGCCCGTGCCCTCTGCCCTGGCACACTGGGACCTTCCCTCCGCGAGCTTTGTGCTTGCCTCTCGATTTGGAGGAGGGGAACCTGCTGCCAGTGCGCAGTGTTCTCGACCTCCCTCCAGGGCAAGCCGGGCTTAGCTCCCTACTCCTCCCGCTGTCCCGCCTCCCTGCCTCCTGCGGAGCCTCCCTCTGCTGTGCTGGGCACTGCCCCTGGCATTCAGGCAGCCTCTGGGCCCAGCGCTGTTGTGCCCTGTCTGCGATGTCCACCTTCCCTCCCTCCTTCCCTCCGTTCTTCCCAGGCACTTCCTGCGTTTCTGTCCTTGCAGGCAGACGTGGGCACACTGGCCCCATGCTCCAGCGGGCTGCTCTTTACTCTGTTTACAATTCTCCTTTCAGGGTGGGGTCTCCGCTCAGTGAGGCTCTGACCTGGGGTCGAGAGACAGAGCCAGGCACTGTCCAGGAGTGCCCTCGGCCTGCTCACGTCCCCACCCAGATCGCAGCTTGGGTTCCCGTGCATGCTGAGATGCTCCTGAGCCGGCTGTGGGGTCTGCCCTCAATGCCTGCGCTCCACTGCTGCTCTGGCGGGTCCTGTTGTCCCAGCATTCGGCTCCAGTGCTGCTCTGGTGGGTCCTGTTGTCCCAGCATTCGGCTCCAGTGCTGCTGTGGCGGGTCCTGGTGTCCCAGCATTCGGCTCCAGTGCTGCTGTGGCGGGTCCTGGTGTCCCAGCATTCGGCTCCAGTGCTGCTGTGGCGGGTCCTGGTGTCCCAGCATTCGGCTCCAGTGCTGCTGTGGTGGGTCCTGGTGTCCCAGCATTCGGCTCCAGTGCTGCTGTGGTGGGTCCTGGTGTCCCAGCATTCGGCTCCAGTGCTGCTCTGGTGGGTCCTGGTGTCCCAGCATTCGGCTCCAGTGCTGCTCTGGTGGGTCCTGGTGTCCCAGCATTCGGCTCCAGTGCTGCTGTGGCGGGTCCTGTTGTCCCAGCATTCGGCTCCAGTGCTGCTGTGGCGGGTCCTGGTGTCCCAGCATTCGGCTCCAGTGCTGCTGTGGCGGGTCCTGGTGTCCCAGCATTCGGCTCCAGTGCTGCTGTGGTGGGTCCTGGGGTCCCAGCATTCCGGGTGCTCCTTTCTGATACCTGAGTTTTCTGGCAGGAGCGGGTGGGTGCTGGCCTGTGCAGCTCTAGTCCCTGTGAGCTCTTCCTTGTTCTGCGTGCCCTGTCTGCTCTTCCAGGCCCTCTGTGAGTATGTTCAGGGCTCCATCTGTCTCACCGGGGTGGATGTTTAGGAACCCCAAGTTCTCGGGGTTGCAGATCTTGGACCAACATGGCTGTCTGTCATGGGGGTCTGGGGGTGTGGGGCCTGCGTGTGCCCAGTTTCCTAAACCTTGTTGCCAGCTCCCCTGTCCTCTCTGACCTGACGCTTATGCCTTGGGGAAAAGTCCTGTTCTGCAGCTTTTCCTGAGTGCCGCCCAGCCACCTGTGTGCTCGGCTCACTGCACCACCAGTTGCGCTGCGTGGTTTCTGACAAGGTGGTCAAATCTGAGGGCGGGGACTGGGTGGCAGCTGATGGTCCCCAAGCGTGGTCGAGGCCTAGGTGCCGTGGGGTGCAGGGTCTCTGCCTCGTCAGTTGTGCCACGTTGGCCTGGCCACCCAGGCTGAGCAGCGTGACGTGGGCAGTTTGGTGTGCTGGGGTGAGAGCCCTTAGTGTGCCCTCAGCAGCGTCGTCCTTCTGTGCACGGGTCCACGGGACCTCCTCCAGGTCTGATGAGCCACTTCCCACAGCTGCCTCCTGGACGGAACGTCTTGGGAGAAGGAAGGAGTCACTTTCTGCTTCGGACCTTCACATGAGTAAACGAGACAGTTTTCACTTCCCTTCTCTCCTGGGCCGCCGTCTCCAGAGGAAGGTAGCAAGGAAGCAAAAGTGACTTGCAGCAGTCAGAGCCTGCTTCTGCTTCTCTCCGCCTCCCGCAGTGCAGGAAGCGGAGGACACTCAGGAACATCCTGTCCTCTGTGGCTCCAGCCAGTGTTGCGCACTGTCTCTCAGGACCCCTGAAAGCCAGGCTCCATCCTTGTGGCCTGACCAGGCCTGTGGGCTGGGCCTGGGGACTTGGCTGCGGGAGGAGGGTGGCCGACGTCTCCGAGTGCCGTCCCCATCAGGTTCCAGGCTCCTCGGGGTGAGCAGGGCAGCTGGGTCCGTGATGGGTCTCACGCGCGTCCCAGGCGTCTGCTAAGAGGAGTAGCCAAAGGCCTGGGGACCACTCCTGAGGCCCTGCCGCACCACGCCGGTCCACGTGCCTGTTCCTCCCTTCCCATTGAAAATGCGTCTCTTAGGGTTTCTTGGTTGTGATTCTTTCCTAGTTGGAATTATTGTGGTGAGAGACTGTCCAAGGAAACAGATCTCCCTGGCTCCCAGCGCTGGCCTTGCCCTGGCTCCGCAGGCGACGGCTCCCGTTTCCCAGTGACCCCTTCCCTCCCTCCTCCCTGCCTCCAGTCTGACTTAGGTTCGGGACTTCTCTGGTCCCCTTTTCCTTTCCTGATTTTCTTCCCTTTCTGCCGGCTTTCAGGACTGAGGCTGTTGCTGGCTGTGCTCTGGCTTGCACACTCTGGGGACGGCGTGTCTGTGTTTAGGTGAGTCCTGGCTGGACGGAGGGCGGCCCGACCCAGGCACTGCCCTGCAGTTGCTCAAAGCCACCAGCCAGGCCTGCCTCCCCTTCCCCCACTTCTTGGAGCAGCAGCCCAGGGCAAGTCCTGTGTCCTGCAGATGCTGGGGCCTCTGCAGCCCTGCTGGGGCTGGCCAAGGCTGACAGGGACCACCTCCCACCTCAGCTGCTCCCCCTGCCTGGAACAGAGTTTGACCTGTGCAGGGCCTGGCCTCAGCCTCTGCCGCTGAGCCAGGGAGGCCGGCACCCTGCCTCTCTGGGAGTGCCCCGCTGCTGAGGTTGGAGGTGAGCCTGCACAAGGAGCCTGTGGCACCTGGCCAGCCGTCTCCTCAGGTGACACCTGGCTGCTTGTTTCAAACAGAATCTGGGGATGTCAGGGACTTTCATTTGTTGTGTCACACAGTTTAGTCATATAGGAAGCAGATGGAGAGGCCTCTTGGCCCCTCCAGGGCACCCTGGCCCAGGTCCGCTGGACGTGTGTCAGCTGATGGTGAATGGAGGGCTCTGCTTGCAATGGGACGACTACGATGTGGGTGCCATCGCTCCAGCTCTAGTTCATCCTTGAGATCTTGCTACCATTTGAACGTCGGAGCAGCTGGAACCGTCTGCCTTGGGGGGCCCTGCCAGGCTGTTTGGAGGTGGAGGTGGCAGGAGGGCCAGCAGCAAATGGGGAGGTGTGGCCTGTGGCACCTCGTCCCTCCCGAGCTGGGACTCCTGGAATCCTTGTGAGCTGGCTTGAGTGAAGGGAGCCCTCCTGCTGGAGATCGGCCTTGGTCCTGGGGTGCTTGGCTGTCTGTCTGAGGGACGCCTGAGCCAGGTGTCCAGCTGGGAAGCTCAGCTCAGGCCTCTGAGCTCCACAGCCCCACCAGTGGGCCCCCTCCCTCCTCACTGGACACGTGCTGCAGTGCTGCACTCTGCCTCTGAGTTTGCTGCAGAGCATCTTTACACACGTATCTCAGCGTGCGGGAACCCAGTGAGGAGTCAGTTAAGCTGGACAGGTCAGGTAAGACAGGTCAGCAGTCGCCCTTCCTTCTCGTCCCACGTGCTGCAGTAACACCAGTGGGAAGCAAGACAAGAGTGTGCAGGAGCAGGCAGAGGCCCCAGGAAGGGTTCTCGCGGAGAGAGCCCACCTGTGGGCAGGCCCTTGGCCTCCTAGAGGCCACTCCTTCCCTGGATCATACCTTCCCTTCCGGCCACGCCTTCTCCCCAGAGACCACCCCTTCCCCTTGGAGGCCACATCTTCCCCTGGAAGGCCACCCTTTGGCTACATCCTAAGCCATCCTTTGCATCTTTTGAATGAATGACTTGTTTTTTTTTTTGACCATCTAATAGAAATTTAATGTGAGTTGCATATATAATGTTTTTCTAGTAGCCGTATTTTTTAAAAAGTGGGAAAAAAAAGCAAAATTGTCTTTTATTTCAGGTAACATTTGGCCCTCTCTACCCTCCTCTCCTGCTGTGGTCTCCACTCTCTTTTTTTAATAGTGTCTTTCCAGATGGTTCTGTTCTCTTAAATCTGTGTCAGGTTCTGCAAGTAAGAATCGAGAGTTTCTCTTTGTTAGACTCTTGCTGTTGCTGGCATGCCTCTGAGCACTGGACGGCCGCGTGTGCTCTGCAGGTGATGTGAAGCACCATCCTTCCTCAGCACACACCTCAAAGCTCTGCCGGGCTTCGCAGCCTGTCTGCCAGCCAGGCTGGGCCTTCTCTTGTGGTTCCAAGAGAAGGTAGTGCTGAGTGGGAGGTTGTGGTGCTAGGTAGGCGGTCATAGCCCCAGGAGAGAATGACCACCTCCTCTGGCTGGCAGTGTGCATAGACTGGTCACTTGTCCTAGGCCTTATCAGCTCTGATCCTTGCATTGAATTTGTGGGGTGCTGGTGGCAACTCTCCGTAGACACAGGTGCCTAAATTATGGCATAAGACCACAAAACAAAAAAGGTCTCTCCCCATCACTGCTGAGCCAGTGTGACCACAGGACAGTGGAGAGGTGCACACACATGTGCTCGACGTGCGCCTCCTGGAGTACACATATCACATACGGACCTAGAGCAGGAGGCACGTCTGCACGTCTGCATGTGTAGGCCCACCTAGCTGGTGAGTCACGTGTGTGCAGTGTTGAGTGTGTGCAGGGGCTGGGACGTGGTTCCTCAGTTCAGGGGGTCCTGCAGTGGCCGCTGGGGGAGGCGTATGCCTGCCGCCTCAGGAAGCATTGCAGGGTCCCAGCCCACAAAGCAGTGGCGCCAAGCCACCAAGGCTGGCTTGAGAGGGCCAGTCTGTTGGTCTGGAAGTCATGTTCAGTGTCTTCCCCATGGTGATCCTGGGCTGTGTTTGAATATTTGAAGTCAGAAGGTGTTTCTGCCCACCCTCTGGTCATGTGCAGGCCACTCTCACCTGGTGTGTTGTATCCGTTGAGCTTTTGGTTCTTTTTACTGAACACTAGACATTGGTATTTTTAAAGATGCTGTTTGTTTAGTGTTTTCTCCGTAGATACAGAATTTCTTTTGCCCACAATGCCCTTTTGCATCTCAGGCTTATCCCTCTCGGCGTTTTAGAGTTCCTTCAACTCAGGTGTGTTGGTAGCACACCATCTCAGTTGCTGTGGCGGTTTCCTCTCAGCCTTGTTCCTATGGGCTCCCTGGGGTTCTGCAGGGGCCTGTACAACTTGAGGGGCATGTGCTGTTGGCCCCCTCCCTCCTCACTGGGCTTTCCTACTCTTCTTGGAGCTTTGCAGCCCACTGAGAGTTTAGATGTGGGTTCTCTGTTTGCCTTGCTCGATGTACTTAGATTTTCTGTGTCTGATGCACAGCTCTCAGTGTTTCTGGAAAGTTCTCTATCATTCATTCTTTGGGATCCTCTGTGTTCGTTTTCTCCTTGTGGGACCTGTGCAGGTCCTTATTCTGGCTTCTGGTTCCTTCATGTTTTCTCTTTCTGTTGCTTCTGATTTGTATTTTCTGCAGTTTCTTCTGCTCTTTCTTCTTCTTCACCAGTTCTTGTATCTGCTAGTCTTTTCCTTTGTCAAAGCCAAACATGTTTAATTTCAATAATTTATATCTACATGTGTATGCTTGCATATATACATGTAACATGTGTCATATGTGATGTAATGTGTAGGTTATGGGTATGTAAACATATCCAAAACTGACTGATCATTTCTGGTTTCTTAATTGTGGCTTACTTTAAATTTCATCTTGTATTAATTTGAATGCTTTGTGTGCTATTTCACAGACTTACTGAAAGGTCTGACGAGGTGCCTCTCTGACCTGTGTGGAGCCAGCGCTGGGGTCTTGCCCTGTTCAGGATCCCATTGACCAGGTGGCTCAAGTTCTGGAGGTGAAAGTCCCAGGTGGCGGCGCCAGCTCGTGCAGCCTGTCGAGACCCCTTCACCATCACAGAGGCTTCTTTTCGCTGTCTCTGCAGGTGGCAGGGAGGCCCAACTCCCTGGGGGCTCAGGGCATCACTGCTCTCCCGGTCACCTCCCCGAAACCCTGCGTGCAGGACTGCTGCAGCAGGCCCTCAGCCCCTGTGGTCGTCCTCAGTCCCGGCAGGCCCTGCGTCCGCGCCGCGCCCTGCTCGCCCTACCTGGCTCAGCACCCTTCTCATGCCACGTCGAAGGCCACCGGGGCTTTGCTCTTAAGCATTGCTGCTGCTCCTTTTTGGGATCAGTGTGGAATTCCACGTGAGGTCAACCACACGCCATCTTGCAGGGAGCAGCTCAGGACCTCAGCACCTGCCAGCTTGCTCTGCCACTGCTTCGCCTGTGAAGAGCCCGGAGCCTGTCCAGTTCATTGTGGAAGCTTCCTTAAAGTCAGGTCTTCAGCAGTGACCTTGGGTCCAGCTCTTCCGGTAGGATGCCTCTGGGCTCAGCCTCAGGGCTCCCAGGCTGGGCCTCTCCTGCGGGTAGGCCAGGTCCACCTGTGCCCTTGGGCTTTTGGCTCACACTGAGCTAGTGCACGTTGGTGGCTTCCTCTGTTCTCTCCTGGGCGTGGGATTGCTGGAGAGCCTCTCCAGGGCTGCCTGGCCTGCAGCGTCCCACCAAGCTCTGGTCCGGAGGCAGTGGCACAGGGGTGCCTTGCTGCAGCCTTGACCTGCGTGTCCCTTGGTGACTTGTGTTGAGCACCTTCTTACTGCTCTCAGTACACTTGTTGCATCTCTGTGTGCTGGTCATCAGAGTCCTTTGTGTATCTGGCACTGTCCTTTGACTGCTGAGTGGTCAGAGTCCATGGTGTGGCCACGGAGTCCTCCTCAGAGATGTGGCCTTGGGCCTCTTCTCTCCGTCCAACTCGAGGCCCTGGGCCTCCTCTTCCTGACTCTGGCTGTCCCAGGCCTCTTCTCCCTGACTGTGGAGGCTCCTGCCCTGGACTGCTCTTGTACGTGTGCCATTTTTAGTGTGAACTTTGACCATTGTTGTGATCGGTCCTCTGGTTTCGCATGCAGCTTTTTGGGCATATACCTGTGACCATGTGAAATGATGTGCAGGTGGGTGGGCCTTCAGCAGGTGTCTTCAGCTTCCTGCCTGTAAGTCTGGCACTGTTTAGTTGGAGCTGGGATTCTGCAGGAAGGGTTTGCTGCTGATAGAAGGAAGGGATGGCAGGTCAGAGGGCGTCTCAGCGTTCAGAGCCGTGTGCTCCGCAGGAGCCACGCGTTGTGAAGCCTGTTGCTTTTGGAAGTTGGAGCTCAGCTTGGATCACACTGCGTGAAGGGTGCGTGGGGGGCAGTGCTGTGCTCTCGGGGCTCCCTCTCACACACAGTTTTCTCCTATGTGGGTAACGTTTATGCCACTTTGTTGAAAAATATTTTTCTTCTTAATATTTCGGTCCTCTGGGGTCCTGCCGGGTCTGGCAGGCTGCAGCCTGGAGGCTGGAGCCAGGGCACAGTCTGGGCCCTGGACCCAGGGCTGTGAGTCAGGGCAGAGTTGGTCCCCACTTCCTGGGTAAGCCTTTAATCCTCCTGGACGCCTGTTGTTGCTTCTTTCAAGCTGTTGCACCCGGCCGCTCTGTCATTAGCTTGGGTGCTTCTGTGCCAGTGGCCAGGTGCGAGCCAAGGAGCACGCCCTTGCTCCTGGAGGGCGCATCCTGCCTGTGGGCTTGCCTGGCTCACCGTGCTTCCCCTCTGGTGGAAGTGGCCGGTGGTGGTGGCAGGGAGCAGGAACTGACAGGCTCTTGCCCTGGGGTAGCTGCGAGTCAGATAGCAGGAGGCACAGGTCGGGGGGGAACCTGACTCTGTCTCCTGGAGGTGCTCAGAGGTCCTGGGGGCGTTGCATTGGCCAGGGGAAGCTGGGGTTGCTGAGGAGAGGTAGCCCGACTGACCCGAGCTGAGGCGCTGGCCACGTCTCTCACCAGCATGCAGCCACGCAGCGAGGCCACCTGATGATCCTGTGGCAGGGAAGTGCCCTTGACCTTCCGTGTGCGTGTGCAGGGTCCTCGTGCGCAGGGATGACCCCGCGAGGGCCGTGCCCGCCCCGCAGCGGCCTTGTTTGTCGTGGGATTTTGTGTGCTCCTTTTCCTCATCCAGGGGTTTGATCCGCTGTCCTGGAGGCCGGGCTGACCTCGCTCTGCCAGCATGGGGCGGAGCCTAGGGGGCTGTGCGCACGCCCACCATGGACATCAGGGCCAGTTTGTCCATGGTTGTGCCTGCAAGAGAAGCCTCTGGCTTTCATGGGTTCTTTGGCTCAGGCTGCGGCCTGCTGCTGAGGTGGGCCTGGTGGGAGCCAGCTGAGCGCCCTGTGACGTCCTGGCCTGCCTGGGGTCCGTGGCTCTTGGTCTGCTGGTGGAGCATGGTCGCTTTCCCTCTGCCAGGGACTTGTGCTCTGGATGCCCTCTCATTCTAAGGTGACCCACTGGAATGGCTGGAAGGGCATCGCATGGTCCTCTGGGTGATGGTGATCAGGGCTGGTGTCCGCGAGTGTCCTGGGTGACTGGCTTGTGAGCTTGTCTTCAGTTAGGGTGAGGGGCGTTGCTCCCTCGGGGGTGTCCGGTGTCCTGCTGGCGGGTGTGGTGCCCACGTTCCTGGGCTCTGGGCTCTGAACGCTGTGCCCCTGCCTCATTCTGTCCAGACCTTTGCACTGCTGGGTGGGACCTCAAGCATGAGGCTCTGCTGTCCACTGTCAGATGCCCTTGTCACTGCCTCTTGTCCCTGCTCAGGGTCGTGACCCCTGGCCATCGTTGAGGAAGTGTGGTTGGTTCCGAAGCAGCTCTCTGCAGAGGTGGCTGCTGTTGTCCGTGGGTCAGCACGTCACTGGGAGGGGTCTTCCTGGCGCAAACTCCACGGCCCTCTGCTGGAGGCCTGGGGATGAGAGGCACCGACTCCAGGAGACTGCTGGTCATACTGCAAATACCCTGAGCACCTTGGTGGCCATGGGCCACGCCGCTGGGGGCACGTGGGTGTTTCTGCTCAGAACGCGAGCCGTGTCTGCAGAAGGACTGTTGGTCGAGGGTGTAAACTGCCCTGGTGTTGTCAGTCAGGTTTTGCTCTCAGAAGTTTCCAGACCCTCTTTTCAGAACCTGTAGACTTGGTCATTACAGGGATTCTGAGCTGTTGGGGCAGGAACGGACGGGGGACGGGGATCCAGAAGCACAGGAGTTCCGTGGGCCCTGCGGCTGGTGCTGACAGCACTGTGGGCCGTGGGACCTGAGGCCTTGCGCCACACCAGCACGTGGGCCTAGGTCTCAGCCTGTGGACCTTGTGTATTCGTTTGTTTATTTCTTGGTACTGGGATTGAACTCGGGGGCACTCCCGTGCCCAGGCTGGGGCAGGGCCTGCAGTCTACAGCTGACAGAGGCCTCCAGGTATGCAAGTTCTTGTGTGCATGGGCTCTGCCGTCCACCCCAGAAGTGGACCGCGAGCTCCCGTCGACCCCTCGCATGCTAGGCAAGCTCTCTCCCCCGAGCTGCACCCACCCTTCTCACTTCTTACTTAGTTCCCGTAGACCGGTGCGTGCTAGGCAAGCTCTCTACCCCGAGCTGCACCCACCCTTCTCACTTCTTATTTAGTTCCCGTAGACCCGAGCGTGCTAGGCAAGCTCTCTACCCCGAGCTGCACCCACCCTTCTCACTTCTTATTTAGTTCCCGTAGACCCGTGCGTGCTAGGCAAGCTTTCTACCCCGAGCTGCACCCACCCTTCTCACTTCTTACTTAGTGCCTTGCTAAGTTGCCCAGGCTGGGGTTGATCTTTCCCTTCTGCCTCAGCCTCCTGTGTTGCTGCGACTACAGGCATCTGGCTTTTTCAGAGACGGTAGTTTGTCTTGATGTTTTTGAAGTTACTTTGGAAGGTCCACTCTGAAGTCTCTGTTCCACTCCTCGAGGAGCGGCTCTGGGGTTGAAGGGTCTGAGCGCAGAGACCCCTTGAGCTGCACTGCTGGGGCTGGTAGTGTGCTGGAGGCCTGGAGGGTGGAGGCTGCCGGGTTTCCTGCTGCCCTCACGCAGATTGTACCTGGTCTCCAGCTGTGGGACAGTGGACCTGCGTGTGTCCCCAGTGTGTCCCTCACCATTTCCTGGGAGTCGGCTAAGCCCCTGGGAGCTGTTGCTGCCTTGGCTTGTGCTCTGTGGGCTGGCAGGTGGGGTGTGGTGTGGCAGGAGCTGCCCTGTCCCTAGAGGGTGCGGCAGAGGCACGCAGAGCTCTGCCTGTTGCCGCCCAGTCTTGCTCTGCAAGTCGAGGGTTTCTGAGGGCCTGTCCCCAGTGTGCCTTCATCTCCTGACCGTGCTTCTCTGGGGACGGCCTTTGCCGAGGCTCACATGTGCCCTGTTTTGCCTCGGCAAAGGCAGCTCTGACATACCTGCCTGTGGGGTACTCACGGGGTCCTCGGGTCATGTGGCTGGGAGCGGCCTTGGCTCTTAACTCCTGGGCAGTGGGCTGAGCAGGAGAGTTTTCTGGACGTACCTGGCCTGGGACCTTCCCATGGAAGGAGAGCGTGCTTGGGGTTTGGGGGTGACTGCCATGCCCAGCACGTCCGAGGCTCCTGTGGAGGGCAGGGCTAGGTGAGGACTGTGGGGCGCACCCAGCAGTCGGGGTGTGCTGAGTGGGTGCGCTGGGTGCCAGGTGGAGCTCTGGCCCTCTGAAGGCAGAGCACCCGGGACTGGACTCCCTGCGTGTGTCGGGTGCTGGCCGCCAGAGCGGGGGCCTCTGGGGCAGTTCTGCAGTGCTCCGCAGTGGGAGCTGGGAGCCGAGGCCTGCGGGCCCCACGTTCTGTCCGTCATTTCCTCTTGCCCCTAGCAAACTCAGCGTGGGCATTTTTTTCTGAGCGAGTTGGACCGCATTCTTGAGGACGGTGCGATGGTGGTGGAGAGGCAGGTTCTGTGGCAGTGGCCACACCTGCTCTCGGAAGCTGGTGCTCTCCAGGCTTAGGCTCTGCGTGGGCTCCTGGGCCTGAGTGTGGCCCACATGCAGCCCTGTTGTGGGATGAAGTGGTCGGGGCCTGGGAGGTGCGATCCCCGAGTTGGCCGTGGCCAGCACTCCTGCCCAGTGCCCTGTCTACAGCCGACTTCCCTTGCTATTTGGGGGTGTCCGTGTTACCACGCTTTCCCCTGCTGTCTCCTCCTGGGCTCTGCACGTTCCTTACTGTCCAGTTGAAGTGGGAAGGTGGAGCAAGACTGGCTTTGCAGGAGCTCTGCTACACCTCGGGCCTGGCACGGTGCAGCTCGGTGGCTCGGAGGGCGTTACTGTGGTGTGATTATAAGGAGAGCTGTTTCTGCCTCTGAGGGGAAGGCCTGGTGCTCTGGGCCTGTGGGCTCTGCAGACCCTGCTGTGGAGATGTGGGACTCCAGGAGTTAAGTGCTTCTGTCCCCTGGAGGCTGCTCTTCCTCGGGCAGTTGGCATGAGCACATGACATGCTGTCTGAAGAGAAGGGTGCTTAAATTACATTGCTGGACTCCGCTTGCCAAAAGGAAGCCCCTGGGGTGCGTGGTATAGTTGACACGCATTCGCAGTAACTGGAGCCAGGAGGAAGGGTTCGTTCAAAGCTTTCAAACGGTTTCCTTATTTTAAACCTGTTGAATCTGGAAGGAGTGTGAGCTTTTGAACTCCTCTGCTGAGGACTTCACATGAAAGCTCGGGGCAGAGTTTTCTGGGCCAGCTGTGTGCCCACCTCCCCTGCATGGCCCAGTCTGCACACAGCCAGGTCAGGTGGTGGCAGGGCCTGCCCAGGAGTGCTGTGGCTGCTGCCTTGGGGTGCACCAGAGCCTGAGTGGGTCCCCTTTTCTTGTTCAGGATCGGTTACTGCTGTCTCTCCTCTCAGTTCTGCAGATCTGACTGCTTTCCAGCAGCCTCGGGCAGAGCTTGCGCCCTCACCCAGCCTGCCTGGTGGGCACGGCATGGAGGCTTGGCAGGCTGCTGGCTCGACCCTGGAGCTCGCTGCTCCACAGGGTGTCCGCAGGTCCTCAGGCTCGCGGGAGAACAACAGGGCAGGGCTGTGCAGGCTCCTGTGGACGACTGTGGGGGAGACCAGTTGGGGGCAGGGCTGGCAGTAGGCCCACTGGGCACCGAGGCAGTGGTCGCACGATGCAGCTGGCAGAGGTGGCCCTTCCTCAGTGCCCCTCACTGCTGGCTTCCCTCGCCAGCAGTGAGGAGGGCACTGGCGCTCTCCACCTGGGGACAGAAGCCTGGGTAGAGTGCTGGGAAAGGAGGCTCATCCCCCGGGTCAGGCGCAGCTCCCGGCGTGGGGTGCCTGCTGGGAGCGCAGCTTTGTCCTGCAGAGCGCGAGCGGACACCCGGGAGCTTTGATGCCCGAGGCTGTGCCCTCGCCGCCTGGCATCATCGCAGCCTGCACTCCTTGAGGCGGCTCTCTGCAGTGCCTCGGCCGAGCGGGTCCTCGACTCTCAACACCTGCCCTCAGCACAGAGGCGGGTCAGCGTGGTGCCAGCAGGCTGGAGTCCTCCCGTCAGACTGGCGTTTGGTCCAGTCGGGTTGGAGTGGCAGCTCCCGGCACCGCGGCCCTGCGCTCGCCGAGCCTGTGCTTCCTAGGAGGCGAGCGCAGGCTCTTACGGGAGCACGGGCAGCCCTCAGGAGTGGAGCTCATTCCTGCTCGCCGCTCAGTGAGTCTGCCCAGTCTGCTGTTTTCTCCGGGGGTGGAGGGAGGGCCCTGCGGGGTGCAAAGGCCCCAGCAGACAGTGGGGCTGCAAGGCTGGTAGGCAGCTGGTGGGGGCCGGGGGCCCTCAAGAGGGAGATGGGGGCAGCCTGTGTGGCCTCACGGCACCTTCCAGAGCGATGGGGGCCGGGGCTGGGCAGGAGGAGCTGGGTGGGCAGTGGTTGCTGTCCATGGGCAGGCTCTGGGATGGGGTGGGGAGAAGCACGAGTGGCTGACGTGGGGTGACCACCCAGTACTGTACTAGGCTTGAGAAGACAGCATGGCCACTGGCAAGAGCAGCCCCTCTGGAAGAGGGCTCCATCTCAGGCTCGCCCCACATAGGTGTCTTGAGAAAGCGAGTCTGCGGAGGGGGACCGCGACATCGTGGTGAGGGGCCTCCGGCACCTGTGGTCTTCAGGACCCGTGTCAGTCCTGCCCGCTGCCCGTCCTGTGGCAGGCTTGCAACCCTTGGTGGAAGCAGATATAACCAACATTGCAGTTTATTGAAATAAACTGCATAGTTTATTTTGAAATAAGTTCATTTTATGTAGTTTTAGATAAGTTTATAAATAAATGTTTCACTATTGTCTTAATAGAAAGATATGTACAAAAATAATATATGAAATCACATCAATTTTTTTGCTGCGATTTAAGTAGACTAAAACATTCTCAGGAGC
Organism: Sciurus carolinensis; assembly: GCF_902686445.1. Classification (NCBI taxonomy): domain Eukaryota; kingdom Metazoa; phylum Chordata; class Mammalia; order Rodentia; family Sciuridae; genus Sciurus; species Sciurus carolinensis. The sequence continues at coordinate 362,155 of NC_062215.1, read as the reverse complement.
AGAGAGGCAGTGGGACTGTGACGTTCGCCTGGGGTTGTGCTGTGGTCCCGTGAGGCTGTCTCGTGAGGCCGTCCTGGAGAGCCGTCCAGGCCCTGGTGGCTTGTGGTGCAGGTGCCCCTGCTCAGCAGGCCTGAGCCGAGTGTGTCCTGCCTCTGGCATGGCCTCCTACCCCTGCCTGCCTTGCCCTGTACGGCTTTCCTGGACCTCAGGCCAGGTTATGTGTGGGGACCCAGGGCCATCGTCTGCCCCAGAGAGGGTGGGCGGTCCGGAAACCTCCTGCTGTGTCGTGGAGATGCAGCCGTGGACGCTGCTGGGCGCACGCTGCTGGGTGCGTGCACTTGCTGGACACTCCATGGCCCACTGTTCGGAGGGTGTGTCTGTCTCTGGCCCTGCCCACCTGTCACATAGGGTCTTGGCTCCTCCCGCCCCTCTGGCTTTCAGTTTCCTGAACACCAAGCGAGCTGTTTATCATTCTGGTGGCAGCATAGTTGTCCATTTTGGATTATTTGGGATTTTCAGCATGATATTTCAGAAATTTCATTTGATGTGATTCGTGAAAAAACTCAGTATTCTTTGAATTACAAGAAAGTAATTCTTAAGTTTTTTTGTTACGTTTCCCTATTGTTATTTTAGAAGGCTTCTAAAAATTAACAGTTGGTCTACTTATAAAATAAAACCCATTAGGCATTTAAATAAATGTCTTCTAATTAACACGCGTGTGTCTAATAGACCCTTCCCAAGTCCTTGAAATACACGAGCCTCGTGAGCGGTACAGGTTGGTTGGCTGACGTTGTGGACCTGGCATGTCCAGTGCCCTTGTGCCCTGGGTCCTCCCGTGCTCCCGTGTGCAGGCACGCGTGTGATGGTTAATGGCAAACCTGCAGTGGGACGGGGCTCCGTGGCCGGGTGGGGCTGCCCGCGGCCCCCTGCGCCCTGCCCTCGTGCTGCTCTGGAGGAGCGGCTGTCTTCCTGCGTGGGACCCTCTGGCAGTGGGCTGTGGGCCTGTGCTCGCTGCAGGCCCGCCCTCCGCCCAGGCTGGACTGCAGCAGGGCCCGGGCCTGACTGTCTGTCTCCTCCCAGTTGTCGCAGTGATCCTGAAGGCGCTGACCTACGACGAGAAGCGGGGCGCCTGCAGCGTGGGCGCCAACGTCAGGGACGCCGCCTGCTACGTGTGCTGGGCCTTCGCACGAGCCTACGAGCCGCAGGAGCTGAGGCCCTTCGTGACCGCCATTGCCAGGTACAGCCGCGGTGCCTCTGCTGTCCCCACCACGTGCCTGTGGCACCGCCCCGTTGGTGAGCAGGAAGTGTGGTTTTACAGGACCAGAGAGCAGCAGCTGCTCTGGGCCCTGGAGGTCAGCTCAGCAGCCCCAGGTGGCTGCCAGAGCCTGGCATGGTGCTGAGGCAAGTGTGGGGCAGTGGGCAGGGCAAAGGCTCCACCGCCCTGTGTGCATAGTGCCTGCGACCGCTCGCAAGCGTTGGCACCTCTGACCTGGGCTCTGTCTGGCCTCGTCTCCTGGCCGATACATCCACTGACAGGGAGGCCGGTGCCCCCAAAGGGTGTCATGGGGGGCAGGTGTCCTGGGTGGTAGTGGGTCCTGGGCAGGGGTGTGAGTGTCCTGGGAAGGGGTGGGTATGCTGGTGGGGATGGGTATCCCTGGGGTGGTACATGACCCTGGTGGTGTGTGTATTCCTGGTGGGGGTGGGTGTCCGGGGTGGGGTGGGGAAATGGCTAGGGAGTGTGGTGCAGCCCCCGTGTGCCGTGGCCTGAGCCTGGGCCGCTGGGTGCTAGGCCTCTGTCTTGGCTGTGTTCTCAGGCCTGAGCTATCTCTGCTGGGGTAGAGTCTCCACACTGAGAAGGAGCGAGCAGCTCGACTCCAGGGCTGCCCCTCTGTCATTCAGAAGGGACAGGTTTGCCCACTGAACTGGCCCTGTGCAGGCTTCCAGCCCTGAGATTCAGGTTCCCTGGTTGCTGTGGTGTGTGGGCTGCATGCTCTGCCCAGAGCGTGGCTGAGCGAGCCTGTGCTAGGGGTGCTCTGGGGGACGTGTGGAGCCTCAGGAGGCAGACTTGGAGTGTGGCTCCGACTGGGGCCTGGGAGTGGCCTCCAGGACAGCCCAGGCATGACGCTCAGGAACGGCTCAGCTCTCCAGACGGGAGCGGCTGGTGTGCAGCATGTCCAGCCTGGTCTGTAGACACTCCCTGGGGTCCTCCTGGGTTTGCTGACTTCTGGGCCCAGCGGGGTGTGTGGATGAGCTGGCACCTACCTGTCGCAGAGGGAGCCTCAGTGCTGGTGCTGGCTGCCCCTGGAGGTCCTGCTGGGAAAGGCCCCGGCCCCCTTGCCTGCGCCTGCCCTGCCTGGGTCAGCAGCCCTCTTGGGAGCTGTACCCTGCAGGTTTCAGGCTGGTTCAGCAGGTTTGAGGGAGCCGCCCTGCCCGCCCCGGCCCATCCAGACTCAAGGCATCCGGCGGGGGAGGCGGTGAGTCAGGGTGCGCCAGGTGAGCCGCAGCCTGCCATCGGCCGCCCTGCCCAGGAGCCTGTGCCTGCCCGAGTATCGGTCGGGGTGCGCCCCTCCAGGCCTCCCCGCTCCGTTCCTCACCAGTGACCACGTTTTAATTACCAGCTTTTAAACCCATTAATTCTGGCACAGGATGGAATCTTGATACCGTGCGCTGCTTTCACACCCTTTGGTGGGTCTTGTAGGAGTAGACGGTGGGATGAGTGTGTCCTGAGGGGGGCCAGGGCTGAGGGCGAGGCGCCCGCCTGAGCATGTCCTCCAGGGAGGCGGGCAGGGGCTGGGACTCACTTTCCCCGACTGCCGCGCGGACTTGGATCAGCCGCTTCTCCACCTCTGCAGTGGGAACGTGGCGAGGAGCCTTGCAGTGGGTCTGGTGTTCTCAGGCTGTGTGTCCTGCTTTGGGACGCGTTCCTTGCCCGAGCACGGTCAGTGGAGGTGGCATAGTGCTGAGTGGCACGACTGGGACCTCCGTCAGCCCACGCAAGGTGGAGGCCAGCGGGGTGCTGGTGCGCCGTCCAGGAGGTCCCTCCCGCCAGGGTCAAAGGCAGTGTGCAGCAGGGGGAGCGGACGCGCGCTTGCCAGGCTGCTGTGCCTGTCGCCTCCCAGCGATTTCCTCACCTGAAACTCTTTTGCAAGCCTCCTGTTGACGTTAGCTCCCGCCCAGGCGCAGGGCTGCGCCCGTGCCAGGGGCAGCTCCCGACTCTCGCCTCCACCATGGCAAACCGGCTGGGCAGCGTGGGCTGCGAGGGGCCGGCCACTGGCTCAGCGAGATCTCTTCCTCGAGGGCAAGACTGTCCTGGAAAATCAGGAAATGGCAAGCGGCGCTCAGAGCTACGTCTTGTTGCTGCTCAGCCTGCGAGCGGCCCGACTTGCAGAGGGAAGCGCGCTGCCGTCCAGGGACAGGCTGGCGGCACTGACCGCAGGCCAACCCATGTGTGACTGCATCCTGCTCTGGCTGGGTGTGGCCAGCAGCCTGAGCCTGTGGCTGTGTCGCCAGGGAGAGTGTGGGTTCTGGTCGTGGCCCGGGGAAAGGCGGAAGAGTGCAGGAAGAAGCAGCTCCAGCTTGCAGGAGCGTTCACGGGCCCCGAGTCACAGGCCCGCAGTGAGCACGCTTGCTGGTGAAGGCTGGGCTCCTGGTTGCTTAGGGGGTGGTGTGTCTCTTTTTTCCTGTGCAGATCAAAGGGACTGGGTCAGTGTGTGCTCAACTCCTCGCTGACCTGACTGAGGTGCCTGGAGCCAGTGAGCTGAGGCGAGCAGCAGGTCCTCTGGCCTGACCCAGGCTGCCCGTGATGGGAAGCCCTGGGGAGGGCGCTGTGCCCAGCACAAGTGGGCCTCCGAGGACGGTGGAGCAGATCCCCAAGCTCATGCTTCCCTGGGACCAGCATCACACTTGCACCTTGAAATACAGGGAGACATAGCTGAGGAGGCTGAGGCCACTCACTGAGGATGGCTGATGCCCGCTGGCCTGGAAGAGGCCATAGCTGGCCTGGTGGGGCGAAAGGTGATTGAAGGCTCCTCCTCCTGCCTTCCTCTCCTCACTGGTCCTTAACGTTCCACGGTTTAAGATGCTTTTTCAGGACAGTGGTCGGTCAGGAAGTTCCTGGAGTGCCGGGTGGAGGGTGGCCCCCTCAGTGTTAGGCTGGACCCTGTTTCTTGGTGGCAGTGCTAGTGAAGAGCAGGTGTTCTCTGGTCAGTTGTTCTTCCTAGGAAACACGGTTTTGTGAATCTTAGAATGCAGAGCTCTCGTTAGGATGAAAGTGTAATTCTCACATCTTCCTCACTTCAGAGGCTGCACAAACTGCTGTGGTGTTTGCAGCAGGCAACGTGTGGTTTCAGGCCTCTGTCCAGTGAGGTCCTCAGAGGCCGCTGTCCAGGTCAGCGGGCCTGTTGGCTTGGAGCCTCCTCTTGGTGCCTGGCTGATTTCACCATAGATGGGGTCACATCCTGGGCACCGAGGCTGGTCCCCAGGGGCACAGCTGCTCTTCAGGCCTTGACTCTGGGCTCCTAGGGGCCGAGGAACGCAGAGTCACGGGGCCCTTCCCCACGGCCGCCTCTGAGCAGCTCCCTGAGCAGAAGCAGGCCATGCGGGGCCACCAGCAGCTGCACACCTGTGTCCCGCGCCTCTGCCCCTTTGCTCCGTGACTGCTGTCTTTCCTCATCGTTGGGGCAGTTTTGTCAGTGCAGGTCATGAGCCACAAAACTGAGTGGCTTTTCGTGTGTGCAGAGCTGTGTGACCACTGACCACTGCCCAGTTCCAGAATGTTCCACCACCCCAAGCAGACCCCACGCTTGTTGGCCATGGTGCCCCACCTACCGCTGTCTCCGTGTAGCTGCCTGTTGGGTGCGTGGGGGTGGCTGGGGTGGGCCACACCTTCTCTGTACCGGGTGGGGCTGAGCTGAGGACCTTGAGCACCAGCCACGGTGGGGTCTTCGTGTCTTTGCTGGGAGGTGGCGGTCCTTCCTTCGTAGATGGTGCCCACCTGGGGTCACCATGTGGTCTGGGTGTGTCTGTCAGCTTCCATGCCTGCGACAGAACGCTGAGGTCATTGTGCTCTGAGGATGGAGCTGGGTCCCTGCTTTGCTGCTGGGCTGGAACCAGGGCCTTGAGGGGCTAGGCAGGAGCCTACCGCTGGGCCAGTCCTGGCTCTCCGCTGCTTTGTCTGTGGCAGCCCAGGACATCCTGGCAGAGGAGCAGAGGTGGGCAACCTGAAGCAGTGGGAGGACGTGGCCAGGTCCCACTGCCCCCTTCCAGGGCCACCCACAATGGCCTAACTCCCTGCCTCGCCCACCTCACACAGACCCCACTGCCAGTACTGCCAGGGCTGGGACAGAGTCCTCCGCATGCAGGTGACTCCTCAGGACCTGCCCAGGCACCCTCTTCTGTTGCTCACTGACTGCAGGTCTTCTGTGAGGAAAGCTGTCCTTGCCTCTCTTATTTAGTTGTACCTGTGCATTTGGGGGTCATTTCTCTTGCCCCTGTTCTGGCTGCTCCCTCAGTGCGTTCTGTTCCAGCCCCATGGGCTGTGCTGGATTGCTCTGCGTGCCGAACCCCTGCCTGGTCATACCACTTCTGGTGTGCTGCTCCTTCCGCCAAGATGGTGCGTAGGGTCCAGGACAGCTGGCGCTTGCTGCTGCCAGGCCTACTGTGCTGCCCACTTGAGGCCCTGACCTGACTGGGTGATGATGGTCTCTGCCCTGGAACCTGAGGAGGTGTCCCAGGTGCAGGAGCCAGAGGGCGGCCATGCAGCTGTCTGCAGGGCCCGGGAGGGTGCCTCTGTGCAGCGTGGCGATGTGGGGAAGGGGGCCCGTCACGACCACGGCTGGGGCAGTCAGGAAGGCCAGCTGGTGAGGTGCTTCTCCGCAGCCTCCTGAGGGCTGCAGAGCAGACATGCAGCTCCAGACGTGTGGCTCCAGTGCTCTCTGGGCCCTCGTGGAGGCTCGCTGTGAGGTCCGGAGGGAGGCATGGGAGCGGGAAGGCCATGTGGCCCCGATTCCGCTCAGTCACCTCCCTCTCTGCAGGGCGCTGGTCATCTCCGCGGTGTTTGATCGGGACGTGAACTGCAGGAGAGCAGCCTCGGTGAGTGCCCTTGTTTTCAGGTGTTCCCTCCCCTGTGGCCCCGACACCCGGCCCCCGGCTGCCCTGCTGGGAGAGAGTGGGGCTGTGGCCCTGGGACGTCTCTTCACCTGGCCTTCTGAGAGGTCCCCCACTGGGGTGGGTGTCACTGTGCCGACATAGGCTGGGCTGGGGCAGTCCTGTGAGTTGGGCCTGCGGGGGTGGCAGGGCCCTCACCGGGGCCTCCCACCCCAGGAGGAGCTGTCTCACCCAGCTGCTCTGTGGGCCTGACTGCTCAGGCCGTGCAGCCAGCAGGGTTCTCGTGTTCTGAGCTCAGATGCCCAGTCCCCCATTTCCCGAGAACCCAGCTGCGTTTGGAGATGGCGTAGAGGAGGAGCTGCAGGAACCCCAAGAGCTTGCTGTGCCACCCGACTGCTCCTCTCCACGTGGGCTTGTCCGTGGCAAGGCCCCAGGCTCTCCAGAGGCTCCTGGGGCTGCTCGGGAGGACATCCTGCAGGACACCTGTACAGGGAGCCTGCTGGGCTGTCATCGGGGCCCTGTGGTTGCTGTTGGTGACGGGAACAGCTGGTGGTGGGCTGGGGGGAGCTGGGGATGGGAGGCCTGCAGAGGGTGCCCCGCAGGCTGGGGCGAGGGCTGTCACCTCTCCGGGCCGGGTCAGGAGCTGGAGTGAGGCTGCCGTGGGCGAGTGGAGGTGGAGCTCCCCACGGTGTGTACTAGGGTGTGGGTTCCGGCCTCAGCCCAGTTGAGGTGGTGAGAGACAGTCTCCTTCCCTGCTGTGGCTGCCAGCATGGGCTTCTCCGTCAGGGTGGGCAGCTAACTCCGGGGCCTTGCAGAGTGGCCACTGCTCTGGGGTCTGGGGCAGAGCAGTTGTGTGATGGAGCTGACCTCCAGGGCTCCAACCGCCCCGGCAGCGACGGTGAGAACCAGAGCGTGCAGGAGGCCTGCAAAGGCGGCACCTGGAACAGGCTCCTCGGGGCTTTTCCGCAGATTGGTGGAAGGGCACTTGTGGGGACGAGGACGAGGTGCCAGAGCAGGACTGCAGAGGGCTACTTCCTACCTGGCTGGGTCACGGGCAGACCTGGAACAGGGCATTCTTCCCGCCGAGAGGGAACGGGTCCTGCAGGGCCCCCACACCCTAGGAGACAGCTGGGCTGACGGTGTCTGTCACAGGGCCTCCAGCACGGAGCCCGGAGCCGGGGAGGAGGGGCAAGCTGGGGAAGGTGGTGAAGGAGGGTGGGGGAGTTGGGGAAGCCAGAGAAGCCCAGGCATGGGGCAGAGGTGGGGGGATGGGCAGCTAGGAAGATGGGCGCAGGGTAGTGGTAGGGCCACCCAGGGGACAGGTGCACTGGGGTTCCATGCAAAGCACTACTTGGCCCTGAACTGACAATGTTACCAAAATCTGCAACAAAGTTTCTTAAGCTGGGAGGGTTTACTTCTCTCCCATGTGAGAAGCCAGGCCGGGCAGCCCTGGCCTATAGGGCCCAGCACTATGGTCAGTCTCTTCCTGCTCTGCCTGTTCAGTGGCCTGTTCTCAAGGTCAGATAGGGGCATGAAGAAGAGTGGGTGCACTGGGCCACCCTGTGGCTTCCCAGCACTGCAGCACCACAGTTGGTGTGTCCGGGGTCCAGGTCCCTGCGGTGGGTGCAGGGCTGCTGCCTATTGGTGATGCAGCGGGCACTGCTGTGGGGTGCGCACAGTGGCCCTCAGAGAGGAGGCACTGCACACGTGTGGGACGTGAGGAGGGGGTCTGCAGAGAAGCAACCATACACACGCACTGGCGGATGGGGGAGGTGGGCCCAAGCCTGGGGCCCCCTGCTAGGCCCCTTCTGGCCTGTGGGCCCTGGTTTCTCACCCTTCCCTACAGGAGGTCTTGACTGGTCAACACGAGAAGCTGCCTGTGCCTCCCTAACCTGCTGCCCTTGTCTTCCGTGCCCAGCCCCATGGTGCTCATGAAGGAGCTGGGTGCGTTGGCCCAGGCCCTACTGTGGATGAAGCCAGCAAATTCCACTCTGCTCTGGGTTTAAAGTTGGCAGTGAGCTGTGTGTGGAGGCAGCCCTGCTATGTCCCCTTATGGAGGCGCACAGCAGGGTTGATTTTCAAGCTTCAACCAGCAAGTGCACCTAGGCCAGGCCCATGGCAGTCGCTAGTTCCAGCCATGCTGTTGTAACCTTACCTACCAGGCCCGGCCATGCCACTAGGTTGGCTGTAGAGTTGAGTTCCTCTGCAAACTGTTAGTCCAGTACTGTCCCTCACCTCCTGAGTAGGGAGGTGAGCAGTGTGTGGTCCTGATCTGCATCTCAGGGCTCTGTCCTCTAGTCATGGGGTCCCTCTCCTCCTGAGCATGGAGGTGATCAGTGTGTGGTTCTGTTCTTCATCTCAGGACCCTGTTTTGTAGTCAGGGGTCCCTCTCCTCCTGAGCATGGAGGTGAGCAGTGTGTGGTTCTGTTCTGCATCTCAGGGCTCTGTCCTCTAGTCATGGGGTCCCTCTCCTCCTGAGCAGGGAGGTGAGCAGTGTGTGGTTCTGTTCTTCATCTCAGGGCTCTGTCCTCTAGTCATGGGGTCCCTCTCCTCCTGAGCATGGAGGTGAGCAGTGTGTGGTCCTGCTCTGCATCTCAGGGCTCTGTCCTCTAGTCATGGGGTCCCTCTCCTCCTGAGTAGGGAGGTGATCAGTGTGTGGTTCTGTTCTTCATCTCAGGACCCTGTTTTGTAGTCAGGGGTCCCTCTCCTCCTGAGCATGGAGGTGAGCAGTGTGTGGTTCTGTTCTTCATCTCAGGGCTCTGTCCTCTAGTCATGGGATCCCTCTCCTCCTGAGCATGGAGGTGAGCAGTGTGTGGTTCTGTTCTTCATCTCAGGGCTCTGTCCTCTAGTCATGGGGTAGTCTCCTCCTAAGCAGGGAGGTGAGCAGTGTGTGGTCCTGCTCTGCATCTCAGGGCACTGTCCTCTAGTCATGGGGTCCCTCTCCTCCTGAGTAGGGAGGTGAGCAGTGTGTGGTCCTGCTCTGCATCTCAGGGCACTGTCCTCTAGTCATGGGGTCCCTCTCCTCCTGAGTAGGGAGGTGAGCAGTGTGTGGTCCTGCTCTGCATCTCAGTCTCTGTCCTCTAGTCATGGGGTCCCTCTCCTCTTGAGCATGGAGGTGAGCAGTGTGTGGTTCTGTTCTTCATCTCAGTCTCTGTCCTCTAGTCATGGGGTCCCTCTCCTCCTGAGCATGGAGGGTGAGCAGTGTGTGGTCCTGCTCTGCATCTCAGGGCTCTGTCCTCTAGTCATGGGGTCCCTCTCCTCCTGAGCATGGAGCTGAGCAGTGTGTGGTCCTGCTCTGCATCTCAGGGCTCTATCCTCTAGTCATGGGGTCCCTCTCCTCCTGAGCATGGAGGTGAGCATTGTGTGGTCCTGCTCTGCATCTCAGGGCCTTGTCCTCTAGTCATGGGGTCCCTCTCCTCCTGAGCATGGAGCTGAGCAGTGTGTGGTTCTGTTCTTCATCTCAGGGCTCTGTCCTCTAGTCATGGGGTCACTCTCCTCCTGAGCATGGAGGTGAGCAGTGTGTGGTTCTGTTCTTCATCTCAGGGCTCTGTCCTCTAGTCATGGGGTCCCTCTCCTCTTGAGCATGGAGGTGAGCAGTGTGTGGTTCTGTTCTTCATCTCAGTCTCTGTCCTCTAGTCATGGGGTCCCTCTCCTCCTGAGCATGGAGGTGAGCAGTGTGTGGTCCTGCTCTGCATCTCAGGGCTCTGTCCTCTAGTCATGGGGTCCCTCTCCTCCTGAGCATGGAGGTGAGCATTGTGTGGTTCTGTTCTTCATCTCAGGGCTCTGTCCTCTAGTCATGGGGTCCTTCTCCTCCTGAGCATGGAGGTGAGCCGTGTGTGGTTCTGTTCTTCATCTCAGGGCTCTGTCCTCTAGTCATGGGGTCCCTCTCCTCTTGAGCATGGAGGTGAGCAGTGTGTGGTTCTGTTCTTCATCTCAGTCTCTGTCCTCTAGTCATGGGGTCCCTCTCCTCCTGAGCATGGAGGTGAGCAGTGTGTGGTCCTGCTCTGCATCTCAGGGCACTGTCCTCTAGTCATGGGGTCCCTCTCCTCCTGAGCATGGAGGTGAGCAGTGTGTGGTCCTGCTCTGCATCTCAGGGCTCTGTCCTCTAGTCATGGGGTCCCTCTCCTCCTGAGCATGGAGCTGAGCAGTGTGTGGTTGTGTTCTGCATCTCAGGGCTCTGTCCTCTAGTCATGGGGTCCCTCTCCTCCTGAGCATGGAGGTGAGCATTGTGTGGTCCTGCTCTGCATCTCAGGGCCTTGTCCTCTAGTCATGGGGTCCCTCTCCTCCTGAGCAGGGAGGTGAGCAGTGTGTGGTTCTGTTCTGCATCTCAGGGCTCTGTCCTCCAGTCATGGGGTCCCTCTCCTCCTGAGCATGGAGGTGAGCAGTGTGTGGTTCTGTTCTTCATCTCAGGGCTCTGTCCTCTAGTCATGGGGTCCTTCTCCTCTTGAGCATGGAGGTGAGCAGTGTGTGGTTCTGTTCTTCATCTCAGTCTCTGTCCTCTAGTCATGGGGTCCCTCTCCTCCTGAGCATGGAGGTGAGCAGTGTGTGGTCCTGCTCTGCATCTCAGGGCACTGTCCTCTAGTCATGGGGTCCCTCTCCTCCTGAGCATGGAGGTGAGCAGTGTGTGGTTCTGTTCTTCATCTCAGGGCTCTGTCCTCTAGTCATGGGGTCCTTCTCCTCCTGAGCATGGAGGTGATCAGTGTGTGGTTCTGTTCTGCATCTCAGGCTCTGTCCTGAAGATGCTGCAACAAGCCACAGCCAGGCAAGGCTCAGGCTGTGAGCCCCTTGAACAGCCAGGGATGGGCTTCTGTGTGACATCGTGGTTTGTGTTTCCCGAGGGGCACACAGTGTCACCTGGTCAGTGCTGCTTGCTCAGAGCTGTTGTCCTTTTCTGACTGGACTGTGTGCTCTCACTCTTCAGTGACAGTTTTCACATGTTGCTGCACTTGTCCAACTGTGTGGACGGCACTCGTGGCTGTGTCCTGTGACTGCTTTTCTGTCCTCTCACAGCGTCCTCTGGGGCTTTTCTCTTGCCAGGTCTCGCTCATCAGGGTTTCTTCTGACTTCTGCATCCTCCACTTAGTCTTCAGTTTGTGGTTCCAAGGCGTGTGCTCTGTCCTTTGCCGTCAGCCATGTCTCCTGTCTGTCACTGCAAGATGTGCTGATTGCTGTTGGTGTGGTCAGCCTCCTCTTGGGGGCTGAGACCCTCCTCGCTTCAGGACTGGCTTACCACTTGTGACCTGGGCTTCTCCACTGAACCTTTCATCATTCGTACTTTTGAATGAGGTTCCCAGGGTGCTGAAGGTGTTGGAAATGTCACATTGGATGTCCGTCTGTTTGTCCTGCCTTTGACTGTCTGTGTTCTTTAAAGAACTTATTGAAAACCTTACAGAGTAGGCTGGAAGAGCCACGTGTGGCCCCCAGTTTGGAAGCTCTGTGAGCACCGCCGCTGGGCTCCCCAGCGTCACCATCTGAGACTGCCCCGAGCTGCCTGCCTGCCTCAGTTCCTGCCCTGTGGGCCTGGGGTTGAGGACCCTGGGGGTGCCCCCTTACCGGCTGTGTGCTCTGGCGGCCTCCGCCAGCATGGGCGTTCTCTTCAGGCGGGGTGTTGCTTCCGGCCTGCCCGCGGTTCCAGGCCTCCCGTGCCCTCTTGCTGCACCTGCTGCTGCAGGCCGTGTGGAAGTGCTGCTCCGGCTCTGCCTGGGGTCCACGTCTGTGCCTGTCTCCAGCTGACTGGCGAGAGTCTCAGGGCCTGCTGGTGACAGACAACTGAGGTGTCCTCACTGGGGACCTGGGAAGGGACCCGCCTGGAGGCATTTGACTTCGGGTTTATCTGGGACCTTCTCAGCTGCACGCTCTGCAGGACTCAGATGCCGCAGCCACGGTGACCACAGGTGGTGTTGGGCAGGTGCCCTCCAGGAGGCAGCCCTGAAATGCCAGTGGCCGATGGGCTGTGGCCACAGGATCTCCAGGGAGGTGCTTGGGGTGTTGGTGTTCATGTTGCAGGCCTGTTTGGCTCCTTCTGTGTTGACCTCTGGTCGTCAGCACGGGCTCTGACGTGAAGCTGTGTTTGCTGGGAAGGCCGCTCTCAGAACACATCTGACGCCTGAGTTATGGCTTTGAAGAGCCCCAGTACAGAAATAGTGACAAGCCACCATGGGGGCTGTTGACTAAGGGGGACTTGGCTCAGCAGTGGAGCCCTGGCACCTTCTCCGTGCCGGTCGAGGTGGACGTGGCTGTGCGGTGGGAGTGAGCCTTGCTCACCTGCTGCTTCTTCTTTCTGTCCACAGGCTGCCTTCCAGGAGAATGTGGGGAGACAGGTGAGACTGCTCCACATCTTCATTCCCGACACTTCCTGTGAGCTGGGAGGTGGGGACCTTGGGTGCCATGAACTCCCATCATTGGCTGTGGAAGAACCACCGCCGAGAGCTGAGGGCGGGCCCCTCCCCAGACCCCCTCCTGTCTCATTCGCCCCAAGCGCATCCGCAGGGGTGGGTGTGGTGTGCTCTGAGCACTCCGCAGGGTGGTCGGCGCCGCCGCGGGCGGCAGCTCAGCTTCACTTCCTGGGGTCCTCCAGCCACTGCCCGACTCGGTGCTCATGGCGTTGCAGCTGCTCTGGGGCTGCCTGGACTCTGCCCTCTGCCCTCTGCCCCGACCCTGACCCTGCCACAGGTCAGCCTCGTCAGGGAAGTGGGGTCTGGAGTGACTCACACCGTGAGACACGAGTGCTTTGGGGGTGTGAGCAGGCCTGTCAGGAGAGCGGGACAGACCTGAGTGGGAAGAGGGTCCCACGAGAAATCACCTGGGGTAGGTGGGTGGGCAGCGGCGTGTCGGTTCTGGGGCTGACCACAGCAGGTGCCCCAGGGTCGGTACGCTGCAGGTGGGGAGCCAGGCCCTGCACCGTGCTCTGTGCGCGGCGTGGGGAGTGGCCTCAGTCCAGAGGAAGAGTTCTGGGAAGGGAGAGGGCAGTGGACTTGGGAGACAGAAAGGCTGGGTGCCCCTTGGCAGGGACCTGCAGCAGGAAAGAGCAGGTGCTGAGGCAGCCGGAGCTGGCGCGGGGCTGGCCTCTGCAGGCCTGCGTGGCCTTGACTGGGGACCTTGTTAAGCTGGTTGCTAGAGGGGCAAGGGCTGCCTAGGCCTCCCTCCCTCCCCGGTCAGCCAGCAGACCTGCCTTGGCCCGCCCTCCCGGGGCAGCAGCGAGTGGCCCTGGGTGGGCAGATGGTGGCTGGCCCCACCTTCTGATCTCCTCTGGGCCTCCTGCTGTGGTCAGCACCTGAGGGCAGTGCTGGTCTACTTCGTGGCCCTCTTGACTCTCGGTGGTGCTGGCGTCTCTCCCTGGAGGTGGTGCCCTTGCCCAGTGGGGCTCAGACCTGAGTGGCTGCAGGGCCATGGAGTCCGAGGTACCATGACTGGGGCCAGATACTAGGGTCCCCTGCCAGAGGCCTGTGCGTGAGCTCCCTGGTCGTGCTGAGAGCCACGTCTTCCCCTGCACTGTCTGGCCACCTCTGATCCTGCAGGCTGAGGAGGAACGGCCCATGCACAGCCCCTGCCTCGCGTGTCCTGGCTGTGAGCGAGGCACTGGGCTGAGTCTGGACCTCCAGGTCACGTGGAGATCGAGGGATTCTTTGTGGGTGGCCTGGGCCGTGCAGGGGAGGTGCTTGTCTCCCTGGGGTGATGCCCCCTGCTGTCCTCTGTAGGCAGTGGGTTTGGTGAATGGGGCTGCAGCTGGGCAGCAGGGTATGAGGTATGGTGGGCAGCGTGGGGTGGACGTGGAGGTGCAGGATGCTCCTGGAGCTGTGGGAAGACTTGTGGGCAAGGTGTGCAGTGTAGTGCCAGGGCCAGGTGGCACCCTGAATCCTGATGGATGCCAACAGGCCCGGGAGGCAGTCAAAGCCACGCATCTTGGAGGCTATGCCCTCTTGGTGAGAGGATGTTTGGGCGTGGCTGAGGCTTTGCTAAATGGCAAGGGGGCCAGTGTGGGGACACTCAGGGCTGGAGCAGCCGGTTTAGTCCCTGGCGTGGAGTGAGGTTGTGGGAAGAGGCGGGTGCTGCTTCTCAACCACATCCCAGCCACCTGCTCTACCCCAGAATGGGCAGGGCCCTGTGGGAGGAGGTCTCTGCTCCTCGGCCCAGGGGTCCTGAGCAGGTTGTGCTGAACAGGCTCTGAGGAGGGAGGTGGTGCTTGCTGCCTGGTCATGGCCCTGTGCTGTGGCTCGCCACATGCCACGCCTGCTGCCCTGTGCAGGCGAGGAAGCCTGGAGAGGAGAGGACTTGCCTGGCAGGACAGGGACTTGACCCTCTGGCCTACTCTGTCCCCATTGCGTAAAGTGGGACTGCTGGGCAGTGCCCGTCCCTGTTTGTGTTGAGGCCTGGCCCTGGACCACTTGGGCACTGCCCTGGGCACTGCCAGTCACTGCTGTCCTCTGCAGAGTGAGCTGTGGCACTACCCCGGGCAGCGGCCTTCTTCCCTTCCAGTGGTGTGGAGCATGTACTGTGCAGACCCAGCACCTGGGCAGGAGGCCCCAGTGGTGCAGCAGCTCCAGCTCTTGGCCCAGCCTCAGGCGGAGTTTGCCAGGCTCGGGCGGATGGTCTCTCCTGCTGCCCTCTGGGCAGCTGGGCTGGGTTGTCGTTCAGGCGTGTTTGCCCAGTTCTCAGAGACATGGGTTTTGGTGAGCAGGTGCCAGGGAGCAGTGATGGTGAAAGGCATTGCAGGATCTTGGAGGTGGCCGCGTGACCAGGTGCACCTCCCTGTCCTGGCGTCCTTGGCATGCGGCTCCTCTGGAGCTTGAGTACCAGGGCTGCTGTTCTTGGGGTTGTTTCTACAAAGATAAAGAGCCTGTGTTCATAGTGACTCTCACACCTCAAATGGAGTTCTGAGTGTCCAATGCTGGCTGCATGTGTGTCCATGTGGTGTGTGTCCTGCTAGATGCCTGGGTACAGGTGGTGCTTAATGATGCTCTGCCTGGGGTGTACGTACTTGATGGCTGCTATTTTGGCTGTGCTTGCCTTGTGCCCCTCTGTGTGCAGGTCAGGTTGCCTGTTGGCCCAGGGTCTCCTAGGCACTGAGAAGGGAGCCCTGTGGGCCACCTGGCTGGCATGTGCTCTGAGGCCTCTTCGTTGCCCTCTGTGGTCGATAGCATAAAGCTGTCTGCATTCGGTCATGGCTTCAACATTTGTATTTTCTTAGAAAATTACTTGAGTCGTTTGCAGGTTTTCAGAAGTTTCCCCAGAGAGTTGTATCAGAGATACCCGCAGACCAGAGTGGGCTGTGGGGCTGGGGGAGGCACCCAGCTCCCCATCTCTGGCCTCAGGGCTTGTGCTGCCTTCCTTGCTGGGGTGGACTGGTGGTGGCTCCCTGGCTACTGCCCTGCCATTCTGAGGCCACATGAGGCACAGAGCTGGGCGTGCCTGCCTTGCCTCCGCTGCTGCCTGCGCTCAGGGTGGCTCAGCTGCACCAGCACCGGGGAGATCTGGTGTCTTTTTCAGGGAAAGGCCTTCGGCAGTATTTTGAATCCGAATGTGGTCACTTCTTGAGAGCCAGCCTGGGTGGAGGGTCAGGTGGCTGCAGCAGTTGGGTGGGCAGTGTGAGCGTGGGCACGCAGTCTGCGACCCGTCTCCACGGACGCGGGTCTGGTCCCGCCTGGAGGCCAGGTTGCCTTCACCTCTTCTTCCCAATCTCGCTTTCGTAGGGCACTTTCCCTCACGGGATCGATATCGTGACCACAGCTGACTACTTTGCAGTTGGGAACAGAGCGAATTGCTTCCTGATCATAAGGTGAGTCCTGAAGGCTGGTCTGAGAAGTGCGGCTCTTGCTGGTGTGGATGTGAGAGTGAGACTCCACTGCCTGCTCCTGTCCTGGGAGGTGGCCGACGGGCGGTCCTGGTGGCTTGGTGGTGCGGGAGCAGCTGCAGCCCTTGTGGGGTCCCAGGTGCCAGCTGCCTCTGGGCCCCTGCTCCTCTGGTAGGGGTTCCCACGCCCTGGAAGTGGCTGCTTTTGTTTCCATTTCGGTAAAAAAGTGCCTTGAAGCTGAGGTTACCTCTAGATTGCTGGTCCCATGAGTGAGGAAGAGGTCCTGGAGGGTCCTGGTCACAGACTGCACGTGCGGACACCTGAGTGACAGGCCGCTACTGATGTAAAGAACAGTGATTTTGTGGGCCGGGGATGCAGCTCAGTGGTAGAGTGCCTGCCTCACAAGCACAAGGCCCTGGGTTCAAACCCTAGCACTGCAAAAAAAAAAAAAAAAAAACAAAACCAAACCCCCCCCCCCCAAAAAAAAACCACTGATTTTGTGAAACAACTTATTTTCCTTAAATTAGGAGAAATGTGCTGGTATGTTTAAGAAAGTTCCCACCCCTTTACATCCCAAGGGGACCCAGACAGCTGCTGTTCCCGTGTGGAAGTGCGCTCCTTCCTGACCCTGTGGACTGCCCAGCTCTAACTGCTGGCCGCACTCGCACCCTCCGTCTCTCTGGTGCTCAGCATGTTCTCTTTCCTTTCTGGTCACCTGTGGAATGTGGAGCTGCTGCCCACTGTTCCCTGATTTTCTTGGGACGAGGAATGGGCTCTTAAGTCCAGCCCAGGCATGTGCTGCTGTTGCTAAGTTCCCACATGAGCCTACAGGTGACGGGAGCTGACGCCCGGAACTGCTTCCTGGAGCAGGGCCTCTGTGGGAGCACACCCAGGAGCAGGCTCCACCCACACCTGGGCACCTGGGGGTGCTGGGCCAGAATGCCCTCCCCAGCTGGGTCCTGCTGTCGCCCTGACCTGGGGTGAGGAAGGCAGATGGGCACTTGGCTCACACAGGTGTCCATCAGGAAGCGAGGCATGGGGCCTGCGCCCCGCAGGGAGGCCAGAGCCGCATACTGCAGGCAGGGGCTGGGCCTAGAGGGGATCCCTGGGGCAGAGGGCACTGTAGTGTGGGGAGGTGCAGGGCAGTGGGCGAGGGACATGGGTGGCAGAGAAAGTGCCTGTGGACGCTAGGGAAGGTGGGCACTTGGCTCTGGCGTGATGATGCGGGCCCTTGTGGCCGCAGTCTGGGGTCTTCTGCTTCCTGGAACAGAATTGGAGCTGACAAAAGACCCCTCAAGAGGGGCCTGTGGACACCTTGCAGTGCTGCTGTCCCCTCTGGTCAGCACCACTGATACACCTCAGGGGTGCGTGGCCAGCTGTGCACTCTGACCTGTGCTCAGAGGGCCTTTGTCCTCTCCTGTTAACAGTGGTGACATGTCTCAGCTGTGCATGGTCAGTCTGTGTGAAAATCTGTCACCGCAGACCAGGCATTAAAGCCTGTGTCCCCTGCCCCCAGCCGGGTGGCCTTGCCCTGCTTCCTCATGCAGAGGGGCGGCTGCAGAGCACTGCACACGTGGCCGGCTTGTCTCCGCGCTTGCCTGGGCCTCTCCTTGGTCGCTCAGGCAGTTCACTGAGGTGAGGCTGGCAGCTGCTCCCTTTCTTTCTTTTGAGGCATGTTCCCTTGGGAGGGCACGTGTGGTCGGCCTGTGCACACACCTGGTTTGGTCTGTTGCAGGTGAAGCTGCAGCTGGGCTCCCTGGAACCTGTCTGGGAGAAGTGCCTAGGAGCAGGGTCTGGACCCAGGCTCTGCAAGGAGCCCTCCACGGGGTCTGCTCTGGGAACCTCGCCGTGTTCCTGCAGCAGTGGCTGAGGGTTTGGGGCTGCCTCTCAGCACCCGTGTGGCCAGCCTTGGGATGTGTGAGAGCAGCTCTGTGATTTGTTTTCCTAATGACCTCTCCTTGCAGGCGTTAACAGTCTTCTGTCCATTATTTATTGGGTTAGCTGCTTTCTTCTGTGGAACTTGAAGATTTTTCATGTATTCTAGGCACAATTCCTCTCAGAAACTGGTGATATTTTCTCCTAGTCTGTGGTGTCTTCAGTATTCTGTACATTTTAATGTCATAGCCTTTTTAAAAAAACAAAACTTGCTGGGTGTGGCAGTGCACACCTATAATTCCAGTTACTTGGGAGACTGAGGCAGGAGAGTCACAAGTTCAAAGCCAGCCTCAGCAAAAGTGAGGCACTAAGCAGCTCAGTGAGACCCTGTCTCTAAGTAAAATACAAAATAGGGCTGGGGACGTGGCTCAGTGTTCAAGTGCCCCTGAGCTCAATTCCTGATACCCCCAAAACAAAAACAAAAACAAAAAAACCAATCCAACTGACTTTATTTTTGCAGTTCCTTCAGCATGTGTGGTTTGTGTCTAGTGAGACCTGCAGTGTTACATGTGCATGCAGGCGCGAGGGTCTTGGCGGGTGAGGATGCTGCAACACTGCTGCTTGCTGGGGTGGCCTGCCTGCGGTACCCCTGCCTTTCTTATGTGTGTGGACCACAGTGAACTCTGCCTGCCTCTCGGCCTTTGCTTCCTGCTCTGGCTGTTCAGCTCTGAGTTCACAAGGATCCAGCTGGTTCTCCTCGCCCTGACTGAGGGACTCGGGTGCCTGCGTGTCTGTGAGCACAGCTGGGTGTCGGAATGCTGCTGCTTGCCTGCAGCCGAGTCATGGCTTGGGCTGGGCTGTCTCCTGCTCTGCCTTTGTGAGTTTCCTTGACTTAGGCATCGCAACCTGGAGCAGCTTCACACCTCGTCCTGGTTTGTTTTCAGTCGCCTGCCTTCCAGGTTCGCGTGGATCAAGGTGGCCTCCTTCTGTCCCTTCTGTCCCTTGACTCCCTAATGACACCTGCCCCTGCTCCAGACCTGCCATGGCCACGCCCCCTTGCTCCCTTGCTAGCCCCACCTGATTAGACCAGGTTCACCAC
Organism: Sciurus carolinensis; assembly: GCF_902686445.1. Lineage (NCBI taxonomy): Eukaryota > Metazoa > Chordata > Mammalia > Rodentia > Sciuridae > Sciurus > Sciurus carolinensis. The sequence goes on along the minus strand of NC_062215.1, from coordinate 343,286 downwards.
TTGCACATCCCTGAGAGGCCACATGTGCCTTGTTCTGCTTGGCCTCTCCACCCGTAACCTTGTCCTGGATGCCCGAAGTAGCCTCTGCCTACTCCACCGCAGGCCCAACCCTGCCGCGTGACCCTACTGCCCCCAGGACTGTCTGAGCCACCTCCTGCCCGACCCCATCCACCTGCATGTGCCCACTGCCTTGTCCCACCTGTGTCTCCACCTCATCCTCCTCCACGTGTTCTTCCTCCTGCTCTGTCAATGGTGTCCCCACCTCTTCATCCCACACCTCCTCCTCCTGTGTCCTCACCTCCTCCTCGCCTGTGTCCTCACCTCCTCCTCCTATGTCCTCACCTCCTCCCCCACACCTGTGTCCTCACCTCCTCCTCACCTGTGTCCTCACCTCCTCCCCCACACCTGTGTCCTCACTTCCTCCTCCTTTGTCCTCACCTCCTCCCCCACACCTGTGTCCTCACCTCCTCCTCCTGTGTCCTCACCTCCTCCTCACCTCTGTCCTCACCTCCTCCTCACCTGTGTCCTCACCTCCTCCCCCACACCTGTGTCCTCACCTCCTCCTCCTTTGTCCTCACCTCCTCCCCCACACCTGTGTCCTCACCTCCTCCTCGCCTGTGTCCTCACCTCCTCCCCCACACCTGTGTCCTCACCTCCTCCTCCTGTGTCCTCACCTCCTCCTCCTTTGTCCTCACCTCCTCCCCCACACCTGTGTTCTCACCTCCTCCTCACCTGTGTCCTCACCTCCTCCCCCACACCTGTGTCCTCACCTCCTCCTCCTGTGTCCTCACCTCCTCCTCCTTTGTCCTCACCTCCTCCCCCACACCTGTGTCCTCACCTCCTCCTCACCTGTGTCCTCACCTCCTCCCCCACACCTGTGTCCTCACCTCCTCCTCCTGTGTCCTCACCTCCTCCCCCACACCTGTGTCCTCACCTCCTCCTCGCCTGTGTCCTCACCTCCTCCCCCACACCTGTGTCCTCACCTCCTCCCCCACACCTGTGTCCTCACCTCCTCCTCCTGTGTCCTCACCTCCTCCTCCTGTGTCCTCACCTCCTCCTCGCCTGTGTCCTCACCTCCTTCTTGCCTGTGTCCTCACCTCCTCCCCCACACCTGTGTCCTCACCTCCTCCCCACCTGTGTCCTCACCTCCTCCCCCACACCTGTGTCCCTGCCCCTCTTTAGCATCTGCAGCACTCTTGGTTCTACTGGACTCCTAGATGCAGGGGCCTTGGTCAGAGGCCTCACTGGCAGGTGCGGTGCTGGTACTAGAACCGGGCCACCTGGCGTCCATCTGCTTCTTCTGAGAGGTGATGGTCACCAGTCTGCCTCTGGAATGTGTGTAGGTCCAGGTGTGTCTGCCCTGTCCTGCATGCCTGTGGCCTCCCGCAGCACAGGGACAGCCCGTGTGACCGTCACCTCTTCTCGCAGTCCCACTGGGGGTCTTGGAGCTGTCCGTGCCCTTCGCGTGGGCAGGTTGGTGAGCCAGGGCAGCCTGGGTGCTCTGTTCAGCAGGGAGGTGAGGTGCTGGCTGAGTCTTACCTGTGACCAGCAGCCTGTCCGGTCACATCTGGTCCACGTCTGCAGGAGCTGGCAAGGCGTGGCTCTGTAGGCCCACGGCCAGCGGGCCCGTCTTGTCCTTTGGTTGGGAGCAGTGTTTGCGCAGTGGGAACCACATCTGAAACCGTTGCTAGAGTCGAGCGCGAGCCAGAGGCTGTTGACGTCCCCACGTTCCCCGCCCCTGGACCCTGGGGTGGCGCCCAGATGGCTCTGGTGCCTGAGTGAGAGCTGCCCTCGGCCCTCAGGGCCTTGACTTGCAGGCACGTGCGCTCGGTTGTTTCGCAGGCATCTTTGGTGACGCCACCTGCAGATCTCTTCTCTGTTTCTTGTTTGTCTTGACTTTATTTTTGGTGTGCTTTTCCTGGAAGTAGTTTTTCTCGGGGTTCTCTTGGTATTACTTCCTTCCTTTCTCCTCCTCTGATTCTGGGGATTGGACCTGGGGTGTTCTACTGCTGAGCTACATCGTCCTTAGCACTGTTCATTTTTCACTTTGAGACAGGGCCTCACCAAGTTGCTGAGGCTCCCACCTTCCAGCCCCAGCCTCCTGAGTCCCTAGGACTAGAGGCGTGTGCCCCTGTGCCCGACTGCTCGCTTTCTTCCTTGTGGCTCTGGGTTTGGAGGCTGATCAGAAGAGCCCCCGCTTGGAGGCGATCTGAGTGGCCCTGTGCTGTTGCCGAGAGGTGTGGCCTCGTGCGCTCCTGCCTTCCTTGCTCCTCAGTGGGGCCAGGGCTCGAGCATGCCAGCAGGCGCCCCAGCACCCCGCAGCCCAGGCACCGCCGCTCCCACCAGCCTGTGAGGTGACAGCCACCCTCCAGGGAGCGTGCGACAAGTGCAGTCGGAAGGAGCGTGCTTGCTGGTGTCCTGATTCTTCTGCTCAGCACAGTGGCCTGGGCTCTGCCGAGTCTGCACACCGCAGGTCCCCCTGACAGTGCCGCTGGCGAGGAGGTGACGCCGTTTCCAAGTTCCGACTGTCCCACGTGGCTCTCGACAGTGGCCCTGTGGTTCTTTCCCAGCGGGAGCATCTGAGGCCTGGTCTCTGCTGCTCCTTGGTGTCTGTCTGTCTTTGGAGGGTCCCTGTCTGGCCCGTGTGGAGGCCACTTCTCCTGCCTGCCTGCTCGGCCTCGTCGGCTCCCAGGGTCGAGGCTGGCCCTGCGCCTGGTCTCGCTCTCTGTGCTCTGGCACAGCCCTCTGCACTTCCCTCCTGCCTGTGGCTCGCCCCTGCCCTTCCTGACGCGCACGGTGTCGGTCCTGAAGGGTGACTGACACACGTCTTGTGCGGCGTGCAACTGTGGTGTGGGGTAGCCAGGCACCCTGGGCGATCTGGGCACCATGGTGAGCGCGCGGCAGCCCAGGAGCCCCGGCACGCGCTCCAGGAAGGTCTGTGTGTGCGTGGCGTGCCGCGGGAAGGGTGGGGTCCAAGGACTCACGGCGCCCGGCTTGGCTCTCAGGCCCCTGTGGTCCTGTTGGGACTCGTGCTGGCGGCTGAGGGGGAGCCGCATTCTTCGTGGCCCCTGGCTGACACGTGCATACTCTGGATGTGTGCTCTCCCTTCTCTGGGCTGCTGCTAGGCGGGAGGCTGGGCTTTGAAAGCCAGTGCTGGTTTGCATCCTCGTGAGCCGTGGGTGAGACTCTGGCTCCTGCATCCTCATCACCCTTCTCTTGTCTCTTTCAGTGTGTTTATTGCTGGCTTTCCCGAGTACACGCAGCCAATGATAGACCACCTGGTCGCCATGAAGATCTGCCACTGGGATGGGTATGTTCTTCCCTGTTGTGGTGAGCGGTTGGGCTTGGGAGGCGTGAGGGCCTGCTCCTCGTAGACACCCTGACTTAAAGCAGGCCTGGGAAGGGAGACGGACTGCAGTCCCCATGCCCGGTGCTGGGTCACGGCTGTGCTCTGGCTCAGGTGTGTCCCTGGGGAGCGGGTTCCTGTGACAGGGTAGCCTCCTGGGGCCAAGCACCCTTGTCCCCCGCATCCCACCTGCTCTGCCTCTCTGGGTGGCTCCTGCTTGGTCTCTGGAAAGCCCAGCAGGCAAGAGCGGCTGTTTTTGTGGTTACAGTAGCAGCCGCAGGCGTCTCTCTGTCCCGGGGGAGAGTCGTGTGTGCTTGGAGCACGGCACAGCATTAGTGCTGTGGTCACCAGCTCAGGGCTTCTCAGGGGAGGTGCAGCCCTGGGCCCAGGCACAGCACTGTCGGGGACGCAAGCAGCTTCTCCATGGGTCTGTCGGCAGCCTTCCGAGGGCGTCGGAAGTACTCACTGCTGGCTGCCGCTGCTGGTGCGGTCATGTTGCATGGCTGCACACAGCCTGGGTGGACCCAGCCCGAGGTCCCCTCCTCCCACCCTCCCTCGTGGGCTCCAGGCGGCAGACGGTTGCAGGAACTCCCGTGCGGGGAGCTGAGGCCCTGCCCGCTGTCGGGTGGAGCTTAGGTTCATTGTCCAGTTGCAGGAGTTCTGCAGCGGCGAGAGTGCGGGACCAGAGGCAGCGTGACGGTCACTTCAGTGGCTCCTCACGTTGTTCTCAGCTTGGGTTCCCCGCAGGGCGTCCCGGTGGGTGGGTCCCCTCGTGAGGCACCTGCACACCTGCCGTGCTTTGTCACCTTTGGTCTCGCTGTCCCTCAGTTTCAGAGTGTGCTTGGATGCCCAGCCTGTGAGCACGCAGGCTGCTGCGTGGAGGGCAGTCAGTCCCTCTCCCACACACCTGGCTGTTGGTCCACGGGAGCAGCTGGACCGGGCAGGGCTGCTGGCTGTGGGTGGTGTCTCTCAGCAGGGGCAGCCCTGCCCTGTGGGCCAAGTGGCTGTCCACACCGCCTGCTAGAGCCTGGGTGCTCCCACTGCTTGGCTGCCACGGGCGGTGGGTGCAGGCGTCTCTCCTGACAGGACGTTTCTCCCCTCCCTGCCCAGGGACATCAGAGAGCTGTCAGCGAAGGCACTGCACAACCTGGCCCAACTGGCGCCCGAGTACAGCGCCACTCAGGGTGCGTGTGCTCCACGGTGGGAGGACCGCCTCCTCTCCTCGCTTGCCGAGAGGCGTGGAGAACCGTGTGGGTCCATGGAGGAAGAGTGGGGCGGCTGGGCGCGTCTGCCAGGAGCACAGCTGTGCCGCCCGCAGTGTGACCCGGGCCACGTGCGGCTGGGCCCGCCCTGCCGGAGGCTCTTGGAGGCCCACTGGTGGCGCTTCCCTGGGCAGAGGGTCCTGGGGCTTTTCCTTGCTCCCACTGGCACTTGTCCCGGTGACCACGTTGGAGGTCAGGGTGACTCTCGACTGGGAGTTACGTCTCACGAGGGCCGAACACTGCAGGGCCTGCTGGTCCTGGGGACGTGCTTGTCACGACACGGTAGCTAGACCTGGTGTCGGAGTTGATGTGGGCCTCCCACCCCACCCCACCACTCCTGGGCGAGGGGCTTGGCTTCCTCCCGTGGCGGGCCGACCTGCAGAGAAGCCCTGCCACCCCCCTGGCCGTGGTGGAGGCTCTGTGCTCACCGTGGAAGGGAGGGAACACCAGCAGAGCCGTGGGCGCCCTGCTGGCTGCTGAGCCTCGGCCTCCAGCCTCACCTGCCCGACAGAGCCCTGCCACCTCCCAGCCAGTTGCGGACAGGAAGCTCCAGCAGGGCCCCCGCCCATCCTGACCCTTCCCTTCCATGTCACATCCGGGTGGGACATGCGGCCACATCACCCTGTGAACCCAGGAGGGTGCCCTGCCCAGAGGCTGCCCCTTCTGCGTGGCCTGCGCCATCCGTCACCACAGCAGCCCTGCGGGGACCTGAGGGGACGGTTCTCCTCTGACGACCTTCCTGCCGCCCGTCTCCCAGTGCTCCCGGCCCTGCTGTCGATGGCGCTGAGCTCAGACCTGCACACGCGGCATGGAGCCATTCTCTCCTGCGCGGAGATCACCTACGCCCTGTTCAAGCTGGCGGCACAGAGGGACAGGTAGGGATGTGGCCTGTGCGTGGCTGTGGTCACGGTGGCCCAGGTGGGGAGCAGCGCTTTCGCTCTACTGGGACAGTTGGGGTCCTCAGGTTCCCACATTCTGTTTTGGGGGCTGTCAGTGTCTGCAGCCACCCACCCTTCTGACCAGGCCCAGAAGCCACCAGGGTCCCAGCGCCAGCCAGGTGATGGGGCACACAGCTCTCCAGGTGGCCGTAGCTCAGCTCCTGTGTTGTTCTGCTCTTTTCCTTTGGGGCAGGTACTACAGGTTGAACCCAGGGCGGGGTTACCACTGAGCCACGTCCCCAGCACCCCCTCTGCTTTTTTTTTTTTTTTTTTGAGGCAGGATCTCACTAAGTTGTGGAAGCTGGCCTTGAACTTGGGATCCTCCTGCCTCAGCCTCCTGAGTTGCTAGGATTCCCATGTTCTGTTTTCTCATTTGTTTCACTTTTGATTATCCCTTTTAATAATCTGTGGTCCTCAAGAATATGCTCTGAAAGTTCCCCTGGAAGTTTTTCCAGTTGATTACCTTCAAAGGAATAACAGTGGGAGGTGAGGGGCATGTGGACGTGGCCCCCGGAGCAGCTCTTCTCAGAAGTGAAACCCAGGCACAGGTGATGCCCACCTGTGACCTGGCTCACACTCGGCTCTGAGAACACTGTCCCTTCACTTGCTTAGGTGATTCCCTGGGCAGGCCAGTAGTGGATGCAGACGTGGACCCCACTCCTCACCCACTGGCCAGGAGGGGGCTTTGGTTGTCCTGCTGCAGGTCCAGGGCTCCCAACTCCGAGTGCTGGAGTGGTCCTGGTGTGGCAGACCTTGAGCCCTGGTGGCGGGAAGAGGCGCAGGGCAAAGCCAGGCTGCTCCTGCTTGGAGGGCACAGGGCCTGTGCCACCCACAGCAGCACATCTGAGCCACACAGGCGGGTGAGGTCCCGGGGAAGGGCACGGGCGTTCGCTGGGCCTGGCTGTGTGGGCACCAGCCTGGCCAGGGCAGACAGGTGCTCCTGCATGCTCTGCACGTGCACCACGGCACCCTTGAGCGTGGGGCCTGGGGAGCCCTGCTGGACTCCCAAGCTCCCGGAGGCCAGCAAGGGCCAGCCTTGCCAGTGGCCCTCCTGAGACCACAGGGCTGCCTGCAGGTTCTCCACCCTGCCCATTCTCTTTCCTCCAGGGTGGTCACATGGCAGTGGGACCTGGCTCTAAGTGTGCTCCTTCTGTCCAGGTGCAGGGTGCTGAGTCCTCTGCTAACTGGTGTGCCTTGGGGCATGCAGGGAGCCTGCCTGACCACCACCTGTCTGGCAAGAGGGTTGCCCTGCGAACCTGCAGGGCCGGTGGGGCCTGTGCAAGAAGGCCAACTCTCAGCCCACCTGGGCTCGGGCTTGGTCCTGTGGACTCAGCACTGTGTTTGACCTTCTGCAGGCCTGTCACAGACTACCTGGAGGAGAAGGTGGTGCAGGGCCTCAGGCAGATTCACCAGCAGGTTTGTGTGGCCCCCAAGTGTGCCCCTGGCTGAAACCCGAGCAGTGGGGGTGGGTGGTACCGTGGGTGGGTTCTGTCCCTGCCTCAGCTGGAGGCCATTCCCCGGGGTTCTGGGAAGGGATGTGGGTGCTGTTCCCTGCCCTGCTCTTGTGGCCAGAGGTGGTCAGGGGTTGCGCGGTGCCCTCGGTTGGGTAGGGCTAGGTCGGTTTCTGCCCCTGCCCTGTCATGGTGTCCCTGTGTCCTGGGCGAGGTGGGGGCACCTGTAGCTCAGAGGCCTCGGTTTTTACCCGTGCTTTTCGAACTTGCTGCAGTTGAATCCAGAATTTTGACCACACATTTCTCTGGGGAGAACGTGTGCTCCTGAGAGGCCAAGCAGGAGCTGCAGGAGTCCTGGTGCTCAGGACCCCACGTTGCCCCAAGGGCTTCTGGTTCCACGTGGAGTTTGCTGCTCTCAGGACCCCCAGCTTGTGGAACAGGGGTCTTTGGTTCTGGACCCTTCCTGTTCTTGCCCCTGGCTTGCATTTCTCACTGAGGGAAGCCTGGCACACTTGTCCAGCCCTGGCCACACCAGAGCTGGCCCAGCACAGCAGCTGAGGAGCAGAGGTGCCAGCCTGAGCTGGGCTCCCCGTCCTGGGAGTGTGGATCGTAATGGGACCTCCTGTTTCTGTGACGGCTGATGCCTTTTAGTGTGGCGGAGCTGCTCGCACGGTAGAACACGGGGTCGGCTTCGGCTGAGTGGTAGCTCGTGTTCTTCAGTGCTTTCAGGCTTCTTTGGAGACAAGCGGCCGCGTCCCAGGGGCCCCATGAGTTCCTGCCTGAGTGGCTCCCAGGGGAGGTTAGCTGTCTGGCCGTCCCCTGGGTGGCCGTGCCCTTCCCTGTCCTCTCTGGCCCTCAGCCTCCCTTCTGAGGCAGCCCACAAGGAGCACTGTGAGGCCCTGAGCCAGCGCCTGCCCCAGCTCTGCTCCGGCGCGGCCCTGGTGGGTGCTGCTTCTCAGAGCCGCCTTCCGTCTTCTCTCCACAGCTCTGTGAGCGGCAGCTGTACAGGTAGGCTCACGTGGCGCCTCTGCCAGCAGCTCTGCGCTCGGGGCGCTGCCTGGCCCAGGGGCGGTGGGTTCCTGGCTGCAGATGCACAGCAGGCTCTCCGGCTCCTCTCCTCGTGCGCGGCAGGCCCCCAGGCCCCGGCCTCCTGGTTCTCGTACGGATGGGCCCCCGTGACGCGGAGCTGGTGCTGCCCTTGGTGCCCCTGGCTGCTGAGCTGTGGTGTCGGCCCTCTCCAGCTCGTGACTTCCCTTGACGTGCCTGGGTGACCACCTGGCGTGGCCTCGCTCGGACGGCCTTCTGTGGAGAGCTGCGCCCTCCACCTAGGCTCTGTTCAGACCTCAGTTCAGGCAGTCATTTCTGCTTCTGTGTGGAACTGTCCGCCCTTACCGTGTTCTGGACCTGAGCTTGGGGGCAGGCATAGCGCCTGCCGTGTCCCCTTCGCGGCTCCTTTTGTTTTCTGCGTGGCCATTGGTGCTTCTTGTGTGGGTGTTGAGCGCTGTGCTGTTCTGTGCTCGTGAAGTCCGGGGCCTCCCTTCTAACCTTCAGCTTCCCCGTAGCTTTCCAGTCCTCCGGGATCCGGAAGGGAGGCCGTGGGTGCCCACCCTCCAGGGCCTCGGGTCCTCCCACACTCCATCCTTGGAGCCCTCGGAACTGGCTCCCATCTAACCCTTTGCTTACAGCCTGTCTTTCCGGTGAGGTCTTTTGGAACCTCGTTCACCCCTGCCGGTGTCCAGGTCTGCCCGAGCCTGCCCGGGTCCTGGCCTGTGCTGCGCCTGCCAGTCCCAGTGCTGCTCTGCCTTGTGTGCTGGTGCCAGCTGCAGTGCACCACTCCTGTGCTCTGTGGCGGAGTTAGGCTCGCATGTGACCTGGAGTTGACAGTGCTTGGCCTGCCCCGTGTGGCCACGGGAAGTGGTAGCCTGGGAAGTCCCACGGCGTCCCATGGAAGCGCAGTCAGAACAGCCCAGCCCTCAGGGGAGGCCCTGGAAGACCGCCTGGACCATTTCATTTCCTTCTTAGCGGGGGGTTTGTTCTTCAGTAACGCATTAGACCAGTTAGTGTTTGCGTGTACTTGGCGCCTGCCGAGGGTGTTCCGCGTTCCTGCAGGAAGAGTCTAACCGAGTGTTCTGCTTGACTTCCAGGGGTCTGGGAGGAGAGCTCATGAGGCAAGCAGGTAGGTGTGAGGACAGAGGCTGCAGCCCCCAACCTGTGGAGAGGGATGTCCGTGGCCCTCACCCGCTCCTTGGGCAGTTCGTCCTGCTGAGCCCTTCAGTGGCACGGGTGCTGGGCGGCTTGCTTGGGTTGGTCCCCTGCTCTTATTGCCTGGCACACTGGTGGCAGGTGCTGCCCAGCTTCCCCGAGCTGCCCCCAGCCCGGCTCACTCCTGGCTCGGGTGGTGCTGACTGGTGGCGGTTGCCGTGGAGGGGATGTGGGAGCTGGGGCTGGGTCTTGGGGACGTCAGTGGCCGTCTTCTCCTTGGTACGGTATTAATTTGAGTGTAGTGTAGAGCAGAGCATGACTCTTTAGACCACGTTTGAATGTCTGCAGGGAGCTCATGGGACACAGCACGGGACCATCTGTATTTCCTGAAGCCCAGGTGCTTGCTGGCTCACCCGGGCATGCTTCTGGTGCTGCTCCCCAGTGCCCCGTCCACCTGGTCACTGAGGTGCATGGGGAGCCACTGGGTGGGGCTGGTGAGCAGGTGCAGGCGTCCCAGGTGTGGCCCATGTTGGGATGGTCTGAACCCTAAGTGCCATCCTTGATCTACCTGCACTCCTGGATGGTGGCCCCGAGTGGACTCTGGCCCACTGCAGCCTGCAGTGGCCACTCAGTGGCTAGGTGGAGGGATTTGTGTTCTGTAGGCAGAAGGTGGGGCTGCTCACCTGTGCAGGCTGCGTTCCCATGCAGAGCCGCTTGGGTCCTGTTTGCAGCAGTGGTGAATGGGCATAGGCATGGCACCCTCAGCCCTGTGGGAACTGGGACCAGAGTGGGGCGCGGGTCCCAGACCCGAGCTGAACAGCTGAGATCCCAGGAGCAGTCTGGAAGGTGGTGCCTTTGACGGGAACGTGACCAGTGCCGTGCCATGTGCTTACCATGGCTGCCCACGGGAGCTGAGGCTGCTCAGTCTTCAAGCAGAGGCACACAAGGCCTGTGGGGTGACATGCACGCCCACTGCTCTGGGCAGAGTGGGGAGGAAGCTGCTTGCCCGGGAGAACCCCCTGCAGCCTGGGTCCTGTGGGCACCCTGCACTGCGACTCCTCAGGAGGCCGAGGGGGAGCTGGCGTGGACAGAGTGAGGAGGGAGGCTGGCTCCGCGACGTGTGGAAGGCCTGGCCTGCCCTGGGCGCTGTGCAGGCACAGACCAAGAGCCCTGTGGGTGGGAGGGAGGACCTCAGGAGGTGGCAGGAGAAGAGACCAGCGGAGACGAAGCTTCCCGAGACCAGAGTCTGTTTCTGACCTGCTTCTGGGATCCTCAAGCCCAGACGAGGTGGCTCTGTGCCTGCCAGGGGTCAGTGTAGTTGAATAGCGAGCTGTTTTGTCCTGGCACAGCTGTGACTGAGGCGGGGTGTTGAGTAGCAGCCTGACTGGGTCCCTGGAAGGGTCCGCAGGGCTGTTCCTGGTGGCATCGTGCTGGGGGCTGCCGGTGGGGTGGCTGTGCCACACCAGGACAGGCCGTGCCAGCCCTCCTTGCCACGGACGGGTTGCTGGGGAAGTTGAGCAGGACTGGCCCAGCCTGTGCCAGCTGAGGGCCACTGGGGAAGGCCTTGCCTCCTCCTACCTGCCCGGGACGCCTGCTCCTCCCCACAGTGCCAGCTCCACTGCGTGGGCTTGACGGGCGTCACGAAAGACGTCTGAGCTGACGCGTGACTTGTGCAGTGCGGGCTCTGCGGATCGGTGTGCCCCGGCCCTTTCCCAGCCTCCATCTGTGAACACAGCTGAACTCAGGGGTTCAGGTGGGCCAGCTGCTCCGAGGTCCACTCTGGCCCATGCCTGTGGCCCCCAGAGGCAGTCCATGATGTCACATGGCCTCCACGGCCTGCATGCCATCCGAGGTCCTTCACATGAGAAGGCTCGGGGACACCTGATGCCGCGGGGGTCTCCACCTGCCGTGGGGACACCTCTGACATCCCTGCGTTTCCTGCGGTCACCGTTTGCCGTGACCCATGGGACCATCGTGAGCTTAGAGGAGGAAACGCGCCCTGGTCAGGAGGCCACTCTCAACAGGGCGCTGGCCCTTTTGTTGGCCAGTGGGAGGTCTGCCCTCTGGAGAGTCAGGATCCTGATGGACGGAGGCCTGCTTGCTCTTACACGCCCTGGCTGCCTCTGGCGTCCTCTGGAGAGCGTCCTAGGGGAGTGGCGGGACGTGGGCTTCGGCGGCGTCTCCTCGAGCAGCCCCAAGGCATGCTGGCCGCCTCTCCCACTCCTGCTGTGAGCGTGGCCCTTGTCTCTGGAAGGACACTGACCACCTCCAGCTTTGGCTGTTACGAGGCCACTTGTGAGCTTGGGGACAGGTGCCTGAGAGGCGGAGCCGGCCGTCTCCCAAGGTGGCCGCACCACGGCGGCGTGATGCCAGCCCTTCTCGCGGGACGCTTCGGTCGCATTTCCCACCCTCTTAAGCTGCACCTGAAGTTCATAGGTAGAGCGGATCTCCAAGAAGGTTAGGAGGAGCGGGCCTGTGTTTTCTACTCCGAAAGCCCGTCGTCAGACCTGTGCTTGGAGCAGCCTGGTTGTAGGTGCAAGGAGGCAGTGCGGTGGACTCCGTGGGGGGCGGCAGTGAAGTGACTCGCAGGGGGTGCACGGTCCTGAGGGAGGTACTCCTGGTCAGGAGGGAGTCTCAGCATAAAGTAGGTGCGTGGGTCAGCAGAGCACAAGTGGCCATACCCAGTGCACAGGCACGACCCGGGCTGCTCCTCCACGTCGACATGCTCATGACGTTATCCTCTGCTCCCCGTTGACACGCTCTGCTGGCCCCTGGCGGTGACGTTCTCTGTTCTGTAGAGTGAAGGCGCCCCAGGAGAGCTGCCAGGCAGCCGTGTCCTAGCGTGTACACGTGAAGGGTGTGGCTGGGCCCGTGTGGCCACACGGAGGGGAGGCTGACCCTGCTCTTGGAGAAGCCTGGGTCGGTGCTGAGTGCACTGTGGGGCCTGTCCGCCACGTCCCAGCCGGGCCCGGGAGCCTGGTCCTGTGAGCGACACCAGGGTCCCTGAGCTTTCCTCTCTGTCTGTGGTTCTGGGAGCAGAAAAGCAGGGAGGAGTGATCCGCGGCTGGGCGGCGCACAGGGAGGGGCTGGCGGGGTGGGAGTGGGGCGTGGGGTGTGTGCTGCCCAGCCGCCAGCAGGCGGTCAGCAGCTTCCTCTGAGGCCCAGGTGGACTCCTGGGGCTCCCGCCTCCACCGGCACCTTCAGTTACTTCCCACGGTCGCTCCCAGCCTGCGACTCCTGCTGAGTGTGGTAGACCCTGCTTCACATCCGTGCGGCAGGGCTCAGGCGGCAGGGCTTCTGCTCCTGGAAGTGTCCGAGCCTGGCACTGCGGGGTGCCCCCGTCTCAGCCTCACTGTGCCTCTGCAGCCCCCGTTGCTCACCATCCCCGTGAGCCCAGGTGCTCTCCTTTGCCTCTGCCGTGGAGTGTGCGCCTCTACAGGAGCACTTCCTCTCTCTTTGGAGGTGGTCCTCGCTCAGGGGTGTCAGGTGCCTGGCGGGGCTGCAGTCACTGCTGATGGTCTTGCTCACCTGAGTCCTCTGAACTGCCTGTCCACCTTAGGTCTCGTCCTGGGAATCCACTTCAGGTGCAGAACGGCTGCTGCCTGCGTCTGGGGTGTGGGGCGGGGTTCCCAGTGCACATGTTGCTTCCCTGGGAATCCTGGGCTTTTGTGCCCAACTGCCCAGCACTAGATGTTGCTGGAACCTCCTGGGGGCCAGCCTGCAGGGCCAGCGGGTGGGGAGCCGTGTGCTCCGCAGCGACGAGGTGGGGCAGCGGGGCTGAGGGTGTGGGTGGTGGTGCAGCTCCGTGCTCCCAGCGGGTGGGGAGCCGTGTGCTCAGCAGCGACGAGGTGGGGCAGTGGGGCTGAGGGTGTGGGTGGTGGTGCAGCTCCGTGCTCCCAGCGGGTGGGGAGCCGTGTGCTCCGCAGTGACGAGGTGGGGCAGCGGGGCTGAGGGTGTGGGTGGTGGTGCAGCTCCGTGCTCCCAGCGGGTGGGGAGCCGTGTGCTCAGCATTGACGAGGTGGGGCAGCGGGGCTGAGGGTGTGGGTGGTGGTGCAGCTCCGTGCTCCCAGCGGGTGGGGAGCCGTGTGCTCCGCAGCGACGAGGTGGGGCAGCGGGGCTGAGGGTGTGGGTGGTGGTGCAGCTCCGTGCTCCCAGCGGGTGGGGAGCCATGTGCTCAGCAGTGACGAGGTGGGGCAGCGGGGCTGAGGGTGTGGGTGGTGGTGCAGCTCCGTGCTCCCAGCGGGTGGGGAGCCGTGTGCTCAGCAGTGACGAGGTGGGGCAGTGGGGCTGAGGGTGTGGGTGGTGGTGCAGCTCTGTGCTCCTTCCTAGTGTGCGTCTTGGTGGAGAAGCTATCACTTTCCAGAATGCCCTTCAGAGGTGACTCTGTGGTCGGTGAGTACATTTCTTCTCAACATCAGGCGTGAGAGCGCTTTCTTCATGGCTGCTTCCGACCGCACAGTGAGGTGGAGCTGGGACAGATGTCGCGGGCTCCAGGGGCAAGGTTCCTGATTTGGAATACCTGCCTTGAACTCATTGCCAGTTCTGCCATCCCCGCAGACTGGAGGGCCCACCAGCTCCCTCCTTGGCGCTCCTGGCTCTGGCCCTGGCTGGCAGGCAGGCCGGTCAGTCCTCTCCCCAGGGCCTGCTTCTGCTCTCCAGCCTGCAGCTCTCCTTCTGGCTGAGTGGAGTAAGCTCTGCTGCCTACCCACTCACTGGGTATAGCTGGGTTGAGTACTTGGGTTTGTATTGAGGGGATGTTCCTTGAGGAAGAGGAAAGGACCTGAAGCCACCAGTGTGATCGGAGTGCAAAGTGCCTGTAGCCCAGTTGGTGGGGGCAGGGACTCGCAGGTGGAGGCCCCGTCCCTGCGGCCTCGGGCAGGCCCCTCTGCAGCCGGGGTTGCTTCAGGTGTCTCGGGCTCCTCCCAGAGGCCCTGCCGCCCAGGGACTTGACTCGTGGGTGTTGCTGCTCACGGGTGGGCTCTTGGGACTTGGGCCACCAGCATCTTTGCTTCGACAGGTGACTGGCAGTGGCTGATCGACGACACCCTGAGGAGTCTTCATCTTGTTTCCAGCCACGCCAGGCAGCAGATCAAGGTACACTGGTAGGCCTCTGTGTCGCTCTGCGGCACGAGCTGTTGCCTGCAGGCTGTCTTGTGAGGGGCGTGGGACCTGTTACTCCCTGTGTGGTTTACAGGCAGGACATACAGCGTGACCATGGGCCATCAGAAGGTCATTTTTCTTGCTGTTTCTATCCCCGTTGATGACACTCACCTTCAGAACGTTGCTCTCGGATTGACAGTAACCGCTTGGGTGAATCCTGCCTCTTGGTGGGCTGTGAAGTGCAGGTGTGGAGACTCCGTTCATGACACTCACATTCAGATCAGGACCCCAGTGCAGAGCCGGAGGGTTTTGTGGCGAGTGACTGTGTGCCCGCCTGTGTCCTGGGTTAGCTCTTGTCACAGAGGGTGGGCGTGGGCTGCCGCACCGCCCCGTGTCTGGCATCGCTGGCAGGATGTACCTCGGCTTCCTCTTTCTCCGTGACGACTGTCACTCTGCAGGGTCGAGCAGTCTTGCTGCTGGAGCGTGCGCCTTTGAGGGTGCTTCAGGGTTTTCTCGTACAAAGCCTGTAACTGGTTCACCCAGCGGGGATCGCGTGCCAGGTGGCCTCTGTGGTGCTCCGTGGCTCTGCGCCCCGCCTGTGCTCAGGGTGGCTCCACCTCGTCCTGCACAGCAGGTCCCGGGGGCCATGGTGCTGGTTCCTGAGGGGCTGACACAGCACGGCTGTGTCCTGCCCGGAACCGCCTCCTGTTCTGTGCCCTTGGACCTGGCTGTCCTGTAAGCGAGGCTGTGTGTAGCAGGGCCACACGCCATTCATGCCTGTGTCACTGCTGCTGGGAGGGAAAATGGCTCCATTGTTGACGAGCCGTGGAGACGGTGGACTCACTCGTGGAGGAAGCAGCGCATCCTCCATCCGGTCAGGGCAGAGAATCGCTGACCGTCGAGCAGCCGGCTGCACAGCAGCCAGGTGCTGTGGTGCTCTTTGCACAGCCCTGACCTGGAGCCTGTGGCGAGGGCTGGTCTGGTGGGGCTCTGTGCACTCAGCCCTCCTCTGTTCCAGGACGCTGCGGTCGCGGCCCTGGCTGCTCTCTGCTGTGAATACTACGTGCAGGAGCCAGGGGAGGCCCGTCCTGCAGCTCAGGGTGAGTGGGCTGCAGTGCCAGCCTCTGGCAGGACACACCGGGCAGAGCTCCCTCCCCTCCGCACCCCGCTGTCACATCCTGTCCCTCGCAGAGGTGCGTCCATGCTTGGTCCTCCCATCGGGCAGCTTCTGTGGTCTCCCAGCCCGCCCACCTGGGGTCTCCAGGATGGTGCCCGGGAGCCTTGGTGTGCGACTGGGAGCTGCGCTTGCTCCCGGGCTCTGGCGGAACCAGCGCACCTGTGAGGGGCGTCCTTCCCACAGTGGCCTTTATGTTCCTAGTAAATGAAAACCGAGCCTTAGGGCTGCATGGGCCATGCTCACTGCCCTCCTGACCAGCTTCCTGTCACCAGTGGCCTCGGGTGCTCTCGAGCCTTGAGGCCAGCAGTGGGCCCACCCCACGTCTCACTCCACACACACCAGCCCGGAGCTCACTCCCTCCTGTGTTCCTTCTGCAGAGGAGCTGATCCCACGGTACCTGGCTGAGCTGCGGAGCCCTGAGGAGATGGCCCGCTGTGGCTTCTCCTCAGCCCTGGGTGCCCTTCCGGGCTTCCTCCTGAGAGGCCGGCTGCAGCAGGTGCATTGAGCAGACGGAGCAGAGGGGTGGGGACATTCTGGGTTTGCTGCCAGGGGCAGCTGGTGGTGGTGGCTTCACGTGTCTGGCTGCCCCAGCAGATGGGCTTGGAGCCCTGCCCTCACCTGAGCCCCTGTCCCCCTCTGGTCACAGTGGGGCGGTGTCTGGGCAGCACAAGTGGCTCGTGGGTGCTTTGCTTCCTTTTGGGATCTTATCTCACCTCAGGGTGGTGGCAGCCTGTGCCGGGTGGAGGGCCGAGCTCTGCCGGCGCCTCAGCCGCTCCCAGGACCCCCAGCCTGAGCGCTGCTTCCCTAGGGGAAGCCTCAGGCAGAAAGGCCCAGGCTTATCCCATCCCTGCCCTGGGGCCGCTGCCAGGCCCTCGCCCCAGCCTCCCTGCAGGCCGTCCCTCCTCAGTGTCCTCATCCCTAACCCTCCTGTGGACATATTGTCCCTCCCAACGCCCTGACCCATCCTCGGGTCCCTGGGAGGGTCTGAGCGTGGAAGCACATCCAGCCAGTTCCTGGAGCCCTGAGTCCTGCCTGCCCCAGTAGCTGCAGCCTCCAAACCTCTTGTGCTTCCTCCCCAGCTCAAACACCAGACTGGTCCTGTACCCCTGCCAGGTGTCCCTGCTGCCCACCACCCCTAGCCTGGCCACGCTCCCTCCTGCATATTCTGGGGCCCAAGCTCCAGTTGGCCTCTCCACGACTAGACTCTCACCCAGGGTTTATCTGAAACAGATGCGAAGCAGTTGTTAGACTTGAACTGGCACCTAAGAGGGTCAGCCATTAGGAGCCAGCGGCTGCACCTGTCTGTCCCAGGTCTGAGCAACAGAGAGCACACCAGGCCAGGGAGGCCCTGCAACTGCCAGGGTCAGGGCTTGGCTGGGGAGACCTGGGGGCACCCTCGTGTCCTCCCTGAGCTGCACTGAGAGGGCCGGGGCTGCCAGCCGCGCGGGAGGCGGGTCCACTGCGGCCACAACTGCGCCTGCCCTGGAAGCCCTTGCGTTGCGACTGAGGCTTCTCTTGTTCTCAGGTGCTCACAGGCCTGACAGCAGTCACCCGATCCTCTCCCAAGGATGTGAGCTTTGCCGAGGCCCGGAGGGACGGCTTGAAGGCCATTGCCAGGTCAGCCGCGGGTAGCAGCTGGGTGGGCTTGCTGGGGGCCTCAGCCTGCTCAGGTTGCTTCCCCTCGGTGTTCCAGGTTCTTCCCTTGCAGGGCACATTTCCAGCTCTGGGGGCCGGGACAGTCGTGTGCTGCCACAGCCACAGTGACCACTGAGCTGTCCTGCAGTTGGCCTCCATCTGGGAGCTGGGGAGTGGGGCCCAGTCCAGCGTCAGTGACCCAATTGCGGCCCTCTGCGCTATGGGGCACTCGCCTGGTACATGCCAGTCCTGGGTCACCCCCAGCACAGAGAGCCTCAGGAGGGGAGGGGTGGGAACAGCTCTGCTCAGGGAGCCTGCCTGCCCTCTGTCCCCCATGCGGGGACCCGTGCCCCCACAAGTGCCCACAACAGCTCTGCCCCTGTGCCAGGGTGGACGGTCGGGGGGTGGCAGTACAGCCTCACAGCTGAGTGCCGTGTCTCCCCTGGCGGGACTGAGCCTGGCGCCCTGCTCAGGCTCGCGTCAGCTCACGGCGGCTGGTCTCCATTTCAGGGTTTGCCAGACCGTGGGTGTCAAAGCAGAGGGGCCCCCGGACGACGCTGTGTGCGCAGAGAACGTCGCGCAGGTGTACGCCGCGCTGCTGGACTGCATGGGCGACTACACCACAGACAGCCGGGGGGACGTGGGGTCCTGGTAAGGGCAGTGCCCGGTCCTTGCTGCTGACCCTGGGCAGTAGTGCTTGGCCTCAGCTTTCGCACGTCCCCTGCCTGCCTGTCTCGTGGGCTCACTGAGCCCGTGCTCTGCCCTGGGCGTCTGGTGCTCCCCGAGGACGTTCGCCTCGGCCTCGCTCCTGGCTGGGGGTGCTGGGAGGGGACGCTGTGCGGCCTCGGGAGGAGCCTGTCCTTGGCTCCTGGCCGGCGGCGGGACTCGGAGTGAGGACCCCGGCCCTGGGGGAAGCTCCCACGGGGCGACGCCGTCACTTGCAGACCTGTGCTCCTGTCAGTCCTGCTGCCCCTGCGCGTCCGCAGCCGCCTGTGTGGCGGGCGTCTACTCTTGGTGAGCCGAGAGGCGCTGGCCGGCGGCTGCTCTCCCGGAGCCGTGAGGGTGCTCCTCCGTCGGGTGCCAGGGGTAGCAGTTGGCTTTGGTCCCCGCCTGGCACCTGCGAGGGCTGTGGCCTTCTTTTGCCCACAGCCTCCCTCACTTGCCCTGGGCTTGGGCAGGTCCTGGAGCCCTGCTCACTGACCAGGTGTCCCCCCACCCTGTGGATCCAGCTGGGAGCCTAATCCATGGTCTGTCAGGCTGCGTCATCACCGGTCAGCTCCTAAGTGGGGTCGCCCCTGCTGTCTGCTTGCTGGTGACTCCTGCCTCCTGAGCACCTCTCCTACCCGGGTGACGTGCTGGGTGCTGCTGCCGGGCGCCTCCGCAGAGTCGTGGGGCGTGAGCCCTCTTGTATGTGCACAGGGTCTTCCTTCACTGGCCTCCGAAGGAGCTTGGGTCCTCCCCAGAACCAGAGGACGGGAGGCTGGTGAGGTCCTCCGGGTACAGCTGCGGTGTGGCAGCTGCGGGCAGCAGGGCGGACAGGTGCCTTTGCACTTGTGGGATGTCCTGGCCGTCTGACCCCTGCTGGGCATTTCCTCCAGTGAGGAGGGGCCTGCCGCTGGCTCTTGGCGTGGCTGTGTCAGTGTCCTGGTGGCTGTGTGTTCTGTGGGGACCTGGCTGCGTGGGCTGCATGCAGAAGTGTGGACTCTGCTCCCATAGAAGGTGGCCCTGGTCATGGCAGACAGGGTGGCTTCTTGCACAGACCTGGGCTCTTCTCTGAGGCCCCTCCACTCTGTGACCCTGTTGACCAGGCCCCTCTCCACTGTGTGACCAAGAAGAAGGTGGTCACCTTCCAGCAGAGCAGGAAGGATGGCGGCCCCCTTCCTCTGAGCCTGCCCTGCCACTATGGCGTGGCCTCAGAGGGGTGGGCCTCTACTCTGCGCCTGCTGGTTCTGGGCCTGTAGGGCGCGAGCCCCTCCCTACTTCTCCCTGTCACACACTCGCCCAGCGAGCTCTTCAGGCCCGTGTCTGCCGCACCGTCCGTGTCTTCAGGGGTCTCTGATGCTCTCATCCCGTCTTTCTCACTTGGCAGTTGTTTTTAAAGTATTCCTCATCGGTTTCAACAGAGTCCTGCAGGCCGAGGGCTCGGTCACGGGGCTTTCTCCTGTCAGGCTGCGGTGAGCTGTGGACTCCGGGCTCTCGCTGCCCTTGCTCCCTGTCGCAGCCTGGGATGCCCTGTGGCCTTCACGCAGGTCCCTGCCTGGGGCCCTGGGGCTCGGCCAGGCCTTACTCCCAGGCACCGCCCTGTAGACACATCCTCCAGGCCTCACTGGGCCTTGCGGCTCAGGGTGGGAGGTGGTGTGGAGGAGCATGAGGGTCAGCCCTGCCCTGTGTCCCCCAGCATTGCTGCAGAGCCTCCCTGTCCCAGCCCACTCTGTCCCTCACACCTCCAGCAAACATGGGCTGATGGGAACCGCTGCTCAGTGGACAAAAGGTCCTGATATTGGGGAAGTGACCGTCGCTCGGTTTGTGGTGAGAGCAGTCCGCCGGCCCCTCTGCAGGGGTGTGCTTGCAGCAGGTCGGCGGCTGCCGCCCTGCAGGGAGTGTCCCGTCTGTCTCTTGTTCACCTGTGAGAGGGAGCCCCTCTTGTGGCGCTGCTTGCCTGGAAGCAGGTGCTCGTAGTCTCTGAAACTCACCTTGGAGCCTGGCCCACGTGGGGCTGGCGGGCCTCACGCGTGCGTCCGTGTTTCTGAGAGCCTTTTTCAGGAGGAGCCTCTGTGGCCACGTGTGAGGTTTGGTGAGTGCAGCTGGTGCAGCCTGGGCAGGAGCCCAGTCCCACCTGACTTTCCTGTCTTTGTCCTGCAGGGTCCGTGAGGCCGCCATGACCAGCCTGATGGACCTGACGCTTCTTCTGGCGCAAACCCAGCCCATGCTGATTGACGCCTATGTGTGAGTGGCTCGGGCAGCTCAGACCTCCTCTCGGGTCCTGTCCAGACTCCCATGGCTCGTGTCCAGGGCCCCTTCTGCCCAGCGCCCCCAGGACAAAGCCCTGCCTCCTGAGCTGAGGCCCTGTCACTCAGACCCTGGCCCAGGGAACCCTGGCGGGGGGTGGGCTATACGGCCCTTCGTCCTGCCCATGCCCACCCTCTTCGCCCACTGTCCAGCCCGTGGTCCCCTTTTGCTCCTTCCATCCCCTGGGTGTCTGCGTGCCCCATGGTGGCCCCTGCGGTGTTCAGGGAGGTGCGTCCGCCCACCTGCAGTGGCCGTGTGGCTGCGCTGACAGGGCCCTGGGTTGGCAGGTGCGAGCGCCTCATGTGCTGCGTGGCCCAGCAGGCCAGTGAGAAGATCGACCGGTTCCGCGCCCACGCCTGCCGTGTGCTGGTGACGCTCCTGCACTTCGACAGCCCTCCGGTCCCCCACGTGCCTCACCGAGAAGAACTGGAAAGGCTGCTCCCCAGGTAGTGCAGGGCGCAGCCCCCGCGGGCCCCCGCGGCCCGGCCTCGAGCAGCTGCTCTCCTGCAGGTCTGACGTGGCGTCCGTGAACTGGAGCGCGGCCTCCCAGGCCTTCCCTCGCGTCACCCAGCTGCTGGGCCTGCCCACCTACCGCTACCACGTCCTGCTGGGGCTGGCCGTGTCTGTGGGAGGACTGACGGAGTCCACGGTGAGCGGCAGGGACGTGGCTCCTGTGGGACCCCGGCTGGCGCTTCCTTCTCTGCTGCTGGCTCGCTCGGGACTGTGTGCTTGTGCCAGCGACCAGCTCTGTCCTGGGAGGCCTGTGGCCATGGCCGCAGGGCAGATCCTGGAGAACGTCCCCACCTGGCGAAGGGGCGTGGCGCCGAGTGGAAGTGGGCAGGCTGCCGCCACCTCCAGCGTGGCCTGGGCTGCTATCCCATGGCTCTGCCACGGCTGCCTGGGTGCCTTAGTGGCCTCCGGTGGCCTTGGCTGACCTGGGCGCTTCTTTAAAACACGGGCCTCGGGGTATCCTCTAAACCAGTGCCCGAGCTCTCCTCTCGCGCATAGCTGGGGCTCCTTCCCGCGCAAGGGGCTGCTGGTCTCTCTACCCTCCCTGGAAGGGGCTTCTGCCCCTCGGACATGCCCACATGCAGCTGCCCCACCGAGGGGGTTTTAAAGCCAGTTCCAGAAACTGAGTCACCGCGTGAGACGCTTGCACCTCCCAGGCCCACAGAGCACTGCTGCAACACTGTGGTCACACCGTGGGCAATCTGGCCAGCGCCCCAGCGTCCACACTCCGCGTTGGCTGGGGACCCCTGTGTTCAGTGGGTCACACACATGCTGCTGCTTGTCCTGTGGTGTGTCCCCTGCTAGGTGTGACTGCAGCCTCATCTCCCTGGGGTGACACGTCCCCACGTGCTGTCCACCACACCAGAGGGCCCACTGGTGACCCTGCGTGTCCTCACCCTCCTGCCTTCTCGGTGGCCTTGGAGCTGAGCTGGCATGTGGCCGTGCTCTTGCCATCCCATCTGCTCCACTCGGGACAGTTCCAGTTGCCCCGGGTCCACCTCCGGGGCCTGCATCTGATCCCCACATGTGGTGGCCTGGGCTCGCGGAGCAGGCGCTGGGAGCGCAAGGGCGTCAGGGCGGCTGTGCCGCGCCACCACAGGTGTCCCGGACGTGTGCGTGGGCAGTGCGTGCCCAGGGCCGTGGCTAGGACCTTCCTGTCTCGGGCAGTCGCCCCTGCTGGTGGGCGGCGTGCCTTTTGCTGCTGTGCGGCCAGCCTGGCAGAGGGCGGACCTGGCCGTGCAGTCCCGACCCCTGTCCGCCTTGCAGGTCAGGCATTCCACGCAGAGCCTGTTAGAGCACCTGAAGGGGATTCAGAAGGACCCGCAGGCCCTGTGGAGCTTCAGCGAGACGCTCCTGCAGGTCTTTGAGGATAATCTCCTGAATGACCGGTGAGTGGCACCCTGTCCACCCTGCTTCCACAAGGCCGGGGCCTCCCGGGCCCACCTGGGCTCCCAGCCCCAGCCCCAGCCCCACACTTCGGGTGGGGATGTGGCCATTTTTGTGTGCACTGGAAGCAAAGGTAACTTAAACAAAGCGCCGAGTGACACACCCGGGTGCTCCCGCGACAGCTCCCCACCGTCGGGAGCCCCAGCGAGAGCTGACTTTCTCCTGCAAGCTCCTGGGCCTGGCTTTCTGGCAGTGGCCTTTCAGGCGAGGGGAGGGAACGCTCTGTGCCTATGGCAGCCTCTAGGCCTAACCCACAGATGCTGCAGTCAGCCTCCCTGCCTCCTGTTTGTGGATGGCCCTGTTGAGGTGTGAGGTGCAGGAGGTGACCAGCCATGGCTGCGGAGCCCCCTCCCCAGGTTTTCCTGCCCTGCTGCCCCCAGGCCCCAGGACCTGCAGGCACGGAAGCTTGGCTCGTGCTTTGTGTTGTTTCAGTGGAGGCAGGCGGCAGGTCCTCCGGGCCTGCCTCTGGTCAGTGTTACGTGGGTCTTGCCGAGGCACCTGTGTGTCCAGGAAGCCCTGGAGTCACGTTTACCCCCGGTCCGTTTGGAGCCAGTTTTGCACCTGGGGCAGTGTGTGGATGGTGCCCACTTGGATCTTGCCCCGGACGCCTTGGGAAGCCTGGTGCTGTGTTGCTCTGCCCCTGGCCAGCCGAGCCGTCTGCTCGCTTGGCTGCTGTGTCCTTCGGGAGGAGCAGCTGCATCTTTCCTTTCTGTGCCTGGTGGCGCCTGTGTCTCCCCACAAATCTCACATGGCCTGTGGGTTTCTGGGGTGTGGCTCAGCATTTCGATGGCGGTGCTGCGTCCTGACAGGGCGCCTTGTCTGCAGTACCTGCCTGGGCCCCAGCAGGCCATGCCTGGCAGCTGTCCTCTCCCCACAGGGTGTCCGTGTCGCTGCTGAAGATGCTGGACCAGGTGCTGGCCAATGGGTGCTTCGACATCTTCACCGCAGAGGAGAAGTGAGCACTGCCTGTCGGGGCTCCCAAGCTTCCGCCACCATTGCACCTGTGCTTCCTGCTCAGCCTCAAGAGCAGCCGGGGTCACAGGCCGCCACTGGCCCTGGGGGCTCAGGATCCGGGAGTCACCTTCCAGGGTGATGAGGGTCAGCCCTGTGCAGACTGGACGCGGTCAGCAAGCGTGGGGCAGGCAGGGCTGGCCCTGGTTTTGCCTCACTGCACACGGTTGTGGGATGGCACGTGCGAGGGGACTTGGGGGTGGCGGCAGCTTCGTGCCCTCCACTGCCCTTCCTGGGTCAGAAGACTGCACAGCAGGGTGGCCCAGGATCTTGGACCCCAGGCAGATGCTGGGCCACGGGGCTCGTCAGACCCAGACGAGGGGATGCAGAGGCAGAGCCCCACGGGAAGCCCCAGCAGGAGCCTGTGAGCTGGGCCAGGGATCTCGGCTCCCAGCACGAGAGCTTGAGTGAGCTGAGGCAGTGTCGGAGGGAGCGGTCAGGGGATGGGTGTGCTGCTCACAGGGCCAGCAGTCTTCCTGGGCCAGGCTGACCCTGAAGTGCAATGGCCTTGAGCCGGGCTCGTGGGGTACTGCTTGGGCCTCCCTCTGCCAGGGTCACCCTGACAGCCTTGCTCTGTGCTGGTGCCTGGGCTGGGTCTGCCACTGCGGCGGCCACGGGGTCGCTAATCACAGGAACACCGGGTGGCAGCGGTTTGCAGGGCTGGGGCGTCCCCAGCCGTCACCTGGGAGTGAGGGCCGGCTGCCCCGGCTCCGAGGCTGCCCCGTGCGGCTCTGCTCCGGGTCCGAGCAGCCTGTTTCCTCCCAGCCACCCCTTCTGCGTGAAATTGCTGGCGCTCTGTAAGGAAGAGATAAAGAAGTCGAAGGACGTGCAGAAGCTTCTGTCCAGCATCGCAGTGTGAGTCCGCGGGTCTGGCCGGGACGGCCGCGGAGGGCGGGGGCTGCAGGTGGAGAGGGTCGTGCTGACGGCCCCACCGTCCAGGCCTGGGCTCAGGCGTCCTGAGCAGGCTGCCTGTGGTGTGGTCAGCCGTGGCAGTCACGGGGTCCTGCCATTGCAGGCCAGCTGCCCTGCCCCCACGGCCCCACAGGTGGCCCCCTGCGGGGAGCGTGAGGCCAGCCCGGCTCCCGACAGCTTGGAGGTTCCGGGGCCTGGACCTGTAGGGCCAGGTGGGCGCTGAGGGCTGGGGCATCATGGTGGTGTCGCCTGTCCAGCACCTGCCCTCCCAGTGTGGCATGCTGGCAGCCTGTGCCACGCTGCTCCCCAAGGGCACCACAGCCTCTGCCCACCCGGCTCACAGGCTCTGCGGGCTGGTGCCGTTCTGCGGCGACGTGAGGAAGAAGGTGCTCCTGCAGCTGTTCCTCCTCCTGGGCCACCCGTTCCCCGTGGTGAGTGTTGCCTGTGGGCCAGACCCGCATCCTGGGGATGAGTACCGGCTCTGGCTGCAGAGGACTTAGAATGGAGCCAGTGCTGGCTGTGGCTCTGAGCCCAGGGAGGCAGGAGGCTAAGGGAGGAGGATCTGCCGTTTAAGGCCAACCTGGGCTATAGCAAGACCCTGTCTCAAAAAGGGGGCTGGAGATGTGGCCCCAGTGGTAGAGCACTTGCCTACCACGCTCAAGGCCCTGGGTCCACCGCAGCACCACAGGAAAAGGAAATGCAAAACAGGAAAGTGGCGTGGACCAGGGCAGGGAGGAGGGACCCGGAAAGGAATCTGGCTGGGCCTTTGTACACACGTAAGAACGTGCTATGGGGACGCTAATTAAAAAAAAATCTAAATATACTGCAGAGAGGTCAGAGGAGCCGGAGGGAGAAGTGGGGAGGCTGGGCCAAGTCGGTGTGGATCAGCTCCCTGCCTCTTGTGATTCTGTCTAAACGTGTCCTGCGCACAGCTGGGCTGGGGCTCCGTGGTAGAGCACAAGAAAGGCATTGTGTCCACCCGTGACTAAAACAGTGAAAAAAAGAATTCTGAAAATGAGGAAGTGGTGCTGATTGCTGGGTGGGCGGAGCTGAGGCCCCTGGGCTGGAGAGGTGGGCAGGATGCCCCTGCGCCAGGCCCGGCCCCGGGCCTCCGGTGGCTGGGCTCCACGTGCCGTGTGCACCAGGGTCGGCTCCCCTGCCCCTCGGGTCGCGGTGGTGCCTTCTCCTGCTGACGCACACAGTCCCGCAGATCCGGAAGGCCACGGCCCGCCAGGTCTACGAGGTGGTGCTCACCTACACCGACGTGGTGGCCGGGGACGTCCTGGACGAGGTCATGGCTGTGCTCAGTGACACGGCCTGGTGAGTGCTGGCCTGGCCCGCTGCCCCCCTCCTGCCCCACGTCCCTCAGGCCACCGCGCCCCAGCTCCGGCACGCTCCTGGGACCTCAGGTGGGAGCGGGTCACCGAGCATCTTTCCCCCCACCTGTGCTCCCTCCTGAGGCAGGGAGTCGCTGCGGCCTTCCTTGAGGGAGGCTGGCAGATTCTCTGCCCGTGCTGGGCCCTGCTGGGCACCGCTGCCGCACCTCCCGTGTGCCTGTGTGGGGCACTGGGCGGGGACAGTGCCTCCCCACCCCACGCTGGGGACCAAACAGCCTGGGGGGCGCTGGTGTTGGCCACGCGGCTGCAGCTGACAGCAACCTCAGTGGCCTCAGCACCCACCACGGCTCCTCGGGGCCACAGACCGCCTTCAGGTTTGGCAGGACAGTCCCCATGGACACGCCTCAGGTCAGAGGGGCAGGGTCAGGGTGCAGCTCCGCAGTAGAGACCTTGCTGTTTCTGACTTCCTAAAAACACCAAGGCACGTTCCGTGTCAAAATCTTAAGCAGCTTGAGGAAGGACAGGATGGAGTGGCCAGGGCCCACCCCATCCCAGGTCCAGGGGAGAGCTTCCAGAGGATTTAAAGTAACTCACTTTAGCAAGGAGAAAACACCCGACGTTTCTCCAGAGCTGAATGTAATGTTTACTCTCAGTTAAAGCAGTGAACAGCAGATTCAACAGCCCCGGGGACAGAACCCCTGTCCCCAGCCCGCCCCATGTGACCCTGGTGTGGGCGGCAGGCCGCCTGTAGCTGGGCAGAACTTGCTCACGTGGGTGTCTCTTCTGCCCTCCTCTGAAGCCAGGATTCCCGGAATGTCTGTTTTCGGGGTGGGTGTCTTTTCCTAATCTCCACTCAGTGCAGGGTGGATGGGTTTGCAGAGACCTGAAGGCTGGTGTGGACCTGCGTGTCCGTGCTCAGGGCTCAGGGCTGCCTTTCCTCTGTAGGGACGCAGCGCTCCCAGTGGTGAGAGAGCAGCGGAATCGCCTGTGTGACCTCCTTGGCGTGCCCAGACCCCAGCTGGTCCCCAAGGTGAGCCCTCGCTCGCCTCCCCATCACCCCAGGGATGCAGCACCGTGCTCCCCGCCACCCTGAGCCTGGAATCCGGGGTTTTCAAGTCTTTCAGTCAGGGTCAGCTTGCCTTGGTGGTGTGTCCACACGGCCTGCCCTGCCTGGTCCCGCTGGACTTGCCTGTGTTCTGGTGCAGTTTGGAGCGGCACAGGCCTGCTGTGGTGGTGCCAGGTCTCAGGACTCTCCTCTCACAGAGCCTTCCATGGTGGTGGTGGGCCTTGGCTCCAGTGGCTGCCTCCCTGGGCCCCTCCTGGGTCTACACCCCAGGCCACACACCCTTGCTCCTGCTTGCTGCTCTCCACGACCCTGCTGTGGTGCTGCCTCCCAGGCTCTGCTCCCTGTTGGGGGGCACAGGAGGTTCCAGGATGCCTGGGATCGAAAGTTGGAGACCAGTGTGGGCAACGTGGCAAGACCCTGTCTCAAAATAAAACAAAAAGGCAGAGGATGTGGCTCAGGTGGTGGAGCACCCCTGGGTTCAGGCCCAGTACCAGAAAAGCCCTGTCCCAGCCGCAGGGCCAGCTGCCACCCTGGCCTCCAGCCTGTCTCGCCCTTGCTGGGCGTGTCCTGGCCCGGCCCGCTGTTCCTCCTGCTCTTGGATCTCTGCTTGGGAGGCTCCTCCCCAGTGTGTGCCCGCTGGTGGTTTTCACCCTGGCACCTCCTGCTTCGGAGTCCCCTGCTGGCTGCCGTTCTCCCTCCTGCCCGGGGCTTGTGCCGGGCCCGGCATCCTGTGGTCGGGCCTGTTCGCTCTGCTCGCCCCGTCGGCTTCCTCTGAGCAGACCCGAACCGCTGGCCCCGTCTGCTCTGTGGCCGTCCTGTGCTGTTTGCTCCACTCTTGACCTCGGGCTCCGCGGGCTCTGTGGACTGTCCCTCCCTGCCGGAGCCCAGGGGCAGCTCTTGCAGACCTTCATGATACCAACCTGGTGGCTCCCGTAAGGAGCAAGGGTGGGGCCCCGAGGCTGTGGCCAGTCCTCACCTGCTGCGCACACCTGACCTGTCAGAGGCCAGTCTCGGCCGTGCTCTGTGCCCCTCACGGAGGCTTCAGGTGGTGACTTCAGGTCTGTGACAGCCTGAACCCAGGGACGAGTTTTCAGCCGAGCGGCTTTCCTTGGGCAGATGGACGAGACCTCGGAGCTGGGCCTGTCCGCATGCCGCCTTGGGCTTTTGTTGTCTGCCGTGGCCGAGCAGCTCTCGCAGGCCGCGCCTTCAGTTTTGTCAGCCTGCGTGTGTTTCAAGACCGTGACCAGGGGTGTCGCTGCTTGGACCTCGACTGGGGAGGCCACTTCACCCGGTCGGCGCAGCTGCGCTGCCTCTCCAGTCCAGCTGAGGTGTAGCAGCCGGCTGTCGGCCCACCTTCTTGGTGTCCATTTGGCCTTCGAGTTGACGTTCGCTTTGCCTGCGGTTCCTGTGCTGACCTGCACGTTCTCCACTCCCCTGTGGTCAGCCTGGAGGCTGCTTTCCCGACCCCTCGCAGTCTGAAGGGTCATGGCATTGGCCTGGTGCCACCTGACGCATCTCGCGGCTTTTCTGGACACAGGTCTCCAACTGCACAGGCCCTGCTGGGTGTCGGCTGCCTGGCTGCCTGGCCCTCGGCCCTCCCAGCCTCCCTGCTGCCTCCTCAACGGCCTGTTCCTCCCACTGCACTGGTGCTGTGTTCTCCTGGGGACACGTGTGCCCAGGGTCTTCTTCCTCCCCTTCCTTCCTCGCTGGGAACCCGTGCGGGAGCACACGCAGGCGCACCTGCTGCACAGCCTGGCCCTGAGTGGGCCTCGCGCGCACTCAGCTGGTGCTGTGGCTGGTGCCTCCTGTGTGCCAAGGCTGAGGCCAGCGCCAGCCCTGTGTGTCAATGTGCCCTGCCGGTCCCCTTGGGAACGTGTCCGCCTGGCAGCTGGCCCGCTGCCTCACTGGTGGTGAGGCCATAGCCGCTGTCCTCCATGGCTCAGGCTCGGGTCTGGGGAAGTTTCAGTCCTTCGGAGGCCTGGGGTGGACGGGGAGATGGGGTCGGCCAGCCTGACCTGCTGTGTGTCTTCCGCAGCCTGGTGCCTGTTGAAGCCAGTCCCGGAAGCCCTGGAGCCTGCGCAGCGGGAGGAGCTGTCCACAGCGGTGCTGCCTGTCCACCGAGGGACGGCACTTGGGACCCACAGCTGTTGCCAGATGCTCTCCTCACGAGCGGCCGTGCTGCTGGCCTGGCTGCCTTGTTTTTGCCTCCGTGGAACAAACGTGCTTCCCATAAAATCATGTACCAAGCCGCTCCCTGTCTGCCGTCTCTGGGACCAGTGTGCGTGGGGGCCGGGGCCGGGGCTCCGCCCAGGGACTTGCACGCTTCCCGCTGGCACGGCGCATATGGCGGAGTGCAGGGAGCAGGAGGCTGAGGCTGCAAGGGCGGTGGGAGCAGAGGCGCTCCCACCTGGGCGAGCCCCCAGAAGCCCGGACAGCCTGCCCCTGGCCACAGGAGCTGGGCCAGGGGCACCACGCTGCCCTCGCTGGGCGGGTGTCACTGCTTGGGCCCAGACCTGCTGGGTGGGAGCTGCACATCCTGCAGCCCGCTGGGCTCTGGCACTCACTCCTTCCCCACCCAACAGGTGCCCCCCGTCCCTCCTGGACGAGGCCCCTCGAGGTCCCGGGGGGCCCTGCTGTCCTGCCAGGCAGAGCGTGCGCCCGAGGGGACAGGGAGACAGGCACGGGGACCGTCACGGGCCCTCAGGCCCATCGGCGGCACAGCAGTTCCTTCCAGTTTGACTCTGCTGCCCAAGGGAAGGCCATTGCCCCTGGCCAGCCGACTGCCGTGCCAACCCCGTGGCCCTGGCACCAAGGCCTGGTGGCCCCTCCTCAGTGCAGCACGGTTTCTGGACCCTGGACTGGGCAGAGGCTCAGAAGTGCCCGTCGTCCTCAGGGCAGCCAGTGCAGTGGGCAGCCTGCTGGCCCCAAGGGGGGGTCAGGAGCCTCTCCACGGGGCACGTGCAGGCAGGAGTCCATACGTGTGTCCAGCAAGGACATGAGCACTTGCCTGGCTCTGGGGTGGAGCCAGCCAAAGAGCGGCAGAAGCCAGTGCCCTGGGCAGAAAGGTGGGGCCCTGGTCAGCCGGAGAGCAGGCCCTGGTCAGCCGGAGCGCGGGCCCTGGGCACCAAGGGCTCCTGTTGGGGAGTCCAGCTGTGAGGTTTGATTTCGACAGGAGAGGGGCAGGACTTGCCAGCTGTGGACATTCACAGTGGAGTCCTGAGCTGAGCAACAGCGTCTGCGGTGCTGGCCCAGGGTGCACCCGCCCACAGGGCCTGCCCAGTACGTGCTCGACTCCTGGACCGGAAAGCTGTGAAATGCCCTGAGCAGGGCGCTCCTGGGGCAGAGGGTGGACGCTGGCCTCCCGAGCTGAGTCCTGCAGAGGTGTTGGGCAGAAGACCAGAGCCAGAACCAAGAGGCCAGATAGTGCAGACACACCTCGAGGAAGGGACCCCGGGGAGTGAAGGTCAGCTCACTGGGTAGGTTAGACAACCAAGTGGACGCAGCGGGGGGACCTGCCCAGCCGGAACTGAGACGCATGTCCACCCGTGACAGGGTCTCAGGAGGTGATGTGGAGTCAGATGTGCTGCATGGAGCTGCAGCAGCGCGGGGAGGCTGCGAGGCCACCTGAGTCCGAGGGCTCTGCACTGTGCCCGCGGGAGAGGCGGGTCACGCGGGAGGGTCTTCTGTTTTGTGAACTTAAAGGATCCGCAGACCCGCGTGAGGGCAAAGCAACAGGGTTTATTAGGGCGACGTGGAGAGAGCAGAGCTCCCACAGGCAGGGCCCCGGGGAGGGTTCCGGAGAGTGCTGTGGCCAGGGGTGCGCGTCTTCAGGCTCGGGGTGCTGGCCCCGGCCCAGTCCTCCACGCGCTCTCTGGTCCAGTCAGGTCACCGTGCCCCCTTCGGACTCACGGGTCAGCCTGAGCTTGACCAGGCCTGGCTCGAGTCCAGCTTCTCAGCCCTGCTGCACAGAGACGTGGCTTCCAGCCTGCCCTCTTCTACCCTTCCCCCTGCCCAGCGGCGTGCTGGAGGCCCCTGGTGCCTGCCCCTAGCTGCGGGTCCGCTAGGAGGCGGCGTGAGCGAGCACAGGGCCAGCGTGGACCCGCAGCAGGCAGAGCCCCAGGCTGGCTGCCGCACAGGGGGCACCTGTGAGGGGGCAGCAGCACACTGGCCGGAGCCCGGGCCACCCTGAGCGTGGAGGACAGAGCCAGACCAGTGGTGCTGCCCGCAGTCCAGCGTCCACCTGCGTCCTGGAGTGCCTGGCTGCAGTGGGTCCACGAGAAGAGGCTGGTCTGACGGACGCACCCACCAGGCTGCGCGAGGGCTGCTTTAGACGCAGGACGGTTTGAAGATAAGAAACCTGCCGAGCTCGACGCACAACCGTGTGGTGTGCAAAGGAGGCCGACTTGGTTCAGGAGCCTGCTGGCGCGTCCGCACAGACCCACCTGGGGCAGCTGCTACGGCCATCAGCTGAAGTGTAGGAAGTCCCGGCCCTCCTGCAGGTGTAGTGACCTTAGGTTGTCCTCAAACTCGCCCCCTGTGAGGTCCTGTGGGGGAGCAGCGGGTCCAGGTCCATCAGGCCTCCTTGGCTTCCTGTAGACCCACCCACTGGATCTGGGTTGCCTGGGCCTGCCTGACAGGTGGTCCACTGTGAACTTCTGCTCCTCTGATAATAGGGGTAGGGCTCAAGGGAACCAAGGGCCAGCGGGGAGCAGCGGCTCCAGGGTGTGCTCGTCCTGGCTGTCAGTTGGGGTGTCCCTGCCGTCTGGTCTGGCCTTGGCCCCTCTCTACAGAAGGCAGTTGCCTCCACCCACTGGGACTCAGCTGATGGGCTGTGCCCTTCCCCTCGCCCTGCTGGTCCAGCCCTGCCTTCCCGCCTGACCACCATCCCAGGAGCTTCACACAGGCCCCCTCTGCCCAGGCCTTCCCAGCAAGAGAGCAGGGGCCGCAACCCTGGGCCCCCAGCTACATCCCGTTTCAGGCGCGGCCTGGCCGGGTGGTGTGGAGGGGAGCTTGCTGAGAACCAGCTCCTGCCCTGGGCCTGGCCGGGCCCTGCGCCCTCACTGTGTGAACCGGCCCTGAGGGCCCCGGGAGAGGAGCCCTCCGCAGAGCAGCGCGGTGCCCGCCCCTCCCGCCCGGCTGCCCGCGCCCGGCGCGTCTCCCCGCCTGCCTTCACACGGTGCCACCAGCTGGGTGCCCCACGGAGCAGGAGGCAGCGCGGGGCAGCAAGGCGCAGCACCGGCGGGCAGAGGCCGCTCGCCAGGACAGACAGTCCCAGAGGGGCTGGCGATCCGCAGCCAGCCAGGGCAGCCCCAGCACCCAGCCTCATGTCCACGGCCTTCCCCAGCGGCTGGAGGCTGCCCGCCGTGTGGCTGGCGGGGGGTCCCTCTGCCCACCACCGCTGGTGACACCCAGAGAAGCCAGCCCGACCTGGAGGAACAGCGTGCGGCCGCTCACAGCAGGCCAGCAGCAGGCAGACGCGGTGAGGGACGGCGCCATTGCCCCTGGCGCCCGCGGGGCGAGCTGAGAGGCCCGCTCAGCCAACACCGAGAGGTGGCAGAAGCGGGCGGCAGCAGCGACCTCACGGGCCTCAGCCCCAGCGTGAGCACGCTCAGCGGTAGTGAGCACGCGGCTGCCCTGGGAGGACATGCTGCACAGGACGTGGCTCCTGAGCTGGGCAGAAGGGGTGCCTGCCGCATGTCGGCGTCCGGCCCACGGCCACCACCCAGCTGCTGGCGGCCTGTCCCAGCCCAGTAGGCAGCCGTGCCACTGGGGCCCAGGTGACAGGGACCACAGGGACCGCCTGGGCCAGGAGAGGGACCTGTGTCTGCCGAGCCGACCTGGGGCCCGAGGGCACAGTGGCAGCACCTGTGCCCACACCAGAGGCCCAGACGGCCGGAGCCCTGGCTTGCACATGGACGGGGGCAGCACTGCAGTTCCGTGGGCCTCGAGCTCCGGGCAGGCAGCACCCACGCAGGCCACCTGCCGCCTCCCAGCCCCAGGGAGGGACCACAGCCTCTGCCTGGCCCAGGGTTCGTGGCCGCTGCCCAGCACTCACCAGCTTCACACAGAGGACGAAGGGTGGCCGGGCTGCTCTGAAGTGCAGGACGGGAACACGCGGCTTGGGCCTCTCCTGGAAGGAGACGCGGCCACGCCATCACTCCTTGGGAAGGGCCTGCGGGCCGCGCCAGCCAGGTCTCTGCCCGTGGCCACAGCGGGTGTGGCCGGCAGATGTGCATCTCCGGCCCTAGGGCAGGACCCAGGGTGGGCCGCACTGGCCTCAGGACCCAGTGCTGTGTGGGAGGAGGGCCCGGGGCTGTCCCTCGGCCCAGGGTGGAGGGCCAGCCCTCCCGCCACACGCCACACACCTGAGCCCCCTCGTAGCAGTAGAAGCCTTTCCTGATCTTGTTCTCGTCCACGTCGCAGAAGGCCACCACCTGGGGAGGGGCACTGGGTGCTGGGCAGGGCGGGGAGTGGGGGCGGGGAAGGGAAGGGCGGGGAAGGGCTGGGGCTGGGCCCACCTTTTGGCGGCTGGCGGCCGTCAGGCTGCGGTACAGTCTGCGTCCCTGCCTGCCCGCGTTCCAGATGGTGAAGGACGTCCAGCTGGGCAGGGCCCGCTCCTCCAGGAAGCGGACGCGGTGGGTCCAGATGGTGGTTCTGGGAAGGAGGGGTGGCCAGGGGTGGCTGGGCACCTGGGGAGGAGCCCTTCCTTACCTGCCCACTCGCTGGCCGCCTCCCATGGCCAGAGGCCCCTGGGGCCACCCTGGGCTACTGCCCTGCAGGAAGGGAGCGTCCAAGCCCAGTGCCTGGAGAACACAGGTGACGGCCCCCGAGAGGGACCCCTGAGGGGCCAGGCCAGGGCAGAGGTGCCCAGGGTCCCTGACCACACGCAGCACACATCTGCCTGCCGGACACACCGGGAGTGGGCGTCCCAGCAGCGCAGGCGATGCAGGCCCCGGCCAGCCTGCACTGCCCAGACCTGGGCCACTGCTGACCTGACCCCGCAGGAGGCCCAGCCCTGGGCAGTCTGCTCTGCAGGAACAGGCAGCCTTTCCAGACTCCGGGAGGGGCTGCGGGTCACACCACGTCACTGCAGCACAGGCAGGAGTCCAGAGGCGGGAGTGGACGGGATCCAGGACGGGGCTCTGGGTCTCCAGGCTCAGAACTGCGCTGAGAAGCAGTTCCTGGCCCCCGAGTGACCGGCTCCAGTCGCAGGGCTGAGGTGGCAGCTGGCGCCTGTTTGTACTGGTCAGTGACCAGCACTGCACAGCGCGGTCCTAGTGAGGGCACAGGCCCCCAGGTCCACTGGTGGCGCTACTGCAGAGGACCCCTGTGAGGGCGGCGCCTCGGCAGACAGGGAACGCCCTCACAGTAAGCCTGTGGGGAGAAGCTGCGGGGCGCCTGCCCACCAGCTGTGAGGCCACGTGTCTGGTCCAGGCATCTCCAGATGGACAGGCCATCTTGACCAAAGGGCTCTGCTTCCCCGTCCCCACCAACTGGGCTTCAGCTCCTCTCCCTCTCTCTGCTGGCCTGTGGTCCTCCTGGGGACCACCCTGGCCCCAGACCACATCCACGCTGACGGCTCGGCGCCTCAAACAGGTCCTGGGGCTGCTTCCTCCTCTCCTCTGAGCACCTGTGGGCCTCTGCAGTCTGCTGTCTTGCTGGGCTCCCAGTGCGGCCTCCTCAGACCCAGCAGCCGCCTCCGCCTTCCCTTCTGTGAGTCAAGGGGCTGCGGAGGAGCACCCTTCACCCAACCCTGGCTACGTGGAGACCATTCTGTGAGTCAAGGGGCTGCGGAGGAGCACCCTTCACCCAACCCTGGCTACGTGGAGACCATTCTGTGAGTCAAGGGGCTGCGGAGGAGCACCCTTCACCCAACAATGGCTACGTGGAGACCATTCTGTGAGTCAAGGGGCTGCGGAGGAGCACCCTTCACCCAACAATGGCTACGTGGAGACCATTCTGTGAGTCAAGGGGCTGCGGAGGAGCACCCTTCACCCAACCCTGGCTACCAGGAGACCATTCTGTGAGTCAAGGGGCTGCAGAGGTGCACCCTTCACCCAACAATGGCTACGTGGAGACCATTCTGTGAGTCAAGGGGCTGCGGAGGAGCACCCTTCACCCAACCCTGGCTACCAGGAGACCATTCTGTGAGTCAAGGGGCTGCGGAGGTGCACCCTTCACCCAACCCTGGCTACCAGGAGACCATTCTGTGAGTCAAGGGGCTGCAGAGGTGCACCCTTCACCCAACCCTGGCTACGTGGAGACCATTCTGTGAGTCAAGGGGCTGCGGAGGCGCACCCTTCACCCAACAATGGCTACGTGGAGACCATTCTGTGAGTCAAGGGGCTGCGGAGATGCACCCTTCACCCAACCCTGGCTACCAGGAGACCATTCTGTGAGTCAAGGACGGGGTCCAGGAGGCTCTGTGGAGCACCACCTCAGCAAGCCAGGTAATAATTAAATCCGGTGCCTCAGAAGCTGCTGCTCACACTCTAAGACTTTAATCCCACACAGAAACTCGCATTAGATCACTTATTTTGTGTTGTGGGTGGCAAAGTCTTACGTGGCAAAACAAAAGGGCTTTGTACACAAAGCCTCCTCGCCAGGGGCCAGGATGAGGCCCCGGCAGCCCTGCCTGAGGCCTGGCCCCCACTGACCAGGGCTGGCGTGCAGGCCGCCACCCAGGTGTGGAACCTCGTAGGCCCACCACCTCAAGCCAGCACCGCCATCCATGGCCGTGGGTCAGGCTGGAGAGAGGCCAGGACGTCACCCGGGAGTGCTCAGACCCTCCCTGGCCACCCCCACGTTCTCCACCCCGGCCGGCTCCTGTGCGTATAGGGAGGGCTTGTTCCTGGAGCAAAAGCTCCAGGTGTTTAACAGGGCCGAAGCCAGGTGTGCAGCACGTGAGCAGCACCTGTCTTGAGCTCCCCAGCCATGGGGATGCGCCGCAGCCCTGCCCTGGGCAAGCGCTGGAGGGTGGGCCCAGGTCTCCTGGTGTCCGGCTCCCGCCAGCCAGCCCTGCCAGCAGTCTGCCTAAGCAGCCATCAGCAAAACCTGTCCTCCTTCAGAAGAGAGGCATCTGGACTGTCCCCAAGTGCTCTTGGCTTTTTTGGGTCTTTTTTTGCAATGCTGGGAGAGAACCCAGGGCTGCGGGGACAAGTGCTCCACCCCAAACGGCAGCCGAGTTCAAATGTTAGCAGCAGCGTGCTGGGAAGTGACCAGCATCTCCACGGGGCCTGCTCGGGAGGTCGGCACCACCATGGTCAGTTAAACAGCGGCCCTCAGTTCTCCAGGGAGATGCGCCTCCTCGCTGCTGAGCATCCTGGCCAGTGCTTGGGGTGGCAGATGCCAACTGCAACCTGTCCACAGCCCGCCCAGTAGAGCACGTGGTCTTGAGTCTGAGGCTGAGACCACTCAGACCTTGCCTGCGGCCGCCATGTCTGTATACTTGGCGCGCACCGGGGGTATCTCCTCAGGCCTGTGGTGTGCCTGTTGTTTCCTAGTGGTGTCTCGTTTTCCATCTCGAAGACTCACTGTGCTGCCAAGGCTGGTCTTGAACTCCTGGGCTCAAGTGACTGTCCCACCTCAGGCTCCCAAGAAGCTGGGACTGCAGCTGCACAGGCTGTCACACCTTGGGGGAGGTGCTGGGGTCTCTGCCACCAGGCACATGCCCTGCACCAAATAGTACACCAGCTTCTGGTGCTGTATGAGCAAGAGTGATTTTGATTTTGACAGCGTCCAGCTTGCCCATTCTTAGGTGGTCAGTCGCCCTACTATCCTGTGGCCAGGGTCTGTAGCTCCTCTACCATTCTTGGCTAGGTGCCTGTGTTCCAGAGAGGGAGGTTGCCGCTCCCTGTGAGCAGATGCCCCTGCCTGGGGCCCGGGCCTCACCTCTGCTTGCCCTGCACCTTGCTGATGGCTGCAGCTTCACCATGAGCCCCTGGTTGTTCTTCTCGAGACTTTATCAGCCACTCTGTGCATTTCTATGTGAAGCTCGGGACCACCTGATTCCCAGGAGAGGCGGCTGCATGTCTGTCAGCCCTGTCCCTCCCAACCCTCCCCAGGTGCCCGCGCTGGCTGCTCCGTTCTCGGTGCAGAGGTGGCACGGGCTTGGTGCGCCATCTTTGAGCCCCGTGCACTGCACAGCCTCACTGCCCACCAGTCTGTGGACAAGGGCTGGCCTGCATCCCGCAAGCTGCTGTGTGGTGGTCCCTGCCATCCCTGAGGGCGCTGGTCCAACCCCACGTGCTAACCTGTCCTCTGTTTTTTGACCACACCGGCCGGCAGGCTGAGGTGGTAGCCAGGCCAGAAAGCCTTGGCCACTCGTGGGCTCGGCAGGCGACCCCAGACCTGCATGAGCAGTTCTGTTGGTTTATTTCAAGTGGTGACCCTGGGTCTTGCTGCTGTGCTCTGGGATCCTCTCTGCTTGCTGGCTGCTGTTCCTCGCTGACTCCCTCATTTAGGTGGAGACCTGCCGCTTGCTCTCCTCTGTGGTCAAACCAGCCTTGGAAGCCAAGGTGACGCTGTGCACGCCACCAGCTTCGTCCATGACGGCCTCATTGTTTTTAGCTTTTTCTAATTTTCTTTGATTTTTTTCCCTTGGCTGCTTAATTTCCAGATGTTCTGGGTTCTCAGGAGGTCACAGCGATTTCTGACTGGATTCTGGGTGGTCACTGAGACCCGTCTGTCCTGTCACAGCCTCGTGTTGAAACACTCCCCAGGTAGCCTTAGGACGGGGGGCCTCTGGTGGCACCAGAAGCCCGTGTCCTCATGAAAGGTCCCCAGGGACTGCGGGGAGCCCTCTCCAGACATGGAGCGATCCCACCTGGCCTTGGAGTCCACCTGCAGAGTTGCCAGACCAGTGCCGTGGCCGTAAGCCCCTCAGCCCACGGTGTCCTGCTTCCACGGCGTGCAGGGCAGAGAGTGGTCATGGGACACCCACCACCTCAGCCCTTCGGGACCTAAGCCTGTGGCTCTGACCGCTAGCAGCCCCTCCTCAGGGGGGCCCACTCAAGCCTAGTGGCCAGCAGGCCTTCAAAGGACCACACATGCACCCCACCTCTGTAGAGCAGAGGGACACCAGGCTTCCTCTGGGTGCCTCCCGCCCCTGGGACGGCTCCAGTAGCCCCTGAAGGAGATTGCCCAGCGGCCCTGCCCTCTGTGCCCCCACCACTTCCTGTGGGGACCCCCCATCAGGCGAGTCTCGGAAGAGCCCTGAGGCCAGCCGCCTGTGTCCACCCCACCACGCCAGCCCAGCGGTGCCCATGCACATCCTGGGTCTCGCCAGGTGTTTCTGGAGCCCAGGTGACCTACTTACTCCAGGACAGAGTGCGTGGCCGCCCGGGGGTGGTAGCGGTATAGGAGCAGGGTCTGGTCCACCCGGAGGAGCCCGCCGCCCTTCCTGAGGTGCTGGTAGAAGAACAGCAGGTCTTCTGGCACGCCCTGCGGGGAGGCCGCGGCAGTCCAGCCCGGGAAGGGAGGCCAGGAGCTCCAGGTGGGAGGCGGACTCCCTACCCGCTGGGGCAGGGGGCTGGGGTGGTGCAGCCCCGAGGCCCGGGCTGCTGCCGCGTGGGACGGGGGGCAGGGCTGCACAGGCCCTGGACACCAGCCCCTGGACACCAGCCCCGCACGGCAGCGAGCCCAGAGCCTGGAGTGCAGGTGCCGGGGTTCCCTGAGCCCAGCCACGCTCTCAGCAGCTGGCGGGGACGGGGCTTCAGATCAGAGCCCACCCCATGCAGGGTGGGCCCGAGTGGCCCCAAGAAGGCAGGTGGGGCTGGCCCAGGGGCAGCGCCCGGGCAGCGGGGCTCCTCTCCCGAGTCAGCTGGCCCCCTCACGCCTGCTCTTCCACGTGCAGCTCTCAGCCAGGAGCCGGGAGCCTTGAGGGAGCGGGGTGGACGCTGCTCGCAGGAGCCCTGTGAGGGCCGCTGACCCTGGCCCCAGGCCACGCCTTCTGCACTCACCTGCCCGCCCTCGTCAAATGGGCCCACGTGGGAAAACCAGGCTCGCGAGCAGAACCAGGTGGGCATGATCACCGTGGGGCCATGGGCGGTAAACACCTAGGACGTAAGGGCCACAGCGTTGGCAGGAGGCAGCAGCAGGTCACAGGGGAGCAACAGGATGCTCATCCCTCCCCGGGACGGCGGCATGCGTGGGCAGAGTGCAGGGTTCCTGAGAGGAAGGGAGCCCCTGCTCACAGCCCCCTGCCCTCTGCAGAGGCTCCGGAACTGGCCCCGTTCAGACTCAGGAAGGGGGCAGGACGCGGCAGGCCAGCCCCGAGGGCAAGAGCACCGGAAGGAGGCCGCAGGCCGACTCTCCCCAGGCTCCCAGGTTGCAGGCGCCAGCTTCCCTGGCTCTCGCAGCGGCGGTGCCGGGCGTGCCAGGCTGCCTCACTGGGCAGCGATGGCAGGAGGCCCAGGCAGCCTCCTCCCCACGGAGCGCCCAGGAGAAGGGCCCCGGGAGCAGCAGCCTCCACACGGGCACACAGGCACAGCACACGCCGCACATCCTCCCACACGCGACGCACTCAGACGCGGCATATGTGACGAACACAAGGACGTTGTTGAAACAAACTTCTGTGCACCAAAAGGCCAAGGGGTCCCACGGGGCAGGAGGAAAGGCCTGTGCTCAAGGGCGGGGCCTACAGCCATTCCCAGGCCATTCCCAGCAGCCGTCCACGGAAGCGCCCGACCCAGAAGCAGCTGGAACGCCAGGACAGCAGCCCTGCCCGCAGGACTCTCCCAGGACCCACGTGGACAAGGGCCAAGCACAGCACCTGCAGCAGGTGTGCAGGGGCCTTACTGAGTGACGTGCAGCCACCAGGTGTGCCAGCCGGAAATGCTCAGCAGAGCCTCCTCCCTACAGGGGCACCAGGCCCAGCTTGCCGAGTCCGCCCCATGGGCACTCAGCGGCAGGCCCCAGCTCTGTGTGCCCACACTGGGCCTTTGCACGGCAGCCTGGGGGCCTGTGTTGTGACGAGGGAGCACACTGCTCGGCCTCACGGCCTCTGACGCCTGCACTTCCCAGCGGTAGAAAACGCCAGTCCCCACAAGCACGCTCCACATTGTCCCCTGGCATCACAAAGACTGATTTCACACTGACACTTGAAACCTCTCCAAAGCAAAAGTCAGGCTTCCTGTTTCAACTTCCATTTGCTGAAAAGTCCTGTGGCTCTGGGGCACATGTGCTCTGCAGCTGGGCACCTGCTGTCTAGGCTACTGGCTTGGTGGGGGACCGCCTGTCTACGGGTGGCCGTGGCCATGGGAAGTGAGGCAGGTCCTGACTGGGTCACACAGCGAAGTGTGCAGGGCCTGGGGGACTCGAGGTGTAGACAGCGATCACAGGTTGGAGCAGCGGTACCTGCGTGTCAGATTGAAGTGTGATTCATCTGCTGCGTTCACCTTCTAGATTTTGCTTCTAAATCTTATTTAACATTTTTTTGATGAGGGATGCTGGAGACTGAACTCAGGGGTGCTTGACCACTGAGCCACATCCCCAGCCATTATTTTTTGAAACAGGGACTCACCAAGTTGTCCAGGCTGGGCTCAGACTTGCTATTCTCCTGCCTCAGCTCCTGAGTAGCTGGGATGACAGACATGTGCCACCATGTCTGGCTCCGTTAAAAATCAAAGGTCATATTTTGATTTGAACACTTTCTATAGGTAGAAACACCTATCTCTGCAAAACTTGATCTGTTCAGGGATGTGGCCATGAACGAGAGGAAAGACAGGTGGCCTCCGCATAGAGGGTGCAGAGAACAGGCGCAGGGCTCCCCGTGACCAAGCGCTGGGCCTGCAGCACGCACGAAGCCTCTGGGCTGGGTGTACTGGGGCAACGGCTGGCTCCTGCCTTCCAAGGAGAGGCAGGCCTCAGAGGTGGCAGGGAGGGAGCCCGAGCCGCTGCTCAGCCTGCGGACAATAGGGCTGGGCCTGGGGGAGGGCGGGAGGGACCGTGGAGAGTTCCAGAACCATCACAGGGCACAGTGGCCTTGTGCCCTGGAGAGGCCTCAGGAACAGGTGGCTCCCATGGCATCACGGGGATGGCACTGGGAGAAGGCAGCTGCACTCGGCATGGAACCCACTGGAGGCAGAGACCGCTGCCTCTGTGAGCTGCCAGCAGGACCACCCTCGTGGGAAGCTGCATCTAACGTGCCACCACGTGCATTGCGATGCAGCCGCCAGATCAGAAGACACGTCGTCAGCGCCCACAGCGCACTCACCATAGCAGACCAGTGGACAGGCCCAGCATGCCTCATGGCAGCCAGGGTCAGTCAGAGGTAACCGGGTCCACTCGATGCATTGAACACAGCCCTTGCTGCTCTGCCGCTACAACTGGCCTTTACGATGGACGAGTTTCTCTTCCTCTCTGCCCGCTCCTCCCCAGCCTCTCCCCCTCCCTAATCTCAGGGAACACAGGATCACCCTTCCTCCCATCCTAGGCAGAGTCCCCTGTCCCTGAGCACACACCCACCATAGGAAGGAAGCCACCCGGGCGTTGGGGATGGTACCAGAGATCTCAGAAATGACTGTCTCCCACATAACAAGTGAATTACAATCCAACGGGGAACACGTGGTCGGTAGCCTTTGAGTCACTGTTTAAGAGCCCCCGTGCCTGCCGCTGGGCAGAATCACAGCCCCTGGGACAGGAGTCCCCTGTGCGTCTCCTTTGCTAGCAGAGCAATAAACCTGCTTTTCCTTTTTCTCAGAACCTTGTCCTCCTTATTGGATTGGCATCGGGGACGAGCACTGAGCTTTCGGCAACAAGAGCACACTTTCTATGCAAATGCGATTCAGACATAAATCAGAGCCAGGAAGAAATCTGGAAACCCTAAGTGTTTAGAAATCAAGACAATGTACATCCATTCCCCAGGGCAAGAAGAAAGAAAAGTCACTAGGCATCGTCGTGGACTGAGTGGGGGGCGAGCAAGCAGCCACAGTGTGGGCACTCTGCAGCTTGAGGAGGCAAGCAGGTGGAAGAGAGGGCCACAGGTCAGTGGCCTGGGCCTCCTGAGGAGGGCATGCCCAGCACAGGCAGGCCGGGGTCAGCGAAGCGGGTCAGATCCCAGCCCATGTGGTCAGACACCACCAGGGCACGTGGCCAATGAGTCCAGGCCAGTGAAGTTCAGTCACCTAGATAAGACAGAAGATTCCCTGAAAGACAGATTTACTGAGTCTTGGAAAAAACAAATCTGAGAGCCTGCAGCTGTGAAGAGGAGTCAGCATTCGAGGCTCTCGTCAGTGACCCTGCCAGTTGATGAAGCGGGAGCGGGTGTCTCAAGGCCTCGCCTGAGGTCAGCAGCTGCTGGTAGCCGACACCGGACACAAGCATCACGTCGACCAGGCCCAGCGGCCTTTCAAAACAGAGGTGCAGAAACCGCTCCCCATCATCAGCAGGTGACTCCAGCATGCCAGGCGTCCTGACCGAGGGGCACCCATCCCAGGCCCGGAGGCGTGCAGCGCTTGGAGACCGCTGCTGGGAGGAGGAGAGCCAGGTGGCCGTGGGCCGCAGAAGCCCCACTGAGGCACAGCCTCCCGGCAGGCGGGGAGCAACATGCTGCTGCTCTCACGTTTCCTCACCGTACTGCCACCCTGGATGCAGATTCTGTGCCCTCAACACTGCCGCGGCTCCTCTGGGACATGGAGCCACGGGGGCCTCGCGTGGCCTTGATCTCCCTGCTCCCTGGGACCCTGGGGCGTAGGGCCAGCCTCGGCCTGCCCAGCTCAGCCAGGCGCCCGTTCCGGAAGGGCGTTCCGAGCCGTGTTTCCAACCGACCAGCTCCTCCTGTGGGCGCCCTTCTGTCTGGGGGCGCACACGCATGCACGCTTGGGTGCAGGTGGTGCGTGGCTCCCGCCTCCCCTGCAGCACGCGTGGACAGCTAACCCGTGGCCCCGCCAGCTGCTTCATTTCTAGCATCCATTAAAATTCCGCCTCGCCTGCTGACCTGCTTCTTGTGCCGTGAGGACCAGAAACAGCAGAACCGCAGCCCTCGCCAGGACACGGGGGATGTGGGCACACGACACTCCCGCTGTCCCTGTGAGCACACCCGCCCCAAGGTCACCTGTCATCCTGAAGACTCGGGAGCCATCAGCGACTCACCCAAGGCCCGGGGCTGTGGGAAGACACCTGAGACCTTCGGAAAAGGTCTTCCTGACACTTCTTCTGAGACCCGCCCTCGTGGGCTCCTCCATGGTGCAGACCACTCCCTGCCAGCCTCCTGCTGACCTGGGCTGTTCTCCACCCAGGCTCCTCCTGATCTCCGGCATGTCCCACCTTCCCCATAGGTGAGTTTGACGTTCCAGGCATGGCCAGAGGCGTGGCCCAGGGAGGTGACGCGAGGTGCAGGTGGCAGTCCCGACCCTCACATGGGTGCTCTCCCGAGGTGTCTGGCCTCATGCTGCAGCTGCATCTGAGCACAGGCCTGGGGTCCCCCATCAGTTCCCTGCACGACCAGCTGCAGGCGCTATCCTGGTGCAGCAGGGCGCAGGGGGGCTCCTGAGAAAAGGACTCAGACCTGCCCAGCGTTTGCAAAGGTGATCTTGACAACAGGTGTAGACAGGGCAGAGCTCTTCCTGGAAGGACATGCTGGTCACACAGGAAGAGGGTGCTCGGACACTCAGGGTTGATGGCACTTGGGCAATACATGGCAGACGTGGGG
Source organism: Sciurus carolinensis (assembly GCF_902686445.1). Classification (NCBI taxonomy): domain Eukaryota; kingdom Metazoa; phylum Chordata; class Mammalia; order Rodentia; family Sciuridae; genus Sciurus; species Sciurus carolinensis. The sequence goes on along the minus strand of NC_062215.1, from coordinate 300,233 downwards.
GCACAAGAGGAGGTGGGGTCAGGGAGGTGGCCTACTGGGCTGGGCTGGCCTGGAGGCAGTAAGGGCACCTGCCAGAAGCATTGCTGGGTGAACTGTGGCAGCAGAGTGGACTCTGCTCCTGTAGCTGTTGGCAGCGCTCTGAGTCTTCAGATGGTCAGAGAAGTCATGCTAGCCCTGGGCAGATCTTGAGATTACCTGGGACCACTAAGGCATGGAGGCGATGGTTGCCTGGAGCTCCCAGGTCCATCCCTGCAATGACCATCTTGCTCAGGTGGACATCATCCCCTCCTATCAGGCTGTGGCTCTCTCTGATCTTTCCTCATCAGAAACAATCAACCCACTTCTTTTTCTTTCTTTTTTTTTTGTACCAGGGATTGAGCTCAGGGGCACGTAACCACTGACCACATCCGCAGCCCTTTTTTGTATTTTATTTAGAGACAGGGTCTTGCTGAATTGCTTAGAGCCTCACTAAGTTGCTAGGCTGGGTCTGATCTCAAGATCCTCCTGCCTCAACCTCCTGAGTTGCTGGGATTACAGGTGTGCACCACTGCGCCCAGCTTCGACCCACTTCTTAAAAAGTTTGGTGGTACCTTTTGACCCAGCTATCCCACTCCTTGGTTTATACCCAAAGGACTTAAAATTAGCATACTACAGAAATGCAGCCACATCAATGTTTATAGCAGCTCAATTCACAATAGCTAGAATGTGGAACCAACTTAAATGCCTTTCAACAGATGAATGGATAAAGAAACTGTGGTATATATACACAATGGAATATTATTCAGCTATAAAGAATACTATTATGGCATTTGCAAGTAAATGGATGGAATTGGAGAATATCATGCTAAGTGAAATAAGCCAATCCCCAAAAACCAAAGGTCGAATGTTTTCCCTGATAAGTGGAGAATGATATATAATGGAGGTTGGTGGGGTGGGGAGTGAGAGAAGAATGGAGGTCTTTAGATTATGTAGAAGGAAATGAGAGGGAGGGAGGTATGAAAAACGGTGGAATGAGACAGACATCATTACCCTAGTACATGTACGATTACACAAATGGCATGAATCTCCATCGTGTACAACCATGGAAACGAAAAGATGTACCCATTTGTATATGATGAATCAAAATACAGTCTAAAAAAATCAAAAAGTAAATAAATAATTTTTAAAAAAGTTTGGTGGTAGAACTCACAGCCAGCCTCACCTGCCCCACGTGCTACTCTGAGGTCCTGAGTTGAATTTTGGTTTCTTGCCTCCGTTTTGCCACCAACAGAAAGTGTTCTTAGCCTAGGTAAATTCTGTGGAACTTAAACAGACTTAAAGCCCCAAGTCTGTTCGGATGTCTTGGGCAGTAACCCAACAAAATGAATTCCGAATCTCCAGGCCACACGTGCCCACAGAGGACGCTGGGGTGCCCTCGAGGTGCCCAACAATGTGGACAAAAACTTCACCTGCCCCTGCTTCCATGAAGGACTCAGCCCTATAAAGCTGGACTCGGCCCTTGAAGCACCACAGATGCAGTGGCCCCAACTCCTTCACACCAGCACAGCAGGACGTGAGGGGACTTCATGAGGAAAGAGCCGAGTTCACACAACCGCAGCGCCTCGGCTGCCCTGCCCACCTGGCTGACCTGCTGGAGGCCATCGTCCGGGGGATAAGCCATACTGTGAGGCTGCAGTGGTCCCCACCCACAGCCTTGTCCACGGAGGACCCCTCCCTGGTGTGCTGGGACAACTGAAGATGCTCGGGTGAGGAGGCAGAGAGGACCCGGGACTTGATGGAGTCGGCAGGAGCCAGCGAGCTGGGCAGGACAAGCTCAGGGAGGAGAGACTTCAGGGCCTGTGGGGTGTGCATCCTGAGACCCAGGCCAGGCCAGCGCCACACCCTGCTACTCGAGGATGCCGGAGGTTCTGGACGCAGGCTCTGCCCGCGGGAGAGGCAAGGCTGGATGTATACCCAGGATGCCTCTGTAGACCCAGGATGAACATGGCCCTAGGGCCACTGCAGGGGACCACGCAGGCTGTCACTCAGTCTCCTAAATCTAGTGTCACAAACATCTTCAAATGAGTCACAAAATGGTCAGCCCTGAAAAGGTCTTGGGGGAGCCTAGAGGTCACTACTGGGGGGCCCTGACCCTCCATGGGCTTCACAGGGGCATCTCCAGAGGTACCCTGGGCATCACAGGGTTTGTCCCTGACTCCAGGTCTTACAGCAGGGGCATCCTGACCCCCAGGTCTCAAGAGGAGGACAGTCCTAATCTCCACCCAACCCACAGCCTCAGCAGGTGCCCCAACTCCAGGCCTCATGGTGGGGTGTCCCCAGCCCCACATCAAGGCCAAGGGGTGGGAGTTACGTACCTTGGCCGAACCCTGCACATCTGGGGTCTGCTCACTTACATCTTCCCACGTGGCCCTGAACTGGGCCCAGGGGTGAGCTGGGGAACATCTTAGCTCAAGCAGTGTCCAGAAGGATGCCCAGGGTGGACCTCCACCTGATGCCCAGTGGAAGGAGACAGAAGTAGAAGGCAGGGCAGGGCCAGGACATGCCCAGGGTGGACGCTGGGACAGGGCTGTCTGCATCAGGCCTGGTATGAGCGGTGCTGGGGAGAGAGCGGGGCCACAGTGGGCGGGTCAGGGAGGAGGTTGGGCACCATGCTGCTGGCCTAGGGCCTCGGCATCCCCGGCAGACTGCTGAGGTTTGAGGTGCCCAGCGTGGACAGTGCTGCGAAGCAGGCCAACGTGAGCATGGCTTCCTGCACAGGTGCCACAAGTAAGTACTTGGCAAAGCCGCCCATACTCATCCCTGAGAGCAGCGGGGCAGACCTGCCTGGCCAGCTTAGGCCCCAGAGGTAGCCAGGCCACTTAGACATCTGCAGGCACTGATCACGTGGCCTACAGCTAAAGAAGCCAGACGGGCAGTATGCTGAAATGCCCACCCGGCACCAAAACAAACAGCACAGTCGAGCAATGTCCGGCAGCAGAAAGGCAATACACGTGTGGCAGTGGTGGGAGGTGACTCACCTACCAGACGGGAAACCAGCACAGGGACCAAGAAGCATGAAAGACAGCAACAGGGTACTGCAGAGGAGCGCCATGTCCCCTAGCCACAGACCCCTGAAAAAGGAGACCAGCGATCGGCCTAGTAAAGAACTCCGTAGAATCATGTTAAGGAAATGGTGTTGAGGAAGATGTGAGAGCACACCACAGGCAGATGAGCCATGGGATCAGGAAGACAACTCATGATACGCGTGAGAAACTCAGCAAAGGGAGAGTTTTAGAAGTAGTCAGAGATCTTGGAACTAAAGAACTCAATAAGTAATATAAAGAATACAGCGAACAGCCTCAACTGCAGAATTAAGCCGAAGAATAAATTTATGAGCTTGAAGGTGGACCTTTAGAAATAATTCAATCAGAAAAAAATTTCTAAAGAATGAAGACAGCCTTTGAGACTTAGGAAACACCATTAACGGAGCAAACATTTGCATTACTAGAGATCCAAAAGAAGAAGAGATGGGAAACAGCATAGAAAAGCTACCTAATAAAATAACTAACAAGAACTTCTGGATCAGACATCTAGGTTCAGGAAGCTGAGGGACCCTTACCAGATTCAACCAAAAACGTTCCTCTCCAAGGAGCAGCCAAATCATTATAGCCAAACTCTGCCGCACAAGAGAAAGAGAATCCTAAGCATAGCACAGGAAGAGCACCATGTCACATACCAGAGGAGTCCCCATTAGACTAGCAGCAGACTCTCGGCAGCACCCGGCAGCCATGAGAGTGAGATAGTGTATCTAAAGTCCTGAAAGAAAAACAAGAACTTCCAACCAAGCTGTACCACGCACAGCAAAGCTGTCCTTCAGAAATGAAGGCGAAATAAAGATTTTCCAAGACAAGCAAAGACTGAGGGATTCGCCAGCACTATAAGTGAAAGAAAGAACTACCACCATGCAAACACACGGAACTCAGTAAAGCAGACACACAAAAGAGAAAGAATCGAAACAATCATATAGAAAACCACCCAAAGATGAACAAGAAGAATGGAGCAAGGGTACAAAAGCAACCAGAAGACAGTGAATGGAATGAAGAGAAAGTCCTTATTTATCAACAATAACCTCGAATGTAAACAGAGTGGATCCCTGATTAAAAGAGACAAACTGACAAATAAACAGAAAAACAAGACCCAAGCACATGCTGCCTACATGAAACTTACTTCACCAGAAAAGACACGGAGACTGGAGAGAAGGGATGGTCACAGACAGAACATGCAAATGAAACTACAAGCAAGAAGGAATCATACCTCTACTGGATTAAATGGACTTTAAATAAAACGGTGAAGAGACAAAGGAGGTCACGAGACAGTGGTAAAGGGACCGAGTCAACAGAAGGAAATAACAGTTGTAAACATGTGCACCCAGTGCTGGAGCACCCAACTATGTGAAAAAACATCCTCAGACCTAAAAGAGATAGACTCTAATACAATGATAGTTGGTGACTTCAGCACCCCACTTTCATCAACGGACAGATCGTCCAGGCAAAAAAACCAACAAGCCATACTGGAGCTCAAGTGTGCTACAGAGCAAGTGGACCCAGCAAACAAAACGCTTCCCCACGCTGCACACAGAATGCTTCCCAGGGTGGAGTGCACGTTAGGCCACACAGCAATTCTCAACAAGTTCAAAGCAACTGAAGTCATACGTGTATCTTACCTAACCACAATGGATTAAAGCTAGAAATCGACAAGAGGAGCTTTGGAATTGCAAAAACACATAGAAATGAAACAATATTGAATGACCAAGGTCAGTGAAGAAATCAAAAGGGAAATTAAAAATTTATGAAGTAAATAAAAATGAAAACACAATAACTAAAATCTATGGGATACAGCAAAAGCAGTGCAAGAGGGAAGTTTATAGCCTAAGAGCCTATATTCCCTTTTTTTCTTTTCTTTTCTTTTTTTTTTTTTTTTTTTTTTTTTTGTGGTGCTGGGGATTGAGCCCAGGGCCTTGTACATGCTAGGCAAGCACTGTACCCACTGAGCTGTGTCCCCAGCCCCCAAACCCTGTGTTTAAAAGCAGATATTTCAAATAAACAACCTACTGGTATAACTGAAAGAACTAGGAAAGTAAGAATAAATGAAACCACAAATTAGTAGAAGAAAGGAAACAACAAAGAACAGCAGAAATAAACAAAATGGAGATTACACACACACACACACACAAAAAATACTAGCCAAGAAAAAAGAAAGACTCGGTTAAAATCTGGCATGAAAAAGGAGACATTACAACCAATCCCACAGAAATGCAGAGGACCACTAGGGATCACTGCATTTCATCAACAAGTTAGAAAACAGATGAAATGCATCAACTTCTGGACACAGACAACCTACCACAGGTGAATCATGAGAGTGTGAAAACTCAGACTGCAGCCCTGCACAAGTGGGCTGGTGGCCAGGCCTTTCATCCCAGCCACTCGGGAAGCTGTGATGGCGGCACTGCTGGATTCTATCAGGCTTTGAGAAAGCTCTCACTACATCCTTTCAAACCATGCTGAAGCGTTAAAAGGGAGGGAACCCTTCCAAACTCATTCTGCAAGGCCAGTGTCTCCCTGCTACCAAAGACAAAGACAGGACAAAGAAAGAACACTGCAGACCACTGTCCCTAACAAACAGACGCAAACAGCCTCAACAGACCTCGGCAAGTCAGATCCAGTGGCACAGATCAAGGGCACTCTGCAGGCTCAAGTGGTCTGTCCCAGGGAATCAGGTGGCTCCACACAGCTGCCTGGACACGCACACCAAAGGCACCGGTCACACTCTGCTTCCACCATGTAAGACCCTGCAGACCTGAGGCCCAGAGGATCGTGTGGCCACATAACCAGGCTCCCTGTGGAAGCCCACCCTGCGTGCCAGTGAGAGGGGAGAGGCTTCGGTCCCTCCTGCAGGGCAGCAGCAAGGCTGCTCAGGAAGGGGCCAGAACACATGGCCAGAGCAGCAGGACGAGAGGAGGAAGCGGAGCGGGTCAGCCATGATCTCTGCACGGGAGACCTAAGGACTCCACCAAAGCACTTGAGAGTCAGAGCTGCAAGAAGTACTCATCAGTGTTCACCAGTCAATAGCTTTCCTACATCCCAAAGATGAAACTGGAGAGAAAGAAGACAAGAAATCAATTCCATTCAGGACAGCTACTAAAATATATACCAAGGAACACGTTTAACCAAGGAAGTGGATGGTTTTCTTTAAAACACTGATGGAAGAAACTGAAAAGAACACTCATACATGGAGAGATGGCCTATGTTCATGGATTGAAAGGATTATCAAAACAGTCTACAGATTCCATACAATTCCAATTAGACAACAAACAAATACAGAAACAGGGAAATTTATATGGAACCACACAAGACCCTGAGTAGCAAAAGCAACCCACAGGAAGAAGTGCGGAGCATTGTGACAAGTAACTTCAAAACACACTGCAGAGCCACAGTAACAGGGTGTGGGCATAGACGTAGGCATGCAGACCCCTGGCACAAAATGCAGACCACAGAAACAAGCCCACCATTCACAGCCAGCCAAATCCCAATACCAGTAGCAAGAGCACACACTGGAGCAAAGTCAGTCTCCTTGGTACACCCAGCGCCCACGTGCCAAGACTGAATCCAGACCTCTTCTGCCCCCACACACAGTCAAGATGGGCAGAACCCTACAAACCACTAGGACAGAACATGGCTGGACATTGGGGGCGCAGGTGGGCAGGGATTTGGGGATGAGACTCTGAATCACAGGGAACAAAGCAAGAATTGTCAAACAGCTTCTGCTGGGCAGGAGAGCCGCAGCAGTGAAGGGCAGCCTGGGAGCAGGAGCGTATCTGCAAGCACACATCTGATAAAGAGCCTCCCAGCACCTGCAGCAACCTGACCCGGGAAGGCAGCTCGGGAAGTGTGCACACCGGTCAGGTGCTTCTCAGAGCACACGCAAACCACCCACAGGTGCCAGCAGTGCACACAGCTGCAGGGCAGTGAGGGAGGCGCAGAGCAGCCACCACAAGGCACTACCTCACTCCCACCAAAGACAACTCATCGCAAAGATGCGAGTGATGGCCACTGGCACGGGCAGAGGGGTCCAGCAGGGCCCTAACTGGGCCCTACAGGAAAACAGTATGGAGGTGCCTCAGAGACCTTGGAGACAGGACTCCGTGGGCCCCGATGCCTGCCACCAGGACAGCTCAGGAAGAGGGTCCACCTGAGCACCCTCCAATGCGTGGAGAGAAAGGTGACGGGCCGCCCTGCCAGCAGATGGGATGTGCACCAGCCACAGCACCGAGGCTGCGGGCTCTCATTCGCTCGGCAGTGAATGGAACAATGGCCACCAGAGCCCGGGGTGGGGCCAAGGCTGGGGACAGAGCGCCTGCTGCACAGCCGGGCGGTGGCTGAGCCACAGTCCTGAGGGAGGTCTGAGTGTTCCTGGTAGGGCGCGAGGGAGAGGCTGGTGCCCCGGACCTGACGGGTCCCTGTGCACGGCGGGATGTTGCAGCTACCCCTTGCCAATGAGAAATAAAGATGTATTTAAACAAGAGCCCCAAGAGCGGAAGGCTGGCCGGCTTCCTCCCATGGCTGGAAAGCCACAGGGACATGGTCAGGCGCCGCACGGTAGCCACAAGCTCCCGTGAGATGGTCACTTAGTGACAGGTGGCTTAGAACTGCATGGTGACGTCCCCACACCAGGAAGAGCCCAATGGTGCTGCACGACCCGGGGCTTCCAGCACTGGACCCCTTCCTGTCCTGCTGGCCAGGGGCTGTTCCATCGCGGCCACGGGAGGCACCCAGGACGCAGGCTGCCTATTTCCTCTGCTCCCGGTTGAGTGGCTCCATCATTTAAAGGGGCAGCATGTGCTTTGTGCCCAGACACCTGGTTTGTTTGGCCAACACAGACTGCATGTGGCTTTCCTCTTCCTGGAGCTCAGGTCTGGACAGCTAGCCCCTCCCATCAACAGCTGTCGACTCCTCTGTCTTATTTGCTCTTCAATTTTATGGGATGTCGCCAATAAATTTCTGAGAAATGATTGTAGGAAATGAGCATTTCTGAATCCTTAAATGAAAGGTCCTTATAATATCTGTTAGCTTCCCGTCACTGTAACAAAGCACCTGAGATAAACAACTTAAAGGAGGAAAGGTTTATTTGGGCTCACGTTTTCAGTCTGTGGTCACCTGTCCCCATGATTTTAGGGTCTGTGGCAAGGCAGTGGGCAGTGTGTGGTGGAGCAAAATTGTTCACCTTGTGGCAGTCGAGCAGAGGAAGGGCGAGAGGAAGGGGCCAGGATCCCACGGTCCCCTGTGAGGGCAGTGCCCAGTGACCTGCTTCCCTCCATCACCTCTCAGTAGCATCACAGACTGGGGATGTGGCCTGAGGGTGACACCCGGATCTAAACCACAGCACACTCCACACTGCTGATGCTTTGGGGGCACGGAGTCTGTGTTCAGAACCCTTCTGTGAGGGCTGAGACTCGCCCTGTCTTGGATGTCATGGCTGCCCTGACCCCTGCTCCTCTCAGATGTGGCTGGGGCCTGAGCTGCACTCTGGGGGACTCAGCCCCCTTGTTCCCTGTGCTGGTGGCACAGGGCCTTCAGTCTGCACGCTCACACTGTGGACTCTGGGAGCTTCTCTGCATCACTAATCAGCTAATTCACTTCTCCACTGACCTCACCAGGTTGGACTGTCAGGTCAGCCACACTGGGAACCAGGGTCCCTGGGATGCTGTCCTCAGCATGCACAAGAGGAAAGCCTGCAGCAGCTGCACAGCTGCCCTCAGAAGGGAGAGTGGGCCACCGCAGGCCACAGATGGGCCACGGCCCAACACCACTCAGTCCTGAGAGGAAGCAGCGATTCCTCCAAAGCAGAGGCTACCAGGACAGCTTCATCATGGTGGGTGAACCTGGACAGTCCTGTAACCCTTAGGGATATCTTTTCACATCAGCAATAAGTGAAACCAAAATTAATGCACAACAGTTTTTATAGGTGAATCAAAGGGTTGAAGCGCTTAGGTATAAATCTAACAAACGTACAGGACCTACGCACTAAGACCTGTGGAATGCTAATGAAAGAAGCCCAGGAGGACTGAATGAACGGATGGGAGGGACTGGCGCTGATGCTGCCCATCCCCAGGCTGCCTGGACCTGCACTCGTCACGGCAGACCCACCTGGATCCCTTGTAGATGGAGGAGAGCGGGAGCGACAGACCCTGGAATAGTCAAAGACGACCTTGAGAAAGGTGAACAGCAGAGGAACCCACCAACCAAGTGGCAGGTGTGCCAGGCAGGCAGTGGGGAGGGCGCAGAGCCGCGCAGGCCAGCACTGCAGCAGAGTGCTGGACGTTGGTCAGCAAAACCAAGGCAGACAAACACCAGCCAAAATGGACTACAGCGCAACCTAAAGCACACGACACGAGTCCTTTAGGACGCACAGGGAGAAAAACCTTTAGGACCGAGGATCAGGCAGACTGGACCCAGAGGCTATGCCCCGGCACGATCCATTTTAAAAATCAACAAAATGAACTTCAAAACTTCAAGCTTTGTCCTCTTGAAGACTGTTAGGTGGATGAAAAGAAGTCACAGACTGATTAGTAGAAAGTACTTGCAAATTCCATGTTCAACAAAGGGTTGATGTCAAAAAGGAAACTCTGAAACTCAACTGTAAGAAAACAAAAAATCCAATTAAAACATGGGCAAGACTTGAACAGACACATGACCAAAGAGGACCATGAATGGCAAGCAGGCCCCTGCAGAGATGCTGGGTGGGAGGGCAGGAGGCCCTGGGAACCAAGATGGCAGCTCTCATAAAGCGGGGCAGGTGCTGGCCAGCGACCCAGAGCTGCGCCCTCAGACCCGCCATCCAAGGCTTGCAGCCCCATCTGCCACAGCCCACGTGGAGTGGGGCGCATGGCTCTCCCACACGGCAGAGATGCTAGGCGTGCACAAAGGGCATGGGTGGACCCCAGGCCCAGGTAGTGCTGACCCTGCATAATGGAGGGTGGACCCTGGCAGGTGGACGAGGGCCTCACATGCAGGCCCCAGGGCTCGCCCACACAGATTCTGCCAGGGTCTCTAAAGGGGGGGCTGGCCTTCCACAGCTGAGAGAAAGGTGTCTTCATAAGCCGCTGGCCTGCAGTGGTTTTCACTCGAGTGGTCCTAACAGGACAGGCTGGGAGAACCAGGGGCCAAAGGCAGGGGCTTCAGGCGACTTCACTCTGGTGTCCTAGGCCCTGCCTACGTGGGCCCGGGTTCTGGAGTCCCCATGCTGTGGGGTATGCGGCTGCTGGTGTGGTACAGCAGGGTGCTCAGGGACAGGGAAGAGCACCTAGGAACGCTACTCCTGCACCTGCCGCCAGGGCCCCAGAGGTGCGGGGGAGGAGACCCATGGGGCCAAATCGTGTCCCCGGGTCATAGGCTGAAGTCCCCACTCCGTAGGGCTGTATCTGGAGAGAGGCCTTTCAGGAGGTGCTCGGCTCAGTGAGGTCACAGGGAGGGACCTGACCCCAGGAGGATCGAACGGGCGTCCTTACAAGAGGAAGAGGCCACAGCAGTGCACACGGGAGGCCAGGTGAGCACAGGGAGAAGGTGCCATCTGCAAGCAGAGCAGAGAGGCCTCAGGAGAAAGCAGCACTGCCCACACCCTCCTCTCAGAGGTCCAGTTGCAGGCCAGAGAAGTGTCTGTCACCCTGCAGCATGTAGCTATGGCAGCCCCAGCCGAGACATAGCGAGGCAGGGGCCCTCCGGGGCAGCAGGAGCATGTGGAGGACGGGCAGCGTGGGCTGAGGGGCACCTCACACCCACTCACGGCACCTGCTGTCTTTATCTCAAGCAGCCCAAGGAACCACTCCGGGGGGCCAGACCAAGGGCCAGTTCACCCCCAGTAAGCCGCTGGGACCCTGGTCCCCTCCTCCCTGCCACAGGCACAGAGTGGGGGCTCTGACCTGGCCCCTCCTCCGATCCCTCCAGATTCTGGGTGACAGACCCTGGAGGGGGACACAGCAGTGTGAACGGTGTCTGATGGACAGGTGTTTTGGATAGCAGGTGGGGCCGCTGGGACCCAGGACTCTGACCTGAGGCTTGCTGGGGATCCGCAGTGTGACTCAGCTCTGAACTCGGAGGCTGCGGGTTGTGCTTCACAGGACACGGCACACACGGAGGCCCGCCAGGCTCCACGTGAGACCGTGAGCGTGCGTGGGGCTGGGCGCTGACCCCAGCTTGAAGCCCTGGGTGAGAGGACCACACTTGGTGGCCGTCTTGCTCCCATGATTCAGAGCCGGGCTCCTGCTGGAGCCTGCTTGGCACCATTTAGGCGTGACACCTCCCACAGGAAGTCGCGGTGCACAGAAGCCCTGACGCGGCGCTGCGGGCGGGCCAAGCTGGCTCTCCACCTCCGACCCAGGAGCCCTGGTGGCAGTGGGACCTTGGCTGTAGGAAACTGGAAGCTTCCACTCTGAACGTTGGAGCCGGTTCCACGCCCCTGCCCGGCGAACCAGCCAGGTTCAAGAAAACATGTTTAAAAGTCAGCGTGTGCTGCGCAAGGCCCATGAAGAGGGGCATGTCCCAGCAGTCCCAACGCCACAGGCCGTGGGCTTCCTCCGGGGTGGCGGCTCAGGCGTGGCTGCCTGCCGTGGCCAGGGAGCCCCTGCTGCGTGACTGCACAGGAGGGCCGGCTGCGCGCACCCCCAGACGCAGAGGGGCATTCCGTGCCCCAGCCAAGCCGAACCAAGCCTCACAAAGGTGACTGTGTCCGCAGGCTGGGCTGCAGCCAGAAGCTGGGCTCGTGCCCGGGGCAGACAGGAAATCGCTGCGCTGCTGCAGCTCGACTGGCACCACAGAGTGGCCTCTGTTCCCGGTGACGGTCAACCTCTGGCTGCACCTCCACCCCCCATGCTCCCCACCTGACCCTGTGTACCACGTACCCAGCTCTACCTCCTGCCCCGACAGGAAGGCAGACACTGCCCCTAGGAGCAGCCGCAAGCAAATGGCTTCCCCAGGCCGTAGCTGCCCTACCCGGAAAAAGCCAAGTGAACATTCCGCTCCTCAAAATGCAAATCTGAATGGAAAAAGGCCTTCCTTCCCTGGCTGCTTTGGGAAACGGCAATATGGAACAGGACCCTGAGCCATGGGCCCCTGCCCACCCTCTCCAGGCTGCCCCACCAGCCCTGAGTTCATGCCTCTTCCGGTGCCAGGCCAGCTCCATCGGTGAGCTGCCAGGAGCTCAGGGCCTTTCCTGACGCCTCCCCCGCTGCAGCTCCACCCGGCCCAGGCCTTCTGCCTCCAGGAGGCCTGCTGGCCTCAGCTCTGTTCACTGCGTCCCCCCGCAGCCCTGGCTGGCCTGCCACCCTCCTCCAACAGGGCTGTTCCCACCACTGGCTCTGACAATCTGCTCCTCCACCCAGCGAGCTCCCCAGGAGAAGCGAAGGGGTAGTCACTTGTGGGTGCCCCGGGGTGGCTGGAAGTGGACCCTGGTGGGAACACAGCAGTGGTCAGATGGTGGGCATGAGGGGTGGACACCCCAGTGAGGATATGGGTAGAGGTCAGGTAGTGGACATGAGGAGTGGTCAGATGGTGGACACAGGGAGGCAGTCAGGCCGTGGCTGAGCATGAACAAGTCCCCTGCAGTTCCAGGCAAATGTCCTCCTCAGGCCTCTTCACTCCTGCTTCTGACCTGCAGGGTGGGCATCAGCGCCTGCTGTGCCTGCACCATGCTGGACCCACACACTGGTGCTGCCCTCAGCACGGAGTCTGCCACACAGGCGCTGCCTGGGCGCACCGCGCCCAGCGCAGGAGCCACCTGTGGACAGAGGCAGTGCCAGCTGCTCACCCATGAGCCTCCAGAGCCGAGAGCTAAACACGCCTCTCTTCTGTGCGGTGACGCAGAAGGGGCGGTGACGTGATGCATGGCCGCCTGCTCGCTCCTCCATCCACCCACAGCCAGTGTCCCTCCACCTCTGGCCACTGTGAACGAGGTAGGCGAGTTGCCCTGGGAGCTGCCGGATCCCGTGGTAATTCTGTTTTTGATTTTCTGGGGAAACACGGTGCTCCCCGTAGAGCTGTGCCGTCCACACTCTCACCGACAGCGCACGAGGGGGTGGCTCCTCACACCGCGGCCAACCCTTGCCACGCACTGGCCGGCTGGCAGTGGTGTCTTCACACAGGCCCACAGTCAGAAGGTGGATCTGCGTGTGCCCAGTGCTGGGGGTGGTGGGCAGATGGCCAGGTCGGGGTCGGGTCTAGGATCACGGCAGTCGGACCCTTCATGTGAAATATCAGCCATCAGCTACACGTCAGAAAAGCTGCCTTAACAGAGGCAAAAGAAAACTCTAGATCACAGTTCAATCCACAGGAAGCCCAAGGACAGGAGGTCTGTTAAATGAGGCCAGGGAGGTGTGACTAGCAAGACCCACTGTCAACAGCTCTGGTGGCCAACAACACAGTTCAAGGACAAGGGGAAGCTGTGGGTCACGTCTCCCAGGCACCGTGTGGATCCCGGCTTGCACCGCGTGGCCCAGGAGGGTGCGGCAGGGTAGGCGCAGCTCAGCAGCCAGGACTGGGAGGGGTGTGACTGGCGACGGAGTTCTCCTTCCCTTGACGAGGTCTAAAACGCCAGCAGTGCTAGGAAACATTAAGGGCTATGTCCCTGGGACTGCCTGTCCCCTGTCCCACTGGCAAGCACCAGGTGTCTGCTATGGCTGACCAGAGCCCCATGGGCAGCCTCTCCACCCAGCCTGCACCCAGGCAGGCCAGCCGCCGTGGCGGACCATGCTGCTGCCTCCCTTGCCAGTGGGCCCCCGGAAGGCGGGCCTCCAGGGGTGGGCCTCAGTCCTCCAGGGGCAGGGCCCCGTTCCTCCATGTGGGAGCACCCCGTGCTGTCTCTTCTGAATGCTCGAGTTCCCTGAGAGCAGGATTTCCACTCACACGCAGCCCAGGGACACGCACTCATGGCCAGGACCCTGGGGCGGACGCCTGCTTTTGGCCTCTGCCTTGTCCTGATGCAAGGGCAAGACAGTCTCCATCTCTGTGGGCAGGCGGCCAAGGATCCCACAGACAATGGCCACAAGTACCCATCCAACAATGCCCACCACTCCTGTGGCGCTGCTCAGACCCAGGACAGTGGTTGCTGATCACGCCTCTGGCCTTACACAACCACGTCCACTATCACATCCACCCTCCATCTGTGGCCACGTCCACCTTCCATCCCGCCCCACATCCACCCAGCCCCACATCCACCCTCCACCTGCCATCACAGTGACTACCTGCTACCACCGTCATGTCCACCCTCCATCCAGCCCCACATCCACCCTCCACCCAGCCCATGTCCACCCTCCATCCAGCCCCACATCCACCTTCCACCCAGCCCCACATCCACCCTCCACCTGCCATCACAGTGACTACCTGCTACCACCGTCATGTCCACCCTCCACCTGCTGCCAGGTCCACCCTCCATCCAGCCCCACATCCACCCTCCATCCAGCCCATGTCCACCCTCCATGAAGACAATGTCTACCCTCCTCCTACTGCCAAGTTCACTCTCCATCCAGCCCATGTCCCACCCTCTAGCTGCTGCCCCACCCAGCCCACGTCCACCTCCCATCCAGCCCATGTCCACCCTCCATCTGGCATCACGTCTGTGGCGTCCGCTGCTGAAGCCACCCTGCTGTCTGTGTGGGCGGCCCTTGCTGTCAAAGGTGCATGTCACCTAGTTCTAGGAACATGTCGGGGACACTGGTGACTCTGAAACACCTACTCAGGGTTCAGAGCAGCCTGTGGCCAGTGTCCCAGGTAGGAACCTGCCTTGGCCTGAGCTGTCAGCTCTCCAGGTGTGCTTCACCTGGAGCTGTCCAGCCATCACACTGTCCAGTCTCTGTATGGACAGAGTGAAGACAAAACCACACCCAACGAGAGGCCAGCAGGCACTGAGCAGGACATGCCCTGGGGCTCCAACAGGCTGTCCCTGCGGGGACAGCTGGGCGAGGAGAAGCACGCAGTCACCTGAGTCAGAAGCTGAGGAGGCGCCAGCTGGTTGATCCAGCGTGTGTACCGCTCGGTGGAGCCCGGGGGGTCTCTCCTCACGCGGCACCCTATGATCTGAGAACACAGCAAGCACGACTCAGGAGAGGTGCGGGGGCAGGCATCGCACACGCGGGCGCTCACGTGGGCAGCACTCTGCCAGGGGGACACCAGCCAGAGACCAGGAATGGGGGGAGGGCGCAAGTGCTGGGCCCAGGGGTGGGGTGCAGCCACCTGCTCCCACTGGGGGACGGCAGGGTCTCGGCCAATGCTGCCCTTGCTGGCAGCCCTGCCTTTGAGGTGCTCAGATTAAGATGACCGAACACAATTATTTCCAGCTGTGGCCTGGCTTCTGGGGCCACGACTAGACCTGAGAAAACCCAGGCCACAGCCTCAGGACAGCAGCCCGGGCCCACGGCAAGGAGGCTGGCTCCCCGGGCAGCCAGGCCCACAGCCTCAGGACAGCAGCTCCGGGCACTGAGGCTGGCTCCCCAGGCAGCCACGCCCACGGCCTCAGGACAGCAGCTTCGGTGCACGCCCACAGCCTCAGGACAGCAGCCCGGGCCCATGGCACCCACAGCCTCAGGACAGCAGCCCCAGGCCCACTGCACCGAGGCTGGCTCCCCGGGCAGCCACGCCCACAGCCTCAGGACAGCAGCCCGGACCCATGGCACCGAGGCTGGCTCCCCGGGCAGCCACGCCCACAGCCTCAGGACAGCAGCCCGGGCCCATGGCTCCCTGGGCAGCTGCGCCCTGAGCCGGCACTGGCTACCCTGCAGCTCCCTGCCCTCCTGGATTCCTCCCTTGGTCCTGCCCTGCACCTCCTGCCCACACCCTCCCCAATACCAGCAATCTACACAAACTGCTGCAGGTTCCACCATGGTGGAGGAAGGGGTGGGTTCCCCAAATGGACAGAGGCCTGCATAGAAGCTGGCCCTGTGGACACGGGGGTCACACTCAGACATGGGCTTCGAGGCAGAGGACTGGCCGTCTCCAGGGCAGGAGCGAAGTTCTTCTCCTGCCTCCGTCTGGGGAGGGGGACCGGGCATGTCAGGAGCAGCAGAGCCCAGCTCAGTGAGGGCCCTCGAGGGGCTGACGCTGTTCTCTGGGGGGCGAGGGTTGAACCAGGGTGGCTACCACTGAGCTATAGTCCCAGCCCTTTGAAGCAGGGTTTCCTAAGCTGCTAGACTGGCCTGGAACTTGGAGAACCTCCTGCCTCAGCCTCCAAGTAGCTGGGATCACAGGTATGGCCACTGTGCCTGGCCAAATGCTGTATTTTTTTTTTTTTTAATATTTTTTTAGTTGTTGATAGACCATTATTTTTATTTATGTGTATGTGGTGCTGAGAATCGAACCCAGTGCCTCACACGTGCAAGGCAAGTTCTCTACCACTGAGCACAACCTCAGCCCCTGTATTTTTTAAAACACTTTTTTTAGTTGTAGATGGACACACTTTTTTATTTTATTTATTTTCATGTGGTGCTGAGAATGGAACCCAGTGCCTCACAGGTGCCAGGCAAGTGCTCCACCACTGAGCCGCAGCGCAGACCCACATGCTGTATTTCTGATACTGATGTCGCCTTGCCTGAACTGCTGGTTTGAAGCAAAGGCTCCCTGCCCTCTCCTGAAGGGAGGTGCCTGGCGAGGGCACGGCAGTCCTGCAGCTTCTGTGGTGGCCTTGGGAACACTGCAGGGCTGCTTGGGTCCCCTGTGCCTTGCTCACCTGTCACCAGGAAGCCCGCCCCCAGGGGCCCCACGCCGAGCACTTGGACACATGCACACACCACACCAGGCATGAGAAGTGGGACCATTGGGCTCCAGGCCAGCCTGCTGATGTCACACTGGCCTCTGGGCCAGAACCCTCAGCCTAGGCAGGCAGGGCCGCAGAGCCCTGGGGCCACCCAAGAGGACCAGGAGGGCTGAGCAGGGAGATCCTCTGGCACAGCTCACAGCAGCAGGTGACGGTTATTGTTTGGCACCCCTAGAAGCCCAGCATGCGCCAGCACGTCACACGACCATTCTGATGGAGGTTGGATCTGCATCCCACAGTGGCGCCTCAGTCGTCGCAATGGCTCCCTTGTGCACCGAGGACCCTCAGGACCCTCAGGCTTCTCATCAGTGGTCCACTTCTCACTCCATCGGTCTAGGCTTCCTGTTCTGGACGGGACACTGGGCCAGCAGGGGAGGCAGGGGAACAGCAGCTATGCCAGGCATAGCTCTGGACCACGGCCTTGTGGGAAAAGGCCCGGCTGCTGCAGATGCACAGGGAAGCAGCAGAGCCTTGCTCCTCATGCCTGTTCCGCAGCCCCGTCCGCGCCTCTGCGCAGGTGACCCCACAAGAAGGCCCTCTGGCAAGCCAGGCCCTGAGCTGGCACAGGGCTTCCCTGACACTGCCCATCTCCCGTTCCAGACCTGGGCTCTGCTCCGAATGCTCAGAGGTGGGGAGGTGCCTGGTGTCCTGCAGGTGCAGCGACCACCGCAGGGTGCCGCTGGGCACACCTTTCAGGGTCTCTCTGTCCGGACCGAGTCATACTCTCCTGAGGGCTCGCCAGTGAGACCGAGAGGAGTGGGAGGCCAGCACATGCTGATTTCTGCAGAAGCCGCCAACCAGCTGCAGCCTCTGGGCCTGCGGGCCGGCTCCACCGCCCTTCCCAGGCTGACTTCGCAGGTGCAGCCACTGACGGCGTGGAAGGCAGCCCTCGCCACGGCTGGAAGGCGGGCACGCCTTCTCCTACACGCTGGGCGGTGTTCAGAGAACCTACCAGAAGCTCAGCAAGGGAAGCCGCAGCCTAGGACTTCATGGAGCCCAACCTGACAGTCTGCTTCCTTGCCAAGCTCACGAGCATCCCTGAAGATGGCCCTTCACCTGAAGAGATGCCACGAGAAGGGCAGAGGGTGGAGGTGAGCGCGCGCCTGAGGCCGCTCACCCCAGCCCTCGGCACGCGGGGCCAGCCCTCCACAGCCACGCACAGCGTGCCTGGCACTCGCACAGCCGTCCCAGCCTGTGGTCGCCTGTGCACAGACCACAGACGTGGCATCTTGCTTGCAGCTGGGCCCTGTGCAGGGAAGGGTCTGCGGCCTCGTCTCATGGAGGGCTCTGTCCAGCAGTGTCTTCAGCGTGGGTCACGGCCTGCTGCTGGACAAGGGTGCTGCTGTGCCTCCTTCTCCAACTTGCACGACTTCCACGTGCAGAACTGCCGGAGCCTCTGCAGCCCCCTCGCACGGGCGACCCAGGGACCTGCCCAGGCCTGGCTCCCAAAGGCTCCTCTTCCCCAGAGGAGCTGACCCCAAACAGGGCGCACCTGAGGAGCCCGCGACTGGGTGGCGATCCCAAAGCCACATGGCGGAGCCTGGGGTAAGCAAGTCCTGGGGCAGGCGTGGACAGTGCGCCCACAGGCCCTGAGCTGTGGGGCTCCCAAGGGGAGGGGAAGAAATGCAGGGCTCCACGCCTGGACTGTGAGAAAGTGATGCTGTGGTCTGTGGTCAGCAACTGTGCGGACACACGCACTCACGCACTTTGTGGGTCTCTGCCCACGACCCTTCTCAGAGCCTGCTCAGATGTGCCCAAGGAAGACCCTGGCCTCATTCTGGGCCTTCAGCCCGAGCCCGACCCCGCATGCCACGACGGGCGGCACGTGGCACCTCTGCTCCCGAGAGTGGCCTGCGCCCAGCCTGCCTTCCCACCTGCCTTCACAGCCTGCGAGCCTCAGGTGCTCCCTCGGCCCTGGGTGCAGAGGGCCAGAGGCAGCAGCAGAGGAAGGACAGGGCAAGGCAGGCATCTGAGGGCTGTGGGCTGGCCTGGCTCGCGCCTCAGAGGGACAGCGCCGCCCTCAAGAGAGCCAGGGCGTGGCTCAGGGCCGCCGGTGTGAGCCCAAGGGGCCTCTCCAGGCACGGCCAGGTGTCTCCTGCCTTCCGACTGGCACGGCCCGAGCACGTGTGTGTGCGACGGATGCCCAAGTTTAAGCAACAAAAGCAACTCCAGTGCGCAGAGGAAGGGTCCTGGGCATCAGCTGGGGCCAGAGGGTGCACCTCCCACTCCAGGATGAGAGGCCCCAGGGCCTGTGTCCACACGGCCAGCCTCACCACTGCTGGTCTTGGATCCGGGACAAGGAAGCCGGACAGAAGTCAAAGGTGCTAAATCTCTTCAATGCAGCAAGTGAGCTTGCTCAGAGCCCCTCCAAGAAGGCCAACTGGAGGGGCAGGAATCAGGCTGGACGAGCAGTGGCCGCCAGGCTGAGCAGTTCCAGCTCAGAGAGGCCTTTTCCTGAGTCACTGACGGCCTGCAAGCCAACCCTTGGCGTGTGTGCCCTGGCGGCCAGGCGGGAGGGGCAGACCTGGACGCCAGGCACATGGATGCCCAAAGCTGCCCTCCTCCTCCCCCAGGAAGGCAGCCCTGCGGCATCACAAAGCAGGTGGCCACGGCCACCGTCAATTCGGGTCTCCTGGGACAGTGCCCCCTGCCTCCCTCTGCCGTGTGGAGGAAGAGCCGAGGCCCCTAGAGACGAGACAGCCCGGATAGGACACGTGGGCTCTGTCCCACCAGGAGGGCGGGACAGCCCTGGGGAGGGCTGGGGGCAGCAGCCGCTCAGGCTCAGCTGTCCTTCCCAGTGAGGGCTTGGCTCCTGACGCATGTGAGAAACACAGGATCCGCGGTCCATTTTCAGAACGTGGTGCTCAGTGTTAGATGTGAAACTGGGATTAAGGTCCAGGGGCAGCCATCTTGAGCTTTTCAACCTGAATCCAGTCTGCAGGTTTGACTGCAGCCCTTCCCTCTGCCGCCCGTCTACGTAGCCAGCGGCGCGGACTGCGGCCCTCCTGCCAGCGCCAGGCACAGGGCAGCTCTGTGCGAGGGGTGGGGTGGGCAGCCTGCCACCCCAGTGTGCTTCCTGCAGCAGCACCGCCCACACGCGGTTGAGGACTGACCGTCGGGGCTGCGGCTCAGTGGTGGGGGCCCGCGAGCACGCCAGGGCCTGGGGTCTCAGCCCAGTACTGCGAAACCCCCGCTGGGCCAGCGTTTAAGTGCCCAGGGCCCCACCCAAGGAGCAGCCCCTCTGCAGGGAGGGTGCCCAGTGCCCAGAGGCTCACCGCCAAGACTCCCTCCCGAGGAAAGCCCTCCACCTGGGCAGCGTGTGGCCGCCTACTCACGCTTGTGGGGTGCTGGACAGCAGCCTCGTACTGCAGCCTCACCCTCCCAGGCATCATGGCGTCGTCCTGGAGGAGAGCACAGGGTAAGCTCAAGGTCACCACCGTGAAGAGCAATAAGAAAGGGAGGCCAACAGAAAAACCAAAGTCCTGACCATTCCCAGAGTGGCCAGAGGCCGAGCAGAGGTTCCGTGCCCACGGGGAGCGACATGGTCACTGGAACGGTGTGGCTGGGCCCAGCTCACCCACTGCTTCGAGGAGGCCAAGGCAGAGGCTCGGGCACCCACAGCACTCTGCTCAGGCTCGGCCACTGTCAGAGTCCACCCGCAGCCAGCTCTACGGCCACCCAGGTCAGCCCACCCACGTCACCTCAGACCCGAGGTGCAGGGAGGGAGGACAGGACGGTTGTGTGTCCCT
This sequence comes from Sciurus carolinensis, assembly GCF_902686445.1. Taxonomy (NCBI): domain Eukaryota; kingdom Metazoa; phylum Chordata; class Mammalia; order Rodentia; family Sciuridae; genus Sciurus; species Sciurus carolinensis. The sequence goes on along the minus strand of NC_062215.1, from coordinate 279,651 downwards.
CCCTGAACCAGGCTCAGACCCTGCAGAACCACAGGCCAGCATGGAAGCAGGCCCGGGGCCAGGCTGGGCCAGGGCGGCTCCGGCAGTGCTCTCCAGCCGGGGGCTGCAGGTCCAGGTGTGGTCACGCAGGTACAGCTCCGAAAACCAAGAGCGACGTCTCGGGAGGATGCTCACTTCAGGCGGAGGAAGGTGAATTGAAGGTGCAAGGGCCGCAGGCTGCCGGGGGGGACCATGGCCATCAGTCTATTTCTGGCTGGGCCTTCCCTCAGGCTGGGGGGTGCCAGGCTCCACAAGGCTTCCCGTGACCAGTCCAAGCCCAACCAGCAGCAATAAGAGCTGCCTCAGCAGAGCGCAGGACAAACTGACCCCAGGAAACACCACAGGACTAGGAACCCTGTGGAACCAGGGCAGAGACCGAAGGCTCCTTACACAAAACCACAAGCCTCCAGGCCACGGCACGCAAGACCACCACCACACACAACCACACAGAATCCCCAGGAAGCCCACAGAACCTTCCAGAACCACAGGACCTTCCAGCACACAAGACCACCATACACACACACATGTGCACACACACACACAACCACACAGAATCCCCAGGAAGCCCACAGAATGTTGTAGAACCTTGGGACCTCAAGGCCACACCACAGAACCTAAGACCGACACACGCACATGACTGTTCCATCATATGGAAGTGAGACGCATTTACACATCAGACGGTGAGTCCACTTCTGACCATCAACACTGTCTCCTAAACGTTTGTGTTGGTCAGTTTCTTCACGCTGTGACTCGAGGGTCTGACCAGGACAGTGGGGCCCATGGTTTCAGAGGTCTCCATCCGCAGGCAGCAGGCTTCATCCCTTGGGGCTCGAGAGAAGCTGAATATCAAGGCAGAGCACGCGGTGGAGGGGAGCAGCTCACAGCACAGTGACCAGGCGGCAGAGCGAGATCTCCACTTGCCAGATACAAATATGTGCCCCAAGCCACGCCCGGTGCCCACATCCTCCAGCCACCCCACCTGCCTCCAGTGACCACCCAGTCAGTCCCATCAGGATCGACTCACTGGCTGGGTCAAGGTCCTGGTAACCTTATCTGAACTTACTGGCACTGTCTCACACGTGGGCTTTTCGGGGATACCTCACATACAAACCCTAACAACGTATAAGAGATTTCAAGCTATGTTTTGCTATATTTTGCTAACACATGTAGACCTGTGATTAGTTACCCTACACTATGGATTCTAAATCTTTCTTTAAAATCTAGTTAACAGAAGGACATTGGTATAACTGTGATACTATATCATTACTGACTTCTTATAAATAGGAGGAGTATCCATGTTCTCCAGGAATATAAGTCTTTAAAGGGTTAAAGTGTGTCCTTACAGAGTTGTCAGCCTGACTTCACTGAGACCCCAAGCAGCTCCTACGGCTGGATGGAGGTGAGCTGACCTCTAGCACTGAGGCTGACTCCCAGCTGAAGGGAAGGGGTGACCATCAGACTACAGAACTGCAGTTTAAAACCCAGTACCTGTACTTCCAGACTGGGGAAGCTGGCCTGCTGGACGCTTGACACCAAGCCTGGAGACCAGAGCCAAGGAAGCAAAAGGGCTAAGCAAAGAGCAGCCCTTGCTCTCTGAGGTCAGCCAGGAGCCAGGGAAAGACAGGACCCCTCTCAGGGCTGCCCTACAACACTGGTGACTCACCTGACCTCCTGGTCAGGCGGATCAAGAGGACCCTAGAGAACAGGAAGCCACCCAGTGCACATTCTGAAAGAGGAGGGTCATGGGAAAGGGAAATGACCCTGGTGCTTCCAAGGGAAGCCAAACATGGTCAGCAAGACACTGGCCCATCTGGCAGATGGCACTACTGGTAGAGGAAAAGCTAAGGGATGGAGAAGTGCCTCACAAGTTCCCAAGCGTGATCCCTGACAAATCTCAGCTGACTGTAACAGTAGATAGGAAAGAGGTCAATTTTGACCCTCTTGGTCTTAGACACCTGGCAGGAGAGAATGACCAAAGCACAGCCACACATGGACATTTAAACGGTAAGACAATGGTTCTTTCACTTGAGAGGCACGTTTGTGTCAGTCCTCCCAAAAGTATGTAAAACTCTGAGGTTATACAGGAAGGGTTTTGTGCAGAAGTGCCTGATAAATATGGTAAAAAGCTCTGTCAGTCACAAGTTTGTTCTGAGTCAAGCTGAGACCTATCTGTGCTGTTTTGCTGGTATGATTATGAGGAGCTGCTGCTCAGACTCCCCTTCTGGAGTTCATCACTTCCAGCCTGGAAACTTGACTTTAATCAAGACCTGCAAGGAAGACAAGGTTTAACGGCTCCTGATCGCGGGGACGGCTCTCCCAACTGCTGAAAAGGGCAGAACTCGTTACCATGGGAGGTTTCCACCCCAAAAAGTCCACGTGTCCAGGATGGATGGCAATACCAAAGGTACAAGAACAAAAACAAGAATGAGACCAAAAGTTCACAAAGAGAAAGGGGGAAATGGGGGGGGGGGGTTCTATTTCTGGAGAGAAATAGAAAGTCCAGTGGTCCATTTTCAGAATACAGTATTTAGCCTTAACTGGGATGTAAGAGCCAACTGTAGCCATTTTAACTACAGCCCTTTCCTTTGTCCAGTTTTAAAATCAGCCAATTGCGTGGACTGCACCCAAGTTCCTCCTGTCAGGGCAGAAGCAGCGCTGCATCACGGATAAAAGGAGGAGGGCTGCTGCCCAGGTGTGCTTGCTGCCCGGCTCAGTCGCAGCCCTTCTCTGCAGAGGTCAGGTCTGCCTTGCCGAGCAACTCTGGAGCACGTTCCTGGTTTCCCGCAGCGCGTGCAAGGGCATGGGAGAGATCCGAGGCGTTGGGCCAGACGAGAGCCAGAGAGCCAGAGCTGGCTGGGGACCGGCCCCCGCCGCGCCCGGATGCAGGCCGCTGCTCTCAGGAGCACTGCGTGGACAGTTCACCTGGCCTGCTCACGGGCACGCCACCTCCCGACTCCAGGTGCACCACGGCTGGTTCAGAGGTGAGTGGGAAGGGCAGGCCCCAGGCAACACGAGACCAGGTCTTCCTTTGTGAGTCAGTTCAGCCAAGCCAGGGCTGACACGGCCCCAGGGGCAGGAGCCACATCCACCCTGCAGGAGCCTGGTGGCAGCAATGGGCGAGGATCAAGGTTCACCCTGCTGTGCCTAAAAGCAGACCCAAATCCGAACATGCCCTGGCAAGTTCCGCTCACCCACACCACCACCTGACCTGCAGTCTGAGGGCTCCCGACAGGCGAGTCTCACACGGGCTCCGTTTCCTGCCAGCCCATTGCTTGTTTCTAACGTTTGGCTGTACACAGCCTCGCGCACCCGAGTGCAGAGACCCTTCTCTGGGAAGCAGCCAGGTGTGAGCATTTCCTCAAATCCCCGAACAGAACACCTTGGCCACTGTCCCCACTGACACCACCTGTGTAAAACACACCTGGCTGATTTCCACTGTGCTTGATTAGACATTTGTCTGTGCCGAACGGGCCTGCCCCGGACCTCTCAGGCCACCCACCGCTGCGCTCACAGCAGGCCACTGCCCACGCCTGGCTTCTCACCATGGCCACGGGCTCCTCCCATGCGCAGCCTGCAGCCTCCCGAGTGGCCTCTGTCCAGCATGGTTCCCTTTTCTCCACTTGGTTTACACTCTTCGTGGTGCAGTTTCACATTTTATCTATCTATTCATGGTCGACTCACTATGTGCTCTGGCAATGAAGCAGCAACAGCCCAACTTTCACCTTTATGTCTGATCATAACAGAGAAAAATGGTTTTCAAGAACCAAGCTAAGGGCTGGGTTGTGGCTCAGTGGTCGAGTGCCTGCCTGGCATGTGTGAGGCCCTGGGTTCCAGCCTCAACCCCACATAGAAATAAATGAATACATGAAAGATCCACTGACAACTAAAAGCACCATGCTGAAATGTGCATCACTACCCAACCAATATGTACACACTCATGACAAAACGAAAGAGGTACTTACTGAATCCAAGAAGCAAAGGTAAGCCCCTGAGCTCTGAGCAATTGCTTGATTTTTAGAATATCCAACTGTTGGAAGAAAGAGAAAAAAGCTCTGATAATTCAGTTTTCAACCGCACAAAGCTTAGTGTACTTTACCCTCCGAGGAACCTAGGAGCAGTCTGCATTCCCCAATTGAGTGGGCACTGGAAGGACGGTGAAGGTCAGCGGAGACCATCCCCTGCAGTGACGGACATGCAGGCACCTGCCAGCCCCAGGCAGAGCTGAAGCAAAGGGAAAGAGCAGAAGGAGTACGGGGTCTGCTGCAGGCAGCTGTGCACTCCCCAACCAGACGCCAGACGACTCCTGGACCTGCACACTGGGCCAGGGTGAGGCTGCTGCCAGTGCCTGCCGCCCCAGCACCACACACCGCCCTGATGGCCCATGCACAGCTTGACACAGACCCGGCAGAGCTTCGCAGGTCCTGGGAGCAGCACTTGGCCTAAGAGCCCTGAGTCGGAGCTGCCCAAATGCAGACAGGAATCCAGCAATGCTCAGCAGGGGGCACGGACAGCCCAGAGGGCACGCGGCCGCCGCACTGAGCACGGGGCGCCAGGCCAGCCGCAGAGGGGGGCCCCTCCCGGCCTGGCCACCAGGAGGGAGGCCTGGGGCCCGGGGCTGCTGACCTCGCTCACCTGGGCGGTTAGGGTGTGCTGGGTGGCAGTGGGCTACCACACCTGTGCTTTTCTAAGGGAAATTCCAGTTTAACAGATGTGCGAAGAAAACCCTGGCCTTCAAAGGCACCACGACAGGCAGGAGCTGGACAAGGACCAGGGCTAAGGGCAGGTGAAGGGCACAGAGAGAGCAGAGGAGGTGCAGAAGACAGAAAGCGCCACAGTGGGCCAGGAGGGGCTCAGCATGCTGGACCTGAGTGGAAAGCGCACACGTGGGGCACCACCCGGAGCACAGCAGGAGTGGACCACCGGGTCAGGCAGGGGTTGTGGCCAGGGCCTGCTGAAGAGGAAGGACGTGCAGAAACAGCACTCAGCAAGCTCGGCCCGGATGGCAGGTGTGGGGCAGGGCAGGGGGCTGCTTCCCCTGGAAGGAGGCGCCCACATCCCCGCAGTGCGCTAACAACCCGGTGCAGGATCCATGCCACCCAGAGGTAACCGCCAAACAGATGTGCGCAGGCTGAAAGAGCAAACCTGCTATTCCAAGTTCAGACAAGCCAGGCCACAGTCCCAAGGGGACACCCCCGTGCTGGTTCAGTCAGCCCTCAGCCCTCCTGACTTGTGCCACCAGGAGGGAAGCGCAGGGCCACCAGGCGGCCCTGTCCTGTTTCTGGTGGCACACGGCCAACTCCAGCACCACGGGGCGACGCCGGTGCTCACCAAATTCTCAGAGGATCCAACTAGACAGGGATTCAGCACGGACGCAGTCTGACTTCCAGCGTTAAACCCTGGTGCCTAGCCGGCTTCCAGTGAGTGAACGGCCCACCCATACGTAACAGGGTCCACTCGATGCTTTGAACACAGCCCTTGCTGCTCTGCCACTACAACTGGCCTTTACGATGGACGAGTTTCCCTTCCTCTCTGCCCGCTCCTCCCCAGCCTCTCCCCCTCCCTAATCTCAGGGAACACAGGATCACCCTTCCTCCCATCCTAGGCAGAGTCCCCTGTCCCTGAGCACACACCCACCATAGGAAGGAAGCCACCCGGGCGTTGGGGATGGTACCAGAGATCTCAGAAATGACTGTCTCCCACATAACAAGTGAATTACAATCCAACGGGGAACACGTGGACGGTAGCCTTTGAGTCACTGTTTAAAAGGCCCCGTGCCTGCCGCTGGGCAGAATCACACCCCTGGGACAGGAGTCCCCTGTGCGTCTCCTTTGCTAGCAGAGCAATAAACCTGCTTTTCCTTTTTCTCAAAACCAGATCCTCATTATTAGATTGGCATTGGGGACGAGGACTGAGATTTTGGCAACACACAGAAACAGAGGAGATGACCAGGGAGGCCACCTGCCCAGACTGCAGCCAGGGCACTCACACCCTCAGGACATGCTGCAGCCAAATCCCGGCCACCTGAGCAGAGCAAGGTGGGCAGAGCTAGCTCCCGAGAACCTGGACCAAAGAGCTGCTCCAGCACAGGGCAGAGCAAGAAGGGGTCTCTGCAGCCCACTGGACAGTGGAGCTGCTCAGAGCTGCGCCCGGGAGGGGGCACCAACAGAAGCCGGCCTCCTCAGGGCGAGTAGGCAGGCGCTCCTCCCCAACAACCTCAGCTGGGCAGACAGGGAGCCGCCTGAACAGCACCAACATGAGGAAAGTCAACTGCTTGCCTGTCGGAGGCTCAAAGGAGCGTCTGACCTCCCCGACAGAGAGGAGCATGGGTCCCACTTCAGGGGGTCCTCAGCAGCCGGCACTCTGTGAGAGGTGTGTTTCTGGGAGGACCTGAGTCTTCACCTGTGTACACCAAGAGCACTCCTGAGCAGACCCTCGGCCCGTGCAGTCCCCTGGCTGATCAAGCCATCCCTGCATGGAAAACACACAGGAACACACACTTCCCAAGAAGCAAACTGTCCGGCTCAGGGTTCCCACGTGCCCTCTGAAAGACCAGCCCACTGGGAGGGGAATTCCAAAAGCCCAATGTGATCTTAGCACGGAGGCCTGATAGGCAGGCCCAGAGTGTGCATACAGCATGCTTGACTGGAGCAGGGGAAGAAGCACAGCATCTCAGCTAGGGTACTGGGGACCTGTAACTAGTGCATGGCCTCTCAGCCAGGGTACCGGGGACCCGTAACTAGTCACGGCCTCTCAGCCAGGGTACCGGGGACCCGTAACTAGTGCACGGCCTCTCAGCCAGGGTACCGGGGACCCGTAACTAGTCACGGCCTCTCAGCCAGGGTACCGGGGACCCGTAACTAGTGCACGGCCTCTCAGCCAGGGTACCGGGGACCCGTAACTAGTCACGGCCTCTCAGCCAGGGTACCGGGGACCCGTAACTAGTGCACGGCCTCTCAGTCAGGGTACCGGGGACCTGTAACTAGTGCACGGCCTCTCAGCCAGGGTACCGGGGACCCGTAACTAGTGCACGGCCTCTCAGCCAGGGTACCGGGGACCCGTAACTAGTGCACGGCCTCTCAGCCAGGGTACTGGGGACCTGTAACTAGTGCACGGCCTCTCAGCCACGGTACCGGGGACCCGTAACTAGTGCACGGCCTCTCAGCCAGGGTACCGGGGACCTGTAACTAGTGCACGGCCTCTCAGCCAGGGTACCGGGGACCTGTAACTAGTGCACGGCCTCTCAGCCAGGGTACTGGGGACCTGTAACTAGTGCACGGCCTCTCAGCCAGGGTACCGGGGACCCGTAACTAGCGCACGGCCTCTCAGCCACGGTACCGGGGACCCGTAACTAGTGCACGGCCTCTCAGCCAGGGTACCGGGGACCTGTAACTAGTGCAACAATCCGTGGTGGAAGAACTCATGGGAAATCAGAGTTCCTGAGGCCAGGGGACAAGCAGGGCATGGCCGGCAGCACTCAGAGGCGTGGGTGCTGCATCAAGTGCACAGAAGGAGCCTCGGCCCCCTGATCTCGCACCCGCAGGAGCCAGGAAAGGAGGAGCCTGCGGAACGCAGATGGCTGGGCGGAATCACAAGAGTGAAGACAACACAGCAGAAGCTACTGGACAAGGGTGGCTCCTTGAGGTACGGACAGAAGTGATGAGGTGGATGAGGAAGCAGAGGGGAGACGGACGCCTGAAGTCAGGGCCTGAGTACTGCCAACACCCCAGGCAGGCAGACACCTGAGCAGACTATCAAAGACAGTGCCTCAGGTCAAGACCTCCTGAGCAAGCAGAGCCCAGGCAGCCAGCTCCACAGGGAGGCCCCGAGGGGAGCGCAGGCCCTCCCCAGCACTTCCCAGCTGCTCCTCCAGGCGAGGAGCGCAGGATTCCCACGCCACGGAGATACGAGAACTGGGACAAGTGTCCCCTGTGAACGTGTATGCCCGAGTCCCCAACAGGTACTAGTGGACTGAGTCCAGCCACAAGGAGGCCACCGAGGCCAGGTGTCATCTCAACAGAGCCAGGGACCACCTGATCATCACAGAGAGGAGGAAGCCGCTGGGAAATCCAACCCCGCTGCATGATTTTTAAAAAACCCTAACTACAATAGGAAAAAGAACTTCCCCCTTCTCATTTACGAAGCCCACAGGGAACATCGTGTTCAACAGTGGAAGACGGGGCTAGCACGGCACACACATGCACACGGGGGCCTAGGTCTGAGCCCCAGCACCACATGCACACACTCACACGTACAACCTGTAAAAAAACGAAAGTGCTTCCCTAAGCTCAAGATAATAACAAGGATGCCCACTTTCACTACTTCTATTGAACACTCTACTAGAAGCTTTAACCAAGGCAATTAAGTAAGAAAAGGAGATAAAATACAAATCAGAAAGAAGTAAAACTCTCTTTTCCTAGATCATGCAAACTTAAAGACAGAAAATTCTAAAAACCCACAAAAAAAAAATGAAGAAGAAAACTATTAGCTAATAAGTATAGAAAACTTTTAGGATACAAGGTCAACACTAATAAAAATCAGTGGTTTACTTGTCTACTAAAAATGAATAGTCCAAATAGGAAATTCAGAAACAGTTCCCAAAAAGTATCCCAAAGCCGTTGTGATCCAACTGTGGCACAATGTAAGGCAGACATAGACCAGGGGAGTGGAATGCAGAGTCCAGAGATGGACCCCATACCTCTGTGACTGATTGGTTCTTAAGAAGTAAAAGGACAGTGTGATTCAAAATCAAAAGGTGTGGAAATAACTAAGTACAGACAAAAGAATGAAGTTGGACCCTTACCTCCTACCATTTATAAAACTCAAAATGGATTAAAGACCCAAATATAAGAGCTAGAAGTACAAAGCTCTTTTGAAGAAAACAGGGTAAATCTTCATGACTTTTAATTGACAATGGTTTTCAGATATAACACCAAAAGCACATATCACAAAAGAAAAAAACCAGATAAACTGAATTTCATCAAAAGTATAAACTTTTATATATCAAGAAATAATTATCAGAGAAGCAAAGATGGTGGAGTGAGGAGAGCCCTGGCCATCTGGCCCTTTGGCCTCAGGGCCGCGGACGGGCAGGCCCCAGGGAAGCCAAGTCTGCTGGACCCTGCGAGAATCCTTATCACACGGACAAACACTTTCCTGACATTTAGGTGCTTTTCTATCCACCTCAACAAACTCTGAACTCAAGACGTGGCAGGCACTCCTGTGCCGTCTTCTAGAGCGGGCAGTCCTGCTGCTATGACCCAGCCACCTTCCCTCCTGAAACACGGACGCCTTCCTACTCCCTTTCCCTCCAGGGTGGAATGGGAAAGACTGCTTCTCTTTAGTCCCACCTTTCAGATTCGACACAGAAGGAAGCCCTGAGGCGCAGTTATCCTGCTGACCTCTCCAGGAAGGAAAAAGCATGTGATACGCATCTTCTGCACTTTGCTTAAGTATCAGAAAATCATTTTGCAAGCTGAAGGCTGATATTTAGTCTGAAACAGGTGCTTAGGGTGTGGTAATTGTGAATTCTTTGCCTTTTGCTCCAAACAAGAAGACTAATAAATGGCAATTATGGATGATTCCAGGGATTTTTAAAAACGCCTTCCAGTTTTGGCCACTATTATGATGAGCACATTTGACACTACAGCAGTAAATTCCAAGTATTTGTTGTAATTTGAAAAGAAAGAGATATTAAAAACTTACATACATCTCTAAATCCTGGCTCATCTTGTGACATAGACTTATTGTACAGAAACAAAGGTCGAGTTTTGCAGTTAGCCCTTTGATGTGATAAAGAAGCATAATGACAAGATATCAAGATTGATTTCATATCTGATATACCTAAAGAGAGTATGTACAAACACACATTTTTACGTGTGTAAATCCACATTTTTGGATGAAAGGAGGGATTTTTCTTCTGGAGAAAGGAGCTGCTATTGACTTTTTCAAAGATCTTGGAACATTTGCTGTGTTTGAATTTTTTCATCCTTCTACAGAAGGATCCGAGTGTGTAGCGGCTAATTCTGTGAATGCATGCTTACATGTACTTGAAAGAATGGTAAAGTGAACAAGCCAGCTTGAGCCCATTATGGAACCCTGTTCACCTTCCTAAGACGAGAGGCTGCTGTACTACAGTTTTATTCATCCTGTCTTTGGAGTCACGAAGCAGAGTGGAGTTAGTTTTTCATGTGGCCAAAGCTGGAGGAAGAGCAGCAGGAGGGGAGTTTCAGTTAAGAAGTGTGGTGGCCCCTGTAGTGTGACCTGCCTCCAACTCTGGACATAGAGGAATAGAAGAAAAAAATGAGAAGTTTCCACATGACTCCTTTTTTCCTAAGAAAAAGAAACAAAAATGTCTTATGTACCACCATTTGACTTTTTTGGAATTTTACATTACATTTTTCCATTTTTTATAAATTCATAAATAACTCTTTTCCTTCAACCCAGATGGGTACTTTGATTTCTTTTTCTAGGTAGCAGGTGTAATGTTAAACTGAAAAGGCTGGGTCTCAGGTAAATTTCCCCAATTAGAATTGGACTTTCTCATCAGTAAATGGGTCTATCTCAGAAACAATGTTCCCAATCCCGTGACTGTTTTATTGTAGATTTAGAAGAAACTCTGGATCTGAAAAAAACCCCAATAAGAAAAATAGTTCCAATAAGAAGCGTGGATCTTGGGTTTCATTCATGATAGATGGAGAAGAAATTCAGGGTTTGGAAAAAACTCAAGAAATATGGATCTTCCTTTTTTTCCCTTTAGCAGTTTATTATACGATGAAGACTAGTGGAAAACTGTCCTTGCTGCCAAACAGACAGGACCATTGTATCATGTCAAGTCTTTCATAAAAAGCATGAAAACTTTATTAATGGTTTCTAGTAGAGAAAGAATTTCAAACTTATTAGATGAAATTAAGAACAGGTATCATGGGATCATTGTTTTCTGGAGTGGTGGCTGAGGTCCAGGGTGCCATGATGCTGAAACACAGGGTAGATCTAACAAAGTGGAGAGGGACAGAAATAGCCAAAAATGGGAGATGCTGAGCACTGTGCTGATTAGATTGGTGAACCAATTTGATCCCAATGTCATTGCTTTTTCACAAAATACATAGTGTAGATAAAATACATACTTTTTAAGAAATTTTAAAAAATTTTAAAAAAAGATAATAACACATCTAATAAAGCTTTTGTATTCAAAACATATAAAGAGCTCCTTTTTCAACAAAAATCAAACAACCCAATTTAAAAAGGGCAAAGACTTGAGAAGACATTTCTCTAAAGATGTACAGACGGCCAACAGGGACATTGAAAGGTGCTCACCCTTGCTCGTCACTGGGCAAATGCAAATCAAAACCACAAGGAGACCCTCTGCACCCCTCAGGATGGCTATGACGATGATGACAACAACCCTAAAAGAGCAACGGTGAGAGGACAGGGGACCTGGTTCCCCTGGGAGATGCAGACGCTGTGGCTGCCGCAGGAACAGCACTGCAGTCCTGTGGCATGCCAGGACAGAAGCGCACCACGCCACGTTCCCCCCGCGGCACTCGCCCACGGACCAAACTCCAGCGCTCAGGAAACGGCTTGCACACGGATGCTCATACCAGCCCATCCCAGGAGCCATATGTCCGTCAGCTGCCAGGAGAATAAGCATACGGAGCCCAGCCACACAACTGGACGCTCTCCCAGAGGGGAGGGTGCCAACCCCCAATAGCACGAGCTGGACAGGGGCGCCTCCTGCAACTGGCTGGGGCAAGGCCCGCAGGTCGGACAGATCTGTGAGGACAGAGGGATCAGTGGAGCCTGGGCCAAGGACCTGTGTGCTCAACGAAAGCACCATGTTCCAGTGGCTTATGAAGTTTACCTCCCAGAGTCCAGGAGGTACTGGTGGAGGCGGTGTTGGTCAGGGCTGCTTGCCCACCCTCTGAGGTGGCCCTGAGAGGTGAAGGAGTCTCTGGCCTCTGTACCAGGTTCCTGTTCCATTCATGAGACTCCACCGGCATGCTTCAGTGTCTCTGAACAGCCCCCTCTCCTAGCACCTCACAAGGGGTGAGTTTGGGGTACACTGACTGGGGAGTGGACACAAACATTCAGAGCACAACAAATAAAAAACTGAAGTCCAGGTGGCCCTGAACAGGCAGCAGACCTACTGACCACAGGATGCCTTTTGCCACCATCTGAAAAATATGAAACTAACTGCACTCCGGAGTTGACAAGGAATTGTGAATTAGATTGACTCACCTCCGCGGGGAGAAGGAGAATCGTGGCCTCCAACGACCACAAGGATGCCAGAGCCTTCTAACTTGGGCCTCCACTTTTCAATTATAGTCATAGACTTGTCCTGGAAGTGGGACATCAGCAGGTCAGGAAGCCTCCCTGGAAACATCCAAAATGACGTGTACTGGGGCTACGTCACCCAAGAGGAAACCCACAGGTACCTTACTGGCATCATTAAAAACAGAGAGCTCCATGGTGCCTTCAAAGTCCTGCCGCAGAACAGACTCCAAACACTCATCCAGCCACAGGTCAGCGTTGTGGACAGGGAGGATGACAGACTGGAATTCAAAGGAACAGGTGAGCCGGGTGGGAGAGCTCAAGCACCCTCCCCCGCCACAGAGCAAGCTGCTAACACCGCCATGGACACTCAAAAGGGGTCTGCCTTGCCGAGCCCAGCAACCCCTCACTTCCCAAGAGTGGCTGTGTCAGATCTCCCTGTCTTGCAGACACTTTGCAGAGGGGGAGAATCGAAGGGCATCAGGGTGCTTCCCAGCACAGTGGTCATTTCAGGTTTTCAGTTCTGGTCTGGTTAAACAGGGATCTGTATACCTCCCAGCCCATGCACGTGTGGAAACTGGCTGGCTCCTGGCTGGCTGGGGCACGTCCGCCAAGCTGAGGTCAGAGAGCTGCTACAAAGGAAGCCCCTGAACACCCTCCGCGGAGCTGCATGTGCTACCAGGCTGGTTGGCACTGGCGCTGTCCTTTCCTCAGGGAGTCCCTCAAGGAAAACAACTCCAAAGGACCTACCACCTAACAACTACCACAGGGGACTTAGTCTTACACATCATCATAGTGAGTGATCAGAAAGAGGACCAATTCCTGAATGAGAAGGTCAACAGGAACAAGACCAGGCCAAAGTCTGGACACATGGGTGTTTATGCCCATGCTGCTTATCCACATGTAAGATGACATCTCAGACATGACTTTAAATCACTAACTCCAAACACAGTTGTGAATGGCTCACAGATGTGTTGAAAATACACTTCACCAGGTTTTTTATAAATCAAACACCACTTGAGGATCTGACCCCAGTGACATCTCCTCCTGCTCGTGTTTAGATCCATTAAACGAGTCCCATAATTTATTTCCAGGTTAACTTTACTTAGGCTTATCCTTTTTAAAGGAAAAGGATATTTTTACTTTCTCAGGATCTACAAAGTATGAATTTTTGTCAATGATGCACCTTGATTAACCTGCCCTCAATTATGGTAACACTAGCAAGATTCAAGGTACACATGGTCCATGGCCAGGCTGTATCCATGTGCTCAATGCCTGGACAAACTCGAAATGGACTCCATGTCTGTTCCACTTCTGCACACTGCAGCAGATGCGCGAAGCAGAGGCAGGTGTACCCGGCTGGTGTGCAGGCCAGGAGCTATGGGCAGAAGCACCAGGTAAGAGATCCCAGCCACAGTGCAGGGCAGAAGCCGGGTCCTGCTGCTCAGGGTTAGAGTGCAGAGAGCCTAGAGCTTAGGGTAATGTACAGGGCAGGCACTCAGACATGGGGCTCCAGATAGCGCACAGGTTAGGAGCTGGGGCAGGAGTAGTGTGCAGAGCAGGGTCGCCCGGTGGATGCGCGGGGCAAGAGCTCTGGATAGATGCACCGCGCAGAAGAGCGGTCGCAACCAGGCAGGAGACAGCCCCTCCGCACCAGAGGTTCCTAGACCCGGGAAAGGCAGGCCCGCGGGGCGGCGCGCTGGGGCGGTGAGCGGCCTAAGGGGACAGATTCCGCGCCACTACGCGCCCGCCTGGGAGACCGCGGAGGACAGCAAGCCCGGGAAGAGCGGTGGGGAAGCAGAGCGGGTAGTGAGGGCCGCCATCCCCGCACCCGGGCCAGCACCTACCACCAAGGGCGGCTGGCCTGGCCCGGCGGGGTTCCCCAGACGCCGCATGGCCACCCGGCAGCCACCACCCGCGCCTCCAGTTCGCAGTCCCGCCTCGGCCGACGGCGCTTGCGCGAGCTGCTCGGGGAAGCGGAGCGGAGGCTGGGCTGCGTTCGATTGGCTTAGAGACACGTCGATCTGGAGGGTCGGCGAGCGGTCGGGCAGGGTTGCGGGGTGGGCGGGGCTTCTCCGCGCGGTGGGCGGGGCCTCGGGCGCCTCTGCTTTGCCACGGGTGTTGAGTGCCCGCAGTACACTGCCCTGTTGCAGGGCCCAGCCACGGGTGCGGCTACCTGGCTGCACTGCCCTCTTGGCCGGCCGAAGCCCCACGCCCTCATCCGCGGGAGGTAATCGGGAACGGAATTCTGCAGCTAGTCCAACCGCGGTGAAGCACCTGGTGCGGGTCCTGCGCTGCGCCGGAAGGTGGTGCTGGAAAATCCAAACCAGACCCCTTCAGAGGTGGACGGTGCACCCTTAAAAGAAGGTGGTTCCAAGTGCTACGGGGTCTGCGGCTCTGCGCTGAGCCTGGCCGGGGGCGCCTGGTGCCTCAGGAGGGGCGCCTGGGGTGGCGCGCGCTCCAGGTGCGCAGCTCCAACCAGCCCGGTGGCAGGATTCGAGCCCCGCGAATTGAGGGCTTGGTCTCTGGTTGTGGCCGGAGGGCGCCCAGGGCGCCGTGGCCGCCCCTCTACTGGAGAAGGCCCTGGAGAGCAGGGCGTCCCGAGCACCTCCGAGTGTGGGAGGAGCGGTGGGCGACTGGAGGGGCTCAGGTAGGGCAGGGACCTCCGAGGAAAGCCTCTGACTACTTGCGCGGGTGACCCACTTGCGCTTCTTTTACAAAAGGGCATATTTTCGTACTTACACGTGTGCCTCTAGTTTCTCAGAATAGCCATCTCAATATATGCCTAGAAGTGCATTTTAGGGTGGCATATTTTGGTCTCCCATACCCAGGGCTGGAGAACTGGGTGTGCCCCTCTTGTCCCCTCAGGAGCGACCACACTTAAAAATAGCAGCAGGTGACCGGCGCTTTGAGGTACTGCAATCCTTGACAACTGAAACTCCTTGCTGGCAGTTCAGTGGAGAGCCTGCACCCTTAGCCCACCTGTTGACTAGAGTGGAAGGAGCATATTGTGGCACCCAACCCGGTTCCCACAGGTGGACTCCAGGGGTGACCACACCTTTTCCCACCCTGTGGAGTAGGAGGTCCTGCACCCCTCAGTGGAACAGAAGATAAAACCTCTGTAGGTGGCGGACACGGAGGAGGCAGGCAGGTGACAGGACACCCTGAGAGCCCCTTAAGTGTAAGATTTACCGTGATTGGCACTGTGCCACCTCCTGCGTAGGTTAGTCTCACTCAGGGTTATTCTTAGTGCACTAACTACTGCAGTTGTAATTCACGAGCATGGCTGTAAGCATCACTTCCATGAAAGTGCTTTCTTTTAAAAACTAGGATCATGGCTGGTGACAGCTCAGCAGCAGAGTGCTTGTCTAGCATGCATGAAGCCCTGGGTTAGATGACCACATGACCAAAAATAAAAATAAATGAAAATTAAGATCAAGTACAAAGCATTTTATAAATTATTATAACAAAGCCAAACCTAAGTTTGAGCATCACTTCAGCTTTTATGGGTTCCCCCCCAAAAAACATTGCACATTTTTTGCCAAGCCTGTTCTACAATCGAAAGGCTTAGGTCAGATAAGTAAAACTACAACCTTATTTCTACTTACAGATTGAGAATTTGTATTCAAGGATGTAATGCTCTCTTGGACTTGGCATTTTAGGAATAGATTAATTTCAAATGGCTTAGTAAAAAGTAGCATTCTAGCTACCGGAATGCACCCTGGGCTCCAGATAAGGGGTCAGAGACAAGGAGTTGCAGAAGGTGTGTGGTGTTCAGAGGTGAACTTGGCTGCCTGTCTTGCTTCCTGTGCCTCTCACAGCCAGGAACTTGCTTCTCACTGCCTCCACCAGCACAGATTTGCCTGGGCCCTCCTTATTGCAAAGTGCCCAGAGGGACTGCAGAAATTCAAGGTGGTGGGGCTGGGGCTGGGGCTCAGTGGTAGAGCTTTTGCCTAGCACGTGTGAGGCCCTGGGTTTGATCCTCAGCACCATATAAAAAATAAAATTAAATTAAAGCTTAAATTCTTGAAAAAGAGAAATGCAAGATGGTGGCAGTGCTATCCTTGGGTCCTAGGGTATTGGTCCTGGGATCATGCCCCTCGTGGTAGGGAGCGTCCCAGCGAGAGGACCAGCCACAAGGACTGACACTGACCCTCGGAAGCCACGAGAAGCGGGGTGTGAGCTGTTGACCTTTGCTGGGTGGAGGCTGAGTGTCTTAGGTCAGGGAAGGAAGGCAGTGCTGAAGTCAGGCACAGCCACATGGGCACCTGAAAGGGTAGTGACTCAGAGCTCCTGCAGTTCTGGGCCCCTGGGAGCCCTTCATCCTCAGTTGCTGCTTGTGTAAAAGGCTGGTGAAAACTGGCTGCACTCAGAAGACTCGGGCCCCGCCTGGAGCCTCTGCAGGGAAGACCAGCTGCGGCGGTCTGAACGTTAAATCCCCAGGCCTCTATCTGTGGGCCCCACCCAGGGTGTCCCCATCAGTGCTGGACGGGGCTGAGCAGGGAGGCGAGAAGCCTAGGGCCTGTAGCCAGGGAATGCACAGGTGCCCTGGCCTGGCCGCACCCGGAATCAGGGTCAGGACACAGGGTGGCCAGGCTGCGCAGAGGCTGATGCAGGACTGGAGGAAGGTGTGTGGCAGCTAACCCCAGTGTCGCGTCCAGCAGAGAGGGCCACACAGGAGCCCCGTGTGGTGCAGACTGGAGCGTGGCCCCGAAGCGATGCAGCAGCTCCTCTTCCAAGTCTAGATGGCCCAGGAGCAGGGTGGGCACCTTCACGGCTGCCTCTGTGTGCGGCCCGCCCTGCACGGAGCTGCAAGGTCGGGGCAGCCTGTGTGGCACTGTCCCTCCTGTGCTCAGCAAGATGGTTGCCTCTTAAACGTGAACGGGACAGTGTCCCTCCCAGGTTACAATGGCGAATTCATGGAACTCCTCAGCATGAGATGGTATGTCCGTAAGCACTCTATGTGGGAGAAAGAGTCAGGATTGTTTCCTGTCAGAGAAGGAGGGGGCCAGAGGACCCAGGCCAGCTTGGGGAGGGCAGTGCGGGCCTGGCATGAGGCGGCTGGGGCCCCGGCCTCCACCCCTGCCCTGACTCCCTAGGCCCTCTGGCCCTCGGCTCCGCCTGGCAGCTCGCTGGAGGACAGGGTTTGCTGAGGCACATGCGACCTCTTGACAGGGGCTGAGTCTATTGCAGGGCTCCTTGGCCCAGGGCACTGCCCGCGGGAGAGGCTCCCTCTGGGCTGGAGCTGTGGGCATGAGGTGAAGCCTCTGGCTCAGGGCCACACTGGGACACGCCTCTTGGCTCTGCCTTGTCCTGGCCAGGTGGCCCTGGCTTGGCTCAGCCACTGTGTCCAAGCGAATGTGCACTCATGTCTTTGCAAAGTGGAGACCTCGCTCATGTGTGGACAGAAGTCAAGGCAGTGATGAAAATAACACACCTGGTTGCCATGGTGTGTAGCCCCCGCTGCCGGGGCCAGGATGCTAGTGCTGGGTGTCAGCCTCTGCAGCCACCACCCTGCCCCTCCACTCTCCTCTGTGGGCCTCCGGTCCCTTTGCTGCTGTGGCCTTCTGTAGGTCACATAGCTTCAAGCTGTCCTTAGTGTACAGATATGACCACTGGATTGTGAAGCCACCATGTGCACCTACCTGGCCCACCACGTCACCAGGGAGCCTGGGAGCTGGTGTCACAGTGGTCCAGTTGAACCCTCAGACACTTCCTGTCTGCTCTGGGGTGAGCTTGGGTTGAGGCCTGAGAAGCCACTGACAGGGCCCCTCATCCCTGTGCTGGGAACCTGCAGCCGAGGGCAGTTTCCAAACTGTGACTCCCTAGGGGTCATGGTCTGTGTAGTGGGTTGCAACCAGCAATTCCTAACTTTGGAATCTGGTTCCATCCCGTGTAGTGAGGCATGCTGTCAAGCTTTGGGGTGGGTTCTCGTACAGGTGCACTGTACGTGTTCATGAGTGAGCCATACCGTCAGTGGGAACGTCCCCGCACCTACGTGCAGGTGTGCCGAACGGTGATATAAACACTTTTCTTCCCGTGGTCACTGCCACAACCTAGAGGGAAAGCGACTGTGGTTACAGCGTTGGGTGATGGGTACTGGTCCTGCAAGCACAGGGACCTCACCTGGGATGGGGAGCCCAGGCCAGGCCCTGAAGAGCTAATCCAGCGTATCCAGCCACAAAAGGTGCAAGGGGGACTTGAGGGCTCACCACGAAGTCCACAGGGGAGCTGCATGACTCATGGGCCACTGCATTGGGGACTTCAGGCTGCATCGTCCTTGGGAAGGCCCTGCATGGCCCCTGCACTGTGCCCTCTGGAGAGGAATCGCCCTGCTGGGTCTATCCATGCTTCCTGGAGAGGGTGCCAGCTGCCCAGTGTGTTCACTGGTTCTTGCAGGTGCTCAGAGGCTGTTTGGGCCCTTTCTCTGTGGAAACCCACATGTTGAGTTCTGAAAACCCAAGTTAAACCCACAGAATGGGACCTGTCTTATCTCAGTGATCCTCAGGTTTCTCTGGTGCCCTCGGAAATCTCAGGCTCCAGGCTGCAGTTCTGTGGGCTTGGCCTACGCACCCAGGTGAGACACACAATCCTGGCCCCCCTCAAGCTCAAGCCACCAATGGGGCCAGAACCAGCCTTGCACACCTGAAGCACCTGGCTACATGCCTGCAATACCTGCCATGTACACCTGCAGCCCGTGAGCACACACCTCGGGCACCTGTCTGTGCCTGAGGTGCCTGCCCTACACACCTGAGGCACCTGCCCCATGTATGTGCACTACCTAGCTGCATACCTGAGGCACCTGCCCTCCACACCTGCAGCACCTGTCCTGCATACCTGAGGCACTTCCTGATCACACCAGTGACTGCTAGGCAACCACTGGAGGCTACCTGTTGCTGGGCACATCCTCCTCTGGATCCTCCCAACTCCCTCCTTCCCCCACACCCACAGTGCACAGGGACACCAAATCCACCAGAGGACAGCACTGTGACCCCCACCCTTGTGACAGTGACTGTCCCTGTGCTGGCTGTCCCCCTTTGTGAGCTGGTTCAGGCGGCCCTGGCTCCGCCCCTCTGGCCCCTGCTGCCAGCTCCTCCTCCTGCAGGAAGTCCCTCTGTTAAGTGCCCTCCAACACTGTCTCTAAGCTGCTGGCTCTGTGGGGGCAGGGACAGGGTCTTTTTTGTCTGCTGCCAACTCCCTGTGGCTGGCAGAGACCAGTGGTCACATGAGCTGGCTGCCGATGCTAGGGCCGGGAACATCACAGACAGCAGGTTTGGGAGGGGGTGGCGCCTCAAGACAGGGCAGTTGGGGTGTCTGGGCTGAACTCTGAGAGGCAGGCCAGGGGCTGCACGCCCGCCAGGTCTGCCGGGTCTCTGTCCAGGCAGTCCTGGCCCCATCTGCACAGGCCCCACAGCCATACAGCAGAGTTCCCACGTGGGGAGGCCCTCCTCTCTCCCCTCACCACGGTACCTAAACCCCAGTGTGCATCTGCTGGGTTAGGACTGTTGGCTCACGAGGGCTCTGGTTGTGCGTGGCGCTACAGCTGTGGCCAGGCCAGGGCAGGTGCTCAGGGCGAGCCAGCACACGGGTGACACCGGGCGATCTGTCCCTGCAGCCAAGTCTAGACCCGTGTCAGCGAGACAGAGCATCTGGGCTATCCCAGCCCAAAGCGCTTCCCACTTGCCTTCTCGGGAGGGTGTGGAGATCACCTGACTGCCCTGGTGTGGGTCCCCTGGTTATCTTGATCAGCAGGGTGGATGTCAGGTAATCGCCAGAGCCCTCCCAGATTTACACTGTCCAGTCCTCTGGTCCTCGTGGGCTACAGGCCAGTGCCTCAGCCTCACAGGGATGTGCTGCACAGCAGAGCGCAGGACCCCAGGCATGTCCCGGAGTGCATGGATTTCTGGTCTGTCTGTCACGCCATGGCCTCTTGGGCGCCGTGTTGGGGCTGTTCTCTGCCCTGGGTGAATGAGTGGAGGGACATTAAGGCTGTGGAGCAGCTGCACCCCTCAGAGGGCCAGATGGCTGCCACGCCAGGTGTGCTGCCCCTGCCCTTATGGAGCTGAGTTCCTCCGCTGCCCCTGCAAGAGGGTTGGCTCAGCCTCTTTCCTGGGTCAGAGTTGTGTCTGTCGGAACGGGTGGCTCCCTAAGCCGTAGGCACCAGCTGGTCTTTCAAGCAGGGCTTCCGATGCTGGAATGTCTTAGAAAGTCTGCGGAGGACAGCTAGTGCCTGGTCACCACCATCATGCCTGTCAGGGGTGCTGTGTGCTTTGTGAACCAGGGCACCGGAGAGGAAAAGTAGTAATCCACAATGCCAGCACTGCAGACGAAGAAAGGAGCCCTGTCCCGAGCACTTGGCTCCTGCCAGTCTGTCTCGGTCTGAAGGCTTGTCTCCCACTGGCGGGTCAGCAAATCCGTTTGTCACCAGCCACCAGCAGATTGCAGCTTGCCTGTGCTCACCTGGCGTAGTCCGCCCTCTGTGCCAGAGCTGAGGCCCACAGTCTAGATAATCTACAAGGAAGGGCAATTTATTTGGGCCAGGAGCTGGGTGCTGGCGTCTGGCAGGGGCCTGCTGCTGTTGGCACAGTGAGGGCATCAGGCCAGAGGCCCCAAGCTGCCAGCCTGGGTCTCTGCTTCCTTTCTTTTTGGGTCAGGTCTCACTATATGACATGGGCGAGGCTTGAACCCCTGGGCTCAGGCAGTCCTCCTGCCTTGGCCTCCTAGTAGCTGGGAGGCTACACCACCACACCCAGCTCCTGCTGCTTCTTACAGAGCCACTGGTGTGCTCCCGAGGGCCGTCTCGTCACCTCATCTAACCCTGAAGGCCCCTCCTCCAAATCCATAAACATGTGACTTTGGGGTTCAGTTTCCAGCACTCGAAATGTGGGAGCACCCAAACCTCAGCGCCACCATGGCAGAAGAGCTGAAGGACAAGCCAGTTCCCTGCCAACTTGCAAACCCAGAAGTCCCTGAATCGTGTGGGTGTGTTAAACAGTACCAGAGGCCTTGCTGTGAGTGCCACACGGCTGCCCAGACACTCTTTCCTGGTACTGGGACTGGGGCTGGGCTGTGCTGGGAAGTCTGAGGGATTTGCAGCGGCTGTGGAGGAGGCTGTGTGGCAGAGCTGGGCAGAGTTGGGCAGGGCCAAGAATGGAGGCCACAGACAGACAAAGGGCGTTGTGGGCGGCTCGGCGGGGCCTCTGTGCTGTGGCTGTCAGGTGCCTGCCCTGGTACCGTGGGCTGCTGTCCTTCCACACCTGCCTCAGACCTGGCTGCCGCCTGTGAGGAAGTGGAAGTTCACCAAGGGGTCCGTGGTGAGGAGGCCCAGGGTCCCTTGTGGGATGGTCAGACCCTAGCCACTGGTCAGTCTGGGGGTCCTTAGCCACCCTCCCCTCGCTTCATGACGATACCCATGATTCATGCAGATACCAGAGAGAGGGGCGGGAGCCTTCCAGGGCCGTGGGGAGAGTGACCACCGGCAGCCGAGGTGGGCAGCACAGCTCCTGGAGGCCGCCTGGGGCACCGGGGCACCCAGGCCGGGCAGCCTCAGGAGGTTCTGCACTCGGGCTGCGTGCCAGTTTTATCCAGTCCCACGCTGCGTGGTGGCCCCAGGAACTCTCCCACCCCTGCTGACTCTGGTGGACGCCTCCCTGGAGAAGCTGGTCAGGTGGACCTCGAGAACAGCTGCTGGACCAGGCTTGCGCTAGACTTGCACGTGTCACCTGGTCCTCCGCCTGCCGATGCGGAGATCTGGAGGGCGTGTCAACCAGGGCTCCTGGTGCGGGGCGTCTGAACGGAAGACAGCTGGAATTGGCAGGCCCTCCGGTCTGCAGGTCGCGGGATGGTCATGGGAAGGTGACAGGGCACTGGGCTTGTGGACATTTCAGGG
The DNA here is from genome assembly GCF_902686445.1 of Sciurus carolinensis. Taxonomy (NCBI): domain Eukaryota; kingdom Metazoa; phylum Chordata; class Mammalia; order Rodentia; family Sciuridae; genus Sciurus; species Sciurus carolinensis. The sequence continues at coordinate 257,456 of NC_062215.1, read as the reverse complement.
ACGGAGCCTCTCTGGATCTGGGGTCAGTTTCCTGGAGACCTGGATGGCTGAGCTTTTTGCCAACCTGAAAAGAACAAAGACCAGAGGCTGTGCTCCTCTAGCTCTCATGGGCCCCCCGTCCCTGGTGGCCGGGAAGGCTCTTGATTCTCACACAGAAGACCCCAGGTCCCAGAATCCCTCCATCCAGGCAGGCAGCACGGTTGGTCACTGAGCCCCAGCAGCCAGGTTTGCTCTGAAGGATGTCACGAGGGACACATGACCAGAAGTCATGCGCGGTGAGGCCCAGTGAGGCCTCTGTCCCTGGCTAGCTGGCACACACACCCTCCGGGCATCCCAACCCGGAGCTCCCAAGCCTCAGCACCCAGGAGTCCTCACTGGAGCAAAGGATGCTGCTGTCCCCCAGGACGTGCCAAGGGGCTCCGGGGTTCTGTGTCAGGGACTGGACAAAGCCCAAATGTGCATTTCTCATGAGGTCCTGCTAGTCTCTGGGACCCCACCCACTGGGACCCTGTCTCACCTGGTGCACAATGAGGCTCGACCCTTGCTTGGTCATGGGTGCCACCTCCTGGGTAGTCCTTGACTGTGGATGCCTCTTCACTAGCTTTGCCCTCTGGGCTCCAAGGAACACCAGGACACCACGTCCAGCCCCATGTCCCCTGCCCTGAAAGCCCAGCGCTGCTCCCCATGGGTAGTTGGAGGGTTCTCTTTTGTCCCTCTGGCAGGCTGCATTTTCTATAGTGAAAGTACATTTCTTTGGTAACAAGAACTTGTTTCAGTCTCCCGTCTTGCAGGCTCAGCAGGCAGCTTCATGTAGGTCCTGGGTCCTGCCCCCCAGCAAGGCACACATGTCCTCATCCAGGGCCATGTGCGATCCCACAGGGCAGGTGTGAGAGGGACCGACGACACGGCTCCTGGGATTCCCCCTGGGGACCCCAGGGCTCCATCCAGGAGTGAGAGGACTCAGCCCATTTTCCCGCTTGTGGAGGGTGACTGCAGACCCACTGTGGGCTGCAAGGGCAGGTGATGCTGTGTGGAAGGCCACCTATCACCCTCGCTAGCTGGACCCTGGCAGCACTGAGGCACAGAAAGGCGTGGTGTGCCCAGCAGTGGGGACATCCACACCTGGGACCTGCCTCTTCTCCAGGGCAGTTGCCTTGCCATGGACACCACGTCTCCCTGGCCTTGCCGGCCACCAGGGAGCTTGGGCCCAGGTGTGGGCCTGGGGCCCTGGAGCCCTCAGGGCTCGCCCACCGCTCTACCTTTTTAGCTGTGTGCTACCCCTGCCCTGAGGGCCTTCCACACCTCTGGGGTGGCTGCTGTCCGCTGGGAAGGCGGCGGGCTAGGCCAGGTTGGTTCCGCTGATTGAAGATGGCGAGGCAGGGTCAGCCCAGGAGCCACGTTTGGGAGCACAGCTGCTCTGTGGCCGGGGGCGGCGGCAAGCGGGACTCAGCTATTTTTGCCTTCTGAGGTCGGTGCTTCCTGCCAGGGCATTTTTGGAAGCACAGGAAGAGCGTGAGGTCTGGCTGAGGGAAAGTGCGTCCTGAAGCCCGAGCCTGGCACGGGGGAGAGTCAGGGACGGGCGCCTCTTCTGAGGCCCCAGACGCCCCATCGCCTTCCTCAGAGTTCACCTGGGGTCAGAGAAGAGGCGCTCCGGCTCACAGCAACTGCCGGCCGCTCAGTGGAGAGTGGGGAGCCCACCCAGAGAGAAGCCCAGACGGCCGACTCCCCGGGAGCCCGGTGCTGGGGGGCGGTCCTGCCCAGGTCTGCGAGCTGGGCTGGAGCAGCGGGGCGGGCTGTTCCCAACAGGCCTTTCCTGGTCTTTGCACCGCTCACATGCCCCCACACGCCTCCACACGCCCCCACACGCCTCCACACGCCCACCATCCTAGCTGGTCTGGCAGGTTTTTGCCACTCCTCCCTTCTGCAAGGGGAGGTGTCAGGGCCGGAGCTGCCCTTGGGACGAGTTTGGCTAGTGTACACACCTTTGGGGGGGACGGTCCAGGGGGATGTGGCCTTGTGGTCCTGGGGGGACCTGGGCTTGATGTGCAGCACCAAGGTGGCACCCTGCTGGACGCCTCCCCAGGACGTCTCCAGCATCGGCTGCCTTCAGGCACGTGCCTTTCGAGCCAGCCTGCTGGAGTTAAGTTCCTCCCCTGGCCGAAGCCTCCTCAAGACCCTGTGTGCATGTTGGGGTGGGCGAGCTGGGCCCCCTGACCAGGACATGTGGGGCCTCAGGTGCTGCCCTCAGGGGTACAGAGCAGGGTGCTGGTGCAAAGCCTTCTGGGGTACAGTGGAGAGTGGAGAAAGCAGGCCCAGCTCCCAGCCAGCCCGGCTGGTCAGCACTGTTCTGCCCACCTCCCTGGACCACAGCTTGGTCTCTCAGCTCACCAGCTAAGCTTGACAATGACGACCCCCATTTTAGTGTGGAGGTTGTGTGAGGGAGAGTCGGGGGGCATGGGGTGGGCAGCGCTGAGGGGCATCCAGGAGAGCGGCCAGAGGGCTTTCGGATGCTGGTCACCCAGAGAGATGGCAGGCACCCTGCCTGCGCCTGGCGGACTGGAAAGGAGTGGGGACATGTTCACAGATGTCTGCAGAGGCGCCTCACAGACTCCATGTGCCCCGGGTGACGACCACCCTAGAGACCTGAGGCCTGGCCACCCAGCCCGACTCTGCTGCCGTGTTCAGGAAACCCAGCTCCTGCCCACCAGCACTCCGCAGAGCCCCACGGGAGGCGAGGGGAGCCACGGGGGCCGTGCCCTACAGCAGCTGGCACACACAGTCCCTGTGAGCACGCACCAGCCACAGGGAAGCTGGAGGTGCCGGGGAAACCCACTCCTTCCGGTGGACACGTCCAGAACCATCCAGCCCGTCGAGAGGCACGTTCTCGCCTGCAGCTCAAAGGTGTGCTGGGAGGCACTTCGCCTGGCTCCCTGCACTAGGCCTAGGCCTTGCCGCCTCCTTCTCTCCAAGGCCACAGCGAGGCAGCCGCCGTCTGCACAGCTGCAGGAAACTACCGGACCTCCTCCCCAAGTGACCGTGCCAGTGGTACATGCTCCTCAGCCATCCCAAGGCCCCCTGGGCGCCCCTCGGTAACACCCCAGCAGGGATCCCAGCTGTGAGTGTCTTCTGGGTCAAGGTGTCCCCCAGAGTCCAGAACAGTCCGTCTTCCTTCCCGTTCCCTTCCTTCCTTAACACTTAGCTTTCAGCAGAACCTGACCATTGTGGGAATATTGAGAAGTATTAAAAACATCACTCGAGGCCCCACCCAGGAGACCTGGGGGCCTGGGTCCTGCTGGGGAGGCCTTGGCCCATGCCACAAAAGAGCGCGTGGCGCCCGTGGCCTCGTGGGAGACCCCAGCGAGGCTCTCCCCCTGCCGTTGCTGCCCCTGGCCAGGCAGGGCCTCCTCACACCCCTCGCCAACTCAGGACACACCAGAGAACAGGTGACCAAGCGCGTGTCACCTCCAGGCAGGCCACAGGAGTGCACCCACCAGCACAACTGCCCCAGGCAGGAGGGGCCACCAGAGGCCTCTGTGGTCTGCTCCTCCACGGGCTTGACCAGGGCAGCATGGGTGAGGGGAGAAAGCTTGGCGAGAGAGGGGCCGTGTGTGGAGGTGAGGGTTTTGCTGACTTAGGCCCCATTATCTTTCCTAACCCACTCACCTTCCCTGGCCCTACCTTCCTTCTGGGTTCAGGGTAGAACTGCCTGTCCATTGGAATCTTGGGGCAGGTGGACTCTGTCCTCCTTTTCCCCTGGCTTGGATGCATCTAGTGAGTGGACTCTGCCCTTGGGAGGTCCCCCTCCTGGTTCACATCTACCCAGGCCCTAGGCCTGACTGTCAGCCCCTCCAGCTGGGGGCAGCCTTGAGCTGCCTGCTCCCTGCCTGGCCCTCTCTAGAAGCAGGACTGGACAGGCTGAGGAAGGGTGGTGATGGGCCTCACTGACAGGCACCTGGTAGAGGGTGTTTACAGCTGCACTCACCCACTGGGCTGAGTCACCAAGGGTTGGGGCAGTCAGTCGGGCGGGCCCAGAACTGACTGCCCTGGTCCTCTGCTGGGACCTGGCCTGTGGCCTGCAGGTGGGAGGCCATGCCTGTCCAGCTAGGCAGCTCCTGGGTGGTGACTGCACCATCCATGACCCCCTTCCCACCTGCCATCCAGGCAGTGCTGTGCCTGACATCTGGATGGCCAGCCTCCCAACAGCACCTGTCCACTGCGTCTGGCTCTGTCCAGCATGGGCACTGCAGCCCATTAGAGCCTCTGTAGGGCCTGAGTCCTGCTTTATGACGTCGCCCAGGCCCTGCCTCAGGCAGGTTGGCACCAGTCACAGGGCATGACTCCCTGCTGTCCCAGCTGCCCGCAGGTCTGCTGGGGAGGGTCTCCTCTGGCATGAAACCAAAGGCCGCCAGCACAGGGAGGGGAGTTCTCTCTGGCAGAAGTGCAGGGGATGGGAGCCCGGGACTCCCAAGTGTGTCTGCACGCATGGTCACTCTTGGCTTGTTCTGAGGGTGGCCACTGGTGGGCCCGGAGAGAAGTGCCTCCTAGGGCTCGGAGGCCCATGGGGCTTTCCAGGACCCTTGCAGGGCAACCCTCTTAGGACTGCCCTCAACCAACTTGGTGGAGCCAGCTGTGAACCCCGGGGGCTGCTGGTCAGTGGGGGCCATCTGAGCACAGAGGCCCCAGGCGGCCACAGTTGCTAGCTCGGAAACAGGTTGGGCCCTGAGAACATGCTCGCTCGTGTCACGTGCTGCACACAGCTCCATGGACAGTCCCTTGACTGTGCTGAGCTTCGTGATGGCCTAGGACATCATCCTTGTGGACCAGCTCCTGCCCTCATTTCTAGGCCAGAGGGCCCTAACCTCTGCAGCCCCCAGGTGACCTGGGGGTAGGCACACAGCCTCCCAGGGTGAGTGGGTGGCCACAGCTGTCCCGTGCACAGCGGACTTGAGAGGCATAGCGATTCCTGGGACCACAGCGCTGGCCTTGTGGGACACGCTTCCTGCTTGAGGCAGCAGGGCTGAGCCCCCCAGGTTTTCTGCAGTATGTCCCCTCTGAGAGGAGTGGGCTGGCTGGGGAGGGCGAGCTACACCTCCTACCCATGTCCTGAGTGACCACAGCCTGCTGTGTGCACAGGTGGGCCGTCTGGACCTCGGATTTCGGCCTCTGTCCTCGGATGGCCTCTCCTTGCTCTGCCCTGTTTTCAGTTCACTCTCTGTGGTGTCGTCCTCTTCTGCAGAGGTCTTTGACTTCTCCAGACTTGCGGCCTGGGGACTCCTCTGGGTGGGTAGTGTCTTTGCCCCCCAGTGCTGGGCTGGTTCTTCTCTACACCTACCCTCAGGGAAGAATCACCTGGCCCCCAGCTTCACCCACAGCCCCCAAGGTCTGTCAGCTGCTCAAGGAGGCCCAGCCTGGGCCAGTGCATGGTCATTCAGCCTGGTCACTGTGCTCACAGTCCAGGCCACGCACACACCTGGGGTCCACTTGCAAATCCAGCTGTCACCTTTGCGTGTAAATTCACCTTCCATGTGGTCAGACCCCTCCTGGTACAGTGCCTTCCCTGTGGGGAACTGCCTTGGGGAAGTCCAGTGCTGTGGAGGTCCTACAACTCACTGCTCCTGGGTCGTGGTCTGCCAGCGGCTGGCGGAGGGTGAGAGCAACCCTGCATCTCAGGAGCAGCTGCTACAGACAGTGGTGATAACGTCACGCAGGGCCGCCCCACTGCTGGGCTGCTGTGGCGCCGCACCAAGGCCACACGCCCAGCCTCACCGCCTTCCTGTAACCCAGGCCCGCCCAGCACGGAGCCCACGCACAGCTGACCCTCAGGTCCAGTCAAGCTGGTAGGACACTCCCTTCCACTTTTGTAGGATGCACAGACAGCAAAACCTGCCAGCAAATTAGGTTAGGGAGGGGTTAGGTGCAGAATTACATGGTGAGGTTACTGGGCTGCGGCCGGCAGGGCCCCTGTGGCTGTGTCTCATGTCGTAATTACACGTTACTTGCTGCAGTTGCTGAACGTCAAATTACCAGCACTGGCTCTGGGTGCCTCATCCACCACAATTGTGATAATTATGTCCCTACGAGAAGGTCAGCAAAAGTGGCCTCACAGGGGCAAGCTGGGTGACAGGGTGATTGGGGCTGGGGAGGACTGGGGTGGTGTTCTTCCTGGAACACCAAGGGGCCACGATTGTCAGGCTTCTCGAGATGTTTTCAAACACCAAGAGAAGATTCCTGGACATGTGTGGGAGAAGGCGATGCCTGCTGGGGGACCCAGTCTCGGGGAGGACCATGATTCTCTAGTGATGGTTTCAGGTGGTGGTCATTTTGTAGAACAGACCAGCCAAGGTGCTTGTTTGGAAACCTCAAGACTGAGCAACACTGCAAGCGTTCACAGTTTGCTGGGCTGCTGGCTTCGGGAACCCCAGCCATGGAGAGACGCTGGGCTATCAGCTCCCAGCCAGGGACCAGTGCTGTGCCTTGGAGTTAGGAATCCCCACCATCTGAGAGCTGCCCCTCTATAGGTGGCTGAGACCCAAACAGCTGTAGTCCTCACAGCCCTGGGAACCAGCTGGGCAGTTTATGCTTAAGACTCCTGGGTCAGTCACACAGTCAAGCCTCTGGATGTCACTCTGGCCCTGCCTCCTTGAGCCTCAGACCTGGTTAAGCTCTGGGGGACTGTCCAGGGCAGCATCAGGAATTCATCACCCATGTGCTTAGGAGATGGTCAGTGAAGTCTTAAATGAATGAGGACTGAAGCTGAGACCAACCAGCTCTTTGTGTGGGCCATGGACCCCAAGCTCCAGGGTTGATGGTGTGTGGTGAGTGCCCAGCCTCCAGTGTCCACCGGTCCAAGCATCCTCCTCTGGCTAGGGGAGGATTGAGAGCATTCACAGGTAGCCTCACCAAGAAGGTGACCCAAGCCTTCCAGTCACTCTCACCTGGCGTGGGGAAGTGTACTTCAGGGGGTCTCCTAAACCCATTCTTCCTGATGCAGGGATGGGCAGGTGTGATTCTAGTGTGATCTGAAGCTCTTCAGTTCTGCAGCTCAGCCTCAGCTGATATGTATGGATGCAGAGGGAGCTCCCGACCCTCACAGACACGGTAAGGAGTATGTGAGCTGTCCTTTCCCCCGTGAGGTGGGAAGGGCGCTGCAGGGCCCTTACTGGACTTAGCCATGAGGGGCTTCTGGGAAGTGGTACTTTCCCAGCATTCTGGAGTAACCGCCAAGATCCTTCCCCACAGTGCCTCCTGGAGAGATCACCCTGGAGAGCTCAGAGGGTGGCCAGGATTCTCATGGCCCAGGGTGAAGGGATGGCGGGTGGTGGGCAGCCTCAGTCAGCCTGGACCCACCCCATCTACCTACCCCCAGGAGTCTGACATCACTGGCAATCAGGAGTCCCAGCTCCAGGGATGTTTTATTTGCAGGTGGCTTTGATGGGCCAGGGCAAGGGTCAGCAAAGCAGCCGGGAAGCCCTGGGATTCTGAGGTACAAGCCTCCCCAGAAGCCAACAGGGCACAGGCTCCCGTAATGGCTTGGGTACCAGTTCTGCTGCAGTGGCCCCCACCCCATGTCGGTAGATGGGTCAGAAGGATGGGACTCTGGAAATTCCTACTTTAGAGGTACTCCTGGAGGCAGCTGAGTGCTGGGAGGCAGGGCCAGGCTTTCTCCGGATATACTATGGGGTTCTCCCAAGAATCACACAGGCAAGCATTCATTCTTACCCTAGTTATCTGCTTGTCTTGAGTTAGTAGACTTTACTTTTTAGGTTTACAGAAAAACTGCACAAATTGTCAAGAGAATTCCCCAGTATACCCTTCCCCCACCCAGTTTTCCCTGAGGTTAGTATCCTGCATTAGAGTGCTTAAGTGTCACCATCAAGGAACCAATATTGACACATTATTAACTAACTGCCCAAGTCTACATTCCAGTTTGCTCTCCTGCTATACATTCTTGGGCCCTGGCAAATTCACTTGGCCATCCTGCAATCCCAGTGTCAGGGCAGCCCAGTGGGCACAGGGAGCAGAGTCCTAGGATGTCCAGTCCTGGCCATCGTGGGCAGGTCACTACAAGCTGCTAGCTCTCAACGTCTGCCTTGGATGCTGCCTGCCCCTTCCACGGTGTGACATTCTGGACTCTGACAAATCCTTCCAGGATGGACGCAGTCTGCTCGGCTGTGTGCGAATGGCTTACTCAGTCCTGCAGCGCCCTGGGCAAGAGATGCTGTGGTAAGGAAAGTGGTCTATTTCGGTGCTTGTGCACCGTGACACCTGCAGCAAGGCCTTCCAGGGGGTGTGGGGCTGGTGGGGCAAGCTCCAAGCTCTGAAGCACACTGTGCTCCAGAGCCTCAAACCTGCAGCAATTCGCAAGGTGGCATCGCTTCAGGTGCTGGGCAGTGCCCTGGTTCCAGGTTTGGTAGGCCTGCTTTGTTCCAGGGTCCTAAACAGATCTGTAAACTACAGTGGTCTCCCCAGCTCCTTATGCCCCGGCCGGTCCCCAGCACTGAGCTGCTTCTGACCCACACTTGGGGCCAGCTGTTTCTCAGGCCAGCAGACTCAATTCCACCACCCTTTCCTAGGCCTCAGTACAGTCACCTCCCAATGCGCTAGACTCCTAGATTCTCACCTGGCTCTCAGCCTATGAAAAAAATTTTTTTTTAAAGTCTGGAGACAGTTTGGATGGCCAAATGGGGTCGGGGTGCGCTACTGACATCTAGAGTAGGCGCCAGTTTGTTAAAATCCCGCAATGCACAGGATGGTCCCCATTGTAAAGACTTACCCACCCCAAATCTGACCTTCCAGGTTGATGAAGCAGTACCAGCGGTGCGTGGGTGTGCGGGGTGGGCAGCGCACAGCGCGAGGCGCAGGCAGTAGCCACGGGTTCTCGGGGAGCCCTAGAAAGGCACAGGGACAGCACAACCAAACTCTCTCTGGAGACCGGACGCTTCAGAGCCCAGCACGTTGTACAGGGGAGTCAGGCCTGAAGCCGGGCCTCCCTGCCCGGTGGGCTGTAGGCCGGGACAGATCCGAACCTCCGCCAAGCACAAATTCTCCCGAGGGTGAGGTGCCAAGAACTTCCCAGAGAGCCACCGGCTGGCGAGGCGCGCGGCGGCCACAGCGCCGCCACAGTGGGGGCTTCGGGGAGACAGGGCGCCGGCCCGGCGCTCGACTCGGGTCCGCGCGACCTCGCGGTCGGTCTCGGGTTGTCCCCGCCCCCGCCTGGTGCGCTCCGCGCTCCGGCCTCGGCTCTTCTTCAAGACCCTCTCTCCGACCCGAGCGGCCTCTTCTCCGCAGCGGCCCCGCTCACCCCACCACCGACTTGGAGAGCCGAGACCCTGCGTCCGCCGCGGCCGGCCGGGCGCGCGCGGGGCGGGGTTCCGGCACACTGGGCGGCGCGGGGCCCGACCCGAAGTTCGCGCAGGGCGGGCCGGGGCGGGGTTCCGCGCGGGGGCGGGGCGGGGCGGGGTTCCGCGCGGGGGCGGGGCGGGGCGCGGGGTTGGCCCACCCCCCAGCTGAGCAGGGACCGCGGGCTGCGGACTCGCCAGCTCAGAGGCTCCAGCGGCTGCGGCGGGCGCGCTCGTTAGCGCGGCGCGGCGGCTCAGGCGGGCCGGGATGGGCGGGCGGCCGAGCGGGGGGCGCTGGAGGCGCGCGACGTGACCCTCCTGCACGCGGAGCCCGCCCCGCCGGCCGCGCCGAGTGGAGGGTCTGCTCGGTGGGCGCCGACACGAAATCGGCGCCGATCCGGCCGGAGCATGCGGGGCGCGGCGCGGGGAGCCCGGGGGCGCGCGGGGCAGCAGTGGCCGCGGCCCCCTGTCCCGGGCGCGGGCCCGCCCCCGCCGCTTCTGCTGCTTCTGGCGGTGCTGCTGGGCGGCGCGGGCGCGCAGTACTCCAGCGACCTGTGCAGCTGGAAGGGGAGGTGAGTTCCGCAGAGCGACCCCAGCCCAACCGGCCCGGACCTAGGTCCTCCGGTACCCTCGGCTCCGCTCCCGAGCATGGACCGGCGCGGCGGGATCAGGGGCCGCTCGCTCTCCAGGCCGAGTTCGGTGCCCCCATCCCGGTCCCCGGCTTCAGAACAAAAGAGCCCGAGGCGTCCAGGTCCCGGCCCCGAGGACGCCGGGGGAGGCGCGTCCGCAACGCCGCGGGGTCTGCGCAGGCCGGCCGCCGACTCGTCCCGGGCGGAGCAAGGATCCGGAGTCCAGAGCTCAGCTCAGCGGGCGCCGGGCGGGGTCCACGGTTGTGTCCTCCCGGTTCCTGCCGGTGGCGGGAGCTGCGCGCCCCCGGCCGGGAGGAGCCAAGCAAAGCGAGAAGGAATGGCCGGGTTCGGCGGTTTCGGGGACGGTACGGGACCCTCGGTTGCAGTGCTGCCTGCGTCTGCTGGGCGGCCAGCCGCTGGCGGACACCTGTGCGCCGGGCCGTTGCAGCGGGGCAGAGCCCCCAGTCCCACCCTGTGAAGGTCAGGCCGCCCTTGGCAGCCGCGCGCCGGTCTCCGCGACCCCCCCCTCCCGTCCGCGGTGGCAGCCGAGGACTTTGTAAAACCAAAGTGTGACATGCAGAAAGGGGTGCAGGTCACAAGCGAGCGCAGCCGCGGTGCCTGGGGAGCCGCAGCTACTCGGGAAGGACCCGGGAGCGCGCCGGGCACCGCGGAGGTTTCTTAGGCTTTCGCAGAGCTAGTTTTGTGCGGTGGAAGTTGCCAATTCAGCAGTTTGCGGAGCGCGCTGCGCTAATGCGCGTCTGCTCGGAAAACGCTGTGGGCTGGGGCTGCGCTTTGGTGTGGTCGGGGTACCCCACGGTGCGCGCCCACCCAACCCGCAGTCCTGGGCTGATAGGCAGAGTACAGCGGCAGACAGCTCATTCTGGGTGGGGGCGGTCACGGGTGATTTTGGTGAAGCCGTTTTTCCGAGAAGACTGGGTGTTGAGCTGGTGCGCCAGGCTCTGCGTCAGCAGGGCATGGCTGGTCATCTTGGACACTTACAGCACTTAGTTTTCTGAGGAAACCACAATGACCACAATCAACACTCCCTCCCTCTGCGGAAGACTCCTGCCAAGGGGTTGGACTTGAAGATGGCCCCTGGCTCCTGAGACCTCTGGGCACTGCCTACCTCGCTAGGAGTTTTCTGCCTCCCTTCCAGTAGAAATCCCCCTGCCTGCGGGAGCAGGGAAGGGAGCTGAGATTGGGGCTGAGGGTGGCTGGAGCTTTGGGGGAGGGCTGGCCTGGGGAATGCTGGCGCCAGCACAAAGCTGGCTGGGAGCCTCTGATACTGACGCTCCCTGGGGCTGCCCTTTCTCTGGCCATAGTAATCAAAATCCCTGCTCTCAGCCTCTGCTGGTGGATCAGCACACCCAACCCAAGGCTTTGGAGTGTCCTGCTGTCCTGCTCCAGCAGGTCAAAACCAGAAAACCCAGTCCCTGTCTCTGAGCCTGGGTTCTAGCTGGAGCCAACTAGAGGTCCTCAGAGGTCCTCAGAGGGCTGCATATCTAGGCTGCAGCCCCAAGGCCCAGGGCACCCAGGACTCGCACAGGTGTTTGCAGTGGGAGCAGGTGTGCCCCCCACCATCTACCTGCAGAAGCAGAACGCTGCCTGGGCCCTTTGCCCTTGTTTGTCAACACCCTCCTTGGACTACCTTGATGGCACCTCTCCCAAAGGTTGAACCTAGCAGAGGGCAGCTGAGGGACCCTTGGAGCTGCCAGAGAGGAGCATAAAGGGAGCCCCCTTGCCTTGTGACTGCCACCCCCATTTTCCAGTATACTTCACACGTCACTGCCTTCTGTCGACTTGGGAGTGTGCTGGCTTTCTTGCTAACTCCACGGTTTATGGCCCTTTAGGAGCTGTTGGAGCACAGCGCCGGGTGGAGTGAGCTGAGGGCAGGTGGATTCTGACTCCTGCTAGGAAGGGACACTGGCCACTCACAGTGATGTGCTGGTGTTTCTAGGTATTGCCAAGCAATCAAAGTGGAGATCTGAAATCCTTCCTGTGTAGGAGGCAGGACCAGTCTTTATCATCCAGGGACCATAAAGGTGAACCATGGACTTTCCCACTGCCATTATCCAGGCAGGGCAGGTGCAGTCACACCTGGGCGCTCTGGCAAGGGGGGGAAGTGGAAGGCAGCTTGGGGGCAGAACCTCTGGCTTTGCCTATGGTCCAGGACCAACCCCATTCCAGCAACCAGACTGTCTTGTCACGGTGACTCGGGGTTCACCAGCTGTGGGTGTGAGTGGTTTTGGGCTGGCCCCACGCCAACTGCAGGCACGAGCTCAACTTGCTTCAGCAAGTCCTCAGAAACTTGCTGGGTTTACCATCTTTTCCATAAAGGTGCCCACGGGCATGTCCACCTGGGTAACCCTTGCTGACTTTTTTAAAAATAAAAGCCTTAATTCAGCTTAACTAATCTGATCAGATGCCTTGCCAGCACCATGATGTGGACTTGATCCAATTCTGTGTGCACTCTGCGCTTTTGTCACTCCAGAGGGCTGGAGTTTGCAGTTTTGCTTAGTGTGGCACCTGCATCTCTTGAAGATGGTAAAATGCCATTGTCAATGACCATTAGTCATGTGTTTACTTTTGCAATTGCAGCAACTTTGTATAGAGAGTTCTTTTTCAGTTTGCTGGGGTGCTGGATGTTTGGTTATGTGGTAGGAACCAGCACAGTTGTTTGTCTACATGAGGGTGGTGAGCAGTGCATGCTACTGACTGGTTCCAAGGTGAGCACCTGCTTAGATTCCTGTGGACCTAGGTGTTTTAGGAGAATGGAGAAGATGCAGTCCCTGGCCCTGAGGTGGGTATAGACATGGCTAAGGGTGAGGAAGTGGGCTCCTCATTTCTCGTGGCTTTACCTCCACCATGGTTTTTTACCTCCTTCTCATTAGATGGAGCCAGATGGACATCATGAGATGCACTTGGCTTCAAGTGTAGGTTGGAACAGCAACCCAGATCCAGGTCCTTTTCCCCTGGTACGGCGGTTGGACACCATCCCCTAGAGGGTTCCTTCTGCCCTGCCTGAGTTGGAGTTTCCCCCTGTGCAGAAGAGCACAGTGCCTCTGCTCTGCCAACCCTCAGGGTCCTGAGAGGGAAGTGAAGGCTCAGACTGGGTGGCTTATTTGGGAAAGATTGAGGGTTGTGCCTGGACCTGGGGCCAGTGTCGGCAGTCCCTCAGAGCCAGACACTGCGGGCAGGATGGTTGGGTTTGCTGTGGCTGCACCAGGACGGCACCGCCGGGCGATGTGTCAGCCTCTCAGCGCTCAGGGCAGTTTCCACAGAGCACTGTAATTAGGCCCATCCCTCCATGGGTGTCAGGTGAGCTTGTGTGAGTTTTATTGCCTGTAATTTGTAAGTTTGTTCTGTGTGTGCGGCCCAGGCAGGCTGCTTGTGACCCAGGGCCGTTGGGGGTGGGGGCTTCACCCCCGATGCTCTCTCTGATGTGGTCTGCAGGGTGGTTCTGGCTTCAGCCTGCAGCCAGCCATCATGGCAAAAGCGAGTGTCAGGACCCCTTGGTGAGTCGCCCTGCAGTAAGTGGGAATTCTGTGTGGTGCCCTCTCTCCTCCGCAGCGAGGGCTGGTGACTCACTGGGACCAGGGCTCTGGAGTCAGCCCTCTCATTCCACATAGAAATCCTGAGAATGTGGGCAAACCTGTCCGAGATCTGATCAGAACCAAATTTCAAGTAATAAGACACTTACCTGAAGTCATTGGCTCAGTTCCAGGCCTGCTGGTGGCCATGACGTCACTGTCGCGAGGAGCTGCATTTACACCAAAGTTCTGAGCTGCTGAAATGAGTTTTGGTGGTTTCGATTTCTAGGGCCTGCCTCGCGAGAGCAGCGCCTAGCTCATTTTCCTGTTGAGCCTTGGCAGTGTGCTACCGCCGTCCCCTTGGGAAGGCCCGGCCACCTGTGGTCCTTCCACCTGCCCCTCCTCCCCCAGGTTGCTTCCTGTGCTCCTGTGGTGGGTCTTGCTTTCGTGACAGTTGAGCTCGCTTTTAAGAAATGATCGCCATGCAAGTACCTCAGGCTGTGAAATGAATGAGACAAGTCGAACGTCACCTTAGAGAAGGCACAGATAGGTGGCCCCTGCAGCAGAGCCCGGGAGCAGAGGACCGGCTCGCCCGTGGTTGACGCACTAGCTGGCTGCGAGCCGTCTCTGGAGCATGTGGGCATGCGCTGCACCCGCAGCACCCCTGGAGTCCGACCCTCACTTTTTGCCCAACAGGGCTCTGCTGTCCTCCCGCTGAGGCCCTGGCTCTCTTGGGTCGACTGGAACTCTGGTTGGTGCCAGTGTTTCCTTGATGTTCTGGAACCACCCAGCCCTTCTCAGTTCTCACTGATCAGGAGCCCCGGCCTCCCTGGCTCAGGGACACTGCTGAGACTCCATTTGAAGGCTGCCGATGCTGAGCCTGGAGGGTGGGGCCGGGGTCCGGGCACCTGGCTGCTGTGCTCATCAGTGCTGCAGCAGATCTGCCGTGACCCTGGAAGGAACTGGGGAGGCCAGTAGAGGTGGCTCGCTGGGTGCTGCTGCCTGAGCTGGGAGGTGGGCACTGAGCAGGCAGCGGGCTGCTGGGTCAGCGGCTGTGGGGGCTGTGGTTGTGGAGTGGCCTCACGCCCCTCCTGGGCTGGGCTGTGGCCTCCCCCGCGGTTCTGGCTGACCCGTACCTTCTCTGCAGCGGGCTGACCCACGAGGCTCACAGGAAGGAGGTGGAGCAGGTGTACCTGCGCTGCGCAGCCGGCTCCGTGGAGTGGCTGTACCCGACCGGGGCGCTGATCGTCAACCTGCGGCCGAACACCTTCTCCGCCACCCGAGGGCTGACTGTGTGCATCAAGCCCTTCAGTGGCTCTTCGGGCGCCAACGTCTACCTGGAGAGAACTGGAGAGCTGAGACTGCTTGTGCCGGACGGGAGCGGCCCTGGGGGCCGGGTGCAGTGCTTCAGCCTGGAGCAGGGCGGCCTGTTTGTGGAGGCCACGCCCCAGCAGGACATCAGCAGGAGGACCACCGGCTTCCAGTACGAGCTGATGAGCGGGCGCAGGGGGCTGGGCCCCGCGCTGTCTGGTGAGTGGGTGAGGGAACGGAGGGGCTGGGGGGCTGACGTTGCTGCTGGACGTCCCATGCTTTCCTTGCCGGCTCCGCAGACACTCGGTGGCACACCTGCCAGGCCTGGTGGCCTGGAGAGCCCTACGAGTCCCTGTATACAGGCCTTCTTGGGGGAGCGGGTGGGGGTGGGACCCCAAGACTAAACCACCCTTGAAATGCAGCCTTTTCACCCACACCCCTTGATCTCCATGCCTGGGACCTTGGAGTCCTGGCCTGGAGCAGTGTATGTGTGGCCAGGGTTGTGGAGGCGTGCGCGGTGGGGCTGCACCCTCCCACGGCCCCAGGGCTGGTCCTGGTCTGGGTGTCTGCAGCAGGTGCAGGCATCGGGCTTGGGTGGGAACTGGGCTGACTCACAGCCTGGAGGCACAGAGCCGGCCTCCCAGGAGGTGGGGTAATCGTGGGTCCATCACTTGGGCCTCCATGGAGGACAGAGGCAGGAACCTGAAGGGGCTTTGGCTGGCCATGAGACCCCAGCACTGGTGCGAGGGAGTGCCTGGGGGTCTCAGGAGGCATGCCTGGGAGGACCCCCCCATGGGGTGGCAGCCTCAGGAACCAGTGCAGTGTCCTCTTTGGACAGTGTCTGACAGCATGGGGACCCGGCAAGGATCTGGGCAGTCTCCCTGAGGCAGGTGGGCCTGCGTGGTGCGGGCAGACTCTGCCTGTGAGGCTGTGTGATCTGCTGTGGGTTTCCTGCCCTCAGGAGGCAGACTTTCCTGCCACAGTCGTCATGGACAGTGCTGATCTCTAAGCCCTGCCAGGGGACACTGAGGAGTGGCCTTGAGCCCTTGGGCTGTGAGCAGGCAGGTTCCCTTTCCTGGGCCAGCAATTGTGGCTGGTGGGGGGCTGGGTGAGGGGATGCCAGTCACTCTGGGCCTGGAAGTGAACTCACCTTGAAAATGACACCTGGGCACTCTGGACCCCGTGTCCACGCTCTCTGACTGAAGTGGTGGTCCAGCCGGGAGGAGCCTCGAGCGTCCCTCGTGGGGTGAGAGTGTGGATTGGCTTTGAGGATGCCCTGCGGCTCGTGTGCTGGGCCGAGCCTTGCCTGGTGTCGGGCGCCTCGCGGCAGCTTTGAGCGTGAGCTGTCCTCTGCACTCGCACAGGCCAGGGTTCTGGCGTGGATCCAGGTGTTGGTGGTAAACTGGGATGACAGCAAAACCTGGGAGCTGCCCCTACTCTCTCCATCATTGCTCCTCACCCCGCTCATGCTTCCAGGCCAGGGCAGTGAGGCCTGTGGGGTTGGTTGGGCTGCCCTGTGTTCCTGCAGGGTCACTGGGGGCAGTGGCTCTATCACAGGCGCCTGCTCTCAGGCCTGAGCTTGGCCGCTAGTACCCCCTGCATGGTGGGGTCCCTCACAGGCAGTGGCCAGGTGGGATGGCATGCTGGCTCCACCCCCAGAGCTCTGCTCTGTCTTTTTTTTTTTTTTTTTTTTTTTTTTTTTCCTTTGTTTTTTTTTTTTTTTTTTTTATTGTAAACAAATGGGATACATGTTTTTTCTCTGTCTGTACATGGCGTAAAGGCATACCATTTGTGTAATCATAAATTTACATAGGGTAATGTTGTTTGATTCATCCTGCCATTTTTTCCCTTCCCCCCCTCCCCTCCCACCCTTCCCCTCCATCTATACAGTCCTTCCTTCCTCCATTCCTGCCCCCCTCCCTAAACCCAACTCCAACCCCAACACTAACCCTTCCCACCCCCCATTATGTGTCATCATCCACTTATTAGCGATATCTGCTCTGTCTTGAGAGGCAGGTGCTTGGGGTTCCCTTGCTGTCCGGCAGCACATGCTCTTCTGGCCCTGGGGTATCTGTGGAAGTGGCGCCTGCAGTGACTTCGGGCCCCCTGCAGATGGCAGGTTGCTTGTCAGAGGCAACATCCATGCAGTAACCTCCAGAACTTGGGATGGGGACCCAGGCTCTGCTGTACTGGGGGCTCTAGGGGCTGGAACCGGATCCTGGCATTCCCCCCAGAAATGGTCAGATGCCTGCCCCTCCTGGGGCAGAGGTGCCACGCCCCCGTGATGGGCTCTGGCAGGGGGTGCCGGGCAGCCGACGGGCTCCTCTCCTGGGCTGTTCCGCTTTCAGGGGATGGGGGCTGCTAAGCCTTCAATGCTGAAGGAATGGGCACGTAATGGGAATGCTGGTGCTGGCCAGCTGGCAGCAGCGTCACCCTCCCCAGAGGGCTGGTTCCAAGCTCTCTCTGGCCAGCACTGGCTTCTCCTGTTCTGGCTGTTGGTGTGGCTGCGGAAGACCTTCTAGAGACTGGGTCCAGGCAGTGGCTGAGCACACAGGGCCGGCCCAGATGGTTGTGCTGGAGGCAGCGGAGCTTATAGTGAATTGGAGTTCAGTTTGTACTGGGGACAGAGGTGCTGTGGGCCGGAACCTGCTCGAGAGTGTGTGTGCACTTGTGTGAGCCTCACTCCACTCTGCCAGTCCACCCATGTTGCAGAATCCACTCCTGAGACACCAGGAGCCAGGACCAGAGCAGAGGTGCAGGCTGCTCCTCCAGGGGTACAGAGTGGGGGTCAGGCTGTGAATGACCCTCACCCTGGGGGACACTCCTCCAGGGGTGTAAAGGGGGGTCAGGCTGTGAATGACCCTCACCCTGGGGGACAGTCCTCCAGGGGTACAGAGTGGGGGCCAGGCAGCAGGTGACCCCGCCCTAGGACCTGCTCACCTGGTGCTCAGCACCTCCGTGGAGTTGCCAGACGCCTGAGCACTGCCTGTGACGCAGGGACCTGACAGGACACAGGGGCAGCAGATGGCCACATGGCTGGCTGTGGACGCACCTCAAGGCCGAGGGACAGGCAGGGTTGCTGGGGCCTGGCCACCTGGGGAAGCAGGCATCACTGTGGATGGGGCTGAGGGGTTGGCCAGTGAGGGCTGGGGCTCCATCTGGTCCCAGGGAGCAGGTGCAGGGGCTGGCTTATCTCAAGGTGGCGGATGCAGTGCTTGCAGGCTCAGCCAATCTGAGTTCTGGGGGCTGGGGCTCAGGAGAGGCCCAGTGCAGGTGTCCAGGGGAGGTGTCCAGGGGAGGGGCCGAAGGGCTCCGTGCTGTCCCAGGTGTTGCTACCTAGGTGGCTCAGAGTCTGGGCCTGCAGCTTCTGGGTCAGTCTCCCACCCCTTGAAAACCTGCTTCGCTTGCTCAGCCTGAGTAACAGACTTGCCCGTTCCCCACTGCTGAGGCCCCCAGGAGCTTGAGTCTGGGGTGGTCTTCATGGGCGTGCGGGCTCTAGCAAAGTCTGGAGGCGGAAAGGAAATCTCATGACTTCTGGAAACAAAAGAGAGGCTCGTTTTTCTGAAGCTCCATCTCTCTGGCCTCAGTGGCTTCCTCAGGTCACCGATGACCCTGAGGTGATGTTTCATCCTAACCAGTTCCTGGCCTGGGAGGTGGGGTGCATGGTGTCCCTGCTTCCTCACCAGGAAGAGAGGGGAAGGAGGGACCCAGGCTGGAGGGGCAGGCGAGGCCTCTGCCCCAGGATCCTCGTGGTGTCCTGGAGGCACCCGCTGGTCTTGACCTCAGTCGTAGCACCCCCACGTCTGCCCACACCCTGTCCACATCCCACCACACTTTGTTCACCTGGTCGAAGGCACACTCACCGTCACCGCCATGCGGGTGCCCCAGTGTCTTCTTCCGAGGACTTCCTCTGGAAGTGTGCATGCGTGGCAGCTGTCCTGGGGGTCAGTCCTGCCTGCTAGCCACCAGCTCCACTTGTCTGCTGACTCCCTTGAGCCAGCTGCTCCTGCCCTTGCCCTTTGCTGCCCTCCACAGCACCTGCTTCCAGGTGCCCCTGGCCCTCCTGATGTATCCCTCCTCATTCCACTCACTTGATGTACTCCTGAGCATCTCCAAAGCATCCACACCCACGTTCCCCCGGAAGCTCATGCTGGGTCCATGAGCACATTTCAGTTCCCTCCTGAACCCGACTGACAGAGCTGTTCCCAGATTGCTGTCCTCAGAGTCCACACTGCATTTTCCACAAAGACAAATTGCACTATGCAAAGCTCAGAATGAGAAGCAGATGCTTCCACGGTGGAGTTTGTGACCTCGGCCAGTGATGGCTTTGAGTGGATCTGGGGACAGTGACTGCCCTTGGGGTCCCCACACCTTCTGCTAGAGGCTGGGTGTGAGCCAGAGCAGCTCCAGGGAGGGGAGGGTCTCCATGCTTTTTCCCTAGCTGTCGGCTAAGATCCCAGGTGTGTGACTCACAGGGAGAGGAATGTGCGTGGGCTTGGTGACACTGCAGGCAGAGGTCTGGGGTCCCATCTCAGTATGTGGCTGGGGCCTGTCAGCTCCTCTGCAGTACAGGCTCAGCTGAGCCCCAGGGGGCTGGGGCTGGGAGTGGACAGAGTGAGCATCACAGGCTTCCAGGGCTCCGCAGCCGCCATGTCCCGTCAGCAGAAGGCTCCAGGACCTGGAACTGGGGCGGGAAGGTGCCCATCCTCTGAAGGACTGGGTGGAGTGGAGGTACAGCAGGTGGTTCTTGTTCGTGGTTCTGCTTTTCCTGATAACTTAGTAGAAGCAAAGGTGCTGCAGGTGGTGGGTGGGCTGGTGCGTCAGCAGCTGCTGAGCCTGGGAGTCCTCGGCCCATCCTGCTGGCATAGGGCAGGAAGGCCAGAGCTCCAGACTCACCTGCTCCATGCCTTCCAGGGCACTGTGAACCCAGGGCCTTGCCTCCTGTCTGATGATGTGAGTGGTCCCAAGGCTCCATGCACCTTCTGGTCCCAGAGGCCCCTCTGCACTCCTGCGGGCCTGGAAGTGCTTGGCCAGTGGTGGAGGAGCTGACGTTTGCCCTGGGGGCTCAGCCACTGGCTCGAGGGGGTCGGTGCAGCCTCTGGTCAGGCGATGGCTCAGCCTGGGTTGGCAGGGTGGCACCAGGCGTGCACGGGCCTTAGCTCCTCAGGGCCAGGGCTGCCGAGCCTTGTACTGTGAACTGGCCAAGGGGAACCCGCTTGCCAAGGTCTTGAACCTCCACATGGAGTGTGTGTGGCGAGGCTGGGGATTGCCGCTGCCAGACCCAAGTTTCTGTTTGACATTTGGGGAACTGGGGCGAAGGGCAGGGCGCGGGCCACCCGGGAAGTGTGTTGTGTAAGGGTTTGGCCAGCGAGGCTCGTCCCAAGCAGGCTGCAGCCTGTGGGCTCTCGGCGGGAGCCAGGCCCCAGGATTCTGGGGCGTGGGGATCCGGTGGATTGGGCTCAGTTTGAAAGGCGTTTGCCGTGTGTACCTTGCCCAGGGCCAGGTGGAGTCTGGGGAGGGGACTGAGCTGAGACTCACCCCAGGCCTTGTGCCTGCACAGGTGGTGCCCCCACCCTGCCCCACTCATCACTTCTGCTGTCTTGGCCTTGTCCGTCCTCCCGGTCTGCAGCTGGGCCTGTGGGACTGGCCTTGCCCTCTGGGCTGTGACTGGAAGTGGATCTGGGGAAGGGGCCTCTCTGTGCCGTAGGAGGCTCCTGCTCGTGAGGCGCCCTGCGTTTGGGGTGTGCTCTGGAGCCTGGGTGAGGGGCAGAGGTCAGCTTGACTCAGGCCGGCTTTGCATCTGTGGTAGGTGCTGAGAGATCACCATCGAGTCCTTGCTCCTCTGGCACAACAGGGCCAGTGGGCACATGGCAGTAGGTGTACCCCGGGCCCTACCCAGGCTTGACCTGTCTTGCATGCTGAATCTGACGGCAGCGTGTGCCATCAGGCGCAGCAGGCATCTGCCTCTGGGGGAGGGCTTGCAGCTGACCGCAGCGGGCACGCCCAGGAGCTGCCAGGCTGCATGCCGACTGTTCTCCCCCCAGCTCCATGCCGCCCATGCAGCGACGCGGAGGTGCTCCTGGCGGTCTGCACCAGCGACTTTGGTGAGTGTCTCCTCTCGGGTCTCCTGTGTTCCGTCCCTGTGGTGTGGGCCACTGGGACCCAGGATGGAGAGCCTTCCAGAGCAGGTGGGCTCCTCTAGGATCTGAGAAGCTGCTGGACATGACTTCCCAGGGGCACAGAATAGGTGCTTTTCTGTGCCTGTGTCACGAGGTCTCCACACGTGTTGCACACTTTCACACTTGTGTGCGCACACACACACACACACACACTGAGAGCTGGGCTGGATGTTTTGGGTGACTGTCAATCATCTTCCTGGATTGCACATGAGCTCACAGCTCCCTAGGGACTCTGAAGTCCTACAGTTCCCAGGGGTTCTTGCAGTGTCCTCTGAACACTGTCCTGTGGGCAGCCTGGCCCTGTGTCAGCTGCCACCTTGGAGCCCTGTCCATTCCTCATCCAGATTCCCCGACATCTGGGGCTTCTGGGCTCTGGTGGGCCCAGGCTGTGCTCTGAGGGATGCAGGCCCCTTGTCTGTGCTGTCTGGGGCTGTAGCCCGTGTGGTGGTGGGCACCCGAAGCCAACGCAGCTGGCCCTGTGCCCGGGCTCCCGCCCTGAGCTCTGAGCACATCATGGTGAGCTGGAGGTTGCTCACCGCCCCCTTTCCAGAACCAGGACCAGGGCTGGGCAGGCTGCCCTGCTGTGCCCCAGCACAGAGCATGCCTGTCCATGGCGTCAGGGCCAGCCCCGGCAGCCCCCCACCCTTACAGTTGAGCTTCCCAAGGGCCTTTCTAGATGGCAGGTTGGCTCAGCTCTGGTTCTGAGGTCCATCGAGTCGGGGGCCTGGGGCTGGCGTGTGCCGTGTGCCTGTCCTTGGAGCCGTGCTGACCTGTGTCTCCTCCACAGTCGTCCGAGGCTCCATCCAGGACGTCACCCACGTGCCAGAGCGGCAGGAGTCCGTCATCCACCTCCGGGTGAGCAGGCTCTACCGACAGAAGAGCAGGGTCTTCCGGCCCGCGCCTGAGGGCCACGGCCACTGGCAGGGCCGCGTCCTGACGCTGCTGGAGTGTGGTGTGCGGCCAGGACATGGGGACTTCCTCTTCACTGGCCACATGCACTTCGGGGAGGCCCAGCTGGGCTGTGCCCCACGCTTCAGTGACTTCCAAAGGACGTACAGGGACGCAGAGGAAAGGGGGCTGAACCCCTGTGAGATCGGCACGGAGTGACCGTGGATGCTGCCACCCTGTCCTGCGATCACTGCCAGGGCCGCGCGTGCTGGACCCGGGTGTGGGCAGTGGGCTGGGGTGCAGCCAGGGGCACAGGGCCCCGTCAAGGACGCCCTCGCCCGTTGGAAATGCTATAAAATGCAAACTAAGTTATTTTATTTTTTTGTAAAAAAGAAATGTCCATAAGAAATGTCCGTGTCTCGATATGCCTTGGTGTGCGGTTTAATGCTGTTTTCACATCACGGGAACCCGTTGCAGCCCAGGGCGCTCAGTGAGGCTTCCCGAGAACCTGCACACCCCACACTGGAGTTCTTGCCACAAATGTGTGGGGCCAAATGTGGACGTCTGTTCTTCTTTCCATCTTGTTCTGCTTCCTGAGGAATGAGCTTTGCGGCCTGGTCTTTCTTGGGCTGCAGACTGTTTCTGTTCCAGAGAATGAAGACCAGGCTCTGACCCCACGAGACCCTTGCTGGAGGCATGTGAGGGTGCTGCCTGGTAGCTTGTCCCCCTGCTTGCGGGAGCACCGGCCCTCAGTACCTGCCCAGCCCTTCCCAGTCTTGACCTTTGACACCAGTTTCTCCCACATGCCTAAGCCCACAGCAAGTCTCCAGATCCCAGGGGCTGCCAGGACAGGGTTTGGTGGCCCTGTGACCTCAGAGCACGAGAGGTTTCTGTGGCTGTATGACAAGTCCCTACGGGTTGGGGGCTCATTCTCAGTTCAGGGAGTGGGCAGGGCCATGCTTCCTTGGGAGGCTCTCCTTGGCCTTCCAGCCCCTGGTGGACCTGGTGTCCCTTGGTGGCTTCCCTGAAATATGGCATCTCCACTCCCATGGTGACACCATGGTTGGATTGAGGCCAGCTGGTGGCCTCATCTTACCTGATACATCTGCAGAGATCCTATTTTCAACCCCAGTCATATTCAGATGTTACTGAGGGACATGGAGCTTGTCAGGGAGAATATTCACCACCCATGGGGATGCTGGGGTGACAGGTAACTAGGCCCCACCTTGTATTCTGGCTTATGCATCAGGTGCTCCTCAGGTGTGCAGGCACAGGTGTGTAGGCTCCGGCAGGTCACAAGCAGCAGCAGGTACTCGGGGGCAAGGACACAAAGCGACAGTGTTCATGCCAGCCCTGGCCTCCTGTGGTGGTGACTGGCCTTTTGCCAGCAGGACAGGTCACAGCACAGAAGTGCTGGCCCAGCAAGAGGGCTGAACCCACTGGCTGCTGCTTCCAGGGCTCCTGGGGCTGGAGGAAGCTGTGGAGCAGGAATGGCGGGTTTGGTAGCCTCCTGTCACTGCTGAGGACGGGGTCAGGCCTGGGAGGCTGTGCCAGGGCGGTTCTACAAGACGTAGGGCAGGGCAGGGCTGTGGACAGGTGGGACGCGTCCTCCCGGGGGGGTGGCCCATGGGAGGTGCCTGCCCCCCATGGCCGAGCTCCCAGGCCCTGCAGACCCAGGCCCTGGGGGTAGGTGGGGCCTGCTGCCCATACCTGGGGGCCTCTGTTCTGTGGCCTGGGCAACTTCATGCGGGAGGAGGCAGCTGGTCCACATTCCGAGTACGTTCCACCTCAACCAGAGGCCCTCCCCACACTGTCCTCCGACAGCAGAGGTGGCCCTTCCACCCATGCCTGTTCTGAGGAAGCCCCCAGAGAGGAGACCAGGTACCCGCAGGGTCTCTGGAGGGGCCTTCAGGTGGACCCCAGCATGGCCTCTGCTGTACAGTCTCCACACCCAGGAGCTGGGCTCACCGTTGCATCACGTGGGATGGAGGGTGGGAGCTGCTCCGTGGCTCCAGGTGGGGTTGAAGGGAGCCCTGAGAGAGGCCCCTGTGTGCTAGCCACCTGTGCCCCAAGTCCCACCTTCCCACCTGCCAAGCTGCAGATCTCTCCCTGCCCTGGGTCCCCATGGGCCCTCCCTG
This sequence comes from Sciurus carolinensis, assembly GCF_902686445.1. Lineage (NCBI taxonomy): Eukaryota > Metazoa > Chordata > Mammalia > Rodentia > Sciuridae > Sciurus > Sciurus carolinensis. The sequence continues at coordinate 233,443 of NC_062215.1, read as the reverse complement.
CATGTCCCTGCCCCACCCCACCCCCACTGTCCCCTCCCTGTGCTGCTCCCCTCTCCACACCCCGTCCCCTCCTGCCTGCTGCAGGGGTCCTGCTCTGGGAACCCGCCCAGCCCGCCCTGCCTCTTCCTCCAGTGCCCTTTGCAGAGCCGCTGGAGCTGAACCTCCTTTGCTGCCTGCGTCTCCTGGATGGGCAACCCTGCTCACAGCCCAGATTCCTGGTCAGGACCTGAGGCTGCTTATTGGCACTGGACACCTTTTTCTCTCCACATCCTTGGACGAGCTAGTGGAGTTGCTGGTTGGCTGGATTCACCTGGAAGACAGCTGCTGCCTGGATATCTGTGGGCAGCCCTCCTGTGTCCCACCAAGCTGCCAGTCAGGGCAGAGGGGAGACGTAGAGGCTTAGGTGCACACCCACTTGCTGGATGCTGGGAGGGACTCAGGCCCTGTGGGTCGTGTTGCTCTGCGGCTGTCCACCACTCCTTGGCAGTCTGTGGACCCCATGGCCTTCAGCAAGCCCTGTATTGTGCCCTGGCCTTGCTTCCTGCCTTGTACCTGCCCAGAGGGCCTGTGTGGGATGGACCACAGGGTTAGGACCACCAGCCCACACCTGCTGTGCGGACCTTGGGGATCAGAGAGCTTGCAGTTGCTTGTAAGGGTGTCCCTGTCCCAGCCTCATGAGCTGACCCAGGGCTCAGCCTGGGGCAGGGCATCAGGCCAGATTGGCCAGCTGCTGCAGGCCTTATCAGCACTGCCCCCACCTGCTCAGCAGAGACCCTCAGGGCAAACCTGAGGTCACATGTGAAACCTGGGAGGGAAATGGAGGGGGGCAGAGAGGGTGGTGGGTATGGTGAGGTGATGGCCAGGGGCACCTCAGAGGGGCGGGGTTCAGCTGGTCCTAGAGGAGGAGTCCACTGGCAGGTTGCCCAGCAGAGGCCACGTGGAGGGTGGGGGTGCACGCCTTCCTGGGTGCCACCTCACGTGACCTGCCGAAGCCCAAGGCAGCCACTGTGGCCACTGCTGCGGCAGTGAGCTTTGGCCTGCAGAGTGGTGGCCTTCCCGAGAAAAGACGGTGAGGCCTGCGTCCCTTTGGCCTCTGGTCAGCATTGGGCACCATGCTTGTCCTCAGAGCAAGCTCAGCCTGCCCTGGGGTCTGGGGGCAGCTGTCGTCACAGGTCCCCGAGCTGCTCACACCAGTGTTCCCTGCCCAGGCCCAGCTGACCTTGGCTGCCGGCTGGGCCAGGCTGGGGCCTCGGACGTGCCTCTAGTGGTTGCCACTGTGCCTTTCCCCATGCCAGGGCCGTGGCGCTGGCCTTCTGGAGACTTCCACAGCCCACTGGGAGCTGCAGGGCAAAGGAGGCAGCCAGGCCTCGGGCCTCCACCTGCCTCTGGACCTGGTTTGAATCCTGCTGGCTGGGGTGTCGTGCTGCCAGCCGGGGAGTGAGGAATGGCGCCGGGTTGCTGAGGCACAGTGGCCAGGTCTGCTTCAGAGCTGAGAGCGGCAGTGCTCCGGAGGGCGCTTTGCACATCCCAGGTCGAGGGGGCAGAAGGGCTTCTCCCTTGGAGGTGAGCACATCCATTCGCCCTGACGGCTCAGCCCTCCTTGCCTGGCCCTCGGCTCCTGCATCTCGCCCGGGGGGACCTGGGGCCACTTGGGCCATGCGGCTGCCTTTGCCGTCCCCTGCCCTCTGCTTTTGGGGGTTGTTTTCTCAGGAAAGGTGGAGCACATCATCCTTCCTGGGCTTGTAGGACCCGCTGCCCTCTGCTTGCTTTAACTGTGAGAAGCCCCGGGGGCCAGAGCGAGAGGGGGAGTCCCCTCTTGGCAACGCGCCAGGTTCTCATGCCTGTGGTCTGACCTGCCCCTGGTGGCTCAGTCCTGCTGTCTTCTGCTCTCTGGAGCCTGCGCATTGCCTCGCACTACAGAGGGAGCTGCAGTTGCTCATCTAACGGGCGCACAGTCACGGGGTTCTGCAAAATGGAAGAGGGAGGCAGGACTCAGTTGCAGCGTGGGATACAACTCGAAGGCCCAGGAAAGGACCAGGAAAGCCCAGAAAGCCCCAAAGCCCAGAAAGGCAAGAACAGAGGAAGGCGACTTTGTGAACCTCGATTCTAGGCTCTCTGGGACCCAGGTCAGGCTTCTGACCTCCAGGACTGTGAAAGGATGAGCTTCTGCTGTCGTGCCACTTGGGAATGCGTCCTCTCCCAGCGTGGACCTGGCCACCCAGCCGCTGGGGTCCTGAAGTGTGTGGGCTGCACTGAGTGGTAGGCTAGTGCTGGGTGGCAGGGAGCACCCAGATCACTGCCCCACTGTGGCCTGGACCCTCAGAACTCTGTGTCCTACCCCCTGGCTGTTCTGTGGGCTGACCTCCTCAGGAGAGGACCTTGTCTGGATGGCCCCAGGTTCTGGAGAGCAGCAGGGAGGGCCTGGCACCACGGCCATGTGCCCACCTAGGCCACCAACCTGGGCGGCACCCAACTGCCAGGGCCGGGAGATGGCCGTGGGTCCCACGGAGATGCAGAGCCCCTCTATAGGGCTGCCACTGGCCCCGAGCTCCATCTGGTCATGACTGAACCACTTCCTGTAGGCCCATGGCTGGACCTGGCCGTCAGGCTTTGCTGCCCTCAGGCAAGCAGTGTGGGCAGCTCGCTGCACTGACAGTGACTCCGGAGCTGACCCACGTGGTTGGTGTGGGGTCCGTCGGACTTGGGCATGCCTGCCCTGGGCCATCGCTCTCCCCTGCTCTCCCCAGGACCCGGGATCCTGTCCTTGCTGAAGGTTCGCTGGGCTAGCGTCTAGGCAAGGCCTCCTGTGCCCAGCACATGGCAGGGCCTCCTTCCTGGGAGAGGTCACCCTGCACAGTACGCAGGTCATCATCAAGGGTGGCGGGGCAGGGCTCAGGTCCAGCATCTGGGCTGCTGATCTGTGTCGGGGTGGGCTGTGGGCATAGGCCCAGGGAGGCAGCCCTGAGGAGGGACACTTGCACATGGACCTGGGCACTGTCCACAGGTCAGTGAGGCCACTTGCAGTTCTCCTGGGGTTTTCTGCTCCTGGGTCCCCAGCCTCTGCCTCTTTCATGAAAGGGTCTCCCCAGTACTCCCTCCCCCAGGGCTTCCTACCCACGTGTCAGGCTGCGTCTCTGAGGCTTCGTGTCCTAGGAAGAGACCTTGGTTCCCAGCAAGGTGTGTGGGACTGGTGCACAGTGGGTGCCTATGGCATGTGCAACCTGTGCACAGTGGGTGCTCATGCAGCCTGGAGTGCAGTGGGGCTCATACAGTCAGGCACACAGTGGTTGCTCGTGCAGCCTGGATTGCAGTGGGGCTCATACAGTCAGGCACACAGTGGGTGCTCGTGCAGCCTGTGCATGGTAGGTGTTTGGGTCCTGCCCCTCCTGAGGAGCTCCTGTGGGCCTGATCAGCACTGTGGGGCACTGTCCATCCACACTCAATCTCAGGTGGGTGTTCACCCAAACAGAAGGGGCAGATAAGGCTCCAGAGGTCTGAACAAACAAGTAATAACAGGAGAGTGGGATAGGCAGTCGTGGCAGGGGTTTTGAGGAACAAAAGCCAGGGCCAGGACTTGGGGTGCAGACCCATATGGAGGATGTGGCCCCGAGGGAGGATGTGGCCCTGGGGAGGCTTCTAGGGAATGTGTGGCCCTGTCCATCAGGGAATGACCCTTTCTGAGGCTGGGCCTCTCACCCCTGCTGGTGCCTGTTCAGGGGCCACATGGGGGATGCGGAGAACGTGAAGAATCCAGCATCCACACTGGGCCGTTGTGCCCTGCGGCCCAGGAGGCCCTGATTCTCAGAGCAGCAGAGGTGTGGCTGGAGTGGGGTGTGAGGTCGCTGTGGAGTCTCGCCTTCGGGAGAAGTCTGCTCACTGAGCCTCACGCTTCCTCCTCATCAGTTTGATGCAGGCAAGACGCCTCACTGGCTGAAATGAACAGACACAGAAAAAGACCCCATGGGCTCATGTGAGGTGCGGAGTGGGGCTGTGGGTCTGGGGCCAGGAGGGGAGGGCAGAAACGGGCCCCTGACCAGAGGGTGGATGGCAAGGGGCCCCGAGCACACGGTAAGTGTGTCTCTGTGTGTCTCTGAGTTTCTTCTGTGTGTCTATGTGTCTGTGTGTGTTTGTTCTGTGGATCTCTCTGTGTGTCTGTGTGTGTGCACGCCTGTGTCTGTATGTTTGTGTGAGTTTGTTTATGTGTTTCTGTGTGTATGCGTGTGTCTGTGTTTGGTCTGTGTGTGTCTGTGTCTATGTGTCTCTGTGTGTATGCCTGTGTTTGTGTGTTTGTATGTTTGTGTGAGTTTGTTTATGTGTCTCTGTGTGTATGCGTGTGTCTGTGTGTTTGGTCTGTGTGTGTCTGTGTATGTGTGTCTCTGTGTGTATGCCTGTGTCTGGTTGTTTGGTATGTGTGTGTCTATGTGTGTGTGTGTCTCTGTGTGCATGCCTGTGTCTGGTTGTTTGGTCTGTGTGTGTCTGTGTGTGTGTGTCTCTGTGTGCATGCCTGTGTCTGTGTGTTTGGTCTGTGTGTGTCTGTGTATGTGTGTCTCTGTGTGTATGCCTGTGTCTGTGTGTTTGGTCTGTGTGTGTCTGTGTGTGTCTCTGTGTGCAAGCCTGTGTCTGTGTGTTTGGTCTGTGTGTGTGTGTGTGTCTCTGTGTGTATGCCTGTGTCTGTGTGTTTGGTCTGTGTGTGTCTGTGTGTGTCTCTGTGTGCAAGCCTGTGTCTGTGTGTTTGGTCTGTGTGTGTCTGTGTGTGTGTGTCTCTGTGCGCATGCCTGTGTCTGTGTGTTTGGTCTGTGTGTGTCTGTGTGTGTCTCTGTGTGTATGCCTGTGTCTGTGTGTTTGGTCTGTGTGTGTCTGTGTGTCTCTGTGTGTATGCCTGTGTCTGTGTGTTTGGTCTGTGTGTGTGTGTGTGTGTGTATCTCTGTGTGCATGCCTGTGTCTGTGTGTTTGGTCTGTGTGTGTCTGTGTATGTGTGTCTCTGTGTGTATGCCTGTGTCTGTGTGTTTGGTCTGTGTGTGTCTGTGTGTGTCTCTGTGTGCATGCCTGTGTCTGTGTGTTTGGTCTGTGTGTGTCTGTGTGTGTGTGTCTCTGTGTGTATGCCTGTGTCTGTGTGTTTGGTCTGTGTGTGTCTGTGTGTGTCTCTGTGTGCATGCCTGTGTCTGTGTGTTTGGTCTGTGTGTGTCTGTGTGTGTGTGTCTCTGTGTGTTTGCCTGTGTCTGTGTGTTTGGTCTGTGTGTGTCTGTGTGTGTGTGTCTCTGTGTGCATGCCTGTGTCTGTGTGTTTGGTCTGTGTGTGTGTGTGTGTGTGTCTCTGTGTGCATGCCTGTGTCTGTGTTTTTGGTCTGTGTGTGTCTGTGTGTGTGTGTCTCTGTGTGCATGCCTGTGTCCGTGTGTTTGGTCTGTGTGTGTGTGTGTCTCTGTGTGCATGCCTGTGTCCGTGTGTTTGGTCTGTGTGTGTATGTGTGTCTCTGTGTGTATGCCTGTGTCTGTGTGTTTGGTCTGTGTGTGTCTGTGTGTGTCTCTGTGTGTATGCCTGTGTCTGGGTGTTTGGTATGTGTGTATGTGTGTCTGTGTGCATGCCTGTGTCTGTGTGTTTGGTCTGTGTGTGTGTGTGTGTGAGTGTCTCTGTGGTTATGCCTGTGTCTGTGTGTTTGGTCTGTGTGTGTCTGTGTGTGAGTGTCTCTGTGTGTATGCCTGTGTCTGTGTGTTTGGTCTGTGTGTGTCTGTGTGTGTGTGTGTCTGTGTGTATATGCCTGTGTCTGTGTGTTTGGTCTGTGTCTGTGCGTCTATGTTTGTGTGAGTTTTTTTATGTGTCTCTGTGTGTATGTGTGTGTCTGTATTTGGTTGTGTGTGTGTGTGTGTGTGTGTGTGTGTGTATGCCTGTGTCTGTGTGTTTGGTCTGTGTGTGTATGTGTGTGTGTGTGTCTCTGTGTGTATGCCTGTGTCTGTGTGTTTGGTCTGTGTGTGTGTGTGTGTCTCTGTGTGCATGCCTGTGTCTGGGTGTTTGGTCTGTGTCTGTGTGTGTGTGTCTCTGTGTGCATGCCTGTGTCTGGGTGTTTGGTCTGTGTCTGTGTGTGTGTGTCTCTGTGTGCATGCCTGTGTCTGGGTGTTTGGTCTGTGTCTGTGTGTGTGTGTCTCTGTGTGTATGCCTGTGTCTGGGTGTTTGGTCTGTGTGTGTGTGTGTGTGAGTGTCTCTGTGGTTATGCCTGTGTCTGTGTGTTTGGTCTGTGTGTGTCTGTGTGTGTGTGTCTCTGTGTGTATGCCTGTGTCTGGGTGTTTGGTCTGTGTCTGTGTGTGAGTGTCTCTGTGTGTATGCCTGTGTCTGTGTGTTTGGTCTGTGTGTGTCTGTGTGTGAGTGTCTCTGTGTGTATGCCTGTGTCTGGGTGTTTGGTCTGTGTGTGTCTGTGTGTGTGTGTGTCTGTGTGCATGCCTGTGTCTGTGTGTTTGGTCTGTGTCTGTGCGTCTATGTTTGTGTGAGTTTGTTTATGTGTCTCTGTGTGTATGTGTGTGTCTGTATTTGGTTGTGTGTGTGTGTGTGTGTGTGTGTGTGTGTGTGCGCCTGCCTGTCTCAACAGGGTCCATGTGGGGTGCACAGTGTCTTTTTCTGAACCCGAAGTCCAAAGGTCTCTTCCACATTCTCCCCGGGTAGGCAGAGTCTGGGTCCCTGGCCCCTGGACCCTCTGGCTGCCCTGCCAGGCTCAGCCTCCTTGCCCTGGGCTTCTGCTGCTCCTGGGAGGAGCGGACACTTGAGGCTCCTGTCTGTTGCCGTGGGGACGTCCCTTCTCCTGCCTGGATGGAGGACTCCTTCCCATCCCACCTCCTTGTCTACTGGGGCAGAGGAGGTGGCTGAGGGGCCAGGGGCTGAGGCCACCTGGATGAGGGGATGGCCTCGCAGGTGGACGAGGAGTGCAATTCAGAGGAGGCCCCAGGGGGCCCCTCAGGGGGGTGGAGCAGGGAGAAGGGCCACCAGGAAGGGGAGACCCAGGCACTGGGCCGGGCCTGGGAGAGAAGAAGGCAGTCTGGTCCGTGCTGGGAGGTGTTGGGGACTCGGAGGGCTGCCCTCGGGTGCTCTGGGGGGGCCGCAGGAGAGGGGGACTCTTCACTGCACTGGTCTTGCCCTCTCCTGGGCCTGGGAGGCAGAATATCAGGGCCAGAAGGTCACTCTTGAGTGGCTCCAGAGAGGCCGGGTGTCTGCGTGGCCTTGGCAGGTAACCAACTCATCGCTCTGAAAGGGGTCGCGGTCAGCCGACTTGCATCTTTCGGCCCATTTTGACCTTCAGTCTCCTGTCCAGGGCCCAGGTGTGGGGAGGGGCCGGAAGCTGCAGGGAAGCCCCGGGCGTGGGAGTGGAGGGCCATTGCCCAGGAGACTCTGCTCCCAAGCCTGAGGGGCTCCTGTGTCTTCTTCTCCAAAGGAACTGCTAAACCCTGCAGGGAAGGAAGAAGACCAGGGTGGCACAAACCCAGAACCAGCCACTGGTGGCCAGAGGAAGCCAGCGTCTGGCACAGGCATGCCAGATGGGGCAGCCCCACGCTGGCCTCTGAGGTCACTGTGGTGGCTGACCAGGGGCTGTGGGGTCTAAAAGGTTGCCTGGTGGACTCTGAGAGGCAGCGTGTGGTGCGCACAGTAGGTGTGTGGCCAGAGCCGGAAGGAAGGAGCAGGTTGGGTGTGGTCGCGTCTGGCTCCAGCCCAAGCCTCTGCCTGCCTCCACCTGACCAGTGACCAGCGGCTTCCTCTGTCTTGTCCACACTAGGCTCCGGGGACCCAGGCTGCCTGCTCCACCTGGGCCATGGGCAAGGCCTGCTCTCTGCCGGCTCCCCCGCTGGTTCCACCTCCTGTGGGCAGCACCAGGAGGCTCCACACTCCTGACCCCTCAGCCCTGAGGGACTCAGCCGGACGGTCTGGGCTTCACTTCTCACCTGGTGGGGCTGGGCCATGCGCCCAGACCCTGGTGCCACTTCTGTCCAGGTTGAGAGACCCTGGAAGCCCAGATGAAGGTGAGGGGTGTGGGAGGAGGGAGCTGCTGGACACCTCAGACACTCTGGTCTGCAGAGTCCCTCTTCTAAGCAGTGAGGGTCCAGTGCAAGGTCACTGTGGGACCAGCTCACACAGGAAGGGACCAGGCCTTAGGGCACAGGAGAGCGGCTGACCCAAAGGAGACCCAGCCCAGAGCACCTGCAGCCTGGGGAGCCGCCTGCCCCTGGGAAGGAGGCTGCTAGTCTCAGCTGCATAGGGATGGACAGGAACTGCCAAGAAGGATAGGTCCTGAGGCCCAGGCCTGGCCCTCTTGTGGGACAGCAAAAGCCACAGGTCAGATAGAGACCTTGGCTCACAGCTGCTGGTTCCTTGCTTCCTCTCAGCTCTGGGGCCACCTGGATGCACCCTCCTGCTCCTCCAGCCCCCCTGCTGGCTGTCCTTGGTGGTCCTTGGCCAGGATCCTCCCTGCCATCACACACAACCAGGACACCGCCGCAGGACCCTGTCAGACCCAGGAAGGGAGTCCCTGTTAGGGACCTGAGCGGGTCTGCAGCTGACTGGGGCCATGGGGGCTGTGGGGCCTGGGCACAGGATGTGGAGAATGGCCACTGGGGACAGAGAGCTGCTGGCCAGGCGCCCCAGTCCCCGCTCCAGCCAGCCCACAGTCCTGGACCACACGTGGAGGGGAGCTGGCCGTGACTTTCCTACCCGCGGCATCACCTGTTGCCCTTGGGGAGCCCCGTGGAGAATGTGGAATGTTCCAGGTGGGCTCAGCTGTGCCCATGCAGCTGCAAGTCTAGAGGGGGCTGGATGAGAGGTGCCAGCAGAGCAGGGGCCACAGGGCAGCCTCAGCAGAGGAGGGTCTGCTGAGGACAGAGAGGCACTTGAAGGACTTTACAGGTGGCTTGTAGCTTCTGAACAATGCATCTGAAGTGTGCCCTAAAAGAAGAGGGCAGGGAAGTCAGAGAGGGGGTCCCTGGTCATCCCAACCCCACATCCCGAGTTGGGGTGGGGTTTCCTGGGGAGGCGGTGTCTCCAGAGGCCGCGGCCACTGAGGGAGCTTTGGGACCTGGGGCTGAGGATGAGCACAGGGGGAGCAGGCTGAGGTGGGCAGACCCACTCTGCCAGGCCAGCCCCCGCTGGGCGCCCTGTGCCTTCCGAGCCCAGAACCTGTGCTGCTGTCGTCCTCACTTAACAGGTAGGCAAAGCCTGGCCCAGGACGGCTGGTGAGGGAGCAGCAGATTCTCATCTGGCCAGGAGCCGCCTGTGCACTGCATGCGGCCGACCCTGAGGACTCCTCTCGTGGCTGCAGGTGAGAGGCCTCTGCTCCCCAGCAGCTGGCAGCAGGGACTGGCAGGCAGGCTGCTGGGTGGCTGCTCGGGGTGACGTCCCCTGGGGCCGGCCTGGCATGCTTCCCCTGGGCTGGCCCGTCCAGCTGTGGGGTGAACCCTGGCTGCCCGGAGGGAGCTGGTCCTGCTGGTGCCTCCTCACAGAGCCCTGAGCAGCTTCGCTGTGTCCAGCAGGGAAGGGCCTCCTTGGCCTGCCGGCCCCTTGCCAGGCATTGTTGGAAATCCTCAGACCTCGGGCTCAGTAGGACCCCACCTTCACAGAGCAGGAAACAGGGTCACCCTGGTCCTCAGTGCCCGGCCTGCCTGGGGTGGGACGAGGCCACCTCTGGGTGCCTGGACTCTGCTGTCCCAGGGCCACGAGGCTGCTGCGAAGGCCCACGTGCCGAGCACTCCACGCCAGGGCTGGTGTCACAGCCCAGGAATGCAGGAAGAGGCCTGGGATCTGGCACGAGGCGTGGCAGGGCCCAGGAATGTGCCTCGCAGAGATGATTGTGCGTTTGGGGAATACGGGAGCAGTAAACGGGTGGACGCCCTGATGCTGCTTCTCTTGCCGAGGGCCCAGGCGGCAGCCGGGAGCCGCAGGCCAGGCCACCTCGGGTCGCTGTGGACCAGAGTGCCTGGTGGCTGTGATGGGAGTGCCCGCAGCAGCCCTGAGGAGGGGAGGCCAGGCCCGTCGGCAGCCCCACCCAGCACGTCTGACCGCAGGCCAGAGCCCTGCAGAGTGCCAGAGGGTGGGCCTCTCTGCAGCCCCTCCGCAGGCAGCAGCACTCTCCTGCCGAGCCCACCCCGCCACCCCCACCCCGGGACCTTTTGGGCCTTGCTTTCCGAACCATCCGAAGCCTCGTGTGTCCACGTGTGCTTCCACAAGTGGGGTTTGTTGCACATGATTGAATTTTTTTATATTTGTAGTTGTAGATGGACACATTTACACGTGGTGCTGAGGATCGAGCCCAGTGCCTCACATGTGCACACTACTGCTGAGCACAACCCCAGCCCCATTAAATATTTTTAACTGTATAAATACACATATACAACATCCACTGTCTTTGCCATTTCTCAGAGCGCAACCCACAGTGGTGCAGTGGCTGCTGCCGGCCACCCCCAAAACTTCCCCGTCTTCCTGACTGGAGCCCTGGCCCATGAGCCAGCTCCCTTCCTGCTGCTCCACCGCCCCTTGTGAGCACCATGGCCACGGCTCTGGGGCTTGCTGAGGACTTCGCGGCCGGTCCTCTGCCTGGCTGGACTTGCTGTCCTCGAGCCAGGAATCCCCACTCTTCAGGAGAACCATGTGGCCATGTCTTACCCACCCGCCTGCTGGAGGCTGGAGGCCATTTCTAGCATTTGGCTCTGTGGATGCTGCTACTGTGAACATGAACAAGCACAGGCTTCTTTGTAGGCAGCAGAGCATGTGGGGGCTTTTCCCATGTCCTTTCCTATGGGCTCAGGATTGGGGGCGGTCACTGCCCTTCTCCTGGCCCTGTGCTCCTGCTGACATTGGCCTCAGGCTGGCAGCACTGACCTGTGGGAGAATGACCTCCTGGTGAATTGGCTAAGGTGGGGGCTTCTCTGGGCCCAGAGTCTTGGCCCCTCCCCTGATCCTGCAGTGGGCAGCTCAGAGGGGTCACCTCCAGGGAAGCGTCTCCCAAGGTCATTTCTGTGTCTCCAGTGTCTATGTTCAGGGCTGCCAGTTCTTGATTGGGTGGGTCCTGTTTTCAGAGATTCATTTATCCTTTTGTCTTATGAAGAGGGGTGTGTATGGGCAGGAGTTTGAGGTCCAACTAGCTAGGCAGTAGCACCCGTCCCAGGTCTCAGTCAGCAGAACTCCAGCCGCGTGGAGAAGATGTGCAGGAGGTTTGCAGAGGGTGGGGAGGGACCCCGGGCTGCCCCGAGGGCCCAGGTGCAGTAAGTGGGAGTGGGGGATGTGCAGGAAGGGCTGAGATCCTGGGCATCCAGCCCCAAGTCCTGAGCTTGTGGAGCTGCAGGGCCCTCCTGGCACCTCCTCCACCCCTGTCCTTTTGGGGTTGCACACTTGTGCCATGTGGGCATCTTCAGTGTGCGTGTGGAGGTGACGTGCTCAGGTGGGTGTCTGGATTTCCAACAGTGAGAATTTTCAGTCCAGAAAGCCCTCCCTGCCCCTAGGCGGGCTGTGGCTGGCTGGGCTGGGTGGCAGTGTGGGGCCCTAGCCCGCCTGAGGACAGTGCTGGGGAGCTGGTTATACAGTGTCACGGGTGAAGGACATTTTGGGGACACATCCTCCACCGGGAGTTCACGCAGTGTTTTCAGGTGGTTGGGACTCATGAGGATTGTCCTCTGGCTTGACTTTAACAGCTGTGTATCTGTGGACAGTCCTGGGATCACACTGGGGATGGCCTGAGGCTGTGGGTACGTGGTTCTGCATTGTGGGTGGTTGGTGGACATTCAGGACTCGGGTCTCCTCCACCCTCAAATTCCCCATCATGCTGGGTGGACAGCTGGGTACTCCTCATTCCCTCCTTGTGCCCCACAAATGCCACAGGTTGAGAAGCAGGTAGCCTTGTCTCCCACCTGCAAGGCCCTTGGGGGCCTGGTTGCCCTGAACTCTGGGGGTCTCAGGCTGCAGGGTGACCAGCTCTGGGCTCTCAGTGACATTTCTCAGGTGTGAATCCTTCCCTGACCTGGGTGAGGACGTGGGGAGGGAGGAGAGGACTGAGCTGGCCCACACTGCGGCCACAGGTGTGGGTGCTTGGACCCTGCTGGGACCCTCCCTGTGCACTGAGCCAGGTGCCAGACTCAGCCTGCTCCAAGGGCCTTTTGCTCTCTTCTGCTGAAGGCCCCTCCACGTGGACAGCCCTGCGGTCCTCAGAGCTGGGATCACCACCCTCAGCGGGTGCCTGCATGGAGACCGTGCCTGGCCCCAGCACATGCAGTTCACAGCAAGGAAGTTATCCGGGCACCAGGAAGCCCCAGGGAGCCTGACGGCCGCGACCTCAGGATGGAGTGGGGGCTTGTGACAAGGCAGGATGGAGGCCACTCCTGCCGCTCCCAAGGCCCCCAACACTGACTGGCTCTGGCCCAGCCTGCCCTGAACTGGGCCTCCTCTCCACACCCCTGCTCACCCAGCCCTGGGCGTCTGAGGTCACTGGAGGCCTGTCTGACGCTTCATGTTAGCTGCTCACTTTGAGACCAGGAAGTCTGCTGGCAACAGGCCAGGGCCCAAAGGGCCTGCTGCCCATCAGCATTGACATTATGGCTGGGTTTTGCGTGGCGGACCATCAGAATCTCATTCATGTGGCCCAGGGTGACTTCAAACGGCTCTGCCACGGAGGGCCACCAACCCTTCGGGCGAGGGAGGATGGCATGGGGAGGCGAGCAGGTGCAAGGGACTTCCTGGAGGAGGCAGGACTGGGGCACCTGCTCACCTGCAGCCCACCTGAGCCCTCTGCGAAGACCTGGGGCCTCGCAGGAGAGGGCGGGAAGTGGGCGAGAGCTCTGGGCCGTCGTGGGGGCACGCAGCCATTTGCCACAGGCAGACACTCCTGCTCACTCCCACTGCTGTGAGGCTGGAGCCCCGTGGAGGCCACGCCAGGGGATGGTCGGCCAGCAACTTCCCCTGCCAGGTGTGGGTGCCTGTGTGATTACTTGGGAAGATTTCTCTCTGACTTCAGGCTGCGTGGTGAATCACACCTGCAGCATCTGGGCTTCGTTGGAGGGGAGCTCCGAGGCTGCTCTGCCCCAGGTGGATGACTTGCCTAGGGCTGGCCCACAGGATCCTGCCAGCTCTTCCTTCTGACGAGAGACCACGATTCTCCCCGAGTGGGCCCGGGGGAGGTGAGTCAGGTGCCAGTGGCCTGGCATCAGCGCTCTGCTTGCCCAGAGCTGGGCCGGCGTTCCTCACTGTCAAAGCCCAGAGAGCCAGAGAGCCAGTGGCAGGCAGGACCCCGCAGGGCACCGTTCTGCTGGCCTGGCCAGAGTGGCTCACTACTGTGGCTCACTACTGTGGCTCACTACTGTGGCTCACTACTGTGCCATGGCAGGGACAGACCTCGCACCCCTGCTGTGTGCAGGGCACCAGCTGAGGAGGCTGCGGGCCTTCGTCTGGCTTCCGTCTGGTGCCAGGATGGGCAGGTGACACTGCTGTGTGGGGCGGGTGGTAGGCGGCCCTGCCCTGAAGCTGGAGGTGGGCCACGTAGTGGACAAAGGGAACGCCACTGAGGTGTATGTTTTATGTATTTATATTTACTTTTTTGTTTGTTTTTAGTACTGGGCATGAACCCAGAGGCGCTTGACCACAGAGCCACATCCCCAGCCCTTTTTATTTTGACATGGGGTTTCACTGAGTTGCTTAGGGCCTGGATAAGTTGGTGAGGCTGGCTTTGAACTTGTGATCCTTCTGCCTCAGTCTCCCGAGTTGCTCAGCTTACAGGTGTGCACCATAGCACATAGCAAGGCGTTCATGTTAAAACTGCTAATTTTATTTATAAAACTTACATAAATTTTTTAAACAGACTGTTTGCAGAATTACCTGAGCACATTGCAAAGGCCCTGGTCCCCCCACATCCCTGTTGCTCACTGAGTGTGAGGGAACTGGGCTCCCAGTTGCTGTCCCTCCTAGGGAGAGGGTGCTACCGTTGAGGCCATTGTTCCTCTGCTCCTGCCTGTGACCCCATGGAAGGGCCTCATCTGAAGCAGGTAGTAGGTCCAGGTTTACTTGCTGGAAACCCAGCAGCTGCCAAACTGCCATGGCACTGGTTTCTCTGGTGGTCTCTGGTGGCAGCTGGTTTGAGCTTGGACAGGCTTGGTGTGGACTTGGCTGAGCTGATGGTCAGAAGTGGGGCTGAAACACCACTGGGCCTGACAGCCTGTGCGCTGCATTTGGGGACCTGAACCCTAATTCACGGCAGTGTGGTTGACATACAGGTGACCCTTTTCTGTGCTTTGCAGCCAAACCCTGTCCGTCACAGAGCTAAGGAGCCGAGCCTTCTGCTGATCCATGGAACTTTATTTCCTCTCCAGCACTGCTGTGCCAAGCCCTGGGGTCTCTGTGCCTCTGCATTGAGAGTGGAATTCCTTCCATTTGAGTTGGCAAGGGTGCGGGTCTTGGCACCACAGTGTCTGGGTGGTGCATGTGGGCAGTGTGTGGAAAGAGAAGCCTGGCAGCCGCCATGGCTACCCCTCCCCTGTCCTGATGCACAGCCCCAGACCTGCACAGGGCCCAGGCCGGCTCCAGCAGGGAGCTGCAGAGCAGCCTGGGGCCCACCACACAGGGCATGGGTTCTGCCCTGAGAAGTGTTTCTCTTGTCTCTTGACCCTGAGCAGGGCCTTAGGGCAGGGGAGGACAGCAGAAAAGGACCCAGCCCTGAACGCTTGCAGGGGCCATGTCTAGGATTTCACTCCTTCCCTCCAGGAAGGAGGTGGGGCATGATTACCCAGGATGTTCCGCTTGGGCCAGGGTGCAGGGAGCTGTCGTGCCCACGGGGTTGATCTGGGGCTGTCTCTGTGGGGCCTGGGCTGGTGGAGTGACCATGCTGAGCCACGGGAGGTCTGGGCAGGAGGGAGCAGCCTGTGTAACAGGTGCCTGGGTGGGGGTGCGAGCCCCGGGCTGGGCAGATGCCTGTTCAGCTTCTGCTGCCCTGCTGCTGAGCGGGAGGGTCGCCCCAGGTCCTCGCAGAATCAGACGGCCACCTGGGCTCAAAGGAGACCAGACACCTGGCAGGCAGTGGGACTGTGTCCCGTAGGTTGGCTGATTTTGACTCCTTTGGCTTGAGCGTCCTGAGGTGCTCCGCAGCCCTGGCTGCTCACACTGGGCAAGCTGCTGGGTCTTGGTGGCAGGCACCCGGCCCGGCAGCAGGAGGTCTCAGTGTTGGGGTCTGAGGAGTGGCGTCCTGAGTGGCTGCCATCGACATGGGCCGACATGCTGGTGTCTTTCCAGAGCAGCAGAGCATCGGACAGCGGTAAATCCACAGGCAGCACCCCTGGGTCAGAGGCCACTCACTGAATCCGTGTGGGTCCCTGCAGTCAGAAGCCAGGCGGCCACAGATTCTTTCATTCCACTCTTGATTGCTGGTATCTTAACACTCAAGTCACACATTGCACTTCACACAGTAACACAGACGCAGGTCACGGAGAGGCTGAGGAAGGGTTAGGTGGCCACTGGGGGTCAGGAGCCTGAACTGAGAGCAAGGCAGAGAGCACATATGGATGCAGAGTCTGTAACTGGTTAGATAAGATGAGGAACCAGCACACAGCTTGCTCAGGGCACAGTGGTCAACACAGGACTTATCTAGGCTGAGGTCTGGTTGGAGGCAGCTTCACAGTGTCAGACTGGATGTCAGCATGAGATGTCAGTATGGGGTGGAACTCAAAGGGCCACCACGAATAGGAGGAACCATGCTCCACTAAGACCTGATGGGATAGGAAATGGGAGGTGTGTCACTGTGTCATAGGCAAGAATCATGACAATGACCAGGGTGCCTCCGTGTCCATACTCAGGGTGCCCCTCCTTTCATGGGTCTCGAGTGAGGGGGCTGCATTCCTTGGTGGTCTGCTGTGATTGATGAGCTCCTGGGCTTGGATTTTCCAATATGTGCTTGATATGCCATGAATTCATATGTTGTGATGAAGTTCACAGGTGATCAGGCTGATTAGCAAAATTAATTTATCAGTTTGTGCCTTATGGTTTTGCCAGGCAGATGGTGATTCTTCACTTGTACAAACAGCCTATGGAGTCATTCACCTCAGCACCCAAACTCAAAATGGAGGAACTTATAGCAAAATGTTGCTTTTCAAAAAAGAGTAATTTAGGGCAGGCACAGCTTGAGAACCACTGCTATATACACCATGGAGTCACTCAGGGTGGGCACAGCCTGAGAGCTGCTGTTCTACACCATGGAGTCACTCAGGGTGGGCACAGCCTGAGAGCCGCTGTTCTACACACCATGGAGTCACTCAGGGTGGGCACAGCCTGAGAGCCGCTGTTCTGCACACCATGGAGTCACTCAGGGTGGGCACAGCCTGAGAGCCGCTGTTCTGCACACCATGGAGTCACTCAGGGTGGGCACAGCCTGAGAGCTGCTGTTCTACACACCATGGAGTCACTCAGGGTGGGCACAGCCTGAGAGTCGCTGTTCTACACACCATGGAGTCACTCAGGGCGGGCACAGCCTGAGAGCTGCTGTTCTACACACCATGGAGTCACTCAGGGTGGGCTCAGCCTGAGAGCCGCTGTTCTACACACCATGGAGTCACTCAGGGTGGGCTCAGCCTGAGAGCCGCTGTTCTGCACACCATGGAGTCACTCAGGGTGGGCAAGCCTGAGAGCTGCTGTTCTACACACCATGGAGTCACTCAGGGTGGGCTCAGCCTGAGAGCCGCTGTTCTGCACACCATGGAGTCACTCAGGGTGGGCTCAGCCTGAGAGCCGCTGTTCTGCACACCATGGAGTCACTCAGGGCAGCACAGCCTGAGAGCCACTGTTCTACACACCATGGAGTCACTCAGGGTGGGCACAGCCTGAGAGCCGCTGTCCTACACACCATGGAGTCACTCAGGGTGGGCAAGCCTGAGAGCCGCTGTCCTACACACCATGGAGTCACTCAGGGTGGGCTCAGCCTGAGAGCCGCTGTTCTGCACACCATGGAGTCACTCAGGGTGGGCAAGCCTGAGAGCTGCTGTTCTACACACCATGGAGTCACTCAGGGTGGGCTCAGCCTGAGAGCCGCTGTTCTACACACCATGGAGTCACTCAGGGTGGGCTCAGCCTGAGAGCCGCTGTTCTGCACACCATGGAGTCACTCAGGGTGGGCAAGCCTGAGAGCTGCTGTTCTACACACCATGGAGTCACTCAGGGTGGGCTCAGCCTGAGAGCCGCTGTTCTACACACCATGGAGTCACTCAGGGTGGGCTCAGCCTGAGAGCCGCTGTTCTACACACCATGGAGTCACTCAGGGTGGGCACAGCCTGAGAGCCGCTGTTCTACACACCATGGAGTCACTCAGGGTGGGCTCAGCCTGAGAGCCGCTGTTCTACACACCATGGAGTCACTCAGGGTGGGCACAGCCTGAGAGCCACTGTTCTGCACACCATGGAGTCACTCAGGGCAGCACAGCCTGAGAGCTACTGTGCTGTACCTCATGGAGCCCTTGCGGGCACAGCCTGCTCTCCACATGCAGGTGCTGGTGGAGTCAGGAGGAGGGAGGGGGATGGGATGAGGGGCGTGGTGGCCAAGGGACATTCTGTCCTCAGTTCTTTCTGTAGCCAATCCTGCCTTGGGAATTGGGGTCCCCCTGCGCCTGAGCCTTTCTCTCTGGGATCTGTGAAGAGATTGTTCTGTGCTCAGGGAATGGCAGCCAGTCGAGGGGCTGGGTGGTGTACGGTCCTGCCCGGTGGCCATGGAGACAGGCAAGGTCGGTTTCAGTTCCTGTGTGCTATGGGACCGCAGTCTGGACTTAGGGTATTTGAGGATGAAGCCTCTGGTGACCGACCCTGTCCTGACTGGGTGCCATGGCAACTGAGGACCACGCCGTCTCCAGGGCAGGGTGCTCCCTGCTCTCCAGCCTTCCCCTGGGCTATCTGGTTGCCCTGGAGCTGGGCCATGGGGCGAGGAGGCTGGAGGCTCAGGACTCCCGGTGTCAGAAGTAAATTAAAGGCGGTGGAGAATGAGCAAACACCAGAAGACTGTGACGGGCAGGGGACTGTTGACCAAGATGTGAGCACAGAAGCGCCCAGCCTGGGAAAGCCGAGGGGCAAACACAGCCGGAGTCCCCGCCATGAGGGCTGCTGCCCAGCTCCTGGAAAGCCAGGCAGCATCGTCTTCCCTGTGCAAGGGGGGCCAGGTCCCACACTGGCCACCCAGCAGCCCCCCACAGACCCTTGGGTCTGTCCACCTGTTCTCAAGGCCGCATCTCTCACACTACAGGAGGACTTTGCAGGTGCCTTCTCTAGGGCCTCAAGCTCCCTCTGGGGCTAATTCTAGGGTGTTGGAGTCAATGTTTGTCTCCCAGGGCAGGACTGAGGGCTCGTCCTGGGCCAGGAGACCGGCTGGGAACGTGTCCTTGGAGTCTACAATAAGAGTTCTGACAAAACCTGCAAGACACGGGTCGTTGTCTGGACAGGGCTGGTGGGAGGGGTCTTCTGAGCTGAGGGCTTGGGCCTGGAAGATGAAGCCTGAGGCATGGTGGCCACAGGGTGTGTGCAGGGCTGCAGAGGCACCGAGCACTTACGGCTGGAGATCAGTTCCCCCAGAAGAGGCCAGCAAGTGCAGCCGATCCACAGTCTGGGTTGAACCCAGGTTCCTCATACCTTCCTAGTACCCACAGCCCAGGAGATGTTGTGAAAATAGAGGTCTGATTGTGTAAGTCACACATGTTAATTGTTTTACAGCCTCACATGTGTGTGTGACATCTCCTCATGTCTCCTGAGTCACAGAGAAGAGGGATTCGAGGGAACACCTGCACCCCAACTTGAGTCCTCCACACACACGCATCAGACACCCACACCCTGAGCCTGAATCCTCCGCTCACACCTGGCTCAGCACACTCGCACCCTGAGCCCGAGTCCTCTGCTCACACCAAGCTCAGCATACCTGTACCCCAAGACTGAGTCCTCAACAAACACTCATCAGACACTTGCACCCCAAGTCTGAGTCCTCTGCTCACGCCCAGCTCAGCACACCCCTTCCCAGCCTTTACAGATCACAGGATATACATTTTTTCACTTTTAAACTTAAGTATTACGTTTAAGTTTAAATTTCTTGTTTTTATAAAAGACTTTCTTTTTAAAGACACTGTCAGATTTGTAGAAAGTACAGGGTCCCCACACTGCAGTCCCCATTGTCCCCATCTTGCAGAAGTGGGTGTATTGTTACAACCAATGAGCCAGTGCTGGTACAGTATTAGTAACCAAAGCCTGTGTCCTTAGTTTCTCCTCCTCTTTCCGTTCAGGACGGCATCCTGGATCAGTACCCGCTGGTCCCCCAGCTCCCCTGTGCTGGGTCTGTTTCTCAGGTCATCCTGGTTTTGACCTGCCCTGGCACTTGTGTGGAGTGATGGCCAGGTGTTCTGTAGGACGAGGTTGGACTGGGCTTGGGGTCTGGGGACCAGCACCAGGCTGTGTCAAGGACACCTGGCAGCTTGCGGCTTATGGCTTGTGGCTTGTGGTGGTCGGGCTGGCCTTGGGCACCCAGCTGAAGTGCTGACCAGGCTCCCTCGCCAAAGTCCTTTCTTCCCTTCCTACTCGTGCACTGATGGTTGTATGTTTCCTTTCGACCTAACATTGTTTCCTGGAGGGTTCTGAGCCTTTCAGACCTGGGAGGTGCTCCACTGTGTGTCGGTGACCTACTTTGACCTCCCCTCTCCTCAAGGTGTGTGTAGGTCATGAAGACTGGGAACACACGTGCTTTCCTGAATGTTTCTGTTGCTCTGATGCTTCCTGGAAGTGGAGCTCTGGTCAGAGCCACACGCAGGTGCAATTCCATGTGAGGTCCCGGTGGAGTTGGCAGGTTTCTCTCCTGCTCACTGCAGGTGCATCTCCAACTTTTCCTGCTGTGCTCCAGGACACTTGCCCTCAGGGCTCTGCTGCAGTTCCTGATGTGAGGTCTGGTGCCATGGCCTGTGTATTCCCATCGCTTGTCCTTCAGCTTTACAGCCTATTTGTTTTGGTCATGAGGAAAGTTCTCTTGGGCAAGACCTCCTGTCTCTTCTCTCGTGGCTTCTGGGTTCTGCGACCCAGTTGGGGCTCCTTCTGCCTTTTCTTCTAATGCTCTGTAGTCTTGTTGCCTAATCTCACCCTTTGCTCCTTTAGGACTGACTGTGCGGGGCTCCGCTGTCCCCCCTAGGGCTGCCTGGGCGGTGTGCTGGTCACCACCTGCTCGTCACTGCTGTGAAGGGCACGTGACGTGCTGGCAACTCTCGCGTGCTTGGGTTTCTCTGAGCTGTGCTCTGTTCCAAGACCTGGCTATGTGTGGGCCATGGAGAAGCTACTGCTCTGTGCCCAGTTTGCAGGTGAGAGTTCTGAGACACAGAGAGTCGACACCACCAAGGCTTGAGGGATGCAGGGTGGTCCCGTCTTGCCCTCTCTGCCTGTGCCCCTGTGCTCTTTGGTTTTCCCTCTTCCTCCCTGGGATGCAATTAATCAGGAATGCTGTCTGGTGCCCTGTTACCGGGCACAGGAGGCTGAACAGGAGGTTGCACGTGATGTGGCACCGACTGGGGAACAGACTTCCTGCTCAAGAACTCCACAAGGTGCTTCTACTTGAGGCTCAAGTTCAAGGTCAAAAGCAGCTGACAGGCTTCACCATCTCACTCCTCTGCAGCTCAGGCTCTTACCTGGTCCCAGTGCTTGGCGTACTGGGGTGATTTCTGCCCCACAGTGTCCTTGTGTTGTAGCCGGAAAAACACACTCTGCTTTGACTGCTCCTCTCTGAGACCCCTGGTCCATAGGTCAGCCAGCACCTCCTCTGGGAAGGACCCCTGGCCTCCATGGTGGTCCTCACTGGATGCATGCATACACCTGAGCTGGCCCATGGCACCCCTTGAAGGCAGGTGGGTCTCAGTTCCCTGGTGTCTCCAGGGCTTCAGAAAGTGTGGCAGATGGGGTGTCCTGGCTGTCAGATCAGGTTGTGGCTTGCAGGTTCCATTTTGGCTCAGGAAAAGCTGTCTGAAAGTTCTCAGGCAGGTGATGTGGCACCCTGCTCCTTCTGTGCATCTTGCTTCTGTTGGATCCTGACTACAGATGTTTAGGTGGGACCTCCCGAGTATCCCCACCCCACCAGGGCCAGGCAAAATTGCAAAGCAGGTATAGCTGGTCATTCTTCCTGAATCTCCTTGTCCTGCTCACCCCACCTCCTACCCCTGGTCAACTGGCCCTGGAGTGGTGGTGATCTATAGCTTGGGGGCTTTATCTTCCTGGCACGTTTCTGGTAGAAGACCCACCCCCACCCCACACTGTTCCCTAGCCAGTCACTGGCCTTTGTCAAGCCAAGTTGAGCAGTCAGGAAGGTGCCTGGGATCTGTGGGAGACACACCCACCTTCCACTCCTTGGAAGGCCCATGTCCTCCACCAGGATAGCCCCTGCAGATGGGCGGTTGGCTCCTCTGGCGCCACCTACAGACCTGCCCACCAGGCCGCAGGTCTGGGCCAATGGTGAGTGGGTGTGTTCTAGGTGCCCAGTTCACAGAGCCTCACAGAAAGCCCTGACGTCCCTGGGTCACCACAGAGGGAACCAGCCCCAGGAGGCACAGCCCAAGTCTATGGCCTTGGGCTGTGACTGATCCCGGAGTGCGGTGTGGGGAGGGCCCTGCGTGGTCTCACTTCTGTGAAGAGCGTGTCTGAGTCCTGTGTGCTGGGTTGCTGCGTGGCTGTGTGGGCAGTCGTGTTGGGAAGCCGACTACTCACTGAGTCCTTATTGCTGGGGTACTTGCCAGTCACATTCAGGACGCCACGCAGCATGGTAATGAGCAAGCTTTCCCTCAAAAGGAAAACCCCGAGTTCTTCAGAACCCAGAAGCTTCATCTGCGGGCTGTGGCTGCGGGCCACACTGGTCCTGGGCTGGCGTGACACCTGCAGTTGTTCTGGCCTTAGGCAGGGATCCCTGGGGCCAAGCGTCCACCCTGGCTGTCCCTCACTCTCACTTCCTGTTCTGCTTTTGCATGACTCAACTGTCAGGGAATTGAAAGGGGAATCGGAGGGTAGATGCAGTTAACAGGAAGGAGGGTGAGCTTTTCCTGTGGAGAGCACTTTGCTGGATGACTGATCCCCTAAGAATGTCTGAGTCGGATCCAGACAAATGGAAGGAATTAGTCTGGGATATTAGGAGGCCCGTGGCACCTCATCCCTGCGGATGCACATGGAGCTCATTCTGGAAATCACTTTCTCCTTCCTGCCCTGATGACTTAGGAGTGTTGCAGCTCCCATGCAGGCCTGCAGCCCTCCTGTGAAGCCCCAAGGAAAAACGGGCACCTGAGCACATGTCAATCAGCACTTTCTTCAGAGAAAGACCCTAACCTCAAATCAACCTGGGGTGGAGCATGGGGACAGGTGGCCCAGGGGAGCATGGAGTGTAGGGACAGGGACTGCCCAGGACAGGAGGGAGCACGGTTGGAGGGAAGGCTTGGGCAGAGGCTGGAGCAGTGTTCCTCACTTCCTTGAGCCAATAAACCTGTCTGATCCATAGCAGAAGCAACAGGAAGACACCGAGAAGCACCCCCTAGGGGTGCAGAGCCAGCCTTCCCATTGGCCGAGCCTAGTCAGCGCTGCTCTTCTCATGCTCCATGACCCTCAGGAAACTGCCTTCTTCCAGGCTCCAGGCAGCAGTGGGAGCACGGGATGCAGCGGGTGCTGAGCCCTGTGGGAACAGTAGGGCGGGCATGCTAAAGTGAGCCTGGTGGTCTCTGCTCTGGGAAGCCCCTCTGGGCCCAGCACCAGCATCCCAGGATGGGCCTGACCACTGGGAGGAGGATGGTTGTGGGTGTGCATGAACGCAGGCTCCGGAGCCTCCTGAACCGGACTCGAGAGGGGCCGTTCCCTTCTTGCTTGGCCCAGCCTGTGGATCAGTTCCACCTGCGTCGCCCTCAGGCTCACGCCTTACCTGCTCTCACCCAAGCCACCCTGGAGTTTGCAGAGACAAACGTGTGTGGTGCTCTTGGCTCAGCTGAACCTGGCCGGAGGAGACCTCCCTCATTCTGGTGCAGATGAGGAAAATGATCCTTGTCAACAGTCAAGTATTTCTGCACCACGAACCTGGGTTGGATGGGACTGTGGGCTAGGTGCGAGGGCCTCATGCCAGCAGTGAGCTGACCAGTTGTCACTTCCCTCAGCAGCTCTGTTGCACAGCTAGGAATTGTCCTCTAGGTCCCATGGAATCCCACAACCCATCCAGACCCCTGGTTGCCACACTGCCACACATCCAAGGCTTTATTTAGCCTTTTCTGTTATTCTTGCAAATTAATATGATAAATTTAAAACAAGTTAGAAGCCTTTATTGTATATAGCTCCAGTTTCTGACTGCAGGACCTGTGAAGCTCTGTTGCCTGATTCATTCAATCCAGACAGAAAGATTTCAGGTAGGGATGGCCACCCCTGACTTCCAGACAGAGAGATGGAAGCCTGGGTACTCAAGACCAGCTCCAGGTGCTTAACCTTGCCAATTTAACTTCACCTCAGAGAGTCTGAGGGCAGTCAGGCCTGTGTTGGGGGGGCACATCACGCTGCAAATGCTCCCTGACAGCCCGGGGGGTCCAAGGACCCGACTGGGTGACAGAGAAGAATGAGGGGTGTGGGGAGGGTTGGAGGCTAGAGCAGGAGCCTGGATCCCAAAAGGAAGCCTGAGGTCCCTGATGGAAGTTGTCCTGCTACTCTGCTCATGAGTGTGACACCAGGGTAGGCACAGAAGTGCACTGAGTGTGACCCCCAGGCCCTGGGCTGGGCTGGCCACAGCTGTGGGCGGGAAGGATAAGGTGGTGGCAGATTGTGGCCCCAGTCTCTCCCAAACTTCCTGTTCAGCTATTCCTCAAATGGTTCAGGCCAGCCTCAGAGTGGTAGGCACTGTCCTGGGCTGGATGGACTCCTAAGGAAGGCAAGGGGATTTTCTGATTGGTTCATTCAGAGAAGCGAAGAACAGTCATCTCTCCCTGGAACACAGACCCTGCAAGGTGGGTCCTTGTGCAGCCCAGGGGTGTTTTGAGATCAAAAGGTGGAAAGAGGGATTAGCTAAAACAGTGGAAAGGAAAGAGCAAGTGGACGGGGGGCAGAGGTCCTCAAAGTGCAAAGATGCCACAGAAGGTAGGGTTCTGTGATGGACCACAAAGCTCCAGCATCCCAGGTCCTACCCTCAAGGGCTGGAGCAGGAAAACCCCAAGGCATCACCCAGAGTGAGCAAGGCCACAGAGAGACCTGGGAGATATGCTCCTCCAGCCATCCCTCATCCCACCTTGTGGGACTTCACAGTGTCCACCCAAGCTCCTCAGTGTCCTCTGAGAGGAGCTGTCCACCCACGCTGCCCCTGCACCCACTGAGGGCTCATTGAGGTAAAACCTTACATGAATTGACTAGGATGTGACCTCATGAAAGCTTTGAGAAATCTCCACACTACCTGGGATTCACTTGCGGTGAGGCCCTAAACAGACTGTATTGTTTGTTTTTGGAGGTTTCCACTCCCAGAATATCAGTCCCACTGTCAGGGAATGCACCTCTGATCTGAGAGCTCCTCCATTCAGAGGATAGATGGTTTGTGTCAGCCTCTGGGGTGCCCTTGGTTCTTGGCCATCCTGCACCATGGTGAGCAGGGCGATCCTTGAAGGTGGGCCTGGTGGCAGCACTTGGGACATTAGTTCTGGCCAGGAGGTGGTGTTGCTTCACTCTGAGGCCTGATCTCTGCCTTTCGTCTCACCTCTGTAGAAACCTTGGGGTGTGACCCTCCCCCACACCTGCGTAGGTTCACTTCTCTATTCCCACCTCTGTAGAAACCTTGGGGTGTGACCCTCCCCACACCTGCGTAGGTTCACTTCTCTATCCCCAGGTCCTGGCACTGTGGGGCTTGTGCTCCAGCAGCCCACCCTCCTTGGGCTATGTCACAAGGCCCCGGTCACTCACCTCCCATCTCGTTGCATGGGCATGGGGCCATCCCACGCACCCTAAGAAGGTCGTGGCAGGAGAGAGAGAGAGAGACCATGTTCACGTGACTTGTTCTATTTGTTATTGCTACTGTTAGTCTTACTATGCTTAATTTTTAAATTTAAGTTCATCATGAGTCTCTATAGAGGAAGGAGTACAGTATTTATAGGACTTGGTATAACACACAACTTCAGACCACGCTGGGGTCTGACATGTGTCCTCCGTGGGTAAGGAGGGATGACTGTACACATGGAAAAGAAAATGGTTGTGAAAAGGAGGGAAAGTGGCAGAAGAAGCGATGCAGTCCCAGAGAAGCAACTGTGTGCCTGGGCATGGCTGTGAAGGGGACCCTCACCCTGGCCCGGTACTGGGATGTGATGCTGCTCAGGTGACCATACAGGTGCTGATCCAGGTATTGGGCTTTCCAGATGAGACAGTCCCTAACTAGTCACCCTCCAGGTGCCTGAGCAGGACTATCCCACTGGGCCTAAACTAACCCTGATGAGCCCCAGAGCAGAGCAGCCCAGGTCTCCCCTGGGCTCAGAGACTCCAGTCACCTCCATCTGTCTCTCCTGCTGGCCTTGAGCAAGTGAAGGGTCTCTGATTCCACAGCCTCAAGAAATGGACCTTACAGAAACCTGAGGGTACCTGCTATCTGAGCCTTGAGAGGAGAAGGCTCCCAGCCAAACCCTGCTTGCTGTCAGCCACACTGAGCAAAGAGCAGCCGAGCTGTGCATGGACTTCTGACACACAGAGACTGAGGCAAAACATGGGTCTCATTTTCAGATGCTAGTTAAACAATTCGTTACACAACAGAGGGCAAGAAAGAAACAAGAAACTCATCACTCATAGGGAAGTCAGAGTAACAGGGAAGCTTCCCTCTGCTGACAGAAATTTAGAAAGCTGAATATCAATTGCTGGGGGATAGTGGCTTAAGGTTCTGTGAGGAATCTGATGTGCTGCTTAGCACAAGGTGGGGGTCCACCTGCTATGCTGCTGTCCACAGACATCCGTCCTCCCAGGAGAGAGAAGCAGCCTGGTTCCTCTCAAACAGTTGTCCTGTAGGGGACAGCTCTACTCTGGACGAAGCATGAGGCTCACTGACCCACACTCTGACCTGATGAGAGCAGAGGGAACCCGAGAGAGCCAGGGTTGAGGTCCCCACGGCATGCTGGGAATGGGAGGGAACTGGAGGGTAGGAGTGCATCTTGGGCATCCTGCTGTTTTCCTCTCTTGTGGGTTTTGCTTGCAGAATACCTTAAAATCCCAAAGAACATCTGTAGTCTTCTCGACTTAGTGAGTGGAGCACAGGATTCAGGGTACTCATGGGAGCTGGAAGGGGAGGGAATACATGCTGGAGCCCGCCTGTGACTTGCTGACCCTCTGCTGTCTCCTGAGTGAGGACAGGCATTCACTTGTGATCGCCAACCATATGTGACTGCTTGACTTGGCCACAGTACCCTTTTTCTGGTCAAACACTTTCTGGGGTGCTTCTGATTGACATTTAAATTCACTGAACTTTGAATGGAGCAGATGACCCTCCATGATATGGATGGGCCTCATCCAATTAGCTGAGTTATTAAGGAGAAGACTGACTTCACCCAAAGAAGTGGGAGCTCTGCCCACAGATGGCTTCCAGACTCAAGCTGCAGCCTCAGCTATTGAGTGTGCAGAGTCATGTGAGCCAAACTTCAAACTCTCTTTCAGAGGTAGCCATGCACAGAGGGTGAGAGAGATGCCTGCAGTCTAGGAAGCCCTGACCACATGCAGTCTGACACAGGACCAGAGATTGGAGTTGCTGCTACCTTTTACCACAGAGAGGACAGAGTCTGGCATTTGCGTCAGCTAGGTTATCTGCCAGGTAAAAACAAAGAAGTCTCGCTTTTCAGAATAGCATATCAGAATCCAGAGTGTCTATCATAGGCCATTTATTCATTTTATTTTTTAAAATTTTTTATTCTTTTTAGTTATAGATCATTTCAATTATTGTGTTCAGTCTTTAACCACAAATTACTAACCATGTGAAGAAACAGAAATGATACAACTCAATCTAAAGGAAAAATCCATTAGAAGAACCATACCTGGGATGGTTCAGGTGCTGGAACTAGCAGACAAGAATTTTAGGCAGCTCTTTTAACCATGTTCAAGGAAACAAGAATATCCTGATGAATGTATGGGTAGGAAATTTCAGCAGAAAAATAGGAGTATAAAAAGAAATTCTAATGGAAATTCCAGGGCTGACAAAATACAGTATCTGAGACCAAAAATGTCACTAGGTGAGTTTAACAACAAACTAGAAAGGACAGAAGAAAGTAACTGAACTTGAAAATAGATTTTAAAAAAGAAGATAAGAAAGTCTCAATGACCCATGCCAGAACAGAAAAATGTTGGACATGCATACAAGTAGGGTGTCAGAAGGAGAGGGAGGGAGGGAGGGATTTGAAGAAAACTGGCTGAAAATCCTCAAATCTGGTAAAAGCATAACTTTGCAGATAAAGAAGTCTATTGTGTTCCAAGCAGGATAAGTACAAAAAAGTCGCATCTAGTACCCCATAGTTGAACTGGTGAAGACAAAATGTAAGAGAGAATCTTGACAGCAGCCAGAAAAACCGGCACATCTCAGTCGGGTAGCAACAATAACAGCAACTCACTAACTTCAGAGCCGGCAAGCCCCGTTCCAGGAGCTGACGGAAGAAACATCGTCCACCCAGCGTCTGCACCCCGGGAGCTCGTTCTTCAAACATGAAGACAGTAGACTGCAAGCTGTGGGAGCCCTATCAGTAGGCAGTGGCTGGAAAACAAGAGAGCGTCCACAACAGGTGCCTTGATGCATCCGTTAGAAAGCATGAATCAGAACCACCAAGTGGACCCAGACAGGAGGGTTCTACAAGACGGTCTGACAAGACCTAGTGTCCATCTGCATGTGTGTGGTTGTGTTGTCCGTGGTTTGCCACGGTGGAGAGGGGCAGGCTGTCTAGGCAATGGTCTGCAGCAGATTTAAATGCGACAGTGAGATTGGCCGGAAGGTACTTTCCCTGTTCCCACCCCCTCTGCTGAGCTGTGGGTACTGCGCGGTACATGTGGTTACGTACGCATCAGGGTCACCTGGGCAGGGTGGGGTTGGGTGGTGGAGGGGAACAGGGGCTGGCAAAGCAGAAGAGGAGAACTGAGGACTGCACCAAGGACCTCAGCAGTCATGCTAGACACCACAAACAGCTGCTGAAGACCACACTGTGCGTGCGCAAGGAGAATGTGTGGAGAAGGGATTTAAAGCCTGAGGTCTCAGAGTACCAGCTGCTCTTCTCTGTGGCCTTGAGCCCAGGAGGCTGAGGCAGGGCCTGCTGCTGCCGGGGCTGCTCCACCTGCAGCCGGGCTCTTGTGGTGCTGAGAAGCCGAGTTTGCTGGAGGCTTCCGCTGGAGTCCTGTCTGTGTGGCCCCTAATCTGAGGAGGCTTCCTCACCTCTGCCACCTCACAGGGCAGCTTTAGGCCTAGGACTCTGTGCTGCCTGCCCTGGCCAACCGTACTCTGGGCTAGGGCTGGCTCTGGGAACCAGGTTGCCCCTTGCCTCCCTCAACCAGGACCACAAGGTGCCCAGCTAGACTTGGAAAGCTTTCCACATCTCTGCTCCCTGAGAGCAGGCTGGTGAGCTTGCAGCCTCAGCCTGGTGATATGGGGAACCAGGCGTGTGTTTAGGATCTCTGAACAAAGGATGGAGAAAGTGATGGAGAAGTCCGTGGGTGGGCAGCAGCGCTGGAGGATCGAGGTCAGTGCACGTGGGCACAGTGTCCGGCAGCGCCCCAGCCCTCTGCTCCGCACCCCCCTGGACACTTTCCTTTCTGCCACCTGCCTATTTTCTTTCTTCTTCCACTTTTTATTTTGTTTCTCCTTCATCCTAAGTGTGTCGTATATGTTTTCTCTTCTCTGGTTTTAGTCAAAAGGAATTTCATCCTGTCTCTGAAACCTCCCACTCGACCCTGGGTGGGATGGTGCCGGTGCTGTGGCTCTGGCTGCAAATGTGTCCTTCCTTCCCTGTGTCATCCCATGCAGATGAGCCTGGTTCCCTGGGGCTCCCCAGAACTGTCCTGGCCTCGCAGCCTTGAGGCCCTGTTGTGGCAGAGTGGCTCAGGAACTTCCTGTGTCCTCCTGCCAGGGAGCCGGGGTGGCTCCACAGCTCTGGGTTCTGTGGGGACAGAGGGCCTGGTGAGCCAGGCCAGCAGGGAGGCGTCTGCCTGTTAGTCTCTTCCTTGCTCAGAGAGCCTGGGAGCCCAGCTGGTGCCTCTAATTTCCGACTTGGGCTGTCAGCAAACTGCATGGGAGCTGTGCCCCACCCACCCCATGTGACCACTGTGGGGCGGGGTATGCAGTGTGACGAGCCACGCGTGTTTTCCTGGGGTGGCCTGTGATTTTTGTTGACTGCCCAAGGCATGGAGCCCAGAAGTGAGGCTGCCAGAGGGGAGGTTGCTGAGGGTGCGGGCCAGGCAGGGCTCAGGGACCAGGTGGGCAGTAAACCCTGAGGTCTTTGCTCTTGACCAGTGCTCTGCTAGGGCAGAACTGGGCTTCCAGCGCCCTGGTCACCACAGAACCCTCTTGGGTCTCTGCTGTTATGGGAACAGATGGAGGAGTGGGATGTGAAGCCCGAGTGAACTTTGGCTCTCAACAGGACTGGTAGGTGTGGGAAGCTGCCTCAAGGACAGCGTTTGCCCTACAGGGAGAATGGGAAGAAAGGGTCCCCAAGAGAGTGGGGCCAGTATGGAGGTCTGAACCATCACCAGGGATTTCCTGCATGCCTTGGGCTCATGGGCTGGAGAAAAACTTGGAGCACAGCTGGGTCCTGGGGTCCTGGGGAGGACATTCAAGTGGGGACACCAACAGACCAGAGTTGGTGAGCTCTGGCCAGCCTCAGGTGCAAGTCCACCCAGGGGATGCAGGGACAAGCCAACTCACGGACATGGTGCACAGTGCTTCCAAGTCAGTGTAGAGATGAAGTCATAGAGGCTGCAAGGGTGAGGCACCCTCATGGAAGGGCAACTAGAGGCCATCTACTTGTCCAGGCCGTGAAGGGTCTGCTAGGAGGGGCTCCCCCAGGTCACCCTCCTGTACTGTGTCTGGAGCAAGACATGCAGATGGCTGGTGCTGGCCTGCATGGCCATCACAAGAGGGGCCCTAGGGCCATATCTGGTTCTGCCTCTCCAACATTGCTCACTATGGGGGCTTCTTGGACTCTGAGCATGTCATTCTGAGCCATGTGGGAGAAACTTACATGTGGTGGAGGTGGGTGCCTCCACATTTTCTGCATTCACGATGCCATTAGTGTCCCTGTATCCTTTGCCCTGGACTTGACCTCCTGGTAACTTTCTGGCCGTGACTTTGATTCCTTTGAATCTTTGCCTGTTGAATGGGGCAACACTGGTGCGCAGAAGAGCAATAAGCTGTTGTGTTGGTATTTATGTATGTCCACCAATCTCTGTGAGCATGACTGTTGAGTCAGTCCCCTAGGAGATCCACTCCTGGCATCTTAGCACACCTTCTTCAGACTTCTGCAACATTGGTCTTTAACGCTCCTGGTGTGGCTTTTTTTTTTTAAATAGAGAGATGACTTTATTGAAGTGGAATTTACATAAAAATTACCAATTTTAAGTGCAAAATTCAGCAAATTTTAGTAAATTCATAAATTGTGTAGCCATCATCACCATCATGAAAGCTTTAGGAAAATTTCATGACCTACAAAGTTCCCTCACACCACTTTGCAGCCAATCTCCAATCCTACCTCCACCCACCGTGGTTATAGAGCTGCTGGTCTACAGACCTGGGCTCAGGACCTGTAAGTGCATGTGGTCCTACAACACGAGGTCCTCAGTGTGAGGCTGCCCCACGCTGGTCAGGTCACGCTGGTCAGGTCCCTTCCATTGCTAACCGAACCTAAGGACTCCCGAGCTGGGGATACCTGAGTTGTGCCCCACCAATCCCCCGCCAGCCGGTGCTGTGGGCAAACTCCTGCCATGTGCAAGGTGACTGAGGGTGAGGTTGCAAGTTGCACTGGGAAGAATGATTTGGCACTGAGGGCCTCCCAGGTTGGGCCTCTGATCTCTGCCTCTCTACTTCCTGGGAGGACACCTCAATGTTGATGCTCTGGCACAGCAGACCAGCTGCCTGCTGGTGGGTTGGTGTGTGTGGCTCTGACCCTCCTGCTCCTGGCTAAGTCACCACGTGGGGTGGTGAGAGCCCTTGGCACAGGAGGAACTCATTGCCCGAGGGGCAATCTTGCCTGCAAAGCTCATCTGAGCACCCTCGCACGGGCAGAGATGCTCTGATATGAAACCGGGTACATGGGTCTTGTCCAGGTACTGTTTCAGGTCCCCTGAGTTCTGAGAGCTGTGGAGATGTGGGCAGTCTTGCTGCCCTGTGGCAATGCCTCCAGAGTCCAGCTCAGACTCAAGGCAGCTGCCTCATCTACCTGTCCACAGAGAAGCCCGGTCTACTTTCCTCACCCCAGGCCCTGCTCTGCCCTGGTGGCTCAGTAGCACAGCTGGCTGGTCCTCCCTGGGTGGCTGTTCTCCATGACTCTGGGCTGAGCCAGCTTCCTGCAGGCATGCAAGGGACTACTCTGGCCACTGGCCTCTCCTCCCTGCTCCTTCCTTCCCCTCTGGCAGGACAGCCTCTCAGCCGGACACTCTGGCTCCTCCTCAGGACCTCTCTTCTCGCAGGTGGTCCAACTTCCAAGATTCAGAGGAATTCAGTCAGGGTTGCCCGGGTCCTTGCTCAGAAGAGCCCCCAGGACTCCAAATGAGTCCTGGCCCCTCCTCATGGGGAGGGAGGGGCCCTTAGTGTCGCTGTCCCTAATGGCAGCGAAGGCCGAGCCCATGGACTGTGGACTCAGCTGCCTCTCCTGGAGCCCTGGTGCAGACATCACCTCTTTTCTGGAATCTACGTCCTCCCTTTCTTCTTCAGACTCTAATCCTGAGGTTGGCGATGGTGGTGTCCTCAGAGGCCCCCGACCCAGGCTCCCCCAAAATAGGGCTTCCTTGGCCTGCTGTGGAGGGACTTCCTGAGAGCAGGCAGTGGGCACTGCTGGACAGGAGTCCAGGTCCCTCCTGGGCTGGGGCATGTCAGTGAATCTGCCGCTCTCACGCAGGCAAGCCCTTCCTGCAGGGCCTACTTCTTGGGTTCCTGCGTTTTTCCTGTAAATGGCGTGCAATTCCACATGAATTCAACTGGAGGAGAGTGGGTGCAGGGTCTGTGGAACCCCAGCCTCCCCTCTCTCCCAGCCACAAGCTGGGCACAGGCTTCCAACAGGGCTTCCGTTTCTGTGCAGTGCCTCAGGTCTCTACTGCCCGCTTCCTGCCCTTGAGGGTCTTCTGACCCCCTCTCCCCCGGCAGCCTTTGCAGATGCCCCTTAAGTGGCCGCCTGCCCTTTGCCCCCTCCAGGACAGACGCAGGGTGGCCTGGGCGCAGGAAGTCCCTGTATGCCATTGACCTTCACAGCAACAGGACGACCAGGCTGAGGCCCAGAGGCAGCGGAGAGGAAGCTGCTGTGGGAAAATCCCGAAGAGGCGGCTCTTCTGGAACTTGAGGGCTCTTGGCTCCGTGTGCGTGAAAGCTGAGCTGTGTGCTTTTATGATGCATAAGCCCTGTGTGGCTGTGGCTCAGCATGAGGGTCGTGGCCCCGCGGAGGCCATGGAGGCTGTGACAATGTGCTGTTTGCATTCCGTCAGGGACCTCTGGTGTTCCTCACACTGCTGGGAACTGGGCTGGAGATGAGGGTGAGGTTCAAAACCCTCCCTGCTCCCCCAGTCGGTGTTCCACAGGCCAGGGACGGTGGGGCAGAAGGAGCCGGCTGTGGGGACAGACTGGGGGCCTCAGGATAATGGGTCCCCTTGCGGGTCCTGGCAGGCCAGGAGGAGTCAGCTGACTACAGGTTACCTGTGGTCAGCCCAGGTAGGGAGCACATCCTGCACTGTGCTTCAGGGATGGTCTGGAGGCTCCGGCTTGGGAAACAGGTTGGTGTTTTGGGCTAAGAATGGGGAGGCATCCCCAGCAGGACACGTGGGGTCCTGGCAACTTCACAGTAAAGCTGATGCCCAGTGAGGAGACCCCAGCACCTGGTAGGGGAAGCCATTGGCAGCCTGCTTTCCCACAGGACAGCCAAGAAGCAGGGAGGAAGCCGGACGCGGTCCTGAGCAGGGTGCCGTGGGGGCTGCGTCGGGGACCCCATCACTCGCAGGCTGCAGAGTCTACAGTCAGACTGGCCTCACAGGCTGGCTGCTCGTGGAAGACTGAGTTGGTCCCGGTCTAGGCTGCGTCCGGGAGGGGAAGGCAGGTGCCGGTGGTGGCTGGCTGTGCAGTCCCATTCAACCTGAGCTGGGGCCATGGCCGCCTTTGCATCCCAGCTGCTGCATTGAAGAGACTGTACTCAGCAGGGACCGTAAACACGTGGAGCCTGCAGGAGCCTCGGGCCCGCTGGCCTTCCTCAGGACCCTCGCTGTCCCAGTAGTGCTCTTGAGGCTCCTGGGAAGCACGTCGCTCCTGCCTCCAGCTGCCTTCCCTTCCTGTCCACTTCCCCCAGGGCCAGTCCTGCTGGGCAGTCTGCAAGGTCACCAAGAAGCACCTTGAGAGTATGACACCTTGGGAGGCTGAGGCAGGAGGGCAAAAGTTCAAGGCCAGGCTGGGAGACTTGGTGAAGAGGGCTGCGGGGGTGGTACCCCAGGTCGATCCCCAGCACCACACACACACACAGATCCCTATGTTCCTGCTCCCACAACGCACTGAGTGGGGACGTGGGAACGCCCAGTGGGGGCACAGCATGGCCCTACTGATCCCCCAGCTGGGCAGGGCTGACAGTTTGTTTAAAATTCCACCTTCTATCTGCTTACAAAGTGGGTCCTGGCTCCCACCCTAAGTCCCCAGGCTCCCACATCTTCCCAGGCAATCCCTCCAGCTCCTGATGGGAAACACTGTCCCATCCTACAAGCCCTGGCCCTGGTGCTCCCCAGGTTTTCCCCCCGGAGGACTTGCCTGGTCCTCTTGAAAAGCCTGTCTTAGTCAAGCTCTTTGTTAGCTCAGGCCTCGGGGCAGATGTCCACCAGGTCCTTGGGGCTGCCATCTTGATTCTGGGCAGTGACAGGCCCTTGGGGGGACAGCGGGCAGCAGGACCTTTTCCTCAGCCAGACACTGCCTGCGATTCAGCTAGCATACTTCTGTTGCCCAATGCCAAGCTAGACTTGCCTTCTGGTAGGCAAGTACAACTGGTCAGAAATGTTCACAGCGAAGAGCCCGGTCTGCTGGGAAGCCCTGAGCAGCCGCCTGGCCTCCATCTCTGTGGTCCTCACCCACCTCAACCACTGCCGCACACCCGACCCCCACCCCCTTCGGCTCACCGGTCCACTTGCAGCCGTCCACTCTAGACTCATGGCTCTCCTGGAACTCATTCTCCAGACTTTCCTGCCTCTGGTTGTTCATTTAGCATCCGTCATGCAGCAAGTACTGAGAATAAAAGCATGAGACATGGTCCTCCCCAAAGGGAGAGCTAACAAATGTGTGTTCCCTGCAGGTTCTCCCTGCAGAGGGAGGACCAAGCCCCATCATTCCGCTCCTTTCCCTCTACTCAAAGGATGAAATTTTCTATGTGCGTAGGAAGAGAATCTTTTACAGCATAAATGCAGAGTTTAGAGAATGGCCTGCTGGTGCTGCCCACCTGTGGGGTCCTCGGGAGGTCCTGCCCCTGGTGCTGCTCCAGGGCGTGGTCTTGCAGGTTTGCGTCTCCACGTTCCCTGCAGTGCCCAGCTCTCCGCTGCATCTTCCCGCCTTCAGGTTCCGACCCTGGCTCTGGCTGCACACGGTGCTCAGTCAGCTCAGGATGCTGCAGCTGCTCTCTCTAGCCAGGAGGTACCTACGTGTCGTCTTGCCTTCTAATGATTAGTTTGTATGGAGGGACTTCTCCAGCCTTTGTTTTCAGGAACTTCTTCTGTGTATGGTGGCACATTCTTCAGTCTTGGCACAACTGGTATTCTTGGGAGTGCCAACAGGCAAAGCTGCTTTTCACATGCAAGAGCTGGTCCATCTGGAAGCAATCTTCCTGATTTGGGCTTGAGGAAGGGGTCCAGTTCCGTGTTTCCCTGTGTGCCTAGCCCTGCCCTGGAACCTCTCATGGATCTGCCCAGGTACAGGGCCGCTGTCCTCAGAGCTGCCTGCCTACTGCTTCTCCCCAGCGTCTCTGAACTCTGAGGTCTGTCTGTGGCTCACCTGAACCACTGTGCTCTCCTGGGCCTACTCCACCTGTGCCTCCAGAAGAAAGTCATAGGTCAGCCTGGCCTCAGGTCGCAGCCTGTATGGTCTGCCGTCTGTGCACTAAAACACATTGGCAGCGGGGCCCTGGGGAGACTGAGGTGGAAGATGGCTGAAGCCCAGGAGCTCAAGGTCAGCCTGGGCAGCACAGTGAGACCCCTCAAATGACAAGTGGCAGTCCCCCTGAGTCTGAACCTCTTTTTAGGTTTCCCTTTCCTGCAGGGCTCTGATCCTGCATAGTGTCTTGGGATCTCTCTTCAAGGGCAGAAATTCTCTTTCCAGTATTGTCTAATCTGCAGCTTAGTCCACCCAAGAGTCTGGTATTTCAACTGCCGTGAGCACCCTCTCTGATTGAGTCTAGATCCCCACTCGGTGGCTGGGCAAACTTTCAGTCACTCACCTCTCCTGTCCTCCTCCTTTTCTACATCCTTGCATGGCCACTACCAGGAGACAACTCATGCTGCTGAGGCCCCAGTTGACCAGTGACTGAGCTGGGATCCATCCCAGGCTGCTGACCCATCAAAGCCTCCGGGGACGTCCTCCCCATGATCCTCACCACCGTTCAGGGATCTGTGGTGCCCCTGCACAGACCCTGCGCTTTGGGCTCAGATCTTGGGCTTTGCTGAGCTGTCCTCAACTCTGGCTCCTAGACACTACCTGGTGCTCATTCAGGCTGAGTGACACCCTGCCCCTCCTGGGTGCCAGTGCTTCTTGGGTGCCACTATATGCCAGGGCTGGCTCCTGCTGTTCTCAGGCCCACTGAGCACCCTGCCCTGTCTCCCAAACCCTCCGTTTCATGGCTTTGGCGTGTCAGGAGGGCTGCCCGGATACATGTTGTTTGGGCATGAGTTTGAGACCACTGGGCCCCTCTGGGCCAGGCTGAGCCCTTGAGCCTGGGACTCTCTGTGCAGGCAGAGTGTTTGGTGTCCTGGCCCCGGGCATCCGGCCCCCGCTGCACTGGGTCCAGCCCCCACGCCTTTTTTTGGCTTCCCATTGTGACTCGTCATCTGTTATTAAACATGTGGTTTTTCTGATTTGCAACGTCTGGGCTGTGCAGGCCTGATCTGCCGGCTATTTCTAAGTCGTGCTCCTGCAGGCTCCCCGTGGTGGCTCGCAGGCTCAGTATCCAGATCCCGGACTCCAGCCTGATGAACCAGCATGCTCCTCAGCATCAGCACCCTGCCTTGACAGCAGGTTTGTGCCTTCTCTAGTCTCTGCAGTCTCTGTCATTCCTGGAGGGTGGAGGCCCGTGGGGACAGGACCACACCCTTAGTAGCACAGCAGGGGAATTGCTGGCCTCGGTCTGAGGGAGGGAGGCAGGTACCTGGCTCAGGGGGTGCTGCTCCACCACTGAGTGCCTCAAGACACCTCCTTCCCAGACCTTCAGTCACCCCAGGAGTTCCTGCTTTACCAACAGACAAACGAGCAAGGCCGTGAGCAGCTGGAGCAGAACCCTGTAAATCTAAGCTAATAAACACACAAAAACCTTGCCTCACCTGTAATCAAAGAAGCACAACCCAGACAGCAGGGCACTGGCACCAGTAGCCCATGCAGCACCCGCATGGCTGTGTGCCACGGGATGCCACGGCACTGCCTTCCCGGAGGAGTTCCCAGTGCTCCAGAACATTCACACAGGAAATGAAACCTGACATTGCTTGTGCAGATTACCCCAACATGGACAGGGGACAGGGAAGTGCTGAGTGCTGCCATGCTGTCTTGGGATCACAGGGTTGGAGTGAACAGAGAGTGGACAGCTCTCACTTTGCCCCTTGTTTTACACGTCAGGCACTGCAGTCCTCAAAGTTGCATTTCATCCCAGTCTCTGAGTTGGAATGTGGACTTCTTTGGAGAAGGGGCCCTTGCAGATGTCATTAGGCACTTACATTCAGACCTTAGGGACCTTAGTCCAATGCCACTGTGCTTACAAGGGACAGGAAAGGAAATGCTACACAGGAACCTGAGGACGGTGGGACCTGGAGGCCAACTCTGCAGCCATGGACCACACTGTGCAGTCAGGAGGGAGCAGGCCTGGCTGGGCCTTCATGGTGAGCTTCTGGCCTCTGAGACTGTGACCAGACACATTTCTGATGTTTACGTCACCCAGTTGGTGGAAATTCGTTATGGCAGCTGCAGAAAACTACTACAGTGTGTTAGATCTCTACATCCAGAAAAAAAAAAAAAAGATAAACAAAGGAAAGGTAGAGAAATCACGTGGTGTGGAGCACACCGTGTCCTGGGCCCCTGCCTGGGGCCACTCCTCCCTGCCAGTTCACCTCCTCTCTGGCTCCCGCTCACTTTGCCTTCCTTAGTCCTCCTCCTCGTAACTGATCACAAGCCCTAGAGTTCTAACAGTGCACAGAGAGGTCCTTCACCACCAGGAGGACCGACCATGCAGGAGGTCCGGGCGCACACAGATCCTGCTGAGGTGCCATATCCAGAGCGAGGGATGGCCAGTGCTCACTTCAGGGATGCAGAAAGGCACTTGGCAATCATCAGCCTGTCAGAAGGTCAGCTCCATGTGATGAGGGCCACATACATCAGGGCCAGGAGGATCTCCCACCCATCAGGGACAAGTGAAGGCCTTCCCCTGAGGTCAGGGCCAAACAGTGTCCGATCTCCCACTGTCGTTGCAGTTGGAAAGAAGAAAGACAAGATGTCCAAATTGGGAATGGAGGAGGCACCTGGATGTGAAGATGACATGACCGTCTCCAGGAAATGAAAAGACTCCATCAAACAGCTTCAGCACCCGAGCAAACCCAGGTTGAAACTGGGGATGGACACCAGGACCTAGGGTCTTCCACACACCAACACCCTGACCACACAGGAGTCCAGCACAGTGAGGCTGGGGATGGACACCAGGACCTAGGGTCTTCCACACACCAACACCCTGACCACACAGGAGTCCAGCACAGTGAGGCTGGGGATGGACACCAGGACCTAGGGTCTTCCACGCAGCAACACCCTGACCACACAGGAGTCCAGCACAGTGAGGCTGGGGATGGACACCAGGACCTAGGGTCTTCCACACACCAACACCCTGACCACACAGGAGTGTAGCACAGTGAGGCTGGGGATGGACACCAGGACCTAGGGTCTTCCACACACCAACACCCTGACCACACAGGAGTCCAGCACAGTGACACCCAGTGTCCCCCAAACTCACTCAGGAGGTCAAGGTCCCATGCCGAACTCTGGGGTTCTAAGGAGGAAGATCCCCAGGGCCAGTGCCTGGGTACCCCTTTGGTTCCTGCCTCCAGTTGCTGAACCTCTCTGCAGCTGAGCCCTGGCAGCGCGGACCTCAGCTCTGTCTGGAAGGGCGATTTCAGCCTCCCTTCTCTCTTCTCCAGCCTCATCCAGTGCTGGCCTTGCCTGCAACCCCTGGGTTCGTCCTTAATTTCCCAGCTCAGAGCAGGCAGCACAGGGCAGAACTTGGGGCCTCCTGCTGCGTTTCCTTCATCCACCTGTGCTGTCAGCTCTGCACTCTGGGAACAGTGCAGACACCTTCTTGCTGCCCCTGTACCCACTGACCCCTCTGACCTCTCCCTCATCCCACGATGTCCTCCTTGGGCCACCAGAACTGGAGTGTCCTCTGAAGACAGCAAGTCTGAGTGGGCGCCCCTTCCCTGGGGCTCCCATTTCTGGCTATGCTCAGCCTCTGAGCATCTACCCTTGGGCTCCAAGATGGAGACTGTGAGCTCAGCACCACTGAAGCACAGCGTCTCTCAAGTGTACCCTTCCTGGTCAGGGCCATTCCTCCGTGTCCCTGTGTGTTGGCCTGCTCTTACTTTTGGGTGGGTGACCTGTAAGTGGCTTTCCTGTGAGCTACATGTCCCACACCCCTTGCTGATGGCCATGCAGGTTCTCAGAGGTTTGTGGCGTGGCCCCATGGGGTGGCCTGTGGTGGCAGTCTCCCTGCCTCAGTGCTCTCTCACCTGGAGAGAGACCTTTGTCTGTGGCACCTTGGGCCTGCTCCAGGGTGAGGCTGTACCCCCTCATGAGGGCATCAACTGGGGCTGCAAGTCTTGCCAGGCCTGGAGCAGACCAGGGCAGGGTGGGGGCTAGTTATCTCTTCCTGCCCCTGCATTGCCATGGCAACACAGCTCCAGCTGATGTCATCTTGCCCTGCACAGGCCAGGGATTTGTGTGCCCAGCCAGAGCTGCTTAGAAGTCTGCGACATCTCAGCCAGCTCACCAGGGCTGCTGCCAAAAGAACACATGAAAGATGGGAGTCAACACCACACAGGGTTCTGGGGATGGTGGCCAGTGTGCCCTCTTCATGCCAGACGTGGACCACCTCCATCTCTTCTGATGTGTCCATGTGGACCTAGGGTTCTTGCAGGAGTGCCTGCCGGCCCCTGTTTTGACCTGCTCTGGCCATCTCCTTCAATGGTGTGTTCAGACCTCGACGTTCAGGTACTTTGTTCTTGCTTTGGTAGAGTGATTGAGCCTCTACAGTTTCATGTTCTGCACATCAGAGCCTGCTGACTTTGCTTCTAACTTCCATGTTTAGCTGTGGCACGGTGAGCACATGCCATGCAGCTCATCCTAGTCTCCCTCCAGGAACCCTCTGCAACTGCAGGGGGCTCGAGGACCCCTGCTCTTCCTGCTCTTCCTGCCTCAACCCTGTCCTGTGTCCTTGTGGTCACTTACTCCACCTGGACGTTTACACATGCTTGTGTGTGTGCACACAAGTAACGCTCTCATGAGCAGCCTAGCTGTGGGTGAGTCGGTAGGTGAAGTGTTATTCCACTCTCACTTGCTCTTTCTCCAGTGCTCTTCTTCTTCAGGTGGCTCTGAGTTCTGACCTGCCCCATTTCCTTCTTCCTAGAGCTTTAGCTCACTTTCAGGGCAGGTCTCCAGCAACCTGTTCCCCATGTTTCCACTTTGCCCTTGAGGGGTGATTTCCCAGGTGCAGACTGTGCTCAAAGTCCCTGGGCACCTCTTGCCCTGGTCCCTGGGAAGCAGGTACAGCTCTTGCCCTGATCCTGGGAGGGCGGCAAATGCTTCCTCTGGCTTCTTTCCAGTGTTTCTTCTTCTCTCAGCCTTGCTGAGGGCTGGATGTGACTGTTTTGTCCCTGAGGCCCCTGGGGCTGTGGTCTGACACGTGTTGGGAGTTCCCAGTCGGTGCTGCTTCTGCCTGCCCTTTCTGCTCCCGGTATCCTGTTGTGTGCAGGCTGCACCTGTGCAGTTGTCCCAGCCCCTGGACATCTTGGTGTTTTCCGCTGCAGACTTTTTGTCGTGCTTTTCAATCTTGGAAGTTTCTCCATCACGTCGGTAAGCTCGGAGATTCTTTCCACAGCTGGGCCAGATGGCCAGCGGTCCCTGGAAGCCTTCCAGTATCTCTCTCCAGGGAGGTGATCTCTGCATTTCTTCCTTACTCCTGAGCACTCCTGCCTCTGCCAGCCTTTCCTCTTCATCTCTGCAGCTCTGGTCCTGGGTGTCTGGTGCTCCTGCTCTTTCTGGCTCTGGCCAGCTGTGGCTGCTTCTCTTCTGGGTTTTGCCTTTCTGTCCGGCAGCCTGCTGGGCTTTGGTCGAAGGGCCAGTGGTGCAAGAGGAAGGAGCTCTGTGAGGTCCTGAACTTGCAGTGGTGAGTGTGGGGCGAAGGACCTTCTGTGTCCGTCTCTGAGCTCAGGGAGCCTGTCTCTGCTCTGAGGATGGCAGTTTCCACGCTGAGTGCCTGGGATCCACCTGCTGCACCCTGCAGGGATCCCCCACTGAGGTTGGTCGACCTGGGTTCTGCCCTTCCCTGCTGCCCACAGGCACTGCCCAGCACAAGGATGTTCCTCCTGCATATCAACCCTTGTCCACATGGGCACTTCTCGGTGTCTGGCTTCATCTCATGGTATTTAAAGTTTGTTAATTAACATTGTTCTTTGGAATAACATCAATTTCTAGGTAAATGCTGGGAATAACCTGGGGAGGAGACACTGTCCCCAGCGGCATGGGGGTCTGAAGGTGTAGACAGTGGAGGGGAGCGTTGGCCATTCCCCCATGGCTTTTCTGCCTTGGTGGGGGGACAGGATGCTCCAGAACCTACCAGGCTTGGTGGGCAGGGGCCTGCCAGATCAGGGTGCTCTCAGGCAAGATGTTCTGAAGCTGCCTCCCCAGTAGGGCAGTGGGGTGGACAGGTGCTGCTCGTCTTGTCCGTGTAGAGATGGCATGCCCCTCGATGGTGTAGCCCAGCACGGCTCTCTGGCTCCAGGAGAGGAGACACTGGTTGGTTCTTCATCTGCCTGGGACTGCGTTCGAGTCAGATCCACTGCCACACCCTTCAGTGGCCACTTAACTCCGATTGGGCCTGAAGAGGAGGGCTCTAGCTGAGCCCTCTGCTCGTGGAGGGTCGTGGGGGTCATAGCAGAAGGCCATGCTTCTTTCTGTGTTCACTTAGTGTGGACCAGGGCCCCACTAGGTGTTCTAGAACAATGCAGCTGGTGGGGGCATCTTGGCACAGACTTTGAGTGGGCTGGTGAGCGGCTGGGATGCAAAGGTCAGGAGGAGGTCGACTGGGGAAGCAGGGTGGGGAGAGGAGGTGGGTGTAAGCTGAGTGTGAGTACCCAAAACCACAACCTTCCAGGTGGGTGGACGGGCCCCCAGGACATTGCCTGGTTGTGCCCTTGTGGGGGTGGGGGTGGGGGTGGGTGAGGAGTTGGACCTGCATGTTCTCCCTTGGCCTCCCTGGTACCCAGGGTGCTGTGGGCATGTTGAGTGGAGGCCGGGTCACACTGGAGGAGAACAAACGGGTGAGGTGACATGTGCAGAGGCAGGAGGGGACTTCCAAATCAGAGCCTGGTGTGGGGGAGGAACAGGGTCCCCTTCCTGCTGAGTGAGGGGTTGACATGGAGCCCATGGAGCTTCCTCTTCTGTCTGGGGTGGCTGAAGGGGACACTAGGGGCAGAGCTGGTGAGCCACTGCTCCAGGTCCACGACAGGCCCTGTGGGGTCCAGCTGCTGTTGGGAGGTGCAAATGCCACTGTGCCCTCTGCCGTGCTCCATCTAGAGGAAGGCTGAGTGTGGACTGACAAGTCTCTGCCTTGGTCCATCTTCTGCGGCTAGAACAAGATGCCTGAGATGGGATGATTTTTAAAGAATGGAGGACTGACAGCTCACAATTCTGGAGGTCCAGGGGCATGGTGCCGGGGTCTGCAGAGGGCCTCGAACTGTATCTGTCCTCCCCATTACAAAGCCACGACAGCCATCTCGGGGCACCACCCTCATGATCTCATCTAACCTGCTTAGCTCCCAAAGCCCCTGCCACCCACCTGGGGACGTGCTCAGTGCTGCTTGGCCCTGAGCTGCACCAGGGCTTCCGTATGCTGAACCATGCTCCCATGGGCAAGGGGTTCCTCTTGCGCGATGGCACTGCCACTGCACCAGACTTCCACAGCACCAGTGGCACGACGCTCCAAAGCTGGAAGGTTCTGCTCCACATATGGCTCTCCCTATCCTGGGTCTGCCTGTCCCCTGTTGGGAGGTGTCCCAGGCCAGTGGGTGCCTCCACAACCGTGAACTTTACGCTTGAAACCTGAGCCTTGGCAAGCAGTTTGTGCCCTTCTGCTGAGTCTGCAGAGAAGCTCCAGGTGCTGTGGCTAGAAGTAACCCAGCCAGATCTCCAGAGCCTCCATGGCCCCAGTGCATGCAGTCAAGGCTGAGGACTGGGTGCTGGCTTGTCTTGGTTCTGCCTGGTTTGTACACCCAGCCAGACCACAGCCGTCTTGGGCCTCCTTGTCACCCTGTGGCCCTCTCCATGCCCCTTTAACACTTGGGGGTAACTCTGTTGGTGTTAGAGTTTTCTGCACCCAGCACTTGCCCAGTTGCACTGAACCTTGGCATCCTCTGCCCACCGTGATCTTCTGTTGCTACTTGTCTCCCTCTCTGGGGCATACTGTTGCCCAGACGAAGCCCATGGAGTAGCTGGTGCTGGATAGCTCGCTGCTTCCATATCTAGACACCTGAATTTAGTAGGAAACACTAGTAAATGTGCAAGCTGAAGGAATGAATTTCTAATGGTGAAGTAGCAGCTGGCCTTTCTGCAAGAGGCTCCTTTATTACTCCTGGCCCTGCTTTCTTCCTCCTCCCCCTGTGCTCCTGGGGCTGAGGCCAGCTGCTCCACCCTTGCCTGCCCAGAGGTGACTGCCCATGGTGGAAGGCAGCCTGCCCAGAGCCCAAGAGCCCATTCTGGTCTGGGTGGGGTTGCTCTCTAGCTCTGCAGGGCCGGCTCACGAGTGGCGGGGCAGGTACCAGGACTTGACTTGATGTGTGTGATTTATTCCTGATAATAGTTCACATAATCTCAAATCTGGTGACACAATTTGCAGCCCCTGAGTAAATAAAGACAGGACAGTTTTTAACAGAGGACACCATCTGTAAAGAAGGCAGGGTTGAACTAAGCTCCCAGACTGAGCTCCAAGCCTCTGGGTTGCCAGCACTGGTCTGGTGTGGCACTGCTCTGTGTCCTTCCCCTGGGGACCAGACCTCGTGGGCCCCCTTGCAGGGGAGGGGACCTGTGTGCCCTGCCTGTCCCCATACTTGGTCTGTGCATCTCAAGGTACAGCCCTCCCTGTGGGTCTCTGATCTCAGTGGGGATACTGGTCTGCTTGCCTGGAGTCCAGGGACAAAGCTCATTTGCCCAGAAATCCTATGGCTGCCCAGCCTTGGTGCCCACTGTGGTGCCCAGCCCCCTTGAGCCTGGTCAGGGTCAGGGTAGAACTCAGTGTCCCCTGTGCCCAGCACAGTGACCTCTCTCAGCTGTCCAGTGCCTGTCTGGCAAGTGGACAAGGAGGACAAACCAACTACTCCTGGAGGCAAGGAGCGTTGTCACTGTCACCTCTGTGGGAACAGCTTTCCCCCAGGGCCGCATGCCCTCTGGTCTCAGCGAGGACCCTGGCCTGGGGCTGGAGGGGCCAGGAAGGCATGTGGTCTGAAATCTGGCCTGAGTTGGAAATGTGTGTGGTGAACCAGGGCCATTTTCATGCCCTTCCAGGTCTGTGCAGGGCTGACCTGTGGGGCTGGATGGCCACGGCCTGGCCTCCTTGACAGGGGTGGGTGGGCCCTTTCCAGCTTTCTTCCAGCCCCACAGCTCTGTGAGCTCATCTCCAGGAGCAAGTCCTGAGTGATAGGGATGTGCCCAGGCCCTCTGGGATTGGGGCAGCCCTGCACATCAGTGTCCCTGTGATGAACTGGTCCTCAAGGCCCCAATCAGCCTGCAGCCTCCCGATGCCTCCATCCCCATGAATGTCCTGTGGGCCCTTGTGGAGAGGCAGAGCTTGGAGGAGTTGAGAGGCCAGGGAGCTGACCCACCCTCCCAGAGTAGCTGTGTTCAAGCAGAGGGCAACCTGGACACCTGGTCCTGGTAACTCTTCTGGGGCTGGGGTGGGGCAGCAGGCCTTCAGGCCCACACATGCTTACATCCCATCCCCTCTGCTACCTCCCCCTGAGTGGCAGCCTCCCAGCTGACAGGAGCCTGGCACTGGTTGCCA
This sequence comes from Sciurus carolinensis, assembly GCF_902686445.1. Taxonomy (NCBI): domain Eukaryota; kingdom Metazoa; phylum Chordata; class Mammalia; order Rodentia; family Sciuridae; genus Sciurus; species Sciurus carolinensis. Next base: position 188,775 of record NC_062215.1, on the reverse strand, counting down.
GCTGAATGGAGGCTGTGGTGAAGGGTGACGTCCAGGTCCATGTTTAAACAGGGACCCTAGTATTGCCCTGGAAGAGCTGCTTCCTGGGCCTCCTCAGACCCAGAAAACCTTTGTTCTGCTTACACCAATGTCTTATGAAAGGATAGGCCCTGTCCAGGTGAGGTGGGTTTGGACTTAGGATAAGGAACAAGACCCACACCAGAGATATCACATGACTAGTTAGGGTCATAGTGTGGGGACATAGGCAGCCAGCTCTGTGCCTTAGCAAAATATGCCTCAGTAGAGACCCAGGCTTCAGGAAGCAGCTGCAGAAATGGATGCTGGAGGCTGAGCATGCCCAGGGCCTTCGGAGTTACTGCCTGCAAACCACACCGAGTTATGGGAAGCCCCCCACCCTTAAAGTTCTGTGAACCTGCGAATCGGGAATAGAGAAGAGCACTGGCTGCAGGGAGCTGGGCTGTGGGATCTGCTGCAGGCCTGCAGTGCAGGATGGCTTCTCAGAGTCGGGGCTGGCTGGAGGCAGGACTGCCTGGCCACCACGCCTCCCTGCTGCGGGTTCTCTGGGACTACAGTGGACTGAAGGTTCACGTTCCTTGAATACCTATATTGAAGTTCAACCCCCAAGGTGACAGTCTTAGAAGGTGGGAGATTTTGGAGGGAGTGAGGTCAGGAGTGGGATTAGTGTCCTTATGAAAGAGGCCCCAGAGAGGAGCCTGTTCCCTCCAGCAAGTGAGGACACATAGTGGGGTGCCATCTGCAAACAGGAAGATGACCAGCACTAGAACCTGCCCACATGGGTACCCGCCTGGGAGCTGACCCGCCCTCCCCCAGTACCTGTGAGAAGCAGATCTGCTGTGAACCAGAGGTGGTGAACCAGAGGTGGTGTTTTGTTGGGGCAGCCCTAGCAAAGCTGGACTTCTTCCTTTTCCCACCTGGCCATCCTAGGAGTGGCCTGGGATCTCCCATTCTCCCTCATGGGCCAGGCCTGGGTCAGACCTTAGCAAGCAGGAGGGTGACTTCTAGCTTTGTGGTGCCATGGCTTCAGAACCTCATCTGGGGCTCCTGAGACAGCTGGGACACCAGAGAAAACTGGCATGTAAACTCAGCTCTTGGGTTTACCTCTTCCCAGGGTTGGGTTGGAGCTGTGCCACTGGTGGGCTTTGTGCCCCATGGTGCAGCTTATGGGGTGGCTGGCTGCCTGGTTGAAGCCCAGGTTTTGGAGCTGGACATAGGTGACCGGGACAGGGCTCTGACCTACTGGGAGATGCTGCTGTATCTCCCGCCAGCATTTCCCAAACCAAACCCTCCACAGTGGATCATCTGGCAGCTGCTTCTCATGGGACCCTGACTATTCCATGCAGAACTGACTCATCTCCACCAGACCCAGAGAAGCTGTCATGCACATGTTGTCCACAGTCCCAGGGATGAGGGGGTGTGGGGCTCCGTCAGTTGCCAACCCTGGCCTCGCAGAGCTCTATGGGGCTGACCTGAGCCCATAGGCATGTGGTGCTGAGACAGCTCCAGGCCAGCAGCAGTTTCATGGTTGCCTGCCTGTGCCCTGATGCCCACAGTTTGTGTTGTGCCAGGCCCAGGAGGGTGAAGAGGGGCTGCTGCTGTGAGGGAAATGCAGATGCAGGAGGCTGAGGCTGGTTGACCACACGGCTCAGGACAGACACCCGGGCCCCCATTCTAGCAGCACCGGGGGCCTCCTGCTGCCCGTGGAGTGTGCAGGACTTGCATCATCATCAATAATCTGCCACCTGTTTACAGAAGAGTCAGGGAGGAGTCAGCGAAGGACTCCAGTGTGTGATTGGACGGCAGGGAGGAAGGCCCAGAGCCAAGGTGCCAGCCCTCAGGAGGCTGGCCCCACCTGTGGAGGCTGGAGGCCTCCTGTGTCCTGAGCTTCTTCTGACACTATGGCTCCTTAGTGGCAGAAATGCCAACAGTTCTGGAGGACTTCGATTCTTTTCCTGTATTTCCTACTGGTCACTGTCACTTCCTTTTCGCTAGGTGGATGAGGCCCATGAGGCTGATGTTCTCTGGCTTCCTCTGGTGCAGCTCCTATCTTCCTTCTTGGAAGGCTCTTTACTAATGCCATTTTAAAGCCTTTGGGTACAAGAGCCCCACAAAAGTGCTGCTGCCCCGTGCTGTGCTTGGAGTGCTGTGCCCGGAAGCCCTCCAACTGCATCCCCAGTCCACCCTTGGGCCCAGCTCCTCATGCACCCAGACAGGACCCTTGTACATAGGTCTGTGTTGGGGACACATTTTGCTGGAGGTGAGCCTGCCTTGAGAGCCGAGCTCTGGAGAAAACAGGATGCAAAAGCTGGTCTTGGCTGAAGGCCTGATGGCAGGGTGCAAATCAGATGGGGGACTTTCCCTGCCTAGCAGCCAGCTTGAGGTTGCCCCAAAGGGCCTCTGGTGGGAGTGGCTTGGTGGCTTTCAGCAGGATGGTGGGGCTAGATCCCTTGCATTCCCTCTTTCCCAGCTGTCCACTGCTGACCGAAGAGTGGATCCCAGCACTAGGCTCCCATACTTGCACTGCTGGCCGCCTCCTCCTCTGTAGGGTTTGATGGCCTAGTTGCAGGGGTTCAAGAAGAACAGCATCTGCAAGGTCTGCTCCCCTGCTCTGCAGAGGCCAGAACAGTGTGGGGAGGGCTCCTTGACCCTGGGCCTTGCCCACGTGCCTGGAAAGGTGCACAGGGTGGGGCAGAGGGGCAGGTCACAGGGAGGCTGCAGGCCCCCTGGGCATGCCACTGAGGCTACGATGCCGGAATGATGAAATGGGACTCTTGGACCAGCAAGGTGCATGAGACCCAGGAGAATAAAGTGGTTTCTCCAAGTTTAACCTTGAGTATTTTATTGAAAAAAAGCCCCTTTCATAATGCCAAAAATTACATCCAACAAACACTGAGCATCCCCTGTGGACACCTCACAGAGCTAGGACAAGGACACAGGAAGGGTCTTACAGCCCTGGGGCTTCAGCAAGCACCATTTAGGTCACCTTGTGGTTGAGTCTTGCAGAGAAGAAAGAGCTGAACTGAGCAGCTGGACTATGAGGCCTGCAGCCCCTCCTGGTCCAGCCCTTCCTGGTCCAGCCCCTCTTGGTCCAGGTCTTCATCTGTAAGGGGACCAAGCAGTGGCACCCACTCCATTACTCCTGGGACTGACAGGGTGGGGAGGAAGCATTGCCACAGATCAACTGACAGAGGCAGGTCAGGAGGGGACATTTACAACCTCTAAAACCTGTTAGGACAAACATCTTGCATCAACAAGTAATTTCTTCTGATTTTTAAGAAAAAGACAACAACTGAGGGGAAAGTGGCAAAGGACACAAACTGGTCATTGCAGAAGGCTCCTCATTCACAGCAGGAGTCGGAGGAAGTCAGAGGAACTTCACGCGGAACAGTGAGACACGACTTATCCTGTGTTGAGGTGTGATTCCTGGGTGGGGGCCACCCAGTGGACAGGACTGAGCTGACCTGTGGTGTGCAGTCGTCCATGGTGAGCCGCAGTAGACAAGATTTACCCCACAGACAACAGATACGACACAGGCTCTTGACACTGAGCACCTGGCAGCAAGTTAGGGGACGGGGGCCAGGACTGCCTGGCTCAGGGGAGGGCTGAGGCAGCAGCACCTGGGCAGAGGTCAGAAGAGGCTGGAGTTTGCAGCTGGGAAGCTGCTGGCATCCCACGCACCTGGGGACACAGGGAGCTGCCTGAGAGGGTGGAGTCTGACTCATGTGTCCTTTGAAAACACACACTCAGAGCAGCTGGTCACTTCTTACAAACACCTCCAGGTGGGAGGAGGACCAAAGTGGGAGGGGGTGACCAGGCAACGCTGACCAGCCTGCTCCACCCTGCACATGAGCTCCCAGGCTCCTGCCCAAGTAGGACAAGGCAGGAAGAGGCTGGTCCTGGTGTGGCTGTGAGGCTGGAGCTTAGCTGGTACTTGAGGAGGGCCTGAGTTGGTATTCAGAGAGGAACATGTGGGGGATGAGAAGAGGGCAAGTGACCTCCTCCCACAGGTGGTGGACAGCCATGGCATGGTGAGTGGACCACAGGGACCAAATGGGGCAACGACTTGAGCTCATCTGGGGCTGTGGAGGATGCAGGAGGTACTAGTTTGGGGGTGGTCAGCATGGGGTGAGGAGTGGGGGTGGGAATGGTCTGGTAGACAGCTCTGGGGAGGGGTGATTTCCAGGGGTAGGTGGTGGACTGGGTGGGTCTGTGCCTCTTGAGAGACTTCTGCAGGCCCCACCTTCACTGTTGGGAAAGTTTCCCCAGGCCAGTCGTGCAGCAGGGGGCCCTGGTCCTATCTGCTGGCTCTGGATCCCAGTGACCTCTCTTGGGGCATGCATTTTCTCTTCTTGCCTCTGTGTTGAGACTTTGCTGACACCCCAGCCAGGAGCCAAGGGCCATCATCTGCAGGCCACATGCAGTCTCCACGGAGGAGCCCTAATGAAGGCTGTCCTTGGAGTGGGAAGTTGGGCCTTATCCTGCAGCCCTGAAGACAGATGCATCCAGAACTGATCTGGCTGTGTCTGAGCTAGATGCCCTCCCTCCAAATCCTGAGCCCAGTTACCTATGCCTGGTGAAGCCAACACCCAGATGCCCCTCTGAAGCATTCTGAAGAGGTCTGGGTACCTACCTCCCAAGGTAGGGAGCATCTCCCTGGCCCACATGTCTTCCAGTGCAGCTGTCCATATGCCCTGGGCTCTAGGCACTGGGGATAGTTTCAGAATGTAGATTCTTCCAGGAAGCTGCATAAGTGGCCGCTGTATGCTAGGGTTTGTGAGGGTTGGACAAGAGGAGGACTCCAGAGCCATGGCTGGAACAGAACTCTTCTGTGAGCTACTGTGGAGGAGTGACTTGGAAAGCCCCAGGGGCCTCAGCTCCAGGGCATGGACAGCCCCTGTGCAGGTGATTCTCAGCAAGAGAGAGCTACCTGGGCCTGGTGCAGACCGTCTCAGGTAGCCCAGAGAAGGACTTTGCCTTGCTTTTCACCAGAAAGTGGGCCAGAGATCAGACCACCAGAGACAGCTGACCCAGAGTGCCAGAGTTGTGGGTTAGTTGGTTCAGCTGGTGGCATCAGGCAGGAGTTCTTGGGGCCGTGGGGTCCTTGGCTTAGCAAAGACAGACTTTCTCTGAGCAGCTCAGAGCATGAGTGGAGGTCGGGGAAGTAGATTTCGTATTCCAGGTCAGGCCCGCAGCATGGGTCTCCTTGAGGTCTGGCCCTGAGCACAGGTGGCAAAGATTCCAGTTTCTAGACTCTTGAGACGGTGCCAGAGGGAAGTCACAGGTGAGTGGAGGGGAGGGAAGCTCAGGCATGACTTGAGAAGGTGGCACCTAAGAAGACCCCAGTCGATCTGTGTTTGAGATGACTTGGAGTCACATGCGTTGGAGTGCATTTCTGCACAGGCCGCCAGGAGCAGGGCACAGGCCAGTCAGGCAAAGCAGGAGTATTAAAAGTTGTCCCCGACACCAAGGCCAACCTGAAGCTGGCCCCCTGTGAGGCCACAAGGCCCCGGGGGAAGCAGGGCTTGATTCCGGCAGGCAGGCCGCTGGTGCTGCTCTCACTGAAGGCCACGCAGTCCGGCCTCCTCCGTGCTTTCCAGACCTGAACTCCACCGCTTCTGCCCCATGTTCTGCCCCATCTTCCAGGTGATCTGGGCCTGGCTACCTTTTCCAGATCACCCCTGGGACCTCCGACTGCACCACTGCTTGTTAGGGCTCCAGCAGGTTGAACGGCTGCCCGGGCAGAGTGACACTTCCATCCACACCTCACTTGAGTTCATGGGAGGAGCAGAGTTCTGTGCCCACTGCTGGTCTCAGCTCCTCAACAGCACTGTTCCTGTCATCGGCCTCAGCCTCCTCGCTCCCACCATTGCTGCTGTGAGACTTTAGGGAGCACGCGGTTGCGGGGCAACCCTTGAGAATGTGCCCTCTCCACATGTCTCACTTCAGCAGCCATAGTGTCTGGTCCACAGGTGTGGCTACTGAAACTCAGAGAGCCTATGCAACTTGCTTAGGGGCACACAGCTGTGAAGCAAAAGAGCCAGGATTTGGACCAGATCTGGCTCCAAATCCCAGATATTCTTCTGCTTGCTACAGCCTTCTGCAGACCAAAAGCAGTGACCACAGCTTCAAAAGTGCCTCCTTTCCCAGGGAAGCCCTTTTCACTGAAGTGACCTTGCAAACATCCAGGTTGGTGGGCTCCTGGCAGGGCCTATGGTAGAGGCCACGACAGTCTCCTTGCAACAGCAGAGCAAAGGCCCCAACCAGAGCAAATAAGCTCTGTCCACCCTGCTCCAGGCCAGCTGGCTGACTGGGCCCAGGTCAAGACACTTGCTGGCAGAGGCCCAAGGCACAGCCAGGGCTGACTTGGGGCAGTGACGCAGGTATAGTGGTGACCCCTCTTGGCTCATCCTGCTGCCAGTCACGCTCCCTTCCCGCAGTGTTTCCTTCATAACAGGATGGCAAACGGTGCAGCTGTCAGGGGTGTGTTGCAGACACACCCCACCGGCTTTGAGGGGCAAGTCCCTTCCATGGCCCTGGATGGGATTGGGTCACCTGGGAGTGACCTGAGTGGGCCTGGTGGGCAGGGTCTATGGTGGGGCCTGGGGACACCTCTGCCCTGCTCCTTGCCGGCTGGAGAGTTGTCACGGTGTGGCTCCAGGAGGCGACACTTCCCGGGGCAGCCGAGCTCTCCTCCCTTTGCTGCAGGTTTGTGGGGGCTTTTCTGAGCTTGTTTTTGTTTCGAGGTGTTTTATCGAGTGCAGTAGAAACAACTAATCCACTCTGATGTTTTGCTTGGAAAGCTCTTTGCCCAGAGCCAGGATCACATTAGGTGCAGTTCCTGTTTCTAAGTTACTGCAGGAGCCAATTCAGGGACTTTTGTTATGTTATGTTTTTTTAACCATTAATTAACACAAGTTGCCATTTCCCGATTCTTGACACCAAATTCTCTGAGTTACTGCTGGGATAATGCCATGTAGTAGACAACCCTGCTGTTGCCCGGGCTTAGAATCATGCCTGTCTCTCCATCCTGCACCTGGACCTCAGGCTGCAGGACCATTCAGAACTCTCCCGCGGCTCCTGGCCCCTGCCCAGGCTGAACAGTGTGAAGGCCAGCAGAGCTCACCTCGGAGTCCACTGCTCAGCAGTGCCCCCATCCCTCTGGCCACCTTCCAGCATCCACAGCAAGTCTACGTCCCATCCACGGCACAGAGGCCAGGAGGGGAGGGCAGGTGAGGTGGAGATGAGTTGTCGGTTCCTCCGCAGAGGCCAGCAGGTGCCCCTCACACACTCTGCCTACTGCCTGGTTGCCCTCTGAGGTGCTCGGGACATGTGGCAGTTGGGGAGAGCTGACTCTGAGACCCTGACAGGTGCCAACTCCAACCTGACTGCAAGAGGAGGGACCCAGTGCACAGGCCCAACCTCCGAAAGCAGAGGCCTCTGCCTGATGCTCGTCAGCTGTGGACTTGGGGAGGGCAGAGGTGACGTGTCCCCAGCCTGTGGAGCTTGTGGGCTCCAGAAACAAACCCACTACAGCTGTAGGCACACCTTCACTGCCTCTGGGGTCCATGTTGTCTCCACACAGAACATTTAACACTGTATCTATAGGGGGCTGATGGTGGTGGCCAGATGTGTGTCTATGTCTTAATTCCCAGAACCTGTGAAAGGGACCTTGTTTAGAAAATGGGGTCTTTGCAAATATAAATTAGGACACTGACATGAGGTCAGCCTGGATTGTCTGGATTGCCCTAATCCAATGACAAGTGTCCTGACGAGAGACAGAGGGGAAGAGATGGGGGAGCAGGCCACAGAGGTGGAGCCTGCAGCCACAGGCCAGGGGAATCTGGGCCCCCAGGAGCTGGGAAAGGTGGAAAGGATCTCAAAGCAGGAGAGGCCTGCCCACACCTCAATTTGGAACTGTGAGAGAATAAATTCCTGTTGTTTTAAGTCACCCTAAGTGGTAATTTGTTACAGCAGCTGCAGGAAACTAACTCCCTTCTTCTTTATATTAGGAAATTCCATGTGGCAGGTCCTTGATGCCCATTATACAGGTGGAGAAATCAAGGCCCAACTTTCAGGTAACATGACCCTGCTGGCTCCTAAAGGTGGAAGCCAAATCCATCCTTTTCCATTGCGGGAGCCTCAGCCCCGAATCAACTCACAGGCAGAGCAAGTCAGCAGACAGCAGCCACAGTGTGCTCTCTCAGGAGTAGCAAGGAGTCCCAAGAGCTGCTACAGAAGGTCTGTTAAGTGAAGTGTAGGAACAGATTTGCTAAGTTGACTGCTGGTCCTCAGGGAAGCTGGTATCTCAGGTCCCACACCCAGGTTCTCTGGACTCAGCCGATGCAGGGCCCAGCCTGGTGGTGCCTGTGTGCCTGGAGTTGGCAGGAAGGCCCTCCTCCTACCGTCCTACTCTGACCACAAGACCCAGTCTTGGGCCTTTCAGTGACTGGAGGAGACCAGGAGGTGCCATGTGGAGGCTGGGCCTTGCTGGGCTGGGGAGCCAGGGGACCCCAGTGGGCTGAGGCCTAGAACACTGTCCCTGGCCATGTTGCCATCCCCTCTTCTTGTGAGGATGAAGGAAAAGAAGAGAGCTGTCAGGCAGAGTCGGGCGGTGACCTATGGCCTGCCCTGCTGAGGTTCTCCGTTTTCCCTTCCATGTTCTCCCTAAGTGGACAGGTCAACAGTGCTGTCCCAGTTCTGGTCCTGAGGAGGAGATGAGAGGAACTTGTACCAGCATGGGTCATACCCAGAGTCTCCCCTTTCCTGACTGAGGCTGAGATAGGGCTTCTGAATGATTAGTTTCACATGATTGATTTTGAGGTTTGTTTTAGGCTATAAGGGGCTTGACTTTTATAGATGTCAGGATGGAGTATTTTGCATGTGAATTTTTGAAGGCCAGAGGGCAGATTGTGTTCAGCAGAATAATGACCCCCAAAGAAGTCCATATCCTGATCCCCAGCACCAGTGACATACTGCATGGTATGTCAAAGGGGTCTGTAGGTGTGGTTAAGGCCCTTGAGGTAGGAAGGTCTCCAGCTGAGCCCAATCACTCATGAGACCCTCACAGGAAGGGGCAACCCCTTGGTGTCTGAGATATGGCCTGGAATCAGGAGCAGAGGTCAGATGATGATACTGGGGCCTGTAAAGTGGAGGGAGTGGTCAGGAGGCAGGAATGTGGGTACCCTCAAGGAGAGGACCAGGAAGCAGCTTTGGCCCTGGAGCTGCTGGAGGCAGGTAAGGCTGCTGACACATTGGGTTAGCTCAGTGAGACCCATTTTGAACTTCTGATCTCCAGAATGGTAAGACAACAGACATGTTTTTTGGTTTTCAAAAAATTTGCTTATTTGGTTCTTGGGATGGAACCTAGTGCCTTACGTGTGCGAGGCAAGTGCTCTACCACTGAGCTGCATCCCAGCCCTGATTCATTTTTTTGAGACACTCTCACCAAGTTGCCCAGGCTGGCCTTGAACCTGGGCTCCTCCTGCCTCGGCCTCCCCAGTTGCTGGGGCTACAGGCTGCACCACTGTGTCTGGCCAGACTTGTGTTGTTTTAAACCACAAAGTCCATGATGCTTGTTACAGCACAATGGAAACTAACGTAGGGTGTGTGAAGATGCAATCAGCACAGCAGCAGACAGCACTGAGAACCGATGCCCAGGCCCAGAAGCTCAGAGGCCACTGGAGGCCCCAGCAAGGGCATTTTTGTGGCATAGGGGAGATAAAGTTAGGGTAGATGAGGATGAGGATGAGGGTAGAGGCAGCAAGATTATCGTCCTGGGTGCAGCGTCAAGAAAGAGCGGGCAGGCAGCAGCCAGGGTCCTGGGCCTGCAGGACTGCCATTGAGTAATGCTGCCCAGGAGAGGGCCAGGGGATCTGGTCTTGCAGTAGAGGCCAGGTCTGGCTGCCCCTGCAGGGAGAGCCAGGGTGGGCGGTGCCCGGAGGGAGCACATGAAAATTCTTTTCTGATTGCTTCTGTTTTCTCAGTGAAACGAGAAACGATTGTATTTTTCACTTGGGAAAAGTGCTGAGCAGGCTGGAGGGATGCATGGAGGCGGAGAGCAGGGCGATCATCCCACATGCGGCTTTAGCAGTGTTTGGTCAGAGAAATGATATATGCCCTGCTAGTTTATTTTAAATTAGACAAATACCCAGAGCCCACCCGCTGCTGGAGGGGATGGCCCAGGGCTGTCTGGGGGGCTTTCAGTGCTGAGGTCAGCTCTGTTTCACATTCCTGAAGTGTGAAGGGCGGCTGGGACAACAGCAGGGCCGCGGGCAAGCTGCTCCCTGGAGCTGCTCCAGGGCCGCCTGAGAAAGCTGGGTCTCAGAGATTCCTCCCTGTCTAAACATCTGCTGGTGCTGTGGAAAGTAAGTTGGGCTGTTTTGCTTGCAGCCCTGAGAGTGCCTTGAGCCCTGTAGAGCTAGTGATGCATGAGTCGATGCCTTGGACTGAGCATTGGCCCTGATGAGCCACCAGGCCCCACTGCTGCCCATGGGCAGCACAGTCAGCCTGAGGAGAAGGGCCATGGCTCCCGGGCTCCCCAGGAGCTCATCTCCAAGGCTGGCTGCATGGGCTGCATGCCTCCCACCCTCTCCTGGCCAGATGCCTCATGCCTCCCCGCACCCGCCTGTCCACCCAACCCTGTCTTGCTTCTCTCCCAGTGCCCGAGAGGACATCAAAGTGAACTCTTCCACCCATCATGAGTCACATTCCACACCCACAGTGGGCCAGGCAACTCACAGTGCTGTGTTCTATTTTTTCAATCCATTTGAGGCCAGCTTAGAATCCCACTTCCTCTGGGGTGGTGGAAATGTGACGCTCAGGCTTTGGGAGGGGCTGCCTGGTCCCTCACAGGGTCCCCTCTTCCCAGGCTGCCTCAAGGCCCCTCCCACAGAGGTCAAGCAGCTCTGCTGACCCACCTGCCCTGGTCTGAGCTCTGCCCTGTACTGCACTGCAGGCTTCTTGGTTTCCTGAGGGGCAGGACTCTGTCCATCACTCTGGATGCATCTGCAGGTCTAAAATTATGGTCCACACACAGTTGAGGAGAGCCAGGGAGCACTCACCAACCTCCTCAAGAGCCTCATTCTGTGCTCACCTTGGAAATCAGGAAACCGAAGTCTGGCGTTGACCGTGGCTAATACCTGGCAGAAGAGGGCCCTGTTTTCAGTCATGGTGCAACAGTTCCTCAGGTCTATAGCATCTTAGCCCATCTGTCCTGCTGCCTGCCTATTGTCCAATCCAGCTGTCCAATGTCTCTGCCTCCACCTCTACCCATCCATCCATGCATCACGTGGTGAGATATTCACACACACATCCTCACTCCCTGATGGTGCTGCATCTGCCTGGCCTGAAGTCTGGCTCACCCCATCCCTGTTGGCCCCCTGACCCCACCTCTCATCTGGCCTTTTGTGTTGCTGCCCCCTGTCCGGCTGCCCTCTTGGGTCAGGACCTCCCTGTGGTGGCTCTTTCCCCAGCCACATGAAGCACACAACTGGAATGGTCCTTGCAGCCTGCTGGTTATCTGCTCATCTGCAGGGAGGTAGACCCTTGCTTCTGTTTCCATGGCCAGGGTGGTGTGGAGGCCAGGAGAGGGTGACCCAGGTGGGGCACTGGGTGAGTGAAAATGTGACTAGTGATGACAGTGGCACCTGTAAGCTGAACCAGCCTCACTCCTGCCAAGAGCCATATTTACCTCCCTGCCAGGCAGCTGCCTCTGGGACAGGGCAATAGACAACCAGTGTGGGGCTGGTGGAGGGACAGACCTTATGGAAGTCTACTTAGAAGCTGGAGCAAGAGGTCTTTGTGCTCTCTCCTGGCCAGGCTCTGGCTGGGGTGGTCTCCTTCCTGTACCTCTAAGCACCCAGGCCATGAGGAGCTGCTCCCCTCCTGGGCCATGGGCCCTCAGCCTGCCCCACACCATCACCTTGCAGGGTCAGGCAGGGACAGGTACCAGGGTCAAGAGAGTTTTGGTCAGAGGGGTGGCCCTGCCTGTCTACTCCGAGAATGTGACCCCAGAAAGAGGTGTCTGGCCCTGCTGCCAGTGCTTCCAAGCAGCAGAGGAACAAGCCTGGTAGAGATGTAAGCTCTTGAACATTCATAATGAACCTCAATTCCACAGTTATGCCTGAGACCCAGTGATCTCACTGGAGACAGAATGTTCTGGACTATGTGCCCACTTCAGGTATCCCAGTACTTGACTCAAGAGTGGGACAGGTAACTGGGTCTATCATGCCAGCAACTCAGGAGGCTGAGGCAGGAAGATTGTAAGTTCAAGGCCAGCCTCAGTAACTTAGCAAGACCCTGTCTCAAAAATAAAAAGAGCTTGGAGTGCAGCTCAGTGGTGCAGGCCCTGGTGCCTCTGTTCTGGGTGGGCCCAGCACTGTGTCTATCCTGCTGATTCTGGGAGCAGACGGCCTGCCCTCTGCATTTGTCCCCAGCCCTGTCCTCCTGAACTGGGAGTGCAGAGGGAAGAACACTCAGGCAGGACATGTGCTGTTGAGAAACACATGTGTGTGTTTCTTAACATGCCTCAGAGAAAAAACCATCCCAGAGGTGCAGGGGTGGACGGGACATGGGCCCTGCCTCCACATGGTTGACCCTAAAGCCCAGGAAGTGGGTCTCATGCCCCAGCATGTCCATGATGCCCCCAGAAGGCTGCCTGTGCTCTGCAGTTTTGTTTTGTGGGAGACCTGCACCAGGGTGAACCCAGAGCAGAGGTGCGATCCCCAGCTGCCTCTGGGTTCCCCAAAGGGTTCTCTCAGGCCCCTGGAGGGGCTACAGTGGGGCACTGTTTCTATGGCAACCCAATAGGCTCAGTCTTTCACAGGAGGTGAGGTCCTGCTGCTGTTGGCTAAAACCCATTTTTGGGGGTTGCCAAGGTGGCTCTAGAGTCCCATCAGGACACTGGTGCCGTCTTCTTCCTGCTGCTGTTACTGTGACCTCTGGGCCACAGAGTGGCAGGGCCCACAAGCCTTCTAGCCCTGGGTTGTTGAGCACAGCAGGCTCAGGGAGCAGCAGGCTGGGAGCATCAGCAGGGAGGGATGGGCCAAGGATGAGGTTCAGAAAGACCTCAAGCATTATGAGGGGCTGTTCCCTAAGATAGGGGAAGACCCACCTCCTGGGATAGGCATGACTGTGTGTAGAGACCCCAGTCCTGATTTGGACTGCGTCTGGGGAGCTGAGAACTGGCCTGACTGTGGATCACCAGCCCCAGGAGCCCAGGAGTGAGAGGGACTGGGTGGCTGAGCAGTGCTCACGCTCCAGGGCCTGGAGGAACTGCCGCCTGACTGTGCTTCACCAGGCAGGGGCCCCTGCCCTCTGGGGCCGGAATTTGAGATGTGCTCTGGGTGGGAACTTGGGTAAATTTGGATTCAGCTGGAGTCTGTTTGTTGGAATTCAGGGCTGTGGGCTGGTGCTGGCCGCACCACAGGGAGGCCTGGCTCTAGGAGCAGGGCTGCCAGCAGGCTCCTCCCTCAGGGCATGGCAGGCCAGGGTCGGCTGGAGGGCTGCCCAAGCCTGGTACCCATCTTGGCCAGTGAGGAGTGAGGGTGAACCTCCTCCCCACTGCATAGGGCGGAGGCTCCCATGGCTGGTGATGCCACAGGACAAAGGGTAGGTTCTGGGGACTTCTACTCCCTCCCAGCAGGTTCCTGGCCTGGACGTTGGCCTAGAGTACACTCCTGATCTCACACCTTGGACTCCCAGTTCCTCCCTGCCCCTTGGTCTTGGCCCTGGGGGAACTGTGGAGTGTGTCTTTTGGAAATGATTCCAGTTTGTAGATTCCTTGGTAGACGTGTCCCTTGCTGGGGATGAGAGCTCCCCCTGGGCCTTGGTTTGGGGAGGAAAATGGGCTCTGGCCCATGTTCTATAAATTCCAGAATCATATTTGAGGCCAAGCTCGGATCCTGCCTGCCTGTGGTGGCTCCGGGATTCAGGGCTTCCTTTCTGAGAACATACCAATGAGGTACCCTGGGCACGCTCCTACACATACCTGCTGAACTGCAGGCAGAGCACTGAGGGGCCCTGCGGGAGGGAACAGGTCTTCCTCCAGTGGGGCTGGGAGGAGATGTCCTCTCGCAGTGCCCCCAGGCATCTGTGGCCCCTCCTGATCTCTAGCCCCCCAGGGATCCCCACCCAGCCTTGGGCTGGGCTGTGTGCTCAGAACCCTGGGCCTGGCCCTAACACCAGTTCTGCCCCAGGGCTTGGGGGCTTGGTCCAATCTGCTGCTATGCTCTCGAGGGGTGTCCAGGCAGGCTGGGGACAAGCAGGCCTCAGCACATGGTCAGCATGCCAGCGAGAGGTCTCCAGCAGGCCTAGCACCTCACAGGAGGCTGCAGCTCAGCACACATGGTGCTGCAGCCAATGCTCATGCGTACAGGCATGTAGCACATGTCAGGTCCTGGAAGAAGACACCTACCTGGTGAGAACGCCACGAAGAAAAGGCAGTGAACACAGTAAATGGGTAGGTCATGTCTTGTTTGGGAAGGAGAAGAAAAGGAGAAATGCTCTGTGAGAAAACAGTAGGGTGGGGCTGGGCAGTGGGGAGTTGCTTCTGTGGGGTCGGCTCCTAGCCAAGGCCTTGGCGTGGCCTTGGGGCATCTGTGCCCAAGTCCTTCTTAATGGCTGTGGGTGGGCGTCTTGAGGCCACCAGGCCACAGGGCGGGTGGCTCCAAGCGAGGTGGGAGCCCAGCAGTGGCCTGGTGCCCACAGCAATTCTGTGGCTGCCTGTGGGGACAATGGGAGGGAGCAGCTTCAAGAAGTGTCCTCAATCTAGCTGGGAGCTGGGGGAGGAGTAGGGTGCCTCCCACTGTCACATGAGCTCAGGAGGGTCCTTCCTGGCTTCCCAATCCTATGGAGTGTGGTGAGGGGGCCAGCCTGGGGCAGGAGGATGGCCTCACTGTAGGACAGCACCCTCTGCCTCCCCATGCAGCCCATGCTCCCTTCCAGGGGTGGCTCCAGCCCAAGAGGGCCCTGTGGTGCGAGGGTGGAAGTGTGGAACAAGTCCCTTATTGTTTCCCCGGGAGGGGGCCCCCCTAGACTTCACTAGCTGATTCATGAGACAGGAGCCCCACCCAGCTGCCCACTACCCACCCCCAACTGATCCCTCTGCAAATTTCACAGGCATCTGGATCAAATAACCAGCTCATATCGCGTATAAAATTAGAGGCTGAGCTCTCCAGAAGGCAGAGGCCACTGCAACTCATTCCAATACAATGTGCAATGTGCTCGGGGGGGCCATATCTCCCTGGGGTTCAAAGGGAGACAACACTGCCCACGCCGGAAGCTGGAGGCTGAATGGTTGGGAGAGAAGCCCTTGGTGAAGCCCAGGGTCAAGGGACCCTGAAACAAAGCAAGAAGGAGCTGGGATAGAGAGTGGGAGGTGCTGTGGAGAGGAGTGCGCCTCCTCAGACCTCCCAACCTTGTGCAGGACCTGCCCCTCAGCACCCCTCACCCCAGCTCTGAGCTGGGCCCCTATGTCTCCACCAGGTTGTGGGGCCTACGTGGGGTCTGGGCCTGGCAGCCTCACCAAGCCATGTTTGCACAGCTCCTCAGGGCAGATGGCACCAGGCTGCAGGTTGGATGGCCTTCTAGACCATTGCCTTCCCTGCGAGGACTGGTTCTCCTGGAAGGGGAACATCATGGGTTGGGTGCCTGGGCCCACTTCTCAAGTCCTCACACCAGATGTGAGCTGTGGACTTCACAGGATGTCTCTGCCGGGCCGGGGTCTCAGGACTTGTGCACCTAACCCAACAGACTGTAATTCACCTTTTAAAAGGCTGCTTCTGTTCATAGCCCTGCACAGGTGTGGGAGTAGCCTTCCCTCACCAACCCATACCAGGGTTTGTCAGTTCTGTTTCAGTGCTTAATGGGGAGGCTGGATACTTTGTTGTGTTCACTAGTTGGTTTTGATACCTTTTTCTCTTCTTATCCATTGACACTTCTCTACTAGGTTGTCTGGTTTTGCTTATGACTTGTCGGAGTTCTGCATGGGATGAGCTTCATTGCTTTGCATTTATATACAGATACTATTTTACCTTCAAATGCTACTTTTTTCCTCACATAGAAGTCTTTATGTTTCACCCTGTCAACTGTTCCCTTAAGGCTTTGTATATTGCATCCTGCTTGCCTCTCAAGAGTGCTCAAATCTGTTCTGGTCTCCCAGTGCTTTTATAATTATGCTTTTTGCCCTTAATTTATCTAAGTTTATTTCTGGGTATGGGGTGAGACAGAGTGGAACCATTTTTCCACATTAAACCTTAGATATCTTGAGCCCTGGAGGACACAAATTATAGCCTCGGGGCCTGGGGGACTCTGGAGCCAACTTCCTGGGCTGGAGTCCAGCCCCACCCTCGTGTCCGGGTGCTGGCTGGTCACTGAGCCTCTGAGTCTCTCTTCCCTTTTTTCCAAATGGATGGTGTGCAGAGAAGAACACCTTGCTGTGCACACAGACCTGTTGCAACCCCAGGAGCACATCAGGCTGGGTGTCCTCCTACAGTCAGTTCCTGATCCCCTCTAGCAGAGAGGGGGTGGGGGTAGGGCCCCAAGGGGAAGGAACGCCATCCTCAAAGCCTTCAGGTGACCAGCACTGTGCTCAGCCCTCGTCCACTCTGGTGCCCTGGGATGGAGACATCCTCAGTTTCCCAGGCTTCTGGAAGACAGTCTCAGTGTGGCCACACCCAACAAGACGGACCAGCCCAGAGGAGGTCACACTTCTCTCAAGGAGAGGGCATGGGGCAGGGACAGAGATGGGTGGCTCGGTTTGCAAGTTTCTTACCTGTGCAGTGGGGTCCAGAGCACCCACCTTCCTGCTCGTGGCCAGGTGGATGCACAAGCTGAAAAGCAGAGCACACTCACTCTTCCCAGGGGGCTGATGTGGAGGCGCCACCTGGGTACCTTCCCCAGCTCTGGCTGACACCTGACAAGAGGCCCTCAGCTGGCTGGATCCTGTCTCTGCAGCCCTTCCTTCTCCTTGCCCTGCCCCTCCTGGATCTGTGGGGGTGCCTCCCAGTGGTTCTTGCTCAGTCCCAGCCCTGATGCGCATGAAGCCCCTGGGGCTGGGCCTCTGCCCTCCCTTGTTCCCTTCCCGCCCTGCCCTAGCTGTGGCAACCACTGGGCTGGTGGTAGCAGCTGTGAGCCCCGCAGTTGGTAAGTAAGTGGTTGCTAATTTGAGTCAAGGGTGTGAGGAGAGGTTAAGAAAAGTGAGATAACTCTGGGCTGACTCCGAGAGGGTGCTGTGGGTGTGGTGCTGCTGACCAGGTCAGGGATGAATTCTGCTATCCCCTGGTCACCGCCGCCTCGAGCAGGAGGCACAGGTCTCCTGCATACCCCACCCCAGCAGCCTGCTGCCCTCAACCCTGCAGGCTGAGGATGGCTCCCTGGGACCCCAGGAGAGGCCACCCTTGCCATCCCTGTGGCCAGCAGCTCTGCCCATCCCCACAGTGACAACCATTGCTGGCTCCTTCAAATAGAGTGGCCACCACTGGGGGACAGGCACAGAGATCAGTGCCATCCCCAAACATTTCCCTCCAGGACTTCCAGGGGAAGGGGGGTTTAAAGAGACAGTGTACTTTCTTACCATGGATTTGCTTATTCTGCAGAAGGGCCTAAGCACTGAGTCTCTGCTCTTTCAGAGTGAGTGCATTTGAACCTGACTTGCATTTCCAACCTCACTGACTCCTGCAGACTCTGGAGGCCAGGTGATCAGTACTGCTAAGCTGGGTGCTTGCAACACCTTCCTGCACTGAGCTGATGCCTTCCTTGTATGAGAAATACATAAATCAGCTAAAAATAGCTCTCAGAACGGATGTGATGTGCTGAGGCTGTCACAGGAAACACACGAGTCAGCCTCATCCTCAGA
Source organism: Sciurus carolinensis (assembly GCF_902686445.1). Classification (NCBI taxonomy): domain Eukaryota; kingdom Metazoa; phylum Chordata; class Mammalia; order Rodentia; family Sciuridae; genus Sciurus; species Sciurus carolinensis. The sequence continues at coordinate 170,903 of NC_062215.1, read as the reverse complement.
CACAGCAATGCGGGGACAGGCCACGGTCTTTGGATCCATCTCGGGTGGCTTAGGCCAGGCAGACCCCTGCCTTACCCCAGGCCCAGTCCCAGAAAAGACCCAGAGGAAGAGAGGAAGACCTTGCCAACCAGAGAGCTGGCTCCAAGGAAAGCCCGACGACAGCTCCTCCAGTTAGGCCATCTGTGAATGCCTGTCTGTGGGGACAGCACAGAGAACTTCCTGGACAGCTTGCTTGTGGGCCTGTGTCCAGCCTCACCCTGGCAGGAAGTGGTAGGTGTTGCCTGGAGAACTTGGGCACAGCATAGTTTCTTTTTCTTATGAAGAACCAAGGTCTATGTGGTCACAGAAATTTCACACCCATTTTATATGTTTGCCAAGACTTGGTATTTGCAGTTTACAGGTTCAGGAGCTGCTGAGGTTCGTTCTGACTCAGCAGAGCAGGAGCCAAGGCGGATGCAACCCTCAGAGGCTCCAGGAGGACTGAGTGTAGCAGGCCCCTTGGCATCACTCGGTTACCACAGGGAAGGACTGGGCCCTAGATGCTAGCCCAGGTCCCTAGGATGTGCGCCAGCAGCCTCCCCTGATTTGGGGTTCAGGTCCATGGGTATGAGGCAGTCATCTGTTTTCACATGAGTCCTTAGTACTCAGGAATACACTCAGATCTCAGGTTTCTAATGCTAGAGCTGGGGGTGGGTAAGGGCAGCCCAAGACAGCCAGTTATCTGTGGAGCCAGGATGCGATGTCAGCACTGGAAAAGGAGCAGGAGGCCCCTGCGGGACACTCAAGGCTGCCGGCAACCACTGAGGAAGGCTGCATAGGCCGGGCACCTCCCTGGGGAGTTCACACTGTGCTGGACTTCCTCCCTTGCCCACGGGCCCCTTCTGGCTGGGCGGGTTGCCTGTGGTGAGCAGAAGTAATGTGGGCTGGGGAGGGAACATGCCCTTTTCGGGAAAACCCCCAAACAAAAGCCTGGTGGGATCTTACAGATACTCAAAAGCAGGTTCCCTTTTACATACTGGAGCAATGAAAGTTATTGATCTCCCTATTTGGCAGGGAGATCCAGCTATTTCTCAAAATGTACAGGTGTGGCCAGTATCTCCTCAGAGAAGGCAGTGGCTCTGCTCTCTACCTCCAGCTCTGTAACCCAACCCAAGCCCCACCCCTCCTCTTGCTCCCTGGCCCTCCTCCCTGACCACGCCCACCACCTACCCCACTCCTCCCTAACCACACCCTCCACCGCCCCTCCTGCTCTCTGACCACGCCCCCTCCTTCCCCTTCCCTGGCCTTGCCCACCACCCCCCTTCCTTCTCACTCCTTGCTTATACTCCCTGCTTGCTCCTCACATCTCTTCTATCCGACCGTTCCTGTGGATAAATTAAATTACATGGTAGGACACCCAGTTGGTGAACAGAGACTTGGAGAATTGGCTGCTGGTGTGAAACTTGGTGTCAGGAGGGATATAAACAAAACAGAAGACACCCCAGCACTCAGGGTTGTGGACATCTCCACTTTTGGGGTGCTGACACTGTTTTCTGCCCTCATATCCCTCTCCAGACTCTCCCAAATCCAGGCCACTGGACATGGAAGGCACCTTCAGGGGTGTGAGTGACTCATAAGTACCAGTACCTGGATGTGCTGTCCTGAGTACAGATCTGTGGTCACCACAGGCTGCCATCTACTCCAAACCCTGCAGGGTAACATCTCCAACAGATGAAGACACAAGGCCTGTTCCTGGTCTGACTTTGGACAAATCTGGAGCATGAGGCCTGATGACAACATTGTACAGATGAAGAAATAGGCTGGAGAGTTTGAGGAACAGGGCCACTCTCCTTCTGGCACCTTCTCTCTGCTTAGGGCACACCGGAGCCCACATAGGTGACCCTCTGCACAGTCTGGTTTCTGTTTGAAGTGACTACAGCTATTGAAACCTCTGTGCAGGGCTGTCCAGTGAGTGAGCATGCCCCCAGGCCCTGCAGCCAGCTGGGCATTTGGACAGCTCACATTTGTCTCCCTGTAATTGGTGCTAGATTAGGCCCCTGCAAGGGGAAGTCTACTTTTCAACAAAAAGGGCCTAGACTCCAGCCAGAAGCAGCTCAAGGCAGGAGTGGTAGGGAGAGGCTTGGGCTGACCTTGAACAGCTGGTGCCCTCTGAGCATCTGCCTCAGCTGAGGCTGGGCCACAAACCCTCCTTTGCCTTTTGAGAGCTCTCATTGTGGGCTCTTCACAGTCCCCAAGGAGTAGGGCTGGCTTCACTAACCTGGCCTCCTCTTTGGGCCTCCTCTATAGCAGTGTTTAGCATTCTAAGAGGCCCTCAGCTCCCTAGACATGCCTGGGCATTACCAGAGACAGGACAGCTAGGCATAGGGGTCCCAGCCCCCTTCTGGTTAGCTGGGTGCAGAGTTCTTGAGGTGGGGTCCTCCAGAGAATCTCTGTGCACTATAACAAGGTCCAGTGAGACTTGGCTTCTGGTAACCTCATTTTGACTGACAGCCTTTAATAGAAATCAGACAGTGTTGCATGTCCTACTAACACCCCACCCACCTTCTGCAGGAAGGTCAGGCCAAGTGGCCACTGGCTTCTATTAGTCTCATGAGGAGTAGACAGGGAGAATCTTCCTGGGAAAGTGTGGGGGGTGTCTAGGAGAGAGAAGGGACTGGATGATGGAGGGTCAGATGGGCTGTGTCCCCTCACTTACATGCTACCCACAGGAGCCTGGAATTTCTCCTGGCATAAGCAGAGCAAGCAGGTAACTTCTTATCCCTGTCCTGAGAGCAGGTAGATCTGAGGTCTGAGGAAGTCTTCCACATCAGATGGTCAAGGTGCCTGAGGCTAGGGTCAACTTGCTGTTCACTGGACGCATTTGGAGCACAGTTGCAGACTTCCTGCCTGAACTTAGCCTTTCAGGACTCTCCAGTGGGATCTGGGGGCTGCTCAGGTACTGCTCATGGCCTGCTCTCTGCCTGGACATGTCTGTGTTTGTAAATCACACACAAGGGGTTCATCCATTGTGGCAGGGGTCCTCCATGGAAATTCTGCCCCACACTTCCCATCTGGTCTGATTTTTAAACACAAGTCTGACACCACAGGGGTGTATGGCTCAGTTCCGCTCTCAGGGCCAGTTGTAGGCATGGCAATTGTGTGTCAGGGCCCACCTTGGCTGTTAGGCCTGGCTTAGGGCCATGTCCACAACTCCTACCTCATCCATAGCCTGTGAGTGTCCACACCCCTGTGCTTCCCATGAGACACCCAGAGTGCCCTGTGGCCACCACTTCTCTCATTGTCTGGGGAAGGTGGCCTGAGCCACCTGTGGCCAGGGATCACCCTGTGCTCTCTCTCATGATGGGGCTTATAGTCTCAAATCTTCAGCATGAGCATATCCCACAGGCTGAGGTGACATGTGTTCCAAGGAGGACAGACAAGGTGGGGTTCCAGGTGCTAGCCCCTTGTCAGCTCCAAGGAGAAGATGGAGGGAGCGGATCTGGCTATGGGGTGCAGGGCTGTCTTGCCTGCAGCCTGGGTGAAGCCCAAATGTGACGAGCCTCTAAGAACCAGGCTGGGCAGGGTAGATATGAGGCCTCCTGGGTTGAGTCATCCTGGCTGGAAGAGCAGGTCACATGATTCCACATCAGAGGAACCATGGAGGTTCTGCTGAATGAGTCCAATGCTGCCCTGAAAGGGAAGAAGCGTTTGGGTCCAGACTCTGGGTATACTGGGATCAGCAGGATTGGCATTCAATGTCCAGGTGTGAAGTCCTCAGAACAAAGGGCAAGACAAAAAGTGAAGAGAGGCACAACCTCATGTCTAGGTGAGATGTCTAAGAACTAGACAAGCTGAGAGACAAGAGGAGGGGACACCACCTCATCCCCTAGATGAGATGTTCTAAGGACAGAGGGGCTGAGAGACAAGAGGAACGGACACCACCTCATCCCCTAGGTGAGATGTCCTAAGGACAGAGGGACTGAGGACATGAGGAGGGACACCACCTCACCCCTAGGTGAGATGTCCTAAGGACAGAGGGGCTGAGGATACGAGGAGGGACACCACCTCACCCCTAGGTGAGATGTCCTAAGGACAGAGGGGATGAGGAAACGAGGAGGGACACCACCTCACCCCTAGGTGAGAAGCCCTAAGGATAGAGGGGATGAGGACACGAGGAGGGACACCACCTCACCCTCTAGGTGAGATGTCCTAAGGACGGAGGGGCTGAGGACACGAGGAGGGACACCACCTCACCCCTAGGTGAGATGTTCTAAGGACAGAGGGGCTGAGGACACGAGGAGGGATACCACCTCACCCCTAGGTGAGATGTCCTTAGGACAGAGGGGCTGAGGACACGAGGAGGGACACCACCTCATCCCCTAGGTGAGATGTTCTAAGGACAGAGGGACTGAGGACATGAGGAGGGACACCACCTCACCCCTAGGTGAGAAGCCCTAAGGATAGAGGGGATGAGGACACGAGGAGGGACACCACCTCACCCCTAGGTGAGATGTCCTAAGGACAGAGGAGATGAGGACACGAGGAGGGACACCACCTCACCCTCTAGGTGAGATGTCCTAAGGACAGAGGGGATGAGGACACGAGGAGGGACACCACCTCACCCTCTAGGTGAGATGTCCTAAGGATAGAGGGGCTGAGGACACGAGGAGGGACACCACCTCACCCCTAGGTGAGATGTCCTTAGGACAGAGGGGCTGAGGACACGAGGAGGGACACCACCTCACCCCTTGGTGAGATGTCCTAAGGACAGAGGGGATGAGGAAACGAGGAGGGAGACCACCTCACCCCTAGGTGAGATGTCCTAAGGACAGAGGGGATGAGGACACGAGGAGGGACACCACCTCACCCCTAGGTGAGATGTCCTAAGGACAGAGGGGATGAGGACACGAGGAGGGACACCACCTCACCCCTTGGTGAGATGTCCTAAGGACAGAGGGGCTGAGAGACAAGAGGAGGGGACACCACCTCACCCCTAGGTGAGATGTCCTAAGGACAGAGGGGATGAGGACACGAGGAGGGACACCACCTCACCCCTAGGTGAGATGTTCTAAGGACAGAGGGGATGAGGACATGAGGAGGGACACCACCTCACCCCTAGGTGAGATGTTCTAAGGACAGAGGGGCTGAGGACACGAGGAGGGACACCACCTCACCCCTAGGTGAGATGTCCTTAGGACAGAGGGGCTGAGGACGTGAGGAGGGGACACCACCTCACCCCTAGGTGAGATGCCCTAAGGATAGAGGGGCTGTGGATGTGAGGAGGGGTCCCCAGCTGAGTCCCCCTAGGTGAGATGTCCTATGTACAGAGGGGATGAGGACATGAGGAGGGGTCCCCAGCTGAGTATACGTGGAAGGCTGAATTTCCCCTTGCTTGCTTGCCCTGTGAGGGGAGGGTCTTCTAGTTCCTCTCCCCTAGTTGGTCCCTTCTCGCCATGGTACTTCCTGGGAGTCTCCACAACATACACCTTCACCCTGCTCTGCAGATGTGGAAGCTCTGACCTGAGAGACCCCCTGTGTATTTGAGGACCCCCAGAAACATGTGGCCAATAGGCAGCTCCTTTCCCCTTTCCCAGGGACCCTAGGGAAGAGCTGGTTACCCACCATGGCAAGAATGATGACCTTCACTGCATATGAGAAGAAGTCAGCTTTTGTCCCAGTGAACAGCTCCAATGACTTCTGGAACTGCTGCCAGGGTTCCTGTGTCCATGGCACCTGGGCCTCCCAACAGGCTAGTGATGGAATCTCATCCTAGCTCATGAACGAGTCAGAACGGTGGGGGAAGGAAGGTTAAGCACTAGGACTTCCATGTCAACAACCATCCTGAGGTCAGAGGAGCCCCCTCACTTTCACCAGGAGGTGTGTCCTGGGCTGGGTGGTGGTAAAGCCCACCAGCCAGGGTCCTACCATAGGATAGATTCTTTTTGTCCAGGTAATAGGCAAGATGGCCTTGGCCACTAGACCCTCTTCCACGTGTCACTGGTTCAGCAGTGCAAGATGGCGCTCTGGCTGAGGGCAGCTCCAAGGTCCACCAGGGGCAGTAATACCTCTGTGTGCAGATGCTTCATGTTCCCCATGAGCAGAGAAAATGACTGGAACAGTGTGGTATTGCCTGAATGTCAGAGCTGAGGGGATAGACGAAGCCACTCACTCAGAGAGATGCAGGAACACAAGGCACACACACCCAGTATGATGCCCTGGTAATCTCAAGAGCAAGGTGCTCACACATGTCACATGCCGAAGCACATGCAGTGCTCACCAGAGAACACGTCACAACATACACAGTGCTCACACAAACACACCATGTCTCCTGCAGTGCTCACATGCTCACTGGTAGACACATACCCTTACTCTGCACACAAACTTTGTTGGTGGGTGCAAAAGCTCAAGATTTCAGGGAAACAGACACGAGATGGGAGCAGAATCGGCGGGAAGCTCATCAGTGGAGCCCAGGGGCTGCACCCGGCCTACAGAGGACTCCTACTGCTGAGCTGGAGGTGCCCTGGTCCCACTCCTAGCTCAGCTTCTGCTTCTTGGTCATGAAGCCAGCATTGCAGGCTGACCAGGGAGCCTGAGTTGACCCACCAGAAGCAACAGCCCCTAATGAAGGAAAAGAAAACTGGGGAAGTGGTAGGTGGGTGGTGGAGGGTGGGCCCAAGCTCCAGCCTCCCCTGGTGCCCTCCCATGGCCACAGCCCTCCCTGTGGCAATGCAGCCAGACACTGGCCTTGAGCCCAAATCTGTGTGCCATGAGGGAGCCTCAGGATGGCGGGGCTGCAGAGGGAGGGGCCCTGGAGAGCTTGCCGCTGCCCCTAGAGTGCTGCTGCAGCACCACCTGCTGGCCAAGGGGAGCCCAGTGTCCTCATCTCCCCAGGTCCAGGGCGCCCACCTCATTTAGGGGACTCCATCCCTTCATCTGCCCCATCTCTGAAGAGCCTAAGGACCAGGTGGCTCCAGCTCAGTGCATTCAGTAAGCTGCAATTCTTTCGTGGTCTGGGGGCGGGAATAAGGCTACAAGGGCCAGGACACAGCCTCTGGCTTTTAGAAAGCAGGAGGGTCAGAGTCCCCTGGAGGTGGGTAAACACAGGAGGGCTGGACACTTACCTCAGTGACTGCCCCTCATTTGGGATGTGCACTGCTTCCATCCTAAGCTGCCATGTGCACCCTGGTCCTTTGCATCTCCTTTGCCTTACCCTCATCCCCTCCCCACAGATCAACCCTTCCAGACCTGGTGACCCTCTTCTAGAACATTCTGGGCCATTCCTGGAGAGCAGGGGAACTATAAATGCTGATCCTTGCTGAAGATGGTGTGGAGGTCTCAACACTAGGTCAGTAACAAGGTCTCTGGGATATGCAGATTCAGCTGGATGCTGTCCAGCTGTTTCCACTTGCTCCTTCACTCAACCCCAGGAGAGCCATTCTCCTGGCCCACAGAGCTCTTAGAGTAGTGAGTCTCACACTTACCCACCCAGGGCCTTTGCTCTGTAGCCTTTCACCTCATCTTGACTTTGTCCAGGCTTGCTGGCCACAGCCGGTGCTGACTGCTCTGGTCTATTGTCCCCCAGAGAAGCAGCTCACTCACCTCATGGGAGTGTGTGCCATGCCTTTCTCACTTACTTGGAGTCAGGAGCATGTTTGGAGAAAATCTGCTGGATATGGAGGAGCTGAGGCCCCTGGGCAGGCAGGATGGAGCTCCCGGGGACACAGTTCTGTTAAGCATCAGACCAGGTCGCTCTCCATACCTAACATCTCCTGGTCCTGGTCTCTCTACTTTGGGCCATTTTCACCTCAGGTCTCAACCTCCACGTCCCCTCAACACCCCCAGGAGGCCTGGAACTCCCTGGAGTTCCGATGAGGAACCCAGGATGGGAGGCACCCATGCTTCAGGCAGGTCATTTGTGCCAGAGACAGAGACAGAGACAGGAGAGCAAGAGGTCTTGTGCTGGCTCCTCTGTTGGGTAGTCAGCCTGGCCTGTCTCCTGGTCTCATCTACAGCACTGGTGGAGGTGCAAGGAAGCTCTGGCCTGAGCTGATGTGGGCAGGTGAGCTGCAGGACTAGTGAGGGGTGCAGCCTGCACCCAGCACTGACTCAGCCCCACGTCCCTGCGCTGCACTCTGTTCCTGGGGTGCTGTGGCAGCCACACTCATCCCTGCTGGGAACTTGTCCAGCTGCAGCCTGTGTTGGGAACTGATTACTATGATTTTGGGGCTCCATCGAGCTGTATTTCATTTCAGTGTTGAAGGGTCAAAAGCAACAATGACTCAGACCAGGAAGGCCCTTCCTGGGCCTCTGCACAACAGAAACACATCATCATGGTCAGGAGGTCAGTCAGGTGGGAAAGGTCTGGAAACCCAGCAGAAAACACCAGGGGCCCTGTCGGTGAACATGACTTGTCTCAGTGATATTCTGGATGTCAGGAGCCACACATTTCCTACATCCCATCAAATGAAGGATGACACCTCCATTCCCCTAGGTGGCAGGCAAAGGGGAGGCAGGCAAGGAGGAGGGTGGCAGGGGGAAGCCAGGCAGGGCGCAGGGTCAATGGTAGATCTAGGGGACTGGACTCTTCCTACTGGAGCGTTCTGTGGTGGATACAGGCTGTTTCAGCCAGCTTTTTGAGTTGCTATGACCAAAATATCTGACAAGAACAACTTAGAGGATAAAAGGTTACTTGGGACTCAGGGTTTCAGAGGCCTCAGTCCATAGATGGCTGATTCCATTGCTCTGGGCCTGAGGTGAGGCAGCACATCATGGGGGAAGGGCCCAGAAGAGGAAGGCTGCTCAACTCATGCAGGCCAGGATGCAGAGAGGGAGAGGGGAGAGAAGAGGCCACAGAGGAGGTGACCGTCTTCTGCAGCCACACCCCACCTGCCAGTTACCTCCCCGTCAGGCCACCCCAACTGGGATGGACCATGAGGTCCCAGCCCTCACATCCCAGTCCAATCATTTCACCTCTGAAGGCTCCTGCACAGGAGCCTGTGGGGATGCCTCGCATCCACGCCACAGTATGGGCCTGTCTGCGCTGACCTGGCCGGGCCGCTCCCTGCTTGCACAGCAGTGGCCCTTGTGGCCATTTCTGGACATCCCTGGTTGCCTCTGCTCCAGGTGCCTAATTTGGGATTCACACCTGGGATGCTGGTGCATTCTCCCCACAGGCTCCCTGCTGTGTAGGCAGAGTGGAACTTCACTCTGAGACCCCAGGGGTCTACCTCCCCAGCTTGTGCCTGCTTCTCAGGGTTTTGTGCCCATCACCAGATTTTATTCTTTTCTTTCTTTGTTGAAAGGGTACAGAAAGGACATAAAATAGATGAGCGGATGCCCTCTGGGCTTGGGAGACCGGCTAGACTCAGTGACTACGGGGGTGGATGAGGAGAGGAGCTCGTGGGTCAAGACACCACTCCTGGGTGCCCTCCTCCTCTGCTGCCCACCTGTGGAGTGTGTCCTGGGTGACGGACAAGCTGAAACAGTGCAGGCTGGGATCTGCATCAGAAGGGGTAGAGCTGGCTCATCCCTCAGCCTCAGGCTTACAGAAACCCCTAGCAGGGCCACCCTATCCTTACCAGGCCTCATGGCCTCTGCTTGTGCTGGCCACTGCCTTGCTCAGGGCTGTGGGGGTGGGAGTGCCTCACTGGAGTTGTTGACCTGAGAGAAGACTGAGCTTGAAAGACCAGCTCCTTGCTGAGAATGGAGCCACAAGTCTCTGGGCTCCTTAGCCAGTCTCCAGCTGCCTCCTCCATGTCCCAGTCCTGGGACTTCTATCCTCAGCTCAGCCCTAGAGTCCTGGGTGGCCTCAAGGGTGGAGGTGGGAATGGAGCCTGGCAAGAACCACCCCTCCTGGCTGCCAGGGCTCATACACCTCCCTGAAGGCCACCTGGCTCTGGGGGCAGTAATGGAGATGAATCCTGTGGGCAGGGGCTCCCACCTGAGCTGTGCTTGTCCCTGGGTGGCATGGTGGGCATGGATTTGGGTTCAGGCCTCAGGGTCACCAGCTGGGATAAAGGTCACCCTGTTAGCAGGATGTATTTGGGATTCCAGGGCTCTTGGCATTTGAGGATTCCTGTGTTGGACGTGTGTGTGCCCTTGTCTGAGATTATGATGTAAGATATGCTTCCGGCTGTGTGGAGGCCACAAAGGAGGATCTGCAGCTCTGTAGGCCCTGGCCGTTCACTTCTTCCCAGCTTTTGTTCCACCACAGGCAGTGACCAGATGTCTCTGCCACTCTGCTGGCAGTGGGTCCTGGTATGTGAAGCCTCTCCAATTGGTGGGCATCAGCAGGGGCCTGCTTCACTTGGGGCTAAAGGCAAGCACCCATCCAGCTGTTTGGAACGGCCTGTTCCCTATGGGTGTGTGGAGGGAGAATCTCTGCTCTGCGTTAATCCCAGGCGTCCCTCTACTCCTTGCTGGGAGCCTGGGTTGCATCCCACCTCTGGACTTGGAGTGTTGACAGGCTGGGCCCTCAGATCAGGGTGAGTGGGGATGTACCTCACCTGGGTGCTTTCAAGGCATGGGTCTGCACAGACCTGAATGTCACACATGCCAGGTGCCCCAAATGTTCCCCTGAATTCTAGAAAGCAACTGTTTTTAAGTAATCCACATCCTTGAACACTGTGGAGTTTCCACTTCTGACTGATGGTCAAGGTGGCTACAGTGTCATTTGCAGTTGTTATTTCAGTGGAAAGACAGAGGCTGTGAGGGTTTTCTTGACACAAGTCTACATGTTCTTTGGGGTCTGTGGCACCAGTGTGGTGGACTGGCTGAGATGTGGTCTTAGCTCAGCCGAAATCTACTTCCAAGGAAGATGTGGCTCCCAGGACCTGCTGTGGAGTGTCCGCTCCTGGATTCTCCTCACCTTGGCCGCTAGTGATGTGAATAAGCAACTGGAGTCTGGCTCCCAGTGAGGTCAGTACCATGAATTCTGGGCCTGTGGACTGCAGGCAGGCATCAGTGGCTGCCACCTCTTTGGCTTCCTCTGGTCTCTTCTCCTGCTATTTATGATCTCTGCTGCAAGTCAGATCCAAGAGGGTGGGTGACATGTGTGTGAGTGTGCATGCTCACAGCCACGTGAGAACTACAGAGAGACATGGGCAAGTAAGAAGGGCCTCTGTCCTCTCCCTCCCAAACACCAGCTCAGGCTGCTTCACTTAGTTTTCCTGAGGGCACCTTACTACTTACCTGGGAGCCTAGATTATCCCACAGATGCAGCTCTGGGCCTTAGGTGGCCTTCTTTGCTTGTGGCCACATGCGAACCTGAAAGCAGAGACTGTGGCAGCAAGCCTTGGCCCATCCTCCTCTTACTACAGATGGTGGGGCTGTGGCCCACCTGTGTTCTGTTTGCTACTGGGGCCACATTTGCACCAGTGTGGAATGTCAGATGCTCTGACCTCACAGCCTGTGGGGCTTGGCCTTCCTGTGTTGGTGGTAGCTCATCAGAGCTGGCCACACCAGGCCTGGGAACTTAGGCCTTGTCGGTCTCCTTCCTTAAGGTGGTTTTCCTTTGTGCTCTTTCTCCCTGGATATCAGAACAGCTCTGAATGGAAAACTGTTCTGGAGGCTTCTGTACCTTACATCTGACTTGCCCCTGGCAGGGGCACCTCCACTCTCTCCTGCACAAGCTGGTCCAGCAACTTCTATTGGACCCAGCACAGGCTACAGCCCTGTGTTCTGCCAGGATGCAGAGATATTTTATCATTTATTTATTCATAAATATCGCCTAAGATCCTAGTAGGAAACATGATGTATAAATCTGGGTCTTCATTTCTCGTGGACAAATCGTGGACTGTCTTGTCATCTTTTCATCTCTATGAACCCAGGACTGCCCACTGACTGGTCATTTATGTTACTGAATTCAGAAAGAACTTGTCTAAGACTCCTTTCAACATCCTCCCAGGAGTTCTGACTGCACCTGCACCTGCCAGAGGTGCAGGCTCTCTGCAGCAGGGGAGAAGCTCTGATTTCATCAGGTTGCTGGACCTGGTTGGCAACTGCTGCTGTTCCTGCTTCATCAGTAGAGTATTGTGTTTCATTCCATCATCCTTGGCTGTAGGATTTCTAATTAACCTGGGATATGAAGAGAACTTCTTTTCAATCATTGGTAATTAGGCCTGCAGTTTTCAATGACTAGATTTTGAGGTTTGAGTGTGTTACGGGTTCATACATACCCACATTCTGTGCACTGCACATTGGCTGGTGTGGTGGATTTTGGTGACCTTGTCTGCACTCTGATCTTTGGGGCAGAGGATCAGCTGGGTGACCAGCATGTTCAATGCCCTTGTTGTCCCTAGGTCATCCCCAGCAAGTGCTGAGGTCAGAGTGGGTCTGTTGATAGTAACAACCCAAGTCCTGATGGAGTCGACTTCAGGAGGGGTGGAGTACCCTCTTCCAGTGCACCTCAGCTTCAAGAGTTCCTTATTTCTTCTTTGGAGAAGCAATTTCCTGCCCTCAACTTAATTGTTCCTGGTCTACAGGATTTGTATGGAGAGGCAATATTTATACATTTGCTGATGTTCAAAGACCACTGCTGGTGTCTAAAATCTTGCCCACTGTGGCCCCAGGATGTCCCTCTGCCAAGGTCCTTGGATTTGCTGTCTGCTGTGACTCTGAGAGGACTGGTCCACAGGGACCCTTCACTTCAAGGTTCCTGTCGGCATTTGCCTCACTGGGCCAGACAGATGGCTGGAGCCAGAGTCACAGAGATGCAGGGAGCCTGCACCAAGCACACCAAGAAGATAGCAGGACCAGTCAGCACAGGAGTGAGCATCTGAGCCCACATATGCCAGGCTGCTGAGGAGCATTCACTGTGTTCTCCCTCATAATCATAATGGAGCTGCTCCCAGATCTTGCTCAAAATGGCAAGAGAGATCACTCAAAGCCACTGCAAGGGGGAGAACCTGAACACAGCAGGCAGGTGGGCAGAGTGAAGGGAGATAGGGAGGTCACCACAGAGCTGGGCAGGCAGTGGGCAAGAGGAGCTTGATTAGAGCCAGTGTGGGAGACTTGTAGACTAAGTGGCAGCATTCTTTACCAGGGAGAGGGTGCATAGGAGCCTGCACGTGTGGTCAGCAGGAGCCTCTGTCACCCTGCAATGGCTCAGTTCATCAGAAATGAAGCAGAGGCTCAGACAGGTCAGGGTGCTTGCCCAAAGCAGGAAATGCTGGTTCACGAATCCAAAGCCAGGGGTGACGGAGACTCGCTTTTAAAAACCCAGAGGGGTGTCTCTTCCCCAGAATGTCTCTTGGGCTCTGTCTGCAGGTCTGTGTGCCTCCATCCCTATACCTGTCTCTCACTCTCCTTGGCTCCTTTCCCTCACACTGGCCTCTGCTCTGCTCCCATGAAGGTGTGATTACTCTGTCTTTCTCCTTCCTACTCTGTCCTTACTGGCCACAGCCCTGACTCTGTCACCCAGGTTGGGTTGTACTGTGGAGGAAGCTTAAGTGTGCATGTTTTTACAGGAGACAAGCACAATTCCTTATCTTATTTTCTTTCTTAAAAGAAAGAAAAATAAAAACACCAGAACAAACCTCTCTTCCTGGATGGTGCTGATCTGAGCCTTTCCACAATAGCAGAGTGGCAGGGACTTTGGAGGGTGCTGCATGAGCTGTCTCCACCTTAGACTGAGGCTGTCAGAGCAGGTGGGGTAGTCTCCTGAAGCCCCCTCCCCAGAGGGAAGGCCCTGGTGTGTGGCCAGTGAATTTTTCAAGGACCAGAAGCTGAAACTAGCTTCCAGAACCAGCCAGACTTTCCTGCCTATCCTGTTTGGGCAGTTGGAGGAGGCAGCCAGGAAACCAACCCACAGGAGAGGGAGACAGAGGGAAAGTGGGGAGGGCAGGAGGGAGACGAGGGAAACTGAGACCCAGGCCTAGACGTGCAGGGTCTGCTTCCCTGCATCATTTTTGAAGGCTGGTGACCATCACTGCTGCCCATGCACAGGGCACAAATGCAGGCAAGTGGGGCAGACGAGAAAATGGAGGGCCAGTTATGATGCTTTGAGCTGATGGCCCAGCATTAGCCCCAGATGCTTCCTCTGCAGGGTCCCAGAGTCTCCTTTTCCTTGAATGCTCTTCTCTAGTTTTCCACTCCCCTACCTGCAGAATCAGGGTACCCTGGGCTCACCTCCCTGGGTGGTCTCCCCAAATACTTGAAGCCATCTCTCCACCAACAGCTGAGTTCCTTTCCTGGTTCAGCTGCTTCTGCAGCAGTCTCCACCTGGATACCCAGTGGTATAACACTCGTGTGTGTTACATCCAAAGTGGACCCCATATTTCCCGAAAACCTCATCTTCCTGTCCCAATAGCGTCATGCTCAACCAGGTTTTCTTACAAGCCCCAATCCAGTGTTGATTTCCTGATGGCGCCACCTTCATAACACATTCCAGATCCCCATTCCTCTGTACTACTGTACCAAAGCTCCAAGGTCCTGTCCAAGATCTCCTGTGTGTCCCCGTGTGTGGTCACCATGTGGGGGGGACAAGCAGAGGAGCAGCAGCATGGTGCCCACACACCAGGGACAAATGCGAGGGGGACAAATGGAGTTCAGTTGCCCATCATTGTGCTTCTCTTTTCCTGCTCCTGATCATCAGGGATCACGAGCTCCCTTTTCAGGAAACAGTAGTTTGGGGACATTAGGTAACTTGGCCAGCATCATTGGCCTGTTCACACCCCTGGTCATCTGTGTCTAGTTTCCACTCAGAGTGCCTCATAAAGTTGCCCACTGTAGTTTGAAGCCTTTCCTGGAGGAGCACACCCTTGGAGGAACTAACCCAAACCAAAGTGATCACACAGTTAGTTTGCTGTCCCACAAGGGAGGATGTGCTGGGATTCGGAGGGTTGCTCTCTACTTTGCTGCCACCCAGCGCTTGCACAGAGAAACTGCCCAGAAACCTCACAGCTTCCCACAGCCTGGCTGTGTGTTTTGGGTCAAGTGACCCTTTCAGAATCTGCTTAATGTGGGAGAGGTTGTCCTCTTGGGAAGATGCCCTTGGATTACTCCAGGGATTCTGGACAAAGCACACTCTTTCCAAAAGACTCAAGAATTACAATTTCAGATCTGGAGTGATGTCCACACTGTCTACCTAAGCTGCACACTGATCTGAGGACTCTGGGTCAGAGCACAACAGAAATCCAAGAACAGACACCTGACTCACACACCAGATGCAGTGGGCATCTCCAGTCAGCAGGGGACAACAGTGGCTCTGGACAGAGGCTCAGTTTTCCTCCACAACAGGACCAAACCCTGGTGACTGAGCCCACAATTGCAATCTGCGTGTGATCTATGAACACCTGGGCTGGCTCACAGGGTGGGGATTCTGGTGGTAGCACCTAAGTGCACGTGTCTACAGTTGAGTGGGAGGTCAGAGGTGAAAGGACAGTGTTCCTATGGCATGCAGCAGGCTAGCCCTGGCTGACTGGCACGGCAGCTGGTCTTCAGAGGTAGCCAGAGATCAAGCCCCAGGGTTCACTTTACAGCCTGTTGCACCACACCTGTCACAGGGTGGAAGACCCCATCCAGGAAAGGACTCGAAAGATGGCTAGGAGCAGTCAGTGACCACGTAGTTCTTGCAGCCTGCCATACTTGGCATTTTGAGAAAAGAACTAACAGAAACTTGCCTCAAGCCAGTGTGGTGGTGCACTCCTCTAGTTCAACCACCGAGGAGGCTGAGGCAAAGGATCGTAAGTTCCAGGCCAGCCTCAGAAACTTAATGAGAACCTGACTCCACACAAAAGAAGTGAAAAGAACTGAGGGTGTAGCTCAGTGGTGAGGGCTTGCCTAACATGTTCAAGGCCCTGGGTGTGATGAAAGAAAGAAGCTTCAAGTAGGGCCTTTGCCAAAATGAAACCCCAGAGTGAGAGGTAAATATAAAAAATGTATCTGTGACAGATTTTAAGGACAGTTTTGAAAAATATTAATTTCTATCCTCTTAAAGGATGGAAAATACCCTTACTGGCATGACTTTTAAATAGGAAGCCATAAAAGGAAAAGCTTGTATTAATAAAAATTAAAGTAGTTCATTAAAACATCATGAACTAAGTTAAAAGTGAAAATGGAAATGGAAAATTATTTACAATTTGTGGATCAGAAAAAAGATGTTGCCAGGTATGGTGGCCCACACCTGTAATCCCAGTGGCTTGGGTGGCTGAGGCAGGAGGATCACAAGTTCAAAGCCAGCCTCAGAAAGGAAAAGGGATTAAGCAACTTAGTGAGACAGGCAAGGGTCCCTGTGGTGTGCTAACCCACATGTGCACCTGCAGCCACTTCTCATCACTGTCGTTCATTAGCTTCCAAGCACCTCTCGATTTTCCCCAATTCCCCTTCTGGCAGCTGCTTCCTCATTACAATTTGTTATGGTTTGAATGTGAAGTGTTCCCCAAAAGCTCATGTAAGAAGGTTCAGAAGAGAAATGATTGGGTTTTGAGAGTCTTGACCTAATCAGTGAATTAATCCCTGATGGAATTAACTGAATAGTAACTGGGGGCCGGTAGGGTATGACTGGAGGAGGTGGGAATTGGGGTGTGGCTTTGGGGTACATATATTTGTATCTGGAGAGTGGAGTCTCTTTCTGCTTCCTGAAGATGCAAGCTGCTTTCCTCTGCTACACTCTTCTACCATGATGTCCTGCCTCACCTGGAGCCCCTAGGAATGGAGTCAGCCTTCAATGGGCTAAGATCTCTGAAACTGGGAGCCCTCAAATAAACTTTTCCTCCTCTATGGTCAGATCATTACAGCAGCGAAGTAGCTGACTAAACACAATTTTAGAAGGCTTTTTTAAATGTTTTGGTAGAAATCAGCAAATCAATTCTAAAGTTTATATGGAAATGTATAAGGCCAAGAAGTGGTTCTTGAAAAGGTACAAACAAGGAGAAGTCACTCAATATTGAGATGTATTGTAAGGCTTCCTCTGAGACAGCATGGCATTGGTTCATGGAGAGATAATCAGAGCAGGGGTCAGCACACACTGGCCTGCTCTTGGGCCAAATCTGACCTTTCTTTTGTTTTTGTATGGCCTCTGAGTTAAGAATGGTTTCACATTTTTAAATGGTTGAAGAAAAAATAATCTTATTTCATGAAGATGATGTAAAGTTCAAGGTTCAGGGGTCACAGACCTTGTTTTGGATGGAGCACAGCAAGGTCTGGGGCTGCTCTCAGTCTCCACAGCAGAGCCGAGTAGTTAATTCTGGCCCTTTACAGAGAAAGTTTGCTAACTCCTCAAACCAATAGAACATTAAAGTCACCTCATCTATGACAAAGCAGGCATCACAGAGCAACACATGCATACTTTTAGTGGTGCTGGGGACCAAACTCAGGGCCCCATGAGTGCTGGGTGAGCGCTCCAGCACTGAGCTATAAACCCAGCCCAAACAGGGCAATACTTTAACACATGGTCCTTGGGGACTTGAAATTCCAAAGTAAAACCTGATCCCTACCTCACAGCATATACAAAAGTTATTTCCAGGGAGATTTAAAATCCAAATGTACAAGGAGTGCCAATAAAGCTTCAGTGAAGATTCAATAGGACAGAATTTGTACAACCCTGGATTAGGTCATGGCCTGTGCAAGACACAGGAATTACTGCTGGTAAAGGAAAAGACCAAGAAAAGTAACAAGACTGTTAAAAATGAGAAAACTGAGACCATCTATCTACCAAAACACACTCTTACCACGGGAAGAACTCAAGTTATAAGGAGGATATGGTGGAAAAGATATTTGCAAAGCAAGTAATGCTCAAGGGGCTCATATGCAGAGCTTGTAAATCACTCATACAACTCAGGCAGGAAACCCAGATGAAAAGGTGCTCAGACTCATCTGTCACCAGGGACAGGAAGATGAAACTGACGTGAGAAGTCACCACATGCCTCCAGAGTGACTGAAATCAAGAAGGCAAACAGGCCAAGTATGGAGAAGGCATGCTCTGTCACCCCCAAATGCCACTCTCAGACACATGCGCGCAGAACTGCTGACACACTCACATCCAAGAACATGCAAGAACACTGGAGGCAGCACCATCTGAAATAACTAAAAGATCACCGTCTGAATGCCCACAGCTTAGGACAGGTACACAGTAGTGGCATGATTTTGCTAAAGCAGCCAATCAGCTTCAGAAAGGGTGGAGCACAGAAACAGGCACTCCATTCAGGGCTCTGAGGGAGTAGAGAGCGAAGGTTCACGTTATGACGTCATCTCCAGAAAGAGCAAAAGCAGGCAAAACCAACCTGTGTTCCCGAAATCCAGCAGGGGTGGCCTCTGGCAAAGGTGGCGTGAAGGGTTACGCCCACTTTTCTGATCTGCTCCCTGAGCTGAGCCCACACTGCATGCCCAAAGCATGTCGCTGACCCGCATGTGCACTGTGCTCAAATAGACGAAAAGTCCTCTCAAAAACATGTAAGGTCACCTCCGTATCTATATGCAGAAATCTTATGCTAGTTACTTCTCTAGCCTCGTTGATTTTTGTCTTCTTGATTTGATCAAGATTAAAAATGATATGTCAACCCTTCCCACTTTCTGCTTTTTGTTGTCCTGTTTTGGCTTTACACATGTCAGTGCTGTCTTCTATGTTGTAAACAAAGAGGTCCATGTTACACTCATTTCATATAGGAAGCCACAACTAGACATTAATCACTAATGAATTACTCTGAAATTATTTTTGTTTATTCAACCAATGCTGAGCACCCCCAGATTTCAGGGTTCTCGGCCCTTTAGGGGCAAAGGGTCACAGAATTGACTACACATCGCACTCCCAGCTGCCACTCTGTGAGTCTCCCCGATGGCATTTCTTTCATTGTGTCCTAAGCCAGTTTTGCTATGAGGAAGCTACTTCCTGTCAACATATCTAACTTTATTTGGGCAGGAGGAACGCGTACCGTGTAACCTTCCCTGAATTGCAAAATGCGTTTGCCGTCTGTGATGATTAAAACAATAATTCTAATCTCTGGGAGATATGGAAAAATACTGGGGATAAAATAAAAGTCACTCTGGTTCTCATAGGCAAAGTTTGCCACTGCCAACAGTTTGATGTCTTCCTTCTGGTAACTTCTCCAAGCACATTTTCTCAGCAGTTCCCACTCTTCCTGAATGCGCAGTGCGCAACGTGTCCACACGTGCGGCGTCGCTGCGCTACACTGGGACTGAGGGAGCCGCGCAGCTCCGTCTTCAGAGAGGAAGTGCTCGGGACTCCCCCGCCACGGTTCTTGCGTCACACGACACCGAGCCCGTGTCCCGAAGAGGGCTGTTCCTACAGGAGGTCTACTAGGTTAGTACCAGCGCCAGGAAATCTGCCGGCGCCACGGTCACCACGGAAACCCCAGCGCACGCCCTGATTGGCCCGGGCGCCTCCGGCCGCGCCCCTGGCCCCGCCCCGCCGCGCCGCCGCGCCCGCGCAGGGACTCTTGGGAGGGCGGAGTGTCGGCGCGGCGCGTGGGCCGAGTACTCCGGGGCCGTGCTCCCTCCAGGCGCGCCGCGGGCCGCCGTCCCGGGGGCGTGGAGTTGGCCCGCCGGCGTCTCGCGCGCCGCGCCCCGCGGGACCTTGGAGCTGTGTGGTGGAGGCCCGGGAAGCCTCTGCAGCGCCGGCCCCGCCCGGCTCTTGGCGCGGAAGGAGCCCCGCTGCCGATGCAGCTGCCGGCAGGTCTGGCCGCGTCCGAGCCGGCGGGCGTGGACCTCGTTGCGATTCCCTAGCCGGTGAGCTCGGCCCTCGGGATTCCGAGCCCAGTGCGGCCCAGAAGCTCGAGGGTGCGCCGCGTGCAGCGCGGGACGGAGCAGGCGCTGCGTCCCCGCAGCCCGGCCGCCTGCGGTCGGGAGCTGGACCTGCTTGGCTGCTGCTCTTTTTTGCTTTTTCACCCGCTGGTTTGGGTTTCTCGGAAGCTTCTCCGCACGTGCTATTTCTCTGCCATTTTTTTTTCGTTGCTCGTTCCTCATGTTGCTAGACTTCTCCATTGTTTTTATTTTATCTAGGTACCTATCAGTCCTCTCAGTTAAGCTGTGCTTAGTCTGGAGCGAACTTAGTTTAGGTTCAGAGAAAGCCCAGTTTCTAGTTCTGACCATCTATTAACAAATTGTATTGTTATGTATTCACATAACCCTTCTAAGCTTACTTGTTCTTTAAATCAGGAGGTTAAACTTTCAAGACGTTTCCCCCACATTTAAGAGCTCCTTGTCTGTGCTGTGCCAATTGGGCCAGGCTCTTTCCTGCCACTTCCGCTTACCCCGCTGTGCCTTGTTGTTTTCCCACTTGGTAATGTAATGTGCATCGATTTCAGTGAGGTTGCTTGCTTTCCTCTGGTTATAATTTCTCATATTCCATTTCAGAAGAGATGTTTTGATTCCTTCCAGATTTGAAGACCAGAGTAGATGCCAAAGAGAAGACCTTGAGAATGTGCTTCTGAAGGAGCAGCTCCATTACTGCTGTGTTGGACAGACCCAGAGTGAATGTGCCCCTAGGATGTCCACTTGAAGAAGCCTGTGAGCATGAGGCCAGGGTAGAGAAGCAAGGTATCTTGCTTGGAACTTGGTATCTCCAGTGCAAGCAGTTCTCTTACCCAGACCACTGGGTTTTCAGCACCTGATAGTGCCCATGGAGAAATACCTTTTGAGGAAGATAGACATGATTTGAATGAATTTGAGGGAAGTTTTGATCTAAGATCTAAACTTATTACACAGCATATTACTGATTCAGGGGAGATACCACATCTATTTGGACTATTTGGAAAAGATATGAAATGGAACTTATCTCCAATTAAAGGATGAAGAAATTCTAGAAAGAAGACTTACAAGTATAGTGAATGTGGAAAAATTTTCAGTGACTGTTCAAGCTTTATTTGTCATCAGAATTCACACTGGAGAGAAACCTTATAGATGTGATGACTATGGAAAGGCCTTGAACCAGAGTTCATCTCTTCTTGAACACCAGAGAACTCATACTGGAGAGAAACCTGTGGATGTAATGTTTGTGGAAAAGCATTCACTGTAAATTCTTCTCTCATTCAACATCAGAGAATCCACACTGGGGAGTTACAAATGTAGCACATGTGAAAAAGTCTTCAGTGACTACTCATTCTATATTCAGCCTCAGAGAATTCACCATGGAGAGAAGCCCTGTGATTGTGCTGATTGTAGGAAGGCCTTCATAGACATATCTTCCCTTACACGACATCAGAGAACCCACAGTGGAGTGAAGCCCCATAAATGTCAATTGAAGGCATTCAGATGGAGCACAAATCTAACTCAACACCAAAGGACTCACACAGGGGAGAAGCCCTATAAGTGTCATGGATGTGGAAGGGTGTTCACTGCCCACTCAACCTTTATATAACACCAAAGAATTCACACTGGGGAAAAGCCCTGTATGTGCAGTTAATGTGGCAAGGGCTTCCCTAAAAACTCATCCCTTACTAAGCACCAGTAAGTTCACTTTGGAGAAAAACCTTACAAATGTGGGAAAGCTTTCAACCAGAGTACTCACCTTATTCAGTATCAGAGAACTCACACTGGGGGAGACCCTTTAAATGTGACCAGTGTGAAAAAGCATTTGGGAACACTTCTATCTTGGTTAGACATCAGCAGCTTCACATTTTAGAGCAGTACTAATGATGCTACAATTTTGTGAACTACAATCACATGTCGCTTGATGGGGATATGTTCAGAGAGAGGCCCTGTTGAAGGATTTTGTCTTTATGTGAATGTGGTAGAGTGCATGACTGCTTTCATGTGACTGGAAGTGCCGTAGGGTTGTTCACAGCAGCATCCGTGCAAGCTTCTGTGACAGCTGTGTTGTCACAGGGCATAGGAGGGTCCCAGCTTGTGGTCTCACAGAACCACCATCATGTGTGGTCTGTCACTACGGATACATGGTTACGCAGTGCATGCCTGTCCTTCATTCAGTCTACCCTTTCTTATGGGTTGTGTGCTTCTTTCTCATATCAGCCATTTTTCTGGTTAAAATTATGACCTCTAGGAATGTTGTAGTAATCAGATAAAGGAAAACATTACATATTTCTAATGGAAGTTCTCCCAAGAGCTGTTGTATTCAGCAGTTTCTGTAACCATGCCAACTTTCCTACCCTGATCCTAGTGCCATGAGATTGATACTCCAGCTTCCTTTGAAACTCCTCTATATCCTAACCCATTTTGTAAGATAAACAAGATGAAAGGCTGCCCTTTGTCATCGTGGGCTTGTGAAGCAAATGTTCTCAGGTCCTAGTTTATTTTTCCCTTCTGAGATTCTTTTCTCTCTGACTACTCAATGCCAGTCACCAGTACGTTCAGCCATATTTCCCACTTCCTTGTTTTGCCTGCCCCAAATACCTTTAGTTCATCATGCTGAGATTGTGAAAAGGCAAAACTGAAAATTGTCATGTCACTGGGAATGGTTCTGCATGGCAGTTGGGTTTGTAGCCATCTGTTGAGTTCTTTCAACCTGATCATCTAAAAGATTAGACCACCTCTGAAAGATGGGTTCATTGGTCTTTCAAGACATCCATGACTGTCTGCCTTCTCCAGTCATCTGGAAACCACCACACTTTGCACACACTCCCATTTGGGTTTGGTCTCTCATGATTACCATCTACCCCACCCGCATATTACTCCAAGAGCTGTGGAAAATAGGCATTCACACTTGTTTCCTACTCAAAATTAACATAGCCAGGCTACTTGAAAGCTCATCTGGGATCAGGCTCTATGCCCTGCAACTCATGGTGGTATTTTACCGCTGCAATCAAACAATGCCCTGGTCCACTCACTGGAGACAATAAAGGGCAGATATAGCATTAAGGACTGCACTGTTCCTTAGATGAGCACGGAAGAGTGGAACTGGAACCTGGCAAGTTGCAGAATATTTCTGTGCATTCAGACTGTTGGGGCAATGTCTACTCAAACCTTGCTGTGCTGTCCTCTTGTGCTTTCCAAATCTGCTTTGAGACTTTTAAGACATGGTCTCCTCATTTGGTGTGTATTGGTTCCACTTCAGTCTTGCTTACTGGTCACTTTGCTGTGTCAGGTTCCCGCTCTGCATTCCTTAGGTGTGGAGGTCTTGCTGGTGTTAACCTTACCTGTGTTCTGCCAGGTGTTGCTGTGTCAAGTTCCTGCTTGAGTCCCACCCTCAGTTGGTGGAGGTCTCACTGGTCTTCACCTTTTGTGTGCTCCCACCAGGTGTTGCTGTTTACCTTGTACCTCTATACCCCTGAACTGCTTACTGACATTCTCAGCATGATCCCTCCTGCCCGTGTTTACTTACCCTTGTTTGTGCATGTGCCTCTATTGGAGCACCTCTCACAGTGTTGTACTAGACTGTGAGCTCCTCCAGGGAAGTGACTTTGTTTAGTGCATTCTGTATCTCTAGTCTCCAATAGATTCACTGACCCAGATTGGCTCAGTAAAATTTCTTTGTATGAATTATGCACCTTCTCCATTACCATTTCCACAACCCGGTTTTTACTGGAAAGTTTTTGTCATTGTAATGTTCCTTGTGCTTGATACACCTGTGCATACTTGGCTGGCTGTCCTATGACATGGTATGCATTCGAAATATGGAAATATGTCAGTATGAAGTAATGAGATGCAGTGGTTAAAAGCTTGGGTCCATAATTTGACCTAGATGTGAATTCACCCAAGTTTGAAGCCCACCTCTTAGCATTTACGGTGGTTCCCGTTGCTTCAGCCCTGTTCACCTCATTTTCTTCTTTTGTGTAAGCAGGGTAGCATACTATCTAGCATGGAGTTTTGACTATTCCATGAAGTGATGCACATTCCTAACCTGACTTCAACTTAGCTCTCTTCCCTGAGCTCCAGAGCATGTGTCCAAGTACTATTGTACATTCCTACTTTCTGGACTGCAGCTATGTCCAAGATCCGTCTCATTTGTGGCCATTGTATTCTGCACCCCCCACTCCCGTTCCAGTTTTTAGTTCCAGGATCTGCTTAGCTGGGCCTGCAGACACTACATATTTTACCCACTGCATCACAAATTATGCTCAGTTCTGTCCCTACCTGCTCTTTCTTAGGAAGTTGTCTCTGTTCTCACTGCCCTGTGCCCTGATGTAGGTGGTCTTGTCTCACATGGTCTCTTCCTCTGACTCTCTCTTAAGCCCTTCCTTGTTTTTCCAGGGGTGACTGTTAAAATGCCAACCTGGCGAAGGAACTCTGGTGGCCAGCCCCCATTTTGAAGCTGTTGACTACCCAGTGGCAGTTATTTTATTAGTGTACAGAAGACATTACAAGGGCTTTAGGAGCCATGTGAGTGTAGTCAGGGACTAATGTGCCTGGGTAAGTGCCTGGCCTGCAGATCCCAGGAGCCTCCAAAGTGGGGACAGAGCACTGGGCCATTCTACCCAGAGTCCCTTGGGTGCCTGGGTGAATGTGGTCTGCAGATCCTGGGAGACTCCACATGGGTAAGTCTGCATGCAGGCCCCATCTCCTCTCTGGCTACTCCTAGATGGTGCGGGGAGACCCCAGCGCCTGGAGTCTCACTGGGTCCTAAGGGGAAGGGCTACTGTGCACCTCATTGCTTGCTTTTATTCATGTCTTAATGACTAATTTTTCTTATAGTGTTAAAGTATTTGAGAATTATTGAGATGTTGATGTATTAAAATTCAGTTAGTAAAGTATGAATATTGTATTTGTGTCTGTCACAAGAAGAACCTTGTGGGTGGGGTTATAGTTCAGGGGTGGACTGGTACCTAGCATGGGTGAATACCTGGGATCAATTCCAGGCACTACAAGGGAATATAAAACAAGCAAGACTTGGGAGATTCTGTGGTATAATTAACTACTTTTGTCAATAAGTAGGTGACAAGGAAGTAGGACATATTTATCAAATGCAATGAATGCTTCTAGTTTGGACCTGATTTGTTTGTATCTAACTACAAAATTTATTTGAAATAGCTGGAGAAATCTGTATATTGGGAATTTGATATTAAGGAATTTTTATGATTATTTTCAATTAAAGAGTTCTTACCATTACACGACTACAGTTTTTTAGAAGAAACCTGATGATGCTGGGCTTTGCTGTGTGTTCACAGTGGGATGGGCCCTCTGGCAAGTCCCAGGGGCCACAGTGGTGATGGCAGTGTGGACAGTCTCCAGGCTGCAATACCCAGAATCCTTGGGGTACCAGGACCAGTATGTGGCCTGCAGCTTCTATGGGCCATACACTGAGGTTCCTTGGGCAGAATTTGGACTGCATTAGCCAGCCTCCGTAGGCTTCTGTGGTGAGGCTGGTGTGGGCAGAACACCAGATGACACTGCCAGGGTCCTCCAGGGTGCCTGGACCAGCATGTGGCACACAGCCCCTGTGGTCCTGCATTATGAGGGCGGTGTGGGCAGAACACCAGATGGCACAGTCCAGAATCACTGGGAATTCTGAATGAATGTGTAGTTCACAGCTCCAGAGGCATCTATGGTGAGAGCTGAATTATCTAGAATGACCCAGGGCAGAGTGGGTAAGACCTGGAGCTCCCAGAAGCTGTCATGGGTTTTGGTCTGAAGTCAGGGTTTCCTCACCTTAACAGTAGCCACCATGGCACCATGGGCTGGGATTTAACTTTTTTTTTTTTTTTTTTTTTTTTTTTTTTTTTTTTTTACACCAGGGATTGAACTTAAAAACTGAGCCACATTACCAGCTTTTTATTTTTAATTTTGAAACAGAGTCTTGCTAAGTTGCTTAGGGTCTCACTAAATTGCTGAGGCTGGCCTTGACCTTGTGATCCTCCTGCCTCAGCCTCCAGAACTACTGGAATTACAGGTGTGTGCAATGCACCCAGCTTTAACTTCTTTTTACAAAACCCATGATCCTAAAATGGGGCAGTCTCTGGCTAAGTCACTCTGTCTCACGCTTCCCAGAGACCTCTGCAGTGGAGGTTTCTGGCCTGCGGCTATTGGGGGCCTGGGTGAAGGGCCTGGGGCTCCCTGCGGCTGCGCATGTCTGTGCCTCTGCCCTCGTGGCCTCTGCAGCCGGGCTTGGCCTGGAGGAGTGCAGGGCTGGGGGCGGACGGGGAGGTGGTCTCCTGGACTCCTTCCCTCCTCTCCTGAGGTTCCGCTCCACAACGCCACGAAAACCCTTAGGCAGAGGGAAGGGCTCCTGTGGAGGACCGCTGAGGCCCAGGAAGCCAGGAGCCCCCGGAAGCCAAGAGCCCCCGCCTCCGACCCAGCGGCCCTGCGCTGGGCGTGGCCGAGAGGCGGGGCCTCGCCCGTCCTCGACGCCGGTCCCGCCCCCTCCAGAGGAGGAGTCTTCTGCACAAAGCCCAGGGAGCTGGCTCTGGACACTGTGGTCACCTGCAGGGAGGGCAGCGCTCCATTCTCAGGGCAGCCTGAGGGAGACGCCTGGCTTGGGGACTGGCGGGTCCTCTCTAGGGACACCTGGGGCTCCTTCTCCCGAGAGCAGCCTGAGGGAGACGCCTGGCTTGGGGACTCTGGCGGGTCCTCTCTCTAGGGACACCTGGGGCTCCTTCTCCTCAGAGCAGCCTGAGGGAGACGCCGGGCTTGGGGACTGGCGGGTCCTCTCTAGGGACACCTGGGGCTCCTTCTCCTCAGAGCAGCCTGAGGGAGACGCCGGGCTTGGGGACTCTGGCGGGTCCTCTCTCTAGGGACACCTGGGGCTCCTTCTCCTCAGAGCAGCCTGAGGGAGACACCTGGCTTGGGGACACTGAGGGTCCTCTCTCTAGGGACACCTGGGGCTCCTTCTCCTCAGAGCAGCCTGAGGGAGACGCCTGGCTTGGGGACTCTGGCGGGTCCTCTCTCTAGGGACACCTGGGACACCCTTCTCCTGAGAGCAGCCTGATGGAGACACCTGACTTGGGGACTCTGGCGGGTCCTCTCTCTAGGGACGCCTGGGACACCGTTCTCCTGAGAGCAACCTGAGGGAGACGCCTGGCTTGGGGACTCTGGCGGGTTCTTTCTCTAGGGACGCCTGGGGCTCCTTCTCCTGAGAGCAGCCTGAGGGAGACGCCTGGCTTGGCGACTCTAGTGGGTCCTTTCTCTAGGGACGCCTGGGACACCATTCTCAGAGTAGCCTGAGGGAGACTCCTGGCTTGGGGACTCTGGTGGGTCCTCTCTCTAGGGATGCCTGGGACACCCTTCACCTCAGAGCAGCCTGAGGGAGACGCCTGGCTTGGGGACTGGCGGGTCCTCTCTCTAGGGACACCTGGGGCTCCTTCTCCTGAGAGCAGCCTGAGGGAGACGCCTGGCTTGGGGACTTTGGCGGGTCCTCTCTCTAGGGACGCCTGGGACACCGTTCTCCTGAGAGCAACCTGAGGGAGACGCCTGGCTTGGGGACTCTGGCGGGTCCTCTCTCTAGGGACGCCTGGGGCTCCTCCTCAGAGCAGCCTGAGGGAGACGCCTGGCTTGGGGACTCTGGCGGGTCCTCTCTCTAGGGACACCTGGGGCTCCTTCTCCTCAGAGCAGCCTGAGGGAGACGCCTGGCTTGGGGACTCTGGCGGGTCCTCTCTCTAGGGACGCCTGGGGCTCCTCCTCAGAGCAGCCTGAGGGAGACGCCTGGCTTGGGGACACTGTGGGTCCTCTCTCTAGGGACGCCTGGGGCTCCTCCTCAGAGCAGCCTTAGGGAGACACCTGGCTTTGGACTCTGGTGGGTCCTCTCTCTAGGGACGCCTGGGACACCCTTCACCTCAGAGCAGCCTGAGGGAGACGCCTGGCTTGGGGACTGGCGGGTCCTCTCTCTAGGGACACCTGGGGCTCCTTCTCCTGAGAGCAGCCTGAGGGAGACGCCTGGCTTGGGGACTTTGGCGGGTCCTCTCTCTAGGGACGCCTGGGACACCGTTCTCCTGAGAGCAACCTGAGGGAGACGCCTGGCTTGGGGACTCTGGCGGGTCCTCTCTCTAGGGACGCCTGGGGCTCCTCCTCAGAGCAGCCTGAGGGAGACGCCTGGCTTGGGGACTCTGGCGGGTCCTCTCTCTAGGGACACCTGGGGCTCCTTCTCCTCAGAGCAGCCTGAGGGAGACGCCTGGCTTGGGGACTCTGGCGGGTCCTCTCTCTAGGGACGCCTGGGGCTCCTCCTCAGAGCAGCCTGAGGGAGACGCCTGGCTTGGGGACACTGTGGGTCCTCTCTCTAGGGACGCCTGGGGCTCCTCCTCAGAGCAGCCTTAGGGAGACACCTGGCTTTGGACTCTGGTGGGTCCTCTCTCTAGGGACGCCTGGGGCTCCTCCTCAGAGCAGCCTGAGGGAGACGCCTGGCTTGGGGACACTGAGGGTCCTCTGTCTAAGGACGCCTGGGACACCCTTCTCCTCAGAGCAGCCTGAGGGAGACACCTGGCTTGGGGACTCTGGCGGGTCCTCTTTCAAGGGACGCCTGGGACATTCTTCTCCTCAGAGCATCCTGACGGAGACGCCTGGCTTAGGGACACTGTGGGTCACTTCTCTACGAGTGGCATCTGGAAGTCCCTTCTCAGAGCAGCTTCCGACAGATGCCTGGCTCTGGGACACCTGCAGTTCCCTTCACAGAGTCTGAGGGAGATGCCCAGCTTGGGGACCCTTACTGTCATGTCTCTAGGGATGCTCAAAGCTCCTTTCTCCTCAGAGCTGCCTGAGGGAGACGCCCGGACATGGATACAGTGGTTCACGCCTGTAGGAATGTCAGGAGCATCCTTCTTTTCAGCCCAGCCTTAGCCGCATGCCTCAGAATCTTCTGGAAGGTCCAACAGCAGGTGAGGGGAAAGTGGTGTGGGTGAGGAGCAAGTCCCATCGTGGGCCTGAGAACTAGGGCAGCCTGACGGTGAGCCTTGCTCTCTCCTTGTCTCTTTCATGCAGGCCTGCTGTGCAGCAGTGCCCCTTCCTTAGGCTGTGACCTCATCATCTTAACACAGTGACCCAGATGGTTTCTGGGGAACCTGGCTGGGATGAAGGAAGAACCAGTTGAGGGAGGGTCATGAGCCCAGGGAGGACAAGGCCTCACTGCTCTCCATTAGTTGTTTTCCTTGGTGTTTTTATTGTTCATTTTCTTTTGCAGTGTTAGAGTAGTAGAAAAAATATTGAAAAATGGAAAAGTACATGTGTTAATAGCCCATGACATTGTTTAAGTTTAATATATTATTTCTAACAAATTTAGTTATTAAACTTTATTCCATGGCTTTCATGGAACTAAACTCATGAACTATATTTTTCTTTGAGAAAGTTGCAGTTTAATTGTCTGTATATGTATATTTTCCTTCTTTTGAAAATGTTTTTATTAGTACATTTTAGTATACATAACAGTGGAGTCCATTTTGACATATGCAGACAAACATGGAATATAATTTGATCCATTTCACCCCAGTACTTCTACTTTCCCTCCCCTCCTCCCTCCCCTTCTGCTACTGGTCTTCCTTCTATTTATTTATTGTTTTGTTAAATTGGTAGTTTATAGATATACATGAAGGTGGGATTCATCATGGTGTATTCATGTATGTACATACATCATTTGGTCAATTTCATTCTGCAGTTCTTTCCTTTTCCTATCCCTCCTTTTCCCCCCTATGTCCCCTTCTATTCCAGTGACCTCCCTTCTATCCTCATGAGATCACCCCTTTTTATATTCCCTTATTTATCTCTAGTTTCTGCATATAAGATAAAACATTTGACCCTTGACCTTCTGAGTCTGGCTTATTTCACTTAGCATGATATTCTCCAGTTCCATCCATTTACCAGCAGATGTGGTAATTTCATTCTTCTTTATGACTAAAACTCTGTTGTGTGTATATACCATGCTTTCTTTATCTGTTCATATGTTGATGGACCCTGGGCTGGTTCCATAACTTGGCTATTGTGAATTGTGCTTTTTTAAACATTGATATGCCTATATTACTGTAGCAGCTAATTTTAGTTCTTTTGGATAAATACCAAAAAATGGGAGAGCTGGATCATATGATGGCTTTATTACTAGTTTTTGGAGGAATCTCCATACTGCTTTCCAGAGAGGTTGCACTAGTCTGCAGTCCCACCAACAACAGATGAGTGTACATTACTCCATATCCTTGCTAGAGTTTGTTATTTTTTGTTTTCTTGATGTTTGCTCTTCTAACTGGAAATAAAAATCTTAACATAGTTTTGATTTGCATTTTTCTCATTGCCAGAGATGTTGAACTTTTTTTTTCACCTATTTGTTGGTGAAAAATTTGTATTTCTTCTTTTGAGAAATGTCCGTTTAGTTCTTTTGCCCATTTTTAATTGAGCTATTAATTTTTCTGTTAAGTGTTTTGAGTTCTTTATATATTCCGGATATTAATGCCTTGTTGGAAGAGTAACTGGAAAATATTTTCTCACTTTCTGAGAGTCTCCCTTCATGCTCCTATTTCCTTTGCTGTGCAGAACTTTTTAATTTGAAGCCATCCTGCTTATTGGTTTTACTTTTTGAACTTTATGAGTCTTGTTAAGGAAGTCAGTGCCTGCGCCAGTATGTTAGAGGGTCAGGTTTCTATGAGCCCAATTTAGCTTTTCCACTGATTTACACTTTCATTTTAGAAATCCTTTATCTTGAATTGATTGCTCTATAATAAATAGCACCTTACATTTTAGTTTTCAAGTGCTGTACAACTTCTTTCAAAATAGTTCATTGTCCATGAAAATTAAAATGCATTAAAATGATGATAAAGGTGAATGTAGAATAAAAGGAAATGGGAAGCTGGGCCAGGTGGCCCACACCTGTAATCCCAGTGGCTCAGGAGGCTGAGGCAGGAGGATCTTGAGTTCAAAGCCAGCCTCAGCAAAAAAAGCAAGGCACTAAGCAACTCAGACCCTGTATCTAAATAAAATACAAAATAGGACTGGGGATGTGGCTCAGTGGTTGAGTGCCCCTGAGTTCCATCCCCCGTATGTCCTCCCAAAATAATATATAGATACAGAATAAAAGGAAATGGGCTTTATAATAAGCCCTCTCTCCTTTTTAAAATTTTTTTTCAGTAGTGGGGATTGAACCCAGGACTTCATGTATCCTGTATAAGTGCTCTACCATTGAGAAACATCCCCATTTTTCTTCTTCTTCTTCTTCCTTTTTTTTTTTGGTACTGAGATTGAACTCAGGAGCACTCTACCACTGAGCCACATCCCTAGCCCTGTTTTATATTTTATTTAGAGACAGGGCTTCACTGAGATACTTAGTGCCTCACTGTTACAGAGGCTGACTTTGAAATCACCATCCTCCTGCCTCAGCCTCCTGAGCTGCTGGGATTGCAGGCCTGCACCATCATGACTAATCCCATTTCTTTTTTGAGACATGATCTTGCTAAATTGCCCAGACTGGCCTCAAACCTTCAATTTTCCTTCCTCAGTTTCCCTAGTAGCTGGGATTACACCACCATGCCTGGCTTCTCTCCTCTCTCTGCATTTTATAATGAATACTTGCCACTTCTACCACACTTTTAGGTAGCTGGTACAAAACAGTAGTTGTGGTGGGTGGCCTAGGGACTTCTGCTCCCAGATTCAGGGTGGCTGCTGGTGCCTAGTGCAGTGGTGGTGAGGTGGTGCCTAGTGCCTAAGCGAGTGGTGAGTCAGGCAGGCTATCACTGCTTCCGCCCAGCTCAGCCTCAGTTTCCCTGGGTGGGTTGTTGGAATGGAAGACTGAAGAATGAGAGGCTCTGAGCTAGTGACCACCAAGGCCACTGGTCACCACCCGTGGCCCCTCCTGTCAGCTTTGCCAGACCCGGACCCACCTTCAGACCCTGCCCTTCCTCCAGGCCCCTGCCCCTTTCCGCCCCCTCCAGGCCCTTCCTCTAGGCCCTGCCCCCTCTTCTAGGCCCCACCTGCAGACCATGCCCTACACAGACCCTGTCCCAGATCCTGCTCCTCTAAGGCCCTGCCCTTCTCCAGACTCCACTCCTGCTGTGGCAACTCAGTGCACTAATAGTATGCTTACAGTGGTGCACAAAATAGCCTGTTGTATAAACACTGACATTCCACATTGGATGAAATATCTTGATTATATCAGGCTTTGATAGAACATAAACTAGATTTGGGACAGTCACCTCTTTTCTCTATATCATAAACATCTGAAATAAAATCAGTATTTGTTAAAGGTCAGGTAACAGTCCCAATGACCCCAGGGTCTTTTCCAGTGGAAGACCTCTAAGCACCAGTCCAAGCTTTTCTAGGTTAATTGATTGATTTAGTTTTCTTATTTTAGAGTTACTTCTCAATGTCTGGATTTACTAGGAAATGCCCCATGTCCACCAGGTTTCCAGTTCTGTGTAGTAAGTTTCTCCTATTCAATTTTTAACTTTTCTTTCTAGTTTTCTACAGAATTCTTAATCCTGTGAACGTCTGCTTTTTTTCATCAGCAATATTTTTAAATATACTTTTAGTTTTTGTTTTTGTTTGAGAGACTTGTCTTGTATGAAAATTCTCATGATAATCTTAAAAGATTTTAATTAATTTCTGCTTATCAAGAAGTCTTTGGGGCCTGGGTCTGCAGCTTGGTGGCAGAGCACTTGCCTAGCATGTGAGAGGCCCTGGGTTCCATCCCAGCACCACACACATATAAAGAAGATATCTTTGGCAGGACTCAGGCATCAGAAGTATCCAGAGGTATGTTTTAAAAAATCACGTATTTATGCATACACACATACATCACAATACCTCTTCCAGATTTGGATGAAATTATTCTAAGAAAAAATTTCAAAGTATATTGCATGATACTTAAAACTACTATAGATTAAATTTACTCAGGGCTCAAATCATTACAATGTGTAAGAGACAAATCAGTAGTTTATTTTTGTAATTCAGATACATTTACTAAAAATAAACTTTTAAACAGACTTTTTTTTTCTACTTTTCAATTTAGAAAGCATATCCTTTTATTGAAGTTCTACGTTCATAGAAAGTTAGTTCTCCTATTTCAAAGAAGCAAGGGGAGGGACCTTCTGATGAGCGTGATGCTTTATGTATTGCCAGAAATTCTTGTCGGAGAGCTCTATTGGTGTTTTGTAGCTGTTCAAAGTATCATTTGAAAATGTACCATTGTGCTTTTGAATTCAGAAATTTGAATTTCTTCTTTTGAGATTACGTATTTATTAGTACTTAGGGTTATTTCATGTGAAATGCCAAAATCACATTTTATCCTAATGTTGGTGCCCCTATGTGCTTATAAGGTGGCTTTTAGAACAGAGTTGAGTATATCTCATATCTGGTAGATTCATTAGAAAAGTGCATACACTTTTTATCACATTTAAAAGGTTATCGTAGGGGCTGGGATCATGGCTCAGTGGTAGCTGGCTTGCCTTGCGCGTGTGAGGCACTGGGTTCGATCCTCAGCACCACATAAAAACAAATAAATAAAATAAAGGTATTGTGTCCATCTTCAACTTTAAAAAAATTAGTTTTTTTAAAAATTAGTTTAAATTTTTTTTAAAAAATTAGTTTTAAAATTAGTTCAAAAATTTTTTAAAGTTGGATAACCTACCAAAACTTTAAAAAAAATTTAAAAAAGGTTATCGTATTTGAATTAGTAGAAGCAGAGATTAGACATGTCAGTATTGTGAGCTGAACAAAGTGCAGGTTTAGTTTAATCATTTTTGAGAGATTGACATTTGGCTTCTTTCCTGTTCTACTCCTGCTATAGTTGGTTGTCTATGATCAGATGTCTGGCCTGGAGACTTTTTTCACACTGGGGATTGAACTGAGGATCTTGTATGTGCTTGGCAAGAACTTAACTATGAACACCCCAGCACTTTTAAAATTTTATTTGAGACAGAGTCTTGCTATATTGTCCAGGTATGCTCAGATTTATGATTCTCTTATCTTAACCTCCCAAGTAGCTGGGACGACAGGCATGTGTCAAAGTTCCTGGTGTGTCTTGGAGTATTTCAATGTCAGTATCACATGTTTCCAATGCGTTAATAATTTCCTAAGCTACATTATGTCCATTTTTCTTCTCAACAGTGAGTAAAGGCTTCTTGTTGTTTTGATGGTATGTTTAATGTGACCATGCTTTATGATGTGACAGTGCTGTTCATGATAGTCTATTTATAGGAGAGTATTTTGATTCTGAGAGTCTCAGCTGTGTTTCAAGTCCAACATATTTTCCTAGGAGCAGTGATTATTCATTTTCTATTTGATTACACAAATAATACACAAATTCTCTTTTTTTTTTCTTTTGTGGTGCTAACGGTTGAACCCATGGCTTCCTGCATGCTGGGCAAGTACTCTTTTACTGAGCTGCATCACCAGCTTCATAGTTCCTTTAGTTATCATTAGCCTCATGACTAGCTAAAGTGATAATAAAATTATGTAGAGGTTCTACTGAATTTGGAACCATTCAAGAGTTTGAGCATCCAATAATTCTTTGTGATTTCTAAAAGGTAGAGTGTTTTCTCACAACACGGCAGCATCTAAAACCAGGCATGAACTGAACTGCCACCTGTGTTCCTCCTGGACATTGGTGTCCTTTTATTTTATAAAAAATATTTTTAGTTGTAGATGGACACAGTACCTTTATTTATTTATTCATTTATTTATGTGGTACTGATAATTGAACCAATACCTCACATATGCTAGGCAAGTGCTTTACCACCCAGCCACAACCCCAACCCCATTGGTGTCCTTTTAAACTTTTCTGCTCACAAGCCCTCTCTCATCATGGTGGCCAACCTTGTTTACCTTTTTCTTTTCATTCAAGAGTTTGAGCAGGGGCTGGGGTTGTAACTCAGTGGTGGAGTGCTTGCCTTGCATGTGTGAGGCACTGGGTTTGATCCTCAGTACCACATAAAAATAAATAAGAAAGATGTTGTGTACACCTATAACTAAAAAATATTTAAATAATTAAAAAACAAAAGAGTTTGGGCATCTGATGGGGTCCTAGAAAAGGAAGAGACAGAACTGAGAATCCAAAGGATTCCTTGTTGTTTTTAGAAGGTAGAATGTTTTCCCACAACACAGCAGCATCTAAAGTCACTCCTGGACTGATTGCCACTTCTACTTCTCTGGGCTCACCACTTCCTGCAGAGCATCATGAAGAAGATGTACATTGGGGTCTTTTTAAACTCTTCTGTCCAGAAGGTGTCACTCATCATGGTCACCAATTCCAATACCTTTTTCTTTTCTTTGATTATTTGTCCAGGGCAAATATTTTATTCTATTACTGCTAAAGAGTATGAATAGAAACAAAATAAAGGCAAGGATTCTTTGGGATAAATGATCCAAAGTCAAAGTGAGTCAATTTGCCATTGAAGCATATATTTTTACAAAGCTGCACTTATGAAAAAGTGTAGCCATGAGTTGAAGTAGTCTCTAAAATGTTATTTTTTTCCTTTAAAGTGATCAAGTTTTTAAAAGGCAAACCCAGGACCCAATGATAGTATAAAATTATAATAAGTTTGCATGTGTGTTGTTACTTTAACAGAGAACATATAAAAGAGAGACTTGTCCTGAATTAAATATTAGCTTGAATTGTTTGATTTTTGTGTTATAATAAATTTTGTTTATAATAAAATACAGAACTAACCAAGCATGTCTGTTACCAGTAATTATCTGTATAGATAATTAAACAAGCAGGTGTTTCTGAAAAAAAAAATGCCATGTTTAAGGTTTTATTTGAGTAGTTTTATCTTTATACAGAAATTGAAAAGAAAGTACAGAACTTTCCCAGGTAGCCTCAACCTGATTTTTCTCTTGTGTGACTTATGTGCACTATGTTAGTTAGATGTGTTAACATCTTAGACCAATTATCATGAAGAACAAATACTGGTATGCTATAATTAACTAAAGTCGTATTTCCTTTGGATTCTCAGTTCTGTCTCTTCCTTTTCTAGGACCCCATCCAGGACCCCAAATGACATCCAGTCATCATGTCTCCATAGATTCCTCTTGGGGTGACAGTTTCTCTGACCTTCCTTGTTCCAGTGACCTCAGCACTGTGAGGGGAAAATATCAGGTATTTTAAAGATTATCCTCCGTTGCAGTTTACTTGTTTTTTTTTTTCCTCATTTAGACTGGTGCTATGGGTTTGGGGGAAGCAGGCCACAGAGGTGGAGGGCTCCTTTGTCATCTCAGGCCTTCAAGGTGAATGTCATGTTAGTACTGACTGTGCTCACCTGGCAGAGGCAGCACCTTTCAGGTTTCCTTGTTTTTCTCTTATTTAGCCTGGGGCTGTGAGTCTAGGAGGCAGGTCACAGGTGGACAGCTGCGCTATCATCTCAGGCCCTCAAGGTGGATTGTCATGTTAGCACTGACTGTGCTAACCTAGCTGAGGTAGTGCCTTTCAGGTTTCTCGCTGTGAAGTTACTGTTCTCTGCATGTCCCCATTGTCTGTTCTTTTGGAGGAACTCACTATGTAGAGCTCACATTTAAGGAGCAGAGAGTTAGCTCCACCTTCTTAATGGTTGTGTCTGCCTCAGCATCTGGAAGGTTTCTGCACAAGAGGTTTCTAGTCAACCCCATTTGTTTGTCTGTTCAGTTATTTATTTGTATCAGTGTGGACATCTGAATAGTTACCTTAATCTGTTGTTTTTAATCTAATTTGGTCTTTTTTTTTTTTCTTTTTGAACTGGGGGTCAAACCCAGGGCTCTGCGAATGCTTTGCCACTGAGCTACATCCCAGCCCTTTAATCCAATTTTATAGTACCTTGTTGCTCAATTCATTCCTGCTTTAGCCATTGGGAGTTCTTTCCATTATCTCCTATTGTCTTTTAACATATTTTCTGTTTTTGTCCCAAAGTTCTTTTCTTTCTGATACTTAAAAATTACCCTGACTCATATATTTTCTGTCTTGGTCCTAGTATCAGCCACTTCTTCATAGAGCCCTGGCTCCTTTTATTAGAGTGATATTAAAACTTTCATCTGGCAGCTGAAGGTGCCCATTGCATCTTGATCCTCACAACTGACAGTGCAAATAAATGTATGCGTATTCTAATCTACACCCCTGAATTATGTTTATATGGAACCATCTGTGTTTGTACTAAGCTAAACATGAGTTTATGTTGATCTGCAGCCAGTGGATTCTGATCCATTATGCCGTAGATCATTCTGCCTTCATCCCTTACCGATTTGTAATTTCTCACTCCAGCAGTGAGAACCCTGGCTTCTGGCTTCTGCCATGTAATTAATTTATTGTTTGGTTATGAGCAAGGAATTCATTATTGTTTCAGATTACAGGTTGTAACATAGTAAGAAACACACATTTGACCTCCACTCCCAGTTCCTGGTGCGGAGCTCCCCAAATCCTCTTATTTCCTGAGTGATAGGGGTATTAGGATCATCTTTTGTTCTATTGTTCTTTGACCTTGGTTCCTTACACAGAGCTCCTAAATCCTGCAGAATCTCCTGGGTGCCTAGGAGGGTCTTTTGCTCCAATTAGGACTCTTGGTAGGATCTAAGGTAGCTTCAGCATGGAGGATAGTCATTAGAAAGACCAAGTGATGACTGAAAAACTTGGAACTTTCAGTCACCCACAACATCCTCTCGGGAAAGAAGCTGGGGATTGACTTAACAGTTCATCATGCCTACATGATTAAGTCCCCACAGAAGTCTCTAAAAGAAGTGGTTCAAGGAATTTCTGAGTTGCTGAACATAACCATGCACAAGGTGAATGGTGCACCATACCTCCATGGGAATGGAGGTTCCTGCACTGGGGAACCCTCCTGGGCCTCATCTTGCACATCTCCTCACCTGACTGTAATTTTGTCTTTTCTAG
This sequence comes from Sciurus carolinensis, assembly GCF_902686445.1. Lineage (NCBI taxonomy): Eukaryota > Metazoa > Chordata > Mammalia > Rodentia > Sciuridae > Sciurus > Sciurus carolinensis. The sequence goes on along the minus strand of NC_062215.1, from coordinate 133,321 downwards.
AATGTCATAAAAGGTGAGCCATGCAGCATGTTGCCTCTTCAGTCTGGCTTATTTCACTTGGCATCATACCAGGTAGAATTCATCTCAGTCTCTCTGTAGGTTGGTGGTTCCTTCTATTCTGTGTTGATTGAGCATTCATCTATGGAAGGACATTCGAACTTATGATCTGATCAGCATCAGCAGAGCTGCTGTGCATAATTACATGCTGGTTTTGTTTGGACATGCTTTTTCTTGCACTTTTCTAAATGCAGATAATTTATAGGCACAGCTTTGTTTTGCTTTAGAAAGAACTGGCACACCATCTTCCAAAGTGGCTGTGCCACATGTTCTCCCAGCAATGCCTGAGAGTGCTGGTGTCCCATATCCTGCAGCTGTTGATGCACTGCCATTTCTTAGAGTTTAGCAGTTATCACAGCTGTGCCATGCTACCTCACTATTCTTTTTTTTTTAACTGAAGTTTGATTTCAACCTTTTAAAAATTTTTTTAGTTGTCAGTGGACCTTTATTTTGTTTATTTATTTATACGTGGTGCTGAGAATTGAACTCAGTGCCTCACACATGCCAGGCAAGTGCCCTACCACTGGGCCACAACCCCAGCCCCATCATTGTTCTTTTAATTTGAAAATCCCTGATGATATGCAATGCTGAATATCATTTTGTATAAACATTTGCCATCTTTGTATTTCCTTTAGTCAGGTGTCTGTTCAGATATTACCCATTTTATTTGGATTTTTAGTTCCTGTTTTTAAAGAATTCTTTGTGTATTTCAAATAGAAATTCTAATAGAAATTCACAATTGTGTTTTATAAATAATTTATCTCAGTCTGTGGCTTATATTTTTGTTCTCTCTTTCTCAGAGTATAAAATTTAATTTTTTTTCATATGATGCTGGGGATTGAACTCAGGACCTCACATATGCCAGGAAAGTGCTCTACCACTGAGCTACATCCCATTCCTTTTAAAATCTCCCAGGCTGGCCTTGAATTTGCAAGCTTCCTGCACAGCCTTTTGAGTAATTGGGGTTATCAGCATGCAATACCACACTTGGTAAAAATTCAATTTTATAAAGTCCATGCTATCAATATTTTCTTTTGTCAGTTGTCTCGTAGTATTATATGTTAAAACTCATCACCAAGGGCTGGGGATGTAGCTCAGTATTAGAGAGCTTACCCAGCATGTTTGCAGCCTTGCATTCAGTCGTCAGTTCCAGAAAACACACACACACACACACACACCCTTATCATTCTATAAGATTATGTAGATTTTGTTCTGTTTCTGTCTAGAATTTTTTTAGTGACCTTTTATACTAAGGTGTCCACATGTGGCTTCTGATACTAATGTAGCATCCATAGCTGTATTACATCCAACTCTAATATCTTTGACATTAACATAATGTCCACACTGTGGCCTCTAATATTAATGTAATATCCATACTGTGACGTCTAACAGTAATATAATATTCACATGGCAGCCTTAGATACTAATATATCAGAACCGTAGCCTCTAACATTAATAAAATGTCCACGCTGTGCCCTCATACCAAATAATAACTATCTTGTGGTTTTTAATATTAATGTCATGTACACTCTGTAGCCTCTAACACTAACAGTGTCCACACTGCTGCCTCTAACACTAACACAGTATCCACACTGTGTCTCTTAATATTAATATAGTATTCACACTCTCATTAGTGGAATATCCATATTGTAGCATCTAAGCATTATTATATCTGCCCGGTGGACTTTAGTACTAATATAAACTCCATAGTATAGCATCTAAACCTGGTGTAATAGCTGTCCTGTAGCCTTTCATAATAATGTGGTATCTATAAAACACAACCTGAAACTAATATAATAGCTGATTTTTGGTCTTTAATACTAATATAATATGCATGCATGACCTTAAACTACTGTAACAGCTGCCCTGCAGCCTTAAATACTAATGTAATATTTATACTGTGGCATCTAATTCAAATATAACACCTGACCTTTGACCTTTACTACTAATATATCTATACTATAGCATCTAAAGCTAATAAAATAGCAGACATGAAGCCTATAACAATCATGACATTTATACTTAACATCTAAAACTAGTATAATAGCTACTCTGTAGCCTTTAATATTAATAAAATATCAATACTGTGGCCTCTAAAACTGATGTAATAACTGTCCTGTACTCTTATAATACTGATATTGTATTCATACTATAGCATCAAAAACTGATATAATAACTGCCTTGTGGTCTTTAACAGTAATACAATGTCCATAATATAGTATTTAAAACTGATATTATAACTGTCTTGTGACCTTTGATACTAATGTAATATTCATACCGTGGACTCTAAAACTAATATGATAGCTTCCTGTGACCTTCAATACTAACATGATATGCATTCTGGTACCTAAAATATTCTAAATATTCTGCCCTGTGGTCTTCAATACTAATGATATCAAGAGTACAGCATTTAAAACTAATACAATAGCTGCCCTGTGGTCTTTAATATTAACATAATATTCATAATTTAGCATCTAAAACTAATATAATACATGCCCTATGGCCCTTTTTAAATTTGTTTTTAAAGTTGGACATAATACCTTTATTGAATTAATTTATTTTTATGTGGTGCTGAGGATAAAACTCAGTGCCTCACATATGTCAGGCAAGTGCTGTACCACTGAGCAGCTCCTGCTCTGTGGTCTTTAACATTAATATAGTATAAAAACTATGGCCTCTGAAATTAATATAAAAGCTGTCCTGTGGCCTTTCAATACTGATATTATATCCATCCTATTGCATTGAAAACTGCTATCATAGCTGCCCTATAGCAAGTAGTACTAATATGCTATCTATACGACAACATCTAAACCTAACATAATAACTGCCTGGCCTGGAGCCTTTAATATGAATTTGAGAAATATGTTGTGCCCTTTAAAACTAAGAACTGCCATGTGGACAACTCTAATGCTCAAGTAATATTCATACTATGCCATGTTAATCTAATGTAATAGTTTCCCTGTGCCCTTTAATATTAATATAATATCCATGTGATAGCATCTAAAACTAATATAATAGCTTCCCTGTAGACTTCAATATTAACGTATCATCTATACTGTGGCCTCAATCTAATATGATAGCTGTCCTGTGGTCTTTATTACTGATATGATATCCATAATATAGTATGTAAAACTGATAAAATAGATGCCCTGTGACATTTAATACTAATATAATTTCTGTATTATAGCATCAGAAACAGATACAGAGGGCTCTCATACTAATATGATATATATTACTATAGTACTTAAAATGAATATAGTAGCTGTATTGTGGCCTTTAAATCTAATGTGATATCCGTACTATGGCATCTAAAACTAATATAATAGCTTCCCTGTAGCTTTTAATACTAATATGATATCCATATTATAGCCTCTAAAACCAATGAAATAGATGTCTTGTGACTTTTAATATTAATGTAACACTCTTTCTATAGCCCATGAAACCAATATAATACCTTCCTGGTGCATTTTAATCTTTATTTAATGTACATATATTATATATATATACTATAGAATCTAAAACTGATAAGCAGGTGCTCTGTAGAATTTAATCTTATCATGATAAACTATAATATCTTCTTTGTGGCCATTAAACTGATGATATTCATGCTATACTATTAATATATTAATTGCCATGTTGACTTTAATACTAACATGGTAAGCATACTTGAGCATCTAAAAGTGACAATTGTTGACCTGGGGCCTTCAATACTAATATAGTATCCATGCTAGAACATATAAAACTGATATATTAGCTGTCCTGAGATCTTTAGTACTAATAAGATATCCATCCTGTAGTATCCAAAGCTAATATAAGAGCTTCCCCGTGGCCTTTAATACTATAAATCATATATCATGCTATTATGATACTAATACTATGTCACCTTAAACTGATATAATAGCTGCCCTGTGACTTTTAATATTAATATAATATCATACTGTAGCATCTAAATGAATATAATAGCTGCACTGTGTCCTTAATCCTCAATAATATACATACTATAGCATCTAAAAATATAGTTGCCTGATGCCTTTAATGCTAATATGATCTCAGTAGTGTAGCATCTAAAACTACCCTGTGACCTTTTTAATACAAATAAGATATACGTACTCTATCATCTAAAATGGATATAATAGCCTTTAATACTAATATAATAGCTGTTCTGTAGCTGTTAGTACTAATTTGAGTATCTTGTCATAGCATCTAAAATTGATAAGATAGCTGCCCTATGGCCATTAATATTAATAAATGCTTCATAATATAGCATCTAAATTTGATATAATAGCTGCCATGTGGAGTTTAATACTAATATGATATCTGTAATATAGCATGTAAAACTAATATAATAACCAAACTTTGGTCTTTAATATTAATGTAGTATATATACTGTAGCATCTTACAGTACTATAAGAACTGCCCTGTGCATTTAGTATTAATATATGCATACTGTGACTATAGAATGTGATATTGTATCTCTTCTGTGGTCTTTTATATTAGTGTAATACCCATACTACAGCATCTAAACTAATATAATAGCTGCCCCCTGACCTTTAATATTGGTATAATATCCACACTATAGCAAGTATAACTAAAATAATAACTACTCTGAGGTTTTAAAACTGTTACATTATCCATATACAGAATTTAAAATTAATGTAATAGCTTCCCTGTGACCTTTAATGTTAATAAAATATTCAGGGGCTGGGGATATAGCTCAGTTGGTAGATTACTTGCTTCACATGCACAAAGTCCTGGGTTCAATCACCAGCACCACACACAAAAAAAGAAAGAAAATATTCATACTATAGTATTTGAAACTAGTATAATAGCTACCCTGTAACCTTTTATATTGAATTAATATCTGTGCTATAGCATCTCAAGCTAATATAATATCTGCCCTGTGGCCATTAATACTAATGTAATACCCATATGATTGCATCTTAAAATTGATATAATAGCTGCCCTGTATCCTTTAATACCAATATGACATCCTTATTATAGCATCTTAAATTGATATGATAGCTGCTCTGTGGCCTTTAATATGATATCCATATAATATGATACCTATAATATAGCATTTAAAATGAATGTAATATCAGCCGTATGGCTTTTAGAGCCAATATGATATCCAAATTATCTTCTAAAATTAATATAATAGATTCACTATGGTATTTAATATTAATATTGAGCCATATAGTGCCCACTAAAACTAATCAAATAGACTTGTGGCCTTAAATTTAATAAAATATCCATACGATATCATCTAAAACTAATATAATAACTTTCATTTGGACTTTGATATTATCATTATATCCATACCGTAGCATCTAAACTAAATATAATAGCTGTCCTCTGGTATTTAATAGTAATATATCCAAACTATAGAATCTAAAACTAATATAATAGCTTAATACTAATAGGATATACATAGTATAGCATATAGAATTAATATAATAACTGAGATTTGGGCTTTAGTATTTTTTTGGTACCAAGGATTGAAATCAGGGGCATTTAACTGCATCCCCAGCCCTTTTAAAATTTTTTGTTTTGAGACAGGGTCTCAGTAAGTTGCTTAGGGCCTCACTAAGTTGCTGAAGCTGGTCTTGAATTTGCAACCTTCCTGCCTCAACCTCTTAATTCACTGGAATTACAGGCATGTGCCTCTGTGTATGGCTGGGCTTTAATACTAATACAGTACATATACTACAGCATCTTAAAGTACAGTGGAGCTGCCTGTGAATTATTATTAATATTACAACCTTTCTGTGGTCTCTTAGTGTAATGTTATAACTCTCCTGTGGCTTTTCATATTAATACAGTATTCACATATAGCATCTAATTCTAATACACTAGCTGCCCTGTGGCCTTTAATACTAATATAACATCAACACTGTAACCCCTAAATATGAAATAATAGTTGCCCTGTGGCCCTTTAATACTATATAAGATCCATACTATAGCATCTAAAATGAATATAATACCTGCCCTGTGACTTTTAATTCTTTTATGGTATCTATACTATAGTATCTAAAACAGAAAATAGCAGCCCTATGGCCTATAATTCTAATGTAGTATCCATATCTTATCATCTTAAATAATAATAATAGTTGCCCTGTTGTCTTTAATAGTAATGTCATATTTCCATAGTATAAGCTCTAAAACTAATACTTTAGCTTCCCTGTGACCTTTCATACTAATATGATATCCATAAAGTTGCATCTTTTTTTTTTATTGTAAACAAATGGGATACATGATGTTTCTCTGTTTGTACATGGCGTAAAGGCATACCATTTGTGTAATCATAAATTTACATAGGGTAATGTTGTTTGATTCATTCTGTTATTTTTTTCCCTTCCCCCCCACCCCTCCCACCCCTCTTTTCCCTCTATACAGTCCTTCCTTCCTCCATTCTTGCCCCCCTCCCTAACCCTAACTCTAACCCTAACACTAACCCCTCCCACCCCCCATTATGTGTCATCATCCACTTATTAGTGATATCATTCGTCCATTGGTTTTTTGAGATTGGCTTATCTCACTTAGCACGATATTCTCCAGTTTCATCCATTTGCCTGCAAATGCCATAATTTTATCATTCTTTATGGCTGAATAATTTTCCATTGTATATATATATCACATTTTCTTTATCCATTCATCAATTGAAGGACATCTAGGTTGGTTCCACAATCTGGCTATTGTGAACTGAGCAGCTATGAACATTGATGTGGTTGTATCTCTGTAATATGCTGATTTTAAGTCCTTTGGGTATAGGCCAAGGAGTGGGATAGCTGGGTCAAATGGTGTTTCCATTCCAAGTTTTCTAAGGAGTCTCCACACTGCTTTCCAGAGTGGCTGCACTAATTTGCAGCCCCACCAGCAATGTATGAGTGTACCTTTCTCCCCACATCCTCGCCAACACCTGTTGTTGCTTGATACTCGCCATTCTAATTGGGGTGAGATGGAATCTTAGGGTGGTTTTGATTTGCATTTCTCTTATTACTAGAGATGTTGAACATTTTTCCATATGTTTGTTGATTGCTTGTAGATCTTCTTCTGTGAAGTGTCTATTCATTTCCTTAGCCCTTTTGTCGATTGGATTATTTGCATTCTTGGTGTAGAGTTTTTTGAGTTCTTTATAGATTCTGGAGATTAGCACTCTATCTGAAGTATGATTGGCAAAGATTTTCTCCCACTCTGTAGGCTCTTTCTTCGCATTGCTGATAGTTTCCTTTGCTGAGAGAAAGCTTTTTAGTTTGAGTCTATCCCAGTTATTAATTCTTGCTTTTATTTCTTGTGCTATGGGAGTCCTGTTGAGGAAGTCTGGTCCTAAGCCGACATGTTGAAGCTCTGGACCTACTTTTTCTTCTATAAGATGCAAGGTCTCTGGTCTTAATCCATTTTGAGTTTAGTTTCGTGCATGGTGAGAGATATGGGTTTAGTTTCATTCTGTTGCATATGGATTTCCAATTCTCCCAGCACCATTTGTTGAAGAGGCTATCTTTTCTCCATTGCATATTTTTGGCCCCTTTGTCTAGTATGAGAAAATTGTATTTATTTGGGTTTGTGTCCGTGTCCTCTATTTTGTACCATTGATCCGCCTTTCTATTTTGGTACCAATACCATGCCGTTTTTGTTACTATTGCTTTGTAGTAGAGTTGAAGATCTGGTATTGCGATACCCCCTGCTTCACTCTTTCTGCTAAGGATTGCTTTAGCTATTCTGGGTTTCTTATTCTTCCAGATGAATTTCATAATTTCTTGCTCTATTTCTGTAAGGTACGTCATTGGGATTTTAATTGGAATTGTATTGAATCTGTATAGCACTTTTGGTAGTATGGCCATTTTGACAATATTAATTCTTCCTATCCAAGAACATGGGAGATCTTTCCATCTTCTAAGGTTTTCTTGAATTTCTTTCTTTAGTGTTCTGTAGTTCTCATTGTAGAGGTCTTTCACCTCTTTTGTGAGATTGATTCCCAAGTATTTTATTTTTTTCGAAGCTATTGTGAATGGGGTAGTTTTCCTGATTTCTCTTTCTGAAGATTCATAGCTTATGTATAAAAATGCCTTAGATTTATGTGCATTGATCTTATATCCCGCTACTTTACTGAATTCACTTATGAGATCTAAAGGTTTTCTGGTGGAATTTCCTGGTTCCTGTAAGTATACAATCATATCATCAGCAAATAGGGATAGTTTGAGTTCTTCTTTTCCTATTCATATCCCTTTAATTTCTTTGGTCTGTCTAATTGCTCTGGCTAGAGTTTCAAGGACGATATTGAATAGAAGTGGTGAAAGAGGGCATCCCTACCTTGTTCCAGTTTTTAGAGGGAATGCTTTCAGTTTTTCACCATTTAGAATGATATTAGCCATGGGCTTAGCGTAGATGGCCTTTACAATGTTAAGGAATGTTCCCACTATCCCTATTTTTTCTAGTGTTTTGAGCATGAAGGGGTGCTGTATTTTATCAAATGCTTTTTCTGCATCTATTGAAATAATCATGTGATTCTTGACTTTAAGTCTATTGATATGGTGAATTACATTTATTGATTTCCTGATGTTGAACCAACCTTGCATCCCTGGGATGAAACCCACTTGATCATGGTGCACTATCTTTTTAATATGTTTTTGTATGCGATTTGTTAAAATTTTGTTGAGAATTTTTGCGTCGATGTTCATTAAGGATATTGGTCTGAAATTTTCTTTCCTTGATGTGTCTCTGTCTGGTTTAGGTATCAGGGTAATATTGGCTTCATAGAATGAGTTTGGGAGGGTTCCCTCCTCTTCTATTTTATGGAATACTTTGAGGAGTATTGGAATGAGCTCTTCTTTAAAGGTTTTGTAGAACTCGGCTGAGAACCCATCTGGTCCTGGACTTTTCTTTGTTGGTAGGCTATTGATGACTTCTTCTATTTCATTACTTGAAATTGGTCTATTTAAATTGTGTATGTCCTCCTTGTTCAGTTTAGGCAATTCATATGTTGATGTCTTCGAAATTTTCTATTTTGTTGGAGTATAGATTTTCAAAATAGCTTCTAATTATGTTTTGTATTTCAGTTGTGTCTGTTGTGATATTTCCTTGTTCATTCCGAATTTTAGTGATTTGGGTTTTCTCTCATCTTCTCTTTGTTAGTGTGGCTAAAGGTTTATCAATTTTGTTTATTTTTTCGAAGAACCAACTATTTATTTTGTCATTTTTTGTATTGTTTCTTTTGTTTCAATTTCATTGATTTCAACTCTGAGTTTAACTATTTCCTGTCTTCTACTACTTGTGGTGTTGGTCTGTTCTTTTTCTAGGGCTTTGAGCTGTAGTGTTAGGTCATTTATTTGTTGAGTTTTACTTTTATTGAATGCGCTCCATGAAATAAATTTTCCTCTAAGTACTGCTTTCATAGTGTCCCAGAGATTTTGATATGATGTTTCTTTGTTCTCATTTACCTCTAAGAATTTTTTAATTTCCTTCCTAATATCTTCTGTTATCCATTCATCATATAATAGCATATTGTTTAATCTCCAGGTGTTGGAGTAGTTTCTGTTTTTTACTCTTTCATTTATTTCTAACTTCAATCCATTATGATCTGATAGAATACAAGGTAGTGTCTCTATCTTCTTGTATTTGCTGACATTAGCTTTGTGGCATAATATATGGTCTATTTTAGAGAAGGATCCATGTGCTGCTGAGAAGAAAGTATATTCGCTCTTGGTTGGATGGTATATTCTATAAATGTCTGTTAAGTCTAAATTATTGATTGTGTTATTGAGATCTATGGTTTCTTTGTTCAATTTTTGTTTGGAAGATCTCTCCAGTGGTGAGAGAGGCATGTTAAAATCACCTAGTATTATTGTGTTATGGTCTATTTGGTTTCTAAAATTGAGAAGGATTTGTTTAACATACATGGATGAGCCACTGTTTGGGGCATAGATGTTTGTGATTGTTATATCTTGCTGATTTATGCTTCCCTTAAGCAGTATGAAATGTCCTTCTTTATCCCTTCTGACTAACATTGGCTTGAAGTCCACATTATCTGAAATGAGGATGGATACTCCAGCTTTTTTGCTGAGTCCATGTGCATGGTATGTTTTTCCCCATCCTTTCACCTTTAGTCTATGGGTATCTCTTTCTATGAGGTGAGTCTCTTGCAGGCAACATATTGTTGGATCTTTCTTTTTAATCCAATCTGCCAGTCTATGTCTTTTGATTGATGAATTCGGGCCATTAACATTCAGGGTTATTATTGAGATATGATTTGTATTCCCGGTCATTTGGTTCATATTTAAAATTTTATTTATTTATTTATTTATTTTTTGACACATCTTGGTTCCTCCTTTATTTGACAGTTCCTTTAGGGTAATTCCTCCCTTTGCTGATTTGCTTCTTTGTTTTTTATCTCTTCCTCATGAAATATTTTGCTGAGAATGTTCTGTAATGCTGGCTTTCCTTTTGTAAATTCTTTTAGCTTTTGTTTATCATGGAATGATTTTATTTCATCGTCAAATTTGAAGGTACGTTTTGCTGGGTATAAGATTCTTGGTTGGCATCCATTTTCTTTCAGAGCTTGAAAAATGTTGTTCCAGGCCCTTCTAGCTTTTAGGATCTGGACTGAAAAATCTGCTGATATCCGTATTGGTTTCCCCCTAAATGTAATTTGTTTCTTTTCTCTCACAGCCTTTAAAATTCTGTATTTTGTATGTTAGGTATTTTCATTATAATGTGCCTTGGTGTGGGTCTGTTGTAATTTTGTGTATTTGGAGTCCTATAAGCCTCTTGAACTTGATTTTCCATTTCATTCTTCATATTTGGGAAATTTTCTGATATTATTTCATTGAATAGATTATTCATTCCTTTGGTTTGTTTCTCTAAGCCTTCCTCAATCCCAATAATTCTTAAATTTGGCCTTTTCATGATATCCCATAGTTCTTGCAGATTCTGTTCATGCTTTCTTACCATCTTCTCTGTTTGTTCAACTTTGCTTTCGAGGTTAAATATTTTGACTTCAATATCTGAAGTTCTGTCTTCCAGGTGTTCTATCCTATTGGTTATGCTTTCTATGGAGTTCTTAATTTGGTTTATTGTTTCCTTCATTTCAAGGATTTCTGTTTGGCTTTTTTTCAATATCTCTAACTGTTTATTGAAATGATCTTTTGCTTCCTGAATTTGCTCTATTAACTGTCGATTGGTGTGATCATTCAATGCCTGCATTTGCTCTTTCATCTCATCTTTTGCTTCCCTAATCATTTTAATTATGTACATTCTGAACTCCCTTTCTGTCATTTCTTCTGCCGTGCTGTCATTGGATTTTATTGATGTAACATCTAGATTTGTTTGGGGCATTTTCTTCCCTTGTTTTCTCATATTGTTCAGATATCAGTGGGTCATTAAGATATTGCAGATTTCCTCTATCGACTTATAATGTCCCTGAACATTGCTAGTATATCCCCTCTTATCCTTCAGTAGCCTGAAGTCTTGGAGGAAGTTGATAATGCGGAGCTCCACGAAGAAGCTGCCTCTCTAGAGGTGGTGACCCTCAGGTGGCGTATATTCCTTGCTAGTGGGCAGAGGTGCCTCCACTTATTGACCAATGGTCATCCAACGGGAACTAGGCTGCGGGCTGAGGCAAGTCCTGTTTGTGCCTGTGTCTCTGGTTTTACCGTCCCTGTGGGAAAACCTCACCCGGCAGGGAAGACTCACTCAGTGGGGACGTCTCGCTGGTCAGTTCCCCTCCTAGAGGTTCCCCTCAATCTACAACTACCACCTGGGCTGGGCTGTCTTCCTCTGCAATGTTCCCAGGGGCCCGGACCTACCTCCTGGGCCTGGGAGCCTCACACTTCGCAGGCGAGTCTCCTTAGGCTGCCCCTCCTCAGAGAAGCTGCCCGCAGTCCTGGAAACTTCGCTCCGCCCCTAGGCGTGTCTCTGTGCGGCTCTTCCAGCAAGAAGCCACCTAGCTCCTGGGACCCTGCTCTGCACCTAATCGCCTGGCTATGCGGCCCCTCCTCTGAGCCGCCACCTGGAGCCCGTACAATAGCTCCGATACCCAGAGACCTGCCACACACCTCCTCCTCCAGACAGCGGCCGGGTTTCCGACGCAGTCACTAGGAGCCCAAGCAATTCACTTCACGTCTCCTCCTCCCGCCAACCGCCCGTAGCCCTAGGCAGTCACTCCAAGTCCAAGTGACCCACCCTGTTCCTCCTCCTCCTCCTCGGGGTAGCCCCCCGGGTGTTCAGGAGCAGTGGCTCCGAGACCAAGTGACACACCACGCTCCTCCTCCAGGCAGGCCACCGGTATTCAGGAGCGGTCGCTTTTAGTCCAATCAACTCACCACTCGCCTCCTCCTCTGGCAACCGCCTGTGGCTCTGATGCATTCACTCCTAGACCAAGCGACCCGCCGCACTTCTCCTCTTCCTCCGGGCAACCCCCCGGTGTTCAGGAGCGGTCGTTCTGAGTTCAAACAGCTCGCCACGCAGCTCCTCCTCTGGCAACCGCCTGTGGCTCTGATGCAGTCACTCCTAGACCAAGCGACCCGCTGCGCTCTTCCTCTTCCTCCAGGCAACGCCCCTGTGTTCAGAAGCGGTCGTTCTGGGTCTAAACAGCTCGCCACGCAGCTCCTCCTCAGGCAGCCGCCCGGAGCCCCAGTGGTTGCTCCGAGTCCAAGCGCTGTGCTGAGCCGCCTCCTCTCTAATGTTGCATCTAATACTAAAAAAAAGGTGCCCTGTGACCTTTAATACTAATACACTATCTATACCATAGCATCTGAAAGAAATATAGTACATGCCCTGTGACTTTTAATATTGATGTAATATCCATACTATTGCATCTTAAGCTAATTATATAATTAAAATTATATAATTAACAGTTATATAATTATTATATAACTGCCCTGTGTTTTAATATTATTATGATATACATAGTGCAGCACATCAAATTAATATACTAGCTTCCCTGTGGCCTTTAATATTAATATAATATCCATGTTCTAGCATCCAAAACTACTAAATTAACTGCACTGTCGTCTTTTATAAGAAAATGATATCCATACTGTAGCATTTCAAGCTAATATAACTGCCATGTAGCTTTTAATACTAATGTAATATATGTACTATTTCATCTAAAAGTGATATAAGGGGCTGGGGTTGTAGCTCAGTGGTAGAGCGCTCGCCTAGCATGCGTGAGGCACTGGGTTCAGTCCCCAGTACCACATAAAAATAAACAAACAAATAAATTAATTAACTAAATAAAGGAATTATGTTCATCTACATCTAAAAAAAGTGATAAATTCCTGCTCCATGGTCTTCAATACTGATATTCACACTGGAGCATCAAAAATTGGTAAAGTGGCTGTCCTGAATTCTTTAAGACTAAAATAACATCTAAAATTGGTGTGACAGATGCTCTGTGGCCTTTGATATTAATATGCTATACATAATATAGCATTTAAAACTGATAGAATATTTGCCCTGTGGACTTCATAGCTAGTATGATATCCATAGTATAGAGTATATCACTAATACAATAGCTGCCCTGTAGCCTTTAATCCCATTATGATATCTATCTACAGCTTCTAAAATTGATATAATAGCTGCTAATTGCTGCCGAGTCACTATTTTTTTTTTCGTACTGAAGATTTAACCCAGGAGTGCTTTACCCTGAGCCAGACCTCCCTTTCTTAAAAAATTTGAGACAGGATCTTCCTAAGTTGCTGAGGCTGGTCTTCAACTTGTGATCACTGTTATATTCAAAATTAATATAATAGCTGCCCTGTGGTGATTAGAATTAATATATTATCCATATTATAGATTCTAAAACTAATACAATTGCTACCCTCTGACCTTTCATACTAATGTGGAATCTATACTATATGATGTAAAATGAATATGAAAGCTGCCATGTGGCCTCTTCTATTAATATAATATTCATACTGGAGTATCTGCTACTAATACAATAACTATCCTGTGACATTTATAGGTAGGTATTATAGATTTAAAAACTAATGTAACAGGTGCCCTGTGACCTTTAATTTTAATATAATATCCATACTATAGGATCTAAAACTAACATAATAACTGCCCTATGATCTTTAATACTAACATGATATCCATACAATAGCATTGAAAATTGATATATTAGTGTACTCTGGCTTTTAACATTAATCTAACATTTTTAGTATAGCATCTAATACTGACATAATAGCAGCCCTGTGTGACCTTTAGTGTTAATATAATAGATACTGTAGCAACTAAAATTAAATAACTGACCTGTTTCCTTTATTATTAACATAGTACCCAAACTGTGGCCTGGAAAACTAATATAATACCTGTTCTATGGCCTTTAACATTAATATGATATCCATAGTGTGGCCTCCAGAACCAGTATAATTGCTTTGATGTCACCTTTCATGCTAATAGGATGCCCATAAGATAGCATCTACAACAAATAGCTGCACTGAGTCCTTTAACATGAATGTGGTGTCAATACCACGGCAGCTGGAATGAATATAATACTTGCCCTGTGGCAAGTAATATTAATACAATAGATGACCTTTACATTCAATTATGACCACATTGTGACTTCTAAAGCAAATATAATAGCTGTCCTGTGGCCTTAAATATTAATATAATATCCATAGTAAAGCATCTAAAACTAATATGATTGCTCCTTGTAGCCTATAATACTTATATGCTATCCATACAATAGCATCTAAAACTAATATCTGCCCTGTGGACTTTAATACTAACATAATGTTCATAATATAGCATTTAAAACTGATATATTATTTTCCCTGACCTTTAATATTGATAGATATACATATTATAGCATCTAAATTTGATATAATAGCTGTTCTATGACCTTTAATATTACTATTACATCCATGCTATGGTATCAAAGATAAAGTAGGTGTTCTGTGACCTATACTGATACCCATAATATACCATGTAAGACTAATATCTGCCCTGAGGCTGTTATGCTAATGGGATATACATACTGTAGTATTTAAAATTAATACTAACATAATATCCATCCTGTAGCATCTAAAATCAATATAATAGCTGCCCAGTGGCTTTTAACATTGATATAATATCCATACTATAGCATCTTATGCTAATATATTAGCTGCCCTGTGATCCTTTATACATATTTGATATCCATAATGTAGCATCTAAAACTAATATAATAACTACCTTTGGTTTTATAAATATGATAATATACAAACTATAGCATCTAAAATTGATATAATATCTGCCCTATGGTCTTTAATATTAATATAATTTCTAATACTAATAGCTGCAAATAGCTGCACTGTGGGCTTTCTTACTATTATTATTTCCAAAACTAACTATTATTATGTTCTAAAACTAACATAAGAGCTGCCCAGTGGCCTTTGAATTAAGGTAATATTGATAATATAACATCTTAAATTATTATAATAGCTGAAATTTGGCTTCAAGACTAATATAACATGTTAATATAATAGCTGCCTTTGGCCTTTGATACTAATACAGTATCTATACCATTGACTCTAAAACTCATACAGTAGCCTCCATGTGGCTTTGAATATTAATGGAATATCCATGCTGTTGCATCTAAAACAAATAAAATATCTGAGCTGTGGGCTTTAATACTAGTATGATATATCATATCATCTAAAACTGACATAATTTTCCTGTGGCTTTCAATACTAATATGATATCCATATTTGAACATTTGAAACTAGAACAATAGTGACCCTGTGGGCATAATACTAATATGATAACTATATTGTAGTGCAGGGGCATCCGGAATTCCGGAATTCTATCCAGTGCTTGACAAAGATCCTCTGGAGGATGATTGCAAAGGCTCATCCTAAAAGGAATTGCCGGATGTTTTGCTCCAAAGCATGGTGTTTTCTCTGCTGTGTTTCTCTGATAATATATTACTCATTTCAGTCTGAATGGATTGCTTAAGGGGATGAAGGGAATACAACAAAAATTCCAGAAAATATTACCTACAATCTGAAAAACAATGGGTCTTTACCACTAACAAAATTAAAAATAATTTTGCAACCGTACAATGAGTCCCTGAAAGCCTCTGGAGAAAATAGTTGTAGATCTGCCTTTGTCTCCAACAGGCTGGTTAAATTTTAACGATGGTTTTGTTCACGTGTGATGGTGAGGTACGAGAATAAGGTTTCATAACATTCCTTCCTTCCTACTAAGAATATGTCACCCCTATAATAAACGTTGGTACACAATTACAATTGGGACCGCTGCCCTCCTGTACCCCTTAACTCAGTAATTCAGATATTAACCAGATGGACCTAGTAGAGATAGTCACATGAGATTACTTGTCTATTGTTTTAACCACGAGAATATTAAGAATAGTTTTAGGTCACATAGAGTTTAGATATTAAGAAAGTAAATATTGTATTAGTTCACCGAGGTAGTTAGATATTCTTAAAACAATTGTGAATAGGTAAGGATAATCTGTAAGGTTACTGTTTTCTCATAATTTTCTGTTCCTTGTTAAAAACAATTTCTGCCTATGCTTTGAAAACTTCTTTAATATTAACCACAAGATTGTCATTATAGCCTGAAGAAAAATGTATATAAACCCAGCCTTCCCCAGAATAAAGTGGGATTGATTGCACCAGAACTAGAGTCTGTGTCTTTCATTCTCCATCCATCGCCGACGCTGTCTCCCCGCGCCCCGTTTACTGGTGTGGAACCCATGGACTCCTGCTAGGGCTGGACCCCAGCATTGTAGCATCTAAAAATGATATAATAGCTGTCCTGTGGCATTTAAATTTATGTAGACTCTAAAATTAATGTAATAGCTGCCTTATGGTCTTTAATACTAATATGATGTCTATACTAGAGCATCTAAAAGTGTTATAATAGTTGCTCTGTGACCTTTAATACCAATATGGTATCCATACTAGAGCATTTAAAAGTAATATGATAGTTGCCATGTGGCAATTAATGTTAATATAGTATTAATACTATAGCATCTTTAATATAACAGTGTGGCCTTTAACACTAATATAATATGCATACTGTTATCTAAAACTGATATAATATCTGCTTTGTGGCCTTTAATACTAATATAGTATCCATAATTACATCTGTGCTGTCCTATAGTCTTTAATATGACATCCATACTAGAGCATCTAAAAGTAATATAATGACTGTGCTGTGGTCTTTCATAGTAATATCAAATTTATACCTGTTATAGTTTAGATATATAAAAGAAAGTTGAAATGTGAAAAGATTGGGTTATGAGAACCTTAATCTAATCAGTACATTAATCCACACATTGGAATTAAATGGGTATTAACTGTACGTACTTAGGGTGTGACTGGAGGAGGTGGGTCACTGGGGACATTCCTTTGAGGTTTATATTTTGTCCTTGGTGAGCAGAGCTCTCTTTCTGCTTTCTGTTTGCCATGTCCTGAGCTGCTTTCCTCTTCCACACACTTTAGCAATGATATTTTGCCTTACCTTGGGCCAAGAACAATGCAGTTGGCCATCTTTGGACTGAGACCTTTGACATCATGAGCACCAAATAAACATTTCCTCCTCTAAAATTGTTCTTGTGAGGTCTTTTGGTCACAGGGACAGAAAAAGCTGACCAAAACAGGAACTGTTATCTAGAGTGGGTTCATTGCTGTTATTAATAGCACACGGTCACTTGTGGTTCAGAAGTCCTTGAAACTGGCTTTTGGAGTAGGAAATTTTGAAAAGTTTAGAGATATAAGCTGGAGCATCTTTAGAATGTTGTAAGTGGAGCTTAATGGGGGATGCTGGTGGGAGCCCAGAAGTCCACAATGCTGATGGGAGTGTAGACAGTAAAGATTGGGCTCGTGAGGTTTCAGAAGAAGAGAACTCTATTGGAAATAGGACGAGAGGCCATTCTTGTTATGTTCTGGTTATGAAGTTGTGTACATTTTGCTTTGTTTTGAGACTGTGAGGCTAAAGTTAAAGGTGATGGAGTAATTAATCTGGTGGTAGAAATTTCAAGGTAGCACAGCATTCAGGCAGTGACATGAATATTGCTGGCACCTTTTAGCCAAGTTTACTTCGATAATCAGGATCATAAAGCATAACAGAAAGATTTGAATCAAACCTTGGCAGTTTGACCAGAAAAGTGTAAGTCAAACTGAAGCTAAGGAAGTTGTGGTTGTTAAAGACATTATAATCACTGAAGAGATGCTAAATACTTTACCCAGAGGAGAAGGGACCAGTGAGGCACCCTGTTTGCACAAGGGGGCCTGGGAAGTTGTTTCATCATTAGCTGCTCACACACTTAGAGGCTGCTGCAGCCATGGTCCCAAGAGGCTTGGCTACTGCTTGAGATAGTGGACATCTTGGTGCTCATTCTGTAGGACTGAAAGATGCTGGAGTTAGGGGGTCATGGTGGCTTCCACTGATATATCAAAGGGAAACTTGGGAAACCAGGCAAAGTGTAGCAGGGTTGGAGCCCCTGCAGGCAGCCCCTGAGAGGTTGATGAAGAAGTGAGAAGGAAGTTAAAGCTCTAGTGGAGATCCCTGAGATTAAGAGATGCCAGTATTATGGACCATCTGCCAAGGAAAGTTCAAGGAGTTGAACACAGACAAGCCAAGAAGAGGCCATGTAGACTGCTACTAACAAAACCATAGGGGTGGAGCTACACAAACCCTTTGGATAGAGCATCACAATGCCATGTCCCTCAGATGCTGAATGTGGAAATACAGGTCTTGTTTTCCCAATTGGATTTTGGTCTCGCTTTGGTCCCATCCCTTCTTTCTATGCCCCTGTTACTCCCTCGTGGAATGGAAATGTTTACTCTGTGCCTTTTACATATTGGATGTATGTAACTTACTTTTGATTTTTAGGAGAGCTCACACTGATTTTGCTGAGTCTCAGAAGAGACTTTGGACTTGGACTTTTGGGGAATGCTGAAATTGTTAAGAACATCTAGACTGTTAGAAATGGATTTGATGTATTTCGCATTGTAAGGTGGGCATGAGCTTTTGGAGGCCAGAGTGGAATGTTATGGTTTAGATATGAGGTGACACTCAAAAGGTCATGTGTGAGGAAGGGCAAGAAAGTTTAGAAGTGAAATGATTGGGTTATGATAGCCTTAACCTAATCAGCTCCCATATCTGCTGATAAAGTTTAAGTGGGTGTTAATTATAGCTAGGTAGTGTGTGGTTGGAGGAGGTGGGTCACTGGGGGCATTCCTTTGGGATATATTTGTTCCTGATAAGCAGAGCTCTCTATCTGCTTCCCGTTTGCCACATTCTGAGCTGCTTTCCTCTTCCACATCCTTTGGTCATGAAGTTCTGCCTCAGCTCAGGCCAAGAACAGTGAAGTTGACCTTCTATTAACTGAAACCATGAAAACTGTGTCAAATAAAACTTTAATTGTCTAAAATTGTTCTTGTCTGTTAGACTGTTAGACACAATGGTGAAAGAGCTGACTAAAATAATACTATCTAGAAATAATATAATGGCAGCCCTTTGACCTTTTACACTAATATAATATGCATAGTATAGTGTCTAAAATTAATAGCTACCCTGTGGCCTCTAATGCTATTATGATATCAATACTATAGTATCCAAACTAATATAACTCACACTGTCCTTTAATACTATGATAATATATATAATATAGTAACTTAAACTAATATAATAGCTGCCCTGTGACCTTTAATATTAATGTAATATCAATCATGTGACCTCTAAAACCAAAATAACAGCTGCCTTGTGATCTTCTAATAATAATATGTTATCATCCATACTATGGAATCAAAATTGTTTAGTAACTCTCCTGTGAACTTTAATATTATATCCGTATTAGGGCATCTAAAACTGATATAATAGCTAAAATGTAGAATTTAATATTAATATTATACCCATACTATGGATCTAAAATTAATATAATAGCTCCCTTATGATCTTTAATATTAATATAATATCCATACTATAGTATCTAAAACTTATGTAATAGCTGTCCTGTGGCTTTTACTACTACTGTGACATCTGTATTATAATATCCAAGACTGATATAATACTTGTCCAGTGCCATTAGTTCTAATATGATATTCATAAAATTTCACCTAAAACTAATATAATACTGATATGATTTTCATGTATACCATCTAAGAATAATATATTAACTGCTCTGTGGCCTTAAATATTAATATAATACTGCTACTGTGACATATAAAAGTAATATAATAGTTGCCCTGTGGCATTTAATATTAATATAACATCCATATAGTGACCAATAAAACTAATATAATATCTTACTTGTGGCTTTTAATATTAAAATAATATCCTTACTATCCCCTATAAAACTGATAGAAAAGCTGCCCTGTGGCTTTTAACACTAATAAAATATCCATAAACTAGCAGTTAAAAGTAGCATGATAATTACCTTATGGTCTTTAATACTAACATGCTATCTATATTAGAGCATTCAAAACTTACATAAGCGCTGTCCTATGTGACTTTTAATGCTAATATGATATTCTAACTACAATATTTAAAACTGATATAATATTTGCCCTGTGCCCCTTAATACTAATATCCATATTATTAGATAATACTGATAAAACAGCTTCACTGTTGCCTTTAACACTAATATAATGGACACATTATAGCATGTAAAACTGATATAAGAGCTGCCCCATGGTGTTTAATACTAACATATTATCCATATGATAGCATTGAAAATTGGTATATTAGCTGCCTATTGATTTAATATTAATATTTTACCCTGACTATAGCATCTAAAATTTATATAATAGTTTCCCTAGGAACTTTAGTACTAATATAATATCCATATTATAGCATCTAAAACTAACATATATACCTTGTGGTCTCTAATACTAATAAGATATCCATACTATAGAATATAAAATTAACATAGTAACTGCCCTCTAGCCTTAAATACTATGATATCCATATTATAACATCAAAATACTAATTTGATAATCCATATAATAGCATCAAAATCTAATATAGCAACTGCCTTGTGGCCTTTAATTCTAATATAATATGCATACTGTGGCATCAAATATTAACCTAATAGATGCCATAAGGCTTTTAATAATAAAATAATAATCATATTATAGCATTTAAAATGAAATTATAGCTGCCCTGCCTTTTTAAATACTAATATAATATCCATCCTAAAACATCTAAAACTGACATAATGATTACCCTGTGGCCTTTAATACTACTATGATGTACATAAAATAGCATCTAAAAGTAATGTAAAAGATGCAATGTGACCTTTATTATTAACGTGAAATCTATACTCTAACACCTAAACTAATATAATGGCTTTTTGTAGCTATAAATATTAATAAAATAAATGTACTGTGTCCCCTAGTACTAATACAATAATTATGTGACCTTCAATATTAAAATATATCCATAGTATAGCATCAAAAGTTAATATATAATGGCTGATCTATGACCTTTAGTACTAATATGATATCCATAAAGTAGCATCTAAAAGGCTTTGTTGCCTTAACTAATATGATACCAAACTATAGCATCTGAAGATGACATAATAGTTGCCTTGTGACATTTAATATTAATATGATATCCATAATAGAGATCATCTTAATCTAATATCTGCCCTCTGATCCTTAATACTAATTTCCATACTACAGCATCTAAAACTAATGTAATAACTGCCTGTGGCTATTAATATCAATATAAAATCAATATTGTGACCTCTAAATCTGAAATAATAGCTGCTGTGTGACCTTTTAACACTAATATCCATATTGTAGCATCTAAAACTAATATAATAGCTGACCTGTGCAGTTTAGTATTAATATTATAGCCATACTATGGTCTCTAAAACTAATATATTTGCCCTCCTTTGGCCTTTAACATCCGTTCTACAGCATCTAAAACTAATATAAAAGCTAATATAAAAAGGCATTTAGTACTCCTCATATGTTATTCATAATATAGAATCTAAAGCTAAAGTAATTGCTCCCCATGGCCTTTAATGCTTATATGATATCCACACAATAGCATCTAAAATAATTCAATAAATCCCCTGTGGACACTTTTTTTTAAACATGTACATATTTAATAATGAAACAATTCATTAACAAAAAATTATAAAAATTCATGAGACCTCAATGCTGTGGAAGAAAGTGAGATATCAAGGAAAAAAGCAACTGACCCAGAAGGTAATATGATGAGCAAAGCAAAGGCAAATATGACTAAGATAGTATTATATGATCTGAAAAGGAGACGGGCTGGAGAAGCAACCAGTTATCTGATTGCTTGGTAGCAAGCAGCCTCACTGAATGCTGCACAGAATGGAGGCTACGAGCCAGAGAAAGTCAGGAAAGGAGAAGAATATATAACCCAGCGTAAATAGATGGAAGAGAGTAGGAATTACACAGAGCTGACCTTTTGTTTCTTCTAAAGTCTAAAATAAGTCTTAAGTTTTTAAGTGTGTCAGTCAGATTCTACAATCACATCATAAGTAGCACTAGGCACCTATAAAGAAATGGTGAGGGAAGTGGTTTATAAAAGTAAAGGGGGGACACGGATCTTGCTCTACAGAGCTTACAACCTATATGAGGAGACAAATTCTACACATAAAACTATAAAATATATTTACAAAGTGACATACATACAAATAATATACATATGAACATCCAATATAGGAAGGCTAAGGGGTACTATGTCAATAATTGCTTAGAAGTCCCTAGAAGAGTCATTGAAGGCTTCCTAAAGGAAAAAAAATGTTGAACTTTTAAGTATAGTGTTAGTAGAGAGTAGGCCATGTGAAAAGGTACAGAAATAGGAATAAATATACTATGTTCAGTAAGCAAATAAGCTTGATTAGAGTCCAAATAATCTAGTTAAGAAGTGAGTGTGATGTAACAGTAGAGGTTCATTCAGTGAAAGACACTGCAATGTTAGATCTTGTTCCTAAACAAAATGAATAGGGAATGAATGTTTTCTTTAGGTAAGGATAAGTTGCCACAGGTCCAGGACCACATCCACTTCTCTCAAGTTTGGTAAGTAAGGGACAGAAACCAGCAATGGAATAGTAGAGAAACACTCAGCTTCCTTTGAGAAGTAAAAGAAACTACCTTCTGCAAGGACTTGTCCAAAGTGGCAAGTGAACCCCCCAAAGCAAAGAAGTTAAAAAACTCAATGAAATTCCTATGCAGCAGATCTACTATCCTAAAGCCAGCTAGATCCTGGTCATCTCAAGTGTTCAAGCAGAATATACTTGGCCCTTGCTACTAATTCTTGGTGGGAAGCATATTATATATGCTTATTAAAATGTTTATTTTTGTACTACAGTGACAATCAACTTTGATCCTAACATTTTACAAATTAAAACAAGGATGAAAAGAGCCCCAATCTATAGGGAATGTTCACATCCCTGAAGAAGGACAGGTCAGTAAGTGCCCAAATTCTCCCCTGTTCTTTAAGTGGAAAAGCAAAATATCACACCTTGAAAAGAGACTGCTCTCAGCCAAAGCAAGTAAGACCTCTTTCTTTAAGTCTGTTGTTCTGAAACTGTTCCAGGAAGAAAAGGAAAAAAAAAAAAACCACAAAGGGTTCAGGTCAGATGTTCAGCAGCAGCCATAGTCCGACCCTATGTCATGACAGTTCTGCTGGGAAGCGCTGGGTCCCAGTGATGTTGAAATTGACTGTTGGGGCCCAATCTTGATGCTATTTGCCTCATTGTGGACATCAAAATAAACCCTGCTGGATCTTTCTATATATTTCTTTGACTGTGTTAATGAAGGCCTCTTCAACATTGCAGGCTGTTTTGGCTGAAGTTTCCATGAATATAAGTCCATGCTCCTGAGCAAAGGCCTCTCCTTCCTCTCTCTTCACATCCCTGCGCGACTCTAGGTCACTTTTATTCACTTTTATTTTATTTATTTTATGATAACCATGTTGGAGTTAGAGTGCTGGCAGGCATTCTCTAACCATGAGGTCAGGTGGTTGAAGGTTTCACGCCTTGTAATGTCATACAACAGCAGTGCTCCAGCTGCTCCCCTGTAGTAGGAAAAGGTGATAGAATGGAAGGATTCTTGCCCAGCTGTATCCCAGATTTGCAGTTTGATTTGTTTTCCATCAGTGTTGACCACGTGGGCCCCAAACTCCACACCTATTGTAAGGTTGTAGACAGGCTGGAACCGCTTGTCTGTAAACTGCAGGAGGAGACATGACTTCCCCACACCTGAAAGAAGAGGATGTACATTCCAGCAAGCCCATGGCCTGAGAACTTTATAGCCCCTAGACTCTGGGCATACCCCCTGTGGACTCATAGTACTAAAATTATAATACTCATAATTATCCATGCTGTATCATCTAAAAATAACACAATAGTAGTACTAGGGCATTCAATACTAATGTAATATCCTTCCTCTTATCATCTTAGAGTGATATAATAGCTACCCTGTGGCATTTAGTACCAATGTAATATCCATATTATAGCATCTAAAACTAATATTATAGTTCTCTGCAGTCTTTGATCTAATATGATACCCATACTCATATTTAGCTGTCCTTAATAGTAGTATAACATTCATATTATAGCATCTACAGTAATATAATGGCTGCTCTGTGGCCTTTAAATTTGATGTAATGTCCATTCTATAGTATCTAAAACTAATTTAATAACTGTTCTATGACTTTAATAGTACAACAATATCCATACCATAGCATGCAATATTAATATAAAAGCTGCCCTGTGGCCTTTAATGTTAATATAATATCCTTGTTATAGCATTGAAAACTAATGTAATAGCCTGTGTAGCTTTTTGTGGTGAAATGATATCCAGATTATATCACCTCAAGCTATAATATAGTTACCCTGTGGTTTTAAATACTAGAGTAATATTCACATTATAGCATCTTAAACCAATATAATAGATGCCCTGTGATCTTTAGTATTAATTTAATATCTCAAACTAAATAGTATCCTTAACTAATATATGTCCTGTGACTTTTAATACTTATATGACATTTATATTAGTGAATCAAAAACTAATATGATAGGTGCCCAGTGGCTTCAGTACTAATATGATATTTATACTAAAGCATCTAAAACTAATATAAAATCTGCCTGGTGGTCATTAATATTAATGCAATATCCATATTACTGTATCTGCAACTAATATATCTACCCTGGAGCCTTTAATATTAGTATAAATGTTCGTACTATTGTATCTAAAACTTATACAATAACTACCCATTTGTTTTGAATACTAATGTAATATGCATATTAAATCATCAAAAATGAATATTCCTGCCTGTGACCATTAACATTAATGTAGAGAGCAGCCCAAGGTGGCCGACTTTGAGGATTGGGTGTCGGATGAGGAGAAGGTACACATAGCTGCTAAATTCATCACTCAGGCGCCCCCAGGGGTGTTAAATGAAGTATTCAATGATATCTGGCTACTACTCAACAATGACAATCTCCTCAGGGAAGGAGCAGCACATGCATTTGCCCAATATAACATGGACCATTTCACACCTGTGAAGATAGAAGGCTATGAAGATCAGGTCTTTTTTTTTTTTTTTTTTTTTTTTGGGTGCTGGGGATCGAACCCAGGGCCTTGTGCTTACAAGGCAAGCACTCTACCGACTGAGCTATCTCCCCAGCCCCAAGATCAGGTCTTAATGACAGAGCATGGTGACCTGGGTAATAGCAGATTTTTAGATCCAAGAAACAAAATATCCTTTAAGTTTGATCACTTATGGAAAGAAACAAGTGACCCTCAACCAGCGGAAGTAGATGGAGTTTTGAAGTCTTGGAGAGAATCCTCTGACAATGCTTTAAGAGCCTATGTGAAAGATCATTATTCCAACGGCTTCTGTACTGTTTATACTAAAACTATAGAGGGCAACAGACCATTATTGCATGTATTGAAAGCCACCAGTTTCAGCCTAAAAACTTCTGGAATGGTCTTTGGAGATCAGAGTGGAAGTTCACTATTACACCACCTACATACAGCTCAGGTGATTGGAGTGCTCAAGATTCAGGTTCACTATTATGAAGATGGCAATGTTCAGTTGGTTAGTCATAAAGATGTACAAGATTTAGTAACTGTTTTTTTTTTTTTTTTTTTTGGGTGCTGGGGATCGAACTCAGGGCCTTGTGCTTACAAGGCAAGCACTCTACCAACTGAGCTATCTCCCCAGCCCCTAGTAACTGTTTTGAATGAAGTACAAACTGCCAAGGAGTTTATTAAAATCTTAGCGCAGAAAATGAATATCAGACTGCAGTTAGTGAAAACTACCAAACAATGTCAGACACCACATTCAAGGCTTTGCACCGGCATCTTCCTATTACCTACACCAAAATCAACTGGAACAAGATACTCAGCTACAAGATTGGCAAATAAATAAAGAATGCATAAAGGCTGACTGTAGGATTCTTCAGTATGTAGAAAGAAAAGGATTCAACATGTGGTCATATGATAAATACGTGATTTATACACAAGAGTGATATTTTGCTAGGGCTTTCAAAGTTAACAGATTTTTTAACCTCATGGAATACTGTTGAACAGCATTGACTTCATCTTTTTGTATCCTCTGCCTTGTATTTTTCTATTATCACTATATCTACTTGTAAGTCTTTTTTTCTTTTTTCTTTTTGTTAATTCTGCTACACTTAGTGTTAAAGAGAGATCCATCTATTCTGGAATCACTTTACTATTTAGAAAATTTTCCTAATCATGAAGTCCTGTTACTGATTTAGACAAATATATGCTCAGTACTCTTAACCCTGTGCTCCAAAGCACTTCTGATACTTCAGTGCTTTTCACTGATCCACCAAAATCCAAGGAGGCTATGCTACAGCTCGTAGCTAATGGAAGACACATTTGTCCATCTCCCTCTGACTGCTTTGATTGTCATTTATAGCATCTCATAACTGCAGTTTTCAAAAGTTTGGATTGAGGCTTTTCAGGTCCATTTTGGGAGCAAAGAAAGTTTTCTGGAAATTCCATGACAGCCAACTTCTTTGGGGGAACTCGTTTTTAAATCCAAAGACTTGAACCACATTCCCTACACACAGACCACGTTTGCTTTTTTCATTCCCTCATTGTCTCCTTCCCATTTAGTACTATTGTAGTTAAAAACATCTGCAGTTTTAGAAGAGTTTTATCCATTTATTATTTTTTTAAGTATCCAAGAACTGCTGACATACTGTGGATGTAGTAGAATATAAAACTTTAAAAATGCAGATGCTGAAGGAATAATAGGTGTCTTGTGCTTAAATACTTGTGGCAGGATTGTACTATAAGCAAATGAATCAAGCAACTCTGTAAATCACAATGAACCAAAGTGAAAAGATGACTTCCAGGCAGTGTCTTTCTATTGTAACCTGTTGTTTGAGGGAATACTAGTGTTTTATTCTGAATAGGATGTGAAACTTGTTCCAAATTACTCTTCTTCAGTCCTGCCTGCCAAGAAATCAAGTGTAACTGTGATATAGCAACTCTTCCCAGGTATATTGGCAGGTGTGTGTGTGTGATCTCAGAATACACAGGTGACATAGATATGATAGGACAACTGGTAATGGTGGATTCATTTACATTGTTTATACTTCTATGACCAGGTCTTAAGGGAAGGTCAGTTTTTTAAAAAACCAAGTAGTGTCTTCCTACCTGTCTCCAAATACATGTTAAACAAGAAGGGTGTTTGTGCTTCAACTTTGTCTTTGCTCAGTAATATCATCAGGCAAGAGTTTGTTTCCAATTGAAAGCTGTGTAAGCATTTTTGTTTATTTCAAATAAAATATATTTGTATTAAAAAACATTAATATCCATACTACTACATCTGAAACTAATATCAGCCCTCTGGCCCTTGCTATTAATGCAAAATCCATACCATAACATCTTAAGCTAATAAAATAGTATCCTTGTGGTCTTTAATGTTATTAATGTATTAATATACATACATATATGCACTGTGACTTCTAATAATAATAGAATAACTGACATGTGACCTTAAATATTACTATAATAGGCATATTGTGACGTCTAACACACATATAATAGCTCTCTTCTGGCCTTCAGTATCAATACAGCATTCCTACTACAGTATCTAAAACTAATATATTACCTGCCATATGCCTTTAGTACTAATATGATGTCCATAATATAGCACCTAAAACTTATGTAATATCTTCTTTGTGATCTTTAATACTAATGTGATATCCAAAATATAGTATCTGAAGAGAACATAATAATTTCCCTTTGACCTTTATTACTAATATGAGATCCATACCAGAATATCTGAAACTGGTATAACAACTGTCCTATGCCTTTAGTATTAATATGGTATCCTTACCATATCATCTAAAGCTAATGTAATAGCTGCTCTATGGCTTCTAACACTAATAATATATTTACTATATCATCTAAAACTGATATAATAACTGCCTTGTGGTCTTGAATACTAATACAATATCCATATTGTAGCATATAAAACCAATATAATAGTTGCCCTGTGGCCTATAATAATATCAATACTATAGCATCTAAAACTAAAAGAACAGCTGCCCTATGGCCTTTAGTACTTATATGAGATTCACATTATAGCATCTGAAACTGATGTAATAGCTGCCTGTGGCATTTAATACTGATGTGATATCCATTTGAGAGCATCAAAAATGAATGTAATAGCTGTCCTGTGGGTTTAATATTAATATAATATCCATGTGGTGGTCTCTAAAACTGAAATAATAGCGGCCTTGTATCCTTTTAATACTAATACAGTATCCATACTGTAGCCTCTAAAACTGATAAAAAAGGTGCTCTGTGACCTTCATAACTAATATGATATCTATATTATAGCATCAAAAATTAATATAATAGCTACCCCATGGCATTTAATACTAACATAATATTCATATTATAGCATCTAAAACTGACATAAGAGCTGTTGTATAGCCTTTTGTTTTAATATATCCATAGTGTGGCATTTAACACTAATATTATAGCTGTTAGCACAAAAGGACCGGGCAGAACACAAACCTCATGAGTCATCTCAGCTATTTATTCAGGAACAGGGGGTGCAGGTATGAAATGGCACCCATGGACCCCCTGGTGGAAAGTGAGCCCACAAACAAAGCAAGGGACTGGGTTTATATAGATTATTTTGGAGGTGGTCTAGTGTACACATCAGTTTCCTTGGGCACGCAGGAATTTGAACTTTTTTGGTCAGAGGTCTGTGGGCAGTGTCTGGAGAGGATCTACTTTCGAGGAGATTAACACCTCCTAGAGATTGTTTCTTTTAAGGATGATAAAACAACTCCTCCCTGTCTGTAGCCAGCATTTGTCTTGGGAGGTGAAGACTGTCAGTGCATGGCCTTCATTTTCACTTCCTTTTCTCAGGCCTCATTATCTTGGGGATTTCTTATTCTCCATAACTAATAGTTATTCAGTTGCCTTTAATACTAATACAGTATCTATACCATAGCACCCAAAACTAATAAAATAGCTGCTCTGTTGTTTTAGTTGGCGTTTTTCTGTTGTGATTAAATGACTTGACCTCACAAATGTAGAGGAGGAAAAATTGTTTTTGGTGGGGGTGTCACAGTTTCAGAGGTCTCTGTCCACAGATAGCTGGTTCCATTCCTTGGGGTCAAGGTGAGGCAGGACATCATGGTAGAAGAGTGGTAGAGGGAAACACCTCTCATGATGATCAGAAAGCAGAGAGAGCGAGATCTTCACTTGCTAGATACAAATATGTGCCCCAAAGCCACATGCCCAATGCCCCACATCCTCTACATATACCCCACCTGCCTTCAGTTACCACTCAACCCCATCAGGTGATTAATTCACTGATTGGGTTAATGCTCATATAACCCAATTATTTCTTCTCTGAATCTTCTTGCATTGTCTCATACAGACTTTTGAGAGACACCTCATATTCAAACCATAACATTCTGCCCCTGGCCCCACAAAGCTCACACTCATCTGACAATGCAAATTACATTCTGCCCATTCCTAAGAGTCCCCATAGTCTCAACAGTTCTGAGATCACTCAAAGTTCAAGTCCAAAACTCTTAAAAACAAACAAAATCCAAAGTCTTCTCTGAGGCTCAAGGCAATATCACATTGTGAGCTCCCATAAAATCAAAAGCATTTTACAAGTATCCAATATATAATGGTACAGAGTAAACATTTCTATTCAGAAAAATGGGGGCATAGAAAGAAGGAATAGGACCAAAGCAAGACTGAAATTCAGCTGGGCAAACAAGTTCTGTAGTTCTGTGTCTGGCATGTTAAGCACATGGCATCATGATGCTTTCTCCAAAGGGCTTGTGTGGATCCTCCTCTGTGGCCTTGTTGGTTGTAGCCCAAGGGACCTTTCTGTTAGCTTGTCTCTGCTTCATTCCTGCAGCTTTCCTAGGATGATGCCCCGCGTTCCTGGCATTTTAAATCTTGGGGTCTCCACTGCAGCTTCGGCTTCCTCCTCATAGTTCCACACTTTGCCCTCTCAGGGGCTGCCCGCAGGGACTCTGACCCGGGTGTGCTTTGCCTGGCCTCCCAGGCCTTCCTTTGAAATCTTGATGGAAGCCTCCATAACCACCTAAATCCAGCATCCTGCATTCCTGCAGAACCAGCACCACATAGTTGATGCCAAGGTCTGTTGCCATCTCGAGCAGTTGGAAAGCCTCCAGGAACCCTGGCTGCACCAGCCTCTGAGTGTCTGTGTCGCTGAGCATGTTGAAAACTTCCTAGGCTCCCTTGTGCAGGAAGGATTCCCCACTGCTCTCTTCTCAAGAGATTTTTCACCTTTACTCCCTTGAGCTTGAGATGGGTATGGTCTTGCCAGCTCCTGAGATGCCCTCAAGCCATCCTTCTTATTGTCTCTGGGCAAAGTTGTTAGCATTTCTTTAGTGGCAGTAATGCCTTTAACAACTATAACTTTCTTAGTTCCAGTTTTATTCCTACCTTTCAAGTCCAAATTTTTCAAAATTTTCTACTCTGCTTTCTCCTCCTGATTATCACAGTAAACTTGACTAAAAGCCACCGGCAATAACCATGCCATTTCCTGAGTATTATGATGCCTAGAAATTCTTCTGCCAGATTAAGATGTCCTTCACTTTTAAAACCAGCCTCACAGGGGCTGGGGTTGTAGCTCAGTGGTAGAGCACTTGCCTAGCATGTGTGAGGCACTGGATTCTATCCTCAGAACCACGTAAAAATAAACAAAACAAAGGTTTATCAACAACTAAAAATTTTTTTGAAAAATCTGCCTCACAGAAAGTCTCAGGACATGGACAAAATGCAGACAACTTCTCATCCAGAACATAACATGAATGGTACCTAGTCCAATTACCACTAGTGTCCTCCTCTGAACCCTCTTGAGCTCTGTCAGAGTCCACAGGCAGCTGGTTTCATTCTTTGGGGTCCAGGGTGAGGCAGGACATCATGGCAAAAGATTCTGGTGGAGGGAAGCAACTCTCATGATGATCAGAAAGCAGAGAGAGAGAGAGAGAGAGAGAGAGAGAGAGAGAGAGAGAGAGAGAGAGAGAGAAACGAGATCTCTACTTGCTAAATACAAATATATGTCCCAAAGTCACGCCCCCAATGCCCCACATCCCCCAGCCACACCCAACCTGCCTTCAGTGACCACTTAATTAATACCATCAGGTGATTAATTCACTGGGTTAAGACTCTCATAACCCAATTATTTCTTCTCTGAACTTTCTTGCATTGTCTCACACATGAGCTTTTGGGGAACACCTCACATCCAAAACATAACACCTGTGCTGATTTTAATTAATATATTATTAATTATAGATAAATATATATTAATGATAGATTCTAAAACTAATACAAGTGCTGCCCTATGACCTTTAATACTACCATGATCTCCATACTATAGTATTCCACCACTAACATAATAACTGCCCTGTGGCCTTTAATATTTTTTAAAATTTAATTAAAAAAATTTTTTGCAGTTGTGGAAGAACAGAATGCCTTTATTTTGTTTATTCTGATGTGGTGCTAAGGATCGAACCCAGTACCTCACACATGCTAGGCAAGTGCTCTGCCCCTGAGCTACAGCCCCTGCCCTAATATTAATATAATATCTATACTCTAGCATCCAGTACTAATATAATAGCTTCCCTGTGATAATAATTACTATATTATCCATATTTTAGCTTCTAAAACTAATACAGTTGCTGCCTGTTGAAAGCAGTAACAGAGGATTAGAGAGTAGTTACTGAGATCAGGGTCTCTGATGCCCTCATGATTGTGGCATGCCCGGTTCCTGGGAATGTTTCTGTGCAAGGGCCCAGGATGCCTAACTGCTGTAGCAATGCCCAGCATGAGGAGACTCTGTGCAAGAGCCCTATCAGTTCTAACCTTGATCTCAGGCACACAGCTCCTGGCAATGAAGGAATTCTTATGCTAGACAACCACAATGTTTCAGCAGCTCCTCTTCTCCAGTTTCTGCCTGCCTTACAGTAACTTTAAACAGTGGACTTTCTTGAGAGCTGCACCAGGCTCCTAAATTGCACTTTGCAACTATGGATTGCAACCATGTAAAAGCTACATAGATGTCCTAGTTTCTGTAACCTTCTCAATACAAAGAATAATTGTTGCATAGTCTTTAACCTGATAATGAGACATATAAATAAAGATTGCTGGCATAACTCTGTAGACCTGCATCTCCATCAGAAAGCAAGCTCCACCTGATCCCAGCTTAATCTTCAAGATCTGTGTCTGTGAATATTTATTTTCTAATCCCCCTTTGCCCCTCACCAGACCTGAGAGTCTAGTCACACTGGTCACAGCAGCTGCCCTATGGTTTTTAATATTAATATGATCTCCATACTCTACAGTCTAAAACTAATATAATACCTGCCCTGTGACATTTAATATTAATATGATATCCATACTATAGCATATAAAAGTAATAAAATTAATAAAATGTTACCTAGTGCCTTTTATACTAATGACATCCATACTATACCATCTAAATATAAAAAAAGCTCTCCAGTAGTGTTTAATAATAATATAATATCCTTACTATATCATCTAAAACAAACAATAACTATTCTGTTACCTTTTTTTATTTTTTATTTTTTATTGTAAACAAATGGGATACACGTTGTTTCTCTGTTTGTACATGGCGTAAAGGCATACCATTTGTGTAATCATAAATTTACATAGGGTAATGTTGTTTGATTCATTCTGTTATTTTTTCCCTTCCTGACACCCCTCCACCCCTCTTTTCCCTCTATACAGTCCTTCCTTCCTCCATTCTTGCCCCCCTCCCTAACCCTAACTCTAACCCTAACACTAACCCCTCCCACCCCCCATTATGTGTCATCATCCACTTATTAGCGATATTATTCGTCCTTTGGTTTTTTGAGATTGGCTTATCTCACTTAGCACGATATTCTCCAATTTCACCCATTTGCCTGCAAATGCCATAATTTTATCATTCTTTATGGCTGAGTAATATTCCATTGTATGTATTATACCACAGTTTCTTTATCCATTCATCAATTGAAGGACATCTAGGTTGGTTCCACAATCTGGCTATTGTGAATTGAGCAGCTATGAGCACTGACGTGGCTGTATCTTTGTAGTATACTGATTTTTAAGTCCTTTGGGTATAGGCCAAGGAGTGGGATAGCTGGGTCAAAAGGTAGTTCCATTCCAAGTTTTCTAAGGAATCTCCACACTGCTTTCCAGAGTGACTGCACTAATTTGCAGCCCCACCAGCAATGTATGAGTGTACCTTCTCCCCATATCCTCACCAACACCTGCTGTTGCTTGTATTCTTGATAATTGCCATTTTAATTGGGGTAAGATGGAATCTTAGGGTGGTTTTGATTTGCATTTCTCTTATTACTAGAGATGTTGAACATTTTTCCATATGTTTGTTGATGGCTTGTAGATCTTCTTCTGTGAAGTGTCTATTCATTTCCTTAGCCCATTTGTCGATTGGATTATTTGCATTCTTGGTGTAGAGTTTTTTGAGTTCTTTATATATTCTGGAAATTAGTGCTCTATCTGAAGTTTGATTGGCAAAGATTTTCTCCCACTCTGTAGGCTCTTTCTTCACATTGCTGATAGTTTCCTTTGCTGAGAGAAAGCTTTTTAGTTTGAATCTATCCCAGTTATTGACCCTTGCTTTTATTTCTTGTGCTATGGGAGTCCTGTTGAGGAAGTCTGATCCTAAGCCGACATGTTGAAGATGTGGACCTACTTTTTCTTCTATACTGCAGGGTATCTGGTCTGATTCCAAGGTCCTTAATCCATTTTGAGTTTAGTTTTGTGCATGGTGAGAGATATGGGTTTAGTTTCATTCTGTTGCATATGGATTTCCAATTCTCCCAGCACCATTTGTTGAAGAGGCTATCTTTTCTCCATTGCATATTTTTGGCCCTTTTGTCTAGTATGAGAAAATTATATTTATTTGGGTTTGTGTCCGTGTCCTCTATTCTGTACCATTGATCCACCTTTCTATTTTGGTACCAATACCATGCCGTTTTTGTTACTATTGCTTTGTAGTAGAGTTGAAGATCTGGTATTGCGATACCCCCTGTTTCATTCTTCCTGCTAAGGATTGCTTGAGCTATTCTGGGTTTCTTATTCTTCCAGATGAATTTCATAATTTCTTGCTCTATTTCTGTAAGGTACGTCATTGGGATTTTAATTGGAATTGTATTGAATCTGTATAGCACTTTTGGTAGTATGGCCATTTTGACAATATTAATTCTTCCTATCCAAGAACATGGGAGATCTTTCCATCTTCTAAGGTTTTCTTGAATTTCTTTCTTTAGTGTTCTGTAGTTCTCATTGTAGAGGTCTTTCACCTCTTTTGTGAAATTGATTCCCAAGTATTTTATTTTTTTTGAGGCTATTGTGAATGGGGTAGTTTTTCTAATTATTCTTTCCAAAGATTCATCACTTATGCATAAAAATGCATTAGATTTATGTGCATTGATCTTATATCCCGCTACTTTACTGAATTCACTTATGAGATCTAAAGGTTTTCTGGTGGAATTTCCTGGTTCCTCTAAGTATATAATCATATCATCAGCAAATAGGGATAGTTTGAGTTCTTCTTTTCCTATTCGTATCCCTTTAATTTCTTTGGTCTGTCTAATTGCTCTGGCTAGAGTTTCAAGGATGATATTGAGTAGAAGTGGTGAAAGAGTGCATCCCTGCCTTGTTCCAGTTTTTAGAGGGAATGCTTTCAGTTTTTCACCATTTAGAATGATATTAGCCATGGGCTTAGCGTAGATGGCCTTTACAATGTTAAGGAATGTTCCCACTATCCCTATTTTTTCTAGTGTTTTGAGCATGAAGGGGTGCTGTATTTTATCAAATGCTTTTTCTGCATCTATTGAAATAATCATGTGATTCTTGACTTTAAGTCTATTGATATGGTGAATTACATTTATTGATTTCCTGATGTTGAACCAACCTTGCATCCCTGGGATGAAACCCACTTGATCATGGTGCACTATCTTTTTAATATGTTTTTGTATGCGATTTGTTAAAATTTTGTTGAGAATTTTTGCGTCGATGTTCATTAAGGATATTGGTCTGAAATTTTCTTTCCTCGATGTGTCTCTGTCTGGTTTAGGTATCAGGGTAATATTGGCTTCATAGAATGAGTTTGGGAGGGTTCCCTCCTCTTCTATTTTATGGAATACTTTGAGGAGTATTGGAATGAGCTCTTCTTTAAAGGTTTTGTAGAACTCAGCTGAGAACCCATCTGGTCCCAGACTTTTCTTTGTTGGTAGGCTTTTGATGACCTCTTCTATTTCATTACTTGAAATTGGTCTATTTAAATTGTGTATGTCCTCCTCGTTCAGTTTAGGCAATTCATATGTCTCTAGAAACCTGTTGTTGTCTTCAAAATTTTCTGTTTTGTTGGAGTATAGATTTTCAAAATAGCTTCTAATTATGTTTTGTATTTCAATCGTGTCTGTTGTGATATTTCCTTGTTCATTCCAAATTTTAGTGATTTGGGTTTTCTCTTGTCTTCTCTTTGTTAGTGTGGCTAAAGGTTTATCAATTTTGTTTATTTTTTTGAAGAACCAACTATTTATTTTGTCAATTTTTTGTATTGTTTCTTTTGTTTCAATTTCATTGATTTCAGCTCTGAGTTTAACTATTTCCTGTCTTCTACTACTTGTGGTGTTGGTCTGTTCTTCTTTTTCTAGGGCTTTGAGCTGTAGTGTTAGGTCATTTATTTGTTGAGTTTTACTTTTATTGAATGCGCTCCATGAAATAAATTTTCCTCTAAGTACTGCTTTCATAGTGTCCCAGAGATTTTGATATGATGTTTCTTTGTTCTCATTTACCTCTAAGAATTTTTTAATTTCCTTCCTAATATCTTCTGTTATCCATTCATCATATAATAGCATATTGTTTAATCTCCAGGTGTTGGAGTAGTTTCTGTTTTTTACTCTTTCATTTATTTCTAACTTCAATCCATTATGATCTGATAGAATACAAGATAGTGTCTCTATCTTCTTGTATTTGCTGACATTAGCTTTGTGGCATAATATATGGTCTATTTTAGAGAAGGATCCATGTGCTGCTGAGAAGAAAGTATATTCGCTCTTGGTTGGATGGTATATTCTATAAATGTCTGTTAAGTCTAAATTATTGATTGTGTTATTGAGATCTATGGTTTCTTTGTTCAATTTTTGTTTGGAAGATCTCTCCAGTGGTGAGAGAGGCATGTTAAAATCACCTAGTATTATTGTGTTATGGTCTATTTGGTTTCTAAAATTGAGAAGGATTTGTTTAACATACATGGATGAGCCACTGTTTGGGGCATAGATGTTTGTGATTGTTATATCTTGCTGATTTATGCTTCCCTTAAGCAGTATGAAATGTCCTTCTTTATCCCTTCTGACTAACATTGGCTTGAAGTCCACATTATCTGAAATGAGGATGGATACTCCAGCTTTTTTGCTGAGTCCATGTGCATGGTATGTTTTTCCCCATCCTTTCACCTTTAGTCTATGGGTATCTCTTTCTATGAGGTGAGTCTCTTGCAGGCAACATATTGTTGGATCTTTCTTTTTAATCCAATCTGCCAGTCTATGTCTTTTGATTGATGAATTCGGGCCATTAACATTCAGGGTTATTATTGAGATATGATTTGTATTCCCAGTCATTTGGTTCATTTTTTAAATTTTATTTATTTATTTATTTTTTGACACAACTTGGTTCCTCCTTTATTTGACAATTCCTTTAGGATAATTCCTCCCTTTGCTGATTTGCTTCTTTGTTTTTCTTCTCTTCCTCATGGAATATTTTGCTGAGAATGTTCTGTAATGCTGGCTTTCTTTTTGTAAATTCTTTTAGCTTTTGTTTATCATGGAATGATTTTATTTCATCGTCAAATTTGAAGGTAAGTTTTGCTGGGTATAAGATTCTTGGTTCGCATCCATTTTCTTTCAGGGCTTGAAAAATGTTGTTCCAGGCCCTTCTAGCTTTTAGGGTCTGGATTGAAAAATCTGCTGATATCTGTATTGGTTTCCCCCTAAATGTAATTTGGTTCTTTTCTCTCACAGCCTTTAAAATTCTGTCTTTATTTTGTATGTTAGGTATTTTCATTATAATGTGCTTTGATGTGGGTCTGTTGTAATTTTGTGTATTTGGAGTCCTATAAGCCTCTTGAAATTGATTTTCCATTTCATTCTTCATATTTGGGAAATTTTCTGATATTATTTCATTGAATAGATTGTTCATTCCTTTGGTTTGTTTCTCTAAGCCTTCCTCAATCCCAATAATTCTTAAATTTGGCCTTTTCATGATATCCCATAGTTCTTGCAGATTCTGTTCATGATTTCTTACCATCTTCTCTGTTTGTTCAACTTTGTTTTCAAGGTTAAATATTTTGTCTTCAATATCTGAGGTTCTGTCTTCCAGGTGTTCTATCCTATTGGTTATGCTTTCTATGGAGTTCTTAATTTGGTTTATTGTTTCCTTCATTTCAAGGATTTCTGTTTGCATTTTTTTTTCAATATCTCTAACTCTTAATTGAAATGATCTTTTGCTTCCTGTATTTGCTCTTTTAACTGTCGATTGGTGTGATCATTCAATGCCTGCATTTGCTCTTTCATCTCATCATTCAATGCCTGCATTTGCTCTTTAATCTCATCGTTTGCTTCTCTGATCATTTTAATTATGTACATTCTGAACTCCCTTTTTGTCATTTCTTCTGCCATGCTATCATTGGATTTTATTGGTGTAACATCTAGATTTGTTTGGGGCATTTTCTTCCCTTGTTTTCTCATATTGTTCAGATATCAGTGGACCGCTAAGATATTGCAAATTTCCTCTATTGACTTATAATGTCCCTGAAGATTTCTAGTATATCCCGTCTTATCCTTCAGTAGCCTGAAGTCTTGGAGGAAGTTGATAATGTGCTCCACAAGGAAGCTGCCTCTCTAGGGGTGGTGTCCTTCAGGTGGGGTACATTCCCTGCTAGTGGGCAGAGGTGCCTCCACTTGTTGACCAATGGTCATCCAAAGGGGAACTAGGCTGCGGGCTGAGGCAAGGCCTGATTGGGCCTGTGTCTCTGGTTTTACCGTCCTTGTGGGAAAACCTCACCCGGCAGGGAAGACTCACCTGGTGGGGAGGTCTCGCCGGTCAGTTCCCCTCCTAAAGGTTCCCCTCAATCTACAACTACCACCTGGGCTGGGCTGCCTTCCTCTGCAACGTTCCCAGGGACCTGGACCTACCTCTTGGGCCTGGGAGCCTCATCGTTCGCAGACAAGTCTCCTTAGGCTGCCTCTCCTCAGAGAATCTGCTTGCAGTCCTGGAACCTTTGCTCCGCCCCTAAGCGTGTCTCTGTGCGGCTCTTCCACCAAGAAGCCTCCTAGGTCCTGGGACCCTGCTCTGCACCTAATCACCTGGCTATGCAGCCCCTCCTCTGAGCAGCCACCTGGAGCCCCGTACAGTCGCTCCAAGTCCCAGCGACCCGCCGCATGCCTCTTCCTCTGGACAGCCGCCTGGTGTTCCGGTGCGGTCTCTAGGAGTCCAAGCAACTCACTGTGTGCCTCCTCCTCCCGCCAACCGCCTGTAGCCCTGGGCAGTCACTCCGAGTCCAAGTGACCCGCCCCGTTCCTCCTTCTCTGGGCAGCCCCCCAGCTGTTCAGGACCAGTCGCTCTGAGTCCAAGCGACCCACTACATGCCTCCTCTGGGCAGCCGCCCGGAGCTCTGGTGTGGCCACTCAGACCAAGCGACCCACTGCGCTCCTCCTCCGGGCAGCCCCCTGGTGTTCAGGAGCAGGCGCTTTGAGTCCAAACAACTCACCACTCACCGCCTCCTCTGAGCAGCCACCCGGAGCTCTGATGCAGTCACTCTGAGTCCACGTGACCTGCCACGCTCCTCCTCCTCCTCCTCCAGGCAGCCCCCCCCCGGGTGTTCAGAAGCGGTCGCTCTGAGTCCTAACAGCTTGCCGCGCAGCTCCTCCTCTGTCTACCATCTGTAGCTCTGGTGCAGTCACTCCAAGTCCAAGCGACCCGCTGCGCTCCTCCTCCTCCTCTGGGCAGCCCCCCCGGTGTTCAGGAGTGGTCGCTCTGAGTTCAAAAAGCTCGCCGTGTAGCTCCTCCTCTGGGCAGCCGCCCAGAGCCCCAGTGGTTGCTCCGAGTCCAAGCGCTGGGCTGAGCGGCCTCCTCTACGATGCTCCCAGTTGTCCGAGTTCACTGCTCCAGCGG
Source organism: Sciurus carolinensis (assembly GCF_902686445.1). NCBI lineage: Eukaryota > Metazoa > Chordata > Mammalia > Rodentia > Sciuridae > Sciurus > Sciurus carolinensis. The sequence goes on along the minus strand of NC_062215.1, from coordinate 93,572 downwards.
GGGGAGGGGTGTCTTGTTGGGCAACTCTACTTCACAAAGTTCCCTGCGTTCCGGGACTACTGCCCCATCCGGGATGCCTCCCCAACAGGAGAGACTCACCCAGCTGCTTTGAGTTGGTCCCAAGTCTCTCAATATCTCCTCTTTTGAATCCTGAGTCCTATAGCAACATGAAATGCAGCCACCCACTAGTTCGCCATCTTGAAACCTCTTCTGTTACCTTTAATACTAATGTAATATACATTCTAAAGCTAATAAAATAACTGCCGTATGGTCAATAATAGTCAAAAGATACCCATAGCACAACCTCTAAAATTAGTCTAATAACTGCCCTGTGGCTTTTAATGCTAATATTATGTATATACTGTAGCATGTAAAGCTAATATAATAACTGTACTGTGACTTTATTATTAATGTGATATTTATACTGTAGCATCTAATGCAAATGTAATGGCTGAGTTGTGAACTTTCATACTAATAAAATATTCGTACTATAAGACCAAAAATAAATATAATAGCTGCCCTCCAGCCTTTAATATTGATATAAAATCCATAATATAGCATCACATACTAATATATTAGCTTTCTTGTGGTGTTCCATCCTAATATGCTATCCAACATATAATATCTAAAACTAATTTAATAGCTGCTCAGTGGTTTAAAAAATGTTATAATATCAATAATATAGCTTCTAAATTTGATATAATAGCTGCCCTTTGGCCTTTATATTAGTATGCTATCCACACTATATCATCCAATACCAAAAAGTTGCCTTGTGTTCTTTTACGGTAAGATGATATTCATACTATAGCCTCTCAATCTAACAGAATAGCTGCCTGGTGGCCTTTAATACCAATGTAATATACATACTGTCTCATGTAGTCTAATTTAATAATAACAATGTAATATAGATTCCCTGTGTCCTTTAATATTAAGGTAATATCCATATATAGCATCTTAAACTAATATATGTCCCTGTGTCTCTAATACTAGCATAAGGTCTATACTACAGCACCTAATACACCTGTGCTCTTTAATACCAATGTGATATTCATACTGTAGTCTCTAAAACTGATATACTAGCTGCCCACTGACCTTTAATATTGATGTAATATCTATACTATGGAATTCTATACTAATATATTAGCTCCCTATATCCTTTTACATTAATGTATCCATACTACCATATCTCAAGCTAACAATAAATGCCCTGTGTTCCTTAATATTAAGGTAATAATTATATGATGCCATCTCTAACTAATATAATAGTTGCCCTGTGGACTTAAATATTAATATATAATAATTATTATTATATTGATTTTATATTAATACATGTCCTGTGCCCTTAGTAATAATAGTACTATAGGATCTGAAACTAGTGTAATAGATGCCTTATGACCTTTAATACTAATATGCTATCCAGAATATAGCACCTAAACCTAATATAATAGCTGCCTGGGGTCTTTAATATTAATATAAAAAATATTGTGCCCTTTTAGTTTTAAATATATAATAGCTACTCAGTGTCCTTTAATACTAAAATAATATCTGTATTATAGCATCTAAAATAACAACTGTCCTGTGGCCTTTATATCAGTATAATATTCATAATATAGAACCTAAAACTAATATAATGACTTTCTTATGGCCTTTGATACTTACATGATATTCATACAATAGCATCTAATAGTAATGCAATAAATGCCTGTGGACTCTAATACTCTAATATATCTATATTATAGCAAGTAAAACTCATATAATAGCCTCCCTGTGACCTTCAATACTAATATTATATGCATAATGTAGCACCCAACACTAATGTAATACCTGACCTGTGGCCTTTACTACTAATATATACATTATAGTATCTCAAACTAATAAGATAGTTGCCCTATGATGCTAATACAACATCCATAATATAGTATCTGAAATATATATAATAACTAACTGTGCTGTGGCCTTTAATATTGATGTACTATTTGTACTAGAACATCTAAAGCTAATATAATAGCTGCCCTGAGTCTTTAATACTATTATGATAGTATAATTGCCCCCATAACTGTTAATAGTAGTATATCATCCGAAGATGTAATAACTCACCTGTAGCCTTTTGTAGTAAAATTATATCCATACTGTAGCATCTTAAGACAATATAAGAGTTGCCCTGTAGGCATTAACAGTAATGTAATATTCATATTATAGCATCTTAAAATAATATAATAGATATCCTGGTCCTTTAATATTAATGTAATATTCAGGCTAGCATCTAAAACTAATATAAAATGTGACCTGTGGCTGCGTGTGGTGGCACACACCTGTAATCCCAGCAGCTTGGGAGACTGAGATGGGAGAACCATGAGTTCAAAGCCAGCTCAGCAATGGGGAGGCACTAAGCAACTCAGTGAGACCCTGTCTCTAAGTAAAATACAAAATAGGGCTTGGGATGTGGTGTGGTGGTCGAGAACCCTGAATTTAATCCCTAGTACCAAAAATAAATAAATAAATAAAAATAAAAAATAAAAAAATGTGACTCGTGGTCTTTAACATCATATCCCATACTAAAGCATCTTTAACATAATATATATCCTTTGATCTTTAATACTAATATGATATCCATGTTATAGCATCTAATACTAATATAATTATTGCCCTTAGACCTTTATTATTAATGTAAATCCATATATGGAATCTAAAATTAATGTAGTAGCTACCCTGTGGCATACAATATCTATAGGATATGCTTACTGAATCCTCTAAAACTAACTTAATAGCTTCCCTATGTCCTTTGTTACTAATATAATATGCACCCTGTAGCATCTAAAACTAAAAGGACAGCTGCCCTGTAGCCTTTTATATTCATATGCTATCCATAATATAGCATCTTAAACTGATATAATAGCTGCACTATAACTTTTAATATTATGATTTTCCATATTATAGCACCAAAAACTGATAGCTATCCTGAGGCCTTTAACACTAATATGATATCCATATTCTAGCATCTAAAACTAATATAATAGTTTCTATGTGACCTTTAATGTTAATATGATGTCCCTACTAAGTCCTCTAAAATGAGCTTAATAGCTTCCTAGTCTTTGGTTGCTGATATAATGTCCATCTTATAGAATCTCAAATTAAAAGAAGAGTCACCCTGTGGCCTTTTATGTTAACATAAAATGTAAAATATATCATCTAAAACTGATATAATATCTGCCCTCTAGACTTAAATACTAATGTTATATAAAAACTGTAGATACTAAAACTATTATAACAGCTGCCTCATGGCCTCTAATACCAAATGATATTCATATTATAGCATCTACAACTAATGTAATATCTGTCATGTGTTCTTTAATACTCTAAAAATATCCATTTGTGGTATGGCATTATAAATTAATGTAATAACTACACTGTTACCTATAATATTAGTGTAATGTCCAGTGATATCCATACTATATGCTTTTAAAACTAATATAATAGCTTCCCTGTGGCCTTTAACACTATATGATATCCAAACTATAGTATCTAAAATTAATATACTGTGACCTTTTTAAAATTATTTTATTTTTTTTAAATATTTTTTTAGTTGTCAGTGGACCTTTATTTTATTTATTTATTTGTTTGTTTGTTTACTTATTTATTTATATATGGTGCTGAGGATCGAACCCAGGGCTTCACATGTGCCAAGCAAGTGCTCTACCACTGAGCCACAACCCCAGTCCTTGACCTTGAATACTAATGTGATATCTATACTAGAGAATGTAAAACTAATATAACAGTTTCCCTGTAGTGTTTAATACTGATATGATATGCACATTATAGCCTCTAAAACCAACCTAATAGATGTCCTGTGTCTTTTAATATTAATGTCCCATCCTTTCTATGACCTGTAAAACCAATATAACTTCATGGTTGATTTTAACATTTATTTAATGTCCATACTATAGCATCTAAAACAGATAAACAGCATTTAATATTAATATAATATCCATATTACAACACTTTAATATCTGCCTTATGGCCAATAACTAATATGATATTCCTATAATTGTATCTAAAATTAATATACTAACTGCCCTGGTGACTTTAATACTAATGTGATATTCATACTTGAGCAACTAAAAGTGGTATAATTGTTCCCCTAGGGCCTTCAATACTAATATGATATCTATACTAGAATTTTTGAAACCAATACAATAGCTGCCCTTTGGCCTTTGATATTAATATAATATCCATGCTGAGTATCCAAAGCTAATATAATAATTGCCCTGTGACATTTATGATTAATATAATATCAGTATTCTAGATTTAAAAACTAATGTAATGGGTGCTCTGTGGCATTTAATTTTAATAAAATTTCTATGCTACAGTATCCAGTACTAATAACTGCTCTGTGACATTTATACTTATTATAATATCAGTATTACAGATTTTAAAACTAACATAATAGGCACCCTGTGCCATTACTAGCATGGCCAAACTCAGTTCCAGTGAGGGGTGAAGGTGGATTGGAAAATAGATTCACAGGCACAGATTTTGAAGATTAAGCTGGTATCAGGTGGAGCTCTGATCTCTGATGGAGATGCAGATATAAAGAGTTACACCAGTATTTGTTATTTATATATGTCTCACTATCAGGTTGAAGACTATGCAAGCATTATTTCTTGTATTCAGGAAATTTGCAGAAACTAGGATATTTATATAGCTTTTCCACAGTTGCAAAGTGCAATGTTAGGAGCTTTGTGTAATTCTCGAGAAAGTCCATTGTTAAAAGTCCTGTAAAGTGGGCAGGAACAGGAAAAGTGGAGCTGGTGAAACATTGTGATTGTCTAGCATAAGAATTCCTTCCTTCCCAGGAGCTATGTGTCTGAGATCAAGGTCAGCTGACAGGACTCTTGCACAGAACCTGCTCATGCAGGGCCTTGCATGAGCAGCTAAGCATCCTGTGCCCTACACAGAAGCATTCCCAGGCACCAGGCATGCCACAAACATGAGGTCATCAGAGACCCCCATCTCAGTCACTGCTTTCCCATCCTCTGTCACTGCTCTCACAATACTGTGATCTTTAATTTTAATATAATATCCATACTATAGCATCTAAAACTAATGTAATATCAGACTTTTAGTACTAGCATGATATCCATACAATGACATTGAAAATTGACATATTAGTGCCCTTTATCTTTTACTGTTAATATAACATTATTAGTAGAGCATCTAATAGAGATATATCACTGCCCTGTGGCCTTAAATGTTAATATGGTATAGATATTATAGCAAGTAAAATTAACACAATAACTGCCCTTTTTCCTTTGTTATTAATAATATCAATAGTGTGGTCTGGAAAACTAATACCTGCCCTGGCCTTAACATTAATATAATAATCATACTGTATACTTGGAAACTAGTAATAGCTTCAGTGTTACCTTTCATGCTAATATGATGTCTGTAATATAGCATCTAAAACTAATACAATAGCTTCCCTGTGGTCTTTAAAACTATTATTATATCCATAGCATGGCATCTCAAATTAAATAAATAGCTGGGTGCAGAGGCACACACCTGTAATCCCAGCAACTCAGGAGGCTAAGTCAGGAGGATCACAAGTTCAGAGGCAGCCTCAATAACTTAGCAAGTTCCTAAGCAACTTAGCAAGACTCTGTCTCAAAATTAAAAATAAAAATGGCTGGGAATGTGGCTCAGTCGTTAAGCACCCTTGTGTTCAATCACTGGTACCTAAATAAATAAACAAATGGGTGTTCTGTGGCCTTAATGCTAATGAGATTTCAATACTATCGCAGTTGAAAGTAATGTGGCAATTAATATTGGTATAATATCCATAATATATTATCAAAAGCTAATATAATATCTCTCCTGTGGACTTTAATATTACTGTGATATTGTACTAGAGCAGTTAGAACTAAATAACAACTGCCCTTTGACCTTTAATGACTGGATTGTTCATACTGTATCATCTGAGACTAATATATTAGCTGCACTGTGGTCTTTAATATTAATATCATATTCATGTTATAGAATCTAAAACTAATATATTAGCTGCCCTTGTGGCCTTTAATGTTAATGTAATATCCATATTTAGTATCTAAAATTAATGTAATAGTTGCCCTGTGGCCTTTAATACTAACATAGTATCCATACTATACCATCTAAATACAACAAAATAACTTCCCCATGGTATTTAATAATAATGTGATATCTATACTATAGCATCTAAAACAAATAGAATAGCTGCCATGTAGCCTTTAATATTAATGTAATATACATACCATAGCATCTAAAACTAAGATAAATTGTGCTTTGTGGTCTTTAATATTAATGTAATATCCATACTATGGAAATATTAAACTAATATGATACCTGCCCTGTGGCCTTTAACATCACTATAATATCCATACTCCAGCATCTAAAATAAACATAATAGTTGTTCTGTGGCCTTTAATATTCATGTAATATCCATACTATAGCATCGGAAACTAATATAATAGCTTCCCTGTGCCTTTAGTACTAATAAAAGTACTTTTAGATGCAAAGTACAGCATCTAAAAGTAATATAATACCTTCCCTGTGGCATTTACTACTAATACATGTATTATAGCATCTAAAACTGACATGATAGTTGTCCTGTGGCCTTTAACACTCATATAGTATTCATAATATAGTATCTAAATATAATAGTTGTACTGTGGTCACTAATATTTATGTAATATTTATATTATGGCATCTAAAACTAATATAATAGCTGCCCTGAGTCTTTAATACTATCATGATATCTATAAGATAGCATCTAATATTAATATAATAGTGGCCCTGTAGATGGTAATATTAATATCCTTGCGGTATCATTCAAAACTAATATAATAGCTGTCCTGTAGCATCTCAAGTTAAAATGATAACTGCACTGTGGCCTTTAATGCCAGTTATATCCATATTATAGCACCTTAAAAATATATAATAAATGCCCTGTGGCCTTTAATATTATTGTAATATCCATCCTATAACATCTAAAATGAATATAAAAATGTGCTCTGTGGTCTTTAATATAATGTAATATACATACTAAAGTATCTCAAAGTAACATTGTATGTGTCCTGTGACCTTTATTACCAATATGAGATCCATATTTTAGCATCTAATAGTAATATAATAGATGCCATGAGGCCTTTAACATTAATATTATATCCATACTGTAGCTCAAAAGCTAATGTTATAGCTGCTCTTGGCACTTAACATCAATGTAATATTAATACTATAAACTGTTAAACTAATATAAGAACTGCCTTGTAGCATTTAATATTAATATAATATCCATACTGTAGCATCTATAATCAATAAAATAGCTGCCCAGTTGCCTTTAATATTGATGTAATATTCACACTATAGCATCTTATACTAATATATTAGCTGCCCTTTCATACATACATACATGATATATGTATGTATGATTAATATAAACATCCAGAACTAATAAAATAGCTTCCCTTGGTGATTATAATCAACATATTATAGATTCTAAAACTAATACAATTGCTGCCCTATGGCCTTTAATGCTAACATGATCTCCATACTATACAATCTGAAACTAATATAATAGCTGCCCTGTGGCCTTTAACATTAATATAACATCTATACTGTTGCATTCACTACTAATAAAATAGCTGCCCTGTGACAATAGAATTAATATAATATACATACTGTGACCTGAAAAAAATACCTGTCCTGTGGCATTTAACATTAATATAATATTTAGAGTGTGACCTCCAAAACTAATATAATAGCTTCTGAAAGCACCCAGAAACCACTCCAGATGCAGGAACTCATGCAAGAAACTTTATTAGCAAACAGAGTGTCTGCTCTTAAGGGTGGAAGAGAGAGAAAGAGTGAGAGAGAGTGAAAGTGAAGAGAGAGAAAAGGGAGCAAATAGCAGGGGAATTACCTTTAAATAGTGAAAGCCCGTGGGCTAATTGGATCAATGACTGACAAGAAAGTTAACAATTACATTACAAAATGGTATGTGGGGAGGGGGCAGAATCAGGGGAGAAATAGCTGCAGCCTTGTTCTTTACATTCCCCCGTTTTTGCTTATATAAGAAGATCCCTTTTGGGCATATCCATATTATAGCCCCTTAAAAATACATGATACATGCCCTGTGACCTTTAATATTAATGTAATATCATCCTATAACATCTAAAATGATGACTTCAATGACTGCTTCCTGCTGAACTTGGGCATAGAACTGATCCAGGGAAAGGAGATTTCATTGCAGTAGGCTGGGTTGGGGACTGGATAGTTCCCCTAGGGAGTGTACTTCTAGCCAGGCTCTGATTCATCCTTTATAAGGTCCTGATAGTCCTGTATTACAAATTGGGCAGATCTATTAGGAAAAAATCTAATAGTTAGAAAAATAGTAGTCAGGGTGAATGACAAGAAAGGCAAGAATGTAGCTGGCAGTCCAGTACTCATGACTGGATGTAGTTGTCTGGTGCTTCAGTTTTCTAGTTCTTGGCCTCTGGAACAGAAAGAAGGGTAGAGGGCTTGCTGACCTTCAGTCTGAGGCAGAGAGGTCCCACTGTGGTGGCCGAGTATTGGTTGGACAAAGCCTGAGGGTTAGAAGCTGGAAAGGAGTTTGTGGCTTGAGAGTAGAGCTTAATCCGAGAAATGTGTAGCCATCCCAGTAAACCTCACACCTTGAGAGTCATTGGTGTAGCCAGAATCACCATATGGGGTCCCTGCAAGTTGAGAGATAAAAGAACTGTGGCCTCCTGAGGAGCAGAGATAAGAACTTGGTCTCCTATTTGAAAAGGTTGAGCCAGGAAGCCAGACAAGGGTCTAGACAGGGAGGAATTGGCATAACCCCATAGGAATGCCTGAATGTGGTTTAGGAGAGGAATAAATATATGAGAAGGAAGAGGGGAAGGAGGAGGCATTATCCCAGGGGGAAGGATGAGACAACCGTACATCATCTCAAAAGGGGAAATATTGGTAGGTTTCTTTGGGAGCAAGTGAAGATGCAGGAGAGCAAGAGGCAGGAGTTTAACCCAGTCAAGGTGAAGTTCTAAAAACATTTGGTTAAAACATTTTTAAGAATTCAGTTTGTTCATTCTGCTTTACCTGATGACCTTGGGTGAAAGGGAATATGGACATGCCGGGGGACTCCAAGAGCCTTGGCAAGTTGTTGGGAAACTTGGGAAATGAATTCAGGCCTATTATCTGACTGAAAGGAGGTAGGCACTCCAAAGCAAGGAATGATTTCATGAAGGATGAAGGTAGAGACAGTGCCCTTTTGTGGAGGTGGGGATGGCTTCAACCCATCCTGAGAAGGTGTCTACCATAACCAAAAGGTATTTTGACATTCTTACTGTGGTCATTTGAGTGAAATCAAGTTGCCAATAAAATTTGGGATCCAGAATTGTAAATATCCTGCTAGCCCTCAAAAGGAAAGGATTTCTTCCTTGGTAGATGCAGTGGCCATGTTCTGCAACAATACTTTTCTCTCTACAGTGATGGCCTTAAATCCAGGTGAGAGACTGACTCCTAAGAATAACCTGAGGTTGGGAAAGCTATACCTTTGCTGGAGAGACCCTATCAGCCAGAAAAGTTAGAAGCTTAATAGTGTCTCCTTGAGAAGTCCTCAAGAGAGGGACTACATAAAAGATCATCAACATACTGTAGGAGAGAGGAGGAAACGAAAGTAAGAAAAGCAAGATCATGAGACAGTGTTTGGCCAAAGAGGTGAGGGATATCCCAAAAATCCCTGTGAGAGAACTGTCCAGGTCAGCTGAGAAGAAACTTGAGTGAGAGTGTCAGTCCAGGTGAAACCAAAGAGATCCTGCGAGTCAGGATGAAGAGGGACAGTAAAAAAGGCATCCTTCAACTCCAACACAGAAAAGTATGTGGTGGAGGAGGGGATAGAAGAAAGCAATGTGTAGGGGTTGGGCACAATGGGAAAGATGGGGACAACTGTCGAGTTGATGATGTGGAGCTCTTGCACCAAGTGGTCAGATCCATTAGGCTTTTTAACAGCCAGGACAGGAGTGTTATAAGATGAGTTGGCAGGGCATAGGAAGACTTTCTGCCTTAAATCCTGTATGACTGGTTGAAGCCCTAAGAGTCTCCTCTGGGGAAGGAGACATTGGGCCTGAGCTGGGTAGGATGTTGGGTCCTTCGGGTAAATGAGTACAGGTGAGCATATAGCTACAGAGGGTGTGTGGGTGCCCCAGACCTTGGGGTCAACAAGGGAGGGAGGAAGGGGATATGAAGACTCAGGTTGAGTTGTATGTTCCTGGGAAGGTCATGAGGAGAGGGAGAGCAGAGGAGTCTTGGTGGAGGCACATGGTGGGTGAGAAGGAAATAGAAGCACCCAATTTGGTTAGGATGTCGCTTCCCAGGAGGAAAATGGGACACATAAGAATTATCAAAAAGAATGAGTGAAGCAGATTTGTCCCATATGGCAACTTATTGGAGGGGTTTGTAGGGGGTGATATGGTTTTCCCTCTATCCTGACAATCGAGAATCTGGCAGGGGAAGTGGGTCCCCAAACCTCCCACAGCACCTGAAATGTGGCTCCAATGTCTATAAGGAAAGGGAGCTGCCTACCTACCACCATAAAGGTCACCCAGGGCTCCTGAATGGTGATGGTCTTTGGGCATAGAAGTCCCGGGCCCCTTTAGTCATCCATTGCCAATCCCAGCAAGTCACTGGGGGAAGGGGACGAGGGTGACCTGGCACTTCTCTGAGCACCAGGGCAATCCACTGCCCAATGTCCCAGTTGACGGCATTTTGGACAGGGACCTAGGGGCTGCCAGGGGTTTGGGCAGACTCACTTTTCTGCACTTGCGGCATGGGCCTGGAAGTCTTCTGGGAGCTAGGGTACCCCAGCAGCGGCTGGCCGGGCAGGTCTAGCTGGCTGAAAGGCTTTAACTAGCATTAGCTATTTTAATTTTTTTCTTCCCTTCTATTGTATACTTTGAATGCCACTGCTAGAACCTCTGGCTGTGGGTGAGGGGCCCCCTATCCAACCACCTCAAGTTAGCCTTTATGTCCAGGTAATTTTGAGAAAAAAATAAGTCACGAGTAACTGTCATCCCTCCAGAGTCTCAGGGTCCTGGTTAGTATATTTGAGCATGGCCTCTGCGAGGTGACTCAGAAAGGCAGATGGGACTTTAGTCTTGTCCCGTATTACTTCCTGAAGTTTATCTTAGTTAATAGGTTTAATGGTGGCCTTACGGAGACCTGCAAGGACACAAGTTTGGAACTCATCCCGTTACAAACGTCCAATACCCGTATTATAATCCCATTGGGGCTCCCTATCTGGTACTGCTTCAGCCCCAATGGGTTGGGTTGGGGTCGATTGGTGAAACTGACCTGCATAATTGTGTGCCTGTTCCCAGACTTTCCTGCACTCCTCAGGGGTCAAGGTGTTGGGCATGATCATATGAGTGAGATACTGAAATTCCTTAACGAAGTTTGTAGAGTTGGAAGTGAAGGAGCCTAACCGATCACTGGGAAAGATCAGAAAGTGAAAAAGGAACATGGACTCTGATCACTCCCTCCACACCAGCCACTTCCTGGAGGGGAGCTATAACAGGTGCGTGGCGGGAGGACTGGGTGGGCCGGGTGGGGGAGCAGAAGCAGAAACAGAATGGGGCAAAGGAGATGGAGGAGCAGGAGGAGCAGGGGCTGGAGGGGCCTCGGCCACAGGAGATGGGTATGGGGGTGGTTCATTAGCCGGGTCAAAGTTGGAGGAGGAGGGATTAGGAGGGGAAGAAGAAGCCAAAAGGAGGTGTTCATGTTTGCTGGAAGAACAGAAATCAAGTTTAGTGTGCAAGAAAGAGAAAGCTTAAATGTAAAGAATTTCTCTCCACTTGCCTGCAAGTTGACAGAAGTACAAATCCCTCAAAACATTAGTATCCAGAATGCCATTAACCGGTCACCAAGACTGATTATCCGAAGGATACTGTGGTTTGTTTTTTTTTTGATGCAAAAGGATTTATTAAAAAAACAAGTAAGACACTACTACCTCATAACACTGTCACACTAGGCTTTTAACAGAAGACTTACTCTACAATACTGGGGGGAAAGGGCATAAAACACAAATTGATTCTGAAGCATAGCAATTAAGAAATAAAGCAATGAAAGCAAATTTCTTTAAATGAGAACTCAGAATTAAACTTCAGAGGGACCCAACGTCATACTTCCATTTGGGGACTTGATACAAAAAATTTAGTTTTAACTGCTATTAGCAGGTGGCAGGAGCCACCTTCAAATGAATCTTCAAATTGGAAAATACTGCTTTACCACCTGCAGGAAGAGTTAGTATTTTGTTAACACTAACATAATATCTGTAGTGTGGCACCTAACATTAAATAAACAGGTGCCTGGTGGTCTTTTACTAATGAGAATTCAATACTGTAGCACCTGAAACTAATACATTACTTGCCCTGTGGCAATTAATACTAATATGGTAGTTATAATATAGCATCTAAATCAAATTGATTAGCCACCCTGTGTCTTTTAATATTGCTGTGATATCCTATTATAGCATCTAAAACTAAATAATAACTGCACTTTGGCCTTTAATGGATGGACTGTCCATACTGTAGCATCTAATACTAATATATTAGCTGCTCTGTGGTCTTTGATATTAATACAATATCCATGTAATAGAATCCAAAACTAATATAATAGCTGCCCTATGGTCTTTAATTTTAATATAATGTCCATTCTATAGCATATTAAACTTATATGCCCTGTGTCCTTTAATATAATATCCATATTGTATCATCTAATACTAACATATTAACTGCTATGTGGTTTTTAATACTAACAGGATATCCATGTTATAACATCTAAAAATAATATAATATATACTATGTGACTATAAATATCAATGTAATATTCATACTACTATATAAAATACTAATATAATATTCACACTGTGGCTTTTAATAATAATTATATAATATTACATCTAAAACTGATAAAATAAAATAGATTCCCCTGGCCTTTAATGTCATTATGATATCCACATAAAAATCTAAAACTGATGTAATACCTGTCCTGTGGCCTTTCATAGTAATAAAGTATCCATAATATAACATCTAAAATTAATAGATATTCTCCCTGTGGCCTTTAATACTAATATATCAATACTATAGCTTCTGAAACTAATAAAACAACTGCCCTGTGGCAATGAATACTAATGTGATATCCATACTATTGTATCTAAAACTAATATAATAGCTTTCCTGTGGCTTTTAATATTAGCATGATACTATAATGTCTAATGCTAATATAATAGCAGCCCTGTGACAATAAATACTAAGATATCAATACTGTAGTATCCAAAACTAGTATAATACTTGCACAGTGCCATTTAATACTACTATGATATCCATATTATAGCAACTGAAACTAATATTATAGGTGCTCTGTATTTAGTATTAATATAATACCAATAATGTGACTTCTGAAACTGAAATAACAGCTGCCTTGTGGTCTTGTAATACTAATATGATATACATACTGTATCTTGTAAAACTGATATAATAGCTGTCCGGTGGCCTAATATGATCTCCATATTATAGCATCTGAAACTGATATAATTGCTGAAGTGTGGAATTAAATATTAATAATATAACCACACTGTGATAAAATTAATAACATAGCTCCCCTTTGACCTTTAATATTAATACAATATCTATACTATACTATCTAAAACTAATATAATATCTGCCTTGCAACCTTAATACTAAAATGATATCCATACTATAGCATATAAAATTTATATAATTGTCCCATGGCTTTCCACACAAATATGATATCCATACTATAGCATGTAAAACTAAAATAGCTGGGCTCCATGGCACATGCCTCTAATCCCAGCAGCTCCTGAGGCTGAGGCAGGAGAATTGTGAGTTGAAAGCCAGCCTCAGCAACAGCAAGGTGCTAAGCAAATCAGTGAGACCCTGTCTCTAAATAAAATACAAAATAGGGCTGGGGATGTGGCTCAATGGTTGAGTGCACCTGAGTTCAATCCCTGGTACCACATGCCAAAACAACAACAAAAAACAACAACTAATAAAATAGTTGCCTTGTGGCCTTTAATTCTAATATGACATCTATAATATGTCATATTTAGTTATAAATATTTTAAATATATTTTTAGATGTTGATAGACCTTTATTTTTTCATTTACTTATATGTGCTGCTGAGAATGGAACCCAGTGCCTCACACATGCTAGGCAAGTGCTCTACCACTGAGCCACAACCCCAGCCCACATTAGTTATAAATATTAATGTGATATCAATACTGTGGCCTCTAAACTAATAAACAGGTGCCCTGTGACCTTTAATAATAGCATATCTGTATCACAGCATCAAAAGTTGACATATTGAGATCCAAGATGGCGAACTAGAGGGAGGCAGCGTTCCTTGTCATTCTGTAACTCGAGTTTCAAGCAGAGGATATCTGTTTTTCAGTGAGTCAGTCTTTGCTGCTTATCAATCCCCTACTGTTTACCCCATTTGTCCACTGTGATTGCCTGCAGTCTGCCAGCATATTGACTACTTTTTGAGTACAGATTGCTCACTGACTGGTGCCTATCATTCACCATTTGCCTGCCTCTTGCCTGCCCATCACCTGCCTTTCACCTACCCATCACCCACCACCTGAGGTCCACCTGTGATGATCCACTGGTAGCCAACGGACTGACAACAGACCACCAGTGGATCGCCAGCTATCCACTGTTGCCTGGAAGTCCACTGTCACAGAACCTGCAGGTTCAGCTACATGTGACTGCCACTATTTTGAGACAACAGTCAGGACCTGTAGGACCCCCAGCCAGACTGAGCCCCACCTCCAGGACCCCTCAACCAGATTAACCACATCCCACTTCCAGGAATCCCAGCTGACCACACTCACACCCCAAGCTGCAGTTCCCCATTTGGCAACACATTTGGAAGCCAGAGTGGCCATCTTGGATTATCCTGGAAGCAGTAGCTCCCATCTTTAGCTGGGGCAAATTCCCAGATGCCTGCTGGAGACTGGAAGCTCATTGTCCAGTACCTCTCATGCATCAAGTTACTGAAGACTGGGAGGTTTGAATACTATATGACTGTTACAGTGTAGATTTTTTCTTTTTTTTCCTCCTTTTTGAAAAAAATTGTTTTTATTTCTTTACTTTTCTTGCTCTGTTTTCCTTTTGTTTACCTGTTTCCTCAGAGTCTCTTTCTCCCTTTCCTCATGCTAACAACCAACTTCTTTTGATTACACTTTCACTCTATGATCTAGACCTTCTATGTACTCTTTTCCTATCCCACTAACAGTTACATCCTACACCCCTATTCATCCTCTTTGTCCTCCATTAGAAACTGCAGACATTGTTGCAAATCTATTATACTGTAGATACTAATTGAACTTATTCTGTTTATTACGACAATATTGTTAATGTCTTCATAGGGGCTATTTGGTTTAGGGCTGCATATTGTCTGTACTGAGTGCTGCTCTTGAAGAAGAGGTTTTGGAAACCTATAGGGTCACTATAAGCCTATAGGGGGGAAACTGCAGTACCCCAGATCTTCACTGCTTGAGGGGAAAATACGTGAACAACATGAAAAAATAAGGGAAGAAAATGAAACCTAGATTCTACATTAATAGAATCCAGTGGCATGGTAGAAGAAATGTCAGAAAAGGAGTTCAGAATATACATAATTAAAATGATTTTTGAAGCAAAGGATGAGATAAGAGAGCAAAGGCAGGCAATGAATGATCCCTCCAATAAGCAGTTGAAAGAGCAACTGAAAGAAGCAAAAGATCATTTCAACAAAGAGATAGAGATTCTCAAAAACAAAAACAAATCCTGGAAATGAAAGAAACAATAAACCAAATAAAAAAATGGAAAGAATCACCAAGAGACTAGATCACTTGGAAGACAGAACCTCAGACAATGAAGACAAAATATTTAATCTTGAAAATAAAGTTGAAAAAAAAAGAAAAAGAAAAGAAAAGAAAGTTGACCAAACAGAGAAGATGGTAAGAAATCATGAACAAAACCTCCAAGAACTATGGGACATCATGAAAAGACCAAATTTAAGAATTATTGGTATTGAGGAAAGCACAGAGACACAAACCAAAGGAATGAACAACCTATTGAATGAAATAATATCAGAAAATTTCCCAAACCTGAAGAAAGAAATGGAAAATCAAATACAAGAGGCTTACAGAACACCAAATGCACAAAATCACAACAAATCCACACCAAGGCACATTATAATGAAATTGCCTAACATATAAAATAAAGATAGCATTTTGAAGGCTGTGAGAGAAAAGCATCAGATGACATATAGGGGGAAACCAATATGGATATCAGCATATTTCTCAGCCCAGACCCTAAAAGCTAGAACGGCCTGGAACAACATATTTCTAGTGCTGAAAGAACATGGTTGCCAATCAAGAATCCTATACCCAGCCAAACTAACCTTCAGATTTGAAGATGAAGTAAAATCCTTCCATGATAAACAAAAGTTAAAAGAATTTACAAATAGAAAGCCTGTGCTACAGAATATTCTCAGTAAAATATTCCATGAGGAGGTAATGAAAAAACAACAATGTAGGTCAGTAAAGGGAGGAACTACCTTGAAAAAACAATCAAAGGAGAAACCAAGTCAAGTTAAAAACCAAAAATAAGCCCAAATGACAGGGGATACAAATCACACCTCAATAATAACCCTGAAGTTAATGGCCTAAACTTATCAATCAAAACACAAACTGGCAGATTGGATTAAAAAGAAAGACCCAACAATATGCTAGACTGATCTTATAGAAAATGACATCTACACATTAAAGGTGAAAGGATGGGAGAAAACCTACCATGCACATGAACTCAGTAAAAAAGTAGGTGTTTCCATCCTTATATAAGATAAAGTGGACGTCAAGTCAAGTTAGTCAGAAGGGATAAACAAGGACATTTCATACTGCTTAAGGGAACCAGAAATCAGGAAGACATAATGATCATGAATATTTATGCTCCAAACAACGGTGCATCCATGTACATCAAACAAATCCTTCTCAATTCCAGGAATCACATAGACCACAACACAATAATTCTGGTTGACTTTAACACACCACTGTCATCACTGGATAGATCTTCCAAACAAAACTAAACAAAGAAACCATAGAACTCAATAACACTATCAATAACTTAGACTTAACAGACATATATAGAATATTCCATCCATCAATGAGAGAGTACACTTTCTTCTCAGCAGCACATGGATCCTTCTCTAAAATAGACCATATGTTATGCCACAAAGCAGCCCTTAGTAAATGCAAAAAAAAAGAGATACTACCCTGTGTTCTATCAGATCATAATGGAATGAAATTGGAAATCAATGATAAAATAAAAAACAAATTACTACAACACCTGGAGACTAAGTAATATGCTATTGAATGAAGGATGGATAACAGAAAACATCAGGGAAGAGATTAATAAAATTCTTAGAGGTAGATGAGAATGATGGTACAACATATCAAAATCTCTGGGACATTATGAAAGCAGTACTAAGAGGAAAATCCATTGCATGGAGTGCATTCAAAAAAAGAATAAAATGTCAACAACTAAATGGCCTAACATTACTTCTCAAAGCCCTAGAAAAAGAAGAACAAAACAATACCCAAAGTAGTAGAAGATAGAAAATAATCAAAATCAGAGCTGAAATGAATGAAATTGAAACAAAAGACACAATTTAAAAAATTGACAAAACAAAAACTTGGTTCTTTGAAAAAGTAAACAAAATAGATAAACCCTTAGCCACACTAACAAAGAGAAGGAGAGAACTCAAATTACTAAAATCCATAATGAAAAAGGAAATATCACGACAGACACCACTGAAATACATAACATAATGAGAAGCTACTTTGAAAATCTATACTCCAACAAAATAGAAAATATCGAAGACATTGACAAATTTCTAGAGACATATAATCCTCCCAAACTGAATAAGGATGTCATACACAATTTAAACAGATCAATTTCAAGCAATGAAATAGAAGAAGACATTAGAAGCCTACCAACCAAGAAAAGCCCAGGACCAGATGGATTCTCAGCCTAGTTCTATGAGACCTTCGAAGAAGAACTCATTCCAATACTTCTCAAAGTATTCCAAGAAATAGAAAAGGAGGGAACCCTTTCAAACTCATTCTATGAAGCTAGTATCACCCTCATACCCAAACCAGACAAAGACACATCAAGGAAAAAAAATTTAGATGCAATATATATATATATATATATATATATATATATATATGCAATTATCCTTAACAAAATCCTGGCAAATTGCATACAAAAACATGTTAAGAAGGTAGTGCACCATGATCAAGTGGGGTTCTTCCTGGGGATGTAAGTTTGGTTCAACACCTGGAAATCAACAAATGTAATTCATCACATTAATAGATTTAGGGTTAAGAATCATATGATTCTTTCAATTGACACAGAGAAAGTGTTTGACAAAATACAACACCCCTTTATGCTCAAAACACTAGAAAAATTAGGGAGAGTAGGAACATACCTCAACATTATAAAGGATATTTATGCTAATCCCACAGCCAACATCGTTCTTAATGGAGAAAAACTGAAAGCATTCCATTTAAAAACTGGATCAAGACAGGGATGCCCTCTTTCATCACTTCTATTCAACATTGTCCTTGAAATACTAGCCAGAGCAATTAGACAGGGAGATCCAAGATGGTGGACTAGAGGGAGGCTGCATTCCTTTTCGCTCTGTAACTCCGGTTTCAAGCAGAGGATATCTGTTTCTTGGTGAGGCAGTTTTTGCTGCTTATCAATCTCCTGCTGTTTACCCCATTTGTCTACTGTGATCACGTGCAGTCTGCCAGCATATCAATGCCCTTTTTGAGTGCAGATTGCTCATTGTCAGGCGCCTATCATCCACCATTTGCCTTCCTCTCGCCTGTCCATCGCCTGCCTTACACCTATCCATCACCCAACGCACAAGGTTCACCTCCCAATCATCTGACAACAGTCAGCAAACTGATCGCCGACCACCAGTGGAGCACCAGCTGCCTGCTATTGCCTGGAAGTTCACTGTTACAGTACCTGCAGGTTTGATTACACATGGCTGCCGCCATTTTGAGACAACAGCCAGGCCCTGTAGGACCACTGGCTGGGCTGACTGAGCCCCATCTCCAGGATCCCTCAGCCTGACCAATCACTCCCTGCCTCCAGGGCCCTCACATCTACTGACTTCTCCCTGCCT
Organism: Sciurus carolinensis; assembly: GCF_902686445.1. NCBI lineage: Eukaryota > Metazoa > Chordata > Mammalia > Rodentia > Sciuridae > Sciurus > Sciurus carolinensis. The sequence goes on along the minus strand of NC_062215.1, from coordinate 74,282 downwards.
TCAGGACCCCCAGACCAACTGACTCCGCCCTATCACAAGAACCCCAGACCGACTGATTGCACCCAGCCTCTAGGATTCCACAACCACATCAAACACACCCAACCTCTATGACCCCTGCCTGGCCAACCACACCCTGCCTCCAGGTCCTCCAGCCGACCACGTCCACACCCCGAGCTGCAGCTCCCCATTTGCCAACACATTTCGAAGCCAGAGCGGCCATCTTGGATAATCCTGGAAGCCGTAGCTCTGATCTTTGGGTGGGGCAAATCCCATCCTGCAACGCCTGCTGGAGGCTTGAAGCTCATTGTCAGGTACCTCTCATGCATCAGGCTACTGAACACTGGGAGGTTTCATTAGTATGTGACTGTTATACAGTAGATTTTCTTTTTTCTCCTTTTTAAAAAATTAAAGTTTTTATTTCTTTACTTTTCTTGCTCTCTTTTACTTTTGTTTACCTGTTCCCTCAGAGTCTCTTTCTCCCTTTTTTGCATGCTAACATCCAATTTCTTTTGATTACACTCTCACCCTTTCTATTTTCTAGAACTTCTGTATATTCTTTTCTTATCCCATTAACAGCCACATTCTACATCCCTCTGCATCCTTTTTGTCCTCCTTTAGAAACTGCAGACCTTATTGCAAACCTGTTTGTTTTACTGAAGATAATATTTGAACTCATTTTGTTTATTATGACAATATTGTTAACGTCCCCGTAGGGGTTATTTGGTTTAGGATTGCATAGTGTCTGATTTGGGCACTGCTAATATTGATCTCCCCTTAAGGAAAAAGGATTTGGAAACCTATAGAGCCACTATAAGCCTATAGGGGGATATCTGCAATACTCCAGATCTGCACTGCTAGAGGGGAAGATACATGAACAACATGAAAAAACAAGGGAGGAAAATGATCCAAACAAATCTAGATTCTATATTAATCGAATCCAAAGACAGTATGGTAGAAGAAATGTCAGAAAAGGACTTCAGATTATACATGATTAGGATGATTCGTGAAGCAAAGGATGAGATAAGAGAGCAAATGCAGGCAATGAATGATAATACCAATAAGCTGAAAGAGCACCTGCAGGAAACAAAAGATCATTTCAACAAAGAGATAGAGATTCTCAAAAAAAACCAAAAAAAAAAAAAAACAAAACAAACAACAACAACAACAACAACAACAACAAAAAACAAATGGAAATCCTTGAAATGAAGGAGACAATAAACTAAATAAAAAACTCAATGGAAAGCATCACCAAAAGACTAGACCACTTGGAAGACAGAACCTCAGACAACGAAGACAAAATATTTAATCTTGAAAATAAATTTGCCTAAACAGAGATGGTAAGAAATCATGAACAGAATCTCCAAGAACTATGGGACATCATGAAAATATCAAATTTAAGAATTATTGGGATTGAGGAAGGCACAGAGATACAAACCAAAGGAATGAACAACCTATTCAATGAAATAATATCAGAAAATTTCCCAAATCTGAAGAAAGAAATGGAAAATCAAATACAAGAGGCTTACAGAACACCAAATGCACAGAATCACAACAGATCCACACCAAGGCACATTATAATGAAAATGACTAACATTCAAAATAAAGATAGCATTTTGAAGGCTGTGAGGGAAAAGCATCAGATTACATATAGGGGGAGACCAATACGGATAGCAGCCGACTTCTTAACCCAGACTCTAAAAACTAGAAGGACCTGGACCAACACATTTCAAGCTCTGAAAGAACATGGTTGCCAACCAAGAATCCTATACCCAGCAAAACTAACCTTCAGATTTGAAGATGAAATAAAATTCTTCCATGATAAACAAAAGTTAAAAGAATTTACAAATAGAAAGCCTGTGCTACAGAATATTCTCAGTAAAATATTCCATGAGGAGGTAATGAAAAACAACAATGTAGGTCAGCAAAGGGAGGAACTACCTTAGAAAAAAACCACTCAAAGGAGAAACCAAGCCAACTTAAAAACCAAAAATAAGCCAAATGAGTGGGAATACAAATCATATCTCAATAATAACCCTGAACATTAATGGCCTAAACTCATCAATCAAAAGATATAGACTGGCAGATTGGATTAAAAAGAAAGACCCAACAATATGCTGCCTGCAAGAGACTCATCTCATAGAAAAAGACATCCATAGACTAAAGGTGAAAGGATGGGAAAAAACCTACCACGCACATGGACTCAATAAAAAAGTGGAGGTTTCCATCCTTATATCAGATAAAGTGGACTTCAAGCCAAAGTTAGTCAGAAGGGATAAAGAAGGACATTTCATACTGCTTAAGGGAACCATAAATCAGGAAGACATAACAATAGTAAATATTTATGTCCCAAACAATGGTGCATCCCTGTACATCAAACAAATCCTTCTCAATTTCAGGAATCACATAGACCACAATGCAATAATTCTGGGTGACTTTAACGGACCGCTGTCACCACTAGATAGATCTTCCAAACAAAATCCAATCAAAGAAACCATAGAACTCAATAACACAATCAATAACGTAGACTTAATAGACATATATAGAATACTCCATCCTTCAACGAGCGGATTCACTTTCTTCTCAGCAGCACATGGAACCTTCTCAAAAATAGACCATATGTTATGCCACAAAGCAGCCCTTAGGAAATGCAAAAAAATAGAGATACTGCCTTGTGTTCTATCAGATCATAATGGACTGAGAGTAGAAATCAACGACAAAATAAAAAACAGAAATTACTCCAACACCTGGAGACTAAATAATATGCTATTGAATGAAACATGGATAACAAAAAACATCAGGGAGGAGATTAAAAAATTCTTAGAGGTCAATGAGAACGACGATACAACATATCAAAATCACTATGAAAGCAGTACTAAGAGGAAAATTCATTGCATGGAGCGCATTTCAGAAAAGAATGAAAAGTCAACAACTAAATGACCTAACATTACAGCTCAAAGCCCTAGAAAAAGAAGAACAGAATAACAGCAAAAGTAGTAGAAGACAGGAAATAATGAAAATCAGAGCTGAAATCAATGAAATTGAAACAAAAGAAACAATTCAAAAAATTGACAAAACTAAAAGTTGGTTCTTTGAGAAAGTAAACAAAATAGACAAACCCTTAACCACACTAACAAAGAGAAGGAGAGAGAAGACTCAAATTACTAAAATACATGATGCAAAAGGAAATATCACGACAGACACCACTGAGATACAGAACATAATGAGAAGCTACTTTGAAAATCTGTATTCCAACAAAATAGAAACTACCAAAGACATTGACAAATTTCTAGAGACATATGCTCCTCCCAAATTGAACCAGGAGGACATACACAATTTAAACAGATCAATATCAAGCAATGAAATAGAAGAAGCCATTAAAAATCTACCATCCAAGAAAAGTCCAGGACCAGACGGATTCTCAGCCAAGTTCTACAAGACCTTCAAAGAAGAACTCATTCCAATACTTCTCAAAGTATTCTAGGAAATAGAAAAGGAGGGTACCCTACCGAACTCATTCTATGAAGCTAATATCACCATCATACCCAAACCAGGAAAAGACACATCAAGGAAAGAAAATTTTAGACCAATATCCTTGATGAATATAGATGCAAAGATCCTCAACAAAATATTGGCAAACTCTATCCAAAAACATATTAAGAAAATTGTGCACCATGATCAAGTGACGTTCATCCCTGGAATGCAAGGATGGTTTAACATTTGTAAATCAGTAAACGTAATCCATCATGTCAATAGACTTAAGAATAAGAATCATATGGTTATTTCAATTGATGCAGAAAAAGCATTCCATAAAATACAACACCCCTTCATGCTCAAAACACTACGAAAAATGGGGATAGTAGGAAAATACCTGAACATTGTAAAGGCTATTTATGCTAAACCCATGGCCAACATCATTCTTAATGGAGAAAAACTGAAACCATTCCCTTTAAAAACGGGAACAAGACAGGGATGTCCTCTTTCACCACTTCTATTCAACATTGTCCTCGAAACTCTAGCCAGAGCAATTAGGCAGACTAAAGAAATTAAAGGGATACGAATAGGAAAAGAGGAACTTAAGCTGTCACTATTTGTGGATGACATGATTCTATATTTAGAGGATCCAAAAACCTCCTCCAGAAAACTTCTAGACCTCATCAATGAATTCAGCAAAATAACAGGCTATTAAATCAACACGCATAAATCTAAAGCATTTTTATACGCAAGCAACAAAACAGCTGAAAGGGAAATGAGGAAAACAACCCCATTTGCAATAGCCTCAAAAAAAATAAAATACTTGGGAATCAATCTAACTAATGAGGTAAAAGATCTCTACAATGAAAACTACAAAACACTGAAGAAAGAAGTTGAGGAAGACCTTAGAAGATGGAAAGATCTCCCATGTTCTTGGATAGGCAGAATTAATATTGTCAAAATGGCCATACTACCAAAAGTGCTATACAGATTCAATGCAATTCCAATTAAAATCCCAATGACATATCTTACAGAAATAGAGCAAGTAATCATGAAATTCATCTGGAAGAATAAGAAACCCAGAATAGCTAAAGCAATCCTTAGCAGGAAGAATGAAACAGGGGGTATCACAATACCAGAACTTCAACTATACTACAAAGCAATAGTAACAAAAACAGCATGGTATTGGCAACAAAACAGACAGGTAGATCAATGGTACAGAATAGAGGACACGGACACAAACCCAAATAAATACAATTTTCTCATACTAGACAAAGGTGCCAAAAATATGCAATGGAGAAAAGATAGCCTCTTCAACAAATGGTGCTGGGAAAACTGGAAATCCATATGCAACAGAATGAAACTAAACTCCTATCTCTCACCCTGCACACAAATCAACTCACAATGGATCAAGGACCTTGAAATCAGACCAGAGATCCTGCATCTTTTTTTTTTTGGGGGGGGGGTGCTGGGGATCAAACCCAGGACCTTGTGCTTACAAGGCAAGCACTCTACTGACTGAGCTATCTCCCCAGCCCCCCTTGCATCTTATAGAAGAAAAAGTAGGTCCAAATCTTCACCTTGTTGGCTTAGGATCAGACTTCCTTAACAGGACCCCCATAACACAAGAAATAAAAGCAAGAATCAATAACTGGAATAGATTCAAACTAAATAGCTTTCTCTCAGCAAAGGAAACTATCAGCAATGCGAATAGAGAGCCTACAGAGTGGGAGAATATCTTTGCCACTCATACTTCAGATAAAGCACTAATTTCCAGAATATATAAAGAACTCAAAAAACTCTACAGGAAGAATACAAATAACCCAATCAACAAATGGGCTAAGGATATGAACAGATGCTTCACAGAAGAAGATCTACAGGCAATTGACAAACATATGAAAAAATGTTCACCATCTTTAGTAATAAGAGAAATGCAAATCAAAACTCACCCCAATTAGAATGGTGATTATCAAGAATACAAGCAACAATAGGTGTTGGAGAGGATGTGGGGGAAAAGGTACACTCATACATTGCTGGTGGGGCTGCAAATTAGTGCAGCCACTCTGGAAAGCAGTGTGGAGATTCCTTAGAAAACTTGGAATGGAACTACCATTTGACCCAGCTATCCCATTCCTCGGCCTATACCCAAAGGACTTAAAATCAGCATACTACAGAGATACAGCCACATCAATGTCCATTGCTGCTTAATTCACAATAGCCAGACTGTGGAACCAACCTAGATGCCCTTCAATTGATGAATGGATAAAGAAACTGTGGTATATATATACAATGGAATATTACTCAACTATAAAGAATAATAAAATTATGGTATTTGCAGGCAAATGGATGAAATTGGAGAATATCATGTTAAGTGAGATAAGCCAATCTCAAAAATCCAAAAGATGAATGATCTCACTGATAAGCGGATGATGACACATGATGGGGGGTGGGAGGGGGCAATAATGGAGGAAGGAGGGACTGTATAGAGGGAAAAGAGAGGTGGGAGGGGTGAGGGGAAGGAAAAAAATAACAGAATGAATCAAACATCATTACTCTATGTAAATGTATGAATATGCAAATGGTATGCTGTTACTTCATGTACAAACAGAAACAACATGTCTCCCATTTGTTTACAATAAAAATAAATTTAAAAAAATAAAATGCGCTAAAATAAAAAAAATTAAAAAATAAATGGGCTAAGGAACTGGGCAGACATTTCACAGAAGAAGATATATAGGTGATCAATAAATATATGAAAAAGTGCTCATCATCTCTAGTAATTAGAGAAATGCAAATTAAAACCACCCTAAGATTTCATCTAACTCTAATTAGAATAGCTATTATTAAGAACACAAGCAATAGTAAGTGTTGGTGTGGATGTGGGGAAAGAGGCACACTCATATATTGCTGATGGAGTTGCAAATTGGTACAGCCACTCTGGAAAGCAGTATGGAGATTCCTCAGAAAACTTGCATTGGACCCACTATTTGACCCAACTATCCCACTCCTCAGTTTATACCCAAAGGACTTAAAATCAGCATACTACAGTATTAATGCAACCATATCAATGTTCATAGCTGCTCAATTCACAATAGCTAGATTGTAGAACTAACCGAGATGCCCCTCAATTGATGAATGGATAAAGAAACTGTGGTATATATACACAATGGAATATTTCTCAGCCATAAAGAAGAATAAAATTATGGCATTTGCTGGTAAATGGATGAAGTTGGAAAATATTATGTTAAGTGAAATAGGCCAAGCCCAAAAAAACCAAAGTCTGAATGTTTTCTCTGATAAGTGAATGATGATATATAACAAAGGGGGTGGTGGGGGGTGAAGAGAAGAATGAAGAATGAAGGTGTAGAGGAAAATGGGTGGGAGGGGATGGGGGATGGAAAGATAGTAGAATGAAACAGTATTACCCTATGTATATATATGATTACATGAATGGTGTGAATCTACATTGTGTACAACCATAGAAATGAAAAGCTGTACCCCATTTGTGTACAATGAATCAAATGCAGTGTGTAAAAATAAAAAAAATTAATAAAAATTTTAAAATTTGACATATTAGCTGCCTTGTCACATTTAATACCAAATAACATCCCTACGGTAGCATCTAAAAATAATAAAAGAACTCCCTTTTGATCTTTAACACTAATACACTATCCATAGTATAACATCTAAAATTAATATGTGCCTTGTGACCTTTAACACTAAAATAATATTAATCCTATAGCATCTGAAACTAATAATTGCCCTGTGATAATTAGTACTAATATGATATATTACAGCATCTAAAACTAATGTTACCTGTGACCTTTAATACTAATATGAAATCAATGCCGTAGCATCTGAAACTTATATATAATGGCTGTACTATAATACCTTTAATACTGATATGATATCCATACTATAGCATTGTTGAGGGCCGTCTTGGACAAGATGGTGCCTGGCAATGAGCCAAAGGGCACTGGGTACCAAAATAAGGAAGTACCCACAAAGGTTGCTTGCCTACTAGTTCCTTGGAGACTTATGACATGTTGATGCCAGGCTCAAGGATTGGCTATCTAATATCATGCCGTGCGTGGACAGCTCGTGATTCATATAGTGCTATGCTGACATTCCTCTGCATGCTCTCCTGTGTGAGAGAAAGCTTTGCTATAATTGGCTGATAAGCTAGGAGCCTGAGGGAGGAGAGAGGGAGAGGGAAGAAGAAGGGAGATAGTGGCAGAACAAAGGAGGCAGAAAAACAGGGAGGACGCAATAAATCTGGTCAACTAAAGATTGGTGGTGTCTCCTTTCTCTGCGCCAGTTCCGCTGGACGGAACAAGTGGTGGCCCGTACGGGGAACTTCTTCCTCCTTCTGCGCCCTCCCACGTAAGTAACTTTAGGTAAGGTATAGGAAAAGTAACTTTAGGTAAGCTATAGGAAAACTGCAGCATAACCCCGGTAAAGGGAGGCCACATAACCCTGGTGAAGGGAGTCTGCATAACCCCGGTAAAGGGAGGCCACATAACCCCAGTGAAGGGAGTCTGCATAGCCCCGATAAAGGGAGGTCTCATAACTCCAGGATGGGGTCACAAGTGTCTAGAAATCATATGATAGAAATCATACAAGATGTACTTAAGGCTAATGGAACTGCTGTAAAACGATCTACTGTAACAGCATATGTAACTACACTGGCCAAGGTTAGTCCTTGGTTTTGGGGAGAGGGAATCCTAAATATTCCACAATGGGAACATGATAAAGGGGATCTTATTAAAGCAGAAAAGCAATCCCCGTTACCTAGAGGTACTATTCCCATGTGGCAGCTCATTAAGAAATGTCTAACATCTAAAAAAGGTAAAATAATAACTTTAGTTAAAAAAGGAAATATGTGTCTGGAAAAGATAAAGAAACAACTAAGTGTAACTTTTCCTGAAGAGGAAGAAGAGGAGGAGGGGCTTACTGGGGAGGAATTAGAAAGAGCATCAAGGACACGGTCGCCCCCATCAGTTATATGGGGAAGGAATACCAATCCCTTCCTGGAGGCAGCCGCTCCCCCTCAAGCAGCCTGCCCCCTATATCCTCCAAAGTATCCTTGGGAGGCGTTAGCTCATGCTATAAATCAGATGGGTTTTTCACTGTGGGGAGAAGAAACCCCCCTTAAGGAAACCTCAGCAGTCTCACAATTCTTCCCTGTACTAGAGGACCAAAATAGACAAAGATTCCACCAACCTCTGGATTTCAAAACAGTAAAAAATTTTAAGGAGGCAGTGGCTACATACAGTCCACAGGCCCCATTTACAATTAGTATGTTGGAATCAGTAGCGGGGCTGAATCTAGTGCCGGAAGATTGGAAAAGGCTATGTAAAGCTGTGCTATCAGGGGGGCAGTACTTAGTGTGGAAAACTGCATGGCAGGAAGCCTCATTAGAAACGGCATGGCATAATGCTGCCGCAGGCTTTCCCCAAAGAAATGTAGAAATGCTAACAGGAGAAGGAAACTATGAAGGTATTCAACAGCAGATTATTTACGATCCTAGGGTGTATGCACAAATTGCTGCTGCTGCCACTAAAGCCTGGAAGTTAATTCAAGGGTCAGGAGATTTACAGGGGCAGTTGTCTAAGGTGATTCAGGGGAGTAACGAACCATTTGCAGATTTTGTTGATAGACTAATCCAAATGGCTGCTAGAGTGGGGATTCAGAACAAGCTATGCCCTTAATAAAACAATTAGCTTATGAGCAAGCAAATAGATGGTGTAGAGAAGCTATAAGACCATGGAAAAATAAAGGTTTAAGTACATATATAAAGGTCTGCAGGGATATCAATGATGCAGTCATTACAGGACAAGTAATAGCTGCTGCTCTTCATGGGCCAAATCAGGGGCAATCAAGAGCTAAAGGAATAATATGCTTTAAGTGTGGGCAAGAAGGGCACTTCAGAAGAGACTGCCCTGAAGGACCCACAGGGTTAAAGCCCAGGGAAACACCTAAGACCAGAGAACAGCAAGGGACAAATCAACCTGCCCCAGGTCTATGTCCCCGGTGCCGGAAAGGAAGGCACTGGGCGAGATTTTGTACATCAAAATTTGACATAGAGAGAAATCCTCTTCCTACCCAGTCAAAAAACGGCCAGGGGGGCCCAACCCGGGGCCCTCAAATATACGGGGCCTTTCAGAATCCCATAGTCCAGATCCCCACTCACAATCCTTTCCAACTATCTCCTCGTTGTCCCGAGGAATATCAGGGAGTGGGAGATTGGACCTCTGTGCCTCCACCCGACTCGTTCTAACCCCAGAGATTGGATTACAAGTGGTCCCCACGGGCATACATGGACCACTCCCTGAGGGCACAGTAGGATTATTGTTGGAGCAGAGTTCCACAACTCTATCAGGTTTACAAGTATTTCCAGGAGTCATTGATTCTGATTATACTGGGGAAATAAAGATTATGTTATCCTCCCCTCAAGGGGTATCTGTTGTTTCTCCAGGAGACAAAATAGCCCAAATATTGATATTGCCTCGTCATCATGGGTCTTTTCCCAGTTCACAAAGGACATAAGAAGACAACGGGTTTGGATCAGCAGGATCGGGTGTCTTTTGGGCACAATCAACAAAAAATAGACTCATACTTAAATTAAAAGTTAATGGTACTCCCATAGAGGGTCTAATAGACACAGGTGCTGACATCTCTATTATAAGACAGAAGGACTGGAACTAATCATGGCCTGTTACAGCATCCAGTACTACCTTATGGGGACTTGGATTTGCTCAAACCCCATTACAAAGTTCAGCTGTGTTATCTTGGGAGGACCCTGATGGGAAAAGGGGGACATTCCAACCTTATGTATTAGCTCACCTACCTGTCACTCTTTGGGGAAGAAACATTTTGACACAGATGGATGTTGTCATTTCTTCCTCAGTTAAACAAAATATTTCCTGTCTAAACCCAACCATTTTACCAGTCATGGTGGGACAAGGTTATATCCCTGGAAAAGGACTAGGCAAGAACCTACAAGGTATGACCTGCCCCATTCAAGCTGAAGGACAAACAGGGACTAAGGGACTGGGTTTTCTGGAGGGGCCACTGAACCATTAAAGATGACATAGAAATCCAATAATCCTATCTGGGTCCCCCAGTGGCCCCTTTCTAAAGAAAAAATAGAGGCGGCCCAGGAAATAGTTAATCAACAATTGAAGGAAAATCATATCATTCCTTCCACTTCCCCTTGGAATACACCCATTTTTGTCATAAAAAAGTAGTCTGGGAAATGGCGACTCTTGAAAGATCTGAGAGCCATAAATTCCAGTATGCAGATTATGGGCCCGGTGTAACTGGGTCTCCCCTCGTTAACTGCTGTTCCAAAACATTGTCATATCATTCTCTATAGACATAAAAGATTGTTTCTTTTCCATTCCTGTGCATCCCGAGGATGGCCCTTGATTTGCCTTTTCCATTCCCTCTTTGAATAATGAAGGGCCCAATACTAGATACCAATGGGTGGTCCTTCCCCAGGGAATGGCAAATAGCCCCACTATGTGTCAAATATATGTTGACCAGGCTATATCACAGATTAGACAAAATTATAAAGAACTTTATTGTCTCTATTATATGGATGATATTCTTTTGGCTCATAAGAAACAGGAGACCTTATTAGGGGTGTTTGATGATATTATCAAAACCCTAGAAAAATGGGGATTACATGTGGCCCCAGAAAAGGTGCAAACCTGCAGCCCTATTACCTTTCTAAGACATCAAATATTAGATACCTGTGTTAGGCCACAAAAAATTCAATTAGCCACAGGAAAGCTTAAGACTCTAAATGATTTCCAAAAATTATTAGGTGATATAAATTGGATGAGGTCAAATTCAGGAATCAACACTGGTCAACTTAAGCCTCTGTTTGATATTCTCCAAGGAGATTCAGACCCTACATCCCCCAGAAATTTAACTCCTGAAGGTAGAAAAGCCTTGAGGTTAGTAGAACAAGCTTTAAAAAATGCTCATAGTGATAGAGTTGATCTATCTTTGCCTTTTAATCTCATAGTATTAGATTCTGAATATACTCCTACAGGTCTATTGTGACAAACTGACTCCTAATATAGATCCATTTGCCAGTGTCCCCCAAATATGTTGTTTCCCCGTACCCTGTGATGGTAGCAAATCTAGTTACATTAGGACTTAAGACAGCCCTTCGAGTTTTTGGAGTTCATCCTCAGACAGTTATTGTCCTATACACGGCAAAACAGATTGAAATACTAGTTAACAATAATGAAGATTGGGCAATTTATTGTTCCACCATGGCCACATTTGATAATCGCTTGCCAAGTTCACCTATTGTCAGCTTCTTCAAAAGATATTCTGTTATTTTCCCTCAGGTTGTTAAGTCTCAACCTATCCCAGCAGCAAATACAATCTTTACAGATGGCTCCTCCTCCGGCACAGCTACAGTAGTTTCTGATAAAGTACAGACTATTATTACTTCTCATAAGTCTGCTCAAAAAACTGAACTGGAAGCATTTATAACTGCCTTACAAACATTTTGTGAGAAACCTTTAAATATTTATACTGACAGTCTCTATATTGCCCAGCTTGTGCCCCAGCTTGAGACAGCTGGACCCATTAGTCCTCAATCTACCTTACAACAATGCTTTTATCAAGTACAAACTCTTCTGTGGGCTCACAAAGAACCTTTATATATAGGCCATATCAGAGCACATTCAGGTTTACTTGGGCCTTTAGCTCAAGGAAATTCTACTACAGACTCAACTACTTGACATCCTCATGTGTTTAACATTGTACAAAAATCAATTAATTTCCATAAAGATTTTCATGTCAATGCTACTATTCTCAAAATAAAATATAACATTACAAAAGAACAAGCCAGAAATATAGTAAAACAGTGTCCTGCTTGTGTGCCTCATTTATCTGTTCCTCATTTTGGAGTCAATCCTAGAAGACTCCTTCCAAATCATCTATGGCAGATAGATGTCACCCATTTCCCCGAATTTGGTACTTTAAGATTTGTACATGTAACTGTAGATACCTACTCAGGATATGTATTTGCCACCGCCCATACAGGGGAAAAGATAAAAGATGTAACCAGTCATTGCCTTCAAGCCTTTGCTACTATGGGAAGGCCAAAATCAGTTAAAACAGATAATGGGCCTTCGTATACTTCTTCATTTCAACAGTTTTGCTCAAAGTTTAATATCTAACATTCTACAGGATTGCCCTACAATCCACAAGGACAAGCTATTGTGGAAAGGGCTATCAAACATTTGAAAGTCTGCTTAACTAAACAAAAAGGGGGAATAGGGGCATTAGCCCCTCCCAAGAACAGACTTAACCTTGCTTTATTCATCCTCAACTTTTTAACTTTGGATGCTATGGGCTGTACTGCGGCTGATAGACATTTTAGTGGAAAGTCTGGTGGCCATCCACAAGCAATGTGGAAAGACATCTTGACTGGGTCCTGGAAAGGACCTGACCCAATATTAATTTGGGGGAGAGGATCTGTTTGTGTTTTTCCTCAGGACCAACAACAACCTATCTGTGTCCCGGGCGCTTGGTAAGAACTATCCATAAGAAAGAAAATGGCACCGAAACACAAAATGATGGTGATGGTGGCAAGCCTGCTGTTGTTAGCTCTTCTTAAAACTTTGGGGATATATCACTCATGGCACACAAATTTTCCCTCAATTATTTCCTAGTACAGAACTTCTAGGTATTCCTTACCTACCAGCTGGTTCCACTGTAAAGTCACTTATTACTAGTCTAAACTTCAAGTTAAGAGGTAGTCTTTGCTTCCTCTGGTTAGCCACCTCAGAAACTGCCATAATACAGGGAGGCAATCTCTCTCTCATTCATTAAAGGTACAGTCTAAAGCAAACCTATATATAGGGAAGTAATACACCTGTTTATAGTTATACAGGGTGCGAGGCCAATTACTCTTCCTTTTATCAGGTTCCCCCTACTCCCATATGTGTCACGTCTCTGTTTGTGTTCATTCTAAGAGTTCTAAGTTTGATATTAACATTACTAATAACAATGATAAGGATACTGAGGTCCTTAACTGTGTTATGTGTTAAGAGTGTTATGTGTTATGTGTTAAGAGTGTTATATGTCTAGTTGTTGGGGTGCCTCACTATTTCCTCTGGCTGTGATTGCCAGGATTCCAAAATTCATTCCAGTCCCAGTGACCTTAATTCATAGTGAGTGGAATTTCCTACCCATGAAAGCAAAAAGAGATTTTGGTATTTCAACCATTGTAGCCATTGCTGTTGCTGCAGCTACTGCCACTGCTGCTGGACTTGCCCTAGGAACTGCTATTCCTACTGCTCACCGCTCAACAATCTGTCACAAGCCACTGCCGAAGCATTGACAGCACAGGAAAACATCAATGCGCATCTCACCATGGGAATCCTGATTCTAACCAAAGAGTGAACTTACTACAAGAACAAGTGGACATGTTGACTGTTACTGCACAGACGGGCTGTCTAGTGCATGCCCAAGCACTATGCATTACCCGATACCCTATTCTAATGTTACTGCTGCTGCCAATCTGTCCAAACAGCTTGGAAGCATGCTTAATGGGACATGGACTAAAGAGTTTACTAATTTGACTACCCTATTGAGAAATTCTATATTTGTGGTAAATAGTACTCAGGTCAAGGTCCCGGGTATGCCAGAAGCCATTAGTTTCTTACAGTCAGCATTACAATTTGGTAACAATGGATGGGAAGTTTTGCTATGATGGGATTGTTGTTCTTGCTGTTATTATTGCTGCTCAGATATCTGTTGTCTCTAAGGAGTCATCAAAGACAGCAAGCCTTAGTGGTGCAGCAAGCCATTATGGCCATGGACCAAGGCTCTGATCCTCAGATTTGGCTCTCCCAATTACAGGACTGGTAGTCAATGACGGATAAGCACAGGGTGGACTTTATACCAACCTAAGACAGGGATCAAAGCATGCCAACAGCTCTTTGACTCCCAATGACGGGTAAGGATAAAGTCTGACTCTGGCACCTAAGACAGGCACAGTCACTGTCCTTTTCTTTTTATAACAAAAAGGGGGAGCCTGTTGAGGGCTGTCTTAGACAAGGTGGCACCTGGCAGTGAGCCAAAGGGCACTGGCTACCAAAATAAGGAAGTACCCACAAAAGTTGCTTGCCTACTAGTTCCTTGGAGACTTATGACGTGTTGACGCCAGGCTCAAGGATTGGCTATCTAATATCATGCCGTGCGTGGACAGCTCGTGATTCATATAGTGCTATGCTGACATTCCTCTGCATGCTCTCCTGTGTGAGAGAAAGCTTTGCTATAATTGGCTGATAAGCTAGGAGCCTGGGGGAGGAGAGAGGGAGAGGGAAGAAGAAGGGAGATAGTGGCAGAACAAAGGAGGCAGAAAAACAGGGAGGACGCAATAAATCTGGTCAACTAAAGATTGGTGGTGTCTCCTTTCTCCGCGCCGGTTCCGCTGGACGGAAATAGCCTATAAAAGTGACAATATTTGGACTGTGACCTTTAATACGAATGTGAAATCCAAATGTAAGCATGACCATAGCTGTCATAAGGTTTTAATTTTAATATTATATCCCACATAGTGTATCATCTAAAACTGACAAATAGTTGCACTGCAGTCCTTGATATTAATATGATATCCACACTATGGTATCTAAAACCAATATAACAACTGCCCTGTAGAAAACAGTGTCTTCCTCCTGCTGGCAGGTGGTGTCTGCACAAGTCGCAGCCCCTGCAGCCAAGAAGTGTTGCTTCTCCCAATGGTGGATCACACCCTCCAGTGCTGCCGCAGACCCCAGCAACTCACCATCAGTTTCTTCTTCTTTCTGGGTTCACATCTAATGAATTTAAAGAGTGAAATCCACAGACCAGGATGCCTGAGTGTGAGAGCAGGATTTATTCATGTAGGCATAGAAACAGGACTCCCACAGTGCAAGCAGTGCAAGAGGAGCCCCAACAAGGGCTGCCATCTGAGAGTGCCAGTCTAGGTTTGTATAGCACTTGGGTCAACACTATAGGTCCAATAAATTTTGTATATTTCTCAAATACTTCATTCATTTAAGTCATCTCATTCTGAAGGTCACTTGGTGTCATCTTCCTCAGTGAACCATTTTCATAACAAGGTTTGTTCACACTCTCTGGGTTTTCTGCAAATGCCTCTTTAATTTCACTTTTCCTGATAGAGAGGAATAGAGTTCACTGGCAGTTTGCACACTTTCTAAGGCACCAAACTCATGCTGTTTTTTAAAAATTTTGTCCCAACCTCAGGGGGACTACAGTAAACATCTCCCAGAGCTTCCTGTGCATGGTTGCTGATTCCCACCTTTCTAATGTCATTTTCTGTTGTTATCCACTCATGTTTCTCTATGAATTTGTGCACCAAGAGCAGAGCATGTCCTGTGCACGGCCATCAGGGCCAAGGCTCTCATGCTCTGCACCATTCAGCACTGTGTCCACAAGGCTACTGAGGGTCACCACACTGCCCCTTGGATACTGGTGGCCCTGGCCATAGTGAGCCCTTTAAGAGATAGTCTTGTGAGGCTGCCCAGGATCACTTGCAACCTTCCATCCTCCCATTCTCCATTCTCAGCTTCCCTGTTCACTGGCCAGAGTACCCTTTAAGTTACACATGACAAGAAAACATGACAAGAGGAAGTCTGGGCTTCCTCTTAAGTCTATCTAAACAAATTCTGTGTGCTTCAGGCTGTCTTTCCTGGACTTAGTGGTGTTGAGGGGGAAAAGGAAATCTTCCAATCCTTGAACTGCTTATCTCCTAAGGCTGTGAATGGAGCTCAGTGGTGGAGCCTCTCCCTGCCATGTGTGATGCCTAGGGTTGGAGTCCCAGGACTGTGATATACATGAGTGGATGACAAGCAAGAAACAAAATGAGGCTAAATTAAAATGTGCACGTGATGGTAGTAACCTACAAACTGTTTTTCTAAGTGAGAAGTTAGCTACAGTTGGTGTCAAAAGAAACCTTGAAATGTGCTTAGGGGTCAGAAATCAAATCTTCAATGAGAATTTTCATGCAGGATCATGAGGAACAAGGTAGAAGAAAATTTAGGTCCTCCAAGTCAAAAACAGTAAGTGAGGTAGCCTGAGGTACCCATAGTTTCAAAAGTTGAGGCTGGGGTTTGACCTTAGTGCAGGTGTTTGGGCCCAGTCTCTGAGAGCACAGCCAGGACACCATGGAGACAAAGAGGGTTTGTGAGGAATGGGAAGTCATGGAAGAAACAGAAGGAAAAGTCAAGTTTCTCTCATACTGCCTTTCTTTTTAAATTTTTGTTTAGTTGTAGATGGACACAACTGTTTACCCATTTGTCCAGTTGGGGCCCTAGTCACTCTAGTGGTCCAGCAGTATGAATGATGCCAACAGCCTCCAGCCACCCCCTTGCCTCGTCTGGAAAGGATAACTCCTGATTGGACCTGAGTGGATGACAGATCAGATTGAACAGTGGTATCTCTGGCAGAGAAGAAGCTATGTTTGGAGCCTGGGATGAGCCAGAACACACCTTGAGGGTCTGATGAAGGCCACTTCTGGCTCCCAGGAGGCTGGAAAATGAGTCTGAAGTTAGCAAATGCTCTTGGGTAAGAAACCAGCCTCCATTGTATGGGGAGAGTGCAGCCTTCCCAAAACCCATTCCAAGCCAGGATTCTTGTGCTCAAAGCTCATAGAGGTTGAGATGGGTATGGAGTCCAGGCTAAGAATGAGTATTAGGTGCAGCTGGGTGAATGTCCCCTCACCCTGCTTCATTACCCTTCAGCAGCTCCCATCCCCAGAAGAAACATCGGTGTCAGAGAACATTGTCTCTGTCAAGGACTGAGATCCCTCTTAGTCTGGGCATGGTGAAGATGGTGGTGGAGCTGGGAGTGGGGTTTAGGATTGTGCCCACTTACCAGCATGTGCCCCAGGAGAGCTATCAGTGCTCAGAAACTGTTTTAATACTATAAACAGTGTATAAAAATGTCCCAGTACAACGCTGATGTGACACTCAGGTGCAATATTCACAATGAGTGTGGAAAAAGTGGCTTGATTGTTTCAGGTCAAATTCATATGCAGGAAAAGCAGGCCTTGGATCTCTCCAACCTGGTCCAGCAGAATGCATTCCAAGAATCGGGCAGATGTGGCCAACCAGCCCTGAATGGAGGAACAAGGCCTGCCTTCAAATGTCATACACACTGAAGCCATCCCTTTCTCAAGTTCAGTCAGGTTGAAGCCCAGCCCCTCCACAAGGTCAACATCAGGAAACCAAAGTAATATGGTGAGCATTAGGATTAGGGTGGGAATTATGGTTGGGGTTGAGCTTGAGCAAATTTGTGGTCTGGGTTTGTGGTCAGATGTTGAGTATAGGATAGGTGGGGATGGTTTACAGGGTTAAACAGAAGCATGTGGTTTGTGGGCTTAGATTTAGGCTTTCTAGTGTAAGGAAGAGCTAGGAGATAGGAAATATGGTTAGTGTTTTAGAATTATGGATAGGCAAAAGAGGTCAGGATCAGGGTCAAACCAAGACTTCCTTAAAATTCATCATCCCTGAGATATCATTCTCCATGCTGTGTTATCCTTTACTGCCACCTCTTTTAATCTGCTCTGTGGCCCTCGACCACTTATCCAGCAGATTCCTCTGTAACCCTGTATCACATCCCATATGGCATCCACTGCCTCCTTTTACTGACCCTGTGTAGCTCTCAACCTTCTCCTCTCATCTCCTCCTGTGTAATACTCCACCAGCATCTTTCATCTCTGTGTAACTTTCTGCCACCTCCTGTCACAGCTTTCTGTGTAGCGCTGCACCTTCTCCTCTCCTCTCCCCATTTAGCCCTCCACCACCTCCTTTTATCCCCTTCTGTATACTCTCCTGTCACCTCTTCTCAAGGGCCTGTGAGTAGTCCTTGACCTCTCAGGCCTCTTTTTGGTGCTCCATCATCTCTTCTCATCCCATTCTCTATAGCTCTCCACCAACACCTCTCAATTCCTGTGTTTTTCTTCATCAACTGTTCTCACCTCCCATACATCCCTCTGCCACTTCCTTTCTCAGCCCCCTGTGTAACCCATGACCACAATCTTTTATAGGCTACTGTGTAGTCCTCTACTATTTCCTCAAAAAACCTTGTGTGACTGTGTACCACTTTCTTTCATGGCCTCCTGTGTAGCCTCCACTTCCTCCTCTTACCTCCTCCCAACCAGCTTTTCTTATGTCCTCCTGTGCAGCCCTCTACCACCTCTTCTCCCTGCCTCCTGTGTATACTTCCACAACCTTCTCTTCACCCACTCTGTGTAACTCTCTACCAACTCCTCTCATCTCTTGTGAAGACCTCCATCACCTCCTCTCAACTCCTTTTAGCCCTCCACCATTTCCTCTCATCTGTGTAGCCCTCTACCACCTCCTCTCATCTCCTGTGTATCCCTTCACTATCTCCTCCCCTGGTAGTACACCACTATCTATTCACTTGTCTGATGCAACCCTATACTTTCTCCTTTCAAAGCACTAGTTTAGCCCTCTACCACTTTCTCTCATATCTTCCTGCACAGCTCTCCATGACATCCTTGTCATCTCCTGTGTAGCCCTCCACCACCTCCTCTACTTCCTCCTGGTCTGCCTCCTACCACCTCCTCTCATGGCCCCTATGTAGCCCTCCCCACCTTCTCTCCCTCTGTATCTCTCCACAAACTCCTGTTATCTCCTCTGTATTCTCCCACCACCTCCTCTTGGCATAGTGATTCTACCTGCACCACCTCCTCTTGAAGCCCCTGAGAATCCCTCCACTACCTCCTTTGTCTCTTCCTGGTTTGCCCTCCACTATGTCCTCTCACAGCCCCTGTGAATCCCTCCACTATACTAACTGTTCTCATGACCTCCAGTGTAATCATCTATCATCTTCTTACATTCTATGTAGCTCTCATCACCTCTTCTCATCTCCTTCTGTGATGTCTTCTACCACCTCATCTGATTACCCCATGTGTAGCCCCCCTTTCATTTCCTTCTGTGTCACCCTCCACCACCTCCTCCCATCTCCCCCAGTGTAACCCTCACCACCTCCTGTCTCCTACTGTGTCATCCTCTACCACCTCATCCATGGCCCTCTATTTTACCCTTCCCACCTCCTCTATGGCCTTGTATGTAACCCTTTACTACTTCGTCTTATGACAAAACTATCCTTCACGTGGAAGGCCAGCCAGCCTCAACACTCAACTGTGTTCCTGAGATTTCAACCTATTCCAGAAATTGTTTAAGATTCTCCATGTCTTCTAATGATATGTAATTGGATTTTTAGGTAATTCCTTTATATTTAATTGTTTAAATTCTAAAATCTTTGTTACTCAATTTTTCATCAACCTTTGATTTTCTTCATTTGTGTTCTGAGTACCTTCAAAAGGCCAAGATGCCTTTTCAGGCATCTTCAGGGTTGATTCCTAGTACTTTCCCCCAGTTAATGTAAAGACTACTTTGGTAAGTCTATGCTTTTATTCAAGTATTCAAAAATGTCACCTAAGTACTACATTGTTGTGATGCCCTTGCCAACTCAGTGTTCACCTAGTTTTGCTTGTGAACTCACTCCTCCCACTGACCCTCTCCTATCCAAGATATATGACATCCTATGTTGGGACCTAGTTTTTCTTCTGGATTAAGGTTGGGACCAGGAGGGAACAGGAGCAGGAGGAGCAAGATTGTCCCTCCCTACCATCACCAGCCCTGAACATCCCCTCTCCTATACCCTGACTCCAGATGGGTTATATTGAGCTCTCTGGAACTTCAACACCAATGACTCCATCCTTGGGGGCCCCCTCAAACTACCCATCCCGAGTCTCTGCCCAGGGGATCTGCCTATGACTCTTCATTCTCCTCCAGTCTCTGCCTCCTTCTCCATCCGTGAGACATTTTGCATTTGGAGGATTCACGTGTAGGGGTGGAAACTTGCCCATGGGCATACCCAGATTATCTGTAGGGCAGCCTCAGACCTGGTCCCCATGACCCTCTCTCTTTGGGACCTGTTGTTTCCAGGTGTTGGGATTGGTGAAGTCTCCCAGAGACTTCTCTCAGAGATGGGGAAGTCTCCCTAGTCATAGGGTTCAGCTCCATCTCCAAACATGCCCAGGCCCTCAAAGTCCTACCCTGGGATTTCCATGGTGAGTGCAAATACCCTAAGTTCCTGGGCACATCTCCCCTCTGATACCCCATCTAATAACCTGGACCCATAGAGAATGGGGACTGAGTCCTAGGTGGGTGGGTTGCGGATGGAGCTGGGGCTGGATGGGGACTGAGTGGTGAGCTTCCAAGTAAGGAAGGGCTTCCACCAATCAGGATAGGGACTAGAATCCTGGGGATGGGACTGAATGACTGAGAATGATCCTTTGCCCACACGAGTATCTGTACTAGTACCTGTTTCAATCAGCTTTTGCCTCACGGTGACCAAAAGTCCTGACAAGAAAAATTAGAAGAGGAACAGTTTATTTTGGTTCATGGTTTCAGAGGTTCAGTATATGTTTAGTGAACTCCATAGCTCTGAGCCTGAGGCAAAACAGAATATCTTGATGGAAAGGCATGGTAGAGGAAAGCATCTCAGGATGTGGCAACAGGAAGCAGAGAGAGTTCTACTCACCAGGGACAAAATATAAGCCCCAAAGACACACACCCAGTGACCTACCTCCCCCAGTCACACCCAACCTGCCCACAGTTACCACCGAGTTAATCCATCAGTGGATTAGCCCATCAAGTAGGTTAAAGCTCTCATAATCTAATCATTTCTTCTCTGAAACTTCTTGCATTGCCTCACACATGAGCTTTTGGGGGACACCTCATATCTAATCCACAACATACCTAAGATAAATGTTAAAATAATAAGTTAAAAACCTATTGATGTGTCAAAATGCATTCTTTATCATGTTTAACGAATTAGAACAAATAAAAAAAATTGTTAGAATGGCTTGGGGTCCTTCTGTGGTCACTGCTATGCAAGCAAGTTGTACAGGAAGGTGGAGCTCTAAGATAGACAGCATGATTCCCTGAGCAGGAGCGACTAACCTGTGGACCGGAGTTCATCAACAGATGGTCCCAGTCCTTATGGGTTGGTGACCAGGACAGCAACTTGTCATCTCAAGGCTCACTCTCTTCTTTTCCATAAGAGATCAGTAAGGTGCTGGGAGTAGCCACATTCCCATCTAAGATCATGGCTCTGGTGTGGTCACATGACTAAGCTTTGAGTAAAGGGTTGAGGGATTTCTAGGGAGGAGACAGAAGGGAGGCAACCATCCCCTATTGCTGTCTCTACTTCCTGGTGCAGGTGGGTAACACATATGTGACAGCTGGAGCAATAGTTATTATGGGTCTTGGGGCATTGCAGAAGGGAAGTTGCAGAGATGCTTAGGGGACACCATGTGGGTGCATCTTGTCCAGCATCAACCTGGTGTGGCTCCTGTCTGTGTCCTATTTGATCTGTCACATTATAACAAACTCCATGTGCTGTACTCAGTGGTGTGGGTTGTGCCCCAAACCTCAAAACTTCTAATTAAAATGGCCTTTCTCCTGTTTTTTTCTATCAAAGTGCCTTCCTGAAAACTTTAGTGAATTCAAGGGAAAAATAAGAGCCTGGCCTCCAACCCTCCTCCTTTACCTGTCTCACCCTCACTCAGGCCACCTGCAGCTTCCCCCACGTCTATCAGCTGGAGAACAAGGATGTGCACATCACACCTGCAGTAAGCAGGTACTGCCTGTCCTTTCACAGGGTTTGTCCTTCTGGTGGCTTCTCCAGGACACCTGTGCTCTGCAGGCTGTGGCCCTACAGAACCACTGCTGAGTCCTGAGGCTGGCCACAGCATGGCAACTGCAGGCACAGGTAGGTAGTGGTCTGAGGCCTGAAATTCAGGTTCAGAAGAATAAGAAATTACGGCAGGGGTGGGGTTGCCACTGTCACTGTACAGATTGCACTGAATGCTGCTTCCAGAGATCTCTGAGGCACCCCTCCACTCTGTTTACCTGCAGCAAGATGCCCTCAGCCCACCAAATTGGAGGGCAGTGCTTCTGTGAGCATGGATCAACCTATAGCCCAGTAACCACTTCAGGCCTGAGGGTCCAGGAACCTCACTGGATCCAGGCCTGTGTCCAGGACTTTCAGTCAGAGTGAATGATCTCCATCCAGCCCTGTGTGTCCAGGATTCTCAGTCATAGTGGACAGTGAGCATCCAATCTGATCTGACCAGGACTCACAGTCACAGTGGACTGTGTACCTGGTCAGGTGCTCAGGACTCTCAGACACAGTGGACAGTGTGCACTCTGCTCTGTGTGTCCAGAATTATCAGTCACAGGATAGTGTGCACTCAGAGCCATGAGTCCAAGACTCTCAAAGTGGACAGTGTGCACTATGCCCTGTGTGTCCATGACTCAGACATAGTGGACAGTGAGCATCCAGTCTGATCCAGCCAGGACTCACAGTTATAGTGGACTGTGTGCACCCAGCCCTGTGTGTCCAGGGTTCTGTCACATTGGACAGTGTGCTCCTTGTCCTGTGTTCAGGAATCTTACTCACATTGGACAGTGTGCACACAACCCTGTATCCAAGACTCTACTACAGTGGACAATGTCCTCCCAGTATTATGTCCAGGACTCTCAGTGGACAGTGTGCACCTGGTCCTGTGTGTCTATGTCTCAGTCACAGTGAACAGTGTGTACCTACCTGGTCCTGTGTCCAGGACTCTCAGTCACAGTGGACAGTGTGCACTTGTCCTGTGTATTCAGTACTCTCAGTCACAGCGCACAATGTTCTGGTCCTGCAGTTCCAGATGTATTTTTCTGGCACTGTTTCTCCCTCATCATACCCACAGGATGTCCCCATTGGGGTGGACAGCAAAGCCCATCTCCTCTGGGAGAACTGCTGAGTGGCCTAATATAGGGACAGATGTGGCTACCTAGAATCCAGGGCTATGTAGTGCAGGAGAGGACAGATTTGAGAAACTCTGTGATCCTACAAGGAGCCTCCCTGTAGAAGTACCCAGCCCAACACCCCTTACAGGAGGTCTGATGGAGCTCACAGGCAGAGGCTACATTGTCCACATTCTGCTTCAGGGCACCTCAACTGCCTGGAATCAGGGAGGTGGCAGGGCAGCAGGCAGACACAGGCAGGGCAGCAGGGAAGCCAGGAGAAGAGATTCATATTAGGTTAGGTTGGTTTTTGATGGAGACTCTGTTTAGGATACAGCTAGTGTTTAGAGCTTACCCAGCAAGAATGAGGCCTCCACTTTCCCTCTTTGATAAAACAGCTGCATCTAGCCTGAATACACACCTCGTTTTCTGCACCAGAGCCCTGCTGCTTCTAGTGTAGAAAGGAGGGAGTAAAGTGAGTCCTTCATCAACTGAGTGTAGATAGGCGAAAACCTGACCTCAGTCAGCAGAACGAAGAGTAGGAGGAAGCTGTATCCTGAGTCAGCTGAGTGTAGACATAAGAAAACCTAGTCCAATGAGTGCAGATAGTGGGAAACCAAATTCTTTCATGTGAGTGTAGAGAGGAAGAAAATGTGTTCTGAGTCAGCTGAATGTGAACTGGAAGTGGACATTGACCTGACCCTAACCTCAACCCTTAGTTAACCCTAATCCTAACCCTGTCCACTATGAGTGTCCTGAGTCAGATGAGTATAAACAAGAGGAAGCCATATCCTAGGTCAGCTTAGTGTAGACAGTAGGAAACTGTCCTGATTATGGTGAGTGCAGATAGTAGGAAAATGTTTTGAGTCAGCCAAGTATAGACAGGAGGGAACCATGTTTTGAGTCTGCTAAGTGTAGAAAGGAGGAAACTGCATGCTTAGCTGAGTATAGATAGGAGGATAAAGGCCTGCCCTGCAGTAGCTGAATGTAGATAATAGGACATGATGTCCTGAATCTGTAGAGTATAATCAAGAGGAGGGCTCCGTGAGTTGAATTTCTGGGTGTAGACAGGCAGGGGACACTGTCCTGGGTACATACAGGACTCTGGCCCTGCCAGGATTCTTTAGCCTCTGTGCCGGTGAGCTCCATCAGACCTCCTGTAAGGAGTGTTGGGCTGGATACTTCTACAGGGAGGCTCCCTGCAGGATCACAGTCTCTCAAATCTGTCCTCTTCCTGCACTACATAGCTAACCATAGAAGTGAAAATAGTACTTTCTTGTGGCTGTTTTCATGCTACATCTGATCTGGACTGACCCTAAAGAGGTATTCTTAAGGACTTAAGTCACTTAAGGACTGTGCTCAACACCATGAAGTCCAGCACACTGGGTCTCCTCATGCATAAAGATCTGTAAATACCTTAGGCCCTTCGACCCAGGCAGTTGGAGGGTCTCTTTATGGCAAAGCACTTTGAAGTTTGCTGAAGTGTTTAAAGGGCTAGCAGGCAACTCAGGAAAGTATTTTAAAAGTTCCAGAACATGTCATTCCTCTGATGATCCTCACAGCTATCTGAGTAAAGAAGCAAGTCAGTCAAGTCCTGTATATGTCCCTACCAGCTCTCGTCCACACTTACCTTCAGGAAAGGAGACCAGAGTCTTGACCCCTTCGCCCCCATGCAGATGACCAGTGAATCATGCAGCTCGAGTTTGGGAGAGTCTGTCCACTTGCTGCTCTCCCCACCCAGGTGTAGCTTCCAGGTGTTGCTCTCCTGGGCCTACCACGCCTCTGAGATCCTCATGAATTCCACCAGCACTGGATGAGGTGGCACCTAATAGAAACCTTGGCAGTCAATGCACCTGGTTTGTCTGTGTGCCAGCCCCTGAGGACCTCGGCCTGCACCACCCTGCACCAGGCCCCCTCCTCTGGCCTCTAACCTCCAGGTCCTCCCTGGTCACTCCCCATATCCCCCAGCTCCCCACCCACTCTGGGCTCTTCCTGTTGCCTCTCCTTTGTCCCAGGCTTTCCTAGGCACCTAGTACTTCACTCTATCTCCTGTTCTCCCCTTTTCCAGGCCCTCCCCAGTTCTACCACCCACAGGCTCACCAGGTCACATTCCACAGCCCCACCCTGCTCCACAGTCTGCCCATTGCCCCAATGCTGCCTACCTCCTGTGGTCCTCCCAGAAGTCAGGGCCTCTGGGTGGCTCCCTCATCCTCCACCCTTTCTTTGTCCCCTGATTCCATCAATCTCCCTACCCACATCAGCTATTTCCTCCCCTTTTGCCTATCTTTGGCCCTCTCCTTAGACACTCTTGAGGCCACTCAGCTCTCCATGCACCAGCATTTCAGGTTCAGTTGCCCTGGTCTCTTCCTGTCCAGCCTTGGCCCTCTCCCTACATACTCAGGCCTTCCAAGACCTAGTTTCTTCCTGTCCTTTTTTGACCCTATCCCTGACTTTTGCTCTTTCCATCCATCCTCTGTCTACCTGGTGCACATTTCACACCCTGGGATCCATTGCTTTTTACTGCTCATTTTATTCTGAACCTTGGCTGAAATCCCACCTTCTGGAAGAGTCTCCAGTGACCTTGCAGGTGTCATTTCTGTGAATGTGTGTCTCTGAGGAGTACACTCTGTTTGCCAGCTTCACTCAGACCCAGTAAGTTCTGGAGCTATCTAAACAGGTCCCTATGAACCCAAATGTCACAAGAGCCCACCCTTGATAACCCATCATGTGATATCTGATCAGGTTCCTCATCCTCCGCACTTTCCAGTGACGTCTGTCGCCCTGATACTTTATCATATTCCTCTCCCTCACCAGGTAATGTCTGATTTCCCCAATATTTGACCAGATGCCTCACACTCCCCAGTTACCCTATATCTGACCAGACTCCTTATTCTTCCCAGGGCAATCCATTCACCCTGATATCTGACCAGACTCCTTACCCTCTCAAGGTGATGTCCAATCATGATATCTGAGCAGAATCTTCATCTTCCCCAGATGATGTACAATCAATCATCCCAATATCTGACAGGACTCCTCATCCTTCCCAGAGGAAGTTTAAACATGCTGATATCTGATCAGACTCCATACCCTCCCCAGAAGAAGACCAGACTCCTCACTCTCCCCAGGGGAAGTCCAGACACCTCAATATCTGACCATAATCCTCACCTTCCCCAGGTGAAGTCCAATTACCCCAATATCTGACCAGGCTCCTTACTCTTCCCAGGGGAAGTTTAGTCACCCTGATATCTGACCAGACTCCTCAGCCTCCCCAGGATAAGTCCAAACATACCCATATCTGATCAGAATCCTTACCCTCCCCAGGGCAAGTCCAATCACCCCAATACCTGACCACATTACTCACCCAGGTGATGTCCAATCACCCCAATATCTGACCAGACTCCTCGCCCTCCCAGGTGATGTCCAATCATTACAATATCTGACCAGACTCCTTGCCCCAAGGGAAGTTCAGTCACCCTGATACCTGACTAAACTCCTCACCCTTCTTAGTGATGTCTGATCACCCCCAAATGTGATCATTTTGATGGTGCCAGCCTTGTGTCCACATTGGTTGTGGTGAGAGTAAATAGCCCACTTGTCCAGGGTGCTGGCTGACTGGAATTGCTGAGGCAGTGCAGTGAGGTGCCTTGTTTGAAAGCAGTGTGGACCTGTGTCCGCCATTGTCCCCACTGAAGACCCCCACTCTCCCCTTAGCACCCGGGCTCCAGTCAGTGACCTTGTTCTGGCAGAACCCAGCTTCCCCTCTATAGCCCTGGTTTGGGCTATAGAGCTTAGCTCCCAGCAGAAGAGGGGCAAGAACCCTGAGGGTCCAGGCCTGCCCCCTTACTGCCAGGGACCACGGGTGTCACTGGAGCATTAATGGTCCTGACCTATAGCTTGTGTTCTGCCTTGAAGCTCTCACTCTGGAAAGCATGATGCCCTTGGACTGGGAGGATGGCATGGGCTAGGGGTCATCCCACCAGGCCACAACAGGTCCCATCAGGCAGCATAGGCCCACCCTGGGGGCCCAGTGTGTGAGCAAATGTGCTAGGCTGCCCCTCAGTCCCAACTGATGTCTCTGTAGTGGGTACAGCTTCCTCAGTGCTTGCCAGCAGTGCCCAGGAGGGACTGGGTAGAAAGTTGGGGCATAGAGCTGTTGGGCCTGCAGATCCTCTGCTGTGAGGGCTGAATACTAGAGTACGCTACCCAGAATCCTTGGGGGCCTGAGTCTTCTAGAGGCCATCATGGTGAGGGCTGCATGACCAGAACACTGAACTGCATTTCCAGAATCCCTGGGGGTGCCCAGGTGAATGTGCCTCCTGTGGTTCCTAGGGGCCTCTGTGATGAGGGTTATGTTGGTAGAGCACTGACATATACTACCCAGGAGCCTTTGAGGTGGGGAGGAACTGGTAGGCAGAATGACAGAATACACTCCCCAGAATCCCTGGGGGCTGGTTGTAGGTGAATGTGAGGGCTGCATTGGTAGAACTCCAGAATATACTACCCCACATCTCCAGGGGCCAGCAGCTTCCAGAGGCCATCATGGTGAGGACTGTATGAGCAGAACCCTGAACTATCACTTCTACAGTCTAGAATCTGTGAGAGTGCCCAGGTGAATGTGCCCCTGTGTCTCCCAGAGGCCTCTGTGGTGAGGGCTACATTGGCAGAACACTGAGGCATACTACCCAGCTTACTTAGGGGTGCACAGATCCTAGAAGCCTTCAGGATGAGGGTGGGAGGAGGGATGGTTGGGCAGAACCCACAGATTACACTACCCAGAATCCCCAAGGGCCCAAGGCTCCCTGGAGCCTCTGTATTGAGGGAGGCAGTGACGTAACTGCATTGCCCAGAACCCTCAGGGATCCACAGATCCTAGAAGTCTTTGCAGTGAGGTGGGAGGCAGTCACAGGTAGGATGGATGGCACTACCCAGAATCCCTGGGGTACAGGGAGGGAAGACATTCAGCCTGAAGCTCCCAGAGGCTTTTGAGAGCTTCACTTCTGAATGAAGGTTTTCACCTTGACAGTGGCCAGTGTTGACTGAACATAATCCTAAAATGGAGACAGTCCTTGACAAAAGCTTCTGTGGCAGCTTATTTCTGCCCTGCAGCCCAGTACTTGGGTGCACAAAAGAGAGTCCTTTGCACCCTATGGACTGAGAACTCAGTGGTGTGCACCTGATGAAGGTGGTCCCTCTGCCCGCCTTTTCCATTGGCTACAGCTGTGCTTGGAGTGGAGCTCAAGGAGGTAGTCTCCTTGACTCCTTTTTCTCCTTTCCTGAATGTTCACTTGCAGTGATGTCACAGATAAATACAACCTGATATCAGGTCAAGCATTAGGAACAGATTTTACTAGGTAACTACTGATGGTAGAGGAAAGACCTCCATTGGAAAGAGCTCCATTATGATCTGTGCAGAGGTAATTTGGGTATTTTAAAGAGGAAAGGAGGGATAGCAATGAGTATAAACTTGGGAGTCAGTGAAATAAAAAAGTAGTTGGTCAGTCTAAATGCAATTAGGCAAGTTGTATTTGTGGCAGTTGTCTTCCCATAGACTGGGAGGCCTTATCCTGCTTGATGATTATATTTCAAGGGAAGGGCTCTAAGGTTGTGAGAAAGGCACTTCTGAGTTGGAAGAGATCCATATTGTCATTTGTAAGCCCTTTCTAGTAAATACTAGGAGAAAGGGAGGCCAAGGCCTCTCATCAGGTGTTGGTTAGAACACAGTTTTCCTGGCAGCCTTGAGCTTTCCTTAGGCAGTTTTAATGGAGGTGTCGGAGGTGGAATTGTTGCACATTGGCATAAACTATGCTGTGTCCCTGATCTCTGGGATTTACTGCCAGCAGGGTGTGTGGACTTTGGGGAACAACCATCTGCCTACCTGCCACAGGAGGACTGGGCCCATTCCCACCAGGAAGGCTCCCCCAGACTCAAGCAGAAGGCAGAGGGAGTGACTGCTGTGCCTTGGGCTGCTATGGGGAGTGCCAGCCCTCAGCCCTCCCAGGAAACATGCAGACTCCCAGGCCATCCCCATCTTGGCCTATGGTCTTTCTACAGCCAGCAGGGTGTGGAGTCCCAGCAAGGAGATGCCTTTAAGGGAGGCACAGTTGGAGGCATGGGCTGTGGGAGGGCATTCTGCTTCCTCCTATGCTGAACAGGCAGTGTGCTAGGGCTGAAAGTTGCAGGATCCTCACTCAGCAAGCTGCATCATGCCCATTTTGGGGAAATGGTCTAAAGTCCCTTGAGCTGACCCTTGGCTGGAACTGGTTCTTCTAAGAAGGGGTGCCTATGCAATTTTCAGAGACCCTCAA
This sequence comes from Sciurus carolinensis, assembly GCF_902686445.1. Taxonomy (NCBI): domain Eukaryota; kingdom Metazoa; phylum Chordata; class Mammalia; order Rodentia; family Sciuridae; genus Sciurus; species Sciurus carolinensis. Next base: position 44,638 of record NC_062215.1, on the reverse strand, counting down.
TGGAGGCAAGAGATCCCTCCTCAGTCCCTGTACTCAACCTCTGTGGGGACAGAGATCCACTCTAGGCATCCTGACAACCAACCACTCCCCTCTCCCCTTTCTGACTTTGTTCAGGTCTCCTGAGAAGAGGGGCATGGGCTCCAGCCTGTTCTACCCTCACTTTTTTGAAGTGTGTTTTTTTGACCCACTTTTCTAGGTCCAGTGGACACAGCTGAGATGCCTTGATCAGGTGGAATATCCTTTTTTATGCCTTCCTGAGAGACCCTCTCTTCTGAGATAAACAGAAGCATCTTGGCTCTTCCAAACTATGGATGGCTGAGACGGGAAGATGTGAGGGGTGGTTTGTCTAGTCATTGGCTTCCTGAGCTCCAGGATTTGGGGGACATGAAAGGTGGTGGGCGAACATTCAAACCATAGCACCATCCTTTCAGGTGAAAGCATTATGTTGTGCGACAATCAGAACAGTGAATCTCAGAGGTTATGCATCAGGGCTAGGCAGTGGCCCCCCTCTCTCAGCAACACTGAACAAACCAACAGAATCCAAACTCAGGATGCAGTTGCTACCTGTGGAGAGAGACAAAAGTTGTGTTGGGGAAATTCAGGTGCAATACAAGATCCTCCAAGTTGATCAGATGTGGTTCTTAGGAACTGCTTCCAGGTTCTCCCTGGCAGGTGTGCCCCTGTGGGGCTCCTGCAGTTGCCTCCAGTCTGGCTGTCCTTCCCCAGGAGATTCTTATGTGCAAAGATTCAGACCTGGGTCTTTGTCCCTGCACTCTCCTGAGTTTCTCATCTGCATCTACAGGTGTTTGATACAGAACTCACTTTGCCTTACTGTGGGGCTAGAGATAAGGGGAGGCTAGGTTGCCCAGGTGTAGATTAGAGCAGAGGCCTGGGGGAGCTCAGAGACCCCAGGCCCTCCATAGCACAAATGCTCTGCGTTTTTATTATTTGCTCACCTATTGAATCACATCTTCATTCCTTAAGTACTTGGTCATTGTGAGCAGAACTGCAGTGTGTAATTGCATGCTGCGCTTAGACACACAATTTCAGATATATGTTTTTGAGGCAGTTATGTCAATTGTTAGGATCATGAATGTCGAGTCCTATGGTGAGACCACATTTAACTCTCTAAAACTTCCAAACTCTTAGTGTGGTGAACTACTCTGCCCTCCAGCAGCAATACATGTGAATTCCTATTTTTCACACGATCAATATTGTATCATGAGGATTTTATCCATTGATAGGTGCTTGGCACCATCTCAGTGTCTTAGTTATACCTTGTCCTCAGAACAAGTGGTGCTCACATTGTTTCCTATGCTGCTTTGCCATCTGCATTTCTTCTCTGGTGAGATGTCTCTCCAGATTTTCACCCATTTTTAAATGTAGTGCTTACTTTGTTATTACGTTTTTTACTCTATTTCAGATACAGGTCTTTTTAAGGTATGTACTTTCCAAATATTTCTCCCAGCCTGTGACTTGTCTTTTTCTTTCCTAAGTATAAATTTCTCATAGAGTAAGCATCTTTGTAAGGTTCACATTATCAGTTTTCTTTCTGGATATTTTTTGGAACTGTACTTAAAAACTCACCATAAAACATGTTGTCAGGCATGCTTTCTTGTAGAATTTTTACAATTTCACACTTTAATTATGACTCTGTGAACTGTGTGGATGAAGTTTTGTGTGGTTTGTAGCTCACCCTTACAGTTGTCCCATCACCATCTGTGGAGCAGAAATTCCTTTCTCCATCAAAGGCCTTTGTCCCTTTACCAAATTCAACAATTACATTTACATCTGATGTTTGAGTTTTGATACATTCTTATCAACATTTTTCAAGTACTTTAACAATGCAGGGAAAATGAGCCTATTGAATCACATGTACATGGGTGTGTTTGTGCTCTTCATTAATTTCCATTCCTCTCTGTCTCTTCCTTCACAGCTAAACATTTTCTCCCGTGCCTCAGTTTTCTGACTGGTTCTGGGATCCAGGTGTTGAGTCCTCAGGCTTGTGCTCTTGCACTCAGTGTCATCTATTCTGGGCTTTGAGAGTCTTCTAGGAATTGGGTACTGCACTGAATGTGCAGATCAAGTTTGAGAGAATATTGTCTTAAGTATATTGAGTCTAACCATCCTTAGTATTTGTGCACTTATTTATACTTAATTTCATTTCTTTATATTGTGTTTAAAGTTTTTCTGAAAGTACAATTGTACTTTAAGACATATTTAAGGACTTCATTTTCAGGAGATGCTATTATAAATGGAAATGCTTTAAAGTTTTCTTATTCTAGTTTTCAAAGTCCAGTTTTTCCTATGTATTATTGCTGATGCATAGGAAATCAAAGAATCTTTGTCTTTCAGCATCATACTTTGATTCTTGCTATCTCTGTCCATTCTGGTCAAGGTGTGGGATGGTGGGCTGTATGTCTAAAATCATGACCTAGAATAATCAGAACAATGACTTCCAGAGCTTCACTAGGACAGCTGCAAGACTAGGACCACTGAACTGTGAGCGGAGAGTGTCCTGCAGGGCCCACAGTGGTCAGCAGGGAACAACTGGAGCCACTTTTCCTGACCCCTTTGAAGCTTCCTCTTGCCAGGATTGTGGGTAATGTAACCCCACAGTTTGCCTGCTCATTGTACTGGACCCAGGAGTTTCCAACCCCTTAGGGTTGTCAGCATTGCAGTCCCATGGTTTGCTCACATGCTTTTGCCTATAGGCATATGGAAGTTGCTTGTCCCTGTACCCTGAGGATTTTGAGCAGTGTTAGGGATAGGGTTAGTGCAAAGCCTAGGGTTAAAGTCAGCAATTTGCCTGTTGTCTGCTGGGGATCCTAGTGACTTTTGGCACTTAGAATTATGGGTAATGTCCTGTGTTTTGCCTGCTCACCAAGGAGTACATGGGGACATCTTGTTATTGCAGGTAACAGTTCTGAGTTTTCCCTGCTCACCCTTTCTGAGAGTCCCATGGAAGCTGAAGGTCATATGCTCACCCTGGTTACCTGAGGATTCTCAGCAGTGTTAGGGTTAGGGTAATATTAGGACAAAGGCTAGGTAGGGTAGGGTTAATATTTTGACAGCTGTCTGTTGGGGATCCTGGAAACTTCTGCCAATTAGGGTTCTGGGTAATGTAGTTCTGAGTTTTGCCCACTCACCTCTGCCAGGAGTCCCATGGAAACTGAAGGCTACATGTTTAGTCTGATATCCTGATGACTCTGAGTGGTACTAGAGTCCGGGTAAAGGCTGTGGTAGGTTTAGCATTTGGCAAGTTGTCTTCTGGGATCCTGACTGCTTCTGCCACTTAGGATTGTCACTGTGGGTGGTCCTAGGAGATTCTTTCCCCTTGGGAATGTGGGCAGTTTTTCCCTGCATTTTGTCTGCTCACTGCTCAGGGAGGTGGAAGCCCTGATGACTTCCATCAGTTGGCATCATGGGTAATGCATTTCTGAGTTTTTCCCCCTCACCTCTGTCAGGAATCTCATGGAAGCAAAGCCACATACCATGGTGCCTTGAGAAATCTGAGTAGTGTTAGGGTCAGGATTAGGGCTATGGTAGGTTTAGCATTTGTTTTCGTACTAGGGATTGAACCTAGGGGTGTTTAAGCATTCCGCATCCCCAATGTTTTATTTTTTATTTTGAGACAGGGTCTTTTAAGTTGCTTAGGGCCTCACTAAGTTGTTAAGGCCAGCTTTGAACTTGTGATTCTCCAGACTCAGCCTCCCAAGCTACTGGGATTAGAGGCATGCACAAAAGCTTAACATTTTGATGATTGCTGGGGATCCTGGTGGTTTCTGCAACTTAGAATTATGGATAATGTAGTCCTATGATTTTCCCACTCACTGTGGGTAATCCTAGGTAATTCTTACCGTTTGGGAATGTGGGTAATGTTGTCCTGCATTTTGCCCATTCAGTGTGGGGAGAGGACCATGGTAACTTCTGACCCTTGACATCATGGTTAACATAGTTCTGAGTTTTGTCCACACATATCTTCACATGAAGCTGAAGGTCCTGGAGGCTCTTACCATGTAGTGAGTGACAGGTGATGTGACCAGCTGTACCTCAGCTAAGCTCTGCATAGGGAACTACTGACCAAGAACCCTCATTCCCACTAAAGGAGATCTGGGTGGATGAAATGAAACCTCATTTCTGCAGGATCATAACAAGACAAGGATATCTGCTGTTACCCTCAGGTTTGGTCATTGTCCCAAAACTCACTCATTCTTGAGCCATTAGAGCCAACCAAACCTGTCCACTCAACAACAATCACGAATGCCAGATGACCCCAAATCATTCTCTACAGAGTCACAATCCCAAGACCTGTAGCACTTCCAACACAGATCTCCTGAAGCACACCTGATCTCAAAGCCACTGACTGCCAGGTGCTGTGATCCCCTCAGGCAGGGGGCCATCTCTCCTGCTGCATTCCCCTCCTTCCTCAGTTGGAGATCAGGGTGTGGAGAGGGAGGCTGAGACATAGGGGTGATGGACTTGCTCAGGTGGCCCAGGCTGGTTGGCTGGATGCTGAGTCTGCCTCCCTACTTGAGGCCGTGTTGTGCCACATGTGGACTGTGCTCCCTCTTCCCTCCAGTGAGTTGTGGAATTTCTTTGCTTGGAGGATTTACTGATGCATGCAGCAGCAATCACCATAGTGTGCCCAGAGGAGAGTCCAGGCCCAAGTGATGAGCTGGCAGAGGTGGGCAGATTCCTCGTGACCAAACTCCCACCACAGCCTCCTGATTTATGCTCCCCAGAGGTAGGCCCCAAGAACCATAGGCCTAGACAAGCATTTCTTCAGGACATGAGGTTGGATATTGCCCACTCACTATCTCAGAATATGCAGAGGAACTCTTCCTCATGGATTTTTGAAAACTCTAATGGACCCTCCCACCTACATCTTTTCAAAAACAATAGTTTTGCCCTCAAACAAAACACCCCTAAGCATCAGAGCATATGTGGACATCCCATCTTTCAGATGGTGTGAGGGGGTTACCCCTTCCTGAGATCACCCTGGACCCAGCAGCCTCTTCCTGGCATTTAATTTCTCAGACAAAGGCTTCTGCATTTCTGAGTAGCATCAAGATCCTGATTTTATACTCTAGATTGTAGTTTTTGAACAGACTGGGGAAGAATCTGCTGTTGATGACATCAAGGCTGTGCACTGCTGCAGATGGAGCAGAGACGCGCAAGGTCTCTGGAGGACTGCAGAGATGGGGTCATCTGGGGGGTCCTCTGTGGAGAGATAGACCAAGACCTCAAAGATGGGGGAACAGCTAGGAGACCACACAGACAGGGTGGACACTGTGTTGGAGTGGTCTGGGGTCCTCTGTGGAGAGATTACAACCAAGGCCTCCACGCTGGGAAAACAGGTCGGGGAACTGCAGAGACAGCGGGTGGGGTGGAGGAATGTGATAGAGTGGTCTGGAGAGGAGGGGATCACCACCACCACACTTGTCCTATCCCCATTAGGGGCCACCATGACTAGGTCCCTGGGATAAAGGGGTCCCCCTAATCTTGGAGCTGAAGACTGGGTGACCCATGGCAGGTGCTCAGTGAGGGCCGAATTAAGGAACATGTGAGGAAGGGGCAGCAGCCCCACATCACATGCTCTACTTGCTGAAACAGCCTGATTATTTGAACACAGAGGAACTTGCTGTTGCCCTTATGGCTAGGGGCAGGGTGGGACAGATGCCTCAGAGCCACTGTGTCCCTGTGGGTGGATGACCATTGTTTATCTGTTCGCCTGTGGATGACATTTTCATTTTGTCGTTAGGCTATTACAAAGGAGGTTGCTGTGAACATTCCTGTACATGTGTGCTCTGCAAACGCACCTTCACTTTCCCTGGTGCACATCAGGAGTGCAATGACTGGCACATGGATGCAAAAGTTGACATGATTAGGAATCACTGACTATTGTCCTGAGTGACTGCATCTGCCCAGTCTCTGCTTTTCCTCCTGCTCCCTGACTTGGTCCTAATGGCCTCCCATCTCCATCATACTCAAGCCCAGCCTTCACCACCTCCTTCACATGTGCTCACTGGATCCACCTCCATGAAGTTGCTGTGGCACCCTGTTGTAATCTGCCCTATGACTGATGATTGATCAACCCTACTCACAGTCTGTCATTTTTCCCTCTGTTTTTTTTTTGGGGGGGTGGGTACTGGGGGTCTAACTCAGGGGCACTCGACCACTGAGCCACATCCCTAACCCTATTTTGTATTTTATTTAGAGACGGGATCTCACTGAGTTGCTTAGCGCCTCACTTTTGCTGAGGCTGGCTTTGAAGTTGCAATCCTCCTGTCTCAGCCTCCCAAGCCCCTGGGATTACAGGTGTGTGCCACCATGCCTGGTGCACAATTCCCTCTTAACAGACACCCTGTACAGTGTTGGACACTGAGAGAAGACGGCATTCAGGATCCACGTCGAGCACCTAGGATGACTCCTAATGTGGAGGAATGCTGGTGGGGTGATCTTGTCAGGGAGAGAGAGTCTATCCCAATGTTTACAAAGCAGGACTGCAGTATTCTGTCACCTGCCTTGAGGCAGAGTCCATCCCAACACTGTCCTGACAGGACCTCAGAGCAGCTGCCAGCACTGTCTGCCATCCCAGGCCCAAGTCTGCCATGGAGACGAGCCAGCCCCACTGTCCAGCAGGGCGAGGCCTTCCTATGAGCACTCTATGTTTCCCTCTTCCCTCCTGATCCAGAGCTCATGGCTGAGGAGGGCTCAGCTGGGGTTGTCGACATGAATAGATGAGGTTAACAAGAGGCTGGATGTTAGTGGACTGGGAGCTGGGGTGGGGCTGTTGCAGGGCAGTGTTCCCTTCAGAGTCCAGAGTCTGGCCTGCACAGGACCAGGAGGTGCCAGGGGGGAGACAGGCCTTGGAACCTGGCAGAGGTGCCTCTGCATGTAATTCTGTGTTGGTTTTCTGGGTGCAGTGTCTGAAAGCCACTATTATAATAAGGCCTCCTATTATGCCTTCTGGGTAGGCAGGATGCTTCTTCAACTTTCAGGGGCACCTGGGCAGAAACATACCTGGGAACCAGGCAAGCATCCAATGAGGAGCAGGTGCAGATTGTCAGCTTTTCAACACAAGTTATAGAACTTCATTGTGAATAAAAAAGAGGTCCCCAGAATTTCCTGAAGGTTTCTGCCGAGAGGAAACTGCTGCCATGCTTCAGTAGTGTGGTCGTCAGCTCCCTGTGTTAGAGGGAGCGTTTGATAAGTGTTCAGGACTTAAAGGTCGGGTTTTTCAGCTCGGCAGTCACAGATCAGAATGGAGCTCCCTGTGACTTCTGGACAGTGAAGCTTTCCCTAGAGAGGGGAGTGTTCCACTGCTGACCACCTTCCCACCACCTGTGCACACCACACTCCTGCACCCTGTTAGCCTTCTGAGTGGGGTGTGGGCTGCGTTCTGAGATCCTGTGTCCATGGGGCACCTCCCTTGAGTTACCAAGAGGAAGCCTGAGGAAGGGTAGACCAAGGGTGGATTTCCCATAAAATTGTAATTACTTGTGTTTGAGAAGAGGGTTGTGGCCCCCAGCCTGTTTTAGCCTCACTTCCTTAAAGGGCCAGCTGGGCACAGGTGAGACACCGTGACCAGGTGGAGCATCCTCTTCTGTGCCTTCCTGAGGCAACTTCCCTGCTGAAATTAAAAGGGACAGCTCAGCTGTTCCAAACTGCAGATGGTTAGGAGGCAGCTGGAGGAGGTGTGAGAAGTGGTTTGTCCAGCCCTAGGCTTTCTGGACTCCAGGACTTTGGGGATTAAGTTTCTAACACATGAAATGTGGAGGGCAAGCATTCAAACCATAGCACCATCTTTTCAGATCAAGACATGGGATGGTGGGCTCCCTTTCAGCTTAAATGTGCAAACTCATGTTGTGGAGCAACCAGAACACTGAGTCCTGAGGTTTTACATCAGCACTAGGCAGTGGCGTCGCTCTCTCTGCAACACCAAACAAGTCGATTAAAACAATCCAAGCTCAGAATACAGTTGATTTGCAACCTGTGGAAAGAGATGAAAGTAAAAGTTGGGATGGGGGTATGAAGCTGCAGCATAAAGTGCTCCATGATAATCAGAGTGGTCACAGGGGCCCTAATGGCGGCCACCCCCAGGCTCTCCCTGGCCAGTGGAGTCCCAGATTTGCCTCCACGTCTGTCTCTCCTTCCCCAGGAGTCTTCCATGGGCAAAGATGCAGACTTGGGTTGTTGTGCCTGTGTTTTCCTGAGGTTAATGACTGCATCTACAACTTTTAAAAATATCTCTTTCCATAGATAGCAACTGCATCCTGAGCCCAAGTTAATCAACTGCATCTACAGATGTTTCCATACAGAACCCATGTTGCCCAAGGGAACAAGGGCAGGGTTGCCCAAGGGGTACAAGGGAAAGGGCAGGCTATGTGGACCAGAGCAGAGGCCTGGGGAATCTCTCAGACCCCAGAGCCTCCATGACACAAATGCGCTGCAGTTCTGTCATTCATTTACCCATTGAGGCACATCCTGATTCCTTAATTTATTTGGCCACTCTGAATAAAACTTCTGTGTGTCATTGCATGGTTTATTTAGACATGTTCTCAAGGCATATTTTCTAGACAGTTGTCTAAATTCTTAGGTACATATTGGATCATATGCTGTGCTCATGTGTAACTCTGGAAAAAAATTAAACTTTTAAAAAGTGATGAACTATTATGCATTCCACCGGCAATGAATGAGAGTCCTAGTTCTACATCTTCCAATTAGTACTGCATTGGAGAAGGTTGTAGCCATGTGGGGCCATCACAGCAGTGTGGGTTAATTTCTCTCATGTCAGGTGCTGTATGTCTGTGCGTCTTTGTCATTTTTGAATCTTCTTTGGTGAGCTGTTTGGATTTTCACCCATTTTTGATTGGATTGTTTGTTTCTTACCATAGTTAGGATACAAGTCCACTTTAGATATGTGTTTTCCAAATATTGTCACCATTCTGTAGCTTATCATTTTGTTCCCTTAATATTAATTTTTCAAAGTAGATGTTTTCATTTTTTTAAAAATTCTGGTACTGAGCATTGAACCCAGGGGTGCTCTATCACTGAGCTGCTCTTCCAGCCCTTTTTAAGTTTTTTACTTTGAGACAGGGTCTTGCTGAGTTGCCTCAGGTTCCCTAGAAGCTGGGACTACAGGCATGTACCACCATGCCCAGGGACAATTTCAATTTTAATAAAGTTCACATTATCAATTCTTTCTTTCATGGATTTGTTTTGGAGCTATAATAAAAAACCCATCATGAAACATGGTCATAAGTATTTTCTTCTACAATTTTTATAGTTTAACATTTTAAATATAAGCCTGTGAACTATTTTGGGTGTTTTTTGAACCTTATTAATGTTTCCAGGTCCATTTCTCCCATATGGTTTCCAAACACTCCATCATTATCTGTGCAGCAGATGCTACTTTCTTCATTGAGGTCTTTTTCCCTTTGATAAAATCAGCTGCCTGTATGTAGTTGTGTGTTTTGGGTTCTCCATTCATCTTCATTTATCAATCTGTATTCCTTCACAGCATCACATTTTCTTCACTACTTCAGCTTTCTGACAGGTTTCTGTGAGTTCTTTGTCCTTCTATAGTCTGTGTCATCTATTCTAAGTTCAGAAACAGTTTGCTGGAAAATTAAGTGTGATTGCACTGAACCTGCAGATCAAGTTTGGGAGAATTTTATCTCGACTGTGTAGAGACTGAAACAAGGAATACCTCTTTATTTATTTATTTTGATATCTTTCAATTGTGTTTCAAGGCTTTCTGAAAGTACAATGTAATTTAAAACTTATATCTTAAGTTTTCAATTTTGGGGTTACTATTTTAGATGGAACTGTTTAATTTTTTTATTCTAGTTTTTAAATACCATATTTTCTGATACATTACTGCAGATATATATATAAGAAATCAATTCACTTTTGCCTATAGACTGTGTATTTTGCTTCTTGCTATCTTTATTATGACCAAACATGGGATGGTGGGTTCTATTGCTGTTTGATTTCCAAAATCATAGCCTAGAAAAATCAGAACCACGAATTTCAGAGCTGCACCAGGACTGCCACAAGGGGCCACAGGGACGTTTCTGGACAGAGGCAAGCCAGTGGCTAGCAGGGGGTGCTCAGAGTGAGTTTTTCTGATCCCCTTGAATCATCTGCCTGCCAGGGATGTTCTGTTCCCACAGCAAGTTTCTTTCTCAGGACTCACCAGGAGAAATGCCATGGTTGGGGACACCTGAGGTCTGTCCGGTGACAACTCTAACCTTCAAGACCTACCCTAACCTTCCCCCTTGTGATCCATGAGGGGAGAGACCATGGCTATGGACATCTTGGGGTTATTACTGTGGTGACAAAAGCTTCCTTATTGGAACCCACACAGGGAGATGACTGGGGACACCTGGGGGCCATGTCCACCGCGATGTAACCCTAACCCTAACCCTAACCTTTGAACCCTCCTAGGAAGAGACCATGGCTGCAGACACCTTGTGGCCATGACTGTCATGACAAAAGCCTCCTTCTGGTGCCCTTAGAGGGAGATGCCTTGGCTGGGGACACCCGGGGACCATGTGTACTGAGATTTCTTCTTGGCATCTACATGTGGAGATGATACTGTGATGTGGGGATAAGTGAAGTCAATCTGAGGAAAAGGTGGCAAAGAATAAGGAAAAGCCTCTTATCCACTATCCCATGTGCTGAAGAAGAAGCTCTGTTATGTTTTAACTTTTGTAGGTTATATTTTAGTGGAACTTAATTTTATAAAAGCAACCCTTGTTAAGGTTTTGGCTGCTCATTGTCATAGTATTTTACAGTATGTTTTATGGGGAGAAATTACAGGACACTGAAAGAGGAAACACTGAGACACACACTCAGGATAGCGCAGGGGAGGCATAGGGTTCCCAGCATCTGGAGACCCACTCGTGCCTGAGGGAAAGGGCTAATACCACCTCATTGTTTTTATTCATTTTTATGGATGACTTTTTTCAGTGTTAAAGTACTTGAAAAATATTGAGAAGTTGATGTAGCAATGTGATAGTAATATTGTGGCTCTGTTGAAGAGATCTTTGCACTATGTGACTTGAGTTTTATAAACAATACCACGGCTTTTTGAGTAAGTCTGTACACAATGGAGTGGGCTGTCTGACAATTCCTAGAAGCCATTGAGGTGATAACTGTGTCAGACTAACTGCCCAGAATCCCTGGGGTGCCTGGGCAGCCATACTGGTACAGCTCCCATAGTCCTTTGTGGAGAAGGCTGGGCGGGTAGTCACTAAGCTACACTACCAAGATTCCTTGCATATCAGGGCAAACACATGGCCCAAACCTTCCAAAGGCCTGCATGGCGAGGGCTGATCAGCAGAATACCAGACTGCACTGTCACAATCCTCAGGGGTCCATGGGTATTCATGTGGCATGCAGCTCCCAGCCTCTGGGGTGACAGTAGTACAGCAGAACAATAGAATACACTAGCCATAAACCTTGGGTGCCTGAAACTCCAAGAGGTCTTTGGAAGGAGGACTGGACTTCACTGCCTAGAGTTACTGAACTTACCCATATGAATGTGGAGCCTGGAGCTCCCATGGCCCTCCATGGTGAGGGCTGTACAGGAAAAATACTGAACTACACCTCTCAGAATACCTGGAGATGCCTGGGGGAAAATGTGCAGACTGCACCTCTGATAGGCCTCTGTGGTACGAGCTGCACATGTAGGCTACTGGACTATATGTAGTACTAAGTATCTTTAGGGTACTTGGGCATGCATGCAACCTGCAGCTTACATGCACACTGGGCAGAATTGTGTGTGGGAAAAGCACTGAACTACCTTACCCACAATCCTCGGGGGGTGAGGAAGGGAAGTTCACAAGACTGCCCCCACCCCCCCACCCCCACTGTAAGCTAAAATAATGCGACTACATTACCCACCATCCTGGGGGCCGTGGTGGGGGAGATCATGGGAGTCTCTGCCTCCTCTCAGCTGGTGAAACAGGAATCCTAATGTTGAAGAAGCTCCCATGTTCCCTCACAGAGAGCCAGCAAAACACTGGACTAGATTGCCCTCAGTCTTCAGAGGCAGAAGTTTTCAGGAGACCACCCTGCCCTGTGAGTGGGCAAAATGCTGGACTACATGATCCACAATCCTGGGTGGGGTAGCGGGGTTGGAAGTGTACAGGATCACCTCTCTCAGAAAAAATCATGGGACTTATTTACTCACAATCCACAGGGGGTGAGGGCAGTTCACAGGAGCACTCTCCCCCCACTATGAACTGGTAAACCACTGGACTACATTACCCACAGGCCCCAGGGTCAGAAGCTTGCAGGAATGTCCTTTCCACCACTTCCCGTGAGTGGGCAAAATTCTGGGCTAAATGACGTGTAATCCTAAGGGGGATGAAGCTCCTAGGATCTCCCAGGGAAAGTCAGCAAAATGCTGAACTACATTACAACTCTCAAGATTAGAGTTAGGGTTTGGTTTGGGCTGGTTTTTCCTCGGGGGATTCAGGGAGCTTCTTCACCGTAAAGGATTATGGGTGAGGTGATCCTGGATTTTACACACTTCTGCCAGGTGACCCCTGAAGCTGAACGCCACATGCTTGCCCTCCTTCCCTGAGGATTCCGAGTAAGTTTAAGCTTAGTGGAGGGCTAGACGAAGATTAGCTGAAGGACTAGGTTAGTGAGGTTGATGCCAAGGGGCATCCCTGAACCTCTGACACTTTTTGTGGGCAGTATAATCCCAGGTTTACCACTGACCCAGGGCATCTTGGGAACTTCCTCCCTTCAGGATTATAGGTAATGAAGTTCCTTCATTTGCCCACTAACTGCTGGGTATTCCGGGAGCCTCCTTACCCCTTGGCGCTGTGGGTTATTGTTGAGAGCAGGGTGGTATCTGTGCCGCTAACTGTCTCAAGGACAAACAGGACTGCTGGGCCCCTGTGCTTACCAAGGTTGTTAAGAGATATTTGTCCGAGGAATGTGCGGTTGCCTGGAGACCTTATCCGTCAAGGACGGGAGCGGGGCTTAGCCCCGACTCATCTCCTGCATAGTTCACCCCTTCCCTCCTCCCTTCTTCCACTAGGACTGTTCAGGTCTGGCAGGACCCAATGAAAAATCAAATAGATTGGCCGGACCCAACCAGAGGAGGACTAATGTTTAGCTGTTCAAATGTTAACCAATTAAAAGAACACTGTAAACTGCTTGCCTTTCATTATAAAAACCCTGCTAACGAGGGCTGGGGGCCTCTCTTAGCGTCACCGGTTAAGGACGCAGAGGACCAGGCTCGAGCTTGCTAATAAATGACTCTTTGCTGCTTGTATTGATCGTGGTCTCTGGTGGTCTTTGCGGGGTCTCGAGCCTTTGGGCACAACATTATGTAATCCCAAGTTTTGCCTGCTCACCGGAAGGGCTCCTGAATGCTGCCTCCTCTGAGAATTGGGGGAAATAAAGTCTCATGATTTGCTTGCTCACCCCTGGCTGTCTTGCAAAGAATCTTCCCCTAAGAATTATGGGTAATGTAGTCTCTGGTCTGCCCCACACTGTGGGGAATCCTGGGAGCTTCCAGCTCATGTAATTGTGGGTAACCTAGTCCTAGTTTAACCACTCCTGGTGGGGGATACTGGGAACGTCTTCCCCTTAGAATCATGGGTAGTATTGTCCCATGTGTTCCCTGATAGCAGCAGGGAACCATGAGTGTTACTCATTGCGTTTAGGGTTGTGGGCAATGTAGCCTTGGTTTTATCACTAGGGAATTCTGGGAGAGTTCTTCCCATAGAAGTGTGAAAAGTGTAGTCCCAGGTTTACCACAGGCCCAGGGGATCCTAACTTCAGTGAACTGAGTTTTGTGATGTCAGGACTCACAGCATTGTTGGAATCTACATGGAGACCTGGAGAACTGGGTCTCTATTGATGGTAGCAATCCCAGAGTGGCTGTGTGATGGGCTGACAGATCTGGCTCCATGAGAATGTTCTAGGCCAGACTCTAAGGGAAATGACTACACAGACTCCATTTTGCTCTGAGACTCCATGTTATGTAGGAAATAAACTTCTCCCATGGGAACACCCCACCTCTGTGCCCATCATCAGTTACTTAGTTACATGTTTAGCAATACAAAATGACAATTCTTATGTAAAGAAAAATTGTCCTCTTTTGATCTCTATTGCTCTTAACCAATGTACCATGTAAGTGGTAATTGTGTGGATATTAGTAGCCATTCTTTAGTTTGTACCTAGGTAAGGGTCGTTTTGACCCACTTCCCCCTCTGTTGATGATCTCATGATGTTAGTTTGTAATTTCAAATCATAGCAACAGACACTCATGATTAATTTGATTTTTGGTATAAGAACCCCTACAACCCTATGGTCGGGGCTGTTCTTCCAATAGCCATTTTTGGGGCATTGTGTGAGACAGTCAGCTGGCCGGCTTAATAAAGACTCTCAGATTTGGACTTCACAGTGGTGATTGGTCTGTTCTTAAGTCGCAACCTGTAACAGCCATGGTATATGTGTATAACCACAGAACAGGATTTCTTTTAAAGGCGGTTGCACAGGCTCCTAAACTCTGAGAAGAACCACATAACTGGTGGTGTATGATGGCAGGACACACAAGACTGCTGAGCACAATGTGGAGACAGGAAACTGGTTTCTATTGTGGCAGAAATCCCAAAGCTGTTGGGAGTTACCTAGGGTTCTTGGGATCTAGCCAAGTTCCTCTAATTCCCTAGTCCTACACTCTGCTCACAAAGGGACCACTCTGGCTGGTGCCCTTGGCTGCAGAAGTGACTGTGATGCTAGGGATTTCTTCCTTATTTTATTATAGCCAAACTCCTGAGTCCTCAGTCTGCTTTTAATGTTCAGTATGAAATTCCAATAAAGTCTCACTCCCTTTTTTTTCTTCTTTTTTTTAGCAACCTTACTGGGAAGCTGCTTATCTGCTCTCTTGGTTTCATGACACGGGGCAGCCAGGAAAGTGACATTATCTATAGAAATATTTTCGAATGTCTGGATCCACAGGGCTGCTTAATTCTTTTGGGATAGCCAGGGAACTGAGTTTCTATTGATTAAAGGACTCACAGCTCTGCTGGGAACTATGTGGAGAGTCAGGGAACTGGGGTCTGTGATGCTGTGATTCACGGAATTGCTGAGCTTTTTTGGAGATTCAGGGAATTGGGTTTCCATGATGGCGGAACATTCAGGGCTGCTGTACTCTATGTGGTGAGCCAGGGAATTGGGGTGCAACAAAAGGCCAGGTCAGGCTTTCTGGCTATACATCTAGAGCCAGCAAACTTGGTTTATATTGGTACAGGACATGAAGGGCTGCTTCTTTAAAGTGGAGAACCAAGGCACTGGGGTTGTATAATGGAAGTCTTGCAGGACTGCTGAACTCTAAATGGAGTGAAAGAACTGGGGTTCTGTTGGTGGAAGGATTGATAATACCACTGGCCTCTATGTGAAGAACAAAGTACTTACAGTCTATGATGGCAGAACACAGTGTGCTGCTGGCTCTATGTGGAGTGGCAGTGAAACTGATTTCTATGATGGCATCACTAACATCATTTCTCAGAATTGAGGTTACAATGGCAAGACAACCAGCACTGCTGCGATGTATGTTGAGAACCAGAAAACTGGAATTCTCTGATGGCAGGACTCCATGGGTTGCTGGATTTTGTTAGAGCCAGATCATGGGGATTATATTAAGGTGGAACTCAAGGTTCCACTAAGGTGGAACTTTTTGGTACTGTGGATTGAACCCAGGAGCACTTAACCACTGAACCACATTCCAGTTTTTTTATGTTTTTGAGACAGGGGCTTGCTGAGTTACTTAGGGCCTTGCCAAGTTCCAGAGGCTGGCCTTGACCTCATGATCTGTCGGGGTTTCGGCCGGACCCCTGGCCCTAGGTGGAGCCTGGCCAAGATGGCGCCTGGCAAGCTGCCAGTGTGGTTGAAAACTGCTATTCTGCACGCAAACAACTAACTTCACCTTGAGGAAGTCTCAGTAATTGGTCAGGGCCTCTGCATGATTCTTGCGTGATTCTTAGGTGCTTCAAGTTATACCCATATACGTCTATCTTCTCCCCACATATCATGAATATTCTAATTAGTTGATATAACCTATATAAGTGACAATAACTTCCCTAAAAAGTAGGAAGAAGAATCTGCTGTTAATAAAGAAGTTTGCCACCCATCACGTCTCCGGGTCGTTCTTGCTGGCGAGAGTGACAAGTGGTGCTGAAGCCCCGGGAATCTCACGTGCCGCGGAGAGGTGAGTGAGGTGAGCAACGGATCAGTGAAAGTGTGCACCCAGATCTGTCAGTGGACAGGGAGGTTTCCTAGAGACGAGAATATTGTGATTGCGATAAAGTTCCTAGGAACGAGAGGTGAAAGTTTCCTCAAAAAATGGGGAACGAAGTTGCTAGATATCAAATGGAAGGTCCCTTGAAAGAAATTCTTAAAGCTAACGGCACTTCCTTAAAGACAAAAACCGCTCGGGCATTTTTAAAGCAGGTAGAGGAGATTTCACCTTGGTTTCTGGAGGAAGGATTGCTAACTATCCCACAGTGGGAACACCTGGGGGAAGATTTAAAGCGCTGTCCGGTAACGCTCCCAGGGACGTTAGCAGTTTGGTCATTAGTCAGAACTTGCTTGCGTTCCCTTCGGGAGGCTTTACAAAAGGCAGTTGCGCAGGGAGAGGAAGTGTTAGAAAAGGTAAAAGAAGAGTCACAAAAGGGCTCTGTTAGCGCTCAGTCAGATTCTGATGAGAGCGAAGAGGGACTCTCAGAGATGGAGTTAAATAAAATTAGTGAAGAAACGAAGTGTTCTCAAGCTGGTTCAATTAGTCAACAGGCATTAAGGGAATTGGAGAGCATAGGGCAGCAGTTAGAAGACAAAAAAAAAGGCGTTACAAAAGGCTTTACAAGAGTTGAGCTTACAAAAATATACAGTGGCACAGTAAAAAAAAAAAAAAAAAAAAAAAAAAAAGGAGAAAGTACAAATAAAACCACAAACAGAGCACAAAGAGAAAAATCAGTTTAGGGGAGGGTCCCCCTAGGCAGAGAGCTCAGCAGCTCCATTCCTTAAAAGTAATAAAAAATAATGTTTTGTGATTTTCTGCATTCAAACCTAACCTGATTTCTCAACCAGGTAAAAAAGGGGTTAAAAAGTCCTGGGTAATCCTCCCTCCCCCTGCCTGGCCTTGCTAAAGCCACGTTGGAATGTAACTGCAGTGTCTCAAGGAGAAAAGGGGGGTAACCTGAAGATAAGAAGAAAAAAAAAAAAAAAAAAAAAAAGAGATGTCCGTTTTAAACTCCTGGGCCGCTACACAAAACTAACTTATTCTTCAGGATTCTTGTTTTGTTTTGTTTTTTCTTTAATGCTGTATTTTTGAGCTCATAATTTTGATTCTACATACCTAGGTTAATGATTTTATTTTTGATCAGTTCTATTTTTTATTCAACTGAAGTTTTTGAACAGCTGTTTCATTGCAATGAATATTTACCTATAAAGTTACAAGGCCTTTGATTTTGTGTTATGTGTTATGTTGTGCTGTCTAATGTCATGTTTTGTCTGCGTCAAAACTGAGCGCTCTTAAAATTAAAATTTAAAAATGGATCCAAATACTTTTATTCACGTGATTTAAAAAAGGTTCAATTTAAATTGGGTAAACTAATGAAAGTAAAATGTCTTTGAAAATAACTCACAAGTCTCTAGGTGGTCAAGCAAATGAAATGTTAATGTTAAACAATGTCTAATATCAATTGCTTCTAGGACTTTTCTTCAGCAGGAAAGAGGCAACGGATCCTGTTCAGGACACTTGTCTGATATCTTGGTTTTTATAAAATAAATAAATTGGAGTTAACATGTATGGGATTACTCAAATGTGTTTGTAGAGACGTCTGGTTAATTTACAAAGTTAAAATGCTAATTGTTAAATAACATCAAGTACTTTTAACTTCTTAAATTACATGGGGTATCATACTTAAACATTATTGGTGTTTTCATAAGTTGGTAAATAAAAAGGGTTTAAACTTACTTTGTGTCATCACTAAACTAAAAACAAGGTTATTAGAAGTTATGTCCTAACAAGTGGAATTCTATATATAAAGGGTCCCAAAAGTTTCAACTGTGTTTCAATTAAGAGTACTATAAACAACAAAATATTTAATCTTATTAAAATAGAGTGATTTATCTAAATTCAAAAAATTTCATAAGAGTTGTTTCAAAATGTGAACAAAAAGGTGTCAACAGATAAAAAAAATAAATAAATAAATAAAAGGTTTTGGGTATAGAAATATATTTAGTAAAAGGTAAAAGGAAATGTTTCTGGGTAAGAAAGTCTGTGTGTAACAAAGGACAAGTTTCAACAAATCTGTGTGTAACTAAGTTGGTTGTATGTATGTAAAACAGCTAAAGCTATTTAAGGTTTTTCCTAAGGTAAAATACTAATGTTCTGATATAAGCCAAAGTTCAATCTATATGGTAAAATGACATGGTAAAATAACAAAGTTTTCTTAAAAACACCAATTCATTCTTAACTCTGTGTCTCTTAAGTTTTATTCTTTAAAACAATTGTCTTAAAAATAGGGGTTTATACAATTATGGTTAAGCAACTGTTAAAAATTGTACTACGTTATAAACTCTAAATTTTTCTTTAAAAACTAAAATTGGTAAGAACCAATTCCTCACTAAAATTAAAATAACTCTAACCACAGATGTGCCTTATAACCCACAAAAACAAAGTATTGTCGAACATACACATCTCACCCTCAAAAATGCTCTTTATAAACAAAAAGGGGGAATAGAGGAGAGCTTCCGGTCCCCTAAAGATAAACTTTCTCTTTGTCTCTTTGTTTGGGGTTTTTTAACTCTGGGAAATAAGGGTAACCCGGTGCTTTACTGGAGCTGCGGCTCAGTTTGTGTGTTTCCATGGAATAAACTAACTTACTACCTCTTTTTAGTCTCTTAGGAGGAACAGTTCAACTATGTAACAAAACAACTGCTTCTCTCAATTGTACTTCAGATTTGTGCTATCTCTCAATGTTAAAATGCTTCTAGGTTCCTGCTGGCAGACTTAATGTGTGTTCCTACCTTCCTACCAGTCCCAGTCTATGTTACAGATGATGAATTGCCAGTATTGCTTTCTAGAAACAAGAGAGACTTTGGAATCACCGCAGCAGTCATTACCGCCATAGTTGCATCAGCGGCAGCAGCCACTGCGGCAGCTGTAGCCTTAACTACGTCTGTACAATCTGCAGCCACAATCAATAAGGTGGTTCAACAGACTGCTACTGCCTTATCT
Source organism: Sciurus carolinensis (assembly GCF_902686445.1). Taxonomy (NCBI): domain Eukaryota; kingdom Metazoa; phylum Chordata; class Mammalia; order Rodentia; family Sciuridae; genus Sciurus; species Sciurus carolinensis. The sequence continues at coordinate 25,359 of NC_062215.1, read as the reverse complement.
ACTCAGCAGACAGTGGATCAACACATAAAAGCAGGGATTCTTTTAGTGAACCAGCGAGTGGACTTACTTCAAGAACAAATGGACATTTTACAGGAACTGTTAAACGTGGGATGTATTTATCATCTGGCGGGACTGTGCGTTACACCTGTAGCTTACCATAACTTCAGCTATGCAGCAAATTTGTCTAGAAGCTTGTCTGTTCAGTTACGCGCTAACTGGTCTTACGAATTTGATAATCTTACTGCTATTCTTAGATCTCAAATTGCTAGCCTTAATGCTACTAGAGTTGATGTAGCTCCAATGTCTGAAGTGCTAAATTGGTTATCCTCTTCTTTCAGTTTTATTAAGCAGTGGGCTGGTACGGGAGCATTATGCATGCTTATGATCATTGCTGTTATCTTCCTCTCACGCACTATCATGCGTGTGCGCCAGAGTCAAGCGAGAGATCGTATCATCTTCCATAAGGCCATGGCTGCCCTAGAGGCCGGCAGCTCCCCACAAGTGTGGCTCGCGAGGCTGGACCATTGACCAGACGGGTAAGGAAGGCGGTGACTCCGTACCGACCTAAGACAGGAGCTGTAGCATGCTCTACAGTTATCCGATGACGGGTAAGGACAGTAGTTGACCACTCCGCCTAAGACAGGCTTGGTCCCGAGCTTTTCTTTTAAAAGAAAAAAGGGGGAACTGTCGGGGTTTCGGCCGGACCCCTGGCCCTAGGTGGAGCCTGGCCAAGATGGCGCCTGGCAAGCTGCCAGTGTGGTTGAAAACTGCTATTCTGCACGCAAACAACTAACTTCACCTTGAGGAAGTCTCAGTAATTGGTCAGGGCCTCTGCATGATTCTTGCGTGATTCTTAGGTGCTTCAAGTTATACCCATATACGTCTATCTTCTCCCCACATATCATGAATATTATAATTAGTTGATATAACCTATATAAGTGACAATAACTTCCCTAAAAAGTAGGAAGAAGAATCTGCTGTTAATAAAGAAGTTTGCCACCCATCATGTCTCCGGGTCATTCTTGCTGGCGAGAGCGACAATGATCCTCCAACCTCAGCCTACAGAACAACTAGAATTACAGACAGGTGCAACCACATCCAGCAAGACTGGTGCTATAAGATGTTATAGTTTCAGGATTTGATGGGCAGTCAGGTGGGTTTCTATTGATGGCAGGACATGAAGGGTTATTGAGTTCTATATGGAGGGCCAAGAAACTCAGATTTTATTCATTGCAGTACTTGCAGGCCACTGATAATTCACCTGGAGACCCAGGAAACTGAAATTCCTTGATGTTAGGACTTGTAGGAAATTTATCTCAGGGAATTGGGGTTCAACAAAAGGCTAGACACCAGCTTTTCGGACTATATGTCTAGAACCAGCAAACTTGGTTCATATTGGTATAGGACATGAAGGGCTGCTTGTTTATAAGTTGAGAGCCAAGGAACAGGTGTTGTATAATGGAAGTCCTTGTAGGGCTGTTGAGCTCTAAGTGGAGTGAAAGAACTGGGGTTCTATTCATGGAACCCCAAGAAAATGTAGAGTCAAGAAATTATTTCTATCATGGCAAGACTCCCAGGGGTGAACACAGTACTTTCAGAGGTAGGGACTTTGGGCTCTGTGATGGCAGGACTCTCAGGAATGCTGGTTTCTATGAAGTGAGTCAAAAAATTGGTTTTATGGTAACAGGTTATACAGTGCTTCTGGGGTTTTTCTTCCAAATTCAGGATGGCAGGACAATTGGTCCTGCTAATCTTTATGTGGAAAACATTGGAACTGGGTTTCTATTTATGGAAGGACTCCCAGGTCTCCTGGGGTCTAAAGGAGAGCCAGGTAACTGGGGTTCTCTGATAGCAGGGCACTCAGTGCCTCTGAACTCTATGTTCAGAAAAATGGAACTGAGCTTTTCTTGATGGTGGGACACATAGTGATGCTGGGCTCCACGTGGTGAGCCAGGAAACTAGTCTATGGCAGCAGTACTCACTGGGGATCTTGGTTCTTTGTGATGAACCCAGAACCTGGGATTTTATCATGGCAGTATAGCTAGGATCTATGTAAAGATCCAGGGACCTGGAATTGTGGAGAGTGGGACTTGTAGAGATAATTAGCTCCACATGGATTGTCAGAAACAGGCTTGAGGGAGGCTTCTGTTTGGAGTGATCCGGAATGAGGAGGTACAATGTAGGATGAAGCTTAAAGAGTGGATTTCAACTAAGGCAAGGATATTGTAGGCAATCAGAACAGGAAGAACCAAGATGAAAGAGAGGTGCCAATCAGAAGGACACAGGATTCACTTAGAGGAGTGGTTCTTAAAATTTGGGGCTCAGAACCCTTTTATATTCTTAAAAATTATTGAAGAGTAACTTACGGTAGTCTATACTTGTAGTTTCAGCTAATTGAGAGGTTGAGGCAGAAGGATTACTGAGGTCTTGAGTTTGAAACTAGCCTGGGCAACAGAGGACAATCCCATTTCAAAAAATTATTCATCACATAGAGTTTTTACTTATAAGGATTACATCAATTGGTATTTATTGCATTAGAATTGGAAATAGAGTAAAGTTAAACTTATTGTGTCAATTTCCTATGGCTGCTCAAACAAGTTGCCACAAACAGTGACTTAAATGACAAAAATTTATTATCTTATATTTCACAGGGCTAAAATGAAGGTATACCAGGCAGCAATCTCTTGGTGTCTAGCTCCCAAGAAATGCTTTTTTATATTATTTTTTATACTGGGGATTGAACCCAGGGATGCTGTGCCACAAAGCTACATTCTCAGCTCTTTATTTTTTATTTTGAGACAGAGTCTCATTAAGTTACTGAGGCTGGCCTTGAACTTGTGATTCTCCTCCTCCTGAGTTCCTGTGGTTACAGGTGTGCATCACCAAGCCCAGCAAGAGATTCTTAATCATATGTACACAAATTCTTTTCGTCATTCAAGATAACATACTGAAAGATTCCAGAGGTGGTAAATGTATATGTCTTTGGGGGATCATTATTATGTTTATCACACAGTAATTTATTTAAAAATGATAAACCAGGTATATTGGCACCCACTCATAATTCCTAGGAACTTGGGATGTTGAAGCAGGAGGATCACAAGTTTGAGGACAGCCTGGAAAACTTAGCCAGACCCTGTTTCAAAGTAAAACAAAGGACTGGGAATGTAGCTCAGTGGCACACATCCCTGGGTTCATTCCCCAGTACCACAACACACACACAAACACAGATGATTACAAACCCATTACAAGTTAACATAACACTTTTATAAATAATATTTTTTAAAGTGAGAAGAGTGGCATTGTTTTACCCATTTGCAACTCTTCTATAGTCTAGCATAATAAAGTATCAGAATCTTGAAATTTGCTTCTTCATTCAGTGTCTTGGCACAATGTGAGTCTTGTAGTTTCTGGTAAAATTCTTCTGTAAAAATCTGAAATTATGAGACCAAAAAGGCAAGTAGTGTCTTATATTATGAAAAGTTTTCATTTTATGGACCCTCTGAAAGGAACTCCAATTCCCTAGGGGCACCCAGATTACACTTTAGAGGGTTGTAATTAAGTTTGTCTGAGATACAGGGTGTATAAGTGAATGATGATCTTGGAAGTATTATTCCTATATTGATCTCCTATGTATGATGGCCATTGAGTCCCCAAACATCTGTGTATGCTGAAAATTAAACTGCCATTCATAAAGGGTTTATGAATTGGAAAATATGTCACTGTGTTGTTTTTATTTTTTATTTCTGCAGTAGTGGGATTGAACCTAGGGGCTCTTGCATGTTTGGCGAGTGCTCAGCTGCCAAGGACTCATGCCTGGGCCGTTAATTCAGAAACCCAATGAGGAGCGATGGGGGATGAAGAAAAGACACACACATAGATAAAGGTGGGGCCGGGGGGACGGCCAAGCTCTGATGGAGACTGACCGGCCCAGAGTTGGCTCAGCATGTTCATTACATAGGTTACATCAAAAGGTCATTTGTGGGAAGGTTTCAGCAAAGCAGGCAATCTGAAGGATGCAGGACTGGCAAGACATTATTAGGGTCATCTTGGTTTTTCTCAGGACCTTCTATCCCTGGGAGTTTGTGTCTGAACTCAACCTCAACTGATAACTGCTGTGTGCCTTTGCACGTAGCCTCCCCTTGGACTGGCATCACCATAGCAACTGGGCCATCATGACCTGCATTTTTTGCACAGGCAGCTCCCAGCAGCCATGAGAGAGCCAGAGGCCATGATTTAATTCAAATCACCAGTCTCCACACTTGACCACTATGCAAGATCCCCATCCCTCCCTGCCCCTTCTTTTGTTGTTATTTCGAGACACAGGTTCTGTCTAGGTTGCCCAGGTTGGCCTTGAACCTTCCAGGACTCCTCCTAACTCAGCTTCCCAAGTAACTGGGATTAAACGTATGACCTACAGCACTGGCTCCCTGCATGTTTTTAAATAGAGAATGGTATGATTTAAGTTTCCCAGTTACTTTAGTAGAGTCCTGATAACATTTTATGGCAAAAAAATCATAACCCACATATGCACGGTGAGGGCTAAGGAGTTAACATGATGAGGAATTAGGAAATTAATTAATTTTTAGGGATGAGATCTTGAAGCCAAAGGGGTTGCTAAGGGTGTCAGGTGTGGCTCTTACTGCACAGTGCTGTATGAGGATGTAAGTTTTCCTTGTTATTTAGGGTTCAAGTTTAGAAAAATCACCACGCTGGCATCACCATGCAAGACAGGGGTTTGCATGGATGGGTTGGGTCTGCAAAATTACTAAACTAAATGGAAGGCTGCTCTGGAGGGCTTTAGGGGATGAGAGTTGAAATAGAGTATCACGTAGTTGCTAACATAACCTGAAAAGCACAGAACATATACTGCCATGATTGACTTCTAAATAATTTTCAAACTCATTTCTCCGTTTTACAAACGAGAATGGTAGCATAGTCAACCTATAAAATATTACAGGGTGATAAATTACCTAGTGAGTACTTGCACTTCCTTGGCAAACGTAATGGAAGATACGCAAGTATGACATTGAGATACAATACCAGTAAGCAAGACTGTTAGACTGGAGCCTTGATTCGTGTTCAACAGTTGACGTTTTGGGCTTTGATTAGGCTCGGTGGGATGGTTCCAAGTGTATCTGCACGGGCTCATCTCCCAGTCCACCCTAGATTGTGACCAGAATGTTCTCTAAACCAGGAGGGGTGCAGAACAGGCTGTGCACCGCTTTGGCAGCGCACAGCACCTCCCCAAAATGAGCCGACTCCATTATCTACACATTGTCTACTCGGCCAGATGGATTCCTTCCTACATAATCTCCAACTGTAGGAGACGGCCGGGCCCCTTCTCGCTTTAGTTTTCCAGATTCCACTTTGGCGTGCCACACAGACCCCTAGGCAGCTCACCTAGTAATTGGGCTGCGGGGCTGCGCAGAGCGCGACCGGGAGAGAAAGCCGGCCCTTGGGCCTGGAGGAGCGGGGCGGGTGCGGGGCGAGGCCAGGCGTGCGCACTGCGCAGCTACCGGTGCTGCTGCGGAGCCAGGTAGGCGCACGTGCTGCCTCTCGCGCGGACCGCCCTGTTCCCGCGTGCACCTTTCCCTCCGCTGGGACGCTGCGGTCCTGTCAGCTGCCTTGTGTCAGCGTCTCCACCCAGGTGAGCGCGGCCTCCCCGAGCGCGCGTGGGAAGCGGCTCGCGGCGGCGGCGGAGCACTGGCGGGGCGGGCGGGGACCGCGGGGCGGCGGGTCGCGGGGCTGTTGCGCTGCGGACCCGGGGTGGAGGCGCGCTCGGACGCGCCATCCATGGCCATTCGTAGCCTGGCGCGGGCTGAGCGCGGCGGGTCCCCCGGTAGAGGGCGGGCGGAGAACTACGGCTCCAGTCTGGCCGCGCCGCCGGCCGCCTCCTTAACGCAGAGGAGCCCGCGCTGCCCCGGAGCCGCGTCTTAGGGAGCAAGGCCGGAATTAGCTGGAGGGACTCTGGTGGCGGAGAACACCTCGGAGCAAGATCTGCTTGCTCTACAAGGCAGAGTTGTCGTCATGGAGCTCGATTGAGGAGGGACAGAAGTCGTGACCGTGTGCTCACTTCTGAGATTGGCCCAGGGATCCGGGTTCCAGGCTCTGGGACACTGTGACTGACTCGCAGGGAGCCTGGGCGCCCAGTTTTGTTTTGTTTCTTGTTTTCTCTTTTTTAAGTTTTGCATAGTTATCAAAATAACTTTCTAAAATTGAAAACAAGAAACTATTTCCATTGCTTGGGATTTTCAGAAAATTGACCTTTTTTTGCAGAATGTTCTATTGGGGAATATATGACCCCCAAGTTTGCCGGGTTCTACGTGGAGCTCCAAGAAACTAGGTTTCTGTGGTGATAGGACTCTCAGTACTTCTGGGTCCTTATGAAATCCAGCGATTTTTTGTTTTCTAATGAAAGGACTTCCAGGTTTATTTGTATCTGGAGTTCCAGGGAATTTGAGTTCTATGATATGATTATAGGGAGTGCTGCTGAGCTCTTTGCAAACATCAGGAATGTAGAGCCTAGTGTGACTGGATACCCTGGGCTGGTGGACACTTGTGGAACAACCGAGAATGAGTTTTATAATGGTGGGACTCACAGGGATGCTGACCTCTGTGTGGAGAGAGGGACCTAGGCGTTAACGATGGAGGACGCCCAGGGCTGCTGGACTCTACCTGGAGTGCCAGGAAAAGGGATTTCTATGAGAGTGGTGCGCACAGTTCTGTTGACCTTTATGATCAGGGAGCTGAGCTGTATGCTGACCAGATACAATGGGTTGCTGAGAATGGGGTTCTATGATGGTGGGTTTTGCAATCCTGAGGGTCTGTATGTGGAGAGAGGACTTCCAGGCTGCTGGGATTCACGTGGACGTTCCAGGGAACTGGTGTTCTATGAATTCAGGGCTCACAGCTTTTCTCTGCTCTTTGAGGAGAGAAAGGGAACTGGATGGCCACCACTTCTGGGACCCAGGAAGAGAAGCAGGGGACATTATTTCTTTGGATGGCAGAATTTCCAGAGCAGGTGGACTCTACTTAGAAAACCATGGAAGAGAGAATCACAGACTTTAGGACAGGAGTCCTGTTTCTCCCTTGCTAGCAAAGCAATAAATCATCTTTTTTCTTTTGCTCAAAACTGTGTCCTCAATATTAGTTTGGCACCTGGAATAAGGACTGAGCTTTTGGCAGTACATTTGGCACCCTAGATGGGACCTGAGAAAGTTCCAGCTTTCTTCATCAGGCTTGGCCTTCAAGTGACTCCCACTTCCATGATGAAAATACAAGATGACTGGTGAAACTGTCTTGCCTGGTGTTTAAACTCAAAAACATGGGGAACGATGCAAAAAAGCGAAAGGGCCCAGGAAAAAAACAGCCAGTATTTTGCCTTTCAATATCAAGTCAATCAGGATTCAAAGAATGTCAGGACCCCTCTCTGGGCCCTGCACCTCTGAAATGATAACTTAAATATGAAACAGAGAATAAAATTAATGGATATGGGAACAGCAAGCCCCATGGATGAAATGGAGAAGGCAACATCAATTCTGTAACATTGTTTTGTCTTGGGCCAGCCCACAGTTAACTACATGGCCACTTCAAGGTATGAAGTGCTCCTTTTCCTGTATTTGCTTGACTCCACAACTGTAATAATGTCTATCAAAAAAGGAAAGATCCAATCAAATTTTGTTGCTATAATTTTGAAACATTTTATTCTGATTTTATTTCAACATCTTTGAAACACACACGTAAATAAAAATACTCGTGCACCTCTTTTTTCTCCAATAGACCTTTGGATTAAAATCCATGAAATTCATATGCCAATATTAGAAACACTTTAGTCACTTATTTTGTTTTCAACAGTGATTTTAAGAGGGTTTAAAGTACCTAACCAATTTGTCTGAAGGATAATTTTAGAAATATGGATATCAAGTAGAGTGGTAGAATCTCTAGGAATCTGCCTCCTCTGCATCCCTTTTCTAATGGATTGTTGCTTGTTTTACAAATTGAGGTTTTAGATCTCACATTTTTTTAACTTTCTAAGACAGAGCTTCAATGAAGCAAATTTCATAACATTTTGATTGTTTGAATAATTAGTTTACATTATTTGTATTTTTAACCAAATGATTTTTCATATACAAATAAAATGAATATTACAAAATATTCAGTTTTCTAAATTGTGTCCAGTTTTGATTTGGTACCTATGAAATGTGTCAATGAACATCAAATTTATATTTTGGTTGGTAACTAGTTTTTCAAGTCATATTACTACATGAAACTGTGGAGAATGTATAAATAAAGAATATTCTTATTCTTAAAAAAACCATGGAAGACAGATACTTTAGATTTTGGGATTCATGGGGCTGCTGAACTGTATGAAAGGTGGGATGTAAATGGTGTTTTAAGATTATAGAATGCCCAGGTCTGCTTAGTCCTCTATGGAAAGCCAAGGTTCTTGGATTCTAAGGTTCCATAATTTCAAGGGTTGCAGTAATCTACATGTCAAATTAGGAAAATGGGGTTCTGTAATGGCAGTGCACCCAGGAATCCTGGTCTTTATGACAAGGAAGTATGTTTTTATGACAACAGGAATCCTGATTCCAAGCTGTGAACTGCATTCCAAGCTGTGAACTGGGATTCTATGATAGCAGGTCTCATAGGATGCTGTGCTCTTGGTGCAGAGGTGGAGAAAGTTGTTTCTAATGATGGCAGATTGTGCAAGGATGTTGAGTTCTTTGCGGAGTTCCATTGGACTAATGTTCGATGCTTGCAGGATTCACAGGGCTGCTTGGCTGTACATGGTGAATCAGGATGCTGAAAGTTTATTATGGTTTGATCCTCACAGATTTCCAGAGAACTGGGAATCTTTTAATTCAGGACACCCAAGGCTATTGGAGTCTGTTTAGAGATCCAAGGAACTGGGATTCTATGATAGGACAGAGAAATCTGCTGGGCTCTATATGAAGAGTCAGGGAACTGGCTTTCTAAAGTTGCAGAAATTGTAGAAATGCTGAGGTTTTTGTGGAGAACTAGAAAGCCCAGTATTTAAATTGGAAGGAAACACAAGGCTGGACTCTGTGAGGAGACAGGATATTGGTTTTCTATTGATGGCAGTACTCACAGGGATCTATACTCTTTTGAGTCAGGGAAATGGAGCTTTATGACGTAGGACAAGCAGTGCTGAGATTTATATGGAGAGAAGGGAATTGCTGTCTCTAATCTCAAGACATCTAAGCCTGCTTTATCTAGATGTAGAGTCAGAGTACTTGTATTCTATCATGGAAAGAATCACAGTTCTTCAGACTTTGTGTGGACAGCCAGAAAACTGAGATTCTACCATGGCAGGTCTCCCAGGTCTGCTGGAATAATGTTGAATGCCAGAGAAATAGAGTCTATGATGTCAGTACTCCCATGTTGCAGGGTGTTTTATGCATTTTCATGGAGCTGAGATGTATGTGCAGAGGATGGATATGGATATCTATGACAGAAGGACATTCAGAACTGACAGGCTTTGCATGTAGATGCAGGGGTCTAGAATCCTATAATGCAAAGACTCCCAGGGATGCTGCTATCTATGGATTTTTTCTGTTAGCACAACTTTCAGGGCTGCTGGATTTATGTGGAAATTTCTGGGAACTCTGAATCTCAGATGGCAGGATATGCAATACTGCTAGACTTTATGTTCAAGCAAGAAAACTATGGTTCTACTGTTGGAAGGACTCACAGGCTGCTAGACTCCATGTAGAGATCCACAAATGTGGGCTTCAGTGACGGCAGAACTTGAAGTGCCACTGTTATTTACATGGAAGTTCCAGGGAGCTAATATTCTAGGATGACAGAATTCACAGTGTTCCTGGATGCTACATGAAGTCTAAGGAATGGAGTTTTATGAATGGAGCTCTTCCTGGACTCTGTGCAGAGATCCAGGTAACTTGGGTTCTACGGATTGTAGAATTCCCAGGTATGCTGGGCTCTGTTTACAGTCACAGCATAGGGGTTTTATTGATACCAAGATGTGTAGGAATGTTGCTCTCCTTGTGGAGGACCATTTCACTGGCTCTGTGATGTGAGGGTTATCATGGTTGATGGACTTGTATTGGAGAATCAGGGACTGGGAATCTATGATGGGTGTTTTCACATCACCGAAGGGCTCTACCTAGAGAACCTTGGAACTTGAGTTCTTTTAATGGCAGAACTCCCAGGACAGATTTCCTCCTTCTGGATACACATGGAATAGGATTTCTATGGGTGGCAGGATGTGCATGGCTCCTAGTCTCTGTGTGGAGGAGTAGAGTTATAACTTATTAAGTCTCTGTTGAAAACAGACACCTAGGTGTCTATGATGGCAGATTTCTCAGGTCTGCTCTTTTCCGTGTGGATGGCAGGGAACTGGTGTTCTCATGAAAATACTCACAAGGATGCTGACATTTAGGCTGAAGTCCTAAAGAACTGGATTTCTGTAATGGTAAAACTCATAAGACTGCTGGGCTCTTACTGAAGGACCAGGGAAGTGGGGTTTTATTAATGGCAGGACAGGCAGGATGTCAGGACTTGTAGTGCAACTCACCTTTATGTGGATAGAAGGGCACTGGGTCCTATGATGTCAGAACACCCATGATCCCTGGAATCTACATGGAGAGTCAGGGATCTTGGGTTCTGTATTATCAGACTCACAGGTCTGCTATGCCCTAAGTGGACAGACAGATGAGTGGATTCTATTGTTGCTCAGTGCTCTTGGGTTTTATGTTTTCTCTAGTGGCAGGACTGCCAAGACTCTGAAATCCACTTGCAGAGCCAGGAAAAGTGGGTTCTATGAAGATAGAACAGAAAGGGCTTCTGTTGTCTATATGGAGACCAAGGGAACTGAGTATCTACAGTGGCAGGACTGACAGGGGAGCTGAAATCTGTTGAAATCAGGGAACTGTGGTTAAGATGAAGAGACTTGCAGTGACGCTGGAATCTTGATGGAAAGGCAGGGAAGTTGCATGCTATCGATGCCAAGAGCTGCAGGAATGCCGAGTTATAGATGTTATAGGGAACTAAAGTTATAGAGTTATAGAGTTATAACTAAAGTTATAGAGTTATAGGGAACTAAAGTTCAATAATGGCAGGATTCACAGGGTGGTTGGCTCTATGTGGTTAGCTAGGGAAGTGGGATTCTATGATGGCAGGAATTGTAGGACTTCCAGGTTCCATATGTAGAGAAGTGTAATGCAGGTTCTATGATGGAAGAATACCTGGTGCTTCTAGGCTCTATATGGAAACTAGAGAACTGGGTTTCTATGATTTGAAGACGTGTATGATGGCTAGGCTCTATGTGGAGGGCCAGAGAATTGCAACTTTTAATGGCAGGATACCAATAACAGTTAAATACTATGAAGAGAGATAAGTGCAGTTATATGATGATGGGACACCCAGGGTAGCTGCACTCCATGTCAGGAGTGGGTGAATGGTGTCTGGTAGCAGAACTGCAAGAACTCTTCATGGTATGCCAGGGGAGAAAGTCTATTGATGACAGGACTCATAGGGCTGCTGAATTCTATGTCAGGAGCAGTAAAGTGGGGTTCTATGATGGCAGAATACCCAGGGCTTCTAGACTTTACATGAATAGTCAAGGAATTTGGTTTCTGTGAAGTCAGGACTCGATGGGATGCTAAGATTTGTGTGAAATTCCCAAGGAACTTGGCTGTCTGATGTCAGGATTGACAGGGTTGTTGATCTCTTGGTGGAGAGCCAGGGGACTGGAGCTCTATAATTGCTAGACCCACAGTGCTGGTGAACTCTATTTGGAGAAACAATTTGGTTTCCAAGGGAATTTGGGTTCTACTTAGACACAGAATAAAGATTCTGTGGATGGAAAGATATGTAGGACTGCTGAACTCAACAGGGAGAGTCACAAAATTTGCATTCAATGATGGTAGTTGTCCCAGTGATGCTGAGCTCTACCTGGAGAGATAGGGAACTGGAGTTCTATGATGGAAAGACACATACTGCAGCTGGACTATTTGAAGAGCCAGGGAACTAGATTTTCATGATGACAGGGAAGCTAGGACTGCTGGGTTACATGTGGGAAACCAGAAAGCTGAACTTCTATGATGGAAAGTCTCCAAGGACTGCTGGTCTCTACATGGAGAGTATGGGAGGGTAACTAGAGTCTAATCATAGGAATCTCAGGACTGCAGGACGTTAGATATTGAACAGATGAAATGGGGGTTCTATGATGGCAGGATCTTCAGGGCTCTTGGGCTATGTGTGCAGAGTCAGAGAACTAGAGTTTTATGATAGAAGGAGTTCCAGGGCTGCCTATGTCTTTTATGACTGAGTGCTGGATTCCCAGAGTTGATGGGCTCTTTGTGGAGAGTAGGGAAATGGGGTTCTATCATAGTAGTACTCACTGGTCTTCTGGACTTCATGTGGAGAACTGGAGAACTGTGGCTTATGATGGCAGTTATTGCAAGGTTAAGGTGCTCCAAGTTGTAAGTGAGGGCACTAGAGTGTTGACGGCAGGGTTTGTAGACCTTTTGGCCCATAGGTTGACAGTCAGGGAACTTGAGTTCTATGATGGCAGGGCTCACAGGACTGTTGGGCTCCAACTGAAGAACCCAGAAATTGGGGTCTGCAATGGTTATACAAACAAGGCTGATGAGTTCTTTGTTGAGAGCCAGGGAAATGGGGTTGTATTGATGGCAGAATGGTCTGTGTGTGGAGAGCAAGGGAACTGGTGTTCTATTGTTGTCAGAACTCCAAGATAAGAAAAGCTTTACATGGACAGCCAGGAATCTAAACTCTTTGATGGCATGTCTAACAGGGTTTCTGAACTTTACATGGACAGTCAGGGGACAGTCAGGGACCTTGGGTTTTATGATTGCAGGATTTGTGAGTCTGCCAGGCCTTTGGGGAATAGTCAGGGATCTGTGATTTTATAGACATCAACTCTCATGATTGATGGGATCTATATGAAGAGTCTTGTAACTAGAGTTCTATTGATGGCAGGACTTTCACAGTTGCTTAACTTTTGGTGGAGAGCAAAGTAACTGGGTGTCTATGATGAAAGGACTTTTAGGATTGCTGTGCTCTATGTGGAGAGCAAGGGTTCTATGAAGGGAGGGCTCCCAGAATGGCTACTCTCTGTATGTATCTGGTTATTTTGAGTTCAGGACTCCCAGGTCTGCAGGGCATTATTGGAGAGATCTAGTATATCTTGCTCTATAATGGCAAGTCATTCAGTTCCATAGTTCATTTTGTGGAAAGCTGGGAAACTTGTGTTCTTTGATGGCAGGATATACAAGGATGCTGTGCTCTTGTTGGAGAGAGAGCCCATCAACTGGTCAATGGTTGATTGATGGTGGGTTTCAGAAGGCTATTGGACTCTGAAGAATCTGTGAACTGGACTTTTGTTTATATTAGGACTCAGAGGGCCACCATGCTCATAATAGAGAGAGAAGAACCTGGGGTTCTATGATGAAATGGTTCAGGACTGCCGGGTTCTATTTGGAGAGCCAGGATACTGCAGTTGTATTGATTTCACCAGTCTCAGGAATCCTGGGTTCTATGTGTAGAAACAAGATCCATAGTACTATGATGGCAGAACTTGCAGAGTGGCTGTACTTTATATGAAGTGGCTGAGAACTCAGATGTAATGATGACAGGGCACATAGGGTTGATATAGCATGTGTGGTGATCCATGGAACTGGGATTCTATGATAATGGATGTACCAAGACTTCTGGTCTCTACATAGTGAGGTGGGGCTTCTGAGTTCTGTTGGCAGCACATATAGTGCTCTTGAATCATGCACAGAGAGCAAGGAACTTGGGTTATATTGAAGCCAGTATTGGAGGATTGCTGGAATCTATGTGGAGAGAGAGGTTGCTGGATTTCTATGATGTCAGGACTCTCAGGACTGCTTTTCTACAGGTGCGGATCCAGGTTATATGATGGCAGTACTGAATATCTGATGGACTTTATGTGGAGAACCAGGGACCTGCAGTTCTTTTGATTGCAGGGCTCCAAGGACTGCTGTGCTCTCTGTGGAGCAGTAGGGAACTGGAATATATGATAACAGGACTCAGAGTGTTTCTGGACTCTGTGTTGAGAGACAGGGTACAGGGGTTCATGATTTAAGGATATGCATGAGTGCTAGGCTTTTTATAGAGAGCTAGAAACTGGGTTCTATTTATTTCAGTTTTCATGGTGCTACAGGACTCTTAGTGGAGAGCCACACAATTGGAGTCTATGATGGTAGGAATCACAGAACTACTGAGTACTATGTGGAGGGTCAGGGGACTTGGTTCTATTGATGACACGATTGCAAATCTGCTGGGGTCTATAATTGAGTGTCAGGGAAATGGAGTCTATGGAAGGTCATGCTGAATTGGTGCACTCTATATTGAAAAGGACTTGGTTCTGTGATAGCAAAAATTGCAGGGCCACTCAGCTATATATGGAGATCTAGGAATCTGGGATTATATGAAAATCTGGAACTACAGTGTTTCTATAATCTATGTGGAGAGCCTGGTAACTTGGATTGTATGATGGAAGGACTTGCAAGACTGCTCAACTCTAAATGAAGAGTAGAAGATTAGGAGTTTTATGATTACTGGACACACAGAGCTGCTAGACTGTACATGGAGAACCAGTGAGGTAGGGTTCTATTCTGGGAGGATTCAAAAGGCTACTGGTCTGTCCTTGGAGAGGCATGAAAATGGAGTTCCATGAGGGCATACCTCTAAGGGCTTTTGCAAACTATGTGGAGAGACACGATGGGTCTATTGTTGGCAGATCATGCAGAGCTTCTGGATTATATATGGAAAGCAAGGGAACTAGTATTTTACTGCTTGAAGCATTTGCTGTGCCAGTGACCTCTACCTGGAGACAGGGAGCTGGGTTTATGATGGCCTGGGTCTCAGAAGTGCTGAGGTACATGCGGAGAGTCTCTGATGGCAGGACTTAGAGTACTGCTGGAATTTACAAGGGAACAAGAGAATTGGTGTTTTATGATGGTAAGTCTTGCAAGATTATTGTACTGTACATGGAGAGCCTTACAACTGGGGTGTATGATGGTTGGACTCAAGGGCTGCTGAGTTCTATGAGTCTATGATGGTAGGACTCCCAGGGCTGCTGGACTTTATGTGGTGAGCCAGTAACCTAGTGTTCTCTCGATGGGAATATACCTAGTGCACATGGACTCCATACGGAGAGCTAATTAACTGACTTCATATGATTGTCTGGACTTGCAGGATAGCTAGTTTCTGAATGGAAAGCCAACAAATTGTAGTTCCTTGGTGGTAGGTCTCTCTGAGCTGTTGGGCTCAACATGGAGAGCCATGAAAGTTGAGTTCTATTGATGACAGAATATGCAGGGATCCAGCGCTCTGCATGGAGAGTCACAGAAATGAAGTCTATGATGGCAGAGCTGCTGACCTCTATGTGGTGAGCCAGGGAACTGGGTCTCTATGATGTCAGGATGCCCAGAACTGTTTGTATCTACAT
The DNA here is from genome assembly GCF_902686445.1 of Sciurus carolinensis. Classification (NCBI taxonomy): domain Eukaryota; kingdom Metazoa; phylum Chordata; class Mammalia; order Rodentia; family Sciuridae; genus Sciurus; species Sciurus carolinensis. Next base: position 9,878 of record NC_062215.1, on the reverse strand, counting down.
GGAAGTCAATAAAGTGAGTGTGGTTATATCAATGGCAGGACACTCAGGGCTGTTGGTCTCTATGTGGAGAGTGAGGCAACTTGTGTTCTATGATGGTAGAATGGCCAGGACTGCTCTTCTCTAAATGTAGAGCCAAGAACCTGAGGTTTCATTGATGTCGGGATGTGCAGGGCTGATGGATTGTACCTGGAGAACAGGGAAAATAAGTTCTGTAATGGAAGGTCTTCTGGAGCAGCAGGGACTTACATGGAGAGACATGGAGGTGGAGTATATGATGTTATTCTTCACAAGGTGCTGATCTCTACTTGAAAAGGCAGAGAAATGGAGCTCTATTGTAGGACTCCCAGGGCTTATGAGCTCTACAAGGACAGCCAGGGAAATAATCTTCTATGGTGACAGGACTTGGACAGAACATGTAGGTCTGCTAGACTCTATTTGGAGAGTCAGAATACTTTGGTTCAATGATGGAATGAGTCTACTTCTGATGGGATTTAGATGGGGAGAAAACAAACTGGGGCTTTTTGACATCGGGACGGTCAGATTCTGTACTGCACATGGAGTGTGATGTGTCTGGCCTTTGATGGCATCATTCCCATGACTTCAGGGTCTTTTTGGAGTGTAAAGGAACTGTCATTCTGTGTAGGTTGATACCAATGGCTGCAGTCCTTTATGTGGAGAGTCAGGGAACTTGTGTTCTAAAGTGGCAAGACTTGCAGGGATGCTGCACACTTCAAGTGGAGCTGGAGTTAAGGGATTCAATGTTATTGGGACTCCCAGCATTACTGGGCTCTACCTTGAAAGGAATGGAACAGGAGTCTATTATGGCAGGACTTCCAAGGCTGCTGTAGTCTTTGTGGAGTGCAAGAGAACTGAAAATCTGTTTGTTGAAAGGACTCAAAGGGCTGGTGGAATTTCATGGAGAGCCTGGGAACTGGGTTGCCATTGATGGCAGGACATGGAGGAGTAATCGGCTCTCAACCAAGAGAAAGAGAACTGTGGTTTATTTGACAAAATATATAAAGGTGTGCTGAAATTCTGTGACCGAAGAATTTGCAGGGCTGCTGTATTCTCTGTGAAGACAGGGGACTGGGTAAATATTTTAAGACTTCCATGGTGGTTTGAATCTAAGTGAAGAGCCAGAGAACTAGGTTTCTGTGCTGATAAAGCTTGCATGGCTGCTGGATTGCATGTTTAGGGCATGGAAACTGTGGTTCTATTATACTAATTTTCACAGGACTGCTCAAAGTTCTGTGAAAGTCACAGCACTGGGTCCTTTGATGGAAGGCATCACAGGACTGCTGGACTCCTGGAAGAGAGATATGAAACTGGATTTCTGTGATGCAGGACTCTCAGGGCTGATGGCCTCTGTGTTCAAAGTGAGGGAACTGGAGTTGTATTTGTTAGAAATAATGAGGTGCCACAAGAATTCAAACATGTACTTTCAAGTGGGTGGGCAAGGCAAACCTTTACTTCTGTGGAACCTGATTAGCAAATGTGCCTGGGTGGGAAGTCTGCCTGCTTATATCTGGAACCTAATGCAACACTACCCTTCATTCTGATTGGATGAGTTTGGGATCATAAGGTACGTGATTTGTTAATTTTAGAATTAGGGCGGAAAAAAGAGAAGGGCTACAATTGATCCAATTTAAGATTGAATACTAGATTTTGAAAATGAATCCTATTTTCTGTTTCTCACATATTGATGGAAGGATTGCAGAGATGCTGTGTTTTATGTAGTTAGCCATGTAAATAATGTTTTATAATGTCAGAATGTGCACGTTCACTTGGTTCTGTTTTTGAATCCAATTACTGTGGTTATATGATGACCAGTCTTGAAGGACTGAGATCTACATGGAAAGCTATGGATCTGGATTTCAATGATGACAGGACCCCCAACTTTGCTAGGCTTACCCAGAAGGGTCAGGGATCTGGGGTTCTTTATTGGCAGGACAACCAATGCTGCTAGGTTTAAAGTGGAGAGACAGGGAACAGGGTTTCTGTAGTTACAGGATCTTCTGGGCTGTTGGGATCTATTTGGATAGCCAGAAATGGGATTTCTAATTTTAGAATTTACAGGGATGGTATAAAGTGGTCTTATTTGGTGAAAGAACTCATAGGGCTTCCAGGATTTATATGGACTAAGAAAACTGGGGTTCAATTAAGGCAGGAATCATAGAATGCTCAGCTCTTGGTGGAGGAATAGGGAACTGAAGTTCTATGATGTAGGACTAGAAGACCTACTGGTTTCTATGTTTGGGAATTGGGGTTTTGTTGTCAGAATTATAGGACTCCAGGCTCTATGTGGAGGTCAATAGAATTTACATTTCTTTGATGTCAGGACTCATAGGACATCAGCTTATTTTGAGAACCAGGGAACTGGGATTCTCTTATTGGCAAGGTGTTCGGGGATGCTAGGCTCTATGTAGACTGATAAATACCTGGTATACATGATGGCAGGACTTACAGGCTGTTGGGCTCCTGATGACAGGAATCACATAGCTTCTGGGTTCTGTACATAGAACCAGGGAAGTGTGATGCAAAGGTGAAGGGCTTCAAAGTGTTACTGGGCTTTACATGGAGAGTCAGGAAGGTGCTCTTCTATTATGGAAGGATCTACTGTACTTCCAAGCTACTGAGGTAGAGAAGGTAGATATTTTCTGTGATACAGGAAACCCATGGCTTTCTGAATCTACGTAGAGAGCCAGGTTTCTTGGGTTGTATGATTTCAGAAATGGCAGTTCTGCTGGTTTCTATGTAGAGAATCAGAATACTGAGAGAGTCAGAATACTGGGGCTCCATGGTGACAGGACACCTAGTCCTATTGGATTTTATGTGTAGTGCAAGGGAACTGGGGTTTAAGATGGCAGGAATTTCAGGCAGAACATATCTTTTTAATGTACTAAGGATCTGGAATTTGTTTTGCATAATTCACATGCCTCCTGAGCTGTATCTGAAGAGTAGCACACTGTTTTCTATGATGGCAGGTCACCCAAACCTGCTGTGCTTGAGGTGAAGAACCAGGGCCCATGGATTCTATAAAGGTAAGGTACGAAGAATTGCTGAGCTATCTTTGGAAAACCAGGGAAGTGGTTTTCTGTTGACAGCCAGATGGCCTGGGATGCTATGTTCTACTTGGAGAGCCAGGTCACAGCAGTTCTATGATGGGATGACCTGCAGTGCTGCTGATCTACACATGGAGATCACATCAGCCATGGCTGCTACTACCTACATGTAAGTTTGGGGTACTTTTTTAAATTATGGAATTTCAGGTCCCCAGGCCTTTACATGGTGATGAAAAGAACGGTGGTTCTAAAAATTACTGTGTCCCTGATCTTCTGGAATCTATATTGAGTTGGTGGTAAGTGGAATATAGAATTCCAGGAATCTCCAGAGTTCAGGGACCTTCATGTACTGCCATGGAACTTGGTTTCTACTATGGTAGGGTTCACCAGGCTGCTTAGCAGTATGTGGAGAACATCAAGTCTGAAAGTCTATAATCTCAAGATATAATCTCATGACTGGGCTGCTGCTTTCTATGTGAAGGGCCAGGGAAACTGGAGTTCTGTGATGCACATAGCTGACAGGATCTATGTGGAGAACTAGGGACCTTGGCTTCTCTGATTGTGTGAATCCCAGGGTTGTAGGGTTGTATGTGGAGAGCCGGTAATGGATATTCTATGATGGCAGGACTCCCAGTATTATTGGACTCTGTGGAAAATCAGAAAATTCACAGTGGCAGGAATCACAGTGCTCCTAGACTCTATGCCCAAGCGTGGGGGTGGGGTTTCTATTGATCACAGCATTCAAAAGGCTGGTGGGTTCTAATCTGAAAGCCAGAAAAATACTTTCCTATGATAGAGAACTTAGAGGGCCACTGGTCTCTATGTGGAGATGAAAGGAACTGGGCTTCTATGATGACAAGATTTCCAAGCTTGCTGGTGTTTATGGTGAAAGACCATATGATGGCAGGAGTTCATGGACTTATGGGCTGTACTGTTGAGAGCCAGGAAAGTGGCATTCTGTTGATGGCAGTATGCTCAGGACTGGTCTTTTCTACGTTGAGTGCCAGGGTACTTGGTTTACAAGATGTTTGAATATCCAACTGTTCTGTGCTTTCAATGCAGAGCCAGGTTACTTGAATATTATGGACAGCAGGATTCCCAGCATTAAAAGATTATACATGGAGTAACGGGCAATGTGGATTTTAAGATGGAAGGTCTCATGGTCCTGATGAGTTACACCTTGAGAAAAAATAACAGGTGTCTATGAAGGGAGGAACACAGTACTGCTAGAGTCTATGTGTAGAGCCAGGAAACTTGTTCTACAGATGGTAGGGCATACAGGACTTCTCTTTCAATGTGGAGAACAAGGGAAATGGGGATCTATGAATGGTAAGATTCCCACGGCAACTGGGATCTGCATGAAGAGCAATTTAATGGAGTTTCTATAACATTAGGACACTCATGGCTACACAGCTTTTCTAGGACATCTAGGGAACTGGGGTTCTATTAATGACTGGATGTGTGGTGTTGCTGGGCTCTTCATGTAGGGCTTGATATGTGTGGTGATGCTGGGCTCTTCATGTAGGGCTTGATTTTCTACAATGTCATGGCTCACTTTGCTGCTTTTGGTCTACAAGTAAGTCGAGGATCTGAGGTTCTGTTGATGTCAGGTCTTGCAAGGTTACTGGACTCTATCTACAAAGGCAGGGGAATAGTCCCAGGCAGTATTCATAGGACTGCTTATCTCTAGATAAAGAGCCATGGACTAGATTTCAGTGATGGAAGAACTGGAATCAGGGATGCTTATGTGTACATGGAGAGACAGGCAACTTGTGTTCTATGATGCCAGCTCTCCAAGTGAGCTGGAGGTTGCCTGGAGAGCCAGGGAACTGGGTTTCTATAATGTTAGAACTGCTAGGGATGCTTTTCTGTACATGGAAAGATAGCTAATGGGAGCTCTGTCAGGGACAGAATGTGTAGACATAATGGTCTCCCCTGGAAAACCTAGGAAAGTGGTTCTAAAATGGCAGCATTCACAAAGGTACTAATGGCTATTTGTAGAGTTAAGGTACCAAGGTTCTGTGATGACAAAACATACAGGCCACTGGTCTCCATGGGGAAAACCAGAAAACTGAGATTTGATGATTCTAGCAATAGCAGTCTTCTTGACTGTATGTGGAGAGTAAGGGAAATAGATTCTGTGAAAAAAAAAACTCAGGGGCTGCTGGGCCCCTGGATTACTAAGATGGTAGGATTCCAATGGCTGTGGTTTCTTCATGTGGAGCCATGTAATTGGGATTCAGTGATGGCAGAACCGCCGACGCTTTTAGACTGTATGTGGGTTTCAAGGACTTTCCCAGTGCTTCTGGGTGCTTCCTAGAGAAACAACTCTCCATGATGGAGAGACCGCAGTGCTCTTTTCACAGTAACTGGGAACTGTTTTTGTTGCTGTCAGGACTCTCACAGCTCTTGGCCTCTGTGAACAGCAAGGCATTTGGGGATCTAGCATGGCAGGAATCACAAGGCTGATGCTATTTTTGTGCAAAAAAACCATATTTTCCCAGGACTTTCTATGAATTCAGAGTTGCTGGATTCCTGGTGGAGAGCCAGAGAACTGAGTCTGTGTTGGTTGGACCCGCAGCACTGATGGCCTCTGTGATGATAAACGTGGAGCTTGGTTTCTGTTGACTGCACTGTACCCGGGGCAGATTGGTTCTGCTCGGAGAGCCAGAGTAGAGTTTCTATGCATGAGATGATTGCAGGGCTGCATAATTCAATATGAAGAGCCTGGTCATTGATGTTCTATGATGGCAATACTTCCAGTGCTGTTGAGCTCTATGTGAAGAGCAAGGAACTAGTTTATATGGTGGTAGGACACAGGACCTGTTGGAGTGCATGCTGAGAGCCAGGGAACTAGAGGTATTTGATGGAACAAATGTAAGACTTCTGGGCTGTACTTGAGAGCTAGGCAAAGGAACTTCTGTAATAACAGGAATCAGTTTTCTGGTCTCTATGCAGAGATCAAGGGAGCTGAGATCTTCTAATGGTAGGACTCTCGGTGATTCTTTGCTCTGTCCGATAGCAGGTAAATGAAATGCAGGGAACTGGCATTTGGGATGGGAGGAATGACAGAGATTCTGGGATCTGCTTGGAGAGTCAGGAAATTGGGGTTGTATGATGTTAGGCCCAACAGTGCAGTCGGTGTCTATGTTGAGAGCAAGGAGACTGTGTTTATAGGATTGTAGGACTACCAGGGTTGGTTGTCCATATGTTCAAACCAGACAGCTGGGTTTCTTCGAAGGGAGAAATCACAGAAATGCTGTCCTCTTGGTGAAGATCCAGAGAATGGCTGTTCCGTAATGGACGGAACACACAGAACTTTGCCGTATGTGGTTAGCCTGTGATCTGGGATTCTAGAATGGCTGGCCTAGTAGGCTGCTGGACTCTGAGTTGAACCAGAGAACTGGTGTTCTGTGATGAAAGACACCCAGCTTTTCTTAGTCCTATGTGAAAAATCAGGAAGTTGGGTTATATGATAGTAGGGGAGGCAGCAGGGCTGCATGTGGAGAGCCAGGAATCTGCGGATCTATGGTTGCAGCCTCTGTGTAAAGAGCCAGGGAACTGGGGATTCACAGTGAGGAGTCCCAGGTGGAAGCACTCTTTCTGTGGTACCTTGGAACTGGGTGTATGTGATGGAAATATTCCCATGTTGTTGGGCTCCAAGTGAAGGGCAGGGATCTGGCGTCTATGAATTCATAGGATACTCAGGGCTATTGGTCCCTGTGTTTTGATTGAAGAAAGTTGGTTTCTATGGTAGCATATTTCTTATGGATGAGGAAATTTAGGTCAAAGTCCCAGAGAAATTAGTTTCTATGTCACACTTAGAGGGTTGCTGAGCGCTTGCTGGAGAACCACGGAACTTCTGCTGTACGATTGCTGGACCAAGAGCATTGCTTGGCTCTACCAAGGAAACCAAGGAACTGGGATGTCATCGATGGCGGAACTGCCATTGTGGAAAGTCTCTCCATGTAGAGCAAATGAAGACGTGTGCTTTTGATGGCATGACCATGGCTGCTGGAATCTATTTGGAGACCCACATAATCGGCCTTATATGATGACAATACACACAGGGCTGCTGGACTCTGTCGAGAGCAGAACTTTGTTTACGTGAAGCTGGAAAACCAGAGAAGCTTTTATCTATGTGGAGAGCCAGAGAGCTCTTGTTCTGTGGTGGGAGGTTTCCTTGTCCTCTGCACTGTACATGGAGCTCTAGGTAAATGGGTTCTACAGTGACGGTAGCTACAGGATGGTGGTTTCTATGTGGAGAGCAAGAAGGCTGGGGTTTTAAGGGGGCAGGAGTTTCAGGGCTGCTTTTCTCCACGTTCCAGTCTAAGCAACTGGAGTTCTGTGATGGCAGGAAACTCAGGGCTGCTGGGTACTGCTTGTGGAGACCGGAAAGATGTGCATGACTGTAGAATTCTAGGAGGATATCCAGGAAACTGGAGTTTTCTGATGGCAGAATTCCCAAGGCCAATCATGTCTACTTGCAGTTCCAAGAAGTTTGATTTCTACAATGTGAACAATTAGAGTTGCACACGTCTACATGGAGAGACCAGCAAGTAGGGCTCTATTATTAAGCTAACATAAGAGCTGCCCTGGGCTATCGATTTTAATATGATATCCATACTGTTGCATCTAACACTAGTATAATACCTGCCCTTTGGCCATTACTAATGACATTATATCCATACTCTAGCATCTAATACTAAAGCAGTACCTGCTTTTTCCTTCGTAGTATTATGATGTCTATGATATATTAAGTACAAATAATATATTAGTCGCCTTGCCTTTAATATTAATATGATAACCATACAGTGTCCTTACTAAAATGATATTCAAACTATAGCATCTGAAACTATCACAATAACTAATGTGATATGTATATTATAGCATCTGAAACTGATATAACAGCTGCTTTGTGGCCTTTAATATTAATATCCACACATTGAAAAGTAATGTAATAGTCACCTTGTGTCCTGTGTTAGGAACATAAAATCCACACCAAAGCTTCTTGAACTGTTATGATAACTGCCCTGAGGCTTTCAATAGCCATGTGCTATCCATATTATAGCAACTAAAACAAATTATAAAGTAACTTCTCTTTTAATCCCCTACCTAGCACCTAAAACTTATATGTGCCCTGTGACTTTCAATGTTAAACTGATATCCATAACATCTAAAAAATAACAAATTAGATGCCTTGTAGCCTTTCATATTAATATCATATTTATAGGGTGGCCTCCAAAACCAGTGTGATAGCCTCTCTGTCACCTTTAATACTAATATAATACCCAATTAGGGTGGCCTCCAAAACCAGTGTGATAGCCTCTCTGTCACCTTTAATACTAATATAATACCCATAGTATAGAACCCAAAAACAAATACAGTAACTGCACTGTGACTTTCAATACTAAAAGCACATGCATTCTGCAGCATCTAATACTAATGTTTAGCTGCCCTGTGGCCTTTAATTGTAATATAATATACTACAACATCTAAAAGTAATACAATACTGAGTTTGTGGTCTTTAGTGTTATTATCATACTTCTGAATCTTAAACTATTACAATAGTTGCCCTGTGACCTTTTATACTAATGTGATATTGATGTTATAAAATCTGCTCTGTGACCTTTAATACTAATGAAATATCCATATTGTAGCATCTTAAACTAATACAATAGCTACACTGTGTCTTTTAATATACAGTATGATATCCATAGTATATCATCAAATACTAATATAGTAGGTGCCCTCTGTCCTTTCATATTAATATGACATGCATAATGTGCAGTCTGAAACTAATACATTATATGTTCTGTTGACTTTTACATTAATATAATATCCATACTATTGCTGCATTCTACTCACTATTACTAATATAAACTCCATAGTGAAGCAATGGAAGTTAGTAATTCCATATTACTAACATGGTATCTGCCCTGTGGCTTTAATAAGTATATAATATCCATAGAATACTATTTTTAAAGTAATTAGGTGGGCTGGGGTGATAGTTCATTGATAGAATGCTTGCCTAGCATGTGTGAGACACTGGGTTTGATTCTCAGCACCACATGTTAGGGTTAGGGTTAGGGTTAGGGTTAGGGTTAGGGTTTAGGGGTTAGGGTTAGGGTTTAGGGGTTAGGGTTAGGGTTAGGGTTAGGGTTTAGGGTTTAGGGTTTAGGGTTAGGGTTAGGGTTTAGGGTTACGGTTAGGGTTAGGGTTAGGGTTAGGGTTAGGGTTAGGGTTTAGGGTTTAGGGTTTAGGGTTAGGGTTAGGGTTAGGGTTAGGGTTAGGGTTAGGGTTAGGGTTAGGGTTTAGGGTTAGGGTTTAGGGTTAGGGTTAGGGTTAGGGTTAGGGTTAGGGTTAGGGTTTAGGGTTAGGGTTGGGTTAGGGTTAGGGTTAGGGTTAGGGTTAGGGTTAGGGTTAGGGTTAGGGTTAGGGTTAGGGTTAGGGTTAGGGTTAGGGTTAGGGTTAGGGTCAGGGTCAGGGTCAGGGTCAGGGTCAGGGTCAGGGTTAGGGTTAGGGTTAGGGTCAGGGTCAGGGTCAGGGTCAGGGTCAGGGTCAGGGTCAGGGTCAGGGTTAGGGTTAGGGTTAGGGTTAGGGTTAGGGTTAGGGTTAGGGTTAGGGTTAGGGTTAGGGTTAGGGTTAGGGTTAGGGTTAGGGTTAGGGTTAGGTTAGGGTTAGGGTTAGGGTTAGGGTTAGGGTTAGGGTTAGGGTTAGGGTTAGGGTTAGGGTTAGGGTTAGGGTTAGGGTTAGGGTTAGGGTTAGGGTTAGGGTTAGGGTTAGGGTTAGGGTTAGGGTTAGGGTTAGGGTTAG